>NC_141911.1:60135000-62635000 GCF_057802395.1 Ceratotherium simum simum
GCTGGACTTTATAGACACAAGCAGTGTCCCGTGGGGAAGGTGTCTTATTGTGCTCTGCAGAGAGCTTTATTAGATACAGTGGTTTGGCGACCTTAGAGAGAGGTTTAAGATCGTTATCATTGTTTATGCTAAGTTCCTTTTCAGCTTTTTTAAAGAAGCGAATTTTCTGCAGGCCGATTGTTTCTTGGAGAACACAACTACATTCTGCCTGCTCTCAGAGACCTTCCAGAATGGGGAATGCTGGATACGAGTAGGTATTGTCCCTAGAATCATTTAAAAGGCTCATGTGCTGCTTTCGTAATTTCATAACCCAGCAAAGCCCACCTCTGTGGGCTCTTAACCAAAAGGAAGCTAGAGGGCTGCAGAACGTTTGTTTCCTAATTGATGTTGGACCTTTGGTAACGGTTGGTGATAGGGAAAGTATGAAGTGCAATTGAAGATAGAAAATCTGTGAAATTATTCTTCTGGGAGAAAAGTGCCAAGTCTTATATATAATATTTAATTTAAATTTATTATTATTATTAATTTAAAATTAAATTCTATTGAACACTTCATTTAAAACCTTTAAAATTCAAAACTGAAAAAAATATTTAATTTAAAATATTCCCAATACCTCCAGAAGAGAAACCTAAACTACCTAATAGGTCCATGGTTTCACCTAGAGAAAGGATTTATTTACATATGTATTTCTGTCGCTGGCACAGGCTCCTCAGGAGCAGTCTGGGTCAGTTATGTTAGTTTTCCCGCTGCTTGCCCACG
The DNA here is from genome assembly GCF_057802395.1 of Ceratotherium simum simum. NCBI lineage: Eukaryota > Metazoa > Chordata > Mammalia > Perissodactyla > Rhinocerotidae > Ceratotherium > Ceratotherium simum. The sequence continues at coordinate 60,135,760 of NC_141911.1, forward strand.
CGGATACATCTAGGGGGCTCATGAGTGCTCCTCGACCGGGCCTCCTCCGCTCTCTTTTTAGCCTCTTTGCTGATGTGGTGCGCCTAGTTGATGTGCCTTGTCAATTTGGAAAAAGCTTATGTCTGTGTCCTTTGCAATAACAGAAAGCAAATGCTTCCACTTGAACTCTGGCCTGAGTTGATGTGCGTGGGAGTGTTTGGTCAGGCAGAGTGTCACGTTTTTACTCTGAGTGCTGAGTGTGTACTAGTGTGCGAGTACACATTTCAATCTACTGTGTAAGGATTTTAATCTCTCAGCCAGATGACTATGTGGCCAACAGCACCTTGTCATTATGTCAAAAGTCTTTACAAATATGACCACAGACAATCAGACCCTTAAATTCAGGTACTCTGTTGATTAACAACCAGACAGTCCAGTCTGGATGAGTTTTAGCTCAGAAACCTGGGATAGAGAATAATGATGTGGCAAACAAAGGTGAATGGGAAAGGAGGTATTGGCTGTGAAGGAGTGGGGTTCTTTCAAGTCACACTTAACAAATGTAATAATGAAAGATGAGTATTTGAGAATTCATCTACATTGTGTTAAATCCACTGGAACTGGACTATATCATTACAGGATTTAAGAACAGATATGGTAGAAATTAAAAAGAAAGTTTAAAATCTTTTAGTTGCTAAAAAATATAATGAGAAGAAGAGGCATTTGTTACAGATGCAGTGAAGCAAACAACACAAATACCCCGTTTATCAGAGGAGGAAATTAAACTAACAAATATATATATATTAAGAGTTACAACTAAAATCTAGACACCTGAAATTAAGCATACACACCACTTGTTGCTAGGCGAGATATTTTTGTGTGAATAAAGAAGGAAATGGCATTTATTTTTCAAAATTGGACATACATTTTATGATGAGTTTTAGATTTTTTTTAATGATTGGTGTTAAATTAGTCAATAAACAAACTGCAAAATGAAGTCAGTTTACTTAACTGCGTGTAACACGGAACACTAGAATTAGCCACATTTAGTTCTTTATCAATGGAAGTTGAGTTTTCTAGGGACATTTCTATTCAAAGAAAACTGTACTTCATCCAGTGCGTAAATAGATTCTCATAAAAGGTCAGCCACTCCTGAGCAATACAATGTAAAATGTGAAGTTCTACATTCCATCACTGAGTTAATAAAATATTATTCAAAAGAAGGTATAAAATGTCTCTTATAATTTATATATCTTTCAATTAATGTAACCTACACAACAGCTAAGTATATTAAATTCTGAGAATTTTCAGAAAACTGGCTCACAACCTTAGGAAAAATGTTATCTGAGAACCTAATCTAATCACTCTTAATTGTGTCTTAGTCCTCCTTGGGAATCTCCCCTGATTGAAAAGACAGCTTGGGGAAAGGGAAAAGGAAGGTTACTTACTGAGTTGTGGGCTGCTGTCTATGGTGCTTTATTGTATTAAGAAGGTACAGAGTCCAGTGGAAGAGAGTTCTTGTGATTTGAGTGTGGCTTTTCTTTTCACTTGGAGCTTTGTTTAATGAGAGTCTGGAAAGTAATTAAATATATCATTATAATGGCTGACATGTCAAAACTATACACACTCTTTTTATTATATTTAATTAAATGGGTAATCAGTTGACTAAAGTGTGTGTGATTTCTTAAGTTGGTATTTAATAAACATTTTATTTAATTCACCTCAGTGGGCTGAGATTGAAGCAACAACATTTCCTGGTTTCCTTTCCTGTGGTTAATGAAGTCCTTTGAGATACAGTTATGTACATTGTGTGGTGGTTTACACATCTGTCTGTTCTCTTAGTTTTTCAGACAGGAGACAGGAACAAGAAGGGGCATGGTCATTCTTGCTGAGTGTTAACCTTGCTCTGCTCTGAGCAACAGCATGTGAATCCAGCTAGGCTTGCGGGGGTTTTCCCTGTGTGACTTAATTCCATGCCCATTTCTAGACTTTGGAATGTTGTATGCTCATATGTAGCTTGTTTTTTACTTTTATCAAATTTAAAATGCTTATTATCAAGCATTTATATGCTTGTAATAAACTTCTGTAAATACATTCTGCTTTGTTTCAATTCATGGTGAGACCAATGTCACGTTGTATATGAAGGGATATATAATAATCCCTTGAAATACTTTGCACCTTGTTATTGAATAACATGTATGATTTTTAACTCTGTTGACATCATCTAAAACCTACGGGGAAACCTCATAATAAATTTTACTTTTAGAAAGTCAATCAATAAGTAAACACAAAACAAAACAAATAAAAACTGATTATGCATGCTTATGAAGTGAGATTTCAAACTGTGCCCCTTTGACCCATTATAAAAACTTACCACCTTTCTGCATCAGCCTTATGTGATTTAATTCTAATAGTTCCCCCCAAAGTAGTAGTATTAACCCCATTTTACAGTGGAGAAAGCTGAGCTCAAGTTTATGGAGCCTGGAAGTGGTGGAACAGAGCTTTTTGCCCCGGGCAGTCTGACATGCAATTTTGGTGTCCAGATTCTCCCAGAAAGAGAGAGACGATGGGCACAGTAGTCAATTTTTTTCTAGAAGACTCAGAGGAATACATGTACATTTTAGAACAATGATGAATATATGCTTTAAATACATTTTTAATGAACGAATTGTGATTTTTATAACTGGTCTAATGCCAAAGCTAGTGAAATGGCTCCCTTACAGGAGAAATCACAGATAAAAGTCATTTAGGATTGAAGGCACTTTATCTGGGGTTCAGTGGTTAAGAGTATGTTTCTATAAAAGATTGTAAGTAGCCTGTTTTAATGTTTGGAGATACATGAAAATTAGGAAGATGGTGTAAGAAGATACATGTCCTCTTTATTTTTGTGAATGTTAAGAAAGGTGATGTAAATAATACTTACATATTCCTCAACTTCTGACATCAAACATGCACACTTACTTACAATGGCACTCATTCTCTTTGCTTTCTCCCAGCGTAGAGAAGTGTCCCCTCCTCTTTCTTAAAAGTAAGCCTTCTGCGTGTATTCCTCCCTCTGATGAACACTTACATTGTAGATTATCCTTTCTCTGCATTTGATATTTACTCTCTCACTCTCAACAGGATTCTTCTCATTGATTTTAAACAAACTTCTCTTTCTTTTCAAAATCTTTCCCCCTTGCTCCCATGTTCCCCTGCAGCAGAGATCCTTTCTCCATCCTTGAGTTGTCTGAATGCTGGGTCTCCATTTTTCTCACCTCCAGCATACTCTGCAACCCACACTAACCTGGCTTCTGCCTCCCTCCAGCCGTGTAGTGGTTCTCCCTCAGGTCACCAGTGCTCTCCATGTCACTAAACCACTCAAGGCTTTTTGGACCTCCTTTTACTAAATTTTCTCAGCAACATTAGGTGTTGACAGATACCTCCATCTTGAAACACTCTCTTCCTTTGGCTTCTCTGAAACCACCTACCTACTTAGCCACTCATGTTAATTCTTTTTTACAGCTTGTACTCTTTATTGTATGTGTGAGTTCCTTCTGTTTGCCCCACTCTTATCAAATATGCATGCATGCACACGCACATGTGTACATACACACACACCATTTTCCCTTTGCTATGTTCCTCCTATTCATTTCCTTCCAGTCTGAGCTAAGTCGTCACTTTACCAGGAAGCCATCCCTGAACACTGGACTAGGTCAGCCCTCTCTGTGGTATACTCCAGGCGCACCATGTTCCTCTCTGTCCTCGCCTTCATCACCTTATTTTCCATTTCTTTGGTGATTGATTAATGGCAGTCTCCACTTCTAGTCTGTAACCTCTTGGAAGGTGGGTACTCTATCTATTTTATTTCACTGTGCTACACTTAGTCCTAGCATAGTTCTTGGCACATAAGTGCTCAAAAAAATTTTTTTTTCAAATGAATTACTCATCTCTATCAGAAGTATTTCTGTCTTAGTTAAAATGAAAACTAATGCAGAATTAAAAATTATTGATATTGAAGGATTATTCCTCTGAAATTATTTGTAGGTTATTTAATGCTACATTCTTATCTAGGTTAATATGTTTTCTTTGACCAGAAGTTATTTCAAACGTACTTTAGTTTTTTTCAAATAGATTCTATTGTGGCAAAATAACTAACGTATTAAATTTCAAGTTTGATTGTATGAGTCATGGTTGTGCAGAGAAACAGAGCTAATAGGGTATGTGTTTATATATATGTATATATGAAGAGATATATTATAAGGAAATGGCTCGCATGATTGTGGAGCTGAAAAGGCCCCACATCTGCAGGATGCATCAGCAAGCTGGAGACCCGGGAGAGCTGATGGTGTAGTTCCAGTGCGAGTCTGAAGGCCTGAGAACCAGGAGAACTGTTGGTGTAGTTTGAGTCCGAAGGCCCTCAAGCCTGAGATACAGCAAGAGCCGATGTTTCAGCGGAGTCCAAAGGCAGGAAAAAACCAAAGTCCCGGTGTGAAAGCAATCGGGCAGGAGGGATTCTCTCTTACTCGGGGGAGGGTCAGCCTTTGGTTCTCTTCAGGCCTTCAGCCAATTGGACGAGCTCACCCACATTGTGGAGGGTGATCTGCTTTACTCAGTCTGTGGATTCACATGTAACTCTCATCCAAAGACACCCTCACAGAACACCCAGAATAATGTTTGACCAAATATCTGGCACCCTGTGGTCCAATCAAGTTGACGTAAAATTAACTGTCATATTGATCAAATGAACAAAATTTCTTACAGGTTTCTACTTTCAAGGTTTTTTCCTGTCACATCGGGCTCATGTGGTTGCCTTATAATCTTCCTCAAGTGCTGCAGTCCACTGGGAACGTTTAATCTATGCCTGACTCTTTAGTCCCTTCACATATTAAGGCTGCTTTTTCAGTCTAGTTTTCTACAACTTTTCTGTAATACCCGATGTTCTAGGTAGGTTTGCTGCTTTCCATAGTGCAGATCTGTCCTTTGCAGTGCTGAGACCTTGCTGGAGTTTTTTCTGTACTTTAATAAACCCATTTAACCGATTTCCTCCTGATCTTATCTTCTCCAAAATTTAACCAGTTTACAAGTTTCAGGGTAAATTTCAAGTGCCGTTGTGAAAATACCTCCAGAAATTCTACAGCTGCTACTCTCTGTACAAGTATCTTGGCCCTTGCTGCTCTTTATCATTGTTTAACCAATTTGTTCTATTTCCACCGAAAGCATGTACAATCCAGCAGGACCAGTGTGAGTATTCTTACGAGTGTGGGTATTCTGCAGTATTGTGCATGCTATGTGCTACAGTAAATGTGTCGAATGAATATTCAGTTTCTCTGACAGGTTTTTGAATTAACTTTCAGTATACTGAGTGAAGCCAGCCCTGGTGGTCTAGTGGTGAAGATTCGGTGCTCTCACCGCTGAGGCCCGGGTTCATTTCCTGGTCGGGGAACCATACCACCTATCTTTCGGTTATGCTGCAGCCGCTGCATGTGGCTGTGATGCTGAAAGCTATGCCACCGGTATTTCAAATACCAGCAGGTTCGCCCTTGGTGGACAGGTTTCCGTGGAGCTTCCCGACTAGACAGATTAGGAAGAAGGACCTGGCCACCCACTTCTGAAAAAAATTGGCCATGAAAACCCTGTGAATAGAGTGGAGCATTGTCTGATATAGACCTGGAAGGTGACAGGATGGCACAGAAAGACCAGGCAGGGTTCCGCTCTGCTGTACACAGGGGCGCTAGGAGTCGGAGTGACTCTGCGGCACTAACAACAATAACAATATCAAGTGAGGTGTGCTTGGCCTGATTCTGGTCCTCTTTCCAGGGAGACATCTTGTCTAATTTGTTCTCTGATTTCCAGTTGGTTAAAACACTCCCAACTGTTGGCTAACTTTTGAATTCTTAAGATGTTAGGAATGGGAAATTGATTCTAAAACTCTTTTCCTAGTGATTTCTACTTTCCTGAATGACATTCTTGCCTTTACTGTTTTATTAGTTCAAAAGGGAATGACGGTTCTTTTTTCTCTTAGTTCAGTTCAGCAGATCCTTTGTTGGTAGCCTGCAATGACCAAGGTATTGCGTCCAGGTCCAGGTATTTGGATTTATACAGAGATGAACATGATGTAGTGCCTGCCCTCAGGGAGATGACAGTCTTTGGGGAAGGGAGGAGGCAGGTGAAAGGAGAGGCCTGTGTTTAGCTAATTCTTATGCAATTTAGAATAATAAATATTTTGGGAATGATAATTTGTATATCATTTGGGGATATAATCCCTTCCCCCTTGTTGCTTCCAGCCCAGTTGGGGATTCAGCTAAATAAATACAGATCAGGTGGTAAATACTCTGATGGGGACAGCATAGACTGTTAGGAAGGCATATGTGGCTCAGACTTGCTTATGTAATAATTTGGTTAAAACTCTCTGTTCTCATGTGATATGGACCAGACTTGAGCAGTTAATAGAAGAAGTTTGTACTAGTAGGGGATGGTAGAATTAATGCTTCAACCATTTTATTTTAACTTAAGTTTTATCAAATTTACATTTATTCACCAATTTTTTGATTTATGACCAAAGCCTTCTTGGTTCTGAGTGTAAGTTCTCTCAGTAGAGTTCGTTACCATATTTTTTAAATAACCACTCCATATAGTATCCAGTTTTTCTGTTTTTAAAGTAAAGACTCTTGCAAAGCAACCTGAGTGCAGAATCCTTCCAGATTTGCGATTTCCCCCACTTTTATAATTACTTTGCCTTGTGTAATTTGACATTTTTTTTATGGACTTACCTTTGAGTCTTTTCAAAACATTCAATTGATTTTCTTAGAAACAATTAAATTTTTCTTAGTCATGTATCTTTGGTTTATGTAATATTGAGTTGTTACATAATTACAATAACTTGTACCAGTGGTATAAACAGATGTGGGAACAAACACAACTGACTCTTGGGGTGCAAGCATGCAAGTCAAATGGTGAGGACAGAGGTGTGCAGTCTCCTCACTGGGAAGGCTGTGTTGGGCATCATTCAGCAGAGTTTAGGGTATGCAGAGTGTCAGGTAAATCTGGGAATCAGTTAAATGGAGGTCAGTTAAAAGAGCTTCTGATGTAAAATAGAGCAGATACGCTGTGGGAACACAATCCGCCCTCTAATTGCTTGTGTATAAAGTAGCTACCCTATTCTTCATTGCATTATCTTATTCTAAAATTTCTTGGTCTGTCAATATTGCTAACTTATCTTTAAATGAAAAAGGTTAAGTATAGTTTTTTTGTTTTTGTTTTTTTTTCTGTGAAGAGCCACTGCTTCTCAGGATCACGTGACTTCTTTGTAGCATCTGTTTCTTTTTATTCTTCTCATCTTTTCTGTAGACTCTTCTCCATGATGTCAGACTTGTTTTCTAAGATGCTTCAGACATGACTATCTGTTCGATTCACTCAGAGAAAGATATGTACATGTCTTAGTGATTTGTAATTGATATTCTTTGCTTATAGACTTGATTTTTTGTTTAACATAGTATCCTGTTCTTAGGAATCATATTAAACTGTTTCCTTGCTGTGTGGCTGATTATGAGCTGTGATTAGAAAAGAGACAATTTTATTTGTACTTGCTTAAAACCTCATTTTTCTTGTAGGACCTGATTAATGCACTCTAACATGAAATTAGCTTATCCTGCACTATTCATTATTTTAAATACATCTCTCATTTTTCTGCCTCACATTATTTTCCTTGATGTCAAAATGTTTTCTTATTCTCAAAAAAACACAATTTTAAAAAATATTATTTTGCATAAGTTATTGTATCAGTGAAATTTTGCAGCGGACTGCTCTAATAAACAACCCTAAACTCTTAGTGGTTTATAGCCACAAAGATTTATTTCTGATTCACACGAGTATGAGGTGCTGGAGGCTGCAACTCTTTCCATAGCTCCGTTCCACGTGGTATCTGAAGGAACAGTCCTTACGAGGGACACGTGTTTTCCTGGTATCGAGGAAAGAGCAGTGGCCCAAACATGGGCTGACTCTGGAAGCTTTCACTTGGACGTGGGTCACTTTGCTTCTAATCACATTTCATGGGTCAGTGCAAGTCACCTGGTCAGACCTGTTACAGCACACACCCTCCGGGCAGCACTGTGAGCCGCAGGCAGCTTGGTGCAGTCCTACTGGGAAGGGAGTGAATAAATTGGAACGCTATCATCTATTAGTTCTGTTTCATTTTAGAGGTTTTTAATTTTATTGTTAGATTAATAGTAATAGGTATATTTTGTGAATTTACTGTGGAAATGATTTTTTTCCTGATGTTTATCAGCTTTATATATTGAGCTCTATAGAAATGATATTGATACACAGGTTTACTCTGAATCAGAGTTTTAATAAAGAAGAGTTAAGTGAGAGGATATTCAATATGAAATTCTTACTATTTCATTATATTTTCTTTTCTCTACTTTCAATGACTCGTCTCCTACTTCCTATTGATTACTGAGTAGGAGTCTAGACTTTTTTCCCCCCATACTGGGATCGATTATTTGGATTTGTAAGCCCAAGAATTGTTTGAAGATGATTTCCTTTTGTGTTGACTACTCATTAGTCATTTAGCTGGATAGTCTGGATTTTCACAACTTACTACCTTTTCAATACAATGAGTTGTTCCTTAGCGAATTTCACAATCATGGTTTTTCTTACATTGTCCACATGTGGACAACAGCCTGCCAACAAGTAAACAAACACCAAGTTAAGTCACAGACGGATGCAGCTGAAATACCAAATGACCCATAGCCCCTTCTAGAATTATATTTGTTTACACACTATGGGGATTATTATTTCCCTCCAAAACAAGAGACAGTTACTTTTGCTGTTTTGAAATAACAGAATTGAGCCTCAAATGCATGGCTTTGTGAAATCTAGCCTACTGAGGCATGGTACTTGAGAAGAGACAACAGGCAAATTGTCAGAGAAAGTTGAGGTTTGTAAGTAATGCTGGATGTTGAAGGGAGATGGGGAATTTTAACAGTAGATACGTCTCCCGGATATCCAAGAGTAAATGTTTTTGAGACAGTGATAGAATCAGAAAAAATTAGACTGGAGGGCATCGTGAGTTCATTTGGTCCTATCTGTTGTCACAATGCAGAAGCAGTCACGTTGATAGAATCTTATCAAGTGATAGCTTACATTATTTTATGTAATTTCAGAGAAGGCCTCACCCAACCTTACAAGCTTGTGTATTCTGGCTTTTCATTGACATACTAGTTAAATATTTCTCTTAATTCCATACCAACCTTCCTTTTGGTAGGGTGAAGTCTGAGAGGGAGAGCAGTGATTGGATTAGCTTGTATGCCTACTTTTCCCTTCATACTCATTAAAGAGGCTCTCGAGAAGATGCGTGTACTTCACTTGTGATTGAATCTGGCTTTGGAAAGGATGAGATAATAAAGCCGAACTCCATCATTTTACAGATGAAATAAAATAGTTCTAGAGATATGAGACTTCCCAGGGGTGACAGAGCCCGAGAGTGGGGAAGCCAAAGCCAGAAGAGCCGTCTTCTGACTCCTAATTCAGTGTTCTTCCTATTGTATACTGCGTATAAGTAGCTACTCCAGGAGTATATTAACATCAGATGTAGATAGTCAATGGAATATAAGTTTCTCCTGTGCATGAGATTGAGGCAACATAGTCAATAATAGGTTCTGAGCCCAGTGCCTGGCTAAAAAGAGAAAATTATTATATGAGTCATTGAAAAGTAAATAGAAAGAATACAGATTTATATGAGACCAAATTCTCTTGAGCCTTAAATGCATGAGGTTATTTTAGGCTCATTCGGAAAATATTGTATCCAGGAAAATTCAAATTGTAGCTGCATAGATTGATTAATTCTCCTTCATTCCCAACCCCGCCCCATCACGTCTTCTAGTTCTCGCCTCAGCTTCTAGACTGGCTCCAGCATTTACTTTGTGATCTTCATTAATCACCTCTGTGCCTCATTTTCCCCATATGTCAAATGCGGGCTGGTTGGAGGAGTTCTTGTTGGAGAGGGACCCTGATGCTAACCATTTCCTATGTGCCTGCTGTCTACAAGACATGCTTTCTATATTCTACGGTAGTTACTCCTCAAAACAACTCTATGAGGTGGGTACTTACTCTTGACTCCATTGTATAGATGAGACTACATTAAGATAAGCTTTTCTAAGAATACATAGCTAATTAGCTGTGAACTAGGATCCAAATTCAAGTCCATTTGACTTCAAAGCAAAGTCTATCTTTCCAGTGTACTTGACATTTCCAGCCGTACCTCAGAAAGTTACTCTGAAGATCTGTTGAAATAAAGTACATGAAAAACTTTAGAAAACTGCAAAGTGCTGGATAAATGTGAGATATTGTTATTTTTTCTGAGAGTTCTTAGCCACTTATCAGAAATTATCAGTAAGGTCCAAGGCATAAATAAGTATAGGAGTGTTATTTTTTCTGCTTTATGGATGAGGACATTGAGGCCCATAGGGATAAGGAGGATGCCCACATATCCAGAAAGTGGCAGAGTACTGTCAGTTCCTAGTCTGGTTCTAAAGCCCACTGCCTCCTCGTGTTCATCCCTAGGCCTGGGTTCTTGCTCTGGCAGAGGGGCTGGGATTCCATTGCCCAAGGACTGATTCCTATGACGGAACTTCCCAACCCGTGTGCTAAGAGATCCTGGTAAGCTAAGAACAGATTACTAGTGTGGAATGAGATATTGATATTGATGGTATTTCTATTTAAGGCAATTTACATAAAGTTAACATTCCAAATTCATGACAGATGAATACAACTATGTTTATATGGCTACCTTTCTATACTTTGTGAATTTAGAAATTAGATTATTTTGGTGTATAAGAATTTTGGTGGAGCCTGCCTCAAAAGAATGCTCTGTAGTGGCTGTACCACATGGTACTACCTCTGACTTTCCTGTTGAATAGTCACAACCAGATTATTGCTTTTTTTACAGATTTGTTTATCTTTATTACATAAGTTTGTTTCAGAAACCCTGACAATCAGGATATTCAGAGAAGCTCTTGTGTGTGTAAATTTTTCTGTTAATCTGAATTCCATAATATGTGATGTTACCAAAATGATGAATCTAATAAAATCGAAGCCACTACTGTTTTTTTCGGCTTCTTTCAAAGAAACAGATCAGAGTTCTACTCTTTTAATAATGCACTGGCTGTCCAAAGGAAATGCTTTGCAAGTAGTTTATCATCTAAAATAATTTCTTTTTTGGTTGGAGGATATGAATGACTCTTACTTTGTAGATTTGTTGAAGAATAGTAATTAACTTTAAAAATGGCTGAATTGATGGATATTCTTGGGTACCTGAGTGAAGGACCACGTGAAAATATATTTATACACACAGAGAAGATAGAGATTCAAAGCAGAAATTCGCAGTTGGTGTTTTATTTTGAATCCTTAAGAAAAATTATTATCTAATAGAGTAACATCTGTGAATGCTTGAGAGAAAACTTCATCACCTTGGACTCATCTCTGACCCTTCTCCTTCTCCCACACTCTATATACAATCTGTCAGGAAATGGCATCTGCTTTCTCTTCAAAGCATATTCAGAATCTGATTACTGCTCACCGCCTCTGCTACTTCCCTGCTATAATCCTCCCGAGTCACCACTGTCTATGACCTGGGTCATTGTCATTGCCTCCTAGCTGTAAGTAAATAAAGGAAATATCAGTCAGCTTTTTACTAATAATTGTTTTTCTTCTGTAGACACAAGCAGTTTTGTATTCTCTTTTACTATTCATTATTTGTAAAATATTGAGCAACTTTTATGAGTATGGCTGATGCTGTGAAGGATACACGGTAATTCCTGTCCACTGCCTTGAGGAAATCATTTTTTGGGAGATGAGAGCAACACATATTAAAATTTCATTGATCACATGAGCTAAATGACAAAAACAACAGAAATAAATTATAAGTAAGTGCACAATTGAAGTTAAGGCGTTTTATATCGAGAACTCCTAATTAGAGAACCTACAAGAACTTGGTAGATTAGAGCAGGCTTCATGGAGGAGGAGGCAAGTGAGCTGTGCTTCAGAGGATCTGAGGAGGTGCAGCGGGGAGACCAGGTGGCGCCTTGGCTTTATTCTAAGCAGGAATGAGCTCAGTGTTTTCTGAGAGGAGGTGTACCAGTTGGACTGAAGAACAGGAGGCAGGTTCCTCTGAAGGATATTTGGGGATGAGAGGATGAAGTGGGTTCAGATTATGGGAGTCCGTTTGGTAAGCTATTGGAGCCATATCTGGGGACACGACTGGTTCTAAATGTTGAGAATCCTGCACTGGGGCTGGAGATGGGTGGGTCCAGTCAATATTATTGGTAGGAAATCTGAAGTGGAGTTTTAGAATGTGGTTCTGGAGAGCATGAAGGGTATAGTTAGGGTGACCAAGTGTTCTCGTTTGCCCAGGTCTCCCAGTTTCAGCAGTGAAAGCCCCATGTCCTGGGAAACCCCTCACTCACAGGCAAACTGGAGGCTTGGTCACTTTAGGTATGATTCAGATAAGTGACTGGTATCAGAGGTCCAAACCAAAGTGACACATTAGCACGTTAACAAGTGAGCAGAGCATGACAACCAGAAATGCAGCGCAGAGCGTTTCGGAGCCCTGGTAGGCAGGGAGTGGAGTTGAATTATGTTTTGGCTGAAAGCAGTTTGGCCAAATGAAATTTCATCAAAAGCAGCATTGTCAAAGCAACTTTGTTTATGTGACAGTTTGATTGACACAAATTTTGAAAAAAATGAATCTTTTAACCAGTGGCTCTCAAGTTTTTGAATAGTAATAGCTCCTGTTCATGAATGCTTAGCATGTGCCAGGCACCTTGCTAGATGTTACAAATATTCTCACCTTTAATCCTTGCAAACATCCTATGAGATGGGCACTATTATTTTCTCCATTTTATAGATGAGGAAACGGTGTTTTGAGAGATTAAGCTGTTTGCTCAGTTACACAGCAAATTAGTCACAGAAAGAGACTTTGAATCCTGGGCATCCCAAAGCCTTTGCTTTTAGTCACCATGCTGTACTGCTTCCTGGTATCAAGCAGCAGCCTTTATTTATTATTTACTGTTCTCTTTTACTACAAAAGTAATATATATTAATTCTAGAAAAATTGTATAGACTAGCAGAAGACGACTATGCAAAATTCTTGCAATTCCCTCTACTGAGAAACAAGCCATGTTAACACCTTTGTTGATATCTTTTTCTTTTTGGGGCACATTGAGGTATATGTATCTCAATAAATATATATATATATAGTGTTTTTCTATAAAAATGACATTTGATAAATCTTTAAAAACCAATTGTTAGACCTTAATTTTTTCCAACTTACATTGCTGGGCATTTAGGCTCTTGCAACTTTTTGATATTGCAAACAGTTTACAGTAGAAATAATTAGCTGAAAACGATACATAAATAAAGCAAAATGAAACAAAGCTAAAAAACAAAAAATTTAGAACCATGGACAGTAATGCAAGAGATGAATAACAGTGGTGAAATCACTTGCTTTATGTTGTATCCTGATTACTAATACTATTAACACCAACGGCAGAGGAATATTTGCTTTTGAACAGATGTGATGTTGAACACATTGAGCTACAGTGTTTTCAGCAAAATCACCCGGAGCTGGTGACAGGAACCATGAGCAGGACCTCAGCGCCCGGGCAGAGTCCCAGGAACACGGCTAGTCCCTAAAATGTAAATGCAAGGAGTGACTCTGTTACGGAGTAACTGTGTCCATGGGAATAAGCCACAAACCCAATGACCGGAAGCGATGGCTGTAACAAGGAGAAGTAAATTTCAGGATCAGAATATTAAAACAGTTATCAGAGCTGGAGCACAAGGTCACAGCCAGGCTAATGACAACCGGGAGTTGATGCTGAGTCCCAGAGTGTTGGGTCAACACTCTAAATCCTTCTTGCCAAAGGGCAGGAGATTGGGCCTGGCATGAGCTACAAATGGGGAAAATCGCCCCAGCGAGCTGGAAAGATTAGGAATTTGGCAGGTCTGACAATCCAAGGTTTTGAAGGAGAATAAGAGTTGTTGTGATTAAATCAGTGAAGTGTGGGCAAGGAGGCAATTTAAGAGGATACTTCTTAAGACTATTGTGGTAGCAAATGAAAAGGAAGAGATGCTTGGTCTGGGCCGTGGTGGGAATTATATGTAGAAAGATACATAGAGATCTCCATTAAATAAATAGATTGGAGGTATACCTGTAAGAACTTTCCTCTTAAAACATTTTTGACATACAGACAAAACATGCAGTTGATCCTTGGAGCCTGTAACGCTGCCATTACTTTTATTAAATTAAAGTTTTAACTGGTATATTAAAATTTTCTTTTATTACAGAGCCCCTAAATAGGCATGCTGTGTCTTGTGATTGCAGTTTAGCTTAATGTTATCATGTTTTAAAATTAAAAATTATTATCTTGGTGCTATGAAGGCCATCACAAAATTAATGACTAATATGCTAGAAAGACATTTCAATTAACTTTGTTGGATATTGATCAGATAAGCACAAAGATTTATGATTGTATTCTGAAGTCTTCATTAGGTGAGTCCTTTGTTGTTTTCAGTAACCTTAGCAAGTGGTTTCCAAACCCTGGAAAGTACCGCTTCTGAGTTAATTTAAAGAGACCTCTCTTTTGCTGAGTGTCTATATTTTTTGTTTGTTTGTTTTTTGTTCCACTAAGAGTAACAGTTGTATAGAAGTTAATTCAGTGTTCTTAATTAGAAATAACGTTTTATGTTTCTGGAGGTATGCAATTGAGAAACTTCTGAGAATGCTCTAGATATTATAGGAACTTCCTTTAATTAACTGTAGCTAATGGTTAGATTTGCTTCAGTACTTTGAACTTTTGAATCAAGCCTCCTTTGCACAGTATTTGATGAATATGATCATCATTTCTGTCTCTTCCATGGAATTTTCTAATATATATTATTTTTAAAATTATAGAATAATCTGTTTATTGTAAAAAAGAACTAAAGTAAAGCAGTATTGAATATGGACAACCCCTCTCCCAGCCTCAAAATGCTAACTGTATAAAGTCTGTTGCATAGTTTTCCAGTTTTTCGTGGGGGTTCTGCTTGTGTGTCCCTACATCCACGTGCATTAGACGTTCCTCTTTCTCCCCTCTCCCTTCTCCTCTCCTCTTCCGCTTCCTCCTCCTCCGCTGTCTCCTCCTCTTTGTAATGCTGTGATATTACTGCCGCAGGAGAGGAGCCTTTGTTCTGTGTCCTGTGCTTTGTTGAACTACACTCCTGGTGGAGCTCATTGTCCTTGTCTTTTTCCTCCCCTTACCCACCACGAAGGTTCAATACATTCAGGCTATGCTTTGCTTCTCTGTATCCTGAGCAGCCAGACTGGGAGCCGTCCCAGAACAAATCCTCAACTATGTAGAGGACAGCAATTTTGGGTGTTTCTCCTGGGGACGGCTAGCTAAGCAGCCCCAGTTCTGGCTCCCCTGGTGACGGGCCCCAGGCCCAGAGGCCTTTTTTTACCCGTTGATTCCAAGTGTGAAGTTTCTCTGGGGTTTCCTTGGGAAGAAGGTTCTTTGCAGCATTCCTCGTCTGTGTCCGTTACGGGTTGAGATTTCTTCTGCATTAGTTATCTATCATTTCAACCCTGTCTGATTTCTGTCTTGTAGAATTATCTTTAAAAATTTGGTATGTTGATGGTGGACCTTGTTTTCTTTCTTTTTTCTTCTGTCGTGTTAGTGGGGTTTAGAGGTGAGGTACACAGGATAACCTAGTCAATGCTTTGAACCTCCCAGATGCCTAGTGTTTTTTCTATTTTTGGTCTGGTTTTTTGGAAATTCTTTCAGGGTTCATGTGCAGTTCCTCTGGTTTGTGTTGTAATTTGAAAGTTTTTTTTTTTCCATCCATTTTTGCATTTAATGTTAATCCTAACGAAATCATTGATATCTCATTGCTCTCTGTCTGGGTATGGAATGACACCATTACTTAATAAACTTCTTTTCAGCTGCTTTTATGGGATGCCACAGGGTGTTACTGCGTAAGGCCAATTAGTGATGCAAAATTCACTTTTAAAAATTTAAATAATTATCCTTATTTCATTTGATATGTATGAATGTCAGTATCTCTAAATAGTACATATTTCTGTTTTATTTGCCAGTTGACTAATATTGTCAGTTTCCTTTTTCAATGTCCAGATCAATTGGAGATAGAAAAAATGTAACACTAACTTTTCATGGGCACATGGTACTCAGTGTATCTTAAAATGATCTCTTCGTTACTATCAGTAACAAATGAATGGTTCAGCATTTTTTTTTTTAATTTTGTCTCAGGAAGGAGAAAACATTTTCTATTTGGCAATTGAAGATATAGAAACAGATACAGAGCTTCTGATTGGCTACCTGGACAGTGACACGGAGGCTGATGAGGAGGAACAGCAAATTATGACAATGATCGAAGAAGGGGAAGTTAAAAATTCTAAAGGACAATCAACAGCTGGCAGAAAAGGTATTCCCTCTACTTGGAGGTCTGAGAGTTGTAGGAGAAATATAGTTTGAACTGTGGTTGAATTACGATTGCATTATAATAGAGTGTTCTCAAAATAAAGTTAATTCTTGTCCGAACTGCTCTCAGAGGGTATCCAGATGTCTACCTGTCTCTCTTCTAGCAGGAGGAGAATGCTGGGTGTGGGTGATGGGTGTGCCCTGTAGGACGGCCAAGTTCGGGGCAGCTCTGGGCTGGTGTTGCTCTCACTGGTGTAGCGGGGTGGCTAGGAGTGAGGGTTTTTGTACTCTAGCCCTGAATCTGCCACTCATCAGTCTTGTAACCAGGCAAGTCACTAACTCTCTGAGGTTGACTTTCTCCTCTGCACTTGGGGAAAGGCCAGTACAGAGGTGTGCAGAGGGCCTTGCTGGCCCTGCGGGGTTATTCCTGGGCCTCGCTCTTGTTTGAGGTCCTTTGAGAATCTGGAGCCTCTGGAAATCTCTTTCTATTCTGATCACTGAGGCCTGCAGGATTGCTAGTGGTTCTAGTTGGGTGACCAAGAACTTGTGATGACCGTAGGTCAGACCTGCTTAAATCAGTCCTTCAGTCCAGGAGGTAGATGTCACTTGTTTGTCGTCTGCTGGGGAAGAATCAGTTATTATTGGGCCTGATTCCTATTATGTTGTGTTTTACTCCTGATAGGATTTCAGGAAATATGAATGATGTTCTAAGAATTGACATTTTGTAATAGGCTGATACTCAGTATAGAGTATTTTTCCATTTTGTTTAGCAAAACTACTTCAGAAGTGACACTAATTTCTTTAGTTGTTCTGGTAGTAATGTCTTTCATATGAATTTTCTATTCTAACTGTATGTCATTGGCTGAGAAAGAAAGAGCATTCCCAGCATTGCCAGCTTATGCTTCTGTTTCTTTATTTTATTTGGATTATTTAAGGGGAAAATTAGGACAGGCTGTCTGTTCTGTCTTTCAAATATGCTTTATGCTGTTTGGAACATCAGATTTTGGGTGGTGGGAATTATTTCTGTATTGTTCTGTGATTTTTTTTTTTTTGTATTTTTTTTCTCAACATCACCCCCCAGTGCATGTTAATATTATGTCCACTATTTTAATATAAAAATAAATCTACTACTTAGTATTATGGCCCTGATTTTTCTTTAGTTAACAAAATATCAATTTCTGTTATTTTTGTAAAAAGAATCAACAGGAACTTAAACAGATTTTTAAAACATGAATCAGGTACTTACATTGTTGCTATTTTTACTTTAGAATTCAGTTTTGTTTACAAAAGCAAAAAAACCCAAAACAAAATAAAAAAAAACCCAAACAAAAACAAAAACAACCAAACACAACAAAAGAAGCAAAAAAAATCCACCTAATTTTGTAACAATGGAGAGTTTAGTTAAATAAGTTATGGTACCTTAAGTTTAAAAAAAAAAATTTAACTTGAGAAAGTGGTAAATGGAAAAAAAGAGCAACATGTAAAATTGCATAAAAAGTATGATCATAAGTGTAGCTATTCTTAGATGTACATAAACTATGAATGCAGAAAAGACAAGTCAGGCTTGGAAATATATCACAGTGGTTGTCTCTTCATTATGGGAATATTGGTGATTTTTATTTTCTTCATATTTTCTGCATTTCCTAAATCTACTCTTATTTGATAATCATAAAAAATATGTAATTTAAATAGCACACTTTGAGAAATTTGGGTAGAGCTGTGACAGTCCATATGGGACTGGCGAGCCAGCAAGACAGTGGAGCCTCGATACACCTGCTGTAATGAGCGCTGTGTTTATGACCTTGATCTTTTTTCACATATGTGTGAGATTCCCCTTGGTAATTCAACATATTTCACCTCAGTTGGATTTTTCTCTTTGTGCAGCTAAACGTGAACTCAGGATGACCCATTTCAGGAAAAACTTTTGCTTTCCAATTCAACATTTGTGATAACTCTATGAGGTGAAAAGTTAACATTATAGCGTAAATTAAAAATTGACTTTGATTTTGTATTAATTTGATGAAACACAAGTGAAATGATTTAAAAAATAATGTATTTCTGGTAACATCCTATTATTTTTCATGGACAACACTATTAATATTCATAGAGAATAAGAATTTACTAATCTGATACCATTACACACAATTAATTTTGATTTTAAAGTGAGGGCAAAACTGAGCAATTCTTGGCTCTTAATTTTTGTCTTAAAATCTGTTTCCTTATAAATGTGCAGAGCGCTTTGGCTGTAAAGAGGACTATGCTTGTCCCCAGTGTGAATCGAGTTTTACCAGTGAGGAAATTCTTGCTGAGCATCTTCAGACATTGCACCAGAAACCCACAGAGGAGAAAGAATTTAAGTGCAAGAACTGTGGGAAGAAATTTCCAGTTAAGCAGGCTTTGCAAAGACAGTGCGTACATTAAAGAATATCTTTAAAATTATAAGCTAACATGTTGCTTAACCATTCCATTTGTTTTGTCTTACAGTTTCTAACCCGTGTGTGTGTGAGTGTGTGCGTGTGTGATGGAGACAGACACAGGGAGGGAGGAGGAGATTAAGCATTCTACATTGTCATTAACTGATCTTTTCTTAGTATATTATGTTGATTTTTGAAACATTTTGATTCTGAAATTTAACAAGTAAACATTGTTTATACTAATCAGTCTTTGTCCGTTTAATAACCTGCTGTCAAATATCAAGCTCAATGGTTTCCTAATCTGAAATTCAGATATGCATAATTTAGCTAGTGCTTTGAGGTGACAGATCAAGTTTCAGTTGTCTGCATTCAATATTCCCTCTGAAAGCAGTAAATGAAAAGTTTAAGAAATGGAGACAGTTCAGGTTATAAGGAATACAGGGACTTTTTGGAAAGCACTGTTTATTTCACAGCAACTCTGGAGGAATAATTTAAAGATGAATAGATACAGGATATGACGATAAGATGAATTAAATGATCCCACACATTGCTCTGCACCCTGTATTATCTTACCTATTTATAATAATAGCATATAAATATCATATATTCTTTTACTTAAGTATTTTACAGTATCATGAGTTATTAAAGTGAGAAAGTAGATACATATATTGTAAATTTTTATTTTTAACAGAATGTCATCTTGCATATGAGCAAGAAATTTTAAATATAGGCTTAATGTTTCATTTTTTTATTCATTAAAGTAAGATTCTGAAGTATGCTGCATTTCATATTAAAATTCTTTCCATATTTTATATGCATCCACTCTTGCTTATGACATTTGAGCTGAAAAATTTTTGCTCAAAACTTAACCTAAAAATTAAAACTTTTATTGTAATAGCAAGAGATTAAACATTTGGAAATTCAATTATAGGCTCTTAACGAAAAACAAGCAAGGGCTATATACTTTTTAATGAATGGACTTTAAAACTGCATTCTAATCAGGTTTTATTGAATTTAGTATTAATTATTTCACACAAAAGATACTTTTGCTGAGCTGGGTCTTAGAGTTAAATTCGGTATTACTAAAAAAATTAAAAGAACAAAAGACAGAATGAGAAGATCATGAACATGACTTTATTCAAAGTAGAAATATTTTTGTAAGTTTTTGTCTTCGACTTCGAGTTTTTGTTTCTTTTTTTTTCTCCATTTCCCCTCAGTGTTCTTCATTGCACAGCGAAAAGCAGTCTGAAGGATTCTTCACGAAGTTTTCAGTGCTCTGTTTGCAATTCTTCCTTCAGTTCAGCATCGAGGTTTTGTGTCTGAGTTATCAGATGGCTGTTATGTAATTGTGGGTCATTTTTGGCATGCATGCGGTCATGCTTCTTAGTGATTTAGTCTCACATGGCTACAGAATTGAATTGCCTTCCTTCCTACCTGCCTAGGTAATGCATGAAATGACCCTGACATTCTACTAGGGAGCATGCATTACAAACGCCGCCACGATGGTAGCATTGTGTGGGTATGTCTTCACCATTTCTTCTCCCTGTTCCCCTTTCCTGGTTGTCTTGTAGTTTTGAGCAGCACCAGGAGACTTGCCGGGGCGATGCCAGGTTCGTGTGCAAAGCTGACAGCTGTGGAAAGAGGCTGAAGAGCAAGGAGGCCCTGAGGAGACACCAGGAAAATGTCCACGCTGGTGAGAAGTCCCTGGAGGGTTGTTTTTAAAGGGGCTTCCCCTCCCTGGGCTGAGCGATCTGTTTTTAATTCTCACTCTCGAGGAGAGAGTTAGCTTTTCCATGTATTTCACACAGATGTGGAGCTCCAGCAATGGATTTTTCCTTTCGCTGCACATTATTTCTTTTTCAAGTTGATTTCAGCAGCATTTGTCATTTTTCCCATCTCTCAATTAATCATAACTGGAAACCTAAGCTAGAATCTAGCTGTGTTTGTTAGATGCATTAAGAATTAATATTTTTAAATAATAATTTTAATGTTTTCGCATATTAAATTTCTCTTTTAGTAGCTATATTTTAAAACTATTAAGTTATGTCCTCCTGCCTTAATATTTTTACTGTAAAATTCCATTTTTTTAAACGCTACCATTCTCCTATATTGGAGAAAATTACTGACTGCATTTTGACATCAGAATTGAATATGTTTGGATTAATGAAACAGATACTATTTGAATTCCTTCTAATGGATAGCTAAACAGTACAACAAATATACAATTTGACCATCACTTAGATTTCGTCTGCTTAGCACATGGTGAACGTATTTTGTTTTTTTAAAGATTTTTATTTATTTAATTTTTCCCCCCAAAGCCCCAGTAGATAGTTGTATGTCATAGCTGCACATCCTTCTAGTTGCTGTATGTGGGACTCGGCCTCAGGATGGACGGAGAAGTGGTGCCTTGATGCGCACCCGGGATCCGAACCCGGGCCACCAGCATTGCAGCGCGCGCACTTAACCACCAAGCCACAGGGCCGGCCCATGGTGAACGTATTTTGGTTCAGGGATTGAATCTATTGTGTTGAGTTGAACAGATTGCTGTATTGTCGGAGTTAACTTTTTGCTTCCTCCGTGTCTTTTCCATAAAAGAGGCTGAGGTTCCTGGAACCCCTCATGGCTTCTCTGCCTGTACTTTTCCCACGGGTTTACTTTCGCCCTTGGCTTCTGGGAAGTGGGTGGAAATGTGTCTCTCTGGATGTAAGGAAAGCCAGTTTCCTTTCTCCCATGTTGTTTATTCTGACATTCAGGAGAAAAGGATAATTGGTGCTCCGCTTCTGCATCCTGTTTGCTCATTGTCCAAAAAGCATCTCCTCTATAGTAAAGTTACAGATGCTGGTATGAGCTAACTGCTGGCTCCAACTTTGCACCATCGGTTTGGCCTGCACATTAAGTGCGAGCTCTGGGTGGTAGGAGGTATGGCCTTGCAAAATACAGCCTCAGGATGGTGCCCACTGCTAGGACTTTGCAGTGTTCTGCAGATATATTTTTGAAGAATATATGGCTGATTTAGGGAAGGTGGCATTTTTCTGAATTCATTATACTTGGACCTTCTCTATGTTTGCAAAAGGCAAGCATAACTTTTTGATAGACCTGTCTTCATAGTTTTTTTTTTTTACAAAAAGCTGTCATGTTTAAAATGCTGTTCTTAATTTTCTTCATCTTTGTCTGCAATGTATTATAACAAATCTTTCATGTCATTTTTAAAGTTAGCTTGGCTGAACTAAGTAAAAAACCAGATGCATACTGAAACTCTGGAAACTTGCTTTCTCGTTATTGGGCATGTGGTCTTCATGTGGTCTTCAGGCTGTGCTACAAGCATCAGTTCTTTGAGGCTTCTTGTAATTGGCCTTGGATCTTATAATATTACTGATTCTGGAAATTCATGGTGATTTTGTGGTAAATAATTTATAAAAGGAAGTTTTTAATTTTTCTATGTTGTGGATCAGATAAAATGTGAAACTTAACTGTATTTCAGCCAGAGGTGACTATACATACCTTTTCCTGGGATTGGTACACAATCTGTCACTCATTCATAGCCTCTCTCTTGCTTCTCCCCTTTCCTCTGTGAGCTACACAGACTTTTAGGGAAAGAATATTCCGTATACAGAATAGCAAGTAATGCAGTGTTGTCACATATGGCTGTGGAATCCTTTTGTATAGAAAGGCAGAGGTATTCAAGCAAAGAGAATATCTTGCAGCTTTTACCACTGATGATGACAAATGTTCCTTGTTAGGTGATATGAATTGAAGATGCTGAGAAAAGAGAAGATGAATTTTTAAATTTGGATCACATTTTTCCATAAAAACTGCAACATGTGGTGGGTAGGTTCTTAGAGCAGATCCTAGTAGCATACTTAAACCACATTGTGCTGAAACTCATGGTACCTAAGTGCCTGTGTATTTAGTACAGTTGTATTAATTTCTCATGCATCTCCTACCTTTGTAAGTAATGTGTTCCTGAATATTTTTGAAAGTTAAATCTGAAAGTCAATTGTCAGACTTACCCGAATATAGCAAAACTAAAATAGTATAAAGTCTAGTTATGGCTTTATAGGTGGTGTTGTCCTTGAACCTAGGGAAGGAAGGAGAGTGAGAACCTTCACAGTTACCTGGGGGAAACAGAGAGAGTGAAGGAATTGACTTCCTTAACCTACTTCCGTCTTTCTCTTTTGCTTAGATTCTGTGGATGCTAACGAAGAGGTTTCATATTTTGGGGCTATATTCTCAGGCAAACAATCTTAAACTTTTCTCGTATTTCTTCTCAAAAGAGCTAGGATTCCAGTTCTAGGATAAAGATTAGAAGATGTGAGGAGGAGAGAAAAGGTTGAAGAGTGGGGATGGGTTTGGTATATTGCCTGTGATTCTGGCTGGAGGATCAGTGGCAAGTGTGCGGGGATAAAGTGAGAGGGGTGGCTGGGGAAGTCTCACTTCTTTCTCTCTTCTCTCGCTCAGGCTCTGACCTACCCGGTGGGAAAGAATAGCATCTGGTCTCAAGGAGCCGCTGGTCTGAGGGATAAGATAGGGCAATAAAGGATTATGGATTGAAGGAGGGAAATCCTAGCTAGTGGGAGCTGGAAAAGAGGGAATATTCTCTCAGTGGCCCTTCATATATAATAGATATGTATAGGGAATTGCTGGCTGAATACTTATTGTCAGATAATCATTTTGCTTGGAGAATTTTCTCCTTAGTAGCCATAATTACTTGTCAATCACCAAGAAAAATTTTCTTGGCTATGATATTTAGCATGCTAAAAATAGTGCATTAATGAAATAAGTATCTTGAATAATGAGACAAAAATTCCTGTTTTCCTTTTTCTAAACGTTTTTCTCCTTCATAAATACAGTCCTATAATAAGATCAAAGCATTTTTATTGTTTTTTTACTTGTTTTGGATTTGCTTCAAACTAATAGAGAAATGGGGGAGTGGGTGGGGCTGAGGTTGGGGCAGGAACAGCCAGTCTTAGTCATTGTTGGGGGCAGGTGATGGGTATGTGGTGGCTCATTATACTATTTATTTACTTTTTGTATATTTGAAATAAATCAATTAAAAGTTGAAAAAACCATTCTGGGTTATTTATGGTAGTTCAGATGATGCTGTTATGACATCACATTTGAAAAAAATGTTTTATTGAGTCTTTTCATTTCTGTAACCACTGTGAAATTTCAAATATGAAATGAGCTACTATAAATATAATGACTAAGTAAGAAGACAACATCAGGCTTTGTTTTGATTTGTATAATACTATGAATGCAATATAATGTTTTGTTGTACTTGATTTTACTTTTTTTCCGTTTTCCGTTTTTAACATTAATGTGATAAAGCATATGTGCATAGATTTTGCAAGAGTCTAGTACTGGAAAGAATAAATTCCATCTTAAAAAACCCACATGATTAAATCACATATTCTGTTAAAAGTTAAAGGAAGTAGCAAAATCAACTTATGAATTAATAAATCCAATTTTTGCTTTTATAAACACATTTGATTAATTTTAATTTTGATTTAAATTTTTTGTGGAAGTGTGCTTTTCTCTTTTAATACGACATTAGTATATGGAAAGGTAAAAGACCTGTTTTATATATGGAGAAGTGATATATCAAGCTGAATATTTCTCAAATTTAAAAAGAGAGGGTTTAGAATATAACTTGTTCTTTATCTGAGTTCAATGAACTGAAAATTTTAGAATTCTAAATTATGAGGATGAAATACCTGTTTATTTATATGTCACCTAGAAACACTGTATCTGATGCTCTTCTTAATAACCTCATTTGAATCATGATGGTATTTTATTTCTATTTTAGGAGATCCTAAGAAAAAGCTCATATGTTCAGTGTGCAATAAAAAGTGTTCTTCAGCATCAAGCTTACAGGAACATAGAAAGGTCGGTAAGATAAAGATTAATGCTTATCAGTGTATAATATATGATCCTTTACTCATTTATAGTGTCTGCCAGGTAAATTTTTAGTTGATTTTTTGTATTGTAAAGAGAGAGCTTTGTCATTAATTTAAATACTAATATATTCTAATATGCAAAATTGATATGCAGAAAAGTAAACCTTGAGAAAGACTATTTTGAGTTGTTTATTGTTCAGAATTACTAGAAATATTTCTCCAGTGCAAAGTGTCATATCTAGTCAAGTCCTTCACTATAACACCTCACCCTGGTTTTAAGCTTTATCATTTGCTGTTGGCTCAGGAACTACCATCTATTTGAGGAAACCATAAATTTTTGTGTATTTATAATATGCTCTGCAGTGACATTTGGCTGTTAAAAGGGATGTGTATTATAGTCAAATCTGGCAAAACAAAGACAAGGGCTCCATTATTTTGAAGAGCTAAAAGTAATGTACAAGTATGTCAAACTGTTGTCAGCAGACACAAATGATTATATTGGGAGAAAATAAATTTAATACATTTTTAATGAGTATAAAACTTAGTAAGTTATGATTTTAATGTGAAAAATTAATCTGAAAAATAAATGGCAGTTATTAACTCTCACAACATTAGCAACTAGTTAATAGAATTTATTATAATGGGAACAGAATTAAAAAGAATTTAGATTTTTGTTCATATCATGGCAGAGTCCAAAAAAATTCATATTGTATTATATTATTTCAACAAAGATATAAATGATTATTTCTTAATATCATATATTGTTTTGTTCAGAACGTCTAGGAGCACATACTATTTTCTTTTAGTGATTTAATACTGAAGAAGAGGGGAGATGGTACTAGTGATGGTACTTTTGTTGAGGTTTGTACAGGAATTTTGTCTCTTTATTTGTATATAGATGTTTTCCAAAGTCACTTGATGGGCCTTAAAATTCATATGATAGCAGTCCAATAGCTCCAACCATGTGCTGTGGATTTAACCTATAACATATGAGATAGTTATATTGTTAAGATATCTGAGGTTATATGCTATGTGTTGAGTGATTTTGATCCTTAGGGAGAAATAATGGAATAAGCACTGGACTGAGAGTCAGGACAGTGGGTGTCTTCTCCTTCTTTTGTCACTAACCCTCCACTGGGGTTAACATTGGGCCTCCGTTTTCTCATTTATGAAGTGTGACATTGAACTGATCAGTGTTTTTTTTTTATTTCTTCTGTAAGTGCCATGAAACTACTTGTTTTTTTGGTTTCCCAGTGGTTATTTTATCAGATTGTTTAAAAATATGGAACACTTTAAGAATTTGCATATAATTCTTGTGCAGGGGCCATGCTAACCTTCTCTTGTAGCATTCCAGTTTTAGTATATGTGCTGCGGAAGTGAGCACTGAAACTACTTTTAAAAGAAGTTTTGCATAGAACTCCAGACCAGGTGATTCTTCTTTTAGGTCTCTCTCCCTTTCCATCACCGTTATGGCTTCCAAAGCAGAACCCTAGTCTCAGACAAAAAGACTAAATCCAGTAGAACAGATGTTTTCTAAATATCCTCTTTTGGGGCCAGCCCTGTGGTGTAGTGGTTAAGTTCACGCACTCCGCTTCGGTGGCCCAGGGTTCGCGGGTTCAGATCCTGAGCGCAGACCTACACACTGCTCATCAAGCCATGCTGTGGTGGCGTCCCACATACAGAATAAAGGAAGATTGGCACAGGTGTTAGCTCAGCGATAATCTTCCTCAAGCAAAAATAAATAAATAAATAAATATCCTCTTCTGTAATTCTATGATTTATATCCCTGACCTATTTAAATCTTAAGAAGTTGAAATTTAAGATATTTCACCAAATTTGAGATTTTACCAAATAGAGTGCTTCAGCAAAGTTTGTCATGGGGCATATTTCTGAGAATGTCTTCTTTTCCATTTATTTTCTTTATAAGAACTTTTTTCCCAAGGAATATTTTGGTAGATCTAAATCCTGTGTGGTGGTGATGGAATATAGCACCTCAGT
This sequence comes from Ceratotherium simum simum, assembly GCF_057802395.1. Taxonomy (NCBI): domain Eukaryota; kingdom Metazoa; phylum Chordata; class Mammalia; order Perissodactyla; family Rhinocerotidae; genus Ceratotherium; species Ceratotherium simum. Next base: position 60,162,502 of record NC_141911.1, read on the forward strand.
TGTCTTTACAGAATGTTAGTAACATATTAGCTCAATGCAGCACTTCCTCCATTACAGCATAGCTCCTCTGACTTAGCCTTTCTGAATCCATAGGTAGCTTTTACTGACTCCATTTTTGACTCTATGTCGAATGTCTAATAGAGTTTGGTTGCAGTATTTCAACCTTGCCAGTAGATGGTGCTTTATGAATATGCCAAATTACATTATAGTCTAGTAGAGTATTTTACATTACTATACTATCCTATATTATAATATAGGATATATATTATGATCCTTCTTGAAAATTATTTAATTTAGGACTTTAAATTGTAAATTACTATCTTCCATATCAATTTGGAAAGCGAGACATTTTACAAAATGTGCTTTACTTAGCATTTGGCATAAACAAACAGTATCTCTTGCCATTTCACTTTAAATCTGATTATTTCGTTAAACCTTTTTAGGAGTTTTGAAAATAGCTTTGGTCTGAATTTTCCACTATAAATAAGATAGTCAATGCAGAAATACTTTCGTGTATAGCAAATGCTCTATTTTATAATTTGGGAAATATCAATTAAATTCAACCTTTAAAAATGTTTCATGTTTCAGAAGGCATGAGAGTTAAGAAGTGAACAATTATGAGTACTATTTTGCAATATTTAACAATTACCGTTTTATGTATGGATTAATAATTTTAAAAATTTTATGTACTAATAAAAATTTAACATTAAAAATGAAAATGAACTAAGTATGTTTTCATTTATGTGTGGCTCAGAAGGTTTATCATCTTTTTTAGAGTATCTTGTTTATATAAACGTTATATATTATGTATTACAGAGACAGAGTTTAAGAATATAACTCTGTTCTTGCTATCTTTAAATAAACATTACACATCATATCATTGCTCCTTAGACATAGATGTTCAACCGAAGCCACTGTGAGAGTCTTTGATTATTGAAGAGGCTGCCTTTATTGTCTCAGGCTGAAAGATTTTCTTCTCTACTATGTGGTACTTGTGCAGATCCCACACTGCTTCCTGAGGAAGCAAAGAACTCTCTGGACTCCATATATCCTGTGATTGAGATTAGATGCCACTGCATATGGATAGAAGTCAGGGGTAGAAGTCAGACTCTAGTGAAATGATGTCTTTCTGCTTCTGCCTGGTTTCTCTACCTTTTCCCTGCTTTTCACAGGGAAGAGTTTACTGATTCGCCAAGAGTCAGACCTGACAGAAGCAGAAGGCGGGTTGGCAGCCACAGACCTGCCACGTGGTTGGCACAGACTGCAGACCTGAGATCTGTTGGCGTTGCCCCAGCTTCTGTTTCCCTGTCTCGTCCCCTCTTCATGCTCCCTGCCTTGAGTTCTTCCATGGCCATGTAGATCAGGGGAACCATCTACCAGAAGACAACCGAGTCCTCCACCCGTTACTCATTGCTGTACCAGTTCAGGGTCATCTGCCTTGATATGTCACTCTGTAATGGCCCTAGTTATTCTATGGGATTAACCATGGTATCTGGGCTTCCTGCTGAACAGCCTTTGCTTGTTTGGGCTTTAGTACTGTGAGCTCTACCTTTAGTGAGGTTGAAACAAAAACATGACTTCACTAAAACCACATTTGAATCTTCAGCAAGACAGTGTGATGCTCTTGTTCATTGAGATGATCAACATTTTAATACAAGGTTTCATGTAATACATTTCTCTTAGAACTTTGTGTGTTGTTTCTGATAATAAACTGGGCTTATCCTTTTCGTACCACCTATCCAATTTCTCTGATTTAGTGTCTGAGAGAGAAAGAACTAAACTTAATATTCAGTTGTAATATTTATATTAGCCAGTTGTTTGCTAAGGCTATGCCCCACCCCCTACTTATTATGGTTTTTGACCTTTTCTTTTTATTGTGGTCCTCCTGTCGTGTGAGAGTTTTACTGTAAGCTAAATGTTTTTCAGAATCATATGTCTTCTTGTCTTTCACGGTAATTAATGTTTTGTTTAGTATGATGTACATTTAAGTTTAAAATATTGTTGACCACTGTAAAGGGAATATTATTACCTGCAGGTTACATATTTCCAAGTCTAAATTTATGCATGACAAATTTATTAAAAGTATAACAGGTATAATTTTTTACAGAGAGTATAAATCTAATATGCACTAAATAGGTCAGCTATATTACATATTTAAATAGTGTCCAATCTTATTTTCTTTTAATGATATGTTTTTACTAGGTAACTTGCGTTCATTGTATTTTCAATTTATATAGGGTAGTATGAACAAATTAAGGCTGAATTATAATTTATAGTTTGGATATTGCAGTAGCAACTGTCCACATGTTTATATTTTACTTGTGCTCCATATAATTTATTTGGCCTTACCAATTGATTTAACTGTCAGTTTAACCTTTTGCAGATTCATGAGGTATTTGATTGTCAAGAATGTATGAAGAAATTTATTTCAGCTAATCAGCTAAAACGTCATATGATCACTCACTCAGGTAAAATAGATATTTTTTTCATTTATACTGAAATCACTACAAAAGATGCCCTTTGTTGCTTTCAGGAGCTCTGAGAGTGGTAATCAGGAGACCTGGCTGTTAGTTCTAGCTCAGCCATTAACTAGCCATGTGATTTTGAACAAGTTACTTAACTTCTCTAGATCTCAATGTATTTATAAAGCAAAAGTGGTTGGACTAAATGATATCAAAGATGTTCTAAGTCACCACTTAATTTGTTACCCACTCCTCCTTGAGCCTCAGTTTCTGTATTCTTCATCTGTGAAATGGGATACTTGTTCTTGCCTTTCAAAATTGCTGTGAAGGTTAAACGAGATCATTAATGTTCTGTGCCGGGCATAGTATCTGACATTAGGAGAGATTCAACAGTTATAGTTCTTACATTTCTAGATACTTTTACATTCTAACTAAGGTACTAATAAATGTTAGTGAGCATTTATAAATACATTTTGGGAATAGATTTTTAATGCCATAGTTTTATTTTAAGCAAGTTTGAGGAACAGGTCTGTTATACACATTTAAAAAAAAAAAACAGCTCTGAAAATAATTTTTGCTTTATGAAGTGTCTTTCTAGAGTGTAGGATGTCTATAATTTGAGGCCATTGAAGTCAGGAAATTTTTGAATATCCACTTTGTTTGGATACAGATATAGAGATTTTGACAAATGGAAATAAGATCAAAAACTAGTGGCCTTCAGATATGCTTTGTTGGAAACAAACAGTATATTATTTTACGTAGTTGTCAACATTACGTGAATATGGTATAAATGTGGATCTGACACAACAATCTAAGTGTGTAGTTTCTGCTGAGACTCAGAAACTCTGCCCATGTGGGCTCCACCTGGCTGAGCAGGAGGCAAGTCTGTCCTTGGCCCCTGTCACTGCAAGGCCACCTTAGCGTTCCGAGTTGTGACCCTGATTTAAACCCACACCTATCAGCAGATTTTTCATCTGGAAGTAGGATTTCTTCCTTGAATTTAAATTTCATCTTTCTATCTAAGCTACTTTATACATTTAGCTTACAATATAGGTCTATGGAAGAAGAAGCTCACATTTCTTTTGTGAATAGGCTCACATATCTCAAATATATGCATTGGGCAGTAGATGTTTTTCAGTTGTTTGGATCGTGTTTTAATTGACTTAACCATAAGAAGTAATATGAGGTAAGGCTGTTTCCCTTTTTATCCTTTACCTTTATGTAGATATGAGATTGTCTCCACTCATTTTTCACAGAGAAACGACCCTATAATTGTGAGATTTGTAATAAATCTTTCAAGAGGCTTGATCAAGTGGGTGCCCACAAAGTAATACACAGTGAAGATAAACCTTACAAATGCAAGCTTTGTGGAAAGGGATTTGCCCACAGAAATGTTTACAAGAATCACAAGAAGGTAAAGGCTTATTAATATTATTTTACTTTTTCTGATTTGCTGAAATGATTTCCAATTGTTTATCTTTTAAAGAAGTGTTTGTATATCTGGGGCATGCTGTACATTTGGAGTAATTAGAGAAGATCTTGCCTCCTCTTGCTAACCACTCACTCAGGCCTTATGGCCTTGTTTCTGTCTTCCATTCTCTGTTGAAACTGTTCTCACATGCAAAGTATCATCCAATGTTTTCTAGTGTTATACTAATCTGTATCCACTTCCTTCTTTCTCTAGAGTTTGACACTCTTGTTCATGTTACCTTTTTGAAATCCTCTTCATCTTTGTTGTCACTGCAGTATACTCTGCTAGGTCTTCTGCCAAGTTCTCTGAACAGTTCTTTGGTCTCGCCACCCCCAGGAGGTTATCCTGATGCTCGGGCTGTGGGCCCCTTCTGTGTTCTCTATGTCAATACATCCATGACTTCTGCTGTCAACTGTATACTGATGAATTCCAAATGATGTATTTTTTTTAATCCCAAGCTTCAGACCCACATTTATTACTGCTTATTTGATACATAACTGGGTGTCTTTTTGACCTAATGAATTGAGCATGTCCCAGGATGACTATTTCATTCTTTTTGTCCCAGATAACCTCTCTTTTGGGGTTTCCTATTTATGTTAATGACAAAAGCATATAATTATGTCTGTCTCTTTCTTTATTCTTAGCCCCTTTTTAAAATTAGAAGCCAATTCTTAAAGATTCTGCCCTCCACATTGTCTCATCACCTTCACAATCATGTGTTCCTTTACCATTCCAACATCCTGGTTAATGCTCATCTTCATCACTTTTATACCCATGTAATTAGGCTTCTTGTTACTTATCACTTCCCACTACAATCCGTCCTACCAGATAAATCTTTCCAAGGCACAACTCTGAATTATCACTCTTGTACTCTAGTATTATAAGTAGATTTCCAATGCCTTGTAAGTTATAGTATATATTCCTTACCCTGTCATTCAGACTTCTCTACACCATGACCTCAACTTACTTTTCCAGCTTTTTATCCTACTGTCCTCTGCATTAGCCATTCCTAAAACAACGTGGTGTTTGTTGTCACTTGACATGACCTCTCTAACTTCCTCTCCCTCTTTTCTGATAGGACGCTATTCGAGTTATAATCTCCTAGTTTCCTGTTGATTTTTGTTTGCATTTTCTGCACTTTACCTTTACTCAAGTTCTTGTTTCAGAATATGTTAGTTTTATCTTATCTACTTTGTGTAGATAATAATGTCTGAGTTAAATTCAGAAAATTTGTCCAAAGATATTCAGCATCTTAGAAATGTGTTAAAATGTATTTGTGATGTGATAAATATTTGCTTATGGATTTTGGTTGATATATTTTAGCATGCTATTAAATAACATGTATATAATATCTTTTAAAATAACTTGTTACTTATTTTTTCACTTTCAATATTCCATTGGAGTTATAGTTATTTCAGTATTTACTGAGACTTTACAAAGACGTCATTTGATTTCTTTTGAAATCATTTAAAAAGTTATGATATCAATTTCAGCTTCAGTCTAAAAAGAAAAAAAAGGCAGATTTACCAGAGAATAAACAGGGTTGATTGATAGTGTCCCACGTCGTCTCTGCCTGATTTCTTGTTGATCACCCCTATATTTGACTCAAGCATTATATGTTAGGGGCAGAACCACATTCGTTACTGCTGCTATGGAATTATATGACCATAAAAAATTATCTGGCTAGTTTCCTGCTCAGTCTCTGGAACCCTCTTGCTCCTTTCTTTGATGAAATTGATCTACCCACATTTGTGAGTTTTTCACAGTTTGGCTTATGTTATATGCCATATGGGAATTTGGCACAGGATCTTTGCACTGTCTCTCATAATTTCAGCCATAAATCATATAAGAGTAATAATGATGTCTTGGAAAGGATAGAAACAATGATGCCTGTAATATCCAAACTGGAAAGCACATTCAGTCCTTCTGCCGTGTAGACAAATGTGCTTCTCGCTGTGTTATGATCCTAGAGTGTGTTTGGTAAGGTCACATGAAAATGTCTGAAATAATCTCCAAAAGTCATGTGAAAAAAGCAAATGAACTTTTTCTTCCATCATTATTCATTAATGGCTAGTTAGGAAATTGAAAAATAAGGATATGCAAGGAAAGTAGGAAAAAAACATTAAGAGTCAAGCTGACCTTCATCATGTAGCATGACCAAAGGGTTGTTTTAAATACATTAATTATTCTCTTGGTTTTTGATTATGTGACCTGTGCGTTTTTATTATACTTATTTATTTTGGGGTCAGTTCTTCTCTTTTAACATTTAAATTTGCTTGAAAGGAAATGTTATCTTTCATTATGATTATGACAATATAGAGTGAAATATTGAAGGAGTGATTTCTGTTTCTAAAACTTAATTAGGCACTAACGGTCAATGCAAAATTTCCAATTCATTTAGCCATTTTGCCTAGCAAACAAGTTATCCACTGTAAGAGCTAGTATAGTTGCTATGAGTTGTTACACGTGAGTAATAAAAATTAGATTGCCTACTTTTATGCAGAAAATTCTGCTTTACAATTATGGTGATGCATCTGAAAACTGTGTCTTCATGAGTGAAGCTATAGGTTTCTGTTATCCGCACAGTTTGTTAAGGGACATGGTTGCTGTTTCCATATATTCAAAGAGCTTCATTGTGGCAGAGAGAATGAACTTGGTCTGTAGGGTTCTAGACTAGCTGTAATATATGATGGCCGTTGTAGAGGCAGAACTTTTAAATTAGTGGTCATTCAGCTAGCCTTAAAGATCATGTGTTCAAAGCAGTGTTTGCTGGAAGCATCCTTGGTTAGAAATATGCGATAGCATCCCTCAGCAGTGTGGTGGACAGGAAAGCGCTCTCTGAGGGGACTCTAATTGCTGCCTTCCAAGGAAGACTTCTTCTGAAAGTCTGTGGTTATTCCTTCTCTCAGCAAATTCCCTGTGCCCTGATCAGGGTATACTTAGGGCTGTGAGGCTACAGTAGTTGGCTCCGTGGGGTTATTGCTTTGTTCTAGTGGAGCTGTGGCTTTCAAGCAGTGGAAAGGCTGGGCTTGCCTGTGCAAGGTTATGGTTCTGCAAGAACATCACCTAAGTTTTAGAATCTCAACTTCTCTGTGTGGAACGAGCTACCTTGTCCTGTACTGAGCTGATTTCTTTGATATCTCTCCAGTTTCCATTCATTTTTCTGAGGAGGAGGGCTTTTAAGGAAGCCCGTTGTTAAGCTGACAGTAATCCACAGGCCTTGTAAACAGCCAGATGACACACATTTTATCAGCTTTAGGTTCATTATATGACCCAAAGAGACAGAAATATGCTTATGTTATGCAGATTTGAGACTTGAATAACAAAACTCTTTTTTAAAAAAAGGAATAGTTTTAACACATATATCTCTGGAATATTTTCTCCAAGTTTATTTTATCTCTAGTTATGTCCCTTAAATTTTATGATAGTCATCTTGCTTTGCACGTGACCAAAGAAGAAATACCATTTCCAGTAATACTGCTACTATGGAGCAATATATATTACTGATAGTCAAGGTTATCATTTTTAATTGTGAATGGCCTCGATAATATTTTTTAGCTCTAATGAAATTAATATTTGCTTTGTGTGGTTAGAAATGTGCTAATTTGGTAATTATTGTATGAAAAGTATGCTAAAAACTTTCTGAAGCATTTTTGAGACATTTTATTAGGTATTATAAATAGTGTAACAAATTTTCTTATATATTTTCTACATCTACAGCAGTAACCAGACTTAATGCATAAAAACAATTGGTGCATAAAGAGATGTATTTTGTAGTACAAGTTCATGGACTAGTTCATTTGTTATATCAGCAGATGTTGGTGTCATCAGGGACTTGGCATTTAAACGGGCTATGTTCTGTAGGTCAAGGATAATGCAATTAATAAGTCAGTAAAAAGTTTGGCACCATTCAGAGATGAAAAACTGAAAGCTAAGTCACCTTTGAAAAAGCTTAATTTTATCTGGCACTTGTAAAGTATATCTTGGAGACAGAAGTACCCTATCTATAACAGGCAAGCATTTTACTACCACCTTACTTAAATGAGGTGGCCTCTTAGGGTCTTCCTATGGGATGAATGCATGGGTTCTCTGCTGAGACTTGCACAAGTCATGCCATCACAACTCAGTATTTATTCACCTGGCTATGCACTAACAGCTTACTGCTAAAAATACGCTATTGACTTCAGATGTTGTAGCTTTGGTTTGGTTGACATAGGTGTAAGACATTATGCTGTCCCAAGTTCTTTTGTAGTCAAGCTACTAAGTCATATCCACAAGTTGTTTTGTCTTAGATTTGGAAAAAGAGAAATCATGGGTTAGAGAGGGATAGAATATTTTTGGAAGACTAAAGCAACCCTGTGTTCCAATCTGGATGCTCTAAAAACAAAATAGTTTCTTTCTTTTTATAATAATGTTATCTATTCATTGTAGAAGATTAAAACATCAAAGGAAGGTATGAAGAAGAAAGCAAAATTTCTGTCAAATACCACTCTGCACTTTATTATGAAAACCTTCCTCAGTGTCTTGTAGAACATCTTCCCAGACCCCATTCTATGTGGGTATATGTATGTGACATAAATGGTGTTCTATATATAATGTTTTACATTCTGCTTTTGACACTCAAAATATGTTATGGAGGATTTTTCATATCAAGGAAAATAAATGTATAATATCCACTATAATTTAGTTAACCAGCTTTATATCTGTTATTGTGCATTTAGGAGTTTTCCTTTTTAAAAAAAAGTTTTGTTTATATAAGAATTTGTCAGATGTGTTCCTATAAAGTTCCTATAAAAGGAATCGGTTAGTCAAAGTCACATTTGTCGTTTTGGTACATAGGGCCACCCTGCCACTCGGAAAAGTTACATCTCCAATTACAGGATATGAGATTGCCTGTTCTTGCCCTTTAGTTAACACTCAACAATATCCATTTTCTTCACCTTTGCCAATCTGATAGACCACAGATAGTATTTTGTTTTTAATTTTTTGTTTTTCATTTATTCACAGCTTTAAATATTAATACCATATATGATCTCACATCTGCAAATTTTATGTGCTATAATCCAGACTCAAAATATTCAACTGCCTACTAGCATCTTTTAATGGTCATTTGAACTCATCCAAAATCGCACCCCTTATGTTTCACCCAAGCTTGTTTCTCGCCCACTCTTTCATATATTAGGTAATGACTAACCCATCCTACCATTGCTCAGGTTACAAACTTGGAGGCATGCTTGCTTCCTCCTTTCTGTGTCTCATGCTTCATCTCCAAGTCCCTCTGCAGAGCTATTCACTTGCCTACTATATCCAGAAGCCTGCTACTTCTCTTGACATTGGTGACTACCACCCTGGTATAGGCCTCAGTCATCTCTTCCTTGGCTTATTGCTATTCCTTTTCTGGTTTTCTGCTTCCCCTTGTCCCCCTATGTCCTGTTCTCAACACGGCCCCCTTAGTACCTGTTAAATGTCAGGTGAATCATGCCACTCATCTGCTCAAAACCCATTAGAGATTTTACATCTCTCTCAGTAAGACACAAAATTCCTGCAATGGCCTGCAGGCCCTGCGTGATGTGCCTCTCTCCCCATACTTCTCCCATTTCCCTGACCTCATCTCCTTACTTCTCTGCCTCTTCACTCTGCTCCACCCCCCTGGTCTCCATGGTGTTTCCTGCCTGTGTCATCCAGAGAAAGACCCACCCTTGCTCCCTCGCTTCCATTAGGTCTTCTCTCAAATGTCACCTCCTCAGCTAGAATTTCCTTGACTTGTTTAAAATTGCTACCTCGTTCTTTGTAACATTTGCTACTCTCTCTCCCTGCTTTATTTTTCTCCATAGCATATATCTCATATTTTATGATTTTGAACTGTCCTTCTCTCCCTGCTGGTATAAGAGCTCCATGATAGTGGAGATTTTGTTTTTTTTTTTTTTTTTCACTGCTATAGCCCCAGCATCTAAAATAGGACTGATACATAGTGGCATGAAGTGCATAGCATGGACTTGGCACAAAATAAGTAATGAATGAAATTTTATGAGTGCTATTTGGAGGAGAGTCCTTTTGCCCATTTTCTTTAGAGTTTTTATCTTTCTTATTAATGTGCTAAAACTCTTTATATTAGCAATATTAAACTTTTGTTTTATGTTGTAAATATTTTCTTTGTCGCCAATCATTTTTGCTTTGCAGTTTTTAATTTAATTCTTCCTGTCATCTGACTATCTGGGTTTCTGCCATGGTTAGAAAGCCTTTCCCCACTCAAAAATCATTTGAAAACTCACTCATATTTTCTTCTGGTATATTTACGGCTTTATTCTTCACATTAAAAAAAACACCTGAATTGGAATGGAATTTATCTTTTTGTAAGGGGTGAGGAATAGACCCAACCTAATTTTTTCCTGAATGTCTATACAGTTGCCTAAAACTCATTTACTAAACATCTCACTGTTCCCCTACCAATTTGAAATGCCATATTTTCCTTCACTAAATGTTCATATATTTAACGTAATGAAAGAAATCCACTTATTTTCCTATTTTTTGATCCATTTATTCCCAGCTAATATTTTTACTTCTGAGGCTAAATAGCATATTTGAGTATCTGTAGTTTATCCTGAGTTTTAAAGATTTGTTCCCCCATCCATTCTCTATATTTTTCACAACTGAAAGCAGGCACAATAATCTCTTTCTCACCAACGTTATGTTAATAGATAATGCTTGTATCTTGAATATTATAATGTCCATTAGACTAAGAAAATGTGTAATTCAGTATGCTATGAATAAATTGACTTTCAATTATTCTCGTTTTTATACCACATGTATCATAAAAACCCATCGATTATGTGATTTGTTATATTATAATAAGAGAACACAGTGCAATTTTTGGTGTTTTAGTGTTTGTAAGCATTGTTGTCTTGCCATCCATAGTAGAAGAGGGTTTTACTCACTGATTAGTGCCAAATAGGTTAATATTGATGTATAATGGAAAATAGGTGAAGTGAATAAACTTACTGTTTTTTTGTTTTGTTGTTTTTTTTTTAAGTTTTAGATCTAGCAAGGGGTTTTCTGTTGTTTATTATTTATCAGTATATTTTTGTTTGTCGTGTGTTGAATAGTGCTTGCTGCATTTATGCTGTTTGACCTTTGGCAAGTTATTGAAACTTTTTGAGTCTTAGTTTTCTCATCTATAAAATGGGGACAATAACAGTATTTTATTCATCAAATTACTGTTAGAATTAAATGAAATAATTCATGTAAAGTGTTTAGCATAATATTTGACACCAAATAAATATTTAATGTGTCACCTAGTATTAATTATAACATGAATAAATTTTCCAGTTTAATTTAGGAGAAAAGCACTTAGGACTAAAAATTATTTGAAGTTATTCAGTGAAGTTGTGGGAAAAGGGTAGAAACAGTCTCCCCCTTACCAGTTTCCTTTGTCTGTGTTGAAAATGTTGTACCAGATAGTTAAAACCTGTTCAGTGGTAAAAGAGGTTTAGTCTCTAGAGAAATTACACATCATTTCACTCTGCAAAGTAGAGCCTGAAAAATCTCAGTGTGTATTCAGATTAGCATTCTGAGATTATAAGAACAATGTCCTTTTCTGTTTATCAAATGTACAGTTAATATGAGGATGTAAAAATACAGTTGCTTTTCTCCTGTGAACACAGTGTATTTGTGTTTATGATTTTCTGATGGAAGAAGGTCACCAGAAGAAACAAGATATTGTCTACCTTCCCTTCTTTCCTCTTGGACGTCATGAATCCAAGCCCCAGTTATTGTAATGACTAGTTGAATCTAGATCCTCCTGATCCCCAGTTTCTTTCATCTGCAGACCCACTCTGAAGAGAGGCCGTTCCAGTGTGAGGAGTGTAAAGCTCTGTTCCGAACCCCGTTTTCTTTGCAGAGACACCTGCTCATACATAACAGTAAGTCACAAGACAGGGAGTTGAGGACGAAGGGATGATCTCACACTTTGTTCTTATACCCTTTGAGAGTGTAGGCATCACAGAAGCGGACCTGTAAATAGGTACGTAATCTGCTTTTAAACATAAAGAGGACTGATAATTCTGCCTTTCCTCTCTTATTCCTTTATCCTTGCTTTATTTTCCCACAGTAAGATTAATTATTTTATGAGACATTTCATTTTATATCATTTCTTCCCATTATTTAAAGTTTGTATACAAAAGTATTTTTTATGTTTGGTAAGGTATCTTTGAAATTTGTTCTGAAACAAACGTTTTTGTTCCCTTTTAAATGTAATGATTAAGGAAACAGGCTTAACTCTTTAAAACATATCTGGCATGATTTTATTAGCTCACGGATTTAAAGTTGGAAAGCATCAGAGGACACATCTAATTTAACCTCTTAATTTGAAGGGAATTGAGAAAATTGAGACTCAGATAAACACAGGGACGTACTCCGGGTCCCACAGTGCTGAGGGGTGGCAGCCAGGTCTCTGAGAGTCACAGGCTTCACCTACCTACTCACAACTTACTACTCTCTCTGATTTCTTACTTCTGGCAGGGGCATTTTTTTTTTCCTTTGGGTTAAGTTATATGCATACACACCATGAAATTCTGCCTAGCAGTTACGCTCAGAGCTGTTTGTAGAATACCATAGAATTTATAGCCATATCACCGAAGGACATCACTTTATTGAAGAGAAAAAAATGTTAGTGCTAAGCGGAGTTTTAAAATGGATTCTCTGTTCAGATGCTGAAGTAGCTGGAGATTGACTAGACTGCTGTATCTAAAATTAAAGAACAAATGGTATAACATAGGTAATATTTATGTATCTTGCTTTTCATTTGAGTTGTTTAAACAGTAGAAGATCCTCTACACACTAAGTTCCTACTGCTGATTAAATTTTTAATATCTCTGAGGAAAGCAAAACAATCTTGACGATTGTACAGATAAGATAGTATCTTGGAAGGAATTTTCTCTGGTCAAGTAGAAGTATCTAAAATTCAAAATAATAAAGATATTAAAGTTTTTATAAATACTGAGTGGTAATGATTATGATGAAATGCATCTTTTCTTCTAGAAAAGATAGTGTTATAACCTCATGGCTTTCTGCATCCACCTGACAGCTCTGGGGAAGTTGTTAGCACCACTTTCCATTTTCCTTATAAAGAACAGCTATGTATTTAAGAAATAAAATTTGTCATGTAACAGCAGGGATTTCCATCCTGTTTGACAATCATTTGATTAAGAAAAATAACTGTTATGAGATGAGTGGATTTTAGAAGAGAGATTTAGATGAGGGAACCTCCTTCATACTAAAAAATTAGACTTATATGACTAAACTTGGCCTGATGTTCAGGAAATTTTTCTTTGGAAAGATGCAATTTTATTTTTAATAACAGCAAGAAACTTTTAATAGAAGGAATCTAATACTTTTGATTTCAGCTTATTGGTTCTCATCAACTTGAGACATAGGCTTGAAGTGACTGAGTAGACTGTGCTTGTACTTTCTGTATTTAATATAATGTTGATCAGCACGTTAATCAGAGGCTTTATGAAGCAGCATCAAGACTAAGAAAATCAACTTGGTAACTGAGTGAGTAAATGAGTTATTTAAGGTAAAGTTAAACATCAGTTAAGGCTAGTGAGCTAAAATGATGGGAAAATTAGAAATGGCTAAAAGAGAGAGGACAAAATACCAGATCTTGTCTTACACTATATGAAAATTAAAACTCATTTAACTTCAGAACATAAAGGCTGTTTTAGAAACTTACATCAGCACTCTGGCTCAAAATATGAAGAATAACTTGTCATAATTACTTTGGAAATTATTGCTATTTCCTAATACACTGAAGACTAAAAGGCAGGTTGCTGGCTAGCTTCTTGGTTTTAAGAAAGGGAAAAATCCTGATAAATTTAAGGCAAAGAAATCTGATAAAATCAGATAAAATCTTATATCAGATTTCAAACATTTTGATAAGCTTGAAATGAAGAAATATGGAATTAAAATATGAAAGAAGAAAGGGAAGGCCTCCCTTGGTACAGCTTGATGAAGTGTTTGTACAGAAACCAGTATTTTGATTCACTTGCTAATTTAATGGAAATGCTTCGATAGGAGCAATCTTGGAGGATTGTTTTTTGTTTTAATTTCTTTCAGTGCCTGAATAGATTTGGTATTATTAACGTTTACAGTCTCATGTCAATTGATATTTCCTTTTACTCTCACTGGTTATACTTTTCCTACAAATAAAATGTTTAAATAAATCTGAAAAGATATATAGAGACAGACTAGGTTACAATAATAACACCCTGCAACAAAAATGCACAAAGGCAACATACAAACAAAGTGTATGTTTTAAGAAGAACTACAAAGATGGCATTATATGAAAGTTTAAAAAGTGCCATAATCTCCCTAAACATAATTCCTCGAGTTGCTTTCCCTGTAGGCCTAGGCCATATAATGAGAAGGTGAAGACCCTCTCAGGTACCCAGGGCTCTAGGGTAGAAAAGGGTAGTTGCCCTCAGTGTCCCCCTCCCCCAATCCAACTGCCTCTCTGAGAGGCAGCCCCCACACTGCCTGAGAGGCTGGGAGGTTGAACCCCTTCCCCAGCTGTCCACAGCAGACCTGGGACTACATTAGGGAGCCTCCAGTTCAGGGTCCTGAGATGGTGCTGAGGAAGGAAGGGGTGGTGTAGCCCTCTCCTGTCCCAGGATGAGAGGGCTGGCTCCCACCCATTCTGCCTGCCCCCAGGGGCTTCCTCCCAGCGTGCTGCCTGCGACCCAGTTCTGCCTCTGCCCTGTCCACCACAGGGCTAGTGGTGGGATTGAGGGGAGTTCGAGAAGGGCCCCAAAGGCAACTCACTCTGCTTTGTAGAGGTCTCTGTCACCACAAGAATCTACAGCTCAAACCCCAGCCCCTGCCCTAGAAACACATGAGACTATAAGTTTAAAGGACTTCCCCCTGGTCACACAGAGAATTAGCAAATATGGAGCTGAAATTTCTTGGGAAAAATTACCTTTTGTGTTTATGATAAATTGCTAGAGCTATAAAGCTAAATTTTTGGAGAAAAACAACGCTAAATCTAGTATACGTGAGGAGATTAATGGGACCTGCTAGTGCATCGTATGTTTCTTTTATTTGACTTTTTCATTTCTAAGGTGAGAGGACTTTCAAGTGCCATCACTGTGATGCTACCTTTAAAAGGAAGGATACCTTAAATGTTCATGTCCAAGTGGTCCACGATAGACACAAGAAATACAGATGTGAGCTGTGCAATAAGGCATTTGTTACACCTTCCGTGCTTAGAAGTCATAAGAAAGTGAGTAGAAGCCTTCTGTGAGTTGGAATGGATTACATGTGCGATATGGCCATATATGTTAATTATCATGTGATAATCAATTTTGTATTAATTTATTTAAATTTATTTACTCAAAGTGACACATAAGGAATGTATGATTTATATCAGCTCTTCAGAAAATGTCTGTTTCCTTCATTTTTTCAGAAGAAACATATTTTTCATCTGAAAGAGACCCTGGAGTTAGAGGTGGATTCTACACGGCCCTTAGCTGTGCTGATAGGTGGGCCATGCAGCGTACATGAGGAGTGGGAGCTTATCGATTGTTATACATTTTTGGATTAACATAAGTTTTTTTTTTTAAAAAAAAGAAATATGAATAGTGCCTTAATAATTTTATTTTTCAAAGCTAATTCAGGTGTTCATGACTGGTTATTAGACTGAGCTCCTCTGAGATTGGAATGGTCCTTCTTCGTCCTGCATCTCCAGGGGCTAGGGAAGTTCCTGGTGCAGCTCAGGGTCTTGATAAGTATTTGCTCAACTCAAATAAAATGTTCTTACTTATCGTGATTTGGAAGTTATCTTTTTTGTGTTACGCTAATGACCTCAAGCAAGTCAATTGAATAAGTCTGTTTTAAGTATATTTTTAAAATAGCAAAATCCGTATTGTAACACACGCAGGTCAAGGTTTTGAGGTTGACTTTAGAAATGGCTGTGGAGTGTAGAAGTTTTCCGCTACTTAGTGTGCGCTGCTGAGGAATGTGAGGAAGTGACTCCCGCTTCGGTGTGACCTCTATTTTGGTACCTATCCTTAATAAAGCTGATTCAAGAGGATTAAATTTTTAATTACTTTTTTCATGAATTTAATAAACATTTGTTGTGTTTAATCAGTGAGGGAAAAGTATAGTGAGTTTTCAAATCAAGAACAGATTGTCACAGAGTATATTTTGCAGTTTGTTTATTTTCATCTTATACATTCATCTAATATTGTTCTTATAGATATGTTTCCATGCTTTCTTATCCATATTTAAGATATTTTAGTATTATATCTTCAGTGTCCTTTAAAATCAGCTAAGAAAATTCTGTACCTACTAATAAGATATATTTTTAAATTAAGCCAAGGGAACTTTTAAATTCTTTTCAGTAATATAACCTTAACGTCCTTTAGTTTGAAACTTATACCACTGATAAATAACTTAGGTCATGAAAGTGAGCAATGAAATACTTTTGTAGCAGCAAAAAGAATCCTGTGGATTTTATAAAGATATTACAAATAAATTGGTAGTTGCCTGTTTGGAATAATCCAGTCTTGTAATAATATATATAGTTTCTAAACAACCTTACACTAATCAAGAAAGAATTGCCATATTTTGCCCCTTCTTTCAGGGCATGAGAAGAATATAGGTCTGTTATATGTTAAAATGTTCCGGCATTTCCTTTAAATGGAGTGGTAATGTGGACCATGGGAGTAAGGGCTCCCACTGAGGTGTAAAGAATGTAGAACTGTTTTGTATAAGAACCTGTAGTGAAAATGGAAAGTTAAGTGCTTGCCAACTGTGGGATCAGGAGATGTCTGTTGTGGGGAGTGTTGCTGGCTAGTGCAGCAGTTGGTTAGGCTATATTTTTCGAACTTGAGTATAATATAAGTCCTTTCCGAGGGAAAAAAGATCTAAAATCTCACTGATGTTGACCACGGTGTTTAGTTTATAGCTCTTTTAAAAATTACAAGTACAATAGTAATATCCAACTACAGATTATAATTCAAATACAAAAATTTACAAATTAAGTACCAAGAAGGCTGTGACACCAATTGTATTAAGTTAACAATTTAACATGGATGAGGAGAATGTTGTGCTGAGTCGGTGGTTCTCTGAGGTTGTCAGGTGATGAGGTAACTGTCCCTTTTGTCTCTGTCCCACCCTGTGTGTCTTTCCCTTCTAGGAGTGCATCATTTTTAAAAATACCTTTCCTATTCTTTTTTCATCAGCCCATCACAATTCAAATAATAATACTTGCCAGTAACTTACATAAAAACAAAGGCAAACACAGGCCCTGGGAGCTCTGTTTTGTGATTGTAACCCAGATGATCTACTCCATGCTTGTATTAATTTTCCGATTATAATTGAAATACAAAAAATTCTAAAAACAGTTTGATAACGAGTGTGTGGATACCTGAAGTAATTGCCTGCTTTTCCCTTCTTTTTCCCTTTTCCTAAGTTTGAAAAACAATGGGGCTTGAAAGGTAGCTCTGACCCTCATGTATTGGAATGACCTGTTTTGATGTTGGTATAATAACTGGTCTCCTGATGAGGTTGTGAGACAGGTTTAAAACCCTCGATCTGTCTCCTCGTTTTGAGAGGTCACTCTGTTTTCTTTGAACTCTCTAAAATTTTATCAAAGCTCGCTTTTGATGATACTCATTCACCTTTCTTGTGTGGTGGTTTTATGCCCAGATTAAAGGTATGTTGAAGGCAGGAATGTTCTTTTAAATTGACTGTTCAATTAACACCTGCTAATTTTAAAGGTCAAATCAGATTTATATTCTTTTTTACTCTGCAGCAAAATAAGTCCAGTCAGACAAGCATAATGCAAGTGACATTACTTTATTGAGATTAATTCTATCCTCAAGAGTTAAATATACACAAAGAATGTGAAAAATGCTTCTAAGGACATGTTTCTTGACAGCGGTCAAGGGCAGCTGTAGCCCCATTTTGATTATGTGGTTTTGCCAGTGTATACTGGTCTTGTAGAACTTAATCATTTTTAGATCAGGGCTCCAGAAAGGCTTAAAACGTAAACTGCACAATCATTTTCAAATTAACACTAATGCACGATTGTAAGGTTTTTTTTTTTTTTGAACCAGTGGGAATACTGATGATAAATGGTTTAAAATCTCGTTGTGATATTAAATCATTTTAGTGAAACATAATCCTGGAAAAAAAGGATTTACCATGGTCAGAGGCACTTAATCATCGTTACCTAATTCTTTATATTTATTCTCAACTCTTTTTATTCCATTCCATTTAGACACATACAGGAGAAAAGGAGAAAATCTGCCCATATTGTGGCCAGAAATTTGCCAGCAGTGGGACCCTGAGAGTTCATATCCGTAGCCACACAGGTATGTAGATTGTAATTGGGGATAAAAACAACCTAGAGAAATCAAATTCTTCCAAGACCAGGAAGATTGTAATGTTATAGAATATCTCCCAGATTAAGAATTAATCTTGGCTGTTTTCTCTCCCTTAAAGTTTTACGACATCCAGTTCCTTACTCTAGAAAAATTTTGAATAAGTATACTTTACAAAACTAAATTAAACATCTAAAGTGGAAATAATTTGATTAATGTTTAGTTGTGATATAACTGTGATTTACTTTATACATGATTCTAATGGATGGAATAGGGAAATAGCAGTTTTACTTTTTATAGAAGACTAAGGGCCTCCTCTTAAAAATCCCTCCTATAACTCACATCAAATGTGGCCTTTTAAAATTTACAATGTCTTTGGTTGTTGCTTGAATGCTGTAGGGTTTCATTGGATACAAGAGTGATATGACCATAATATCTGTTATGCCATGGACTGCTTCCTAAAGTTTCCCTCCATTTCCTATGACTTCCTGTACAATTTCTCCCGTGAAAGAGGGCTGTGCCCTAGTGAAGAGTGAATGAACTGCTGAATATTCGTGAAAGAACCTTGTCTGGATTTTATCTATCATGTAGAGAAGCACTTGAAAAGACTTGAAAGAATACTCTTAATTTTCATACCCAGATGATTTTACATGAATCTTAAATGGTTTGCGGTAGCAGGACTGTATATGGTCAACTGTGTAACTGGATTACGTTGCTGAAACTTCCTACTCAAGAGCCAAAGTATCTGAGTCTTTGTCATCATATCCCCAGCACCTAGTGCAGCGTCTAGCACAATAACTGTTTTGTGCATGAAGAAATGTTTGTTTAAGCAGACTAAAGAATCAATACTGTGATTATTATAAGTAGGTGGATGAAAGGGCAGCAGTGGAGCATAATTTATTTTGGGAATTTTCTGGCTAAAGTTAAAAGACATGTCAACTTAATATTTGTTATCTTAGAATAGCCTCTTAAATACTTCTAAATGGAACATACAGCCAAGAACAATCAACCATTATACATGATGGCTATGGAATAATGGGCACCCTAAAGAACAAAAGGAGGTCTTCTTGCTTAGAAGTATCTAGAGAAAGTGAGGTTTTCAGGACAAAGTCCAATATGTGTAACAGAATCAGAGACAACAGAAAGAAAGGTAGAGAGAAGCAAAAGGAAAAAGGCAGCAAAGAGCCATGTTGAGGGCAGGTGGCCTTCAAATAGTGCCAGAGCTGGGAGTACCATGTCCTGATTCTACAGAAGAAGCAAGTCAGTGATGAGGAGAGAGGAGAGAGTTCTGAAGTCTGGGGCCAGCCCTTGCCACCTAACAGCGTGGTCTTTGATGTCACTGGTACTACTCTCTTATGTATACTGGGGGCCGTGTGGAGTTGTGGTGAAGCAGGATGAAGACAAGAGTGAAGTCAATAGCCATCCATTCTGGGTCACTAATTCTTGGAAAATGTCTTTGTGCCACTCTGAAAATATAACTTACAGTTTGTGGAGCACATTTACCTGTCTGTATGTGTGTGCTTGTGCATAGCATTTGTGTATGGAAGGAGGGCAGGTAGGAAATGGGGAAAGAGTTATTACTGCATATCACAGTAGTAAGTTTATAATAATGCCCTGAGACATCATGGTGCAATTGAATTATGCTCAGTACAGTGTGTTTCTAAAAGGCAGGGATTATTTTGTTCAGAATGCGTTAAAACATATTCCAGCACAGAAAGGATGAAGCCAATCAAGTGGAACACTTGATTATTCAAAATAATTCCATCCTTGAGAATTCTGTGTGCCTACATTTTATTTTACTTGTAGGAAGGATGGGCAGTGGAGAAGAATAAAGTACTTAAACTAGTAGTTGCCCCTAAAATTTAATTATTTTTGTTCTCTACAAAGTTGCAATAATAAGATTATTTTTTTGAGCTTTAAGAAGTCTCTCTGATAAAAATATTGAATACATGTAGTGTTTTTTTGTTGTTGTGTATTATGTTCTATATTATGTGTAATGTAGAGAATATTCTAAAATTCTAATCGCTTTGTGTGTGATTTGGTTATTTATTATATGCATGAATCTGTGCCAAATGTTGTATAAATTCTGGCCTTTTCAATGTGGTTTCTGATCAAGAGAACTGGCCATCTAAATTCAGACAACAGTGCTGAGGCACAGTCAGCCAACACATACATTTAAATAAATAAAAATATAAAGGTGTGATGTATGTGTTTGCACATGTCCATACAAATAGTTGTGTAATTATTTATAGTTATTTACTTATAACTAGATTTTTCTGTTTAAAATCAGACTCATTTCATTTTCACATTTTACAGTTCTTCTTTGGGTTATTTTGATGTCAATCCTATGTCCTTGGTGACAACTGCCTGGCAGCGTGGCTGGGGTTGTGTTTGAAGTGGTAGGTGCCACACAGTGGCGGTGGCTGCAGAGACCTGCCTGGTTGCTGGTATCTGGGCTTCCCCATGGTCCTGGGATGGGTTTCTTTTCCCACATGGACAGATGATGCTTTGCTTCTCTTTTATCTGCTTTGTCGTGTCCTCCAAATCATGTGCATCCATTTACCCTCCAGAGCTAGAACCTGGCTCAGTCGTCAAATGGGCTTATGTAGTTATTTTGCTACTTTTTGTGTGTGTGTGTGTGTGTGTGTGTGTGTGTGTGTGTGTGTGTGAGGAAGATCGGCCCTGAGCTAACATCTGCCAATCTTCCTCTTTTTGCTGAGGAAGACTGGCCCTGGGCTAACATCCATGCCCATCTTCCTCCACTTTATATGGGACGCCACCACAGCATGGCTTGACAAGCGGTGCATCGGTGTGCGCCCAGGATCCAAAGTGGTGAACCCCGGGCCACCGCAGTGGAGCATGAGCACTTAACCGCTTGTGCCACCGGGCCGGCCCCTATTTTGCTACTTTGACAGTAGAGCTCTCATTATTTTGAGTTCTATAAATGCATTTTTTTCTCTCCCTTTATTATTTTTCTTTATGAAATCATGTGATTTTATTCAGCCCTTTCTCACACTAGATTTAGCAATTAATGTTGGTGCTATAGCATGATGTAGGTAAGACCTATTCTACAGGAAGTATTTAGTTAGTACTGTTAGAGAATGCACAGTCAAGTGGGAGGACTGTGTGTGAAGATGGGGTGGGGACAGTCAGCACAGACAGCCGGTGCAGCCTCTGTGGACAGGGCAGCCCCTGGATTATTAGTGTTCCTATTTTGGACTCAACACTCTGTATCATCTTAAAAATAATTGAGGACACTGGAAAGCTTCTTTTTTTGGTGAGGAAGATTGGCCCTGAGCTAACGTCTGTGCCAGTCTTCCTCTATTTTGTATGTGGGATGCCGCCACAGCATGGCTTGATGAGCCGTGTGTAAGTCCGTGCCCGGCATCTGAACCCGTGAACCCTGGGCCGCCAAAGGGGAGCGTGCAAACTTAACCACTACACCATGGGGCTTGCCCCGGAAAGCTTTTTTTTTTTTTTTATGTGTGTTATATCTATAGCTGTTTACTGTATTAAAAATTAAAGCTAAGAACATTTAAAAATATTTATTCATTAAAAAATAATAATGAACCCATTACATGTTAAGATAAACAACATATTTTTACAGAAAATAACCACATTTTCCTAACTAGAAATAATCTAGTGAGAAGGGAGACATTGTTTTTTTTGTTTTTTTGTGTGAGGAAGACCAGCCCTGAGCCAACATCTATTGCCAATCCTCCTCCTCTTTTTCCCCAAAGCCCCAGTAGATAGTTGTATGTCATAGTTGCACGTCCTTCTAGTTGCTGTATGTGGGACGCGGCCTCAGCATGGCCGGACAAGCGGTGCGTCATGTGCGCCCGGGATCCAAACCTGGGCCACCAGTAGCGGAGCACGCGCACTTAACCGCCAAGCCACGGGGTCGGCCCGGGAGACATTGTTTTACATTTCTGAAAATCTCTTTGTAAGGTCTGGTTCAAGAGGAAACAGTTTGGATTCTCCTATCTGTTTCTTCATTCATTCTGCTTCAGTATGTTCTTTTGGTTTCAGAATTTGAAGAAAATCTGGCCTCACACAGATATATATAGTTAGAAGGAGAGAGTTTCTTAATAGCCTTTGTCAAGTAATTCTGGATATTATTTATTACTATACTGAAACTCAAAAAGTGGTAGTTTGTTTAAGACACTGTTATGTGGAACCTAGAACATGTCAATGAACTTTTTCTATTCTGTTATGTTAAAATCCATTGGCATGTCCTGAACTTTGAGCATGGTCTTTTACCCATGCACGATTCTGCAACACGACGCACAGATCTTTTGGACAGTGTTGGCTTGCTGAGTTATGCAGCTCTTAAACGTGTGTTAATGTCACCACTGATCTCATTAGGCAAGTCTAAGTATTTGGAAACCTTCAGCTTGTGATAGCAGATATAAGTTTTTCAAAATTCTAAATTTGGTAAGAAAAACTATCATTTCCTTTTTTCTTTTTCTTTTTTTTTTTGAAATGACAAGCTCACTTCTTTTATTTTCAAAAAACAAATGTTTTGTTTTTTGAAGACGAATGTCCCATGCAAGTAAGGACCCAGCTGACAGAGGCCGTCCTGTGTAACTGGGACTATTTGTCTCAACTGATTGCTCGGATCAATATTGCTTCCAGCTGTTACTCTGGTTGTCTTGGTGATAAATTCGCAAGCTTCCGCTGCTGCTGCTGCTGCTGAGACATGTTGCTGTCCAGTGTCATTGCCTTTGCTGGCATCTGGGTTCTAAAAAGACGCTTCATGAGTAAGAGGTTTGCCAATGCTGTGCTTTTACAGGTACTGTTCGTTATTGGGCCGATAATGTTTATGACTGTAAATAGAAAAGGATTTAAGGCTTTCCAAATTTGGACGTATTTGTAGGTATACTACAGAACTTACCTCTAAAATTTGCCTGCAGATACCAAAAGATAGAACCTTGCTAAAAGGTTGTCCTATCAGCAAGATATTGACTGATATCTGAAGTCATTTAGTAAGAGTTTAGAGAAGTCTGAGTTATAGGGAGATTAAATCACTTTCCCCACCTGGAGAGCTGCCCTGCTGAGTAGAGGCTTGTCTCAGTGTGTTTCCTGGTCTACCTTCCTCCGCCATGGGAGTCAGCCTTGCGTAATAGAAAGGGCAGGGGCTTTGGAGACAACTGACTCGAGTTCGGATTCTGGCCCCCACCACTTACTAGTTGTGCACTTTTGAGCAAACTGCTTAACCTCTCTGAGCCCCGTTTTACCTCATAGGTCCTTTGTGAAGAATAAATTGAATCACGTCTAAAATACTTAGTGCTGGTTCATAGTAGATGGTCAGTTAATTGTCCTAAGTATAATCTCTGAAATTCTTCTCTAATATTGCCACTTAAGACTACTTTTCCAAAGTTAAATGAAGTGTATTCATTAACATTGGATGTCAAGGCTTTATTGAATGATGTAATTGCTTATATGATCATTTTCTCCTTTTCTTAGTTTTCTTTCTTACAGGACATCATACTGAGAATTTTATGTTCAATATCTTTCTCTTCTCTTTCAACTTTATGAAGATCTTAAATTGTTGAATATGCTGCAACTTTAATAACTTAGTTTATAAACATAGTCTTGATTGGTTGTTGATAAGGAACTGATTTAATATCATGGTGTCTGGCATAATTATAATCATGGGATTTTCTTAGTGTATTACTTTTGGAAAAATGCATTTCAGATGGCTATGTTCCTGATTAACTAGGCTTTTCTTTTTAATAGATGTTTAAAGGACCACTCAGTTGGAAAAATAATTTTTGGTGGTTTTTATAAATTCTGAACTATGTATGTTTCACTTATTTCTTTCTTGAAATTAAATCATAATGACCTCCGAAATAATCTTTGACGAATTTAGTTTGCCTTGTCACATCAAAACTTGTCCTTGGCTTTTTAAATTACTACTACCTTCTTTATGAGGCATAATCCCAAAATATGCTTAGTTTCTAAGTCCAAAAAGAGATTATAGGCAATGAAGTTTGCTTAAAAAATGTATATTGGGGCCGGCCCGGTGGCGCAGTGGTTAAGTGCGCACAGTCCGCTTTGGCGGCGTGGGGTTTGCAGATTCGGATCCCGGGCACGCACCGACACACCGCTTGTCAAGCCATGCTGTGGCGGCATCCCATGTATAAAGTAGAGGAAGATTGGCATGGATGTTAGCCCAGGGCCAATCTTCCTCAGCAAAAAAAAAAAAGAGGAGGATTGGCATTGGATGTTAGCTCAGGGCTGGTCTTCCTCACAAAACGAAACAAAACAAAGAAAAGAATATTGTCTTGTTTCTTGAAGAACTGTTTATAATAGCAAAAAATTGGAAATAGAGCCCGGATATCCAGCATTGAGGATATTGGTTAAATTATATTATGATATATCCATAAGTTGGAATATTATATAGATGATAAAAGCAATATTATAAATGTATATTAATTAACATGAAAAGAAATGAGAAAGATAAGTTACGAAAATAAAATGGTATTATTTTTGTAAGGATAAAACATTTGTATATGAAGATCTTAAAGGTTAAATATTAAATTATTAACTGTGGTTATTTCTTTGTATTGTAAATATGGATAATTTTACTTTTCTTCATGATTTTCTGTGTTTTCTAATTTTTCTATAATAATTTCCTTGTATAATAAAATATTTAAAGTGTATTAACCTTATATTATGACTATGCAGGTAACTGTTATTGTTAGAAGGTTCATACTAAATTATTTAGGTGTGACATGTCTCTGTATCTTATTCTCATATAGGCCAGCAAAAAGAAGTGCATATAAAAATATGTTGAAAAAGAGAGAAAAGAGAATGAGAAAGCAAATATGGTAATATTAAACCTAAGTTAGAGTATATAGTTTCATTGTAACATTTGTCCAGTTTTTCTTCATGTTTGAAAATTTTAATAATTAAAAGTGGGAGTGTTTTATTCCAGTGAGAACAACTGAATGGACACAGAGGCCAACTAAGTGTGGCTGGGAACCGTTGCCTGAACATCCAGCTCCATAGCTACATCTTGTTCGTATCTCTCTCAGAGTCTAGTTCTTTCAACAGGGAAGACTTACATTCTTTAAGTATATGCAGACTTTTTGTTGTTCTGTTCTGTTTGCTGACAGTTTACTGCTCGTAGAAAACTCAGATTCTTCTGAAGAAGCTGAGTGTCATTACTTCATGCCTAGTCATCTTCTTGAAAAAGGAGTTCCATGAAATGTGCTATTCTTATGGATTTTTCAGAAGTTTTCTTTGAAATACAGTGGAAAGTATATGTATTCTTTACAAAAGAAGGTGTAAAGAATTGATAAGGATCACCCAGTCATGTTATTATCCTACTTAAAAACCCCTCAGTGGTTTCCCCTCTCTTTGTGCAAAATGACCGGCCCTTGCCCATCTCATGAGACTCATCAGCTACCAACCCCAGGCTTGTTTACTGGGCTTCTTTCACTTTCCTGCAGTCTCCAGTTAAATGTTACTTTCTCTGTGCTGTTACCTGACCGTCCCCTACCCCCACCACGTTAGGCCACCATGCTCTGTCTTCTGCTTCCCTCAACACAGCACCCTTCCGAATGCTTGCACTTCATCAGTAGTTTGTAGGTTCTCTGTTCCCTTAGATCTGTACCGTCGCTGATATCTCACCTGTTTACTATTCAGAGCACTGCCTGGCATAGAGGAAGAACTTAGTGACTGCTTCTTGACTAAATAAGGGAACCTACAAATACATCGCAGTAGCTGAGGGATAGTGGAAAGTGTGCTGGCTTCATAGTGAGAAGTCCTGGATTGGAATCCAAATTGCATTGACATTAAAATCATTTTTTCATATAATACCTACAAAAATCTGTGGAATTCACTTTGAGAATGTTTGCATTAAAGAATAAAATTGCTCAACTCCACAATTTATCAGCTGGGCCCACCCACAATGTAAAGTTAGGCCTTTTGATTTTCTTTCCTTCCTTCACCTCCTTGCTCATCACACAGTTGGTGGTAAAACATATTGTATAACCAATAACAGTTAACAGCATGTTTCAAGATCTAGCTCACCAATGCTTATAAAATTACAGTGTTTAAATGAAGGAATAAAAATCAATATTTGGCCAACCAGCACTCGTATTTACTATGACTCCTTTTAGTTTGGAGTTGCCTAGTTTTTTAAAATTCTGATTAGAAAAAAGTTAGAGGAAATTGGTCCTAACAAATGCCCCATCCATTTTATTTGACGAGGTCGATTCTATGGGAACTGGAATAATTAC
This sequence comes from Ceratotherium simum simum, assembly GCF_057802395.1. NCBI lineage: Eukaryota > Metazoa > Chordata > Mammalia > Perissodactyla > Rhinocerotidae > Ceratotherium > Ceratotherium simum. Next base: position 60,189,065 of record NC_141911.1, read on the forward strand.
AAACAATGATGTAGTGTATTAAAGTCTCTTGCACTATGTAGCCTCTCCTCTAGTAGAAGTTTGGGGGCTGCAGTTGTTTATTATATATAAATATCTCTTCTCAGTTATGATATTATATTTACTTTGTTTATGTGTTCCATGACTAGATTCTAAGCTGAAGGGCAGGGCAGATCAGGCTCAGGTTTTTAGTCTAGTTTATTGAAGGAGGGAAGTTCTCTCAGATACTAAGTTAGCCCTCTCACAGCCAGTATGATAGCTTTCAAAGAGCATTCTCATTTTCTAGATGAGGAAGCTGAGATTCAGAGAAGCAAATGACGTATCCAATCAAGGTAATAAAACCCATACCTTCTGACTTCAAATTCTTTTTTATTATTGTGTTATCTCTTCTTTTTTGGTACACAGCTGCTACACAGCTGTTATAATTACTACAAGAATTAGAAAACTTCTGTAAGTTACCTGGTATAAAAGATGAGAAATGAAATTCTAAAAGTCTTGTATTATTTCAGTAGTATGAAAGTTTTATGCTTTAGAGCCAAATGAAGGGTGCTTTGTTTTGTTTTTAGCATTCACCTGTTCATTTACTCCTGAGTCATCTTTATAGTGGGCAATAATGTATAGAGAAAATGATGAGTAAATTTAGTTTCGCCAGATTCCTTTTTAAAAAAAATTGACCTTATTTGTAGAGCAGTTTTAGGTTCATGGCAAAATTGAGGAGAAGGTACAGAGATTTCCTCAAATACCCCCTCCCCACACCCATGCATAGCCTCCCCGATTGTCAATATCTTCATCCAGAGTGGTACATTTGTTAACAATCGAGGTGCCTACGTCAACACATTATAATCACCCAAAGTCCATAGTTTACATTATGGTTCACTCTTGGTGTTGTACATTCTGTGAGTTTGGGCAAATGTGTAATGACATGTATCCACCATTATGGTATCATACAGAGTATTTTCACTGCCTTAAAATTCCTTTGTGCTCTGCCCATTCATACCCCAACCCTCAGCTCATCGCAACCACTGATCTTTTTCCTGTCTCCATGGTTTTTTGTTTTCCAGAATGTCATATAGTTGGAGAGATTACTTTTCTTATTTCTAGGAAATGATTTAATTGATGGTTGGACCTATAGTGAGGTGGATGTACATTTGAGTACACTGCAATGCGATGAGATTTTTATGGAGTTAATAGTCTCTTCATTGTTTTCCCATTATATTGAAGGAGTCAATTTCATTTTGCTCTTATAGTATTCAAGTTATCCATCAATAATTTGAGAAGTCAATTGTCTTTTTATAACATCAAATAACACTAAGTTTTATGAAGAGAAAACGTAACTCCAGTTTATGTTTCTTCCTTCCAGTTTGCCAATTGGTATCTTTCCTCATTTCCTATCTAGCATAGTGACAGTATTGTTTTGTGTAGCGTTAAAGGCAATTTCCTTCATATTAATTTTCTCAGAACAGGTCTTATTTTATTGGCTCATGACTAATGGTCATTCTGTAAGACAGTGATAACTTAGCTATTGGATTACCACCTGTCTGTTAGTTCTCGGAGAAATCTTAGTATTTATGTCTTTGTTGTAATTTTTTCTTAACGGTGTTTAAAAAAAATTGTTTTTTAAATCTCTGCAATTCCTTCACGTTTTGATTAATTTTGTCCTTTACTGCCTTAAATAACCAACTAGTTGTGTCCTTGCTTCACCGTCTTTCTTCTCTGTCTGCTCCCTCTCCTTCCTTAGTCCCATTACCACTGTGCGGTACCGCTAGGGAGAAGTCTGACAAAACTTCGGTCTTTCCATTAACTTTGAAAATGTTATTTTTCAGAAACTTTGTATCCACCTTCTCAAGTCCACTTATTCTTCATCATTAGGTGATTAGATTAAGGGCATGCATGGCAAGTCTGCGTAAGACAACTGCTTTTATAGACTATTAAAATATAATTTTCTTGACTTTCAGAATAGAAAGAAATTTAAGAAGTTTTCTAGTTCAAGCCTCTTAGCTGAACTAATGCCCAGTAAAATACAGTGATTTGCTCAAGTTACACAACTTCTATGTGGCTCATCTAGAACTAAACTAAGGCATAAACTTTTTCCAATATATCACATTGCTGGTATTTTTACTTCTTTAACATACCTCCTAACACTTACTGTTACTCTTGAACTTACCATAAAATTGCATACATTCCTTCCATAATGTTTGATGATGTTATCGTGTTGATATATCAACCAATTGAGGATAATAATTGCAACTTGGAAGCTTGAGGGTTTGTAGTTAGGTACTTATGGTCTACCTGAGAACTTAACTCTGGATGTGGAGAAACTTTCCCACCACAAAGTCAACTATCTCTAATATCTTATTTAGTACCTGGTTCATATCCAGAGTATGGATCCTGGAGTCAGATTTCAGGCTTCAAACTCCATTTTATTTATTTCCTCCCTGCATGAGCTTTAGTAAGTTGCTTAACCTCTTCAAAGCTTAGTTTGCTCACCTGAAAAACGGGTAATAATAGTCCCAACTTCCTAGTGTTGTTTTGAGGAAGAAATGAAGGTGTATGTGAAGAACTTTGCAGTGTTAGCACAGTGGAAGCATGTGATCATGTGAGTGATGCTGCTGACATTGCTGTGTGTTCTGTTTTTCTTATTCCTACCTGTATTTAATCACAGGTATTCATACTCCCTTGATATATGGTTTGACCCTCTATTCCCAGTGTCATCATTATCATCTTTTTATAACCTTTAGTAGCAGAATATAGATCATCTATAGGACATGGATGAGGGTTTGCAGTCAAACAGGGCTGGTATGGGGTGAGTGAGGGTGCATGTACTGTGTGTTGCTGCCATTGTCAATGAAGGTGAATGCTTAGGTCTGTGCCTGGCAGGCAGCTCTGTAATTTATCATCTGGTTTCCTATGCTAGAATGACAGAGATGGCACTCTGTGGGTCAGCTGAAATAGTAGAGCACATTCTCCTGTTGGTTTATAGCTTCTTAGGGTCAGTGAGAGCTGGGGTTAATTCCACAAGGGAATCCACGGACTGTGACATGAATTCCATCAGTTGTTCATAAATTATGAAAGAAATTCTAGGAACTGCTTTTGGGGTTTTAAAGCTCTGGGCCAGAAGGTTAATTACTTGCCTACAGTTCCAACCAACTTTCTGTGTTAATAGATACCGGCTGTGTTGGCCCTTCTGTTCTAGGCTTGCTTGCACACTGTTCTTTGAGTGTAGTAATAAATCACTGTCTTAGGAAATATTTAATTTTTTTGGTAAATACCTGTGATCAGCTTAGAAATAAAAGATTGGTGTATTATAACTTCATTATACTTCAATTTATCCACTGGTTTTCTTTCTCCTCTAATATTTCTTGTAAATGAATTTATTCATTCTTTTTAAAATTTTTGTTCAAAGTTATGAAAATAGTAGCTATAAATAGTTATAAGTAACTATAGGACGATACTGCCTATTATTAATAAACAAAAATAGACAATTAACTAATTATAAACACAAATGAAAATTTAAAGCATTTTTTTCACATTTTTATGAGAATTAGATAACCTTTGTATGTTGAGAGGGAGTTTATTTGCTATATTTATTTTCTGAGTAGTTAATTACTAATTAAACCAAATCAAATAATTCTTTTACCTACAGGTGATCTAAGAGCAGAATAGTTGAGTGTAGCATCTGTGTAGAAATAAATGATTTCCTCAGCATCACACTTCAAGAGCTTTGGGTTTTCCCTAAGAAGTCTTATTCATAGATTAAAGTCTTGAACTGCATAATTTTTGTTTTCTAAGTGTTATTTTGATACATCAAGTAACTTCAGATCACCAGGCCACTTCGGTGGAATGAACTGTTTCTTCCTCTTTTTTTTTTTTTTTTTTGTTGTACTCAGCTCCTCCCTGTTGATTTTAAGATAGTGATAAGCATATCTAGCAACATAAGAGAGAGAAACATTCATTTTGATTTTCATTGGTACTGTGATTATCTATTTTTTTCTTTTTTCAAAAATATCAAAGGCCCTAGTTTTTAATGCAGGAATTACAGTTCTTATATTAATGTTCGTCACAGGCTGGGATATGAGGCACAGAGGGAAGAGTGAGGGAGTGACATTTGTCTTGGAATGTAGTGTTATGAATAATCATCAAATGAATTAATAATATAGTCACAGAGACGCTAATAAGCTGGGTCTTTAAAATATACTGTCATTTATGTAACTTTCTTTTCATCATTTCTTCATTTTTTTGGTATACTGGGATCCTCAAAAATGGAAGTGGCCTAGGCAACAGTTTCCATCAACTGTTTTTCAACAGCTTTATCTGTTGGTGAATTATTAGATAATATTATTAATAGCTACCTCTATTAAATTTGGAACACCGACATTTTCTTTTAGTTTAGGGAAACTAAAGGAGGTTTGATTTCTCTGATATGTGCTTGCTTCTACCATTGCTGCCATTTCCCCCGAAGAACAACTTCCCTCTGGGTTGTTTTTCTGCAGCTCTGAATTGTGCTTCAGAGCTGGGGAAGGTTTTATAGCTGCTCTAGTTTTTGGGTAAAGAGAATTATTTTCTGAGTTTCTTGCTGCTCAGAGTTATATATGTTTGATTCTTCCTTGCTGGCACTATTTACAGGAAAACCCCTCTGTGTGCAGGCACCTGAGGTTTACCTCCTTCACCACTCCACAACCATCGTTCACAAACTATGCTCGTAAATACTTGGTTAAATAAAACTTCTGGTAGAAATTCCTAAAATCAAGAAACTGCTGGGGAACAGGATTAATGATTTTCCCACCAAAGTCTGACTCCCTAACAACAAAATGCAATCAATACGTAATTAATTACTTTACCTTACTTACCTATCTCACTTTATTTATTTATTTTTTTTTTATAATTTTATTTATTCATTTATTTTTTCCCCCAAAGCCCCAGTAGATAGTTGTATGTCATAGCTGCACATCCTTCCAGTTGCTGTATGTGGGACACGGCGTCAGCATGGCCGGAGAAGCGGCGCATCGGTGCACGCCCGGGATCCGAACCCGGGCCACCAGCAGCGGAGCGCGCGCACCCAACCGCCAAGCCACGGGCCGGCCCATCCTATCTCACTTTAAAGTGTCCCTTAACAAGCAGTGCGGGAAACTCACGTAGGAGTTTTTCTTTCTTGGTCAGAACTTTAAAAACTTTGCCAGTGTCTGGATTGTTCAGATGTTTCTCCATTTGTGAAACAATCTCCTTTGCTTCCGTCAGCACTCACATCAAGGACCTCATATAGGTATCTTGCTTTCTTCAGACGAATCAGACATAATGGGAGTCATTTATACACCTGCTTGGCCGAAGCTGGGGCATCCTGAGTAGAGAATCTTTTACTTTCTCTTCCTAGCTCATTTTTTAAAAATTATTCATTAACTTTTGTCCTTTTTTATTCTGTATCTCACGTTCTATTTTGTTTGCATCAGTAAAACTCAGTTTTTGTTTTGCCCTCAATCCATAAATGGGTCTGGCTCTTTATTATTTCAGACTAGAAAGTAGTGAGCACGTGGCTCTCCCATTTTTCTGCTTCCCAGTGAACCTCACCACGTTTGATTTGGCATCTCCTCAGAACTGAGGGAGGGATACCGTAACTGTAAGATTTTCAAGGAAAAGGATGCATCTTTTACTTTTTTGCAGCTCCACAGAACCTTGCATTAAAAAAAAAAGACTCAATTTGTTTTGATTCACAAAGTATTTTCAGAAGGTCTTCTCCTTGAGTCACGTTTTGATTTTTACATTTTATTGCCCACTTCCTTATAATAGTAAACTTTTTCGACTTCTAAAAGTCAAGTATCTCTGTAAATATTCCAGGAGTAAAGGTCAAGTTCAGGTTTTTCTTGTCTTGCTCTCAGAGATGCTGTCCTTGGGTTTAACTTCTTTAGATCAAGTGAGATTCCGCAGGATTTGATTAATAGGAGCATTCCAAGAGGAACAGTGTGGGGTTCAGTGAGGTCAGTGGGGTTTCAGGGCTCTTTTTGCTGCAGGAAAAAAGAGAGTATTTCACTTCATAGAAAAGTGCCAAGAATGAACTTGAGCTACTCCATTCGTCAGTGTCGCATTTCACCTCTCTCTGCGGTGTGCTTCTAATTTATTGGATGCTCCGTAAGTGGAGGGGATTGGTATGTTGGAATTGGAAAAGTGACTAGGTGGTGCTTGCACAATTATATTTTTTGGTTTATTTTTCACTTAGAATGAGTCACTTTGATGTTTTGTAACAATTTCCTTAGTCCACAAAAGCAAAATAAGCTAGCCCCATGATATTTATGGAAAACAAATATAAAGTTCTTCTAAAGAATTCCCGTACAACACACATATTTTAAAGTTCAACCACGTGGAACCATCTTAATTTTTCATGAAACATGCACTTTTGATGTTTGCTTTTTCATTTGAGACTTGCTATCTCCAAAACCGATTTTTGTTAGAGAAGTCAAAGTAAAAAGTAAAATTATGGCTCCAAAATGTTTAAACATTAATTAATTTAATTATTTAAACATTATTTAATTTGGATTCATTGAAAATAAGAGTTTGACTTTATTCCATCTAAAATTACATTTTCTATGTGCACACATCTTTTCATTTTTTCAGAGAATTATGAGAATTCTGTGAAATCTATGCAAGTTTTGAAGATATATGTATAAAATAAAAGTTAAAATTATTAAAATATTTTCTGATAATAAGCTATTTTTATTTTAATTAAAATCTCTTAAAACATATACATTATATATTAAACTCTCCTTGTTTAAAAATCTCTCAAAGCATAGGGCTCATTGGTTGTACACTTTTTTTTGATTGTAAAATATAAAATAAAATTTATATTAAATTTATATTGTTTATGTTAAAATATAAAATGTATCATTTTAGCCATTTTGTTGTACACTTTTTATTTTTTTATTTTATTTTATTTTTTTGGTGAGGAAGATTGGCCTTGAGCTAACAACTGTGCCAATCCTCCTCTATTTTGTATGTGGGATGCCACCACAGCATGGCTTGATGAGCGGTGAGCGGTGTGTAGGTCCGCGCCCAGGATCTGAACCTGCAAACCCTGGGCCACTGAAGTGGAGCATATGAACTTAACCACTATACCACCAGGCTGACCCCTATTGTACACTTTCTAATCTTCAAGGTTCATCAGGGTCATTATTACTAAGTCTTTGCATTGGATGTGTTTAGTAGCATGAAATAAAATGTGACCTCTGAGCCCTCTGACAGAGTGGTCAAGTGCATTTCTTAAATTAAATCCATGGTCTAATTTAAGAATATCAAGATACCTAATTTAAGAATATCAAAGTTTGCAAGATTTTTCTTTATTAATTTCATTGTATGTAAACATAGATCTTTAGAAAGGATTTGTGTCAAGATGTTGGATATTGAAGTGGTTACGTAGCAAGAGACGGAAATTAGTGGCTTTAGGATCCTTTTATCATGAAGATGCATGCTAGCCTGAATTCCCTCCACAAATTTTAAGATGCTGTTTTAATATTAGTGTGTAAATCTTTTGATGAGGGCTAGAGTTCTTCTGATGTCTTTAATTGAAATTATATTGCATAAAATAATGATAATGCCAATAAGTTATAATCCTAGTGGCATATATTAAACTTGAATCTGATTTTTTCCTATTGTTTTTAGCCATACTTGCCAGTGGATAGTTGTTGTCATAATGCATTTTCTTTGTCAAAGACTCAAGATTGCTTGTTTGGGGACCAGGCTAGACTCTGGTAAGGTGTTCCAGGTGGCATCCAGACGTCCCCTTTTGTTACCACACACTGCCTTTGGAAAGCCATCTCCAACTCTCTGGAGCTCTTTTCTGAATATTTCCATATTTCAAATACTTTTAATCCACTTCCATCTCAGGTGTGCCAACAGTGAGAATTGGAGAGAATTGGAGGCAATTATTTCAAGCTCAGTGAGCTAAAATGCTTCTAATTCAAAGATGAAGCGTTACAAAAACATGCGCTTGAATAATGTTAAATTGACATCAAGGAACTACATTCATCCAGTTTTTCCCTTTCCTGATGACCTTAGTTAAGTCCTTCTCCTGCCCACTCACACAGAGTGGGACTTGCTTAAACCTATCTCCTTGCTTTATTTTCTTCATATAATTTATCAGTATCTGAAATTATCTTGTGTCTTTTCTTTAACTTTTTCTTGTCTTTCTCATTACACTAGTAAAATTGAAGAGACAGTGATTTTTGTGAATCTATTCACAGCTGCATTCCCAAAGCCCAGGACAGTGACTAGAAGATGGTATGTGCTCAAAAAAAAGATCTATTTAATGAATGAACTCACTTCATGGAGCATCCACTTTGTAGCACGTTTTAAAGTCAAGTTAAAATCCGCCTTTTACAATTGTTATCATGTTTGTTTGTTCCTTGATGTGTTTGAAGAAAACACAAGTGGATTTTAAAGTTATTCAGTGTCAGAACATAATTTAAAGAAAGAAGCAGATGCAAAGAACTCATCTGTTTTCCTTAGTTCAGTGAAAAATATTTTGCTGCTGTGTATACACTTCAATATTATTTATGCTACTATGTTTATTAAATCTGACTATTGGTAGCTAAATCTCATGGTGCAGTATGTGATATTTGTCAATACCATATTTCCCTTCTGAATATTGAAGTTGATTACCTATATGTAGTTCTCAAGGGAGCGTTTAATATTATGTCAGTATTTGCGTTTTCTTGGGATCTGCTTTGAAACATAACACACATGCCTAACCTGCCTCCTACCTTTTCCTGGTGAGCTTTGATAACTAAAAGAATGCCTGAGTCTACCAGCCAGAAAGATCTGGTTAATGTTAACTGTTATTGCAAGAAGCAGAGTTTTTGTCAATAACTTCAGAAAGTCTAACCTAATTTACACAAAATACTAGCCATATTATAAATTTATGTGACGGTATGAGTTAAGGGTTAAAATTCTGATTCCACCATTTAATAGCTGTGTCATCTTGAGCAAATTACTCTTTTTTTCTGTGCCTTACTTTCCTCATTTGTAAACTAGGGATACGAATACCTAGATCAAATGTTGCTGCAAGAATTAAAATTGCTGATATACATTAAGCAATGTGAACAGTAGAACAGAGCCTAATAGTAGTAGGCTTTCTATGTTTCAGCTATTGTTATTATTATTTCCATTTAGATTCATTTGTAGCTCCATTTTTTTAGCTAATTTTCAAATTAGCTAATTTTTATGTTAGTCAGAATTTGAACGCTGTGACTAGCCTAAGCAAAATGAAGACAGTGTCTAAATCTACCAGCGAAATTAAAAAATAGTGGTTATTTTGATTTGCATCATATTATATATCAGAACTGATGCACTGGCAACATTCAAATAAGAAAGATCTGTATTCTTAGAGTTAACTCAAACTGAAGATTAGTTCCTGTTCATACCAGGATAATTTTATGTGTAGACAGAAATATTTCCTGGAAACATACTCATCACAGTAACTTGAAATAATGAAGGAAAGTATCATATGCATAATGAAAAAAAAACCTAAGTATAGCAGCTTGCTTAATATGCAAATTAGGCAAGTGACTTTAATAGTTATTAACATATTGACTTGTACAGGTAACCTTCAGCTTCAGATTGTGTGGGACAGCAGATGGCTTTGTCCCCAGAGGCTAAGGATTGCCCTAAATGGGCTCCAACCAAAAGGGTAGAGAGAATAGCAGATTAACATAGTCTAAGCTGATTTGCAAACCACACATTCTAGTTTTCAGATACATTCTGTTTATCAGAACCATTTACCCAGTGACATCCTTTAAAACTGGAGTTATACTCTGGGATGGTAGAATGAATGAGTGGAGTTGAACTTACTCAACTTTTCCAGCTATACCAGCTGAGTATCACTGCATCTCAGGGGTGGAGTGGGGCTGGGGGAGAAATACCGATCCTCTAGAAGCACCAGTTTCTATTCTGAGCAGTCTACACAGTCCTCGTGGGCAGCAGAGAGATAGCTATTAGTGATGATAATAATCACCGCCTGTTGTGAGTAGAGTGGTTGTATTAGTTTGCTAGGGCTGCCCTAACTAAGTACCACAAACTGAGTCACTTAAACAATAAAAAAATTGTTGTCTAACAGATTTGGAGGCCAGAAGTCCAAGATCAAGGTGTCAGCAGGGCCATGCTCCCTCTGAAGGTGCTAGAGAAGGGGCTGCTCCAGGCCTCTCTCCTGGCTTCTGGTATTTCTTTGCCTTGTGGCAGCGTATCTCCAGTCTTCACATGGCATTCTCCCTGTGTGTCTGTCTCCACATGGCCATCTTCTTATAAGGACACCTGTCATATTAGATTAGGGGCCCACACTATGCCAGTAACATTTTCAATGACCCTGTTTCCAAATAAGGTCACATTCTGAGGTACTATGGGTTAGGACTTCAGCATGTGAATGGGGGGGGGGGCACAATTCAATCCATAATAGGTGACCATATATTTTTATTGTCCTAACTGGGACACTTGTGTAAGTGAAAGGGAGTACTATTAATAATTATTCGAGGATAACTAGCATAAACTGAGACTGCCTTAGACAAACCAGAATATATAGTCACTGTACCTATGAGAATGGTGTAATTTATCCCAATTTTATATGTTCAGTGAGGCTGAGTAACTTCACCAGAATTACAAAGAGGATGAGCAGTATTGAAACCCAGGACAATCAGATTCAAAAGAGGAGAAAAAGTTGTGCTTTTAAAAGAAGTTAACTTTTTCATGTTTATAGAGGAAATTTCTGTATTATGACACCAGGTAAAACAGGGAATGAATTTGTTATGCACGCCTCTCTAAAATTTGTTAGTATTCTTTAACTATATCTCTTTCCCTGCTGAGTTAGTTTTACCTATTATGAAAGAAAATGGTAACCTGGTATCTTATATTAGGCTTACTTAACATAATTTACCTGCTGACTGCAAGTCTTTCATTTTTGTTTGCTGGCTATTCTCTAGGTATTTGGAGAGCAAGACCACACACACAGCTGTGTGATACAGAGAGAATAGCTGTGAATATTAAATTATCTTAGGCTTGCTAGAAAAATTCGGAAGTAACTGTTTGTAAGCGTAAACCACTTGACTGTTTTTATCATGCTTTATCCGTAACCTAGATTTGATTTGTTGATTGATTCAAATGTTCATAGATAAATAAGAAGGAAACATTTCAGCATTCTTCATTATCTATCAGTAAAGTAAAACAAACTTACTTTGAAAAATCTAAAAAACTATTTTGGTTTTCATACTTTATGAAGAAGAAAATAAAAAATTATATGGAATTCTGTGATGCAGGACTTAGGACCATCAGCAATAGCATTTTGCTGTTTTCTTCCGGTCCTTTCTGTGTGTGTGCGTGGTTAAAGGTTAAATGGTTATGAAATCAGTAAATGACAGTTCCTGCTGCTACTCCTTCTATCGCTGCTGAGTTGGTCAATACTACTGCTATTAATCTCATTTTCATTTTTGTCATCATCATCAAGGAGGAGAATTATAGAAATATTAGAGAAGTGAAATCATTGTGACTTAGAGACTGGATGTGGGGAGAAGTGAGTTAAAAGGGGATATCTTGGATGACTTGTAGGTTTCTTATTTGGTAACTGGATGAATGTGGCATAACGTCAGGACAGCAGGTACAGGACGTGCAGGATCAGAGGGTAAGGATCATGAATTCAGGATAGTGCCTGCTGAATTTGAGTTGTTTGTGACATATCCAAATGACAATACCTGGTGGACAAATGGATATGGGGCTCAACAGAGAGATCCAGAATTAAGATAAACACGTACTATCAATTTAGGATTAAAATAAGATTATCTTTTCATGGCCGTTCAAATAAATTGGACTCTGAGCTTTTATTCTTCTGTGAAAAGCCACACCTTCCTAGGGTCACAACTATAATCAGGTCAGGAATTCCAGGTCGACTTAGTGCAAAGGTTGATTTTGTCTCACAGAAGAAGTTGGTAAGTCTGGAAAGTTCATTAAATAGTCCTGTCCTGTTTGTGTGCCATTGTTATTTTTAGGGTTTTTTTTCCATTTTGGTGATTGTCATCATTCTACAGTGCCCAGTTCAAAGGGAGAGTCCTGGGTGCCCCTCCTCAAGGAGGAGAGGCTGGGAAAAGGCCACTGTGCTGGGGACTCTGCTACGGTTGCTTCCCCACTGTGTTACTGGTGAAAACACAAAGTTCATAGACCAGAGCAAGGCCCCCTGTGCCATGAGGGCCTCAAAACCCAGGAATGTAGCCATCCATTTCATGAAGCAGTGTCAGGGTCTGGGGAGAGGGCAGGGAACGCCATGAGGAAAAGTGACCGTTGGATTGAGCACCAAGGAGCTGGCTGTTGCCCTGAGAAGGGAGTTCACTGGACTAGTGTGAGTGGCACCTGACTCAACAGGAGTGAGAATCAAAGGGGACGTGAGAGGAGAGGACGAGCACACACTACTCATCAAAAGGCCCGTCTCTGAGGGGAAGGAAAGACGGAGAGAAGGTTTACATTTGCTGAAGGCAGATATTTTATTGAGTTGATCTTTGATTGCAGTCAGGGTCTAGCCTCCTGCCATGTAAGTACAGTGTTAAATGAAAGAATAAATGAATTAGTGGTTTTGAGTTACTGTCCATTCTATAATTAAACTTTGACCAGATGGCAGCTTCTCCAGGAGACTCCAGCTTCTCCTGGAGAGCAAATTTTGTCACATTTTTGTCATTTCACAGTAGAATTCTTCTTCTTCTTCTTCTTTTTTTTTTTTGTGAGGAAGATCAGCCCTGAGCTAACATCCGTGCTAATCCTCCTCTTTTTGCTGAGGAAGACCGGCTCCGAGCTAACATCTATTGCCAATCCTCCTCCTTTTATTCCCCCAAAGCCCCAGTAGATAGTTGTATGTCATGGTTGCACATCCTTCCAGTTGCTGTATGTGGGACGCGGCCTCAGCATGGCTGGAGAAGCCGTGCGTCGGTGCGCGCCCGGGATCCGAACCTGGGTCGCCAGTAGCGGAGCGCGCGCACTTAACCACTAAGCCACGGGGCCAGCCCCACAGTAGAATTCTTTTAAATGTGATGGATATATGTATGATTACTTGTTTTTAAAAAATGATTTGGCTGTTTTCTAAATAACCTCTAGATGAGAGGTACTTGTTATATCAGAAAAGTATGGATCAATTATTATTTAGTTTAACTACCAATGGTTCTGTTTAACATTCACCAATTTTATTAAATTCTTTTGAAACTCGTCACCCTGAGAGAGAATATGAAATCTTTTTTTAAAACAAAGAATCAATCAGCCAGTTAAATAAAGACCTCCGTAATACAGTGACAGAACACATTGATTAATATAAAATCCTATTAACAAATTCTTAAAATTAGGAGATGTAATTGGGACTCAAGAGTTAAAAGGAGTATGCAGGAAGCCTGCTGCTGGCCGATGTTGTTTGTGTCTGCGTGCTGGAAGTGCTCTGGGCTCAGTCCCTCTCCTCAGGAGGGCACGGCGGCAGTCCACTGCCCTCAGCTGCCCCTGGTGTGTCACCTGGCTATTCCTGGAACCTCTCCTTGGCGGTGCCCGGAGTGTACATGGTGACCAGATCTGAGTCTGGGGGGAGCGATGGCACAGTGCTTGCTTGCTGCTTTCCGTTTTGCTGACTTGGTGACTTTCTTTATTTGTAGGTGAGCGTCCCTATCAATGCCCTTACTGTGAAAAAGGATTCAGTAAAAATGATGGACTGAAGATGCACATTCGTACTCACACCAGGGTAAGATTATATTCTGTCTCATTAATATTGATTATAAAAACCATGCTTATTTTTTAAAAAAGATATTTGACTTGACATGAGAAAATAAAGGTGATGTTGGGGATATTTTTTTTTTTAACGATAAAACAATGAAAGAAAAAAACATCCAAACCCCAAAAGGATCCCCATTCTTTGAATTTTGAGTCAGTCTGTAAGTGTTATAAATGACAAACTACCAAGTAAATAGATTGTAACATTTTAATACTAAAAATAAGATGTTGTCTTGCAGAGTATTGTCCAGTAATGGGAACATTCTTGAATGGAGGCGAGTCTGTCAGCATGTGACTGTTAATTAATATATATGAGCAAGTATATTTGCAAGAAAGACATTGAAAATAGTGGAAATTATTAGGAGAGGTGGAAAACAAGGGAGGACAGCTCATTGCTTTACTGGGCATGCCTGGCGCTGGTTACATTCTTTTGCCGAGAGTGCCCTTTGTTCCTCTGCTGTCAACACCTCTCACTGGACTATTGTCATTCTGTTTTAAGTGACTTTTCCAGACTCAAGCATCTGCCAGAAAATGTGAGCAGCTCACACTCCATCCAGATACATTTCTAGTTTAGGGCACAATTAGACACTTTATATGAACTTTCCATTTGGAAATATCATGTTGTTTTAAATAGCTCTTCTTGATTTTGTTCTGTCTTTTCACTGCATTATCTTTTCAATTTGGCTGCTTAAAAGTGCTTATAGTCTGTATATAAAGGACATATTTTTTCAAATTTTAAGAGACGTGCCTAATCCCCTTAAGGACAATTCTGATTTAGGCCTCTCCCGGATTTCCTTTTTTACCTTAGCTATAAAATAAAAACTTTAGGAAAACACATAATGATAATATCCTTTCCAGCATAATAATATTCTGGCCTTCCACTTCAGTTCTGTAGGCCATGAAAGATACACTCTGAGGTCCTGTTAAGAAAATACTGTTATCTTTGTGGTGGAACAGGGAGGCAGCTTCTCTACTCATTAAAGCAAATTTATAGCAGGTTTCTCGTCTTGGTTTATAATATATTAATGTTATATGAATATTAGGAATTGGAGTATATATGTTGCTTAACTATGGGGACACGTTCTGAGAAGTGTGTTGTTAGGCTATTTCTTCACTGTGCAGACATCATAGAGTGTGCTTACATAAACCCAGATGGTATAGCCAACTACACACCTAGGCTATTTGCTACTAATCTTACCGGGCCACCATCGCATAAGTGGTCCATTGTTGACCGAAACATCGTTATGTGGCACATGACTGTATTTACTAGATATAAAATTACTTTATAAACAGTAAAGGATTAGACAAATATTATTGCTCATAATGACTTAAATATGCGTATTCAAAATATTTATTTCGCAGTGAGCATTATTAAGGAGGTGTAAGTTAGTTTTAGTGTAGTTAGAAGGTTATTTTATATGTATACAGTTGTCACAGAGGTGTCAATAATGTGTTTTAAAGATGCCAACATACAGGCAGAGGAACCATGGTTCTTCTCATTGAAACTAGTGATGTTAACCAAAATATGGGCATTCTGGGTGCATATTATATTGTTTCACATGATTACCGATGATAGTCATGATCCTACCACAGAGGAGACTGTTTCCATCACTGCAGGAAAAAATACCTTTTGGGTTTTCTCAAGAAAGGGTGATATTTCCAATTCAGCTAATTTGTTTTTTATTTTGTTTTAATATCAAATTTATTCATGAGACTAATACAAATAGTTAAAATAAGTACAAAGACCACTAATTACATGCCAGGTACTGTTCTAGGCCTTCACATTTATTAATTCATTTAAGAAGCCTCACACCAATTCATTAATGAATTTAACAATTCATTTAAGACTCTATGAGGTAGGTATTATTATGATCCCTTTTTAAAAAATAATAAACTGAGGTACAAGCAAGTGAGTAGCAGAGTTGAGACTGGAATCCAGGCAGAGACCTGGGCGTTGGCTGCAGAGACCACGCCCTCACCTACTACACACATTTGCCTTTTATTCAATTAAATATTTTCTCATCCCGCTGATTCTGATATACTTTCCTGTGTATTTTCAAACTAAACAAACTGCAGCAATGACGCCAAATTTAAAAGTCTCATGTTCTTGTGAATATTTGAGCCTTACTCAAGGATCTCCAAACTTGCACCAGGTGCAGGTGGTACCTTGTCAGCAGCCCTCAAGCAGTTGTAACTGCACAGAGAAGAAAACAAACCCCAGCCTTGGCTCAGGGAATGCCAGAGAGGGCTCGACTAGAAGCACCCAGGATTTAGACAGAATCCCACACGGTTCGTAGAGAGCACTAGCATAGGAACAGAGGAATAGATACAAGCCTTTTGGGTTTTGCCTCAAACTCTTCTTTAATTTTTCTTTTTCATGCAATATTTATATTTTATCACAGATGGCTTTAGTTGTGAAATCCTGTTTTCCAAGCATTAGATAAATAGAGATGTTCTTTGCATATTAGTGACAGTTTTCACAAGCTAATTATCAGCTAATGCAGTCAAGTTAATATCAAGAACCACAAGAGACTTTTTGAAAAAGGTTCTAGAGGAACAATCTCTGCAAGTTCCTATTTTCTCATTTGGGTTTTGTGTACGTTTGGTATTAATACATTTGGTATTATTTGGGGTTATAAATTTTAATTCAAAAAAGATACCCTTGGAGCCGGCCCGGTGGTGCAAGCGGTTAAGTGCTCACGCTCCACTGTGGCAACCTGGGGTTTGCCGGTTCTGATCGCGGGTGCACACCGACGCACCGCTTGGCAAGCCATGCTGTGGCGGCGTCCCATGTAAAGTGGAGGAAGATGGGCACGGATGTTAGCCCAGGGCCAGTCTTCCTCAGCAAAAAGAGGAGGATTGGCAGATGTTAGCTCTGGGCTGATCTCCTCACACACACGAAAAAAGATACCCTTTTTGGACCCCATATTTGGGGTATGGTATTTGGACCATAATACATTTCAGTTTCAATTTTGTATTTATGTTTGGTATTTAGATAGCTCTAATTCCGGACTTTTTAAATCTTATTTCAAAAGCAAATTTTAATTCCATTACAACAACAGTAACAAAAACGATATGATTTAGCAAGTTACATCTTTAAGAAGTTTTGGTGGGTCTACACTAAATGCCGTGCTATGCCTTCACCCCATGGTTTGCATTCTGCAGTTACTGCGTGGACGCCTCTGAGAAGGAACACAGAGTCCCTCTGGGTATTGTTTATAGGGCCCAGCAAGGGCCCCAAGTGTGAGAAATACTTTTGCTGAAATCCTAATTTTGCTAAAAGGCTAAACAGTCATTGGTCTTTCATGGAGAGGCAGGGATGGTAATTTCTTCATTTCCTCCAATACGTTTTCTTTCTATTTGGTTTTTAGCACATTGACTATGTTGTGCTAAATGTGCTTTTCTTTGTATTCATCCTGTTGTATCTGTGGTTTGTTAATATTAGTTAAATTTTGGAAAATGCTCAGCTATTTTTTTCCAACTATTTCTTTGGTCTCTTTCTTTTTCTCTTCTTCTCATGGAATGCCAGTTACATATGTTGGATGGTTTGATATCGTCCTGTAGCTCTTGATAGTTCTTGTTCATTTTTATTTTGTTTTGCTTGCTTTTGGTTTTTAATCATGGATTTTTTCTCTTTGAATCTTTGTGTTTCTAATTTCTATTGACAAATTTTCAATTTCACTGCTTCTTTTCTCTGTCGTGCCCGGTTGGCCTATTGAAGGAGTTCATCTTTGATACCATGTTTTTCAGTTCTAGTGTTTCCATTTGGCTTTTTTGAATAGTTTCCATCTCTCTGTTGAAACTGCCCATTTGTTCCTGCATGTTGTCCACCTTTTCACTGGATTCTTTGACATATTAATTATAGTTATTTTAAATTCTCTGATAGTTCCACCATCTGGACCATCTTTCGATCTCATTGTGTCATCTATTCTATCTCTTGATAATGGGCTGGGGAGGGTTTGCTTTTTGAGTGTCACACAAAATTTTGATTCAATGCCTTTTATTGTGTGTAAAAGAATAGTAGAGACTGAAATAGATACTATTTGTGCCTGGAAATTGGTACACCTCTTCTGCCAGGCCTTGAATGTAAGGGGTTGAACTAATCTAGTTAGTAGTTGAGCTAGAGTTGGGTTTTGTTGTTGCTATGGTTACCATAGGCTTTAAGCTCCTCCAGTGGTGGGCTGCTGTTTCCTTATTGTCAGTGGGAGGTCTGGAGGGCCAGGGGTTTTCCACAGTAATTCTGCTCTATCCGGTTTTAGCAGCCCTTCATGCCCTCACCACAGAAGAGGTTTCTCTCTCTCTCTGCCTTTGCCCCTCTATCTGTTGTAGTCATCCACTGCTTGTTACTCAGCACAAGACTTGAGTGGGACAGAGGGCTTTCTTGATTCTCCTGCTCTAGCGTTAGAATGAGTCAGGTTCTATGCACCTGAGCCTCCAGGATGGGGCTTTCTCAGCATTCCTACCCCTGCCCCAGTGGTGGGCAACTTTTGCCTCTGCCTCAGTTCAGGGTCTAGGGATGCAGTGTCCTAGCCACTAGCCACACATTTCAGTTAATTGGTTGTAATTAATTGAAATTATATAAAAATAAAATTGCACTTTTTCATTCACACTAGCCACTTTGCAAGTGCTTAATAGGATACGTGTCTTGTGTCTACCGTTTCAGACAGCACAGATATAGAACGTTTCCTTCATCACAGAAAGTTCAATTGTACGGCACAGGTCTAGAGGGCGGCTGAACTCGGCCTTGTATCCGTGGAGTGTTTGGGCATTAGTGAGTTTCCCGCTCCTCTTCGGGCAGCAGCAGACCTCTTCTGTGGATCTTTGTGGATCTTGGGTTTGAGCCCCTCTCCTGCATGTCAGTGCAGGGTGGGGGGTGTGGGCAAGGTTCTGTCCCTACCCAGAGGCAAAGGCCTTTGCCTGGGACCAGAGCGCCCGAGGGTTTCCTGCCTCACCCCCAGCAGCAGATGGCTTTCGCTTCCGGGCAGGAAGTAAGATCTGGGACATGGCAGGTGTCTTGCTCCTCACTCAGAGGCAGAAGGCATTTGTTTCCTGTGTCAGAAGGGTCTGTGGCCTCGGCAGTTTTGTGCTTATTCCCCGGTGGTGGCCAGTCACCACCTTGTACTCACGTGGGGACCAGAATGCAGATGGGTTCCTTCTGGTACTCCTGTTCCGTCTTCACACCCTGTCAGGCCCTGCACTCTGTGTCACTGAGGGAGCTCCCTCAGGTCTCCCAGCCTGCCCCTCATCTTTCTCATGAGCATCTGGTAGAGCCAGTGGAAAAGAAGTCGTGGATGGTGTGGACTTCCAGTATATTTGGGTCCCCATAATTCTAATCTCAGTTGTCCCTATAGCCCACAATGGACCTTTGAGAATTCTTGAAAGCTTTGTTTTCTTCCTACCCACTTTGGCGGCATCTGCCTCTTCCTCTGTTCTCTGACAAAGGTGAAATAGCTCTTGTGCTCCATCTTTGTGACATTCAGTTCACCTGCTTGTCTGGTGATCTTAGTTCATAAAATGTCTCATGACTTTAGGTTCAAAACAATGATGTAGATTATCCAGCTTTTTCTCGTTGCTAGGGTGGGGTGGTGTTCTTTGTGACTTTCCACATCCTAAGAGCAGTAAGTTATTCTTAGCTGTCTTGGTTTCTTAGAATAACTTCTGCTTAATGGCTGTAGATTAATTTTCTGTTTGGGAGTTGATAAAAACAGAAATTCTTATACTCCATGTCCAGTTAGCAGCTCTGTTCAGTCAGAGAAGCACCCCTGTTTACAGGCCCCATGTGGTCCAGGCCATTTTGTTAGGTTTCTACAAAGGGACTCTTTCCCAGGGTGTGGAGTTCCCAGGGTGTGGAGAGCTTAGTCTGCCTTGGGCAGGGTTTGGCAAGCTCCCCTCAGGGCGTTGTATTATGAGCCATATCTCATCTGTGTCTAGGTTCTCTCCTCATCTACCGTCTCTCCTTCCCACTTATGGGCTTTTTCCTTTGCTTGGGTGATGGAGGAAGCAGCTCTTTGGAGGGAACAGGGCCTTTTGGGGGACAATTTTCTTACTTTGGCTTCAAACCAAGACTTTTTAAAACAACCTTAAAAGGAAATAAGGATTTTCCTAGGGCTTTTAGGCTTGGAGATGCTCCTGGTGTACTGCCAGACCCTCCCCTCCTTATCTCTGTTGTCTTTTGTCTAAAAGCCTTCTTGTGTGTCCCTCACACAACTCTATCTGAGGGAGATAAATGTCAGTTGCTTAACCCTCTATGTGTGATGTCTCAAGTCCATTTTAGTACATTATGCTTAGGAACTATAGATCATCTGGAGATTACAGACCTTAGGTTTTTATTGTCTTAGACACATTGAGCCAAACACTCAACTCTCGGTGAGCTGGGGCACATGCTCATAAATATCCATTTTGTAAACATTAGGTTCAAAAGAAATTGTTGTTTGTGACCATTTACCACAGAAAGCTTCATGTCTTGTTTAATGACTTGATTTTCAACATGGAAAACACCTGGACCAATTAGAAAGTTATTTCAGAAACTCTGCCTTTTGAACACCACTTAAAAAATCAAATTAGCTTACACAAGTTTCAGAGTTTTAAGATCACAGCTGTCTCTCCAGCCTTGTTTGTAGGAATAGCCAGATTAGTTCTTACAGGCTTTAAAATGAGATTAATTGCCAATTGTTAAAAGTAACAGCAAGTCTTTTGTGTTGTTTTGTATTTTGTTGATTTTCTCTCATGAAACTTCCTGTCCCTGATCCTTAGGTAGTTCCAGTTTTTCATGGGTTTAACAAACATATACACTTTGCACTTTCTTCTGACACCAGGCAGTGGGACCCAGATCTCTAAGCCCAGACTGGAGTGGGAGGTCTCCGAATTCCTAGGCATCAGGCACTGCTGGATTTATCTGGAGGCTTTCAAGTGGTATACTGATGGAACGATTTGTAAACTATGCAAAAAAATCTGACCAGAGCAGCCAGCTGGTGAATCATGTGGGTGCAATGTAAGCATGATGTTGAAGGAAAAAGAAAAAAGCTAATTCATTATGGGTGAAGATGTTGGATGAGGAGGAGCGAGGAGCGGATGCTAAGAGAAGAGGCAAGAAGAATTTCCCCAGCTACAGGAGCATTGTATAGGGTTTCTGTAGCCTTGGTCAAGAATGGAAAGGGGTCTTTTAAGGGTGAGAATCAGCTTGGAATCCTCATGAACACATTATGCGGCATGCATTTAAACTTAGGAGACAGATGCAGATGTGAGTCTCTTCAATCAGGTAGGGAGTGGGTGAGTTGATTCCAAGAAATGCTAAAGAGAGAGGGTGGTATTTGAGTTAAGCTTTCAGGAATATGGAGGAGGGCATGGTAGGCATACACAACCATAGGGCAAAGTGGGAGAGGTACCTCCCGATCTACCTCCCGATCTAGTCAGGGGGGCCTGGTCCCTGTGACTGTCTAGGATGCATGCTGAAGTCTGACTGCAGTTGAGACAGGCTAGGACTGAGGAGTTGGTATGAATCCTGGAAGCACATTTTGTTTTGTGTGTTGTGTTTCATTTTGAGTAGGGGAGTGACATGATCAGCTCTCTTTTATGTTTTGTTTTGTTTTTTGTGAGGAAGATCAGCCCTGAGCTAACATCCATGCCAATCCTCCTCTTTTTGCTGAGGAAGACTGGCCCTGAGCTAACATCTATTGCCAATCCTCCTCCTTTTTTTCCCCTTTTTCTCCCTAAAGCCCCAGTAGATAGTCGTATGTCATAGTTGCACATCCTGCTAGTTGCTGTATGTGGGACGCTGCCTCAGCATGGCCGGACAAGCGGTGCGTCGGTGCACGTCCGGGATCCGAACCCTGGGCCGCCAGTAGCGGAGCGCGCGCACTTAACTGCTAAGCCACAGGGCCGGCCTCCAATCAGCTCTCTTTTAGAAAGGTTGCTCTGAAGTCATCCGCGAGGGTGAATTGAAGGAGGTAGGACTGAAGGCAGGGAGAACCAGTCAGGAGGCATGCTGGAGCCAGGTGAGCTAGACAGGGAGCCCACAGCAGTTGGTCATGGGATTTGCAAGTAGGGCCCAGATATGAGGGACATCTTTGAAATAGTACTGATGGGGTCTGGACATACATAGTGCATGTAGGTGAGGAAGAATGGGGAGGAGTCCCAGATGAACTTGGGATACCTAGAAGGGGCACTTTGGGTGATGGTGATGCTCCACTAGAGACAGGCAGAGTAGCTAGTAGATTTAGAGAGAGAGGGGTTGAGGGGGAGGAAGAAGGGGGTCTTGGATTCACAGTTGTATAGGTTACATGCTTGAGGAGCATGCTCAGCTATTTTTGTTTTTATATCTAGATAGGAGGATGATATTAAAAACAAATTTAATAACTGTTTTAAAAAGCTTATTAGGATTTTAGAGAAAACTTTGAAATTTGTTTTCATTTCTTATTTTTCTAAACTTCATCAGCTTTTTTTTTTTTTTTTTTTAAAGATTTTATTTATTTATTTTTCCCCAAAGCCCCAGTACATAGTTGTCTGTCATAGCTGCACATCCTTCTAGTTGCTGTATGTGGGACGCGGCCTCAGCATGGCTGGAGGAGTGGTGCCTCGGTGCGCACCCGGGATCCGAACCCGGGCCGCCGGCAGCGGAGCGCACGCACTTAACCACCAAGCCACGGGGCCGGCCCCTAAACTTCATCAGCTTTTGTGCTGTGGGGCCAAGAGGGTATGGCTCATTGCCACTACTTGAAAACATCTTTAATTTGGTTTTGAAATTAATAAATCTTTTATTGTTTCTAGAACGTACAAGTTTCTTGGGGAATTTTATGTGCCTTGCAAATGAATCATTTAAGATAAATGGCTTTAAGATACTATTGTATTTTATTTGGCTCAGGAAATACACCTGCATGAAACTGAACATTCTTATTCCATCATAATAAGCTGCCTTTCCTTTGTAAAAGGGGAAATCAGACCATTTGCAAAATAACTTCCTGTTTAGGGAATGACAGCATCATTTTCTCCTTTTCTTTTCCCTTTTTCTTCTTTGTGAAAATTCTTTTTGATGGTCATCAACCCACTTGGCAGAGTGCTCCCTCTTCTTATTCTCTGTGCAACTGTGCTCGTGAGCTAGTCAGCTCTCTTAAAATCACCAGTTAAGAAGTTTTCAGTTCCCTGGTTAGGAATACTTTTTTGGCACATCAAATAATGTTCCTAAAATTAGGACTTCTGGGTCCAGGCATTCTAAACGTGATGAGTGGTCCCTAAATTTCCATAGGCTTTGAGAGAAAGAAGTGACAACTTAAAATAAATTGGATTTCATACTCTTGACAAATTTATTGTCAAGAGGTAAATTATCCTATAGGAAAATAGACAAAAGTCTTTTGTGGAGTTAAATTCTGTTTCACTATGTTTAGGGTTAGAAGAGTAAAGTTACATTGATGTGAGGGATTGAACTGGACCCAGGCATCAATATGATTTTTCTGCAGAGGTTTTTATTGGCACTTAGATTTTCATTCAATATTTTTATGCCTAACTTGACTTTTGGCAGGAAAAAAAAGCTAGTACTATGCATCTAAAAATGGAGATTTTTAGAATGTGCATTAGTTAGAATAGTGGAGTGGTAAGGTCGTCTCTGTGATGGTTGCCATCAGTTTCTTCCCTCCCTATATGCACATACTGCTCTCTACATCAACAGGTAGAGTCTGACTTCCGTTCATTTGAGTCTAGGCTGGCCACAGTGACTTGCTTGACCAATAGAATGCAGCAGAGGTGATAGTTTAGAACCTCAGAGGCTAGGTCATAAGAAACTTTGAAGCTTTTGCCTGTATCTCTTGGAACCAGTGCCCGTGCTGTGAGGACCCCAAGTCACGTGGAGAGGCCACAGATAGGTGCTCCACACAACAGCCAGCCAGGGGAGTTAGCCATTTTGGACACCAAGGCAGTTGAGCCTTCAGATGACTTCAAATGCAGCCAACAGGCTGACTACAAGAGAGACTCTAAGAGAGAATTGTTGCCTCTGTAACAGTCAGTCACAAACCCAGTCAGTCCCCCCAACCCCCACAAAAAAATACCCATTCAGTCCACGAAACCATGAGAAATAATAACTTATCTTAGGTCACTAAGTTTTGGGGTGGCTTATTATGCAGCAGGAATAACTGGAACAAGTGCCAAATATTGCACAATACTCAGTAAGTACAATTTTCATTGTGTGATATGCTTCTATATTTTGAAGTGGTAACCTTTCTGGACAAAGTGTTCAAGGGAGCACTTACATAATGTTCCTAAACAGAAGTTAGCTGTGGGATCACAATACCTTCGTGCAGCAGTGGGAGCTGTATTTTGTAATTGGAAAAATGTAATTCTTAAGATTCAGTTTAAAAAATAATACTAACAATTGTTTAGAAAGGCATATGCTCTTCTGAAAAAGAT
Source organism: Ceratotherium simum simum (assembly GCF_057802395.1). Lineage (NCBI taxonomy): Eukaryota > Metazoa > Chordata > Mammalia > Perissodactyla > Rhinocerotidae > Ceratotherium > Ceratotherium simum. The sequence goes on from NC_141911.1 coordinate 60,213,215, forward strand.
TCAAGAGACAGAAACGTGTGAACATTAAGGCTCTCATGGTATTTATATACTATTTAATTCGTAGATCCAAAGTCTGATGGCAGATTTGCTTATGTAACACTGCAATTTGTATAAATGAGCTCAATTAAGAGCTTTCTTTTTATTTATTTATTTATTTTTTGTGAGGAAGATCAGCCCTGTGCTAACATCTGCCAATCCTCCTCTTTTTTTGCTGAGGAAGACTGGCCCTGGGCTAACATCCGTGCCTGTCTTCCTCTACTTTATATGGGACGCCACCACAGCATGGCTTGCCAAGCGGTGCATCAGTGCGCCCTGGATCCGAACCGGCAAACCCCAGGCCACCGCAGCGGAGTGCACACACTTAACTGCCTGCGCCACCGGGCCGGCCCCAAGGGCTTTCTTTTTAAATGGTAGGCCTTATAATTGGTGTGATAGTGGGGTGGCTGAAGTGAAAAGGCTCATCACCATCATAACATTTTCTCTTCAATACTTTTTAGAAAGTTAAATAACAGCCAAAGAGTCTAAAACTGAGTTATCTATCAGTATTAAAATCAGGAATGATACCTGTTTGGGGGCTTTTTGTGTGTAATTCTTGTTTTTGGAGCTAGTGGTCTGGCAAACTCAATCATGGGTTTAAATGTTTAAATACTCTGTCAATTTAATAAACTTAGTGTTATAGTTTGTTGATATGTTTCTCCTTTTTAGATTTGACCTCCATGTGGACAGGAATATTATACCTCTTTTCCCCCAGCATCTGTGTGCCTGGCACCTAGTGGGTTATCAAATTTTTTGAATGAATGAAGTGAAATTCTATCAGAAGTGAACTATATTAAATTTACCAAATTGACTCAGCAAATATATAGCTAAGTAAGACGTATGAATTCATTCATTCATTTATTCAGCAAACATTTATTAAATGACTACAGAGTACTACAAACTGAGAATATAGCAATAAACAAATCAACCATTGTCCCTACCCTCAGTGGAGCTTGGAGTCTGTTGATCATAACAAGTGTAATTCTTGCTTCACCAGCAATTCCTTCCCACACTCAGAAGGTGTGAGAAGACAAGAGTGCATGCGTTCAGCAGATATTGGTGATGTCCCCACCACAGGCCAGAAACTGTAGTGTCCCAGGCCCTGCCTGTGTCCATCAGGAAAGATGAACACTGGACACATTTTAAGGAATAAATAATAACAAGTGTGCAAAGTGATAGAGCAGGAAAGTACTGGGTCTCAAGTGTATCACTGGGCACCAAGCCTAGTCCTGAGGTGCTGGTGCCTTTGGCATGGCCCTCGCCCGTCTCCAGTGGTGGTTCTTCATTGTGCTAGCTGTCTGCTTCTGTCACGCCTGCTGCTCTGCATTTCTCCACGTCACAGTGAGCGGGAGGCACTTCTCTCTGTTAGGGCAGGCATAGGCGACTGTATGCCTGGTACTCTGTGCTTGATGTTGCGTGTGCACTGGCCCACTTTTCCCTCGTTGACATCTTGGGTCGTTCTTGTCATCTGGCTCTAAAGATTTTGTTCTCAGAGGTCTGTTTGCCAAGGGGGAAGTTAGCGGTCTCTGGTCCTCTGATGGAGCCGTTCCCACCCTGTTATCTGCCGTGACTTGCCTGACAGATAAAGCTCAGGTGGGCTCTGCACCTCAGGCCGCAGCGTGGACCCTCCAACATCCAGCCTTAACTGCTACTGCTTATTGCTCACGGAAGATAGCATTTGGGGTGGAAATGAAGGAGAATGATGTCGTTAGGGGCTAACATTAAAACCCATCTCATTTGTAGAAAAGGAGGAGATCATTTACAAACTGTTGTACTTTATTATTAGTGAGAAATCACTTTACAGTTATTCACGGTATATCACTATGCCAAGGCTTTGAGGTTGTGACCATAGATCTAAAGGTTGTCCCTCTTAGATCCCAGGATACAGGATAATTCATTTCTTCTGCAAGTATTTATTAAGCCTACTATGTGCTGGGGCTGTACTAGGTACCAGGGATACATGGTTGAATATATATAGTGCAAGGTGCCTGGGAGTTTCAGATATTCATGTGATGGATCGTGGCGTACATACAGGATATAGTAAAAAAGAGGCTTTCAGGGTGAACAGAGGACAGACAATGAAGGCGCTTTGGATGCTGGATCAAAGTGTTTGGATTTAACTCTCAGGGCTATTGAGAAGCCCTTGAAGGTCAGTGGCCTCAGAGTTTTGGCTTTTTCAGGTCTTGCTAAGCTCAACTACTGGCCAGTTCCAGCCCCACTCTGATCATCCAGTGACTTTGCTCTTAAATCTTAGAGATCTTTTTGTTCTCAAATCTTAGAGATCTTTTTGTTCTCTGGTTATCCTCAGCGCTCAGTGATCCCTTGGGCTCTCCTCAGCCTGCTGATAACTTTTGATTATTCTGCCCAAGTAGTTTGGGGCAGGGAAAAGAGAGTGTTTCAGGAAAATACTCCCAGGCAAACCATCCCTGGAGAAACAGTAAAGTCTTTTCCAGTGGCCTTTTCCTAGTCTGCATTTGGTCTGCCTTCTTTTTTTCACTGATTTAGAGCAAGGAGTAAAATATCTGTGCCTAAAATCAGAAGGCTCTATCTCCCACCACCTTCTAGGCCTGACAGGAGAGCTCTTCTCAACATTTCCACTCTTTCCTGCTTCAGTAGGGTACAGTAACACAAGACAAATATCATATAAGTGCCTTTTTTTATTTTCATCTTCACATAACCCTCAGGGACTGTTACCACAGCTAGGATCAACATGATGTTTTAACTGAAGTCTTGGTGAAGCTTTGAGCTCATTATCATTCACGCTTAGGAGCAATGTAAAATTCAGTCAAAATTTCATTTGAAAGGATTATTTATGGAATATTTGGTTAACTGATTTATGTTGCTGTTATCCTGAGCAATAGGAATAAAATCAGATCCCTGTGTTGTGAGTTGCAGATACTTATGGTGACATCTGGCCTTTCTTGATTATCTCACATAATGTCTTAAAATTTAAAAACAAAAGAATTTATCTTAGGGAACTCTGTGACAGTTTTTATTTAACTTTGCTAAACAGTGACTTCAAACAGTTGTTGCCTATATAGAAAACTCCTGACTAAAGAAGCTTTTTTTGACTAATGTGATGTGTTTCTAACTGTGACTCTTTAAGATTTAGAAGAGCTACTTAGCTCAGTTGGCCAGATAATTTTATTGGGTCAGCTTCTGTGTTATGTGCTGTGTATTCAAAGAAGGGTTAAGAAAAAGTTCTGGCCCTTAAGGATTCTAGGGGAGGAGCTGATCAGATAGAGCATGGCAAGGACCATGAGAGGAGGATCCCAAGGAAGCTAGCTGTAAACCCACAGAGGAGGGGCACCTGCCTCCCTATAGGAGACGGACACAGGCAAGGAAAGGTGTCAGGAGAGACTTAGATGCAAGTTTAGTCTGCGAGAGCAGAAAGCTCACTCGTGAAGTCTCCATGGAATGAAAAGAAAATGGCTGAGCAGCAGAAGATGCTCCGAAAGGAAACCAAGAAGGAGCAGCCAAAGAGGCTGAAGGAGAACCAGGAGAAAAGAGGTGGCACCAAAGCCAAGGGAGAGGAGGAGTTGTAGCATTTCTGGGAAAATCACATGTTCTGTCTTCCTCTTGGAGTTCCGTCATGTCTTAAGCATGTTACAGGTTCTGAAAGAGCAGCAGGAAAGACAGTTCTCGTAGTTTGTGTAACCTAGCATTTGCCAAGATAATTTGAGCCGAGCAAGTGCATGAGTGTGTGTGTGTGTGTGTGTGTGTTGTGTATGATCTACTACATCCCGCTGGGTCTAGTGTCCACAAAACACAGTTTAAGAAATCCTGGTCTAATCCATCCCACGTACGGCTGCCGCAATAATACTTACAAAGGTCAGTTTTCATTTTGATGTGTCTCAATTACTAAAGAAAACAAAACAAACAAAAGCAACCCCAGAGTGGCTCCTCGGTGCCTGCAGACTGGCGCCCAGACAGTGTAGCCTAAGGGGCCCTGTGCCCTCCTGGCTGGGCCGCCTGCCGCTGCCCGTATCCAGCCCCTCTCTCCCTGAGCGCACACACACACTCTGGGCTTTGGCCATTCTGGACCACGTGTCCTCCCAAAGCTCGCCACGTGTTTTTGCATCTGCTTCAATATTTCTTAAGGGTACAAATAAAATAATCCTTGTTTTCTAGGCTCTTTCTTTTTAATCCTCTCCCGCTTCCCCCTGTGAAGATCTAGCTCTCCTTAGAGCTCCTGGTCGGCATCACGTTCTCTGCAGAGAATTCACATTCCCCGCCACCTCTGTCATGGACATATCTTACTGGCACGTTAATTATACTCGATTGACTCAGTTTTTTCACTTTTGGGTCATAGTTTTCCTTTTCTTTCTTTTTGCCTTAGAGTTAGTTCATTTATTCATTCAGTCATTCTGCAATATAATTATATGTCTTATAACTACATACTTATCCTTGTTGGTATTTATATAGCTTTTCTATCAAAATGGACTTTCTAAAGAGATCTCCACTGATGTTGAAAGGACAAAATTTCTAAGACTTGGTCTCTGCCACCAGGAGTTGTCTGCATACCCGGGAGGGGAGACAGACACGTTATTGAGTTAGATCTTCTTTCAGAGGGAGGAACAGTGTGGTGGGAACATTGGAACGTGGGCCGCATGGCAGCTAGCTTTGCCCGAGGGAGAGCAGGTAGACTTCATTGAAGAAGTTTGCATTGGGTCAGAAAGCATGATTATGAGTTTTCTAGGAAAAGCAGCAGAGTTGGGGGTGGGGCATGCCATGTCAACTGAGTGCAGTGTGCAGAGTTGTGAAGTTGTGCCGTGTGAGTTGGTGAGAAACTCAATGGTGGAACCCCAAGTGTGTGTTGGACAGAATTGGAGCGTAGGGTGGGGGACTAGGCAGGTTGCACGAGACCGTGAGGAGCTTTCTGTGCAGAGACGGGAAGGTCCCATTGATTCTGTGGGTAGTAATGAATCAGCACAGGCTTTTATTTGTTTCCCAGTGAGGGAATGAAGGAAGAAGATAAGCAACAATCCCAGGTGTCGCCTGCTTATTAGAAGTACAGAACTGTGAAATAAAGACAAATATTCACTCCAAGCAACTCCATCCCCTGAACTAACACCTTTTTTCACTTTTTATACATTACAAAAACTGGCTTGCAGGTTAAGACTAATAAATTATAACTCAATTGCTAAGGCTGTAGTTATTACTGTTACTACTGTGAGAACAAAATATAGGGCACATGTCTAAAATTCCTTCGTAGTTTGTGATCTATTTTGAGTAGAGTCTGGAATCATAGAATAGTATGGTTAGAAAGCCATGATCTAACTCTCTCATTTAAAAATAAGGGAATTTAAGTCATTAAAGACATTTTCCTGCCTCACATCCATTTGGTCATGATATTAAAGGGAAACAATAATGGTTTAGGTCAGAAAGTAGGTATAGTATATCATTTTACAGTTCTACTTATATATATCTTTGTGTGTGTGAGGAAGATCAGCCCTGAGCTAACATCTGTTGCCAATCCTCCTCTTTTTGCTGAGGAAGATTGGCCCTGAGCTAACATCCATGCCCATCTTCATCTACTTTATATGGGACGCCGCCACAGCATGGCTTGACAAGTGGTATGTCAGTTCATGCCGGGGATCCGAACCTGCGACCCCCAGGCCGCTGAAGTGATGTGGGCAAACCTAACCGCTGAGCCAGCAGGCTGGCTCTGCAGTTCTACTTGTATTTTGAGTTTTAGTAATATTTCATATAAAATTATTACCTCTTTTAAAAATATCTTATTGTGAATTGACCTGCTCTATTGTTTTGTATTTTATTACCTCAGAGACCAAAGTTATTTTCAAGCCATACATCTGATTTTAAAATATAAGTTATTGCTGGGCCGGCCCCGTGGCTTAGCGGTTGAGTGCTCGCACTCCAATGCTGGCGGCCCGGGTTCGGATCCCGGGTGTGCACCGACGCACCGCTTCTCCGGCCATGCTGAGGCCGTGTCCCACATACAGCAACTAGAAGGATGTGCAACTATGACATACAACTATCTACTGGGGCTTTGGGGGGAAAAAAAAATATATAAGTTATTGGGAAAATAGAATTCACTTAATAGTTAGGAATTTATATTTTTATTATTATTGGAATTTATTTATCTTCTCTGTAAAGATTGGAAACCTTGTAAGTAGATCTTTATTAATGTGGGAAGGATGAAGTTTCTAAAAATATATAAATCATAAATTAAATCATGTAATTACTTAATATTATATGTAAATGGGTACATTTTAGATTTTTTATCTACCATTTAGATTATTTATTGACCATTATATACTATGCACTGAGTTGGGTACTTACATATTGGTATTTTAAGCAAGAAATCTTCCCAGTAATCATGTAAACTATACATAATATACTCAATATTAAGAATAGAAAAATAGAAAATAGATCATGTAACTTCTATGTTTTTTTATTTCAGCTACCAATCTTTTAGATAATCTCTACGCAATCATGGAAGACTCCTCTTAATCCACTCACACTCCTACCCTTATTTTGAGACAGTTCAAAATCAATCTGAATACCTCATCAGACATACGAAGGGTGTAGTCAGTTTCTTGAATGTTTCAGCTGTAGTGACCATTACGACTTCAGCCACCCACTCACAGAATTATACCTTTAGGATTTCAGCAACCTTGGTTCAGGAATTGCTTCCATTGCTAGTCACAGAGAGCCAATAATGGTGTCTTAATTAAACAAGTAGGGGTTTATTCATAATGGTTCAGAGGTAGGCAGTCCTGGACTAGTTTGGCAGTTTCACAAAATCATCAGGGCTCCCTTAATTTATCTGCTTCTCCATTCATAGCATGTGGCTTCCGTTGTCAGGGTTCCAGTGTGGCTCAGGATGTGTGTTGCTTCTCCTTCCATAACATCCTCATTCCAGGCAACAGGAAAGAGGAGGTGGGGAGAGGGCCACAGGATGTGCTCGAGCTGATTTCACTCCCATTTACGAGCTTTCTTGAAGTTCCACTCAACAACTTCCACTTACCTCTCATTGGCAAGAACTGTGTCACATGACGACACATAGCTATGAGGGATTCTAGAGCTATCGTCTTTTCTTAAGCTCGTTGCCACACTAAATAAAATTAGTTTCTATTACTAAAAAAGGGGAATAAATATAAGGTAAATACTTTCCCAGTGTTATCTACCAGCCCAAATTTCATGCTGCTCTCTTTCTGGACGCAGTGCTTTTACACTTGTTCTGACTGGAATATCTGCTTTACTGCCTGGCTCTCCGCATAAATAAATTTTTAAAAAAGACCTCTGCTTAGTTAAGTAAGTCATCACCACCACCCCCCCCTCATTTTCTGACCATCCGTCCCATAGCTGGACAACCAGGGACTTCTCTCTGCTGTCATCCCATGTTCCACCTTGTACTGCACTTGCCTGTGTGTCACTTTCTCCCTCAAATTACACAACCTTTGAGAAAATGTCTTGCTCCTTGCTGGAACTGCAAGGCCTAGTTCACACACAGTAAGAACTCATTAGGTATTTATTGAACTGACTGTTAATTGTCAGTTAATAATGAGTGCAAATCGCGGGACTTTAAGTCAGTGGTGTTTTAGTCCAGCTGTCTCTTCATTTCCCGTGGCACCCGCAGTGGAAACTTGCTACATTGTCTTGGGGTTCTCATATCCAATTGAACCTGCTCTTGTAAGGGCTGGGACGGAGTGGTGTGGGAGAACAACTTCATCTCCCTGGCTTGGGTAGCCCCATTTGTAATGATAGTGTAGTTGTTTCAGAGGTGTTTACTGAACTCCTTTGTGAGTGTGGTATATCAACAAAGAGTATATGTAGAGCCATTTCAGATTTAGCTAAAATATAACTCTATAAATATTTAGCATTTAAGCTGATTGCTGCTTCCCCACCACTATATTATCTTTAGACTTTAATAATATACTTCAGGATTTAAAGGAAAATACATGCTGTCTGAAATGAATAAAGAGAATTTTTCTTTGTTTTGTTGGCAATATACAATTAATTTTTAAAAGAAATGAGACCATATTCTTAAAAAAGTAATGTATTTTCTATACTAATTTCTCTCAGAAACAGATTTTATATTCATCTTGCACTCTATTTGGGGTTTAATTACTGAAGTATCGTAAGAATCTTGAAATAAAGGACTCTATTTATATGAAGGTCTCATTAATGGATTTCAAGAACAATGCTATATTGAGGTTCATACATAATGTCCTTTCTACATACAATCACCCCGGTTATGTTTTCAAAATTTGTGTGCCTTTTTCAATTTTGAATTATATTATTCATATGCATATTTTGAATAGTGCATAGAAGAAAGCAGGTTAATATAATATATAAAATACCCTTATTGAATTCTTACTATGGCCAAGCACTATAATAAGCAAAATCCTATGACATAGGTATAATATCTCACATTACAAATGAAGGAAGTAAGACTTGGAGAGGTTAAGTAGCTTGTCCAGAGTCATATGACTGGTAATGGGCAGCACAAAGATTGGAAATTAGATCTCTTCATAGCTAAAGACCTTATTCTTTATTACTGTGCAAATAGCTATCAAGAAGTTCTAAACGATTATGTCCCATATTGTATGAACCAATCTTTTACAAAAATTCTAAGAAAACTGGTGTTGGTTTCTTATTCAGTTCAAAAACAACTCATTGCTGCTGCAGTACCTCTTGAGTCCACTGGGACTCCTCCCTCCTCCCCCGCACCCCCCATTGCAAGGATTAATGCTATAAAGTGTCTTGCCGGAGAATGCTCCAAGATGACTGTCACGAAGATGCTCCTCATAGAAAATTATTCAGCAGTACCAGTATGACCTCTACAGGCATTTTCCCTTCACTTGCACTTTTTAAGTTGTTTTCAGTAAAATACTGTTAATATTTTGAAAGCCACCAGGGAGGCATATTTCTCGTCCCTTGGAATCCATTTTAATAAGTGAAATTTCAAGGTAGGGAGATTTACTCCTCACATTTTACCTAAATCCCTCATATTGCAGTTTCTCTGCTTCATTGGAAATTAAAACAGCATTTTCAATGTAAGAACATTTCAGATCTTTTGAAGATAGCTATTTTAGGTATAATTATTTTCCAGGAAGATACATCTAGGGCAAGAATGACTCACAGTAGGTCACAGGGCAGGTGGATATCCAGGTCAGTGGTCAGGCCATGTGAATTATGGCTTTGAAGGACCTATCAGGCTTCTCAGTCATACTGCTTTTATCTCAAGGAGGTTGTGAATATTTTTTAAATGCTTTGATTTCAGTGTTTCTAGGTATTATAGTGAAAATTATTCTTAAATTTATGAAAGAAATAGAGGGCCTTCAGGAGAGAGGTCATTTATTTTGGTTTTGGTTTAAATTATAGTTATGGATGTTCCTTTTTTCTCCATGAAAGAGGCTTTCTTCTTTGATTTCTTTATTTTTTCTCTCTAAAAGAGACAGGGGTCCTAAGAACATGAATATTATTTATAATTTGATTGACCCAGACCATACTTATATTGAAGTAAAAATCTGCTTACCCTGAGAAACATTGAGGCTCTGGCTCTCTCTTTCTTCATTTTATGCTTAAGGCTAAATCCTTATGCTCTGTATCAGTCATGATTCAGTAGAGGGAAAATCGCCTCTTTCTGGGTCCTAGGGTCATACCTTCCAGGCAGGCTTAGCTCCACTGCTTCTGAGGAATATTTACACATGCTACTTGTAAAATTCTGTTTTTTACCTTAGTTCTCATCTCACCTTCAGTTCTGTTCTCAATTGTAAATTAACTTTTTTTTTAGTCACTCAATTAGGTATTTTCCAGTCAAATCATATTTCTTGTGTATATTTTCTATTTAGTTACTTTATCTCCTCGTTATGGGAAATCTGTAATGAGGATGCTACCCTTTCTTGTGCCTTCAGTTCTTCTAGAAAGTATTTAAGTATGAATAATAAAAGGTTAATGCAGTGCCTCGAATACAACACTAGACAGAGTATGTCCGCGGGCGGATGTTGCTTGGTGGGAAACTGAAAGATAAGAGTTTGTACAAAAGAAATGAGTATACCAATTCTATGATGTCATGTCCTTGCAAAATGAAAGCAGGCATTCACTTAAGGAAAAATCCAATTGGTCTTTTAATTTTTATGAATATTGGGATACTATTAAATGTAACTAAGTGTTCTCCAAAATCATTATTGTGTGGAATCAGAATCAGAAAGAATATATATATTCATATATAATATAAATATATAATTATATAATTTAATAAAATATAAAATAAAAATATAAAATTACATATAATTTTTATAATTTTATAAACATATAACATATAAATATATAATATTATGTATATTTATTTATTTTTTCAATTTAATTTGCTATATCATTATATGCTCAAGATTGTAGATAGAAATAATAGGAGCCAGAATAGACAGCAGTTTCTCAAATACATTTTTTTCACTAAAGGTTATTTATTTATACTTTAAAGACGTATCAGACAGATGTATTGTGTTCCTGAGGTTTTTCTTTTCCTTTATAAAACTCTGATTTACAGTGATTATGATAGTGCTGATTGCTTGTGGCCTTGATGTGGGATTGTAACAGATGCGTGGGATAGATTACTGATGTGAGATGTGGTGTTCTGGAAATCATGCAGCAGGAGGAATGGGCAAGAGCCTTTGGGGACTGGTAATCAGATCTGAAGCCTTTCACTCCAGGGTCGGTAGTTGAGCTAGGGTGGCTGTGAGTGACATTAACCACTCGTCCAAGGAGCGATCCTTATCATGACGGAAAACTGATGGCCTGAGTTTCCTCAGTGGCACTCTCAGAGTGAAAGTACTTTCTGCTTCAGCAAAAAGTGGCAGACATCTGAGAACCTTCTTAAGCTTTAGGACTACCCTTGAGGATCCCTGGGTGCCTGGCTGCCCAGCCCTAAATCCTGTGACACTGGACTTGACCCAGGTCTCAAACACCCCAGAGTACTCATGCCAGATGCAGGATCCCAGCTGCAGAACTTGGCACATCAGAGGGGGCAATTCTAGAGGTTTCCCCAGGACTGATCTTAATATGCATTACACTGAATTAAGTTCAATTAATTCGGTTTAACTCAAACTTGTGTCATTATCATATGTCATATCTACATGCATACATATATACAGATATATATATCACGTATATATACATATACATATATACATACACCTTCCTTATGTGTGAGTTTGCTATGCCAGCTACTCCCTCTATTCAGTGAATGAACATATTTGGTTATAATTAACCAAGTAGAAGTTAAAATTAACATTTTGCTGGAATGTGATGTGCCTGACTGCTTTGGATCTATTATATATATTTGGCTTTGTAGAGGTGACAAAAGTGAAGGAACTAAAATTAACGTGTTTTTAGACATGTAAGCAATGTACCAAGTCATTGCCAAAAAATGACATTCCATCTGTAATACAGTCTTTAACATGCAGGACAGTTTATCGCCAAGTGATATATGACTCAATGGCTGAATTTTGAGTTTTTTAAATATTAAATTCTGTTTATATTTCCCCATTGGCAGAACATGAGTGAGTTCTCCAACATCTGTCCTGTTAAGAGCTATTGCCAGTGCTGTGGCTGCTGCCTGCTAAATGTCTGTTCCTTTTCATGCAATTCTGGGCTTAAAGCCCCGGAGACCTGATTACTCCCCATCCCAACCCTCATTTTTGTGTCTTGAGATGACCAGTATATGTCCTTTCATCCATGTCTGGAGAGAGTTCTTTGGAGATCGGTTCTGTACTTTATTTGATAGGAAAGAAACACACATACTCACTCAACTTTCTGTGAGCATTTGGGCCTCATTGTGGCTTAGTTCCTTTATGTGCAAAATAAGGATTGTGTTAACTGAATCTTCTGCCAAGTGTATTATTTATGTTGATTTGACTTAGAGGATATCTGCTACTAGTAGAAAAGCCGTTGTCACTGCAATTATGAAAAGAGAGAGAACAAATTTCTCAGAGGTTATATTGGCAATTCTTTTCCTAAATGTTTGCACACTCTGAAGGGACTCAAATATCTAAACTAAGGAGTAAATGCAAAGAATTAAAACAATAAAACAGGATCATCTCAGCACACAAAAGAATGGTTCAGAATTAAGATCTGTCATTCCACTGGGTTCTCTGTGACTTGGAATTTAGTAAAAACAAGGAAATTGCCTCAATTCAGAGTCTTTTCTTTTACCTACTATATTCTGAAAGAATGAGATGGACAATTTCTGAGTAACTTTGACAGTTCATAAGTAGCCCTCTCCGTCAAAATGTTCTTCCTTTAAACAAAACAACAAAACAAAAACCACCTTCTTGAGGGAAAAAGCATTTTGTTTGGCCCAAGCAAAAACTTAGCACTTCACCCAGAAGCGCTGCGTCTCTTAGCCTCCCATCCATTCTTCATCCTTGGGCTTCCAGGACTCTAACTGCTGCCGGCTGGGAGGGGAGCCACTCTTCTCAGTGGGGATCATCAGTGCTTTTCCTGGGTAGCTGAGTTCATTCTGCCAGTGAGATCATAGACTGTGACTCTATACATGGGATAGACCAGGAGAGACGACAGGGGAGCTTAGGCAGGCCTTGTGTTGGCAGAATCTTTCCTATTTAGTATATCGCTCTATCACGTGACTGCTGAGTGAATTTACAGGGATGGTGCATCGACTTCCCTGGATGGTGTGTAAATGGGGCATTACAGAGGGCCATTATTCCTAAAGTCAGGCAGTGCTGTTTAATATAGAAACCAGCTTGATATTATCTTGCTTTTTGCCCCACACTAACGGGTTTCCTGGGATGTGGGACTTTCAGGGCTAAAACTGGGTTAATCCCAGGTAAATAGGGACAGTTGGTCATACTAGTCATGGTTCTCAAAATAACTTATTGAGAAGTCCCTTCTCAAGGAACATACTGTATCCAAAACAATTAGAACTTAGTAGGTAAAAAATCACCATTATTTACCCAAAAAAGCAAAATATGATTTGTTGCTGGTTACTACTGATGACAGTAGGTGATTTTATTTTGGGTGCAGGAGTGGTATTTTGCAGAAGGTTTGAAGTATACATCAGCCTGCTGGAATCTGTGTAGTACCGCCAGAGATTACAAGAAGTCTTCACAAAAAACTCACCCATTTGTCAAAGAAGATGGAGCTCAAATTTTCTTGCAGAACAAAATTGTATCAGATGGAAGGGGTAAAGAGTAAATATGCTAATTTTATGAATAAAAATAATATTCTGCAGTTACCTTTGGGATTAAAAAATGTTAATGATATTCAAATTTGGAAAACAAAAATGTCTCCATTTATTACAGTAATCCTGTTGTGTCATCATCATCTTATTTTTCTAACCTTTTAGGCTGACTGACTTTTTCTCAAAACATTTTATAACTTGAGCACATTCAAATCTAGCAAGATCTCTGCCAGGACAGCTGTGGAATCCTCACCTGTGCAAATAGGCTGTTTTTTTCAGCATTTTTGAGGTTTGAAAGGGGCAGGTTTACGCTACCAGCTCCCTGCCATCTGTGCAGTGTGTTGATTCAGAGATGTAATTTATATTGATGATATGATTTCCTCTGACTTCTGCCCGCTCCATGATGGTTTTGTTCCACCCGTTGACATGAACTTGGCTGAAATGAATGCTCCATTGGTTGTGGGTGAATTAGTTGCATGTGTGATAGCACCTTTCTGCTGTGTTCTTATTATTTTCAAAATTGTGTAATGGGATAAGTATGTTATTTCTTTAGAATTAGATATCCCTTTTCTAAGGCTTTACATTTACATAATTCCTTTCTCCTACAGACCTCTGAATAAACTTTATGGTTTTATCCAAAGATGGATTACACTTGCCACCATCACATATGTCAGAAAACATGCTTGTTATTTTTGGAAGTAGGCAAGTTGAATTAAATCAATTCTCTATGGACTGATTGGATCTGCCTCTTAAATGTAAGCGTCTGTGACTATATTGAGTTCTCATTTCACATCCTTCTCTGTACTCCAAATTATGCCCCCTAAATCGACAGGGATGTTTGGTATGTGCCACATACCGTATTTCAAATTGTGCAGCCACAAAAGCTCAGGTTGATGGACAAGTACACCTTGACTCCGTCTCCTCCATCTGCCCTGTCTTTGGTTTGCAAATCTGTTGGACTCTTCTCGCAGATGAGGACCACATCTTAAACCTTGCTGTGTTTCCCACAGTTCCTAATGCAATGTCTTGCTCAGTACCCGTGGAGACTTGCTGATGAATTTACCCTCAACTACATCATCATCTAATCATGGGAATTATTTTGATTGCTGTCAGCTCACTTGTAAATAGAGCTTGAAATATTTAAATCAATTGATTTGTAAGCTTAAAGTACTAGTTCAAATCTATGAAAGGACCTTTTTAGAAGAAGTGGTTAATGTTTTTCTTCCTCAGTTTGCCTTGGGTGGTGGATTACTGTGTCTGAGACTATAAATTTTTCAGGAGAATTCCGCTGGTAAATGAAGCTCCCTGGAACCTACAAAAAAAATTTAGGCTGTCTTAAACTTGTAAGACTTACTTTGATTTTCATTAGCAAATTTTTAGGATACAAAAAACAAAAATGTTGAAGACACTATGTGACAAGAGAATAAGGCAGTTTCATTAGCAACCTGTGCTGTCACAACTCTAACAATTTGTTTTCATAATTGGCTTCCATTCTGATTGTTATTTGAAACTCAACATTTTTGCCTTGGACACTATATATATCTGTCTGTGTGTCTGTGTGTGTATGTTTTCATCTTGTCCTTATATGCTCTATATTTTTGATCGTATTTATTTCCCTTCTATTTCTTACGCTTATATGTCGTTATATTTTCATTATAATTTGCATTTATATTTCAAAGTTTGATTTATAATTTGTTAAGATGGTGAGCATAATTTTTTCCTTATTATAAAATTTTCCTGTTCACACGATTAGTCTTATTTTGTTAAGATTTTTGAAGAAAAAAAATCGAAACAATTAGTCATTATGCAGGGAAATAAATAGTTTTGCTTTAGATAATTTAAATAATAACACTCTTTCACTTAACCAGCATTACTTTTCTTCTAAGAATTACAAAGAACATTCTTTACAATGCACAGATCTCACATTGTTCTCAGAACTCTTATCAGCGAATATATTTTCAGCTTCTTTTTAGCTGCCTCCATGTGTATAAGAAAAATGTCCAAAAGAATACTCACTCCCTTTTTGAGCTGGGGTTCTCAGATTGTGTTGTACATTATCATTTTAATAGCCAGCCACTGACTGAGTTTTTTATTCATTGTTCTAGTGTTGTGCTTCCATCTGAGCTAGAAGTATTCTCTGTCACTAGAATAGGCCATTGGAATATGGCGTGATGATTATAAGGGACTTAAGTGGCGATATTTCTTAAGTAACATAACAAGAATTTCAGAAGTAGGGCCATCTCAACAGTCTTCCCTGGCCCAGGATCCTGTCATCTCTTCTGCTTCCTCAGCCAGCTCCTCATATGCTCACCACATGCCTGTAGCAGCTCAAGCATCACCTCCATACACCGTCTGCCTCAACAGGCAGAAGAAGCCTTTCCAGAATCCCCTGTAGACTTACTCTCTCTGCTCAGTAACCACAGTCATGTCACACGCTCCAATCTAAACCCATCATGCAACGGAAACGGAATTGCCATCACTGGCTTAGCCCAGCGGGTCCCAAATGGGTCTGTATATTAGAATCACTTGGGGCCTTTAAAAATGCCGAGGCCCAGACCACACCCCAGAGCAGTGAAATCACTCTCTAGGGGCTGGATCACTGGCATCAGCAGTTTTTGAAGCTCACGGGTGATGCCATAAGCAGGCAGGTTTGGGAGCCAAGGCTTATTAGCCTGATCAAGATTCACTGTTTCGGCTGGGCTGTGGAGTCCCCTCTTCCAGACTGCTTGACCAGGTAGAGGTGAGCGCTCAGAGTCAGAGTTCTGCCAGCAAAGACAATGGAGAAAAGGGAAGGGGTGTGGGTGGGTGGGAAGCCACCAGGTCACTACAGACACAGGCCTTGGAGTATGAGTGCCTTATTTTGAGTTCTACCCTCTCTATTGATTGTGTAACCTTGGTCATATTTTTAAATTTATGTTTCTTCATCTGCAATGTGAGAATAGCCATACCAGATTTGCAGCATTGCTTCACAATTAAATGGAAAAAAAAAAATCCTTAAAAGTTCCTAGCGCTGTGCCAGCCAGCATGAGATAGGCAGTCTCTTAACATGCGCAGTAGTGCCATGGTGGGAAAGTAATAGGAGGAGGAGGAGAACTAGAAGTTATCGTTGCTGTTGTTGTAGTTAGTATTATTATCACAATTATTACTTGAGAGGATGTGAACAGATCAGAAGTTTTCCTTCCTGGTTGTGCATTAGAACCTTGGGAGCCCGGACCAGTTAAATCGGCCTCTCTGGGGTGGGGCCCAGTCATCAATATTTTTAAAAAGATTCCCCGGTGGTGATTGAAATGTGCAGGCAGGGCTGAAATCCACTGGCTAGAGATTAGGAGAGCATGAGGGAAAGTTTGGTTTGGTCGGCTTACCTTACTCTTCCAAATGGACCGGTGTGTGTCACCCTTGGAGCCCCACGAAAACAAGATTTTTGAACTAGTTTGGGTGATTCTTTGCTTTATGCCAGACAAGCTCTTCTGTCACCTCTGTGCTCATGATAGGACTTTCTTCCAGCCATTTCTCTTATACACATTATTCTGTGGGCCTCAAGAGTGGATTAATTAAAAAGGGACTGAGTGCCTCCTGTGTCTATTTCAAGTCTGTATACAACACTCTAATATAAAAATTATATTCTATTTACTGTGCTTATTTTAGTTTTCTAGATGTGAATTGTGCAATTCATTTTCCAGTTTATAGAAAGTGTTTTCCATTAGCTGCAATGCAAAACCAATTATGGATGTGTTATGTAGAAACCTGCCTTAAATATTCCCCTAGCTTTCTGTAGGTCTCCCTAAGAGTTATAATTTTTTGGTGCCTTGTTTACTAGGCCACAGGTATGTTTTGTCATATGTTGAAAGATCACATCGGCTATAAAAATAAGACGGTGAATACAAAGCCACAAAAGCTATAAACATCTGTAAAAGAAGTTTTCTAGGCAAGGCTCCTCATTAGAGGGGAACTCGGTACATTTTGATTGTATGCAGCTGGTGGCACGTGCACTTGCAGAAATGGGGCCATTAAGAGGCACTAATAGATATATGGCATGCTGTCCTGTGGGCTGTAGATCTGTCCCCTTAGCTGTGTGTAATAGTGACCCGTGGGGCCACACGCGCAAACCCTCCTCTGATTCCTCCTGCCGGTCTGTTGTGAATTGGATGTTTTATGGAACCAGGTAGCCATCTTTTGGCCACAAAGCCAGTCTTACTGAGAATTAGCTGGCTCCTAGGAGCATGAAAAAGCCTGGAAATATCAGCATGGGCTTCACAGTCTCTGCCACACTGAGGGGCACACGTGAAGGCTGACCTCTGGTCCGTGGTCAGTGCCACCTCAGCATGCTGCCTGGAGCTCTCTTTTATTCTCAGAGGATCTGTCATGTGAGGTACAGATGCTGACTCAGTTAAATGGATGACCCCGTTATACAAGAGCACAGGAAACGCCTGCTCTGGACACGTCTGAGTGAACAACCTGCGCACGCTGGGCTGGGAGAGGGGAGCGGCTTACCAGGCTGCGTTTCTGTGGCTGCCAGCAGGCCCAGTCACTGGAGCACTGAGTCGTCTCTGAGCAGGCCTTTCTGAGACAGTGTTTCTGACTTCTGAGACGGATTAATGTTTGCACAGTCCATCTTCCTCATATCAGAGATGGTTCCCCTAAAAAAAGACAAGATCTTTGAAGCGGAAAGAGAATGGTGATGTTTTAAGTTTTAGAATAACAGGAAAGGAATTTTTTTTTAAATTTCTTTTAACTTTTTGGAAGGAAAATTTCAAACCTACAGGGGCACAGACAATAGGATAATGAATCTCCATGTACCTTCACCCAGGTTCAATAAGAATTATTTTTCCATTTATAACCTCCCCACTAATCCCAACCATAAAACTTGGAAGTTTTATATCTAATATTAAGATGATATTTAATTCAAGGTTTAGGTGTAATTCTGATGATAGATATCCTTTATATAAGGTGTTTTAAGAATTTCTTCACCTAGATGGTGATAAAATTGAATCATGGACATCCTGTGATCAAAGACATGTTTATTCTAGACCAGTGCTAGTCCAAGTGTGGCTCAAAGAATAATACAACCCACAAGTGCTTTTGTTTCTGCTGTGACGAGGTAAGTACAGAAATTGTGAGGAAGTGTTTAGAACTTAGAGCATTTTGGCATTGCTGCACATCTAAGTGCATGGTCATTTTTTTAGCAATTCATTTTTATTATATTTTACAAAAGTATCAGTTAGCAACACATTGGGGAAAACATGATCTTTCACTACAGATAGTTCGAGAAGCACTCTTGTGTACAGTGCTTCTGTGATTTTACCCCTCGGGACATTTGGCAGTGTCTGGGGATATTTTGAGTCATCACAACTTGAGGGTGGCGGGGAAAGGAGTATACTACTGACGTCTAGTGGGTGCACAGGACAGCTCCCCAAAACAAAGAATTGTCTGGCCCTAAATATCGGTAGTGCTAAGGTTGAGAAACCCTGCTCTGGGCCACAGTGGAGGGCTTCTGCTGCTCTGGGCCTTGTCTAAGGAAGGTTTGGCAAATGGGTCTTGCCAGGGTGCAGGCTGGAAAGAGTCTAAGAGTGTCTGTGTGTGATCTTTCCTTACACTTGAGGCTCATATTCCACTTGGGAAATTGTGAGACGTTTTGCAGATGGAAAAGTCTGAAGGTTAAATGACTTTGCCCCAAATCCTTTAAAAATATAATACAGCCCTTTTAGTTACAAGTTGCCCATTTCATCTCTGCCAAAGTTTGTAGTATGTCCAACGAGAGAAAGTCAACCACTGTAGCACTGAGAAAATGGGAAACTGGAAATTCATAAAATTTCTGTTTATTTAGAAATTTCATATTTAGGAAATTCATACCAAGTCTCTGCCTCATGAGGTTTTTAAAGTTTTCTTTTAAATTTAGAACTGGGAAATGATCATCCATCAAAAGCCATCATTTTTCTGAATTCTAATAGGGCAAATATTAATAGCTATAAAATACTTTAGTCTAGGAAAAGTAATCAAATGAAATTAATTTGGAACAAAACGTAACTTTTATATCCTAACGCAGTTGTGTGTATGTGTGAGTGAGAGAGAGAGAGAGACTTGTTTCTACATCTGATTCCTCTTTGGTGAGTTTCTTCTCTCAAATTGTATTTGATATCCAAGCTGCTCACATGGAAGTTATTTCGTTAACAGCGCAGACGCTCTGGCCTTGTTATGCCTTTGAGCAAGACAAATGAAGAAAAAGTTTGTCCGTCAAGTGTATTCATGTAAGATAGAACAACCGAGGAGCCAGTGTTTTGCTCACAAGGTGAACCCTCTCCTAAGCAAGCTGCGTTATATATGTTCACAATACCGCAGGTTCTGACAGTCCTTAGCACGCTCGCTAGTCTGGGTGTTTCCTCTCAATTGCTTACTGATTTTTCTTTCTTAATTTTATTGGGGTCAGGCTACCATGGTTATGAAGGAACATTTATTGACCATCATTCTGTGACTTCTTGACACCGCTTACCTTGACCTCTGACTACAGGGGAAAAAGCTCATTTGTTATATTTTCTGTTTCTCTTCAATTGTGGCTTAATATGAAAACAACTGTAGGGAATCTTCGGACTACCTACCTGCGGCGTGTAGATAATCTGCCCATGATCTGTCCTTGTCTTTGGTCGTCTGCGTAATAGGGGTGCATGCTTGTTTACCTCCTGGCAAACAATCCTTAGCTAAACTAAGAAGAAGCTCCGATAAATTTCTATTCAAAGAACTTCAACATTCAGATCCCTCCAAAATTTATTTTAAAAAGTGACTTTGTTTCTATAGAGCCCTCTCAGATGATGTTGAGATTTCTTATTTCAGTTTTTGATGGCAAAAAATATAAAATTTGAAGTTACTCTTCTTCTATATAGATGGGCATTAACAGCACAAAGATATGACTTTTTATTAAAAGCTGCATCACGAGGTGCAGGGCATAGAGCTCTGTAAACCCGACCTACTGAGTGAATTCTGCGAAATGCTGTTTGATTAAAGCTGAACTTATTAGACTACTGATTAACTCTGCCTTTGATAGATTACACAATTTGACAAATAGATTGCCTCCATTTAGTAATGGTTCCCCAGTTATGATGACAAAGGACAAGCTATTTGTCAGCTAAACTGTGTAATCATTCAGAAACAGAATTAATCAAGAACCTAATCATTTTGTCTCTAGTTAGATCCAGCTAATGACTTAAAATGTGTAATATATACTACATAAAACGCTTGGATATAATAAAAGCCTAATAAACAGTCCCAGCAACTCTAAGAAATTTCTGATCTAAATACTTGGAACTACATTTTCTTTTTCAAGTTTTTTTTAAAACTAGGCAATATTTGAAGAAATAATAGGTGCCAAAGGTAATGCAATATGTAAAAAGAGATTGTGTTTATTTAGATTAGAGAGGAAAAGCAGTAAGCATCATATTTCTTGCACTGCCAAGAAAATGGGATTATTTTTTTTCTGTTGACTGTGAACAGAAATTTAAAATACACTTTTTTACGTCTTGAAAATTATATGTATAGTGACTTCCATTTCTGACAATATGGTAGACTCCATATCCTGGAAAAGAGGCCCTATGCAAAACACCTGTCAATGCTAAATAAAATAAACATCAAATATCTGAACTTGTAAAAAAAATAACAGTAATCTCCAGGATCCAACAAACAAAACTGAAGGCAAACGCCAGAGTGAGTCAAGTTGAGGATGCCACACCTTGCAGGGTGTTGCCAGTATCAGTAAACTCAAGACTTGGTTTTAATGGTGACGGAAAAGGAGACAAGCTCTGGGCTCAGATTATAGGGCAAGAGGGAACCAGATCTCACCATAATGCTGGGACCCTCGAAAGGCTATGTTCAAAATGAAATCAGGGACTGGAAGTAATCTACCTTTGGCAAACAGAGATGCTCGGGATGTTAACTGTCTGGGAGTAATTGCTGGCTAGGGAAAGAGTTCTCCTTAGACTTTGCAACCACAGTCCTTTCCTCGAGTGTGTTTAGAGTTTAGACGTAAAATACTTGCCTGACCAGAAAAACCTAAGGCAAGAAATAAACTTAAAATTGTCTTTGATTGATAGCTTCCCACAGTGCCTGGCAGAAGCAAACACAAAGGCCGTCTGGAGGGACTTACCTCAACCCAGGGGTCACAGAATTTTAAGAGATAAGACCACCAAATATGAGCTCCTGATTCTAAATTCCAGAAATACCCAAGGAAACAAAAGCCATGAGCAGGAGACAGGAGAAACCACAAATAGCAGAACTAGACTTCCAAAAAACTTAAGATAATGATTTATCAGATAAAGAAAAGTATATAAATGCCTAGAGTATTTTTTAAATAGGCATGAGCAACATGAGTAGAAAACAAGATTGTATCAAAAAATTAAGCAGAATTGAAAAGAACAAAAAAAATAAACTTCTAGAAATTAAAAATATGGTAATATAAATTAAAAACTCAAATGATCCCATTGAGTAGCACATTATTCACACCTGAAGAGAACTGATCAACTGATTCTAAAGAAATTGCATAGAGTGAAATACAAAGAGATGGAAAAGGTAAAGAGAGGTAAAGAGACATGAAAAATAGAGTTTATTATACATCAAATTGGTTTTGTAGACTTTCATTCAACAACAAATGAGAAACAAAGTCGTTTTCAATCAAATAAAAACAGAATTTACCATCAGCAGATCCTTGGAAGATCAGATATGTAAGAAAGCATGAAAAGTAAAGAAATTGTTAAACGTGTGTAAAGCTAAACCACACTAATTATATAAAATAATAATGATTCCATACTGGGTATTAAAAATCAAGATACAGATACTGCTACACATAACAAGACGGGAGTATTCTACAGGTTATGTTACTCAGTAGAAAGGAAAATATTTAGATTGTGTTAAATGTACATGGTAAAAAATTAAGGATAACCACTAAAAGGATAGAAATAGAGTTCATAACTTCTATAATAATACAGGGGAAAATGTTCACTCCAAAACATGCAAAATACAGGGGGAAAAAAACCTAGAAAACAAGCAAGACAAAAACAACGCATAAAATATAATGTTAGAAATATATTCAAATATATTAGTCAAATTATTTGCATATAATTTAATAATATATTTAATAAATATATTCAAATATATTATTAATAACAATAAATATTAAATAAATGATACTAATTATATTCTATTATAATAATTAAATATTAAGAAGCAAAACTTGCTGTCTTAAAAAAAGTGATACAAGTTTGGATTAAAAAAACCCAGTTGTAAGCTGTTTATAAGAAATGCTCCTCATATATAAGCATATAAACTATTTCAAAGTAAAAAGGTGGATATACCAGGCAAATACTAATTTTATTTTATTTATTTTTTTACCTCTTTTTAAAAACTGAGATATAATTGACATATAACATTGTATAACTTTAAGGTGTGCAGCGTGTTGATTTGATCCATTTATATACTGCAGTGTGATCACCGCCATGGTGTTAGCTAACGCCTCCATCGGATCATGTAATTATCATTTCTTTTTTGTGGTGAGAATATTTAAGATCTAGGCTCTTAAGTTTGAAGTGTATACCACAGTATTGTTAACTATAATCACAATGCTGTGCATTAGATCTCCAGCACTTATTCATCTTCTAACAGCAAATTTGTACCCTTTGACCAACATCTCCCCAATTCCCCCACTCCCCAGCAAATACTAATTTTAAAAAGCTTTTATAGCTATATTCAGACCAAAATAATTTTAAGGTAAAAAAGATTATTACAGATAAGGAAGGTCACTTTGAGAAGATAGAATGTCCTATTTTCCAGGAACGTAATAGTTTTCAACTTACATGCACTCATCATGTATCTAATGAGAGTCTCAAAATTTGTAAAATACGGTGATAGAATTACAAGAATACACTGGATTTTGGAGTGTAAAATAGTTTTTTTTTTTTTTTTTAAAGATTTTATTTATTTATTTTTCCCCCCAAAGCCCCAGCAGATAGCTGCATGTCATAGCTGCACAACCTTCTAGTTGCTGTATGTGGGACGCGGCCTCAGCATGACCGGAGAAGCGGTGCGTCGGTGCGCGCTCGGGATCCAAACCCCGGGCCGCCAGCAGCGGAGCGCGCGCACTTAACTGCTAAGCCACGGGGCCGGCCCCTAAATGGTTTATTCACTTTGTAGAGCTATTGGGCCATTCCTAGAAAAATTGAAAGTGCAGTCACACTTCTAGATACACATACTGTAGAGAATTACATTCCTCTGTGTTCAAGTATACATGTACAAGAATATTCAGAGCAACATTATTGGTAAGAGTGGAAAATTGGAAAAAACTTAACTATCCATCACTAGAGAATGTATATAGGCAAATTATGGTATAGCCATTGAATGTAACACTATACAGCATTAAAAATGAATAAGTAGGAGTTACATGTGTTCACAAAATGAAAGAGCAAACTAGGAGCTCATAAAGATCATGTTGAGCAAAAATAAGTTCAAAAGAACTCACAGAAAATATATGCCATAGGATACTGTTTACATAATTTTAAAAGACAAAATAATACTGTCTTGCTTAGCGATCCATCCGTACATATGCAGTAAAAATAGAGAGAAAGGCAAGGGAATGGTCAGCCCCACATCCAGGGCAGTGGGCATCTCTGAGGAGGTGGGAGGGTGCTGCAGTTAGCGGGTGGTGGGTGCATTGGTGAGTACACCTGTGCTGGTAATGTTTGATTTCTTCAGCTAGCTAGTGGGCACACGTATTTCTGTTTTGTTATTTTCATATCGTTTTGTAAGTCTGAAATTTTTATATTCTTTTAAACACTAAGGAGAAAATATAAATAGAACTTGCCTATATAACATGAAATTAAAAACATATACACACTACCTTAATCCAAAAAAGTGTTTACAGCAATATTTTTGAAGGTATGTTTTTTTAAAAAACTCGTTGCAAGTTTAGTTTAATCTAATCTTTTTTTTTTTTTTAAAGATTTTATTTATTTATTTTTTCCCCCCAAAGCCTCAGTAGATAGTTGTATGCCATAGCTGCACATCCTTCTAGTTGCTGTATGTGGGACTCGGCCTCAGGATAGACAAGTGGTGCCTCGGTGCGCACCCGGGATCCGAACCCGGGCCACCAGCATCGGAGCGCGCTCACTTAACCACCAAGCCACGGGGCCGGCCCTAAACAAATCTTTTTATCAATGCGCTATTTAATAACTGACCAGCTGTTTTAATGGAACAGTGTTAATTAATTTATTTTGCAGTTCATTCCAAGCTAAAAAGATGGTGCTGTAAGTTCCTGGTATCAAAGATAGCTAAGGAATTTGGACAGTTTTACTTTTTTTAAAAAAATAATGTTATTAAGGTCATGTTGGCTTATAACATTGTGTAAATTTCAGGTGTACATTATTATATTTCAGTTTCTGTTTAGACTGCGTCATGTTCACCACCAACAGTCGAGTTTTTATCCATCACCATACATATGTGCCTTTTCCCCTTTCGCCATCCTCCTACCCTCTTCTCTGGTAACCACTAGTCTGTTCTGCTTATCTATGTGTTTGTTTGTTTATCTTCCACATATGAGTGAAATCATATGGTATTTGTCTTTCTCTGTCTGACTGTTTCACTTAGCATAATACCCTCAAGGTCCATCCAAGTTATCACAAATGGCACAATTTTGTCTTTTTTATTGCTAAGTAGTAGTCCATTTTTTTCCTATGGACATATTTCTTTTTCTTAAGTGTCTGTGACCAACAATAAAATATTGCCTCATTTGAAAAAGTGGTTTAGATTTTATAAAAGAATATCCTACCTAGCAAAAAAAATTGGACAACAGAAATGAAAATACTTAAATCACAATTGAGCTCTAGCTTTTTAAACTTAGCCCCCACACTCTGTTGAAAATTTGGTTCTGAACTTTTCATTCCCAGGAATCCCTGCAAAACAGTAAACAATTTGCACCATCAAATCTGGGGACCCAGACTTTCTTGGTCCATGATGGCCTTAGTATCTCACTAAATTTTTATGGCATCTCAAGACCAAAAGCAAACCTAAGAGTTCAGTTCATCAAGTAGTTAGATCACAGCAAGCATTCAGAATCCAGCTTTGCAGAGATAGGACTTCATGGAAAGAAATGTAGCGTAATCTAATGTTGGAACTGAGAACTACCTTGAGCCGGTAGTTTTCAGACTGTCCCACAAATGTTGAGTATTGCTGTTTCCCCTGAAAATTTAAAAGAACTCATAGCACCCCTGTGAATTTGCTGCAGCACCCTGCAGAACTAGATAAAATACCCCCACACATCCACCTTCATGAGAGGACTGTGCATTCACTTGAAGTCATGGTTGTCTCTTTTCATTGACTGCAGGAGAAGCCATACAAGTGCTCAGAGTGCAGCAAGGCCTTCAGCCAGAAGCGAGGGCTAGATGAGCACAAGAGGACGCACACCGGAGAGAAGCCTTTCCAGTGTGATGTGAGTTTGGCTTCTCTTTTCTTTTCCTAGTGTCCTCCTGTAACAGGAGGGGTGTGTGTGTGTGTGTGCACACCTGTGCGTCTGTGTATGTATGAGTGTGTGTGTTTTGTGGTGCTGGTCTGTGTCTATTAATGTCTTGTGCTGTTTATACTTTTTGATTACATAATCCATGTAACACATTGTAGTGATTTTATTCATCCTGGTTTACTGGCAGCAAATAAACTCTGATTTTCTTTAAGATATGCTTGCACCCTGTTTTAATGCCATTGAGATATTCTTCCAAGGTGTAAATGCATGATGATTTGAGGCAGCTTTCATGTGTCTGCCCAAGTCTTTGACAGGTTAATGACAGTTAAACCAAAGATTTAACTGGTCATAGATATTATTTATTTTGTAAAAGCCAGACAATGAATTTCTAAAACATGCATAAACTCCTTTGTTTAAATAACCCTACTGCTAATTGTTTAGATTTTCTGTTTATGATATTTGAATTGAAATGTAATTATCAACATAGTTGTTTACATTATTTATGAAAGGAAAAAAATACTACATTGTCAGTAAAATTCATCTGAGCATTGATTAATATAGGAAAAAAATTAGTTCCTCAATGAACCATGTCCCTGTTCTCCTGTGTAAGATTGGTAATTGACAGAAAATTGACACAGATGTTAGGGAAAACAGTTGGATGCTTATTTCTAACACAAAAATAGCAAAAAGAGTATTAATGTAGCTCAATGTAAGAAGAAATATTAAAGTTGTAATTTGTGAAATTGCATAGTACAGGATTCTCTTTAAATGTTGAGGGGAAACTCAAGTATGCAGTCCCATTGACATATCCCAATGGACAAGGCATGGGATAAGCAGTCCATGTGAAAGGAAACTCACAAGTGCAAGATGTTTTCCTTGTCCTTCTGTGAAACTGTGGTGTAGGGTTAAGGCAACAGTGTTCTCCTAGTGGGCCTACTCATAAAATGCCCCTATCAACAGTGGACTTCTTTAAAGAGAGAACTTCTTGTAGAGAAAGAAATGTACATGTCTATAGCTCTATCCTGAGCGAGGGGTCCAGCCCCCAGCTTAATCCTTTCAGTTGGTTTAATTCATTGGTGCTTTTATTGGAAGCATTTTCATCAAGGCAAAACCTGTTTAGATTATTTAATTGTACAACTACACAAATAACTGGTAGGAAATAAAAATTAAATATTAACTGTATTTGGACATCTTCCTACTGTCACACTCAACCCGACTTTTATTTATGCTGAAAATTTTTGTTGACTACTTCCTTAGATAAACTGGATCATGATGTTATTTTTTAAGAACAATAATGTTAGAAACATGATTCTTTTTCTATCTACCTCTATCCCGTTTACTTCTCTCTGATCGTTATCTGCGGCCCAGACTGGTTTATTGAGCAGAGATCCAAGTTTAACGCCTCCAAAACTTCCCTGAAATGCAGCCTGCTCAGTAGAGAACTGGCTGTCTTTGTTCCAAAATCTTGTCCTCTTAACCTACTCATTCCAGATAGAAGTCATTCTTTCTCACCCCACTTTCAATCTATCTCCTTCCTTAATAGCCCTCAAATCCATCGCTTTCTCTCAGTTTCCATTCCCACTAGTGGTGCATAGCCTGGACCCTCACTGTTTCTTATCACATCCAATCTCCAATGTATGTGTTCCCCATCCTGCCAAGGTGGTGTTTTTTTTAAATTGAGATGAAATGCACACAACATAAAATTAACCATTTTAAAGTGAACAATTCAGTGGCATTTAGTACATTGACAATGTTGTGCAACCATCACCTCTGTCTGGTCCAGAACATTTTTTTATTATCCCCAAATAAAATTTCATACCCATTAAACAGTTATCCCCTACTTTCCCCAGACCCTGGAACCACCAATCTGCTTTCATTTCTATAGATTTACCTATTCTAGGTATTTCATATAAATGAATCATACAGTATGTGACCTTTTGTCACTGGCTTCTTTCACGTAGCTTGTTTTCAAGGGTCATCTACATTGTAGCTTCTAGTACATCATTCCTTCTTACAGCTGAATGATATTCCAGTGTAATGGAATACATACATATTCCATTGTGTATGGAATCCCTTCACTTTATCCATTCATCCCTTGATGAACATTTGAGTTGTTTCTACTATTATGAATAGTGCTGTGACAAACAGAACATGTAGAAGTATTTGAGTACCTGTTTTCAGTTCTTTGGGGTATATATCTCAGAGTAGAATTGCTGTGTCATATGGCAATTCTGTGTTTGACTTTTTTTTTTTTTGTGAGGAAGATTAGCCCTGAGCTAACATCTGTTGCCAATCCTCCTCTTCTTGCTGAGGAAGATTGACCCTGGGCTAACATACATGCCTATTTTCCCCTACTTTATATGAGACGCTGCCACAACATGGCTTGGTGAGTGGTGCGTAGGTCTGCCCCCAGGATCCGAACCTGAGAACTCTGGGCCGCCGAAGCGGAGCGTGCGAACTTAACTGCTACGCCACCAGGCCAGCCCCTATGTTTGAATTTTTGAGGAACTACCATACTATTTTTCACAGTAGTTGCACCATTTTACATTCCTACCAACAATGCACAAAGATTCCAATTTCTCCACATTCAACACTTGTTACTTTCCATTTTTAAAAATTATATTCATCTTAGTGGATGTGAAATGGTATCTCATTGTGGTTTTGATTTACATTTCCCAAATGATTAATGATGTTGAGCATCTTTCCATCTACTTGTTTCTTGGCCATTGGTGTATCTTCTTTGGATAAATGTCTGTTCAAGTCCTTTGCCCATTTTAAAATTGTGTTGTTTGTCTTTTTGTTGTTGAGTGAGTGTAAGAGTTCTTTATATATTCTGGATACTAGACACTTATCAGATATATGTTATGCAAATATTTTCTCTCATACTGTAGATTGTCTTTTCACTTTCTTGATAATATCCTTTGATGCACAAAACTTTTCAGTGTTGATGAAGTCCAATTTATCTGTTCTTTTCTTTTTCTCCTTTTGCTTTTGGTGTCATATCTAAGAATCCTTTGCCAAGTTCAAGGTCATGAAGATTTACCCTTACTTTTTTTTCCTAGGAGTTCTATAATTTTAGCTCTTACATTTAGGTCTTTGATCCATTTTGAGTTAATTTTTTTAGTATATGGTGTGACGTAAGGGTCCATTCTTTTGCATTATTTTTCGGTCTTTCATCACCGAATATGCTGGTAGCTGTGGCATTAATCATAAACGCCCTTTATTATGTTGAGGAAGTTCCTTTCTATCCTAGTTTTCTGAGTATTTTTATCAAGACAGGGTGTTGGATTTTGTCAAATGCTTCTCTGCCTCACTTGAGATGATCCGTTTTTTTTCTTTTGTTCTGTATTACATTGTTTGATTTTTTTATGTTGAACTACCATTGCAGTCCTGGGATAAATCTCACTTGGTCGTGGCTTATAATCCTTTTAATATGCTTTTAGATTTGGCTTGTTAGGGTTCTTTGTTTGTTGTTTGTTTGTTTGAAGATTTTTGCATCTATATTCATAAGGGATATTGGTCTGTAGTTTTCTTTCTTTGTAATATCTTTGTCTGGTTTTGATATCAAGGTAATGCTGGCCTCATGGAATGAGTTAGAAAGTGTTCCCTTATCTTCTATTTTTGGGGAGAGTTAGAGAGGATTAGTGTTAATTCTTCTTTAAATGTTTGGTAGAATTCATCAGTAAAACTATCTAGACTTTTCTTTTTGGGGAGGTTTTTTATTTGATTCAATCTCTTTACTTGTTTTTTGAGTTTTTCTGTTTATTCTTTAGTCAATTTTGTTAATTTGTGTGCTTCCAGGAATTTGTCCATTTCATCTAGGTTATCTAATTTGTTGGCATACAGTTCATAGTATTCTCTTATAATCCTTTTTATTTCTGTGGGGTCAGTAGTAATGTCCCAATGTGACTTTTTCAGTGTAAACCCAATCAGGTGCTTCTCTGTGATAGCTTCTCACAATCTATAGGATAAAATCCACCTTTTTACTTGACTGAAAATTATTCTGGTCTTTGTCAGTTCTTATTATTTTATGTCTTAATAATCTCTAATCTGCCAGTACTCTGCATTTTGTTTGTACTAACGCTTCGAGTTTCCTGAAGCAGTGACGCTGTTTTACATCTCTGTACCTTGTTCCATGTGGCTTGCATACCCTATTCCCTCTGTCTAGAAAGTCCTCTTCATATCCTGTTCCCACTCTCTGGCATATATATATGCATGTACACACACACACACACACAACATTTGAGTGGCATTTGAATGGCATTTGAGAAAAATCGTGCAGAAAAAATTGCTATATATCTGTTTCAGTTCTTCGCAATTTTTCCCAAATGCCGCTTCTCTCATGAGCACTGCTCTAACCCCTAGGCCCCGTCATCCCATGCCGTGCAGCTACCCAGCATGCCATACCTGTTGAACTTTCAGTATCTTTAGCTACTATCCATATGGCGATGACTTCCAAATCTCTCTTTCTCGTACCTAGATCTCTCTTCTGAACTCTAGGCAGATATTTTGAGCTGCCTGTAAGACATCTCTCCTATATTCCAAAGTGAAATCATGGCCTCCCTAACCTTCTTGATTACTCAACGTGTTCCCTTCAACTACTCATCTCTCTGAGGACTCCGCCATCTCCGAATAACCCAAAGCAAAGGTATGAGCCTCATGCCAGACACCTCTTTTTCCCTAAGCCGTGACCAATAGCATCATCTAGTTGAGCTTCTATTGTGGGAAAGACACAGTGATCCACAGTTTGTATATATTCTCTCTGATCTTCACTACAACCCAGAAATATATAGGTGATATTTCCACCTGTATGAAGCAACTGAGGCTCACTGAGGTTGAGTGACTTGCCTGTTGTGCACCACTTATAACTGGCCAAGTCAGGATTCTAGGGTTCACACCCATGCAGCTTTCTCTCAGTCCAGAATTCGTTAACACTCTTTGCTTCTATATATTTCTCAAGCCTGTCACGTTCTCTAAATTTCATTGCCACCTTCACTCTTCAGTTTCTCTACTCCCTACATCCGATCCAGTAGCAAATCTGATTGGCTCGACATTTAAAATAAATTGAGAATCTGAACACTTCTCACACCTCTACAGCTACCATCTTAGTCTCCTGGAATAATGCAATAGCTTCTTAATTGATCTCTCTCCTTCTGTCTTTGCTCCCAACAGTCTCTCCTAAACTTGTCACTCAGAGTGATCTTTCTAGAACCTGAGTCAGATATATATATAATATGAATTATACTCATTTGCTTAAACCCCCCAATGACTGTTCATCTCATTTAGAGTGAAAACCAAAGTTTTATCATGGTCTTAAAGTCTCCACATGATTTTTACCCCCAGCCCCCTACCCCAGCCTCCCTGATGTCACCACCACCCTCCACCTCACTCTGACCACATGGCTTCCTTGCTTTCTTCAGACCCACTAAGTGTACTGCTATGATTAGGTCTTTGTATTTGCTGTTTCGCTGGCCTGGAACACCCTTCTCAGGGATCTTTATGGCCTGCTTCTGTGCTTCTTTCAGTTCTCTGCTCAAATTACTTTCTCTCTTATTTCCGTTGCTTTCTTAACCCTCACCCCATATTCTTCTTCTTCATGGCACTTATATCTACCTGAAATATTACATATTTGTTTGTTTAATGATATCTGTGGTAAGCTCCATGACAACAGAGTTTTTTCTTTATTAGTCATTGCTCTATCCCCAGGCCTAGAACAATGCCTGGCATATAAGAAGCATTCAATGAATATTTTTAAAAGAATGAATAAATGAGTTAATGACCACTGTCTTAGTTCATGTCCAGATCATTTCTGGCTTGGAGTGGAACAATAGTATTGGCCTCCTTGACTCCAGTTCCATACTCTCTAGCTTGCTGACTAAATGATATTTTTGTTTCAATCTCTATTTAGAATCCTGTGACGAATTCCCACCATTTGCAGAGTATACTTCCGGTTTCTTATTATGATCACCAGGATCTCCAAGATTTGGCTCCAGCCTTCAACTCTTATTTCTTTTTCAAGTTATTTCTCTAATGGCATCTAGTCTTCAGCCTTAGTGAGCTGTTTTCACTTTCCCACACGAGCCTTGCTCTTCACACCTCTGCCCTTTGCACACCTTCTTCCCTCTCCCTGGAATGTCCTTCCCCACTTAGGCCATGATAGACCTCGTGCATCCAGGCAGAGTTGATTTCTCTCTCCTCTCTGCCTCTCTTAGCACTGCGTTCATGACATTACAAATATTTCTCCTTAAGACTGTGGACTCCACAGGGCAGGACAGAGTGCACTTTGTCACTTTGTTCCTAACTGAAGTGGGGAATATTGTGTTTGATAAATATTTGTTCACTGAAGATAGTTGTATAGAATTCTAATTCTTATCTCTCAAGGTACTTTCTGTTAAATATGTTGCTTCATTTATTTTAAAACAAAATCAGTTTACCTCCAGCCTAGAGTAAGAATAAATATTTTCCCATTCTTTGGCATGTGAATTAATACTAAGTTAGAGAAGGTTGAAGGGTTGGATGAGAATCACAGGTAGAAAGAAAGAAAAAGAAGCGTCCCTATAGCACTATTTGAACTCTTTCTTGTTCTCTCCTGTTTTTAAAATGACTACAGATGTCCTAGGATTTGCCTGATTTATTCAGAGCATCAGTTTGAAGTCTCTTAATGACTGCCTTTAAGTTCATGAAAACATAGCTTTTAATGTCTAGGTTGTCAGCTTCACAACTGTGACATCAGCTACTCTCTACTGACATTTAATCCTCTCCACTGGCCCCTATTCAACAATGTGTTGGATTGTTCCCATCCCATCTCCTGTGTGGAGCTTCTAGGTCTCCTTAATTCAGAGGCATTGTCAATGACTTCAGCATCTTGCTCAACTTCCCTTCCATTTCTCCAGCTTCCACTGCTGTAATTTTCCCATGGTGGCCATGTAAATGGACTTGGACTTTGCATCCCTCACAACACACTGGTGAGCTGAACTGTCTGAGACCCTCCTTTATTTTTTCAAAGAGGTTTTTATTTCTTAAATATGGTGTCAGCCAGGCAAATGGAAAAAGTACGGTCGGCTCACATATCTCTGTTTGAATTTAGAGCCTTTAGTAATAGTTGTTCCTTGGTGGGGTGGGATAGACTCTGAATCCAGACTTCCTGGATGTAAATCCTGGAAACCAATTCCTAACTCTGTGACCTTGGGCAAACTGGTTGAGACATAGAAGTGTGTGTGTCAGTTTTCCTCTATAAAATGGGGATAATAGTACTAATATTACCTAAAAGGGTGGTTGTGAGGATTGAATACATTAATGCTTAGAAATTGCTAAGCGTGGTTCCTGGCACATAGTGAAAGCTCATGTTAGCCCTTGAACCTCGTCCCAGTGCCAGACACTGAAATAAAACAGTGAACAAGATGCCACGTCCCCTCCCCTCATAGAACTCATGGTTCTTGTGGAGTATAGACATTAAACAAATGAACATGAATAAATATCTAGCTGCATTTTATGATAAAGCCTCGGAAAGGGAAAACAAAATGAGGAGAGTGAAAGAGTAGTTAGGGAAGAATTCTCTGAGAGAGTGACTGTAAGTAACCTGAAAGATGAGAAGGAGTCAGCTGTGGAGAAAAGAGAAGTCCAGGCACGGGGAAGAGCGTAAATCAAGGCCTGTAGGTGGGAAAGAGCAGGGGGTTTTAGGAGCAATAAGACAGGAGCGGGAGCACAGAGAGAGAGGAGGAGGAGCACAAGGTGTCCTTGGAGAGCGAATTGGTGGCCTTTCAGCCACGTTAAGGAATTTATTCTGAATATAATTTCAATGGGTAGCCATTGAAGAATTTGGCATCTGTTGCTCATTTTTATGTGAGGCCTAGAGAAGGGGCCAGGGAAATAGAAAATGGGGGATAAATTTTAATTCTATCTTATTTATAATCACAGATTATATTTATACTTATAAAAACAATTTAGAATTCTTTAAAAATAATCTTTATAGACATCTTCTTTGATTTCTTCTGAGTTGTTCCACAGCCTTTGGGGTACTTATATTACTCATAGGAATTTTATCCATCTAGCAATCATCTATCTACCTTTCATTCTTTCTTTAACCCAACGAATATTTATGGAATGACTACTCTTTCCCTCATGTTCCTTCTACTAGTAAGGAGATGTATATAAAAACAATCACACATAATTAATTATATTCAAGGTAAGTGTTATGAAGGAAAAGTAAAGGCTACTATGAGAGCATTAACAGAGGACTGCTCCTAGCAGACAGGTCAGGTGGGCTTCCCCGAGGAATGAGCAGGAGGAAGCTAGATAGAGAGAAGTGAGGAAGTACTGAGGCAGGAAGACCCTGGTGTCTTCAAGAGCCTACAGGAAGCTCATTGGTTTGGCCAGAGCTCAGTGAGTTACCCTAAAAGCAGTAAGGATCCATGAAAGAATTTTAGGTAACAATGTGACATTTGTATTTTTAAAAAATCCTTCACACTGCTGTGTGGAACATGGACAGAGGGGATGAAAATGAATACAGAGAGAATATTTATCAACTGGCCCCTTTTGGCATTGTGCAAGATTGTCACACACATGAACAGAGTATTTGCATCCTTGCCCCTATACAAAATGCAAGCAGCACCCACCATTCATCAGGACAAGTAAGCACCCCTCACAATTCCAGACATTTCCTGCAGGGAGGGGAAATTGTACCACCCCTATCTGAGAACCCTCAAGTTGACTGTTGCACTAGTCTAGGCTTTGGTTTCCAGAGTGAGGAGCTGCACATCCCAGGAGGCATACAAGACATCCACTGGGATGTGGGAAGGAAGGATTACAACTTTGATTCCTGCTGATTGTGTATTTTAAAAATAAGAACAAAATTAACCTTTATTATCACTGAGTGGAGGGCTTGACTTTGGTGTCTTTACTTGGCCGTTGTCAGCTGGTCTCTTGTGACGTATAGAACTAAACGCGATCTGAGGGAAGAGTGGCAGTTCCATGGTAATGATGTTGGCTGACAATCCCAAGTCACTTGTTTGTTTTCAGTGCATTGTTAGGATTGCATTTTATGTGTTCTCAGTTAAGTGGAGACATGATTCTGTTATCTGTTTTTAAATAAAGTAATCCTGTACATGTGGCTTAAAAGAGGCCTATATAGAAACCGCAGATTGAAAATAATGTTAATAATACAAACAAGGTAACAAAAAGAAAATGGCAGAGTTAATACTATCAGTCAGTAACAATTTGAGATAAAAAAATAATGACACCATCGTATCTGGAAAGAAGGAAGCCAAAAAATTGTAATTATGAAGAAGACATTTAAAGTATGTATTTGCCTGTATTTTTGTTAAAGATGACTCTGACTCTAAATATATATCTTAAAATATTGCGTAGTGAAAATATGAAGTCATTATTATTAACCCATTGTTTATTTCATCTTTTTCACATTCTCGTAAAATTTTGTTTATCTTTAATACAATATATAAATACATTAGCGCACATGGTATATTTTATTTAAAAATGCAGATAATAGATGTATGCTGAACATTTTCTTATGATAGAGAAGCAGTGGTTTAGGCAGATAGTGCTTTTCATTTAGGTCATACGTGGCAGTGGAGAGGAAGACGTTTGTACAAGGAGAAATGTGTACAAGGAAGCAGTGGTAGTTGATTAGGCGAGGTGGGGATGAGGGAGACACTGGGTCAAAGTGGACTGCCAGATTTGCAGCAAGTGCCAGGTGAATGGCAGAACTTTTTTTGAGAATTAGATTTGGGAGACAAAGATGCTTAGTTCCATTTTCAACATATTAAATTTGGAGTACCAGTGAGCTGTCCGAGTGGGCAGTTAGATACTCCACTGTGGAGATGAGAAGAGAGGACTGGATGAGCAAGAGACATTTGGAAGTGATCTCCATATTAATAGTAACAAAAGGCATGGATGTGGTTAAGATCACCAAGGGAGAAAATACCTAGGGAATGGAGAAGAGGGCTAAGGAACAGGCACTGAGATCCCAACTTCAAGGTTAGGATGGAGGAGGAGGCTGTACAAGAAAATGGAGGGCAAAATACCAGAAAAGTGGAAGGAAAACAAGGAGAGCAGGTCATTGCAGAAGCCAAAGGAAAGGCAGGAGGAAGTGGTCAGGTATGTCAATGATGCTGAGAAGTCAAGAGAAGATTCAAGAGGCCCCATTCGCTTTAGCTATGTGGAGACCTATCAGAGCAGTTTGGAGGGGTAGAACACTCAAGACAGAAGTGTGATGGAGGTGGGCTTGAGGTATGGATGGAAGAGGACATGGAACTTTCATGCAACCAACTATTTTTTTATTCCAAAATGATATTTGCTTTCTAATTATAAAAGCTTACTTTTTTGTTCCTGAAAAATTAGGAAATACAGAATAGAATGAAGACAGAAATTAATCCCGAATTTCCCAACTAACGTCAGCTAATATTAATGTTCATCTGTTGACATTTTCCTCATAGACTTACTTATACAGATACAGTTACAATCTTTATTTCAATATTGTAGATTAAATTATGCATTACATCTCATTACTCTTTCTTCCCTTTAGATTTTCTCTTGCTTTTAAAAATTTTTCAAAGTATGATCTTTTTTAACAGCTAAAAAGTATTTTCTCATCTGTTTATATCAAAATGAACATACCCATTAACTTTGACTGGGCAAGTCAGTCGTTGGTAGTGCTTCACTTTTATAAATAATTCTGGATGAACATCTTGTATATACATCTTCAACTAGGAGATATTCATACAAGTGGCACTCCTGGTTCTTTTAAGGCTTGTGAAAATACTAACACTAGTACTGATACTCTCTATCTTTCCAAGATGCTTTTGAGGAAGGGCTACTCAGTACCAGTTTATACTCCCATCAGCGTCACTTTGCACACGTTTATGCACATTCTGACCCCCCCTTTTTAAATTATGTTTGGGTGTGTGAGTTTTAAGTATATTTCGTGAGAACAGCATGTGTTTGCATTTTCCTTTTTACCCTAATTTCAGAGTCTTGTCTTTGAAAAAGGTACTTTATACTTCTATATCAGTTATCATAACTCATATATAATGTAGTCTGTCATTGCATTTTATGCTCTTTCATGTTTCTGGGTCTTTCCCTTTTATCCCCTGACTTTTCTACAAGGACTTGGCTTTGTTTTTCAGTGGCTTTAAAGGTATATAGTCATTTTTAATTATGATTACAAAGCTCATGTTTACAAAGTTATTTCAAAAGAAAAATATCCTCTCCTCAGATTGATTGGATGCATTGTGTTTGTTCTGGAAAACTATCCTATTTGCTTGCAAAATCACTTGTGTGTTACTACTACTCTGTAGAATAGACTGCTACTCTGTAGAATAGGTACGTTCTCTCTCGAATCCACCTATGGTGGCTGTTGGCTTCCTCTTATTAACGTTAGTTTCTTTTTTCAAATCTACTGATGATTCTTCTTGCCAGAGAATATAAAAGAGAAAAAATAGGCACTAACATTTATTGAGTGTCTGCAATATAACATCCATTTACATAGATTACCTCCTTTAATCTTTGTATTAATCTTGTGAGATAACTATCTTTATGGTGATTTTACAGGTGAGGGAATTGAAATTAAGAGGCATAGTTTGTCCATTTAAACTTCCTTAGTAAGTGATAGAATCAGAATTCAAACCCAAGTTGGTTAATTCAGTAAATACTTATTGAGTGCTCATTCTATAGGCACTGTCTTACCCCTTAGGATATATGAGTGAACAAGACAAACAAAGATCCCTGCCTTCCTGGATCTGGCTCAGGGTGCCAGTCTGTCGAGTTCTTGGTGAGGGCCCTCTTCCTGCTCATGTTCTCACATGGCCTTCCTTGGTGTGTGCATGCAGAGAGAGAGACATCTGTGTCTCTTCCTATTTTTATAAGGGTGCTATCCTATCCTGGGGGCTCCACTCTCACGACCTCATCTAAACCTAATTATCTCCCAAAGGCTCCCCCTCCAAATACTGTCACATTGAGGATTAGGGCTTTAACATATGAATTTTTCAGGGTCACAAACATCCAGTCCATAGCAAACTCCAAGGCTTATTTTCTTTCTATCACTACGCTGCTACTTGTGTATATATGGAAATATATCATTATTGGATTACTCCCTCTCCTTACCATATTAGGGGCCTGTGCCTTTCTGAGTTTCTTGTTGCTGTGAATGTAAATCCTCCTTCCCCCATAAAGAGAGAGAGCAAATTTTTTATTTGCTGTAGTATTTTCACAAGCCTCACCTTGTTCAGAACTTCAGCTTCCTTTCCAGTATTTTTACAAGCCATTTCCTCTTTCATTATATTCTTTACATTTTTCATGGTATTTTCACATTATTTAAGTAAGCCTTATTTTACAAAGAAGAGTTTCATGTAAATGGAATTTTTGTGAATAACACCCAACTTTGAAGGAAAATTTGGTATTAAAAGAATTCCATTTCATTTCCTTTTATGACCTGATTAATTATGCCTTACATCTTCTCTGTTAATTCAATATTTTTAATCATTGGGCTGTTTAATGTGTGTTGAGCCAGGTGGCGATAGAGCAGAGGTTTGTGAAGTAAACTTGTTAAACTTAGTTTAACTTAGTTAAATGAAGTATATATAAGAAGAAGTAAAAAATTGGAATAGTGGGTAATAAACTTCTACTTAGGGTGCTTAAATTAGTGTTAATCTTTTACTTCAAAAGTGGAACTAAATTGAATGGATCACTGGTGAGAAATGTCTTGTACCATTTATGCCAGATAGAGAGATGCCATCTAGACCATAAGGCAGTTTTGTTTAGGAAGTTTTATATGAAATTGTCAATACAACCCATTATGGTGAGAAAGATATTGTTTCCAGGGAGTTGTTTCTCTAGAGATGTTTAAATACAGCAGCTGGGGGTGGTTGGGGGTGGGGAGGGCAGTTGGGTGCAGAGGACACACAATAAATGCAAACAACTCTTGGGAACTCTAATTAATTTTCCTTACCCTTTAATTTGAGTGTTAAATTCCATTTATTTCAAGAGCACTTTTTGTTCTTATGCTTGTCAGTACATACTTTATAATAGGAGTTTGCATAATGTGTATTATATAAATGATAAATTGGTGTATCCTCAGGTTTTTCAGTATAATATGATTGGTATCTTTGGGTCTTTTCTAGGTTTGTGACTTGGCTTTTAGCTTGAAGAAAATGCTGATCCGACACAAGATGACTCATAATCCCAATCGTCCGCTGGCAGAATGCCAATTTTGCCATAAGAAGTTTACAAGGAATGACTACCTCAAAGTGCACATGGACA
Source organism: Ceratotherium simum simum (assembly GCF_057802395.1). Classification (NCBI taxonomy): domain Eukaryota; kingdom Metazoa; phylum Chordata; class Mammalia; order Perissodactyla; family Rhinocerotidae; genus Ceratotherium; species Ceratotherium simum. The sequence goes on from NC_141911.1 coordinate 60,252,175, forward strand.
ATATCCATGGCGAAGCTGACAGCTAATGGTAGCTGTAAAGGAGTTGAACCATTCAGAAGGGCTCCTAATATGAAACCCAGATTTCTCTCACCTGATTAGCATAGCAGAAATAGCCAAGAGCAATTCACTGGTCTCACAGTTCTTACTTGCCTACCTTTAGAGTCTGTAGATGCATAGACAAAAGAAAAAAAAACCCCTACTTTTACCAAGAAATGGTACAAATGGGAAAAAAAAAAAACTTTGTAGCCTTGCAAAATTCTGCTTGTGCTCTGTCTTATAAAAATGGAAAAAGGAGTCCTGGCTGTCCTTCTTGGCCATCTCTCTGTAAAGAAGTTTATTAACATACTTCCTATGAGGCCTTTTTATTTTATTGTTAACCGTGTGTGTGTGTTTTTGTGCCCATCCGTGTGTGTGTGTGTGTGTCCGTGTGTGTGCATGTGCATATGCTGGTTATTGAAACTGGTTATTACTGATTTAGTCAGGAAGAAATCAAGATAGCCAACTATCTCATTGCAGATAAGGATAAGGGCAGGAGTTTTCAACGTCTCAAGCATGAAAACGGTATAAAACTTGCTATTTTATGAAACAGACCAAAAGCAGATCGTATTTAATAGCTCCCTACAACAGGTTAGTTTAAAATAAGGAGGTGTTTAAGAACTAAAACATCTCTTGAAGTATTGCTCATTTTAGGAAATTCTTAGGAAACAGTATTTCCTCTCTTCATTCATGGTCTGGAGTACTTTTATAAGATCTACATCAGTGTGACCCTAACACTTAAATATTCATCAAGCTGGTCCTCCTGAGTTTATACTGGTTATCTTTAGAAATTAGCAGTATACAAATATATACAACTAAAAATTGAAACAGAATATGTTCTCAATGTTTGTTGGCTGACAGAGTGGCAGGACAATAGTGGCATTACAATATTAGTTATGAGGAACCCAGCCCTTTCCCCTCTCATTCCATAAAAGTGCACAGAACGTGCTAGTGCAGATATAATGGAGTCCTCAGAGCATTAACATTCTGTTTTGCAAAAGACGTTTTCCAGAATCTTGGCAATAGGTGATTCTGAAACACTTTTAAATTACCCTCAATCATCCTATGTAATTAGGAATCCAGAATAAAAAATACAAACCTGGCAATTGTTATGATTGAAATTATCACTGAAGCTTAAGGGAAATTGAAGCAAGAAGCATAATTTCTTCCTTTAGGTTCTATTTCAGTAAAATACTGGAGAGCAACACAATGAACAGCTTGTTTAGGGAGAAGATATGATAAAATGTAAAGGTGATGTCAGCATAGCATAGAGGAATCCAAAAACCAGAAAAAAATTAAAATGAAGCCCGAATCATGACATTCTCTATGTGGAGCCCACTCAGAAGAGAGGAAGTATAATTTTAAGGAAGATATTTGGTTCTGATGATTTAAGGAGAAGGGTTATCTGAAGACACAGTTCTTTGAAGCCAGGAATCTTGTTTTAGAATTATATTCATGCTCAGTTCTAGTTTTTAAAAGAAACATAAAGATTCAGTATAGATATTTAAACTCTATAAAAATACTAAATTTGAAACTTACCAGAGATAACTTTAAAAAATATAAATCCCCAGATTATAATTTAGATGATATCTAAGTATGGTTATATGTAGCATTTTGTATCTGAAATTATAGATTGTATTTTATAAAAATAGATTTTGGTCTTGTTTCTCACTATGTCATTTGTTTCTACAGTATATTTTTAGATCTAAAATGTTTTCAATTTAACATGACAGTGTGCTTAATATCATTCGAATATAAAAGGACAGCTGTAAAATTTAGTAGTGTGTATTATTTAAACACGTTCTGCTCATTCCTTTGGGTGCTGCCTTCTCTATGAGGGATGCTTCATATCCCGATTATGTGATGAATGTGAAACTTGAAAGGAAGCCAAATACCAATTTTGTGTAATCTCAGTGACTCACAATTTTCAGGGCTGCTGGGGAAATTACCCTTGAAGCCATGTTGTGGCCATGCCGTGGAGTAAACTGATGAGGAAGACGTGCTGGGCCTTATCAGCCTGAAGGTTTGTAGGCAAGGAAGACTTTAAAAAATGGTGTAGGAAGACCTACTGTACACCGTGCTTTCTTTTCAACGCACTGAGACCAAAGCAGGTCCTTAGAAGACTATTTATGTGCTGTAACCTTTTATCCAAAAGATGATTATTTATGAGCATTTCAGACATGTTAGCATTTGTGTGCTGCAAATTTTAAATCACGTAGTCACAACAAAAGATGAGAACTGATTTTTTTTATGTTTGAGAAATTAAGAACATAAATAGGTAGTCAAAGAGGAAAAATCTTATAAGCAAGCTGGAGTATAGGTACCCTCTTTGAAGTGTCTTTCCCTTCTTTCCTGCTGTAAAAGATTGTGCCTCAAGTACTTGCTTGGGAAAAGGCCAGACTCTCAGGGGCCCATGAAGTCAGGGCTAAGTCATTTTAAGAGGTGTTCAATGATACAGTAATACAGGTAGGTTCAGATATCCTTTCATAATTTTTATCTTTGTGTATTAACATTCAAGATATTTGTATATCTTGAATTCCTTCTTGTTTCATAATCACTGGCTCACGTTATTTTCCTTTCCTTTTCTTTCTTCTTTTTTGGTTGTTGTTGGCCATATAGAAGCTTTTATTGATTACTCATGATCAACAGATGCAGCATAAAAGTATTCATTGGTGATTCTTTCTTGGGGTTACACAGAATAGTTAAAATGCTTTAACTTTAAAATACATATTTCTTATATGCTCTGTGTGTCTGTCTGTCTGTAAGAGAGCACTTTTATGCGATGCTTATACATGCAAGTGCATTACTTTGCTCAAAGCTCTCCTGCGTTTTTGCAGCCCTCTCACTGGGTGGGTGGGAACATGGATCTTCCAACCTTGGTTTGTGCATTGGCATTTTTGTGTTGCCACCTCTTCCAAAGCTGGATGGGGAGGGAAGGAGAGAGGATAGGTCCTGGAAATAATTACTTTTTTCTTCCCAAATCTAAACGTTGCTTGTGAAAACTTGTCTTGGGGTTGTGAATGGGTGGAGGTGTGTAAGTAGAGGAAATGTGCCTCTTTAAAACCCTAAGGTTTTACCATTAATATTGAGGCTGATTTGCGTATACATAAATGTAGCATTTGTAAATATAGCAGAACTTCAATAGCCTTTTTATTTTGTTATAAATCTATGTAAATCACTGCCACAATTGGTGTTAGCATTATATTTTACTAAAGAATTATAACTAGCATGGTTCTATAGTAAAATCCAAATGAATGTTTTAAAGTTGTTTTTGATGAGAGAAAAATATAATTGCCATTACTCCCATGCCTCATGCTTTTATAGTTTACACGTAAGCATTTCTAGATCTGGAAAATATCTCTCAAGTTGAGCAAGGTTTGTCTCAGGGCCATAAGAGAGAACCCCTTCCTTACTTCTCGTCTCATTCGCGGTCACAAGTAAACAACACGAGAAAAGGAACATCACTAAGAACAAAAGAATCCTGATTTATAGTAACATCTCTGAGCAAAAATATCCTGACGTTCGCAAATATATTTTAAGGATGATACAAGTTACCGCTAATATTTTAGGTATTTCTTGTTTAAAAAGTGGTGTTTCATCATTTTGGTGTTGCCCCAATCTGGTGAGCTTTCCCTGATGGAAAAAGTCATCGTCATCATGAGTCTCCCAGTAGTGGATTGAGAAATGATGTGTTCATTTAACTGTGATTTCTCAGGATTCCTTTGGAGCTCTCTCTCACAGCCTTGGGTACCGTGGGCTCAAAACTGTTATCAGGCCCGAGATTGTTAACTTGGTATATGACAGAATAAAAAATTAACTCTGGAGCCTTCAGTCTGAGCCATCTCAGAATATTCTTAATTTCCTAGGCACATGAAATAGTATAGAATGCAACAGCTGTCTTCTACTAAAATGGTGCTGCTGATCCAGTGTCCAAGTTTATTTTCTTCCTTTTTTAAAAAATGCTTAACACGATACTATAAAACAAATGTTTATATTTGTTACAAAATAGGCTGCCTAGATATTTGATGGCATATTTAATTTCCTAATCCTGCAAACATTTAGGCAATTAGAATAAGTTTTTATTCCTTGGGTCCATGCCACCTTGGTATATTACATGGCAGGAGGAAACTAATCTAAGATTTTAAGTAATGTTGATAATTCATATACTGAAAATTGAGAAAGGTCATAGGACCACTGAAACTTGATCATCTAAATTAATATAAAGGAGTTCATATAAAATATCAGTTTCTGACAAGAAACACTATAGACCTACTAGGAATTAATTACACTTAGAAAGCATAGAAGAATCCATTTGCCTTTGCAAAATAGTGTAAAAATGAAAAGAATCCCAGCTCCCAGTGGACACCTGAATCATTTCTTACTTCATTTTTTTGTTTTGTGTTCTTGGAAAACATCAAATAATGCTCTTTTCCTTAACGTTAATTTTGGCTGACATCTTTTACATAATGTTTGCTGGCATATCTTTTTTTTCCCCTTCTTCTGCTAGAGACTTTCTGTGAGTATATGTAAATTTTAGATATGTTTCTAATAAACAACGTATGGTAAGATTTCACATTTCTTATCCTGTCTGACAATGCTGTGTGCTTTTCAGTCTGTGATGATGAATTTGTCCTGTCTCTCCCACAGTCTCGTCTAGCCTCCTTTGGATGGCTGACTGGGCTTGTATTGGAGTCTGTACCCAGAGAGAAATATGTTCTTTACACTTAACATATGAAATTCATCATCACCAACGTGTAAATCTGATAAAAGCTTGACATTGTAGACACACTCCAAGACCCTCCTCTGTATGGTTCTCCCTGACCCAAGGTAGCCGCTGATGCAGAACTGAAGGCAAAAGAGATTCCTTAAAAAGCATTCCCGGGGTTTTGATACCATGGACACAGGTATAACTGCTGAACTCTGAATGAATACACCACCTTTACTGGGATTTAGTTGTTGGAACAATATATCCTCTGTTCATTCTTTAATATTTGATAAAGCAACCCATAAAAAGGGAAGTGCATTGACTTCCAACTCTATATTTTTTCCTTTCTAAAGTAACTGCTAGCATCTGGAGAGCTGAAATTGCCTTTGATGGACAAAAGAAGGTCTGAAATTAACTTTTATGAAATTGAAGCAAACCATATAGTTCCTATGCTAAGTAGGAACGTAAAACTATGGAGATGGGGTGTAATACCACATTTAAATGATTCTAAAACTTTTATTTAAATTGGCAAACTGATGGGTCTTTTATGGAATATTACATATGGTAAGTAGGATTACTAAATACTCATTAAAATTAGATTTTGTGGAAATTAACCAATCACTACTTTTGACTGCCTTAAGTCTAGCTTAATTATTAAAATGTAGGATATCCTCTCCTGATCCTTCTTTTTGATAATCAGATTTACCACATAAGTAAAATAACTGTTTGCAGTTCATCTTCTATCTGGCAAATAGAGTACATAGCTTTCTCCAGCACAGAAAATAAAGCAGTGTCAAGTGCAACACTCTGAGTGTCGCTTCAGCCTTTCCTGCTCTTCTCACGTGGAATTCATTTTTTGTGCTGTTGCAGCTGCTGCATGACCTTGGTGTAGTCTCCAGTTTCACCTTCAGCTGGGTTTTGAGAGTGACAAGTTGGTATTGTTCCCAGACTCAAATTATGATATTTAGGATATTAAATTGTATCCTTTCTGCTCTGTCTACAAAATATGACATTGGGGCAGACGAATTTAGTTGATTAGGGTATTATTAGACTAAGTATGTGAGTTGAGCCAATTGGCTTTATATGAGGAAAACTATTCCGTAGTTTTCTGAGTCACAGTTCCCACCCCTGATGGTGCCGGCTCAGTAAAGGGCTTGTAGTTTGTTTAGGATGGATCCTGAGAGAGGGCAGCACAGAGTCATGAGGATTAAAAGACGAATTCAAAATGTATGTGCTACAGACAGGAGTACAACACCACCTTTCTAACAATAGATAAGTTGGAATTAAAATTTCAGATAAGAATATTCCAATTTAAGAACTCAAATGTCTTTCCTATGGCTTGTATGTTATAGACAGAGTTGAGCTTAAACCTCCATCTCCTGACTTCTCTCTTTCTTCTCTTACTGGAGATCAATCACATCATACTTGTACAACACCAATTCTGAGTCTGAATTTTACATCTGTATGTATGTATATGGGAAAGGATGCAACCTTCTAAATGTCTGGCACATTCGGTACTCCTTTAAAGGAGTAGTTTACAACTTATGTATAAGAACATATGTTGGTGCATAATATTCATATTCAGTGAGTAAGTTAAAACTAATTTTCAATTAGACTAAAATTAGCTGTGTCAGAAAAATAATTAAGACATATTTTTGGGAGGGGGATTTGTCTGGCCAATTGTTACCAACTTTGACCAAAGTCACTGACTTTGAGATGTGTGTTACATAAAGTTAATAATCAGAGCCAAATCTTTAAAAGCTTATTTAAATATCAAATTAATAGCATATTTCCACATTTTTTGTACATTTTACCTCCTTTATAAATATCATTTTTAGCTTGTTTCCTGGATGGTCTGTTACAAATGCATACCCATATCTTATGGGAATTTAAAATACACGTACAAAATTGAAATGAACAGTACATTACCAAATTTCATGTTTTAATTAGACATAAAATAATCAGTTAGAGGCACAAAATATCCTATACACTCCTGCTTTGACTGAGGAAGTCAAAATTTACTTTAACAAAGTACTTTAACAAAGGTACTACAGTGTAACAAATCACTGAGAATTTAGTTACAAAATATATTTCACCTGAAGCTCAAAGCTGTGTTAGTCTGCAATTCTCTCATACTTGGAAACAAGAAAGTAAGAAAGAGGAAGGAAAGGGAGAAAGGATAAAAAGAAAGAAATTAAACTTGTTGTAGACATGGGACAAAAATCAAGGTGAAAATAACTATATATTTTCTCATTTATTGGAAGGGAAGGGTGGGCATAAGAAAAAGGGTGAAAAGATCTTCAATTTGGAAAGATGATACACCTGTAACATCATTTATCAGCTGAGTGATGTCAATTTCCTTAACAGTGAAATGGATTTAGTAGTATCAACTTGTTGGTTTTGTTGTGAGAAGTAAATCTGAAACTGCGTACAATTCTGTCAAGGATGCCTGGCACATAACTGGAGTTCAAGAAATGATGTTACCCTAGTGCTCCTCCAGGTAATTCCCTTGTCATCCCATATATACTTTTCAGAAACTTCTGCTACTCCCCAGCATTCCAGCTCATACCTTGATGCAAACCTGTCACAAGCCAAGTTAGACAAGATTTAAGTTGTATGTCATTGACATTATTGCAGTGGTAGAAGCATTTCATTTAGGGATGTTTGGAAAATTCTCAAATACTATATTTATCAGTTTAGCACATCATACTTTAACAAAATTACCTATTCTTTGAACTCAAGCATATAAATAAGATATTTTTGTTAATGCCTAGATTATCAGGTATTTTTTACTGTGCTCAAACTACATTTTGCTCTTATCTTAAAACATAACCCAACAATAATTTTGATTTTGTAGAACTTGAGCTACCTACCTCTTCATTAACAAGGGAGTGGTACCCAAATGTTCAAAAGAGGGAACAACCTTATTACATTGTTCATATTTTAAATGACATACCTCATATCAAAATGAAAATCTGCTGTTAGATCAAGTAACAAAAACCAGGTGTTCAAAATAATTTAATTTCATCAACACCCACAAATTGTCAAGTACGTGCAAATGAACATAAATACATCTTTTCTCTTTAGACATATTGAAAGAAAAGGAAGGAATGTTGTGAGAAGATTAAAAAACAGAGAAACGAGTAAGTCATTTATTATGGCTAAATTCAGCTAATACTTTGAATGGAAAAATTAAGGTAAAACAGTATACCATGAGATGAAAAACAAGGTTATGTTTTGAAAAATGATATAAAGCAGGGGTTTTTTTCATATAATGATTCTTTGAGATAATTTTTGAATGCTGATTTTCTTAAGCAACTGAACTGAACAGAATTAAGAATATTTTCTTTTACAGAATTGATAAAGTTTGTAGAGAAATTATTACAAATAAAGATCGTGAAATACGTTGGTAAAAGACTAATACTTTTTCAGTTTTCTTTACTTGCTTTTTGAAGTTTATACCACAAATATAATTAATATTTCACTTATTTAATTGCATAGTATGTTAGTCAGACATGAGTACTGTTGCAGATTAAACAGACACCAAGTGTGAAGCGTTACTGAGAAATGCCTCACTGTGGCTGATGAACAGAGTCTGAACAGCTAGAAATGGTAAGGAACATGAGTGTCTTTTCCATTACTTTCAGATTTGCATTTGATAGCTTCCACAGGCTCTGAATACTAGGATATGTTAGTATCTCTGGAAAAAAAACTGGCTTTTCATATTTTCTTTGGTCTTGTTGTTATTATAAGTTCCAGGAGCAATTTGTTTTCCTAATCATTTGTTTGGGTCTCATGCTTTGTAAATTAAATATGTTCATGGAATTAGTCATAATATGCCTTTCTGTCTTGCTGACAGGGTGTGGTTATCTAACAGGGGATGTTTCATCAATTAAAATATCTCATCTTCTGTAAAGAGAAATATTGGATGCTTTGGAACCTTTGATATAAAAAGATCTACTTGGTTATGGATACTAAATGTTGAGGCTCACTGGATCTAAAGTTTTTGTTGTTTTAAACTGTTGCAGTGTGTTTTCAGAAGGAATTTTCTGGACCAAAATATCAGGTGTTAAATGCTCTTTCTCCATACAACATGCCTGTGGTAGATTGTTGCATTAATGACGCCAAGTGAATCATGGCTCCTGGCATCCATGCCTCTTGTGACATCTCTTCACACATGGACTCTGGCTTGGCCTGTCACATCCTTTGGCCAATGGGACTTCTACAAACATGACCAAGCAGATATGGCTTGCTTCTTGGAATGTTGCCAGTCGCCATCATGTAAAGAAGACAGGTCAACATCTTTAAGGATGAGAAAACACATGAAGAGAGAGAACTAGCCATCGTATGTAAGCCAGCTCCCAGCCAACCTTGCAGAATACAGCCACATAAGTGAGCACAGACAAGACCAGCAGAAAAACCTCCCACCCAACCTACAGAATCCTGAGATATACTACATTGTCGTTTTAAATCCTTAAGTTTTAAGGTGGGTTATTATAAAGTAACAGGTAACAAATACAGAAATTATCACATAGAAAAGGGTTTCTAAGAAAAACCTACGATATATGGCATTGGCTTTGAGACTAGGCAGCAGATATATAGGCTGGAAAAAATGGCAAGTAAGCTGTTGACAGAGGCTGGAGGAATGGCAAACAAATTTTAGTGAATGCTGAAAAAGTGTGAGTAAACTGCTATTGAAGGTTTGAAAAATAGTGTTTCATCATCATGAAACAATTGCTTAACTGTGCCTGCAGTAAAATGGAAGTTAGAAAATTTGTACCTAATAAACTTGTGGTTTTAGCTAAGGAGATTCCCACACAGAATGATGAAACTACAGTTCACTTCTTTTAGCTGTGTGTAATAAGATATGGAACGAGATGAACTAAGAAAGGATAATTCAGTTTGCAAACAGAATTTAGAAGAAATATGTCTAATCCAAGTCTTACCGGGTTGAGGAAAATTGAATGGTTTTACATTTCCAATCTCTCTAGCGAGGGTTATCTCTCTAGATAACAGATTCTCAAAGTAAGAAACAGCCTCAGGGAGAAAATAAAATCAGGGATATTGTCTATAAAAGCCTTTATTAAGACCTCAGAAAGATTGAAGTGGTGCTGAGTAGACCCCCAGTTCAGCTAGACAAAAATGTTTCTGGGAATATTAAGGGTGTTGTTCCGTGACACTGTCATTCCATGCAAAGTACAGAGATGTCTGTCTGAAAAAGAATTATGGATATGGCATTTGGGACATGGAGTAAGCCCCGGTTATATTCATAGAATACCCAAAGAGCATCGGCTTGGACTAAAAGGGACTGAGTCAGTTCAAAATGAAAAAGCATCTGGGCCCCAGCATTCTATGGGAAGGAAGCAGGCTGGAAAAACTATTCAGCTATTTGAAAATATTCAAATGCAGGCCATTTCTTACGGAAATGGCAAGACCTCCCTGAGGATGGAACCAAAGAGAACAATGAATGAGAACCACTTCTGTGGAATAGACCTGGGGTCTAATCAAGGAATTTTCCTGGTCTCTGAATGGAAGCTCTAACAAAATGTGCCCAGCTGGATTTTAGAATTCCCATGGACCTGCCATGTGCCTCTAATTCCTTGTATTTGTCATCTGTAAATAGGGACAGTTTTATTTCCTTACAAGACTATTCAAGTTATCTATTTCATCTTGGGTGAGTTGGTAGTTTGTGGGTTTTGAATAATTGATCAATTGGACAATTTCATCTAAGTTGTCAAATTTATGTGCATAATTGTTGATAATATTCTTTTATAACTGTTTTAATGTTTTGGGGAGTGGTAATGCTATCTTCTCTTTCATTCCTGATATTGATAATTAGTTTTCTCTTTTTTTTCTTGGTCAGTCTTGCTAGAGGGTGTATCAATTTTGTTGATCTTTTCAAAGAACCAGCTTTTGGTTTTATTGATTTTCGCTATTGATTTTCTGTATTCTGTTTCACTGATTTTTGCTCTTACCTTTATTATTTCCTTCCTTCTACTTGCTTTGGAATTTTGCTCTTCTTTTTCTAGTTGCTTCTGGTAGAAGCTTAAATTAGTGATTCGAGACTATTTTTTCTAATCCACTTAATGCTGTAAATTTCCCTCTGAATACTACTTTAGCTGCATCCCATGAATTTTGATATGTTGTACTTTTATTCAGTTCAAAATGTCTGCTAATTTCCCTTGAGACTTACTTTTTGGCCCATGAGTTATTTAGAAGTGTATTGATTAATTTCCAAGTACTTGAAGACTTTCCTGCTTTCTGTTGTTAATTTTTTGTTTAATTCCATTATAGCCAGAAAAATACGTTGTATGATTTCAATTTTTTAAAATTTGTAGTGTTTGTTTTATGATCCAGAATATCATCTATCTTGAGGAATGCTCCATGTGTACTTGAAAAGAATATTCTGTTGTTGGGTGGCATGTTCTATAGAGGCCATAGTTAGATCCTTTAGTTGATGATGATGTTCACTTCCTCTATAGCCTTGCTGAGTTTTTCTGTACTAGTTCTATTTATTACTGAGAGGAAAGTGTTGATGTTTCCAATTATTAGTATGGATTTGTCTATTTCTTTTTTCAGTTCTGTCAGTTTTTGCTTTATATATTTTGAAGTTCTCTTGTTGGGTGCATACTCATTGAAGAACGTTGTGTTTTTTTGTTGAATTGACCCTTTTATTATTATGTAATATCCCACTTTATCCCTTAGAACTACACCACCAGCATTTTTGGGTCTCCAGTTTGCAGACAGCAGATTGTGGGACTTCTCAGTCTCCATAATTGTGTGAGCCAATACTTTATAATAAATCTCTTACTAGATTAGAGAGAGAGAGAATCTCCTCTTGGTTCTGTTTCTCTGGACAACAATACAATATTCTGTTTCTTTGCTAAGGATTTCTGTTTTTCCATTGGCTTTAGGAGTGTACGTGATTGCTTGCTATAAGATAATTCCAACATCTGTGTCATGTAGGCATTGGCATTGGTTCATTTTTTTTCTCCATGTAAGTTGCGATTTTCCTGGATCTTTGTTTTGTAATTTTGGATTGTATCCTGGACATTTTGAATATTATGAGACTTTGGGTCTTGTTTAAATCCTGTGGAGAATGTTGATACTTTTGTTTTTGCAGCCAGTTGAATTGGTTGGGTTCAGGTCACAAGTTCCAATCTTTCATCTGTAGGCTGTAGTTCTAATGTCAGTTCCAGTTGAGTTTTCAAATTCTTTGCAGTGCTATTTGGATCTATCCCATATGTGTGCCACCCAGTGGTCAGTCTTGGACCTGGGCAGTGGCATATCATTAGTTCAGTTCTTAAAATCTTTGACTTGCTAAGTAGGGTCAGATCTACACATGCACAGCTTAGGGGTAGGCCCAAGAGTTCATAAATAACTTTCTGAGGTTGCTTTTCTGAGTTCTTTCCTCTCCACAATCTTTCTGATTCTTTTCAGTTCCCTAGAGCTCCTCATTTTGCTCCTCCAGCTCAATATTACCCTGCTCTGCTGTATACTTCTACAACTTCATCTGCATCCACGATTAATCAGCAGGACAGAGGGAAAAAACTGTGGAGGCTGGATCACTCTCTTGTTATGGCAGCACCACTGAACGGGGAGCACATTTTTACTCCCTCAGGGTTTTGGTTCCTGCAGCCTCCTGCTTCTGGCCGTGTCTCATCACCATGGGATTAATTAGGGATTAGAGTGTGAGAGAACAGAGGATAGAAAGAAAAAAAAAAAAAAAAGATTTCCATACTCTGAGTCTTATGTATTTATTTTCCTGCTTTTTGCACCAGAACTAGTGGGTTTTCTAGTTGCCCTCTATGCCCACATAAGTTCACTTGGGGCTACCAGAGGGGAAAAAAGTTGTATACTTATCATGAATTTGTTTGGACTTGAATTCTGATCTTCTTCCCAATCCACTTGCTATTATTTACTTTTCAGATCTCTCAAGTAGCCACTGCATGCATTCTGTCCAGGTTTGATAGCTATATTCTGTGGGAGAAATACTCCCATTCCATTTTTCTCAGAAGTGGATCCCCATTCCTCTTTTCCAAGGGGAGTGTCTATTGCAGTTATCCGGCCCTATCTCACCATTATATATTGGGTTAATGGGAGCAGATAACTTGTCTTTTTTGTTCAGATCTGTAGATAAAGAAGAGCTGCATCTGGGGATCCTCAATCACACCTGGACCTGCTGCAGATCATGAAATTATGGCCTCTAAGCCCAATGCCATGATTGGATGAGACTTTGGAATCTTGATAGAGAGTAAATGCATTTTGATTATAGAAGGAATATGAATTACTGGGGGCTGTGGAAGCCATGAAAATGCACTACTCAGAGCTTCTGCTGTGGAGAGATAGTTGAATGATGGCTCTAGCTATTGCCCCTTTGGATCCTCCACAGCTGTCATGCTGAGGCCATGCTTCTCATGCCAATTGAAAGAGTACTAACAGAGGCCCATTGCAGTGAGCCTCAAGACACCTCTGATGGGCTGCTTTGGCTTCAAGGCTGCCTATTGGCCTGGATGAACCTTTCTTAGAACTACCTTGCAGTCTGAGACGACTCCGACTCATCCTTCTTCTTCTTACTTCTTCCACAGGTGTCAGACCTGCGTCACAATCTGAAGATGCTCTGTGCCTTCTCTGACTATCCTCCCCCTCTATCTTTCACAGACATTTTCTCTGATAAATCAATGCCTATCTAATCCTATCTTGGAAACTGCTTACTGGAAGATAAAAAATAGCACAGGACGCAAGGACAAACTGTGGTAGATTGTTATACTAATGACCCTGAAGTATCATGCCTCTCACTCCCTACTCCATGTGTAGTCCCCACTGCATCAGTTAGGGTTCTTCAGAGGAATAGGCCAAAAGAATATATACATAAAGAGACTTATTTGAAGGAATGGGGTCTTTCCGTTATGGGGCCTGGAAAGGTGGGAAACTTAGGCAAGGGTTGATGCTTCTGTCTTGAGACAAAATTTCTTATTTTCTGGGAAACTTCAGTTTTTGTTCTTAAGGCCTTCAACTGGTTGGATGAGGGCCACACACAATATCAAGGGTAATTTCCTTTACTTAAATTCAATTGATTATAGATGCTAATCACATCTACAAAATACCTTCATAGCAACACCTAGGGTAGTGTTTGATTAAATAACTGAGAACTATAGCGTAGCCAAGTTGACGCATAAAACTGACTGTCACACCCACATTGACTTTGGACTTGGCCATGTGGCTTGATTTGGCCCACGGGTCAGCAACTGACATACGATAATCACTTGCACATTGGGTCTTGCCCTTTTGGAATACCACCACCATCGTTAAAGGAGTCTAGCCTTCTTGAAGATTAAAGATAACATGCAGGAGACCCAACTCTCCCAAATGAGTCCAACTCCTGGCCAACCTATCAGCTTATTATGGTCACATGGTTGAGCCCACAAAGTCCAGCAGTAGAACCACTTCAGACTAACCACAAAATTGTGAGAAATAATAAATAGTTGTTACTGTTTTAAGACATTATGTTGTTGAGTGGTCTGTTACCAGCAATAGATAGTCAATGATGTCTCCTTGACAATGTTGAGAAGAATCACAAATATAAAATAAGAACAAATATATTATGTATTTTCCAAAATATTTATTCTCTGGTGAGTGTTTAATACTTTATCTTACTTAAAATTTACAAAGGTGAATCCACAAGCAGACTACACTCTGGATGTATGTCTTTTAGCTGTGCATGTGAGTGTGTGTGTGTGTCGTGCATGCAATTGGAAAGCTTTATACATAAATGTCCTAAGAGAGTTTTAAGTAACTCTAACCATTTTCTTAGGTTTTTGTCCCTGGAAAAATTATACCTGCCTCAAAATGAATTTCACTTATGGTATTTCAGAGAACCAAGGGTCTAAAAGTATCTTTTAAAACAACTCACAAGATCTAGCCTAAAGAGATTGGCTCAAATTATTTTTAATGTCCTTTTCATGTGCTATATGACAATAGATTTTATGGCTTGTGAGAATTTGGGTAAGGAGAATTTACCTAGCAAATTTGGGTAAGGAGAATTTACCTATTTAAATGGGAAAGTTTCTCACTAAAAAATTTCTAATTACTAAAGTCAAAATTTTTTACTTAATTTAGCCTTTAATTAGTAAAGAGAAAGAGCTGCTCAGGGAGTCCTTGGCTTCTAATACTGCGATTCCATAGAAAACATTATACTAAGTTCTAGAGCAACTAGCATTATTGGAACTCATCTTGCCTGTGAGTTGAGCAATTGCAGCTATTTGTAGCTCCATTTCCAGGGGACAACATGCAGCACACACTTGTCCAAGATTTTCTACTGAATTGTCAACTTGAATATACACATACCACAAACTTCTGTGATATTCCATTTGATAAGTTCTATAGTTTTTAAACAATAGTTATTTAATTAGTGTCGACTAATCTAAAAGATATTTGCAAATATGATTTGCAGTTTTGGGGATTACCTGCAGTTTGAAGAAGTCAAGAAATCCAAAATGGTCTGTCAGCCCTGGACGTTTTGCCTATTGTGGTAGAACGATGGTGCGTGGTGCTCCAATTGCTTCCCATCTGGAGATGGCATTTAATTGTGAAGTGGATCACACTCATTAGTGCTTATCACACTTCCCTTCCTCTACTTACCTCTATAGGCCAAAGACATGGCTGTGTCCAAAATGGAAGTTAAACTAATCCATTCTACTCTCGTCTAGCATATTAACTCTGCAAGTGTGACTTAAATATATCTGTTCAGATATAAGTGTGAATAAGCATAATATTATTGATCATATAGCTATCCAATGTTAACTCAGCAATAAAAGAGAGCACTGGCAGAGATGTCCAAAGTATAATAATTCAAAAGACCTTTACATTTTGTGATGTGATGTCTATCTTCGGATGCAATTGGATATAGTACAATTAACCTCAGTGGGAATGGAAGGGGCTAGAGCAACCCACTAAAGTAAGGAGGTCAGTAATCGGAGAGGTGAACAGAGCAATGATACAAATTTCCAGTAGGTGTACTATACTATTCTGATAGTCTGGAAATAAATGCTTAGTCCACTCGTGTTGTGGTGCAGGTTGGAAGCAGCGTAAGTAACATCAGTATTATTGCAAATAGGCAGAGCCCAGTGACAGGAGTGCAGGAACAGATTGGAAGACAGTGGCTTCATGGATTCTGCTGGCAAGGAGCAGATCTCCAAATGCTGAGTTAAGGTTCAGAGATGGGATATCAGCAGCTAAGGTAGCAAAGATTCGTTGGAGGTTATGTAGACAGTGTCCTGCTAAAACGAGACAGGAAGAGGAATTTAGTACTTCAGATTCAACAGATGCCATATTAGACTTGACTCTCTGTGACCATCTTTAGCCTAGGCCATGCCAGATATCACGGTTCTCTGGGACCTACTTCATCCTAAGAACCTGCCCATATAGAGACCACAGCGTCTGAACTGTTGTCAGAGCATGCAGCAGTCAAATGTTGCAGATATTGCAGTTGCTGCAACTGACACCTTCCAAGGGATGATTCTCTTGGCTCCTGGACTCACAGCATCCATCTCAGTCTTGCATTTTCAGTCAATGCCCATAGTGTATGTTTCCAAATGGCTACTCTACCATATTTTCACCCCTATAATGCTCTGAACCTTCTTGTTTCTAATGTAGCCCACACCACTCACCATCACCCCCAGGCCCTGCAGTCCACTGCCCTAATGCTTCTCTTATATCTTCTGAAACTGCCTCTCTGTTTTCAGCAAGCCACTGATAGCTTCCATTTTTTTCTGAGCGTGTGCTTCACCTTCCAGCTGACACATGTCTCAAATGGTGGATTCTTTTTGTCTCATGTCTCATAAACCTCAGTCAAGAGGTGGGATTGCTGCCAAGGAATGCAAGGTTGGTTTAACATTTGAAAATCAACGTAATTCACCAAGTTAACAAAGTAAAAAAGAAAAATGACATGATGATCTCAATAGACACGGAAAAAGCATTTGACAAAATTCAACATCTATATCTAATAAAATTCTTGGCAAACTAGGAATAGAAAGGTACTTTCTCAACCTGATATAGACCATGAACACAAATCGATAGCTAGCATCGTGGTCATGGTGAAAGACAGAATGCTTTCCCCCTGAGATCAGCAGTAAGACAGGAAGTCTGCTCTTACCACTTCAATTCACCATTGTACTGGAGGCTCCCGTCCATGTTATTCACAGACAGCATGATCACCTATGTAGCAAATCTGATGGAATCTACAAAAAGCATCTCACTAATAAGTGCATTTAGCAAGATTGTAGGATAAAAGATCATTACACCAAAATCTATTCTATTTCCATATACTAAGAATGAATAATCAGACATTAAAATAAAACAAAATCATTTAAACCAGCGTTAAAAATACAAAATACATTGGGATAAATCTAATAAAAGATGTGCAAGATCTGAAAAATACAAAATATTACTGAGAGGAATTTTCAAAGACTCAAATAAAGGAAGAAATATGCTTTGTTCATGAGTTGGAAGACAATATTGCTAAAATGACACTTCTTCCCAAACTGATCTATAGATTCAACACAATCCAGACAAAAATTTTTGTAGGCTTTTTTTCTGGAAATCAATAACATGATTCTAGAATTCATATAAAAATGCAAAGATAAGAATAGCTGAAACAGTTTGAAAAAGAAGAATAAAATGGAGGACTTATACTACCTAACGTTAAGCTATAGTAGTCAAAACAATACAGTGTTGACATAAGTATTAGACAAATAGATCAACAGAACAAACTAGAAAGTCCAGAAATAGACCCACATATACAGGGACAATTGATTTTCCATAAAGGTGCAAAAGAAATTCAGTGAAGAGAAGGTTGTCTTTTCACCAAACAGTGCTGCAACAATTGGATAGCCACGTAGAATCATGTGATGGGCCAGCTCAACTGCGGACTGATCCAGGTGTACTGTGTTGGTGATTGAAAGGCCACGAGCAGCACTGCTGTCTTCAATGTGAGTTTGGGCAATGGTAAGCCACTCTTGGAAAACTTGAACGAATAAAGAACAAAACAAAACAAGCAATCATATCTCAAATGGTAGTTATACTCCTGGAAAATTCAGTGTCCATTAAAACTATGCAAAATGCTTTCTGTTTATGTATAAGATGAAATTAGGCTCAGATAATTAGAATAGTGGCTGGTGCATAATGTACATTCAATAAAGAGTTATTGAACAGACTAAAGAGCTGCTTTCTGACTTTAACCTCTTCCCACATGCCTTCCACTTTTAAATTTAAACTTTCTCAAAGGCCTTGAAAGAAAAGGGTGAAATGTTTCAAATCTCACTCATTTATTAAGAAGTATATTTTACTCTGGGAAATTCAACTAAATATCCAACTCACCAGACTTATCTTTCCTGTAATGTACAAGCTGTAGGAGAAACTATTGCTGATCCTGAACTATAGCTCTAGGTTAATCTCCCTGCAGGAAAACCTGCCCGTTCCTCTGCAGGGAGACACCATTTCTCTCTTCCACTTAAAGACAGCACATTACGAAATAACAGGAAACCTTCTTAAGACTAAGATGTAGAGCCTCATTAAATCTGATTTATTGGTTTTCGTTGTAGTTAATCTACTCACATGTCCAGAGTTTGTCCTCGACCCTTTCCTGCTACCAGCTCATGGTCAGTTGCAATTCAGTCACCTGCCTACTGTAGGAAGTCAGCCAGAATCCTTAACAAACCTCGGTGTGTTTCAAGTAAAATTTCCCCTTGAATATCAATTGTATCAGTTGGCATATTAACTATAATTATCTTGATTACCTTATTTTCCACCCTGAAAAATCTTTCAGGACTGATTTCACTAGTTCTTCGCCATTTCAGTATAACTGCCAGATTCGAACAAACAAAATGCACAAAAATCCTGAGAAATACGTTTTATCGTTGAGCAGTGCATTTGTTGCATCTTATGGGGGTGCCACCAATTCTGACAATACCACAAATGCCTAGCGAAGCCCAAAGGCTCCCCACAGCGTGAAGTCATCCACTCCCAGGGCGTAGGATGGTGTGGAGGGCTCTGGATATATGCTCCGGTAACAGTAAGCATTGACACGGGGCTGCAAAGCAAAACATCTTTATTTATTTTGTATAAACCTTCCATTTTCCAACAAGGATTTAGGTGGCTTAGAAAGAATTTTATATGTGGAAATGTTTGATGGAAGTTAGTTAAGAGTATTAAGTGACTGGAACCCTCGAAAAGCCTGGGCTGGACAATAATTCTCCATGCATCATCTGCTGGATAATGTGGGATTTTCTTGTTTCCAAAAGATAAAAAGGCTCCATTCTAAGAGGCTTCACATCAGAGAATAAACTCTCGTTGTTCTCCTCCATGTATCAATTTTTAATTTCCACTAATGTTTTTGTGTTATTTGGTCAATCAGTTGTCAGTTTCTTTTAAACGTAAAGCAATCTACAAGCTTTTCTTTCTGGTGGGTACAGGACTCAACATTTACATGTAAATTGGTCTGAGCCAGTAGATCTTTGCATTTTATACATTGCTGAAGAGAAAGGAACTTAATTAGGTCTCCCTTTTGTACACTTCGCAGCTTGTCTCTTTGCTAAATCACTGTTTTTGCCACTTGCTTATGCGTCATTATTTCTACTGTCAGTGTTTCTCTCCAAGTCCTAGTGAGACATGTACTCTAGCTTTGACAAGGTACAGGAAGTAGAGCTTGTTGGTCAACACTTCAGACAAAACAGATGGGAAGCAAAGAAGTGTGTGACATAAGACATGGAGAAATTTGGCTCTCTCCAATTAATCATGGTTCACAGCTGACAAAAAAGTGATGATAATTGATGTGACCCTTTGAGAAACAATCTGGAACTTCAGCACCCTGGGAAATCTTGTTCATTTTTGCTCAGCTACTCCTAAATTAATGTGTGTTATAAATTGCTACTCAGAGGGGCACTTCATAAAGTCAGAGTTTCTGGAACAAATCCCACACCATGAGACATCCTAAAAATCATCCATTTTTCTGGCTTCTTGCCATGCAGTGTTGTGTCACCCACTGTAACAAGCACAGTGTTCAGATAAAAGATGGGAGTGCCAATTTATCTGCAGTACATTTTGCCGACATAGATAGCCTTCATAACTCAATTAGATCCCTAGGAGTTTTATTTGTTAGCTGGAAATGTCTGTTTTGATAGAATGCGATGGTGTATGATCTCCTTCACTGGCTCTGCAGCTGTAGAAAGACATGCTGCCCCCACTCTTTTAGATGTAGCCTCAGTGTAAGCGGCCTCCCCTCAAAAGACAATGTCACTATTGGACAGATATTTTTCTTCTTATAAAAATGTGGAAGCTTACACATAGACGACACAGTTCCAAGTTCCACACCTGAATAAGGCAGAGATCGCTGTGTAAGGCAGTACAGCACTGATCTCCAGGAAACACAAATGTAAGAAACGTGTTCTCCTGGGGCTGCAAGAAATATATTACAATTTCTATCGATAGTTGATTCTTAACTGTAAAAAAGAATAAGCCTAATTAATTTTCAATACAGAGATTGACACTAGTCTCCTTACTCAGTACGTATATAAGAAGGTCACATGTCACATAAAAGTAGGTGAGGTGAGAGGTCCACAATGTGGGGACATTAATCCTGCATCCCCACTCACACATTGCTTTCAGCATGTTGCCAGGCATTGTAGGTAAACAGACTGATGGATTGTCATCTAGTTTTGATTATTGTACCTCACAAAATAAGCACACGCCTTTAAAAAATGTCTATAAATAAATCATAGATTAACAATAATACCAAAAACGTGAGTAAAACAACCAACAAGGAAATAGTAAATACTGATACCTCTTCCTATTATCATCTCTTTGTCAACCACACTACAAGATAAGAGCAATGATCATCTAATCAAATCTTCTGAGACAATGGGCACAGTAATTTGAAATTATCAAGACTATTTGAGGGGCCGGCCCTGTGGCTTAGCGGTTAAGTGCGCGTGCTCCACTACCGGCAGCCCGGGTTCGGATCCCGGGCGCACACCGAAGCACTGCTTCTCCGGCCATGCTGAGGCCGCGTCCCACATACAGCAACTAGAAGGATGTGCAACTATGACATACAACTATCTACTGGGGCTTTGGGGAAAAAGAGGAGGATTGGCAATAGACGTTGGCTCAGAGCCGGTCTTCGTCAGCAAAAAGAGGAGGATTAGCATGGATGTTAGCTCAGGTCTGATCTTCCTCACCAAAAAAAAAAAAAAAAGACTATTTGAAATCAGGATTTACATCCACTGTCATCAACTATAGTTAATAAATTAAAGCTTAAATACTATATTTCAAATTTAACTCCTCTCTTTAAGATTGATAGTTTTGTATATTTTATAACGTGTGTAATATATTAATATGGTAGGATATGTATGTGTTTTGTGAATGAATGCATATTTATTGAATATACATATTCAAAAATTTAAGAGATTAAGGGCACGTTCAAATACATATAGACAATTTTTTTCATATTCAAAATAAATAAAGTGTCGTCAATCTGAAGAATTGATGAGATTCTAAGTATTGAAGAAGTATAGCTCTAAAGTTATATATTTTTTTCAGTAAAAATTTAAACCTAACTACAATAATTACATGGTTTTTCTTTTTTTCAATCTTGGAAACCTAAGATGCTGTGTAAAGAACCATACAAGAGTCATGGTCAGATTGAACAAAGGTCTTCACTGGTGAAAGCTCTTGACATTAACTTCATAGCTTGTCTAAGAGTAGAGAGAAGACCTCCATTTTCCTTGCAGAAACCTCATACTATCTTTAAACCAAAACCAAGCCAAAAACTATAACCAACAAAATATTAAAGACTTTTATTGTGAATTTGGGGGGATGTGATCTAGGGATGGAGTGAGATACATTACAGGGTGGTGCACATCTGACCAAACTATCACTCTACCGCCATCGCTAGGAAATGACACTGCTGTCATCTGCAAGCTTGCCATAGCCTGAAGGTGAGTGATAGCTGTACTCTCTATTTCCTGGGCACTTTCTATGTGCTAAAGCTCAATTTACCCTCACATTAGACAAGAAAGTGGCCATTATTATGCCTATTATACAGATGAGGAAATGGTGGTTTAAAGTGTTAGATAGATTTCACAAGCTGATAAATGTTGGCTCTGATACGAGAATCCATGTTAAAAATCTGGTTCCATTAGAAGCAGAATTAGATGTGAAATTCAGAGAAACAAATATTCCTTCTGATAAATAAATGGCAAGCAATAGGATATACTGGAGTATATGAGGAAGCCATTTGGTGTAAAACTAATGTGGTCTGACCCTGTTTTTCCAAAAGGGCCTGACGTGGCCATTGAGCATGCATTGTATATCTGCTTTAAGCATTTGCTATGTCCCAAAGACAGGAACAAATGACCTTAAGATAAAGATGTAACTTCCCCCACATTAGCATTTCCTTAAGGGTAAGCATTGCTCCCTAGGCTAGGAATTGATTGCTGCACTCACACTGTTACCACCCAACTCGAGACAACAGACTGCTACCTGCTGTGTCCATCAATCGCTTGCTGACAGGGCAATCTCATGACTATTGTAAAAGGGACATTGCAATCATATGTGTTGCATGCTCTTTGATGGTATATAACCACTCCATACACCCCACTTCTTTGGTGCCCTTCCTTCCTTGAGGAAGGAAGGCCCTAAGCTATATGGTCCTCAAATCTGGCTCATAATAAACTACCCCAATTTTGATTTATAGGTTGGCTATGGATTATTTGCATCAACACTTCAATATATAAAGAGTTCAAAAGAATTTGATCTGTCAAATATTTGAATGGAATACTTCTAGAGAATAGCTTCTCTCTGGAGATAATGATGGAGAATCAGGTAATCTCTATTCAGCAATTTTATAGAGGAGGATTCAGATGTTGGATAGAGCTTGCGAGTAGATGTTGTCTTTCACTGTCCTCACTCTATGATCTGATGACTTTGTCCCACAAAACCTTTTCTGAGGTTTCAAAGTTTTCTGAAGCCAAGGAGGATTATGTTTATTATTATTATCATCACTCACCAATATACCACATCATTTTTAAGATAAGCAAAAATAGCCTAAGACTTAAAATTATAATGGATTTGCTATTGCACAGTTTAAAGGGGCATTTATTTACCATGTAATTTTGACAAAAAAGGTCCATTGTTTCCTTCTCTTTAAAGCTCAGAACTAGTTATTGCCGTGATAATTGATAATAATTGTACCTATTGAAGGTAAATAAATTTTTTAAAGGGTTGAATGTGATTCTGAGTTCTGTCTTTATAAATAGCTCATGCAAAAGTAGGCACTTTTTTTCAAGTGATGAAATGCAGTTGTCATATTACACATAAAACAAGATTTTTTGTGCACACATTTATACATAACAGTATAGATTTATTACATATACACACATACAGATATATAAATAGATAATATGTATACACACATTCAAACATATGATACATATGCCTTTATAAAATGATAAGGACTGAACACTACCTGACAAGAACTTGAAAGGATCTGGAATTTTATCCTACTTACAAGGTAACAGATTAGCCTACCAGTTTCCTGGATGCTGACGGAAGACCTGAGACTCCTGAGACAGAGACAAAAGACAGTTTATTACTTATGGCAATAGCAATAGCCAGAGTGTCATCATTTTTGCACCAATTTCTGATCCCCAAATCATAGGAGACACTATGAAGAAGGCCAGGTGACACCCACATGTGCACTACTTTGTATTAGAAAAGAAGAACGCTGAGCTTAGGGAACCCAAATGTTTTATAATGAGCAGTAAGTCTGCCTGCCTTAGCTCCACAGGGAGATATTGTTCTTATTATACTGGACAGTAATCAAACCTGCTCTTTCCTCTGGAGGGAACACAATTTCTCTCTTGCAAGGCTGTTTGCTAAACTAATATCCTTGAAAAGAAATTCCAGAACAAAAGGAATCAGTGTCTCTATTGGTAAGACATGCAGAAATGCAGGAGACTCAGGGAGGCTTGTCTCCCAACACCCCAGCAATACTTATTGTCAGCATTTGGTTTGAAAGGGGCACATGGCACAGTGCTTGTGAAAATCATCTGGTTTTTGACCCTGTAGTGGCCAAACAGAACATTACAACACGTCGAACGTGTGGACTTTTCCACATCACGTTTCCTGGAAAGCACATGTTTCCTGTTCAGGGGTCACTGACACATTTGGCACTGGAGAGCATCGCAACTGGACTTGTGTCTGCATCACTTGCTGCCTGGGAACTGTTCTGCCATCCTGCCTCCTGGGCCCTTGCAGAAGGATGAGTAATGGAGCATTAAATACCAACAATCTGGCTATCACAAGGGCTTAATCTCTTTAAACCCCACAGGCATCTGGGCGAGCGTCAAAATAAGCACACCAAATGCGACTGCCATTGACTCTTTAGGCAGAAAAGCTAAAACACCAGTGACAGCATCTGAGGCCCAGGGTTGTTTGTCTTATAAATGGCATATTAAGATATCTTCCTCTAAGGCAGCAACATGGGAGAGGCAATGCCAGCCTCCCCATCAGGCCACGTGCCCTGCCTCAGGGCACCAGCAAACAGGGGAACTAACGAAATAGGGCTTGAAAAGCCCACGTTCAATGAATTTACCCAGGACTTTATAGAGATCTACATTAGAGGTATTTTTAATTTCAGCTTACATTGTAACCTTGTGATGTTTTTAAAAATACTCTTTTACTCTGAATTACCTATTATGGTGGTGGTTGGGTGCTGCGGGGCGTAATTATTTTTTCAGTTCTTATGGCCTCTGAATATGGCCGAGTCCAGCGGAAGGAGCATAAGTTCTGAATTGTCCAGGATTTGAATCCTGATTCTAGGCAAGTTACTTATCCTTTATGAACCTCGGTTTTCTCGTCCATAAGGACAGACAGCTATTTATTCATATACGACAGTTGTGAAGATTTAAAGAAAAAGCACATTTAAAACACTTGGTATTGAGTGTAACACATAGCAGAAACTTCAGATAGCCTTGGGGGGTGGCCTGACACCCAAAGCCTGCCTTTGGTTTGCTTTTGGGCCGCTGATACTGTGGAACTGTAAGATTTTATGTCACGGGCCATGCCAGCTAAACGCTCGGATTGCCCGCTTTAGACTAAGCTCAGGGAAAGCAAGAGTTGATAAAAACTGCCAGACTCGCTTCCTCTCCTGAAACTGTAAACTTCTGTTGGAGTGCGGTGTTTATGTTGTAACAGTGTGTGTAGTGGGGGGAGGAGAATTCATCTGAGAAGAGCTGTAGCAGCCCCCCCAGTAGGAGACAGACAGAGATAAACGTGCTGCTGAGCCCAAATCTGTGAGGTGTCCCCTGGTGACGGATGTACCCCATCAGCAGCAAAGATGTGTGCGTGTGTGTGATTAGCAAAGTGCTTTAATGTGGATATAATTACCATACACCCCACAGATGAAATAATGTTTCTAGCCTACATTATCTGCCCACATTTACAGTATAAACTAAACAGTGTTAAGTCATGTGGTTTATTTCATCAGCCCAGGCCCCTCTTTTCTCTTCGATTACAGAGCCAGTTCTGGCTCTTCGCTGGGTGAGTAGAGCTTGTAAACTCTTCCTGTATGGTCCCATGCAGCCTTCAACTTTAAGAATTTGGTTTTGTTTGCATAATTACTATTCCTTGTATTTATTCTAAATCCCCATGTGGAAAAAATATGTTTGGATACAGTTTACTGGACATGTTTTCTAAAGATGCATTAATAAGACAAATGTGATTCCAATGTGTCAGGACAGCTTATTTGGAAGATGGTTCCAGTGAACGCAAGTACAATATCCTACATACGTTATGTGGCATGAAAATGTATTCCACCATTTTATTCTGAATGTTATGACCTTTGATGTATTTTTGTCAAATTGTGAAAGTAAAATATGAAGTAAAATGTTTTTGAAAAATAAATGATAAACATCATCTATTTTACAATATTGATATTTCTTCAATAATCACCTCTGAAGATATATTTAAAATGTCTATTGTCATATTTATTGATACATTCTTCACCTAAAACTGGTACAGCTGAATCGAAGTAGGAAATATTTTCTCTACGTATTTTCGTTATTCTATAGCCATACATGTTTCAATACCTTGCACTAAGGGTGTGTTCAAAAGATGAATCCATGAACGAGCATCCAGAATAATGGTTAATAATCTACTACTATCTGTTCATCTGTCTGCTGACCTATGCTCTATATAACACATCATAAATGGGACATTCCTCTGGAACTTCCTGCAATTTTTGTTGCTGTTAGTCTAACTAATTCTTCATGATATCCCTACATCATTTTGCCTCATCTTCTTCCTTTCTTTCTCTTTATTTCCTATTTACTTTTTCATTCACTCTTCCATCCCTCTCTAGGTTCAGTCTCTCTTTCATTCTCTTCCTCCTTTCTACCTCATTCTATGTCTTCATTCCTCATTTCTTCCTATTCTCACCACTCCTCTCATTTATGAATTCTTTCAGGGCAAGGAGTCAGAGTTAGTAAGTATGTAAGACCTCATGTTTATATTTTACTCATAGAAACTACAATTGTTGACTGTCTGTAGGTTTATATTGTCCATGTGTCTATTAATTCCCATTATCCTGAGAAATAAAAAGTTGACTCAACTGACTATGGACTTAAATGTTGCCTAGGACAAATTAAGAAAATAGGTTGAAAAGTTAGGCATTTTAAATTTTATATTCTATTAGTGGATTTGAGAAATAAGAAAATCTCTTTGCAGTAGCAAACCAATCAATACCATTTCTGAGGTGAAATATGAATCTCTCCAAAGCCCAAAGTCATGAAGGAATATCCTTGGGCCTAAGTTTTACTATTTAACATGAATGTTGAACACTGTCTGTATTTGTGCCATTTAGGGGAGAGCTTGCCCTGGTTGCACATGACATTTCCATGAACGTGGAAACAGACTTAATTAGACAATAAGATTGATGTAGTTTTATTTTTATTGAGTAAAAAGGTAAACAGTGTCTCTAGTTCTTACACTTGTTCCTGAGATCTGTCAGATAGAATATTCAGCAGTAATAACGCTAAGTTGAAAACATCCATAACAGTGGCAGGTTGCCCCTACTACCACTACCAGAGCTCATATTTTCTTTTATATTCAATTTTCTATAGTTCATTTGGCTGCAATATTCTGATTCCAGTATGAATTTTCCTTACATAGTTCTTTCTACGTCTTTTTAATGCAAGGACTGCCAAGGAAATTAAATTCAACTTAGTAAATACTTACAGAGAACATTTTTGTTGTTAGGTTATAAAAGTGACACTGAAAGAAAGACAATGGACTAGGAAGCTTCAGGCCCTTGTTCCCCCACAGAGACACCGAGATAAGAACAATACATGGACCAGAATACATTTGTGAGAACTCTAGAGCCCAGTTGAGATGTTACAGCACCCAGGCCAATGTAACGCCAAGAAGGGATTCCAGTGAAAGGGGCATTGTAACTTCCATCTTGGTCTCTTGGATCCTTAGTTCTGGGGGAAGTCAGCCACCAAGTTGTCAGGACACTCAAGCCACCCTGTGGACAGGTCTAGGTGGAGAGGAACTAAGACCTTGGGCCAACAGCCACGTGAGTGAGTCACCTGGAAAGCGGATCCCCAATTTCAGTCAAGCCTTCAAGATGACTGACTGCAGCCCTGCCTGGTATCTGATTGCAAACACTTGATAGATCTCAAGCCAAAATTGTGCAGCCAGGTTGCTCCCAAACTCCTGACTCAAAGAAACCATGAGAGACAATACCTCATTTATTTAAGGTACTAAGTTTTAGAGTACAGTCATGCATCTCAACGATGTGGATACGTGTTAAAAAAAAAATGGCTCATCAGGTGATTTCATAGTCGTGCAAACATTGTAGAGTGTACTTACACAAACCTAGATGGTATAGCCTACTGCACCTCTAGGCTGTATGGTACCAATCTTGTGGGACCACCATCATATATGCAGTTCATCGTTGACCAAAAGGTCATTATGCATGACTGCAATTTGGCATACAACAGTAGATAATTGTTATGGTTAAACTGAATATTTATTTTTATCTAATTCTTATCAATTTTTCTTAAAAATCATAGTAATTATTTTGTGACTGTTGTCAAACAGGTGTTCAGAACCAATTTACTGTAATTATATTTATAAAAACAAAAGCCTTAGGATGATGAGTTTAAGATAAGCATTCAGCAAATAGGCTTCTACTTCCAACTTAAGGAGGAATAGAGTCCTCTCTCCCTTTTTTTCTGACTCCTGAGATTCTTCTTTTAATTATGATTGCTGCCGACCATCACTAACAAATCATCACAAGTATTACCATTTTTGTCATCTTCCCTAACAAGCATTTGTTCTGAATTTTCTGTGTGCAAGACCTTGCAAAAAATACGAATGGTTTTAGTTGTTCAAGGTACAAGTATCCATTTTAATCATTAATTAAATACTTTCTTGAATTAATAATATTGTAGTGTTTGACAGTGCCTTTCTTAAAAAGAAGTAATGTCCCTAATTTATCCTTTACTTTTTTGATGAGGTGGAGTAATTCAACTAAAAATACAATTATTTATGTGTAATGACTCTGATACCCAGAAATATATCTTAAAGTATTTACCACAGAGCAACATGAATGTTAAAATACCAATTAGTGAATCATTATTCTCTAAAAGGTTGGTGATGGCTATCTAGTCTTTAACAGAACACTTTGAAATATGGGTTACAAATAGCTCTTTATAATTTAGACCACATAAAATCGTTTTCAGTTATCAGCTAGAATACTAAAATATACTCACAGAGAAACAGAAATTAAATGCAGCAATGTCTCATATGTTCAGGACTTTTGGAGAAATTATAGAAATGAATTTTCTAGAATTAGTATGTATATTTTTTGAAGTAATCATAAAAAATTGTAACTGTTTTAATATTTTTCTTTGATTCTTAAATATACTAAAATGTAGATACTAAAATCATTATATATTACAATCACTTTTGATTCTTAAATATTACACACTAAATCATAGAATTATACTAAATTCTAATATAAAATTATTTTGTCTATTCCTATGGTCAACCTTTGGTTGACACTTGTGACTCTTAAGACAGCTACAAACTTGTGATCCACTGCTTCTAATTTGCTATGACTTGAGAAATCAAATTTTCTGTATTGTTTGAATTAAGTATAAACTAAGAGTCAATATGTTCTGAACGATAACCTGAAGTCTCACGTAGAGGGGCTGGGACATAAGGTAGAATTATGTTATGATAACATTGGGTGTATTAAAAAATATGTATCATTTGGCTTATATTCATTAAGTACACAAGTTTAGTACTGTGATTTCCTATCTGTCCTTCTACTG
The DNA here is from genome assembly GCF_057802395.1 of Ceratotherium simum simum. Classification (NCBI taxonomy): domain Eukaryota; kingdom Metazoa; phylum Chordata; class Mammalia; order Perissodactyla; family Rhinocerotidae; genus Ceratotherium; species Ceratotherium simum. The sequence goes on from NC_141911.1 coordinate 60,281,311, forward strand.
AGTCAGAGATATCCCCTGCCCTACCACCCCTCTTATTTCTTGGTACTCTTCTAAACTTTGTAAAACTCTTAGACAACCAGGTTGTGTGTGTGTGTGTGTGTGTGTGTGTGTGTAAAATATAGTAAGCTGTTGTATGTGTTTATGTATATGTATGTATAGTGAGTTGTTGAGAAAGGTAGTTTTTAATCTGTTAAAATATTTCAACTTAGCATTTTATTCCTAGTTCTACCAAACACATGAAATATTTTGCTATTTGTCATAAAAGTGATGTTGTTGCACATGCACTCTAAGATTTAATACATTATTTTTTTGAGAAGGTTGAAATCTAGTATTCTGAATCTTAAACATTACAGAAACTTTAAACAACAGCTTAGCTGGAGGCGGCTGGGGCATATTTAAGGATATTATGTGCCCTATATTTTTCCTTAAGAAACAGATTTTCTGGGTAACGGTTATAACACTTGACTCGGTTATATATCACACTAAGACTAAATAATTAAAGGTGAAGGAAACTGACGTTGGAAATAACAGAGACAAATTAGACAGAATGTATTGACTTCTGATGTAACAGGTGGTCACCTGATGGAACTGTTTTTATTTATAGAAAGTGAAGCCAAAGTACTTTATTTTTTAGAGATACTTTTAAACAGCCCAACTATTAGATGAAAAAAGTTTTTTAAAGTTTCAAAGCAAATCTTACTAATCATCTGGAGCCTGGATATCCCAGTTCACAAGGTAACTTCTAAAACTTATAACATACCAGCCTTCTGATCAATGCACATTGGCGCTATATGTTTGGAAAGAGAAGACCGCGGAGTGACAGAACCATAGGCATCCTCCAACCTCAAAAGAGTGACAGATTATTAAATATTCTACATCTTTTCCCTTCTCTCTCATGGATGTAGTTGTAAAACACTAATATGTTCTTTTAAGTGGTATTTCTCAGATTTAAGGCTAGGTCTTCTGATTTTTCAGGGGAAGTTTAGAAATCCAGATTTCGTATATATTATTCTAATTTTAAAATACCATCTACCAATTGCTAGATTTTACAGCACTTCCTGGGCCAAGCAAAATATATCCATGGGTTGGATATGGCTTGTGACCTGCCAATTTATACCTATGTTTTTTGAGGAACTCAAACCAAAATGAATAACAAAGACATAAGCACTCTTCTAGTCACTTAAGCTCTCATTTAATAATAAAAGGCTATTTTAAATGTTTTTGTAATCCTATCCAAAGACAATGGGCAACACAGCCCAGCGCTTTGTAGCTCAGCCACAGAGTAAATTTAACCCAGGGATGTAATCCAGGCTTTGCCACTCAGCTATGTGACCTAGCAGAGGTCATGTAGGAAGTGCAAACTTCCTAAGGAATTCCTTTGAGGAATCAGTAAGATTTTAGGTCAAGTGCCAGTGCCTGGCACATAGTAAGCATTTAATATGTGTTAGCGATTTTAGTTATCAGAGTAACTACAAACAAAAGTGGTTAACATATAGAAGTCTTGTAAAAGAAAACATTTTAACAAGTTAGATATATTTTTAATTAAGTGTTTTAAAATTGGGAACAAGCTATTTTTCATTCTCTTTCACTTGTAGTTTGTTTTCTGATACATATGCTGGGGCTAGTTTAGAAACTGATATAAACTCTTGGACAGAAGTTTCCAACTGACAAGCTCCTTGATGTTATGTACGTTGATGGAGTAGTGCGATTAATGATGCCTAAATGGTATAACATGTTCTGTGAGAAATGAGGAACATATTACTATTATAGCAATCTCGGGCACCAAGAGGAATGTGTTAAGATCTTTAACTGTGAATGGACAATCGATGAATGAGAAACAGATACACTCTTCTGTTCTACTGTTGAAGGTCACAAAGTATGATTTCTCATCTCAAACTAAATTCCATATGCATTGAATGATATTTGGAAAATGATGGCTCAGCTCTCTGTAGAGAGAAGTTTACTCCAGTTTGATCTGCTGAAAATCCAACAACCAAAACCAAAACAAAGTAAAGCCTGAACGGCCATGTTTAGATATCTCGGATAGTTTTAGAAGTAAAAACAACAACAACAACAACAACTAGCTGGTAGGTACAAGGACGCTGAACTAAGATGAGATAATACTATGTGGTCCAGAAGTAATATTGGAAATTAACAATGAATGGATGGAAAACCACCCTGATAATATTTGCTGCTGGCTGAGGAATTTGGGTTAAATCTGCACTCACATGGGCCAGAAGCACAAGGGAATCTTTTTCTGATGCTCACTGTGGAGACGTCGTAGAGCTCCGTGAAGGTAAAACTCACACAAAAAAGGGGCCGTCTTCTGACTGGGTCCACCTGGAGTTTTTAAGTCTCAGACTTGTCCACACTGAGCCTCTAGCCTTTTATTAACTACAGTTAGGTTTCTCTGCCCCGGCACTGGTTCCCGCAGCGGTTCCTGCTAGTGGGGTTCTGCTCTGGTAAATTGTGGTTTTCTATCTCCGCCTGTCAGTCTCTCCAATTTTGGGGGCCGTCATTGCCCTGTGATGTCACTTGTCTGACGGATCTAAGAAGAGTTGTTGATTTTTCAGTTTGTTCAGCTTTTTATTTGTTGTCAGGGTGGAGTGGCGACTTCTAAACTCCTTCCATGCTAGACCAGACATCATAAGTCTATGTGATCTCTTTCATCTTTGTGAAGAATCAATAGCTGAATTTTCAGTACCTGAAATAATTTCATAATTTCCTATTAGTATTTTTTAGCACCACAAGAGATTATTTCTCATTGGGCTTATGAAGAAGTAAATTATGTCTATTATTAGTATTCATCAAATTTAAGAAATGAAACATTTCTTAAAGTCAGATGAGCCCAGCAGCAATCTGTGTTAAAATGGAAGCAGACAAGGCCCAACTGTGCTGGATCAGGTGCAGAAGATGCAAATAAGAGAGAGCTGCTGCCCTCCATGTCACCCCCACTGCTGCACCAACCACTCTGCCTCAGCTCATTCGTGCAGTTCAGGGGGTTTTCTGTGACCAGCTGAAAGAGGAGGGAAAAGCCCCAGTTTGCTTGACCAATGATTAGAATATATGATATACAGAGGCAGATGAAAGCTAGAATGCTATTGCTGCACAGACCTTGTCAAGGAAAGATTGGGGTGAAGGGAAGTCGCCCAATGGCAGTGCTTTGGGCAGTGCAGCTACTCAGCCACTTGGTTTTGTGAGAGAAGTGGTTGGATATAGACATATACACCGACTCATAGGCAGTTTCAGTTAGCTTAGCTTGTTGCTCAATGGTCTGGACACACCAAGATTGGAACGTTGTGGATAAGGAAGTCCGGAGAAGAGACATGTGGATGGGATCTGGCCCAGTTTCCCTTTATTGGGCCAAGGGAGGCACCTCCTCCTGTTTAAGTGTTGGTAGGTAAAAGTTCACAGTTGCCTCCTTTGCCAGAGAATTGTCTACTGCCAAAACGTTGCTGCTTTGCCTAGGAGGTTCTGTGCCCCCTCCCCCACTGTGGGGAAGCCTAAAATGAATGACTAATTTACATGGAAGTAACTTGACTAAAGAGGGAGCAAATATGGAGTGCAAGTTACGCTCTGGAGCTCCCGTGGGCTCAGAACACCAGTAGATTCCACTGGAGTATATCCATGTTTAGTTGGTTGCCCTGCCTTGTCCTGATTCTCTCATTCCATTTCTCTTGAGAGCACTCTTTCAATAAATCACATATACACCAACACTTATCTAAGGCTCTGATTCTTAGCTGGGTGAGAGAGAGAATCAAGCATGAGACTAAGAACTCTGGTGTGGGCACCTGTGAGATTGCTTTATTAAAATGACAAAGACTAGGAGAAGAACAGAGATGGAATGAGGTAGAAGTCAAAGCTTAGGTTTGGCACATGTTACATTTTGTTTGCATTTGGATTGTCAAGTAATCTGACACGTGGATCTAGAGAGTTTACAAGAAATGTTTGGGCTGGAGAAATAAAATCGGAAGTTATTGGCATATCAATAGTATTTAGAGACAATCCTCCTGCAAAAATTATATGTAGAAGAGGAACTTCATTATGTAAAAGTTAGAAGTTAGGTAGAGGAAAGGTTTTAAAGATTTTATTTATTCATTTTTTCCCCCCAAAGCCCCAGCAGATAGTTGTATGTCATAGGTTCACATCCTTCTAGTTGCTGTACGTGGGACTCGGCCTCGCGCTGGACGGAGAAGTGGTGCCTTGGGGCGCGCCCGGGATCCGAACCCAGGCCGCCAGCATCAGAGCGCGCGCACTTAACCGCTAAGCCACAGAGCCGGCCCGAGGAAAGGTTTTAAAAAGTCCGAGATGGAGCAGCCAGAGAGGGAGGAAGAAAACCAAAAGAGCATGGTGTCCTGCAAGCCAAGTGAGGAACAGCATGTGAAAGAGGGACGTTTGCAACACTGTCCTGCTGCTGATGTGTTAAATTAAGCATGATGAGTACAGAATAATGGTCCCTGACTTTTACAATTTAGAGGTTTTTTGATGACCTTGAAACAGAAATTTCAGTGAAGTGATAGGGGATAGAAATGAGATTGGAGCGGGTTGAAGCATGTACAGAGGGTGAGTATGGAGGACTCATGTTTGTTGACAGCTCTTTTGGGAAGTTTTGTTGTGAAGAGTGGCAGCGGAAAAGGACTATAGCTGGGATGATTCGTGTGGTCAAGTGAGGCAACTTTTTAGGAGTGGAAATACTACCTTATTAACTAATAGCTATAGATTTCCTACTCTGCGCTTGACATATAATAACATTTAATCCTTACAACAACACCATTAGGTTCATTGTATTATTATCTCAATTTATGAGTGAGAGAGTTTAGATAATTACTGAATGGTGAATCCAGGATCTGAAGCTGGGCAATCTGACTCCTGAGCCCTAACCAACATGATATACTCAAACATTTGAGAATGTTTGTATATTGATGGAGATGATCTAGTAGAGAGGGAGAAATTGATGATGGAAGAAATATATGGATGATCAAAAAGGTGATGAGGAATGTAGGAGACAAGCCCTAGAATACATCTTATAGAGAGTGTTATAATAGACTGAAGGGCATATTCCCAGTTTTAATAAGAGAGACAAAGAAGATAGGTGCATATACATAAGTAAGTTATAGTTTTGGTGACGGGAAGATGAGATTCTGATGAATTCTATTTCCTCAGCTCATAAGCTGAGATTGAAAGTCAGAGGAGAATGGATGGAATTTTCATTAAAATGAGAAGATACAAGAAAGTGTTTTAATTAGCCATCTCAAAAGATAGGAAATATAGCAGGCTTTCCAAATAGTATTAAGAATGAATTTGAAGTTTGTGATCATGAATTTAGAATGAAACCACTCTACCTGACCATGCTCTTTTCTCCAGCTATATTTAACTGACACAGAGAAGGATGATGATTGACTTTTCAGAGTTGGGATATTGACAAGCTAGTACTGTGGAGATAGAGGTGAGCAAGAGAGTTGTGGGTGTCTGCAGTGGATTGATTATATCAAATGGCCATAGACTCTGTTCTGGACAAGAATGGAAGTGAAGACATGAGGAAGTTGATGCATAGTGGAAAAAAAACAATGGTGGGATCGATAGGCTAGAGGTGAGGCTGACTTAAAGGATGGTCTGATAGGGGAATCTGAGTAAGTAAACCTGATACAGGTTGTGATCAGACAGTGAGAAATTGGATTGAAAGGTTTTTAATGGAAGCAGTTTGGAGTTACGGTCCAGAGTGTGACCGAGAGTGAAGGCCTGAGGTGAGATGTAAGAGGAAAAGAACAATGAACCTTAGATCGACCGAAAACTGAGAGGACACAGCTAGGTGAATCAAAAGACCCAGGCTGCTAGCGTGTTTCTTTTAGGCTCACTTCTATGCTGCCTCATGCTGATGGAAGGAGCTGTGTTCTAGAAGCTACCATACCACCAACTCTTTGGGGACCTCACACCTCGAATCCTAGAATCGATGGCCAACTCTTCTCTGTTATCAGCATGAATCTCATTACAATTCCCAACCACGTTGACCTCAGGTAAGAGGAAGACATCAGCTTTCCTTTCCATGCATCACTGGCAGCCCCAATTTCTCCTCTGCAAATCAAAGTCTGATCAGCTGTATACTAACCCTCTCTTAGGAATGTTCTCTTTATTTTGCACAACAAAACTTTGAGTTACTAATTATTATATGTATTGTACAGTTGAGAAAACTGAGATTTATAGAAAGTTAAGTAATTTGCTGTTTTATTTTCCGTAAAGATCATCTATTCTTACAGGTGTTCTATTTCCAAAAACACTTGAAAACCACTAACCAGAAAGTATGGTTTCTGTAAAAAAATGGTGCATAGATTAAATTCAAGAATAATCATGCTGATAGACTAAGGTCCATGCTATTCACAGGGTTACCAATATTTTTGTTATTAATATTTTTAATTACTAATATCTGATAATACTTGTATGGCGATAATCAGGTTGATAGTCTAAGGTCTGTATTATTCATGGTCGATGTTGTTATTATTTTTAATAATACCAGTGTAAAACATAGTTGCAATTCTTGGGCATTTCTTCCATCAAGAAGTGGAGGTCTCTGTTTATTTCCTTTGAATCTGGAGGCTTCTGACTCATTTATAACCAATACAATGCAGCAGAAATGACACAGTGTGACTTCTGAGGCTATATTGATGTATTTGTTTTCTATTGCTGCTGGAACAAATTACCACAAACTTGGGGGCTCAAAAAAACACAGATTTTTTATCTTACAGTTCAGAAGGTCAGAAATCCAAAACCAATTTCACTGGGCTGAGGTCAGCATTCTCTCTGGAAGTTCCAAGGCAGAATCTGTTTCCTTACCGTTTTTAGCTTCTAGAGTCACCTATATTTCTTGGCTCGTGCTCCCTTCTTCCATATTCAAAACACATCACTCCAACCTCTGCTCCCACATCATCCCAGCCCCTTCTTCCACCTTTGACCTCTTGCCTCCTTTGTAGGGACCTTTGTGATGACACTTAGTACCCGCCTAGATAGTGCAACGTACTCTCCCCATCTGAAGATCCTCTATGAATCACATCTGCAAATTTCCTTTTTCCTTGTTAAGGTAATATATTCGCAGGTTATGGGGATTAGGATGTGGATGTCTTTCTGGGGCCGTTATTCGGCCTATCAGAGTTGAAAAAGTCATGGAGCTTCCACAAAGTTTTCCTGATACTCTCATCTAAGAAGTATGACCACCATACGTACTTGAAAGGGGATTTGTGGGTTCTCCAGATCACAGCCTGGCTGAGCTCTGAGCTGCCTGCCAGTACCAACACCAGCTATTTGAGGAAGCCATCTTGGATGTCCAACCCAGTTAAGCTTGCAGATAACTGCACCCCCTGCCAACATCTGACTGCCATTGTGTGCTCCGAGGAGGATTAACTGAGTTAGTACAAATGATGTTCTTTGAACACTATGTGACTTGTGAGGCTAGTTCATAAAAGTAGACCCATTTTATGCCTGGTTCTTCTTCGACTCTCACTTCTGGAACTCTGCTGCCATATTGTGAAGAAGCCCGAACTAACCCACATTGGGAGACTCCATGAAGAGGTCATGAGTAAGTGTTTTGGCTGACAGCCCAGCTGGAATCCCAGCTGAGAGTTAACATTAACCACTCAACATGGGAGTGACGATGCTTCCACACGATTCTAGCCATCAAGTCCCCCTCAACCTTCAATTCTTCCCAGTTAGGCCCTAGATATCGTGGAGCAGAGACAAACCCAATGTGTCCTGTCTAAATTGTTGTTCCACACAACCCATGGACCACTAAGTTTTGAGGTGTTTCTTACATAGCAATAGTTATTATTACATGGAAAATAAACTCAGAAAGTCAAACCAAAGCATTTTTTTTCAATTAACTATTTCCCTACCCATGTAAGAAAATAATTAAAAACCACAGGGAAATGAAATAATACATTGTTGAACATCTGTGTAAATGCAATGCCTCATTCATTTTGCTGTTGAATGCTACAATGTGGAATATTTACAGCATTAAATATTGAGTACTGTAAAAATTGTAGGTGGAGATAAATACTTTGCAGTTAATATTATTAAATTTGTGAATGTAGGCAAACATTTCCAAGTTAATATTTTATGGTCACTACTTTTATACAGGAACGATTATGAGTTCCTGTATAAAACGATTATATCAACTAGTTTTATAGCAGTCAGTCTGAACATATTGGGAACATACAGCTTATTTGTTTCTCTTTTTCTATTCTCTTTCATATAGACAAGACTCACATTTATCTCAAACAGAAGTTACATTCCTTATTAACATTGCTATTGAAATTTTAAAAAATTAAAAATGGTTAGGGGTAGAACAGTCAATTTTAAATTTTCTCTTTCCTTTTGAAGCACGTACGCTCTAAAACTTGTTTCTCATAGTATCATCTTGGTTTGAAAAGAAACTTTTTCGAGTTTCCTTTTGAACTTTTGAAAGGAGAACAAAGAAAGCAATGTTCTGCTGTTGATGGTTTCTTCTTTTGGATCCCTCAGCCCACTTCTAAAATCTCAAAATAGCTTCACAAAAACGTCCTATTATTAGCATATATTCATGTTAAGTTGATACCAATAGCATTAATATTTCAAAAATATTACAGAATAGATAATAACATTTGCTGCAGAGATTAGCTTCTCTCTGCCTTAGGAAAAAAATTATAGTGAAAACAGTAATACACACTGGCATGAATATTGTTGGGATTAAATCATGTGATATATTGGGATATACTTATGAAGTATATGCTAAGGCTGTCATTATTATTCTTATGATTTAATTATTGTAGATGTCTGTACTATTATGTGCCCCCTAGTATGAACAAGGAAATTAAAAGTCATTTGTCTTATATAATTATTGTTCATTATGTTTTGTGTATTTAAAAACCACACTGGGCATAGGTACAAGAGTAATATAGAAAATCCAAGTCAGAAAATAAGTGAAAAGATATTATTTGTCAGCAAAGAAATCAAATATTGCCTCAATATTTTTATGAGTACATAAACATTTTATTTTTCCATCATTCACTAAGCCACGATAGCATATTACACTTTTTCAATATTTTCAACAAATTCACTCTTACTAGTGATGAAAAGAGAGAGGAGAGGGACTTTAGAACCACCACTGAAGAAACACCAACCAATGTTGTCTTCATTGCTGGAAATGCAGGTACTGAGAGATCACCAACATGGTGACAAATATGTGGATAGAAAATGTCTGAATGTTCTGGACATCATCCTTCTCTTGGCTAAATATAATACTTCTTGTTAGAAAAAGAGAGGAAAATTATTCTCAGGAAATAATATGCTAAAAGATTTTTAGTGGCTGCCAAATAATAGTAAGCTGGCTTTGCATTTATGAAGAGAGTGTATTAAATTAGAAATTAGCTATCAGATTAATTTATATATATGTATATACATATACATATGTATACACACACAAATGCATACATTATGAATTTATACTACTGTCTTAATCAGCTTGGTCTGCTATAGTAAAATACCATAGATTGGGTGGATTAAAAAACAAGCATTTATTTCTCACACCTGACCGGCACGGTCAGGTTTGGCAAGGACCCCCTTCCTTGTCGGCAGAGAGCCGCCTTCATGCTGTATCGTCACATGGTGGAGAGAGCGAGAGCCCTGGTGTCTTCCTCTTCTTATGAGGATACTAATCCCATTATAGGGAACCTCCCCCTCACCGTGACATCATCTAAACCTAATTACCTCCCAAAGGCCCCAACGCCAAACACCATCACACTGAGGGTTAAGGCTTCAACATATGAAACTTGGGGGAGACACAAACATTCAGCCCATAACAACTATATTATCATTTTTTGAAATCAATTAATAGTTGATCCTTCCATTTCTTCATCTATTTTAATTTACATGTCCATTATCTATTTTGAGCTAGACATCAACTCTAGTGCTTCTGTTATAGAAAATAGAGAATGCAAAGCAACTCATTTCTCCAGGATTAGAGCTATGATTAGGGGTGGGGGTTGGGAGAGTACTATGTCATTTTTTGCTTTCTAGTTTTAAGCTATTTTTAAATACCAAAGGTTATGTAATCTTTTCTATGGTGGAGGTTAGCACTGTACTTCTGCTGTTTTCAGAGACCGCAGAGGGGAGCATAATTACCTAATTACTCACATGCTGCCTGTAGGTAATACTAGAGTTGGCTGAAGGTAAAAACCTGTTAGCTTGGGATTTGGCCTCTCTGAAGTCTGGCCCTGTATCCAGAGCCCCGTACACTCACACACAATCTCTGTTTGTTAGCTTTGGGGCAGCGTGTGACTCACCAGTCTTTAAAGTCGTCTTGTTGCTGAAGGAAATGACAGAGTGGTTGGAAAAATCTATCAAAGTTTCCATGACTTCATTTGAAGGTTCTGGTGAATCTGCTCCAGGAAGGGGACTGAACACTAAGAGCAAATAGAGTGAGCTGATGGGGATTTTCAGATTCGGGCATCTTTCTAATACCTGGCCTTACTTGGCAAAGTTTCCAATCCAGTGTCAACATTTCACTCTCCTTTACCCTCTGGTCATTACAATGGGACCCCATCTGTGAATTCATTAACAACTACTAGTGAGTATCAGAGCTAAAAACTGAAAAACTGGACTCATTTCTCTAATAGAGATATGCAACTGTACTGTGGCTGTTCCTTAACAGCTTTCACAATCAGTTCAAAGAAAGGGACAACTAACAAGGTGTTCAGCAAAAACTCATCCTTTAGACATACATACCCTCATCCTCTCTTCATTATAATTTCTTAGGGTTTTTTAAATATAAAGCACAATTTAAAAATGTTTCTGCAGAATTTACATTCAATCCAATAAAACTTCAAATTATTCAATTAATGATTATAATGTAATAACTTTAATGATAATAACAGGTAACACTTCAAGAGCACCTCATGTAGATAACAGTGTTATTGAGAACTTGACGTGGATTACCTCTGGAATGAAAATTGCAGCATCCTCAAATGCTTGTTTATAAATAGATCTTGGGTATGTGTGTGCTTTTTTTTCCAAACTGTGTGATATACCATGTATCTTTAAAAGTACATGAAAAATATGTTTACATTTTGGAAATGATTGTGAAGTGAACACGCATGTGATTGATTACTATCCAGGACAAGAAACAGAACATCGCCACTGCCGTTGCCTTGTGGTATCTCCTCACAGAATAACACCACCTAGAGTTTAATGATGACGGTTCCTTTGCTTTTTTTGTTAAATGATCTATACATACATTCCTCTATCATGTTTAATTTGTCCATTTTGAACTTTATATTAATAAAGTCATACTGCAGGTTTTCTTTTGCGTCTTCTCTTTTCTCAACATTATGTTTGTGGGATAGATCCATGTTATTGCATGAAGCTGAAGTTCATTTATTCACTGTAAATAATATTCCATTATATGATATGCTGCAATTTATTACCCATCTGACTGTTGATGAAATTTGGGTTGTTTCTAGTCTGGGCTCTTGAATACTAATGCTATGAACATGTTTGAACCCACATCTTGGGGAAACAAATGTGAGGGTTTGTCTAGAGCAGTGGTTTTCAAATTTTAGCATCAGAGTCACTGAGAGTACTTATTTGAACACACATTGCTGGGTCCTTCCCCCAGAGGTTCCGATTCAGTAGATCTGGGGTAGGGGCCTGAGAGCTTGCATTTCTAACATGTTCCCCGGTGATGTTGACGCTAGTGGTCCTGGAGGCCACACTGGAAGCTCTGATCTAGGGTGTATAACAAAGACTGGAATTGCTAGGTCAGAGGAGAGAAGTCTCTTCAATTATAGGAAATTATCCCCAACAGTTTCCCAAAGCGGCGAGACCAGTTTCTACACCATCAGGAGAAAATGTGTAATCTCACTGCGTTCATCTAAGGCTGATTTGTCTGCCTTCTTGTTTTTGCTAATATGGTGGGTTTGTAATAGTATGTTGTGATTTTAATTTTCTTTTTCCTTTTAATGAGGTTGCGTACATTTTAACATATTTATTAATCACTTGGATTTGTCTTTTGTCAAGTGCCTGCTCAGTTCTTTTCCTCAGTTTTCCATTGTCTTGTCTGTCTTTTCCTCATTGCTTTGTAGGAATTCTTTATTTATTCTGAATGCAGGTCTTTGTTAGTTATGTGTATTACAAATCTTCTCCCCCGCTCTGGTTTGTCTTTTTACTTACTTTACAATATACCTTAATAACTTGAAGTTTTACATTTTATTGTCATAATTTTATCAACCTTTTTGTTTATGTTTGGTGCTTTTGTATTTTGTTTAAGAAATATTTCTTGACTCAAGGTTATAAGGGTATTTTCCTATATTATCTTCTGAATATAGCTTTGCCTGAAATTACCTATAAGTGGTTGCATTTTTTTCTTTTTTTCTTTCATATAGATAACCAATTATCCATGCACCATTTATTGAAAAATCTGCTTTTTACTCACAGATCTGCAGTACCAACTCTGTCATCTAGCAAGAGTCCGTATACCTATAGATTTATTCCTGGGACTTCCATTCTGTCAATTGGTCTATTTTTCTATCCCTTTACCAATACCAAAGATTACTCATTACTGTGGTTCAGGGATTGGCAAACTTTATTCTGTAAAGGTCTGGAGAGTATATTCTGGGCTTTATGGGCTGTACAGGCTACATACAGTCTCTGTCTTCTTTTTTCTTTAACAACCCTTTAAAAATGTAAAACACATTCTTAGTTCAAGGGCTGTATTCTGTACTAAATCAGGCTGTGGGCCACATATGGCCTGTAGCCATAATTTGTTGAACCCTGCTAAAGGTTTATTTTAAGATTTTATATCTGTATCAGTTAGCCTTTGCTATAAAAAAATCACACACACAAAAAACACCAGTGGGTTAAAGCAATAAGCATTTACTTTTTCTCATGAATCTCTGGCTCAGAAGGAAGGTTATGCTGTGGGTAATTCTGCTGATTTTGGTTGGCCTCTGTCACATGTTTAGGTGTCATTTGATATGAGGTTGTTTGGAATGACTCAAGTGACAGAGTAGTCTCAGACTCCTGGAGCTTAGCCTGGGCTTTTGCACAGGGCAACATGTCTCTGAGCAGGGGTGGAAGCATGCAAAATCTCTTGAGGGTAGGGTCAGAACTGGCACACTGTCACTTTTAGTGCATTCTGCCAAACAAAGAAAGTCACAAACCAGCCCATATTCAAGGGGTGAAGACATAGACTCTACTCCTTGACGAGAGAATCTGCAAAGTCATATGGTAAAAAGTGAGAATATGTGGTAGATTGCAATTGACCTACCAAAATATCTGGTGGAGAAAATTCTCCTATTTTGTTCTTTATTTTCATTAAGGCATTTGAGCTGAGTCTTGAAGTATGAATAACAGTTATCATGCAAAAAAGAGGAGAGAAATCATATGAGTAGATGGAAAGTATTTCCAACCCACCCAAATGCAATAGGACTTCTCATTTGCAAGGAATAACAGGCAGTTCTACGGATTGGGTCAAGAGTTGGAGGACCATAGAGGCTAAAGGTGAATTTGGAAAGGTAGTTTGGAGCTGAAGGGTTTTATAAGAAATGAGCAGCCATAAGGTTTTATTTTTAAGGGCTTAATCAAATGACATAATCATATTTATATATGTTTATGAAAGTTCTCCAGAGGGAGACAAGGTGGTAGATAAGGTGACTAGTTGAATTTTATAGGGATAGATTGGGTGAGAACTAACAGATGCCTGAACTAAAACAACAGCAGTAGAAATAAGAGTAGAGGGAGATTCAAGAGGTATTTTGAAGGTGTAATGATTGAGAAATAGTGAATCATAAGATGTGGAAGAGAGGGAGAAGAAAGAACCCATGACACACGTTAAGTTAAGTTTTCTTGCTCAGATGCTGTTAGTGGTAAAGCTATTCACTGAGATAGAGGACATAAGTGGAGGAAAATGGAGGGAGGCTAGAGTAGCAAGTTCATTTTTGAATACGCTGAGTTTGAGCTTGACAGGAGGTGTGTAGGAATATGGAAGTTTATGAGACAATCTGCTGATTGAATATATGAATTTGGGCCACTGGAATTGACGTCATTCTGATAAATAGACTGGGGAAATTTACCAAGGATCAGTTCTGGGGAACAGTGACATTATCACATGATGGTGGCATATTTCAATTTATCCTTTCACTATACAAACTTTATATTTTGGAATTCTCTTTGCAACTTGGAAAGCCCATGTGAAGATACTGTAGAGTCAGGGGAATGCTTCTCAGATTTTAACGTGCCTACATGTGACCTGGAGATCTTGAAAAAATGCAGATTCCAATTCAGTGAGTCTGGAGTGGGGCTGAAATTCTGCAACTTTAATGAGTTCCCAGATGATGCCGATACTGCTGGTGTCTGAACCACACTTTGAGTAGCAAGTTTATTTACAGCATTCTTAGTTGATGATGTTTTTAATTAAGTGACATTTACTATTGTCCGTTAACAGGCAGTAGCTAAGTCTGAAAGAAACCACACAAATAAAAAGCCTCTTTAAAAATCGCCCATATCTTAATAACATCCAGGTTATACATCCTACCATAAGGATGAGCAAATAAATAAATTCTGAGCAGTCTTGACCCCTGCTCCCTGTCTATAAGCCAAAAGTAAAGAACACGAATTCTCCCAGACAGGCCAGGGTGTATGCGTCCACATGTGTTACACGTCTTTGACCCAACAGCTGTCACTAAGTACATTCGATGCTCGAGAAACAGTAGGTAAGTGGTTGAATGGTCAATAAGGCTAAAAGTCAAGAGTAGATACAGAAATTGATGGAAAGTGATTTCTGCCACTGGAACCTAAACTGGCTGTGTCTCCCTCCTCTCTAATCAGAAGCAGCTTCCCTTCCAGCTGTACCGGATATTCTGTTTATTCACTTTGCACGTTAGTAGCAAGTGTCCTTTAGTGAAAACTTCATTTCCCAGCATATCTTCAGGGATCTCCAGTAGACTGGTAACAGATTATCACCATCTGTTGGCGATTATTTCCACTATGTAACAGCCTGCTCTAAGAGATATGTCCTCTTTCACCAGCAGAGCAACACCTTGGGAGAACTAGATCAGTCTCAAGAGGAGTTGCAAAAATTGCAGCTGACTGTAGATAATCTATATTAAAACAGCCTGAGGGCTTCTACTTCTATGATACACGTATTTTTTTGTAAGCTGGAAACTATAAGGTATTTTTCACATTTTTGTTTTTTGGGATCTGAAACAGATTCAGGAACAAAAAAGAACCAATGCCATTATTTTATGAAAGAATTAAAAACCACCTCATTTATTGTGTCTCCACTTTAACACTATCAGATTTTTAAAAATGATATATTTATTGCTTCAGTAAACTTATAATTAGTGGAAATTCACAAAACAGAAATATAAACGTATTTGTATAAGTATAAAATATGAGTTCTTAAACCAGCAAAAGCCCACTTGGGGGCATATACATTAATGGTAACATTTGGAATGTGATTACAGATTAAATAAGAAATATTTTATATAACATCTCAATAACTGCACTGGAACCATCCATCTGTTTTCACTCCTTCAAACTATAATCTGTTCTAGGCATGGAGGATTCTAAGCATGAAGGAAGATGATGGAACTATCTGCCTTGCTGTAGCTTATGTTTTAATTGTAGGAGGCAGACAAGCTAGCAAATAAAATATGTAATATGTTGCTGATAAGTGCTGTGGAGAAAAATAAGTGATATGAGTTAAGAAGTGCTCATGGAGAGGGAGTCATTTTAAAAAAGGTGAATTATATTTCTGGACAGTCATTGTTTACCGAAATTTTAGAGTTATTTAAGGAACATTTCAGAGGCATCAATTAGGATATAGAAAAGATAATTTCAGATGATGGTGGTAATATACTGCTTTTTGGTGCAAGAATGGAAAGGAATAGAATTTTTCATTCCCTAGAACAATGTTAATGTGCACAGAGGCATAAGCTACATACATGTTGGGGAGATGTCCAAGGTACTGAGCTCATAGCAATTTCCAGAAGAGGCAGCCTCCAGCTGCTTCTTGTCAGCTAAACAGTGAGACTGCCTAAGTCACTCCACTTCATCCTCCTTCTGTGGTGGAAGCTTATAGAAACATCAGCTAAATAGTTTCTTGCAGACTTTTTTAAATTTATAAACTTAAAAAAAAACTCTGATTGAGTAATTACTTTTTTTCCTTTAAACTTTGGTTACTTTTTCACTGAATATGTGATAATATGTTTTCATCAAAAAGGATCTACTTTCTGAAATTAAATTTCAACTTAAAGTAGAAGGAATTCAGTGTGAGATAAATCTGGGTTTAAATTCTGACTATATTTAGCAGATTGGTGGACTTTGGAAGATGACAATGTAGCTGAGATTCTGTAAAACAAACATTATAATTCATACTTCATAGGATGTGAAGATTTAATAAAATAATGTGTGTAAAGCACTTCTTGCTGTACCTGGACTGTAATAATTGCTTTAAAAATGTGAATTCTTTTTCTTTTCTCTACTATTGATACACTTCTCTGTAGGTCTCTTGTATTTCTGCACATCTTCTAAGCACAGCCAATAACAGCCTTTTATTCTGGATTATCTTTTCAAGGATGTTGGTATCATGCATTCTTGGAAGTTATAGTATTTCCTTCCAGAGCAAAGAGAAAGCATAATTACTGACTAGTATAATACAGATAATATCTCCTTCTGGAGAAAAGGCTGGGCAGCCTTGCTTTTAGCGCACTGCAAAATATTAGCGTTTCCTAAGCTTGGAATTCCTCTTCTATACCATGATCTACTGCATGTACCCTTGATGCATGCATCTAGCCCTTGTTGCATTGCCTTGTGGGAACTAAGCCTCATGAAACTGGTGTAAAAGTGATGATACTCTAGCTACTACTACTGTTGTGAATAATAAAATTTCCTTTGTCTCTGACCTGGGACTCTCATATCTTCTGCCAGCATGCATAACTGTGGTATGCTAATTGGTTAGCTTCCAAATAAGGTAAACTCTTTATGGCCCCTTCGTAGTTCTTGACACCTACACTTCTCTACTCCAGAGGTTCTCTACGGCATACACAGCAAAATTCTGTTTTCATAATTTAAGCCATTTCCTTATTTGGTTTTAAAGCTTAATTATTGTAATGGGAATCAGAGAATTTGAATGTTCTAGCTCTAAAATTTAAAAGTTAGACTTCAGTTTTAAAGTGGTATATCCCTTGCAGTCTCTAATGCTCTCTCTCCTAACTTCTTACTAAAATAATTATGAAGACATAGATAGTGATGAAAACCTTCATAATAAACACTAGAAATAGTAATCAACCCATTGCCAGAATCTGAAAATGTTCATTAACAACAAATTTATTGAAAGTAGATTGCACAGGGAATGTGCATCCCATATGGAGCTCATACTTCCAGAAAACTGAGAAATTGACTTAAGGATTTTAGGAACCCTGTCATTTCCTCAATGTCTGTCTCCTGGATTGGAAATACAAAGATTATACCAACCAGGAGAGTAAAAAGCATCCCTTTAATGTGTGAATACTGCTTTCTTGAGAAAGCCAGAATGCTGCTTCCTTCATCCTGCCCCATTGTTCCACAGTTGTGTCTTTCTTCCTACATCCAGTGAGACTGCTGGACAGGAGGTTTGTGTAGGGGTCAGAAAGGGGCATGAGCAATGAGGTAGAGGAGGGGCTGGGGCCTGAAACATAGAACAGATCTAGGAAGCATCATTATAAGAGTTTAGACTGGGGATTTTATGTTATCAGATACTGGTCTCTGTACAGTGTCGACAATCAGGCAGTAAGGGAAAGAGCAGATTTTGATCGGGGCAGAAGAGCCATGGTAGTTGAAAAGATGGCAGACACCAGTGAAATAGCTAGGAGCTATGCACATTAACCTGCAGAGAGGAAACAGAGTGTTTCTCTGAACATTCAGAATAAACTCATATCTCTGAAAACATTTCAATATAAGAACCAGAAGAAATGTTACAAAACTATTTAATACTCTTAATAGGACAACAGAAGGTATGGAGCAGAAAGCCATGCAAGAAATCACAGAATAAAAATATAAGCTTTATGAAGGCAAGAATCATTGATTCATTACAGCTGTTTCCATAATCTTGCTCAATAAATACTGTGGAATGATGAATAAGATAAAAAGGCAGAAGGATGAGAGAAAGAAATATTTCTAGGGAACTAAATGTAGAAATAACAGAAATAAAATCTGCAGTAAGAAAAGACTAAAAACTGGAATAATTATTGAAAGTAAGAACAAAAGCACAGAACAAAGACATAAAAATAGGCAAATAAAATTCTCTAAAATATATGTTAAAATGTTCTTAGGACACTTAAAATTATATCTACAATAATTAAAATAGAATGCAGACCTTTTATTTCCAGGAGAAGATGAACCAAAGGTAATATAGTCAATGTTGAAAAATTACAACATAAGCAAAGGAACATGGTTTGTGCATTAAGGAATAGTCTGTCTAGTAAGAGACAAATATATAAAACAATACATATGGTACAATATAATTGCCAGACAATAATTGCCAGCTTAACATGTTAGGGAGATTGATGTAGCACTGTCCAAGGAGGTGACATGTAAACTGTCTTGAAGGATAAATAGGATTTCATGATGGGAAAGATATTCCAAAGACTGTAAGGGCATCCCAAATAATTTTCAAGGATATAGGGTATTTAGGAAATAGTAAATAGTTTGATATGGCATGAGGAGAAGATATATGGAAGAAAATTGCAGGAAAATAGTCTAGAAGAGTAGAGAAATAGCAAGTTTCTCCCTTATTCAATATAAATGTTTGTGTACACACATATGTGTATATGTTTAACTTTTTTGAAGATGTACAGGGAATTACCCATTTTGTTTTCAGAGAATGTAATGTGATAACTTTCACTGTTGCCTTGAATCTGTATTCAAATTGTTATTTTATTTGTTTACATTTTATTTCCTCAAATATTTTTCAAGTAGGAAAACTTTTTACACTTCTTGCAAAGTATAATGAAGAAACCATCAACTCTGGAGTTGGAGAGATCTGGATCCCATCCATGTTTATCAGATGTTGACTTTGATCAAGGCATTGCACTTATGTAAAGCGTGCTGTGTGATGCCTGTGATTATGATGGCTCTTAAAATCATTGGATCTTTGGAAGGGATAGACTTACTCTATAACTTAGAAATTTTCATTTAAGCCTATGTAATCTAACATTGGGCCTGGCACACAGAGTAGGTGCTAAGTAAGTGTTATTCCCATTAATTTCTCTGTGTTCTGTATTGTCAACCACAGATCCCATTTAGTAGTAGCCTCTCTGGAAATATTATTATTTAGATTAAATCAATGTCAATGTAAAAAGATATGATGGTTAAAAAGGCAGACTCTGGAACCAAATGCGTAGATTTGAATCTCGGCTCTATCGCTGTTGAGGCCATATGACCATGTGGCTATATCTCTCTGTTTACCCATCAGTATAAAGGAGATAATAAATACTTACCTCATAAGGTGGTCATATATTAAAAGAGTTAATACATGTAAAGCATTTGAAACAGTGCTGGCAACAGAGCAACACTTAAAAAATGGTAGCTCATATAATTATTGAAAAGCTAGGACATGCTTTTGATGGTGGTTTCTCAGATGCATCTTATGTTTAAGCTCCCTGCGGTTTTCAAAGAGTTTTGCAGACAAAAGGAGAGATTAAAAATTTGCTGTATGTGATTACCAGCAGAAGTGCATCTTCCTCATTAACTATCAAAAAGTCTGTACATATTATCTTACCATGGTTAGGTCTAAATCCAAATTTTTAAAGTCAGAATAGAATAAGGTCTTCTAAATCCAATGCTCATTCGAAAGATATCTTAATCATAATATGTCATACCTCAAATTGAAGAACTGTTGATACCTCAGTTTCCTTATCTGAAAAATAGTCACAATAACATTTATTTCTATGTTTGATATTAAACTGATAGAATTAAATGTGATAATGCACTCAAACTGATGACCTTACGTGTAATTTAATATACACTCTCTTAGCCATTGTTATTATTATTGATCATTTTCAAATTGTCTCCCAATTTGTTTCCTTGCAGATCTGCTTAACATTTATGAGTAATTAGGAGAATATGGCTGCTGAATCTAAGAGGCAAGACTTTGGTTCCGGTTGTAATCTCGTATAACACCAATGAAATCAGGTGCACTTCTTTGACCCTTTGATAAGGCCAGGCTATCAAATCTTTAAATATATTAGTAACAGGAGGAAAATCTTTTTTAGAGTCTGACTTTCTGCTCCAATGTTTATTTCTTTTGAAACAAGAGAAGAGACAGATCCTAGATTCAATTCTATATTGTCTGATAGTTATTTAAAATAGTATATTCATATTTCTATTTCTCTCATTCAACTTATTGCTTTTTCCGTTTTTTTCTGTCATTGTGTTCAGTTGGATAAAAGATTAATTCTTAACTTGATGATAGTTATAATTTCCAGGTGTAAAACTTTTGCATCTTTTTCTTTACAAATTTGGCTAGTGGCTATTTTCTTCTTATAGTCCCAGTTTTTAGTCTACTTCTCTTCCCATGTTTGTGTTGTGCTATAGGATAAATATTTTATACTATGGTATATAATTTTGAAATCCTTTGATTTAATTCTTCTAAAATGTTTGACACAATTTGATTTTGATTGTGTAAGATTGACTCAATGTAACTTATTTTATAACATATTTTTCCATAAAAAATCCTGAATCATCACTTACAAAGTAGTACTATTAATGTCTGTGTAGGCATTAGGTTTTTGAGTCAAGTTCTATGTTTCCAAATTAGTTCTGCTATTAAAAGTAAAACTTCTTTTAATGGAACAGGATCAAGAGCCCAGAAATAAACCCACACATCTATGGACAGGTAATTTTTGACAAGGGAGCCAAGAACATACAATGGAGAAAAGAAAGTCACTTCAATAAATGGTGTTGGGAAAACTTGACAACCACATGCGAAAGAATGAAAGTAGACCATTATCTTACACCATACACAAAACTTAACTCAAAATGAATTAAAAACTTGAATATAAGACCTGAAACCATGAAACTTCTAGAACAAAACATAGGCAGTATGCTCTTTGACATCGGTCTTAGCAACATATTTTCAAGTACCAGGTCTGACCAGGCAAGGGAAACAATAGAAAAAATGAACAAATGGGACTACATCAAACTAAAAATCTTCTGCACAGCAAAGGAAACCATCAACAAAATGAAAAGATAACCTAACAATTGGGAGAAGATATTTGCAAATCATATATCTGATAAGGGGTTAATATCCAAAATATATAAAGAATTCATACATCTCAACAATAAAAAAACTAACAACCCAATTAAAAAATGGGCAAAAGACCTGAGCAGACATTTCTCCAAAGAAGATATACAGATGGCCAACAGGCACATGAAAAGATGTTCAAAATCATTAACTATCAGGGAAATGCAAATCAAAACTACAATGACATATCACCTCACTCCCATCAGAATGGCTATAATTAACAAAACAGGAAACATGTTGGAGAAGATGTGGAGAGAAGCGAACTCTCATACACTGCTGGTGGGAATGCAAACTGAGGAAGCCACTATGGAAAACAGTATGGAGATTCCTCAAAAAATTAAGGATAGAACTACCATATGATCCAGCTATTCCACTGTTGGGTATTTATCCATAGAACATGAAAACACAAATGCGTAAAGATATATGCACCCCTATGTTCATTGCAGTATTATTCACAATAGCCAAGACTTGGAAGCAAGCTAGGTGCCCATCAAGGGGCGAAATGGATAAAGAAGATGTGGTGTATATACACAATGGAATACTACTCAGCCATGAGAAATGATGAGATCCAGCCATTTGTGACAACATGGATGACCTTGAGGGTATTATGATAAGCAAAATAAATCAGAGGGAGAAGGTCAAATACCGTATGATCTCACTCATAAGTAGAATATAAAAACAACAACAAACAATCCCATAGAGACAGAGATTGGATTCGTGGTTACCAGAGGGGAAGGGGGGAAGGAGGAGGGCAAAAAGGATGATTAGGCACATTTGTGTGGTGATGGGTTGTAATTAGTCTGTGAATGGTGAATATGATGTAATCTATAAAGAAATCGAAATACAATGATGTACACCTGAAATTTATATAATGTTATAAACCAATGTTACCACAATAAAAAAAAAAGAATATTGAATAAAAAAAATTATGGTACATCCATGCAATGAAATACCATTCAGCAATAAAAAGGAATGAACATAAAAAATAAATAAATAAATAAATGATATAAGAAAACAAAAACAAACAAAAAAAATTCTTTTAGAGTAAATTTGTAACACAAAACAAGCGTTTATATTCTGACCAAACTGTCTACTTCCAACTCAAGAAAAGCACTGACAGTTTTCATTAGGAGTATTTATTTTTTGTTATACAGTCTCTCTATGGTAGGACACAAGAATATACAGCTTGAAACTTTTACTCAGGCTTATTATTCATGTACCAAATCTTGTTAAGAAAATATATTTCCCATCCCACTTTTGTGATTTAGCTTTATTTGAATAGTTTGAAGACGGGTTTAAAATAATCATATGTGGAATAGGAATAAATTTGGAAAAGTAGAATTTAAAATATGCCTTTCTCTTTTGGTAAATAATAAGTGATAGTAGCATTACCGTGAAGAACCAAGAAAATATTCTTTTTGGAACATCTTTTGGTAAAACCATTGACTGCAGGGAAAAAGGAGATGTGATGCGAGGGAAGTTCTACTCGCACTTAGAGAAGGAATATGCTGTGAACTGTCTGCTGGTGGCGGGGAGTAAGCTGGCTCAGAAAATCAAGAGCTACTTACTTAGTATTTTGAATACTCAGTTTCTTCAAAGTAAAGAGGTTGCAATTCAATACAATACAATAGTGGTCAACAGTGCTTTTACAGACATTACTAAAACATAATCTCAAACTCAAGGAAACTTTTATGTAAATGATTTTTTTAAACCTCCAAAAATTTAAAATTCAACTCAGTTTATTTTTATTAGATGAGATCCTGGCTAGTTTCCACTTCCTGAGGCTTTTTATTCTGAGTTTATTTTTAAGGCTAATTGTCCTCACCTACATAAACTTCCTGGGTTTCAGAATACTTAATTGGCTGGTCAAGTGTCTCTGCTATCCAGATGACCGTTACCTATCAGGCATCCTCAAAGGGACCCAAAATTCAGACCAGATGCTACTTACTCAGGGGTACAGGGGGAACTGAAGCATTAAATTGGGGCAGTATTGGCCAACATGTGTAGCTCATCATTGCAAACAAGTGCTCAGCCAATGGAGTGGCATATTGTCATTGTGATCCATAACTGTTGGAAGAGTTCCAGAAATGACATAAGGAATTATGCATTAATATGGAGCAGGTGGCAGGCAGGCACCCAAGGTGGGTTAAATGAATGAAGAACTTACTCTGGAAGTTGAATAAGTTATAGATTGACATAATTTGGATATGTAGGCAAAATCTTGGCAAAAAAAGAGTACTCATATTTGGGTTCTCGTTATTCAGAAGGTGATCTGAAACTTATACAAAGAAACTGGATTTAAAGTGCTCTAAGCAATTAAATGTCATACAAGATTTGCCCTTTTTAATCACAAAATCAGAGTTCCAGAATAATTTTTATCTTTTTCTACATAAAGGGAAATAACAGTAATTTTATACCTTAAAGGAAAGAACAAAATATTTAATATTTGCCTTTTGGAAAGTGAAATGACAGGGTAGCATTAGGAGACACACACGGGCAGGAGATGCTCCTAGACCGCCACTCTGAGTTATCTGAATAAAAGAAAATCTCACATCCCTTTAGATTTCACAGGCTCAGAGAAATGTGAAATATTTGACATTTTCACCTTAGTGTTTTCACACATCGAAGAGACACCTTTCAAGAGTAAGTAGCAAATTTTCTTTTCCTGTTGAAAACTAGTTTTGCAACTCAAAGGGCAAATAAGGAAAAATGTTGCCTTATAATTTTCTGAAATGCTACAACTCACGTGCAGTAAACTTCAGTTCCACTGGCTGTATCTGCACGTGGCCCCAGGTCAGAATCTTAGTTGTGGAATTGCAGAGAACAGAGAAATTATCCCTTGTAACCAGTCTACCATGTATGTGAAAATTGGAAAAAGTGTAAAAATTTTGCATTGACGGAGTTCAATTCTTTCAGCCTTAGTGACACATTTAGTTGTCACTTGAGTTTTAATTGGCTAAAATTAGGCCCCTTACTTTCAAGGAAGCTATGCCAGGTTTTAATTGTGCAGCAGTGACTTCATTCACTCTTGTTGTGACCTCTCAGAAATGAAAACCAAGGTGATTTTTGCATACATGAATGTTATTTTTTGAAAATAAATAAAGGGACAAGATGAGGCTGAGATATGTGGCCTATCAGATGTTGAAAATAGATATGCTGCACTTCTAAGCACAAGTGAGGACCTGTAAGATCATAGAGGCCACTTAGGAAACAGTGAAAAGGTCTAGAAAGTTGTAGACCTCTCTCTTCAGCACCAGAGAGAGGATATGTATTTAAACATTAGTCAGCAGAGAATGATTATAAGGATTTGGGAAAGGGTATAGCACGATTAGTGTGGTGTTATCACGGAGAGCATTTTGGCAGCAGTGTGCAGAATAGAATGCAAAGGAGAGAAACAAGGAGTGGGAGTTGTGATGCTGTGTGGGGTTGGAACGTCAGGCACTGGTTTCTGCAGACCTCAGTTTGAAACCCAAGCCCAGTAAGCATGAGTTCCAACCTCCTGCTTCTTACAGAACTGGAGCATCAATCACATTCTGTCCCATCGAGGTGGTACCTGCTCCTCAGGGTTCTGAGCACCAACTCTGTGGGCCTCTCCCTCAAGCTCCTTGGATCTGATATTCCCAGTCTCCACCATTTGGTTCCCTTAGCCCTAGTGGAGCTGTCCCTGCAGTTATCATTTCTGGGTTACCTGAGTGTCCTCTTTTTGCTTTTTTGGGCCTTCAGAGCATGTATAAGCTGATCACTACACTAAATCTCTCTGTTGCAATACCTAGTGTGGTTTCCATTTTCCTGGCTGGACTCTGACTGATAGAATGAGGGTGAGCAGCTGTATAATCTATGTAGACAATGTGGCAGGAATATTAGAGAGTAGAAGTGTGGGCATGGTCAGGGAAGATAAGTAGTTGCATGTGATAAGACCACATAGCTGAACATGTCATGTCCTGAAAATCAAGCTGGGGAAAATTAGGGTGGATTTCAGTGACATCTTAAGTGTCTCATGATGTACAGGCAAAACTGACTTCCTCAACTTGCATCACCCATCCCAATAATTTCCTGAGGAACACACTCATCTAGCCTAATTCTTAAAATGTGATAGTCTTTAAAAATATATGGAGACTCTTAAGCTTCCTCATCAAGTTAAGTGGCCCATAGGGGCATCCAGGGGAATGTCTAGTAGGCAGATGGATATATGGTTCAGAGCCTCATGAGGACAATCTGGACTAGATATATGTGTTTTGGAATCATCAGTACAGATGACAATTGAATTTATGGGGGTCATTGAGGTCAACCAGGAAGAGAGCAGAGAGGGAGAGAACAGAATGCTTATGGCAAAACATGAGAAGAAGCAACAGTTCCCATGATTTTTCAACAGAGTCCCTGCTCTTTAAACAAATCAATCTGATTTCTGTCTCTCACATTACTTACTAATCCCTGCCTATAACCCTGGAATAAGTTATCTGCTATTTTTCAGAAATACTTGCTGAGAAGATAACATGGGATAGGAGAATAGGCTTGGGCTTCAGGTCCTAAAGTCTTGGGTTTGACTTGGGGTTGACATAAAGTCATAGCTGTGCTTCTTAATAGTTAGGATCTCCTTAACCTCTAAGATTCTCTGTTTTCTCTCTGTTATATAAATAATGATAATAGTTTCCTCTGAGCTTGTTGTGTGCATTAAGAATCATACAACAAACATTTGTCGGTCAGCTACTAGGTGCTAGTTGCTGCTAAGTTGTCACTGTGATACATGAGGAAGAAGAGCTCACCATCCGATGGGGGTGACAGACACATTATGAGGTGAATACGATGCAGTGTATAAAGTGAAGCAGTAGAGAAAGTATACAGTATGGGGGCAGGGAAGGATTCAGAGACAAGATTTTAGCTGTTTAAGCTGAATCTTGAGGTAAACATGGGAGTTAACTCAATGGAAATATAATAGTATACTATTCGAATTTAATGTCAGGTGCTTAGTAAAGGCACTTATTTCTTTCCCTTTGCCTACATCCTTCCAGCCCTGACTTAAGATTCAGCTTATTCAGAACAATCTCCTGAGCTTACGGGCTTCCTTTGTACTTCCCTATAATCCTTTATTCTAATTCACTTGAACACACATAGATTGTTTCGTTTTTATCATCTTACTTTTGTGGATATAGTTGATAATTGCCCTTATATTTTAGTAAGTGTCTCTATTTTGTCTTTTTAAATAGAAATAAAACTTACCTGGGAAAGTTATTTTTAATCTTCTTTTGACGTCTGTCACAGTGTTCAATATATAGTAAACATTTGATAAAATTTTTTCAACTATTTTTATCATATAAACAGCTGACAACACATCAATGAAAAAGTATTCACAAAATGATTCTCAATACATACTCATTTTGCTCTTACATAAATCATAGAAGAAGATCACAAGTAGGTGGTAGCAACACAAAGACCATAGAGGACGTGACAAGAGCAGCCTCCCAGCATGGTGGGAAATGATGGCTGAGAGCAGCGGGTGGAGGAGAGATGCCGAAATGAGAGGGTCATGACAACCTCTACAGGCAACTCTTCCCAGAGGTTTTGCTGTGAAGGTGGCAGGGGAATATGATGTTACTTACTGGGGAATAGAGGGGATGGGAGGGGGATTTGTTTTTTTAAGTAATAGGAAGACTCCAGAACATGTTTGCATATTCATGAGCATGTCCCGGTAGAAAAGGGGAAATAGATGACTTAGGAGAAAGCCCTCAGACCTTTGGCAAACATCTTTTCCGTCTTCTGTAAAATGCAGAGTCTAAAATTGAAGTCCACCAAATTATTTCTAGCTTAAATATTCTGAAGTTCTATGACTATTTATTCTTTTATTTTTGGGGATCATTGTCCCACAACTGACATGACTGTATTACTAATACAATGTTAGAATTGAAATATAATTGTACTCCTAACAGAATATGAAGTAAACATAAAATAGAATGTTACTCTGATTTTATATTGGTGGATGTTATCTGTCTCAAAGCATTAAAAACAAGACTGTTGTGCTCAATGAAATCTCTTGGACATATAAAACATGACAGACCTTTCAGAATACGTGACTCAAGGAATTTGAATCCAAAGGAAAAATATTTTCAGTCACAATTCATACAGGGTTCTTTTTACAGCATAGTGAAGGGGAGTCGTGTGACCAGCTCATGTCTACAGGGATTGCTGGACGAGCCTCCATCTTATCACTCACAGCATGAAGTGGGCCGTGTACCCCGCTTCTCAGGAAAGTGTTACATGATCTGTGAAAAGGGGGGAGGTCTCTCGACTTTAGGTAAGACAAAGCACGCATTGTTTTTCATCAATAGAAGAGCAGGCTGGCTGTGGCATCTCCCACTCTGTTGACAGCCAGTGTTTTGTCCACAGATTTTTCTGTCTAGAAAAATCTTTTACCACCAGCTCTTTTACCACCTTATATAGCAAAAGACTGAGAACTTAGTGTACGCATCTTAGACGTGAAACAGGGTCTTCTTGATCCCTGAAGAGAAGGAGAGAAGTTTTGTTTGTCTGATCCCTTTGGCCTCCCTCTGTTCTGATTTAGAAACTCTGATTGTTGCAGGCTGTTCTCCAAACCATACTCACCTTCGCCCCCAAATTATGCTTCACAGACGAGACTGGTGCAAAGCAACATCCTTGAAAATGTCCTCACGTGATCAGTGGTTTCAGTTTGGAATCTGGTGCTGGTTTGTGGAAGAGAAGAGAAGGAAATTTTTCCTGTCCTGGGGATTTTGTATGTTTTTCTGTCTCTTGGATTTTTTCCCCTTAAAATGTGATTGTGAAAAGCAGATGTTCAGTAAAGCTGAAAGTCTTGGAAATATTCATCATTGCATGGTAACTCAGTACCTCAGGGTAGATACTGTCTGTAGCAGCAAAATAGTTCTTTTTTTAAATGCCTGTCATGGAATTGTAGCCATTGAACTGATGCAAAATATGCCCTCTAAATTTAGCCTGCATTCAAATCTGTTTATTGTCTAAAGAAGTCATGCAGTGCCAATTAAGGGTTTGTTTTTTTTTAATAATCTTTCATAAACCAACTGCATATTTATTTTGCTGACTAGAGAGTCAGATAAAAATACCAAAAATTAAGTTTCTCCGTTAAATATCAAAAAATTAATACCAAGGTCATCTTAAAAACTTACTGAGATCCCAACTTTGCCTCCAGCAGCAGAGTCCAATGTCTGGCATTTGGCAACACATAGTGAAAAGTCATTTTCACTGCTATTTTGGTGTAACATCATGGAGAACTAGAAATGCCCAGGATGTCAATCATAGCCCATTGTTGTAAGGTGACCTTATCATTTAAAGTGCTGCACACGTTCAAAGTTTCTCACCTATAGGAAACATTCAAAACGTGGAGTGTTTGTTCAAATTACTATTCTAGTGACAATAATATACTGTAATCACCTTTATTTTCTGACATTTGTCTTTGTAAAGCATGTGATTCATTACATTGGTTTTATATTGAAGAAATAAATTTGAAACAAACATTTTGTTACAGCAGAGGGTGCTATTCATAACTAGTTTCTTGAATACCAGGTAACTAATCAGTCATGGATATATTAACAAGTTATTCATGTTTTTCTTGTTTTCACTCTGAAGTAAATAAAAAGAGGCCCTTTGGCTGGGGTGTTATGTGATATTATAATGATACAGTTCTGATAATAATTTCTACTGGGGAAATATAGTAGCTGTCTTTACATTTACTAAAGTAATAAATAAGCAAACTTCTAGCTCATATACAATCTTTCCTCAGTTTGTTACTTTCTGAAAATTGCTTTGAAAGTTAATTAGAACTGTATAAAATATAGCCAGCTTGCCAATCCCTAAGAACAGCACACCAATGGGGAATACTTTATCAAAAAAGCAAGTGGTTTATTTCACTGGCTAGATTTGGCAGTGTACTCCTATGGCTGCAACCCAGTCTTTTGAGTAACCTAGCCTCCTCTCCTCCCGCCACCCCCCCCATTTAATCTTCAATTTGTACATTGAGCTCTGTGGTCGTACACTTGTGAAGGTGTATTTGAGAGCTATTTCTGGTCTGTAAGTTTAGCTGTATTATGTCGACTATTTGCATAATGCATAACAACCAAGACAGGGCCTCCTCCCAGACTGTGTTCAGTTCATGATCCATGACCTGATTTTTCTTATCAACCAAAATTTAGTGTTCTGTTAGAGAGTGACCCTTTTAGTCATAATCATCCTATACTAAATCATCAACATACAGTTTCAGGCTAAACTGGCAATAATCCTTTGAATGCTTACAGATGCCACAAAAAAATGAGGGCCAATGTGTATTCCACACTATAGGCTGATGCGTGCTTGAGGTGTCTGGGCAGCAGGGAATGGGAGGGGCTGTCACCAATGAAAGGAGGGACAAAAAGAGTCACAGAGGCAAAAAGTGAGTGAGTTGTGTGGGTCTGATTTCATAGAATAATCAATCCCGACCTTTTTCCAGATGTCAGTCTTTTGAGAATCTGATTAAAGCTGTGATTAATTCTTTAGATAAAAGCAAATATGCATATATACAAGGTTTTGCATAAAATTTCTAGCAGTTGCTAGGTCTCCAGAAGTCTCAGGTTAAGAGCTCCCACTGGGACCAATGGGTAGGGGTTTCAGAGCAGAAAAAAGATGGAGATCATTATATTAACGTAGGTGCAAATTTCTAGGAGAAAAAGAAAGATAAGGTAGTAACAAGGGGAAGAAGCAAAAGGGCTCATGTAAACACAAAAACAATGGGATCGAAGCAACAATGGCAATGCGAAATAGAACTGCAGATAAATTATCTGGAAGATTTGTTATCTTATGAGGAATTAAACTGTTGGAAAAATTCTTCAGAAGAACTGAAACATCTTCAAAACTCAGTCTGAAGGAGATATAATTTTGACAGATCTTGAGTGTTCTTGGCAGACACTTAGAAGCCTCCCAGGGATGTTGGAGTTGCTGATCACATCAAAATCAGCAGGGCTGTGGTCACTGTTGATAAGAGAGAGTTTGTTAAGGAGAAAGAAATGTCATGTCACCCTGGCTTTGGGATATGCTGAGTGAAAGAGGGGAACTGGAGTTTAGATTACAAGGGAAGTGTGTTTGAGCCACAGATGAAAACGAGCAGTTGCAAGCATCCTTCGGCTATTCAGTGTCAAGGGACGCAAGGTGGGGGGCGGGAGGGGGTCCTCAACTCAACTGATGGCAGGACGTGGTTTGGAGAGAGTGTACCTATGCCCTGATGCTGATTTGGTGACCCAAGAATCAAGAGACTCTCGTCCTAGCTCTGGATTTGCCACAACCTAGTTTCGTGAATTTGAATGTTATCTCACATCTCTGGATCTCTTTTTCCGGCTCAGAAAAAGGCCACAGGAGGCCCAAATGATCTCTGAGATTCCTTCCAACTCTAGAAGTCTACAGTTACTGCAGAGAATGGAACTCAATGGGAAGAAGAGCCACATGCATCAACAATGCTTTGCTTATTTCAAAAAAGACCTCTTTCTGTCTATCTGATGCTTTAGGTGTGTTGATGAATAATTTTAAGTAGGTTACTATCATCAGTTTCATGAAATAGAATAAAGACAATTCTCCCAGGGACATCTTGACAGTTGTGTGTTTCTATAACAGTTGGAAATCAGCAATGTTAGTTAACTTTAAAAAAGCAAATACTGCATTTATTTACGCTATTTGCTGTGTGGAAACAGTACGGCCAGCGTCAGCCGCAGAACATTCTGTAAGAAGCAGTTGTGGTTTCCAGATGAAGGCAAGCAGGGAGTGTTTTCCCAGGCTGCTTCAGGGAGCGTCTGAGATATTTCAGTACATTTCGCATCTTGGCACAGTGAACCTGGTATAAATTCTCTGTGCCTGGTTGTCTGTCTCCCGCTCCAATTAATACCTTCTTATTTTGGCAGACTAGACCAACTGGGAACTTATGTGGGATAGTAGAGCTGGTTCCAGTGGTCTCGGCGGTGCCTCAAGTCTCCTGTCGGGTAGATTCTTGCAGGATGAGGCTGGAAGTGCCACTTAGAGGGTCTGATTCTAACCTCTGTGTAAGCGGAAACCCAGTCCTCGTGTTCCCCGACTGGAGCCCGGGCTCCACACAAAGATTGTGTCAATAAAAAGTAAAGAATACTTGGGGGCCGGCCTGGTGGCGTAGTGGTTAAGTTCGCATGCTCCAACTTGGCAGCCTGGGGTTCGCAGGTTCGGATCTCGTATGCGGACACATGCACCGCTCATCAAGCCGTGCTGTGGCGGCATCCCGTAAACAAAATAAAGGAAGATGGGCACAGATGTTAGCTCAGGGCTAATCTTCCTCAGCAAAAAGAGGAAGATTGGCAATGGATGTTAGCTCAGGGCCGATCTTTGTCACCAAAAAAAAAAAAGTAAAGACTACTTATTTCATATATATTTAAAGCTTATGAGTACTTTGTATGTCACATTAAGACATTACTCAAGCCATGCTTTGGTATATGCAAACCTGCCAGTCCATGCTTCTTGTTGAAAATTTCCTGAATAATTGTCCTATAACATTTTAAATAGGAAAGGATTATTTGTCATGATTGCTGAAAAACTATTTTTGAGGGGGCACAGCATCAGAGGTCCTTTAAATCACTTGGTGGTTAAAATGTGGGACAAACACTGAAAGTAAAATGAATTCAGGCTAAAACAAGAGATGTGAGTCCATTCTATCCTCTATTAGACAGACGCCATTTAGAGCAGTGCCCAGCCTGGGTTTTCTGGATCTCTGAGGAGTTGAAGGTACAGAGTTATTTAACAATATCTTTTCCTCAATATGAGTAATGATTATTGACTATAGTCTGATGAAATAAAAGTATCAGTTCTCTAATGTGAAAGGTCTACACAATTATTATTAGTATTTTTTTTGTGAGGAAGATCAGCCCTGAGCTAACATCCACCAATCCTCCTCCTCTTTTTTTTTTTTTTTTGCTGAGGAAGACTGGCCCTGGGCTAACATCCATGCCCATCTTCCTCCACTCTACATGGGACGCTGCCACAGCATGGCTTGACAAGCGCTGTGTCAGTGCACGCCCGGGATCCGAACCAACGAACCCCAGGCCGCCACAGTGGAGAATGTGCACTTAACCGCTTGCACCACCGGGCCGGCCCCTACAACTATTTTTTTTTTTTTAAAGGAAATCCTCATACTCCTAAAACTGTTAGTTCCAGTTGCCATATTTAAACTATGTTAATATATGAACAAACGGAAAGACATTTGGAAGACAATGAGCAGGATGAGCCTAGGTTAATACAAATGAGCAGGATGAGCCTAGGTTAATACAGTAGAAAGATCGCTGGTTTTTGTGTTAGAATGCTTATATTCTGGTCTCAGCTTTATCATCCATTATGAGTGTGATCTTGAGGAATTTACTTTATTTCTATAAAATAGATAGCATTTGAAAATGGATAGCCTAATGTGGTAGACAAAACCGTAAGATGCGCCTCACAGTTTCCACTCCGTAGCACATATGCCCTGTGTAATCCTTTTGAGTCTGGGTGGCACCTGTGCATATGAGGGAATAGTGCTCCCATAATTATTGATGTTCTATGTTACATGGAAAAGATGAAGGAAATGTAATGATGTGATAATGATCAATCTTGGGGAGACGGGTAGTGACTGGAAGGAAGCATTATGCCGACTCCTAGGTGCAGACAATGTTCTCTCTCGTGGTCTGGATGCTGGATACTTGAGTGTGCACAGTTCATGTGAATTCACAGAGCTATAAATGTGTACTTCCCGGATGTTTATTGTGTTAGTGCATTTATATGCACTTTAAAAATGGTATTTTTCTTTTAAATGATTAAAAATTAAAAATATCTAAATGATAAAAACATAAAATTATTTAAATAAAGCTGACATTAATTTGTTTTAAAAATTTATCTAAATGTTATTAAATATTTCATTAAAGTAACACTATTCACGATTCTAGCAATGTTAATCTAGTTGCCAAGGAAGGAATTGATTTCATCTGTGCTTCAGCTGCAGCTGAAAACGAGCAGTTTCCTTCAGCGATTCAGCATAAAGGGACACAAGGTGGGGGAGGGGGTCCTCACCTGAACTGAGGGCAGGACGTGGTTTGGAGTGTACCTGTGCCCTGATGCTGATTTGGTGACGCAAGAATCAAGAGACTCATCATGTCCTAGCTCTGGATTTGCCACAACCTAGCTTTGTGAATTTGAATGTTATCTCACATCTCTGGATCTCTTTTTCCTGCTCAGAAAAAGGGCCACAGGAGGCCCAAATGATTTCTGAGATTCCTTCCAACTCTAGAAGTCTACGGCTATCTCAGAGAAGGGAAATCAATGGGAAGTTCCACGTATATTTAAATTTAAGGGTAATATGATTTGTGGAGTATTGCAAACTGTCGTTCAGCCACCATCTGCAACTGATGTGGGCATTATGCTAATTTACAAGTAGTCCAGAACCACAAATTGAAACACAAAAAGAAGTAAGAACATAAATGCTTGACACTACTATGATATGATACTTCATTATTCAAGAATCATACTACCTAGGAGGAAGAATTTTTTAATTAATTAGCCTTTCTTTTACTAAACCCTCTTCAACCTAACAAAGGCATTACCTATTTCTGATACTGGGATATGCACAACCACAGATCTTCATGGTGTTCAGATGCAGTCACCTTTTGTTACAAGGACATATGGACCAAGATGTGAGAAATATTTCACTGGAGCCTGAACAGTTTCAGAAATGGAAGAGGATGTTATTCAGGTCACATCCTGCCAGCACTGGGAGCAGGATCCCATGCGCCCAGGTGCCCATATCTTCTTTAGTAAATGTGTTTGTTCTTTTATTTTGTTTATGATATGTGGGTCCTCTAAAGTCTAGGGCCCAAAGCAGAAGCCCCTTTTGCCTGTGTCTAAGGGCAGACTGACGGACAACACTAAGGGTTGTTGAAAAATTTAGCATTTGAAGAGGAGAGATACATAACGTCATTCTATGCCATAATAAAGGAAAGAAATGTGATTTACTGTATGAAATAATATATATTTGCTGTCTAAGTACTGGAAAATTATCCATCAGCACCATCATATTTATGCTTTGCATTTAACAGCAAAGTCTTGTTTTCTTCCCTTGCCTGAAGTACTCATTGTGGTTTTTGTTTTTTTGTGTGTGAAGAAGATTAGCCCTGAGCTACTGTCTGTTGCCAGTCCTCCTCCTTTTGCTGAGGAAGACTGGCCCTGGG
Organism: Ceratotherium simum simum; assembly: GCF_057802395.1. Taxonomy (NCBI): domain Eukaryota; kingdom Metazoa; phylum Chordata; class Mammalia; order Perissodactyla; family Rhinocerotidae; genus Ceratotherium; species Ceratotherium simum. The sequence continues at coordinate 60,315,838 of NC_141911.1, forward strand.
CTAACATCCGTGCCCATCTTCCTCCACTTTATATAGGACGCCACGACAACATGGCTTGACAAGCAGTGCGTCGGTCCGTGCCTGGGATCTGAACCTGCGAACCCCGGGCCGCCAGAAGTGGAGAGCGAGCACTCAACCACTACACCACCTGGCCAGCCCCCTATTGCGTTTTATCATTTATTTTCAAGTTGATATTTTTCTTAGTGAAAGTTTCTGCTTATTAATATTCATCAAGATAAAATATTTTTGTCTTTCTATATTTTCCTCTCTTTCATCATTCACATTGTAGCTATATTTTTCCTAATATGAATTTCTTAGAAAAATGCTTCCTAATATCAAATATTGCTATGGCTTCCTAACACTGAGTATTGCTCAGTTACACTCACAGAAAGGTGGCTCCTTTTTAAAGCAGTTTGGTTTGTTTTAGCATCATTAGTAAATATGACATTCTGAGTAAGATTGCTCTAATTTTTAAATGAAAAAGTTTCCATGACGTTATTAATTACTGAACTCTAATTATAATATTAAATTCGATTGGAAAGTTACATAATTGGAAACTGCAATTCAGGAGGTGCTCTGAAGCTGTTGTGCCTGGCATTACTGCTACAATATAATTATACCAGAACAGCTCTCAAGAGATTGTGGATGTGCCTTGAGTATTATATAATGGGAACAAAATCGTTAATCTCATAAACTTGATAACAAATAATTTATGAGATGATGGTAGTGATTTCAATACAAACGAATTTAGTGTTCTATTGTAAATGTTTCTGTTAGGAGAGAAAGCACTCAGAAACAAGTTATTTCTTATCATTGAAGGATTTCATGGTAAAGTAGAATTGTCATATAATGTCTATTTCTTTAGAAGTGGATATTGCTTCCTTTAGAGGGAATAGAGAAATCACATCAGTATCTAGAAATTGTATTCGTATAAGAATGAAATGAGCCTACTAATTATTTCTCTCTGGTTAATCTCTTATGGCATGGGATCTGTTAATATAAGCTATAAACTTCAAAATTGGTGGGAAGTTAAAACTATATTTTTTGTTTTAGAATATCTTTGAAAATGTAATTGTAGTTTTTTTTCATACAAATTAAAACAAACGTAAAACAATTCAATGAATTGCTTCCATTGTAAATCATTTTGGAATTTTGCTTTTTGCATGGAATCTCAAAATTTTTTAAGCCTAAAATTATTCTTCCTTTATTAAAGAATAAGAAAGAAGATCTCTGGAGTGGGAACCTTGAAATGAGTCAAAGATAGGGCATTTTTGTATTTCTTCAAACATTTATTCAATGGTTATTTTTAAAATATTTATCGACAAATAAAAAAAATCTCTTGGCTGTGATTTGGAAGATGGTACATAAATATAAAACTGTATTGAATGACTTCTGTTCTTGGTTGTAAGGATGTAGCAGAAGCCAGCTTACTTTCCCACCTGAAATCAACTAGAAAAGTCGACTATATGAACAAACATTTTTCAGACTTTGGATAACAGGCAGCTCAGACAGTCGTGCCCAGCAGAAGAGAAAGAAAGGATACAAGCCCTGTAATTGCCCCCAGCTCACTGCCTGGAGAGAGTTGCTAGGCCATGATGAAGAGGTGGAGGGGGCAAACCGAAACAGCTCGGCTGTCTCAATGCTTTGAGGAAACAGCTGGATTTGGGGAGGATAAGTCAGGCTAGCAAGGGGAGGATCAAATGTCAGGAACAAGGGAGCCACATGGAGAGAGCTCTGAGGAGGGGTCTCCAAAGTCTGGGCCCAGGACTGACATGCATAGAAGGAGGCAGGAAAGCCTGAGACAGGGAAAGAACCACATGAAAGCAGAGATGGAATAATCCCCCGAGTTCACACGGCTTCCAACGCAGAAGACTTCATGAGTGAATTCTACCAAATATTAAAAGAAAAGATAATACCAATTTTATATAAATCTCCAGAAACAGAAGAGGAGCAGACACATCTCAAACATTCTGAGTCCCAAATTAGCCTGATACCAAAACAGAAAAAAATTACAAGAAATTAAAGACTAATATTCTTCATTAAATAGAACAATCTTTAATAAAATATTAGCAAATATTATATAGCAATATAAAAAATGGATAGCACTTCATGTCCTAGTGAGTTTATCCCAGGAAAGCAAAGTTGTTTCATTTTAAAATCAGTCAATATAATTCACCATATTAACAAACTAAAAAAGAAAAAAATTATCTCTATAGATAAAGAAAAAACATTTGACGTAATTCAACATCCATTGACTCATGTATCCTAAGAGGTGACACACAAGTTCAGTTTTTTTCATTATTGATGATGTTCACTTTGGGCCAGTTTTTCTCAACCAAAGAGTCTATGGGAGAATTAAATTTATCTGGATTTCGATAAAACTTTATTTATGAGATTTGAATTTCATATAATTTATGAGATTTGAATTTCATATAATTTTTATGTATCACAAAATAGTCCTCTTCCTTTTACTTTTTGAACCATTTAAAAATGTAAGAAGTCATTCTTAGCTCATGACGTAGACAAAAAAAGGTAGCTGACTGGATTTGTCCTGCGGGCCGGATTTTGCTGACCCCGCTCTAAGGAATTCAATGGATGTCATGAATTCGTTTATTCCTTATGCATTTAGAATTACCATTCTTGGAGGAATTTAGAAAATAATCACTCAAATGTGTGTTCTTTGACTCAAATGTGATATCCTGATGGAGAAGGCTGTGTTGTATCGCCAAGTTTCTCTACTGTGAAGTTACCTTTCGCCCTTTGCAAAGTGTGTTTTGTGAGGAGAGGTACTTTGAGCCATGTGAATATCCCCTTACACACAAAAAATTTCCATTTATTCATGTATTTATTTATATCTGTAAGGACTCAAGATTTCCTATTTCATTCAACAAGTTATAATCTTTTATCACTTATTTTGATGCTTAAATTTTTCCTGATTTGGCCAGGAGGAGCCCATGCATGCTGGCTCCTGTTTCTGACATGTCCCATTATTGTTTGAGCATTTCCTTTCTGGAACAACAAGATCTTCAAGACTCATCTTGCTAAGGCTTGCTGCTCCAGCCCTGGAATTAGCCATTTTTTTCTCCAGAAGTTCTGATTCTTTTTACTGGAGAGTGGGATTTAAAAGTCAACGTCTGAGAACTAGATGTGTTCATTATTGTGGGGCGTTGCTGCATCCATGCCCCATCAGTGGACAGACCTATATGTGTGCTCACACATATGCATAGTTACATCTCTATCTATCTATCTATCCATCTATTAAAAGCCATGTGATCACACCATAGCTAATACTACATAGTTCATGCTAATTTTCTCCCTTTCTATATTTAACTCACTTCTCTGACAGCGAGAAACGTGGCTCCCACTAACTAACTCCCTTACATGTCACCAATCTCTCAAATCTGTTGCCACCACCTCCCCCATGTGAACGCCATTCTCACACTGCTGTCTCCCCTTGCCAGGATGCTCCCCTGCACGAATGCGCTTTTCACCCCTCTTGGGCTCTGTCACTCCATGTCAGTCCACACGGACACCCTCCTCACCTTTGTCGGAGTTTGACATCCTGTATTAGGCAGCCCTATGTACGTATTCCCTTCTTGAAATGATCGTGCTCTGTATCCCACGTGGGCCCCTACCCTGTGGAGATAATCTCCTCCTACAGCTTGGGCTTCTCTTCTGTGTGTACTTCCCATTCATTCTGCTTGGGCTCTGACACCTAATCTGCTCTGTCCACATATGTGGGCACCTTGCACACTCTAGTCTCCAAGTCAAACTACCCTACACGTGCCCTCCTCAACCTGCACAGCTCTGACATCCCAGTCCAGGCCTCCTCTCATAGACAAGGCTTCTTTCTATGGCTCTGACATCCTGTACTGGGCCACCCCTTGTGGAGATGCCCTCCTCAACCAGCTCAGGCTCTGAATTTCCATGCCAGTCTTCACCTTCCTACAAGTGTGGACATTTTGCTCGGGTTCTGTTACCTGATGCTAGAATGCCTCTGTGTGTGTAAGGCCTCCTTTCCTCACATAGGCTCCAGCATCACCTGGCAGGCTGCCCCCAGGCGTGAATGCCCTCCTTACACTGCCTGCTCCCACACGTGAGTGCCCTCTTCACCCTGCTTGGGACCTGACACTCTGTCTGGTGGTCCTACTATGGAGTGGCCTGCTCCCTCTGCCTGGGGCCTAGCATTCTGTGTTCCTCTTGTCTGTGGGGCCACCATGTTGAACCCACTAAGGCTTCGACAGCGTACTCTGAGCCACTGCAGCACCTGCTCACTGCTGGCACAGTGACCTGTGGTGGTAGGTAAAACGATGGCTCCCCAAAGATGTCCATGTCCTAATCTGTGTAACTTGTTAATCTGTTAGGGAACACGACAAAGGGGAATTAAGTTTGCTAACCAGGTGACCTTGATATGGGAGGATTATCCCTGATTTTCCAGGTGGGCCCAATCTAATCAGAAATGTCCTTATAAGCAGAGGTGGGAGAACTAAAGAGATGGCAGCATGAGGAGTACTCAGCCCAGTGTGTCTGGTTTGAAGATGGACAGGGACCATGAGACAAGGAGTGCCGGCAGCCTCTAGAAGCTGGAAATGGTAAAGAAATGGATTTTCCTTTAGAGCCTCCAGAAAGGAATGTGGTCCTGCTGATACCTCGATGTTAGCCCAGTGAGACCCATTTTGGACTTCTGAATTCCAAAACTGTAAGATAATAAATTTGCATTGTTTCAAGCCACTATCTTTGTGGTAATTCGTCATGGCAGCGATAGGACACTTACTTACTTGTTCTGCCCCATCTAATGGCTTTAGAACTGAATTGTTCAGCAAAGGAAGGGAAGAGGAAGAGAAAAATAAATCCATGTCTTTTAGAGACAATATCCTAGCCCAAATAAATAATATAATAATATAAGCATAAAATAATAATATTAATTGTAACAATTCCAGGCAATGGAAGGCTGATTTCAGAGATATTTCTAGGGCAGGAGGTGCTTCACAGCATTGCTCAAATCACACTTCCTAAGCAACTAGGACCTTTACTACTGCATGAGGATGCATGTCATCACACACTGCAACCAAAGCTGGGACACCGTCATAGTCAGGATCTGTCTTACGGATGTAACATCCTTAGGCGTATGAGGGAGAGAAAACGTCTTCAACCACGAAAAGGAATCATCACTTGCACAGCATCGTTCAACGTGTACAGCATGTCTGTTTATATTAGCTCATTCAATCCTCATAATGAACTCTCCCCATTTTACTTTATGATTAGTTCATGGGGCTCAGACACACTAAGAAATTTGTCCGCAGGCTGGTGTGTTATCAAACTGAAGAAGAATAGTATCCTGACTTTGAGATCAGAGCCTTTCTTCTCTACTGTGACATCCCAATATCCTGCTTAGTTGTGAAATTTCACCTGTTTATCTCTTGCAGATTCATTTCCTACAGTGTTTCTGTACCTCTTATTTGATTTATTTGTATATTTAATTTGTCTCCTCTTTTACTTGAGATTTGCACTCAATTCCGTAACCAGCAAGGAATACAAACCTGAAAGAACCTACAAAGTACGAACATGGTTCTTAATAATAGGAATTTTGGTTTTTCTTAAACTAAAATAACGCAATGTGCCTGTTACTTAGGTGCATTTTCATTTCCAGTGCTCAGGTGATAATATGGTACACATTATATCCTTAAATTCTGCTAAAGGGAAAAAACTGTAATTTTGCAATGGAAGTGCATGGCCACCCTGTGGCTTTCCTATTGAAAGACTACTGAAAGGCAATTTAATTCAGTTTGACTGCATTTGAGCATCTTAATAGTTGTAATAAAGAAAGTCATAAGGATGTTCATCATCTCTGCATAATCTCAATAGCTTCCTTCAGAATTTTAGGGAAAATATTTAAAATTAGCAATTTAATTTCAAATTTTCTTTTTGGGGAAGGTTAAGTGTATTCTAAAACATGTATCCATAGCTTTTGCAAAATATACTTTAATTGATAAGGAATTACTAAGTGCAAAGAAACATATACCCAATATCCCTGAATGTGTAAAATTGTTTTTTTTCCTAATTGAGGAACAAAGTTAAATTGGGAAAATTTTTACAATGGTAACTATTTTTTAAGAAAAGTAATCTATTACAGTACTCGAGGGAATGAGAGATAATAAAGTCCCATTTTAGTGAATGGCACCATAATAGCCATTTTATCACGAGGCTATTTCTGTATCCAAAATGCCTACAATGGCACTATTTTACTGACATGGGAATTATACTTTCTGTTTGGAAGAGAAGTTACATATAAACAGATATATTTTTATTCCAATTAGTTTTGAAGCAATTTCACAAAAATGGAGACTTTCAGCATCCTTTATTTGTACACGATAATAATAAAGATAAGGAGATCATCAGGTTGCACAGCTGGGACTGCATAGTTTGCTATTTTGCATTGAAGAGATTGTCTCAGGCCAGGAGACTCTCCCTGAGCACCATGAAGCCTGTGTCTTGATGGCCAATTTGTCTTGAGCTGCTCAGGAAACCAAAGTCAGACAACTCTGATTTGTAACAGAAAAATAATTTATTAATTTACAGTGAGAAAGATGATTAATTATCAAACGTGGGGTTTAAATTACTATATTCTCTTCCTTTTCTTTGAGACATTAAACAAAAAAAAAATCAGAAGATGATTCAATTAATATAGAGTCAGAATAAAGAGCGTAGGATGATTGTTAAGAATGATTCAGCAAGCTGTGAATGCACCAGTGAGCCATCCTTCTCAGCTATAGAGAAGTATTTGCCAAGGGCACTGCAAACTGCTGATGTCTGCTGGGAATACGAGAGCCGGAAAGCCCCTGTACAAATCAGTAAATTCTTACACTTTTAATCTCTCTTTTTCTAGAATCAGGATAATATAACAAAGCATTTTTCTAACATTTTATTGTGACAGTTTTCAAAAATACAGCAGAATTAAAGGAATTTAATAGTAAACACCAGACTATTCACCACTGAGATTAGACCATTAATATTTTGCTATCCTTTGTTTGGTCAGGTCTCTATCCACATATAAATCCCTCTATCTATTTAGACAAAAAAGAAAATACTGTAGGACACTATTTGTATAAATTTCAGAAGTGCAGGCTAAGCTAATCTCTGATGTTAGAAGTCAGGATACTGGATATGCTAGGTGGGGAGGAGTTGCTGGAAGGGGCCATAAGGGAACTTTGGGTCTGTGACTGTGTTTTGTTTCTTGATGTCGGTGATGGTTTCACACAAATTTTCAATTTGTGAAAATTCATTGCATGCATATGTATGATTTGTGTTTTCTGAATGTTTGTTATAATCCAATAAAAAAGTCAATACAAAACAAAAATATTGTAAAGATACTAAAATCATATAACAAAATACAGAGATTATCAGAGTGGATAGATACAAAACAGAAAAAATCTAATATACTTTCCTTATAAGAAGATGTTTAAAGCAACCTAAAACTGAGAACTGTAAATAAGGGGGTGAAAAGAGATAAACCAAATACTGATCAAAAGGAAACTAGTACACTTACTTTTCTAGCAATTAGTCTGGCCTATCCAGGATTAGACATTCTAAATTTAGCCTATACACACACACACGCACACACACACACACTCACATACACACACATGTAATTTATTGATACAAGTAGATTAAAAATTGGTAAAGATGTCAAGATGAACATCCAATACAGAATGTGCACTCTTCTCAAGCATGAATGGAACAGTCACAAAATGATCATATACTAGACCATAAAACAAATGTCAGTCAATCTCATATACTCAGTAAAAGAGAGATCACATTCTCCGACCACAATACAAACGAATTTCACAAATTCCAATTTTAAATCTCCAGAGCAGATCTCTATTCTGAATGCCATGTTTATTCAACTGCCCACTCCGCGTAATCACTTAAATGAGTAATAGACATCTTAAACACAGCATGGCTAAAAGTGAACCCCTAATTTTTCTCCGCCAGACTTGCTCCACTCATAGGTTTCCCTGTCTTCATGTTCTTAGGCCAAAAGACTTAGTCATTCTTGTCTCCTTTTTCTCTTAAACCCACATCCAGTTTGTGAGGAAATCCTGAGGACGCTTCTTTAAAAAATATATCCCAGAGAAGACTAGTTCTCACCACCTACACTGCAATTGCCGTAGTGTAAGCCACCATTTTCTGTCACGTTGCCTTTGAACAGGTCTACCCTTGTCCCACTGTGCTCTATTTTCAACACTGCAGCCAACATGACCCCTTATGTGGCAAGTTAGATCACGTCACTGCTTGTCAAAACCCTGTAGTGCCTTCCAACGTCATTCAGAGGAAAAGGCCTATAATGGTCTACAAGGCTCTGGGAGTCTTCCCCTCCATTACCTCTCCAATCTCCCATCCTACTGATCCCCACTGCTCACTGCACTGCAGCCTCTGTGCTGGTCCCTAGAATGCAGGAGGCAGGCACTCCTCTTAGCATTATGCTCTAGCTCTTCCCTCTGCCTAGAACTCTCTTCTTCCAGAAACACCTTTGGCTAATCACCTCACCGTCTTCAAGTCTTTCCTAAAGTTTCTCCTTCTTACTGAGACCTCATTACAAATCTATTTAATAATGCAAGCTTCCCCTCATCCCCAGGCCCTGTGGCTCTCCTGATCCCATGAATCTGATTCAATTATTTTTTAAAATAGCATTTGTCACCTGCTAACATATTATATACTTGACATATTTATCATACGTTTATTTTTTATTGTGTCTCCCTCTACCGGAATAAAGACAAGATCCTTGCTAGTTTATGCAGAGAAATCCCTAACAGCCCAGACAGTGCCTGGCACACAGAAGGTGTTCTGTATGGATTTGTTGAACATCACAGCTTGTGAGATGCAGCTCAAACAACACTCAACAAACCAATTATAGCCTACATGCTTATTTTAGGGAAGAAAGATAGGAAATAAACAAGCTAAGTATGTAACTCTGTGGTTTCTAGCTCAGACTCTGACCTGATTTGCCTGGTCATCTCCACTTGGATGTTCTCCAGACACCTGAAATCATCACATACAAAGGAGAAATTGTCATCTTCAAACTCTTCTTGTATTCCTCCTATTGTGAACAGTACCAATATTCACAGCAATCTACACTAGAAACCTATAGAAACATTCTTGACTCCACCCTCTCCCTGACCATCCACAATGACCATCCACAACCATCAAACAGTGACAAATTTTTGCAAATTTGTGTTCCTAGATATCTCTCAAATCCACTTATGTTTTCATCCTGCTATGTTTAGGAACTAAGATCCAAGATCCACTCACAGCATTTCTCACCTGTTTGCTCACCGCATTTGTAACTGTTCTGACTCCAACCCAAATCTGCTTCATAATCCATTCTCTTCATGGTAGCTTCTATAGGCTGGCTTGTGTCCCCTCAAATTCATATGCTGAAGTCTTAACCACTGGTACCTCAGAATGTGACCTTATTTGGAGATAGAGTCTTTACAGAGGTAATCAAGGTCATTAAGGTAGGCCCTAATCCAATATGGTCCATGTCTTTACAAAAAGGGAACTGGACACAGAGACAGCACAAGGAAGACTATATGAAGAGACACAGGGAGAAGATGGCCATCTACAAGGCAAAGAGAGAGACTTGGAAGAGATCCTTCCTTCACAGCCCTCAGAAGGAACTAACTCAGCCGACACCTTGGTTTTTGCTTCTAGCCTCCAGAAACATGAGAAAATAAATTTCTGTTGTTTAAGCCACCCGGTCCATGGTACATTGTTATAGCAGAACCGGAACACTAATACATAAGCCAATAATTATTTTTAAAATGTATTTTAAATATCTTTAAATTATTTAATAGCTACTAACTGTTGTTATAAAAATGCAAAGACATTTGTCCTTAATGTGGCTTTCCACGCCCCATGTCTCATTTCTACTTCTCTCACCCTTCCTCTTGTGTTTCTCTCTATCCCCCTGCACCCAGGAACTCTGACAGCAGGACCAGCAGCCACCACAGGGAGAGAGGGTGAAAAATATTTCTATTGACGTGCACCATTTTCCCACAGAGCAGCTTTCTATTTTATTAAACAAAATGTCAAACTGATACTTGAACATCTTGTCTCAAACAATAATCTGAAGGATAAAATTTTCCACGTTCATAAAGATTTTCTTCTTTAACAATGTGATCCCAGATTCCTTAAAACAGCAGGATATCAGGGGTTATTTACAGAGCATGGAGTACTTTACAGAAGAACCTAAAAAACTAAAGTGTGCTAAGCCACTGCTGATTAAGTCTCAACTGGAAATTAAAGTTTAGCCATCATGTAATTATAAGAAGTAATAAACAATCAGATGCATGTCCTTTAAAAGGTTTTAAACCAAACATAAAGCTAAAACACTGAAATATTGTACTGTCTAGTTCAAAATGAGACAACTGCCAACTACCACACCACCCGCTTGCCCACCTCTCTCCAAACACTCTGTATACAAATGTTTGCGCACACAGTATTTTCTCCTATCATGGAACAGTCTTCTTTTACCGCACCACCCCCAGGCCACCTAGATCTTCTTAGTTTTTCCTCCAAGCACACACATTAGCTCCTTCCTCTAGGTATCTCTGTTGGATGCCCCTGAGTCCTGGTTAGATATCAATCATCCCTTAAACAAATATTCTCGGAGGGTCTACTAAGTGTCAGGCCTGTGACAGGGGCTGAGGATACGGTGATCAAATTAGAAATGGTTCCTGCTTTGGAAAGCTCATAGACTAGCAGTCGAGTTGGGAAAACAAAGCGAGTAAAGCAAATACAGGGAATACTCAGTGACTGTGATCAGTGTGAGATTTGAAGGTTTAGCAGGATGAGAAGACACTAACAATTAGAAATGTTGGAGGGAGAATGTTCTAGATAATTAATAAATTCAGGATTCATTAGAATAAAAGTGGTATTTAAAACCATAGGATTGCAAGAGATCACCTATGAAGGGAATACATATGGAGAGAGAGAGAGAAGGAAAGAGAGAGAAAGGAAAGAAGAAAAAGAAGACGATGACGACTATGACGACGACAGAGGAGGGCCAGGAGGACCAGCAGCCTGAGGAGAAAGAGAGACGAGAAGAGAAGAGTGCCTTGAAGAAAAGCAACCTTTGGGGAGAGGAGAAAGAACTAGCAAAGGAATCTGAGATCAAGTCTCTTCTGAAGTCAAGGAAAATCCAAGAGACCGTGGTATCACAGACAAGACGATATTTGAACAGGGAATGAGTGGCCGACCATATCATATACAACCGAGAATTTGTGTAAGACGCAGACAGAAAGTTACTTATTAAATTTGGTAACATAAGGGTCATCAGTTGTCTCAACAAATGCTCTTTTTTTAACGAAGTGGTGGGATGGCAGCTAGATACAAGTTGGTTGAAGAGTGAACAAGAGATAAAGAAACAAAAATAACACTTTAAAAAGTTGGGTTATGAAGGGGAGCAGAGAAAACTGTTTTGTGGTAAGGGTCTCTCCTAAGTGCCTGCATAGCACCCCATAACGTATCCATCCTGACCCATGCTATGTGGGAAGTGCCTGTATTCATTCACTCATACTTAGTCATTCATTCAACAAACACATATGGGTCAGGCACTTGTCTACATGCTATGTGCCCAACTAAACTCTCAGTTTCTTAGACATCTCTCAAGCTCTTAGCAAATACTTGTCATATAATAGGTGCTTAGTAACTTTTCTCTTGCTTGGCATTTGAAGTTTTGAACGGAACTACCCAGCCACTGGGGTTGTTTTGTTGGGCTGGTGTTAACAGCCATGCCAAGGAGCTTTGATCTTCTGGGGCTGAGACCACTGAAGAAGGCCTGGTTCCTTTTCTTCCAGAGGCTAAATTGGTCAACATTCCCCTAGATTCTTTGAAATAATCCCATAAATTCCCTTTTTGCTTAAACTGGTTTAAACCAGATTATTTTATTTAAAACTAAAAGGGTCTTAACTAATGTAATTCCTTCCATTATAATTGTGGGGGAAATTAAGCTTTCTTAACCTGAGGTCCATAAATAGTCTGGAAAAGAGAGGCACAGAACTTCAGAAACCTGTTCAAGGTCACCAAATTAGTGAGGGGCCGATCTAGGACCCATCCACGCCGTCTAGGCCAAACTCCCAGCTCTTACCCACTAGCCCCACTGAGGTGAAGCTGGAAGAATTGATGCCATGTTGCAACAACACGTGCGTTCAGGCTCACTTTAGGGAGACATTCAGAAAAGGTGACCCTGTAGAAAAACAACCAAGCCCAACTTTTAACTGAGCTGGCTCTACCAGGCATAGAGTTTACAGTATCTGGAAGCGAGTCTTTGAAGTAATTCTTCTGAGTATTTATTCTACCCCAGCGCTTTTGACAAACATTGAGGAGCACTTTGTACCGGGTTGTGGTCAGTGTCAAGCTCCTGGAGGGGAACTATCTTCTTCTTGTCAGTTAAACACTCACCTGTAGGTCTTCACAGACATTTGCATAGATTTTTTTTTTTGAAAGTACATAAAAAGTTTAAGTAAATGCCTGCAGACATCTCCAAGATCCCCCTTTGAAAGGTGTTTTGAATCTGCTTCAGTGAACAAATAACAGGCTTAAGTTCCCGTCCATGCAGCATGGCTGCAGAAAACAAGCATGGTTGTCTTCAGCTCAGAGGTTTGTCATGTCTGCTCTAAGATCGCAGATCTACACCCAAAACTTTGCCTGTTTTATCTCCAATAATCATACTGGAAATACTCCTTACCAATCCCCCATTGATGAAATGGAAAAAAGTTACTATGGTAGAATGCTGGTATTTTTAAGATTAATTTGCTCTCAGGTGTAGTCACTTAAACCAGGCAGTATCCGTGATTGGCAACACAGTTTTGAAACAGGTCACCTTGCTTGATACTATAGTGCAAATTGAATACTTGCCTAATTTTTATTAAAAATAAAAAGTAGCCACTTCTCTGTAATAGCAGAGAAGAAGGGCTTCTACTGTTGGTTAGTGGGAAAGGAAGCTCAGAAAAAAAGGCCTATTACTCTTCGCCTTTCTTCTCTCCATGTTCAGAAGGGAGGCTGCCCTACCCCTGTCCCAGAGACTCATGGTCCCTTTTCAGAGGACATTGCCTTAGGGCATTTTCTCTTTGGGATGGACAGATCCATAAAGCCTTGACCACATCACTCAACGTGAGGAGGATAGGTTCCATGTTACCTTCCTCCACGAGGCCCTTTGTGGGACTTCATCTGTGGGAATGGGAGTCCCCTGCTCCACACTGTCTCCACCACAGCTCCTTGCCCTGGCCAGAATAGCCCTCCCCTGGCCAACTACTTCTGTGTAGGAATGACATTACATTTCATGAGGTTTGGATACAACAAAATTTAATTACATTTCAAGCCAATTCAAATATGATTCTACTTGCAAACATCTTCTGGAGTGCTGGTGAAAAAAGAAATAATGCAAAAAACATGTAAATGGAGGCCATTCTAACATGGAAGATGTTTTCTACAAGTTTCCTTGCAATTTTTTGCCTTATATATATTTATTTTTTCTTTGCCAGAAATTGATGTTCCTGAAAAAGGTAATAAGCACAGAAGGAAACGTTAGAATTCATGTGCCTCAGAAGCTTAGGATAAATAGATTTTCTTTCTTACTGAGCAAAATCCATAGAACACATTTAAACCTTAGAACAGTTCTGATCATAAAGACAAGTGCAGATTGTAGATCTGGGGATGACATAGGTTAAAAGTAGGATACATTCCACCTTTCCAGAGAACCTGAACAGAAATCTCTTGTCCAGACCTTGCTCATCTAGAATTAAGGCACATTTCCCTGCAAATTGTGGGCACGTGGAATGACAGTGAGTGTGGCTGCCAATGGAAGGCTGTTTTCTTCCCTAGCTTTGTATATATCTGCATAAAGAACCTGCAGAGGGTATAAGATATTCTTTGCCCTTGGTGATTCACAAGAAAGCATGACCTTATTCTAGAGCTTAAAGAAGAGACACAAAAGGTAAGGATAGAGTATTTATTTAAAAATCGAATTTCAAACATTCTTATGGAAAAATAGAGATGATGTCATTTTCATTATGAGGTGCCAACCAAGTTTCACAAAGAGAAATGTGTGCAGCATCTCAAAAATGGTTGCTTTGGAGCATATCCTCCCGGGAACTCCTATTCTAATTGGAATTGGCCCTAAGACCAATTGTTCAATTTTCATGTTGACTATTCCATAAGGGTTTCCACAATTTTCTATTGCCAAGTGAAGTGATCTTTCACTCTTGTTTCCACAGATGTGAGATAATATCAAATGGGAGGAAAAATGAAACCAAGTGGATCTAGAAGTGGATGTGATTTTTATAAGCACGTGAAGTGCAATATATATTTAATGCACTGTTTTTCTGAGCTAACTTTTCAGCACAAGCTCACACATGTGTTCAAGGGTTGGATGATGTCATTTCGCTAGAGGGGAGAATGCCAGGTGTGTTCATTGACATTATAAAGGCGCAAAATGATAAAAAATAATTAGACTTACTTAAATTTTGTCTTTTGGAAGATGCATATCAGAACAAACCAGAGAAGAAAATAAAATAAAAACTAAAAAATGTGCATCTTGCCCATTATTTTACTCATGAGATGTCTTAGCATTCATTTTGAAGTAGGTACATCTTTCTTTTGGATAGGGAAAAATGAAGTAACATATTTTGACTAGATCTTGACATAGAGAGTTCAATTGTGTTTCCATAGTGGCTCAAAGGTAAATCTATAATGTTAGAAACAGAAAACACTGGTGATCTTTCTTGGCATTAATAAATTGCAAAAGATGGTTTCTGTACCATGTGGTCAAAACACTGTGTGGTATATAATTGTAGAAGAAGATAATTTGGAAGACTGCATTCCCTTAGATTACTGGTAATCTTACAAGGGAATGAAGCTTGGAACTTTCATCCAAATACTATTGTAATGGGAGCAAAATCTTGTGTCTTTATTTATCCACTGGTGCCCATCAAGTGAATATTGCTGATGCCATTGTTGCTAATGGCTATGTTCTCAGCCTAATAAGGATCATATCTAGGTTTGAACTTTCCTACTCAGATTACACTTCCAAAATGTTTTGGGACTAAAGTGGTTTTCACAGCTATCTCAACACTCAATAAATAGAAAGCAAAGCATAAATCCAAATAATACGTTTAGAAATCACTGAGCATTTACTCACAGCTTAGCTGCTCATTTCAATACTCGTCACCATCCTGCGTATGTTGTAGGACTTTTTGTTCTTTTCTTTTTTTTTTGTGAGGAGATCAGCCCTGTGCTAACATCTGCCAATCCCCCCCCCTTTTTTTTTTTCACTGAGGAAGACTGGCCCTGGGCTAACATCCATGCCAATCTTCCTCCACTTTATATGGGACGCCGCCACAGCATGGATGCCAATCAGTGCGTCAGTGCGTGCCCGGGATCTGAACTGGCGAACCCCTGGCCGCTGCAGCAGAGTGTGCACACTTAACCACTTGCACTCTGTTCTTTTCTATCACCTTTAATTCCATTTTGAATTTGATCTGTTGCCTTTTTTTTTTCTTTTTGTGAGGAAGATCAGCCCTGAGCTAAAATCTATGCTAATCCTCCTCTTTTTGCTGAGGAAGACCGGCTCTGAGCTAACATCTATTGCCAATCCTCCTCCTTGTTTTTCCCCAAAGCCCCAGTAGATAGTTGTATGTCACAGTTGCACATCCTTCTAGTTGCTGTATGTGGGATGCCGCCTCAGCATGGCCGGACAAGTGGTGCTCAGTGCGCGCCCGGAATCCAAACCCGGGCCACCAGCAGCAGAGCGTGCGCGCTTAACCGCTAAGCGACGGGGCCGGCCCCTGATCTGTTGCCTTGACTCTTTGGGAATGCTCTCTAAGCAGCCCATGTGTTTAGAAAATCTGATCTGACTTTCCGCGCAGGCGAGGAAGTTGACTCATGAAATGCTCCAGATGGAGGTGAAGGAGTTGTGTTTTAAAGGAGGGGTGCAACAAGAAGCGAATTGGAATATTGTGGTGTTTCTTTCATAAGAGGTAGACTGTACGGTTCTATGCATACTTTTGTGCATGTATGGTATATGTTTCTACTCTGTGCCTCATAGTACCCACGTACAGAAATTGGTGGCAGCAGGGCACAAAAGGGGGGTCACAAGGCACTAATGATATAGTGACACATATTCTGGTTCGTTTTGATTTAAAGACAGAGATAAAATTGTGTTTACTCATATTCTGTCTGCAGTGATTTGTGACCTTTATTTTAGACTGAAATAACAACAAATAAGCTTGAATTTTTTTGACCATTTCCATATGTAATTCTTCTCTTCGGATTACTGCTTGGAAAGCAGACCAAAATTTATCAGGTAACTAGAGAAGTGAGAGAGATGGTGCACTCTGTAAATTTTAAACCCACCTTGACTTATATGTCCAAATCCAAAGCCTATGATGTTTATATCCTTAAAATCTTTAGAATCCTTACTTAGCTGTGCATCTCATTGTCACTGTCTGACTCAGGTTATCGTCATTTCTTGCCTAGAGCACTACAAATTAGTCTCTACCTCATCTACCTTGATGTCTTTTCCACACTGCTTCTAGAAGGATCCCTGCAGAAATGTGAATCTGGTCTGTTATCCCCAGCCCCAAAGCCTTCAATATCTTCTCTTTGTTTTATAATGAAATCAAGACTCCTTGGCTTGGCACTGAAGCTCATTTGTGACTTGTTTCCTCTCCACCTTTACATCCTCAGATCTCGCCAATTTCTATTTTCTCCTCAAGCTCCCACTGCTCCGAAATGCTTGCCATTCATTGAACATGTTCACCTTGTTCCTGAGGCTTTCTATCTGCTGGTAGTTCTCTCTCCCCTCAAAATACAGTCCCAATGAAACGACCTGTGAGTCTTATGCATATTTTCATATTCCAAATGTCATGTCATCTCTCACTCTTTTCCTAACTCTGCTCAGTTCCCACCTTCTCATCTCCTAGGGATAATTAGGCAACTTGCTGTAAAGGAGAGAACATGGGTCTGAAGTCAGAGAAATTTGGCTTGAAATACTCACCCCACCATTTTCCAGCTGTGGGATCTTGGCAAAGGTCCAAGATTTCTACGAGCTCAATTTCTATGAGCCCCAGGATGGTTGTGAAAATTAAATGAGATTTTGCATGTAAAATGATTGTACAATGCCTAGAATGCAACAGGAATTCAACCCACCCCTCCTTTACCTCTGTTCTTCTATAGTAGCTTGTATATACCTAAAATATGATATTTATCACACCAAATCATGACTGTACATTCCTGGAATACAACATCCTTGAAGGCAAGGACTATTTAGTATTTACATATACCCATTGCCTAACACAACGTCTGCACATACTAGGCACTCAAAAGTTGTGATATGAAAGCCAGCCTTGATGGCCTAGCAGTTAAGGTTTGGCACACTCAGCCTCAGCAGCCTGGGTTTGGTTCCTGGGAGTGGAATCGTGTCACTTGTCTGTCAGTAGCCATGCTGTGGCGGCAGCTCACAAAGAAGAACTGGAAGGACTTACAACTACAATACACAACCGTGTACTGGGGTTTTAGGGAGGGAAGGAAAAAAGAGAGAGGAAGATTGGCAACAGATGTTGGCTCAGGGTGAATCTTTCCCAGCAAAAAAAGAAAAAAAAACTTGTGGTATGAATAAATAATTATGATCTATTGCTCACATACATTCATAAAGATATTAACTATTACAAGGCCATGTGTCTGTAAATAAATGAGGAGAAAGCACAGTGTTTTATCAATAGATATTTCTATATATTAGAGGAGCAAATAAAGGACTACAGAGTGATGGAAAACAGCAGTGCTAGAATTTGGAATTGAAATTATGCTTTACAAATCATTTACTCATCTCTCCAAATTGTACTCAAATGAAAGTCACTCCACAACCTCAGTCAAATCAGGCAGCTGACAAGATTAAGGCTATCCCACAGTCTCATTTTCTGGTGAGAGTAAATATAGATAACAAAGCACAATTCATTGGTAAGGGGTCAAATGTGTTATTGATAGGAATCTATTATTGATAGGAAAAACTCGAGACCATTTAAACTACACAAACTCATCAAATTTGAGATGCATGATTGTAAAACCACATATATAAGCTGCACATTTAAAACAAATATTGGCTAGAAGGCTGTTATACTAAGTACTACTAAAATAGAAGGTACAGACCGTATAAAATACTTTTTCTGAGGAGTACTAAAACAAAAATAAGAATCAGGGCCGGTGTTCATTCACTCATTCATTGAAAAAAATCAATCAATCAATATTTATTAAGTACCTACTATATTCAGATTATGCTAGAGTTGGAAGATAAAATGTTTGAAGAAGGCATAGGCATTGCTCACACAGAGCTTATGTCCTAATGGTGGAGGCAGACAATAAGCTAGCAAACAAATAAATGAATATAGTGATGTTACTGTACCAGGTCCGTTTTTTGCCTGCCACCCAGAAAGCCAATCACCGAGATGATGAGATTGCAGAGAGAGAGGGTTTATCAATCACAAGGCAGCCAAGTGTGGAAATGGGAGAATGAACCTCAAATCCACTTCCCTGAAAACAGGGACTCAGGGATATTATGGAGTAGAGGGCAAGGTGGTCTGAAATGATTGGAGGTGAGGAGAAACGAGGTAATTGATGATCTGCTCATGTGTAGTCAGGCTTCATGCCTCTTCATAGGACGTATGTTCACAGAATGGCGGCATTAGCATGCCCCAAGGGTGGAGTTCTAACCTCTTGATGTCAAAAGGTCCCTTATGGGACATATGTCTGTGTGGGCCCAGTTGATGGATTTGTGGTCTCAATCTGGCCTGAAGTGGACAAGGGGTTTCCAATTCCTGAAAAAATAGCTCAAATACCCATTACCATGGTGACCCAGGCTCCAGGGAGATGTCATCTATAGGAACCTAGTGGGAGTCAGATAGCATATTGCCCAAACAGCACAGTTAACAATGGGTAAGTTTGTCATGCAGATTTAAGTCCTCGCCTTCCGTTCTGATACATTTCAAGGTAAGGCCATACCCCCTTCTTCCTGGTACAGGGAAGATACTTTTACAAATGGAGATTTCCTTTACAAATGTAAATGTCTCTTATAAAGGGTAACCAGAACTAAGAATGGGCTTAGCAAGGACCCACCAGATACCCGGAGGTGTCTATGGTAATGGCCTGTTCTGGGGCCAGGCCTCCCATCCCAAATTCCTTTGGTTAGTTAGTGGGGGTGGGGGCCAAAGTGTCTTTCAGGCAGAGACATATTTTGAGGTGGCCAATTCTGATCCCCCATAGTTACTAGGTGCTTAATCATCAATGGCTGCTTGCTGGTTTCGGTGACCATAGGTTGTAAAAAAACTTTTATAAGACAAAAAGTGCTGTGATAGATGTAAAGTGGGAAGATTCTACTTTATAGTGGCCCTCTCTGAGAATCTGACTTCTAAGCTGATAATTGAATAAGCTAGCCATGACAATTGTAGGTGACAGGGGGTCCTTTCCATATCTTGGACACAGCAAGGACTAAGGCTTGGAAGTGAGAAAGACTTATAATGTTCCAGCAATGGCCAGAAGGCCAGTGTGCCTGGAGAATGATGAACAAGGGGCAGGGTGGCATCAGATGGGTTTAGCAAGGTATGCAGGGGCCAGTCATGAAGAACCTGATAGGCTACGATAAGAAGACAGGGTTTTATTTTAGGTGCAATAACAAGAACTGAAATATTTTAAGCAGAGGACTAATTCATTTAATTTTCATTTAAAAGAGATAACTCTGGCTTCTGTGTGGTGAGAGCAAGAGTAGAAGCAGGAGACCAGAAAAAGGCATAGGCGTTGCTCTCACAGGGATGAAGGATTGGATAGAGATAAGTGGCGAAAGAGACAGAGGATTCGAGATACCCCTGGAGGCAACAGACAGGGATTGCTGCTCAGGAGGATATAAGAAAGGGAGATTGGCTGGAGCAACAAGATGGATGGTGATGCCATGTACTGAGGCAGAGAAGACAAGAAAAGCAACTCCGTTGGAGGTGGGGATAGAACATGAGAGTTCTCTTTCAGTCAAATTTGAGAAGTGTATGGATTGTTCAAGTTAATATACAAGGAGGCCGTTAGAATTTAAAATCAGAGTCTAAGAGAAGTGGCTCTGGGGTGGAGTTTAAATGTGTGTGTCATCACAATATATGTGGTACTTGAAGCCATGGTAAGACAGGGAGAAGAGAGCGAGGGTTCCAAGATTGGGCAGTAGACGTGGAGCCATTGAAGGACACTGAGGAGCAGAAATCCATGAGAGTGCCCTGCTGAGGAGGACAAAACAGGTGACTCATTCAATAAGAAAGAAATGCAAATAAGAGAAAACCAGAACCCTATTCAGCCCTATTGTTAATGAAAGGATTCCAAGCTATAAACAGCTTGCATTACATGGAGCAAAGGGAACTAAGCAACTTTTGAACGTGATGTGCTATGTATGATCAGGGCGCAGAAGAAGAGAAGATTGGAGGCGCCAGTGCCTTTAGAAAGAGTCTAGATGTGGAGTAGAAGTTAATTTCCTTCTAGACAATTCTTAATAGATCAGAGAAAATGGCCCTGTAAATATTTTGCCACAATACTAAAAATGTTGAATTAAAGTACATAAATAATAATATTAATAATAGAGATCTTTTGACCTGTTGACCTTGTCACACCATTAGAGAGTCAATCTTTGGCCAGAACTTTTCTATGTCTAGGGGTGATTCCAAATTACCCAAGTCATTTCACATACCACAGTCTTGCTAACAGACAGGGTTTGAGCATTCCACGTAAAAGGTTGCCAGAGCTGACTTCTGAAACTATAAACCTTTTACAAAGCATTTACTTCTGGCAGTACCTATGCTTTTGTGAGCCTAAGGCTAAGTTTCTGGAACCTGAGATGCAAAGACAGCAGAAAGACAAACAGTATCAAACTACATGACACCTCAGAATTCACTATGATGCTCAAATCACAATCTTGATGATAATTAAGCTGCAGCATTCACTGGCAAGTGACTTGCCTGAGGGTATATAGATGATTCCAAGCCAAAGTCGACTCTGTGACTCTTGATTCCTCCTCTGATACTATAAACACCCCATCAGTTTCATTACTAGAATACAATTGCTACCACATGGAAGAAAAGCCTAGAGGACTCGGAAATCCTCAGCCTGAGTATCTTTTTTTCTGTTGATCAGGCCCCCACAGACAAAACTCCTTTTGTTTTTTGATAGATTGGTCTTAAAACTTAACCTGCCTTCATAAGATTGTTGAATATTGACATAGTTCTTTTTAATAGGCAAGACATTCTCTTCAGACGAGAGGTGGTAAAATTTTGTCAGGGTACTTGGCAACTCTTCCCAAGAATATTTAAAAGTTTTCCACAAAAGACAAGAAGTGTTCAAATGAAAGATTTGTTTCAATTCACTTGCCAGCAGACAGTTATTTTACTGTGGAGTATTTGAGGTATAAAAGCAATGAAATTTACAATGAAAATCTTTAATCTGAAGTCAAACCTAAAATTTTGTGTGGGCCAGTTTTCTCCTCTGGGGTGGGGGAGAGCTGGTTATTGTAAAGGTGTGGAAGGCAGCCTCAAAAGAGTGAGCTGCGGAAGGAGGGGGGGAGTTTCACTGAGTCAACTTTGGCAGAGTTGTGCATAGTAACATGGACTTGATTGTGCAACCAGGCCTAGATCTACCCAGCAAGAGCGGGAAATTCTAGGTGGATGGACAAGGATTCCAGGTGGTTTCTGTTCTTTAGGACATCATTAGTAGGACCAAATTTAAGGCAGCATCCTAGATATCAGCTGGTTCTTCTTTCTACTTTCCTTTGAGCAGAAAACACAGGTTTAGTTGGTTTCTCAGACAAATTCTTGGATGACTGCCAAAGGGGCACAATCCAACATAATTTAGAACTTGCACACAACTTGAAGATTCACTTTGGTCTGTTGAGTATATCAAGCATTATTTGGCTTCCATGAATCTCAGAAAAATACTATAAAAGGGCATCATAATTTTCTTGCTATACAGCAGGTTAAAGAAAATCGACAGCAAGTTAAATAAAGCCATATAATATGAATAAAATTACATGTGAATAAAACTTTTTCAAAGACATTACATAAATATCTCACTGAAAGTTAAGCAAAGATATTATATCATTCTACAAATTAGAAAGACAGACTTTAGAGACTGTGATTCTATACACATAAAAATAGCAAAATTTAGATTACAACATGGGACTTGCATATCCACCTCACTATGCTAATGCTCTCAGTTTAATTTACTCAAGAAAAAAGTGTGTTGAGCTATTCAGTTGGGTGGAACTTCAAAAGGTAAATGAGATAATAAATGAAAAGAGGCCAGAGTTTATAGCATAAGAGAAGATAGGAAAGACTTGTAGGAGATGAAAGGGGAAATTTTAAGTTCAGATTGTGTAGCGCTTGGTCTGACTTAAGTGTCACACTAAGGTTGTTATTCTGTAAGTAATGGAGGGTGATGGAAAGCCTTCAAGCAGGGGGTGACATAATTAAATTATGAATGGGGAAAATCCATCTAATAGTGGCATTCTGCCTAAGTAAAAAAGGGGAGAAACACTCTCTCGGGTAACTAAACCTTGGATGGGAAAGAACTGCCCCTGGCCTCAACGGTAACTGGAACCAAGGACACTAGCTTTGTCAATCACTCTCCACCTCTCCTCTCTTCCTCCCTTAACATAACAGCTTTATTTTCTCTTACAGTAGGCTGGCAAGTATGCGATACAGGGTAGTGGAACATGTCTGCAGAATGTTCTGGCCTCACATTTTCACAATCAGAAAGGAAAGAAGCCTTCTTCCTGTATTTTCCTTTTCAACCCTTGTGGGGAAGGACTCCAACTGCCTCATCATGTGAGGTGGTCACTCTTCAATGTGTCATTCTGGTCAGAGACTCAGTGATTGCCTGATCTACCCATTGAAACTGTGGAGTGAAGGATGACAGGCATAGGGGTATTTTCCTCAGAAAAGGGCAGTCTTTTACTGGAATAATGAAGGAAGAGATAATAATAATTATGAGTTGTAGTTACTCTCTGAACTTGTAAGGTGAAAGAGAGGGGAAAACCAAAATGACTCATATTTAGGCAGGTCCTAGGTGACAAAGAAGCCATAGGTACCTATAATCAAAGGGCATAGGAGGAGGGAAAAAAAGAAGAAAAATTAAGCAACATGATAAAATTGACCCTGAAACATGTTGATTGTGAAGGCTAAAAGGCACAGAAAGGAAAGAGCAATAATAATCTGGAATTCAGAGAAGTTAGTAGAGTTTGAGATTTGGAGGCAAGAAAGAGAGAGTTTAATATGTGAAAGTAGACAAGACCACTTAAGCAGAAAACATGTGTTGAGAAAAGAAATGGGCTTATATTAAAGGGCATATAAAAGAAGAAAGTATTGTGACTACAAAAGCACTCCAAAAGGCAGAATAAAAATTAAAATAGTTCAGTATCTGAGGAGAAGACTTGCTCAACCCAGTTAAATTCAGCAGAAGCTGAGGAGAATTAGGACAGTAAAAGGTTAACACAAATTCAGTGACTGGAAAGGCTACTGTTGAATTTCAACAGAGTAATTTTAGTAGGGGAGTTTTCAGGGCGAAGCTAGATTGCTCTTGTTTAAGGAAAGGCTAAGAAATAAAGTAGAGAAGACAGTGAGTTTAATGTATTCTTTCAAGCTATTGATCATAGGATCACAATTTATATTAGTTCATATTTTATGGTCATAAATAAACTTGAGGTTACATCTCAAATATGACTAAGTTCTTCCAAAAAAGCAAAAAGAAATAATAAGGCTCGGTCTAGCACATAATTTTTAATTCTAGGGTAAATAATTAAATAACACTAGTGTAGGTATCCCAATTAAATAATTTGGATAAGTAAAATCTACTTATAGATTTAAATTATCAGCCTTATTATTTTTAATAAAGAATTTATCAAGTAAATAGAGACTTTCTTTGTTTTTTCCTATTTTCTTTACTTTTTTAAAAAAACTGCTCCGTGTGTAAACCCTCTACTTAGGTTTGGAGAATTTGCTACTGTTTGAGTCTTGGCAGCAGATGGAATGTACTAGTTTGCTTACACTGCTGTAACAAACTACCCCAAACTTGGTGGCCTAAGCAACAGAAATGTACTCTCTTATAGTTCTGGAGGCTAGAAGTCTGAGCCCAAGGTATTGGCAGAGTTGGTTTCCTCTGAGGGCTGTGAGGAAGAATCTGTTCCATGATTCTCCTCTAACTTCTGGTGGTTCCTTGGTTTGTAGATGCATCACCCCAGTCTCTGCCTTGATGTTCACCAGGCATTCTCTCTGTACCTGTCTCTCTCCAAATTTCCCCGGTTTATAAGGACACCAGTCAGATTGGATTAGGGGTCCATCTTACTCAAGTATGAACTTATTTTAGCTAATTACATCTGCAATGACCCTATTTCCAAATAAAGTCACATTCTGAGGTACTGGGGATTAGGACTTCAACATATAGATTTTGGGGGCTGGGGGGACACAGTTCAACCCATAACCCATTGAGGCTTTCCTTGCCAATATGAGACTAGTCTCCTCAAACCCATCTGTGGTACCTTCTCTCTGAGACTTCAAGCCTGAATCAAGTAATGCCAAGCAGCAGGGCTAGATAGTTACTATGGCAGACACCGCTATGCTGGTGTTCCCTAGGAGCGGAGGTACTGGGATTGAGAGTTGCAGGGCTTTGTGGGGAGGATACAGTGCTGGCCACACCAAGGGCAGAATTTGACTGTGCTTGTGTTCTTGGTGACCTAGCCTCCCTTTGTTCCCTCCTGTTCTCTTAGCCTTATTTGCCAATGTCTCCAAATTTGTGAGTTACCTGGTATCTTTCCAATAAATTCTATTTGACTCCAGTTAGTCAGTGTTGGTTTCTGCTGTTTATAACCAAGAAACTTGTCAAATACACAAACTTCATGATATTTTGCATCTTTGAGGCTCATTCTATATTATAAAGTAAGACAATAATTCAATGGTATAAGTTCATGAAGTTCTCTACACAGCTTTTTAATGTTAAACAGCCATTTCAATGAATAGATTCTCATTGTATTAGAATATGGTTTCACTTCTAATTGAATTTAAGGTAAACTAACTTGTCTGAGTAAACTAACTTGTTCTCATTCAGAAATATACATCATTTAGTTTAATTCCAATTGATTTCAATTCCATATAAAGTTATTGATTCAATATGACTTATTTTCATCCTTTTTTTTTCTTGTTAGGATTTAAGGATACTTTCAATTGTTTTGCTTAAAAATATTTATCTTCTAATCAATTATTAATTAAAACCCCAGATCTTAAGTTAAAATACACACACTCTTGGCAAATAGCAATTGTTTTAAATTTAAGTTTCTCCATATTCAGAAAAGAAATGTTAACGATTATAGTTAGTAAAAATAAAAACTGAACAGGTGAGATTTCTATAATATTTCAAAATAACATATTCTATTTATTTACTATTTTATTTTTCAGAGGTAACTTTAAGATGTATTGATTGCAGCTTATAGAATGCATTTGAGATTATAATGCAGTTATTTAAAAATTGACAAAATTAGTATTAAAACATCTTTTGCTCTAATACAGAAAATTCACCGTTGAAAAAGTATGCTACTATTTCTTGCTGAGATAGATAAGGGAAGGAAAACCATTATCTTATTAACTCTATTATTATTATATTTCATATATGAGGTAGGGAATTTATAAAAGGAAACACTAAGTACCATATTTCATGTCAATTCTGTGATATAAATCAGTTGTATTTATAGATTCAAAGCCAAGCTTGAAAAGAATCTCAGAAGCTAAGGGGCTGATGACCCTCTAAACTGTAAAATGTGCTAACAGCAATAAATTCCACCTCCTCAGGTCAAAGGGCGTTTGATTATATTTTGCACTGTCAGGGTCACTCACATCAGCGCTCATCTTGGAATGATAAACAAGGCAGGCCTGTAATGTACACCAGAGAGTGACAAGACGCACCTGTCACTACAAGTTTTGAGACAAAACAGTAGGTGCTTGCAACCAGCTGTGTCATCCATGAGCGAGTCCACTTGCAGGCTCAGCCACAGGCAGGAAGAGAGTCCCCAGTCAGCTCAGCCCACAGCGTCACAGTATTAGCAATATTACATCTTTGATTTTTATGGGATTATTTTGAATTTAAAATTATGTCAGCTAAAGTCCATGTTCATAAATTTTCTTCTTGTACTATAAAGAGCTGTTGATCTCAAATGATTTTCATTTGTGCACACAACATTTTAATGTATTTTCATAAATGTTATACAGATAAATGTTAATAAATATTCAATTAGCAGGAGAACATGAATTATGATATAACATTTAATAATTTGTCTTATGGCTTTTCTATTAGTAAGATTTTTTAAATATTCTAAGAATTTGATTTACATTTCTTTTAGAGGAAAGTTTTTTGCCTTGAGTGAAATTTTTCTAGCCTAGAATGTTTTATTTTTGTCGTTTATGTCTAATCACGCCTACCTCTTATAAAAAGCCAGCACAACTAATAGACTGTCTCTAAAATTTATTTCAAGGTGATGAATTGAAGTACATTTTTTATCTTAGATTCTTATTTTTAACACTTGGTACTTGTGCTGGTTTGTTATTCAAGGAATATTTATTAAACATTTGGTATTACTATTTGGAACATATGTAGGAAATGTTTTTTTCTCTCTTGTTATTTATATTCTAAAGAAAACCCATGTAACCTTCTTTAAAGAATGTGATATTTTGTTGGTTTGTTTATATCCATTTTATTCTACAAAATAATCTGAAGCAGATCTGACATTTTTGAAGAATTTATTTCTATGGTCTGATTCTCCATGATTCTGAGAGAA
Organism: Ceratotherium simum simum; assembly: GCF_057802395.1. Lineage (NCBI taxonomy): Eukaryota > Metazoa > Chordata > Mammalia > Perissodactyla > Rhinocerotidae > Ceratotherium > Ceratotherium simum. Next base: position 60,342,731 of record NC_141911.1, read on the forward strand.
CTACAATCTAAAAACCAATTTCATTTTTGGTCTAAAAAAATTTATCTTGATGAAATTGTTCTTTTAACTTAGAAGTTCCAACCTCCTGTTACCTTTTGCAGAAACTATTAAATTAATTTTTAAACTTATAATTTTCATTGAAAACGCTCCTTTTGAAATGACTAATCAGTGAAAAATAACCTTATATTTTATTAAATCACTAAGTCCCTTACAAGGTCAACTATTCAATAATTATTTTGCATGTTTTGTGATACATAGTACTGAGTGGGATTTTAAATATTTTTGTTTGCTGATTTCTAAAAGAAGAATTTTGAGTCATGAGATAGATTTAATAAATTACAATTGTATTGAGAAATTCTGTCAACCAATTTAACGAGTTTTAAATAAAATTAAAGAAAATGAGTATGACACATTTAATATCAAACACTGTCTAATGTTCAAATAAAATAGGACAAACACGAAAATTATGAGAATTAGTATTCTTTATATATTTATGTTGATAAAACTAAATATTTATTTATTTATTATCACATGTTCTAGCTTTATTAAAGCTATCATTAACTATGACTAAGGTAGAATATGTTAGAATTTCTACAAATATACTTTATTCTAAATCTTATATTTTTTTGTAGGAATACAATCTCAACTGACAGCATTTCACATTCCTATACCTAAAATTAAAGAATAAAATCTTGCTCTAATGAATGTTTACTTGTTGAACACAATATTGCTGCACTGTTATGATTATTTCATGAAGTATTAGTCCATTTTTATTTTATTATACTTTAGACACAGAATACTTATGGTATTCTTGACATGTGAAAAGATGATGAATTCATATTTAGACATTGACTTTACCCTATATTTTATGACAAAATTTATTAACAGTAACCAGTCGTGTGCTTTCTTCTATTGGAGAGTATTCAAATCGAATCCTTTTTTTTTTTTTTGTGAGGAAGATCAGCCCTGAGCTAACATCCGTGCTAATCTTCCTCTTTTGCTGAGGAAGACCAGCTCTGAGCTAACATCTATTGCCAATATTCCTCCTTTTTTTTCCCCAAAAGCCCCAGTAGATAGTTGTATGTCATAGTTGCACATCCTTCTAGTTGCTGTATGTGGGACGCGGCCTCAGCATGGCTGGAGAAGAGGTGCGTCAGTGCGCGCCTGGATCGGAACCCCGGCTGCCGGTAGCGGAGCGCGCATTTAACTGCTAAGCCACAGGCCGGCCCTCGAATCCTTTCCAACACATGCATTAGTGGCCCAAGAAAAGTAGAGACATAAGTCTCTTCCAATTTTATGGACTCTACTTGTGATTTCTCAATGTTTTCCAATTGTTACTATAAAGCTCTTGTTTGATGTTGGTATTGAATTTGATTTTTAAATATGTTTTTGTTTCTTGTCAGCAACTTTTCAAAAGTCAGATCATTATGTTCCTTTGGTAGATTTTGAAGGAGGGCAGTTGTCATCTATGGCAAATCACCAGACAATATTAACTATACCAGGTGAGAATAATTACAAATGTGTGTGTCAAATACATGTAGAAAATGTGAAATCAGTGGATGCCTGGATCACATTCCTGTCCTCGCACAAAGATCCATTTTCTCTGTTTCATGTAAATGATGCATTCACTAGGTATTGCTTCTGCCACATGAAGTGCTTGCCATGTTCCTGGCATTCATCGGATATTGAAATAACAATAAAAGAGTAGATTTTTTTTCTGTTTGAATGTAGTGGTTCAGTGGAAGTTTTCAAACACTCTCATAGTTTATTGAAACAGTATACTTTTGGATAGAATTTAAAAAGGTTATTTTGAATCTCAACAAATAATCTTTTAAATTTTTTGAAAAATTTGAAAACTAGTATTTCTGTCTCCCACCAAAATAAATGACTCTCTCTTCCTGCTTGGTCCTTGCAATGTAACAATCACCTCCCCTACCGCAAGGGTTTATAATGCTTGCAATACACAGCTGTGGTCTACAGATGAATTTCTCATCATGTTCAGTCATAATAGGTGTAAAAAACCTAATTTTGGGCAATTTGTCATTGGAGAAAGTGAAAATAGTTTATATTAATAAAAGAAACTATGAGATACTTCCCACGTGTTCTGCAGACCACGGAGCTGTATGAAACTCTTGTAAAAGCAACATGAGTGTATCCAGATATAGTTCGATGGGGCAATAAGACCACAGCCATCAATTATTTAAAGAAAGCCTGTCTGGAGACAGTCATGCCAAGCACCTGAATTCACTTTAGTGGTGGAAGTGGACACATATGCTTAGGGAGTTCAAATCCTTTATGAGTAACACTCACTTGTGATATATAGACAGAATGCAAAACTATGGACTTTGTTTTTTCTTTTAGCAACGTGATTGTTCTGAAGTACACGCTTTACACATCCTTTTGAACGTAGTAACATTGTGACTATTTAGAAATGCTTAGAATCTGCTTTCCAGTAGGGTATTGAACACAAGAAGAATTGATGCTTTCTTAGAATCTGGAACTTATAGATGTTTCCATTTGTTCTTTTGGAAATTAAAAAAAGTAGGAACATTAATTGATTAATACTGAATACCTCAATAGAGTTTCTCTTGACAAACTTGGTCGGAGGACTCTACCTTTGGACAGACTTATTCCCAGGAGCACCTCTATGGTCAGTATTATATCTCATTCTCATAAAGAGTGAATATTTCATGGTAGAGTAACATGATTTAAAGTTTATTACTAAATTCAGATTGGATGGATTTATTCATTTTATAATTGGGTATGGAAATTTTACTGAGTACATAATATTCTAAGATTCAGAACATCTTTGGACATAAACATATTCATATTAAAGTTTGTGTGCATTTCTTTTTTTCACTTTATAGCAAACATTTTAAAATGGATTGAAATAAACAAATGACTAGGCAGGCGACCACATAGCACATTACAATGGATAAAATTTGTTATTTACATCTGCAATATACGTACTTTTTCAGAAAATGGTGATTAAATAACACCTTTTATTCTGATGTTTGCTAATTTAATCACATGTACTTTCCTAGAATATGTGTATATTTAGTATATATACTTGGAATTTTTATATACCTATCCTTAAAATTAAATAATTAAAATTAAATTTTTTTCAAGTGTTAAATATACTCATCATAATGCATTAGGAATAAACATAATTTAATCTCAAACTCTGTTATAAAAAGAAATAAACCAAGCACAATTATTAAATTATATTCACTTGTTCTAGAAACTAGTTTCTTAAAATTCTTCTCCAGTCTCGTATAACCCATCATCATCTTTAGAGACTGATAATTTAACTTAATGTTCTTTGCTCTTTACAAATAATATTTCCTAACAAGATCATTTTGATTTTGTTTTCTATTACCTTCATTTTGGCAATGAAACAACTCGATGGAAACCTGGGAAATACAGAAATTAGACTTCTGAGATTTGTGGAATGTAATATAGTCTCACTGCAGGGGATTTCAATGTGTAAATCCTAAACGCAACAAAGAAGTGACAGGTCCCTAAAGGTTAGTATTTGCATGGTTTTCAATTTTAAAAATACTGGTTTCTCCCCCCAAATCTATAAATGCCTGGGCAGCACCATAGTCTACACATGGGGACAAATAAAGTGAAACCAAGGAGCAAAACATACATGGAGGGTGTACAACTGGATAAGTATGGATAATTTCCTTTCTTGATCACCTTGGGTATTTTACAAAATTATGGTTGAAAGTTTCCCTTCTTATCCAATCCTCCAAAGCACCTCCAGAAAAACAGCTCTTTGAATTGGAGACTCACTTCTAAGCATTATGGTAGCTCCATGACACTGGTCTGGAGCATTCTGGCCTCATGTACGTGCTGTGGTCTCCTACCATCCTAGTTAATGCCTGCCAGCACCCCCCCCACCCCACCCCGAGGAACCACTCAGTCAACGTTCCATGTTGCTGGAGTTCATCAGTATTTATTTTCTTCCCACTTTGTTCTTTGCTTCTCAAATCTTGAAACTAACACCTGAGGAAAGTTTGAGATACGTGAGGAAAGAAAATCAAAGAAGTAAAATCATGAGTATACATTAGCTAAAAGGGAGGAATAAAATAGGGTGCAAATATGTGATTTTTAGTACAAAAAAGTCAAGGGAACAAAATGAAATTGAGCATGTTAGTATCTAGTCCAACTGAATATCAGACACAAAAAATACCCTATAGGAGAACAAAACCATAAAATTTTCTACCAATTCCAACTGGAAATGGTAAGAATCCTATTACTTGAATCATTGAAAACCAGAAAAATTCTAGGGAATATGTGGATGAGAAAGCCGGCTAAAGGTTTAATAGTTTTGTCTTCTGTATATCATATGATACCAAGAACTTCAGTTTTTTAAAAAAATATATAATAGATCAGAAAGACTGTGAAAAATGTTCAAATTATTGGTCTTTTAAAATATTGGATTAGAGATATCCTTTGCAGTGTTAGGTAATTCTGTCTCTCCTATTGTTATTCTAAGTAATTATCTGAACACTGTAAACTAAATTTAAGGAAAAGAGATTGATAATTTCCACGATCTATTCCATCACTTCCCTTTTGTTATTTTCACTTTGCATTTGGAGCAAAGTTCATAAGTCACTTTAATGTCTATATTTACGGCTGGCAATACACAGGCCATGTGGGACAGGGCAGGGGGCCAGAGCCTCAGTGTTTAACTCTCGCAATGATTCATGAAGGAATGTTTCATCTTTGGTGTAACTTAGGGATTTAGGGACAAGCAGAGCCTCTACAGAAAGAGCTCCAAGTAGATCAATGTTGCACCAAGGTTATGATGCTAACGAGTAAAATAAGGAAGAGTTTAGAATTGAAAACTGGAGAGAAAGTTAGAGAAAATGAAAGAACACTAGGTTCAGATTGACAAAGACTGTGTTAGCATGGCTATGCTTATAGTAAATGGGACTGGAAAAGTAAATGATCCTCCAGTTGTACAATTTACTTATATTTAAGGTTGTATTGACATCTGATTCAATGCTTCCGTATGAAAACCAGAGGCCCACAAAGATGGAGCAATTTGGTAGTATTATAAAATGGTACAGCCACTTTGGAAAACAGTTTGGCAGTTTTCTCTAAAGGTGAAGCATAGTCTTACTACAGAATACAGTGATTCCACTCCTAAGTATATTCTCCCAAGAGAATTGAAAATATATACACATAAAAACTTGTAGGGGCCGGCCCCGTGGCTTAGCAGTTGAGTGCGCGTGCTCCCTACTGGCCGCCTGGGTTCGGATCCCGGGCGCGCACTGACGCACCGCTTCTCCGGCCATGCTGAGGGCGTGTCCCACATACAGCAACTAGAAGGATGTGCACCTATGACATACAACTATCTACTGGGGCTTTGGGGAGAAAAAGGGAAAAAAAGGAAGAGGATTGGCAATAGATGTTAGCTCAGGGCAGGTCTTCCTCAGCAAAAGGAGGAGGATTGGCATGGATGTTAGCTGAGGGCTGATCTTCCTCACAAAAACAAAAACAAAAACTTGTATATGAACGTTCATAGCATCATTACTCATAATAGCTATAAAGTGGAAACCACTCAAATGTCCATCAACTGAAGAACAGATGAGCAAAAAGTGGTATAACCATACAATGGAGTATATTCAACCATAAAAGGGAATTAAGTACTGACACATGCTACACTATCAATGAACCTTGAAATCATGCTAAGTGAAAGCAGCCAGTCACAAAAGGCCGCATATTGTGTGATTCCACTTATATGAAATATCCAGACCAGGTAACTTAATAGAGACAGAAATTAGATTAGTGGTTGCCAGGGCCTGGAGAGGCAGGGAATATGAAGTGACTGCTAATAAGTATTGGGCTTCATTTTTGGGGGAAGATGAAAACCTTCTCAAAACAGATAGTGATGATAGTTGCAAAACTCTGTGAAATTAAACATTCATTAAATATCACTGAATTGTACGCTTGAAAAGCACAACGCATACTCCCATCAGTGAGAAAAGAAGGTCTTGTAGTGTTACAGTGGAAAGATGGTTGTAGCAGATCTTTGCTTTTAGTTCATTTTTAAAAACAGAAAATTGCAATTAATTAGTTATAAATATTCTTCTACATCCAACATCACATAATTCTGTGTTATGATTGGTGATATTTCTAAGTAAAGTATGCTATAATTAATGTGGGTAAATGGAAAAAAAATTGCCTGTGAAGGGGAATAAAATGCTGTAAGAACACAATATGCCAAGTACAAGAATTACTGTAAGCTCACTGTGTAAATATTCCTAGTTTAAATTATACAATGCTGTGACAGTTATGTACTAGGAACCATGTGATAAGGCCAATGAGTTTAAACTGAAAACAGTTTTTGGAAAATGAAAAAATATGTTATGTAGTGATCATGATGGAATTCAATAATCTAAAAGGTGAATATTAAAGGAGAGATTTGTGGTACCATTATCATTTTTTAAAGCAAGCATTTTTGAACATGAAATAAAGGGAAACATATGATGTTTTATCCTAGATTGGGACCAGGAAGTGATGCAGGAGGTAACTGTGGGTGAAATACTAGGAAATACTGAATAGTGCACAAGAAATGTCAACATTGTACTAACACAAAGAGGAATTGAAAGGAATTCAGTTTGTGATTATGCAATTTCAGAAATCAGAACTAACAGAAAACGTGGGCAATGATTGGGAGAGAAAAGTGAAATTGAAAAATGAAACGACAGAGAGAAAGCCTGAAAACTATTCAAAATACTTGAGAGGAAGTTTAAGAAAAATGATTAAAAGGGTCCAGGGACCTGAAAAATAACCAAACACGCTCAATTGGGAAAGCAAAAAAGGCCGACATGATGGAAAAGGCAGCTTGAATAAAATGTGGAAAGGTAATAAAATCAAGGTAAACCAGAATGCTTACCAAAAGTGGCATATATGACGCAAAGTTGGAAACAGCTGCGTCAAAAACTTCAAAGAATCACTTTTGAATAAAATTCTAAAATTAATTAAAAATACACGCTCACAAAAGAAATCTCAGGCATCTTGGCATCACTTAACTGTCAGAATGCAAAAGCTTGCTTTTGGGTCAAACGGGGGTTTAGTAAGATAACTTTTTGAGATTTTAGCCACTGTTATAGATATTATAACCTACATATATACACACATAACTTTTTAAAAGCCAATATAATGCTCTCTAGTTTGTCCATTGGTTTACTTCTTAATTCCTATGCCAATAAAACACTGTCTTTAATATAGATTTATTTTACTTTGATAGCTAAGGCGAATTTTCCTACCTTGTTCTTCCACCAACCACAGAAAATTCTTTCATGGACCATTTCAGTCAATTCTCAACTTCTGTTTTGATTTCTATCACCATAGATGAATCTTGTCTGTCCTTGAATTTCATTATAAGTGGAATCACGCAGGGTGTACCATTTTATATCGTTTCCATCCCCTGACATAATGTTTTGAAGGATTCATACATATTGCCAGCTAACTCAGTTTTTCATTTGTTTTTTGTTTTGTTTTTGTTAAACAGTGTTCTCTTGTATGCATATAACAATTTAATTATCTATCCTTTTAATGACATTCGGGTGGTTTTTGGATTTGTATCTTTATGAAAATATCCTCCATGTCCATTTGGTATAAATTATTTTTTATGGATACATGTTTTCTTGGGAAACTATCTGGAAGTATAATTTACTCCTTATAGAGAAGGTATATATTTAACTTTATAAAAACTGTCAAATACTTTTCTTTTTTTGGTGAGGAAGATTAGCCCTGAGCTAACATCTGTTGCCAATCCTCCTCTTTTTGCTGAGGAAGATTGGCCCTGGGCTAACATCTGTGCCCATCTTCCTCTACTTTTTATATGTGGGACACCTGCCACAGCATGGCTTGATAAGAGATGTGTAGATCCACGCCTGGGACCCAAACCTGTGAACCCTGGGCCACAGAAGTGGAGCGCATGAATTTAACCACTACACCATCGGGCCAGCCCATCAACTGCTTTTCTAAGGTGGTTTGTCATTTTACCTTCTGGAGAGGAATATATTGAAATTCCAGTTGTTCAACATGCTCACCAGATTTAGTTGTGCAAGTCATAATTATAGTCATTTTTGTGGGTGTGAATAGTAAATATTATGGTTTTAATTGTATACCTTTGATAACTAACGAGGATAAGCAACTTTTCAAATGCTTATGGGACATTTGTATATCTTCTCTGATGAAGTGTCTGTTCAAGTATTTGCCCATATTTTTATGGGTTATTGTCTTTACATTATAGATTTATGGATGTGTTTTATAAGTTCTAGTTTCTATAAGTTCTATAAGTTTATGTATATATATAGCTATAGTTAAATATACAGTTCTATACTATTCTAATATAGTTTATATAGTAATATTTAAATATACAGTTCTATATTATTCTAATATATATACACACACAAATATTTTGTGACATGTGTGTGCTGCAAGAATTATCTCCTAGTTTGTGACTCCACTTTTCATTTTCTTAGCAGTAACTTTGCTGAGAAGACTATCACTTTGATGAAGACAAATCTATCAATTTTTGTTTCTATCATTATTGCTTTCTGAGAGTTGTCTAAAAAATCTTTGCCTATCCCAAGTTTATGTACATGTTCTTCTATATATTCTTCTAGAAACTTTCTAATTTTAGCTTTTATGTTTAGATATATGATTACCTCAAATTAATTTTTGGTTAGGGTATAAAGTAAACATCCATGTTCACTTTTAAAATATGTTTATCCAGTTGTTCCAGCACCATTTCCCACAAGGACTTTTCTTTCTCCTTTGTATTGCCTTGGTCACTTTGTTGAATTGTTTGTTGATGGGTACATAAATGTCGAAGTTCTCCATTTAGTTCCATTGTTCTATATGGCTATCCTTATGTCAATACTACATTGCCCTAATTATTGTAACTTTATGGTAAGTCTTGAAATAAGGTAGTGAAAGCTCTTCAACTTTGTTTTCCTTTTTTAGAATACTTTGGCTGTACTAGGTCCTTTGCATTTTTATATAAATGTTAGTATCAGCCTGTTGTTTTAAAAAAAATATATTTTGGAATTTTTATGGGAACTAGAATCCAAACAATGTTACCCTTCCAATCTAGGAACGGGGTGTATGTCATCATTTATTTGTGTCTCATTTAATTTCTTTCACAAATGTTTTATAAATTTAAGTGAAATGTTTCAGAATGTCTTCTGTTACGTTATTCCTAAGTATTATTATATAAAGTGAAAGTATAAGTGATCTTTTAGATTTTTCTGTAAGAATATTTCATAGACAACGATGTGTGTTTTCCACCCAAACAAGCATGATTTCCAGTTGTCTTTCTTTTTGTGATATTAGCAGCTGTGTTGAATCGACTCTTGTCAAATTGTCAGCATCACTACATTTTTCTAAAGCTGGGAACTCTATTTGCCAGAACCCTATTCCCTGAATGGTTCCTCATAGGATTTGCAAATAAGAAAAACTCATACACGATTTGGAAGATAAAAGTAAAACAAAAATCATTCTTAGTGATTTTGGCATCCAGGCATGGAGGCTTACACAATGAACTTAGCAAACATAGCATCCAGGTAGAGCACCATCACAGATCTCTCATGAGCTTGTACTTCATGACCATGGTAGATGCAGTAATTTCTTGGACTACTTCATGAGCTCCAGCTTCCCCTCCTACATTAGTGCTTTAGGTTAATGTAATTTACAATTATTTTTCTGGATGCGACCTTCCAGACCTTTACTTTCCTTGCTTACATTTACTTTAATGTAAGCACTTATTCCTATATTAAACCTCTTATTTCTATAGTACTTAATTGGCTCTGTTTTCCTGGCTAAATCCAGACTGAGAATAGCAGCCAGGGATGATAACTTCCGAGATTTATTATTTAATTAGAGGTTGATAAATGAAGATATTCTAATTCTATTATCGCTTTTTTCACATATTAAATAGAAAACTTCTGTAAAGAGAAACTTTCCCTCATTATCTTTTTGGTTACCCCGAAGTACTATTTGTAGAGAAAAAGCAGGATAAATATTTGATACTTTTTCTTCATTTGCCATTTTCTTTTTATGAGTTACTATTTTATATACCAGTTTGCTAAATAATGAGTTGATTTTCTAGAATGCATTAAAAATGACTTTAGGAATTAATTTCTGCTTCTTCCCAGTCTAGTCAATTTTTCATTTCAGGTATATTTTTTAATTCTAGATTTTTTTTTTTAGATTTTAATCTCTCTGAGAGTCTACATCTGTTCACTCATTATGACTGTATTTTTCTTTACATCTTTGAACATGTTTATAATAGTTGCATTAAAGTCTTTTTATGTTAATTCCAACATGTGGATCATGTTGTGGTTTATTTTATTGACTAGATGTTTTAGTGTCATTATAAACTCATGTATTTAAACATATCAGGTGTGCTTCTGTTTGTTGAAGTCATCATCATTATTGATGCTTAAATTATTTCATGTTTGGATAATGGGTGCTTCTTCAAGTTGCCTCCTGGATCCTGTTGACATCACCCTTGTGGGATATGAAAGCTTTCTTGCTTTCCAGTACGACAAGGTGCTCTGGATTGATTTTGCACCTTACTTGCCCACAACCAGAAAGCAACCGTTTCTCCAAGAAGCTCCGGCTCCTTTATTGAGTGACAGTGTTTAGAAACCAAAGCTATAACTCCAGGGATGCTTCCTGCTACTGTTTCATTTAACGTTTCTAGGACTTATCAGTGGATAGATCTAAAAAAAGCAAGTGGGTTTTTTAACTGATAAAAATGGATCATGAGTTAAATACACTTCCAGTTTACATTCAGGATTATAGGATTTTAATTTACCTCATAGACCTTAAATATGTATATCTTCTTTTCTCACATTGGAAAAATAGGAGTTTTTAATGTCACAAACATAATTACTTGTTTTCTTTATCCTATAATAAAAGACAAACAATAGTCTCAGAACAAAAATATCAACTCTACTATAAAAAATATACTTACCAAAAGTATAAGATTATTTTTGTATTTAATTTTGTTCTTAAGTTACACCCTGTTAGGGACAAACAGTCAAATTATTGCTTTTATAGAAATCACTTGGTACAATTCCAGTTCAAAGCTGACATGAGTAGATTAATTAGGAAATGTTAAACTCATTTTCCAAGCATTCCAAGACAGTGTTTGGACACGATTAACTTTAATCATCAGAGGTAAAATCTGTTGTTTTACAAGATTTTAGCTCATTGTCCTAGAACATATCACAATTTCCATTTGCTTGAGACAAAATTTCCCCTAACATGTTATTATAAAAATGTTTAAGCATACAAAAAAGTTGAAGGAGTTGCATGTGAACATCCAAATACCAACCATTTAGATTCTACAATTCACATTCTATTTGCTTTATTACATATCTATCACTCTATCCACCCTTCTATTCTCTAATTGATTTATCTTTCTTTAGTTATTTCAAAGTACATCTTTTCCCTAAATACTTCAACACATGTATCATTAACTATTGTTCAGTATTTGCTTATAGCTCTTTTTAAAAAGTAAAGCTTGCGTATAGTGTAGTTCACAAATCTAAAGTGTATTTTTTTCTCAATTTTGACAAATGAAAACACCTGTGTAACTTTAACCTTTACCAGGATATGGATGAGTGTTCATGTGCAAAACACCAGTATTTCAGAAAACAATTTCTTGCCTTTTGAATTGTACCGTGCCTGTGGGAATTCCCTAATCCAAGTTCATAAAATAAATATCCAGAAGGCAAAATCTACAATTAGTCTGTGGGTAAGTATTTCCACGGATTGTCTGAATATCTGTGTTAATTTAAAATAGACTTGTATTTTATAGTTGTCGTCTGAGCAACATTGTGCCATTTTCAGTGTGGAAGGCACTTGGAGAATAAACAGAGATCATCAATGCACAGCAATTTGATTGTGTGATGGATATGCCTTACTCTGATCGTCATTTAAACTGAAGAGCTGAACATGACAGCCTGAACTAGTGTTCTGTTGATGCTCAGCTCTTGGGAGCACTCTGCAAATGTTGTACCTTGTGAGCGGCTGCAGCAAGGGCAGAAAGAGAAAAAGTTGCTCCAATTTTGCGTTTTAGCCAAAGGTCAGAGGGTATTACCAAAAAAAGATTCAGAAAAGTAACAAGAGGATATTTATTCTTATGAATATACTTTTCAGACAAGCATTTTAAAAACCAAATAGAAGAGATAAAATTGTATAAACTCTTTGAGAGCAGAGACATCTTTGTTTTTAAAACTAGGAACACCTTACATCCCCTTATGGTGTTGGGCATTTGGTAGGTAATTATACGTTAGAAGTTTATGCCATTAGGAGCACGAGGACAAAGGCATATCTAGGGAAAGCATATTTATTTCTCTACTTAATTTACTTGATGATTATAAGATGTTACATGGTCTTTAGAAAGGGCAATTAGTTTCCCTTTACCTAACCATTAACCTATGCCATAGGAAAGCTTTATGGTAGACCCAAGACCATTTCATAGGAAAGGGTTAAATTGTGCATATAAAGGGAAACTTTATTCAAGAAAACCATAACGACAAAGCTTCCAATATACATACCTTAGTAAAATGAAAACCTATTGTCTTCTCACGAATGGTGGAAAACATACCACCTTATTATTTATTCAGCAACTACTGGGAATCAAAACGTGGGAGCACGTTTTTCTAGTTGGGCTCCTCTGAAGCAGAGCCTAAGATAAGGATTTGGGTGCACGTCACTTATTGTGGAAATGCTTTCAGGAAACAGGGGACAAGGAAAGCAGGATAGGAAAGACATGGTCCCAGGGAGCTCTGGAGGACGAATTACACTGCAGAGTTGATTCCACCTTAGAAAGAGGGAATCAACTTTTGTAACCCAATGTCAGTCAGTTATTAGCTGTCTGCAGGCTGCGGGGAAATGTAACATCCCTGGCGAGGTGGCTTCTGTTTAGTCAAGGGAAATTCTACCAAGAGGAGGCGGCTATGAGCAGTCAGCAGGCAACTCTCACAGCGATGGAAGCTGTGTGTAACCAGCTGGTAACGGGAAGTGAGCAGGCCACCAACAGAGTCCATTACAGCATGTAAACAAGAGAATTATTATAAAAGGATTACTTTTACAATCTCTCATTTCTAAAGTCACATCTTTCTAATTATTGAGGAAAAATTAGCTATAGATCCTGATCCTTGGTGATAGTGTGGGCTCTTGGGTTTCAAATAATACATAAATATATCAAGGTAATGTTCGTAATGAATGAATCCATACACAGAAGTCACAGTGACAGACTGTGAATTGTGGTGGCTCCTGTTTACCTATGTGTTGTTGGTACCTCATCAGTTAAAAAATATAAACTGATGGAATATTATCCATCCCATTGATTAACATAGTAATGAAATTTAAAAACCTAAGGAAATGCATGAATAAAGTTATGACTCTATTATTATAAATATATAGGGGCCGGCCTCATGGCTTAGTGGTTAAGTGCGCACACTCCACTATTGGCGGCGCGGGTTCGGATCCCGGGCGTGCACCGACGCACCGCTTCTGCGGCCATGCTGAGGCCGTGTCCCACATACAGCAACTAGAAAGATGTGCAACTATGACATACAACTATCTACTGGGGCTTTGGGGTGAAAAAAAAAAAGGAGGAGGATTGGCAATAGATGTTAGCTCAGAGCCGGTCCTCCTCAGCAAAAAAAAAAGAAGAGGATTAGCACGGATGTTAGCTCAGGGCTGATCTTCCCTACAAAAAAAAAAAATAATAAAATAAAATAAAAAAATAAAAAAAATAAATATATAGATTTAGTTGGTATTTAAATTTTGGAGTTATATTTAATCCAAAAAAATCAGGTCCAAAATATTGTAGGTCAAAGATTGTCTGTCATCCTTTCTACTCCCTTGAAATTTATAGTAGAAAAGGTGATATATTCAGACAAATGATTATATTATGTGAAATATGGAGAGAGAGATTAGGAGAATTCAAAGACATTGTCACAGGGTGAACAGCCTTTGAGCTGAGATCTGAAGGATAACATTCTCGGGAGATAGAAGAGCATGTGCAAAGATACGTGGCACGAGCTAGCACGCAGGGTCTCTCGTGGAGCTGGAAGTTATTTAGTTTGAATGGTGGTTGAAATTTGAGGCAAGATGAAGGTGGAAAGGTAGTCAGATGACAAGAGCGTGAGGGCCCCGTGTTCCATAACACAGAGTTTAAATATTATTCTAAAGGCCGTAGGAAGGCCTTGGAGAATTTTAATCCGGAGAATGAAACAGTCATGTCGGCGTGTGAGGTTGGGACGCACTTGCTTGTTTGTATGATCTCTACCACGATATACTGGGCACCAGATATAATCAGCACAGTTAATTATCTTATTTTACTCCCTAAAAAGATTAAAAATATATTTTAGGGCCGGCCCGGTGGCTGAGTGGTTAAGTGCGCGCGCTCCGCTGCTGGCGGCCCGGGTTTGGATCCCGGGCGCGCACCGACGCACCGCTTCTCTCTTCTCCGGCCATGCTGAGGGCGTGTCCCACATACAGCAACTAGAAGGATGTGCAACTATGACATACAACTATCTACTGGGGCTGTGGGGAAAAAGGAGGAGAATTAGGCAATGGATGTTAGCTCAGAGCCGGTCTTCCTCAGCAAAAAGAGGAGGATTAGCATGGATGTTAGCTCAGGGCTGATCTTCCTTACCAAAAAAAAAAAAAAAAAAAAGTATATATATATATTTTATAGGACTCCTTATTGTTTTACTTCCAACTGGAAGAAAAAGCGTGATTACTAGGAAAGCATATTGTCAAATGTCCTTTTCAAAGCAGACACGGATACAATGCCCTCTGAAGTTCACATCACCATTTTCTCAAGTTATGGTCATAAAATCATAAAGTTGATTTCAATTAGGCTTGACAAACATTTTAATGAGATACAGTAGAATCAAATATTATCAGAAAGCATAATCTGAGTAAGGCTAAGTATTGCTTCAGGAAACTATTTTCAGTTGCACAGAAAATTGCATAGAAAATTGACGTGTGCATGCAAGTGTGTGTGTGCCCGGGGTCACAATGTAAATTGTATTTTATGCTATGGATCATGACAAGAAAATCTGGTAGTCACTAGTCAGAGAAGTGACAGCGTGAGTGCACAGCAGCTAGCTCAGAGTTATTTCTTACCAACTCTCACTTTCCTTTTTAAGATCTTAGTCTTTCTGGGGATCCAATACAACATTGTTCTATTTGTGTATTAAGGAAAGAATAGGAAATTTCCAGTGCCTTTCCTCAAGCAAATTTCTGTAGAAGAGCTGAAGGGAACCCCAGATCCTCTAAGGTTTTAGCTTTGTACCTTGGATGAGTTTCTTAATCTCTTCATCCCTAAAATGGGGATAATAAAATGAGACCATAAAGTTCCTAAGAACCTATAGTTCTTTGGGCAAGCTAATATACATGAGGTACTTAACACACTGCCTGGCATATGGTGAGTAATCAATAAATATTAGCTAATATTATTATGATTTTTGTTGTTTTACATGAAATGGTTAAACAACTTTCAAATAAAATAGTAATTTACTTGGCTTCCCCTGATGAATCAGGAAAGGAAAACTAGTAGGTTAAAACAAAAATCTCTAAAACTTCTGCAAACTGCAATAAGATAGTTGATGAATATGCTGCTGTAGTAACTTTATCTGAGACTTTCACTATACTTTCATCATTTCACTTTACAATTTTTCAAACAATGATCTAAAATCGTAGCTAAAGTCAGCAGGTAACAAGTTGAAATCCAGAGTATACCAGTGTGTCCTTTTATTTCTTGCCAGTGTTAGAACTAATGATAAATCATTCCAGTAGCATCATATTCTCTCCCAAGGCATCTAGCTGTGTGAAAATTTAATTATTTGTGGGAACAATTCATCAGAAGAAACCACATATTCATTTACTGCATCCATGCATATTATCTTTATTTCTGGGAAAACATTCACCTGGATCATTTCTCATAATGAAAGCTGTATTTATTTTTAGTCAGCAACAAGTAGCATTAGAGTTATGTCTTTCTTGTATATCTATAGATATTCTTAGCATTGCTGTTCTGATTTCTGTAAAGAGTTAATAAAATAAAGTCTGCTTTTGTACCAGGAGACCAACATCTTTGGTGAGG
This sequence comes from Ceratotherium simum simum, assembly GCF_057802395.1. Classification (NCBI taxonomy): domain Eukaryota; kingdom Metazoa; phylum Chordata; class Mammalia; order Perissodactyla; family Rhinocerotidae; genus Ceratotherium; species Ceratotherium simum. The sequence goes on from NC_141911.1 coordinate 60,358,896, forward strand.
CTATAAACTTTGGTCTACCTTTTCCATGTACCATGATCAAAACAAGATGGCTCACTTCAAAACATGCTTTCTAAACTAAATGATGAATTTGTGAACAGAGAGAAAAGGAAATAAAAGAAGTGAGTGAATTGTAAAAATTGATCTGCACAATAAATTTTTTAACACCAGAGGCTTAAAAGAAAATTTTGGCTGTTTCATTTTGCACATTACTTTTGGCTTCACTATTTCAATTTTTATTTGTGTTTGAAGTCCAGTGGACAGGGAGAGACTCAATTTGTAAAGCACCTAGCACAAATTGCCAGCACTCTGTAAATGACCTACTGCTAACCTCTGCAAGAAAAGCTGAACTAGCAACCAAAAGCACATGCAAGAAGGATGCTTGCAGCCCATCTGGGGAAGAAAAAGGTACTTAGTTGCTTTTTTATCTCCTTTTATTTCTGCAACAGATCACAACATACTCCTACTTAAAAAGAAAAAAACCACCACCAACAAAAAGCTTGTCCATCTGTTAACATGTTCTTTGACTAATGCCCTTTGAGATGAACTGTGTGGGAAAAATGAAGGCTGGATGCACTGTCCTGACTGGTGATGTAAAGGAGGGCAATTTCTGCTCGAGCAGTTTTTTGAAAAATCAGTACATAGACATTATGATGAGAAGTATGCATTGAGTTTCATTTGTAGAAGGAGCATTTCTTAGGAAATAAGTGGTCATGTGCATATTAGTGAAGAGATGATGTGTCATTAACAAGGTATAACAGAGGAAAATGTGTGCGCTGACTCTATTCTGAGAAAATAAAACCCACATAAGGATTGTCATCAAGCTTTGCAACAATGGGTTGTTCAAAACTCAATAACTTGCTGGCGCAAAAATACAACGTTGTAAAGTTAAGGTCCACCGCAGAGAGAGAGAAAGAAATATTTGAACTTGCTATAACTTCAGGCTTACTTTTTAGTGAAGTATGATTTTCTCATGCTCAATTGAAAATGTCTCTCATATTTCAAAAACCATTAAAATAAATAGAATTTCAACTGGAATCAGTTAATTTAGAAAGTCCCCTGACAATTTATTATGTAGAACAACTGAGCAATGAAAGAAAACATCAGCATGTGGTAGGCACTGAGTTAGAGATCCATCTTCTGGGACTGAAAGGAGACACTCCTTTTTTTTATTATTTGTGTGAATATTCATGAGGTCTCTGATTGACACAATTTGATGGGGCTCTAGGACCATGTGTCTCACAGAATCTGCATCTTTCAAAACCAGAAAGGCATCACAGGGGACACCCCTGGTATTTATGCGGGATCGCTCAGTGTCTAATGAGGAGAGACCCTGAACCACAGGGAGTTTGGACTTTATATGTTTTGTTTATTCTTTGGATAGTTTTCAGGAAGATCAGGCCTAATTCTTACCCGAGATCTTCTTCCCGTACTGAATGGAGAAGAGTTGGTGAAATTAAAGGGATTCTGGGGATCTCTAGAAGAGATTTGCAAAAAAAGAAGAGTGTTCTCCCTTATGGGCACTACCAAGACTTCATAGAATATAAAATGAGGTATTAAAATGTAAGGAGACTGCTATCTATCCTCGCCAAAGGAGATGGGTTGGGATGAACTTCATTCTGATTATGGGATAGAATGTGCTGGTATGAGATTAAGACAGCTTAAAACTCTCTATCTGAAGCAAATGGAAAAAAAAAACAAACTGCACACACAAAACCTTTCAATACATTTTCCTGCATTCTCCCTCCTTCCATGGGAATCGCCCCCAGATGGGCCTAGGGGATGACAAATTGGAGTGATTGCCCTAGGTCTTGCTCTTTGTCTCCCTTTCTCCAACCCCTTAAAAGGACCAGGCATCTGGGCCTAAGACGGAATTACTGAATTGGATGAGGGGGAAAGAGGCAGAAAGTCTATTGTCACCAGCCAGGACCGAAAAATTATCTAAGACACACAAAGCTCTCAAATTGCGTACACCAGCGCCATAAGTGCTGTGATAGATGTGTAAAAATGTGAAGAAGTGAGAGCTAAAAAGTTATAAATATAAAAGGATTGAAGGCTAATACTAAGTAGTAACAACTGAATTTTAAAGTAAAAAATTTAACAAATCTCTGGTCTCTTTAGTGTGTGAAGGCTATGCCAAAAGTTACTTTTGTGTGTAATTTGACTGAATATCTGGAGATGTCCCGCATGTGTGCCTATATCATGGAAAACTTACAAGAAATTTGCATATGAAAGTATGCGAGACAAAAATAAGTAGACAAAAGTGAGGAAAATATACATTGGATAAAATAGATATTCCTTTTGGATCTGAATAAAATTTCAGAAGACTCTTCCTCGTCCCCAAGGGACTACAGTGAAAGTACATTTTCCCCCCCTAAAACATAGAATAAAAAACTGGGAGAAAATGACTGGATTTTGATAGCCTATATGACATTAAAGAGTAAAATAATATTCACCTAATACCCTTCCTTCTGATTATTTCAAGTTCCTAGAGTGTACATTAAGGCATGTTTTTTCCCCTCAGAAACCATTTTATCTTACACAGCAACTTGTTAATAGTTAATAATAAATAGTGCATCAGGATGAATTCTCTTTAATAATTTTCCATGAAAAGGAAATACTAGTAACACATGTTTCCTGTGTAGATAGATAAAAATGGTTGTCATGCTCACCCCTACTACACGACCTAAGTTTCTTAACAATAATCTCTACTATTTGTAGGGGTTAATAACAATTTTCCCCTTCTAAGATTTTCTGTGGCATCAGAGATGGCCAACCACAGCTATTAATTCTGGAAGGCATTGAAAACTAGGTGTCGATTTAGTTTTGTGAGGATAAAAATTGTGAGATGTCATTGTGGAAGCCCTTAACTTCAGGCTTGTAATGGTCCAGATCATGTTTCCAGGCAATGAATATTATTCATATATTTACTCAAAAATTAAAATATTTACTCAAAATATTTTAATGCCTCATAATCCGTTTGTTTTTATTCAAAGTCAGACTTTAGATAGGTGTTTCTGGCTGTGATGCTCAAAGCACTTAACAAGTGAGAATTGATATTTGCTGCCAAGCTATCTTGCTAACATCATTTTCACTTTGTTCTGCTTTTCTATTTATCAAGTCTTTATCGTATTATTCAGAAACAAGACGTCAAAGTTTATTTAAAATAATGTGGGTTTCCAAAATTAAATCTAATAATTTGATCTCTAGATCAGTTATTTATTGGGTGCAAAATTATTGTAAATGATTGCAAAAACATCCTTATCATCAAAAATATTTGCATTGTTATTAGGCAAAATAAAATTAAATGTAAAATACATTAAAATGATTTTAACAATCTTTATGAATTCCATTTTATGTATATGAATGTGTTAAAAGGAATGTGGGAACTAGAAATATAAAATTATACTGTTGAATAGACACTGAAAATATATATAGACTGTTGAATAGACACTGAAAAATATATACTAAATAAACACATGCCTGGATTTTTCCATTTACAGTAAAGAATCATTATTTTGCAAACATATCTAGTTATATAGCCCATCATTTCTACCACCTATTCTAGCTATTAATATTTTTTAGTATAAACCACATACTTAATTACGCATAAATATAATAGTTTGCAAGAATTTCCAACGGGGAAATGCCTAATATACAAAGAGCCGACACTGATTTTCAAGGTTTTGGAAGTAATATGTTCTTAGAATCAAAGGCTGTGATTGTGTACCAAGAATACACTATTCCAATTTCAACATCTTTCACAAAGGAAAAAATAATTGGTACAATATCTAGCATTGGAATTATCATGAGGGTCTGTGGACAGAAGGCCAATTTCATTGAATCAGGGCAAATTTTTGAAGGTGACAGAGGTGATAACCAAATAGTTTCAGCACACAAAAAATTATCTTTATTCTAAATTTTCCAGATAGCTATTAACCTATTTTTTTTTAATTTTTTTGGTGAGGAAGACCAGCCCTGAATTAACATCTGATGCCAAGCCTCCTCTTTTTTTTTTTTTTTTGCTGAGGAAGATTGGCCCTGAGCTAACATCCGTGCCCATCTTCCTCTACTTTATATGGGAGGCCACCACAGCATGGCTCGACAGGCAGTCTGTCAGTGTGCACCCGGGATCTGAACTGGCAAACCCCGGGCCGCCGCGGCAGAGCATGCGCACTTAACTGCCTGCGCCACCAGGCTGGCCTCTACTATTAATCTATTTTTTAATGGAATTTCAATGAGAACATTTTTTGTGGGTTGAGTTTTACTGGTGTATTTCTTGTAACGAGAGTTTATTAATTCTATGCAGAGTTCTGATCAGAGTGCTCTAGGGTGTGACATAGGATAAGGGCCTTTTTCATAAATTTGGAGATTATAGAATATTCATAAGTGAATATGTATATATTTAAATGACACAATTATATATATGAGAGCAATAATCACTACTTGCACTCGGATTGTTGCATCTCAGCCTAGGTAAGCTCGACCCATCCCAGAACAAGTGTTTTATGTTATGGTTAATCTTATAATCACAAGATCCTAGTTATCCCACACCAAAATGTAAATAGATGCATCATTTTTGATCCCAAGGATTTTTTGGCTTTACTTAAGCAAAACTAATGCCCTGAAATGTCATATCTAATAAGGAAATAAATGCTAATATTCTGATCGCCAGCCTCCTGACTTGATTTTAATGTTTCCTTATGTAAGACTTATAAAACAACAGAAATTGTAAATGTGGGAAATAGAATGCTTTAGTGCAAGGAACACTGCAATAAGATCCCAGAGACCTCTGTTCTGGCCCCAAAGACTTGAACAAGTCATTCAGCCTTTCTGGGTCTCTGTTCTCCCATCTGGAAAACGTGGCGGTTCATCTCTATGGGCACTTCTAACTCTAATTGTCCATGAGTTTCTGAAGTCCACCCAGGAAGGAGCAACCCTAGTGGGAACACAGGCGGGTCCCTGGGCTTGCCTTTCGCTGTGCTTCTGATCCTTGGGTTATCCCAAAGGTTACTTCTCATTCATCTAGTAAGCTGGTGTTATCTGAAAGGGGAATATGTTTCTGATTTTGGTCACATCTGAAAGGAATTTTTCCTAGAAGAAAGATCAGGTCTATACCCTGCAAGGCATTATGCTTCTCTCTGTATTCCAGATCTCACGTTATTTTATTTATATGTGAAAAGTTAGGATTTTGTCTTTTGACATGAGAAAAATCCCTTGAGATCATAAGAAAAAAAAATTTCTGAATCACCAAAAATCTCTTATATCCAAAAAATGTAAAGTGGACATAGAAATCACAGTGAAATCTGATTGCAACAGAGCCTCTGTCTCTAAGATTTATATTTAGCCAACAGCTATTCTAAGCAACAAAGTAAAATTTTAAGACTCAGAATCTTAAGCCATATGTCACTTAGGAGCAAAAAGCAAAGCCAAGCCGTGATCGTGATGTGATATTTCAAATGTTCAGTCTTATTCCAAGATATGTACAATCTCACATTTTGGAAAATAAGATGTTATGATTTCACTTTTCTCTCGACTTTAGTATTATACTCAAAACTGAGAAACAAACCTAGACTAAAGCAGATAACACTAAAGAGAGGGATCACGCAATTTGCACAGATATGCTTTTTCAGGATAAAGCAACTTTTTCCCTCATGCTCTGACATATATTTGTGCAAGTATATTGTTTTAGTTTATTTATAACTCCACTAATTTACATGATTTGCTGTGTACTGTGGAAAATAATTAAATTGGCATTCATTTCTCCACCTGTGTTTTTAACTCATGAGCTCCTGTGAAATGTTTCAGTTGGATTTTATAGTTTTTACAGTTCTCTAGCTTTGAAAAGCAAAGAATCCCTAAATTTCCTAATATATAAGTTGGCAATATAATTTCTACCTTGTAAGTTGTTGTGAATGTTGAAAATACAAAATATAACTTAAAAACATACTGTCTGTTACATGGTTGGTGCTATAAATTGTGGCATGTCTATGGATGTGCTTGTGTGTGTTTGTGAGATGTGTGTGTGCATGTGTGTGTGCCTGTGTTGGCAGTTTTGTCTCATCCTTGGCATAAATAAGCTTTTGAGTATTTCCTGCTTTGTCTCAAGTAGTACCGACATTTTTCAACCATGATTGGGTAAAAGATCTCAGCAGAATGACTTTATTGAATTGTTTTAGCATTTACTTTGCTTACACTGTCTACAGGGAGCAGGAGATGATCTATTACTAGTTTACATTGATTTTTTATTTTCCTCCCCACAATGGTCCTCTCAGAATCTCTCTTCCTCACTTGAAATGGGTGTAAGTAATCAGGCTGTTTACACATATCTTTTGGTGGCAGTCTAAGTTGATACAAGCACTTTTGTCAAAAAATTTGGAAATGTGATTTGGCTTTTAAAAATGTTCAGATTTCTAGGTTAATATGACAATAAGCTAGGAGTTCCTAATCACCTCTGCTCAACTTCTCATAAAAATATTAAGACATATAAAGACACAAAAAGGATAATGGGTAAGGGACTAAAGATAGTAATTGGCAGTATAATGAATTCTATAACCAATTCCCACTATTTGCATTGCTGGCAGTAGAAGGTGGGAATCATATTCAAGGACTATATCTTATAAGGTGAACAGGCAACATCCCTCACTCTATCCAAAAAAAAAAAAAAAAGAGAGAGAGAGCGAGCCAGCCCTGATGGCCTAGTGGTTAAAGTTCAGCATTCTCCACTTCAGCAGCCCCAGTTCAGTTCCCAGGCGTGGAACCACACCACCTGTCTGTCAGCTGCCATGCTGTGGCAGAGGCTCACATTGAAGAACTAGAAGGACTTATAACTAGAATATACAACTATGTACTGGGGCTTTGGAGAGGGGAAAAAAAAGAGAAAGAGGAAGACTGGCAACAGATGTTAGCTCAGGGTGAATCTTTCACAGCAAAAACAAAGAGAAAAAAAGAAAATAAGAAAGAAAAAAGGCCAAATAATGTGCTGGCTCACTTGTATTATTGCACCTGGATTAAGGAAATATAGACTGTACATTCGAGAAAAACAGGCAATTACTGACTAACTGGAAAGGATCTCCCATCTAAGCTCCCAGAGCCAAAGTCTAGAACATCTCCCATACTTTGGAGCAATAAACTCAAATGCTTAAAAGGGGCAACGAAATAATGTAAATGCATGAAATGGCTAGGTTTTAGTATTGGAAAAAAGACAGTTAAAATTTTTGCAGGGAAGTGATTAGATCCATTCAATATCCAAGAAGAACCAACATTTTAGGAAGAGTCTCCCTTCTCTTGGCTGGAGATTTCATGTGATAAGGCTTCGCCTAGAACAGGAACATTCCTGACTTCATCCTCCCCATTCACTTGCATCTTTACAAGACATCAGTCAGGCTGGAAGGGTGAAAGAAGCTCCTACTCTGCTCTCCTTTTGGATCTGTTTGCCTACACAGAGATGTAGTCTAGCTTGCCATCACCCATGCGAACTAGCTCAGCTGGGCAAGTCTGTCTGAGTGGGGAGAGCTGCACCTGTCTAGCAATGCCATGACTGAGGGGTAAGACTGTCTAATTCAGGCGTGCAGTATTAGTAAGTCTGTTTAGCTGAACTCTTTTCTATCTGTTTTGCTCTTGTTCCTATGTCTCAGCTGCCTCTAAATTGAGGAGAGGTATAAAGGTATGTTTATTGCCCCACTAAAATCCTAACAAAACCAAAAAACTAGTAAAAGTAATGAGTGTTTAATAAGATGGGCTAATAAAAATTATTCAAAAATCAATAACATATATATGTATATGCATGCATATTTATGCATTACCAATAATCTGTCAGGAAATAAAATAGGAAAATATCCCATTTGCATATTACATTTGCATATTACATTTTTTTCCCATTCTCAGTGGGAAAAAAATGTAAAATGTCTATAAATTAGCTAAAAAAGGAATTTATGGAACATACATATGAAACCAACCATTAAAAATGTATCAAGGGGCCGGACCGGTGGCACAAGCGGTTAAGTGCGTGCACTCCACTGCGGCAGCCCGGGGTTTGCCGGTTCGGGTCCCGGCGCACACCGACACACCGCTTGTTAAGCCATGCTGTGGTGGCGTCCCATATAAAGTAGAGGAAGATGGGCACGGATGTTAGCCCAGGGCCAGTCTTCCTCAGCAAAAAAGAGGAGGATTGGCATTGGATGTTAGCTCACAGCTGGTCCTCCTCACAAAAAAAGAAAAGAAAAAAAAATGTATCAAGAGCTATAAAAAGTATCAATTTTACTTGTTTTTAATCTTTTCATTCATATTGCTTTATCCTACTGCATCCAATAGTTTCAGACTAATAATAACAATGTTATCACTAATGATATGATGACTAAATACATTGAAGATCGTTTTTCAGATGTTTATGCCATTAGGTTATACCTCAATAGTCATATTTCTGTGTTTTTATTTTTACCTAGTCAAATATATGAATCTCTTTCTTTAATGACTCTTTCATCTTAATTAGGATTTTTTTTCTCACTTACTTGCAGTTTACAGAGGAATTCATCTATGTGTTTCTTTAGAATTTGTATATGTTCCTTTTATTCATTTGTATGAGCCAGAAACAGATCCAAATTCATCCTTTGCCATATGACTTTCCAGTCGTTCCAACACCATTTTCCTCCCATTGATACGAGATGCCCCTTTAATATTTTACAACTTAGTATATAAAATTTAGTTTATTTTTGGATTTAAAAAATTCTTTTCCATTGGTCTGCATGTGGTGTTATTTCACAACATGGTTTTAATTACAGAGGCTCTAATATATGTCTAATATATTTGTCTAATATATCCTAGGACTGGAAATCATCCTCTTTCCCAGCAACTGCTCTTCCTTCCTGCACTTTTATTCTTTTAAATAAATTCATAATTGGTTTGACTAATTCCAAAAATAATAGCATTTTTACTGAGATATCATTAAACTACAAATTTTTTATGTTGAGTCTTCTTAACAAAATATGATTTTACTTTCAGGAGTGTTTTATGCTTTTCTTTGTAGACGTTGGTACATTTCTTAACACAAAAACTAGGTATAAATTGAATTGTTATCATAAATAAAGTCTTCTTTTTCATCATATCTTCTAATTGGTTAGTATTTTTATTTGTGAAGGTTATTAGTTTTTGTAAGCAGAATTTAAAAACTGTTACTTGACTAAATTATTTTAGTTTTCTCACACATTCTTTATGATGTCGCATATATAAGCTCTCATTTGCAAAATAAATAGATTTTTTTCTGTCATTTCCAATTTTTATAAGTAATTACTTTATGTAGTTTAATTGCCCTGACTAAAACCTCCAACAATATTAAATATCGAGGAGCTGAAAAGTATCCAAGTCCTTTCCTGCCTTTAAGGATGAAAACCTTAATGTTTCACCAATAAGAAAGATAATGGCTTTGGCTGAAGGTGTGTGTGTGTGTGTGTGTGTGTGTGTGTATTTATTTTTAAAAATATCCATCAATAGGACTACATCAAACTAAAAAGCTTTTGCACAGCAAAGGAATCCATCAACGAAAAGAAAAGGCAACTTAATGAATGAGAGAAGATGTTTGCAAACCATATATCTGATAAGGAGTTAATATCCAAAATATATAAAGAACTCATACAACTCAATATCAAAAAAAAACAAACACTCTGATTAAAAAATGGGCGAGGACCTCTACAGACATTTTTCCAAAGAAGCCATACAGATGGCCAATAGACACATGAAAAGATGCTCAACGTCACTAATTATCAGGGAAATGCAAATCAAAACTACAATAAGATATCACCTTATACCTGTCAGAATGGCTATTACCAAAAGACAACAAATAGCAAGTGTTGGCGAAGATGTGGAGAAAAGGGAACACTTGTACATTGTCAGTGGAAATGTAAATTAGTGCAGCCACTGTGGTAAACAGTATAGAGGTTTCTCAAAAAATTAAAAATAGAACTACCCATGGGGCTGGCCTGGTGGCGTAGCGGTTAAATGCACGTGCTCCACTGCGGTGGCCTGGGGTTTGCAGGTTTGGATCCCGGGTGCGCACCAACGCACCGCTTGTCAAGCCATGCTGTGGTGGCATCCCATATAAAGTAAAGGAAGATGGGCACCAATGTTAGCCCATGGTCGATCTTCCTCAGCAAAAAGAGGAGGACTGGCAACAGATGTTAGCTCAGGGCTGGTGGTCCTCACAAAAAAAAAAAAAAAAAATAGAACTACCATACAATCCAGCAATTCCACTTCTGGATATTTACCTGAAGAAAACAAAAATACTAATTCAAAAAGATATATGCACCTTTATGTTCACTGCAGCATTATTTACGATAGCCAAGATCTGGAAGCAACCTAAGTGTCCATCAATAGATGAATGGATAAAGAAGATGTGCTACACAAACACACACACACACACACACACACACACACACACACACAATGGAATATTACTCAGCCATAAAAAAAATGAAATCTTGCCATTTGTGACAACATGGATAAACCTACAGGGTATTATGCTAAGTGAAATAAGTCAGATGGAGAAAGACAAATACCATATGATTTCACTTACATGTGGAATCTAAAAAACAAGACAGAAACATACTCATAGATACAGAGAACAAACTGGTGGTTGCCCGAGGGTAGGAGGTGGGAGGCTGAGTGAAATTGGTGAAAGGGTTAAGAGGTCAAACTTCCAATTTTAAAATAAATAAGTCACAGGGATGTAATGTGGAACATAGGGAATATAGTCAATAATATTATAATAACTGTATGGTGACAGATGGTTACTAGACTTACTGTGGTGATCATTTCATAAAGTATATAAATGTTGCATGGCTATGTTGTACACCTGAAATTAACATAATACAGTATGTGAACTATATTTCAATAAAAAAATCTATCAATAACTTTTTTAAAAATTGAGATATAATTCATATACCATAAAATTCACTCTTTTAAAGTAGGTAACTCAGTGTTTTTAGTATATTCACAAGGTAATACAATTATCCTCACTCTCTAATTTCAGAACCCTAAAAAGAAACCCCATATCCATCAGCTGTCACTCCCGATTCCCCACACACTCCAGACCCTGGTAAACATGGCAACCTGGAACTAATAAGTGATTATAGCAAGGTCTCAGAAGACAAGTTTAATTTACAAAAATCAATTGTTTCTCTCTATATAAGCAATGAACAAAATTTTAAATAAAATATCATTTACGATGGCAAAAACATAAAATAGGTATATATCTAACAAAATATATTCATATTTAGATGCAGAAAACTACAAAATTCTGCTGAAAGAAATCAAAGAGTATTTAAATAAAGGAAGAACTACTCTACTTTGATAGATTGGGAGACTCAATATTGCTAAGATTTCAGTTCTTCCCAACTTGATATACAGAGTCAAGAAAATCTCATTTAAAATCCCAGAAAGTTATAGCTATAAAAAGACTGATTTTAAAGCCTAAATAAAAGGGCAAAAGGCCTATCATACCCAACATAATACTGGAGAAGAATAATAAAGTTGGAGGATTCACACTACTGGATTTGATATTACTATCAAGCTACAGTAATTACTACAGTGGTATTGGTAAAGGAATAGACATGTAGATCAATGTAACAGAATAGAGAGCCTAGAAATGGACCCACGCAAATATAGTCAACTGATCTTTGACAAAGCAGCAAAGGCAATACAGTGGGGCAAAGACAGTCTTTTCAACAAATGGTCCTGGAACAATTAAATGTTCATCTGTAAAAAATGAAACCAGACAGAGACCCTCGCACCTTTCACAAGAAATAACTCAAAATGGTTCATAGACCTAAATGTAAAACTCAAACCTGTAAAACTTCTAGAAGAAACATAGGAGAAAAGCCAAGTGACCTTGGGTTTGTTGATAAGTTTTTAGATACAACACCAAAAGCACTATACTTGCAAGAAAAAATTGATGTTGGACTTTACTAAAATTAAAAACTTCTCTTTAGAGCCGGCCCCATGGCTTAGTGGTTAAGTGCACGTGCTCCGCTGTTGGCGGCCCGGGTTTGGATCCCTGGCGCGCACCGACGCACCACTTCTCCAGCCATGCTGGGGCCGCGTCCCACATACAGCAACTAAGAGGATGTGCAGCTATGCCATACAACTATCTACTGGGGCTTTGGGGGGAAAAATAAATAAATAAATAAAATTATTAAAAAAACCAAAAAAACTGCTCTTTGAAGGACATTGTTAAGAGAATGAAAAGACAAAGCACATACTGGGAGAAAATATTTGCAAAACATATATATGATAAAGGGCTTGTATCCAAAATGTACAAAGATCTCTTAAAACTCAACAATAAGGAAACAAACAACCTACTTTTGAAAATGGGCAAAAGATATGAACAGACACATCAGGAAAGAAGATGTATCAAATAATCACATGGAAAGATGTTCAAGAACATTTGTCACTAAAGAAATGCAAATTAAAACAACAGTGAGATACCACTACAAATCTATGAGAATGGCTAAAATTAAAAAAAACCTAACAGTGCTAATTGCTGGTGAAGACGTAGAGGGACAGGAACTCTCATTCATTGCTGGAGGAAATGCAAAATGGTACAGCCACTTTGGAAGACAGTTGGCAGTTTCTTAAAAAGCTGAACTAATCTTACCATTATTATCCAGTAATCATGCTCCTAGGTATTTACCCGACTGATTTGAAAGCATATGTCAATATAAAAATGTACACGTGGATGTTCATAGCATCTTTATTCATAATAGCCCCCAGTTGGAAACAAACAAGATGCCATTAAATAGGTGAGTGGATGAACAATCTGCAGTACATTCATACAATAGACCATTATTGAGCAATAAAACGAAGTAGGCTAATAACCCATCAAAAAACATGGATGAATCTTAAATGCTCTGATCAGGTGAGAGAAGTTAGTCTGAAAAGGCTAAATACTGTGTCATTCCAATGATATAACATATGGAAAAGGCAAACCTATAGAGAGTAAAAAGATCACAGGTTGTAGAGATTCAGGGAGAGGGGAACAGCGTTCGATGGCTAAAGCACAAGGGATTTTTTAGTGAAAACTATTTTGTGATATTGTAATGGTAGATACATAACACTATGTTTGTCAAAACTCATTAAACTATACAGCATAATGAGTGAAACAATGTATGCAAACTTTTAAGAAATCATTTAGGAGGTCGGTTGAATGTATGAAACAATCTCACTGAAGGAAGTGGGGGAAAAGTTGTTGACCTAAGTAACTTTGGAAATGAGCAGAATCTGTAAGACTAAAAGCATAAGAGATTGCACACAAGCTCTGTAATCTAATTGATAAAATTGTGTCTCACGGGGGTACAAAATAAAAATACTGATACTTCTATACACGTACATTGTAATTGAACAATTAAATAAATGGATGGGAGACGATGGGAGTCAGGTTTCTCACAGTTGGAGTGGGAGTTTACAGATAAGAAAGGAGAGGAGATCAGAATGATCCATGTGGTAATGGATTAGATTTGGAGACATCAGTATAAAATCATGTTTATCTTGATATAGACACTTACAGATAACTTATAAATAGAAACGTATAGAAATATTTGTAGATATCTGTATGTACACGGCTTAGCATACACATATATTCTCTTGCTCTGTCAGCTGAGAAGGCCTAGAAACAATGATACCCCACTAGCGATGAGCATACCTAGTGCCCAGATCTTGGTTTTTAATACCATTCTTTAAGAAAAAGAAGCAGGGCTTTTTGGAGAAATGATTGAGTCTAGGACTGGGGTAGAATATACATAAGGTGAGCCTGGAGCATCTTATAGTGTCAGAAAATATGGAAGTGCCTTAAAAACAAAAACCAAAAAAACTCAAGAATCATGAGAATGTGTCAGAGGGACACACGAGCCAATTGAAAGAGCTCTCAAAGGACAAACAGAACAAGTTGAGGAAACAAATTAAAGACAGTAGTGTTGGATTATAACTCAAAGTATAAAATAAATATCTATGAGTCCACACCTATGTGAATAAATAAACAATAATGAGAAGAGAATAGACAAATCTCAAATGTAGAAGAATTCCAAATAATTTAGATACTCTGCCCTCAAAGAGGAGTATAATTCCTCACTCCTTAAGTGTGGGCTGTGTATGGTGACTTTCTTTCGAAGAGTGAAGCATAGAAAAGGGGAAAAAAATGAATAGCTTTACAAAGGAGAAATCTGACAAATACTACCTCAGCCAGGTGATCAAGTTGAACATCAACAGTGATAAGTCATGTTCATAGTATGCACCCTTGAAATTACATGATGAAACTGCTATTCTCTGTGGTCTTCCTCCCAAAAACATATAATCCCAGACTTATCATAAGAAAAACATCAGACAAGTTCCAATTGAGGGACATTCTTCATAATGCTTGACCAGTACTTCTCAAAATTGTCATGGTCATCAAAATAAAAGAAAGTCTGAGAAACTGCCCTAGCTAAGAGCAGCCTAAGAGTCATGATAGCTAAATGTAATGTGGTATCATGGATGAGATCCCAGAATAGGAAAAGGATATTAGGTAAAAACTAAGGTAATCTGAATAAAGTATGGACTTCAGTTAATAACATGTGTTATTATTACCTGAATATTAGTATTAGTTCATTGATTATAATAAATGCAGCATACAAATGTAAGAAATTAGTAACAGGGGAAGCTAGATGTCGGTTATATGGAAACTCTTTGTATTAACTTCACAATTTTTCTATAAACTTAAAATAGCTCTAAAAAAAATCTACTCAAGAAAAATACTTCACACCCTTGGTTTATTTCAAAGATGCAAGTGTAGTTCAGTATTAGGAAATCCGTTAATATAATTAATAAGATTAATAACACTGAGGAGAAAAATAATAATAATTTCTGAATAAGTCGAAAAGCATATGACAAGTTTCAGCATCTATTTACTTTGAAACACTTAAAAAATTATTGACGGAGTCTAGAATCCAGAATATAAAGGAAAATTTACAACTCAACAATAAAGACAAATGATCCAATTAGAAAATGGGCAAAGAATTTGAATCCTACAAAGGAGATGTAGAAATGGCCAATAAATACGTGAAAAAAATTCTCAACGTCTTTAGCCATTAGGGAAATGGAAATCAAAATCACAAGGAGAAACCACTGTACATGCACTAAAATGGCTACAATCAAAAAGCCAGTCAGTAACAAGTGTTGATGAGGAATGGAAGAAATTGGACCCGTCATAGTTTGCTGGTGGGAATGTCAAATAGTGCAGCCACTTTGGAAAACGGTTTGGCAGTTTCTCAAAAAATTAAACATAGAGATACCATATGATCCATAATTCTAGTCCTAGGTATATACCCAAGAGAACTGACAACATATGCCCACACAAAAAATTGTACCTGAGTGTGCATAGCAGAGTTATTCATAATAGCCAAAAAAGTACAAAAAATCTAAATGTCCATCACTTGGTGAATAAATAAAATATAGTATCTCCATACAACGGAATATTGTTCAACCTTCAGAATTAACGAAGTGCTGAGGCATGGTACAACATGAATGAAACTTGAAAACATTATGCTAAGTGAAAGAAGCCAGACGCAAAAAGCCACATATTGTATGATTCCATTTACATGAAATCCTGAGAATAGGCAAAGCTATAGGGAGAAAGGGTATATTAGTGGCTACTGGGCGCTGGGGTATGTGGGGAATGGGCGTGGCTGCTGATGGGAATAGGTTCTTCTTGGGGTGATGCAAGTGTTCCAGGTATTCTTATACATAGATAGGATCTTCTCTGACTGCCTTTTGTATCTATCACTTTATATTGAGTCCCTTTTTTCTCTTTATGTCTAATTTTCCCCCATTTTCTTCCTTTTCATCTTCTATTTTCTTCATGATGTTATGCTGTCTATGGATTCTTTTGTTCCTTTTAATTTTGTTTTCATTTCTGAAATTATTTTTTTCCTTTCACTTTTTTCTTTCCTGAGATCCGTTAGCACTATTTCATATTTTCCTGTCCAGTCATTCCTGTGTATTTCTAATTCAGCAATATACAATGATTAATAGCTTCTATTGGTTTCCTAAGTCTTCTGAATTACTTTTAGCTATATTTGAAATACTGGATTACAGTTTTTATCTGTGTTGTAGGCACATTTTTCTGACACATCTTTGCTGTTTGTAGGAATGTTTTCTGGCTCATTATTTTAAGGATTGGAATTATGTTAGCAATTTCTGAGGTCCCTGCCTTTGAGAGCCTTCTGATATCACGTAGTTTTCTTTCCTAGTCCCATTTTTATTTTTATGCCATATGGATATTGTTGTTCTTGGTGGTTGGGCAAATATTTTTCAGTATGTGGGATACCTTGTCGCTTGGTTTGGTTGAAGATGTTTTAAAATGATTTTCTTTTGTTTCTTTCTTGTTAACCTAGTTTCTCTGTGTATTGGGTTATTCTGGAAGATTGAAAAATCTATGCTGCTCTAATGCTGTCACCTTGCCTGACTCTCCAAATTACTATTCTTTTAAAAAAAATGATACTATGTCATCAGCTTAGATCCTTAGTCCTGAATCAGGTATCAGAAAATAGTTTAGGTCAGTTGATCCAGGTAGGAACACAAATAAGGCCGCTCAGCAAACATTAAGGTTCATATATTTAAGTTTCCAACATGTGGTGCAACATAAGGATGAGCTTCTTTTATTTTCAGAATACTTTTTCATGTTTCAATGTCAGCCTCAGAGGGAGAAGGGCACTAGAAGGGAGAACATGCATATTTCAAAAATGTATCTATATATCTATCTATAATTCTTCAAGTGGGGGGCTTAAAGGACAAACTGTCTCAACATCATTTCGAAAAGAAAAACCTAAGCATAGAGCATGAGGCTGCATTATACACTTATTCACGCCTTAGGAGTGTGCATGTGTGCGTGCGTGCACGCGTGTGAATTTCCCTCTGAAGAGAAGGTATAGAGAAGGCCTTAGCTCTGAAAATAGTACATTTAAAAGTGTGAAGCATCAAAGCGGCAAGCATTACAGATGCAGCAGTGTCTCACTCCTAAGAGGTGGCAGGGCCATCTCCTGCCCCGCTACCCCCCGCCTTGACCTGAATCTGCCTAGCCGTCATCATCAGTATGAAAAGGAACTCGGTCCCTTTGCTGTCTCCGAGTTACTTCTCTTGCAAGGTGACATGGTGACAAATTCTGTGTGACTCATCGTGTTCTGTAGCTTACTTTACCTCCAAATGGATTTGGTTGGAGACTACAGATGATTTGGAAAAAGAAGTCCAAGGAGAATGTGTTATTCCTCCTGGACCCTGCCAGTGGGGCTCTGTCCTATTCTGTCCCAAACTCTGTCCTATTCCAAGTAATTCAACTCCCATTCAGCACAATGTCTCACTAAGACTTTATAATATTCATTAATTCTTCATATGTCACTAAAACTTTGTTTGCAACGTATAAAATTATCAAAGTATACAATCGAAGTATAAATGTTAGTAAAATAGGAACTTAAAGAAATAGATAAAATCAATCTACTGAAGATTAACCAAATTAGCTCATTATGATTTATCTCAGAACTAAATCTTATTTGTGCTAGCCTGTTGGGACGTATTTAATAATTGAAATCAAATTCAAATAATTTTTGTAAAATATTCTCTCAATAGAGAGTTATTATCGGTGATCATTTCACAATGTATACAAATATCCAGTATTATGTTGTGCACCTGAAACTAATATAATGTTATATGTCAATTATACATCAATAAAAAAATAGAGTTACTAAATGAAATTGAGGTATAAGCTGGGTCCAGAAATGAGAAAGGAAGAGCTATGACACCATCCCTGAGGGTTTGGCTACCCCGGAATAAACGGGGGATGGTGATGAAGAAAATTTACTTGAGACTCCCCACCCCCTACAAGTTCCTTTCTTCTTTCTCCTTTCTTGTTCAAGACTGCAGTCTCATTTTGGAAATTTTTTTTTTTTTTTTTTTTTTGGTGCTATTGCTTTAGATGTCAGATCAATGCTGGCATTAAGTATAATGATGGGTTATGCTTGGTTAAAGTTTGCAGCCATTGTGCTGAATACACTTAATAATAATCCTGGCTGTGATCGGCATAATAACGCCCAACCCAATGTTAATATCTTAATCCCAGAAACCTGTAAATACGTTACCTTACATGGCAAAAAGGACTTTGAGAAGGGGAGCTTGAGATGGGAAGATTATCCTGGATTAGGATTAGAGGCCCAACCTAATCACATGAGTCCTTAAATGTGGAGAATATTTCCCAGCTGCAGAGAACCAAGGAGATGGCAGTGTGAGAGGGACTCAACTGTCATTGGTGGCTTTGAGGATGGAGGAAGGGGGCCACCAGGGAAGGACTGCAGCCAGTCCCTGGAAGCTGGGAAAAGCAAGGAAACAGACTTTCCCTTAAAGCCTCCAGAAAGGAATGTATCCTTGCTGATACCTTGATTGTAGCCCGGTGAGACCTGTGTCTGATTTCCAACTATAGAAATAAATAAATTCGTGTGGTTTTAAGCCACTAAATTTGGGGTAATTTGTGTGACAGCAATAGAAACCTCATACAGTGGCTGACATGGCTTGAGTACTTACTCTGTACCAGGCACGATGTTTGGTCATTTACATTCCTTATTTGTTTCTCACAACCTTATTTTATGTATGAGGAAAATGAGATTTAAAGAAGTTAACTAACTTTCCCAAGATTACGCGGAAAGAAATGGTAGAGTGAGAATTTGAATCCATAATCTCTGTTTCAGAATCTGAGCTCTTCCCTACTCTCCTATCCAGCCTCTCAATGCCTTGCATGGGAATCCTATGTGTAAATGGTGTTACCTGGGGCCTTAGGGCCTCTTGAGTTTTCTCTGCGATGTTGTTTTGGCCTAGGCTTGTCATCATTCAGAATAGATTTGAAAATATTTAATGAATGAATGAATGAATGAATTTCTTAGGTAAGGAGAGATTTTATTCAAAAGGATTTTTGCAGTAAGAGGGGGGAGACTATTGCAACAGGGAGAATGCTCAGATCATAGACCGTAAGATCTGCAAGCATCTCCAGAAATAGTTATTTTTCATTAAGTGAAAGAGTAAAGGAATACTGTATCAATTACTTAAAGATGAATGACACATTTAAACAGAAGATGGGTCTGGAAATTTGGAAGGTTGTTTTCCTGCAGAAAACAAATGGAAACAATTAGAAATTCTGGATAAATGTTTTAAAAACTCTTCTTAAAAGCATGAAAGAGCTAATAAGATAATAAAGAACCACTTGATTAAAATCTAAATAAAAGTGGAATCCAGAGACCTAAACGCAGGCACTGAACCTGCTTTGTTCTGAGGGTTTTTGACAAACTTGGAGAATCTGAGCTTGAATGACCTTGTAGGATTTACAGAGTTCTGGAGACAGAATTCAGTCTCAGATCTTTCCAAATTGGGGTTCTACATAAAGGGGGGACCCCAGGTGCTACACCCTCAAGGTGAGGGTGAAGCAGAAGTGATACTGCTCTCCCCTACCCCCGGGGGACCACAGGAAAGTTGCTTTGGCATTGGTAAGAGCAGAAAGTGGAAAACAAAGCTCCACGGAAGGATGTAACCTAGAGCCCAAGCTGGGCCAGTGTAGACCTGCAACACGAATCCACATCACCTGGGTGCTGCAAAACCTTCCAGCCAGGAACTTGGTTTAAATGGTCTTGAACTGGGGGTCTGCCAGAAGCAGTCACAAATTCTCCTTGGAGGATCTCCCTTCATCTTAGCTTCTCCTGCAGTCTCCCTCATCTCACTCAATGGTTCTTTTATTTTTCCAGTTACTCAGGCCAAAAATCTTGGCATCATTCTTGACAATTCTGTTTCTCACACCCCCCCATACAGTCTGTTAGCAAATCCTATTTACCTTTCAAATACTGTGTGCGCATCATCTCTCTGCTGGAACATTGCAATCTTCCTCTCAGTGGTGTCCTTGCTTCTGTCCTTCTCTCCCTAGAAATTATTTCCAATACAGCAGTCAGAGCGAGCCTGTTAAAATGTAAGTCATGTAATTCCTATGCTCAAAACACTTTAAATGATTCTTACCTCACCCAGAGGAAAAGCGATTGTCTTTGTAATGACCTCCATAGCCCCAAACTTTTGCCCCTTCGCTCCTCCGCCCTCATTTCCTGCTACTCTCCTGCGTGTTCCGAGTAGCCGGTGCTGTCAGCACCCTGCCCACAGCCGCTCTGGTTTACCCTTTCAGGGCGTCTGGGCCCAACTCCGCATGCCAGCAACTGTATTTCTTTGTCCGAGGGCTTTTTCTTGCCAATGGAACAAAGCTGTCCACGTGAGGCTGGTGGGAGGTGCTGGGAGTTAATGCCCTCTGGGAGGAGCCCTCAACCAATGACTGGCAGGGATTATTATATAACTATCCCAGCTCCCTAGCCTCAGTTTTACTCGGTCTCCCAGAGGTCTCTCATTGGGATTAAGCTCCTTGACCCGCAGTGAGAGAAGAAAGGGTATGTTTTCAGGCCAGTTTATAATACTGTTTTGTTCCATTGCCAGTGGCTCTTTATTCACAAATTATCTGTATGGACCTGAATGCTTATCTCATTCCAGCTAAAATACCCAGTCCTCCAGCCGTACTGTTCCTTTCTGTTTCTTGAACACTCAGGCATGCTCTAGCCTCAGGGTGGTTGCGTTTGTTGTCCCTACTCACTTGTCTGGAGTGCTATTCCTCCAGAAATACACAAGGCCATTTACTGCACATGCTTCAATGAGGCTGTCCCTGGCCATCCTATCCTGTTCAATCATTTCAGTTACTTTTTTTCCTGAATTAATTATTTTTTTCCATTAACACACAGAATGATCTAATTAAAAAATTAACTGTGAGCATCGACATGTGCATGTGTGTATGGTGCGAAATTTATTTATTGAATCTTCTCTCACTGGAATATGAGCTCCCTGAACAGTGGGACTTATGTCTGTTTTGTTCATGCTGTATCCCAATAAACTACCTGTCACATAGTGAGTGCTAAATAAATATTTGTTAAATGCTTGTAAGAATGAAAACAAATAATATTCCTAGGATAATAAATAGCTTAGAGGAAAAAAATACCCAAGCATAAAAGCAACAAAAACACCATGAGTGAGAACCAGCATAAACAAAAGATGTGGAAAGAGATCTACAAAGATTTTAGTGTGAAATTATCAGAGATTATATTTGTTTGCTATGTTTAATAAAAAAAATGAGATGAGAAATATCTGGAGCAAGAAACTATACAGTAACTAAGCAGGTATGAAATGAATTTCTCCATATTGAAAATACAATAAATTATAAAAACCTAATCAATGTGTTTCTCAGCATGTTAGATTCAGTTGGAGAGAAGTCAAAAGATATCTGGAATCCAGCACAGAGAGAAAGATATGAAATTTATGAAAAGAGGTTAAAAGACTCAAAGAATAGAGTGAGAAGGTCTAGCATACATCTAACACAAACTTCAGAGTACAGGAAAGAGAAAATTTAGCGTCCTGTGTAGGGGGAATGACAGAGTAACTGGTAGCAGACTTACCCTCATGCTGTTCACAAATATAGAACTGGACAAAATTTTGAAAAGTAACTATTTTTCAAACATTGAACCACAGGCTGCTTGAGACTAAGTTCCCTGAGAAAAGGCAAACATGCATGGTGACCTTATAATCACTCAGCTTTCGGACTGAAGTCACCTTCTGGACTGTGGTTCAGGGAGATGGAGCCTCCGAAGAGCACAACTGTCTCCCTGAGCTGAGGAGTCATGGGTGGGACTTTGCAGGGTACCAGAGAGTAGGGAGCTGCTCAGAGACAGAAATTCCAAAAATCAGCATAGGAGACGCCTTAAGTCTTTGGCTAAGTTTTGAGTTTGGTTTAGTTTGACTCAGTTTTGCATACACAGACAGTGCAAGACCCCAGGATACCTCTCAGAGAATAGTTACTAGGAAGCTGATTCTGGAGGTTGCACCGTGCTGAGGTTGTACAGTGCTGACTGAGGAATTCTGAATAGCTAGAGTGGAGAGACTTTGCTGAACACCCCAAGTATTTAGCTGAGACCTGGGAAGGGCAATGCCTCAGGAGGAGGGCCACCCTCTCCCTCGATTAAGAGCTAGTCTAAACCTGGCCTCACAAAGTCAGAGCTAAGTCCTGAAAGGATCAAGCTGATTCCCTTGATTCTTTTAATTAATTGCTTGGCCAGAAAAAAAGTGTAATATTTTAGCGTCAAGATTCTTGAATCTTTGATTGATTTTTTTTTTTTAATGAAATTGGGATTTTACTGTTTAATGGGAGTACGGTACATGTAAAGGCTTCCAGTTGTTTGCATTTACCATACGGAGATACTTTCATAAAAGTTGTGCCTCTACAGTTTCCTATTATCATTGTGTTGCTGTGTATAAGGTTTGTCTCTTGTAAGGTGTTTGAAATACTGCAGAGATTTTGAATTATTTCATTTATAAGTTTGATTCGTTAGGTATGTGAAGATGAGTGAAGTGCCTCGAGAGGTGGTGCTTGTTAGGTTTGTAATGCTGTGCTATCCAGGTTTTGAAGAATTACAGACAATTGGTATGACACGCCCTAGTGCGTGACGTGTACAATGTGATACTATCTTTACCTATCAAACTAATGAATAATCAAATAATGAAATAATCAAATTTATAATAATATTGCCTGATGTCAGCAAGGATGCAATGAGATGAACATTCTATATACTTCTGGTGAAAATGTGAATTGACACAATCTTTCTGCAAATATATTTGGTCATATATTTTCAAGCTGTTTAAATATTTGCACCATTTGACCTAATAATTACAAGGAAATGATCAGAAAGTTATCTTTCTAAGATGTTAATTGCAGCATTTTTTATAATGATGAAAATTATGGTATGAATTGAAGTCATATTTTATGTGAGGATTAGTTTTTAATGTCAACAGTTAATAATTTTGGAATATTCAAAATTACCTTTGAAAAATTCTTTAAATCTGCTATAGAATAGGTCTGTGTATCATTGATCGTTAATTCCAATGTGGCCACTTTCTTTCTACAATGTTGCAACAGATTGTTTCTACTTCTCGGTTTTAGCTATTTATTTTTTGTCCCTCTCACTTTTGTCTCTTATTTATTTATTTTTTTGGCTCTCCAGAATCTTCATTTTAACATTTTGATGTATTAAAGAGAGATATAGAAAATTATATTCAATATGTATAATTTGATATTTTTATTGAATATATTTCACATATAACATTGTATAAATTTAAGGTGTACAACCTTAACTTGATGCATGTATATATTTTAATATGATTGCCATTGTAGTGATATTTAGCACCTCTATCACATTACATAATTATCCTTTCTTTTTAGTGATTGGAATAATAAAGTTCTAGTTTCTTTGCAAGTTTGATGATTATAGTAAAATATTGGGGTCTACATTCACTATACTGTGTATTAGATCTCTATGGCTTATTTACTTCTCATTACAAGTGTGTATGCTTAACCAACATCTGTCTTATTCCTCTTTTCCCCCAGCCCCTGGTAACCATCATTTTACTCACTGCTTTTACGAATTTGGCTTTTTTAGATTCTCTATATAAGCGATATCATATGGTATATGTCTTTCTCTGTCTGACTTATCTCACTTAGCATAATGTGCTCAAGGTCCATCCATGTTGTCACAAATGGCAGAGCGTCCTCCTCTCTCATGGTTGAATAGTATTCCACTGTATATATATATATACCACTTCTTCTTTATCCATTCATCTATTGATGGGCATTTAGGTTGTTTCCATATCTTGGCTATTGTAAATAATGCTGCACTAAACATAGAAGTGCATATATCTCTTTGAAATCCTATTTTCATTCTCTTTGGGTATATATTTGGGTATATACCCAGAAGTGGAATTGTTAGATTATATGGTAGATCTATTTTAATTTTTTGAGGAACCTCCATATTGTTTGTCATAGTGGTTGGAACAATTTACATTGCCACCAACAGTGTATAAGGGTTCCCTTTTCATCACATCCTTGCTAGCACCTATTGTCTTCTTGATGATAGCCATTCTAATATTAATGTTTTTAAATTTATATTCCATTGAGTCTAGCCTTTTATTTTCTGTATTGTAAATGTCATTAATTTTTTATCTTAGCATTTAAAACACTCAATCTTTTATCTTTGATACTTAATTATTTTAATTATCTTGTTAAATTGAATTCTTTTCCTTCTTTTATTATTTTTAATTACTTAAAAATATAAACTTTATATTACTTTACAATTTCCCCTTCCTACGCTTTACATCCTTTATTTTACAAGTTGTTTTTAGAACTGCAATAAGCAGATCTATCCACAGGGGTTGTGGTAAAACCAAGGCCCACCTCACTGACTAGGGGTTTGGATCTCTTCTTTTTTGAGCAACTGTTTCTGCTCTCAGGATCCTCCTGCTCGTTATCCCAGGATTATTAAAGATATATTTCCAAAAATGGTTCCATTTTTGCTAGTCTTCAGAGGTGGAACTTGAGTGTCACCTGATAGGTCTCGTGTCTTTTAACAGACGAGGCAGATGCCAAGACCTAGAATCTGATACTAGCACCTACCCCCCTTGTCACAGGAAACATCCAGCTGCTTGGTAGTTGGAGAAAAGTCTTCTTAAAAAGCAGAACACTGCATCCAGAGAATGCAACCAACACCCGTAATGGATGTGAAATTAATCAGCTTCAAGGGCTAACACCAAATAACTGTTTTCAACTTGACAAGTACCAGATTTGGAAGAGTAACTAAAATTCAGAGTCTTGGGTAGGCAGAAGGTAGGCAAGAAGGGCTGCTCAGGGATGGCTGAGGCAAGTGGCTGGGTAGCAGCAATAGGGCAGTGCTTTGAAGCAGTGCCAGGAGTGGTACAGGCAAACAAATGTAGGACAGCGTAGCAGAAGGACGGAAATACTGGACACTAGACATGGCACTAAACAGGGAATTTGGCTCTGTGAATAATACAGGAAATCAATTACATACCGGAGGGATAGGATGGGGAGTTCTTTGGAACACAGAAGGCTTGTTGTCAGGGGCAGACTAAAAAGGAAGAGTGTTTGCTGCTAGAGTATTGATCTAGTCTCTGTAGATTCTTTTAATTTCCTAACCCAAATCACGATTATTTCTGGAGTCTAAGGGAAAAACAAGTGTCAATGTGGGAGTCAAGTGGTGCCACTTGAGGATAAGGAAGAATGCAAAGTCTAGGAGGCATGCAGGCTTAACATTATTCAACCCTTCCTGTGATTACAGCTTAATTTATAAAGTGACCCTTCAGTATAATTACTCCCAAATATGAAAGTGATTTGCACATGTCACAAAAGACTGCCAGGAGCCTTGCCTTTACTAGTCTATGATATTACTGGTTTCATTAAATTTACTAAACTTACAGTAGACATTTTAAATTGGCTCACAAATATCCTCGTATGAGTTGCCACCATTTTTATGCCTTGGAATAGGGCCCCAATATTAAATCTGTTTGTGAGCCAGGAAGTGATGATGTTCCTCCGTCTTGTCTGATAATAGTTCCAGGAGAAGCTAGAAAAGTTAACCATAAGTAGACATAGCTTTACTTTCCATCAAGTATTTAAAGTGGCTTTGTTGTCGGAAGTACCCCTTAGTATTACCCAAATTGGACAGGTTCTTTCTCACGAGGTGCTTTAGAGTTGCAGGGTAACCACTCAGGGAACTTTGAGGACGCTGTGACAGACAGGAGAAAAGAAAAGAAGAGGAGCAGTTTCCTTTTCAACTTTATTCTGAAAGTAGGAATGCCAAGGTTGTCCCAGAAAGTTTGTCGTGCTAAGAACACACAACTTTGATTTAGAAGACAAATAGCTAACCATAAAACTCAGGAGGAGTGAGATTCATTTGTTTAGAAAGCAGTAACATTGGACTATGTGAACCTCGATGGAGTCCTATTTAACATTCTCCATCACTTTACTGCACAGCAATGGCAATATTTCCCAAATCACTTTGAAATTCACCGACAGAGCCTCAATTATGTTGTTGAGGCATTAATTTTAATCTTTAATTTCCCTTAGAATGCAGTGCTCCTCATACTAAGAAAATTTCCTATTCACGATATTATAAAAATGAAGGAAAAACAGAATCCACCTATGCTGGTTTTTTTCACTTCATTTGGAATTGCTATAAAACTATTTTTGCTGAAATATTTCCTAGTTATGTAAATATGTGGGCGAATGTGTGAAGGTGAGGGGAAAGGATATAAAGAATGAAAGTAAAGTTCCACCACCCTTGCCATCATGTCTAAGCAGGATTCTCATTGGCCCCGGTGAAAGGAACGGAGAAGGCCAGCTTTCTTGGACATTGGGTTGTCCCTCCTGAGTCGTGATTTTTGGCAGTGTAAAAGGAAGGAAGGGAAGAAGTAATGCTGCTCAGAGGTGTTTCTGCTTCCACTGCTGCCCCTCACACCCATTTTTTCCTTTTAGATTTTTGGTCTCAGCTGCCAAGAGTATAAATTTCCTAACCACTGCAAACACAAACCCCATTCTGTAGTTCATTCAAATTTAACGGAAAAAAACAAGTGAAAGCTTTATTTTCTTGTCCAAAATGTATTAACTTAAAGGTGAGAGAGACACTAAGGTGTCTGGAAAACATGAAAGAAAAAGAGAGCGATGGAATATGGAAGTAGTATATAATGCTTAAGAATAAACAAAATAAAAGTGGAAAATCTTAGCTATTTTTATATTCTTTATGGAGATCTTTAATTTTATTTTCCTTCTAAATTATATTATAGAGGTTTTCTTTGTCTGCTAAAGATTCAAATAGAGAAAAATATTTTTGAAAATAATAAAAATTTTAAGAAGTTAGTAGCCACATTATCGTATTGTAAACTGCCTGTCTGAATATGAACAGACAGATTTATCTACAAACTCAGAGTAGATCAGGGAGAATTATGCATCATCCTGGCAACCACGAATGTTAATTATATTAACCATTTGTCCCAACAATTCATAGTTGTTTAATACCACTTTGTAATTTAGTCACCTATTCATTTATAATAAGTATTTCTTGGATATAAGAATCACCAGGCATGGCTCTAGGCCCTGGAGATATGTGAATCACAAGACAGTGTTAGTCTCGGTCTGAAGAGAATTACATTCTACTAGGTAAAGATAAACATGTACCTAAATAAGACAGCATTTGATAAGTGCTTAGAATCAAATTAACAGGGTGACATGATAGATTTTAATTGCAGAGGTCTACTTAGCTAAAATGGTCAGGATCAAACTCTTTCAGGAGTTGGTATTTAGATGATACTTGAATAATATATTCAAACCATTCATTCAAAGAAGGAGAAGGCAGAGAAAGAGAAAATAGCAATTACAAAGGCCCTCAGTAGTAAAAAGCTTGGCTTGGACTAAGGAACAAAGAGGATTCCAGCACAGCTGGTGTAGCAAGGAGGTGGCGTGACATGAGGTTGGAGAATGTGGCCTTCTTCACTTGCACAGCCTTTTTGACCATGCTACAATGCTGGATTTTACTACAAGTGGTAACAAAAATCTTGGAAGGATTTTAAGCAGGGCAGTTGATTTAACATGAATTAACTTTTTTTTTTTTTAATTTTTTTGTTTATTGCAGTAACATTGGTTTATAACATTGTATAAATTTCAGGTGTACATCATTATACTTCTATTTCTGCATAGATTACATCATATTCACCATCCAAATACTAATTACAACCCATCACCACACACATATGCCGAATTATCCCTTTCACCCTCCTCCCTCCCCCCTTCCCCTCTGGTAACCACCAATCCAATCTCTGCCTCTACGTGTTTGTATATTGTTGTTACTATCTACTACTTAATGAAGGAAATCATACGGCATTTGACCTTCTCCCTCTGACTTATTTCACTTTGCATAATACCCTCAATGTCCATCCATGTTGTCACAAATGGCTGGATTTCATCGTATCTTATGGCTGAGTAGTATTCCACTGTGTATGTATACCACATCTTCTTTATCCATTCGTCCCTTGATGGGCACTTAGGTTGCTTCCAAGTCTTGGCTATTGTGAATAACGCTGCAATGAACACAGGGGTGCATGTATCTTTACGCATTGGTGTTTTCAAGTTCTTTGGATAAATACCCAACAGTGGAATAGCTGGATCGTATGGTAGTTCTATCCTTGATTTTTTGAGGAATCTCCATACTGTTTTCCAAAGTGGCTGCACCAGTTTGCACTCCCACCAGCAGTGTATGAGAGTTCCCTTCTCTCCACATCCTCTCCAACACATGTTGTTTCCTGTGCTGTTAATTATAGCCATTCTGACGGGCGTGAGGTGATATCTCATTGTAGTTTTGATTTGCATTTCCCTGATAGTTAATGATTTTGAACATCTTTTCATGTGTCTGTTGGCCATCTGTATATCTTCTTTGGAGAAATGTCTGTTCAGGTCTTTTGCCCATTTTTTAATTGGGTTGTTAGTTTTTGTGTTGTTGAGGTAAATGATTTCTTTATATATTTTGGAGGTTAACCCCTTATCAGATGTAAGGTTTGCAAATATCTTCTCCCAATTGTTAGGTTGTCTTTTCATTTTGTTGATGGTTTCCTTTGCTGTGCAGAAGCTTTTTAGTTTGATGTAGTCCCATTTGTTTATTTTTTCTATTGTTTCTCTTGCCCGGTCAGACATGGTGCTTGAGAATATGTTGCTAAGAATGATGTCGAGGAGCGTACTGCCTATGTTTTCTTCTAGAAGTTTCATAGTTTCAGGTCTTACATTCAAGTCTTTAATCCATTTTGAGTTAATTTTTGTGTATGGTGTAAGGTAAGGATCTACTTTCATTTTTTTGCATATGGCTACCCAGTTTTCCCAACACCATTTGTTGAAGAGACTTTCTTTTCTCCATTGTATGTTCTTGGCTTCTTTGTCAAAGATTAGCTGTCCATAGATGTGTGGATTTATTTCTGGGCTTTCGATTCTATTCCACTGATCTGTGTGTCTGTTTTTGTGCCAGTACCATGCTGTTTTGGTTACTATAGCTTTGTAGTATATTTTGAAATCAGGGAGTGTGATACCTCCAGCTTTGTTCTTTTTTCTCAGGATTCCTTTACCTATTCAGGGTCTTTTGTTGTTCCATATAAATTTTAGGATTCTTTGTTCTATTTCTGTGAAAAATGTTGTTGGAACTTTGATAGGGATTGCATTGAATCTATCGATTGCTCTAGGAAGTATGGACATCTTAACTATGTTATTTCTTCCAATCCAAGAGCACGGAATATCTTTCCATTTCTTTGTCGTCTTCAATTTCTTTCAGCAACGTTTTACAGTTTTCAGTGTACAGCTCTTTCACCTCTTTGGTTAAGTTTATTCCTAGGTGTTTTATTCTTTTTGTTGCAATTGTAAATAGGATCGTATTCTTAATTTCTCTTTCTGCTACTTCATTGTTAGTGTATAGAAATGCAACTGATTTTTGTATGTTGATTTTGTATCCTGCAACTTTACCATATTCATTTATTACTTCTAAAAGTTTTCTGGTGGATTCTTTAGGGTTTTCTATATATAAAATCATGTCATCTGCAAATAGTGACAGTTTCACTTCTTCCTTTCCAATTTGGATCCCTTTTATTTCTTTCTCTTGCCTGATTTCTTTGGCTAGGACTTCCAGTACTATGTTAAATAGGAGTGGTGACAGTGGGCATCCTTGACTGGTTCCTGTTCTTAGAGGGATCGGTTTCATTTTTCACCATTGAGGACGATATTAGCTGTGGGTTTGGCATATATGGCCTTTATTATGTTGAGGTACTTTCTTCCATCCCCATTTTATTCAGAGTTTTTATCATAAATGGATGCTGTATCTTGTCAAATGCTTTCTCTGCATCTATTGAGATGATCATGTGATTTTTATTCTTCATTTTATTAATGTGGTGTATTACGTTGATTGATTTGCGAATGTTGAACCATCCCTGCATACCTGGAATAAATCCCACTTGATCATGGTGTATAATCTTTTTAACGTATTGTTGTATGCAATTTGCTAGTATTTTGTTGAGGATTTTTGCATCGATGTTCATCAGTGATATTGGCCTGTAATTTTCTTTTTTCGTGTTGTCCTTGTCTGGTTTTGATATCAGGGTAATGTCGGCTTTGTAGAATGAGTTAGGGAGCTTCCCCCCCTCCTCAATTTTTTGGAAGAGTTTGAGAAGGATAGGTATTAAGTCTTCTTTTTCCTTTTTTTGTGAGGAAGATTGGCCCTGAGCTAACATCCATGCTAATCCTCCTCTTTTTGCTGAGGAAGACTGGCTCTGAGCTAACATCTATTGCCAATCCTCCTTTTTTACCCCTAAAGCCCCAGTAGATAGTTGTATGTCATAGCTGCACATCCTTCTAGTTGCTGTATGTGGGACGCGGCCTCAGCATGGCTGGAGAAGCAGCGCGTCGGTGCATGCCTGGGATCCGAACCCAGGCTGCCAGTAGCGGAGCGCGCACACTTAACCGCTAAGCCACGGGGCGGTCCCAGTATTAAGTCTTCTTTGAATGTTTGGTAGAATTCACCAGGGATGCCGTCTGGTCCTGGACTTTTATTTTTGGGGAGGTTTGTGATTACCGTTTCGATCTCCTTACTGGTGATTGGTCTATTCAAATTCTCTACTTCTTCTTGATCCAGTTTTGGAAGGTTGTATGATTCTAAGAATTTATCCATTTCTTCCAGATTGTCGAATTGGTTGGCATATAGCTTTTTATAGTATTCTCTTATAATCTTTTGTATTTCTGAGGTGTCTGTTGTAATTTCTCCTCTTTCATTTCTGATTTTACTTATTTGTGCCTTCTCTCTTTTTTTCTTGGTGAGTCTAGCTAAAGGTTTGTCAATTTTGTTCATCTTTTCAAAGAACCAGCTCTTGATTTTATTAATTTTTTCTGTTGTTTTTTAAGTCTCTGTTTCATTTATTTCTGCTCTGATTTTTATTATTTCCCTTCTTCTACTGATTTTGGGCTTTGTTTGTTCTTCTTTTTCCAGTTCCTTTAGGTACATTGTTAGCTTGTTTATTTGAGATTTTTCTTGTTTGTTGAGATAGGCCTGTATTGCTATAAACTTCCCTCTTAGAACCGCTTTTGCTATATCCCATAAATTCTGGCATGTCGTATTTTCATTTTCATTTGTCTCCAGGTATTTTTTGATTTCTTCGTTGACCCAGTTGTTGTTCAGTAGCATTTTGTTTAATCTCCACGTATTTGTGGCTTTTCTGATTTTCTTCCTATAGTTGATTTCTAGTTTCATACCATTGTGGTCAGAAAAGATGCTTGGTATTATTTCAATCTTCTTAAATTTATAGAGACTTGTTTTGTGGCCTAACATGTGATCAGTCCTGGAGAATGCTCCATGTGCATTTGAAAAGAACGTGTATTCTTCGGTTTTTGGATGGAATGCGCTGTATATATCTACTAGGTCCATCTGTTCTAGTGTGTCATATAAGGCCAATGTTTTCTTATTGATCTTCTTTTTGGATGATCTATCCGTTGGTGTAAGTGGAGTGTTAAAGTCCCCTACTATTATTGTGTTACTGTGTATTTCTCTTTTTATGTCTGTTAATAATTGCTTTATATATTTAGGTGCACCTACATTGGGTGCATAGATATTTACAAGGGTTATATCCTCTTGTTGGATTGTTCCCTTGATCATTATGTAATGCCCTTCTTTGTCTCTTTTTTCAGTTTTTGTTTTAAAGTCTATTTTGTCTGGTATGAGTACTGCTACACCAGCTTTCTTTTCATTGCCATTTGCGTGGAGTATCTTTTTCCATCCCTTCGCTTCCAGTTTGTGAGTGTCTTTAGATCTGAAGTGTGTCTCGTGTATGCAGCATATATATGGGTCTTGTTGTTTTATCCAATCAGCCACCCTATGCCTTTTAATTGGAGCATTTAGTCCATTGACATGTAAAGTAGCTATTGATAAGTATGTACTTACTGCCATTTTTTAACTTTTTTTTTTCAGGGTTTTAGTAGTCCTTCTCTGTTCCTTTCTCCTTCTATACAGAATTGATGGTCTCTTTAGTTTGACCTCTGTCTGAAAGCTGTACTCTTTAACTCCCCTCCTCCCTCCTTTTGTGATTTTGATATCATATCTAACCTCTTTTTTGTGCATTTGTATGAATTACCCTCTTATCATGGGAATAGATAATTTTTCCTATTTGTGGTATTCTCTTTTCCCCTTAAATCAGTCCCTTTAACATTTCTTGTAGCACTGGTTTCTTGGTGACAAACTCCTTTAATTTTTGCTTGTCTGGGAAATTTTTGATCTCTCCTTCCATTTTGAATGATAACCTTGCTGGGTAGAGTATTGTTGGCTGTAAGTTTTTTCCTTTTAGCACTTTAAATATATCATGCCATTCTCTTCTAGCCTGTAAGGTTTCTGCTGAGAAGTCAGCTGATAGCCTTATGGGGTTTCCTTTGTATGTAACTTGACTTTCTCTTGCGGCTTTTAGGATTCTCTCTTTATCTTTACTTCTGGACATTTTGATTATGATGTGTCTTGGTGTGGGCCTCTTTGGGTTTATCTTGTTTGGGGCTCTCTGTGCTTCCTTCACCTGGATGTCTGCTTCCTTCCTTAGGTTAGGGAAGTTTTCATCTATTATTTCTTGAAATAGATTCTCTGCCTCTTTGTCTCGCTTTTCTCGTTCTGGGACACCTATAACATGGATGTTAGTGCGCTTGATGTTGTCCCAGAAGTCCCTTAGACTGTCCTCACTCTTTTTCATTCTTTTCTCTTTTACCTGTTCAGCTTGGGTAATTTCTTCTAGTCTTTCGTGCAGCTCACAGATCCATTCTTCTGTATCTTCTACTCTGCTTTTGAGTCCCTCTAGTGAATTTTTCATTTCCAGTATTGTATTCTTCATTTCTGATTGGTTCTTTTTTATATCTTCCATTTCTTTGTTGACATTCTCACTGAGTTCATCTATTCTTTTCCCCAGATCAGTGAGCATCCTTAACACTCTTAGTTTGAACTCTCTGTCAGGTAGGTTGCTCATTTCTGTTTCACTTGGTTCCTTTTCTGGGGTTTTCTCCTGTTCCCTTACTTGGAATGTATTCCTTTGCCTCCTCATTTTGCCTCTTTCCCTGTGCTTGTGTCTACGTATTAGGTAGGTCAGCTACGTCTCCTGCTCTTGGATAGGTGACCTTATATAAGTGATGCCTTCGGAGGCCTGCAGTGTGCTTCCCTCAGTTCTCAATGTTCCAGGGGTGACCCCTATGTGGGCTACGTGTGTCCTTCTGTTGTGGCCTGTTTGCTCTCCCTGTAGGAGCCCAGGGTGGCCAAGTTATACTCCTGGCCAGCTGTTGTAATGCTCAGCTGCTTGTAGTTGTTGTGGGCCCTTCAGTCTCTTTATCAGGTGTGGGGAGCCCCAACACAGTTGGCTGCAAATCTAATACCACATTTGTGTTGCAGTATTTCTTTTATGTGAGTAGGCCCCTGCTGTGGCAGGTTGTTAGGCTCAGGGCTTACAATTGCTATAAGCCTCCAGTCTTTAGGTCTCTTGTCAGCTCTCTGAGGATTGCAGCTGGGTGGGGCTGGCCTCAGGCATGGGAGCACCCAATTGTTTCAGGTTTCGGAAGGTGGGGCTAACCCCTTATGTGGGTCTTTGAGAAGCACAAGTCTTCTGCAGCTGACAAGCCCTGCCACCCACAGGTTCACACACACAGTCAACACAGTCCTGCCCCGTGTGCGCATCCTGACCTCCAAAAGCAGACCCAGTCTCTCCACGGCGTGAGCCCTACACACTCCACCACTGCCCTACACTCTCCACCCACTCCTTGTGCACGCCCTGCCCCACTGAAGTGGGCTCAGTCACCAGGCTGCAGAGAATCCAGTCACCAATCTATGCAGGCCCACAAGTTGCCTGAGGGCTTGTTGTTAGGTGGGGCCAGTCTCTAGGGTGGGCTGCCTGCCCTGGCTGAGCTGGATTAAATCAGTGCTCTAGTGGGTGGGGCAGACCTGGGCTAGCAGGCCCCAGGGAGAACTCCAATGGTGTCTGTGTCAGCACGCCCACACCAAGCCACAACAATGGCCGCCGCCAATGTCCTAGTCCCTGGAGAGGTCTCACCTCTCACTGAGATGCACTCAGGGCCTATCAGGTGAGTCTGTTTTCACCAAAGCACTGTGCACCTTTCTTTCTGGTGATTTTAGGTTGCTTTCTGAAACAGGTGAGTTTGCGTGTGGGCCCTTTAAGAGCCAGTTTTAATTTCTTTGTGAACCAGCTTTTCTGGGGGTACTCCCCAATGTTTTAGTAGCAGGCAAAGTCAGATATTATGCCACTCGTCTCGATTGTGCTGGGTCCACAAAATGCCCCCAGTGGGGGCGCTCCCCAGCTCAGGGCCCCGTGCCTCCAGGGAGGGCTGGGTACCTGTGAGCTGCTCCCGGGGGGCCCGTGAGGCACTGCGGCTTGTGAAGGTGGCGTTTTTCCTCTCCAGGAGGGAGTTTCTGCCTCTTCTAACTCAGTTAGGATTGTCCGTTGTTGCAGGAGTTCCTCTTATCCAGTTTTCAGTTCTGTCTCAGGGGTAATTTTTCCACGAGTAGTTGTAAATTGGCTGTGTCTGCGGCAGGAGGTGAGTTCAGAGTCTGCCTACGCCGCCATCTTGACTTCTCTCTGAATTAACTTTTTAAAGGGTCATTCTGGCTAGTCTGTGGGAAATAGATTGAGGAGAGAAGAAAAGCTGAGAGACTATACAAAAGGACCTTTCAACAGTACAGGTAAGGAAACTAAGATACTTTGGATAGGTGTGGGCAGAACATGTAGAGGTAAATGGACATTTTAAGATATGTTTTAACAGTAGAAGTAACATGAATTGCTGATGGATTAGACATGAGAGATGAGGAAAAGAAAGGAAAGAAGAATTATTCACATACATTTCACTTCAGCAGGTGGGTACATGGTGGAGTAATTTAGTGAGAAGAGAGATCCTGGAGGGAGAACACATTTTGAGGCTACATTTAATTGGAACCCAACATTCAGGGTTACATGGCAAATTAAAATGGGCTTGGAGTTCAGGAGGTTTAAATTTAGATGGTACTTAACATCAAAATGGATGAGATCTCCTAGGGAAAGAATCTCAGGAGAAATCTGAGGAACCAACTATGAGGCATTCCAAAATTTAGAAATGACATTAAGAAAAAAGAGACAGCAAAAGAAATGGGGAAAGAGTAGTAAATGAGGTAGAAGAAACGCCATAGAGTGTGGTATCATGGAAGGTAAGAGTGGAAAGAGTTTCAACGTGGGAGGGAATGGTCAACAGTGCCAGATAAGGCTGAGTGAGATGAGGAGAGCTCCTGTTTATGGATTTGGTAGTAATATCAGGTTCACTATGGAAAAAAACCTGACTGTAGTTGAAGAGTGAATGGGAAATGTCTTTTTCTGGCATTAGAGTGGAATAAATCTATAGTAAACCCCTTTGTGATATAGCACATATGAAAACTATGTATAATATATTTAAGTAAGATTTTGAATAAGATCCAACATCACTAATGCATGGCTGAATGATGGGAAGTAAGGGGATTTCTTGGAGGCCAGAAACTATAAGAAGCTAGACCAGGCAGTTGCTCTGGGGGATTTGCCAGCCCTAAAAACTTAAGTGTCCCAAATGGGCATTTTTATTCATTTCTCTTCTATTCCTTTGTGGATTGCGACCTTTAAACTTTTTCATCAAAGACTATGGTGTGTCCTCTGGAGTCCCCCGGCTCTGGTGCTCTCTCTCTCCACATCAGATCCCCACACCTATTAACCCAGATCAATTTAGGGAAGCATGTTACCCCTCTACTATGTGCAGATTTTCTAAGTGGAAAATCATAGGGGAATTTGGACAATTTGGAGAATATAAAAGCAAAACAGAAGTCCAGAGGTTAAAAATAAAAGTCCACTGCAGTCAATGAGAAAAAAGTATTTCTCTAACTGATTAAAACGTCGGCAAAGAGGCAAAATTCTAAAATAATTAGCAAACCAAATTTAGAAATGTATATAAGAGATAATGTTGTTATCACATTGGGTTTATTTCAGGTATGCAAAATTGCTCCAGCTAGGATATCTATTAATACGATTCACTGTAAGAACACATTAAAAGAAAAATATATATGATCACCTCAATAGATGGAGAAAAAAACATTAATTAAAATCCAACTTAAAACTCTACTCCTTGAGTTTTAACCAGGCACATGGGCTGACAGCTAGAGACTGTATTTTCCAGTATCCCTTGTAGCTAGGAGTGGCCTTATGACCAAGTTCTTGCCGATAGAATATGAGCAAAAGTGATGTGAGTAACCTCTGGCTCTTGCCCTTGGAATGAATGAGGCTTACACTCCTTCTTCTCTCTCCTCTTTTAGCTTCTGTTCTACCCAGAGCTACCATATGCCCAGAATTATTCTTAGCTCACCATAAAATTAGAGCCGCTCAAGGTATACCTTTTAATTTTCTGTCTCGTATCGTCGTTGTGGGTGTTCTTTATCTGTGCTAATAAATTCTAAGCTTCCCCAAACAGAGAGTTTTACTTGTTCATCTTTATATTCTTTTAGAACCTGACATAAAACAGAGTGCACAGAAAGTATTTTTAAATATATATTTAATTACCCTCAACTCTGTTTTCCTCTTCCTGCTGCTAGCTAAACGTGGTGCTATTTAACTGAGGCAAATTCATACCAAGCTAAAAAATTAAGGTACAATTTTGAAAATTTGAGTCCATTTAAATCCTCATGTTACACTTAATTGCAGAGATTTAATAACCATTTGTCTCCCCAGTGGAAGAGAACTAGCCTGAAGTCCTTGGAAGCCAGAGCTGGAATGTCAAGAGCTGAGAGTTTTTTGCTGAATTTCCCTGAACTCAACTCGTACATTCTTATAGCACATAACAGGAAGATAATATAAATCCTTTATTTCTTGGCATTCCTAGACTAAATTATAAAGAGATCCTGTGTCAATTTAGGGTACGTTATCATTATGTTTTGGAATTTGTAGACATATAAAAAAGATGAGGTGCTTCTCTATTTCTAGAATCAATTAATTGGCAGTTATATATTTAATAATTACTAGTAGTGATATGACCTTCAATAATTTTCTAAAGCTCTCTATACCTGATTTCTTCATCTGGAAAAAGGTTTTGAACTAGATGACAGCTAACATGCTCCCAGTCATAAAGGTCCATTTACTTTGTTTCAAAAATCTCTTTGTCATTGAAAAATATTTATAGAAAAAGTATAAGGGTTAATCTCTTTAAATATAGTTACTGTTAGAGCCATCTAGCCTAGCAATCCTTAATAGAGCAAAGGTGTATGAGTGACCCTGAGTTTTGATGGATCTTCATCTTATGGTGATGTTAGGTATGGCCAGAGGGAGAAGCTGAAAATGAGTGAGGTGGTGAGGATAGATCAAAACTTGGTTGCATGAAACTCTCCAGTATCGAAGAGAAGATAGTCATGAGAATAAAAAATATGTGTAGTGAATGATCTGATACAAGTCACAAGTATTTATTGAACATCTACAATCTGTCATGCACTTGGGTTACATTGGTGGGCATAACAAAGATCCCTGCTCTCGTGCAGCTACATGCAAGTGGAGCGATGTGTTTACCTTTTGGAAGACCTAAGGCAGGTAAGTCACATGCGAAAGGTGAAGAAGAAACAGGTACCTGCAATGGGAAATTGGCTTTAGAATTTTTTATAGTAGGAGGGACAGTTGGAATAGAAAGGGCCAAGAATTTAGATAAAAGGCTGCATGAAATGGCCTATGCGTGTGTTGTGTGGGTGTATAGAAACTTGACAAGCATGGAAGCACTCATAACAGCCAAGAGCATAATCAGTTATTTCAGGAAAATAGAAAGTTCGCAGTGTAGGATCAGATTACTAGCATTCCAGGTAGGGGGGCCATTTTCTCTTCTGCCTACTGACCAGCAGTCTCCTTAAGACACTGCCTATACTTCAGAGGCAGATGAGCCAACTGAAGTTGGGGGCCAGGCCTCATACAGCTCATTTGCTCTATACCAGACACAGCATGGAATATTTGAACATGGTACACACTTTGTACTGGGACAATTTTACAAGAAAATCTCTCAGTACATGGTAGGTTTCTCCATTGTGTGCCACAACCATGCTTTATTGCAATTTGCCTCCTACACAGAAATGTGGGCATTTAGGGTCTGTATCCAGTAAACAAACAAAAATAATAAAGTTAGAAGTGAAAGAGGGGATGTCTCCCACCATACTCCAACCCTCCACTAAGCTGGGTCGGGGCTGGAGCTTCCTTCCCCGGCGTGTTCTTCAGTATCTGGCAGTGCTATCACTAATTGGTTCCAAGTCCTGTCCTGCATTACTCTGTCTCTGTCTTCTGCAGTGGAGGAGGGTTCAGTAGGTTATTTTCCACATGGCACTACTCAGTATCGTGTAGCCAGATAGCGTTTCAGTCCGAAGGCTTCCAGAGATGTAGATGAGGAAACGTACAGTCTAGGAATTATGTAAAGGAAACTTAAAAGGTTTTAGCCTTGGTATAAAGTACACTGGGAGTTTCAAGACATCTTAGCTCAGGCTCTCTTAACTGTTTCATGCAATCTATTTATAAAAAAAGATTTTTCTTAACATATGACTAGACTAGTCGCATATGCATCAGTGTTCAGGCCCTTTTGTTTCTTGAATTGTTCTTGTTAGATTGTTCACAATCCAGAGAGAGACGAAATCATTAAGCAATGCGTTAATGTTGGATGCGTGTGTGTTCATCAAGGATCGGGGAGAGGTCCGAATCTGTCTCCAGGAGAGAAGGATGCATTCCTGCTTTTTTTTTTGTCTTGTTCCCTTTCCAGCAAGTCCTGGCATGGAAACCCTGTGAGATTTCCCAATTCAGTTTAGTTTGGGGCCTTTCCTACTCTAAAATTGCCGGATATTGCTGTCTGACACATCTCTGAACCTGAACTGAGCCAAAAAATTAGGGGCCTGGAAGCAAAGTCCAAGTGAAGGAACTGATTCAGTACAACCTGGCCGGGAGTCCACGTGGCACAGTCACAACAACCTCATGCAGGCCAAGCGGGTGGTTTTCGCCAGGGCATAAAATCCTCTAGAGATGAAAGCTCAAAATAGCAAATTTTAAGCAGACGTTTTGAATGAAAGATGGCCCAAATAATTTTATATACAAAGAATGAATAATAACAATAATAATGTCTTACATTTACATAGTACCTGGCATCTTTCAAGTGTATTTCTATATATGCTTCTATGTGGTGCTAGAACAGTTGTACATTGTGGATTTACGCCATGTAGGATTTTCCCTGATTTTGGTTCATATAATCTATGTACACAGAAGACTAGGGGCTTGCCTGGTTCCACTTGTTTTTATGCAAGAAGCTTCAGAAATAAGACACAATTTGAATATATTCAAGGCAAAAGATCAGACGTACAATGAAGTGGAAATTAGAATCAGAAGACATGGGTTCTGTTATCATCAACATCGTTATTAATGTTTTAATTTGGGAGCTGTGCCTCCTTATGTCAATGCCGTGCCTATCGGGTCAGGCCAAGATCAGTCACAGGGGCCCACACAGTTGTTGCTTAGGAAGCCTAGATGTTGTCGACACAGTGCCTCCAGATGCTGTTGGCGGGTTGTGCAGTTGTGCAGTTTGTGTATGCAACAACCCTAGGGGCGTTAGTCACATCTGCAAGCAGGCAGATCTGAGACATTTGAGAGAAGACTATGGACTGGGCTCAGCTGAGCATCATGCTCAGCTCTTTCTCCCAATCTTACCAAACAGATGGATCATTCTTCCTCTCTTGGGGTGAAATGAACAAGGAAGCCGGGAGAAGCTGGATGGATTCCTTTCACTTTTTCCTCCCAGAGAGAAATTGGAAAATTTCCCCTCTTTATGGAAACAGGAGGAGTGGGAAACACACAAGCTACATTGCTTTAGCAACTATATTTGTTTGGTAACTATGCATATCTGTTTACTTTAGCTGAGGTCATTTTGCTAAATGATCATTAGTTCCTATTAGTCAATTTCAATAATTATGCTTGAATTTATGTTCTACAAGTCATAGCAGGAACCCAGATTCAGTTACTAACTTTGTAAAAATTTATTTATTGTCAGGGCATTAAATTAACATTTTTAATAGTTTTTCAAAGTTGCAACGAGTGCTATGTTCTTGTGTTACAAAACAACATGATATATTATATTAGATGATATATATATCTAATATATCATTAGATCGTGTATACATACACACAGGACATTAACTAAAAATGAGAAAAGTGTTGAGCTAAATTTTTGGTAAAGCCTTAGATTTTTTTTCTAATTAAAATTAAGTTTTCCCAAGTAAGCGTATGCAACCACTCATTAACACGATACCATGATGTAATGTCTGTTATTTTCTATATTTTATTCAACACACTTGTATTTTTGCTGTGGTACTTTTATTGCTATGACTAAGAAGCAAAGTTTATTGAATATTCTAGGCAAACTCCATTTTTTTTCCTCTCAGTGTTTACTCACAGATTTTATTCATAAGAAACAAGGAGTTTTTTGAATCGTTATGCACCACAAATATTAAGAAATTTGACTGCCAGTTTCTGTTGCTTTTCTCTGATAGTGGATCACGGCTATGAGAGGTATAGCTGAAAAAGATTGGTCTCAAATATACTGACATTGTCACTGGCTGAAGCCTGAAGCCTAGTATCCGAAAGGTAGTGAGCATGTAGATATGGAAATTTCAGAGTTGACGCCAAGAACATTTAAAAGAACTCAGAAAGGTGATTCTTACTGACTATATACACAATTACAACATGTTTGCAGTTAAATAATAACTAATATTTATTGAGAATATTCAGAATACCACATACTGGTTTG
This sequence comes from Ceratotherium simum simum, assembly GCF_057802395.1. NCBI lineage: Eukaryota > Metazoa > Chordata > Mammalia > Perissodactyla > Rhinocerotidae > Ceratotherium > Ceratotherium simum. Next base: position 60,399,721 of record NC_141911.1, read on the forward strand.
ACACTTATTCATGTTTAACGGTTTTATCTGCATAACAACACTTTAAGGTAGGTACTAATATTAATTAACCCCATTTTATAGATGGAGAAATGGAGATTCCAAGAGATAAAGTAACTTTCCCAGGCTAGCTTAGTACCTGGGAAGTACAAATGCAAAGCAGCATGATTAAAAAAAAAAAGATAAAGAAAAGAAAGAAAGAAAGAAAAAATGAAAGAAAGAAAAAAAAAGAAAAAGAAAAGAAAGAAAAAGGAGAAAAGGAAATTAAAGACACATAGGTTGGAAAGAGAAAAGAAAAACTTTATTTGCAGATGACATGATCCTATTAGGGAAACTCCTGAGAAATTCACAAAAAACTGCTAGAACAAACAAATAGATCTAGCAAGGCTGCAGGATACATGATCAAGATACAAAAGTTCACTTTATTTCTATATTCTAATCCTGAAAAGTCCAAAAACACAATTAAAAAATAATTCCATTTATAATAGCATCAGCAAGAATTTAAGGATAAATTTAACAAAAGAAGTGCAATACTTTTACACTGAAATCTACAAAACCTCACTGAGATAAATTGAAGAAGATCTAAATAGATGGAGAAATAATATATATACATGGATTGGAATACTCAGTATTACCAAGATGTCAATTCTACCAAAATTAGTATACAAATTTAACACAGTCCCTATCAAAAGCCAGCCAGTTTTCCTTTTTTTGTCGAAATGGACAAATTGATCCTAATATGTCCAGGAAAATGAAAGACTTTAAATAGTCAGAATAATTTTGACAAAGAACAAACTTGGAGGACTTAAACTACCTGATTTCAAAACTTATCATAAACTCACAGTAATCAAGACAATGTAGTATTGACACACAGTTCAATAAAACATAACTGAAAGTCCAAAATAAATTCTTATATTTATTATCAATTGATGTCAATGAAGGTACCAAGATAACTCAATGAGTAAGGGACTAAGTTCCTTTAAAAAATTTTTTTTTGTTTGGTGGATATCTAATTGGCCCAGTTCCATTTGCTGTAAAAGATTATTCTTTTCTATAAGTCTAATATTATTTCAAAATTAAAAAAAGAAAAACAAAGATTATTTAAGATTTTCAGACTCTATTTCTCCTGAGATGTCTGAGGGCAGGCACTGTGGGGCATGTTTATATCGCAATACACCCTCTGGCCCTGTACCTTCATTTCAGGATGCTATGGTAGGCAGTTGCCACAGTGACATTAAGCAGAGAGCTATTACAGCTTGTTCACATGCTGTTGGGAAAGGGAGAAGGGGATATTGATGCCGTGGGAGAGAGGAGATGATTGCAGGAGCAGGTTTTGAGTATGTGAGGGGGATAGAATCCAAGTGAGAAGATTGTTACTAGTTAGGAGCACACACAGCTCACTGTGCCACTGTAATGGAAGGGAAGGCAGTGTGAATAGCAAAAGATGCAGGAACATCAGGAGATATGGTGCTGGGAGGGATTAGGTCATTCTTGCTTGCTATCTTTTTACTCAGTGAAAGCAGAGGCAAGGTCGTTAGCTCTAAGTGTATTGATGATTTGAGAAAAAAGAAGGTGTGAATGTTCTTCCTGGAGAATGGAACAGGCAAGCGACTGTGGAAATGTAGAAAGATTGCTCAGCCCTGGTGAATGACTTAAGGTTTGCTGTCGTAAATTTAAAGCACTACCAGGCAGCACAATTGTATATAAACATAATGCTCATGAAGCAGATGGGATTTGTGTAACCAGGTCTGCAGTTTTGCCACTCCAGTGTGATGGAGAGAAGAGGGAGCAGAGGAATGAGAAGTGAGCTGAAACCAGAATGGTAAGATAGCATGCAACCAGGGTATACTGTGGATACTTCATACATAATGCCTTAAGTTTCAACGGCCATATTTGGGAAGGGGAGACAAGTCATCGTGGGGATTGAAACTGAGACCATCACACGAAGCTGGAACCTTTCAGTGACTGCATCCTCAGTGAAAAGGTCAGCCTGCAAAAAAAACTAAATAAATAAAAAGTTTTTAAAAAATAAAAAATAATTAAAAATCTGATCTCTGCTTGGATTTAAAAAAAAATGAATTCATAACTTATAGCCAGCTAAATGATCATTCAATATCAAAATATAAAGACATTTTCAGATCAATCAAACCGGAGATGTTTGCTATTTACTTCATGAATATGGAAAATAAATCTGGAGGAAAATATGAAATTTTACAAGGAATGGTAAAAAAAATTAAATGGAAAGTAAATATAAAGAAAAATTGCTGTATACACCAAAAAAAAAAAAAAATAACATCGCGGCAGGGGGCAGTTAAAACAAGATACAACTAAGATGTTAAAAAGAAACAACAGGTACATTTAAGGAAGGTGAATTAAAGTGCTTTTTGTGTTTTAGAAAAAGTGTAGAGACATTGATTAAACTTAGACTTTAATAAATTGTCTTGTTAAAATTTCAAAGATCAAGTACAGTATAAAGTATCTAAAAGAGTACAGACAAAAAGGCATTAAAGAGTTTAATCTGAAAGAAACCAAAGAAAATGAGATGCATAGAACAATAGAGGAAAGAGAAGGCACAAAAGGGAGTAGAAATAATTCCAAGTATGTTAGTAACAACAATAAATGTAAATGAACCAAACTAGTTAGGTAAAATTCAGATATGTATTGGAAAAAAAGTATAGCTATATATCATTTCTAAGACACCCACCTAAGATAAAGACACAGATATTTTGAAAGTAGAAGGTTTGAACAAAGATACATATATCATGTAAATATTAACTAAAAGAAACTACAGTGGCTGCATTAATATCAGACAATGTAGTCATTAAAGTGAAAATAATTACTGGGGAAAAGCAGATTACTACCTATTGTTGCTGTTCCTAAAAATGATGATGAGTATATCAGTGAAGAGAAAAACTGTAAGGCTTGGGAAACATTTCAGATGAATCCTTTAGAGGTACAGCAGGTGGAACTGTCTGAGGGTGAGCACATCAGAGGAGCTGAAGCTTTGAAGGAGGGCATCTGTCAAAGAAGGAAGGCAAGGGGACATGTACCTGTCTTTCAAGCCCATAATATTCAGAGTAGGCAAGGAAGAAGCTGCTTCTTGAGAGGGCTGTAAGTGAAGCAGTGTCCCTAGCGGATGAGCAGGGCTCAGTCTAACTATAACTGAAAAAATGCTATAACTGAAAAATTCATATATGAGATTTTTAAGAAGTGAAAATACATTATAATTTTCAGTATTTCTTTACCTCAGACTTGGCAAAATGACAAACTCAAAGAGAGGAGAAATATTCTCAGGAAGGTAAAGCCAGATTTCCTAAATGAATTTTTACATACACAGGATGATAAGAATTAATAAAATTGATTTACTGAGGTTGCTCAGGAACAGGAATCTCACGTTTTGGAATGCTATTCGGATGACAATACTGGATACACTTTCCTTGAGGCATTTTTGAGAGCTACTTTTTGGTGTGAAAGAGACTTCAGATTTCAGGAGAAAATAGTGATTTGTTCTAAATTATTTTTACACTTATTTTTTGCTTCTTGAATTAGTAGAAAAATACAAGCATCTTTTGTAAGATACCATATCTAATTAATTTACTAACATTGGAATAATTGTTGTTCAATGTGAAGTCATTAGAAATGGAGCGGCGAGTATATATTTAACACTAGCACATGAGAAATTAATTAAATGTTCTTTTAATTTTCTCCAGAAATAAAAAAATAAAATATAGATGCCAAAAAATAGTCTAAAAAAGAATTGATGTCCCAAATTTTATTATTTTGCTTCATTTCATCTCTCAATTTCTTTTTTTCAAAGTATAGAGATTAGATTCTGATTTTATTCTGAAAGACCACAGTAAAAAAAATAGAGTTAAAAATCCAGCAAAACAAGCTTACAGGAGGCTAGGCAGTTTTCAGATTTCAGTTTATGCATTGTCACCAGTGGTCTTTGATAATTATAAAATAAGTATGAATAATTTTTTCTTAATTATATAAATATTATTTGTAATTGCAGTGATCTTCATGGCTTATCATCCTAAAAAAATAACAAAGAAACTAAGCTAAGTTATCATACGGGAAACATTATAGCTCAAAGTATAAAAAAACAAGCCATTCAACTCAAGTGAAGATATCTCAAAAGGAAATTAATACATTTGCTTGAAATGGGAGAAGTTATCATATACACTTAGGAACATGATTATTTTCTCTTTGACTATTTAGTGAAGTAACAAAAGCCAAACATTCAAATAAATATTTCTCAACTTAGCCAATGTAATTATTATATTGGAATCTGATTTTACATACTTTATTAAGACTTTTAGTAAAAAGCATGTGTGTTCTAATTAAACATAGTTTCAGACTCTATTAAATGAAAAAAAATTTATGACCCACAATGCCACATTTTTAGTGCTTTGGATCAATATAAACACTCTTAAAAATCTACGTTTTCCTTGCTATCACTTGACCTCTTTACAACAAGTCCAGAAATTCTCTTCTCCATTCAAGCAAACAACAGTAAAGTTTATATTCTCTAAGAAGACTTTACTAATTAGAAGGGAGCATTTTCTTTTATCTCTAATCCTTGGGCCAGAATAATACTTTTGAAACATTAACATATGTTGCTTTTGCTTCCTTGATATTGCCCATGGGGAAATTATAACAAAGCTAAATGTAGATTAAGAAAAAAGAATTTCCTGGCTTTATTTTTCTTAAAAAGTCCAAGTTCTCAGACTTCCTTTTCCAGTTAAGATATAGAAAGTCCCAAGAGACAATTGCTTCCACCTTAAAAGGCAAAAGTTAGATAATCTACAAAATGATAAATTTTGCTAAACTATCAGCTAGTTTAAGATGCAAAGAAAGCTAATTGAGCTGATTTCCAGAAAATAATAAACTCTTGCTAGGAAAGAGAATCCGACAGCTGCAATCACCTTTAGAGGAGCAACAATAAGATCAGGGAAGTCTACCATGGGTGGAGGTAAGGAGAAACTAGCAGAACTTCTAACTGATGTGTATGGGCTAGATTGAGAGATTGGAATCCCAGGAGGTCTCAGCCACAGAGGAGGTATGAACCCACCACTGACACCCTTGTATGGACCAAACAAATGAATGGAGTTTGTTTTCCAAAGATTGAAAACAGGGCAGAGGAAATGAAACATCACCCTTTGAGGTACACAAGGTATTTTCCAAGTGTAATACAGTAGTAGCCTCCTGAAAGAACAGGGAAGGCCAGGAGGCCTGAGAGAAATCCTTCAAGCTACACTAGTTCTTCACAAACCATAAGGCATATAGCATTTGAAACTGTGGTTATGACAGAGGAGCTGAATTTCTGAAGGATTTGTGGTGTATAGAATTAAAATATAGGATAAGAAGAGCACAAAGGCAGGAAGTGTAAACTTAACTGTTGTAAAGTTCTTGCAATGGCTGTGAAATAGTATAAAAACAGTATATTATTTGAAATATATAGTATATTGTTTAAAGTATATATAATATACAGTATATGATGTGATATACTATATACATAAAGAGATGTATCTAAAAGTCAATATGAGACATAAAACTGAATACAAAAAATATGTCATCTAAATGATTCTAAAAAAGGAAGCACAAAGAAAGAAAGAACAAATGGAATTTTAAAAGAAAAGCAGACACAATGATAGCAGTACTGCATTAAATGTAAATGGACCAAATACTTCCGTTAAAAGGTAGAGATTTCCAGCCCCAATAAAAACACAAAAACCAATTATATGATATTTATAAGAAAAATATTTTATATATAGACTGTGGCAGACAGAATCCTAAGGTAGTCCAATGATTTCTGCCGTCTGGTGCTCACATCCTTGTGTGATCCCCTCTCCTTGACTGTGGGTGTGATTTGCTTCTAAACCATAAAATACAGCAAAGATGATAGGATGTATACAGAAGATTTGAAAAACAGTGTCAATGAATTTTGCCTAATTGATGTTTATAAACTATATATAAGTATTTATAGTAGCATTTCAAAATGAACACAAAGACACTCACCAAGATAGACCATATTATAATTATACAACATGTCATAGTACATGTCAAAGAATGGAAGACATACAGATTAGGCTTTCTGCCTACAATGGTAATTAGAAGTTAAACACAATAAATTATCTAAAAAATGTCCAAATATTTGTAAATTAAACAACACACTTCTAAATAACCCATGAGGCAAAGAAGAAATCACACAAGCAATTGGAACACATTTTGAACTACATAATAATGAAAACATATAGCAAAATATGTGGGATACAGCTAAAGCAGTGTTTTTTTTTTTTTTTTTTTTTGTTTGTTTTGTGTATGTGAGGAAGATCAGCTCTGAGCTAACATCTATGCTAATCCTCCTCTTTTTGCTGAGGAAGACTGGCTCTGAGCTAACATCTATTGCCAATCCTGCTCCTTTTTTTCCCCCAAAGCCCCAGTAGATAGTTATATGTCATAGCTGCACATCCTTCTAGTTGCTGTATGTGGGAGGCGGCCTCAGCATGGCAGGAGAATCGGTGCATTGGTGCACGCTGGGGATTCGAACCCAGGCCGCCAGCAGCGGAGTGTGCGCACTTAACCACTAAGCCACAGGCCGGCCCACCAGTATGGTTAATTTAAAAAGAAGAATCAATCGGAATAGGAAGGAAGACAAATAACACTGACAGGATGGAAAACCGTTTTGTCAGAGTTTGCACATTTCTAAATATCTCTTAAACACACACATGCGCTCGTGCGTGCGCCCCCCCCCCCCACTTCGGTTAGGAATCAGTTTCTGTCTATAGGAAGCAGAGGTGACCAACTTAATCCTTAGCGGAACCACAAAGAAGCGGTTTAATGTTAACGGGGCCTGAGAGTCAATCCTGAGGGGGAAGCACAGTCTCCGTGTCACTGTTACAGCACAAGACCTCACATGGGAGACCCGTGGAAATGTCCCCTCCACCTGACCTGAAAGGAAGAGCCCAGAAAGGCAGGGGAGCTCAGACAGCGTACTTGGCACACAGCTTCTGCTAATTCAGACGCAACTGAGCAAGTTCCTCTTCACGGGGCGCTGAAAGCTGTGGATCTTCTGTAAAGCACAGCTCTCTTACTAGAATTCCCAGTTAGCAGAGGCTGTCTTTATGTTCATTACTGATGATCTTAGAAAATGAAGGGAAGTGACTCTAGTCTAGAACCCACAAGCACCCTTTAAGCATAGCACTGACTTATATGTATGAGGGGAAAAAAAAAGGAACTATTTTAAAGTTGCTAAAGCAAAATGTTACCAAGCCTCCTATGACAAAAAGTATTTGTTATTGTAATTATTTTTGTTACTATATTTTCTGCCTCGAGAGATTCAGGCTAAAAGACTATGTGTAGCAGTAGACATCTCCAAGAAATGAATTAAAAGTAGGTATCATGACACCTGAGAGGAGGGAGGAGAGTTTAAAAGCAGTGGGATTAAAAGAATCAGAAGATACCTAAACGGATGTCAAGAATTGTCCATTTTTGTGTCAAAAATAAACTGGTCCTTGGAAGTCTGTTTTAAAAATAACTGTGATCAATAATCTTTCTGATGATCCTTTTACTTCCTTCAAGCCAAAAAAAGCAATTGATTTCTCTGTAAAGTTAAGTGAGATTTTCAGCAATGGAAACTAGAAACAGCCTCCTTTTCACTTGTTTCCTCTCAAGATGGGATTCCGAAGGGAGAACAGGAAGTTGGTTTTTGTCTCAGGTTCGTGAAACATTTTCTATTGAGTAAAATTAACTTAAAAGAATGTCAAACAGCGATTCTGACTGCAATGCTGACTTAAATGCAAATGTTGTACGCCTGACAACTCACAGCACATTCCACCAGTCCCCATACCATTCTCCTTTTAAAAAGACAACATCTGACTGTTTCCTGGAGTAATGGCAAATTCCACTTGGACACCTGCATGCCAGATGTGTGTAGCTACACACACACCCTGCTATTCTGCCTGCATATTTACCACAAACTACTTTTCGCCTTTGGCTGAATTGAGAAGTAGAACCATCGCGAAAGCACCACAACTCTTAAACATTTTTTCTCATTACTCTTTTATCTTGTCATTCATGTGTTTTCAGTTTTCCTTCTAACTCTATTTTTACATAACAGTTCTTCTTCCAAATCCACAAGTCATTTCTTTTTTCCTTTTGTAAAAAAAATATTGAGAACCGTGGATTAATAGTGGCATTTAAAATTTATTTTTATAATGTAGGCAGTGACAAATGGAGGGATATTATGCTTCATTTTTCTGTTGGGTCAACCATAGGCAAGAGAACAAATAGATTTTTGAAGTTCTAATGAATTGACTCCAAGTCTTTTGAAAGATTTAGCCCAAGTCTATTTTTAAACATTATTTAATAGAAATAATCTGTTTTTCATGTTAAATGAGGGGTTGCTCTTTTCTCACAGGTCTGTGCTTCAGGCTAGAAGGGAAAGTCACACAACAGATGGACATAAAAAATGGAAAGATCAAAGGGTGACATCATTGGAACTCAAGGTCTAGGAGTGGAAGGCCAGGTGGACACCAGAAGGGTAAAGTTAATACGATCTTTTGCTGCTACCAACAGGCAGGAAGACCAGAGCAAACACAGCTTCATGTGCAGAAATCCTCTATCAGCTGTTGGTAATTTGCTTGGATTATCCCAAATGGCTTGTGTAAATCCATCTCATATAATATTACCATGCGAATCCGTGGTAGTCCTCGTACCAAGTCAATGTGTTAAGTTTTAAAATGAGCTGTGAATCACATGTGAAAGGTATTTAGGTAATACTGATAGATAAGTCCCTTACAAGGACTAATTTTAGCACTATGTAATTCCATGGGTTTCATTTTCAGTATAAAATATTAAATGTATTATTAGTACAATAATAATAATAATAAACATTTATTGAACACAGAGTTGGGCAATAATCTAAGCACTTTACATATATTATGTCACTTAACATTCACAACAGTTTTACACGGTAGGTACTAACGTTATATCCATTTTGAAGATCAGGGGAAAAAAGACTGAGAGGTTAAGTAGTGATTCAGCTAGGAAATGATGACATGGAAACTCAGGCTGTCTGACTCTGCCTACCTGCAACAACACTTGGAGGATCTGGATTGATGTTTTAGTTCAATAAGAGCTGTCTTACTAGTAGGTAGCAAGTTTTACCTCTTCATGATCATTATATACAAATTTCATCAAAATTATATTTGACCCAAGTAGAATAGTAGGTTGTCTCCCAGCTCTTTGGGTGTATCGTTCTATTTTTTTTTCTTCATTCTAATATAATGTCAATTATATCTTGTTGGATTTAAATTCTGATCCTCCCACTTTTGTGGGATAGAACCACTAAACTATTTAGAAAAGGTCACCAAATCACTTCATTTTGGAAGAATGAGATTTAGCTAAAGAAATTTGCACGTGTGTTTATAATTTCTTATTTATTAGAACAATATTGGCAGATGGACTTTATGCAAGTAAATTCTGAAATAGTAATAGGCATAGAAATGAACACTTCTCAATCACTTCTTTCAATTATTGAACTAGCCTCATAGCTACCTCATTGTCTTTTAAGTTCAAGTGGAATCCTTTCTGTGCCAAATGAAGATATCAAAAAAAAATATTTTCAGATGAGCAGTCATTCTCCAATTATATATTATTATTTTGTCTCTCATGTTATACTTGTAAATCTAACATAAAATATGGGATAAATATCCCAAATAAGCAGATATACTTTGGAACTCGGAACTAATAATGCAAAAGAGGCATGATACATAACCTGATGTTTTTCCTGACAAATGGTCAGCCATTCACATGGAATCCAGAAAGAAAATGTCTTTTATTTTAAGTTTGCATTATTATTCTGTCCAACATAGAATCCACAGCAGATAGTAATCTGCTACAGCTTCAACATATTATTGATCCTCAAGGGTAATAAGACTTTAGATCTAGAACAGATGTTCTCAAGCTTTAGCATGCATCAGATTGCTGGGCACAACCCCCAGGGTTCTGATTCAGTAGAAGTGAGGTGAGGTCTGAGAATTTATATTTCCAGCAAATTCCCAGTGACGCAGATGCTGTTGGTTTGAGGGCCACACCTTGAGAATTACTGGTGTAGAGTATTGGGAAAACCCCTTCTATGATCTGAGGAGAAATCTCCCTGCCTTGGGTCTTCTTTCTCCTCTGATGCTTCCCATTGTTGTTTTTAGTTTTGTTTGGCTGCTTTCAGCACCTTTTTTCTCCTCAAACCTCATTGACTCATCTCTTTTTGTGTTTGGTTTAGGGGATGAGTTGGCATTCATTTAATCCAGTCTTTTCCCCTGCTGGCAGGATATTGGTAAGGGGATGGGGGAAATAGTAGTCTATTTCCATAGTAGTCTAGACACAGGATAAGATAGCCATAATCAGACTCTTTTATCATATTCACTCCAAATTATTGTGTTGGAAGAGTTTAAGGCTTTCTTCTATTATTCTAGTCCGTTTGTGCCAGAGGATTCTCCCTGGAATAAAATCAGAATGGGTTTTCAGTGTGGGCAGCTTGTGAGAATTACAGTTCCTGCAGTGGCCCTCTCTGCTAAATGGGTATATCCATGAGTTAGGAAAGAGGACAACTTAGTCTCCTCAGTTCTCTTCTAGGAATCTCCAGGGAGAGCCCACTCATAGAGAAGCTTTGGTTTTCCTGGGCTGGGAGAGCCTCGTCCTTGGTCCTGTCACAGGCTTCACCATACAGTTTTTTGTCTCTGCTGATGAAAGGGCGCAAGATCTCTCCCCATTCTGCTCTTTTAAGCTTTCTGAGTACAGGCATGCTGGTCTTCTTTCAGAGTCTCAACAGTATCTGCTCTATAAGAGGCCTTTGGACCTGCTGATACTTCTGCCTTGGAACATTCTCCCTTATACGCAATCACCTAGTTAACATCTATTCATTTTCTTTCAACTCAACTCACACGTTCTCAATGAAGCCCCAACACTGAACACTTGATCAGAACCGCCTCCTTTACCCTTTCTTTGTTCCTTGTACTCTTCCTTTATTGGACATACCACAATTTTAAATGATATGTTTCAGTGATAATTTTATTTTGGGGCTCTTCCTCTTAGCCTCTGAAGTTCAGGAATGTTTTGCTCATTATTGAACTCGTAGGGCCTAGTAAAGTACCTACAAATAATTAACACTCAACAGGTACTAGTTTGACTGAAGGCACTGTTGGTGTTGTGCAAGGATCTGTTAGGATGGGTAGCATGAAAATAGTTATGCATTTTTTCATTGCTACTCTCATAAATTTATACAATTTCTTAAACCATGCCAATACACATGTTGGAAATCTGGGACAAATACACACATTAAGGAAGCTATTCTTCCGAACAAATATGGCATCATATCATGATGGCAGCCAGGAATGTTCCTCTGATGAGAAGAACCAATTATGTTTTTATACTTGCCTGCTCTAGTGTCTCTCTTAGACCTATATTATCCTTTTAAGATTTATGTGAATTCCATTTTTTCTGTACTCCTTGTTTCCCATCTGAGTTACTGAATTTGAGCTGTGGATATAAGTACTTTTTTTGTTTCCCTTTTTATATTGGGGTATTGATCATCAAGGCTTTCTAGTTAATTTTTCCCAGTTTCTCTGTTCTAAGTTTTATCCTGTTACTTGTCCTTCACTGATATTTCCATTGATAATTTGCTTTTCTTCTTTGTCTTCTACTGAACAAGCATGCATGCTTTAAGGATCAAGTCTTTCTCAAGAATCTTCTCCTTCCATGAGGAACACAAAGCAATGTGCAAGATGCCAGGGGCCTAAGAAGATGATTCTAAAGTTGGTAAAAATCCAACAGTAAGGTTAGGTCACAATAGACATCAAGACCTTTCAGATCAAATAACTACACCAATGTTCCCAAGCTGCAAGGAGTAATTGCTTCATCCTTATGAAAAACTCCCTCTGGCTTTTAATTGCCTACATTTATTGAGTTTATATGGTCAGAATTTGAGGTAAGAAATGTTTTAAATTTACTTTTATTCATCTTCTGGAATGATTCTTATGGAAGGTTCCCAATTAATGCCTTCATTTTCTAGAATAACCAGAGAGAAATCATCAAAAGATGAAATTGTCCTGGAAAATTTCACAGTCATATAAATATCTTCATAATCACTGAAAATATAGAATTTCTGGAAGCTTTAACCTACAATAACTTTATGGCATTAAAAATAAAAGTTTTAAAACATTTTTTATAAAATGAATAATCATTATGGAGGGAGAAAATGTTTCCTTGGCCTCCACAGGTTACTCAAGTGTCGACTGGACATATAGTCCTGCTACTGAGGAAACCTCCTATTTTAAGTGAATGCAGAAATGCCTGTGGTTTGGTAGTGACCATGCTTTTTAAAATAATGTTTATGAAGACTTAACTTCACTAAATATAGTCCTTAAATTCTTTCTCTGTATTTTGTCAAAGTTGCAATGTAAAGAAGAAAATGATGAAAAAGTTTTCATTATTACCCTTGCATTGACACCGAAATATCTGAATGTCTGAAAGATCTGATGAGCTTTTATCAAAACACTCCCAGATTCACTGATCTGATTGATTGGAAATTAATCTAAATTTACCACTCTTCAGTCTTCTACATGAACCTTGAGTGGGAGTTCTTGATAGTGCATATTGATAAACATATTGCTCTTTTCTTTCAAATAACGTATGTTATGGTAATTGATTTTCTTAAAGAACTTTCTCTTAGCTTATTTGTTAGTTTGCATTCCTATGTTCCCATTGTTTAAAATAAAAAATAAATTTTATATCACTCTTTTATCTGAGTTTAGTCTTGATAACCTGGTATTGGAATCTTGATATCATTTGTGGGTCATGGAAATTTGTACCTACAGTTCAGTGAAAGAATTCTCACCCCAAGGTGAAAATTCTATTTTCAGGATAATTTTTATGATAAAGAAAGTGATTGAAGCTGCTGGGTATCTGAGGGTTACTGTAGATATTCAATAAGAACATGATTGCCTTCTGATCTTGTTATGAATCTTGTCAATTTGCTGTTTTCTTGTTTAACTTGAGGGGTGACTTGGGTCTTGAGGATTTGTGAGTTTGTTTTGCAGAAGAAAGAGAATGTCTTCGGGGAGTTTTCAATCACCAGATGGCAGGCCCCCAGCAGCAGTTGACGCCCAGAAGTCAGATTGCCCAGAGGCTCATCGAGAGTGACCCATTTGTTTCTCTGAAGCTCCTCCTGTCAAGCCCATTAGCTCTCTAAAACCCCCCTGCTTTTTGCTCTGGTTAAGGAAGGTTTGAGCCAACCCCATGCTCCCACCTTCTCGTCTTGGCCAACTCGAATGGGGCCTGTCCCCGTCTCCAAGCACCAATGTCTCAGTGTTTGGCTTGATGAGCAATGGGCACAAGAACTTGAGATTAAGAAGTTTGGTATATGATGCCTTTGGACATTAGCAAACATCTGTAGAAGTGACATAGATATTTCAAAATAAATACCTACATTTCATCTCTCTTTTGCTAGACTGAGAGAAATAGACTGTGGAGTGCTGTGCTGATGGTAACCTGGACAGGTACATGTACAGTGCTTACATGAGATAACTCAGAAAGCAAGATAAATTCCTAGAATGAGCAGTTCTCCTAGTATTTAAAAACTGGGGTAGATTATCAATCATTATATCATCATATCATTTCACCTTGCATGACTTGCTGTAGTCATAGCTTTCTCCTCTTCCTTATCCATACCCTCCCATCTAATTCTCTTGATTTTAACCAGGATCCACAAATGTTTCCAATGCTCTATACAAGCCTAACTGGAGACAGGAAAGAAACTCCATTCACACTCATTCGGAGCAATTTTACAAGTATAACATCCCTGAGTGAAATAGCCAGATTAGAACATCAGCATCATTGCATTTGCAGAGCCTCTTCTATTGGTGGGGTTTTGTGAAGAATGAAGAATGTTGTTGTGAACTCCAACCATGACAGAACTAAGCCCCTCTGACCACATAAAAATACAACAAAATGAATCTTACATATGATTCTACCATGTATCTTAATGCTTTAGTTATCAAGCCCACAATAATAGGGAATTCCAGACCTTAGGTCACTTGCAGATGCTACTTCTTTGCCCACACTTTTCCTCCCTGTGTATCCACTCATCTGTCCAGAGCCCTGCTTTCCTAGTTGGTACCATGCGACACACCCTTTCTTCAAGCTCAATTGGTTAAGGAAGGAATGAATACCCAATTCAAGAGGAACAATTTATAGGCTAATTTGAGATACTAAAATTTTCTATCTCTCTTAAGTATTTGAAGTGAGAAGTAAAGATTAAAGTAAATTGGTGATTTACTAAGTCAAATCAACTTGCAAACCAAAATTGTGGGGGATCAAACAGTAAGAATCTTTTAAAAACAGACGAACAGGAAGCAAGAATAAGAATACAGAAAGAGGGAGAGATGAGAGATCTTCAGCACCAGAGACAAAGAGATGGAGAGATTAGGGTCTAATGATTTTTCAAGCCCCAGAAAATGGGTTCTCCTGGGTCTTTTCAATAAATTTAATTTTTCTTGCATTTGAGCGGCTTTCTGTTCTTTGCAAAGAAACACTTTCCTAATATAACCTTGTGGTCCTTCCTCTCACCATTCAAATTTTGTAGCCTGAAGGAAAGGCATATCAGGATCAAATTTCTTAAAAGATGGAAATTTGTTTTGTGTGTGTGTGTGTGAGGAAGATTGGCCCTAAGCTAACATCTGTGCCAATCTTCGTTTATTTTGTACGCGGGACATTGCCACAGCATGGCCTGTCGAGCGGTGTGTAGGTCCACGCCCGGGATCCGAACCTGAGAACCCCAGGCCAACAAAGTGGAGCATGGGAACTTAACCACTTTGCCACTGGGCCGACTACAGATGGTAATTTTGAAGAGTTTACGGCTTGGCTTCACATACAATTTGGAAGTTAATCAAATCTATATCGAGTTAATTTTCCCTGTTGCATTTAATGCCGCCAGGACCTTTGTGTGCCAAGTATGGATTTTCCTCTTTAAGAGGTTCTAAAAAGTGAGCATGTTCTAGGGTAAAAAGAAAAAGGAGTCAGTGGGCTCACGTAAACAATTAGATTTTCATCATTAGGAATTTATGGAGTACCTATTATGAGTGTGGGAAGTATAACGATAAGTAACTCAAAGTCTATGCTCAGAGACTACTTATGGTCTGTAACAGTGAAAAAAAAACAAGGCAGAGAGTAGTAAGTGCCACAAGAAATCAGAAAACAGTGAGATGTGTTTGATGTTTACTGTTTATTTTGCTAAATCATGATCAACAAATACAGACAAAACTGCATATTTTTATAAAGGAGTTTCAGCGAGTCACCAACTAGGAGAGTCATGGCAAAAGGAGCTTGAAAAATTATTTTAATGGCTCCCACTTCCCATTTCCGTTGATTTAAATTGGAAGTAATAATTATTAAGATAACATCTACCTTCTTTTAGTTTATTCTTTGTGCCAAGCAGCCCATGCTGTGTTAAGTACTTTACATGTGTTATCTCATTTAATCCTTATAAGTTTTTTAAGGGATTACTTTTAAGGAAAAATCATAATTTACATCTCACAGATGAGGAAACTAAGGCTTAAATTACTTGTCCAATAGCACATGACTGGTGAGCTTCAGAGCCAGCTTACAGAGTCAGTTCCTATAGTCTTTATCTCTCTGTCAATATTGATGTGATGTAGTGGAGTGAAAAAATGAAAAATGTAGGGAAGACACTGTGGGAGGTGCCTGGAGCTCTTCTTTGAATGTAGAAGCCCAAGTGGATGATGCTTTTTGGCTTGTTCAGGAAAGATGCTCTTCAATTACTGAGATGTGACAGTCTACAACATGAGCAAGTTTTATATAAATGTTATCTTAAATTTGGTTAAATAAGAAATAATTGTCCAATAATTATTGCTCAATTTCTCAAGTGGAGTCACAGACGTCCTATTTTCAGAAAACAACAGTTAAGTAGTAGAATAACATAGTGGAAAAACCAAGGGGCTTGATGTCAATTGCCTCTTACCAATTATGTGAGTATGGAGGACTTAATGTTTCTTGGCCTTATTTTTATCATCTGCAAAATAAAAGGGATAGCGTAACTGATCTCAAAGTTAGCAGCTCTAAAGGCAGATGGAACTCCATGACAACTCTTGGCAAAGCAGGTCACAGTGTTGGTCTGACATTCCACTCCACACCCTTCAGTGAGGCTCCTAGTTTGTATAAAGATCACACACGGGAAAAAGCTAAGGAAAGATGAGTAAGAAATATGCACAAAAATATGAAACAGTGTGTTCATAGTGGAAGAATTCCAGAGAACATTTTTAGGTAATCATATCTTACTCCTCCCCTGGTTTTATTCCTCTAAATGTCCCTAAATTTCTTGTTTGAGTAAGAGTGGTTTCTGTTGTTGTTAAGGGGTGTCTTCAGTCTGAAAACACATTTGATTGTAGAGCAATTTAGACATGAGGCAGAGAACACACAGGGTGTTCAGTGCTTGATTTGAATTAATGATGTACTTTTATGAGCTTTTGGCCTTGGTTGGTGTTAGCCAGAGGGCCTTCCCTGAATTCCCCACACCCACCCACTCTGAAGTTCCTATTCTCTATATACACAGCACTCACAACCTGCTGTATCCCTCTATGACATATGGTTCATATGGACTATCCATTTGTCTCTGCACTAGCGTGAGTCCTTTAGGATGGAGGTTGCATCTTACTCATTTTTGTCTCAATCATCTTACCTAGTTCAAGAGTTGTCACTAAGTGGGTACCCAATAAATAATTCTATGAATGAATTAATCAGATTATCTATGCTTAAAGAACCAGGTTAGAATAGGAAATGATCCCTGAAGAGCATTAAAGTGGACCTTTATGTTTTAGTCCAGGAGGTTAAACACAGGTAGGAGGGACAGCATGAATTCTGGGACAGAAACCCAAGTTAGGAATAAAGAATGCAACAATCACTAGAAAACTTCTTATGCTATAACTCTTGGGAGCCCAGGAGTAGTGGGAGATAAATGTTTCAGTTAGAATGTTTCCAGTTGCAATTATATTAACCATATTAACTCTGAAGGTTGACATTAAGAATATAAATTTATGTCATATAACAAGGAGTTAGGAGATAGGGCTATTTTAGAGTATTAAATTTAGCACATAAATAGTTCACCAAGAGTCATATTTTAGCTCTGACACCTTCAGTGTCTTGACTTTTAACTTCAAGTTTGTTTCTTCATGGTGACAAGATGGCTAAACCATTGTCAAGCACCTTATTTTCATGGAATAGCTTCCAGGGTCAGGAAGAAGTAGTTTTCTGCAATATAATATATACTGTTTTTTTTCCTTTCCCAAAAGATATTCAATAGAATTCGCTACAAAGCTCATTGGCTAGAACTGGGTCACATGCTGATAACTAAACCAATCATGGGCAAGAGAAAAGGGATTACTATGATTGACTCAAACTAATCACAATCTCCAGCCTGGAGCTATGGAGGTGTCTAGTTTCTCCTGAAATACATGACCCCCAAATTCATGACCCAAATCTAGATTCCATAAATAAAGAAGACAGTTTGGAGCTTCTGTAGTATATGCAACCAACAACGACTAGGTGAGAAATCTAAACATTAAGCTTTTGTCTCACTGAGCTTGATAAAGCACTATAGTAATTCTAAACTGCAAAGGGCTTATAATTTTATTCAGGAGGTATAAAACTTTATCAGCCATTCATTTGGACTGATCTGTCAATCATATTTGGACCATCACAGAAATGGCCAAGATCTTCTCTCTTTTAAGTACACTATATTTTATGATTTGGCAGCTGACCTATCAGCTATTGTGCTGATTTCTAACTCTTGACCATGATTATACTTTTTGGCTATGACCCATAGAATGTATTTCAAAATCTTGGCATTAGTCTCACTGGAGCCAGGATTTCTCATGTGGTTCATATTGATTAATGAAGTTCTAATACAGGAAGTTTAAAGGATTGAAAATATGTTCTTGCCAAGTGGAAGACAGGCATTATTCCTTTTTCTCCTCTAATCCAACTTCCCAAGAGAAAAAGCAAATTGGTCTTAATATTAAAAATACCGTTAGTCATAAACATGTCTCCAACTTAAATAAGAAGTGTTTATCAACTACGACTGACTCAGGCAGAGTTGACTGTGAGTAGTTTCAACAGATGTTAAGTAAACTATGTAGAGTTTGGAAATGGAGATGTTACCTGATGAATTATTTCTTAATAAGGTACTCAAAGATAATATTAACCTATCAGAATCCACAGAATTCTATTTAATACACAAACTTATAAGTAAATCAAAAATAATTAAAAATTTATTTTTACATATCTGACATAAGTCTGAGGAATTTCAATCACGTAACTTCCTATAAGAAATCCATTAAAGTTCTTCTAGTTCAGCGTCTTACCAAATAAAAATTGTTTAAATAAAGTGCAGCCAAACACTAAATATTACATAATATAGGTAGAGGAATCCATATATGGAATGAAAAAAAAAAAGGTACAATTGACCTATGAATTACTCAAGAAAATTTGGTGAAATCTGCCTCTAGACCTTTACTCTTTTCTCCTTCTTCCCTCCCACTTCCCATAAGGTACTAGTTCCTCCTCAACTCCCCACCCCCACCCCATGGACTGCAGAGATGGATTAGTCCAATATACACATACCTACATCAAATCCCTTGTGTGTAGAATACAGAGATCTAATGGAACGTGTTAGAATCGCCTAACGACAGATGTCAGCCTTTATTTATATTCACTCCTCCATCCATCTGTCTTTCTTTTTTTCCTCACTCTCCTTTCTTTCTTTTAAGATAATGGACTTTTGAGGTGGATAGACTTGGTTTGAATCCTTTCTCTGCCAATTGCTACCTTTTAAACCTTGGGTTAGTTGATTAGCTTTCTCACAGGTTAGTTTCCTTGTCTGAAAATGACAATATTACCTAATTCAGAGTTGTTCTGAAATTTAATATATATCAAGTGGATAGCACCAAGAAATTAATTTGAAATGGTATCTCTAAAATTAATCATATGTTTTTTCTAGTATATGGTGAGTAATCTTCCTCAATGTGCCTAATAATTTAATATGAATAAAATATTTAAATAATATTCTGGGCCAGGGCCACTTCAGACGCTAAATTAGAGATGCTTTTTCACCTTCTGTGAAGGAGGAGATTGGATTAGATGATTTCAGAGGTCTCTCAGCTCAAAATTCTAAGGTTTTCCATTTTACCAAGCCTCTGTTGAGTGCTGCAAACAGAACTCCTCTTAGCCCAGTACAGTAGGGAATACAAATACATGCAAGTGATGTGGTCTTTGTCCCTATGGAAGTATAGATTTGGGCAAACCAATCAGAAATATAACAAGTTCTGCTTGCTTTCAATCTTCATTTGTGCTGCTTTCTGAAAATGGAATCCAACCTTTTTTGACAGATCATGTCACTGTAGCATCTCTTAGTCCTGCTAGTTCCTTTTGTGGCACCCTCTAACTTTTAAAATTATTCTCTCAATTTTCTTTTTGTTTTTGAAGACTTTTCTCTTTTTGCAATGGCTGTAAATTGCAAATCTAATCCATAAACTTTTAAAAGCTGACAACGTCTATTTTTTTCTTCACTAATCAACCCGGATTCTGAATGCATTGGCAAACGTGACATCTGATGAAGTCACATCTACTCTCTGGATTTGTCTTAGTCCCGGTGGCTCCTCAAACAGAAGGACTGTATGTTCATCTATTTATGATTGGAAACTCATCTCGCAAAGGTACATTGAATAATAGTTCTTGATGGCAACCATCTCCTAGAACAAAGTGATTTGTTATTTTTAAGTCCTTATTATTGCAAAAATGGATGGAGTGACCTATGCAGAAAGACTCTCTAGCCATAAAAAACAGGAATGATTGGTTCTGGAAAGAGCTTGTGTTGCTGGTCTTCACCATGAACTTAAGCAGCTCATTAGATTCACCATCATGAGAGCTAAAGAAGAAAGTGATTGTGCAAACTTTCTTTCCCCAAAGTCCCCTACAACCATTTGTAAAGTGGTTGGCTTTTACAAATTAGTTTTTAAAAAATGTATAGTTTACAAGAGAATTGAATAAAACTCTATAACAGTTCATGCTGAGGTTGAGCACCTTGTGATGTTCTGGAAGGAGTACGGGAAAAGCAATCTGGAGATCCAGGGTTCTAGATCTTCTCTCACAACCTGTCTATATGAATTGTGGCAAATACTCAAAGGGCCTCAGTTTCATCATCAGGATAATGAGAAGATTATACAGATCAACAATTCTTTACTTGAGGTCCAAGGACCCCCCAAGGGGCCTATGAATAGATTTTAGAGAGTCTGTAAACTTGCACAGGAAAACATTACATTTTTATTTTCACTAATACCTAACTGGAATTTAACATTTCCTTCAATTATGGATGTAGGAAATAAATATATATTAGTACTAGCATTACCTATAACTTTGTTACCTATAGACATCACAGATATTTTCATATCATAATATAGTTGTTGCAGATATATTGAAACGTAATTTTGCTCATTACTACATTGAATTCACCAGAGCCATTAGGTCTCTTGCTAGATCTTGTTATTTACTGTATCAATAAATAAGCTAATATATTACTATGTCACAAATTTGTTTTTAAAAATATTTTAATCACTATTTTAGTATAACTAGCTTTCTTTGTAAGCCTCTGAATTTTATTTTGTGTGTGTTGAGCCATTGATTTCTTCAGACTACCAAATGATTTGGGTGTAAAAAATGTGAAATTTGGGGCCAGCCCAGTGGCGCAGCAGTTAAGTGCATGCGCTCTGCTTCCGCAGCCCAGGGTTCGCAGGTTTGGATTCCGGGGCTGCACTGATACACCGCTTGTCAAGCCATGCTGTGGCAGCATCCCATATAAAGTAGAGGAAGATGGGCATGGACGTTAGCCCAGGGCCAATCTTGCTCAGAAAAAAGAGGAGGATTGGCAAGAGATGTTAGCTCAGGGCTAATCTTCCTCACACACACACAAAAAAGTGAAGAGTCTCTGCCCTAAATAAATTCTAAAGATCTTTTAATTTCTAAAGATCAATGACTATAATTCTAAAAGATTTACTCTAAATTCACTAAGTAGAAATTATATTTGACTAAAAATTAAGAATTGTACAACTGATAAAACATATTTCTAAATCTGACTATGAGATAAAAGACAACTCCCTTTAAAGACTTAACTAAACATCCCTTAAAAACGTTGTCAATTGGACCATGCCACATGGATTTCTGGAGATTTTGATGAATGTGATTTGGATGATATAATTAAGTTTATACCTCTTAACCATAATTAGTTTCAAATATTAGTTAATGAACAAACTCAACATTGTCCAGATTTTGTCCTCATTTGAATTTCTTATTCTAAGCAGATAGGGAACAATCCAGACTTTAGACTGTGATTGAATGAGTGAATTACTAGAGAATGAGTTATAGCCACATTTTTCCAATGATGAAATAGGCAACAAAAAGAATAATTGGCAAAACAAACAGAATATAAAATTCTGACTTTGGTCCATTTCTACCATCAACAATGGCTACTATTATATTTATACTAACTCTTTATTCCTCTCTGGAAAGAACAACAATCTATCTTCAAAGCCTCAGGGGATGGACGAGCACGTTCAACAGGTTTTGATGTAAGAAAAGGGCATGCTTTCTAAGAATGTCTGTTTTATAACAGTCACGGTTGTCACCATAAATATGATTAATTGGCTTTTTGTCACCAATAAGCCTTTTAATTCTGAGACAATGACAAAGATGAATAATGAAAAGACTTCATCATTCTATAAAGCTGCAATTTTAAAGCATGCACATCTTATGATGAAAGAAGGAAGTTGGCTGAATTATGTGCAATCTGCAATTTGACGAATGTTGTTTTTCATTATAACTACTCTTAATGTGTCAGCCATATTTCTTCTCTTGCACTAAAGTCATATTTCTTTGAAGTGACAGTAAATTATTTTTCCTGTCCTTATTCACTTCAATCAGGTGGTACTGAATGAATAAAATGAAAACCTACACATTTCAACACATACATTTTCTTTTCTTACTCCCTTCAGAGTTATCGTTGGAATCAATTCATTTTGGTCACAAACATCTTGCTCTTACCTAATCATTTGATATAGTTTACTTTGATTAAGACCTTTCACATTCAAATATAAAAGAAAGACCAAAGGATTCCCTTTTTTTTATTATTTGTGAATATGCATTTTATTAACAATAAGAGATTCTTCTTATTCAATAAGGGATTTCAAGTCATACTCTGTAGGTTTGGAAAAGAGGATTTAACTACATGATTTCACCCGCATAATGAATCATTATACATTTTGATATTTGTTAATACATATTTTGGATTTAAAGTTTAAGTATAATTGTATACATAAAATGTTTACATATTTAATATGTTAATATTCATGCATTTTTTTTCTAATTTGGAAAGCATAATGTCAAAGAAATAACCAAACACCTTTTAGGGTTAAATAAACTAAACACAGTCGTTCTCTTTCTTTTAACTCATTAAACATTCTATGGTAGTTTTCAATGAAAAAAATATCCAGACTAATGACTGAGAGGCAGTGACCCCTAAAACTCCAGAAATTCATTCACTCAAAGCTTTTAAAATATTTTCCTTTCTCCCTTCTGCAAAATCTTTCATGTATTGAATATGTGTAAAAGATTATTGGGAGACGATGAACTGGGAGAAGTGCAGAGTTGGGAGGGATTAAATTGAACTGTGCTTTTATTTTTTAAAAGTGAGTGAACACAGACATTTTATTTTATCAGCTTTTAGCCTCTTAAGTTAAAAAAGGAATAAAATTATAAGAAAAATTTGGCACTTCTCACTGCAAATGGAGCAAAGAAAACCGAAAGCCAGATTATAGATGAGAAACCATTTGTATCTTTTTCCCAAAGTTATAAAAGTTATAGGAGTGTTTAGTATAGTCCCTGCTTTGCTTTGCAGATTAAAATATGTAGTGTATTTGGAATGAAACACACATATCTGAGGACAGGTTCCATATGTGAAAATATAAAACACAGATAAACATTAAACTAGGAAATTGCCACTGATAAAGCTATATTCACAGTTAAATACAAGACAACACAGTGGACAAAGGCAAGAGAAAGCACTTTTCGTAGTCCTTCAGCAAGTTCCAGCACAAATATAGTACCTACTAGGGGTTAAAACTAGAATTTTTAGGCCAACCTTAACCACATGCAGTTAGTTTTGATGTAATCGTTTTTCAAGAGTAAAAAATGAAAGCTATTAAAATGATGCTCTAATTTTAAAGAAAAATTCTAAAATTTTGCCATTTCTGTTAATTTAAAAATAATTTAAGGCCATATATTATGCTCTGTTATCTGACAGGAGCATTTAAAACCTTAATATGTGTGAAAGACATGTCATAGTTCTCTAGGCTTAAAAGATCTCTAGGCTTAAAATTTCTCTCTCCCTCTCTCCATATATATGTGTTTGTGTAATTAATCAATATAGTGATAGCAGTTGATTAATATCATAATTTATATATTAAATATAGTAATTAATTATATAGTAATTAATTAATTATAGTCATTACTTAATATAACAACTATTTACTGAAGACTTACTATGTATAAGGCACCATATTCCCACATTAGGCAATTTGGGAGATATAAAAATGGATAATAAACTGTGTCTACACTCAAAGGTTTTGCCCTCTAGTTGGGAAAGACATAGGGCACAAATATAGGGCATAACATGGTAAGAATAAGAAAAGTCCTGACATAATGCTATCAATGTTCATAGAAGAGACGAACCACTTTCATCTGGGAATCTGAGGAGACCTAATGAAGGAGGCAATGTTGCAACTTCAAATACATCACGTTATGTTACCATATGGACATACAAACATTCCTAGTGAATCAAACGAGTTGAGCAAAATCCAGGAAAATGTGGGTCAAATGGAAAAAAGGGAAAAGATCTGCTTCTTGGGAGGTGCAGATATATAAAAGTAAGTGATGTGAAATGAATTTAGAAATGTAATTTGCAGACAGATCCCAGAGTCTTGAATGCCAGGACCAGGGGTGTAGATGACTGAGAACAACAGATGCATGAACGTTTTTAAGCAGGAAAGTATCACGACGGGAAGTGGGCTTTGCAGCAGTGTTTTCAATGCTTTACTATGCAGAGTATTAATTCTCTATATGCTCTGCTTGGAAAAGCTTTCCCTACACCAAGTTCATGAAGATATTCTCTAATATTATCTTCAAGAAGCTTTATTGTTCAACTATTCCATTTAGATCTTCAATCTACCTGGAATTTATTTTTGTGGAGGATATGACGTCAGGTTTCTTTTTTTCCCCCCTAAATGGAGAGAAATGTTAACCTTTCTAATTTCCTGGTTCTTGGAGGAAGCTTCCCTGTATGATCAAAATATTAAATGACACTGATTAGTAATCAAAAAAATGAAAAGTGAAATGGCATATTATTTATTTTTGCCTGATTGGCAAAGAGTTTTCCAAAATGATATTATTTAATGTTGATAATTAGAATAGTCTTAGAATTGAAACAGTCTTCTTTTTTTTTTTTAAGATTTTACTTATTCATTTTTTTCCCCCCAAAGCCCCAGTAGATAGTTGTATGTCATAGGTTCACATCCCTCTAGTTGCTGTACGTGGGACTCGGCCTCGGGTTGGTCGGAGAAGTGGTGCCTTGGGGCGCGCCCGGGATCCGAACCCGGGCTGCCAGCATCAGAGCGTGCGCACTTAACCGCTAAGCCACGGAGCCGGCCCTGAAACAGTCTTCTAAAGTCTTGGCATTGGAGTGTCTTTTGAGAAATCATTTTGGTGCTACAAATCAAATATTTTGAAATATTCATAAACTTTGTGTAATTCCACTTCTACAATCTATTTAAAAATAGAGAAAAAATGAGAGTAGCAAATAAAGAAAATAAAGTAGAAAGGGGGAATGGGGATTGCTGGGTTGGTAGGTCAAAACTTCAAATAGGATAGTTAGGATGGCCTTACTAATAAGGTGATGTTTGATGAAAGACGAGAGAGAGGCACGGAGCTCACCAAGTGCATGTGTCTGGGAGGAGAGCATTCCAGGCATTGAGGTCAGCGAATCAGAAGGTTCTGAGCAGGGACTATCATTTGTGCGTTTGAGGAACAGCGAGATGGCCAATGAGGGAAGGGAAAGAAGAGTTAAGTGAGGTCAGAGAAATAGCTGGAACTAGATCGGGGACCTTTTTAAGACATTGTAATGACTTTGGCTTTTCCTTTGAGTGAGAGAGAATCCATCTGAGGGATTTGAATAGAGGAGTCACATGATCTCACATATGATTTTATAAATTTAATATTTTGAATAAAAAGCAGGGACATAAGAAATACAAGTCAGATGGAAATTTAGTGATTCAGGTCAGATGTGATGGTTTTTCAGACCAAGGTATTAGCAGGGAGGTTGATGAGAAGGGACAGATCCTGGATATATTTAGGAGGAGGAGTTAGGATTTGCTGACACAATGGATATGGACACAGAGTAGAGACAAAGAAGGGTCAAAATGACTCTAATGTTTTTGACCTGAACATCAGGAGAATATAATTGCCATCGAATGAGATACGTAAGACTATAGGAGAATAAAGCTTTGCGGGGAAGATCAGAAATTTGAATTTGGCATAAATTTGATGCATCCAAGTGGAATAGATAGTTGGACGTAAGACTCTGGGGTTCAGAGGAAAGATCTGGACTAAAGATATACATTTAGATATCAGTATGAAGATGGTATTTAAAACCCTGAGCATGAATGAGATCAGCCAGAGACTGAGAGTAAACAGAGAAGCAAAGGCAGAAGCCTAGGCTGAGCCTTCCACCACTCCAGTGTTAAAAATTTGGCGATATGTGGAGTGTCTAATAACGGAGCTTAGAACGGAGTAGAAAAGGAGTTATCAGGAAAACCAGGAGAGTTTGAGAATGTAGAAACCAAGAGAATAAATTGTATCAAGGAGGAGAAATTTTATAAAATTATGATCTAATAATTATGATATACCTTTATGTAACTTAAAATCATATTTTTTTGGAAATTATTAAATGATGTGGAAAATGCTCATTATCTATCAATGTAGAAAATCAAATATGAATTATGATCCCTGTTCTGAAAAATCAATATATATGATGTATATTTGAATAGAAAAAATAACTGAAAGGGATTATACAGAAATATTAATAATATTTATCTCCAGGTGGTGGGTTTATAGACAATTTAATATTTTCTATATTTTCCACATTTCCTTTCAAATACTGAATAAGACAAATTACTTTCATAACCATGACTAAACAAAAAAAATTGGGGTTTATGTAAAAAATTTGAAGTGGGCACTATAGTTCCTTTGTATCCAAATTTTATTTTAAAAAATTTCAAACTATAGAAAAGTTAAAGAACAGTACAATTAACCTCATCCTCCACCTAAATCACCCGTTGTTGCACATTTGCTTTTCTCCATATATTATGTACACACACACACACACACACACACACACACACATGCACACACATTTCTTTTGGATGAACCGTTTGAGAGAAACACTTTCCTTCTGCCTACATCACCATGAATCTCCTAAGAACAAGGACATTCTCCTGCAAATATCACACTCAAGCAATTAATATTGATGCAATAATAATGCCTTGTAGATATTTAATATTCAAATTTCCCAAAGAGGCCCCAAAATGTCTTTAATAGCTTTTATTTTTTAATTAATCCCAGATTCAATCTACGATCACATATTGTTTTTAGTTGCTATGTCTGTATGTCCCTTTTATCTCCTTTAATCCAGATAAGTTTTATTTTTTTTTCTTTTTATTTGATTTTTCGTGACATTGAGAGGTTTTGAAGAGTCCAGGTCAGTTGTTTTGCAGCATTCTGCAAACATAAAACATAGAAAAATAAGGATTGTTTCCTTATCATTAGATTCTGGTTAAAGTGTAGGAAGATCTCCTTCTCAGAACATCACATCTGGAGATTCATGATATCAGTTTCATTATTAGTGATGGTAATTTCGATCACTTGATTAAGGCTGCTTTGCAAGATTTCCCCATTGTAGAGGTTCTTTTTTTCCTTTTATAATTAATCAGTAATTTGTGGAGTGATCCTTTGAGAACATGTGGATAACCAGTTCCCCAGTAACTTTTCATTCAGTGGTTTTAGCATCTCCTCAAAGTTTGTTGCAAAATGGCAGTTTTCTAATTCTCTTTTTGCTTCAACATGTGTTAGGTAACATCTAAAATAAAGAATTTCCCCCTCCAATTTTTCTTCTGTCTGTTTTCTTCTCTCTTTCCTTCCCTCCCTCTGTTTCTTGCCTTCTTGCCCAAAGTTATTGGCAGAATTCATTTCCTTGGGATTGTAAGACTGAGGGCCTCTTCTCTTGCTGGCTGTTGGCTGGGAGCTACCGTCAGCTCTAAGAGGCTTCTATAGTTTTTGCCATGTGGCTGTCTCTATAAGCCCTCACAGCATGGCAGCTTCCTTCTCCAAGCCAACAGGAAGAAAAGTCTCTTTCCAGTAGGCTAAGATAAAGTGCTATAGAATGTAACGTAAAACCTAATTAAAGGAGTGCTACTCCATCAACTTTCTTACAAAACCTAGCCTAATCAAGTGAGTGGGATTCATCCCTTTGCCATGTTCTATTCATGAAAAGCAAGTCCTAGGTACTGCCCACTCACAGAGCATGGAGATGGGAGTCATTCTAGGGTTTGTCCTCCATGTATGGTGTTTTGATTAACCTTAATTTTTTTAAAACTGAAAAAGTTTGTGAATTTCCTTTCTAGCCAAAGTGATCATTTATATTTCCATATACATAGTCATTTACGAAATTTCTGTTAATTTCTAGTTTTATTGCATTATAATTAGAAAAAGAAGTTTTTATTATTGATATTTTATGGAACTTATCTATTTTATGGTACTTTCATGGTGACCAATATATGGTCTTTTTTTTTTTAAATATTCTGTGGGTGCTTAAAAGAGAGATAGACTCTCTAATAATCTGATATCAGGCATAACATTCATAATATAGCCATAAGATCTACCTTCATTAATATGTTCTTTAGTTATTCTGTATTCATATTTTTTGTCCATTTGTCTTGTCTTGAACTGATATTATTTTTTGTGTGTGTGTGAGGAAGATCAGCCCTGAGCTAACATCCATGCCAATCCTCCTCTTTTTGCTGAGGAAGACTGGCCCTGAGCTTACATCTATTGCCAATCCTCCTCCTTTTTTTCCCTTTTTCTCCCCAAGACGCCAGTAGATAGTTGTATGTCATAGTTGCACATCCTTCTAGTTGCTGTATGTGGGACGCGGCCTCAGCATCGCTGGACAAGTGGTGCGTCGGTGCCTGATCTGAACCCAGGCTGCCAGTAGTGGAGTGCACGCACTTAACTGCTAAGCCACAGGGCCGGCCCCCTGATTTTTTTTTATTAAGACTTTATTTTTTTAAAGTAGCTTTAGGCTCACAGCAAAATTGAGGGGAAGATCCAGAAATTTCCCATATTTCTCCTGCCCTCCTACATGCATATCTTCTCCCATTATCAACATTCCCCACCAGAGTGGTGCATTTGTTACAACTGATGAATCTATATTAATACATCATTATCACCCAAAGCCCATAGCTTACACTATGGTTCACTGTTGGTGTTGTACATTCTGTCACTTTGGACAAACATATAACGACACGTGTCCATCACTGCCCTAAAAAATCCTCTGTGCTCTGCCTATTCATTCCCACCGCCCACAACCCCTGGCAACCACTGATCTTTTTACTGTCTCCATTGCTTTGCTTTTCCCAGAATGTCATATAGCTGGAATTATACAGTATGTGGCCTTTTCAGATTGGCTTCTTGCACTTGGTAATATGCATTCAAGGTTACTCCATGTCTCTTCATGGCTTGACAGCTCATTTCTTTTTAGCACTAAATAATATTCCATTGTCTGGATGTACCAAAGTTTGTTTATCCATTCGCCTACTGAAGGATATCTTGATTGCTTCCAAGTTTTGTCAATTATGAATAAAGCTGCTGTGAACATCCATGCGCAGGTTTTTATGTGGATGTAAGTTTTCGACTCCTTTGGGTAAATACCAAGGAGTGCAATTGCTAAATCACATGGTAAGAGTATGTTTAGTTTTGTAAGAAACTGCCAAAGTATCTTCCAAAGTGGCAATACTATTTTGCATTCCCACCACCAATGATGAGAGTTTCTGTTGCTCCACATTCTTACCAGCTTTTGGTGCTGTCAGTGTTCCAGATTTTGGCCATTCTAATAGCTGTGTAGTGGTATCTTTTTTTAATTTGCATTTCTCCGATGGCGTATGACGTGGAACATCTTTTCATATACTTACTTGCCATTGTATATGTTCTTTGGTAAGGTTCTCTGTTAAGGTGTTTGGCCCATTTTTGAAACTAGTTGCTTGTTTTCTAACTGAGTTTTAAGAGTTCTTTGCATATTTTATATAATAGTCCTTTATCAGATGTGTCTTTTGCAAATATTTTTTCCCAATCTGTGGCTTGTCTTCTCATTCTCTTGATGCTAGTGATTTATTAAAGTCTCATTATTAGGTTGCTTCTGCCTCCTTTATGAAAGTATTTCCTATATAATGTGACTCATAAATATACATAATCGCCACGGCTTCATTGTGGATTATGGATTTCATCATTAAAACTGTTCTCTTTTTCATATTTTATCCTTTGAGCCTAAATCCTGTTTATCTGGTTTGTCCAGTATCTGGATCACAGATCCTGCTTCCGTGTGTCTGGTTTACCTTGGCTTGTCTCTTTAGCTGTAACCTTTCTGAGTTACCTTGTTTTAGGTATGAATCTTCTATAGTGTGGAATTGTGACTTGCTTTGTGAGACATTTCAAAATTTTTTTTATAGATAAGTCCATTTATATTTATTTATATGACTGACTAATCTGACCTCAACTCTATCATATTATTTTATGCAGTATGTACTGTGATTCTCTGTGTGGTCTGCTTCTACTCTTTGGATTATCAGCTTTATGATATCCTTTGACTCCCATCTAATAGCTATGTAACAATTAATAAGATTATTTTAGTTCCTCTCATCTCTTCTCATATTTTTATTTGCAATATCTTCACTTTGTGAGAACATATAACACTTTTCTAACCTTTCTTTTACTCTTCTATTTACAATGAACCATGTCTAATAATCACCAATAATCCTTTTACCAAAGTTTCCCTAGTCATCTTCTGGTTGAATGGAGCTTATCTCCTAGTAGACTTATCAAGATGGGCTCGTGATAACAGTTTTCTTAGAGTTCTTGCATATTTAAAACTGGTTTGCTATAGCCTTGACATTGAGAGGTCAGATTGGATATAAAATCCTAGTTTAATTATTTTCTTGAGTTTTTTTTTTTTTAATGCTGCTCCACTGTGGTTTTAATTTGTGTGTTGCCATTGAGAAATCTTACATGAATGTGATTTCTTTTTATTTGTAAGTGACTTGGTCTTTTTGCCTGAAGTTCCTAGCTATTCTATTTTTAAAGTCTCTAGTTGACTGTTTTTGGTCAATTTTCCAAGCTGCATGATTGAAACTTTAGATGTCTAGATTCATACTTTCACTTACTTCTGGAAATTTTTCTTAAGTTAGAGTTTTAAATATTACTTATGTTCCATCTTTATGCTTTTCTTTGTCAGGGATTCCAACTATATGAGGGTTGGATCTTCTTTGCCTGTCTTCTATACTATAATCATGTTCTTCCTGGTTATTTTTACCTTTTCCTTTATGTTATTGTCATTATCTTGTCCCTTTTCATGCCTTTCCTTAAAAACTCTGCTCATATTATTCAATCAAATCTATCCTTCCCAAGCATCATGTAATTTGGTGAAAAGTTTTTTAGGTTTTTTTCTTTTTCTACTGTTCCTTTCCCCCTAAGTTCAATCAACATTTATTTGCCATTTACCTGGTATATTTTTTTTTGTCCATGTCTTCTCTGACTTTCTGAATATCTGACTTGAATATTTTTCATGTTTGATACTCTTGTTGAAGTATGTTGATTCAGTTTTCAACATTATGTTTTCATTTTTTTTTTATTTGCTTCTGGGTTGGTATTGGGAGTATAATTCTTATTAGCTAAAATGTTTCGTTTCTCATTTTCTGTATTCTTTCTATGATAATTTTGTATGAATATCGTCTGCCATTATCTGTTTATTTCATAAATTCTTATTTCCTAGATTAGCAACAACTTTGTGTACAAACCAGGGAGGAAGGTTTTGTTTGGTGTACACTGATTTTGCTTCAAAAATACCCTCTTCTGTTAGTGCAGTGAATTGTATATTCTTTAATAGATGGCATTTTTTAGAGGGTAGGAGGAGGAGAGATATTACATGTCTATTTTGTGATTTTCTTTTTTTCTTCAGGATATGTAATTTCCACGTTTTGCTTCTTTCTTTTCCTTTATCACAAAATCTCTGAGTCACAGCATTCTCTTCCAAGTACTCTATTCTTCTCCAGTCTTCCGCCTCCCTTCAAATTCTCTTTTATTTCCTCCCTTTTGAACAATACCAAGCTTTCTGATTTACCAGGTCTCAGTCTTGTTCTCAGTAACCTGTTCAGGGTGGGACTTTCTCTTTCTGAGTGTGACCTTATCCATGTTTTGTAGATCCTTCACTTTCCTCTCCTCTTTTCCACACAATCTTTACTGATTTCTTTGATCTGCTGGGGTGGGTTCGAGGGATAGCTTTCCACTATGAAGTTTTCTAATAGGCTCTGTCTCCTGGTTTTTCTGTGCATAAGTCATAAGCCATCAATGGATTTGTATGCTCTACTTAATGACTTCTGCAGGTTTTGGAGGATACCTGGAAAGCTTTGAATTTTAGTGGCTTCTAATAACCCACAGGAATCTAACAACTCTTCCTCATTTTCTTATTGAACACACTTTCCTGCGTATAAATTTGTTTGAATGACATACCTATATACCCATCTGTATTTGCTTATTTTAAAATGCTCTAAAAATTTTTTATGTGCTGTCTCTTATTATACATACCACATCTGGTACCCAAATTTAATTGCACCCTTCTAAAAATTATTAAAATTGCCCTTGTCTAATGCTTTACCATGTAGTCACATTTTGTCTTGTGATCATAAATGAAAAACATAAGAAAAAGCCGATGGAGAAAAAAACCCCTAAGAATATATATCGATAACAAAAAGAAGACTTTCTAAATCTAGAACTTGGCAGTCTCCATAATGGGCCAACTTCTGGTTGTTCTTTGGTGCCTCGGGGCTCTTCTAAGTCTTGAAGTTGTCCTGCTCTCCAACTGTCTAACCTGTTATGTTTACTTCTCAAAGGGAGCAGCTACTTTTTTCCTAAATAAAGTAAATTTTAAAATTTGGGGAATTATCAGTGATTTCTCACAGTGGTAATGAACTCATAGGAGTTTTGGATAGAAACCTATGCTCTCCTTTCTTCACTGAGGGCATTTATATATTCCATATTTTTAGACAAATAAAAACATCAAAAAAGATTCTGTATTTGATACAACTGAACCACCTGAAAATCGTACTACATGTAAAATAATAAAGTTTTGTACTTCAAGTACACAGGCATCAGCCCCTTAAATTATTTCATTACTCTTAATGCTGTGTATTGAAAACATCACAAAAAATATCCAGCTTTTTCAGCTCAAGGCTCTAATGTTAATTCTGTGATGCAGCAAACACTAACTCCATATTTGAGTGACAACTTTTCTGAAAATTGAGAATTGTCAATGTATTCATTAAAGTACTTTAAAAATATGTTTAGCCTTTATACTGCTCACAAAAACATGTTTGAAGAAACATGCCAAAAAATAACAATCTGCAATGGTTTATCTGGCAGCCAACATTAATGAAGGTTTCATTACTACAAATCACTTATGGATATCATAATGCTCTGAAGTTTGTATATTCAGACCTCAAATAAATCCTCTTCTTGTTTTCTATTAGTTTAATTTTGTGGGTGACATGTCGTGAGATTTGCTTGAATTGAGGGCATCTGTAGGGTTCCAGGGGTGAAGAATGGGTGGATGGGGACCATGTATTTAGTTTGGACTTTGAGCATAGGGACATTATTGGTGTATTTGGAAAAGCCTTTTCTGTTATTTATATAACTTTGACTATAAAAACAAATATCTATCCCTTCATTCTCTTAATTAGTTTTTCCTCATTGGCAAGGATTCATAGCTATTTTGGGGGTTTCATTTATTTTTTATTTTTTAATTCTTTTTCGTGAGGAAAATTGGCCCTGAGCTAACATCTGTGCCAATCTTCCTCTTTTTGCTTGAGGAAGATTGGCCCTGAGCTAACATCTGTGCCAATCTTTCTCTTTTTTGTTTGAGGAAGATTGTCCCTGAGCTAACATCTGTGCCAATCTTTCTCTACTTTGTATGTGGGATGCCGCCACAGCATGGCCTGATGAGCGGTGCATATGTCCACACCCTAGATCCAAACCTGTGAACCCTGGTCCACGAAACGGAGTGCGAGAACTTAACCACTGTGCCGCAGGGCTGGCCCATTTTGGGGGTTTTAAATGACAATTAAAACATCAGAAATAAGGTGTTGCTATGCAGCTGCTAGATGTTTTTAACTATTTATTGTTTTATTTGCATGTGTCCACGCAATTAATTTGAACACTGAATTATTGCATTGGGTGCTTACTATGTACCCGGCACTAAGTCTCTACATATTTTAATTGATGCAATCTTTACAACACAAGGCAGGCACTATTATTAGCCTATTATGTGCATGAGGAAACTGAGCACAGACTTTAAATAAATTGCCAGTACATAGTACATTGTACATGACAGGCTGGAACCCATGATGACTTACTCCAGTCTGCCTGCCTCGGTCCAGATTGTGGTCGACATTCATCTGATTGGGCTAAAATGTATCATGACCCTCTAAGATGAAGCACCTCAACTTGGGTCACATGATTAGGGTAACTATATAATTTATCTTCCACGCTAGGATACATTTGCAAGTAGAAGGAAGTGCTACATTTATAAGTTTTGAATTTTTTTTTTACCAAAAATTCATTTTACTGTATTAGTGGACTTATAAAATAGTTCTATTCAGAAACAATTTTCAAAAATAAAATTATTTCTGTAAATTAAAAATAGCATGTGTCCATTATACTACATACTATAAAACATATTTATATAGTTATTTGTATGTATAATATAATTGATACTATATTATATTATATATTACATTTTCTTTTATTTAATGTTACTTAGCAAATCTGATTCTAATACCATGTCACCAGTATTTTGCTGAAGAATGTAGTTTTTTTAATAGTTTTAATTTTTTCAAAAACATCTCTTCAATATTGTTCAAAGCAGTACATTACAGTCAATAAATTTAAAATTGGTAACAAATTTCATTGCCTTTTTTTCCATAAACGATGATATTTCTCATTGAACAAAGTCTTTTCTGTAAAGATGTTGGTAATGATCAGAGAAAATTCTGCTAAATAGAAGTTAATATTAATTTGTGTGTGTGTGTGTATGTGTCTTCTCCGTTAAGAATTTCTTTGAGAAATATTTACAAGACAAAATTCATTAAATTGTTTGTCTCTATTCATGATTCATTTAAAACCATAATTGTTGCAATATTTTAAACCTTTTTAATTTTATTTCATTCTGTACAGAATATAAATTTATCCAATTAAAAATCAAAGCCCCATCAGAATATTCTTCTTCTAAGTTGAAAGATTCCAAAGCATAATTATAGAATTTTAAAATTAAGTCTAATACACCATGTGAGCTCGTAAGTTACTCAGTTGGTCTCTTGCTATTGTACTGAACATGTTTAATATACTCCTGTTTTCAAGTATGTTTTTTAGTAATCACAATTTAACAAAAGTTTTGAAAAGTGAATTCTTAGCACTCCATTTGCTGGAGGTTGTTGTTAAAAATTTCCAACTGATTTGAAAATAATTGCAAACTGTAGAGGATTTGCTTACAAAAAAGATGAATACCATTATAGAACACTTAAGCTGATTTACAAAATCATTCTTCAGATGCTCGCATATTTCTAAAATACAAATGATGATGGGCAGCAAAGAAAGTGTACATTGTCATACTGCTCTATGATAATTAGCTCAATCTCAGCTTTGTCTTGAAAAATTTGTCATTCAGTTATTCTAACTCTGTTTATATGAGACTCTGTAAATTTTCTCAACTACAATTTTTATTTTTTCCAGCTTTATTGAGATATAATTGTCATATAACATTGTGTAAATTTAAGGTGTACAACAGTGTTGGCTTGATATGCTTAAATATTGCAATATGATTACCACCATAATGTCATCTAACACCTCCATCATGTCACATAATTACCATTTCTTTTTCACGATGAGAACATTTAGGATCTAGTCTCTTAGCAATTTTGAAGTATATAATACAGTATTGTTAACTGTATTTACAATGCTGTGTATTAGATCCCCAGAATTTCTAACTGAAAGTTTGTGCCCTTTGACCAACATCTCATTTCTCCCATCCCCCAGCCCCTTGCAACCAACATTCTACTTTCTGAGTTTGACTATTTTAGATTCAACATGTAAGTGATATCACACAACATTTGTCTTTCTCTCTCTGACATTTCACTTAGCATAATGTCCTCAAGATCCATCTATGTTGTCGTAATGGCAGGATTTCCTTCTTTCTCACGGCTAAATAATATTACATCGTATATATATACCACGTTTTCTTTATCCATTCATCTGTTGATGGTAACTTAAGTTGTTTTCATGTCTTGATTATTGTAGATAATGCTGCATTGAACATAGGAGTGCAGATATGTCTTTAAGATAGTGATTTCATTTCCTTTAAATATATACCCAAAAGTGAGATTGCTCAGTTATATAGTAGCTCTATTTTTAATTTTTTTGAGGACCCTCCATACTGTTTTCCATAGTGGCTGCACCAGTTTACATTCCCACCAACAGTGCACCAGGGTTCCCTTCATCCACATCCTCACCAACACTTGTTATCTCTTGTTTTTTTGATAACAGACATTCTAACAGGTGTGCGGTGATGTTTCATTGTGCTTTTGATTTGCATTTCCCTGATGATTAGTGATGTTGAGCATCTTTTCATATACCTGTTGTCCATTTGAATGTCTTCTTTGGAAAAATGTCTATTCAGTTCCTTTGCCTATATATATATATATATATATTTTTTTTTTTGGTGAGGAAGATTGGCCCTGAGCTAACATCTGTTGCCAATCTCCCTCTTTTTGCTTGAGGAA
Source organism: Ceratotherium simum simum (assembly GCF_057802395.1). NCBI lineage: Eukaryota > Metazoa > Chordata > Mammalia > Perissodactyla > Rhinocerotidae > Ceratotherium > Ceratotherium simum. The sequence goes on from NC_141911.1 coordinate 60,436,047, forward strand.
GATTGTCACCGAGCTAACATCTGTGCCAGTCTTCCTCTATTTTGTGTGTGAGACACCACCTCAGCATGGCTTGATGAGCAGTGCTTAGGTCCAAACTCACAAACTCCAAGCTGTCGAAGTGGAGCACTTTGAACTTAACCACTATGTCGCCAGCTGGTCCCTCCGTTGCCTATTTTTAATTTGATTTTTTTTTCTTTTTGAGTTGTATGAGTTCTTTATATATTTTGGATATTAATACCTTATTTGGATATATGGTTTGTAAATATTTTCATCCAATCCATAGGTTGCCTTTTAATTTTGTTGACTGTTTTGCTGTAAGAAGCTTTCTAGTTTAACCCAGTCCTACTTATTGATTTTTGCTTTTGTTGCTTGTGCTTTTGGTGTCATATTCAAAAAATCATTACCAAAACCAATGTCAAGGAGATTTTTTCCCTATTTTCTTCTAGGAGCTTTATGGCTTCAAGTCTTATGTTTATATTTTTAACCCACTTCGAGTTGGGTAGGATAGAGGATGATTTCTCTTTTCTGCATGTGGTTATCCAGTTTTCCCAACATCATTTATTAAAGAGACTATCCTTTCCCCATTGACTCTTCCTGGATCCCTTGTCAAATATTAGTTGACCACATATGCATGGGTTTATTTCTGGGCTCTTGATTCTGTCCCATTGGCATATGTGTCTGTTTTTATGCCAGTACCATATTATTTTAATTACTACAGCTTTGCAGTATAGTTTGAAATCAGAAAGTGTGATGTTTCCAGCTTTGTTCTTCTTTCTCAACATTGCTTTGGCTATTTGGGGTCTTTGTGGTTCAAAACTTCAACTTCTAATTTGATTGGTAGAATATCTCAGCTGTAGTGGATGCAACTATGAATTATACGTGCATCACAATGAATTCCAAGTGTATTCTTGCTCACTGGTTTCTTAATGTAGTAGAACATTGTTTTTTCCATGACAGCGTACTCCATCCTGATGTGAATCTGTATTCTCACAGGAAACCACGTATTATTTTCTTCAAAATTGATCATGTTAGTTGAAGTCACAGATTGTGAATTGTTTAGTTCAACAGAATAATCTTCCAAAATTTTACTTTGATTCCAAGAATTGGATTGAAAGTAATTGAACTGTAATTGGACTTAATCAATTTTTTATTTGAAGCATCTGAAGATGGTGATAGAAAACTGATATAATTTATGTTTGGAAAGTTATTCTGTTACTAGAGACAACATACTAACAGCTATTGCTTCACATTTTATGCATGCACAAGAAAACTTGGAATAAAAAAATAAGTGAAATTTACTTAGAAGAGCTGTCATTTCATCTATATGGGAAAAAATGCTCCTCTAAATGGTATATAAACAGACCTTCATCATCTGACCAGGTTGAATAGTTCTCTTTGGGGACAGTGTTTTAGAAATAACTACTAGCTTTTGAAGCATGTACTGGTACTTTTTCAGCAAATTCATATCTTTTAGTTTTCCAATGGCCAGTGATAATAGGATAGTCCCTTGATAGATGTTAAATGTTGATAAATGACTTGTGTGAGTTATATGTTCATAATCAAGTTTTGTGAAAAATAGAAATTCAGTACTTCATTTTTTTATTAAACATGCCCCCCTTTTTGAGATCATTGCTGCTGAGACATGTCATGACCAAAAAAAAAAATTAGCAAACAACAAAATAACTGAATACTTGTAGATTACACCATAAATAGATGACATACTCACGACAGTAAGAGTGCTATTTGCTACATGGAAGTACATTCAACCTCCGTTTTCCTCACTGAGTTCACAAACCTTTTACCTTTCTTTTCCATGTTTCTCATCTTATGGACTGATAGCTGGCACTTTTGCTTCCCTAATGGCACAGCTGAGTGGTACACGATTGAATGCTTCTCCTAGGAATTAGTTTGTGTGTGTGCACTGTTCATTTTATCAGCCAGTGCCCTACATGCTCTTCTTAATAGAGAGATGTTAATTACACTGATGTTGCATTTGACCAGGGTTGGAAAATGAGAAAAGCTTTATTTATGATCAACTTTCATATTTAACAGTATGTTACTGAGATGACTGTTCCCTGCTAAACAAGTCCTTGCAGAAGCTGGGTGGATAGATTAGCAGACATTTGGTCCTATCCAAAATGTCCATAAGACATTTGGTTCATAAGACATTTGGTCCATGCCTAAAGGTCCTTGACATTTGGTCCTATCTGAAATGTCCATCAGACATTTGGTCCACACCAAAATGTCCTTGATATTTGGTCCTGTGCAAAACCATTTGGCATGGACCAAATACGCTCATGGATGTTTTGGACAGGACCAAATGTCAAGAACGTTTTGGCGTGGACCAAATGTCTGGTGGACCGAATGTCTTACGCACCAAATGTCTTATGGACATTTTAGACAGGACCAAATGTCCTGTAAGAGGGTGGGGTAAAGTGGAAGTCCATTAAACCCATCCTGGCCATTTGTAATGCAGTTCTAATAGTAATATTTTTAAAAAAAAATTTTTAAATCAGGATAAATGCTAAACTAACAAGCCATTGCGTCAAAAGATATAATTAGGACTGTTCTAGGCAAAACAGGATTATGATCACCTTATATATGCACAATGGATTCACAGTGAACTCATTGATTTCCAGAGCAGAGAGCTGTCAGGAGGGCGATTCATTCTAGAGAAGAAGGTTGCCCATAGCAGACACCCTGAAAGACTTGTCCAGGAACAAGGTACTCTCAGATTTCAGACTAGAGTGGAGATCACAGTGAAAAATGGCCAGGGAGTGGAAAGATAGATTCTAAATGGCCAGAAAAGCTGGAGGCGAGCATTTTGGGTAACAAGAAAAGCTGACTTTCACATGGTGGAAAGATGAACTCCATGCTATGTCTGAATTGTGACTTTTGTCTTCCCAGCTGGCAGGAATGAATCAAGCTTCCCCTTGTTTATATTCCACAATCTTGTGTTCAGTGCCTGTCAGTGTTAAAGACAAATTTCTATTTTAACTATGGAGATTATTTTCTTTGTTGTTATGGGTTTGTTCCTGTTCATAAAACTTTGTTGTTATTAACTGAATCATTATTTTCATGCAACACTGACTTAGAACATAAATAAATATTGAGGGACAACATCTTGCATTTCCATAGCAACAAATTAAAAGCAAATACTAGTCATTTAACCATTTTCTTCCTCCATGCATGGGCACATATTAGCCAATGTATCTCTGTTCTCTCAGCCTGAGTAGAGACAGAATCAAAAATGCATGTTCCGTGTCGAGAATAATTCGAAAATCTGCTTGGTTGGAGCAGTAAGTAGGTTTGTGAAGAGAGCGAGTGAGGTTATAAGTTCTGTGGGAGCCAGATTTTAGAGGAGTTTAATTTGTTGGTAGTAAGCGAACACTGGAGGATTTTGAGCCTGGGAGTAACATGGGAGAGAGAGATTCGTAAAAAATTCTCCCAGCAGTCTTTTGTGGTATGCAGTCAGAAAGATGAGAAAGGAAAGACTGGGCAGTTAATTCTTTCTGTGGATACCAAGATGAGGCAGAAAACTAGCAAGTCAGTTCAGTAAATGATTTAGCAAACACGCTGGACTCCCCCAAATTATTTATTTCCCAAGTTTGAAAAAGTTCTCCAGACTCTACACTAGAGAGTGTGTTTACATTTTAAAAAAAATCCATGACTTGTTACAACTTAAGTTATATTTATTACAAAGAATATAATAAAAGTCAAACTTTAATGCAAACTTTTCTTAGCAATAAGGCATTTCCAGATTCTTTGGATGATTCTTTGTCTTCTTACTTACATTGCTAGGAAATATGTTAATTGGAGGTTTGGTGATCTATTTCTAAAACAAATGATTATTACCATGTCCAAGAAGGTAACTGATACCTATGTATTTTAATGTATATAATTCTTTATTTAAGCTGTTGAAGAGCCAGTCTAGAAGGACCTGAGGTCATATCTCATTTATCTTTGTATCATCAGGACCAGCACAGCACCTAATGCACAGGAGGCATGCAATAAATACTGTATATTGAATGAATAAAAGAAACATATCTGTCTTGTGATAGGTCTCCAAATAGCACTGACTTGGTAATTTAACAGTCTAAACCACACTCCCTATGTATATATACAGATGTGTAGAGTGTTATCCACATGACTATAGGCATGGGCTTGGGCTTTAAGGTCCTATAGAGTTCTAAGGCTCTATAAATTTATAATTCTAATAACCAGCAATACTTAGGGTTTAGAGGGACCCACTATAGCCTATGTTTTTTTACCATGAAATTTACGTTTTTAGCAAATTCTTTACAAAAACACTTGAAGGAATAATTTCTGCTTCATGTTATGATATTCTTGCTTTTGAGGACATTAAAATGTTTTCTCACGAAACGAGAGAAATAAAAAAAACCTTTAGTGGCTTTTCACATGTTAGAATGATTCAAACATCACTGAAGTGAAATAGGATAAAAATGCATCATTAATTTTATATTGTGTGAATGTCATATCAATTAAAATTGCATCGCAGTCTACCAACCAGGAGTCTGGGCACTATTACTGACGAACACACCTGAACTTTGACTATCTTCTAGAGCATCAATGAGATGCATGCCCATCCAAATAATGTTAAAATGAAAACTGGCGTGGAAGGAAAACTAATTGAAAAAATACATAGAATTTGTTTGGTTCATCTCTATTCAATTTCGCCATATGAAGAAAATGAAGTCTGTTTTTTTTCCACTTTAACCAAATCACCATGCTGGCTTTGCTTACTTAAGTTGCTATATGGCGATTGTTTACCCTGGCTTTCCTCTAAAATAAAACCAATGGTTTTCTTTTGAAGTGACCCAAATGCGTGTTGCTCGTGCATAAGAATTTACAATACAAATTCACGTGTGACCATGTGTGAGGATGATGCCAGTTTGCTGGGTTTCTTCACAGGAAAAAGACGGTTTGACAAGTTAGTAGTGGTAAACAGATTCTACTAATATCCAGCTCTGCCTGGACATATAGAACCTCCAAGTCCAGTTTATGACGAAGTTGCACTGGGAATTGTGCTAAATGGCCTTTTGTGTCTCTGTACATCACACACTTCCAGGGATAGAGAAAGAGCATTCCAAACTACCTTCTTATGTCCAAAGAGAATGATGCTTTCAATGTCCTGGGCAGCATTTTTTTTTTTCATGGAAAAGTTCTTCTTCTTCTCCTCTTCCAACTTCTCTTCCTCCTCATTATCCTCCTTCCTTCTCTTTACCCTTTTCCTCTTCCTTCTCCTTCCTTTTCTTCTTCCACAGCTTTTAAGAAATATTTGCACCTGCGTTTGGTACAGTGGCGACACACCAAAGTGTATGTAACAATTCTCAACACAGCCGCTGGAGGGACCCTGTAGAATACAAAAGTCAGATCCTGTCACTCTCTGCCCAAAACCCTCAGTGGCTCCTTCTCACTCCGAGCAAGACCATGGTTTTTGAAATGGCCTAAATGTTCTTGCCCTAGAGACTCCTCTGACTCACTCCCTCATCTCCTTCAGATCTTTCTTTAAATGTTGCCTTCTCAGTAGGATCTTCCCTGACCCCCTTACTTAGAAATGCAGCCCTACCAATGGTCCCTCATCTCCTTCTCTGTTGTAATTTCTCCCTAACCTTTGTCACAATTTAACTTGTTATATACATATATAAACTATTTCTTTTTTTGTAATTTTGTGTGTGTGTGTGAGGAAGATTAGCCCCGAGCTAACATCCGATACCAATCCTCCTCTTTTTTTGCTGAGGAAGATTGGCTCTGCTAACATCTGTGCCCATCTGTCTCTACTTTACATGGGATGCCGCCCCAGCATGGCTTGACAAGCGGTGTGTCAGTCTGCATCTGGGATCCAAACCTGCAGACCCTGGGGCCGCTGAAGCAGAGCCCACTATCTTAACCACTACATCACCGGGCTGGCCCCTGTAGTTTTCTTTGTGTGTATGTGAGGAGGATTGGCCCTGAGCTAACATCTGTTGCCAATCTTCCTCTTTTTGCTTGAGGAAGATTGTCCCTGAGTTAACATTGTGCCAATCTTCCTCTATTTTGTATGTGGGATGCTGCCACAGCATGGCTTGATGAGCGGTGTGTAGGTCCACACCCGAGATGCAAACCTGTGAACCCCGGGCCACCAAAGCAGAGAGTGTGAATTTAACCACTACACCGCTGGACTGGCCCCTCAACTATTTCATTTATTGTCTGTCTCTCTGAACTAGAAAGCAATTTCCATAGGAATGTGATAGGTATCTTTTCGATTAATGACTATATTCACACTCACCTGACAAAACAATTGAAATAGTATAAAGCTATTTTTCATGCATATTCTTGTATTTTTATACTACTACATGGCGTACCCATATCCTCAGATCAAGTTCTGTACATACACATGTACACTCACACATATACATAATGTATCCACTCTGGGCCATTTAAGAGATACGCCAGTTTTGCCTTTTGAATTGTGTTTCTTATGTGCTGACTAGAGTTTAACCCCATATTAAATTTGTCTCCACTACAGTATGTCCCAACACCCAACAATATTTAATGAATGGCAACAATTTAAACTCTTTTGATGTAAGTATTGTAAAGTGTATGGCACTCAATAAGCACTGATTTAAGAATCAGTAGTACTCACAATAGTGGTAAGTAGTAATAGCAGTGTAGTTGTTGAAGGGATGTTATATCACAATTGTATGTATGTGCATGTACATATATGTATGGTGAATGTAAGTGTGTGTGTGAAACTGGGTCAAATACAGTAAAAGGAACATTTATCCACAGCCCATACAAAATAAATTGATATTTTCTTCATTTCCTATGTCTCTTTGAGGATAATCGAAGTTAATTCTTGAATTTTTAATAAGAGACTATAATGATAGGATCTGTAATTCCCTTCCTCTTTTACATGAACCTTATCAAATCTCGTGGTTTCAATTATCACCTCTATTTATATAATTCCCAGTCTATTTCTTTAGTCTTGACCGCTATCATGAACTCCAGTATCACATTTCTAATTGCCTACAGGGCATTTCCGTCTGGGAGTAAGTGCATCACTGCGAACTCAGCAGAGTCTGTTATTACCCCCACACCTATCTGCTCCTCCTCCACTTACTCAAAAAATAAAAAGTTGCATCCTGATTTACGTCTATGTATTTTAGGGCTGGCAATCTTCTTTACAAACATTTTTAAATTTCTACTAATTTTTCCTGAGTAGTTATTCTCTTAACCCTATTCCCATTCCACTGTCATTTGTACCTACCCTCATCTTCCATGTCTGCGTTGTTATAATTATTTTTAACTATTTCACCATTTCTTCTTCTCTCTGCCTCTCTTAACTACCTCCCAAAATTTTATACAGATTTATTTTCACGAAATACATGACTTTAATCATGTTACTACTTTGGTCAGAAGTTTTAAAAATTATTCTTGGAAAAAATTCAAACTCTTCGGCAAAATTTTTAGGTTTTCAAATTTATCACATTCCATTATCGAACACAAATGGTTGTCCTGACCCCAAAGCTATTCATACAGTTCCCTGAACATATCTAGTTACTTCCCATTTTGCATTACTTCTTTTATAACTGCCCAGCTCTTTCCCAACCTTCCAGGCTGTGCTGGAATTTCACTTCTGCCGTGAAGTCTTTGCTGATCACCATAGCCCATGATACTTTCACCCTCTCAAGGTATCTGGGTCTAGTTCTGATTCTGTCATTAGTTATGTGGTCTTGAGCACGTCATTCTGCATATCTTACATTTGCCTGTGCAAAAAGAGAGAGTTAGGTTATACAATCTCTTATATTTTTGATTACTCAAAATTAGACAAATTTACAACATAGTCCATTTATATAATTTATTAGCACTTGACTACTCACTGTTTCTTGTTGCTGTTAACAATCTGATCTTCCCAAACTGCAAGTTCATTAGGGGCGGACATCATAATTATCCTTCTAGCTTAGCTCTGTAGTTCTACATGCAGAGTAAAGGCAAATTTAAAAAAAAGTTCTGAATTAGTAAAATCTCAAATATATCAGCTGCCGTATTTGATAAACCTTACTAATAGCTGATCACTAATTAACCTACTGATTCCAGGATACTGACTCTGCTGAGAGCCAAATGTCTGAAGCTCTTTGCAGTTAAGATTTCTGAGGTCCAGATACACAGGAAATGCTTTCTTGCATTTTATGTTTAGCCAACATAAAAAAGACTGATGTAGGAAATAAAGAGGTTACCCGTCCTATTATAGCTTGTTTTCCCTGCATGACTAACCCACACAGCCATCAATTTGATCCCTCTCCCTCTCTCTTTTGCAATTTCTTCATCCCGCCATTCTTGCCTTGATCCATTCTGATTACTTTCACTCACAACTGTTTCTTTGAACTAGAGTGATTTTGAGCTGTAAGTGTTCTAATACCAGCAAGTATTCTGACGAAACTATTTCTTCTACATAATGATAGAACAGGTGCGTATGAGCATAGTTGGAATATTGTAGTTTTGGGAAATCCATTCACTTAAATACCCCATTGCTGAACAAGTACTATATGCAAGGCAAGATTCCAGCAGCAAAAATATGGTGATGATTCAACCTTGGTCTCAAGGACCGTAACTGGTTGGAGGGTCATCAGATCTCTACCGTGCACTAGATCTATCTACTGGTTCATAGGGCTCCAGCCCCCACCTGAAAGTGGGCACTGGCTCTACCCAGGCCACTCCAGCCCACCTACAAGCTCAGTGGCCTGGTGTAGCCAAAGGAAGTTTTTATGAAAGACAATTAATATAAATCAATAAATGTTTTATATCTTGCACTGAGGAAGGCTCACTGCCCTCTGTCCTATCTATGGTCTTGTTCCCACAGTGAGGATGCCCACAGGCACCTGGAGGACCGGGTGGGTGGCATTTTCACGCCACATCCCCTGTGCTACCTGCTCTGTACCCCAGCTCTTATGCCTCCTCTCCTGGCTGTCTGTCTACACCTTTGACGTGCTCCCTCTCCTGGTAGGGTGTCCACTCCTCTGGCAGAGGGAACTTGGGTCAGCCACGCTATCCTCTGTTGGCTTATGCTAATGCCCTTTTCACCCATTCAGGGCTTCTCTGCTCCCTCTGGGAACCTTAGTTTTCATCGTACCTACTCAGTGCCGGGCTCTGGGCTGGCTAATATACTCCCTCTCTGTAAGAAACACAGTGGGTCCACACAGAGGGCCCCTGGGGAGGGCTGCTGCATCGTCTCCGATTGCTCCCTGTTCAGAACGCTCTGTCCTGAACTCTCTGAGCCAGGGGCTGCCATCAAAGAAAAAAACAACAAATGGGCAAAATCAAGAAAGTCTTTATGAAAGACTGGTGGAATTTTGATGAGGCAGGAGGATGGAAAGGATCTTAGAGGTGGGAGTAAGACCTGGAGGAGAAGCCCAGAGGAAAGACACGCGAAGGCTGATGTGGACGCATACTTTGCAGTGCCTTGGATGGAGAATGGGCTTGAAATGTAATAGAATCTACACAGGCGTTTTTAGCAGGTGTCACATTATCAGTCCAAAATTCTCTTCAAACTTTTGATACAATCCGCTTTCTGGATTCTGAATCACATTGTGACTGATAGTCACTCCGTTGTCTCACTGGTTGTCAGCAGGAGATTGTACCGTTTCACTCTGTGCCTCAAACTCGCTCCTTCTTGCTAGTGTAAGCGACATCTTCAGTTTGGTTGTAATTTTCACTAAATGTAAAGGAAGCATTTAATTCAGAAGCTAATGCTGTTTGGAGGGCTTTCTTTTTAAAATTTGAATAGTTTACCTAAAAAACACATATAGTGGAAAGAGGAACATATAGTGGACGGAGTAAGATGAGAAAGTTTTTTTTCAGCTCCATCTGATTCCTATTGTCTTATCGTGACTTGTTCTTCCTTTTGTTACACACTGTGTGTGCGTGTGTGTGTGTATGAGAAGGAGAGACAGAGAGAGAGATTTAAAGTTAATGTGCTTTAAAAGACAATAAGAGCCTCAGAGAAAGGGAAAAATGATGAAATCAGGGCTCAAGAAAGACATGATTACATCATGAAATTTTCTTTGCAGTCTCAGTTCTTGACAAGGGGGTGAGGAGGAAGAAAAGTTACTAATGTGTTCTTAGTGCACTTATACAGCTATATCGTAATTTTTGGAAAGTCTCGTGAAGGTCATGGAGCAGTTTCGGTGACGTCATGGAAAGCTGCCCCCTGATCATTTTTTCTGATGCTTTCCACATTGCCTCTAAAATCTACGATATAAAGGTCTTTCTCTTTTTAGAGGATTTTGTTCACAGAGTACTCTCTGGACAGACACGGAAAAAGAAATAGATGACAAAGTCCCCCGGAGTGCTTGGTGGCTTATATTTGAGAGTTAATTATATAGCTTTTTTCAAATAAACTGCTATTCTGCTGTTTAGCGATCCTCTACTTTTCTCTGTGCCTGATTTCTCATTGATCGAATGGAATGACAAAGCGTCTGTGTTTTGGAACTTTGTTGACAGATTAATACGGAAATTTTCCTGTTTTAAAATTTATATGAAGGAAATAGTTATATTAATTATCCTTGAAATACAGTGATAATGAAAATAATCTCCCCACCAACAATTCAGGAAGTCTCAAATGAGAGTTAGACAGTACATATTTTAAGTTTAAACAATGAAACGGACTCTTAACTTTTCTGATTTCATCTAAGGATCCTGCTTCCCATCGTGTTCTTGATTTGGTCTCATTGCTTATGACATTTTTGGACTTCAAGTGTGGTTTCACAGTTTGGATGAGCTGCTAAACTTGGCACTGAGTAAGTTACAAAAACAAAGAGAAAGAAAACATTTTTTATCCCAAGAATCAGGGAGTTTGAAAGACTATGGATGTATTGTGCGAATATGTGTGTGTAAATTTGTGAAGGAAAATATATAACATTTATTTGTTTTTTTCTTTCTTTTTTTTTTTTTTGTGAGGAAGATCAGCCCTGAGCTAACATCCGATGCCAATCCTCCTCCTTTTGCTAGGAAGATTGGCCCTGGGCTAACACCTGTGCCCATCTTCCTCTACTTTATATGGGACACCGCCACAACATGGCTTGACAAGCGGTGCATCGGTGCACGCCCGGGATCTGAACCTGCGAACCCTCGGGCCGCCAAAGTGGAGAACATGCACTTAACCACTACGCCACTGAGCCGGCCCCCTATTCGTTGTTAATTTGTTTTTATGGAAATGAGTAGAGATAACCCATCTTATTTACTTGCTTTGTTAATGTTGTTGAAAATTACTGCCTCAATTGATGAGTCAATATAGAAAAATGGGAGCATATACACAATAAGAAAGCAAAGATTTTACATGGAGACTGACATCTATCCACTGAGTTGATATCTGCTTAGCTAATATTCTAATTTAGAAAAGACACAGAGAAAGATGCATTTTTCCCTTTGAGTGAAGAGGGCAGAAGTCTTATCAGCCATTATATGTAACTTAACTCCTACTTAAGTTGTAAGATTTCCTGCATCATGCCCAATTTATCTGTGCACAGCTAGATCAAATGCCCAAATGGTGTACACTGGAGGGATAAACATCATTGTAAATGTATATGCAGATTACAGAATCATGGATTGCTCTTGGCATGCAGTCCTCGTACTAGGTATAGATCTGTTCTATAAGCTCAAATGCAGTGTGAGCCTGAAAAAAACTGATTCCCCTTTTCCAATGAGAAGACGAAAATCAAATTTCTTTGACAATTCAAATACATTAAACTTAAGGAGAATATATTAAAAAGTAAATATACTTATGATAAAATAGAAACTTTGGGGCTTATATTCATATAATAAAATGTAATGTATAATAATTAATTTAACTATATATACATTTTATAGAATATAAAATAATATTAATTCACTAAAGTTGGCTTTTTCCCCTCAGCTTCTGCTCCATCATCCATTTTTGGGATTGGCTAAGGAAAAGTTGCCATTTTATTTGGGCTCTGTTGGATATGTTTATGTGGTTCACGGTTACTTTTGTACGGAGTTGTTTCTATCAAGGTTTCACAAGCTAGTACGTGGCAGAGCTAAGATTCAAGCTTGTCTGACTCAAGATGCTAATAATCTTATCCCTATACTATATTACCTTTTACACACTTGGTGATTCATTTGCAGGCCTTTGACTCCTCAACTCAAAGGCAGATTTTCTATCCTCAGCCACTGTCAGCAGTATTGCTGCCTTGCTGAACCCCCTACTTTACGCAAGTTCGACTCCTTGCTTTTGCCAGATAGCATCTTTGCTCTTTCTTCATTAGCCTTAAATGACCTTGCCTAACCACATCTATACCAGTGTTTGCTAATTGTTATTTGAAACACTGATATTGACGAAGATAATATAAAACTCAGAAAACCAGTTAAAAAAGAGTCATCTATTCAAAGAGTTTTAAAAATTAGTTACTACACATGAAAAGTTCAAATACCCTGAACTCTTACATCTCTTATGGGAAAGAACTTTGAAAGAAGTATTCCCAATTATGACAACAATCCTAAATATTTACCTATCAGTAACAATAAAGAGTTTTGATGATGTGAGAAAGTTTTCTAAACTATCAATAATAGTAAAATAAATTCTGATGAATCATGCTGCAGAAAACATGAACTCCTTTATATTCTCTCTATAGAAAATGACATTGAAAAATCATTGTCATGTGAAAAGATGAACAAAGCATGTGGGCAAAAAGAGAAAGGGAAAACATTATATAGGATTACTAGGCAATTAAAAATTTTGTGTTAGTTTTCTGAATTTGTCAGCTTTTTAAAATGTGCAGTCAGTAGGGAGGTATTTTATCATTCTAAACGAAAACTCACTTCTGTACCTAAGTTTACATGAATAATTTTGTGTATTCCCTTTATTAAAGAGAGTTCTCAAAATTGTGTAAGACTCAGACCTCACAAACTTTAGATGAGTCCTTGGGTAGGTACTCTTATATCCACACAGCAGAGAGGAAGAGACTAATATACATCAATAACACTTAAACAACATTCCCTACACAGCTAGAAAGAGGCTGAGCAGGGATATGTTGAACCTAGTGAGTATGACTCTAGATCTTGTGCTGGCAACCAGTAATCCAAGGCTTGTTAACTTGGACTGCACTTTTACATCTCTAGGGGAGCTTAAAACTATACCAATGCCTGGGCCTCATCCCTGACCAATGAAATCATAATCTCTTGAGATCTAAACTTAGGTATTTTTTAAGGCTCCCCAGGTGATTCTAAGTGTGAGAATCACTGCATTATACTATATCTTATCAACAATAAGTGTTGGCTTTTGTGATGGCACGTTTACAGTTTTTAAGGCGGTCATGCTAAAGGAGCAGTCTGATTGCAGGAAACTGTGCCAACAAATTGTTCAAGGTATTTGTAATATCTTCCCTCGTTCGTGTCCCCATAGCCCTCTAATCCTCACAGCTGGCATTACTTAGTATCCACATGCAAGCTCATCTCCATCCAGGTTATGGGACCAACCTTGTTCTTAGCAGCTTAAAGAGGTGGAGATCTGTATTGTCAGCCATGTAGCATCTCTTCTCCATAGCCAATCCATTTTTCACTCTCTGTCCTACTGGTCTGTAATCACGTTTAGTAATTATCTAGCCTCATGTGTGGTTCAACTTGACCAAATGCCTCAAATTATTGCCTAATATTTACTTTTTCAATCTGACCTTTAATATTCATCAAATTATTTCATATACCATCTTTATGTCATTTTATAGCCTGGATTCTATATACAAATATTGTATAACTCATGATGTAATTTATCTTTAGTGTATGTGTCTTTCTGTTGAATTATCTTGAAAATGAAAGATTTGAGTTCATTTTAGACTGGAAAGTGAAGACTATTATTTTAAATATGTGGTGAAAATGTTGGAAAATGATTAAGAAGAAATGTATTATAAACTAAGAAAATATATTTCTTTTGTTTATAGGTCCAAAGGATTGCTCCTTGCTGGGAAGTTTATCCATCTTTACTCTTCACCACAGTCAACTACACTAAAAATCATTTTTGCTTTGAATGTGTGGATGTTATTACATTATACTATTTACCCCATATGCAAGAAAAGAGGAGAACAACAGAAAAAAACTTGTTAGGACTTCACTTTTTTTTCTTCTCAGTAGTATTTAAAAACTTATATGGACAATCTTCTTTGTATCCTTAGTAACAGCACAGTGCTGTGCATACACCAGGATCTCAGAGGATGTAGCTGAACTTGTCACAGTGGCCTGCAGTCCTTTCCTGTCAGGTGGTCCAGGCAGAGGAACTTTCTGCTTACGTCAGGAGCACATGTGGCATCACTGGAGACATTCACAGTAATTCCAGAGTGTGAATTGATATTTACCAGAGCATCATTGTCCTGCTGAGCTAGTGTCTATTTACTTCTCCTTGCTTTTGTGCTTGGGCTTCATCTCTATTTGACACATTTCTTTCATATTTCATATGTGCTCGATGCAAGGTCATTAGTCTTTTTTTTTTTTTTTTTTAATTTTTTGTTTATTGCAGTAACATTGGTTTATAACATTGTAAAAATTTCAGGTGTACATCATTGTACTTCTATTTCTGCATGGACTACATCATGTTCACCACCAAAATACTAATTACAACCCATCACCACACACATGTACCGAATTATCCCTTTCACCCTCCTCCCTACCCCCTTCCCCTCTGGTAACCACCAATCCAATCTCTGTCCCTATGTGTTTGTTTATTGTTGTTATTATCTACTACTTAATGAAGGAAATCATACGGTATTTGACCTTCTCCCTCTGACTTATTTCACTTTGCATTATACCCTCAATGTCCATCCATGTTGTCACAAATGGCTGGATTTCATCGTTTCTTATGGCTGAGTAGTATTCCATTGTGTATATATACCACAGCTTCTTTATCCATTCGTCCCTTGATGGGCACTTAGGTTGCTTCAAGTCTTGGCTATCGTGAATAAGGCTGCAATGAACACAGGGGTGCATGTACCTTTGCAAATTGGTGTTTTCAAGTTCTTTGGATAAATACCCAACAGTGGAATAGCTGGATCATATGGTAGTTCTATCGTTGATTTTTTGAGGAATCTCCATACTGTTTTCCATAGTGGCTGCACCAGTTTGCACTCCCACCAGCAGTGTATGAGAGTTCCCTTCTCTCCACAACCTCTCCAACACATGTTGTTTCCTGTCTTGTTAATTATAGCCATTCTGACAGGCGTGAGGTGATATCTCATTGTAGTTTTGATTTGCATTTCCCTGATAGTTAGTGATTTTGAACATCTTTTCATGTGTCTGTTGGCCATCTGTATATCTTCTTTGGAGAAATGTCTGTTCAGGTCTTTTGCCCATTTTTTAATTGGGTTGGTAGTTTTTTTGTTGTTGAGATGCATGAGTTCTTTATATATTTTGGAGATTAACCCCTTATCAGATGTATGGTTTGCAAATATCTTCTCCCAATTGTTAGGTTGTCTTTTCGTTTTGTTGATGGTTTCCTTTGCTGTGCAGAAGCTTTTGAGTTTGATGTAGTCCCATTTGTTTATTTTTTCTATTGTTTCTCTTGCCTGGTCAGATGTGGTGTTTGAAAAGATGTTGCTAAGACTGATGTGGAAGAGCGTACTGCCTATGTTTTCTTCTAGAAGTTTCACAGTTTCAGGTCTTACATTCAAGTCTTTAATCCATTTGGAGTTAATTTTTGTGTATGGTGTAAGGTAAGGGTCTACTTTCATTTTTGCATGTGGCTATCCAGTTTTCCCAACACCATTTGTTGAAGAGACTTTCTTTTCCCCATTGTATGTTCTTGGCTCCTTTGTCGAAGATTAGCTGTCCATAGATGTGTGGGTTTATTTCTGGGCTTTCGATTCTATTCCATTGATCTGTGTGTCTGTTTTTGTGCCAGTACCATGCTGTTTTGGTTACTATAGCTTTGTAGTATATTTTGAAATCAGGAGTGTGATACCTCCAGCTTTGTTCTTTTTCTCAGGATTCCTTTAGCTATTCGGGGTCTTTTGTTGTTCCATATAAATTTTAGGATTCTTTGTTCTATTTCTGTGAAAAATGTTGTTGGAACTTTGATAGGGATTGCATTGAATCTATAGATGGCTTTAGGAAGTATGGACATCTTAACTATGTTAATTCTTCCAATCCAAGAGCACGGAACATCTTTCCATTTCTTTGTGTCCTCTTCAATTTCTTTCAGCAATGTTTTATAGTTTTCGGTGTACAGATCTTTCACCTCTTTGGTTAAGTTTATTCCTAGGTATTTTATTCTTTTTGTTGCAATTGTAAATGGGATGGTATTCTTAATTTCTCTTTCTGCTACTTCGTTGTTAGTGTACAGAAATGCAACTGATTTTTGTATGTTGATTTTGTATCCTGCAACTTTACCATAGTCGTTTATTACTTCTAAAAGTTTTCTGGTGGATTCTTTAGGGTTTTCTATATATAAAATCATGTCATCTGCAAATAGTGACAGTTTCACTTCTTCCTTTCCAATTTGGATCACTTTTATTTCTTTCTCTTGCCTGATTGCTCTGGCTAGGACTTCCAATACTATGTTAAATAGGAGTGGTGACAGTGGGCATCCTTGTCTGGTTCCTGTTCTTAGAGGGATAGCTTTCAGTTTTTCACCATTGAGGATGATATTAGCTGTGGGTTTCTCATATATGGTCTTTATTATGTTGAGGTACTTTCCTTCTATACCCATTTTATTCAGAGTTTTTATCATAAATGGATGCTGTATCTTGTCAAATGCTTTCTCTGCATCTATGGAGATGATCATGTGATTTTTATTCTTCATTTTATTAATGTGGTGTATTACGTTGATTGATTTGCGAATGTTAAACCATCCCTGCATCCCTGGAATAAATCCCACTTGATCATGGTGTATAATCTTTTAACGTATTGTTGTATGCGATTTGCTAGTATTTTGTTGAGGATTTTCGCATCGATGTTCATCAGTGATATTGGCCTGTAATTTTCTTTTTTGTGTTGTCCTTGTCTGGTTTTGGTATCAGGGTAATGTCAGCTTCGTAGAATGAGTTAGGAGCTTCCCCCTCCTCAATTGTTTGGAAGAGTTTGAGAAGGATAGGTATTAACTCTTCTTTGAATGTTTGGTAGAATTCACCAGGGAAGCCATCTGGTCCTGGACTTTTATTTTTGGGGAGGTTTTTGATTACTGTTTCGATCTCCTTACTGGTGATTGGTCTATTCAAATTCTCTACTTCTTCTTGATCCAGTTTTGGAAGGTTGTATGATTCTAAGAATTTATCCATTTCTTCCAGATTGTCGAATTGGTTGGCATATAGTTTTTCATAGTATTCTCTTATAATCTTTTGTATTTCTGAGGTGTCTGTTGTAACCTCTCCTCTTTCATTTCTGATTTTACTTATTTGTGCCTTCTCTCTTTTTTTCTTGGTGAGTCTAGCTAAAGGTTTGTCAATTTTGCTAATCTTTTCAAAGAACCAGCTCTTGGTTTTATTAATTTTTTCTATTGTTTTTTTGGTCTCTATTTCATTTATTTCTGCTCTGATTTTTATTATTTCCCTTCTTCTACTGATTTTGGGCTTTGTTTGTTCTTCTTTTTCCAGTTCCTTTAGGTGCATTGTTAGATTGTTTATTTGAGATTTTTCTTGTTTGTTGAGATAGGCCTGTATTGCTATAAACTTCCCTCTTAGAACCGCTTTTGCTGTATCCCATAAATTCTGGCATGTCGTATTTTCATTTTCATTTGTCTCCAGGTATTTTTTGATTTCTTCTTTGATTTCTTCGTTAACCCAATCGTTGTTCAGTAGCATTTTGTTTAATCTCCACGTATTTGTGGCTTTTCTGATTTTCTTCCTATAGTTGATTTCTAGTTTCATACCGTTGTGGTCAGAAAAGATGGTTGGTATTATTTCAATCTTCTTAAATTTATGGAGACTTGTTTTGTGGCCTAATATGTGATCAATCCTGGAGAATGTTCCATGTGCATTTGAAAAGAACGTGTATTCTTCGGTTTTTGGATGGAATGCTCTGTATATATCTACTAGGTCCATCTGTTCTAGTGTGTCGTTTAAGGCCAATGTTTCCTTATTGATCTTCTGTTTGGATGATCTATCCGTTGGTGTAAGTGGAGTGTTAAAGTCCCCTACTATTATTGTGTTACTGTCTATTTCTGTTTTTATGTCTGTTAATAATTGCTTTATATATTTAGGTGCACCTACATTGGGTGCGTAGATATTTACAAGTGTTATATCCTCTTGTTGGATTGTTCCCTTGATCATTATGTAATGCCCTTCTTTGTCTCGTTTTACAGTTTTTGTTTTAAAGTCTATTTTGTCTGATATGAGTACTGCTACCCCTGCTTTCTTTTCATTGCCATTTGCGTGGAGTATCTTTTTCCATCCCTTCACTTTCAGTTTGTGAGTGTCTTTAGGTCTGAAGTGTGTCTCTTGTATGCAGCATATATATGGGTCTTGTTTTTTTATCCAGTCAGCCACCCTATGCCTTTTAATTGGAGCATTTAGTCCATTGACGTTTAAAGTAGCTATTGATAAGTATGTACTTACTGCCATTTTTTAACTTTTTTTTTTTTCCCTCAGTGTTTTAGTAGTCCTTCTCTGTTCCTTACTTCTTCTATACAGAATTGATGGTCACTTTAGTTTGACCTCTGTCTGAAAGCTGTACTCTTTAACTACCCTCCTCCCTCCTTTTGTTTTTGATATCATATCCAACTTCTTTTTTGTGCATTTGTATCCATTACGTTCTAATCGTGGAAATAGATAATTTTTCCTATTTGTGGTCTTCTCTTTTCCCCTTAAATCAGTCCCCTTAACATTTCTTGTAACACTGGTTTCTTGGTGACAAACTCCTTTAATTTTTGCTTGTCTGGGAAATTTTTGATCTCTCCTTCCATTTTGAACGATAACCTTGCTGGGTAGAGTATTCTTGGCTGTAAGTTTTTTCCTTTTAGCACTTTAAATATATCGTGCCATTCTCTTCTAGCCTGTAAGGTTTCTGCTGAGAAGTCAGCTGATAGCCTTATGGGGTTTCCTTTGTATGTAACTTGACATTCTCTTGCGGCTTTTAGGATTCTCTCTTTATCTTTAATTCTGGACATTTTGATTATGATGTGTCTTGGTGTGGGCCTCTTTGGGTTTATCTTGTTTGGGGCTCTCTGTGCCTCCTGTACCTGGATGTCTGTTTCCTTCCTTAGGTTAGGGAAGTTTTCATCTATTATTTCTTGAAATAGATTCTCTGCCCCCTTGTCTCGCTCTTCTCCTTCCGGGACACCTATAACACGGATGTTAGTGCGCTTGATGTTGTCCCAGAGGTCCCTTAGACTGTCCTCACTCTTTTTAATTCTTTTCTCTTTTACCTGTTCACCTTGGGTAATTTCTTCTAGTCTTTCTTCCAGCTCACAGATCCGTTCTTCTGTATCCTCTACTCTGCTTTTGAGTCCCTCTAATGAATTTTTCATTTCCAGTATTGTATTCTTCATTTCTGATTGGTTCTTTTTATATCTTCCATTTCTTTGTTGACATTCTCACTGAGTTCATCTATTCTTCTCCCCAGATCAGTTAGCATCCTTAACACTCTTAGTTTGAACTCTCTGTCGGGTAGGTTGCTCATTTCTGTTTCACTTAGTTCCTTTTCTGGGGTTTTGTCCTGTTCCCTTACTTGGAATGTATTCTTTGCCTCCTCATTTTGCCTCTTTCCCTGTGCTTGTGTCTATGTATTAGGTAGGTCAGCTACGTCTCCTGCTCTTGGATAGGTGACCTTATGTAAGTGATGGCTTAGGAGGCTTCCAGTGTGCTTCCCTCAGTTCTCAATGTTCCAGGGGTGGCCCCTATGTGGGCTACGTGTGTGCTTCTATTGTGGCCTGTTAGCTCTCCCTATAGGCGCCCAGGGAGGCTGAGTTATGCTCCTGGCCAGCTGTTGTAATGCTCAGCTGCTTGTAGTTGTTGTGGGCCCTTCAGTCTCTTTATCAGGTGTGAGGAGCCCCAGCACAGTTGGCTGCAAGTTCTAATACCACATCTGTGTTGCAGTATTTCTTTTAAGTGAGTAGGCCCCCAGCGTGGCAGGTTGTTAGGCTCAGGGCCTTAGAATTGCTGTAAACCTCTAGCCTATTAGGTCTCTTGTCAGCTCTCTGAGGATTGCAGCTGGGTGGGGCTGGCCTTAGGCACAGGAGCACCCAATTGTTTCAGGCTTTGGAAGGTGGGGCAAACCTCCTATGTGGGTCTTTGAGAAGCACAAGTCTTCTGCAGCTGACAAGCCCTGCCGCCCACAGGTCCACACACACAGTCAACACAGTCCTGCCCGTGTGAGCGCCCGACCTCCCAAGCGGCCCCAGTCTCTCCACGGCGGGAGCCACACACACTCCGCCACCACCCCACACTCTCCACCCGCTCCTTGTGCACACCCTGCCCCGCTCAAGTCAGCTCAGTTGCCAGGCTGCAGAAAATCCAGTCACCAATCTATGCAGGCCCACACGTTGCCTGAGGGTTTGTTGTTAGGTGGGGCCAGTCTCTAGGGTGGGCTGCCTGCCCTGGCTGAGCTGGATTAAATCGGTGCTCTAGCGGGTGGAGCAGACCCTGGGCTAGCAGGTCTCAGGAAAACTCCAATGGCGTCTGTGTCAGCACGCTCACACCAGGCCACAACAATGGCCGCCGCCAATGTCCCAGTCCCTGGAGAGGTCTCACCCTCACCGAGATGCACTCAGGGCCTATTAGGTGAGTCTCTTGTCACCAAAGCAGTGTGCACCTTTCTTTCTGGTGATTTTAGGATGCTTTCTGAACGGGTGAGTTTGTGCGCGGGCCCTTTAAGAGCCAGTTTTAGTTTCTTTGTGAGCCGGGTTTTCTGGGGATGCTACCCAATGCTTTAGTAGCAGCAAAGTCAGATATTATGCCGCTGGTCTCGATTGTGCTGGGTCCACACAATGCCCACAGCGGGGGCGCTCCCGGCTCAGGGCCCCGCGCCTCCAGGGAGGCTGCGTACCTGTGAGCTGCTCCCGGCGGCCGTGAAGCTGGCGGCTTGTGAAGGCGGCGTTTTTCCTCTCCGGAAGGGAGTCTCTGCCTCTTCCACCCCAGTTAGGATTGTCCGTTGTTGCAGGAGTTCCTCTTATCCAGTTTTCAGCTCTGTCTCAGGGGTAATTTTTCCACGAGTAGTTGTAAATTGGCTGTGTCCACGGGAGGAGGTGAGTTCAGAGTCTGCCTACGCCGCCATCTTGACTCCCTCTCCAAGGTCATTAGTCTTAAAAACCATGTATTGGAAATTTCTACGAATTTTTATATAGGTGTACCACTAATGCACTTCAGTTCTGAGAATGCAATAAGTAAAGAGGTAGGGAAAATCCAAGAGCGTTACTCTGATGGTGCTCCTCCTAGTTGGAAGGAAACCTGAGGAATGGGGATAAAATATTTACTTGCAATACCAGACATAGGACAAGTACTCAATTATTTTAT
The DNA here is from genome assembly GCF_057802395.1 of Ceratotherium simum simum. Lineage (NCBI taxonomy): Eukaryota > Metazoa > Chordata > Mammalia > Perissodactyla > Rhinocerotidae > Ceratotherium > Ceratotherium simum. The sequence goes on from NC_141911.1 coordinate 60,457,496, forward strand.
TGATTATGACATATTATAGCTAGCCTGGTTGGTAACCAAGTGACTTAACATCAAAAGAAAAAAAGGAGATGACAAGTAAGATATTCAAGGCAAGATACTTAATTAGTTCTAATAAAACTCTGAGTATTATAAAAAGCTCTAACTATGAAAAAATAGTTATTTGGTCCTGTTCTTTTGTAATTCATTTGGGCAACTGACTGATGTTGGTTGCATGACATTTATTAGCATCACTTCAATGAACTCAGAGGAAAATCTCTAACCTTTTTCTTCTGGACATTGTAATATAACTTTAATAAACAATAACATTAAATTATTGTCTTAGTTTTCATTGTTTCTGGACTCCAAGAAAAACGGATCAGGACAAGGACTCTGGAGAACTGTATGGGTTCTCAGGGCAGAGCAGGCTGGTGGGGTGGGCACCAATTAGGAGACAGAGGGTGATTCAAAAGAAAGAGACACTGAGATTAAATGCCAACATGCAGTCTAACCAGCTTCTTTGCAAAGTGGCTAGAAAGAGGGGCAGGATTCAGGCAGAAGGCAAAATAGTGGAGAGAGCATGACGGCGAGCCAGAGGAAGAGTTAGAACAAAGGAAGGGAGACAGGGCGTGCATGGGTTCCCTGCGCCCTCTGTCTGGCTGTACCAGGGGCCTGCCCGTTCAGCCATGGAATAGAACATTGCATTTAAGGGACCCCAACGAGCTTGAATTCATATTCATGAAATAGATATTTCTTATTATAGCCTTTTATAGATTAGAAAACCGCCATTAGGGGAAGTTCACTCATTCATGAGATAACACAGCTGGCGAATGGCAGTTCTAGTTTTCTAACCTCAGTCTTCAGATGCTCTCCTCAGAGCTTTCACTGGGATTTGCTTCTATCTGTTGTCTCGGTCTTTGGTCTCACTCTTTTTCTTCCCCCACGCGCATTTCAGACTTATTCTAAAAACCAAGGCTGATCATATTTAATCCATAATTTAAAACAACGTACTGTTTCCCATCATAAAGTTTAAATTTCTACACAGAACAGACAAGGTCTTTTGAAGATCTGGCCTTTGCTGGCTGTGCAGCCTCACTTCCTACGACTCCCCATCTTGTGCTCTGTGATAAGGGTCTGCGTATCCTCCATCCCTAACGTGCACCCTGCGTGTTAATAAGGTCACAAAAAATATGTGCATATATTGATTATTACACTTGTGGTAGGGAAGTTACATATATCTTAGATAACATTACTTGTTTAAATATTTATCTCTTTCCTTTACATCACAATCTCTGAGCACTTTACATGGAGTATCAAATCCTATAGGAAGGTACGTAGACACCCAATAAATAGTTACTAAAATGAATGAATAAATAAATAAGCATAAACTCTATGTTATTTTTTTACATGTATAACATTGTCTAATTGGAGAAAGTTCATCTTCAAAACTAAAGACTTCAAGTGAGTAAATGAGTCATAAATAACAATTTTATCTGGAGGATTGTACCCCAAATACACCCTTTTGAACATAATTCCTTTAAGACGCTTACTTCTTAAGGCAGATCATCAGCTGCTTACATTTTCCCAGGACAAATGTGCTCTTCAGAGCTCTCCTAATTGAGCAATTGATTAATTAGCACTTTTCTACCTTCACCAGGGAGTGAGAATTCAGAGAGTATTACTGTTCTAATAAGGTCACACCTTTCCTATTTTAAACTGTTTTCAATTTTGGGAATACAAATCTCTGAGACAAGAAAAAATAAATTTTAAATCTTTTCATCTGTGCAAAATGCAAAGTAGGTCACCCCACCTGTTTCTACTTGCTTGTCCATTTGATGAGGAATGAGATAGTTCCCTCTCACATTTCTGTTTCAAATCTACAGTGTATTTGTTGAGGAATTTAATATCATAATATATAAAATAGCAAAGAGCACTGAGTCACAGACAGATGGAAAAGGAGATAGAAGGGCCTACGTCTCTTTTCTTTATATGGCAATTTTCTTCAATAAGGGGTTCAAATTCACATGCTCCCATTAATAAACAATTTGTACTGGACCAATAGTATTTGTGGTGAATATTTGCATGTTCATAGAACTACTACATTGGAGAAAAATTTACTGAATATACCCTTTGCAAAATGAGTCCTCTGACACTTGACAAAAAAAACATACAGAGTGACAGAGAATTTATCTAACAGAGCCAGTACTCACTGGAAGAGAAGCTCTGCCATGGAACAGGTCCTCTTTAATGGGTCTGTAATGAGCTGCAGGTGATGGTCGAGGGCTGTGTTGAATTATGAGGCTATTAATGGTATTAGAGACAAAAGCAAGTAATCAGAAATAATTTAATAGCACTTTGAAAATGACTTTGACCCCAATGAAACATTTTCAAATCTGTAAAAGAAATAGGATTTTGTATATTTTTAAGTGAGGAAAATAGGAAATTTTCTTAAAAATGTCTATTTAATGTATAACTGTATAAATATACATATAAATAAATTTATATTAGTTATCAAATTGCACTGTAGGACTGACTTGTTTAATCCATCTTTATGACACTCATTTTAAACAAACAAAAAGAACAATCTCTAAAATGTTGTATTGAAAAAACCACTCACATGAGCCAGCCCTGATGCCCTAGTGGTTAAAGTTTGGCACTCTCACCGCTTTGGAGACCCATGTTTGTTTCCCGGTCGCAGAACCACACCACTCATCTGTCAGTTGCTGTGCTGTGGCGGCAGCTCACATAGAAGAACTATAAGGACTTAAAACTAGGATATACAAGCATGCACTGGGGGGTCTTTGGGGAAAGAAAAAAAAAATCCACCCATAAATCACAAGGTCTACATTTAATATATTACTTTGTATTATAATGTTATTCAATTTATTAACTTAAAAAGTTCATTTATATAATTTTTTTGTGTGTGTGTGAGGAAGGTCAGCCCTGTGCTAACATCTGCCAATCCTCCTCTTTTTCTTTTTGCTGAGGAAGACTGGCCCTGGGCTAACATCCATGCCCACCTTCCTCCACTTTATATGGGAAGCCACCACAGATGGCTTGCCAAGCAGTGCATCAGTGCGCGCCCGGGATCCAAACCGGCAAACCCCTGGGCCGCCACAGCGGAGCGCGTGCACTTAACCGCTTGCGCCACCAGACCAGCCCCTCATTTATTTAATTATTATTAACTGATATGCATATATTTATTAGACTTCACTTTTTTCCCAAAAATGAATGGCTAGAAATTATTGGTAACAAAAAGGCTAATATTTTGCTTTAGAAGTGGAACTCTGGAATCAGAGAGGACCCTCCCAAAACTCTATGACTTTAACTAATAAACTAGCACATAAGGCTTGAAATCAGATCTCTAGGAAAGGCATCTTGAAAGACAGAGATTCATCATCCAGGCTCATACCTGGAAGAGTAGGAGATCAAATTATGGTGTGTGCATCTGAAACAAAGGCGTTCTACGTGTGGAGATAGAATGTGTTTACTAGTGTGCATGGTTCACAGGAAAAAGAGATGGTCACAGATCCAGAGTGTGTCAGTTTTAATCCAGCACTTTCAAGGGGAACAGGTGCCTCATCCAGAAACGTGGAGAGAACCAGTTGCACTGTGAAGGCATAACTCACAAAACAGTTGTAAATTGATGCCATCAGTTGTTCTTCTCACTGCCCTTGCTCTCATTCCCTGCTCAACAAAGGACCATCAGAGGAAACATTTGCCTTCCCATGTTCATTTCTTACCGACCCTGAAGGAGCTAACCAAAAAGGAAGTTATAATGCTGAGGACTGTGGCAGTACTCATCAATGTTTATTGATTATCTTACAAATTTATGTGTTATAAATTTAAAAATGGGCTTTTTGTTTTATCTATCAGTCCCATCAGGACTCAGTTAGTATAAGACAATCTTCTGAATCTACTCAACTCCAAGTGATCAGGGCACCCAGAAAACCTGGGTTGAGATGCTTGAGATGTAATTACGTATCATGGTCACTCCACAACTGTGGTGTCATCCTGTAAGATCCTGCCTGAGCAGCGGTCAGCTTCCTAGATGACATCTTTATCTCTTTTCTTCTAGGTGGAATAATCAACGGTGGGGGCAAGATTAGCATCTAGTCGGTACAGACTAGAAGTGCTGCTAAGTTATCCTACAACGCCCAGGACAGCCCTCAAGACAAAGAATTATCTTGTCTAAAATGTCAATATTGCAAAGTTGAGAAACCTTGGTCTAAATCATTGAATTATTTTTAAAAGGTGGTAATTGTTTCAAGATATGGAAAGTAAATCAAAATAAACTTGTACATCAGAAATGTTTTTTTTTCAATTGCAGTGAATGAATAGAATCAAAAAATCCCTAACCCTAAGCCTCCCTAAGAAATGGTTGGAGGTGATTCTGTGGAGAATTTTTTTATAGTTGTTCATTTAAAAATTTTTTATTGTTGTTATATTTTTACTTTTCACTTAATAAAAACTTTGAAAGATTTCTTGAGACGTTACTGGAATTACTGACTGGTCAGATAGCTGAGAAATTTTCACTGCATAAATCGTCTTAGATGAATTTGATTCTCCTAGAAATCTTATTTTCACGTCCTTTCCTCCATCAGTGGGGTCAGCGAACTTTCTTGATGTTGTTCGGCATCTTCCCCCTGCTCTGTACAGCTATTCCTTTTAACTAGGCAGAGATTCCCAACCCGATGAGGAGACTTTTTTCTTTCTTTTGTTAGTTACTGTGTTCAAGGGCTTAGCAATTAATAAGATGGTTTAAAAAAAAAAAAAAAGGCAGGCCCCTCACACAGGAAGCAGTCCCTAGGCAAGTCACAGTGTATAAACAGTCTGAGCGACCGCAAAGTGTAACGGAGCAGCCTGTGTTATTGCAAGTCGTGCTGATAATAGCTCCACTCTATATTCACGAGTTTCAAGTTATTCCTACAGCAGATCAGTGCTTCTCTGTTCCGAGAACACCGTGGCACTACGATTCCTGGGCACTCTGCGGTGTAGGAGCACACTAAGAGCTCCATCGTGCCAGGCCCATGGAGATGAAAGCTAGCCTGCCTTGTCACTCATCTGTTTCTCCACTGATTCAACAAGTAAATGGAAGTGGTATTTATTTATTAAGCATCTCCACAAAGTGGCCACGTTCATACACATTTTCTTTTTTAATTATCTTACTGCCTTGCTAGATATGAGCATCAATGTTTTACTGTGAATTTAGGCTCAATGATTTATAAATGACCCCACGACTTGAAAGCTAGGAGGCTATTAGACTCCATTTTTCCATGCAGATCTATTCTCTATCTTTCTCTGCCTTGTCCTGTGCCCTGAGAATCTGAATTCTACAAATCCCATCACCCAGATTCCTTTGCCCTCTGGCTTCCGGTTGGGTTCAGCCAGTGGAAGACACCGGCAGATCAAAGGGTGGGAAGAGAAAGCGTGTGGGATACTATTCCACCTGCTCTCCCTGGCCTCACAGGGGCATTGCTGCACTTCTCTGCAATTCCAGGTCTTGTTGGGGGTCCTGTTTCCCAGGGCCCTGAGTTCCAGCAGGGTTAAGGGAATACTACTCCCTCTTTTCTCCCTCTCTGGGCTAAGGATAGTAATGGTTTCCTGCTGGTGTTAGCCCTAGATGCCTCAGACTCCCTGGTTCCCTTCCTTCTGTCCATCCCTCTACAACAAATATAAATTGTCTAGTTATTAAACTTTTTGAGTGGGTCTACTGTGACCCTACCAGAGTAGTAATGTCAGGATGTAAACCCAAATCTCTCTGACTTTAAAATCTGAGCTACGTTTATTCTACCACGATGCTCACTTGGACCAGTCTGTAAGGATACAAGAGTAGAAAGTGCATGGCCTTTGTTTGAAAGTTGCTCCTAGTTTGTCTGAGCAGACCCACACTAAGCTGCCGGGAAAGAATACGGTGAATGCATTAATAAAAGAAGAAAGAAATACACCAAAATATATCCTGTAATCCCTGAAAATGAAAAGTAATAAATGTTACACGTCAGTCTTTAAAGATTGAATATTAAAATTTTACATGGCAGTGGGTCCTGAGGGACGACCAAGACTCATTCCCTTTCTTTATAGAAGGAAACTGAGACTCCCTAAGGAGGTCTAGGAACTACGCAAGTCTCACAGAGTGCATTAGTGGCCAAACTGGGACTAGTACCCAAGTCTCTTAGTTCCTAGCCAAGTGTTCATTTCTCTTTACTAAATAATCTACATAGGCTCCTAAGAGAGTACTAAAAAAAGCATCTCAGACATCAAGTGATGTTTTACACACACTCGACATATATTAATGAACAAAAAGTAATTTCGCTACTTGAAGAATATCAAAATGCAAAAATCAAAAGGTAGCCTTCTCCCTATCTTCCCCCCAAAACCCCCCACAAAATAGAGAATACGTGAGTATGCTAAATACATGCAGAATTAAATTAATCTAGAAAGACTCCTTCAAAACTGCCACCTATTCCAGAGAAATATTTTTTCCCAATTTAATCTAAATCTCGACTGTTTTTGAGACTCCTTTTCCTCATTTAAAAACATTTAGAACTAACATATCTGCATGATAGCGGAAAGAGATGCTGTTGGATGCTCAGCGTGTCAGCATTTGTAATCTGCTTTTGGCCAGTGGGTGATGAAGTGGTTTATTTCAAGTTGAGAATTTATATGAAAACTGCTTTGTTTTTGTTTTATTCAGAATAGCTTTCCCACCAAGAGACAAAGCAATTGATGTGTCAAGCAATCCATTGCTGCTCCACAATCTTGTTTATTTTTATGTAGAGTAGTTCCAATATTAGGATTTACATGTTTTTAATGTTGCTTGCTTCTTACGTATTCAAAAATTTCAGATAGCCTCATACTGCGTATAATAGTTTTATTTAAATTAAGATAATTTGCATCACAAGCAATAGACAATGTCTGCTGAAAAGGGGAGTTTGAACAAGCCTGTGGTCTAAGTCATAATGGCGCAGCTTTGCTAGTTTTCTGTCTGTTCCTTGGGAACAGAGTGCACGTGCAGGATGGAGGAGGTACCATTCTGTTAGTTTATTTTCATTTTAAACTGTTAAGCAAATCCAACTAAACTGGGATCTTTTTTTCAGCTGCTCCTTTCATACTGGAGTTATTAGAATAGGATTCAGGTGATCTAGAAATCCTCCAATGCTACACATTATTTTTTTCTCTTCTCTATTCTCATCTTTTCCTCTAAACTGAAACTTATGTCTTTACACAAAGTGCATAGGAGATTTTTAAAAAGACTATTTTCCACTGATGATTTCCAGCCACACCAGAGGCAAAAGTGCCAAACTTTTTCAAGAAAGGCTACCCTTGTGACATTTTCTGGCAGGGATCTGAAAAGCAGGCAGTAGACAACATACAGAAAATCTTATTCTTCTATGATTCCCTTATGATTCTAAATGGACCAAGATTTAAGGCAAAAATTCAAACAATGTCCAGTACAATTTTGCATTCATAGTCTGCATAAGCTTCATGGTCCATCAGCTCTCCCCAGTGGAACATCTCAATCAGTGATCAGTCAATGCTCTCTGATAAGATGGATGAGCCCCAGATATGTGCCAGAACTTGGGTAACCCGCTGCCTATAAAAAGACAACTAAAAGTGCCACTTGGCCTGGGAAGAGCAGAGTCTAAAGGGAAGAGAAATGTCATGAGAATCAGGTGGGAGAGGATAAGAATGATGATGACAGCCAAATATACTTGGCTGTACAACAAGCTAAGAGCATTATGCGCATTATCTCATTTAATCTTCACAATAACCCTGCCATCTGAATTCTTCAGATAAGGAAGTTTAGTCTTAAGAGAGGTTATTTAATGTGCCCAACATAATACTGGCATGAAGATTCCAGCCATAATTCAAATCCAGGAAATCTTGATTATGTTCCCTGAACAAGAGAATTTTCTACTATTCCCACCATCCAATCCTCCAATCAGGAATGCAAAGTTGACATGACGCTAGCATTGGATAATCCACAGACATATTTCAAATTTCATCAACTGTCCCAATAATGCCTCTTTTTCCGTCTGGTCCAGGATCTGTATACGAACATCGTATTTAGTTGTCTTGTCATATCAGGCTCCCTCAATCTGGAAGAATTCCTAAATATTTCCCTAGATGGGCTAGATGCTCTTAAAAAGTACAGACTTCATTCTGCAGGATGACCTCAACCTGGTCATCTTAACTTCCTCATAACTAGAGTTAGGTCTTGCATTTTTGACAAGAATTCCACAGAAGTGATGCTGTGCCTTTGTTAGTGCATCACGTTGGGAAGCACACTACTGAGATTTTGTCCCACAACTGGTGAGTTTGCCCCTAACCGTTTCGTCATGTTTGCACCTATCTGGTTTCTCCACTATAAGTTATTATTTCCTTCTCTTTATTTGATTAGTATTTTGTGGAGACATATTAAAATCTTGCTCTTCAGCATACCTCTAATCACCCCTTAGCATCTACTGGTGACTCCTAACAATATCAACTACCACTTTGATGATATCCAAATGGTCATTATCTGTTTCAGTCAGTCCTTCCACAGTTATTAGCTGGCATCTCATTGTAAGAAAAAATTTTCTATTCTCTCTTATTTATTTCTTTATATCTGTAGGGTTTCAAGGATTTCTATTTTATTCAATGAGTTATAGTCCAATTCTCTATTTATTTTGAGACCAAATTGTCATAGATTGCCCAGTGGGAGCCCTGTCAAAGTGGCTCATGTATCCTTTTGATATGTCCTCATCATTCCACAAGCATTTCCTTACCTTCTGGCATAAATTGTTCCAGGGTGTTTGTGTACTTTCCCTGACCCAGCCTTAGAATCAGCTATTTATCCAAAAATTTCTGACTCCTTTTAGTGAAAGATGGTATTTAGAAACCAACATTTGGATGCTCGGGGTATTCATTGCTCCTGGGTGTCATTGCTTCCAGACTGACAGAGGTAGATATTTTATATACGCGTGTGTATATTAACACTTATGTATATACATGTATATTTATACATTACACATGAATACATATACATCTATAATTATTTCTATGTTCACATGTATACATTTACACATATATATGTATGTATACACACACACACATGAATTTATACTGATATTTCCATTTCCAAACCAACATCTTAGGGCTATTTCTAGCTTTCCTCCTTTCTGTATTTGCAAGTCCCTTCCAAGACGGTAAGAAACGTGGTTCTCATCATTTTCAATAATTTGCTTAATTGACTCTTTGCTTAGTGTAACCAGTCTCTCAACCACTCAAACTTCCTCTTCTGCCCACCATCTCTGTTCCCTTTCTCCACATTGCCCCAATTCCTTGGACACCAGCATCTCTGCCTCAGGAGAGGAAGGAAGGGAAGATGGAAAGGGATAGGAAGATGGGGCTGGCCGTGTTGTTTCAAATGACTTCTTTAAACTCTGTATTGGTGGAGAGAGAAGGTGTATAATGACTAGACAACTCACAAATTTAATTCTTGAAACTTGAGTTCTTAGACTGATAATGGGTGACTTCAGTTAAAGTAGAAATAATCTTTTGTCTTATTACACAATTTGGAGACTAAGGTATTAAAAAGATGCTTAGAGTCTTGAAGAGATATTTGCAACCTCATTCATAGCAGCATTATTCACAATAGCTAAAAAGTGGAACAACCCAAGTGTCCATCAACAGATGAATGCATAATCAAAATGTGGTATATACAAACAATGGAGTATTATTCATCCTTAAAAAGGAAGGAAATTCTGACACATGCTACAACATGCATTAACTCTGAGGACATTATGTTTAGTGAAATCAGCCATCACAAAAAGACAAATACTGTATGATTCCACTTATATGAAGTATTTAAAGTAGTCAAATTCATAGAAACAGAAATTAGAATGGTGATTACTACGGCTAGGAGGAAGAGGAAATGGGGAGTTGTTTAATGGTTTAGAGTTTCAATTTTGCAAGATTCAGAAGTTCTAGAGATTGGCTGTACAACAGTGTGAATATGCTTAGCACTACTAAATTGTAAACTTAGAAATAGTAAGATGGAAAATTTTATGTTATGTATTTTATCAAAATTAAATTTTTTTTTAATGTCAAAAAAAGATACTTAGAAATAGAAGGAACCCTGTAAAAACTGCTCTCTTTTCTTATGGTCAGTTTGATTAGATTGTGACACTTACAAAAAGTCTAAAAGTTATGTCTAAGAAAAGATTAGAGGAGGATAGTTCCTTCCAGTGAGGACAATAAAGGATGAGGCAATTTGATCTTTTCTAATATTGTATAAAGATGGCATTATTGATACCTATGACATGAGAATATTACACCAAAAGTGATTTATTGAGTCTACTTACTGGGAAGTGATGGACAACTTTAATTATTACAATCAGGCCCTTCCTTCTTGGGTTGATAAGGTACAGACAATACAGACCCAGATTTGCAACACACAGGAATAAAATCTAGCTAACAAAAGGAATATAACTAGCTAACAATTATATACATTAAAATCTTGTCATTCTATGTAAGTTCTAAAATGGGCGTGATTTAAGTTACAGAGTAATGGTGAAACATATGGACTATATGCTCACAATAGCTGAAGCTGAGGGAAATGCATTCTGCACCTAAAGTAGTCTGCTATACCCCACCACCATTTCAATATAGAGCTTTTCCAAGGTAGAATAATATTTCATGTAGAACATACTATTAGGTTTACATGAATTATCTTAAATAAACTAAGTTCAGTCTGTTGACCTCCTCTTCTCTTACCACCATCCCCTCTGAATAAGTCATTGTAAGGTCTGTCGTATGGGGGAAAGAAAAAACTTTAATTACCAGGGTGCCGTTATTATCCCAATGCCTGAGCCAGGAGAATGTCTTTCAACCTTTTCCCCCATTTCTTCAATATGAATTCTTGAAACAGGTGAGACCATAAGGAATGAAACCACATGGTTTACTACTTACATAGACCTTCATGAAGGTCGCCGGAAGAACAGCAGGTAAGTGCCATATCTAGAAGTTCTTTCATTTGCGTGTTTTATTTCCATAGTAATTTCATTAGCACAAAAGTAGGCATCTTATTTGCAGTACAACCAGAAATTGTACATGTGTATTGTCATCATTAATGAGACTAATTCTATGTTAAATTCTTACTATGTTTTTGGCTCATCTCAATTTTGTGGTTGCAAAAACATAGACATTCCACAGTTTCCCTTTTCTCATCTTGCCTGTTTAGTTTCAAGGTGTTATTGACCTGTTCTTGTTTTCCTGAGCTCACTGACTTCTATTCTACTTCTACTCACAAATCTTGATAACCTATACCCCTTCAATATAAAGGATCTCCTTTCTAATCAGTACTATCCACTGAGCATACAAAACAATTTGTGACTTACAGAGAGGTATGCAATGTTGAGGACTGCACGGAGCTTGAAGCTAAGAAGATATCCTGAACATTACTACCTGCTAGAAGTATTACAATGCTGGAGGTCACTGGACACAGTGACAACTGAAGGATGGTGAAGAGTTTCCCAAAAGCCCTGGACTTCTAACTAACTTTATCCTTTTCAAAATGCTTTTAACATATTTTCTTACCCAACTCATCTACAATTAACACTGCCCCAAACTATTTTTCTGCAAGTTTTGCATTTCCAAACAGTGATCCATTTTGTATACCAACAAAATTTACAGAAGTGGAAGTAAGTAATTAAAAACTCACAGTACTTTAGGCCAAGTTGTTTCTTTGAAATAAAAAAAAATCTGGACAAGAACACAAAATGATATATATTTGTTCAAAGAGAAGCATTCCTGAAATATTAAATATAAATTACCGTTGCATAATTTGGTCAAAGGGTACATCTCTCTAGGTTCTGATAATATTTAAAGTCCAAAATTCCAAATTCCCCACATGTCCTTTATGATTTTCTTTGAAGATAGAATATTTTTCTAAGAATTGTTTTATGGGAAAGACTAGAATTTATGATATGAAAAAATACTGCATTATCTTAAGGAAACAAGCCTGTGCAACTAGGCTTTGAACACAGATCTGCTCTTCGTCCCCCAGCATGTAAACCAGGGGGACATAAATAGCAGCAGCATATTTCATTCTAGGCTCAGTCATGGTTCAGCCTCCTTAAGGTAACGCTCTGAATGTTGACAGGGGGCATTAAATCTTTGGTGGGCTTATGAACTGAAACAGGGAACTTTTCATGACGTCTGGATCCCAGGAGTAAGACGCCAGTGGCTAATCTCTGAGTCACTGGGCCCCTTTGACCTGTTCTCTTCACACTTGTTTCCATATTTCATCTGCTCTGAGCTGGGTTTGCTTTATGATTTTGGCTAAGTGTGAAGAAAATCAGTGTGGTGGTTGGAAGGAACTCAAGCTGTTCTTGACCAAATGCTCAATTTCTGCCAATAGGTATTTTGTTTCCCACAGGAAAATAAATCCCTGACGTTTTTCAGCATGTCGAGTAAGCCTTATCACTCGCCAGTTTAAGTGATATCAGATGTAATGTTCCCTTGAAGAGGATAAAGAAAGGGACACCACGTTTGGTTTTTATGTCAAAGACAACATGGCTCACGGTGCACAACGAACAGAAACAGTGCTGTAGAAATACTGCCAAAGGTAGAGGCCATGGCTTTGCTTTTGCATCCCTGGTTATAGAGACACAGCTGAAACTCTTAGGCTGGCAGGGGCTGTGAGTGATGGCAGGAGCCCTGAACTTGGGGCCAGAGGATCCTGACTCAAATCCGGCCTCAGCCAGCTTGTTACCCCAGGTTACCGACAGCTTCTCACAAACTGAGTTCCTACAATAGTAAAATCAAAATAAGGCAGACTTCGAAAGATCTAATTGGGAATAAGTGAGATAATGAACATAAACTTATTTGTAGGCTAAAAATCATCTTCTAAGGTGTTATGATCCTCCTGTTACATGGTTGCAAATACTTTTCTCCAATTTCATCTACCTACAGCCAGTAAATCAATTAAATCTCTGCTACTGCATTGATTTTAACTTCTGAACAGATCTTTGTGTCTGAACTGATGCCAAGAATCCAGTCAGAGACTAAAACATTGAGTCAATATTCTGGGTTGCACAACAAACACATATCTCATTATTTTATATACAGAATATCTACACTTTTGATAGAGTTGTCTATCAAAAAAAATTGCTATCTAGCATTATGGACAGCCAGACTGAGAATCTCTTTGTAGGCTGTACTTGTAACCTCAGAAATCTAGAAGCTGAGTTATCACATGCCAAAATTATGTGCAGTTTCAGAACATGGCAGTTTTTATAAAAAACTGAGCACAAATGATTCGGAGTTCTGATCTAAATAAATAGCTGTTATTGTCTCTGTATATATGTATTTATGCATATATATACTAGTAAGACAGAGAGAGCTACAACTCTCTATATATACAGAAAGTAATGAGATGATATATATTGTACAAATATGAATACATATATTCATACTTATGTATGTATATTCATATATATATATTCATATATATACACACGTCTGCATGAGACCAATGCCAGGTCCCCATCCCAGAACAATTAGGTCAGAGTATGTAGAGGTGAGGCTGCAGCACCAGTGCATATTAGAAGCTCCCCAGGCGATTTTAACATGCAGCCAGGGCTGAGAACCGCTGCTCCACATCTATGTCTGAAAGTCCTTTGTGTAGCCGGTATTCTGGATGCACTTAAATTACACTGGCCCATACGTTTCCGTTCAGACAAGAAGGACAATACCAATGGCAATATTAAAAATCTTATTGTGATGCAACTAATTGACTGAACTTTTTCTTTGCCTCCTAGAAAATGAAAACAGACGTCACCTACTCTTCTGGTTTCTCGTTGTGGTGGATGGAGACACAGTGTGCTTGAGGATGCTAACAAAGGAAGGGACGGGGGCTCTTCTCTCTTTTACCCAGTCTCTGTGTTACTTTTAGCGTTACTGAGTGCCATGAATGAAAATTGTTAGAAGAGTGACGGGGTCTTGTAAAGACAGTGAAAAGAAAACCTACATGGGGCAGAGAAGTGAATGCTGAAGCCAGGAAACCAACATCGGGATGAATGGGGAAGAATGGGACACACAGCAGAGCATCATCTGAAATCTGGAGACGCTTTCGTTTACCTACTCTGGGAGTCGACACAAGTGCCACCGGGGCCAGGTGAGACGCAGTGAGTGGACACAGCCACAACACTCCTCTCCACAGGGCTCCAGTTGTGCTCGGGGAGGACAACCACTTCAACTTTAGAGCATTGATTCTGAAGTCTTTTACTTCATGTTTTCAATTGAATGAGAGTTTGGTGACAGGTCCCATCCATAAACAAAGATCCCACTTAAAATTAGTTTCACTGAATGCAACATTTGCACATGTGTATGTGTTCATAGGAAGTGTGATCTGCCCAATTTAAAAGTTAACAGTCCTCTCTCTCCTGGGACTTGAGATGTTTGAAACTTAAGAGGAAAAAATAAGTCACAAAATATATAGGAAACCTGGCATGTCAGCCTGCACCATACACTGTAGTATATACCCCCCTTGCATTGCATGTGGTGAGTAGTGGAGGCTCTATAGATGGGCAATCAACAGTCACTTGCTCATCTCTATAAGAGACCAAGTCATTTACACTTAGCCAGATTTGCAAATCATCCTTAGCTTCCTTACACAACTAATTTTCATGTAATTGTCCTAATGCCCTGAAAGATTTTTTTGTCAAATTTTATTGTGCTTATAATCACATGGGGATCTTATTAAAATGCAGACTCTGATGGAGTAGGTCCAGAGATTCTGGTGGGCCCAGAGATTCTGCATTTTTACCAACCACCAAGTGATGCCAACGTTGCAGTCTGTTGAACACTCTTTAATGGCAAGGCTTTTCAAACAAAAAAAGATAAATCAGAATTTATATCACTCCTTTTGAAAAAGAATAGCCTTTCTAAAGCCTAGTTCTAGGCTGACCACAGCAAACCATTTAAGAAATAATATACAGGGTGTAAACTAGAAACATAAAAAGCAGAGAAAACTCAGCACCTGGCTTTTGAACAAAGTCGCTGTTTGCTTAATGGCACTCCCGAGTATTTTCAGGTGTCTCTGTTGTCCTAACTACGCTCAGTAATTAGTAAGTGTTAGAGGCATGCTGAGATTTGCTACTTGGTCCAATAGTCCATCATTCAAGCTTCTATAAGGAAAAACAAGGACTTTAATGCACTTCTATGATTTGTAGTTTCATAAATGTTGTTCTAATCCTATTCTTCACAGTTAACAAAACAGGAATGCAGGAATTCCTTTATTTCATCATTAATCTTGGGATTCTATTATAAAAGACTGCGCCTCATGAAATTAATCAATATGGTCCATGTTTTTCCTCCCTCCCTTTTTTCCTGTGTCATTGCTAGATCCAAGAAGCTGTAATACCAATTTCCATAACAGTCTCTGAAATTCTTTGCTTTGACAGAGCATGTACCGTTAGGACTTGCAGGTTTTTCTTTTACTCACGTCAGAAAGGACTACATGCTGGGCGTCCTGCCTCCCACCACTTCCAACAGACTGATTGTATATAAGAAAGAAGAGAGGATGTGGCCTGAGAGCACCATTTCATTCCCAGCTCTTTCACTTATAGATCTAGTGTGACCTGAGCTAGTCACTGAAATGTCTCTGAGCCTCAGTTTCCTCATATGCAAAGAGACATTATTAGTAATACAAACATTATTTATTATTACTATTGTGACCATGGGATATGAGCTGATGCATACATTTGATTCAAAAAACTTTTTGAGTGTGGTTATGAATCCTCGAGTCACACTTGTGGATCATGCCTTCTCTTCTCTTTCCAGAACGTAAATGTGGGTTGGCAGCCGGGACCCTGGATACATGGGAAAAGTTTATGCATATTTTAGCCTCTGCCTTTCGTTTTATCCTCTGCATTTAGCTGACAAGATGGAAAGCCTCGTGAGAGCAGGAGCAATGTCTGTTATTTGCTATTGGTAACAGTGCCTAGCATAATGCCTGGCACATGGGAAGCCCCATAAATATCAATTAAACACATAAAGATTGTTTGCCTATGACACATTTACTTTCTTCTAAGGGTAAAATGTGAGAAACTCTGATTGGTGATTTGGTATTGAAACAGTAAGTTTTAGTTTGAATCTGCATTATGACAACAGCATGTTGACATATATACAACCATGATTTCATTTTAACTTTTCTAGTAAAGCAAGGATTCAATGAGAGTTAACATTTTTTAGTAGTCCTAAATCTTCTAACCTATAAGGGCAATGGAAATTTTAACCAGCCAGTGTTGTGGTATTTACTTGGGAGTGAACAGTGTCTGCCTCTCCTTGTCCCCTCTGTCCTTCCTCCCTATCCATTCACCTGTAACGTAGACCCCGTCACTACCTTCCAGACGCCAGAAGCTCACACAGTCCCAGAGAGGGTCCAGGTGTGTGGGGTCGTGACTCATGCAGACTCACGTGGACTCCAGGACCACCCGGGAGGCCAGGACTTCTGGGGTGACGTTGGAAGACAATGGAGGCTTAAAGTCCAGGCACTAAAAATAAATACCTAAAAATAAAACTGTCAGTCCAGAACCTGGAGAGCTCTAGGATGTGGCTGTGAGAAAGAACAGAGGTTCTGGAGAAGAAAACATGCTAATTAAGGGATCTGATCTAACACGGACCATTCTCTGATCTTGGCTTTTTCACGGTACCTCTGGCCCCAATTATTTCTGAGTTCTGCTAAAGAATTAAGAAAGAAAAAGAACTTTTGTTTGTGCTTGTTGTTCTTTTTTTCTCCCCCCATTTGTTTGTTTGCTTTCTGATTTTAGAAGATTTCCTTCTATAAGCTTTTATCCTCAGAAATCTAAGTAAATCTCTAATTGGAGAGAAAAAGACCAT
This sequence comes from Ceratotherium simum simum, assembly GCF_057802395.1. Lineage (NCBI taxonomy): Eukaryota > Metazoa > Chordata > Mammalia > Perissodactyla > Rhinocerotidae > Ceratotherium > Ceratotherium simum. Next base: position 60,474,359 of record NC_141911.1, read on the forward strand.
ATTCCTCAGCTGTTTATGTGACTAATGAAATTTCAATCACCCATGAGCCAAGACAGCCTACATGAAGTGTACTCCTCTCACCAGTCTGCAATAGGAAAAAAAGACAGGCTTCGAAAGAGGTCAAATGGTGAAAGTATTGAAAAGTATTTTATCATATACTACCTAATATTTTTAACCCTAGAAGGCAGTCAGTTCTGACCCTAGGATGAGCTAGGTATCTTTGGAAACTCCATTTATTACTCCAGATAAGGAGAAATGTTTTATTCCCACCCCTTCCCCAACAGCGCATATTCTGGAGAGCTGCATCAGTTTGTAAGGGACCATAGTAAGCCAAGAATGGCATGCATCATATCACTTTCTTGAAATTAGAAGTAATCCAGAAAATTTGTCCCACATTTCTTATTAACAATTGAGAATTATGAAATGGTTCAGAATAGCCCACCAAAGGATATTCAATGGAAGATAATTGATTTAATGTGCTAAGTCTTGCATAGACATGGGTTTTAGACATAACTAAGATTTTAAGAGTCAAAAACACTAATTTCCTAAATGGTTCTTTGTGAAGATTCTCCAACTAAACTCCCTTTCTCAATCCTTTGTATAGATTTTATTTTTTAAAGATAAAACATTCAAAACCAGCACAAATATCTGTCACTGTCTAGTCAAACACATAAGAGTTTCTTCAGACACCACTTTGTCTTGCTATCATCTCATTTCCTTCTGTCATCAAGCACTCATAAGGAACGAGCTAAGCAAAGACTAACTGGGGATTTTGGTAAGTGGGATTGTGACTAGAGGTCTGGGTCTCTGGGGATGGTATCTACATCCAGAGTACCTACGCAATATACAGTGCAGCAATCAGCATGCAGGAAATTGAGAGTGACCTGTGAAAACTGTATTTGGGATGATGGTCAAAACAGAGGGAATCTTTGAAGAGAACAGACTCTAAAAATACCAAGAAAAGCACTTAATACAACATCATCTACAAAATATTTTGGGATTCAACTTTATGGATCATTTATTCCTTAATATTCTTGAGTAAAATAAAAAGCTAATCAGTGTTTTTGAGATGAGAAGAGAATAAAGTGTTTGGGGAAGAAGCCTGCCTTTGTTGCAATAAGGAGGCACTTACTAGGATCATATAGTATCTTACTAGCAATTGAGATCAAGCATCAGGACAGGTATGATGATGAAACACCCACTGCTGATGGCACCAGATCTCTTGAAATTTTACCCTCATTTTGAGTATCATTATTAGTGTGCAATTGGTACTCCAATCTTCAAAATGGGTATTAGTGTGTCCCAACTGTAATTGGAAAAATCTAAGAAAATAATAACAACAACTGAATTTCGACTTATGGAGTGATTTTATAGAAAGATAATGGATTGCTCAAAGCTTCTTGTTTTTAAAGACACTCACTCACAACTATTTTTTGTGCATGAGCTTTGGAGTCAAACTACTTCAGTTCTAAACCTCACTCCTGACTAAACTAGCTATGTGACCTTGTTTGGCTTCATTGTGCCTCAGTTTCCTCATCTGTAAAATGGAGATAGTATTGGCATCTATTGGGACACAATTGCCCATAATTCTCATTTTTCTGCATGTCTTTTGAGCAAAAACACTGACTATCTTTCTTAAGGATTATATTTTTAAAGATCCTTGTATAGATAACAGCCTTGGAAAAGAGAGATACTGTCTCCCTCCCAAGCAGTAATACTTACTGCCCATTATAGAAGTTTTGGGTTCCTTGAATTCAGAGTTCCTGTCCTGTAATTCAACCCATTACATGGGCAGATGTAACCTGGTTCTTTTCACACTGTTCTGTAGGAACTGGGGCTGGGGGACCTGACACAAGAAATGTAGATACTTTCTCAATTACTCTTATCATGAGTACTAAAACTGTCCTTTGTCTCTGAACCAGGTGTCTCATGTCTTCTGCTTACATCCATGAAACTGTGGTAGGCTAATTTGTTAGCTTGCAAGTATGGTAAAATCTCAGACGTTTCACAGTTCTTGCAGCACCTGCATTATAATGTCATGTTGATGATTAAATAAAATTATATATGAAAATGCTTGCAACTTTATCTGGCATATTTAAAAATCCCAAATTATATTACCTAGTATTGTTAGCTGCTAATAATTGGTTATCAACTATTTCAAGATGTAAAGACTTCAGGATATTGGTGAATTCCAATTCCACTAGTGATGAGTGATGAAAAATATGGACAAAAGAATCACGGAGGTGTCTCGTGATGGTGTACATTTTATTTTTAATAGCCCAAGAATCAGGTGGCTTGTAGAATTGGGAATTTTATGACCCTCTCAGACAGCTGTTTTAAATATCCAAATTATTCATTCCATATCAAATTATATAAATCATTGCTAGACAGGATCATGCTCAGCAAATAATCTGTCATATCAACATCTTTTCCTGCTGAAACTGTTGCCTACTGTTGATGGTCAACATCATGCTGATGTCCCTGTTTTCATCAGAACTGAGGACAAATATATTTCACTGTCTTATGAAAATGTGTTTTTGTTGTTTGTCTTATCAAAGTACTACAAAGGAAGGAATGGTGATTAGTGCTTATTCCCTTAATTTATTAATAAAGATGTTATGTAAACAAATTCAATGGTATCTTTGCTGAGAGATGTTATTTAGATAATCTCACATGACTCCCATCCCACCTCAATTTGACTGTTAGAGTAAGCGAAAAAAATGATGCCTCTAAGTTTCTGCAAAATTAATCAAACCATCCTACCAAATTGATCACACTGAGTTTCTGATACATTCTAAGCCCTGCAACTGAAACAGAAATATGTTAGACATGGCCTATGCACACACAGTTTTGTTAATTGTATAAAGAACTCAGTTGATCACGTAATTCTTAATTTTTGAGAATCCAAGGTGATGCTGGCTGAAGGTGTTTTAAGGGCTAAGTTGGTATCTATAGAAACTTTTCTATAGCTCCTTATCATCAAGGGAATGTAAAAAGTATGAAATTCCTTCCTCCACATATGCTTTCCTTGTTCTTGTGTTTTAAGGCTGTCTTAATATTTATTTTAATTTACTTGTTCTGTGAAAAATCTTTGCCACACAGTGTACTTTTCCCTGGGCTCCACACTCCGGTAGGCCAGCTCAGCTCCCTGTACAGAGTTTAGAAGTGAGTCATGGAAACAAGAAGCAGTGACAAAATTGTTAAGCCACAGGCAGAGCAAAGCAGTACAAAATGATTGCTTCAGATAGGAGACGTACTGGAGTAATAGATTTCAAATTATTTTTAAAATGAGGAAATATGTTTTTAAATATCATATGACAAAATATCCATACGGGTGTGTCTATCCTTCAGAGTATCCCAGTGGGCACTCCAGGGATCCCTAAGCTTCTCAAGCACCAGAGTCTGTAAGCCACCTCTTCAGACCACTCTCTCTAATTCTCCCCAAGGGTGACTGGATATGTTGTTCCTTTTCTACACACCCAGCCAAGAGGCACTGATTTGTCACACTCTTAGGTGGTAAACCATAATTTGAACTCTAGTTTGTCTGAATTCAAAAGGGATCTTTCATTTTTATTGTTATGGTTGGTTGTTGTTTCCATCTCACAATGTTACTTCCACTTAGGGTTTCCAGATAAAATATAGGATGGCCAGTTATGAATTTCAGATAAATAATGAATAGTTTTTTAGCATAAGTATGCCACACATGTTGTATGGGACATACTTACATTAAAGAATCAAATGCTGTTTATCTGAACTTCAAATTTAACTGGCCATCTTGTATTTAATTTGCTAAATCTAGCAAACCTCCATGGGAAGATTTCAGGAAAAGTGGCACTTTATCTGGACCAATAAGTATAAGTAACAGATTTAGAGAGGATATTTCAAGAGCAGAAAAAGTCAAGATTATCTACATTTCTGAAATCTTATCACAGATAGGAATATGCATTTTCTAAACGGGAAAACACAATTGAAAAGCATTGTACTCTGTCTCTCAGGAGTCTGTGTGCACCCAAGTGGGGAAAATCTGTGGTATTGTTGAGTAGGATTGTCAAGCTCACTTGAAGATTTCTACAGTCAGAGCAGAGCGCCAAAGTGTGAGGAAGCCGAATATAGGCTGGATGTTCATAAAATAATAATCTAATCTGCTCCTTTATGAATGAAAAAACAATTCCACTATTTTATTATCAGCTTTAATCTAAACTTCTCTCTGTATCACCTTTACAAAAGGAATATTAATGTTTCATTGCAGTTAAGAAAATAGGTTTTAGTCAAGCAAGGTAGGAAATTAAATCCTATCATTGAGATTTGTTAGCCATGTAAATTTGGGCAAATAACTTATCTGCAACTCACTTTTTTTGCTGGAAACTAGTGCAAATGATGCTGATTTATTTATTTTTTTTCTGAGGACGATTCACTCTGAGCTAACATCAGTTGCCACTTTTCCTCTATTTTGTATGTGGGTCACCACCACAGCATGACTGACAAGTGGTGTAGGTCCGTACCCAGGATCTGAACTCGCGAACCCAGGCCACCAAAGCGGAGCATGCCAAACTTAATCACTATGCCATGGGGCCAGCCCCTAAATGATGCTTATTTTTTAGGGTGGTTGTGAAAATTATTTGGAATGTATTTAAAAGCACATAGTATAGTTAAGACCTAAAATATAACAGGTGGTCAAAGAAGTGGTATCTATCATTTCAGGCCCTGTCTAATAAGATGCCACATTTTCCAAGATTATTATGGATTTATTTATTTTTTTTACAACTGCTCATTTTAATAAGAATTCCACCAAAGTGGTATTTTATCCATTTCTGTTGTGAATCTTAATCAGGAATTCTGAAATAATATTTCTGGATAAGAGTGAGATGTAAAAAAAAGAGTACTATTTCTGAGTAAGAGTGAGATATTGACCTACCACTTTCACACAGGCATCAGCCAATCAGAACAGCTACAGGAGTAATTAGAACAGATGCCAGCAGTAACCACGTGGTACAGGTGTGCCCCCTGGCTAAATAACAGCCATATTCCTGGAACAGAGAAGGCAAAATATGAGAGACTCTAAAGGATCGTGTGCATCCTTTAGAACACCCATATAAAAGATGATAAGATCCAAACTAAAGTCATTATATAAAAAAAGAAATAAATGTACTTCTTGAGAGTAACTAGGGTTGAGATGACATTTTAATTTCTAATCTATGAAGTCTGTATTAATAGGGGCATAGTGCTTAATGGCACATCAATTTAGAAAAGTGGGAATAATAGCAGCAATAATGATAGCTCGCTTTATTGAATATCCACTGTATGACATGCACTCTGTTGCATGCTACATATTCACTTACTCACTAATTTAATTCTATCGAAAACTTGAGGTTGGACTTATCTACATGTTACAAACAGGACTGACACTGATTATTAATGTAACTTACCCAGGTCACATGCAGCTCATATTGGAAGATCCAGATCTTCTGATTCACATGTTTCTACCTCTCAAACCCAGGTCCTTTATGTACCATGCTATGCTGCCTTCCACTGCAATCCAATAAAGCAAAAAAAAAAGGTCATATGTCAAATTATGTAATAAAAAATAGTATTAGCCTGTTTGATAGCCACCACCAGAGTGATGCAAAGGTAATGTCTCAAAGGAATTTCATTTAATAGATATTGCCAATCTATCACTCGAACTTCAGAGAAAATTTGGGGGGGCGGGGTAAAAAAAGCAGAAATATTACAATGGTTTCGATTCTTTTCCCAAACAGTATAAATAAGCGTGTTTCTGCTTAGCCAGATGCAGAGAGAATAGAAAAACTTGTCAACTAAGCGAATCTTGCACCTGGATATTCCCCCTGCCAGTAGCCATCCTGACACTGGGACATGTTTTCATTGACATCAACCCTCTCCAAGCACTGCATATTCTTTTGGATACTATTTTTATCCCTATTCAAAAGTATGTATGTATGTATGTATGTAAAGTATGTATGTATGTATTCTTTTGGATACTATTTTTACCCACATTTAAAAGTATGTTCACAGCCACGACTTCAGCTGGTTGAATCAGCATACGAACTGGACTTCGTTACTTTACAGACTCCACAGTGACTCAGCCTGGTAAGAAATCCTAAGGTTGTCTGGACCAAATCCCCATCTCCAGCCGGGACAGCACATTCACCAAGTCTCCCAGGGCAGTTATGTGAGAGCACCAGGAATACCCAGCAGGGCATGGGGACCCGTGTGTAGTTCACACTCTGTTCAGAGGGTGTGGAGAGGCTCGGATGTGATCACGCAGGTAGAATTGGAGGAACTTCAGTTTGCTTCTACCAGAGAAGCCCCACTTTTGACTGTTATATATCGTTGGCTTCTATATGATAAACGTTTTATGAAGAAAGTTCTATGGCTGTAAATATTTGAAAATTACAAAATATACAAAGAGACATATAAAAGAATGATATGGCAGAGACTGTGAGTTTCCTACTCAAAATCCATTTACCCTTTATTTTATATTTAACAAAATTTATTCATTAGGAGCAGCAGCAAAGTACTTGACTGTAAAATGCCTCGCTCTCAGCTCCTCTTCTCCTCCTGTCTGCCACCAATGCAGACGCGATTGCTGGAGCTGCTGTAGGTAGCCTGTAACTCACAAGGCAACTTGAGAATGGAAACCAAGTTCTACAGATGGCAGGGCAGAAAAATGGCAGGGATCTGGGGACAGTAACGACAGCACACACCAATTACACTTCCCTGGATTGCCTCTCGACTGTTTCTCCTGTGAGAAAAAAAGAAAAGTCTAATTCACGAGTCGCTGTTTTAAGGTCTTTGGCAACCAGACATAATTCCTAAATAACACAAAAGGTGATACTTAGTCTTCCTTTCTTCCTTTCTTCCCCTTCTTTCCTTCCTTCCTTCCTTCCTTGCTTCCTTCCTTCCTTCCCTTTGGCATGTGTCTGTGTTTGTGTGTGCATGTGTGTGTGTGTGTGTGTGTAAGTAAAGTAAACCCTAAAGGGAAACGATAATTACAAAACTGTTAGTGTGAGTTAAAAAACAAAGAAACTAAACTGTAGTTGGTAGAATTTAGTAAACATTTGAAAAGTTAAGTATATTCAAATTTGCAAGTTCTGTTTAGGATCCCAAAGTTTTCAAAGAATTAGAAAAATATTTATACGACTTGTAGTAATAGTAGCATGTTTTCTAAAATATATATTAAGAGTATTGTTGTTTTAGTTCTTTACTTTTACCAGATTTGACATCCTATGAGATCTTCTCTAATCCACCGCTCAATGTCTCCCCACTTCAGAAGCTGTTATGATCTCTTCTTTAGTGAAGAAGGAGCTGTTTATGTGAGAATTTCGGGATGAGGAACAAAAGCAAGAAAGTGGGCCCTAACATTACTAGGAACTTTTCATTTCAAATTCTCAAAATGCTTGATAAAGACCATTAAACAAAATTATCTATGAGAGTCTTATAAAATAAGCAAATAATAGTAACTTCATAGATATAAGTAATAGTAAAAGAATTAGGCAAATGAAAAAAATAAAATTAACAAAAGCAGTAAATGGTAATAAAGGTAATAAAATGTAGCAATGGTAATTATTTTATAAATAGTATTGGCTTTTAATGGTTTGCTAAACACCACTTAAAAAGACTGATTTATAGTAATTTGTAACCTATGTCAAACTCTACATGAGTGCGTATGCATGTGCATATATCTACAATCAGATGGTTTTTGATTCACTGAAATCAATGCATTTGCACTTTACATATATACATAACACAATAATTGAAGTGATTTATAATTGTGCAAGAATAATTTTATTGAAAACCAGCTAAGTACATCTATTAGAGAGATGTTCTTAATAGATAATATATCTTTAAATCATTATCTTTCAAAGATTTTCCTCAGTTTGAGAAAATGATCTTTTTCAGTTAAAAATATAACTAGTCAAATCAGCAGAATTGACAAGCGCAATTCATACAATGGTAGATATTGCAAGTAGATTAATGTCAAATTCAAAATATGTTAGGGAGAATTTTCATTGTGAGAAAAAGACCAACTTAACACACCTCTTTTTGTGCTTATCTTGAAATCAGTGATAAGAACAGCACTCTCTCCATTTGAAGGCAAGGAAAGGATGACCAAACATTGATTTCCAATTAAATCTGCTTAAATGTGGTTAACACTGTATTTTCACGTAATCCTCTCAGTGATTTTCCTGAAAATAGTGGATTTTAAACTGTAATCTGACAGAATCTGAAAGTCCATGGGGGTAGACTAAATGTATTGACTATAGAATTGCAAAATCATTCATTTTTGTATGACCATTTGAAAGAAAAAGTCAGTGGATAGGATTTTGTTAATTTTTTTCTATAAATGTGTCATAAATCTTTTCCTCCTATTTATTATCACTTATCTATTAGTGAGTGTTATCATACTAAGTAAACTAACAAATAAGTCAATAATTATTATCTAATAAGCTGAAAGTGTTATTAAAATTTTTATACAATATTATTTTCAAGATGTGGAAGACTGCATATATAAAAATATAGCCAAATCTCCACTAGTGTCTGTAATAGAATTTAATATAGCAATGTTTCACGGCATGATTCAAAGAATAGCACGACTCATCTATTCCACTGCCAAGCTCTTTCCAGAAGTCTTGTCCTAAAATGGTGTTATTGAAAGATGTCTCTGGAGATGGTCACTAATAATCCAAATTTGGACCCTCTCTTTTTAACTAGTTTTTATTGATAATTGTTTAGAGTGACTAATTCCTTATTTTTTTCTGAAGAACCATAAATAAACAGGTCCAAATGAGATTAGATTGGTTAGACCATGCTAATAGACACTTCTCTAACTTTGCCACCAGAGCTCTACCCACATTACCATCAGCTGCCCCCCAGACACTTATAATAGCCTCCTAACTGGTCTCTCTAGTCCCATTGTTGCTTCCCAACAATCTGTATTCACACACTGTAGCCAGAATATTTTCAAAGTACAAATCTGATCAAATCATCCACATGTGCGTGCACACACATTTTGTTTATAATACCTCAAAGAATCCCCATGGTTTTTCTGTAAAAACCTAAGTTCCTGGCAGAGCCTGCATGGTCTCTCCTCTCTGTCACTACGCATGAACTGCTCTCTGACTGTCTGACTCCCTCATTGGATGCCGTCCACACTTACCATGTTTCTGGTTCCTGAAGGATCCAGTCTGTCCTTGCCACATTGCCTATGAACAGGCTAATCACTCTGCCTGGAATACTCTTTACTTGCTGATTGACTTGATATTATTAATTCTGAAATCTTTACCAAATTGTTGTTTCCTTGAGAAAGGCTTTCCTGATTTACTTGGCTATATCAAATCCCCATCTCGTATGCTTATATCTTCAAATAGTACTTATTCAAGTAATACTTTTATATTTATTTATGTAATATTTGATTAACATCTTTTTTTATCCACTGGGCTGTGAGTTTCATGAGATCAGGAACTGCATCAGCTCTTATTCATCACTGCCTCCTAGTCCTTTGCACATAGTAGCTCCTCAAAAAACAGCTGGTGAATGAATCATAATTACAAGCACTAAAAATTAAACTGATTTTATACAGATAATAAATTCCATATTCTTCTAATAACACAAATAATAAATAGAAACACAAATAATCAGTTTTATTAATTAAATTACTTCCCAATGATCTTTCTTTGACCTTAAATGAAATATTACTTCTTAGCCCCTCTCTCAACCCAGCACACACCCTAAACATCCATTAAACACTGAAGTGTTACTAGTTCTTATTGGTCCAGATAATGTTAATAATGCATTATAGTAAGAAAGGTACTTTTTCCTTATGTTAATGTACATTTGGAATACATACACATACACACATGTACACACACTGGCAGAACATCAATTAATCTTAATCATGAAGAAATGTTACTAATAGAATAATCAGGCACTCTGAGAACAAGAATAGTCTCTAAGTTTTGAATATTTGGTTTTGTTTTTTAGAACGTAATAATAAATAAAGATCATCTATCCTCCTCTAAAGACCCATTGCATTACATTCCCAGGGTCTCCATCATTTCTTATCTTCACTACAATTACATCTTTCTGCCTGTGGTCCCCACATTTGCTTTTCCCCCTGATTTCTTGAGTTGAATTATCATTTCATTTATTTCAGTTATTTCATAAACCAAAATGTAAACATTTAAGACTACGATTTTTTTCACTGTTCACTTTTTCCTCCCAGTTTCTCTTTCTGCTATTCTCACTGTTATTTCCTAACTAGGCTTCCACTTGCTTCTTGACATCCTTTTTGACCCAAGTGTTCTCTTGCAGAATGTCTTTCTTCTTTTGTGAAATTTCCGAATGGTTGAGGTGTCGTTATTACTGTTATTGTGAAAACATTTATGTTAATTCTTAATTTTACTGCATTAATTTATTAGGGAATGTGGCCTTTGCTATTTCTAATATGGAAATTTGTTGATGTTTTTATGGTGCAATGAATGAAAATTAAAAAACAATTATAACTATCCTGTGGGTAGTTGAAAAGAGGTATATACTTTGTTGAGAACCTGTTGAATCATCCTTTTATATCATTCAAAGTCCTCTATATTGATTTATTTTGCATATTTAATTAGTTGATGATTGATCGAGGCAGGCTGATATATTGTTATCGTGTTCATGGCAATTGTCCTTATATTTCAATCTGTTTTTATTTTATAGATTGCAATCTACGCTATTCAATAGGTAGCAGTTTCCTATCTTATTTTGAACAGAATACTTTGGCAGAATAAAATTAATATCGTCTCAGGTAAACCTCTTCTCCTTTAGTTCCACTTTACATAATATAAATATTATCACTTTGATTTATTTTTGTTTGCCTTTATTTGATACATTAGTATTTACACTCAGTCTTTCTGTACCATTTTATTTTAGCTGTATCAACTGTAGAGATTGTATTTGGGGGCGGGAGAGGTGAAGTCATTTCTGATATTTCCTGTACTCACTGATTCTCATGAGAAGAGGAATATCTTATCGGAATGGTTACTGCATGATATGTGGGTCAGCCGCATCCTCTTTCCTCTTTGGAATCTTCTGGCTTGCACAGAGTGTGCACTCTGTTCTGCTCTTAGCCCTGTAGTGAGTTAGGTGATAAGGCACTTCCACTGCAACAGGAGGCCTGTGATCATCCAGCGCTGCCTGCTGGTCGAATCTTTCTAATTCAGGACTCAGTGTTTGGAAGCTATTGTTGCTCCCTACCTAGGCTACACTCTTCAACAATCTATCAGTACAAAGCAAAATTTTTGATCTCCATTTGTCTAACTACTATTTCTCATTTGGGTCAATTCACCAATATCCAGAACACTAGTCAAGGAACTGACAAGAAGTGGGGTCTGACTACAGGGAATACTTGCCGATGGAAGTAGACCACGTGGCTTTTTAGTGCTGCCAGTTTGTGACGACCTATTAGTCCATGTGAATGGTTTTCTCGGTAACGTGGTTGGATTTTAACTTATGTGGCCTGGGTAGATAATTTTAGGAGTTAGCACACTTGTGTGGGTCACGTCGAATACCACAAAACTCCATCACGCCATGCCAGAGCTTAGTGCTCCTGTTTAGCATGGTTGCATGTTAGATCATAGAGGTGCAGCTTGGCCTGGCATTATAGGGGGGGCTGACGCATAGAGTGAATTACTGTAAGAAACACATCTATTTCCAGTCAAGACTCACGTTGAACCAAGCAAAGTTTTAGTAATAATTTTTGATGCTTTAGATACTTTTATAGTTATTTCCACAAAGTTCCATGTACATCAAATAGCACTAATGGAGACTTAAATTTTTAGGGCAAGCCCTAGTAGAGTAGAAGTGGCTGGCTATCTTGCACAATATCAGTGTTTTCCTTTTTCTTTAGTAAAGTTTTGGCTAGGCATACTGCCACTCAGGTGAGAATATTTTTCCCACGTTACCTTCAAGCCATCTGTGTCCATGTGGTGATTCTGGCCATTCCAGAAAGTGAAGAAAAATTATGAGATAAACTTATAGGTCAGGACCTTTAACTGAAAACAGATAAATATCTTTTATACACCTACAGATCAACAAGAAAAAAGGAAATCAAACCAATTAAAAATTGGGCAAAATGCTTATACAGGCACTTCACAAAAGAAGATATCTGAGTAACTACTAAGCATATGACCACATTCTCAATCTCGTTAGTCACTGGAGAAATGAAAACTAAAACCACAATGAAATACCACTATATAACAAATAAAATGGCTAAAATTAAAAAGATTCTCAACGCCAAGTGCCGATGAGAATGTGGAGCATTTGGAACTATCATACACTGCTATTGTGGTGGAATCACTTTGGAAAACTTTCTGGCATTTTCTAGTAAAGGAAAACATATCCTATCCAACGCCCTAGAAAGTCCGTTCCTAGGTGTATATGGAAGAGAAATGAATGCATATGCTCACAAAAAAAAACTTGTATAAGAATGCTTATAAAAATATTTTTTTCATAATAGCTCAAAGCTAGAAACACGACCAGATATAGCAGTACTGATAAAGAAATTTATGCATATTAATACAATGCACTATCCTGCAATGAAAGTGAATAAAGGGGAGCTACAATGATAAACCTTAGAAACATGTTGATCTTAAGAAACATTACACAAAATAGTTCATAGACTATATACCCATTTATATGAAGTTCAAAAACAGGAAAACTTAAGCCATATTGTTTATGGATGTATAAGTGATTAACTCTAAAGAAAACAACACACTGCTTATCATGAAAATCAAGATAAGGACTACACACAGGAGAGAAAAAGGGAGACGTAAGTTGGAAGAGACTCATGCAGGGATTCTGGCGCGGGGGCAATGTTCCTGTTCTTGATCTAAGTGGTGGTTACATGGGTGTTCATTATGTAACTATTCCTTAAATTCGATGTATATTTTATGCACAATTTCTATATTTATGCTACATCTCACAATTTAAAAGTGTTAAAAAATGAGTTCTGGCTCTGTAACTGAACAGAACTGGGCAAGTTCCTTAGCCTCTCACAGTCTCAGTGTTTTAAACCATGAAATGGTAATAAAAATAGCCACTTAATAGGGCGTTCTGATGATAGAATTAGATGACATAGTCAGGTCTTGAATTTGATTGTATCCTTCTCACAAGACAGTGAGCCTGTTACTGTTTCAAGGATGTTGGCAGAAGACCTGAGATTCCTGGGTCAGAAACAAAGGGCTTTGTTACTCATGGCACAGCAAGTACCATGAGCGTCAGTACGTTTGCATGAGACCTCCTTCCCGGAAATCCAGTGGTAGCTGTGTGATACGGCCCAGATGGGGATGCTATGTGCACAGTGATTGGCATCACAGCTGAGGAACACTGAGCCTGCAGAATCCACTGATTTCATAAAATACAATAAGAAAGCCTACTGTTCGTCTCAAAGGGAAACTTACTTCATTTTTCAAGGTCGCTTTCTGCTAACACAACCCTGAGATATTGCCCAGATAAAGAGCAGCCAGGGCCTTGCCTTCTTGTTACACCCTGCAAGATGTGTAGAAATGCAAGCAACACATGGTGGACTATCTCCAAATTTGCACAGTTCCCTGGCAATAGAATCACCACCTTAGGGTAACGACATTATAATGAGAAAAACATATATGATATCTCAATTTGGAGCAAATGGATATCCATATAGAAAAAAAACTGAACCGTGACCCCTGCCTTGCACCATATGAAAAAAAATCAAGATGGATCAGAGACATAAATGTGGAAGCTAAAACTATAATATTCCCAGAAGAAAACAAAAAATCTTCATGACCGTGGTGTAGGCAAATTTTTTAATGCTTTAACACAGTACATAAAGCTCTAATCATAAAAGAAAAAAATGAAGATTTGACTATCAAAATTTAAAACTTTTGCTCATCAAAGTTTCTATTAAGTAAAAAAAAAGCAAGCCACAGATTTGGAGAATAGACTTGCAAGACATATATCTGACAAAGGACTCACATTCAGAATATATAAAGAACTCTTAAAAATCAGTAACATGGCCCAGAAGCTGCTGCATGACCCAATACACAGATTTTGTCTCCAGATGTGGTGGACAGAATTCTAAGATGGTCTTCACATCCCCATTCCCTAGTGTATATGCCCTGTATAATCCTTGGGACTGGGAAAAGGATGGACTTCATTGTCTTACTAGGTTATGTTATATAGCATAGTTGACTTTAAGAAAGGGAGACTATCCTGGGTGGACCTGACTTAATTAGATGAGTCCTTCAAAGGGGCAGAGATTTCCCTGGACATAGGGATTTGAAGCATGAAAGGAATTTAGTGGGAGAGAGGTTCTCCACTGCTGACTTTGAAGATGGAGTGTGCCACATGGCAAGGAATGTGGGCGGCTGCTTAGGAGCTAAGAGACAACCAGCAAAGAAATGGGGATTTCAGTTCTACAACCTCAAGGAATTGAATTCTTTCAATCATCTGAATGAATTTGCAAGAAGATCCCTAGATTCAGATGACAATGCAGCCAGCGACATCTTTCTTTCCACCTTGTGAGAGCCTTAGCAGAGAACCCAGCTATGCAGTACCCAGACCTCTGACCTACAGAACTGTCAGCAAAGAAATTTGTGTTGTTTTATATTCTGTTTGTATGTTTCAATAAAATATTGTAAAATAAAAAGAAGAAGCTCTAATACAAGTTTGGGAAGCATTTGTAATGCAGATTAAGAATGAGATTATGAGACAAGAATATGACTTTTAGATAAATTGCTTGAATTGAGTCTTGCACAGAAGAAATGAATCCTTCTAGTTACCTACATTGTTGCTTCTCTAGTTGATTCAGTCAGCGTCAATGTTAAATTGCAAACTGTGCAGTCCCATAGCCCAGTTGTCTGATCCATGCATTTGCCTCTCTGCTTGGAAGGAAGTCCCAGAAATGAGGAATCAAGACTGGGAAATGTGGATGCTCGTTCTTCTGATGACTGCGTAGGGGTACAATGAATCTACGCAGTCTGCTTCTTGGCTGTGTCTCCCTCCCTTGCTGTCACCACAGAGGGCTGGCCCACCACAGAGCAGGGCGTAGAACAGGGAGTCCACGTTATTAGTACATAAAAGGCACCCAACAGACAAAGTGTCCAGACATTCCTCCTCCAGCCCTCCCCTCCTGTAACACATGGCATAGCCACTTTCTCCCACATCACGTCTTCCTCATAGACAACCGAACTTTTCCACAAACATGCTTTTATTCACAGTGTTTTGTTATGTTTTGTGATTCTCTGGCCCCAGGAACAACACGTGGAAACACACAGATTTGTTTGCAATACATGATGACATCTTAGATGTTTTATAATGTCAGCTAACAATTCAGTGACGGTTTTAGTGAGCCGGCTCTGACAGGTGAGCTTCCCCAGGTTAAGACTGGGAATCTCACGAACACCCTATGGCCTTGCTCACTTGCTTTGAAACACCGGTTTGTTGTAGCTCAAGCAATACTTGCAAGGGATCTAAATCTCTTACAGCCGTGAAACGCTCTCATCATCCACTAGGTCTGCAGGGCTCCCCAGGGCACGGTGAGGCTGTGGACAGCCAGCTGTGAGAGCAAACATACATCTCTTTGGAGACTTATATGCTGTCATATTTTGCTAGGGCTTAGAAGACTGAACGATTTTAATCATTTACCCCCATTTATCAAAATGCTCCAGCCCAACAAACCCCAAACCATTTTCAGCTGTAAACCTGCCTTGCTATAGCAGAAACTTACCATAGAGTATATTGATGTCTTTGTGATAAGCATGTGCATGCATAAAAGACTCTTCTGGCTATAGGAAAGATTTTATTAATTAATGTCCATTGAAACAAACAAATAATCAAAAGCTACTGTGTAGCTGACATTTTAGAGTATATGTGAATTCACTATACACACACACACGTATATGTATAATCTCATATATCACATGAACTGCTTGGCCAAGAAGTCACCAGCATTTCCATTGTAAACCTTATTTTTAGCTACTTACATGAGTGTGAAAATCTGAACCATGGAGGCATAGATGTGTTCCACTATGACTTCCTCCTTTTTTATACTATTTCTAAGTACAGGAAGAAAAACATATTCTAAATTTTTTAAACAATATTTAAAATGAAGTTAAATGATTTTCTATTGTATCTGTCTTAATCATTATAGGAACTCATGAAAATAGGTATTTAATTTTAAAAATGCAAACTTAAAGATAAATATGTCATCCAGATGTGGTTAGGGGTTATTTTGGACAGATTGTCTGTTTATTTGCCACTATAACTAAAGCAACAAGATTTCCACCCAATGAAGAATGCTATTATTCAGAGACAGAGTGGGAGGAGGAACATGGAGCTCCTTCCTTCTGTGTAATCCCCAGTCTGAAGTGGAGAGGAACGTGCTTGTTGATAAGCCTGCCTTGCTTCCTACACCACAGGCTCCAGGCTGGGCGACATGGAGAGACACCCCATCAACTAGGCCCAAGACACCTCCTTCTTCCTTTAAATGTGGCTGAGTCAGAGGTAAAGAGATTGCCATTAGCATGACTCATTTTGTGAGATATCTCATTGATCTTACTAGGAAGAACCACTCATGCATTTGTTTAAAACATAAGATATAAAAATGGTGCTCTGGTGGGTATCATTCATAGCTTTAAACAGGAATATTCTTGTTAAATGTAGCAAAACTGTAAAACTTGATGGGAAGGGCGGGTACATTGTATTGTGTTCTATGAGCAAACTCAAACATTTCATGCATTTGGAAGTAGATATAAGACAGGAAAGGACAGAATAGAAACATTTTTTATTTTTAAAATTTTTTATGGAAGTAAAAAAGTATAAAATAGAAAATGATTCCTTCTCAAAAGCATAGACATTCGCGGCTGATGAAGAATGGTTGTACTGTACAAAATGGACATGAAGAGATAAGAAAAGTTAGGAACAGATGTGCCTGGTGGAAGGATGCAGGCCTCTCTTTGCTAATCCCCATGATAAAGCAGATTAATAGAGTGCTTGTGGCTAGGTCACAGGAAGGCCATCGGATGACCAGAAACTTGCCTGTGAATGCTTTCATTGCCAATTACCTTGAAACCCCAAATCAGGATGGTGTTCCATGGTACACCTTGGAAAAGTTTGACTCAGTTAATAGCAGAACTCAGTGTGAGTTCTTTCCAAAGCACCTTGGAATAAAACCAGAGTTAGATTTTTTTAAAGAGTTAAATATTTGGGATCAGACAAGTATTTGATTATTACTAAATTTTCTAATATTGTGTTTAAATAAAATATGTGTTCAATTCAATTACAAACATTTTAGCAAAATAGCTAACACTGATATTTAAATGCCTGAACATATAGTTCCATTTTCTTTCCAAGAAAAAAGCCTACTTGAAGACCTGTTTTTCATACTTCTATAGTATACCATACATAGAGAAAATCTAATGGTTCTGTCTAGAAGATAAATCAAAGTAAAATGCCTAAAATTATAGGGTCTCTGCCCTTAGATCTGTCTGGGTAGAAGTTTATGATAGGAAATAAATGTACTCATTATTTCAGGTTTTTATAACCCAAACAAATATATTACCATTCACAACCTGGCAGAAAGGTCATGCCCTCTGGAGTCAGACATAGAAGTGACTCCCAGGGTTACCTGTTACTGTGTGAACTAGCACAACGTTCTTAAAATCTCTGGCTTCAATTTTCTCATTTGTAAAATGGGACCAATAGTAATTATTTTATAGAATGTTGTGAGGCTTAGTGATATTGTATTTTAAGTAATTCTTGATAGTGGTCAATAAAAATAATAGTCTACAACAACACTAATATGTTCATTTTTTAAAAACTCACTTCAATTTAGATATAACAAATCACAAACCGTTCATTCATTAACTCATATATTTAACACACATTGTTGAGTATCACTGGGCTTGGAGATAAATATTATGAATGGGACATGGACTCTGACTTCAAAGTTCTTGATAAAGCATGCACCGTTTTATAAGCAAATTTGTGAAATGGTTCTTTAACATGATAGAGCTACTTTTTTTGCACTTTGTTGCTCCAGAGTAGGTACTTGCTGAGGGGATGAAATACAGGGTCACTTCGGCCAAGGATGGAACTTTTCTTTAAATTATTGTTAATCCAACATAAGCAAATTCTGGACATATTTATTATTTAGAAATAAAATGAGGAATATATAAAGCTTCCCCCACACTAAACTCTCTGTGTTGAATTAGGAAGAACATAGATTAATTAACATAAAATGAGTAAGTGTCCACTGAGTTGACAAAAAAGAAAAAACAAATATGATAATATGCTTTGGAAGGTGTGACAGCACATAATACAATCCTATTTGGTAACTTCTGTGAACATCCAAGTTTGAGATTCACTAGGGTTGACCAAAGGAAAATAGATGAAACAAAACAAAAGGTTTCTGGGCATTAAACTATTCTGCCTTGAAGATAACTACTAAATCCCTAGATGATGGAAAATTCTAAAAATTTTCTGTGTTTTTTCTATTTTATTACTAAATGTCTAATCTTAATATTATCAGAGATCAAAAAGTAGTAGAGTCACAGTTTAAGGAAGTAAGACTATAAAGTCAGCTGTCATATATAAATGTGAAAAAAAGGTGTCCAAAGAAAAACACCAAATGACCCCTCCTTCTTTCTAAGGCCGATCCCAGTCTTCCCAGCTGGGCTCCTGACATTATTGATTTTCCTTTCTCTCCTTGACATTAATTTGTTCCTTTCCAACTGGATCTTTACCATAAATATTAAACTTATTCAAGCATCTTTATCTAAAGTCAATACATAAATAATCAAGACCCCGTACAACTCTCCAGATACTGTGTTTTCTTTCTTCTCTTCCCAACTAAATTTCTTCTACTAGTTGCCATTATGCATAATTTTTTTTCCCTCAATTCTCACTTCTTGGCAATACCAATGGGGCTTCTACCCTCATCACTCCTGAAGTGCTAGTCAACAAAGTCATCAGTGATATTCATGACAATAAATTCAATATTTGTTTTTCATCTCTCTATAGTATTTATTGCTCCCATTGGGAACACTTTTTTTCTGGAACACCTCTCTTTCTCCATCTTCTTCCCTGCTTATTCTCCTCTACTCAATCATTAAATGTTGGATGTCCTTAAGACTCAGTCCAAGATTCTCTTCATGCGTCCCTTTATATTAGATCCTTGGGCAATCTCATCAACTACCATAGTTGCAATCACCTTCTATACACTTAACACTCCCATACAAATATATTTCCAGTCCACTTCTCTCCCCTGGGCTTCAGACTCTTCTATATGGTTGCTTACTTAAAGGGAGACATCATCCTATATTCCATAACTGAGTCATTGGTTTAGTAGACATTTAATTCCATAAACCAAAATCTCAGTCATCATCCCTGATATCTCCCTCTTCCTCACCTCGCATATCCAATCTTTCACCATGTTTTGCCTATTCGTTTTCTAAATGTGGATCAGATACATTCACTATGAATTGGTGTCCACATATTCCATTCTAAACTCTCTCCAAAGCAGTCTGCATTGCAGCCAGAGTCAACTTTTTCATTCCTATTTCTTGCATGCCACAAACCTCAGCTTAAAACTCATAATGGACTTCCTATTACTCTTAGAATAAAGAGCAAAACCCTTAACATGGTCCAGAAGCCACTACACGATTTGGTTTCCACCCATCTCTCCAGACTCATATCAACACTCGCTATGCCTCTTTCTGAGCACCTCCCACTCCAGCCCTCTGTAGCTTCTCAAAGGGCATTGTCTCTTCAACCACAGGGCCTTGTCCATGCTGGAATAACATCCCCTATCCCCCATCCCTACCCCTCCCATCAGCCAGTTTTATCTATTTAATCCTGGATATCCTTCATTATTTGCTCTCACAGAACTGTTACTTTCCTTTAGAGTATTTATTTTTTTCGTAGTTACATATTCATTAGTGGGATTATTTGATTAATACCTCCCTCTGCGAATGATAAATTATAAAACTTCTTTAGATCAGGAAGAGTATCTGTTTCTTCTCACTCTTGTTTGCTCACAGGCTTGACCACAGCCTAGAGAGTAACTCACAAATATTGGTTGAACATGGATTTCATTTTCTACTTTATACACTACATTATTTTGTCTTTTACAGTGAATATTGATCACTTTTGTAATTAAAAGTGAATGGAAAAAGAAAACAGTATTAATAGGAAAGAATTAAACAAAGAAGAACATGAGCTTTGGACTTGGGAAGAACCTTCCTTAAAATAGTTACAGCTTCAAACTTATCATCTATAAATATAAGTTAATGATACCTACACAACAGGACTATTGAAAATGCTAAATGAAATCATGTGTAAACAGTTAGGTGCTTTACGTAATAAACTCTCAATAAATGTTAGTTCCTTTCCTTTTTGAGAAGTTGAAAGGCGAAATTGTTTCTGCACAAGAAAATAATGCTGGAATAACCTATTAGTTAATTGAGGGGGCAGATATTTTCAGGGCAGAGTATAGGCTTAGTGAGGTGATAAATGGAATGAAGTGTTAAAATGAGATCCTCTGCGATGAATACTAAGACTGGTCTTAAATTTTCAAAAAGTTATGAAAACGATCTTGTTGAGACTAAGAGAACATATGCTCCAAATTTTCAGTGCCTAAATGGCAAACTGAAAGAAATATACATAAAGTGGTGTGTGTGAGTGAGTCACAAGTTGGCTGGTGACTTTCAATTAGGCTGTATATATGGCAGAGTG
This sequence comes from Ceratotherium simum simum, assembly GCF_057802395.1. NCBI lineage: Eukaryota > Metazoa > Chordata > Mammalia > Perissodactyla > Rhinocerotidae > Ceratotherium > Ceratotherium simum. Next base: position 60,495,128 of record NC_141911.1, read on the forward strand.
TTTCACACCACGTGTAAAGGATGATAGGCTAGAACATTCAGCTAAGACCAAACAAAGACATCAGAACTTTACTGAGGACATCAGTGCAATACATGGACTTAAAAACAACTCAATGACAGAAAGGAAAAGGGCTGATATTCACAACAAAACAAAAACCATTCTGCTACCTGGCAGAGTACATACAGTTCTGTGTTGGCAAAAGTGAGCTTCAAAACACCCAGAATGTAAATCAGTTTAAGCTTCCATGAAGTAAACTTAACAAATATATATGAAAAGCACCCCCCAAAAAAGAAAAAAACAAACCTTTCATCCAGCTATTTCTGATAGTAGTTTATCCTAGTACATAACTAGGCATGTATGTCCTAGGAAATCATTAAGGATTTTTATTGAACTGTTGTTTAAAACATGTAAAAATTAGGGGAAATGTATTCTTCCAATGTACATTCTTTTTAAAATTTTATATATAACTTAAATTTAAAATATATTACCATTACACAAAAATGTGACTATACTCTGCAATTAATTTTGTAACCTGTTTTTAAATAACCTGTTTTAAATATAATGTGAAGACATTGTTATGTGATTAAATATTCTTCATATTATTTTAAATAGCCACCATGAATGACAAAATATGGATATGTCATAATTACTTAATGAAACATTTTCTTCTTCATTCAATAATTCTTTCAAAAAGAATTCACTGTGTACTCATGACAAACCAGTTGCTTAAGGAGTATTACATTTAAGCAAAGGATGATGGCACATAACAGAATATACTTCTCTGGGAGCCATATTTAGTGTTTAGACAGTGTTATTTAAACACTGTCAAATTCTTTCTCTCTCTGACGCTCTCTTTGCTATGCTCTCTGCTGACCTACTAGTCATGGTGTCTTCCTCTGGAAAAGTCCAATGTAAAGCACTGGTTATCAGTTTTCTTAAAAACACTCTTAAGGCATCCAATCTTCTTAATTTAATTTTTTGAGTATCCCCAACTCTCTTCAACCTTTTATTAACAATATTCTTTATTAATTAATAAATGAGAGTGCTGTTACATATCAATTTAATTAATTTGGTCTTCAAAGATAGTAATATTTCTTAGAATTTGGCATTAGAAAGAACTTTTTTTCTTAAATATCTAAAGTGCTACTGACAGGAAAATATTTTGAGACTAAATAGAAACTATGTCTTATGTGGTAGAGAGATTCTTTTTTTTTTTTTTGTGAGGAAGATCAGGCCTGAGCTAACATCCATGCGAATCCTCCTCTTTTTTGCTGAGGAAGACTGGCCCTGAGCTAACATCTATTGCCAATCCTCCTCCTTTTTTCCCCAAAGCCCCAGTAGATAGTTGTATGTCATAGTTGCACATCCTTCTAGTTGCTTTATGTGGGACTCTGCCTCAGCATGGCCCGACGAGTAGTGCATCGATGCGTGCCCAGGATCCGAACTGGGGCCACCAGTAGCGGAGCGTGTGCCCTTAACTGCTAAGCCACGGGGCCGGCCCCGGTGGAGAGATTCTTATGGCTCATAGACCTGGGTCTGGCTGTGGCAGGGAATTACGAATCACTAGGAGACATTTCTTTGCCATTGTATAAGCCTACTGGGGTTAAATCAGTGTCTACACTGGTGCAGAATAGTCAAGAGCATGACCTCTTCCTTATCTCCCTGTTCCCTTCTTCCTTCTCCTCTTTTCCCCCACAATTCCTTTATTAAATGGATTCTAGTTGCCTCTTCTTCTGAGATTTCTTCCTAAGTTTGTTGTAAAATTCCCTTAATCTGTGATATAATAAAATAAAGAGTTTAGCATCATCTAGATTTAAAAAGTGAAAGAAGAGACAAACTTCAAAATATGCTAGAGCAAATAACTAATATCTCTATCTATACACACACATCTTTATTTTTTTCTACAAAATATGTTAGTATATGTGAATAGATGATTCCTTTTAGTACTTCACACTAAAGGGAGTAAAAATGACATTATTGGTAGTAGTAGTATTACTATTTTATATGGAAGCATATTAAAACAAGTGATAGTAATTGAAGCAAAATTTCACGTATAAAAAACAAATACACAGACAAAAGATGATAATTCAATATTGAAGCATCCACCTTATCTAGTACTTGATATTTCTCTTAAGGTTTTCCTGGTTAGCAACCATCAGGTATAGAGACACAAGAAATAGAAAAACAGTGGGAAGAGCTAAGGACAAGACTATCCAGGTGAGAGAAGCAGCAGGGAATCATTAGGAATAGCAGAGAGGAGAGAGAGGAACTGAAATCTAGTTCAAATTTTTAAAACATAGATATATAAGGTATGACATCTAACACATTCCATGAAATTAGAGTGGGTTAAAAAAGAATTTAGATGGAGTTAAGGAATAAGGGATATAAAGAAGTATAAAGATCTGGAGAAATTCACATTTGACATCCTGAATCACCACTGCATTATGTATACATGTTATATTACAGCGTCTACTGTGTATATTATACTCCTCGCATACACAGAAGAATATAGCAGTGTCCTAGCTTCCCAAAGGAGCTTACAATTTTATTGGGAAATAATTCCATTTAATGAATGATCTGTGTGCTAGATACATAATCAAGTAATTGAAGAATAATGCAAATCAGAACATAATGAATGCTAAAAGGCACTGTATATCTGATTCAGTAGCTGTGAACTGGGGCCCCTGAAAAGGCACTTTTGACAAACACCTGAGTTAATGCTGACATGGCTGGTCCATGCACCAGAATCTGAGAAACATCAAACAAGTCAAAATTCCTATGAATGATCAAAAGAGGAGAGACCTATTTACATGAACACTTTTGAAGAAGAATTCATGGCAAAGGAAAAGTTGGAAGGTTTGAGAATGTATTTTTCCTACGTTGGAAATTTTATGTGTTTTAAAAACTCTAATTATAAATATGGTCATCTTTGAAGAATTCATAATCTTTTGAATATTGATCTTCAGAAATATCTACATTATCAAATTTAAGTGGGGTTTACAAATATACTCTGGAAAACCCTTGTTTTATCTATTCTTTTCTTAGTGAACCCTAAGGTAAACTATGGACTTTGGGTAATTATGATGAGTCAATGTAGAGTCATCTTTGGTAATAAATGTAAAAGTAGTTTAGTGGATGATGTAGCTAATGGGGGAGGCTATGCATGTGTGGAGGCCGAGATATATGGGAAATCTCTGTACTTCCCTCTCAATTTTATTGTGAACCTAAAACTGCTCTAAAAACAGAAATTCTTAAAAAACAAGAATGAGAAGATTCGGAAAACAGAAGACATGCTATCCAAAACGAGTGAATATGAAAGTAGCATGAATTTCATGAGATGAATGAATACTTAACAAACAAACACTGAAAGCCTACATGAAAGAGAGAAAATCTAAGGCTAATGGCATGTTTTGAGGATTATGGGTATATGTTGATCACCACCCTCACTATTACTGTATTTCTCAAACCTTTTCCAAGTTAGAGTGCTAAAATCTGTGTGAATGGATTCTGCATTGATATAGCACAAGTACTGTGTATGTTCTATATGGTATTGCAACAGAGTGAATTGTTACTGTATTCATACTTTTAAAAATGTTGCTAACCCACACATCTATGGTCAGCTAATCTTCGACAAAGGAGCCAAGAACATACAATGGAGAAAAGAAAGTCTCTTCAACAAATGGTGTTGGGAAAACTGGGTAGCCACATGCAAAAAAATGAAAGTAGACCCTTACCTTACACCATACACAAAAATTAACTCAAAATGGATTAAAGACTTGAATGTAAGACCTGAAACTATGAAACTTCTAGAAGAAAACATAGGCAGTACGCTCTTCGACATCAGTCTTAGCAACATATTTTCAAGCACCATGTCTGGGCAAGAGAAACAATAGAAAAAATAAACAAATGGGACTACATCAAACTAGAAAGCTTCTGCACAGCAAAGGAAACCATCAACAAAACGAAAAGACAACCTAACAATTGGGAGAAGATATTTGCAAACCATACTTCTGATAAGGGCTTAATCTCCAAAATGTATAAAGAACTGATGCATCTCAACAACAGAAAAACTACCAACCCAATTAAAAAATGGGCAAAAGATCTGAACAGACATGTCTCCAAAGAAGATATACAGATGGCCAACAGGCACATGAAAAGATGTTCAACATCATTAACTATCAGGGAAATGAAAATTAAAACTACAATGAGATATCACCTCACGCCTGCCAGAATGGCTATAATTAACAAGACAGGAAACAACATGTGTTAAAGAGGATGTGGAGAGAAGGGAAGTCTCATACACTGCCGGTGGGAGTGCAAACTGGTGCAGCCACTATGGAAAACAGTATGGAGATTCCTCAAAAAATTAAGGATAGAACTACCATATGATCCAGTTGTTCCACAGCTGGGTATTTCAAGTGAAAGAACTTGAAAACACCAATGTGTAAAGATACATGCACCCCTGTGTTCATTGCAGCATTATTCACAATAGCCAAGACTTGGAAGCAACATAAATGCCCCTCAAGAGATGAATGGGTAAAGAAGATGTGGTATATATACACAATGCAATACTACTCAGCTGTAAGAAATGATGAAATCCAGTCATTTGTGACAACATGGATGGACATTGAGGGTATCATGCAAAGTGAAATAAGTCAGAGGGAGAAGGCCAAATACCGTATGATCTCCCTCATTAAGTAGTAGATAATAACAACAACAAACAAACATAGAGACAGAGATTGGATTTGTGGTTACCAGAGGGGAAGGGGGAAGGGAGGAGGGTGAAAGGGATAATTTGGCACATGTGTGTGGTGATGGGTTGTAATTAGTATTTGGGTGGTGAACATGATGTAATCTATGTAGAAATAGAAGTAGAATGATGTACACCTGAAATTTATACAATGTTATAAACCAATGTTACTGCAATAAACAAACAAAATAATAATAAAAAAAATGTTGCTAATAAAAAATGATGACAAATTGATTAAATTCCTTAATCATTAATAGATTAATAATTACACTTAACATTTCAATGGAGATTTGAAGGTTCTTTTATGATAACACAAAGATTTTACAGTTGCTTTAATTTTTTAACTGGACTAAGGTTCTTAAAAATGTTTTAAAATTCCACTAGCAATTATTGATCCCATTTATCCGCCAGGTATTTTGTGCAGCAGAGTTTCTGTATACTTCTTATATGTGACTGCTTCAGAAACACAAAAGGTAGTTATTAAAAATTCAGACATGGGGGCCTGATACACAGACAACTAACTCAGCACCTCTGGGACTGGGGTCCAGCATCTGCTTCGTAAGAAACTGGTTAGGTTGGTCTTTGGACTCAGGGGTTTGAGAACCAATGATGTAATTTTTGTGTAGGCGCGTGCAGAAGATGCAAAGGTGAATGGCCTAACCCTGCTCGCTAGAGTCTTTTGAATAATTTGGTGTCTTGACAAAATTTGGCATAATAATTACTCTTAATAAAAGGGGCTGGCATTTCTTATGTGTTAATATCATGTCTTTAAATGGTGTTTAAATAATAATTTTTTTTTTTGTGAGCAAGATCAGCCCTGAGCTAACATTCATGCCAATCCTCCTCTTTTTGCTGAGGAAGACCGGCCCTGAGCTAACATCTATTGCCAATCTTCCTCTTTTTTTTCCCCCAAAGCCCCAGTAGATAGTTGTATGTCATAGTTGCACATCCTTCTAGTTGCTGTATGTGGGACGCGGCCTCAGCATGGCCGGACAAGCGGTGCGTCTGTGCGTGCCCGGGATCCGAACCCAGGCCACCAGTAGCGGAGAGTGTGAACTCAACCGCCAAGCCACAGGGCTGGCCCCTATATAATCATTTTTAAGTGGTTCTAGATTTCTCCTATGAACTACTGGCATAAAGAAGATTCAAAACCTGTTTCTCTCGGGATGCACCACAGTGCACAAATTTCTCTGGGTTATGAGACTTATAATTATGCCCGAGACATGTTAATGTCTTAAAATTTCCTCATCAGTTATACTGGTCATTTGTACCTATAATAGAGCAATCCAAATGACTATTTTTTGCTTCCTTCTATCTATGTGAAAATTGATATTAAAGAACACACATTATGTCATTTGATTGACAAATCAGTCAGGCAGCATTTTAGTTTAAAGCAACACTTAAGAGTAGACTGATGGGTAACATGGCTTTGCATTCCAGTTTCATGTTGATTTTCTTTTTCTTCACAGATTTTCAATGTTTTTAAACACTGTTTTTCTAAAGACAATGTCAATCCAATCTTTTATGCTCAGGTTAATATCAAATGCTTTAAAATATGCTAAATATTTCAACTTTATTTTCATTTCCCAAAGGAAAACCATCTTTCTTTCCAAGTCTGTAACTGTAAAGAGACAATACTCTGGGCAGGCCCCGTGGCTTAGCGGTTAAGTGCATGTGCTCCGCTGCTGGTGCCAGGGTTCGGATCTGGGTGCGCCCCAACGCACCACTTCTCCGGCCATGCTGAGGCCGCGTCCCACATACAGCAACTAGAAGGATGTGCAGCTATGACATACAACTATCTACTTGGGCTCTGGGGGAGAAAAAAAAGGAGGAGGATTGGCAATAGATGTTAGCTCAGAGCCAGTCTTCCTCAGCAAAAAGAGGAGGATCAGCATGGATGTTATCTCAGGGCTGATCTTCCTCACAAAAAAAAAAAAAAAGAGAGACAATACTCTAACATTTCAAAGACAGCAATAGTAACATTTAGTAATAGTTTAAGGGAAAGAAGATATGTTGCTAGGTGAGACCCTTAAGAGAGACTGGGTGGGAGTGCATCTTCTCTAAACAGCAGCTCCTTGCGTGAAGCTGTTGAGGATTGAGAAAAGACTAGAGTCAAATGAGGGAGAGAAATAAGCTTATGAATCCCGGGCCATCACGCAAGGTCAGAAAGACAACTGGAGTCCACACTGTGTTGTGCTTCAGAGGAATCGGCTAACAGTAAAGACACCTTCACGTGTCAGAGGATTGGCTAAAGGTGGGGTGAGGAGTTTATTTCGGAGAAGAGCAGTGCTTGACATAGAGTAGGCATGAAATAAATATCTGCTGAATGAAGGAACAGCCAAATGAAAGCCGAAGCCCTGCCCAGTTTCTGGATGGCAGCTGGCTTCCAATGTCACACTGATCAGGGCAATGCCGACTGCAAGTTCTCCCAAGTATTCTCTGGTGTATTTGGGGCCAGAAAAGGAAGCCGTGAAACTGTGAGAAGGGGAATGCCAAGATTTGGCAGAAATTTGTCCGAAATGGTCTTTGAACTTTGGATAAAGGAAGCTTAAAGAAACAGAGGCAAGTGGGGTGGAGAGCCTGGGTGAATACGTTTAGAGTTGAATCACTAGGGATTAGAACAAGGCTGGCACAGAGGAGTCACTCAGTAAATGTGTATTGATCATTCTCAAGGCCAGGGACATCTGTGGCATATGATTATATCCTATGCTAGGCGATGGAGAATCAGAAATGAATAAGACACAGTCCTTTGCCATAAGTGTAAGACACAGTCCTTGTCAGCATCAGAGCAGGAGTGGGGGACAAGCGCGAGCTTAGAGGGACCCATGACCTGCCACCACAACTCACTTCTTTCTCTAAGTTTGGATATGATTCCCCCCCATCCTCGATGTCCCCATGTAGAGTAAAGATAGGATCAATGCCACTGCCTGTGGGATTGTGCAGATTATCCAACCAGTGGAGCCTCCTAGCATGCGACTGCCCACAGGAAGCGCACGCTTTCCTAGTCCTTACGATAGGTCGTTCTACTTGCGGAGATTTTTCCCTAGGGGGTCGAATCACCAAGAGGAGCTGCCTTGTTGAAAAAGTTCACCCAGAGAAGATGGCTTTTTCTACTTCATATGAACGTGTTATTGTGCTAGAGGCAGTCCTGGGTGGTCTGGATTGGCAGAATCTTGAAGGAACATGAGCTCCCCTGGAATCGCAGGTGCAGAGGGTTCCTCCGTGTAAGAGATGGAAGATGTACTTGCTCTCATGGAGCTCACATTGTAATCGTGGAGACAAGATGACTTCAGGGAGTACTGACTACCATGAAGAAAACAAAAAGGAGTAATGGAATAGAACTGACTGGGGCAGAGGTGCTGCTTGAGATGTTCCAAGATAGTTTCTAAGCTGTGGATAATGAAAAGAAGTGAGCAAAGCAAAGATCCAAAGCAGCATTCAGTGCAGAAGAAAATCCTCAAATTACAAAATAAAAGTTTATTATTCTATTTATTGGGAAACAGTGATGAGTCACAAATTCATCAAGATAAATAGAAAAACAAAGGTAACCTAAGATTGCTGCATTTTGAAAGGACCTAACACTATCACCTCAAATCCTTTCAATCTCTCACTTTCCCCTAAAATCAGTACTCATGGGTACCTAGATAAAGTATTAAACCTAAGGAAGATTCCAGTGTATTTTGCGTTAAATCTCACATGTTGTGATATAATTACATTGCATTTACATGACAAAAAAAGTAGACAAGTTAAGGAGTTTTAGCCAGGAGACAATCAGGCGAGCACAGCAGACTGTGGAGTGGGTGGAGGGAGGGGATGGAGAACAGACATAGTCAAATCATTTTGCCTCTTTTTTTTTTTTTAACATAACTGACCACTCTATCCCACATGAAAAATATCTTGGGTAACAACAAAAAATGCTAACATCATCTTTTCTTGTTTTGGAAGCTATCTGATAGATGTAGCCTAAAAATATCTACAAAACTGAAATTTTATATTTATCTTTGACAGTTTTTTGCTGGCCTTAATGAGAGTGCTGATGACAGATAATAATTAGATATATTTCTCGTGAATGTCACATCATTTAAGAAAAGGGGGAAATGAATTCAAAGATATTCCTATATCTAGGTATGTTATAGAAATATTCAGGGGAGTGAGTTATCTAATGTGTGAGTTCAGCAAGCTATAGGAAGTGAGGAATATGATTCTGAGTGACACCATCATTGGGAATAATATTAGAAAGAAATTTGCTTAGCCAGAAGTCAATAGAAACTCTGATTTTCCAAAATCCATCCAACATACAAACTTATTTATTGCCCAACTTCTGTAGCACTCTTGGGAGACTGTTGCAAGCATGCACTGGTGATCACACACCAAGGCAAATAATATGGTTGTGAGTTGAGTAATGTAATACACACAAATACGTATTTGTCCTTGAGTTGAGTAATGTAATACACACAAATACATATTTGTCCTTGAGTTGAGTAATGTAATACACACAAATACATATTTGTCCTTGAGTTGAGTAATGTAATACACACAAATACATATTTGTCCTTCCTTGGTAAACAAATAGGCTGGATAGTAAACACATCATATTTCTTATTTATTTAGTATAATTCTGTATTTTCAATACACCCTGACATTTCATCTCTCTTTTGTTTGAAATTTTATATATTTCATTTATTGATCAACCACGGGAAAAGCAAATATGTGTCTACCTTTACTTTGAAAAATGGCAAAGGCAAATATACAACATAAGACAGCTTTGAAATTAATTCACCTTTTAATAAAGTAGCCATGTCTTGACTACATTCTAAACATAGAAATAATTATTGATATTTGAATTACTAGGATTTCCTCCATTATGTGCAAAGTGGTCCAGTTTTACAATTAGATATAATTATTGAGAATATCAACGCCATCATTAGGCTGGTATAAAAAAAAGAGCTTGTGGTATCCATTCAGGATATGCAAGACACAACTGGGTAACAAGTGTCAAAAAACACAATACACTGTGGACTAAGCAAATAGCGGAGTCATAGGCTCTCTTATCTCTTCTGTCTTATCTGGAAAGTCCCAGGGTAGGATGGTTTCAGCTTTGGTTAATCCAGAGGCTCAACAATAAAATACAGTGTTTTCCATTAATATAAATTACAGAATTTGAAATAAACAGTAAGCCATAGTTAAGGTTCAATAGACTTTTCCCCATAATATCAATCTTGTCTCCTTTCTTTTTACCTACTTAGGTTTTTATGATTTCATGGATACCCGGCTTCTGGCTTTGTGTTTGAACATACTAAAGGATCTTTTCTGACCTTTAAATTAATCAACCCAAAACAGTAGAAAAAATTTGAAATGGCAACTCAACAAATATTAAATGTCAATCATCTTTCCGGAACTTTTAATAAATATTTAAATATCATAGACTTTACTGAAATTAGAAGCACTTTAAAAATTTCTCTTATTTTTACTTTCTTTTGTTCCCTTTCAAGTATTTGTTTTCTCAATATATACCCCTCCAACCCGTTGCACCTGCAGGACTCATGCTCACATGGGGCAATAATGACATCACTCCATCTGCTTAGTCTGCAATGTTGCTGACAAACTTAGAGACAAACATAAACGCATACACCATTACACATGCACCAAAGTGATGGTAAGTCGCTCATGGAAATAAGCGTTAAAAAAGACTTTGGTAAAATGTACACAAAAGAATAGACTCATTTATTAATAAAAAATAAACTATGATGTAATTCTGATTCAATTAATACTAATACTAAGCTATTAAATTTTTACTGGTCTCACTCCATTCACACCCTATTTGAGTTCACCTAGCACACCATCACTGATTAGTGTTATTAAAACTATAATTGTTATCTGATGTAATGTGTAAGGGCTTCCAAGAAATATTCCCTCATTGGCTGGGATAAATTTCAAATTATTTAGCCCAATTAAAATCCCTGTATATTTAAATCATACAATGTAATACTTGGCACCAAGTAGATATTTAGGAAACATTTATTTCAATTATTCTTCGTTTCTTTCATAATATAGCTCTAATAAGTGTTCTTCTTCCCTTCCTTCATTTCATCCTCTTTTTCTCTCTCTCTCTTTTTCTAATTCCTTCCATAGCTAATGCCTTACAGCAGTGCCCTACACTTGATTCTCTTTAGTGGCAGTTTTCAACCTTGGCTGCACATAAGAATCACTAGCAAACCTTTTAAAACATTCCACCTCTGGAGACTCTGATTTCATTGGTGTGGAATGAAGACTGATCATTGGTATTTCTTAAAAATTTGCAGGAGATTATAATGGTTTCTAAATTAGAAGATAGACAAGTAAATAATTGTGACACAGTGATAGGCGATCTAGAACAGAAAAACTCAGTAGATGTTAAGGTGAATATGCCTACTCCCCCCTCAAGATGTGGAGTAAGGATAACTCTTCCCAGGAGAAATGATTCTCGAGCTGGACAGGAAGGAAGGACACACTGACAGTTGGAAGAGGCAAGGGAAAAGGAAGAAGAGCTTTTATATAAAGAAGAAAGGGTAAATGAAAACATGAAAAGTTTGGAATTGCCCTAGCTAGGTAAACACATCAGCAAATAATGAGATAAGAGGCCAAAAAAATAAGCAGGGGCTGAGCTTGGTGTGCCAAACAAAGTGGTGGATTCTATCCTAGAGACTTAATAGGAGATTAGTAAGATCAGATATAGCTTTTGGAAATACGACCCTGAGAAAATTATGATGGATGAATTGAAGGGCATCTAGAATGACATCAAGGAGGCCAGTCAGGATGTCTTGCAGTAATCCGGGGGAAAAATGAAGGAAGAGGGATGAGGGGAAGGATGAGACAAATGGTTAAAAAAAAGTGAAAGATTGAGAGGAGGCAAATACATCCTCAAGGTTTCCAGCTTGAGCAATTAGTAGAAAAGTACAGTCATTCTTCAGGATAGAAAATATGGCAAGAGAACAAACTTTAGAAAGAAGCTGTGATTTCCATTTGTACAAGTTGTATTTTAGATGTCTGAAGAATAACCAAGTAGAAAGATAGGTTTAGCAAGCAGATTTATAGATCTTGATCTCCAGAAAATTCTGAGCTAAAAATAAAACATAGAAGTCATCTAGGAGGGGAATGGATCTCTTTGTGGAGGAAATTCCTTAGGGAAGAGCATGTAGATTGAAATGAGAAGAGAAGCAGAGACAGAGAGCAACAGAACACCACCATTTTGTTGCTTGTACCCACTCACGTGCGCTTCTCTTTCTGTGTCACTGGAAAGTGGGTGTCTAGCCAGAGATTGCATTTCCCATGCACTTAGGAGTGGCTGAGTGACTGGTTTTCATCCAGGGAACATGAGCAGAAGTTACATGTGTCATGTCGATGTCAAGGCTTTCAAGAAGAGTGTATGCTTTTTTTGCAGGTGTTTTTTTCCTTCCTCTACCTTATTTCAAACAATGATAGGATCCTAAAGCATAGAGCCAGAAAATGAAAGGTCTCTTAGTCTCTGAATAACCACAGAGTGAAAAGCCACCAAGAACACCAGCTTTGCACCGTTACATGGACAAGAAATAAACCTCTCTTGTGCTAAGTCACTGAAATGACCACAACAAATACAATGCTTCTTTGTACCATATTGCTCATCAGATCTAGTCTCCCCTTTCTACCCTATACATATAAGTCCTATTTCTCCTTCAAAGCTCAGTTCAATTTCCTCCCTTTCATGAATTTTTTTAACCATGGCAACCCTCAGTGATGATTTTCTCTTCTGAAATCTTAGCATGATTTTTGGTCATTCATTTGGCAAATAATCATGCTTTTTGACATGTGTTATAATTTTAATTAACTTTTCACCTATTTTTGATTCATCTCTCTCTCTGGGATAGGCAAGCAGGCTTGCATTCAGTATATTTTTCATTAATTATTTTCAAAGGCTGCAAAATGTTTTTCTTTCTCCATCAAAAAAAAAAAAAAGACACGTTCTAAACTAAACTCCCAAATAAAGAAGAAAATGGGGGATTTTTGAATTTTATTGTTGATTGAACAATTATGTGAAAGCTATGTGCTTGGAAAGGGAACTAAGCTTGTCTGTGTTTGTGCTTTGAATAATAAGGATTATATTCTAGGAGAACTATTGTTCTATGGAACCAACTAGATTTCTGTGTTCCTTAATCAGCCATCTTGAGCCTTTACCTTACCTTTATTTTTGAAATAATCATAGAACTCATCAGATGTATTACAAGTATGGCATTCAGTTTTTGATTTTGTAAACATTAACTAAAATTGGTAGTAAATAATTTACATTGTTTTGTATTATGTATATTTTTCTTAGGCTTGCTGTCATTATACATTTAGACCAACTAGTTTTATTCTCTCATAAGATTATGATGAAATTTGATATTATATACAACATTAACTTTATCTTTCAAAACCTATCAAAAATATGCTTCGTGGTATAATGCAAAGTGTTAGATTTCTCCAGTTCTAGGTTAATGGTTGGAATTAGTGGTGGATGACAGAGCATTCTGTTCCCTTTGGATATAGAAGTGGACATTTCTATGCCAGGTCTCACACATCCTATAAGCCATCATCTCTGAAAGGACTTTGGCCTGTAGCCCAACAAAGTTTTATTCCCAAGTTTGCAGCTAAAATAAATGACTCTCCGTCTTTATTTCCCATCTATCAGCTGCATGGTAGACTATAGGGCTAATTTGTTACCCTACCCTTTTGGAAAAAGAAAAGGTGATAAATGGTTTAATTAGATTTCCTTTTTAGAAGAAATCATTTCTGCAAATGGGAGGCTGTGGAAATCATGCCTAAGGGACAGAATTAGGAAAGGAAAATATTTTTCTAGAAAAATCATCAAAGTGTCATGACCATAGCCCAAGAATGATGAGACAGAAAGAGTGTGTGTTGTTTATGACCACACTGCCGCAAAGGCCCTTATTCCATGACAACCATTTCAGTGAACAAGAATAACGGGCCAGAAGATACTTTTAGAATATTTCACTGCTTCTATTGCAATGTTAAATCTTTATTTGACTTTGTTATTTGTCACACAGAAGTCTGTACTTCAAAAGAAAAATGGCAGAACTTTCAAATGGATCTTCCAGCACATATATTCTCCCTAGCAGGGTGCCAATGTGTTTGTAATCAGGGTGCAGCATTGTTCGGCCTCCTTAGGTTAAGACCCCAGTGGGGGAAGGGAAAGTCGGATGTGAAGCAGAGTCGGCTACAGCATTTCCAGCTTTTCTATCCACAGCATCTGAAATCTAGTGTTACCTTGGCTAGAAGGGTAGCTAAGTATTTTAAAACTGACAAAAAAGCATTGACAGATAAACGTTTTTATTTATAGTTCCTGAATCATTATAACTTAAAATGATTTGAACACGCCAGTACCTAAAAGCACCATCTAGAGGATGGTGTTAATATTTTAACGTTCGTGAATTCTGAGCCACAATTGTCCCATTTGGTTTACGGGAAATTAGTAGCTTACCTTCCAAGTGTAAATAGAGAATAAGGTTTCCCTGATCACAAGCATATGGATCTTTCTTATAGGATGAGTTCCATGCTTAGATTTGAATAAAATTCATAGGTTTATAGTAATAGAAATTTTCATATTAATTTTTTCTAGTAGAAATGAAGAAGCATTGGAAATAATAAGTTGTCAAAATGAATTCTAAAGAAACCTCACGTCTGGTAATTGAATATCACATAAAACCACATTGTAAGTGACGGATTCATAATTCCAGCCCTTTTCCCTCTAGCCACCAGGAAAAATTAATACCCTTTAACCATCCAGTAGGAAAATATATTCTTAACTTCTATCAGTGTTTTTGAAACTTTCAGAATCTGTAGACCACTCTGTTGATGATGATGTATACACAGATGACAGATTTTAGATAAAAAATAACTCAACAGGTTCATCATAACTTTTAATATGAAAATTAAATATATTTCAAAAGTAAAATTAACAATAGCCTTTTAAAATCATGGATGGATAATGTTATAGGAACCTTTCACCGAGGTATTTGTTTCAGGCTCAGTAATGAGTACTTTGGACCAAAAATCAAGTTCTATATATTATGTAAGGATCATCAGAGTGTTTTTTCTTCCTATTTATTTCTGCTGAATTAGAAAATTCAAGGTCAAGATGACAGAGCAGGAATGGGAACCAGCATTGGGGGAGAGGGTGTGAGCATAAGGGTGTGAGCATAATGGTGTGAGCATAATGGTTTGCAGTGTGAGCAAACCGGAGACTGGTTTTGCCATTTATGAGCTGTGCGTCCTTGAGCCAGTTTTTTGATCTCTCTGTGCTTTTTTCTTTAGCTGTTCAGTGAAGATAATAATAGCGCCTACATCCTAGGGTTTTGGTGAAAAATTAAAGCAATTAATATAGATAAAGTTATCAGAAGAGTGCCTGGCGCATAGCAAGTGTTCAGGAAAAAATAGCTCTTGTTATTTGTTGATTCTGTTAGATCAGAACCAAAGTTAAGCCTGTGCATGACAGGGTGGCCACTCCAGTGGTTTGTAACCCATGTCCATTCTAATTGGTGAGGCATGTGTCATAATAGTTGTTGAATAGTATATTCACATGGAACATGTGTATATTCCCCTGTATATTCACATGGAACATGGATATAAGTATTACAGAGAGATTTCTCATTGAGCACTGCTCTCTAGCACTCCAGTGACAAGAGATGTATAAGCACTTAAAAGCTGGATGCTTGTCAGTTTCAAAATAGAAAAGTCCACTGGCTTTGCAGAGCAACAGTTAGAAAGCCATAGGATGAGAAAGGCCCAGCCACCGAAAGAAGCTCCAGAGGTGAGGCAGTGATGGGGCACAGCGGAAAGGACAGCTGCGGCCACTCCCACCTCACAGCAGGTGCAATAGATCGGAGGTGGTCAGAACGCTGTGGGCAGAACGTGATTGGCGGAGAACAGTGCAGGGGCCACAGTACTCCACAAAAGCACATCTTATTGGGGAACTATGGGTATCCCAGAGGCATAACTCACCCTTTGTCTGATGGAATCAGTATGTCAGCACCATTCTAGTGGCCCAGTCTCACACAATCCTATGACAGGAATATCATGCAGGTCAGTAGAAGCTCTCCTAGAACCGGCCTGATTACAAAAGATCATACTCAATTCTTTGTTTCTGAAATTGAAGAGCCTTGAAGAAGTAATGAACTTATTAATAATGATTTCTTCCTCTGCTAATTTAAGAGAATTCCACTACGTTATAATACAATGATGAACTTTGAACACCTTAACACGGACGTTTCTTGAATGCACGAGTAGCTATATTGATAGCTTTTCTCTTAGATTGACATAATAAGAGTAACAATGAGAGAAAACACTTGAAATGAGATGATATTAATCAAAACCACATCTTTCCAATGGCTTGGCATAATTGCCATGCTCTTTGAGACAGCCAGGAAATTACTAACAAGAAACAAAGACAAGATTTTGGCTGTGCCCAATCATCAACTCCTTGACCTTTCAAAAGCTGAAATCCTGGCTAAAGGATTTGAAAGTGGTCTTCTTTAGGTGACTGCCTATGGTTTCCAAGGCAGTATAAGAATAACTGTAATAATGAGGCAGGAAGATGCATACTGCATGTACACATTGCTCTTCCCTGATTGGCTCTAACGGGATGGCTTGGAGATTGGAAATCCAGTCTCTCCATTTAGAGTAAATTAACAAAAAAATTCACGTTTCAGTCAAGCAGATCATTGTATGAAACTAATTGGTAACAGATGCCATTAGCTGCAAAAAAAAAAAAAATAGTATAACAAATCAATGAGAAGCTAACCATGCAAATTATGGTCCAATTAGATTCAGACTCTAATAGGTGCATGTGGAAAATGTTTTTGTGCATCTGATGCACCTCCACCCAGCATCTTCTTCTGCCTCCTGACGCTGATACCCCAACCTCTGTGTCCTCAGGGTGAATACTGGGAACTGAGAATGCTCAGGTCAGAGTGATTACTGGGAACAGAGTTAACAAATTTCTTCTATCTTAACGAGAACTTTTGTGGAACTTACTCTACCTCAAAAAGGCTTTTAGTAAAAGGTCATTCACTTAGCGCACTCAATTTGGATTTACGGAGAATTTCAATAGTTTCCAGGTATATCAGAGACACTTAAATGTCATCATCCCAGGTTCCATAAAACATTTGAAGGAGATCAAGTCTTCTTAGCTAAGGATTTTATTCCATCAATGAAATTATGGGAAATAGGAAACCAGTACTTTCGGCCAGAAGGAAATAAACATGTAGTCCACGTCCTAGTTTAAGAAAGCAGTAAATGCCTAAAACAAGTTGTATTAGCTCCTAATGCCACCTTAAAGAGATGTCCAGAATACACAGGTAATGCCATTTTACTCTCCCACAAATTATGTATGAGAGTCCTAGTTGTTCTACACCCTTGCTAATATTTGATGTTGTCAGTTTTTAAAATTTTAGCCTTTCTAGTAGGCATGAGGTGGTATATCATTGTGCTTCTAATTTGCATACCCTTAACGTGTAATGATATAGGATACTGTTTTCATGTGCTATTTTCTTTCTGTAATTTTTAAATTCCGTGTTGCCCCTCCCTGCTACTACATTATGAGTTGCTAGAGGGAAGGAACTTAACGATTGCTGACTTATTTTGTGAAAAAAATATTTCATCTTCATATATAACCTTCTATCCTGTTCTCCTCATATGCCACACCTTTCTTAGCTATTCTTTTTACACCTCAGCCTTCTCCTTCCAGGAGTCTTTGGTAGGAGCCCAGAGAACTGTCTAGCTTGGGTGCTAAGTTACTATCTGCGACAGCCACAATATTCTCTCATCCACTTCTACTTCCAGATTTTATGTAACAAATAAAACGATTTAATTACCAGTTGGAGCAATAAAATGCATTTGTATGCCTTGTGTTGTTTAGGTTATTTATTTAAATAATATAAAAATATTTATGATTCATTTTTATAAATTTTAAGAAAATATTTTATCTAAAAGTCAGAATAATCTTTATGGTGCTCTTCTGCTTCTGTTTTCCCATTTTCCATTGTAGTAGATATTAATATTGTAATTTATTTCAATATGTTCATGTTTAATATAAAGACATCTGTAATATAATTATACCTTTAAAAGCCTCGATTTCTTTATGACATAACAGGCAAGAAATACAGATGATGTAATCTTATTTGCAAAAAAGCAAGTTATTTTAAAATGTTGCTTCTGGGCCGGCCCCATGGCTTAGCGGTTAAGCGCGCGTTCTCCGCTGCTGGCAGCCCAGGTTCGGATCCCAGGCGTGCACCGACGCACCGCTTCTCCGGCCATGCTGAGGCCGCGTCCCACATACAGCAACTAGAAGGATGTGCAGCTATGACATACAACTATCTACTGGGGCTTTGGGGGAAAAAAAATAAATAAATAAAATTATAAAAAAAAATGTTGCTTCTGCATTAGGACATTCAAATGAAAATATTTTCTAAATAATCTATATAAAATAACTGGTATTTTTATCCTAAAATATTATCAGTCATTTTTATGTTGGGCCTTTGTATACACCAAATGAACTGCCGGGCATTTAAAGAGGTGCTATTTGTCCTAAGTGTTGTGAGGGTTAGGGCTGGTGAAGAGCTTTGAGCTCCAAAAGCAAACACAGAAATGCTCACCAGTGCTGGTAAGTCACCCAGGCCAGGAAGCTGAACAGTCACATCCCAAATATCCTTTTAGAGTGTTGCCAATGCCACCTCACATTTCATCTGCTGCCCTTGAACTCCCTTGTTTTTGCTTAAAAATTCTGCGTTATTGCAATGCTTCCAAACATAAACCACAGTATCGTTTGTTTTTTTTTTTTAATTTTATTTGTTTATTTTTTCCCCCAAAGTCCCAGTTGATAGTTGTATGTCATAGCTCCACATCCTTCTAGTTGCTGTATGTGGGACGCAGCCTCAGCATGGCCGGAGAAGCGGTGCGAAGGTGCGTGCCTGGGATCCGAACCAGGGCCCGCCAGCAGCGGAGCGCGTGCACCTAACCGCTAAACCATGGGGCCGGCCCAGTATTGTATGTTAATACAGTCCTAATCTTTAGTCATTTATTTCCTAATTGTCCCTTCATTCCACAAAGCTGTAAAAATTCTATCATCTTTGATAGTAGGTGAAATTAGTATGATGGTTCAGCAGTAGTCTATCTGCCAGGGAGGCGAAAGCAGCAGCCAGCGCCTATGGCTCAGAACCACTGTTAAGGGTTTTACTTTTTACCACATTAATCCCTGCAGAAATCCGGAGGTCATGATTATCCTAGTTTTTGCTAAGAACTCACTACAGTTTAGAAAGATTTAAGAAATTGCTTGAGACTGGAGGCCTCAGTAAGTGTTGGAGCAAGGATTCAAAACCCAGTTATGCTGCCCCAGAACCACTGGACTTGTCGCTGTATAACATTATCTGCCAACGAGTAATCAACTTTTCCTCAGTTACCTCAACGGACTGATTTCATGGCGTTGAATTCTTTTCTCCCCATAATCCCACCAAAGGGAAGTTCAACTCCAAAACAGTTTAGAGCTATTTTTTATGCTATAACACACACCAAGGCAATAGGTTTACCAAAGAATTTACTCCATCGTGATTAAAAAAGCAATCTGTTCTGTAAGTTGTCTTTAGTCGTGTGGATCAGGTAATAAGTGGACAAACTAGATGAAAATTCAACAGTGCTCTGATCCTGGCAAAATTTATTTTTGTTTACTCTTCTTCCCTCTCCTAGACAATAAGTTTTCAAACAAATTGAAATCATAAAAATCTTTACTTACATGTTTTCCTTTCCTCTCACCCCACAAACAATAGTAGATATTGTTGACAAACCATGTTTTAAAAATACATCATCTCTTCAATGGATTTTTTTCAAATATTTATTTTGTGCAATATACAATACTAATATTAATCATAGAAAGTTGATAAAATTTCTGGTATTAAAAATACACATGAGGGGCTGGCCCGGTGGCGCAAACGGTTAAGTGCACGCGCTCCGCTGTGGCGGCTCAGGGTTCGCCGGTTCGGACCTGGGGCGCACACCAACACACTGCTTGGCAAGCCATGCTGTGGCGGCGTCCCACATAAAATAGAGGAAGATGAGCATGGATGTTAGCCCAGGGCCAGTCTTCCTCAGCAAAAAAAGAGGAGGATTGGCAGATGTTAGCTCAGGGCCAATCTTCCTCACCAAAAAATAAATAAATAACTAACTAAATAAATAAATAAATAAACACACACATGAAAAGATTAAAAGTTCAGAACAAAATAAGGAATATTATAAATTACAGATTCTTCATGCAATCACAAATCTTTAGATGATGTTTCATTTCATCAATGAAGAGACAAAATGACTAAGCCAACTTTAACCAGTTTTAGAAAAAAAATATATGACTTTTTAATAAACTTTGTTATAGACTGAATGTTTATGCTTCCCCAAAATTTATGTTGAAGCTATAACCCCAAATGTGACTGTATTTGGAGATAGGGCCTTTATGGAAATAATTAAGGTTAAATGAAGTCATAAGGGTGGGGCCCTGATCTGACAGCATTAGTGTCCTCATAAGAAGTGACACCAGAGAGCTTGCCCTCTCTCTGCCTCCGCATGCATGCACCAAGGAAGGGCCACATGAGGATGCAGAGGGAAAGTGGTTGATGCTGCTGCCCAAGGGGAGGTGTCTCACCAGATACCAGGCACCCTGCTGGCACCCTGATCTTGGATTTCCAGCCTCTAGAAATGTGAGAAAATAAATGTCTATTTTTTAAGCCACCCAGTCTATGGTATTTTGCTATGACAGCCCTAGCAGACTAATACAAACTACTTATAAAAGGTTTTTACAAACATCTTTCAGTCGTAATTAATTTTAAATCATAGAAAAATTGCAGAGCTGATGGAAATTTCATTGACCTAGGGGCAGACACTGAAAGGAGTCCCTCAGGATACATTTCCCCTTCTTCCTTTGCTAATAGAACTCCTCAACTTAAATGGCTGCCTGCCTATCCTGAAAAAAAATCTATAATTTCTAAATGTTTTTACAGCTACGTGAGGCCCTAATGTTCTGCCAGTGGGCTCTAAGTGGAGATGAAATGTCCAATTTCTGGATCCTGTCCTTAAGGAAAGGAGACATGCTCTCTACTGCTCCTTCCACCTCTGTGCTGGTGGGATGCAGAAGTGATGGCAGGAACTAGAGAAGCCATGTTGTACATAAAATGAAGAGGGTGTTGAAGAAGGCAGAAAGAACATGTTAGAAGGTCCTAGATGATTATGGGAGTTATCACCTATGCCCTGGACTATACATCCAAACCTTTGGAAGAGACAGAAATAGACTTTCACCTTGTTTAAGCAACTATTTCACTAGTGGTTCTATCCTGACTGATATGACCCTTACATTCCTCTCTTTATGTGGTGTCTTTCTTCACACCCTAAAATGACCCCCATGAAACACTGATTGAACACTAATCATTTTTTTTCTGAAAAAGATTGGTAAACTCTTCAGCTCCCCAAATAATTGGCAGATTATTTAACCTTGTTGACAAATAAGAGTCAAACATTCAGAAGTATATGTCAGAGGCTGGAAAAAAAAAAAAAAACAACCAACAGTAAAACCTTCTGGTCTTAGTCTCATAGTTTTTCTGGTTCTATTGAGCTTTCAAAATGAAAAATTAAAGGATGGTTATTAAAATATTTCAATATATTTCTAATGACAAGTGCTTTTACTTAACCAAACTTTAAGCTAATAAAATGTATTTTTATTCCCAATTCTGATATCCAAGTAATATAGCTAAATGTAGAAGAAAAAAATAAAAGGCAAGTTTTCTTTGTTCTTTATTAAAAGAACCGGCATGCATTTCATTTTTTATAAAATTAAATGCCTTTCAAAATCAATGTCTATTGGGAATACATTTTAAATCAATGCCAGGTTTGCCCTTTGCCTACCAAAAAGACTACAGCAACAATGACATCACTTCCCTGATGCTGAAAAACGGCTTCAAATTCAGTAGTAACTGTTGCAAACTCATTTGTTATCCTTTGTTCACAGAAGCAGAAGTGACAGAATTATCCTTGCCAATTGCTTTGATAAATATTATTCCTTTGGGATTAAACATTCCTGAACTCTTTTCTGCTTTACTGGTCTCTTTCAGGCTATCCTTTTGACAAAGCCTAGATTCACAACTGTGTGTTTGGTTTCTTTCCACTGTTTGGAGATTCTGGTTAAATTTTCTGGTTACTTTCTAAACATGCTCTACTGCTTAGAGCTTTTTCTCTCATTCTTTAAAGGATAATAACTATTACTATAGATGAATACACAGCATTATTGTAAAATGACATGGACAGCACGCAATGAATGTGTCTGAGAATTTTATTAGTGTTGTAATCCCGTCACTTGTATAAGTAATCTTTGCTTTTCAGATGGATTTCCTTTAAATAAGAAAAAATTGATCATTGCTATATTTTAAAAGGAGCTTAATAGTTTACCATTTTTAATTCTGGATTTGGGTTGAATTTGTTAATACATAATAAATTACATTCTTCCTTCTGGTTTCTGGTGAATTGGGCAAGACACAAACCAACATATTGAGACGATTCTGGATGTGATTCTGCAGTCCCCAGCATTAGTAGTGACTGTGTATTCCTCTGTGTCTTAGCCCTGTCTTTGCTCAACTAGTTCGTAACTTATTTTTTAATAAATGCTTCATTTTAAGCTATTAGACAAAAACCTCCAATATATTTCAATTTGAATTTAAAAATATTCTATTCATATTTCTGAGGTTCCTTGGAATAAGTTGACTGTTCGTAATAATCTTTAGCATTTTGATCATTTCAACTTATTGAAACTTTATTGATCAGGACTAATGTATAAATTTCACTGCCCTGACCAAGCAAGTTGGATGATTTGAGCAAAGCTTCAAAAAAAGACACCCATGGCAAATTGGTATAGTAGATGAGCTACAATGACACAATATTCTTTCAATTTAGTCTGTTCTCGCTGGTTCTCTGAATTAAGAAATAAAATCCACATAGACAAAATATACCAGAACTAAAGTAAAAAGGCAGGAGGAAGAAACACTATTTTTTCCAAATTACTGAATAGTAGAATTTGCATTATGTTTGGAGATCAATAAAACTGGACCTTATTTGTACATGGATTAAAGATGTTCCAGGAATATTTTGGAATAAAAATAAACATTGTGATTAGACCCCCCAGGCTTAAGATTAGACAAGCTCAAAGCAAATTAAAGACACAGATAGCACATCCCAGGTGGGTTGGAACAAACACTTATTTTTCTGAATGCTCATAATTCAAAGTTTTTCCACCTACTGTGTTCTCACAGTTTGAACTGCATGAAACCAACATTTATACTGATCCATCTCTTCCAACACTCACCCTCAAACCTCCCCATTTTCATCTACAATAAACAACCTACACCTAATTATGTGTAATTATTTTCAGAGGGCATTTGTAAACGTGTTTTGGTTAGACACGCCTGCTTCGTATTAGTGATGGGAAAAGTTTTTTCATATCTTTGTCATATTATAAAGTCCAGATGAATGTGTGTTCTTTGCCTCAAGGTATCATCCTTTGAAGGCCATTTTGAGGATTTTTACTAGTACCTTAAATGTAATGGATTGTGTACATTATGCTTTGATGTATAGGACTCATGGAAAATGGGTATAATGATGGATAGGCTCACACTTCCCCCAAATAATGGATAAAACAGTTTTTGAAGAGGGAAAAAGTATTTGTTTTTTATTCAATTAGTTCTTTAAGTCACATTTTAATATGTAAAAAGGTACTATTCATAATTTTATGTCTACATCACTAATATAGTCAGATGTTGGAGAAAATTTTATAGTTTTGCTGTGTGCATGTAATAAAGTACTATTAATTTATCGTACAACCCCCTTCCTCCCTCCTTTTTACCCTTCTTTCCTTTCTTCCTCCTGATATATAATTCTTGAATATCCACTGTATGCAAAGCATTGCTCTATATTGCTTAATTAAAAGGATATGATTTGTTAAAGAGATGTTTAACTTCAATCCAGGACTCTTTCGTCTTCTAGTTCCCACAGAGGGATTTTCTCAGAGATTCTCTTACCAGACATTTGGCCCCAGGGCCATGTGGTTTCATGTAGAACATGGGGCTCTCAAGCTCTGAAAAAATTGTTTATTAATGCCTGTGGAATGACTTTTTAACAATGTAACTGTCCTTCCCCCAACCCATCACTGTTACCTCTTCCTTTCCCTTTAGTCATTACTGTTTCTGTTCTCTTGATTCTTCCCAATAACTATGATGACTTTTCATCCTTGCAGGGGAAAGCAAAGGTATGTTTAGTCTGCACCCAAAATTTGCCTTGCCTTTTTCCACATTTGCAAATGGCTTTAATCCTTCCTAATCAAATCATCCTCCCTATCACTCTCCATATCACTAAACTTCAAAGTACTTGTGACAACTCTGAAGCAAAGAGACTGGAATTATCCTACCTGGATAGAACCCTTCTACTTTAATGTGTCTAACATTGAACATTTTAATTTTTGTACCACGAGCAATCCTCCCCTACTTCTAAACCTTGGTCAGTGCTCTCATCATTTCTCTAGTCTTCAAGGTTCAATTTCTTGGCATTTTCTTTGATTCTCCCTATCCTTATGTCTCCACCTGTCCAAATATTCACAGCTCTGGCCAATGATTCTTTCTTTCTTTGGCTTCAGGTCTTCAGCATTCAGATTTTATTCCTGCTTCTGTTCCTTGCGTCTAGAGTGGCATTGTCGGTATGGTAGCCACCAACCATATGTGACCATTGGTCACTTGAAATGAGGGTAGGAAAGCAATAAATAAAATTTAATTAAATTAATTAATTTACTTTAAATAGCCACTTGTAGTGAGTGGCTATTGTATTGGACAGCATAGTTTTACAGAATAAAATCCTAGGTTTAAAAAATAAAATTATTAAAATAAACGAGTTTTTTATGGAAACAAAGAAGACTTTTTAAAAATGGGGTGATAGAAAATTGAAAATCGTGGGGTCTTTGTCCTGGAATATGTTTGGGAAGAAAATGAACAACCCCCAGTCTTCAATGATTTAAAACTGTACTGTCCAATATAGTAGCCTCTATCATATGTGGTTATTTAAATGTAAATTAATTAAAGTTAAATAACATTATAAATACTGTTCCTCAATTATACTAGCTATGTGTGAAGCTCAATAGCCACAGGTGGCTACTGGCTACATATTGGAGAGTGTAGAATGTTTCCATCAGCCTGGAATGTTTGTTTGCTCATCACTTATCTAGAGTCTATTAGACCATCAGGTACAGATTGTTATCACAGCCTTCTTATTTATTGTCTTGCCTGCAAGATCTCTCCTTTAAATAAATTATAGAGTCAGATTAATTTTACCCAAGTATTGCTTGGTATATACCTGGACCAAAAAATCTTACAAAGTATTCCGCTGACTAGGAGTTAATGTCATAACTTTGGACACCCAAGCATTAAAGCTCCTTTTGTATCCATGGGCTCTCCAGGACCAGTTCAGTGACCCCATCATATCAACAGAGTAATTAAGAGTGGATTTTCATGAACTGAGACCCCTTGTCCAGTTGAGGCTGGTTGAGATCACCAGCCCATCAACTGGGCCTGCATGAATACCCAATAAGTGACCTTTTAGATATCAAAGGGCTGAAAACTCCACCCTCAGATCACACTAACCACCAGTTTGTGAACATGCATCCTATGAAGAGGCATGAAGCTTGACTACGCTTGTGCAGATCATCAATTACCTCACTTCTCCCTTCCTGCAATCATCTATTCCTACAGTTCAGACCACCCTGCCCTTGATCCACTCTCAGACAGATCTGAGAGCTGAGGCCTCTTGTCTCCTTGCAGGTCAATCTAGCAATAAAGTTTTCTTTTCCCAAAAGCTGATGCTGTAATAATTGACTTTTTTTATGCACAGCAGGCAAGAGAACCTCAAGTTTGTGCAATAACATTTTCAAAGAACCCTTGTAAACCTCTCTAAATTTACCACCCTGTGTTTCCCAAAATGAATATGCTAATCAAGAAAGAACTGATGCATCTGAGGTTACCTTGAGACCCCAGATTCCTTCTAAACTCCAGTCCTTTTCCCACATCATAGCAAGAATTATCCTCATCCTTCCTCACATGGTTTACCTAAATCCTGGGCCCTGTTTAAGCCCCACCTTTCCCTGAATTATCTGTGACTCTCCTGCCTTCAGCAATCCCCATCTTTTCTTCCACTCTGAACTCCTGCAACATGTCTGGGATAGAGAGAAGGCTTCCTAATTTTTGTCATGGCAAAAATTGTTGATAATGTCTGCGTGGAGTGCAGCGTTGAGAGAAATTGTGAGAGGGCATGTGGGAGAGAGTGATGAGATCAATTGTCAATCAAAGCAATCAGTAAGATAGGAGTATGGCAAACAAGCCATGTGTTTCTCAGCCTTCCTGAGTAGATGTTGGAATCCCCAGGTAGTCATTCAGATAGTTTATGGGTTATGCTCTCCTCTCTCCTTCTGGCATATCCAGATGTGACTCTCGTTTTTCAAGGCTCACCTCATATTCAGCCGAAACCCCAGAGAGATCTTGGACATCCTGTATTTTTTGAGTATGCTTAATCACCTTAAATAGATCATAAATTCCCTGAAAGCAATGAATTCATCTTTCTTCTCCTCATTGGACCTAGAACCTGGCAATATTCAGAGAAAATACTCATCAAACTTTTTGGTAAGTGAAAGAACACAATCGTTACAGTTGCCGTGATAAATTATTTTTGTTCAGATGACTTCGCTCTGAGGAGAAAAAAATTAAATTTGAAGTAATTTGAATTTTCTTTACCTTGAAGTTTTATTCGTATTTAATCCCCTTCTCTTTTATTTCATGAATATGTGTTTTAAAAACTGTGGGGAAATCTGGGTTGGAAATTTTCTCTTGCTGATCTAAAATGAGAAATTCTGAACTTAGAGGTTGATATCAAAGAGTATATCACCAAAATCCAGATAGCATTTGGATAAATATCTAGATTCCTGATGACTTAAAGTAAAAGAATCTATACTCAGCAATCAAGTTCAGTTTATCCACACACTAATTTATAGAAATGGTATTTGGCTGACATCAAAAACCAACCAATTGCTCCCATTTGTGATTAATTCCTAGATTTTAAATCTAAAAGATTTCCAATTGCTCATACTCAAATGCAAAAAAAACATGGCACTAATAATTTAAGCATTCACTATAGGATCATATTGGTGGTTCATTTCACTTATTTTTTAGTTCACTAGAAATGCCCAGCACTGAGCTTTGCCTCAACAAGTATTCAATATTTATTTGAGGAATTGGCTGCAGATCTGCTGCCTTATTTTCCTAACCAAAAAAATGACAAATTGTAGGTTTAAATACCGTAATGTTCATTGCTCACAAAAGGTTGCTTAGCTATTTTACTCAGAATGCATCTCTATTCATTACTCAGAGCAGCAGTGTGTAGAGAGGAAAAAAGAAAAAACAGGTCTCATGGAGACCATCTAAAATGAGGTTAATGTTAAAAGAAATAAAAACCCCTAAATTAAATGTTATAGTTGACTTTATAATGGTCCTTAAAACCCATTGATATCCTTGTACTGTTGATCCAAAGCCTTATTTCTAGAGACTGAACCCAGAAAGAATTGATTAAAACTGGAAAGCTTGTTCTCCCCTGGGTCCAATGCTATTGGACATCTATAATGTCCAATATAGACTGTTCATCAGATTGTACGTAGTAATGACATATATAAAGCTGTGTGTATTTAATTTTCTAAAGGTTGTTCACCTGTGGAGTACTTAAAAAATATATATACATATATACAAAGTATACAAAGGTGTGGCAGTATAATTGTGGAATAATGTTTTTTGCGACAGTAGTTGAAAGTTGATTGTTTTAGAAACATGCTGCAACATGCTTCCACTGGCAGCAGTAAGGCTTTCAAAATTAGTCATTCTCTTTTTTTCTCTAGCAACTGAAAATAATTGAAGACTTGTATTAGTATAAAAATAAATCATAATTTATCCTGAACAATTAATATCACTTTCCTGTGATGGTATAAAATCATGGTGATTGACAGATTAAATATGACTTATAGTTATGAGGTAATTTCATGAACAAAAACTTTTTGAAAAGCATAAAAAAGTAAGGAAGATATATGTGTTGATTACGAACAGTAATCTAATAACCCAATGAGCATAGGAAAATGGAAAGTGTGACAATGGTAACTTATGTGTAATATGTAGACTCAAAAACCTCACTCTAAAAGAGTATTTGAACTTGGAGATATTTTCTATGAAGATTATCCCAAACATTATGAATGATAAATAGGAACAGCAAGGACTTGACATTTCTGGTAATCAATCAAGAGAAACTGGTCAAGGCAACATAATTTAAACACAATCATAACTAGTGACGAGACATGGTACTTTCTCTTTAATTTAGAAACCAAAGAGCAAAGCACATTGGAAATCCCCAAACACATTGAGACAAATAAGGCACAAATAAAAGTCAGAAAGGAAGGCAATGGCGATTTGTTAGTTTGACATCAATGGCATGGCTCCCGCAGAATTCAGCCTACAATATTCAAGTCAAGCATTCATAGTAAGTAGAAATTGTGAGCACATCAAGGATTGGGTATGATGCAAAAGAGGTAGACTAGTGATTGCCTGCATCTCATTGGTACTGCTTTGCTCACAGTGAACCATTTATAAAATAAATATTCATTGAGAACTAGGCGCTAGGCAAATCTTAGCTCTTATGAACTTTAGATTCTAGTGGGGTAGACGGATTATGGAAGAATCAGCAAACAAATAATATAATTTTAGGTGGTAACAAGAGCCATAATGAACAATAAAAGATAAAACAACAGAGTGAGGGTGTGGAGAAAGTGACTATTTTGGACAGGCTGATCACTCTAGTGCCTAGAGTCTAGGCTGTGGAGGAGGTGACTCAGCAGAAACATGGCTGAGGTGGTGGGCAAGATAGGAGAGGATGTGGGAGGAAGAGCATCCTAGGCAGAGAAAGGGCAAAAGTAAAGACTCAAATCAAGAACAAGCTCTGTGTGTTCCTTAACTAGCAAGGGGGCCAGCGTGAGCAAAGGAGAGAGGAGAAGGACATGAGACACAGATGGACGCAGAGTCAGATTGTGCAAAGCATTGTAGGAGGTGCAAATGGGTTTGCCTTTTATTCTAAGTGTGATGACAACCATTTGTGTGTTCTGTAACATGATTTACAATTTTAAAACTTAATTCTGGCTGATCATATAAGAATACACTGTAGAGGGACAGTAAGGGGGACAGGGAAACTAGTTAGAACTCTTTCAGAATAGTCCAGAGGGGAGAGGGTGGTGTCTTGGGCAAGGATGGACGTGGTGGAGGTGATAAGAAGTACTCGCATTTAGGTCATGTTTAAAAGTAAAATGAGCATGTCTTAACAAGGGATTAGTTTTGAGGCTTGCAGCAGAGGAGGCAAGAAGGACTTTATATGCAAAAACCTGTATCCAAATAAATCTTCCTAGATTGGAGGATTTGAAAATTATGCGGGCTCTGAGAGGTAATGATCACAGAGGGATCGCAGAGAGGTTTTGAGGAGTTGCTGCAGATAAGTTCTTTGAAAGTCTTCTAGCATTTACTTGAATGTACAGGTTCAGTAACTCTTGATAAAAATAACCACACCTAATTTTAAGTTCAGCACTGTCACTGATATGTGACATGTCACTGTCAAATACAAATGTTGCCACATGGATTCACACCAGCATTTGTGGCCCACGGGCTCCTCCCAAACCAGATAATGAATGAGTAAACATAGCAGTTTAGTTACTGGTCTACACCTCCAGGTCTTCAAAAACAATTACCATTGGATCCGTAGACCATCTAAAGAGCAGATAGATAATTTTCATGTTTAGGGCAGCGGTATACTGTAGATCCCTGCGGTCACATATAGCTTTTTGGAAGAGAACCATGAATCCATATATGTACCAAGTATTATCTGTAGATTGAACAAATTAATAATTATTGTACAAATTTGTACTATTTGAAAATATCTGGAAATCCATTGTGATTAATTGAAGACATTTATTTAAACGTGTTACTTAATAATTAGTAGCTTTCTGCCATGTGTTACTCGAAGATAAAACACACAAATACCAACACCAGGACTTTTTGTGGTCAACCAAAAATATTGACTCTTTTTTTTTAACTGGAGAGAGGAAATAGGCACTGGTAGAGAGGAGCCTGAGATGTCTAAGTTCTCAGCAGAAGGGAAATATAGTGAGCAAAATCAGGGAGGCCAAGGAAAATACACTCAACTAGTTGGAGCGGCAGCTGGTAATCCCACAGTCCAGTGTGGTCCATGGAAGTGAGTCCTCTGAGTGGAATGAATCAGTCTATAAATGCATCTGATACCTGCTCTGTGCCAACCACTGGGCTCTTCACTCCCTGTTGTACAGCAGGCTCTGGAATCCTACACGGGCCTGGAGACCTAAAGGCTTACATTGTTTGTATTTTATGATTTAATACAGAAATAGCTGCCTCATTCCAGCAATACTTGCCGAATAGTAGATAAATTGATTTAATAGTAATTTAGTATTTAGAAATTTCCATATCACCTTATTTTTTTCTTATCTTAATGATCACTACTCATTAGCACAGTTATGTTTTGGATTTACAATCTTGTCCACGAGTTTTTAAGCTTCATAAGGGCACATTCTCTGTATAGTTCATTGCTGTATTCTCATGGCTGAGCACAGTACTGAGACCTGCGTAATGGTGCAATGGATGTACAATAAAGGTTTCACTCATTTAACAGATATTGCTAAGAACCTACTATGTGCCAGATATTGAACTAAGCACTGGGGTAAAGCATAAATATATAAAAGTACTCCCCTTATGGTGTTCATATTCCAGTGAATAATTGATGAATGATGAATGAAAAGTTTTTGCTTAATTCATATTGTCGTACCTACTTCCTAGGTGAGGCGTTAGGATGTTTAAGAGTCCCCCAGTTTTTTATTAAGATTATACCTGAGGAAACATGTCAAAGACTCTTCTCTTTTTCTGTTTTCATCAGGTGGCAGATAGCTATTGGCTTACCCAATAGCTAATTTCCTCTTATCCCATGATAACCAAAACCTAGGCAATGTGCCCCTGGGAAATTCTAATGCCCACACTCACTGATGGTTGGGCATGGGCATCTAATAAAGACCTGGCCAATGAAAGTCAACTAAAAGTTGTTGGTGGACATCTGGGGAAACTCCCCACAAGGGTGTGGCCTTTTGCAAGTTCCCCTTGCTCCACATTCTTTTGCTAAATGTTTACCACATTATGACAAACAGGAAATGCTTTCAAAATACAGAAATGGATATGATAATATGATAGAAAAGAAAAAACATTTGATATATTCAAGCTAAAAGGCAAGTTTTAAAAATTGATGAAATGTAAAAACTAAGCTAAAAATAAGGGAATAAGCAGGTAATATACAAATATAAAATAGGCTACGAGGATGTATATACAGTATCACATATTGAGATAAAAAACACAGGTTCTGAATGTAGTCAGACCTACACATGAATAGCAATTACTAACCGTGTGAAATTTGGAAAATGATTTAAGCTCTCTGTGAGTTCATTTCTTTATCTTAAAATGATGACAATAATAATTTTACTGTCATGTTTCAAGGACTAAATTAGATAAGTACATGAAATTTTTAACCCAGAGATCAAGGATCTGTGGAATTTTTAATTAAAAAGATGGTATTAAAAAGGCAACATATTAGGAATAATAATATACAACAAAATTGATGTTTAGAAAAATAAAGTTTAAAGGATGAAGTGAGAAGTTGTAATACATATATACTATATATTATGTTATACATGAATACAAATAGACTTGATAATTTAACAAAAAAGAGAGTCAAAAGAAAAATTCTAAGAAGGCAGCAGTATATGTTTCAAGACAATCAATTTTTGCTAAAACAAATAAGACAATTTGCGTAGTGTTTATCAAAAAACCTCTTGGGGTGTGGTGGAAATGGGGAGATGTTGGTCAAAGGGTACAAACTTCCACTTATAAGATGAACAAGTTCTGGGGATCTAATGTACAGCATGGTGACTACAGATAGTACTGTATTATATACTTGAAAGTTGCTGAGAGAGTAAATCTTAGATGTTTTCATTACACACACAAAAACATTGGAAATACTATATGAGATGAAGTCTGTGCTAACCAACCTTATGGTGGTAGTAATTTTGCAATATATGTGTACTAAATTATCACATTGTACACCTTAAACTTACACAATGTTATATGTCAATTACATCTCGATGAAACTGGAAAACAAATCTGTAGGCCTCCAATTCAGTAGCCTTCCCAGTATTCCAGGATCTCTGGCCAGATGTCTGCAAGGAGACCTGAGGGCGTGGAGCAAAACCCTTGGCCTCTTACTTTTTGCCTCACACTCTCGATTCCCTGTGTGTCTAAATAATGAGGGCAAGGCCTAAATCCAACACCTGCCATGTGGTCTTTAGTCTCCACCAAGGTATCCCACACCCTCCCACCTGCTAACAACCAACAATCCTTTTATGAAGCCACCACTCATGTAATGTCAAACACAATATTGTGTTTGCTGCTGAGTCTCATTATTTTTCTGGTTTGATCTTCCCTGCTTTGTTTTCTACGTCAATTTGCAAATCATCTTGCCAGATTTAGAGCATTTGATATACCGTAAGTTGGATTCCTCCATTTCTAAAACATTGGAAACACATTTAAGAGAAACTTCACATCCAATTTCAACTTTCACATTTAAAATGGTTTTAAACTTCGGAGTGGTTTTTTACTTCAGAGACCACTAACCCTTGCACTCCTATCTACTTATATTTTAATCTGAGTATGGGGAATGATAACGGAATAGAAACTACCCAAACTTTGGTCTGAATTTAACCAGGGCACAGGGTTGGACATAAGGCAATTTTTAGGTTAAATACACAAACACACGCACACACACAAATGCATCCCACTGAATTTCCTAGCACCAAGGATTCTCTTCTTTTTTTAAAACTTTGATTTCAGTTGGTCTTCTAACGTCCCAGATCTGCAGACACTTTAAACCCTAGGTAGGGAAGGGGTCAAGCGGTCAGTGAAAGAAAGAACAGCCTCACTGTGGTTTTTCTCAAAATGTAAACCTCCCCAGTTCTGCAAGAAAAATATCCTCTGTTGACCATGGAAAGATAAAATGTCGAGTTTCTTGTCAAAGGGCAGATCCATGTGATATGAACTGGAAGAGAGAGAAACATTAGCTAAACTG
Source organism: Ceratotherium simum simum (assembly GCF_057802395.1). Taxonomy (NCBI): domain Eukaryota; kingdom Metazoa; phylum Chordata; class Mammalia; order Perissodactyla; family Rhinocerotidae; genus Ceratotherium; species Ceratotherium simum. The sequence continues at coordinate 60,528,222 of NC_141911.1, forward strand.
TAAACCTCCTGAGACAAAAGAATTGAATAAAACCCAAATAGACTTTGAAGTTTATTCATTATTTAAGGTTTTTTTTTTTTTTTTGCATTAACTTGTCTCTTTCTATATGTTATCCAAAATATCCATATATTTCCCCATAGAGATAAGAAAAAATGCACATGTGACTTTTTGAAAGTATTGGTTTCTGAGTCTCACACTGATATAGATAAGGTACCTCTCTAAGATCTTGCCTGTTACAAAATACTGGCCACATGGCTGGACTGGAAGCTTCGGGGGTTGACTACACATTGCCAGAGGCTACTACAATTACTTTCAACTGTCAAGTGCATCATTCTAAGAAATTAGAAGAATGTCTAATGTCTCTTTCGCCACTGCAGTAACTTTCTCCAAAAGAGCATTTTCCCATATATGTTACTTAAAATGCATATTCTCACTGGATGATTGTAGAACAATGATCAAATTTAAACAGGTTTCGTTATTGCAAACTTTCTCAGAACCTTTGTTAAGCTAATGTCCATGGGGATTGAGAGAAAGATATGTAATATATAATATGTCAGTTTTCCAGGCTTGTTTGCCCATAGAAGATGTTTCTCTTTTCCAGAACCAAGTGTCATTCTGAACATTGAGCTCAGCTAGTATCACACCTCACTCAGGGCAGGGAAGGGTCAATTTATGTGAAGCAAAGCCACGGTTAAAAAACAGGTTGAAGGGGAAAGAACTAATGAAGGGAACAGAGGCTGGAAAAGAAAGCAGAGTTCCCCCAGATATAAAATTAGGGCCCCAGGAAATCAGGCCCATTTCTTTATTAGATTTATGAAGCTTGTAGTGTGAGGAAATACCTGTTTTCTGAGCTGAGAATATTCCTGTTACTGTTGACTAGATTCATCCTGTTACAATCTGTAGCAGGATGACATTTTTAGGTACTAACTGATGATAATTTTGGTGCCTGCCACGTCCTTTTTTGACTCTGTGGGGCTTCCTCATTCAAATTGGAGTCAAGAATCTCCATCATCTCAGTTGAGGGTTGTTATGCCAGAATTAGGGGCAAAAAAGATGAAAAGACCTGATTTTCTAGTTTCAAAAAAATGTTTCAGGCCAGCCCTGATGGCCTAGTGGTTAAAGTTTCTTGTGCTCTGCTCTGGCGGCCTGGGATCGGTTCCCAGGCACGGAACCACACCACTTGTCTGTCAGTAGCCATGCTGTGGTGGTGGCTCACATAGAAGAACTGAAACTAGAAATTACAACTAGAACACACAACTACGTTCTGGGGCTTTGGGGAGGGAAAAAAAAGAGAGGAAACAGATGTTAGCTCAGGGAAAATCTTTCCCAGCAAAAAAACAACAAAAAAAACATATTTGGAAGGATTCTGACCAGTCTGAGGCAGTGTCCCTTTCTTAGGGAGAATGGGTAGGTTGGATATGGAGGGGAGAATTAGAAAGGAAGTGAGAGGTTTAAATGCTGGAGAGTCCTTCAAAAGAACTGGGTGTTCCACTCCCCTCTAGCTTCCAAGTCCACAGGAACATCTTATAGATTCGGACATGTAAAAGCAGAAAGGTTCCAGGTGCCTTCCCTTTCCTGGAGAGGACTTAGGAAAAGTTCCCCCAAAGTGTCTCAAGTGTAGGAGGATGTGTGTGAAACAGTCGAGAAGGAAGCACCTGCCAGCATCAAAACTAGAGCTCAGCTGTGACATGTGGCTGGAGGATCACAGCGAAGTCCAAGAGGGAATGTCCTTTCCCCTCCCTCACCCTTGGGATTTAGTATTATTTTGCTTATTTGCAGAAAAGAGAACCGAGTAATAGAGATTGTGTGTCCTGGGAAAGTTCACATAGCTAATAAATGGCCGAGCTGGAACTTGAACCCAAGTCTTCTGAATTCAGATCTGATGCTCCTTCCACTACTTCACAGCAAATGGGAACACAGTTGGCTTGGGGAGAAAATGATGCCTTGAATTTAAAAATTGTTTTGTTTGAAATCTCATCCAGAAATTGCACAGTTGGAAATTAAAGACCTGATATCAGAGATGAAGGTTTAAAGAGAGAGGTCATGGTTTTGGCCATGAGAGGAGAAGAATGTGTGAAGGAGACTAGGGGTGATGGTGAAGAGAAGAGGAGTGAGGACAGGACTTGTGGAAAGTCCGCAAATCGGCAGCTATGGGCCAAAGAGCCAAACTAGAACAGGAGGGAGGAGATGTCCCTACAGTCAAAGAAAGTTTCAAGAAGAATGTGTCTCCTACTTTCAGTTACAAAGGTAATTAAGAGTGAATTACAACCATTCTCAAGGCCTAATGTCAGAAAGACAAGCATTAAATCTTGAACAATTAACCCACAAGAAAACATCATTTTCTCCCTAAGAATTTCTTTACTAATACTATATATACAATTCCTACAAGCTTGGTTATGGATTTTCCTAATAATCCACAGATGACTTGGAGTAGTAAATCAAGAGGAGTAGGAAATGTTCTAGAATTGAAATAAAACATAGGAATAAGTAACATGTAACATATTTACAGTAAAGAATGCAGAAAACTATCCAAAGAGGAGATAAAAACCTAAAAAAAATAGCAGTGTTTGATAATGGTACATAAACAGCTTTACATACTCCCATAGCTCTGAATCCATTACCTAGAAATCAAAGTTAAAAAATCAAAGATATTTCTAGTGTCGTTCCAGAATCTCCAGCAAAAATTTCTAGTTAATGAACTCTAGCCAACAAGTCAGGAAAGTATTCAATTCTTTTTAGAATAAATATTCATCAGAAGTATTGGCTACCGAAAGGAATGTGTTAAAGTAGTGAGAACATTTATGTATGTGGAATAGTTTGATGCCAAAGTAATTCTTCATTTTCCCAGCACTTTAGGCAATAAAGGTTCTTCTTTAAGCGATAATAATGCAAAAGAAACATATTTGACAGTGTATCAGCATGGGTGGGTGTCTCAGAGGTTGGCCTCCAGAGCCAGACTGTTGGGTTAGAATCCCAGGTCTGATGCTCACTGACTGTGTGACTTTGTACAAATCTCCTCACATCTCTCTGCCTCAGTTTACTCATCACTAATACAGGAATCATAAATACATTATTTAATGGGGCTTCAAGTAAAGCACTTAAAATAGTGCCTGGGACACCGCAAGCCAACATACTGCATGCCTTTGCTATCATAGCACATACCATATGTTTTTATTAATTATAGATTTTGTGAGGTTATCACGAAATGTAGAGTGGAATCCCCTTGCATCAATTTAATGAAAATATCCAGAAATCATTTCTCTTTACTGTATTTGTTTTGTAGATTATCTTTCTGTATATTTTAGTATTACTACTTTTAGTTAAACCTAAGAAAAATAATCCTGAATATTATAATTATTGAGGAAAAGAAAAAGGAAAGACTAGAGTATTCTAAATATCATCTGTGGTGATTTTAGATAAATATCTCTTAAACTTCCCTTTCAAATCTGAATTTCTCCCCTAGGAAAACCAAATGAACATAGACATTTAAAAATTATTTGCACATTTGCCATGTTACTGTGTGAGCTCCTGGACATAGGTAGAAAACCTTACAACATAAATTTGAGCTGTCCTATACGTAGGTGAAATAATCCTATTGTGGCCTGAGGTGGAGACGGATAGAAAGAACAGCTAATGCAGGTAGGTAGGAATGACCACACTCCCATCTGAGGATCCACCAGGCTTTCAGAAAATGAATCCAATAGTCATTTTTAACATCATAAATCTTTCCTTCTGGAAGCAATACACAAATCTGCAAATAATCTTATATTCTTTTTCAGTTTTTAGAATTTAAACGACTTTAGTTTTCTGACTCTGACAAGGGTCGCTTCCCTATGGAACTGGTTATTGGAAGTTTTTGACTTTCTTTCCTTCAGGTTCTCGTTCCTGAAAATTCACACCTGTTTTATATATAGATAGATACAGCTGTGGACATAAATATAGGTATATAGATTAACAAATCGATTCTTTTTTATTTTGCTAGCACTATCCTTTAATTTCATTCTAGCTTAAATAAAATTCTTGAAAATATTCCCTTTATGGTTTCAGAATGGAAATGGCCCTGTAAACAACAGGTGAAAAAGTACCAATTAATAGTTTAGTCTAGAAGATAACTTCTGAAATTTAGTGTACTGTTCTTCCAACTTTTCTGAAATTAAGCATCAGTAGTTTTTTCCCCTTGAATTTCATTTGTTTGCCTTTATGATGTGAAAACTTGAAATCTAAAAGGTAACCGATGATTTCCTATCCCTTCCTGTTTATTGGGTCTCTGAGCCGACATAACTTCCAGGTAATCAGAGATCCACTATTTTTTCCAGTGTTTCTTCTGTACTAAGGACATTCCCGAAGGAGACACGTGAGCTACGCAGACTAGTGACCCCTGGAACCACCACTTCTCTTGAGATAGTACAGCTTACTGGTTAAGAGCATGGGTTTCGGAATAAGAATAACCTGGTTTTGAATTCCAGCTCTGCCGCATATTTATCCAGTGGTCATTGGAAAGATATTGGAGCTTTAAGAATTTCAGTAAGATTCAAAATGTTAATAAAATTAAGGAGAATGATGCCTTCTTTAAATATCTCTCACATGGATTAAATGAGATTCATTCATTCATTATCAAACATCTATTGAGTACCTAATTATGTGTTAAGCCCTGTTCTAAGGGATAGGGCTCATATCCTGGGTGAGGGGAATGAGGAGAAATAACCATATTAACAAATAAAAATAAGAAAATATTAGTTAGTGATAAGTGTCAAAAAGCAAATGGAACTGTTTAACCTGATAGTAATTGGACTGCTTTAAACGGGGTGGTTAGGGAGGCCTTGAGACGAGGTGATGTCAGAGTTGAGACTAAGGGGCAGAAAGAGCAGGTCACAAGAAGAATTTTCTGGTAGGAACTTTCTGGGCAGAAGGAATAGTAAATGCAAAGATCTTGAGATGAGCAGATCAGTATTTTCAGGGAACAGAATGAAGGCCAGGATAGCAGGCGTTTCGTGACCAAGAGTGGGTAGGAGCATCGAGGTCGGAGAGACTGGAGGTGGAGATACACACCTTGCTCTGAGTCCAACAAACTTGAGCTAAAACCCTATCTTTACAACGTGCCGGGTCTGAGACTACGAGCAAAGTATTTAAACGATTTAACCCTCAAGTTCCTCATCTATAAACTTATGTACTATTGAAGTATTATTATAATTTTCCTTAAAGCACAGAGTACGTAAAAATCTCCAATAAACGGCAGCAGCCATCATTATTATTATTGTTTTATTACCTTTCATAAGGTGAACCAGTGCATTTACACCCAAAGGCATAGACGTATAATCCAAGTACATTCTATGTGAAGAATCTATTTCAGTCTGTAGCTGAGTAGCACAATATTTCAAATCCATTTAGGATGAAAGGTTTTCTAAAAAATCCTTTTTCCAGCCTTTCCACAGTTCCCAGAGCTTTGTGCCTTAAAGCATTATTTTTTACCACACAAGCATAGCAAGGTTAGATGCTGATTGGTGAAGGGCGAAGTGATTTATAAAGTCGCTTTCATTTTTCAATGGTTTTTCTTTCCAATGATAAGTGAGGAAATGTCATTGGGAATGTCAGCTGGGAATTAACAAAAATATTTCAGTTGCTTGTGGGTTCACTTACTTATTGTCTGTATCCTGTACTTTGACATTTGATCAAAAGCCACATAAATTTTGGGTTGTTTCCTCCAAACCAAGTTTATTTCTTCTGTATCCTGAATTTGATCCTCCTCTCCCATATTGTATTTCTTTATCACCCCAGTCATTGCTGTCTCTTCTAATGATCCATGTGCCTCTGCAGCTGTATTTCCACTGGAATCAGTCTCTCTTCCAAAACTCTTCCGAATCCCCTCATTAGTCTCTCACCATTTGGGCCCCCCAATATACATATATACACAGTGAGGAAATTTTATTAAAAGCTAATAGTGGCCACATTTTTAAAAGAATACAAGTTATCATTATTAGCAGATTTGGAATATGAGAAAGAACCATCAAAAACACAATTGAGCAAGCAACAGAGCTTATGTTCAAATCACAACTATTCTAATTATGTTTGAAGAAGTCAAATATATGGCTATTTCTAAATATATGGAATACTGTCAATTAGATAAAGCATATGAATGCTTCACTTAACTTTCCATTTCTTATTATGACATGTTTTATTATACATATTGTTGAATGGCATTTTATGATTTGTTAAACAAAAGCACTTTTGTGTGACATAAGAAAACATTAGCTGAACTTAAACTTTTTAAACTTAGGGGTCATTTTTTGTTTTAAAGATACTTTTTTAAAAAATATAATAAAATATATTTGAATTATAGAAAAATTTGTCCATAATGAAGAAAAGTGGAAAGAAGAAAATGCAAATCATTCCTAAACTAGGCTACATTTCCGTGCGTACACAGTCATACTCTACATAATGATGTTTTGGTCAATGATGGATAGCACGTATGACAGTGGTCCCGTAAGATTACTACCACATAGCCTAGGTGTGTAGTAGGCTAGGTTGGTGCAAGTACATTCTATGATGTTCGCACAACATTGAAATCGCCTAACGATGCACTTCTCAGAAGGTATCCCATTGATGGGCTATGCATGACTACATCCTCAGGAAGTGGCCAAGCATGTGCAAGTGGATGGAGTGTGTGAGGGAACAATTAAGCAAGTGGCTGGCTGACTCTAACTGCATTAGTTTGTTAGTGCTGCCATAACAAAATACTGCCAACTAGGTGGCTTAAACAACAGAAATTTATTTTCTCACGATTCTAGAGGCTAGAAGTCCAAGGTCAAGGTGACAGCAAGTTTAGTTTCTCGTGAGATCTCTCTCCTTGGCTTGCAGAAGGCCACCTTCTCCCTGTATCCCCACAAGGTCTTTCCTCTGTGTATGCATATCTCTGGTGTTTCTCTGTAGGCCCAACTTTCCTCTTCTTATAAAGACACCAGATTGGATCAGGGCTCAACCTAATGTCCTCATTTTAACCCAATCACCTCTTTAAAGGTCCTGTCTCTAAATATGGTCACTGTCTGAGGTACTAGGGGTCAGGGCTTCAATATGTGAATTTCGAGGGGATATAATTCATCCTGTAACACCATCCATTTCTAAGCCCTCTCTCTCTTTTGTGCCTGCAGCAATCAGGGCCTTAGGGATGGGCTACTAGAAAAACAAACAAACAAACAAAAAATCAAATCTGAGGAAGACACCAGAATGCCCATTATTTATTTATGATAAATATTTGATATTTATCATAAATTATGATAAATAAATGAATGTTATTTGTTATGTTTTATTTAGTGATAACTAGGAATGTCACTCAGACTAGAAATTCTATTATTGGCATCACAGTCAGGTCGTGGTCCATGTGCTCGAGCCACATGGGACTTAGAAGGTTGCCTGATACACTACGTGATTTCCAACACCACCAAACAATTAACTTAATTCTGACACTATGTACCCAGAGATAGCATCAGATCCCACAGGTAAGGGCTCAGTCTCACAAGACTGCACCCACTTCAAATGCCAATTGCAAGTCCAGCTTGTTACCTGTGCTTCTGACCCACTGCCTATATACTAAAGGTTCCCATGCCCTCCTCCTCTGGTGATTTGCTAGAGTGGTTCACAGAACTCAGAGAAAGGTTTACTTAAGTTTACCAGTTTATTACAAAGATACACATGAAGAGGTACATAGAGTGAGGTCAACAAGGGCCCGGAGTGCGGGGGCTTCTGTCCCCGTGGAACTGGGGTGCGCCACCTTCCCGGCATGTGGATGCATCCGCCCACCCAGAAGCTTTCTAAACCGGTCCTTCTGGGTTTTTATGGAAGCTCCATTTCATAGGCATGATTGATTAAATCATTGGCCACTGGTGACTGAACTCAAATCTCCAGCCCCTCGCTCCTCCCAGAAGTTCGGGCAGAGGTGGGGATGGGGCCAAACATTTGAATCCTCTAATCACGTGATTGTTTCCCCTGGCAACCAGCTCTCATCCTTAGGGGTTTTCTGAATGTCTCCTCATTAACATAAATGCAGGCATTGGTCAATAAAGGTACTTGTTATGAACAGCAAAAGACATCTTTATCACTCTTATTATTTAGGAAATTTTGGGGATTTTAGGAGCTCTGTGCCAGGAACAGAATGAAGAGCAAATATACATTTATTATTATAGATCACAATATCACATCTTGTTACCTTGGACTCAGAAACACCCTCAACTAATACTGGTCAGACCTACCTTTTGATTCATACTTTTCCCTTTACATTTGTTATCCTGACATATATATATATAAAAATTTACAAATATTATGAAGTCTTATTGGCATACGAGTCACTTGTCTCCTAAGCTGATTTTACACACTGACGCTCCAAAAACAGTCAATTGCTCATTGTTTTGTTGAGAGCTACCACACTATGGCCCCAAAGCACAGGATTTATAAAGACCACTCATTAGCATTCGGTATCTCGCTTCTTCATACATGCAAATAAATGATGGATACTTCCCATGACATGAACTATTCCACTTTCTAACTATTCCACTTTCTTAGAACAGTGACTTTCACTTTTACAGGTGCGCATTTGCTGAACATTAATATTGTTTGCATTTTATTAGTGAACATGCCACTTAATTATTATAGAATAGTTAATGGTTGAATCAGATTCCATTATTCATTTACAGTTAGACGTGGAATTTACGTCAATTTTTTCATGGTAAATAACATTGCAAAGTGCATTCTTTTAATATATCTTATGCTATTTTTTATCATTTATTAATTTATTAGTAAAAATTGCCCCTCAAAATTTACTATATCAAAGGATATGGTGCATTTTTAAGGCTGTTGATACTCACTGTAAAACCTGCCCTCTACAAAGGTGGTACTAAATTACACTCCCACTAACAATGTCAGAAAGCTGTTTCCCCATAGTTACCATTTACAAGTAATTTGGTGGAATATATTATTTTAAAAACTATTTTCCACTTTGGTATGTAAAAAACTGGCATCTCATTATTTTAATATGCATTTTTAGTAACTATTTAGGTAACTTGGTTTTACATATGTTTACTGCAGTTCTTTCTGAATTGCCTATCCATGTCTTCTGCTCATTTTCACTGATTTATATGAGCTCTTTGTATATTCATTATAGTAATTATTTGTCTTAAGTTCTTAAAAATTTATCGATTTTTTTGTAACTGATATTTTTGATCACCTGAAATTTTTATTTCTGTGTACTCAAAAATCAGTATTTTTCTTTTTAAAAAATACTCAGGTTTTTCCTTTCTCACCCAAAAGTCAGATTAATCTTTGTATATGGTGTGCACTGTCTTTTCAAATGAAACTCCCTGTGTTTTTCCAATTAATTGTATATGCTACCCAATGTCTATAATTTCTCCAAGTCAAACACCTGCAAAACACAGCAATTGGATGATCATTTGTTATCAGAGGCTGTGCGGTGTGTTGTAAGAACTACTAGCTAGGGGCCAGCCCCGTGGATTAGCGGTTAAGTGCGCGCGCTCCACTACTGGCGGCCCTGGGTTCAGATCCTGGTGCGCACCGATGCACCTTTTGTCCGGCCATGTTGAGGTGGTGTCCCACATACAGCAACTAGAAGGATGTGCAACTATGACATACAACTATCTACTGGGGCTTTGGGGAGAAAAAGAGAAAAAAAGGAGGAGGATTGGCAATAGATGTTAGCTCAGGGCCGGTCTTCCTCAGCAAAAAGAGGAGGATTGGCAGGGATGTTAGCTCAGGGCTGATCTTCCTCACAAAAAAAAAAAAAAAAAAAGAGAGAGCTACTAGTTATATGACCTTGGGAAAAAATTACTTGTCCTCAAGAAACTTAATTTCTGCAGAATGAGGATAGTAATGTCTACCTCTCAGGGTTAATGTGAGGATAGGACAATATCACACACCTGAAAACACCTCTGAGAGGCATTCAATAAATATTAGTGACTTTCATTTTCACAGATGTGTTTTAGTTGAACATCAATACTGTTTTCCTTTCATTGGTGAACTTATCACTTAGTTTACCTTGATCTTCAACATAATGCAGCCCACTCTCTGAAGCATCTTGAAAATTTTTATGTACTAATATGCTAACGTACTAATACCATTGTTCATATACTCATATATACCTTTAATACTTAGAATGCCTTGCTATCATTACTTACCATGACTTTTTCTGCCAGCTATGTATTTATAGGATATCTCCATAGCGCCAAGGAAATTGAACACTAAATCCTACAGATTACTTCAGCAACATGGGAAATATTATCAGATGCCAAAATAAATATTCTATTTCTAGTTCTGTAGCAAATCAATTTTTTTTATTAATCAGAGTGCTTTCAATAATTGGTGATATTATTCAGTTAAATGTAATGTTAATACAATCTAAATGAGCTTAAATAATAAAAAAGAATTGATTAGTTTTTGAAGTCTGGATGTCTAAGGATGTGGTTAGCCTCAGGGATTCCAAGCACTCAGTGGTTTAGTCGGAAAGAATCATCTCACTCTCCTCTCCATGGCCCTGCTCCCTTGCTTGTTTCTATCCATGTTACAGGGAATACAACTCCACCGACTTTAGGCCACCATTGTTCGTTACTGATTCCTCTGCCAAGAACACTATTTCACCATCTATAACTCAGAAACATACTGGAGAGGAACCTAACTGGCCTCAATCACGTGTGGGCCATATGCTTCTCTATCTTCAATCACCATGTCCACAGTGACTCAGCTGTATGATTGGCCAACTGGGGGGACAGATGATCAATCTCATGACCAATCCTTTGGTGGCCTTTTGGCCAAGATCAAGTGCAATCTCATGACCAGCTGGAAGGGTACTGCAACGAGGAGCCTTACCAGGGCCGCAAAAACAAGGCAAACACACTTCCCCAAAAACGTTATAGTGTGCTATTATGGAGAATGGGAATGGGAAAACCTGCTTGGTAGCATCAAAACAACTACTACCTCAATGGAGTGTGTATGTTATCAAATCAAATCCCTTTTGTTAGACAATAACAGAAGTTGTTACAAGGAAGATTTCCCTAATCTCCCCAAATTTATTCAAGTGCCCAGCAATGCTGACTTCCTACTATTTTTCATTCATATAACATTGGGCTTGATCTATAGGATTATCATTCAAAGTATTCTTATATCCAGATTTGATGGTCCTTCACAAAGGCATAAGAAAGGGCAATTATCTTAATTGAAATATATTTGGAACAAAAATTAATGTCAGGAGTATATAACTTAACTCTGTCTCAAATCAAGTACACTTTAGCTCCTGGAATGTTTTTCAGTGTTTATAACGACCTTGCAAATTTCTGAGCCAACGATTCATTTGTATGTTATGTTGACGGCATAAATGACTAATAATTGCATTCATAATTATCTTTACTTTAGCATGGCATTCTGAGCCTCATGAATTCAAAAACATCCAACCATGTAAAGAGACCTTTAGTGGCATCTGATAGAATCTAATTTCTTCCCACCCAAAGGGCAATTTAGCAATATTGACCATTTAAAGGGCCAAATCAAACAAGATAATGAGGGATAATTCACTTTTCTCTTTCTGGCTTACCACTCCAGATTTGGACAATACAGAGAACAGAACAATGCCACCATAATTATTATTTGGCTTTCGGAGCTACACAAACGAGTAATCTTTTTCAATGCTGCTTCCAAAAAAAGTTCTAACATTGTTATATAACTACGTTTTCCCCCTGCCTTGGCTATTTTGGTCTTGTTAAAATGTTGTTTTTGATCAAATAGCCTATACACGATTAGCTGCAGTATTATAAAATAAATGAATCACAGCTGCACTGATAAATACATGAGCAGGAACAGAGAATGATAAACGCAGAAACAATTCCATCTCTGGTTGGAAGTATCCTGACAGCAATAATTATAGAATGCAATAGAGCTAGTTTGCCTATCATACATTAATTTGACTACACTCAAAAATGCTGACAGAAATTTAAGGAATAATTTAAAATATATCTTCAGTTATATTGATCTGATGTATCTGCTTCTGGAAAACTTAAACACAAGGAAGTATCTAATAGAAAGAGAGGTTATGGCATTTGAACATGATTATAGGTGGTAGAGTTCTTAAGTACAATTGTTTGTGTGTGTGTGCATGTGTGTGCTTTGTTGATTTTGTATTATGTCCCCCCATACACACTTTTTTTAAGGCCATGTTGCTTTCTGACATTCGGAGAGAGATTCCTAGTTATTCTAACAGGAATATACTCAATTCACCCCCAGATATACCATATATAACTAAGTACAACTTGCTACATCATAACGAAGCCTGATTATGAGATTAAAGGGAATAAAATGAAATTAAAGGTGAGAGAGGTAAGATAAGATAAATCTTCAATAAGAACAAAAATAATAGTAGATTTTAAATCCACTCCAGAGGCAACAAGCAGAATTGATACTTTGAAAAGCTCAATTAACAGTGTGAACGATAAGTTCATCTATCCCCTCTGAACTCGAAGAGAAAAAGATACCCTCCACTATCCCGTAAAAAAGCAAGTAAGAGAAGAGATGAAAATTTTGGAGGATAGAAAGTAGAGGCCACACATGCAGTCTTCCTGAGAAGGTACAAGAGCTCATGCAGCAACTACAAAGAAGTTCTCAAGTCAATGCTTAATTGCAGAGTGCACTCAAATTAAATCACCCAGGTTCAAACCCTGGCTCTGCCTCTTCCAAACTTCCACCTGGAGCAAGTTACTGAACCTCTCTGTGCCTCAACTTTCTGATCTGTAAAACGCGGATACTTATAATACCTGCTTCAAATGTTCCCTGTGAGGACATAATGAGTTTTGCTTACAACGACCTGGCATGTAGGGAGCCCTCCAGCAATGTTAGCAATGATTACAATAAAATCCTAAAGCAAATTTGTGTCATTCATTTCCTGCTTTCTCACTACGCACCACGCTCTGTTGAATAAGTGAAAAATCAAAGACAGAATAGAAGAAAACATTCCTAAGCTGAAAAAAAGACCTGCATATGCAGAATGAAGGACCTCATTGCTTTCTTGGCAAAAATCAAGAAAAGAGACACAAAATTAAACATATATTCTGGCTAGATTTTGGAACGGCATATGTAAAGAAAAACCTTTAAAGTTAAAAAAGCATAAAAGGCAGAATATTTAAAACCCACGCATTTTGACCTTTCTTTCACATTAGACAATTCATAATAATATAATTATTCTCTGACTTGCTTTGTCAGCCTACTATATCCCGGAAGTCTTTTCATGTCACTCCACGCTTACCTATCTCATTTTTAAAAACCCCTGTAACAGAGTCTGTCCTTGTTTTTTAAACATTCCTATTCGTTGCCTTTACAAGGGTGGGGAGGACATTTTATTATTTTAAATGAGGACTTGATTTAAATGTGTGTTCTTAGACTACAATATAAAAATGTACCTCTTACCTTCTTCCTTTATTACACATTAACTGTGTGTACTTGTTATTGATCAATTTTGGAGAAATGGTTTGGAATTTGGACATAGCATTCTTAGTCATTAAAAAAGGATTAGTTTAATTGCTCCAGGATGTATGCCATTTTGTTTGCAAATTGCATTGCACTTCTCAATGTCATCCAAAAACTGGAAGGCCATATGGTCCTCACTTCAACAGTATAACAACTTTTTAAGGAAAGGGCACCTCTTGTAAACATACACACACATGAATGCATAGAAGATTTGATCAAACTCTAGCAGAGAAACTTCAGTCTCTTGAGTAAGAAAGAGTAGTGATCAGAATGTGCACGCACCAAGGAAAAAATTGCACTTACAAACAGAGCTAACATCTCAGCATCAGCTGTCAGTCCGTATCTCGACATTTTCCTTCAATTGCTCTTTTCTGCTAAAATATGGGAATTTTAGAATTTGTTCCAGGGGAAAATATTCACCTCTCATAGAACCATCTACAAATTGCTGTCTAGATTTGTAATAGGAAACCAATTTCTCATCTCACCTTTTTTTTTTTTGGTTTATCTTGGCATATACACAACATTTTGAAATGCCAGAAGATTTTAGCATATACAAAGGATTAAAATTTTCAAAAATAACTATATTAATAATAGCATATATTTACTAAGCGCACACTATGTGCCAGGAGCTGTGCTAAGTCTTTTACCTGTGCTAATTTTTTAAATCCTTACCACAAACAGACGAGGAAGGTATTATTATGCCCATTTTATAGCTGAGGAAACTGAAACTCACTAAGGTCAAATGACTTGCTCTAGATCACATAGGCAGCAAGAATTATCACCAGGACCCATATCCACATGGATTTGATTTGAAAGTCAGATATCTCTTATTTATTATTGTTTGTTAGTTTTTGAAGTATTTTTAAAAATTAAAGCTTATATGACATTTAAAAATCAAACACTGTAGAATTATATTAAGTGAAATTTCTCATCCTCTACAGTAATCTGCCACTCATTCTCCATCCTCAAGAAATAACCAATGTGAAGAGTATGGTGTGTTTCCAGACAGATTTTTTCAATGCGTACACAAGCTATTTGATACATATATTATGCCATTTTTCCCCAGAGATAGAAACACACAATACATAATAAAGCTTAAATCACACATTTTATTTAGCAATATATTATATCTTCTTTCTATGGTAGTAAATAAAAATTTACAACACTTTTTTTGTGAGGAAGATTAGCCTTGAGCTAACATCCTTGCCCATCTTTCTCTACTTTATATGTGGGACGCCTGCCACAGCATGGCTTGAAAAGCAGTGTGTAAGTCCATGCCCGGGATCCAAACCTGTGAACCCCAGGCCACCAAAGCAGAGTGCGCAAACTCAACCACTACACCACCAGGCCAGCCCCTAAAAATTTACAGTACTTTTTAATGGCTGCATATTATTTCATTGAATAGAGATATCAAAATTTTTATTGTCAGTCCACCATTAATGGACACCTAGGTTATTTCCAGTTTTTCTAATTTAAAGCACATTCCTGTCAAGAATTGTGAAGGGTTTGTGTCACAGGTGAGGCACTCTAAGCTTAGGAGGCTTCTATTTTTATAATTGCTGCAAGCAAACCTGCCCAAACCATGCCCTGGAGGTGTATGTCATCTTTATTATACTGTTCACCCAACAAACCTCCTCTCTGCTGCTGAAGCAAATACTATATCTTCCCAGGCTGTTCGCTATACAAACAGGCTTTAACAGAGAGTCCAGAACAAAAGGCTGTTAGTGTCTCTCCTCTCAACATGCGCAGAAATATAAGAAAATCACATAAAATTGTTTCCCAACAGTTTCAAAGAGTATCATCCAAAATCTTAATCGCTATATCCATGGTCATAATGATTTTTGCACTCCCAAAACATTGCTATGTATATAGTATATATACTTCTCCTTCAACATTACACTTTAAGGCATTGCGGTGTATTGGAAAGAGCATGGGAATTGGTGTAAGACAGAGGTGAGTTCTAATCTCTGTCTATTACTATGTTTAGAGAGATGTATAAATTGGTATTCACAGATTGCTAATAATGGCTATATTCCATTGTAGAATTTGGGGTGAATTTTAATTTTCTTATTTTACTTTTATCCATCATTTGCACGTTTAAATAGTAAGCATGAATTATTCTAGCAAAGTAATGTCATTATCTTATAACACATGAGTACAATTTTGAGATAGTCATTTATCTGCCTTTCTAAAATCTCTTTCATGCTGCAGTAACTCATCCAGCAGTTTGATAATCATTAGTTTGGTCAGGAACTGAGATGTAACCCAGCATGGCTTCAAATGAACAAAATGACTTCTGAATAACATCAAATTAATTTCATTGGAATATTGTGGTGACAAAATTCTATTATCGTTCCTTGCCAAAACCATTTTATGACTGGTAAAAAACATGCTGATACTCTTTTCAAATGAGAATCAACAGCTATGTGAAACAGTATATTAGTCACAAATAAAATGTTCGGTTTCTTTATTTCAAAAGTTGATTTTTAAATTAAAGCTTTACTACCTTCTCCATGCTTTTGTACTGGTTTGAGTTTTTTTTTTTTGAAGCCATTTAAAGATGAGTTTCCATCTCTAACCACCATGGTCATAATTTTCTTGAAATTTCAGAGTAGAACGTGCTTAGACCATGTTGCTTGTAGGTGAAATTGTTGAAAACATGAATTTCAAAGACCTGGAAAACTCCTGACCTCTTAGACATAAAATGGTACTAGAATACATTGGCTGGAGAGTTGCCTTATGGCACAAGAGTCAACAGGATGCTGTAGCACAAGAGATTGTACGCACTGATAAATGAGACCAGAATTGCCAGGATACCCTGCAGATATATTTTGATTTGTTAGAATAAACTAGGTAAGTGTAGTGACCACAGCATTCCTCACAAAACACTGCAGTCGTCTCAAGAAATACTGCTCTACCACAATGGAGGCTTGCTGTCCACAGTATCTTCCGGAAAATATGTTTTCTTTGGTGAAGTACACTATGATATAAATCAAACAGCACATATAATTTGCCGCAGAAGCAGAATGAATATGAAACACCAAGAATTTAAACTATTTTCTAAAATGTGACAGTCTGTATAATTCATTCATTCAACAAATAGCTGCCAAGGGCCATAAATTGGTCAAGAATTTCTTAGACACTAGGAATTCAAGCGGGAAAACAATGAACAGAGTCTCTGCCGTTATGAAGTGCATAGTCTGTACTTTATTGTGGGAAAAGCATATAAAACGAGGGATACATAATTTCTGTTTTACTATAACACTGGAAATGATGGTGAAATATTATTTGATGCTATACTGAAAAATAATTTTATTGATGTGTCCCATTATTGAGAAAAAAACCAAATAGGTAGAAGTTGGCAAACAGCTAAGGGAATTCTTGTTCTCAGTTTCACAACCTTCAATGATTTCTTTATACTTTCAAAATAGCAATTCAGATGACTAAGATGAAAGTGGTGTAGGGGAAGAATAGTCTTCATGTTTCAAAATACTGAAAAGTCTAACTAAATTACTCTATTTTAGCCCTCCTTTTTAACATTATGACTCACGAATGGACACAATCTTGAATAGAACAGAATCATTTTGCTAATATCAGTTTTCTACGCTGTCTTTACGATAGGAAGAAAGTACAAGGAATTTATGTAACTTCTGGAATCCTTCTAATGGTTTGAAGACAATATGAAATACACTTAATAATATACATCAATATGAGTAAAATGAAACTTTGCTTGGCTTTTGGGAACCTCCAGACTGGTATGGAATGTGGAGTATAATTATTGTCCCAGAAAAGTTATTTTCCAAGTAACCCTCCAGGGCGAAGGAGAATTCTCATGTAAATTAGAGGAATATTGTGCATAACTTACAAATAGTCCGGTCTAAAAGTAAAATGAGCAAATGACTATATACAAGGAATTCATGGGCTTAGCTCTTCTTTATAGCTTGACTTCTCCGAAAATCTGGCCTTGAACGAACATACTCTAACCTAGTGAGTATGCTATGCTGAGGAGAGTCCCATGAACTGAGATTCCCGTTCCCTTCAGTTTCGGTGGAAGGATCCTTCTGAGGCGGAGTGTCTGTGGGGAGAGAAGATCTCTCGCACTGCACCTTCGCTTCACTCCCTTCCACACACACACTTTTTGTTTTGGCCAGAATACTTTAAAAAATTACATTCCTGGTTCAGATGAGTCACAGAGTGGATGTCAGGCTTTGGATGGGGCCAGCAACACATACTGAACATCACGACTTTAGGAAATCAAGTTAGTTTCCTTTTTCACTAAGTCATAATGTTTATAAAATTTAGGATCACAATAAATGTAAGGTTAGGAGGTATTTTGGGAAATGATTTCCTTTACACCTTAAGTACAAGGTGTGCATGAATTTATATGATGAACTTAATTTGAATGTGCGTTACAAAGCAAAATAGGTTCTACAAGCAAACTAAGGCAAATTTCCTTAGAGCTTAAACATCCCTAAATATGCACACATCCTGAGCAATGAAATGAAATAATATTGCTTGCTGGATTTTGCAGTCTTTTTGTGAATATTTGATATTGTTGACTTTATTGGTTTTGTCAACATGGAGTCCTCTGTCAGTGAGCCATCATCCCAGCAGGCTCGGTTCTCAGGGCACCATTAACTTTGCTAACGCTGCGAAGATTCTCGAACATTAGTATTCTAATGAGACTCTCCTATGTCTCCTTCTATATTAACAGCATCTCTATACTAAACCTGCTGCTTCTACGTCTAAACCAAAGTCACAGATCATGGATTAAAGAAAAATTGACCTGAAAACAGAAGTTAATTTTTCGTAATGCTTTTTACAACTTGCCATTTATAATACCCGAAGTCACTTATAAAGTAGTTTAGCCAATTAGTCATCAGTGAGGGACCACAAAACAGTTTGACACTGTTTACAAACTGAAGTAAATTTTGATATAATATCTGCCTATTTTCTCTGCTTGTTTGAAGAGCAAGAAGATACAGAGCTTTCCTTGATCCCAGGACTTTTGAACCAGGAGGGTTTTAATGGTAAAATAATGAAACATTCCTGACTTTTTCCCAGCTCAGTAAAAGGTAAGCCAAGCTGTGCTGTGAATACCAAAGCCATAGGCAGATTTCCACCAAGAGGGCAAAATTGTTTTTCTTTCTTTGAAGGAGTACATGTGGCTCATGAAGAACCATGAAACCAAAGGGGAAATGAAGAGGAAACGTTAAATCTGTGGGAGAAAAAAAAGACGTGGTATAATATATACATTACAAATCACTTCAAAAATTTGGTCCAAGGATCTAAAACAATTAAAAGCCTTTGAAAAAATAGGCATAATTTTCCTGCCAAAAAGTTACTTGACATACCTTCCCTATAGCATATACCACTTTTTTCCCCTGGTTTGCTGAAAATCGATATCCTCATAGATGTCTTTGTAGAAATTGATTTGGCATTTATAAGTAGGACTATTCCTTATATTCCTTACACATGCACATATTTAAATTTCTAGTTCCCCTTATTATTATAAAACTCTTGTAAAATTGACCTATAACTATATACAGAACAGTGTTAAACAATCCATGTGCTTTAAAATCTAATATTTGTAGCATGAGTCTCCTATCTGCTTGGAGGTTTTTAAAATCCTTTCCTATAAGAAATAAAGCTGGAATCCATCTAGCATGCCTCTTTAGTTCTTATTCCAAGCTTCCAGACTGCACTTAGAAACTCTAATTTTAACTCTAATTTTGGGGTTCCCCTATCTAGATCCTCAGTTGATTAGGAACATAATATGGAGAAATGCCCTTTGGCTGAAACACAAGTCCTCTTGCTACTGTCACAATGGTTGACATCATGGAGAAGAGTTAACTGTGCAAAGGGTATATAACTTTCTGAGGCTGCTGCTTCACCATCTTTGAGTACTCTAGAACAAACTCTGTTACACAAATTTTAATAACTTCATCGAATTTGACAAAAGGAGAAACATCCGATTAACACTTATCCTTAGGCGTTTCAAAAATATCCACATCAATTTATATAGATATTCCTGCATTGATCAAACACTGACTAAACATCCACCATATTCACGTGCAGCCCCTTAGAAACTGGGAATAAAAGGCACGCTGCCTGCCCTTGAAAACCTGCTGGCCTCATATCAGGAGATAGCCATGTACAAAATAAGCACCACAATGTGGTACATGAAGCAGAATTCTGATAGTGTGTGTGTAGGTTTATGCAGCTGAGGAATCCCTCAATTAAAGAAAAGTTCAAAAAACAAATTCCTTTGATAAATTTAGAAAATCCGAATTATAGATTCAAATAAGTTTTCTGTAGTAACCACAATATACCAGTAATATCTATGACAGTTGAGTCTAAGCCAACAAAGCTCAACTTTTATATATAAAAAAAGCTATTTAAAACGTACATTATTTGGTTTTCAAAATCTTTCTTTATTAAACAAATAATCTTAAAGGTCTTACCATCAACCTCAAAATTTAATAATAGTCACAAGTATATACTGAGAAAAGAAAGAATTTTAGTTTGGCAAGAAAATGTAGAGACAAGAAGACAACAATTTGGAATACATGTAATATAATATAATACACAATTTGAATAGCACACTACAATATAACTTCAGTAATACTTCAAATATTCGTGTACAAGAATGGCAATTTTTAATTAAAGGGCTATAGATATTTTAAAGCTGTAATACATGGCCTTTGAAATGAAATATTAAATGATTAAAATAGATTTCTCCTATTTCACGCAGCAACTGTGATTATATGTAAATTTCTCTCCAATTAGAGAAAATGAGTGAAAAGCTCTAAAGATGGCTCTAGTCTAGTTTATCAAATGAGTCCGGATTTTATCCGGTGCAGACCATTTGATTATGTATGCAGACACTTTTCTTTCCACGTTTGAATAATGCATGGGAATGATAAGATGTTTATTTTGAGATAGCAAATGAATAGTGACTGTGCTCTGGAAACAAAGCATTTTGTTTGTGTATTTATTTATTTTAAATGTTTCTGTCTCCTGAGCCCCCAGTGGGAGGGCTTTGGACCTCCAAAGAGTCTCCTGATCTATATCTGCTATCATATTTCAACTCCTTTGACACTGAATGACCACTTCAAAGTAAATTGCTTCAAAAATAACTCAATTTAGATCAATTAGAGACTTTTGGATACCTAAAATTTTAAAACTTTCAAAACTTAAAATTAAAATGAAGAAAAATAACCAAAACCAAGAGGTAAGCTGTAACCTGAGGATATAGTTAAAGAAAGTATGATCAAAAAAATGACACTCATAATATACAAAAAGAATATGCTAGAAAATATAATGTGCTATTATTTTAATGACAGGTATATGAAGAATGGAAATGAGCAGACATTAGAAATAGCAATAATAATAAAGATGGTTAATAAACGTATGGAAAATTTTTCAACTTCATTAGAAATAGAAGAGAATTTTATAGGAATTGTATAATATTTCTATACATCATATATAAACATATATATACACACTCACTTTTATATATATATATACACACACACATATATATGTGTATATATATATATAACCTATATATATAACTGTATACCTGTACCTCTCCCTCTCTCTGTCATATATATATGGAGTAAGGCCCTGGACTCAACTGAGCAAGGCCAAAGATATGAGCATACTTAGTTTACAGTGAGTGTTTATACATATTAAAAACAACAGAAATTAGATGAAGAATCATTCTCATGTCCTCCTCTTGTGAGTATTTATCTCTTGGCGTGACAAAGCATTTAAACAATTTTGGTTGAGCTTATCAAAGCATTATTTTTTGGTACCAAAATATAATCTCTCTACCATTTGCACCACTAGTTAGATATTTACACTTCATGATAGAGTTCTACACCTTTCAAGGTGCCTAATAGGTTTTTGCACCAGACAGTGATTTGCAGGAGCCAACATTCGGATGACAGGGGAACAAAGAGTCTATTAAGTTACCTGCTTAGATCTTCACAGACAGGCAGGGATGAAGTTAGGTTGAGCTTACCTCCTCTGACTGCCAGTGCGTGTGAGGTGTGGGCAGGAGGGGGAGTTGGGCTGGGGGTTCGTTCCAAAATTCCTGAGCACATGGTCTTTAGAATAATTTTCACGTGAAAATGCACTGAAATAGTTCCTCCTCCTCCTAAAGTATTTATCTTAAGCATCTTAGTGCCAGAGCTGGCACACAGCAAGTACTCAGAGATGGCAGTATCCATTTCTCATCTCAGAAAAATAAACATTTAAATGAAATCATCTCTTTTACTGAAAAAAGGATAGACTTTAAAAAATCATTTGTGTAGAGCAAAATTGTCATGCAGATGCTTCAATATCCCCCACTGTTGAAATGTAAAAATAAAGCTTTCTTTCTAAATAGCTGAATATTTTTTTCTAAATAACTATTTTAAAATAGTTCATTACAAAATAAAAAAGAGATAGATTTAGTCTAAGCTGTCATTGAGACATCTAGTTTTCAGTTTGTTTATTTATAGAGTAAACTTAAAGCTTCACTCTGGTAGAGAATCAAAGTTAAATAAAAAACAATTCAGATATTCCACTTGATGAAAGAATTTACTGAAAGCTGATGCTTTGTTTAACTCTTCAACTCTTTAACTTCTTCTGGCAGATTGCAAGCAATATTTGTCTCAGGAAAGAGCTGCCGAGGGAATCAAATGTGCTATTTGAACAATTTATGCACATTAAGTAGGTAGGTTTGTTGGCACTGACCCTAAATAATCTTTGCTTCCAAGCTGTCTTTCCTAACTTTCCTGTATGGAACACCCCACCTCTCCATTTCCCAGGGTTGTTTGTGCCCCCCATGGACATGGTCCCCATGGTTATGCTTCATGGTTCAGATTTATCCCTTCCCCAGACGCGAATTTTTGATTCTAATTTCCCTGGGTCCTCTTCATGATTATTTAAAAACACACAGACACAAACCACCACAGGTCTTTCCTTATGTGTAAATGGGATAATGCATTACTTATTTCAGGAAATACACTAATATTTTAACCTCTGCTCACGCTTAATACAAAGACATGCTTCTAAGAGTTAGAATTCAAGTTTTGGGTGAAGTCGCTGGTGGAAATAAAGACACAGAGGTTTTCGATGGAAGGAATTCTATCAGTTAATAAGGCTGAGCCTGAAAGTACTATGGAAAGTAAAAACTCAGAATCACCATAGTGTTCTGAAATAAGATGGTCAATTTTTACCTCCTCACTTTCACTCCATCCCCACTTTCAGACACTGCGTCAGTGCTTCTCAAACATTAGCTTACCTGGGATCTTGGTAGAATGAGGTTCTGATTCCGTAGGCCTGGGGTGTGGGTGGACTGCATTTTGAGTGGTAAGGTACCATGAGACCTCAGAATGTTTTATGTTTGGGGCGTAGACTCCTGGGGCTTATCTAAATTAATGTATCAGGCTGTAAAGGGTGCTTTACCCCCAAAGTATTAGGAAAATTTATGTCATATGAAAGATACAAATATATATATATTTAGTTTTCTTTATTTTTCCCTTATCCTTCCCCACAATATCTCATCATGACAAGATGATTTCCTCACTTGGAATAGAAGGTTCTTCACGGCTTGGCCAAACAATCACAACTCTTGCAACTTCAGTCTAACTATGTAAAACTGTGCCCATTTGCTCAACATTTAGTATTTTTTTATATATTTTTGTGCATTCAGAGTCCCTCTGTCTGGGCTTTATTATTCTGACTTGCCTTTCCTGCTTCCTCTGGAAACTTCCTTCAAGAATCAAATCATATGCAGCCAGCTTATGCCCCATGACCTAGTGTAGCATAAATTAATCACCTAACATTAAGGGAGTTCTCTTCTCATAATTCCCAAAATTCAGCAGAAATTTTTAGAGAAAAAATATACGTCATTGCAAGAAGTAAAACCTGTTAATATCTTGTTCATCAACAGTTTCAGAGCAGCTGGAATTCTGATTGTCAATTAGGCTTTCTCTTTGCCCATTGAAAAGTATCTTCTCAAGATAATGTATAGAATTGAGGTTAAGATGAACTGATTCAGCAACCATCTCCCACAGCCTTTAGCAACTTCCCCAGAAATTCTTATGCAATCTCAAAAAGAGATGTAAACCTGCAACAGTGCTAGAGACTAGGATGATCGATAAAAGATATGTCAGGTCTCAGGAGGACTTTTCACTACAAAGTACAAATGAAGCCCTGAGTCAGAGCAGCAGGGCAGGAGATAATGAGAAAATGTCAGTCTCTGTCCTGAACACCGCCCCACACGTGTGGACATGGCACCAAGCTGATGGCGGAAGCCATCACCCAATTCAGGAAAGCAGAATTTTTTCCACAGCCAGAGACAAATATTTTTCCACTCAAGACCTAACTTCCAATAGTTCTCTTGCAACGGCAAGCAATATCAGTTGCCTACCCCAACAGCAATTCCCTTCCTCCTTCTTCCTTGGTGCAGAACCTCCTTGCCTCCCATGATAAATGTTAAAAATGTGAGCCATTCATTTCCCAGGCTCCCTTGCGGTTAGGGTAATCATGTGACCGAGTTCTGGCCCATGAGATAGAAGGTGTCCTCCAAGGAAAGTTTTTTTACCTGAGAAGAGAAGAACCATTATCTCGTACCACTCCTTTCTTCCTGCGTTTGTAAACAGCTTATTTGCAAGGCTGAGAGTAACTTGCTGAGGATGCTGAGCAGAAGAAAAAGAAGGAAAAGAGACTGAGCTGCTAATCAACCTTGGGCTCCTCTCTCTCTAAGTGTGCCCTAGATATTGTGTTAATTACAGCTGAAAGAGGTCATACTGTACATAAAATACTCTCTAAGAGTGAGAGAGGGTGCAATCTGTGATTTATGCGTATTTGATCTACTGTTGCTTATAGAGAAAAGGATTCCAGCGATATAGTTCACGGAAAATCATTTCCCTTTTTTCGTCTTTCAATCAATCTATCCTGAGTTATAGTTTTGGGGCCTCTAGGCAGTGGTAAGCAAGCGTGATGCTGGACTCTGTGGAACTCCAAGTAGAAGTAGAGAGAACTGACTTTATTTTGGCTCTCTCGGAGTGGAGAAACCTAGGGCCAGCATCGGGAGCCCCAGGTGAAAGGCAGAGAGTGGCAAATCCTGAAAGATTTCTGGATACCTGAAGAAGGCAGCTTTCAGTTCTGCATGAGTGTTCCTCTTTGCCCTGGCCTGCCAGGGGCCAACAGGACCTGTGCCTCAGCTACCTATCAAGAATCAAGAGACCACTTAAAGGAGCCCAAGGTAGGCTGTTAACCAGAGAAATGAAGCAGGCAATGAAATAAAAATGCACAGCTAGTAAAAGAGCTACTGAAGGAGACAGATGACATTCTGATTACAAAAATAGTAATAAACAAAACATTTATCCATATTCTAGTGAAGCACTAAAGAGATATCCTATGATAAAAATGATAATTTCCTGGATAAATAATTCAGTAGATAAAGTGAAGAAAAATCAGCTACTGAATTAGTAGACTTAGAGATCAAGCATAAACATATGTATGTGGGTATGTATATATACATACATACATATATATATATATATATACATATTGTTTTTAAGACTTTATAGTTTACATCAGTTTTAGGTTCACAGCAACATTGAGCAGAAGGTTCAAAGATTCCCATGTAATCCCTGACTCCACTCATGGATATTCTCCCTTATTATCAACATCCCCACCAGAGTGGTACATTTGTTATAATTGATTAACTTACATTGACACATACAATTCTACAAAGTCCACGGTTTACATTAGAGTTCACTCTTGGTTGTACATGCTATGGGTTTGGACAAATGTATAATGACATGTATCCATCATTATGGTAACATACAGAGTACTTTCATTGCCCTAAAAATCTTCTGTTTTCCACCTATTTATCCCTCCCTCCCACCCAAACCCTGCAACCACTGATCTTTTTACTGTCTCCATAGTTTGCCTTTTCTAGAATATCATATAGTTGGAATCATACAGTATATATAGCCTTTTAAGGTTGGTTTCTCTCACTTAGTAATATGCGTTCAAAGTTCCTTCATGTCTTTTCATGACTAAATAGCGAATTTGTTTTTAGTTTCTTTCTGCTTGTATTTCTTTTTAGATGTTAGCAGCAGGGTTTTTGGTAGATATGCTCTATCAAGTTGAGGAAGTTCCCCTCTATTCCTAGTTTACTGAGAGTTTTTATCATGAATGGTTGTTGGATTTTGTTGAATACTTTTTCTGCATCAATTGATATGATCATGTGATTTTTCTTTTTTAGTCTGTTGGTGTGATGGATTACATTAATTGATATTTGAGTGTTGAACCAGCCTTGTATAACTGGCATAAATCCCTCTTGGTCATGGTATATAATTCTTTTTATACATTGTTGAATTTGATTTTGTTGAGGACTTTTGCATCTATGTTCATGGGAGATATTGGTATGTAGTTTTCTTTTCTTGTTATGTCTTTGGTTGGTTTTGGTATTAAGGTAATGCTGGCCTCATAGAATAAGTTAGGAAGTGTTCCCTCTGTTTCTATCCTCTGAAAGAGATTGTAGAGAACTGGTATAATTTCTTCCTGAAATGTTTGGAAGAATTTACTAGTGAACCCATCTGGATCTGGTGCTTTCTGTTTATTAATTATTATTATTAATGTTATTAATTATTGGTTCAGTTTCTTTAATAGAAGTAGGCCTATTCATATTATCTATTACTTCTTGTGCGAATTTGGCAGATTATGTCTTTCAAGGAAGTGGTCCAATTTCTTTAGTTTATCACATTTTTGGGCATAGAGTTGTCCATAACATTCCTTTATTACCCTTTTAATGTCCATGGGATGTATAGTGATATCCTCTCTTTCAGTTTTGATATTAGTAATTTTTGTTCCCCCTCTTTCCTCTTAGTTAGCCTGGATAGAGGTTTATCAATTTCATTGATGTTTTCAAAGAACCAGGTTTTGGTTTCATTGATTTTCTCAAGTGATTTCCTGTTTTCAATTTCATTTATTTTTGCTCTAATTTTAATTATTTCTTTTCTTCTGTTTGCTTTGGATTTAATTTACTCTTCTTTTTATAATTTCCTAAGGTGAAAGTTTAGATTATTGATTATAGATCTTTCTTCTTTTCTAAGCGTTAAATGCTATAAATTTCCTTCTAAGCAATGCTTTTGCTGCATCCCACAGATTTTGATGTTATCTTTTCATATAGTTCAAAATATTTTTAAATTTATCCTGAGATTTCTTCTTTGATTTATGTTATTTAGAAGTGCATTGTTTAATCTTCATGTATTTTGGTATTTTCCAACTCATTTTCTGTTATTGATTTCTAGTTTAATTCCATTGTGGTCTGAGAGCAGACATTGTATGATTTCTACCCTTTCAAGTTTGTTAAGGTGTGTTTTGTAGCTCAGAATGTGGTCTGTCTTGATAAATATTCCATGTAAGCTTCAGAAGAATGTGTAAGCTGCTGTTGTTGGGTGAAGCGGTCTGTGGAGATCCAGTGGATTATATCCAGTGGATTGATGGTGTTGTTGAGTTCAACTATGTCTTCATGGTTTTCTGCCTGCTGGATCTGTCTATTTCTGATAAAAAGGTGTTGAAGTCTCCAACTATAATAGTGAATTCATCTATTTCTCCTTACATTTCTATCAGTTTTTGCCTCATGTAGTTTGATGCTCTGTTGTTAAGCACACACATGTTAAGGATTATTATGTTTTCTTGGAGTGTTGACCCCTTTTTCTTTATATAATGCCCTTCTTTATTCCTGATAACTTTTCTTGCTTTGAAGTCTGCTCTGTCCAAAATTAATACAGTTACTCCTACTTTCTTTTGATTAGTGTTAACATGGTATATTTTTCTCCATCCCTTTATTTTTAATCTATACATGTCTTTATATTTAAAGTGGGTTTCTTGTAGACAACATATAGTTAGGAGTCATTTTTTGATCCATTCTGACAATCTCTGCCTTTCAATAGGTACATTTATACCACTGATATTCAAAGTTATTATTGATATAGTTGGATTCATATCTACCATATTTGTTACTGTTTTCAAATTATTGCCCTTGTTCTTTGTTTCTATTTTTGTCTTCCCTTATTTTTCTGCCTTTTGTGGTTCTGAGCATTTTATATGATTCCATTTTATCTCCTTTCTTATCATATCAGTTATACTTCATTTTTTACTGTTTTTAGAGGTTCGCAATATACATTTACAATTAATCCAAGTCTACTTTCAAATAACACTATACTGCTTCACATCACAGATAATACGAGTACCTTATAATAACAAGTAACCCTAACTCATCTCTCCTGTCCCTTGTATCATTGCTGTCGTTCATTTCACATACATACAAGCATACGTAGCATCTATAAATATATATGATATACACATAAGTAAACAATTGAGTCCATTGTTGTTACTATTATTTTGAACAAGTTTTTGTCTCTTGGATCAATTAAGAATAAGAAAAATATAAGCTTTTATTTTACTTTCACTTATTCCTTCTCTGATGCTCTTCCTTTCTTTATATAGGTCTGAGTTTCTGACATATATTATTTTTCTTCTCTCTAAGTAACTTGGAACATTTCTTGCAAGGTAAGTTTACTGCCAACAAATTCCCTCAATTTTTGTTTGTCTGAGAGAGTCTTTATTTCTCCTTCACTTTTGAAGGACAATTTTGCAACGTACAAGAATTCTAGGTTGGTGGGTTTTTTGCTCTCAACACATTAAATATTTCATTCCACTCTCTTCTTACCTGCATGGTTTCTAAAGAGAAGTTATATGTAATTCTTATCTTTGTTGCTTTATGGTCAGATGTTTTTATCCTCTGACTTTTTTCAGGATTTTTTTTAATCTTTGATTTTATGTAGTTTGAAATGATACGCCTAGGTATTGTTTTTTGTTTGTTTGTTTTGCATTTATTCTATTTGGTGTTCTCTGAGCTTCCTAAATCTATAATTTAGTGTCTAACAATAATTTGGAGAAATTTTCAGTCACTATCGTTTCAAATATTTCTTCTATGCTTTTTCTCCTTCTTCTCCTCCGGTATTCCCATTACATGTATGTTGCACCTTTTTAGTTGTCCCACAGTCCTTGGCTATTCTGTTGTTTTTTTCAGTCTTTGTTCTCTTTGCTTTTCAGTTTGGGAAGTTTCTATTGAAGTATCCTCTAGCTCAGAGATTCTTTCCTCAGCTACATCTGGAAGCCCATCAAATGTATTCTTCATTTCTGTTACAGTGTTGTTGACCTCTAACATTTCTTTTTGGCTCTTTTTTAGGATTTCCATTCTCTGGTTACCTTGCCCATCTGTTCTTTCATGCTGTCTACTTTATCCATTAGAGCTCTTTGCATATTAATCCTGATATGCTAATAAATCACAGCTATTTTAAGTTCCCAGTCTGATAATTCCAATATCCCTGCCATGTCTTGTTCTGATGCTTGCTCTATCACTTCAAATTGCATTTTTTGCTTTTTAGTATGCCTTGTAATTTTGTCTTGATAGCCAGATATTATATACCAGATAAAAGGAACTGCTCTAAATGTGCCTTAGTAATAGTAAGGTGTTGGAGGAGAGGAAGCATTCTAGTTCTATGATTAGGTCTCAGTCTTTATGTGAGCCTCTGCAACTGGACTGTGAACTTCATAAGTGTTTCCCAGTCCCCTTTCTTTTTCCCTTAGGTGAGACAGGATGGCTACCGGGGGCCAGCGTGGGTATTCCCTACACCCACATGGAAGGCTAGAGCTGGCCGGAGTTGCAGATTTCCTGTCTCCCAGGTCAGTTAGGTTCTGATAAAACCCAAGCAGGTTAGGCTCTAGTTAACTAGTTTCTCCTGAGGGCAGACCTATTGAGAAGAGCAGAATGCTCTGGAGTATTTCAAAATAGTTTCTTTTCCTCTCCCCCCGCCAGAAGCACAAGATGATTTTCCTCCTATATATACTGTGAGAACCTGGTTGAAATCCTGGAGGTAAAACCCACAAAAGTGTGGGGACCCTCCAATGACTGGGTCCCCCTGGAATTTTTAACTCTCAGACTTATCCACTCAGAGCCTCCAGCAATTCTATGAAAACAAGCAAAGACTTACTCAGAGCTTGCTATTGCAAGGGAGGCAGTTGCTATCACTTGTGTTTGGCATAGACTCAAAAGCAGGCAGAATGGGAGAACTTTATAGCAGAAAAAAGGAAAGCCTTCAGGTATTCCCTGACTGGAAGCTGTTGGCATGGGGAAGCTGTAGGCAGGCCAACTAGAAATGGGACATACTATGTAATTATTTTGGAGAGCATATTTGGCTTTCTTTGGTTGGTCCTAAGTTGGAAGTGGGGGGGGGAAACTTAGAAAATCTGTTAGTTATTGATAAATCTTGGCCATTTTGGACCAATTGCTACAGAGGCTGTTGTTCAGCTTTCTGGATCGGTTGCTGGTAATAGTAGTGCAGATAGCACATTACACTCAGTGGAAGAAGCCAGACACAAAAGGTCACACGTTGTATGATGCCATTTACATGAAATATCCAGAAGGTAAATCCATAGAGACAGAATGCAAATTAGTGGTTTCCAGGAGCTGGAAGGTGGGAGTGTGGAGGGAGGGGGAAATGGAGAGCATTGATAATGGGTATGGGAATTCCTTTGGGGGTAATGAAAATATTTTGGAACTGGATAGAAGTGGTGGTTGCACAATATTGTCAATGTACTGAATGCCATTGAATTTTCACTTTAAAATGATTAATTTTATTTTATGTGAATTTTACCTTAGTAAAAAAAAGAAATTAACCTCATAAATAATATTCTAATTACTTAGAAATTGAGGAATGTTCTCCTAACACTCAAATCTAAAGAAAAACTACAACCTATCTAAATGCAATAAAAATTAAATTCTTTCATCATTAGAGGAAAAAAAAGGACACATTAAGAAATCTAGTACTCACCTAAAGAACTTATAAAAAGAATATAAACCAAAAGAAGCTAAGAAACTGGTAATTAATAAAGATAAAGGCTGGGCTGGCCCCGTGGCTTAGTGGTTAAGTGGGCGCGCTCTGCTACTGGCAGGCCGGGTTGGGATCCCGGGCGCACACCGACGCATCGCTTCTCTGGCCATGCTGAGGCCGCGTCCCACATACAGCAACTAGAAGGATGTGCAACTATGACGTACAACTATCTACTGGGGCTTTGGGGAAAAAAATAAAAGGAGGAGGATTGGCAATAGATGTTAGCTCAGAGCCGGTCGTCCTTGGCAAAAAGAGGAGGATTAGCATGGATCTTAGCTCAGGGCTGATCTTCCTCACAAAAAAAATAAAAATAATGATAAATAAATAAAACTGTAAAAAAAAAAATTTAAAAATAAAGATAAAGTCTGAAATTAGTTAAGCAGAAGATGAAAGTTGGTTTGATGGAAAGACAAAACAGATCAACTTTTTGAGATCCTATTAAAGAAAGACAGCAAAAAGATACACGATTAAACAATAAATGAGATGTGTCACATATTCAGAAGAGTTTTTAAAAAATTAAAAGAGAACACCTCATGAAACTTGATGCAAGCATATTTGAAAATATAGTGAAAATGGATTGTTGCCTAGAGATGATTATTTCTTAGCATGATAACCCAAGAAAAACTAGAAAACACCGATAGACCTGTTACACAGAAAAGAAAGATTCGTTGGTTTGCCCATTTAACATATATTTACTTAACACCTATCCTATGATAGGCATTGTTATAGAGAACAAAACAGACAAAAATTAGAAATATGACAAAAGATCTACCATTGAAAAAATCCCAGGACTAATCAGGTCAACTTTAAGGGAATGATGTTAATAATATTTAAGTTAGTTTAGGCCCTAGAAAAATTATCTCTGATTTAGTTAACAAAGCAAATGTAGTTAAATAATCAATAAAGGTATGACAAAATAATAAGTAGATTTAGTTCAAAAATACACTATATACCAATCTCTCTTGTGAATACACATGCAAAAAATTCTACATAAAATATTAACTTAAAAAATTTTGTTCTGTGGAAAAGAATAACGTATTTTCCTTCCTAAATAAATGCAAACTAATTTAGATTATCTAAGAATCTTTCCAATAGTAATTATGTTCAAGGATGAGTGAGACATGGTATAAAATAGCTGGTGAAAGCACAAATTATTTCACACAGAAATAAAAGGGAAGAATTTTTATAGATATGGGTATACAATTGAGTATAAATCTTAACATCACTGTTAAAGAGCCATTTTAAAAAGGGCTGGTATGAAAGATATGAAAGAGAAGTAAAAATATTCTAATTTTTTCATCCTATTTAGGAAAATCAAAATATTTTCATTAATTGAAATTAATATATTGATATTTAGAGAATTTAAGTTCACCTTTGATAGTAAAACATTCCAAAGTAAGCACCTGTGAAATTAAAAATAGAATTTATATTTCTATATTGCTAAGGAAGAAAAGGGAAAGAAAATATAACAATTTTCCCCGCTGGTGACGGAACTTTTGGTCCGGGCTCTGGTCTGTGAAGAGGCGACTCAAGCCAGCCTCATGACTTAGGAACGAGTGGATACTGCCTGACATGAGCTTCCCATTTTTGAGAACACAGGAAAAGGAAATAAAAAAATATAAAAGCAGAAATGAGGAATTTAAAAAATGTGAAATAATAGAATGGAAAATACAGCATTTGTCTTTGAAAGAAAGAAAGAGTAATTTATGTTTCTTAAAGAAACCACAAATATAACACTTGATGAAAAAGGAGACAAAATAATCTATAAGAGCCAAAAATTATGACATACTTCATACTACTTCATGCAAATACATTTTAAAATCTAAAAAAAAAAATAGTTGATTTTCTTAAAAATTATAACTTACCAATATTGACTTAATTGTTATTGTTAATAATACTATTTTGAATACTTATGTATCAGACACTTCACATATTTAATACCAATTAATTCTTTTCATAACTCCATGAGCTAGATATCACCATTTCATAGTTAAGAACACTGGGACCCTTGAGATAAGTAACTTGTCAGGTCACATGACCAATCAATGCTAGAGTCTGGAATCAATGTTGGTGGGATGGCTACAGAGGTATATTCTGAGTCATGTTGACAACTTCTCTCAATGTTCTGGGGCAAACTGTATTGTGTAATTTTAAAAGTATACTACAAAAATTGGGAGAGGGTTCCAGAATAAATGAGTTTGAGGACTATTGCATGTTCTAGTCTCCTTTTAGAGATTCACAGTGTTGATGAGCAGATTAAAGGCTCAGTGTCCTGATGAAGAAATCTGTGCAATTTTGAAGAACTGTATTTCAAGGAACTTTCAAAATATTGTACTATGTAAGATTATCCTCATCATAAAATGATTGCCACGGAATAAAGGAAATATATTTTCAAATAGTCAGCTACTTAAAAAGACACGGTTCTCAAGAGTTTTATGAGTGATTTCTTTCAAACTTCCAAGAACCATAAAATATTCATGTAAATAAACCATTCTAGAGCATAGAAAGTATTTAAATGTCTTGTCAGTTATCTTAGCCTACCTCCTTTAACCAAAAACTGAGAAAGATTGTTTTATAAAAGAAAACTAGAGACAAATCTTGTTTATACATAAACATACAAAAATTCAAATCAAAATACCAGCTAAGTTAATCTAATAGTATATAAAATATAATATAGCATGTCTAAATAAGTATCTTCTGTAAGTTAAATGGTTTAATATTAGGAAAATTTGATCATCTATATTATCATATTAATAGACCAAATGACAGTTTTGACAACATGTCATACCATATTTTTATTTTTAAAAGTCTCTTAGTAAATTATAAATAGATGTATCTTTTTTCAAAATGATAAGAATTTCTATCTAAAGCCAAAAGCCAGCACTGAACTTAATTATAAAACTTCAGACACATTCCATTTGATTCAAGATTCACATATGAATTTCTGTTGCAATCATTGTGGCTCAATATTACTCTGGAAGTTCTGGTCTATTCAGTGAAAATAGACGAATAAAAGAGGTACAACTATTACAGTATAAAAAATATGTTATCTTCACAAAGGTAAAAAATTAGAACTTAAATGTCCATAAAATGAACATTGGTTAAAAGTGAATTATAGTGCCCTCTCACTGCCATTAAAAATTTTACAAAATATTGTAACATGAAAATGTTAATTATTAATTAACATTGAATAAATTTGTGCTAGACACTGTTTTAGGTGATGGGGATAGAAGAATTAAACAAAGAAAACAAACTCCTGCCTCCATGGAGCTTACATTCTAGTAGGGGAAGGCAGAGAGACAAATAAATAAGTAAATGTATGTTTCTATTCAAATTCATGTTTACCTAACCCTCAGAAAATAATATGTCTTAATATCTAAAACATTATTGTCAATTTGACTTTAATTTTCATGATTGATTTTTTAATATATAAATAAATATAAAATATTGGAAGTTTAAATATCAAAATATAAACTGTAGTAATTTTTGAAGGTTGTAATTGTGAATGATTTCATAGTTTACATGCTTTTCTTGTTTTTCAAAAATTATTTCTACAGTGACTGTAGAAAATACAAAACTTAGAAATATAGAATTTATTGTAAAGTCCAACAGAAGGCATCATAATTTTTCATTCCCTTGCAATTTATTTATAACCCAGAATGTTAATGATCAAATGTCCTCTCATAGACCAAACTATAGCAATAAAGACCAATTGTAGTGAGATTTCTCTCTATGTTGTGTTGAAAGCCATACCAAAGTTAAATTTGAAATCTGTTCTCTGCAATTAAAATAAATTATATATAATCAAAACACTAAAGATTAAGATTGACTGCCAGTTACATTGGCATCCAAACCATATCCTGCCCCAAAAGCCATGTTGTAATTTGCTAAGCTGAAAGAACAAACATACATTATTTGTAAAGCCAGACGTATGATTGTCTGGATAAAAGTATGTGTACTATCCCCAGAAGGCATAATCTGATACACTACTACATAGCTGGAAAGCCAAATTCAACTCATTCTTATCTTGCTGACTCATGCTTATGAATAAGTTCCAATAAGTATTTTGTGCAACCATAACCTTGGAAAGAATATATGATGCATTTATTACCTAGTTGCAAAACACAGGGTTCTATCCAAGTGCAGCTATTCCCTCATTTTGTTATATATTCTAGTATTTCAAAATGACATGGTTCCAGAAAAAAGATGGAAATTTATGTACCCCGTGCCACAACAAAATACAGTAGCTATGTGGCAAAATGAAAAAGGAAGATTGGGCTTGGCACCTATATGGAAAGGAAAATGTTTGATAAAGTTTTCTAATGCTTACTTCTCCCAGCAAAATAAAGGCAATTATCGAGACAAATCATATGAGAGGAGTTGTATTCCCTGAGAGAAGACACCAATTGTTGACAGAGGCAGACAGCTAATTGTTGAACATCTTTCATGTTTAGAAGATTGTCTTTATAGAGAACTCACTGGGGTGAACAAAAGCTCTTCTAAATTGATTCTGTCTTCCCCCCTCCCTATTTCCCTCTCTCCAACACTGATTTATTGTGCATATACTGTGACAGACAAGCATTATTGAGCACTGACAATGACAGACACATTCTGGCACACCAAGATGAAAGGTATATGGTCCTTGCCTACAAGTGATTCACATTCTAGTTGGGAGCTGGGATGGTAAAAAATAATGACTTCAATAAATACATATTTAAAATTTTTTGTATGTACCAAATAGAAAAGTGGAAAAAAAAGAGGTAGAAATGAATAATATTCATGATGGTGGTGGGGGGACTCCGGGAAAGTTTTATACAGAGGTTGCCGTAGAGTGTGATTTTTCACAGTTCTGCCTTTTGAAGGAGCACAGAGCCAACAATACCCTTTTTGACAGGACAGACATCACAAATTTATTGCACCATGCTGTATCTTAGTCTTCTTTTTTTGTATGTCTTTATTTGGTGACATGGTTCCTGGATACTTCCTCATTTGGGAAGTCCTCCTCCAACTTCCCCCAAATCAATCCCTGGCCCCATTCAACATTTACTGTCTAACATTCTGGTCGTTGTTCTAGGCCCTGGAGTACAATATGCCTTCAGGCAGCTTCCATTCCAGTGAGAAGGATAAAGAAAAAGAATAAGTGAAATAAGCTAAAATGATAGTGACTTTAACGTGGGACACAGCCATTCATTTACATATTGTCTTTGGCTGATTTCCCACTATTATGGCAAATTTTGGTTTGTGACAGAGACTGTATGACTCACAAAGCCTAAAATCTTTACCATATGGCCCTTTACAGAAAAAGTTTGCTGACTTCATCTTAGAGGAACAGATATTAGATCCAAAGCCTGAGTGAAAAGAACAAGTATGTTAGTTGTCTATGGCCACATAAGAAATTACCTCATGATTTTGTGACTTAAAGCAACCGATATTTATTGTCTCGTAGTTTCTATGGGTCAGGAATCCAGGGGTGGCTTAACTGGGTCCACTGGCTGGAGGTCTCCAGCAAGAATGCAATCAAGGTGTCAGCTGGGGTACAGTCATCTCCAGGCTCAACTGGAGGAGGATCTGCTTTCAGACTCCCTCACAGGCTGTGGGGAAGGCTCAGGTCCTCCCTGGCTGTTGGCTGGAAGCATCAGTTCCTCACGACGTGGGCTTCTCCAAGGGGTTGCTCACAGCAGAGCAGCTGGCTTCCCTTAGAGTGAACAGCTGGAGGGCATGAAAATGAGAAATAGAGCCCAAAACAGAAGCCACTATCAATGTCCTACTCTAAGAGTGACTTCTCACTAATTTTGTCATGTTCTGTTTGCTAGAAATGAGTCCGTAGGTTTAGCCCATGCACCAAGGAAAGGGATTACACAAGACATAGATATCAGGAGATGGAGATCATTGGGAGCCATATCGAAAGTTGCCTACCACAGGGAGTCATTCATGTAGGAAGAGTATTTTAAAGGAATTGCAAAGTCCCCAAATCAAAAATGAGCTTGGTTGAAATGGCGGAAATAAGTCTTCCAGGAAAACAAAGCTAGTGTGATTGGATTATATGGAAAGAAAGGCAGGTATCAGGGAAATAAGGTCTGAGAGGTCAGACCTAGATTATGTAGGGATTTATAAATCATGGAAAAGAAGTCAGACTTTATTCCAAGTATAATAGAAGGCCGCTGGAAAACTTTAGGTTGGGGAGATGACATAGATTTATGACTGAAAAAGATTTATTTAGCTGAGTGAATGTAAAATAAACTTTACTAGCTAAGGCCATAGAGTTAATTTCACTTGTCATGGGAATCCCTGGTAATGTGGATACGGAGCATGTTGGCTACTGGAAGCTCCTTTGAGTTTATGATAACGTGGATTAAAGATACATCAGTGGCTAGAACTTGATAAATATGGGTATGACAATGCAAGTGTTTCAAATTAACCAGATTTTGGCAGGAAAAATTGGTTTTTGAAAAGTTTTATTTTAATGATTAGTTGAAATATATTTTACAAATGTTCCAGATGTCTATTGTGGCTGACACTATCCATTAATATAAATATACAGTGGTGTGTTGTCATCTCCTTTTTGATAAAATGTTTCTTAAAGACATCATATCCTTTTTTCGACTCTAAACTTTCATTTGCCCTGTCCATACAAGAAAAAAGAGACACTTGACACGGTCTAGCAAAGAATATTCAATTTTTGGTTAATTCTAACTACTTATCTGGGCATGTTCTCCACTTCACTTTGGTACAGCTTTCTGTAGGTGTAATATACATACCATATAATCCTACATTCAATTTTAAATTTATTTTCTGTATATTAATAGCAATAATAAGACAATCGTTTGGGAAATAGAATTGTGTAGAAGAAAGAATATAGAAGATATATCTATTTCCAAAATTCTGCCAAAAGTTTCTACTAATTGTTATCAATCTTTTATGAGTCAGAGAAAATACTCTCTTCTTCCATGAGTTTTCTGGCCACCTGTATAATACCTGCCATTCTCTGAAAAGAGTATCTCTGCTTGCGTCTTGCTGACTCAACTGAGTGAATAGTCTCAGCTATTTAAAAGCAGTGGGGGGGCTGGCCTGGTGGCACAGCGGTGGCACAGTTTGGTGGCCCAGGGTTCGCAGGTTCGGATCTCGGGCTTGCACCGACGCACCGCTTGTCAAGCCGTGCTGTGGCGGTGTCCCATATAAAGTGGAGGAAGATGGGCACGGATGTTAGCCCAGGGCCAGTCTTCCTCAGCAAAAAATAGGAGGATTGGCAACAGGTTTTAGCTCAAGGCAGATCTTCCTCGCAATAAATAAATAAATAAATAAATAAAAGCAGTGGGAATACAGACACAATTAATTTAATGTTCATTCAGATGGGTTCACTCCAAACTGAATTGAGCATTAATATATGATGAGTGCAAGTCCATCACCTCTTACTTTTCTATCTCATGCTCTTATACCCTGTTTACAACAATTTTTGGACCTCTGTAGAACCTCTAGTCTATTAAATTATCATTTTTCACTGTCATGTTCCCCCTCCTGTGTTCAGCTTCCTTAAATTTCCTTTACTTAAATTCCTTAGTCCCTCATTATAATCACTCCCTACACTCAATCTTCTTGTCCTTCATCCTTTCTCAAACTCACCTGGTTGAATCCAACTTTCAGTCTTTTCTTTGTCTACACTAGAACAGATGGATATGGCTGCAGAAAAATACACAATTTTGATAACTTATCTCTCTTTAATTTCATGACCAGAAACTTTACTGTTGCCCCGCAGTCCTACTAGTTTTAATTGACCCATCTTTCTCCCTCACTCTGAAACTAGCTTACTCATTTTCTTCTACAGGCAAAATGCCCTCCCTGCTCTTCACTCTCAGATGATTACCTTGCATTTTTGTTTTATTGAATAAATCGGTACAAACAAAAGAAAATATCCATAATCTCCCACTCCCAAATCTGATTACAACGAGCAAACCATCCCTGCTCTTAAGGTCAGTTCTTCCGTCTGTGCGCTGGATCCCACATCCTCTTTCCTACTCATGACCTTTGCTTTTATTGGATCACTCTTTTACATCATCAATTTCATCCACTTACTGGGCTGTTCCCATCAATGACCTCCCTTGACCTAGCATCCTCCTGCAGTATTCTTCTGTTCTTTAGAGCAAAACTCATCAAAAGAGTTGCCCGTCCTCTGCTCTATCCACCGTTCTCTTCCTATTCTCTTTCAATCTATTCTACTATTCTACTAAAAATGCACTTTTCTATGTCACCCGTGACTTCTATATTTTCAAATCCAGTAAGAATTTCTCAGTCCTTATCTCTTTCAATCCTTCAGAAGTATTTATTTCTGTTGATCAGTCCTTCATGAAGCATATTTTAATTGGCCTCTGAGTTTCTATGTTCTCATAGTTTTCCTTCTATTTCACTGGCAGCTCTCTTATTGGTCTCCTTTTCTGAATATTCTGATTTTTACATGTTGCCATGACTCAGGGTTCAGGCCTCAAACCTCTTCTCTATCTTTACTTCCCCTAGCTGAATTCATTCACTCCAATGACTTTATTTTTTTTTTTATTTTTAAAAAAATTTTATTTATTTATTTATTTTCCCCCCAAAGCCCCAGTAAATAGTTGTATGTCATAGCTGCACATCCCTCCAGTTGCTGTATGTGGGATGCGGCCTCAGCATGGCCGGAGAAGCGGTGCGTCAGTGCGTGTGCGGATCCAAACCCGGGCCGCCAGCCTCGGAGTGCGCGCACTTAACCGCTAAGCCATGGGCCGGCCCTCCAATGACTTTAAATGCCAAATTTATGTTGATGCCTCCAAAATTTATATTCTGTTCTTGATCTAATTTAAATTCTAGAATTCAACAATATCCAACTCCCATGTGGTATTTCCACTGGAATGCTTAGTAGATATTTCAAATGCAGCGTATTCAAAACTGAAATCTTGATTTCTCGCTCCAGACTTAACCTCACAATGCTCCCTATCCCAGAGGATGGAACCTCATTTACCTAATCGTTAAAATACTTGGAATCGTCCTTGACTTCCATTCTTTCTTTTCCACAGATCTATCAGCAAATGCTGACAGCGCTGCCTTCAAAACCCTTCTCACATCCAGCAACTTCTCAACAACTCTACCACTACCACTTTTGTCCAAACTGCCAACCCCACCCACGTGTACTGCAAACTGATGGCCTTGCACACACTCTGTCACCTCTGCAAGAGCTTAGGGCTAAGAGCTCAGATTTTGAAAGCACATTGCAAGGATTTATATCCTAGATGAGCCAGTTACCTGTTGTATGACCTTGGGCAAATTACTTAATGTCTCTGTGCCTCAGTTTCCTCATCTGTAAAATGAAGAAGATCACAGTATCTAACTCATGGGATTGTTGTCAGGACTTAACAACATAATGCATGTAAAGTGCTTTGAACAGAGTTTGGCAAACAATAAGTAATATGTAAATGTCAGCCATTATTGTTATCTTTTTCTAATTAATCTGTTTTCTACATAGTTATAAGAATGATTCCTTAAAAACAAATCAAATTATGCCAATCCCTTGTTCAAAATGCACAAATAATTTCCCCTTATACGTAGAATAAAATCCAAAGTTCCTCCAGGCCTAGTGAGTGGTCTGTCAGCCTACCTCTCTCACATCTCACCCTCTGCCGACCTTCCCCTCACCCATTCCTTTCATTCAAACGTCTTGCTTTTGCTTGAATATTCCAAGCACCCATTCCCCTTGGGATCTAAAATCTTCTTCTCCAAATATTAGAATGACTTGTTACCCCACTTCCTTCAGCTCTTGACTCGAAGTCACCTTCTCTGCATTACCTCCCCTTGCCACCGCGGAAAGTAAGAACTTTGTACAAAAACAGAAGTGTAAGCATCAGTAGGGACTAATATTACATTCACAGTAATGTAAAAACTATTTATCCAATCAAAATTCATGGTGCAACTGTATTAAGTTGATGGGAGAGAGGAGACTGTATGTTTGTGTGAACTAGTGAGTGTGTGTGCATAAATAGATGTGTGTGAGTGTGCATATGAGCGTATGTGTGTTTGCACGTGTGCATATTTAGGGGGTTGGATTTGTAAAAAGAAGCCAAAGGCTCACCTTCCACCATGGAATGTTAAGATGAAATATAAAGAAATAATATGACATGTTATTTAGAAACACAGAATTGAGTACCAAACAAATAATCAACTTAGTATCTAGAAATTGAAAATGGCTAACTTTGAGGAATAAGAGTGTGTTCTGTATATGTAGGAGCATAGTGGACAGGAGATAGCTCCTTTTTAAAAAAATAAATCATGTTGAATTATTTGACCTTTTCAAATTATTTGCACGTCACTTGGAAAATAATATTTAAAAAGATGTGTGCATTGTGTGACTCACTTTCTAGCCTAAATATATCATATTAACATTACAAACCATTCTACTTTAACATAACTCAAACTTTTTAAAAGTTGTGTCCAAAATGCAGTCATAAACATGACTGTGGAGCAGCCAACTGTATAGTCATCTTGGGAGAGGGTTTCATTGTGGGGTTACCGTTTGCTCTGAGACTTCTTGGCTGGAACCACCCTCCCTCCAGCCCTGGGCTGCCTGGGGCCACAGGGCAGTGTGCGGGGCCTGCCAGGACCAGGGGCTCGAGCTATGTCCAGTAAAGTTCTCGGATGTGACTGGAAACAAACAAAGCAAACAAACTCTCTCAAATAATAGCTCAGTTGTGTGGCGTGCAGACTAGGTAACAAAGCATTTTCACATATATTATCCCATTTTACCCTTTGTATAAATTTAGTAAAGTAGGCTAGGAAACTATTACCATTTTATAAATGTGGAAATTGAGGTTCAGAAAGATTAATGACTGAGCTAGGCTCATATTCTACCATTGATGGCTTGCCTAATGTTCACTTACTTAGCTGTATCCTATATGTCAAATCCAGCTGAAGAGTCATCATTGTAGCCGGCAGACAGTGTCATTGCTTTTTGAAGGCCAAATATATAAGTTATCTAGTATTCCACTTGGACTATGTTATGGGGCTAATCTGGCTTCAGGCTCACATAAGAATATCCATACATGACCTGTTAATCTTTTGACTGCTTCTCTCATGTATGTGTATATATATATATAATTTTTATTTTATGTTTGTTTGTTTATGTATTCATTTTTTTAAATAATAAATACTTTGTATTTCTAAAGAAGCAGCAGTAGCTGAAGATATGACCATTCTGATAATATTTTCCATGATTTTCTTTCTGTCTTTTTTTTAGGTTCCAGGGTGTTCTTTTTCGAAGAATCCACACATATTGTAAGTCATCTTACATGAAATCCATGTTTAAGATACAATATTCAATTTCAATCCACCATGGAGTGACTTACTGGCATTTGAATAAGAAACAGATGATTGACAGATCTATTTGAACTATAAAGTTATGCACCATAAAATCGAGGATGGTTTAATCAGTTCCTTGACAAACGGTGACGTAGTTTGGAGATAAATATTTCCACAATGTCTTGAAACCTTCCAAAGTCAAAGACAGAATAAATTGCCTTCTTCTATAGTCTCAAATTCTGGGCACAACATATGTCTTTATTTCATAAATAGTCTATTACTGAAAAGGGTCAAAAAGGAAAAAAATTGTTTTATAATCGAGTCTATGGAAATTCATTTGTTGCAGTAGCAAGATAATCAAGCAGTAGCTACAGCTATTAAAAATGTAATTTTAATTCAAACTATTCACCAAGAGTAATGAATCATGCAAAAGAATCACAGGTTAAAGCATCTTCCATTCATTGTTAACCTTTTTCTGGGAAAACATTTTTTGTACTAGAAGTAAAAGACTCTGGCACAAAATATATACTATTGATGACACAAATCTGTGTTTCTTATGGGACCAGTTTTACTTTTTTGGGTTTTAGTAATTTTGACGCTTTGCTGTCCTTTAGAACTGAAAGTTATCAACACAAACGTTGAAAACAAATAAATATCTTGCTACCATATGGTAAGAAGGTTAACAAACTTCGTAATGTTTAAAATTCCATTAGGAATACATAAGAGTACAGTAACGTTTTGAATTGCTTCTTTATTATGCAGGAACACCCCTAGGGCTTCATCAATTAAATTTCTTTTGTAATATTGTAAATAATTTTTCTCTTAATCCAGCCAACTGAAAAAGAAAACAATTACTAATTCCTAGAGTTAATGAAAACAGAAATAATCTATGGAGAGGTTTTCATCTGTATGGGCATGTTTACCATGTTCCAGGCAAGAGAAAATTGTCCTAATATTCTCTCACATTTCCTCCGGAACACTACTGCTAGAGGACTCCAGTGACCAGCAATAGAGACAGTAACCTCCATTTTCTTCCCCATGGAGAAAAGACCCATAAAAGGCTTTTTTAATTCTTTAAAAGTATTCATTTAGAATCCAGAAACTCAAAATACTTTACCAACCACTAAATGTAAAGAATCTACTGAGTCATCAACTCTGCAATGTCTTGTGTGAGCTTTCGAAATGTAAGAAATTCTTCATGTTCCTCATAATTATGGCATAGCAAAGTGCAGATAAAATCCTTAAATCCCAGGAAAATAAAAGTTCTGGGTTATGCCAGATATATCTAAATGTGCCTCTGTGCCCCTCTGAGTGAGCAGACAGAGCATGTGATCCTTCCTACCATTACACCTGATTGGACCAAGAATGAGATAATCCATTGAAAGCCTAGCCCTGAGATCTTGAACCGGGTGTCCTGGCTCCAAAATGTGAGCTGGGTCAATTAGACTCTTGCAGAGACTTTCTAATAGGCAGCCATGGGGGCCTGGCCATAGTCCTGCATACTAAGATTTGGAAGAGGCTGAGTGGGAGCTGGTAACACCGTGGAAAGTACAGAATTTATGAGGAA
Source organism: Ceratotherium simum simum (assembly GCF_057802395.1). NCBI lineage: Eukaryota > Metazoa > Chordata > Mammalia > Perissodactyla > Rhinocerotidae > Ceratotherium > Ceratotherium simum. The sequence goes on from NC_141911.1 coordinate 60,571,584, forward strand.
GAGAGATGGAGATCAAAGATAGAATATTCTCTGGAGATCTTCCAAAGGACTGCAGATTCAGCCTGTGCTAGACTCTTATGAAGACGTTACATGCGTTTATAATATCCTCCTCTTTTTTTTTTCCTTAAAAACTTTGAGTGCATTTTCTATTTCTTTTAAGTAAAAGAATCTTGACTGAGACATAATTATTATGGGTCCCTGACTACGTAAAGGAGGCAGGCTGATACACAAGAAAGAAGAGTGGTGGTTGCCATGTGTCCTAGCAAGGCAATGCGTTAGTGGTGTGACCTTAGAGAAGTCACTTAATCTCTCTGAGCCTCAGTTTCCTCATCAATAAAATGAGGAAAACAATCCACTCTTCACAGGATTATTATCAGGATTTTAAAAAGTAGATATAAATATATCATTTTTCTAACGCAGAATAAGGGCACAATAAATGATGTTTACTTCATCATTATGTGATCAGGCTCTATATCCTATAGTTGCATTGCTTTTGTGCTATCATATGCAAATTCAAACTGCTATCAGAAACAAAAAGCAGTGTAAATGTAAGAAATCAACTAAGCAAAGATTTCTCCAGACTTGCTCTTGTTTTATTAAGAAACAAATAGTTCAACAATCTAGTTCACTGCATGTGAGTGTAGATACTAAGAAGATTATCTCAGTTAGCTTATAGTTCTAAAGAAGAGAGGTTTTTCAAAATGCACGTGTAGATTTTATAATTGCAAGTATAAGATAAATGAGAAATTTAAAGCAGTTCAGTGTATAAAATCACTTTATTAATTTGATAAATTATTTAGTAAAGTTTTATAGTGTTTAGCTTATAAAGTAAGCAAGAAACATTTTTAAAGAGACTTCCCAGAGAAGTTTTCCATCTTTTTTGTAATGTCAAGCATTGTCTTTGCTTGGCTGGAAAGGACAATTCACTTTTTGGTAGACCCATTAAAAACAGAATTATGTCTTTGATATGTGGTATAATTTATATTTTTTTCAAATACATTTTGATAACATATGATGGCTTTCCCATGTGATTTCTATGTAAGTACCATTCAAATCTGTATTTAAGCAGAGGGCACAGGAATAATTTAGTTAACTGAATTGGAAAATAGTGCAAGAAAGCAGCATATGAATATGGCCCAAAAGTTAATCTCTGTGGAGATTGTGGCAATGATATAATTAGTTATTGGGGAAACAAAATGGAAATAAGAATTTAAGAGAAGGGGAAAATATAAACATTTTCCACTTTAATATTTATTCCTTAAATTTCTTACCAAAATTGTTACTAAGAAAATTCTCGTCTTGAGGTTTGTTTCTATGCGTGTTCAACATTTGACCACTTCACCTTTATGGCTTTTAAGCAACAAAGTTTAGCAGTACCTTTGATTTGCTTCAGTATAATGGATGCTGCTACTTAGGTTTTAAATTTTGTTTGGATAAAAGTGAGGCATGTTAGGATTGGGGATCTTATCTTCACTTAGCAAATCCCTTAATACTCCAAAGCTGGAATGAAAACACAACTGAGAAGGGGCATCTGCAGGCCTTTTCTTTGGAACTTAGCTTGAAAGGGGGCTTTTCCACAGGACAGTTTTAGGAAACAGACATAAAAATAAGCCCTGCAATATATTATTTAATTTTAAATGAACATCCCTATTGAGCGAAATGAGCACTAAAAATAAACATTGGTTCAGTCCCCAGAGTTATGGGTTGAGGTGACTTGCCCAGTGTCTTAAGGAAGGCCTGGATTATTTTGGATGGCTCCAAGAAAAAGCTGTTCAGGCTATGAAACATAAATCCTTGCTATCCGCTGAAGGGCGTGTTGTTCTGTCCTCAGTTGTGTGAATAAAACTCCATCAGCTACTTCCTTCCCTCTGTGAGTCAAGGCGCAGCAGCTCTTGGTGGTTACTCAACCTCACACAGAAACAAAGATTAAATGCAAGTAGCATAAGGTCTTTTTTTATCTATCTAGGAGGAAACCAAGGTCCTCCTTGGTTTCTCTTTTGTTTTTTTCCACCACCCTAGCTATTTTAAGTGACTTTCAGGAGAAGCTATGAAAAACCTTGGTCAGAGTAATTCAAAATCCAGCCAAGTATTTTTCTTTTGAGTATTACATAAAACAAGGTAAAAACTGTATGGCGTTTGGAATAACCTCCAAGTTTTTGAAATAGGTAACCACATCCTGATTCTGGATTTATTTCATGGTCACTACTCTCCACTCCTCTATCCCCATTTAATTATCAGCAGGAACAGCTAATCAGTTTGTTTACAGATATGGAAAGGAGGATGTGAGCACCAATTATAGAAACAAACAATAAAAAATTTTTCTTCCCTGATCAAAGAGACCAAGAGATCAATCCACGCTGAGATGAGCAGAGATCGTTTTCCCTCGGCATTCCCAGCATTTACAATATGTGGCAAACTCCACCAGGCTCTCAGCAGCATTGCTGAATGTGACAGGCCTAATCAGATGTTACACAGGCCAGACACACACGGGCAATTAGCACTTTCCACAGGTCTCTAACCTGTGACCCTTCATTCTTTCTTGATTAACACCCAGGACTCTGATCCACCTACACTGGTAAACAATTCAAATCCAAGTATGGTACCTCTAAAGGATGGAAAGGGATTCAGAATGTTGCTAATCACACTCAAGTCTGCCAAAAACTGAAGGACATGCTAGACTCTGGAATAACTATATAGCATAAACTCATTATGCATTAGTATGCTCCATGTTAAAAATGCCATCTCCTACCAGATATGTTGCATTAGCATATTTATAATGGAATACTGGATTAACAATGTTTGACATCTTCAACACGTTCACTTTCAGTTCTATTATTACTCCAAACAGTTCCTCCAAAAACATTCACTGGCTAACAGCAGAATTGTGAGCAATTGGCGGGGGGTGGGGGGGGTAAGTTATTAAAAAGCTATTTATATTTTTATTGAGATGCTTTTTGGAGAATGATCCTGGATTAATTATAGCATTATAAAAGATGCTACAATTTTAAACACTTTTTCCTGTATTCAGTCACATGTAGAGCTAAAATCACAAGATTTCTTCATAAGTTTCAAATCGAACACAATGAAAATGTTCTAATTTTTGATAAGCTAGTGACGAAATGCTTGGATAATTTCACACCTCATTGACTAAGCAGAAGAAAGCCCAAAGTTTATTCATCTAGCACTGCCTCCAAGGGTGATCTTTTCATCTCTAAATGTCTCTAAAGGACTTCCTGTTGGGTACCGTATTTGGAGGACGGGGCCATGTGATTTACTGGAAAGGCATCAAGCATAAATCTCTTTAGAAACATTTCCTAGTCTGACCATCTTATTTAGCTACGCACAGGATGGTAGTGAACACAATGTCTGGTCCATCAGAGAGCTTTTCACGAAACTCTAAAACAGCACCAGAACTTAGAAGGTCGCGTGCTTTTAAGAGGCCCTGGAGAATTGCTGCTGGTCACCATAGACCACTGGTTCCAAACACTTGGCGACAGAAGCAAAATAAGCCACCCATGAATTTAACCACAACTGTATTTTTACGAAGAGACTTGAAATTTTGTTCCAAAGCAGTATTTTCCGCCTGGTGAGGCCATTTCTGTCTCACCAGTTTGTTTAAAAAATAAAAAATAAATGTTTCCAAATGGTCTGTAAAGCTTCTTTCATGAGAATGCCTTACGGAAAGTTTTTCTTTAAGTCAAATGCTTTTTTCACTATTAAATGTATACTATGAAAAATAATTGATTTAATTGTACTAAAGGAAAAAAAATCATATCTACACACACACTCACATCTGGATTGGAATTATTTCCCCTGAACTTTCTGAATACAAACTTGTTTTTTGACTGAGATCAATTTAAGAAACTTTAATTCAAAAGAATTTGTATTAAAGAGTTTCAAACTATTGCGCACATGGAGAAATGAAATGAATATACTCTTACATTATCTGAATTCTTAATTTAAAGTAGGTTTAATGGGAATTAAAATTTGTGACATATTTGCAAATAAGTGTCAGAATATTCACATGCATATCCATAGTACATATAGGCCAAGAAGATAATAGGATCGTTGGAGTAATTTAAATAATTCTAGCGATATAGGGCAAATTTTCTTAACATATAGGTTAAAATTACATCAAATTTAATGAGATTCTAAAGTCAAAATATAGACAAATTTAAACCCAGTGTTGTCAAGCAAAAGTATCTCACAATCCTGCCATCCATTCTTATCATGCACTCATCAACTCTCCCCACCCCTTACCCTCTCTTGAATCTCAAATCCCAGCAGGACTTCTGATGCCCAGGAGCCATGCTTAAGTGCTGAGGATTTTTCAGAGATTACAAAAAGAATATATATATAAAACAATAATATGTATCATACAAATGCGTGATCCATGAAATAGCTGTCAAGCGAAACTCTTTTTTATCCTAAAAACTCAAAATTCATCTAACTACAGGTGATAGATAAGACGTATCTAAATTAATTCTTTCTCTGATGATCCTTGAAAATACTGAAACTCAAAATTTTTAAGCATTGTTTTGTATTAAATTCAATCTAATTTTTCAAAAATCTTATTAAATGCACATTTTCTTTTTAACAAGTCAACTCCTTTAACTATAAGAAGAAACAACCAAATGAGAAAGCTGAAATTTTAGTAGAGTGCTATTTATAAAGATTAAGAGAACAGTGGGCCATTATTCCTTCTCCTGGCTCTCATCTGAACATCACTTTTCAGTCTATTTGGAGAAAAGAAAAGTAATATGAATATTTCATTAGAGAGGAGATACGAAAAAAGCAAAATTAATATATGAAGGAAATACAGGAATAATGAAATGGGAAGCCAGTCAGATGAGCAAGGTGTTAACAAAGGAATGAGAATGGGGACTTCGTGAAATCTTGCTCTCTTTTCCCCAAAAAAACAGAATGAAAAGAGAGTTGAGGAAAGTTGGTCATTTCAAAGCACCCACTAGCCTGTGCCTCCTAGCCGGTTTCAGTTGGCTGATGCAAGTTAGAATGCAATGATTTTGCCTGAAATTGGACAAATTAATGTTAGGGGTTAAGGGTTTCTTTTCTAATTTAGAAATTTTAACATTAGAAATAATTCCTCTTTTAGAACTGTTCCCTCTCTAATAACAAAGAATGCACTCACAGAATCCCTTACCAGTTTTGGCTTATTGTTCGAGTAAAGTTACTATTTTTCTCTTACTGTATATTGAATAAATGAAGAAATAGTGAAAATAATTAAGAAATTATTACAACATACGATGTTCAAGTTGGGCAGAGTTCCATTTTCCAAGCTCCCAGGGCCTGAGGGTCAAAAGTAAAGACAGTTTGGGGAAAAAAAGAAAAGAAGACATTTCCCTAATTTAAGTGTTTAATCTTCATAAAGTAACAGTTATGTTGAGAAGCCTTTAAAGAAAGGCTGTTTTAATTAGTTCATTTTAAAACAGCCCCTGGTTATTTTTGCTTTTCTAAAACGAAAACACAATTAGACAAGAATGTGAAATCACTCACTAAAATTTTAAACTATGTTTCTGTTTTAAATCCAGCAAAAGAAATTTTAAATGGATGCGCTAGACATTATTATACCCATTAGAAAACCACAGAGACTGGAAGGAAGAGATTGGTCACTTCTTATAATTAGTGTGTTCACTCATGCAGCCCAATCAGGGGGAACAATTGCCCAAGCTTTAAAAGTGTTCTTATACACTTCTAGAAAACTCCAAACTACCACAATTGTAAGCTGAGGTAAACTAAGTCTTAATTTGCTTCATTGGTTTCAAAATGAAGAATAGAAATTCTAAAATTCATTGAAATCGTGACTCCTCATCTTCCCTCCTCCCAGTCATCATTTGTACTAGCAAAATGTACAAGAAACTCTTGTTCCTGGAATTCATCAACAACTCAAATCATACACTTTTTCTTTTTTCAAGGTTACAGTTGGGTTGACCATCAATAAATATCTTTCTTTGTTAACTTTATTCCTAAGTTATCTTTCTTCCTTTTTGAGTTACCACATTACAATGTATTTGCAGACATGTTAACTTGGGATTCAACTTTTGGCTATCTCATAAATGCATCGTTTATGTATGTACACGAATGTTGAGGAAGGGGAAGAAAGAGCTTAAGCTCCAGTGGTGTCCATGACTGGTACTGAGGTGTGGCAGGCTCATTAGAGATCAGCTTTCATGAGAGACTGAAGTGCCTCCTGGAGAGAACTTTTCTTATGAGAGAATGGAGGAAGACAGACAAATTAGGCCCAATAACAAGGCTTTGGAAATCAGAGAGAAGAGATGGACTTTACTGAGTATTACATAGTGACAAGGAATCTGTCCATAGCCAAGTCCCTCAGGGATTCATATTTGAGTCTTTTGATGATGAGTATAAGCTGTAGGCTAAAATATAAACAGTCATTTCATTAAAAAAAAAAAAGCATTACGAGCCATCGCTGATGGCCTAGTGGTTAAATTTCGGCATGCTCCACTTTGGCAGCCCGGGTTCAGTTCCCAGGTGTGGAACCATACCACCTGTCTGTTAGTAGCCATGCTGTGGCGGTGGCTCACATAGAAGAACTAGAAGAACCTAAAACCAGAATATACAACTATGTACTGGGGCTTTGGGGAGGGAAACAAAAAGAGAGGAATATTGGCAACAGATGTTAGCTCACAGCAAATCTTTCCTAGCAAAAAAAATATAGCACTGGGGAAAGCAGCACTGTTTTGGTACCTATGTGATTTGCATAGCATGAAAGAAGGAACAGAGAAATATTTATAAACGTACCTGGTTCCAGGGCATCAAGAACATTAGAAAACACAGAACAACAGTAATAGCCTGGGAGGGAAACGTGCATTATTTAAATACTGAGGGCAATGGTGCTCTGCTAAGGAGATGTTGGGTCGAAGTTCTTGATACCTATTGGGAAGGTTAAGTACCTGTGGGCATAGCTGGGACTGAGGGGAGTTTCCATGTCACACCTTTACAGATATAGTATATTTCTTCATGGAGGGCTATATAAAGAGAAAAAGATAGTAGTACATTCCAGCTGGTAGCCAATAGAACTTCCTCATATGCACACCTGAGACACCTCCAAGACATCTCAGGAACAACTGAGGAGATGGGAGAACTTTGGGTGGACTATAAATCCTACAAAAATAAAGGGTGCCTGAGCTACAATTTATTAATAGGATTTCATCTAAACCTGGGGCTGGCAGAACCTTGAGAAACATAGTGTCATTTTATACCATATATACTTAATCCCTCCTCAAGTAAATGTGTCAAAACATTAACAACTTGTGAATCTAAGTGAAGGATGTGAAGATGTTTATGGGACTCTTCTTTCAACTTTTCTGTAGATTTGAAATTTTCCAAAATAAAGTGTTCAAAGAACAAAGAGATGCATTTCAAAATTTCAGTTTTGATATTTAGTAATTATTCATAAAAACTTGATATAAACCTATTTTGTTTTGATCCATTGTTTATTAATAATAAATATAACTCAATCTAGAAGAAAAATGAACACTTAGGACCTTATGATCCAAGGAAATTTTTTAAAAATTGAAAACTTCAATGTAACACATCTATTAAGACAATGAAATATGATAGGATAATCAACAAAGGACTTCCAAGCATAAGAAGAAAAGCAAAATGGAAATATTATTTCAAAAATAAAGAAGAAATAATGTAAAATTTTTAACTGTTAAAGGTCCTTTTCAAATAATTAGATTTACATGAAAGACAGCAAATATCTAGTCACTATAGTATTTGGCTTTCATATCTCTGCTCTGATCCATTAAGAGCTATTTTCAGGTAATCTTGTGCTCCTCATTTCTAAGATCCTAGAAGTCACTTGCAACCCTACATGAAATTTTCCTCTTTGCCCTCAGGTTAAAGACACATGACTTCAAGATTTTAAAGTTTTTCACTACTAAGCATCTGAAACCAGTGCTGTCATTTCAATTTTCCTGTATTTCCCTCTGTATATTCTCTTCTTCTTAGGAATTTGTAGGCCTTGTGCTATTTTTAATTTGAATGATTGAGATTAAATTGAGATTAAACAAAATGCTACTGAACAATGACTGGGTCAACGAATAAGTCAAAGGAGAAATCAAAAAATACGTGGAGACAAATGAAAATGAAAATACGACATGCCAGAATTTATTGGGTACAGCAAAAGCGGTTCTAAGGGGGAAGTTTATAGCAATGTGGGCCTATCTCAACAAACCAGAAAAATCTCAAATAAACAGTTTAACAGCACACCTAAAAGAACTGGAAAAAGAAGAAAAAACAAAGCTCAAAATCAGTAGAAGAAGGGAAATAATAAAAATCAGAGCAGAAAGAAATGAAATAGAGACTAGAAAAATAATAGAAAAAGTTAATAAAACCAAGAACTAGTTCTTTGAAAAGATAAACAAAATTGACAAACTTTTAGCTAGACTCACCAAGAAAAAAAGAGAGAAGGCTCAAATAAGTAAAATCAGAAGTGAAAGAGGAGAAATTACAATGGACACCTCAAAAATACAAAAGATTATAAGAGAATATTGTGAAAAGATATATGCCAACAAATTGGATAATCTAGAAGAAATGGACAAATTCTTAGAATCATACATCCTTCTGAAACTGAATCAAGAAGAAACAGAGAATTTGAATAGACCCATCACCAGTAAGGAGATTGAAACTGTAATCAAAAACCTCAAAATAAAAGCCCAGGACCAGCTGGCTTCCCTGGTGAATTCTACCAAACATTCAAAGAAGACTTAATACCTATCCTTCTCAAACTCTTCCAAAAAATTGAGGAGGGAGGGAAGCTCCTTAACTCATTCTACGAAGCCAACATTACCCTGATACCAAAACCAGACATGGACAACACAAAAAAGAAAATTACAGGACAATATCACTGATGAACATTGATGCAAAAATCCTTAACAAAATACAAGCAATCACATACAACAATACATTAAAAAGATTATACACCATGATCAGGTGGGATTTATTCCAGGGATGCAGGGATGGTTCAACATCCGTAAATCAATCAACATGATACACCACATTAATACAATGAAGAATAAAAATCATATGATCATCTCAGTAGATGCAGAGAAAGCATTTGACAAAATACAGCATCCATTTATGATAAAAACTCTGAATAAAGTGAGTATAGAAGGAAAGTACCTCAACATAATAAAGGCCATATATGACAAACACACAGCTAATATCATCCTCAATGGTGAAAAACTGAAAGCTATTCCTCTAAGAACAGGAACCAGACAAGGATGCCCACTCTCACCACTCCTATTTAACATGGTATTGGAAGTCCTAGCCAGAGAAATCGGGCAAGAAAAAGAAATAAAAGGGATCCAAATTGGAAAGGAAGAAGTGAAACTGTCACTATTTGCAGATGACATGATTTTATATATAGAAAACCCTAAAGAATCCACCAAAAAACTTTTAGAATTAATAAAGGAATACAGTAAAGTTGCAGGATACAAAATCAACATACAAAAATCAGTTGCATTTCTATACACTAACAACAAGGCAGGAGAAAGAGAAATTAGGAATACAATCCCATTTACAATTGCAACAAAAAGAATAAAATACCTAGGAATAAACTTAACCAAAGAGGTGAAAGATCTGTACATTGACAACTATAAAACACTGCTGAAAGAAATTGAAGAAGACACAAAGAAATGGAAAGATATTCCATGCTCTTGGATTGAAGGAATTAACATAGTTAAGATGTCCATGCTTCCTAAAGCAATCTATAGATTCAATGCAATCCCTATCAAAGTTCCAACAACATTTTTCACAGAAATAGAACAAAGAATCCTAAAATTCATATGGAACAACAAAAGACCCCGAATAGCTAAAGGAATCCTGAGAAAAAAGAACAAAGCTGGAGGTATCACACTCCCTGATTTCAAAATATACTACAAAGCTATAGTAACCAAAACAGCATGGTACTGGCACAAAAACAGACACACAGGTCAATGGAACAGAATCGAGAGCCCAGAAATAAACCCACATATCTATGGACGGCTAATTTTCAACAAAGTAGCCAAGAACATACAATGGAGAAAGGAAAGTCTCTTCAACAAATGGTGTGGGGAATACTGGACAGCCACACGCAAAAAAATGAAAGTGGACCATTATCTTACACCATACACAAAAATTAACTCAAAATGGATTAAAGACTTGAATGTAAGACCTGAAACCATGAAGCTTCTAGAAGAAAACATAAAAAGAATGCTCTTTGACGTTGGTGTCAGCAACATATTTTCAAGGACCACGTCGGACCAGGCAAGAGAAACAATAGAAAAAATAAACAAATGGGACTAAAAACTGAAAACTTTCTGCACAGCGAAGGAAACCATCAACAAAATGAAAAGACAGCCTAACAATTGGGAGAAGATATTTGCAAACCATATATCTGATACAGGGTTAATCTCCAAAATATATAAAGAATACATACGTCTCAACAACAAAAAAACTAACAACCCAATTAAAAAATGGGCACAAGACCTAAACAGACATTTCTCCAAAGAAGATATACAGATCGTCAAAAGTCATATGAAAAGATGTTCAACATCATTAACTATCAGGAAAATGCAAATCAAAACTACAATGAGATATCACCTCACGCCCATCAGAATGGCTATAATTAACAAGACAGGAAACAACAAGTGTTGGAGAGGATGTGGAGAGAAGGGAACTCTCATACACTGCTGGTGGGAGTGCAAACTGGTGCAGCCACTATGGAAAACAGTATGGAGATTCCTCAAAAAATCAAGGATAGAACTACCATATGATCCAGCTATTCCACTGCTGGGTATTTATCCAAAGAACGTGAAAACACCAATGCGTAAAGATATGTGCACCCCTGTGTTCATTGCAGCATTATGCACAGCAGCCAAGACCTGGAAGCAAACTAAGTGCCCAGCAAGGGACGAATGGATGAAGAAGATGTGGTATATATACACAATGGAATACTACTCAGCCATAAGAAACAATGAAATCCAGCCATTTGTGACAATATGCATGGACCTTGAGGATGTTATGCTAAGCGAAATAAGTCAGAGGGAGAAGGTCAAGTATTGTATGATCTCACTCATAAGTAGAAGATAAAAACAGCAACAACAGACACATAGAGACAGAGATTGGATTGGTGGTTACCAGAGGGAAGGAGGGGAGGGAGGAGGGTGAAAGGGAGGATTATGCACATGTGTGTGGTGATGGATTGTAATTAGTATTTGGGTGGTGAACATGATGTAATCTATGCAGAAATAGAAGTATAATGATGTACGCCTGAAATTTATACAATGTTACAAACCAATGTTACTGCAACAAAAAAAAAATTTAAAAAAAAGAGTTATAATACCAAAATAATTTTGACCTCCCTTGAAAATTCAGACAGAATACTTTCTACCACATTAAAGACGTACCAATTAGTTTATAGTTTTTCTAATATGCTACATAATTATAAAAATCATAGAAAACATTTGAACACTGAGAGTTTATTTGGAATTTTTCATGAAATATTTTCTCAAAACTCCTTACTAAAGAGGTGTTTATTATAGCTGTGTTGTTTTCACAAAAATTAGTCACTATTTAGAATTTGGATCAATGTATTTTGTGAAATCTTTGAGTCGGAACTGTCAAAATTATGATTTTTTGTTTAGAAATTAAAAGGAAAAAAAGAAACACTCAGATTTCTAAGTGGAAATGGCCATATTTCCTCACTCCACATTTTGAACCCCTTCTTACAAACCCTTCTGGTCTATTCCTTTGCCCAGTTCCCATCTCAGGATTTGTTTCACAGATATTCTGGCAATAATCAGTCACAGTTTTAGTATTTTAGACACAAGTGAAAATAATAATAAGAAGAACAAGAATGAGAATAAGAGCAATAGCTACCATTTACTGAATCCCTACTGTGGACTGGGCACAGTGCTGAGCACTATGCATCTCTTATCTCATGTTATCCTCACAGCCCTATTAGTTCATTGCCATTATTATTGAAGAATAAGGCACAGAGAGGTTAAGTAACTTTCCCAAGGTCACAGTTAGTAAATGGTACAGCTGAAATACGACCCTAAACCATCTGAATTCAGAGCTTCCACTCTGAATCACTCTGCTGTTCTAGAAAAGAAAATAATTTTATTGGTTTTATGAACCCAACTTAAAAGGTTTAATGATTAATTAATATTACTTTATCAATAAACTATTGAAAACATTTACAAATAATTCATGATCAAAGTAAAGATACACTTGCTGGTTTTTCACTTGTCACAACAAACGGCACTCATTTTGAGCAAAAACATGTTAGAGTGAGTTAGAAAACATTTCACTGGAAGCTCCTTTAGTCAACCTCTATTTAACCAAGTTGCCAGAATAACTGATGTTCTCCATTTCCCAGTGGATTACATTATTGCTGCTCACAGGACATTAACTCCTTGTGACTAGTGATGAACTTTGAATCTCCCTGTGTCCATTAGCTACCACTTGTTGAGTTGTATGCTCACCAAGAATTGTTGGTTTTCAATTCTGTTCATGTACTTTTTACTACAATGATTAAATTTAATCAAATATTAGGTAAAGTGATGACTGAATGAAAATATGTAGTGTTTCTATGAAAATTAAGTTGACATCTTTGGAACAACTCAATAAACTCAAGTTCCCCAAAGTTAAAAATGTTATTAAATTAAATATGAGAACTATAAAATAATGAGAAAAATAATAAAACTGTAAGAATTCAGAATTAAATTACTGCACCACTTTCAAGGGTGTATTTTAGGAAAGAAGGAAAATCTGATCTCTTCCACCTGGTCCTACACCATTTAATTAGCAAATGAACTTGCATATGTATATATTTTAAATATATATGTATTACTTTTTAAAATAATTCTCCATTTATACATCTTTTCAATTTCTTACAAACTACGGGAGTCTGATTGTTTCAGCTTCCACTGCAGTTTTGAGTTAAAATTTATTTGGAACAATAGTATTTTGAAATTCTTAGAACAAAGACAGAAAAAGAATAAGTTATTGAAATACTATTTATTTTTGATTGGTTATACAGAAGTAAAAGTTAGTGGAAACATGTAACTAGTAACAATTAAAATAAAAACAGAAAGTTTCCAGGATCTTGACTTATTCACCCAACATAAAATAGAGGGGAAAGCTGACCTCGCTCCACAAAATAAGACACACACATTCTCTCTCATCAAATATTGACACAAACAAAAGGAATCTCCTTAAGCTGTTCCAAATTCTTCTGATATAAATATTGTCCCTAGTAGGGAAGGCAAAATCTGGGCGGACTTGTGCACGTACATCAGACTACCCTACTGAGGCTGACCAACTGCAGAGACCTGTGTAGTCATGGAAACTACGAGCTAAGAGGCGTTTCCAGGACTATAGAAACTTTGCTCCACAACTTTATTTTTTACTAGCCATTGTTTGTTAATAGGATTACATGTTTAAAAAAACAAAGGCTAAAAATATTTTTATAATCATAACTCTGCTAACCATTGACAGCTTTTCATTCATCAGTTAATCTCACGCCCCCAGTGCAGTTTTATGGTCACATCTGGACCTTCTTTGACTTTCAGGCAGTTTTAGAAACTACACCACACTGCCTACCAGTCTGCACTTTTTTCCTTATTTTTCTGTAAAAATACTTACAAGTATTTTTATGGGCGCATTCTCCTTCTTTCACACACCTTGAGCATCACAGCTTCCTCTAGTTAAAATATACTATCTTTCCCTCAAAGTAAGGTTATGACTACCGATAAAGAAGAGTATTTGGATTAAAGAACTAGGAGAAATCAAATGTCAGCAGACATTTAGGGGATGATGACTATATCAGTGTGCCTAAAGTGCTGGGCTGGATATGGATAAGGAGAGGATGTGGAAGAAGAAAGCAGAAAAGGGACTTTGGGGGCCAAGTTATGTGAGAGTACTAAAACAAATTCTACCCCAATGAGAAGTTCATCTCATTGTATATACTTAAAAAAATCCAGAAATGGTAATTGCATCAAAAATTATGTTCCTTGGGCCGGCCCTGTGGCTTGGTGGTTAAGCGCGCGCGCTGCGATGCTGGTGACCCGGGTTCGGATCCCGGGTGCGCATCGAGGCACCACTTCTCCGTTCATCCTGAGGCCGAGTCCCACATGCAGCAACTAGAAGGATGTGCAGCTACGACACACAACTATCCAATGGGGCTTTGGGGGGAAAAAATAAAATAAAAAAAAAAAAAAAAAAAAATTATGTTCCTTGATAAATACAAATAGAATAAGATTTTTTTCATAGCCAAGAGCTAAAAATTAATGATGGAAGTGAAGATAAAAACATATCTGGCTTTTATGCAAATTTAACTTAGATTGAGTTCCAAGAAAAATAAAATCAATTTATTTATCTTGCAAATTATGATATTCTTTCTGTCTTCTCAGTCTTCTTATTGCTTCTCACATTTTACAGGAGCCCCTGCTTTGTGCCTGGATGTCTTCATTTGTTTGTTTGTTTGTTTCCAGCTCTGCAAGATGTGGGGTTTAGACATTTTTTTTCTGTGATATAAGATAAAAAACTCTGTGGAAAATGGGTGATTTATAGATTTAAAAAAAATAATTTCATAGAGTTAGTAGTATTATCCAACATCACTTAACTCCAATCTGAAAAGGATCAGTTTTGATTTCCACAAAATCTTATAACCAGTGGAAATATGACCAGTGGTGTTTGTGACAGAGAGGAGAGGTCTGAGCATCGATTGGAATTCTAAGGACCACACCTTCTTAGGGACAGAACCTGGAGACTAGTCAATTAAGACAATCTACAGGTTGTAGGTCATGTATGGCAGAGTCCTCAGGTTAATGGCCTGTGATTTCTTTCTTTGTTTGGTATTCGCGTACCAGACTATTAAAAACTTTGCTTTGTTGTCTTTTATTGAAGAAAAGGAGAAAAGAGTTGATTTGAGTTTTTAATTTTAGTTTCTCAGCCTATCCCTTTTTCATTCTGTTTCATCACTCCGTCCCATCCAGCAATCCAGAAAAAGGCCTGGGGCAATGGGAAAACAGGATAGAAGTCTGCTCCTCATACACAGATTTGAGTCTTTTCTGGCTTTTGGCCTTCAATTTGACATAATCACCAATTTGCTTGTAGAGCTCAGGTCAAATGTCACTTCCTCAGAGGAACTTTCCCTGACCTGCCTGTCTAAGCAACACAACCCACCCCAACTCTTCTCACTCTCAAATTCTTTATCCTACTTGAGTTTTCCTCACAGCATTATCTCCATATAAAATCATAGTTTATATTTACTCATTAATTTTAATAATAATAATAGGTAACTTTATTAGGCTCCCACTATGAGCCAGGGACTGTTTCCAATGTACTAAATCATTTGATCATCATATGCTCCCATGAAGCAGAAACTAATGTTCTCCTCTTAACAGGTAGAAACAAGCGCTGGAGGTTAAACAACTTGCTCAAGGTTATAGAGGCAGAGCTGGGCTCCCTCCAGGAAGTCTGGCTCCAGAGCCTGGCTCCCCATTGGAGAATTACCCACCCTCCATAAGTGTAGGAATTTTATTTATTCCACCAACATGTTTCCTGTGGTCAAAACTGTTGCTAGCACAGAGAGGTTACTCAATCAACCTTGTATTTGTAGAATGAATGAATGAATGAATGAATGAGTGAATGAAACTATGAGTATAGAGGAATTAGGAAACAAGTTAATTCCATATAGCATGTCAAACCTGAATTAGCAGCACTCCAGAAAAATCAAATTAGCAAAGACAGCCAGGGTCAGAATGTGGGTAATTCGTTAAATGTAACAGGGAAACTGATTTTGTTCTGAAATTTTAAAATCATTTTACTCATCCTGACCTGTAGAAATTTTCATGTTGAATATCATCTTCCTTTAGCAGTTAATATCTCTAATCTTCTTTGAGCCTTTTTGACAAAATGAGTATTCCAAGGTCATAAATAGTTTGAGTTTTTCAGTATTGCATTTATTTTTAATCATAAAGGAGGAAAGCCTACATTGAAATCCTGTTTCTCATGGAAAGTAGTATTATTACTGGGTCAGAAAGAGCTAAGAAAATGTTTCATTAAAATGCTAGAAGAGATGCTGTCAGTGAAAACTGCTAAACCATAGCATGCTGTGTTAAGAGACACTGTTCTTAGGAGGAGGTACAATTTCCATGTAAAATTATTGGTGATGGTTTACGTGCATAATGTAGAGGGCGAGATAAAGGACAAAGCAAGAAAGTTTTGAAATAAAATGAACCTGTGTAAATTGAAGTTATACATCTACTTTAAAGGGAAATGGGAAGTTAAAAATGAAAGTTTTTGCTTTAATTTTCTGTTCTGTAGACCAGAGTTTGTTGGTGTTTAGATGAAGCCTGTATATATGACATATTTTGAACAGTAATTCTTAAAGTAGTGGCTTTCAAATATTGCAAATAATGATGTAATATTTTGAGGAATTATCATTTTTGGAAGACTGGTAGAATTTAGGGCTCACACCAATTTCAGGCTTTGGAAACATTACTTTTATTAGAAAACTTTTATAAGACGATACCCTACGTGGAACAAAAATCAGTCAACTTGTGAAAATCAGAGCTCTTCAGATTGAAGTCAGAGTGGGGACCCAAA
The DNA here is from genome assembly GCF_057802395.1 of Ceratotherium simum simum. NCBI lineage: Eukaryota > Metazoa > Chordata > Mammalia > Perissodactyla > Rhinocerotidae > Ceratotherium > Ceratotherium simum. The sequence continues at coordinate 60,588,228 of NC_141911.1, forward strand.
CTCTCTTACCTTCTACTGAAATGCTGCATTTGATTCTTTTCCTTTTTTTGTGTATAAATTTATAGGCTCTCTTACACCCTCTCGTAGAGACATTGCATTCTTCTTTCACAGCACTTACCACTGCTGCGATTACATAAATTGCATTGAATGAATGATTATCTTTCTGCTCTGAAAAATGCGTTAAATAATTCAAACTACTATTCTCTGAAATCTGAAATCTCCCAATAGATATCCTCCTGAGTGACGTCTTCCAACAATCCCTAGTTGTCCCAGAGTACATTAGAACTCATCAAAAACCTTGTACGGCTTTGGAAAGACCATGTAGGGATAATAATGTAGCTGATATTTATTTTTTTATTTTATATCTGCCAAAGTGCTTTTTTATACATGACTTCTTCTGATCCTCAATGTAATCCTGTGAGATAGATATCTAATTATTCTCTTTTTAGACGAGAAAATTGAAGTTTGGAGATTAAAGGGTAGTTGTGCTTGATCACTATCTGACCAGTAAGTGACTAGGTAATTCTAGAATACAGATTTCTCTATTCAAAATCCTGTATCTTTTAACTACATTAACCTAGTATTCTTGGCTTAAAACAAAATAATGATAATAATATAGCAGGGAAGAGAAGAGAAGAGAATTACCAAGATCTCATAAAATTAATAGAAGATAGAAGGGCAGAAAGGTCAACGAAAAGTTTATTTATTTATTAACTCAACATATTTTTATTGAGCATCAACATGTGCTGGTCACTAGCTGATGTGCTGGGAATACAGAGCGAAAAAGATCAAAAAGGACCTGTTCTCATGAATCTTACATTCTAATGGGGAAAGAGCAACTAACTCATATGTCAAACTGAAGACTAAAAATGAAAAAGTGTACTCTTAGTCTAGTGTTCATGTGTATGTGTGTGTGCACAAGTGTGCATCTAAGATAAATAACAGTGAACAGACGCTGAGGAAAAAAATAACACCATAAAATAAACTTAAAAAAAGAGCCTACCTAGCACAGCCCTAGATCCACTGAGAATCGCAATTACAGGTCGTGAGACCAAGAAATGTAAACTCTTAACAAACTCTCCCAAATGACCGTTTGTCAACTACTATACTAAGCAAAAAAATTTAAATACGAGATCAAATAGCAGTAAAGTTAAATAGTACTCAAGTTCAAGATCAGAGGGTAAAGAATTAGAAGTCCTGAATTCTTCAAAATAGATGTTGAGTACTCAGTACATGTATCACTTCAAGTAAATAATTTAACCACTTTATGAGTCAGCTTCCTCATATATGATATAAAGATGATAAAAGAAGAAGGAGGGGGAGAAAGAGAAGGAGGGAAATGTGAGAATAAAGAGATTGCGAGCAAAAAAAGTAAAGTGCCATAAAATTATTATTTGTGCTTCCATACAAGAAAAAAAGGCACAAATCAACTTAGATGAAAATATATGAATCAATTATTACATCAACAAAACATAAATTAGGTATGTAGATTGACCAAAGGTTTCTTTGGTTGGTGTTTGTGTAATCAATCTATGTGAGAATAAATCCAAAGTCACACAAATCAAGTCTTTTTGAAGAATAAAGAAAAATGAAGCAACAAGCAGTTAAAAAAGTTTTATTCACCCTTTATAAGTTCCAGTTTTTCCAGAAAGAGTTTACAATGTCCTTGACATTTGAGATAAAATAATCATACTTATGGCTCTCATTTTATAATGGTATTTCCTAATATTGAAATAAATTGCTGTCCTAAAAAGAATCTATCATATTTTAAACTAAAAACCTCATTCACTCTAGATTAAAATTAATTTATACATTTTATGTGGCAGGTTGAAGCAGCAGCCCCAGTTTTTCATTTCTCTGTAATAGGAATATACTGTCACATATTTGCTATGGCCTTCTGGTGGGCTGACTATGCTTCTCCCACCCGTGTCTGCTTTGGCCAGAGGTTTGAAATGTGATGGAGTGCTCAGGCTTGCCCCTTTATGCTTCTACCATTGTCTGCAGAAGAACCTGCCTTGTGTAACCCACTGACTCCACATGAATGAGAAAGTGTGGCAGATGTGAAACCCACCAAATCAAACCCAGAAAGCCTGGCCTAGAATCAGCGTGCCCCAGCCACTTTGCAGACATGTTGAGTGAGAAATAACAGCATATTTCTGTGTATCACTGATATTTTGTTTGTTGTTCGGCATTGTTTGGGCAACAGCTGATGGATACGCTGAGGTTCTTTCCTGCAGTGTGTGTAGACTTACTCTAATGCTTTCTCAGTGTTGTGTCTTTCAGATGTCTGCAAACTAGCTAGGAAACTCCAGAAGAAAAAGAACCAGTTTCAAAAACATATTTGTACTATCTTCCAGTGTTTAGTAAGAGTAAATTAATGTAACTCGTGGGCTCTTTATTCTGTAGTTCAGCAGTGCATGGGTTCTACTTAATGTGTAAATAAATCTAAAAGAAAACTGGCTGTTTTGTTTTTTTTTTAAATCTACCCCATCCCATTCCCACTCCTCCATTTGCGAGCAAAATGTATTATTTTTTTCTGCCCTCCCTTCATTTGTGCCCCAAAAATAGGAATGGAAGAAAGTACTGGTATCCAAATCACACGGTACTTTCTGTACCTACTAATTTACATGATGGCTGAGTTTGGGGTTAAATAAATATGTTTAAGAGCCAAAATAAAATCCATCATTTGGCATCAAACTAATGCCCGACTGATATGGCACTAAAACTTTGGGTTCCATTGCCCTACAGACTTTGGCCGGGAGTCTAAAGCTGTCATTTGTGGCGAGGATGGTATTCTACATCAGGCCATCACTTCTTTCATTTTTTATATTCAGCCCTTTTACTTTATGATCTATTGCCTCGGAAATTTGGGAGAGACTAAGTTGGAGTGGTGTGAGTGAGAGGGGAGAGAGGAAAATAATTTAGAAGAGGACATGGAAATGAGAAATGGCAGAGAAATCACACAGACATCAAACCAATCTCTCACTTGTATCTTCTTCATTCTGTCTTTAGTAACAGCAAATGGCTAAACGAGATTGTATCAGGTTTACAGATTTTAATCTCAAATGTTTTAATAGTCTTTCCCTATATTTGCTAAATAAAATCCTCTTAAGGTTGTTCACGTCTTTACAAGTTTGTATATAATTAAAGTTGATCATAAATATTTTAAAATATTACCAATGAGAGCACTGATTCTCAAATCACTGGCTACGAGAAAAAAAAACAGCAATTTTATTTCAGATTCAAACAAAGGATTGTTTGCCAGAGAGTTTAGCAAAGATAGAAACCAAATTTTAATATAAAAGACTTGGAAAAAAATAAGAGCTGACCATTTTAGGGTATATGCTTATTTCTATGACTGCTTGATTTTGAAGACTGGGGATAAAAATCCTTCATGTTGCCCTGCGAGAAGGTTAGTGTACTATGATCTGGTTAGTTAAATAATACCAGGAGCTATTTTGTATGGATTCTAAACAGGCATCTCCCAGCCAGTGTTCGGTATGTAACTGAAAGACTTCCAGAAGCCCTTAGGAAGAGGAGACAATCTATCAAACAAGCCCCAGTCTTGATCACATTCCCATTTGTCTTTATCTAAATTCAGATATCTGGATCATTGCAAACTACTTCAAACTGACTTTTCTTATGGAAAGGGAGATAAATGGGACCATTTTAGTGTCAAAATGTTCAACAAATGTGTATGGAGCACTCACTAAGTCCAGGTACTGTGCTAGGCTCTGGGTACAGAGCAGGGTCAAGTACTGAGCAAGAGTGGCCTTTGCTCTCAGGAACACTCACAGTCCAGGGGGTAAGATAGCCAGTTAGCAAGTTAAGAGATACCACATACATTGTTATAAATACTGAAAAGATCCCTGAAAGAAACACTGAAGGAAATACTGAGTGGGGAGATCTACTTGAGGATTCACCATCATCAAATCCTAAATTGCCAAACTGAATTTGAGTGATTTTCTTAACCCCTGAGGGATAGTGAGATTTTTCAGGTATTTTAAATAATTATTCTGATCTTTTTATCATTTCATTCATAATTCATTAGTTAATTTATCTGCGTATAATGTTAAAGATAGTGCCACTAAGACTTTGTGCTTTGGGGTAACTAGCCGAGGGTATGACTTACATCTTTTCCAAAATTGTTGATGTTTATATTTTTCAAAGCCTACAGATGCTGTCCAGGCTGAAATTGGTTTCAATCTTTTTGAAAGCAGACTATTCATGTTTTTGATTACTGGCCAAAAGTATGTTATTTATTTGAAATAGTATGTGCATAAAAATATGCTAACTTTATCCCAGGACACTAGTAACTTACACACCAACTTTTTAAAATGTAGTCAGTTGTTGTTTTTAAAACAACTGAATTATTTTCCCTAATCATAGTGCTGGTGATGGTTGAGTTTATTTTCTCATGTCTTTTGAAGCTCTCATGAGGGAGGACAATGTTTTGAAATGTTTTCTGGTGACTGTTTATTCCTGGAAATTCTTGCTTCCCTGAAGTTCTCCACCCACCACATGAGGCATCCTTAGCTTCAAGAAGAGGGCAGAGGCCAACCAAGAGCAAAGGTGACACAGTTCGATCTTGACTTCTAAAGCTAACACTTAATACTCTCCTCAGAGATGATAATTGTGGGAATCCAGAGCTTTTAGAAAAGGAAACGAATCTTCTAAATTAAAATAATAATACATGATTATAAATATGATTTAAATAGCAACAAGCAGAGGTTGCCAACCAAGGAACATAGGGTTTTTACCATAAGCCACAGAGTAACAAAGCAGCATATATGACCTAGAGATAGTTGCCACCCAACAGAAAGGAAAATGTCTTCAGAGCTGGAGAAAATGCCTAATGTAATTGACAAGAACACGTAGCCTTCTCCTTGTGTGTACATGTGCACATACATACCCACACTCACCCCTACTCCCTGTCTGGGCTGAAATCCCGAGATACAAGAGGACCCTTTCTCAGAAGACCCAGCACAGAGCAAGGTCAGGTGGAGAATGCAGCTGAGTCTTAGAAGGTCAAACAGCACCAGCAGTGGCCCAGAGAGGATTGCAACCAGCTGAGTGATATGGCCATGCTCCCCAAGGCAATCACTGCGAACTGTGTTAATCCAAGCGAAAGAGCACGAGTTAACCAGACATGGATTCTTCAACAGGGACACCATGAAAACAGGCTGATTCCCAGAGAGCAGATTGGACTAGACCCCTGGGAGCCAGTCAAAGACAAATATCTTTTCCCTGCCGGATAAAAATATGTAAGCCCAACCCACACTGAGATCAGGCCTTGAGAGAAGAACAGGTGAAGTGGGAAAGGGAGAATGCTGAATTTGACTAAATGTTTACCCATAAGGGACTAACATTATAAGCCAGAAGGGACTAAGATGCCTTGAAATAGTAATATTAGGTCCTCCCACCATCATCTGTGGAAGATCAAATTCACTTATTAAAAATAATTGAACTTCTGCATATATGATTTGTAGCATATACACTTAAACCTATTACACTTAAGGCAGTTATTTCATCTTGCTATACCTCAGTTCAAGTATAAATGTTATAAGGAGGAATGTCAAGGTCTACTTGTAGGGTATACTCATTCACTTATAATATTCTCCAAAATATGTGTTCCACCAAGATAGGAGCTTGAGTCTGTATTGTTCATGGATACATCTCTGTTGTCTGGAGCAGTACCCCACATACAATGGATACTAAATGATTTTTTAATAAATAAAATATAAAGTTATTCTTTAGTTATTTGATAAAATGTCCCCAAGAGATTTAAGATCTCTAATTTTCAAGCTTTTTATGCTGGTACCCTTGGTTTATTCCTGAATTTAATATGAATAACTAGTTTGATCAAAAAGAGTAAAGTAGAAAGTACTATGAACTGAACTGTGTCCCTCCAAAATTCATATGTTGAAGCCCTAACCCTCACGTGACTGTACTAGAGATAGAGCCTTTAAGGAGGTGATAAATGTTAAATAAGGTTATAATGGTGGAGCTCTGATCCAATAGAACTGTGCCCTTATAAGAAGAGGAAGAGGCATCAAGCACTCTCTCTACGTGTGAGGACACCACAAAGCAGATGGTTGTCAGCAAGTCAGGAAGAGGGCCCTCACCAGAACCCAATGATGCTGGCACCCTGTTCTTGGACTTCCAGCATCCAGAACTGTGAGAAAGTAAATTTCTGTTGTTTAAGCCACCCAGTCTATGGTATTTTGTAATGGCACCTCAAGCCAACTGAAACAGGAAGTGATTGTATTTCATTACTAAAAATCATCATTGGAACCTATCTAAAATAAAACATTAAATAACAAACTTCCTTGATACATTTAAAATGGATCACTTTTCATGCAAATTGACAAGATCATGTCTACAATTATCCATAACTTGCGCCAAGCAAATCTCACTTGAGGCTCTACTGTGTGTGTATTCAACCTCTGAACTAAAAAATTAAAAAGGCTCACCATAAAAAAGTCAGTAGCTGACACCCTTGAAATTAACATTTTGGAACTCAAATAGACATATAATGGTCAAACACATGTAATACTATAAGTAAACAAGGCTAATTTTCAAAGGTATAAAATTTCTAATTGAAAAAGCCTTGACCTTGCCTCTTCTTTGCCTTATGGTTATGTAAAGTTTTATTTTCATTACCATGCCAATTTCCTACCTTCTCTTCCTTCTCCCACTGAGATTTTCTTAAGCCTTTTCTTTTCATGTATTACGAATAAATTCAATGCAGTTGTCTGGGATTTATTCCAAGCAAAGAACAATGAAACTTTAGCATTTGATTTTTATATTCATAAGTTGTTTTTGGAAAGGGACCATTTGAGAAACACTAGTAGTAATTGCCTGCTACGGGGAGTTGTGAAGGATCAGTACCCACAATTGCAATTCACTTGAAAGCAAAGCACCAGGAGCCCACAAAATGCCTTCAGTCTAGTGCCAAACCTAAACTTTGTTCTCTGGAAAGAACTGTTCCTTCCACTGGAAAAGACAGATACCAAACTAAGAAGTCTTCTCTGTGTTTGTTTTGGGAATGACTTAGTCATTGGGCCCTAAGTAAAATAATTCCATTAGTGGGGTGGAGAGGGGTGGGGAATGTTGATATTAATTTACAAACTGAAATGTTGTAAAATACAGGTTATGTTGCAGTAACAAATGATCTCAAAATCTCAGTTGTTTACAAAAAAGTTTTGTTTCTTGCTCGCTGGAATTTATCACAAATCAAATGCATTTTCCCTCCTTGTCTTTATACCAGAAACCAGGCTGATGAAGGAGCCTCTGTCTACATTTTTTTGATTACCATGGCACAGGGGAAGAAGAAATGGCCAACCACACATTGGATCTTAAAGTTTATGGTCAGAAGTGACACATCTTCTTTCTGTTCATTTTTATGGGCCAATGCAAGTCACATGGCCAAGTCTGTCACTGGGTGGGGGAGACATAATCCTCCCCTTGGGAGGAGCTTCAAATATCTGGGAACAACAACACAACTTACCACAACACTGTCCTATACAACTGGATTCTAAACTACTATATATTCATTAGCAAATAAATATCTTTTTATTTAATACTCTTCTACTTAATAATATGAATATGAATATCCACTCTATTTTTGTTAACTGCCAGGATCAGTGAGAGGCAAAGTGTTATTTCATTTAAATTTAAGACACTGGTACATAATTATCCCCATTTTAAAGATGAAGCTAGGGGCCAGCCCAGTGGCACAAGCAGTTAGGTGCGCGCACTCCGCTGTGGCGGCCCGGGGTTTGCCGGTTCAGATCCCGGGTGTGCATCGAAGCACCACTTGTTAAGCCATGCTGTGGTGGTGTCCCATATAAAGTGGAGGAAGATGGGCATGCGTGTTAGCCCAGGGCCAGTCTTCCTAAGCAAAAAAAAAAAAAAAAAAAGAGGACGATTGGCAGATGTTAGCACAGGGCCGGTCTTCCTCACACACACAAAAAAAGAAGAAGCTAGTGAGACTTAGTGAAGTTAACTTGCTCTGTGTTGCATAGATAGTGGATGAGGTAGAGCTGACTCAATGCCATTGTACACACCAACAGTAATAATTTGTTGGTTTATAAATGTACTTGAGCTTGTGATCAAAGCTACTTTACTATTTTTTTCTTTTTTCTTTATAAATTGGGTTATCTCAAGGTATAGTGACCGAGGTCCCTTGAATAAAATATCGGTCTAGGGTCCACAGAGAGCAGCACGCCTAAGAATAAGGGTGAAGACGAGGGAGCTGCTGGCTGAGTGAGCTCAGCAGAACTGTGCTGTCAAGTGGTACAAACCGTGAAGGTACAAACCATGAAGGGGCCCGGGGCAAGGGAAAGTTGACTTTCTAACAGGGAAGAATCGTTTCTGACGTGTGAGGTCTGATCCTTTAAAACTGAGCAGAACTAACTTTATTATTGCTAACGTTTTTAATTTGTTCATTTGACTTTGAGGAGGAACGAATAGACACAAGAGAAGGGAGATGGTGAATCTTGATAGTCTTCTGAATTAATAAATTAATTTGATTCAGGGTATCAGAAGTCTATTGGCAACTACGAAAACAACCACAAAAACCTAAATTTTCTTTATCAGTTTGAAGAGTCCCCAAGAGGCCTATGGCTGGTGCCATTATCTGTGTCCTCACTGTGATGGCCATGGCAGCGTCCTGTAGACACATGGAGAGCTAATACCCAGGGCTTAACTCATTAGGCCAATGATTCAGTCTGAAACTGGGTAAGTGGTCCAGAAACGCTTCTTATTAAGTCCAGAGGGAATTGCTTGGTTTTTATGTTTTATTCGGTTTGGTTTTGCTTAGAATAGCTTAATGTGCCTTTTCTTGCTTCCTTTCTACTTTATTTTGTAGGACTTGTTGGGATTGTGGAAAACAAGTCCAGGAGTCTCTCCTACTGACTGTTACCTCTACCCCAGACCACCTCAGATTTTTGTGCTCACGTTTCATTTAACAAAGCAAGTGATTCCTGGACTCTCTGGGACCTTTATGAGGCATTTGAAGCAGAATATAAAGAGGGGTTTCACCTCCTTCCTTTATCTTCCTTCTGGTTGGAATTTTCCACTTGTATCATAGATTTTTTACTAATAATGTCCTCTGCTGCTTTTAAATATGAAGTTGTGTTCAAATGTGGAGATCCAATGTTTTTGTTACAGACATAAATCATATACAAAAACAACATAAATTTTCTTATAGTCACCAAGCATGCTTGTCTCTAACCGAGGTGTCAGTGAGCCTTGCTAAAATTTATAATGCTTCCTGAATCTGAAATCAAGAAATATTTTTTCTTGATCAAGAAATCCTGAATCAAGAAATATTTTTTCATTCAATTTCTTGCAGACTGACCAGTATCTTTAGCATGTCTCCTGTTGCTTCTTGATGTTGACCATTGACCACCTGTTATAAACCCACCGTTGCCAGTGGATAGGACACCCAGTACCCTAGACCTATAAAGTGTTACTAATCTCACCATCCATGATTCAGTCTAAAGCAGATTGAAAATAATGCTTCTTTCCCTATCCCAAAGGATGCTTTCATATACATTCATGGCTTTAAATCACTAAGTGCAGGTAAGTATACACTGTCTTCAGTCATATAAAAGAGCTAAAGGATCAAGTGTGTTAGGGTTCTCCAGGGAAAGAGAATCAATAGGAGATATTTATATCTATATCTATTTTTATATATGGAGATTTATTATGAGGAATTGGCTCATGCACTTATGGAGGCTGAGAAGTCCCATGACCTGCTGTCTGCACCCTAGAGACCCAGGAAAGCCAGTGGTATAATTCCAGTTCAAGTCTAAAGACCTGAAAACTAGGGGAGCTGACAGTGTCAATCCTAGTCCAAGGGCAGGAGAAGACTGGCGTCCCAGCTCAAGCAGGCAGGCAGGAAAAAAAAGGGCGAATTCCTCCTTCCTCCAACTTTTGTTCTTTCCAGGCCCTCAGCAGACTGAATGATGCCCACCCACACCGGGGAGCACAATCTACTTTATTGAGTCCACAGATTCAAATGCGGATCTTATCCAGAACCAGCCTCACAGACACACCCAGAATGTGCAATCTGGGTACCCCATGGTGCAGTCAAGTTGACACATAAAATTAACCATCACATCAAGTAATTTAAGATAATCATTCAAAAGTGGGAGTGTCTAAGTCCATATAAAACACATTTACTATAATTGCTGAGCTCTTTAAATTCTAACATATATTGCTGAATAATCCAAGATTCATTTTCCAAAGCCAATCTTCTCTGTAAAGTCAGGCAAAATTTTAAAAAAATACTTAAACTATTTTTGAATGTTTATTTTCTAGAAAAAGATGTGATTATCAACAAGTGGCTCCTTATAAATGGAAAAAAACAGTATCTCTTTTGATTTTTAAAAAATTTTTGTGACAACATTTTTATAGAATGTGAATTGTTGAGACCTTGGTATTATATCATATTTATTACTATGAACAAACGTCTTATTTATATAAAAAAGCAGAATGCAGTGGAATAAATTTTATAACAGAATGTTCAGAGTCAATATTCATTTTTCATTTTCTGGTGCATTATGTCCAGTCAAATATATAAAACAACCTTGTTTTAATCAACATTAGATCTATATTTGTATGGTTGGATATCATTGACTGAAATAAAGATACAAAATGCTTTTTGACTGAGTTTTTTTTATTAAGATTCAAAAATATCACAGTGTTTTTAAGAGAGTATAGTAAGTTGAAAATACTTTTTTAGATGTGAATATTCTTGTGAGTTTTACATACTCCTTTCAACAATCCTACGTAGTAGTAATACTACAAGACTAAGGTAATAAATGGAGTAAAAAATTTAAAAATCTTCAGATTGCAAATATTTTGTTCCATTTTAGGCTACAGCTCAAAAACCATGGTCACTAAAAAGGAAATTGTTAGAAGTTTGTTAGAAAAGAAATAAACAGAATATTTTTTAAAAGAAGAGATAACAGATTGATTACAGATACATATAATTACATGCTATCAAAAAGTTTACTTTCTATGTAAAATTCTTTGATAAATTTCAGGAATTATGGAATTCAGGTCCATACACAGGTCAAAGGAAATCTCACTGTGCTCCTCTTTCCTTCAAAACAGAAAGCCAACTCTACACTATAATTTTTTTCTTCGAGCAAAACTTGAGATTCAGAATTATCTCAGGATTGATGGTAAATTTATTTAAGAAATTATTTGACAGTTCTGACCAATCTTTAGTAGGTCTAGTTTGGTCCTTGTGGATATTGGACTACCCTTTACCCGTAAAATAAGTGAACTTTAGAGAAATCCAGTAGACTTGTTAATTTTTGAAAAATGTTTGTCATTACTTTATGCAAATAGCAGACATAGACATGAACAGGTTAAGAAGGAGGAAGAATGTTGTTGACATACTTAAACAACATTCTCTTATGAAATGAAATGAGCATATCCTATGTAGATGAGCCCAAGAAATGCAACAATAACTAATAAGTTACAATTTCCCACAGTGGAAGATATCTGAGGATCACTAGAAACAACTAAATCAGAAAAGTCTAGTTGGCGTGTAGCAACCTCAGAACGCAGAGGACAGACCTGTGTAGACAGAGTGCACATTTACTAACAGCAGGATGACAAACAAATGGCTTTTTCATAACATTTTGTGACATCAACAGTCATGCATTGGGACTTTGATTTTCATCTCCAACTTCCCCGCTACACAAACATGCACACACACACATATCCTCACACTCTTGTACTCACCAAATCCAAACAGACTTTCTACAGCCAAGGTATGTTTAAATAAACCAGACCAAACAAGATAACTTAGAAATCATCTGAACTCACCAAAGCAACTGCTTGTTCAACTTCTACCTAAATATAGAGTAAATCTTCCCTGATATCTTAAGGATAGCTTTCTGACAAGCCAGTAGTGAGAAAGAATCTGAAACAGACTCCTTTTATAGACTCATATTTTATAACTATGAAAGTCAATTCTATTGTAGAAATACAGAAGAAATTAACTCGTTTTGCAAACAGGTCACAAATTTGCAAACATTAAATTAATGAAGCAAATAAACAAACTGTCTAACTGTCCGGAATCACTGAAATTGTATCCTAAAAAAGCTTAGTATCTAGGTTCATGTACCACACAACGTTAAGTAATTCATACTACTTGATAACATCTTGTTTTGTAGAGTTTTTTAATTGTTAAAATTATTTCACTGAAGTGAGTTGCACACTTTCTAATCAATAAAAATGTAATGCTTTTGGAAGAAACAAGCAAAACAAGTCAGAGAACAAGATGTCTTCTTCCAGGAAAAGATGATATTTACTTGTAAGTCTGGTTCCCTGTTTTTAAGCAGAATATTGTTATAAATAATTCACATTCTACTCTCCAAATGTTTTACTTTCCATTTTTTGTCTTGCAGTATCTAGGCACACCCTGGAAAGAAGGTCTATGGGATCATCGACTCTACCAGAGGTTTCTTATATTTGTTTCATAGTTTTGTGATTGAGCAAGAGTATACTCTTAGGAAGGTGGCAGAGATATTGGTAATGCAGGTTTGATGTTGAGAGGTGGTAATACAAAGGAAGAGGTAGAATTTTCTGAGCATGTGTAAAACAGCACTGGATTAAAAGGCTACTTTGGGGTTTCAGTGTAAAGAGTGCCTTGGAATCACTAAAGCCTATTTGCATTACTTAGCTACGGTAAAACACTATATACAGAGGAAGTCAGTGAATGGAGGGCTGTTCTCCTTTCGCCAAAATCTTCTATTGTGCTCTAATACCTAGTTCTCAATTCGACTTTAGTTCAAAAACAACTAAGTGACTATTAGGTACAATGCATGGTGTTTGATGTTTGGGGGATTCAAAAATGAATAAGCCACAATCTTCCCCTGAAGAAATTTTTGATGTGGAAATCTGAGAAAGGGTGAGAAGGAAACATTTCTACAGCATCCTACTATTTACCAAACACCAAGTTCAAATGAATCCTCTTATTCAAGCCTCACAATGACTTTGTGAAATATCTCATGTACTATTCATCCCATTTTATTGATGGTTCAAAGAGGTTAAGAAAATCTCACGGCATTTTAAAATTGAAAGAAGAACCAGAACTAGGGTCCAGATTATCTAAAAGTAAAATTTATCCATTTTTTTCAATATGTGACATATGAGTGCGTGTGTGTAGTTAATGTACAATTTTTCTACCTCTCCATAGAAACATGCATGAAAACATGGAGATGCCAAAGTTTCAACTGTAAGAGAAACCAAAATTAACTATCTAAAATCTTCCATATTGTAAAAGGGATTTTCTTTTACCATGCTGGGGCTTTGAAACAGAGAACTTGCCATTGAGCCCTCATGGAATACCATTAGCTGAGATACCCAGGGCTCAGTACCCAGCAAGCTTTAAGGCAGTCCCCACACCACCCCTTTCCACATTTTATAGGGGTATGTGCTTTCTGAAGTTTCCAAAGCCATGTAATATCATTTCTAACATCTCCCATGAATGCATTTCTTTCTACAACCACGCAATGTAATATCATCTGTAATAACTCCCATGAGTATGTCTGTTTCTATATCCACCCATTCTGCAACCAAAATTTTCTATAAAGTAGCACAGCTCGGACTGAAAGTGAATAGTTAGGACTGATGATGTAGGGACTTCCTAGGACATTAGAATTGCATTGGGAAAGGAAAGAACTTGAAGACCCAAGAGAACAGCATCTCTGGGGATTGTGGTTTTCACGCACTGTCTCTGGGCAGAAAGCTCAATAAACCGCTTCAAATTATCTTTGATCCATGGACCCATGTATTCCAGCTTTGAGAGAATGTATTGGCTACTGGTTCTGCATATATATCACATCTCGTATGATAGAAACCCAACCTGTCAGTATGTGTCATGTTCTTCTGGGTGATGTGGAACATCATGAAACCGATAAATCTTATGGGTATCACTTCTTTTTCTGTAAAATGAGCTCCATCATCAGTAGCAATGATATGTAAAATATCACAACAGAGAATAAGAACTCAGCAAAAGCAAAGAACTTGGTGCTGAGAGGACATAATAGAGGGAGGTCCATAGAGGAAGGGGAAGAATGCTATTAAAATTTTACTAGGAATCTATCTGGTCCTGGCAAGGTATTGTGCCTTCTCAGAGGCTCATATTGGTCACAGCTTGGGTATTCATCTGGAACAGTAGCTAGCCTGGTGAAGGGAAGTCCATGTTATTGAACTCATGCATAACCTCCATCCTGCTACGATGGCCACCCTGTCCAGGAGCTCATGGAACAAACACTGGGGAAGCTGAGGAAAGAAGCTGACTGATATCCACAGAATCGGTCACCCTATGGCCCTACTATTGGTAGTGTCTCCTGGTTAGGTGCTCAGGGAGAATATTCACATGGGGCACAAAGATTCTCATGCTGTGCATTCCAACTTGTCCGCCTCTATTGCAGACTCCTTATCACCGGTCCTCTTATTCCTTCCAAGGTCCATTCAATTCCGAATTGACAGTCACTACTAATCAATGCATGCAGATGCATACTTCTAGATAAAGTGAACAAAAACCAGTTATGCTGTTCAAATTTATGTCCTTTTGGAGGCTTTCCCTGTCCCAGTTTTTTCCCTAGGCTAAGTGGCAGCCTACTTAACCTTGCACCAGCATATTGCATAGAATCATCTGTAAACAGACTCAATTTTTGTCTCTCTTCGTTAACTGGTTAAAAGGAACTGCTCATGAGGTTTTAGTTGTGGGTTGAGAGAAGGCGGTAATGCAGCGGAAGTAGGTGCCGTGGAGGTCTGAGTAACCTACAGATACAACTTGCTTAAGCCTGATGGCCTATAGACCAGTTTTTCTTGATTATATACAGCAGCTGCACCTTCTATACTATTTCTTAATGGATCAATAACACCCAGTTTGTAAAGGACACCTCAGATCTCCTGGTCACTTGGTGTCCCCTGATCAGTTGTTCAGTCCTACAAAAGCCCAGTAATAAGCCAAGAGCCATTTTTCAATAGATATTTGACAAAAAGAGAGTCAATTTCCTTCAAACCCCCAAATTCCACACTGTGGGTATCAGTTTGGCTTCCAGGAGACTCCATACAGCACAGTGATCTGCTGCAAACTCTCAAGCATCACTGTGTGACCTGGACAGCAAAGCCGCTTATGCTCCAGCACGTACCAGCTACAGAGCTGCCTCTTGCTCTGGGCTTCACTACAAGTGGGCAGTTCCACAGGTCACTCTGTAAACGGGTTGAAGCGGCATTCACAAATATGGCATACGCTGTCTGCAAAATCAAAGAGGCCAACAGTATTGTGCCTCTTTCATAGAAGTCGGTGTTCTCAGGTTCGGTAACCTGTCCTTCACATTGGAGAGGCTGTCTACATGCTGCAGACGACGGAGATCCTAGAGATTTTACATGGCACATCCGTCTCTGCAGAGGCCAAACAAGCATGTTAAATTGAGATTTGATGGGAAACCACATCTACGGCTCTTTCAGGTACCACTGACCTTGGCTATTTCCCTAAGGATGCAGTGGGTTGTCTTTTTTTTTAACTTTTTTTTTCTTTGAGGAAGATTAGCCCTGAGCTAACATCTGTTGCCAATCCTCCTCCTTTTGCTGAGAAAGTTTGGCCCTGGGCTAACAACTGTGCCCATCTTCCTCTGTTTATATGGGACGCCACCACAGCATGCCTTGACAAGCGGTGCGTCAGTCCGCGCCCAGGATCCAAACCTTGAACCCCGGGCTGCCAAGGTGCAGTGTGTGAACTTAACCACTATGCCACCAGGCTGGCCCCTGCAGTGGGTTTTTTGATTTACAATTTTAGTGGGTTGGGGTAGTTTCAGAGATTCAGTCCTTCCTGTATTATAGTCCTCATTCCTTGGGTCGGTGAGCCCAAGAGATGCCATCTACTGTTCTGCTACTTTAGCTATACATTCTCTCCAATGAATCTCCTGTGAAATGCACTGTGGACAATATGGTATTGAATACATAACCCCTCTAAATTCCTACTCTGGTGAACCACAGTGGCATTTTATTTTCCCAGGGATTTGCGTAAGCTCAGAGTCAGTGTTTAATACTCTCCTAATATTCTGAGCATATATCTATCCTCAGCATATAAAGACTATATAAATGGCCACAAGTTCCTTTGGGAATGATTGAAGTTGGGGGCAGAGGGAGCTGAGGAGGGATATTTATAATGCAAACTTGTGGCAGTATTGCAGTGTCTTTCCTTTGGGGAAACATCCTCTCTACTGTTTAAGGGACTTTGATTCTTGGAACAAACTCAGGTCAGGGAATTGGATGAGGAACCGTGGCTCCTCATTATTGTAACTTATATCAGATCTCTGTTTCTCAAACTTAGAATTTCATTTTTTGACACGCATATCAAGTAAGAGTCAGCATGCTGCTCATGCAGACACATGTGAGCTCTAGGGAGAGCGAGATTCCCATGGGTCAAATCACTCCAGTTCATATTTTGGTCATGTTGCCCATTATGGTACTCAAATGCCCTACGTGCCTGGTGCTTAGGAGCTACCATATAGCTCTGCATTTCTGGGATTCCATCATCCCAGTGAAATCAGGCAGCCATTCATTCATGGCATCTTTCACTGTCATCTCCAGCGTTCAGAAGAAAGTTACAACAGACCTTCCCCAGGAAATTGATACTTATCTTGCCTATGTATTTCTCAGTGCTTTGCTGACAACAGTATTTCTAGAAATTTCTTGGGGTACATAGTGATATAGTGGATGGATAGATAACATGTGATAAACTCTCAACATTTCACTTCCTCTAGGTGTAAGTCAAGATAAATTAGACTATGCTGCAGTAACAATCACCAAATCTCAGTTGTTATATATATTAAAGGCTTATATTTTACTCACACTACTTGTTCATTGCAGGTCAGCAAGAGAGTTCTACTACTGGAGTCACTCAGGGAGCCAAACTGATGAAACAGCCACCATTTTGAGCATCACCTGTCACTGTAGCAGAGGGAAGAAATGCTGTGAGAAGTGTGGCATCAGCAATTAAATGTCCTGCACTGTTGGTGATGTGTGTCATGTTCTCTCGTAGTTTACTGAACAGAACTAGTTACACACCTCCCACTAACTAACAAGAGGGGCTGGAAGTGTAATTCTGTGATGTTCTCAGTAGAGGACTTGAAATATTTGTCAACAATCAATAGGGTCTACTACACTCTTCATTATGCCAAGGAAATCTGGCACCCCATTTTAATTTAATGAAGGCCACCTTTGAGATTTCCGTTCACCAATCAAGCACTTTTTCAATGCTGATGTCAGATGCTGAAGCTAACACATTGAATCCACATCTTTGGAATTATACTTTTATAGATAAATTCAACCCACACCAACAAGTGTCTTCCTTCCTCATCAGCACTCTTAGAATTCATTCCCATACGTATTTCTCAGGGTTCTACCAAGGTAAATTAGCAAGATCTTAAAATTCTTTTTGGTGTGTAGCTATTTTCTTCTGTTTCCAGCTTTGTAATTGTTCTTCTGAGATGTGCTGGAATCTGACTCTAATATGGATCTGACGGCAATGGGAGGAAGACATGAGGAGAATTAGCACCGCTTTGTAGGTAACTAACTTGGATAAAGCCCTTGCAGGATCTTCAAGCAAGACAGCACTAGCTTCATGTGTGAGAAAGGATTACTGATGGCAAAGAATCTCATTGGGACTTGGTGATTCACAGAACTCAAATTCATCCAAACCCACCAATTGTTCCTATCTCATTCTTAAAGTCACACTCTTTCCTAATCAATATCCTAAATTTCACAGAACGGGTATGGTAAAGCAATGAATTTAACCTGTGTTGGAGTTAGGCAAACTGCAAAATCAGACTCTATCTTATTTTAAGCCACATCAACTCTGGGTCTACAAGAGAAGAGATTCTTAGAGCAGTCATAGAAAGTCTCAGGTCCTCAGACCATGCTGTGAAGTCAAAACTTAAAATTTGGAACATTTTTATTCTTTTTTTAATCTCTTCATCATTTCTGGAAGTAGCCACTGATCCACAGTGGAGATAGGTATTCCTTAGTCCAATCACAATGGTTTATGACTGCAGCTACATAATGTACCACAGCCTTGCCTTAAATATCCCCTTCCCTCCAGGCAACCTCAAGTAATCATTAAATAGTTAGGTTTTTTTACTTATTCAATTGACCACCAGGATCTCATTTTCCACTGGCAATGAGGTCTTTGTTGCCTTCAAGCCAAACCTGGTGAGATAATAATCCAGTTTCCAAACTTTGTGAATCTATTTATGGGAATAGGTTTCAATGTAGGAAAGAGAAATCAGCCTAGGTATTTCATACAGAAAAGGAATTGGCTACTTACAATTTTACTGGAATTAATGGAAGAGTGGAATCATGAGACTACCACCAGACTACAAGGCCATGACAGGCAACTACTATCCAAATATCAGAAAACTTGCTGCCACTCTGAAGTCAGGAAACATCTGGAAACTGGTATTGCTATCACAGCTGCACATTCTACCCGGGAATGACATGTGGAGTCTGGCCTCTGAAAAACTCATGTCTGCCAGAACTTGTCCATCAACCATCACCATCACAGAAAGAAGAGCCTCCACCTCATCCACATTCTAGATTTCATATAAGTGCATTTCCTTGGAATGTACTTAATACTGCTTGGTAAAATGACACAAAAAATACATATTTTATTTTGTCCTTTCTAAGTTAATTTATAAGAAAATGCAATTCCCATAAAAATATCCCTTCCTTTTTTTACTGGTATTTGAGAAACTGACTCTAAAGTTCTTTTGGATAGACAAATGAGCGAGAATATCTATGAAAAAGAAGAATAATGAAAGGAACTTATGTTCTCAGAAATGAAAATGCATTATAAATTTTTATCAGCACATATTGTGGTAAAGATATAAGATTTGTGATATCGAGCAGTGAAAAAGAACAATCATCCAGAAAGAAAGTGATATATATAATAATGTAGTAGGGGATAACAATGGCTTCACAAATCGATGAGAAAAGGAACAGTTGCTCAATCCACCAAAATAATTTTTAGCTATTTGTAACAAGAATAAAAAGTCAAGTTTGAGCCATTACTTCATAACATATTTTAGACTCTATTTTTTCTTTTTTTGGTGAAGAAGATTGTCCCTGAGCCAGCGTCTGTGCCAAACTTCCTCTACTTTGTGTGTGGGACACTCCCACAGCTTGGCTTGATGAGCGGTATGTAAGTCCGTACCCGGGATCCGAACCTGCAAACCCCGGGCCACTGAAGTGGAGTAAACAAACTTAACCACTACGCCACTGGGCCAGCCCCTACACTCCGTATTTTTAAATAATTATTTAAAATTATAAGCCAATAAAAATGGAAAATTGTACAGGTAGATATGATTTTCATGAATGAACTTTCCAAGAATAAACACCCCCCTATTGCTCAGTCATCAGCCAAGATGTATCCTATCAGACTTCACCCATCATCCATGGGAAGCTTCTGCTTTCCTAGGGGTGATGGTGGGTGGGGGAAAGGCCAGGTAATACACACTTTTTTAATAGAACACTAGAGAAGGACTTTACCATTTTCTGAGGATCATCCTCAACTAGCATTGGAGAAAACTTACTGTTACGGAAAAAAGTTAAGCATTCTTAATAAGATTCTAAAATTCAATCTCAAGGCTATTCCTTTAAAATTAAAATAAATAAAATAAAATGATAATCTAGAGGAAAATTCTTCTTATAGAGAGAAGAGTGATGCAAAGATCACAGATGAGAGTGAGTTTAAAAGTGTTCAAGGAACTATAGTAAGTAGTTAATGCATATTTATTGAATGAATGAATGAAGTTGCCCCAAAACAGTGAGGTTGTCTTAGGGTAACATCAAGCCCATGATAAAGTTTGCGTTCTTGACACATTTTCTTAGTTAAAGTTGCTTTTAAAAAAAACTCAATAAACAAAGTAAAAACCAAAGTCATTGCTTTCTATTTTGCTTTGCTTGAACTTTTGGTCTGTAAATTCTTTTGAAACTGAGATCAAACCCTCCTTTGCTCTGCCTTATATTCATGTGCCATCCATACTCTGGACTCCTGCCTCATTTTCAACCCATCTCCCACTAGTTCTCAACACGAGTCCTCCACTCCAGCCAACTACATCTATTTATTACTTGTTAAGCACACCATATTCATTTCCATCTCAGATCCTTTGTTCATACTGTTTCCCTGACCTGGAATGCCCTTCTTTCTCCTCTTCCTACTCTGCTTAAAATCCAAATCCTGTCCACACTTCAGAGCTCACTTCAATTTTCCTTAGTCCCTGAAGCCTTCACTCATTTGCTTTACAGACTTACCTCACAGAACTCTAAATATCTTTTTCACTCAGATTACAAAATAATAACATTATTATTAATATTACTGTTCCATTTTAGGTTGATAAATCTCTAGTAACTTATTTTGAATTTCAAATGTGCAGAAAAGTTGCAAGAATAGTACAAAGAACTTTCTTTCGCCTGGGTTCCCCAACAATTGTTAACATCTCTTTTGCACTCTCATATATATATATGTATATCATATATATATGTATGTGTATATATATCATGTATATATATGTTATGATTTCATTAAATTTTTCTCAGTTGTTCCCAAAATATGTACTCATACAATGGAAGAAAGAGCAATATTTTTATTACATTCTTAAATAACCACAATTACTTACTAATGAGATGTGTGTTCCTGTCAGGGACACTACACAACTTTTCAAACCTTGAAATCAGATTGGGCCTCACCACTGTCATTTCCTGCTCCATGTATATCTTCATACAACACTTGCTTTTATCACAGCAACTACCAAAAACCCAGCTTTGCAAAGATGTGCTGTCATTTAAAGAATGTAGTTCAAACTATTGTTGAAACTATGTACTACCTCCAGCTAGTAGTTGACATGGACTCCAACAGCTATTGTTAAATTGGACTGAAATCTCCAAATCTAAAATTTCCCATTTTTCTGAGTGCAATTTCAAAAGTTTCGTAAGGCTATAAGAACTCAAAGTCATACACACAAAAAGTATTGATTTATCAGGTATGGTGTGACCTCAGTCAAAATTTTTGGAAAGTTTTCCCATTCTTCTCAGTGGAGCCATTTTGAATATCCGCTCTCTGTAATTTATTTTTTGCTCCCATCTTAGCTATAAAAATGAAAAGTAACACACAACCTATTATTGAACTCTTCAAAGAAGTTTTGGAAAGAGAATATGGAGACTATTCTGGCTCTTTCTTTGGGTGTAAACGTCTTTGAAAAACTCAAATGAAAGAAATATAGAAATAGAAATATCTATTTAATAGGATACGTGGTATTGTCTTTATAATAATTATCGTTGCTTCTGTTGTAATTAATGAACTATTTCAGATTATTTCTCTTACGTTTTATAACATAATCAAGAAATTTTGTTTACTTCATTTGAATTAGCATTGTCAACCAGCCCATTTTGAAACTGTAATATGAGCTTTGTTAGGACTTTAGGTTCTGCAAGAAGGCATCAATATATTCATAAGTTTTAATATCATAGAAAAAGCGTTCATTAGCCGGCTTTTGCCTAAACTTGTCTGGCCTTCAACAGGGTTCAAATCCAGTTAAATTCTTATTTCATCCAAACAGCTGCTATCTCCTGTTTTGCACATCTTTGCCTCAACTATAATAAGGCAGTGATCTAAATTTGCATAACAATTGGACCCCATCCCAAGAACTTGAAGTGTGTTCTAGCCAAATGCAGATTAAATTGGCTAAGTAATAATGCCCTTCAAATTGCTGTACCCTGCTTCAATAATGAAGTATAACTCCTAGAAACAACTAAAAAAACAAGTTTGTTCTTCAACTTATACGCCCTTTCTATTACATTGAAACATAGTTTGAAGCTTTGAAAACATCTGCAGAGAGAAAATGGGATCAACAATGATCCAGCTGTGACCTCACTACTTAATAATTGTGCTTTTAGCCCACTCCATTACTTGTCTCCTAATCTTGCACAGTTTTGGCGGCGTAACACTAATCCATTGATCCATCTAGCTTACCTTTTAAAAAGTGAGCACAAGGGTAGGCTTTTCCACCAGTGATTTAAATAAAGTTTCAATAAAGTGCAACTCTGTAGTCAGTGGCTAGAACTTGTGTTTTAGAGTTCAAGTGCTCAGAATTAAAGATCAAAATATGATTGAATTCAAAAGAAACCCAGAATTATCAGGTTATCTAGTGAAGATGAAGACACTCTGAACATCACCTGCTCACATTTTGCCTTGTTTTAACTACTTACTTTATTACATGTGAAGAATATCAGAAGATTGTCTTTTTCTTATTTTCAGTGCTAGCCCTGAAATAGTAGGGCTCTTACAGGATGAAATCACCAGGCTCAGACTGGACCTTCAACAGAAGGTCGAAGGGAGTGGTGAAGTCACCTCTCATTGTAAACACCCAAATAATTCTAGGCTGAACAAGTCTGGGCTTAAATCTTGCCTTTCCCAAATTCACAGCTCTCCTGGGACATCATTTCATGGAGCTGCAAAGGATGAGAAATTCCACCCCAGAGGATTCTGATTATAAGAAGTTATTCACATCTAATAATCTCAGGAGATGTGAACATAGCAATGTTGAAAATTACCTATTAATTGTTAATCGTTGGAGAAAAATATTAGACAATTATTTTTGAAAACATAAAAACCTCATATAATAAAAATTAGACTCCCACGTGTGATTCAATTTCTACTTATTAAGTATGGAGAAGTTAATAATTACTAAATTGCCAGCAGTAAAGAACCAATCATTCATCACCGGAGACGTGCTGAGTTTTCACAAGAAGTGATCGAGAATACTCTTGGCTTTGGAGCTTTTGGCATCTGAGACTTTTCACAATATATATACACAGCTCGTCAATCTGCTTAACCTTTTCAATGTAATTCAAGGTGGATTTTCTTTTACTCATATAGTAGTTAAGATTTTATTTCATATTTTAAAACTCAATTGATCAGTAGTTGAGTAAATTGTTCTGACAACTCCGTTTCACTTTGAGAGATAAGGCTCTCTCGGGACATAATAAGTTTGACTTCAAATTTTCAACACTGAGTAATTTTGAAAGCATGCCAATTTTTAAAAATCTTATAGCTGAACTCTAATGTCTGTAGCTGTTAGCCAAAAGTCTAACACTCAGACAGAAAAAAAAAAGCGAAGGGAGGGTGCTTATCTTTACAAATGACTATATGTGCCTTTTAATAGGGACTTGTTTAAAAGGTATACATTTTTACAAGGTGGTTATTTACATTTTGCTTATAGCATTAGTCTCTTTAGTAGACCAAATCACATAAATTAGAGAACATTTTGGTCACTCTGACAGTTAAAGATATCTTGAAAGTCTTATAAAAGTAAAATAAAGTAAACCTAAGTGTGCCACAGCAATATTCAGGGTCTTATCACCTCATCATAATAGTATCAAAGCTGGGAGCTCTCCGTAGTCAATACTTTCAAGTCGTCTTGGTTATCTAAGTCACTGTTGGCAGTGCTTTCTAGAGTGAAACTTTCACCCTGCCACTTTTCCATTCAAAATCCTGCAGCTTTAACTCAAGCCCTTCTAAGTAAAACATTAATATCGTGGCCTGACATTTTTATGGCCCTGAGTAATCTCGTCCAACTTGAACTCTAGCTCTACAATGTCCAGGTGTTGACATCATCGCCCATATTATTTGTAAGGAAAATATCCTCCCCTTTTCCCTTCTTTCCTGGGGACATATTAAGTAAGGAAGAAGATTTGAGAATTACAACTTCTGCTCTTCTCGCCACACCCTCTCTCACTCCGTTCTGAGGAGGCAAAGTGACATATCTAATTGAAAATTTAGAATCTGCCTACCTGCAGGGAGCACACACTCCCTCTCCTCTCTTGCCAATAGTAAATTAACGGAGCAGGCTCTGTCTTATCAGACCAGAAAGGCTGCAGTCGGAACAAGGCAAATTCAATTCCTAGGCTAATTATTAAATGCCCCTTTTGTTGTTTTTCCTAAGCCTTTCCCAGCCTCTACAGTAATAATGTTAAGTCCCCAGCTACATAGAAAGTTTCGTGAGGGTTGGTCTTATACATCTTTGACTCCAAACATCTAACCCCCGCCTTGTGCGTAGTACAAACTTAATCAGGATTCATCGTAAGTAGCCAATCTACTGGAAAATGTTCAGGACAAAAGCATTCTCTTTGTAGAATCTGGTAGAGTACTATGAAAAATTCAATGCTTAATAACTGTTTATCAAGGATTATCTGTGTAATGATGTTTTCTAAGATTTGTTAAGTACTTTTAGATGCTTAGCACTATGCTAGTGAAATATCATAAAAACCTTCTCAAAATTAACCCAGGACTCCAAAGGGCTACATATGATCTAAACTCTCCTGTGTCCCCAACGCCAAGAAATGGCATACAAGGCTGTCTTGGAGTTGACTACAGGTGATAAAGGAAAAGAAAGAAAAAGAAAGAAGGGAAAAAATTCCTGCAAAGTTGTGAATACACATTGCTCTTACATGAACTTGTCCACAAAGTCTATTAATTCTGGATGGGCCACACAACTTGAGGTCATACAAACGATTTGAGTTTGACCCAACGCTTGGCATCCCTAGGAAACTGGTAGAAACAAAAGCAAGGAGCAGGTCACGTCTATCTCTGACCTTGATGAACCTCGTAAATAATTTTCTGTGGGCAATAACAAGCAAGCCACCAAAGACAATAAGGCTCACAAAGAAATAAGATGATATGAAAGACATCAGAAGAAAAAATAACTGCAACAGATCTGCAAGAACATCAGATATTAGAGTTATCAAATAAATAAATATTTTTAAATATGCTTATCGTGTTTAAAGAAAGAAAAGACAAATGAAAATATCTCTGGAGAACCAGAAACTACAAAAATATTTGAAAAATAACTAAATTAATTTTAGAATTAATAATACAATAGCTAAAATTAAAAACTCATGAGCCACTTTTGGACATATGTGCACAAGACAGAATTAGTGAACTGGAAGAGAGATCAGAAGGAATTACCACAAATGTGGCAAAAGTCAGTCCCAGATGACTTCACTGGTAAATTTACCAGACATTCAAAATTAAGAAATTAAAAGCATAATGTCGATCTCTATAACCTCTTCCAGAAGATAGAAGAGGTAAAAACCCTGCACAACTCACTTCCTGAGGGTCAATACCAAAGCTTGACAAGGGCAAAAGAAAGGACTGTCTGCAGGATAATCTCATTCATAAACACAGAAACGAAAATTCTAAACCAATTACTAGCAAATTGAATCCTGCTATATATAAAATGAATAAAACCAAGATTAAGTTTATCTCAGAACTATAAGATAGGTTGAACACTGTAAAATCTATGAGTGTATATAAAATAGGCACAGAAAAAAAGCTTGTTAAAAAAACTTGAGGGAAACTGGAAATAAAAGGGAACTTTCTAAACATATAAGTTGTCTAAAAATGAACTACAGTAAAGACGCATGATGAACTAGTGAAAATTTTGCTTTTGATGTCATGAATATTACAATGATGCTGCTATCAACACTTTTATTCCACGTTACATTGGGGGTTCCACCCAAGGGGGTAAAAGCAGAAATCAGGTCTGTGACAGTACTGGCATTACAGATCACTGGAGAAAACATGGACTATTCCATAAATTGGTGCCTCAACAATTGGTTCTATATAGATAAATTGGATCCCTACAAAGCAACCCACACAAAAACTCTTTCCAGATAGACGAAGGATTTAAAATTTTTAGGAGAAAACATAGGAGACTATTGTTGTAACTTTGGGGTAAAGAAAATTCTTAAACATGGCACAACATAAAAATCATGCATAGGGGCCAGCCCAGTGGCAGAGTGCTTAAGTTTGCATGCTCTGCTGCAGTGGCCCGGGATTCGCAGGTTTGGATCCCGGGCACAGACCTATGCACCACTCATACAGTCATGCTGTGGTGGTGTCCCACATTAAAAAATAGAGGAGGATAGGCACAGATATCAGCTCGGGGCCAATCTTTCTCAGCAAAAAGAGGAAGATTGGCAACAGATGTTAGCTCAGGGCCAATCTTCCTCACCTAAAAAAAAAATATATTGATAAATTAGACTACATCAATTTTAAGAAGTTTTGATTATTAAGAGCTTATGTAAACATGTTTCAATAAGATAGTGGAAATGCAATCCTTAACTGGGAGAAAATATTTACAAAACACATATTTACTTACAAAAGATTAGTACCCAAAAAATATATATTACAGAATATATATGAATCAACAAGAAAATAAAAACATTAAAATAGAACAGAGGGCAAGTCTTAAAACAAAAATGACCAATAAACTTGTGAAAAGTGCTAGCTTCATTTTCATTAGTAATTAAGGAAATCATAATAAACACACAATGAGACATCTTTCTAATCTACCATTCTGGCAAAAAATTATAAGTCTAACAATTTCAAGAGTTGGTGAAGGTGTGGAGTAATTGAAACTCATAAATATCCATCAGCAAAAGACTGAATAGATTGCTGCATAGTCACGCTATGCAGCAGTAAAATTAGACAACTAGAGCAATGTCAAGTGACGTGGAAAAATATAAAAAACAATTATGAATGAAAAAAGCAAGCCACAGAAGAGCACAGATGGTGTGATTCCATTTATATGAAGGCAAAAAACAAGCACAACTGAGCAGTGTATTGTTTAGGGATATGATTGCATCTGGTAAATTTTAACACCAAGTTCGGGATAGCAGTTACTTTGGGGTGGAGGTTAAGAGACTTCTAGCATATATAGCATGTATGGAGGTAGCATATAGCATACTTCCAGAGGTATCCATATCACTGGAGTGTGTAAGGATTCTCTGACGCTAGACTGAAAGTTTTGTGAGGGCAGGGACCAGTGCTTTCTCTTCTCCATTTTATTTTCTGAGTCTAACAAAATGCATGGCACACAGCATGTGCTCAACAAACATTTATTGGTTAAATGAATGAATACATGGCCTTTGTAAACTGTAAAACTATGCAAATCAAGACATTTTTATTATTTACTGTAGTTTAGCTTATAGAATCATACACAAGGTAATGAACTATCGTATTCAGGAAACACTATTGAAAGTTTGATGTTAACCTGGCACTCTTTAATTGAAATGAAACCTGGCAAAATTAATTAAAATTTTTAGTTTCTAAAATAGTGATAATTACAATTACATTTATATTGCCACATGAGGATGAAACATGAAATCTGACTTCAGTGGAGCGTAATTTGAGAGGCAAAGCCAAAAAAGGGGAAAAAAAGGAAAGAAGAGTTGGTCAAAGTTTGCAGTTTTACTACTTAAGCTTTTTAAGAAAATAGTTCACAAGTTGGAAGTTTGTGAAATGTGGTTAACATGGAAGTAATTGAGTGTTTGTAAACTCAAATGCCCCTCTACCAATGTGTCTCCAATTAGAAAAAGACACCAGATGAATTAAATGTTCATTATATTTGAAGTGTGGAATCAAGCCATTGTAATCCATTGTACGTTTGCCATGTTTCTGATTTTTTGGCTCCATTATCCAGTTGTCCTGCTGAGATGTTTGTATATTGCATGTGAAAAATATGTATTTGCATGTCCACTACAGCAAAGTCATATAACCCACACTATTGCTCCCGGCTGTGTTTAATGGAATTTATCCAACGAGTGAGCGAAGTCTTCAAGTTACAAACAATATTCAAAGAGGACTTTTATCTCAACCAGATACTATGCTTTGTTCATGTTGCTTACCCAGGATATTTCTATATACGTATAATTTGAGCCAGATTGTCAATAAGGAAGATTTGTTTAGAGGAAGAATTGCATGTTTTGGAGGCCAAGCTTAGTATTTTATCATACTTTATTTTGTTTATTTTTTACTTATTTCCTTGTCACATCTCTGGAATTATGTCCAAATAGAACTTTGAAGACAAAATTCCGTGAAAGCAATTTGTTGAGAAAACATGTTTTATCCCGGGAACAGACAGCCAACACGTATTAACAAACTTCCTTTGCACTCACCTCACCGACTAATTCTGAATCCATCTCCTGGCTATATTTAGGAGACAAGGTGGTGACAGATTAGAGAATTGCTTTATCTTTCAGAAAACAGACTTGTCTAAGAAAAAGCCAATTTCTGAAGAAGAGTATCCCTTCAAAGTTTGGTTTTCCTTCTGCACATAGACAGAACAGTGTATTGTGCTAAAACATTTGTATTTTTAAATGGCAGCCACAGTTTACTATCCATCAGGACATATTTTGGGCCTTTGTATGTTCTATATAACACTTTTAAAAACGCTATTATGTTTTAGGTAGTATAAAATTGGTGTACATAAACAAACTTTACAAATTACTATAGGGTTCAGCAAACTCTTTATGTATAGAACATGTTATATTAATATCACTACTTTTTTTATATTCAAATGGTTTCTTGGAAAAGATTATTTTCTTTAACACATTAATCACGAATTCAGGCTTATCTTCACGAGGCAAAATGAACTACAGAAATGTGTAGGTCACAATACTCTATGGGTGTGGGCATTCAATCTGAGTAGATAACATTATATCTAAGTAGATAACATTAATCAAAACTATTTAGACAGTAAATCTAAATGACTGCTTGATTTTTTACTACACAGATAGACGCACTTTTACAACTATTTCATAAATCAAACCTATTAATATTATTGCTTTATTTGTTAGTAATATTTCTATGGGAGGTCAAAAATCCATTCAAAAATGAATATTTTTCAACAACGATTCGGTGTTTCAAATACTCAGAAGCCTGGTTTTAATCAGAAGTGTTGGGGTAGTTGACTAACTTTGTTCCCTTTGTATGGTGTGTTCCAAGTCTTCCAGCTGATCCTAATATTGATTGATGATACATAAACAAATCAATTTTTTCAAATCTCAAAGACCTGTTAAATTGTTGAAGTTGTTTTTAATAAAGGATTTTCTGTCTTTCAATATTTTTTACAGAGATTTAGATCTAGTCTAATCTGTTCAACCTGTTAATCATTGTCAGGTGCCAGATTCCAGTTGGTTCTCAATACGCCTGTCTGGCTTTTCTTTCCATATTCTTTGAGTTAAATTTCTATTACTTATTTGAATGGTATTTAATATAGCTTATACGTTTAAAATAAAACCACCAGGTAAAATGAGTTCTGGCTTAGTAGAAAGAGGCTGTTACCAAATTAGTGTTACATATACAGATGGATGTGGCTCAACAACACTGATTTAGACGAAAGAAACAATGACTTGAACTGACGTGTATCACCATGACTCAGCCTCGAACTTGTCTGTGAACAAATCCAGGTTTCAGCACATTATCCAGCTGCTTTCAACACCTCTAGAACATGGTCTATCAAAAATCCCCACGCTACTGTTTGGGAAGACAGATTGTGCTGTTAACTAAGAAATCAGTTGGGGGCCCGCCCGGCCCAGTGGCGCAAGCGGTTAAGTGACCACGCTCCGCTGCGTCGCCTCAGGGTTCGCCAGCCCGGATCCCGGGCACACACTGATGCACTGCTTGGCAAGCCATACTGTGGCCGCGTCGCATATAAAGTAGAGGAAGATGGGCATGGATGTTAGCCCAGGGCCAGTCTTCCTCAGCAAAAAAGGAGGAGGATTGGCAGATGTTAGCACAGGGCTGATCTCCTCACAAAAAAAAAAAAAAGAGAGAAAAAGAAATCAATTGGAAGGCATCTTTATAACCTTACACCACATCAGGAAAAATTGAAAAGTAATACTAATAAATGCAAACTATATTATATAGAAAAGGGAGAGCTTGACTATCACTTTCAGTATTTGAATATTTGGTAAAATATCTTCAGCTTACCATTAGCATGAAGAAATTAAAAAAAATTAAAAGAAAAAGAAATTAAAAAAAAATTTAAAAGAAAAAAAACCCCCACACACAAATCTTAACATCCACCAACACATACATATTGATCTTTGTGTTGGGAGAATCTGAAGCTGAACATTTTGGCAAACTTGATTCTACTCTTTTGACCATATAGACATGCTGATAAAACTATTTAGATTTAATTTGAGTAAAAAATATCCACATTACAAAAGTACTGCTTTGTACTTTTGTATATATCAGATCAGGGCAGCCCGGATCTTCAACCCAATGTAGATGGTAACCCATCCCTCAGGCTCTCCCAGACTGGGGCCTCACTAAGGCTCGCAGATAGGTGAAAGGAACCTAACACTGCAGCAGGGAAAACAAGAGGGATGACGCAGGACTGTCAGCTCCAAGGCTCAGAGATTGCCTGGGGGCCCATGATATGGCGATGTCAGGGACCTGCTGAAGCTGTCAACTGTGAACATAACAGAGTAGTAATAAACACACAAGGCTGAAAACATCATGGTTGAATTTGGGGGGAAGGAGTCCCTGGGGTCAAAGCAGATGTGGCAAAAGGATTGAGTCAGAAGGACACGTATCTAAGAATTATTAAGAGGAATGTTTACAAGCATATTAGTATACGTTTCTAAGCTTAACAACGTCCCTTTTTGTAATGTCAGCTTCCCCAAGCTTTAGTTGCCATAGAGAGCCTGAGACAGTGCCCAAGACATAGTAGGCAATTAGTTGTTAAATATAAAAAACTTTCAATGATTTCACACAATTCATTGAAATCCGTTTCCTGTATAAATCTCATCTAAAGGCTCTATCCGGTACCTCTTTTCCCCCAGTTTTTTCTGGGCTGCTCTGTTGCCTGATCCTAAACCTTATTTAATTTCACCCACTTCTAAAGCCCCTGATGTAATCATAAAAAGACAGCAGAAATGAAGCCATATTACCCCAAACAGTCCATGTCTAACACAAGACAAATGTACCCTAAACCCCACAAGCCGAAAAATAGCAGGTTTAAAATTCAACCTAAATTCAGCTGTAGCAGGCAAAACCATTTGCTAAAATTAATGGTCACAATGCAGAAATCTTAAATTTGTTATTGCAGGCAAAATAATGAAATTCTCACTTTGTCATTTTCAGGAAAAGATACATATATTAAACATGACAAAATATACCTAATTAATCACAAAAAAAATCTTTGAAATATGAATGATTTTATTCTTATTCTCAAATATTTACTATAATATATTTATATAAAGACTTTGGGTGGAAAATATTCACCGCTATCATGTATAAATCAAAATAGACCTCGGGAGAAAAATGGTACTTTTATTAATAATGAAGGTTGCAACTTCAAGGATGGAAAATTATTTCTCTTGGTCACACAGCTAATGACCCAAACCAAGCTCAAATGTATTCATCTGACTCTGAAATTATGCTTTTCCCATTGTGGACAATGCTGATGTGACAGCTGGATCTTGATCTCAGGGTTAATGGTAGGGAATATATCAAGATAAGTACTGTCATCTTCTGTTTAGTATTCTTTGTCATCAATATTTTCTTCTCTAATATGTCAATATTCACATTTTGAACACAGTCGATTTGTACTTAAATCTACTATAAAACACTTAAATTGGGAATTAAAATTGTAACAAAAATGTCTGTCTTGAGAGCTTGTACATTTCTCAAGTTTTGGCTCCATGATACACTTCCCATCAATTCAAATTTTTAAAAAATTTCTGGGCCAGCCCCAGTGGCCTAGGGTTAAGTTCAGCACGCTCCACTTTGGCAGCCTGGGTTCAGATCCTGGGCGCAGACCTATACCACTAGTCTATTAGCAGCCATGCTGTGGTGGCGGCTCACATAAAAAAGAAAAGAGAGGAAGACTGGCAACAGATGTTAGCTCAAGGCGAATCTTCCTCAGGAAAAAAAAATTTCTGACACATAGTGAAATAAATTTCTCAACTTGAACGTTTATTCATGTCCAAAACAATTTGTATTTCAGTTCCTTGTTATATTTACTTTTGGCTAAATCTGACTTCCCAAAGTAAAAATCAAAGCATTATTTCAAAGATTCAAGGGACTTAAGCTCACCAGAATCCAATGATCTGCAGTAAAACCAACAGATGAATTAAAACTTATTCTTTTATCAATAATATTTTAATAGTTTTATGTCTAAAACCCTAAGCACCAAAGATTCTAGAGGATATTGAGTGTATATTTAAATCAGCAAGGTAGAGATGATCATTGGAATCTAACAAGTGATGGACAGGGCAGCATACTACTTGATAAAACCATTCAGGATGTGTTTTCCAAACAAGAAGGGACTGTAGGATCATATATGGCTACTGTAAAGTATCTTCTCTCCCTAATTTTAATCTTCATCCTCCACCTCACAACCATCACACAATCATATGCCCAGAATAAGAAAAACTAACTTCTCCTTCTGGAAGGAAACTTTCTTTCCTTTATTTTTAGGACGTCTGCTCTGAATAGCTGTGATGGTGCGTTGAACCACCCTTCTTCACCAGAAGATTACATGCACACATTTGAATAGAGGAACAGTGGAGGGACCAGCCCAGCACACTCACTTCAATTGTCCTTTAGCTTTTCAGGCAGTTCAAGTGCCTTTGAAAAGAGTGGGAATAAAGTGACTGCTGATTAAGCAGAGGGGTTGACATGGGAATAGGTTTGTCAATTGTTTGAAAGTCACACCGCGTAGACTACAACTTTTAAAATGTAAATGCGTGACACAAATACTGCACAACACAATAGGATGGAAATGATTGAGATAGCCACAAAGGACAGCCACAGCTTTATTCTAGCATTAGAGAAAAATATATATCTGGTGTCAGAGAAAGGTAATTTGAAGTATTTGGTAGGTGTTATCTTCAATTTAAGAATCTAAAATTATTTTTAGTTTTAGTTCCTGTAAAAGTTGTTGCTTAAATATTTTCAATTTCCAGACAAGATTTCCAAATACGTGTTATTTTAGTTTTCTTAAATAATTCTGAATAGGATAGAATGAAATACTTCCTACCCAAAATGAACTTTTCTGGTAGTAGATCAGTTCAATTTCTGGATTAAACAATACTCAAACTTTACATCAGTCCATGCTGACCAATTTGATAAGAAGCCTCTCCCATACAACTTGGGGTGCTGATGCAAAGAAACAGCTTTCTTGTTGGGTAGGAAAGGAAAGGCTTCATAACCAGTTGTCCAATTGTCCTTTGACTGATCAATGTTGATCTTGGTCATTAGTTTTTCTCTGTTATGTTAATGAAGAAGTAAATAATGGCCTTGACCCTGGGGGAAAAAAATTTAAATGCCTGCTTTCTTCAATCAGCCAAAATATTAACCAAAGGAAGTCATGGAAATGAAACTATTTAACACAACCATAATTTATGTTTTAAAATTAAAATACTTCTAGAAATAAAAAAGAGAAGGGAAAAGAAAGACAGACATAAAGATAAAGGAAAGAAAACGAAATAGAGTGAAATATCAAATGTATAGCAATCTAAAGGAGGAAAGGCTGCTTTAAACCCTACCCCGGAACTCCTCATTTTCTATTGCCCTAGAAACACAATTTTCACTGTTACCTGATTAGACAGATCTCGTGAATTTAAATTTTAGAGAAAAAAGAAAGAAAATAAAATAGGTCTCCATAATCCAAGTGTCTGTAGCCCCTAGATCATTCTGCTTCTGGGTCCCCACATGTTATTTCTGTTTTAGAAGCACATCAAGTCAAAAATAGAAAGCATTTTTAAAAAATAATCATAAAAGCATTAGCCAGCAGTGTAGAAGGGACTATTTCTCAGGCAAGCTAAAGGAGAGGTCTATATTGCACAACTCACTACAAACAACTTTAAACTTCTGTATTAGGCATTTCTGTGTTTCAGATTTCCCTCATGGCCAGGCTAAACAGTTTTTCCTTTTTTGCCTTGCTCCACACAATTCCCATATAGCAGCTGCTCCTCCCTCTTCCATGCTGCTCCCGGGAACTTCAAATCCCTTACTGTCTAGGTCCTCTGCGCCAGCTGTGTACCCACTCAAAGCTGTAGCCGGACGCAATGAAACAAGATGTCTTCAACATAGGGACCCAAAGCCTGAGAAGGCATTTAAACAGTCTTTGCTTGTTTACCCATGCCCTTTATAGTCTCATCTCTCTCTCTCTCTCTCAGCATCTTCTAGATAAAATTATTTAAACAAGTAAAAAGCTGTCAATGAAAGGAACAGTTGATGATTTTTTCCACCATTTTACGAAAGTTTGCAAGCAGAGCTTTCTTCTTTAAAATCAATTATAAAATATAACTCTAAAGATTATGACCAGAGACTCAATACTTAGGATTTGATTGACTAAAACTCAGATAAATGGAGAAATCTAAAGAAAAAGAGGACTCAAATGTGTCTTCTCTACATTTCTTATACATTATCTCAAATATATTATATTCCTTTCAGTTTCAGTTCCCCAAATTGAATCATCCTGAGCAATTGCAACTGAGAGGAGAATAATATATTCATTAAAACAATGCTAGCTGCTGTAACCGATAAGCACTGAAATATCAAAGGCTTAGCAAAATGAGTATATCTCTTGCTCAAGTCACGATCCCCCTGGGTTCTCCTAGTTAAGAGATCTTCATCATGATCCTTCAGGAATCAAATCTCCTTTCATCATGTGGCTGTATCCTCCTCTTTATCCAGCCAATGGATGGGGAAAGAGATGTAGAGAAGACACATTTGCCTTTTATCCAAATATCGCTTCTACTCACATTCTACAGAGGGATATTGGTCACATGCTCCCATCTGGAATCAAGGTGAAAAGGACTGAGAATGGCAGTTCCTGACTGAACAGCCACTTCTCAGTAACAAATCTACACAATGGAAGGAAAGCATGAATCTTTGGTTGAAAGTTAGCCATCTCTTATGCATAATAAGCATATGCATAGACACTGCAATAGCGATGATTAAATAGATTCATTTTGTTCATATTGATTGAATTCAGACAATGTATGGCTATAAGATAGCAAATAAACAGCAGAAAAAGAAACATTATTTGAAATAAGAATGTCATGGGTAAAATTATCCTGTAATTAGAGAGCAAAAATATGAAGATCCCATATTAGTAGTCCCAGCTATAGTTGTACAACGTTGAATGCTGCTTTTCATTAAAAATTGTATGTCACATAACATTCAACTTATATCACCATCCTCACTGTTTCAATGCCTCTCCACTTCATATCAGTGGAGAATTGGCCAGCAGTGGCCTAGACAGCATGTGGTGATATTACTGCTGGTATGATGATGATGATGATGGTGATGATGACGATGATGATGACAGAGAACACTTGCTTGGGTGGTGCTGATGTGCTAAACACTGTCATTAGTACTTTATACACAAACTCTTTTCCCATAACCCCATAAACTAGGAATTATGTTAGTCCACTTATCAAATGGGAAATCTGAAATTAATTGAAAATTAAATTGTCAAGATAATATAGTCTGTAAGTGGCAAAGCTGGGATTTAAACTCAAGAAGTTTGGCTCCAGAGCCCAAGCTTTTAACTGCTATACTACACACTCTCTCTCAACCAACCAGTTCTTTCTTTAAAACTGGCCTTTCCTCTGAGGGCCCCATCTCCATCAGATTAAATGAGAACAGTAGCTGCAAGAATTGTCATACCTATAGTATCTGCACTTTTCCCTGTCTTTTTAATAAAATCCTACCCCATTTTCCCACCTCAATCCTTAATAAATTGATGTGAGTATAGGAACAAAAACCGTTGCCATTATAGGTTTATATTAAGGGAAGAAACAAATTTGGTAGAGGAAGAAGTGATGTTCTAAAAATATAGGAAAGGTGTTCATTTGCTGGAAGTTAGAACCGGAAGGAAAAGACTTTCCAGACATCTCCATTAGCAACCTCTAACTAATTTTTCTCATAGAAATTTTATAAAGTACAATTAAAAACAGTTACCATTTTCAATACACATCATGGTACCATTCTTCTCAACACAGGAATAGAAGGAAGGTTTCTTCTTCTGATAGAGTGTCTACAAAATCCTACAGTAAACAATACTTAATGGTGAATTCCTGAAAGCATCCTCCCGAGATCAATAATGTAAAATCCATCAACACTTCTTCTGGTCATCACTCAACTGAGGTCCTAGCTAGTGCAATAAGGTAAGAAAAGGAAATAATAGGTGTATGGATGAAAAGGGAGAAATAAACCTGTAATTATTATCTATTTCTACATGCTTCCCTGTGTAGAAATTTCAAGAGTCTTCAGAAGACTATAATAATTAAAAAGTAAGTTTAACAATATTTCTAAATGTGATATTAACAAACTAAAATGAATTATATTTATACATATCTAAAATTTTAAAATGAATTATTTTAAAAGACATAATTTAGAATGACATCAAAAAACATACATCTAATGAAATATGTGCCAGAATTTTATACTGAAAATTTAAAAACATGAAAGATATTAAGACAACCTAAATAAACGCAAGGCTATGTCATGTTTGTAGATTGAAAGCCCTAATAACGAAAATGCGTCAATTATGCACTCACTGAAATATTGACTCAATGCAATCCCAATCAAAACCCAGCAGTTTCTTTTATGGAAATTGACAGGTTGATGCTAAAATTTACATGTAAATGCAAAAGGCTAAACCTATTTAAGGCATTCTGAGGAAGAAAAAAATCTGGAGGATTTACATGATCAGATATCAAGCCCTACTATAAGCCACATCAGTTAATAAAGAATGGTTTGATGCAACAGACAAACCGATGGAGTGGAAAGGAGTTTGGAAAGAGACCCACACACAGAAGTGTGGGTTTGTATTGTGTCAGCATAGCTAAACTGGAGCTGTTTCCCAGAATTTCCTTCCCCGCGTATCCCCAAGTTGAGTGGGCCACAAAGGACATTTTGCATGAGATTTGGAACCTGGAGGTGAAGCAACAGACTTTCTTTTCTTTTTAATTCATAAGGTCAACACCAAGTACAGGAGCTGCTGCAGCTCACACACTGTCACACTCATCCTGTGGCACACTAGGTGTGGGGCAGCAGCCGGGCCTGCACCTCTCCCAGTCTCTCCTTCAGCTTCCCTAACTCCTGGGTCAGAGGTGTGTTAGCTCCATAGGAAAGGCATCCACTTCTTCTGCAGATCACGCATCGCTGAAGTTGGGGGCGTGGAGGTAGTGGGAGATTGGCACGGCCAATCCATCTTTTTGGGTTTCAGCTCCTCCTCACAGCATCCAAATTCATGTTACTTTCCCCACTTCATGTCCATATTTTCTTTTTGATTGACTGCCCAGGACCAGAAACAGAAGCAATAGCCTCATATAAACTGTTTAGCCAGGCTCTAAAACTGCATAAGGCTGAATCCATATAATACATCCTTACGTATATGTATTCTCCTAGAGGCTGCGCTTCTCTGATTGAATCCTGACTAACGTTCCCTTGGTTGAGGACAACAGCAATACTGTAGTGCAGTGAGAGAAAAGTTTTTTTTCAATAATCTGTGCTAGATCATGTGGATGTCCTCATGTGGGAAAAAAATAAATTTTGACTATCACAAATCAATTTCAGAGAGATTCTAGATTTAAATTAATATATATATGCATATATATACACATATATGCATATATATATAACAACTGATAAATTGGACTGCTTTAAAACTGAGTATTTCAGTCCATCAAAAGACATTGCAAAGAGAGTCTAAATGCAAACCACCCAGTAGAAAAAGATAATTGCAATGTATATATCAAAGGATTTATATCCAGAACTTACAATGTAGCCATACATAGCAATAAGAAAAAGGCAACAATGAAGTAGAAATATGGGCAAAAAATAGGATGAGCTAATCAAAAGGAAAATATCCAAACGTCCAATAAACATATGAAAGGGTGCTCAATTTTTTCAGACATCTGAAAAATGAAAACTCACATCATAAAGAGATATACTCACACACTTACCAGATAGTTGAAATTGAAAAAGTCAGACAAAATCAAATGTTGGCAAAGATGTGGAGCAACTAGAACTTGCATTAATTGCTGGTGAAATTTAAATTATTTCCACCATTTTGGAAAATTAATAGAATCAACTAAGTCTAAGCAGGGGCATTCCCTGAGACTCAGCAAGTCTACCTCTCAGTATATATTTGACAGAAATGCATAGATATCTGAAGCAAATGACTTGTGTAAGAATGTTCATAGCAGTACCATTTGGAATAGCAAAAAACAAAAAGCAAATGAAACAAAACTGGAAACAGCCCAACTGTTCATCACAGTAGAATAAATAATAATTTCTGGTATATGCATACGTGGAACTTAACACAATAATGAAATTAAAAAAACTACAACTGCACATAACAAAATGGATATAATATATATATATATATATATATATATATTATATATATATATAACAAAACAATAATAATATTTCTTATTAATATTTCTTTATCTAATTACTGGTTACAGGCATGTATTCAATTTCTAAAAATTCCGCAAGGTGTATGCTTAAGATTTATGTATTTTTATGGATGTATGCGGTACTTAAAAGTTTATGTTGAAAAATGATACCATTTATTGAGTACGATCATAGATTGTTGTTATGTCTAAGGTCAGATGTGCAGAGCTCACAGAGCCAGGACAACAGAAGTAGCCTGAGCCCACTGTCCGTCCTCTTAAACATGATGATATCTTTGTCACGGCCTGTCTTATTCATAACCAAAGGATTTTTTCACGAGGTAAAGAGACTCATTACTCATTATAAAACATAATTTCTTTGGAAATATCTGCCCCATGTTCCAGGAAATCAACATAAAATAGAACTTATTAGAATAAAATCTGATCCTAAGTTAGAAACCACTAGTTTCAATATTTAATAGAGTTAAATACAGAATTACTATTTAGGGCAACACAATAGTAATAATAGCAAATACTATGAGGAAACAAAATACACATTTTTGACCACAAAAATTTGGAGGAGCCGAGTATGACATTTTCATAAGTTTCCTATCCTTTGAGAGTTGTCCAAGTAACAAATATATCTTATGCCATCTCATGATGGAAAACTATA
The DNA here is from genome assembly GCF_057802395.1 of Ceratotherium simum simum. Taxonomy (NCBI): domain Eukaryota; kingdom Metazoa; phylum Chordata; class Mammalia; order Perissodactyla; family Rhinocerotidae; genus Ceratotherium; species Ceratotherium simum. The sequence goes on from NC_141911.1 coordinate 60,627,211, forward strand.
GAGAGTCAATTCAAAATGCCTGGTAAATCTGAAAGCTAAATGATGGCACGCCAGATCCGCATTCCAAGAGACTTCGGAAATTAGTGTAGTTACGAATGCAAAGAGTGTTTTAGATTAAAGGAGAACATAGTTACTGATGTGTTGAAAGGTTCATTTGAGGTTTTTTGAAGGTTTTGAGCCAAGTTTATTTTTTGAAAGTGTGTCTAAAAACTTCCATTCCTCTAAAACTCTGCTGAATCTTTTAAAAGCGTAGCCATCACTCAGCTGAAAAATAAATCTCTCAGTATAAAATAACTTTATTTCCTTTATTCATCCAATCATCCATTCAGCCATCCATTGACCCCCTCTAAGTGCCAGGTACTTTGTGAAGAGCTAGACACAAAGGATAAATAAAACGCAGTCCTTGCCCTGAGCACCTCTCAATCTAAGAAGAGTAACACTGGGACATAACGTGAAGACTTATGGCTGGAAACCAGAGTGTTGAATACCATGATCTAAATTACAATTTCTTGAGAGTCATATTAACATAGTAGCTAAGATTTATTGAGTGCTTACTATATGCCAAACATGGAAACTATGATTCCAATAGATTGAGCCAGGTACCCAGTGACACCAAGCTAGTAACTCCAGCCCAGGCTGTGTGCGTGTCCAGAGTCCTTATTCTAGACTGTTACACTAAATTAACCCTGAGATCCACTGAAACAGGGAATATGGTGGCTAAAAAACAACTTCAAGGGGCCAGCCCGGTGGTGCAAGAGGTTAAGTGTGTGCGCTCCGCTGCGACGGCTAGGGGTTTGCCGGTTCGGATCCTGGGCGCGCACGGACGCACTCCTTGGCAAGCCATGCTGTGGTGGCGTCCCACGTAAAGTGGAGGAAGATGGGCACGGATGTTAACCCAGGGCCAGTCTTCCTCAGCACAAAAAGAGGAGGATTGACAGATGTTAGCACAGGGCTGATATCCTCACAAAAAAAAAAAAAAACAACTTCAAAGGAACCGCTGGAGATGGTAACACAGGGGTATATCTCAGTGTGAGAATTACACGGTAGTTTTCATTGTAAGGAGCTGTCCTTTTTGTGACATGGCTATTTATCCTTCATATTCTCATTCAATACCTAGAGGACTGTTCTACCTGTATTCATGCTGTCTAGATTTATAGATCAAGTCTAAGGGTTAAATGACTAACTTATTTCAACGTGTTACCTTTAAAAAGAAAAGACTGTCATTGTGCCCTGGCTTGTGCAAGCAAACAGCCTCCTCTGTCCAGCATTTGGAACTGTGGGTGTGCTCAGTGGTTTCCGGGCAGCCCGAGGTCACAGAGTTGGGTAAGGAAGATTGTTCCCCTTCAACTCTGGTCCACCCACCCCCATTCTGGGCTCTCGGGTGCTCCCTTTTACAAGGCTGAATACCCAACAACAGAACCTCATTACCACAGATGCAGATCTTCACAAGGGGGCACGGGTCACATTAGCTCCTTTGTTCTGCGCATTTTCTAAAACATTCTGTCTCTTTCAATTTCCCCATCTTTCCCCTTGGCTTGCCCTCCCTCTTCCTTCTGCAAATCCACCCCTTTCTGCCTTGATGCGCTTCCCCTATTATGTTGCTTGCCCTGCAAAACAAAACTTAGCAAGTAGGCACACAGTAAAAATTCTAATGGTTGTCTGAGATGGATGTTGTGCTGTGCAAAGCAGATGGGAAATTAGCAACCGCCTCCTGCTAAGAGGGCCACAGACATTTCAGCCAGTGTCCTAACAGACACAATGGACCTTGCTAAGATCTCTGGGTATTGGAAAGATTGCTCCCAAAGAACACCAATAAGAATTCTCACCACCCTGTGGAAGGCCTACTCTCATGGAGAATTGGAATACACACCACTGGCCCAGGATGGGGAGGTTAATACAGCAGCACCTGCCTCATGCATTCTTCACACTGCTTCCTCTTGATGCGTGCATGGTGCATGGGATTAAGCAAGAGGTAATCTAATTTGATGATGGTGCTATCGGTAACCCTAATAAAATCTAAACCCGGCTTGTCCCGCATCCAGGCTATTCCTACCTCACTTTTACACCACAGTCCTTTCTGATAGTAACAGTGGCATTTCTGCTTCATGGATATGGGTATTCATGCTCTCCACTCTGCAGTTCAATGTCATGAGCAGTGATTGTTACCAGTCCACACCGGGGAAATCACCAAATCACACTCCAGGAGAGACTTCTAGAACATGGAGAGGAACTAAACATGCTCTAAAAAATATCAGAAAGGCGAAACTATGTTTAAATATAGCTGCATCATGTTTGTTTACCTACACCAGCATTTCCTGCCTAAGTCTAAATTCCTGTGGAGCATGACGTTGTATAAATGAGAAAATAGGTCCATGTATCATAGCAGCTAAAGACAGACTTGCATCCAAGATACAGAAAAAGAAAGTGAATACCTTAAATATGTGATGAAACAGCACAATTACCTCTGTGACTCAGCCAGTATCTTCTCTTGCATAGCTATTGAATGCTTCTAACTAGAATCTCCCTAGCAATACATAAAAAGAAATGAAATTAATTATTGGATGACAAGGATAAAAGATGTATTTGATATTTTCATAAGCAATTTTATTACTGTTTCTTTGCATTATTAAGTGCTTGCTTTCCCTGATTTTCCTACTTAAAAAAATTAAGTTAATAAAATTCTCTCAAATCTTGCTCTAATTTTTTTCAAGAAAAATAGGAAGAAAGTGACACATTTTAAACTTTCTTTTAAAAATACAGAATGGGCTCCAAATAAAGATCTCCCTGTGTTCTTTTCTCCTGTCCCCCAATTTATGTTCCAACTGTTCTTTACAACTTGGCACATTTACATTCAAAGTAAATGTTTACAACTATTTTTAAGAGTTTGTCTTTAATAGGCATCAGTAAGTTGTCTTTTTAAAGAGAAAATTTGAAAGAAAATTCTCATAATGTTCCCCTCTTCATATAATACTTTCAGTTTGTATTAAATGATTGAAAGCAGAAGATACAGATGCTGAGAAAGTCTTTGTGTAGTTACAATGGATAGGGAAGATGGAGCATTTGTAATAGACTTTGAACTATTTAGGGAGCAGAGTTTTTACCAGTTTCTTTCAAATGGTGAACTTCCTACATGAGTACTTTTTGCTTTTCACTTAGAATGAATAATAATTTCCCATAGTCCTAAACTGATCCTGACTATATCTGCAAAGTTTATATTCTGTGATGAGACAAATTTCCTGCTAAATCAGGATTTCTCTTCCCACTTTTTGATGTTGGGCTGCCTTGATTGGACGGAAAAAAAAATAAGGAGCTGTCAATCTGTTTTCTTTTCAGGTCTTTTCTGTTCCCTTTGAAATTAGTTACAGCCTGCTTTTTGTAGCATTGTAACCAGCCTGACCTAATTTAATTACCATGACTTGTGTGGTTTAAAGATAAATACTTTTATTCAGTCTGTCTACTTTGTGTATGTTTCCCTCCCTTTCATACACCCCTCTATATTTTAGCATTCAAAACCCTTGTTTCTTCTTTCTTTATGGGGCTAACACAGAGTTAGTTTTTATAGCGTGGTCTATATTCACAAATTTTCTTTGATGCTGTGTTTGCCGTCTCCTTGCTTTGCTGTATCTGTTTCCGTGCTGGGAATCGTGCGCCTTTGTGGGATCCAGACTAAACATTCTTTGACTCGAATCCCAGAGCATCACTACTGTACGTGTCTCTGGGCAGACCCAACAGTTCTCATTTAGAAATAGAAGGGGGAAAAGGGGACTGAAAGGAACATGGCAGAGACGTGGGGCATAGAAACACTGTATTGAAAATTTCCAGCCCACAGAATGGACGACCAGGCCCAGGAAAAGATCTAGACGTTCACTCAGCCTATTTAAAACGGAAAACCTATTTCTGTCATTTCCAGATTCACTGCAAGTCTTGTAAAGGGAACGCTGACCGTTTTACTGGTGCTTTCTTCCTGGAAAAAGAAGGCACGCAGAAAAATTTTCACAGTAAAAAGATGGCATGCTCTGGCTCTTGAGCTATATGCTCTAATAAAATGAACATCGTCATAACAAGGGTAGTGAACGATCAGCGTTAGGGTCTCATGAGGGAGGGTTCAGATTGATTGGAGTTAATCTATTAACCTCCTTGAGCTCACTTGATATGTACCATCTGAGGGAGCCCTTTCTTTTTCACAGAAGGGAACATATGCTGCATACTTATGGGGAATAAAACCAAGTGTAAAATCAGATCTGAGTCCTGAACAGCCTGCGTCTTGCTACAGGTGTTCTGGAGCCCTTTGCCCGCCCCTGCAGACCCTCCTCTTAAAGAAGGTTCCCACAGCACGATGCCTTTGCAAACTGTCCCATAGAAAACGTGAATGGGCTCTATTCTGACGCATGCAACGCCATCTGAAATGGCACAAAAACCTGCTGTTCCACAAAACAGACCATTCTATTAAAAAAAAAGAAAGTCAGAGAAAAAGAAATTCAAGAATGCTGTTTCCCTTCACAAACTTTGGTTTGCTTGGGCACATGAAAAGAGATTTTTATCTTGCAAATGAAGGAAAAAGAAATAAGTACAAAGACATCATTAAGGAAAAAGTTCTATTTGAACTGTACAAATAATATTGTACCTTAAACAAACAGAAGGAGGCTTTTTGTAAATGCCAAAAGCCAACACCCTGCAGATTAATAGGAAAACAGTTTCATTACCTCGATTTTCACAATGCACCAAAATTGCCAAGGAAACGGTTTCCTGCCATGTTGGTCTTTAGATAGTGACAAATCCCTTTAAACTCATCTTTAGCCAGAGAATACTGAGCATAATTGTAATAAAACAATGCCAAAAATCCCACCACATAGAGGTCACGGTTTATACCCAATTAATTAGTATGCTTATGCTACATTTAATTTGGGGAAGAAGATATCTCTGTAGCATCATAAGTAGTTTATGGTTAATACCAAATACTTTTTTCCCACGTGTATGAGCCGTAGCTCCTTTGTTCTCTAGAGTCAGTTAAAGACATAGAGAACTTGGTTTCCGAGTTAATGACTCTGATGTTAACCACCAACGCTACAGCAGGAGCCTGGTACCCACCCAAGACAGCACCTGTTACCACCAAAGAGGGGCCCGTATCTGGGGCTACAATCCCTCAGATATAAAGGGAACAGCGACCACACGGAATTCACAAAACTGCTGAAAAAATCTCATACTTTGATAGCAGACTCCATACTATATAAATTTTGAAGTGCTTACAATTTGAGAAAAAAAGACCATGATTTTCAACGGTGACTACTAACCAATTCCAATTTAACAATATAATTTAGCTAAAATTTAAATATTAATATAGCCATTACTTATTCATTAATTTTTCCAATTTGTGACCAGCCCCAGAAGGTCTATCCATAGGCTTATTTTAAGATAACATATGGATAAATTAGCAAAAAAGAGAAGTAAGTGCAGTAGATTAGAATAAAGACATCTTAATACTAATAGGGTCAATAAAGAGGCTATAACTACCTCAACAAAAACTTTTCCCTGAAATTTACATGAAATACCACATGTTTAGAATTCTAAATTAAATAGGAGAATTCTAATAGGATAATTCAAAAATAAAGATATTCAGGGGAAATTTTGAACTACTGAATACTAAAATACAACTTGAAGCTGGAGCAATTAAATGTTCAGTATTGATTTAGAGATAAATGGACTAAACAGTGAAATAAAATAAATAGTCCAAAAATAGGGCCAACTATATATAAAATTTGGCTTATAAGAACTGGTAAAATTTCAAGCAGTAGAAAAAATAGATTATTCAATAAATGTTGTTGGGATGACTGACTAATCTTTGCAAGGAAAAGTAAATTAAATCCCCACATCACTCTCTTCAACAAGATTAATCCAGGTAGATAAAGAACTTAAAGTCTAAAGAAAAAAAGAAAAAGTAGCCCTTGAAGCACAGGAAGAAAACATCATTTTTAAACAGTCTTGGCATGGAGGAACTCTTTTTTAAACAATACTAAAAACCAGAAATAATAAAGAACAATATTGATGAATTTGATCACATAATTGGGAAATATACCATAAGTTAAAATACATATTTAAAAATTTAGGAGAAATTATTGCAAAATAAATCACAAAAAAAAGGAGATTTGATAAATGAAACATACAAGAGCATTTGCAACAAGAAAAAGTGAATATTCCAAGAGAAAATTGAAGGAAGCACACAGTCAATTCAATTCAACAATAATAATAATAATTGATGAGTTCCAAGCTCTGTGCTAAAGAAATTAGATGCATCATATTGTTGAATTATCACAAGAAATGTATAAAATTTGCAGGCACCATTATCCTAGTTTTGTAAATAACAGAATTGAAACTCAGAAAGTCACATATCCAAACTTAGATAACTAAAGAGTAACGGAGCAGACACTTGATTTGTCCGGTACCCTGCTTCTCCGTGTGAGTTCCAAGGACCAGCAGCACGGGCATCACACGGGAATTTATTAGAAATGCAGAATCTAGGCCCCCATCCCAGACCCATTGAATCAGAATCGGCCTTTTAACAAGACTTCCATTGATTCTTATACACTTTAAATTTGGTTAAGCACTGATGATAATCATTAACTTTGATTAATAAAAATATCAATCAAAAACACTTTAAAAATTATTTTTCACTGGTGTAGATGAAAAAGATTATGGATAGGGTTGGGAGAGGTAGGGGTGGGAAGAGAATGTATGATTTGAAACCTTTGGAGAGATTTTGAGGAATTTTGTTGATACCCAACAAATTTCAAATGGGTTTGACCTTGCAATCTCTCTTCTGAGAATTTATCCTAATTGGACAGAGTCCAAAGAGACACACTGTATTAGTTGCCTACTGTTGCTGTGACAAATTACTACAAATTTAGTGGCTTAACACAATACAAATTTATTTTCTTATAGTTCTGGTGGTCAGAAGTCCTAAAACACGATTATGGAACTAAAATCAAGGTGTCAGCAGTGCTGCATTCTTTCTGGAGGCTGTAGAGGAGGACCCATTTCTTTATTTCTTTGTCTTTGCCAGCTTTTAGAGGCTGCCTGTGTTGTTTTTGCTCATGACTCCTTCCCTCCATTTTCAAAGCCAACAGTGTAGCATCTTCTAGTCTCTCTGTCTCTCATCCTCAATCTCCTTCTCTGACACTGATCCTTCTATCTCCCTCTTAAAAGCACTTGTGATTACACTGGGCCCTCTTGGATAATCCAGGATAATCTCTCATCATAAAATCCTTAACCTAATCACATCTACAAAGTCCCTTCATCCATATCAGGTAACACACTCACAGGTTCCAGGTATTAGGAATTGGAGATATTTGGAGATCCATTATTCTGTCAACCACAGACACTAAGAGATTTTTTTGTCAGTGTTATTTTAACAGTAAACAATTAAGAACAATATAAATGTCCATTTATACAGGGGATTGTGGTATTTTCATATAACGCAATACAATGTGGCCATTAAACATTATGACGATTATTTCTATTCATTGAGGGAAATATTCCATATGTTGATGCTTAAAGAAAAATCTAGTTACACAACAGTTCACACATACACACAGAATCAGACACATAGACCTAAAGAGAGACAAAGAAAGAAACACAGAGATAGAGAGAAAAATAAAACTGGAAATTTCATCAATATATTAACAGTATTTATCACTGAATAGAGGAGTTCATGGTGATTTTTTGCTTTCTTATTTATACTTGTCTACATTATTTGATTCCTTTACAATGAGAATATATTATTTTGTCATCATATAAAAATGAGAAATTTATTTCATTTACCATACACATTTCACTAGACATCTAAATCTTCATGAATACTTTTTTTTTAGACCAATTATTAGCAAGTTGACTTTGGACGCAATGAAACTTGGTAGCCTGAAAAAAGTACAGTATGCATATTCTGATTTGGTATTTTAATCTTAGGCTATAATGCTGCACAAAACGCCTGAATATCTGGAAGGAAGTGATTAATTTAGCTGGAATGTATATAAACATGTAAATAAAACCTAATAACACTTAACTTTTGGCAACCAAGTTACAGCCTTGATAAATATTCCTACTTTCTTGGAGCACAATTACACTTAGGCCTAACTCACTTTTCTGCATAATATGCAAGATTGAATAAATACTCCTTAACTTCTCTGATGTGGGATCATAAAGAGACCGATAATTTGATTTCTGCAGGCAGAAACCTATAACCAGTGTAATATTGGGCCAAAAAGGCCTAGATGTATTGGAAAACAAAATTAGTCTAATGGAAAAGCCTTAAGTGAATCTAGCCTATGTAAAACGCCTAACACATAAAACATATTAGGATGCATTTGAAATCTATGCAGAAAAGTTAGAACCAACTCAACTTTCTATGGCCACCCGTGTGGTGGGTGGCCCATATCGCCACCCCAGCTTAAATTAGGCCTGAACATTATGGCAAGTAGCTCATGGGATCATAACGAATTAAGACAGGATACTCTCATTTGGAAAATCAGTTTAATGTTAAACATCAGATAGGTTTCTTTGCAGATTAAAGGAGACACAGCATGCAAAGCAGCTAGTGTGGTGGATGGTACGTAATTGGTGCTCATTAAATATTAGTTCTCTTTTTTCATCCATCATTTGATGTGTGCAGAGGCCTATGTCCATTGAATTATTACTCGTCAGGAAAAGAATGCCTTTGAACTGAAGACATATGAATATTGAATATCTAGAATCAAAATTTCAGACAAGATTAGGGGACACAAAACATTTATACCAAAGGATTATTAGAAGTCCGTTGCTTCGCTCGTAAATTACATTAATATGGTTATTGTTGCAAGTTGAACGTTCACTATTCGTTGTCCTCTGGCACTTGCACTCCGCGCAGTCTATAGACAGATGTGGTTGGGGGGAAGGAGGATTGTTCTCATTGATCTAAGAGCAAAACACAATTTTACCTCTCCTTTACGAATATGAATTCTTTCCCACAACAGGGTTTTGATAAAGCAGGGGAATGTCAATTTTAGGTGGAGACCTTAGCACATAAAAAGGACTTGGGGATTTGATGAAATCAAGAGGCTCTGTTCAATTAGGTATTTTAGGAATGCCCAGGGATGGCACTGCTGCTCTCAAGACGTGGTGGAGGTATCACATGTGATAAGTAGAAACGTGCCTTCCACAAGTCCTTAATAATGACATTAGCCAACCTCAACTGATGATTTTCCATGGGCCGAGTTGTTGCTCAGCACTTGACTTGCAATAGCTCACTTGAACCCCTTGAGATACATACTATTATTAACTGAAACTTACGAATGAGAAAACCAAGAAGGATAGCAGTTATGGGACTTGCTGAAATTCACACAAGCTATTAACTGTCACAGGCAGGATTCAAACCTAGAAAATGAGACTCCAGAGTTTTAGGGTGAGCCATGATTCCACACTGCCTCCCTTGCTGTTCATGTTTCTGGGGCAATACCCGAAAGAGCTCTTCACAGCAGAGCTCGTAATACATTCTGTGATGAGTTCAATCTATTGGGCTTGAGATCTTTTTTTTTAAATTTCCAACGATTGATAACATTAGGGAAACTGAGGCAATTTAGTAAAAATCCAATTGGCATTTGGAGCAGTTTTACCTTGCTCTGAGTCTCTTACATACTAATTTAATTCTGCAATATATTTTATACCACCTGAAATTATTTGTACTATGCATGAGAAACTCATAGGCAGTAAATAAATGTAATCTAATCTTTAAATAGGATTTCTTCTCAGTCACTCCCTGAACCATCCAGAAGCTCATACTGAGCACTTTAAGAGGCATGTATTGGCAAGTCATGATTTTCTGGTCAAACATCAGTTGGACCCAACTCAGTGATGAGGTGCTTCCCATTACCACTACTGAGGATTTTATCTGTCTTTGTTTCCTTTAACCCCACTGGATCCACTTTTTCCTGAATCTTCTCTCTACTGCTTCCATCCCAGCTATGGTTTCTTCTCTCGTGATCCTCAGAAGTTCAACTGCCATAACAAGGCTCACGAAAGAGGGCAAGTCCAAGGCAGTTCCTGATTGTTCTCTTCCCGCCTTTGTCACACAGCTCTTCATAGGCTCCAAGCTGGTGCCCAGCAGCCTTCCTGGCTCCAACCTCTCTTACATATCCCAGCAAAGACATTCTACTCCTGATATCACAGCCAAGTCTCATCTGGAACTGGAAGCCAAGGGTGGTCTACATGCAGTCTGGCTTCACGTGAATGTGGGTGAGCTTATTTCAAACTTTGTCTACCTCTGAAGCAGACATACATCGAAAAGGGTTGGTGAACACATCAAGATACTGGGAAAGTGGTGCACCTGGAGAGGGCATGGAAGCCCCATGCCCACCCCACCCTCCCCACACTTTGCCCTATGCATCCTTTCCATTTGGCGGTTCCTGAGTCGTATCTTTTATAATAAGCCAGTAAGCCACAATAAGGACAATTGAGGATTTTTAAACATTCCCCCTCTAGAGTCAAAACCACAAACTCTGCATTAGCTCTATTTTGTCTTAAGAAGTCCCAGGATGATGCTGTACTAGTGCCTTAAACATAGAAGATGGTAAAGAAGTAACAAGTCAAAAAGAAAAGAAAAGAAATACCATTCTGGCTCACATATATGGACTTCCGTGTGGTCCAATAATGGATGTATGACAAGGACAACATGAAATCATTGAAATAGGACATCTTCAACTGCACAGAATTACCATCATTTTTACGATTTTATCTGATATTTCTTAATTTACACCATAGAGTTTTAATTCTCCAGAGCCCAACACAATGAAACATCCATTAATTTTATTAGTATTTCACTTCTTTTTAAAAGACAAAAATTATTAGAAAAAAAGATTGTGTCAATTCTACCCAACACCCAATTCTGCAATGCTTATAGTTAACTTAAAAAAAAATCCAACATCTATGGCTTATACTTAAGGTCATCCATCCATTGCTACTTCCCAAGTTAGCTCCAAATACTCAAGATGTCCAGAACCTGCACTCACTCCATGGTTATTTTGTATTTCCTGGGAATACTATGTATATTTCCATCCCCATGTTTTTACTTCTGCTCTTGTCTGGTTATGTGATCTCCTTCTACTTCCCTCTGTCTAATACTGCACATCCTTTGAGGTCCAGCTGATACATGAGCCATCCATGGACTCTCCTCTGATCTTAGGGAGCATTTCTTTCACCAAGGCAGGAATGGTCTTTATTCTCTCCAAATCCCGGTTTTTGCCAGGGCTAGAGAACTCATTACATTACTAGACAGTCAATTTCTTTTTTTTTTTTTAAGATTTTATTTATTTATTTTCCCCCCAAAGCCCCAGTAGATAGTTGTATGTCGTAGTTGCACATCCTTCTAGTTGCTGTATGTGGGACGCAGCCTCAGTATGGTGGGAGAAGCAGTGCGTCGGTGCGCGTCCGGGATCCGAAACTGGGCCGCCAGCAGCGGAGCGTGCGCGCTTAACCGCTAAGCCACAGGGCCGGCCCAAGACAGTCAATTTCAATACAATTTTTCTTTTCGATTGATGGGAAAAAAAAAGAGTGGAGAGGAAAGAAAAAAGGAGTCCTAGACTACTTAGGGGTAGCAGTATCGGAGTGAATGGGCATTCATAAATTCTGACATTTCAGATGAGGGCCACGAATGACATGAAAGTCATTTATGGTGGAATAACCAGGTTTCACAGGTCCAAATGGAACCACAGTTTAGCGGTGTCAGTGCCATCGTAGGCTGAAGCTTTGGCTTTTGTCAGAAGTCACTAAAGCCTAAAGATTCGATTTGTTCAGGGTTCCAAACAGAAGACTAAAGAAAAATTGTTATGACTGGCTGAAAAAATTCTGGCCTAGTATAGGAGAAATCTGGATGAGCTTTGTATCTATTTACATATTTATTCAAAAGTACTGCTCTAGTTCTTCTATGCCCAGTATAGACATAAGACATAAAAACATATGCTTTATTTCATTAGCATATGCTGATGTGTAAACCATCCAACCCACTAAATGATATGCTATCTCTACTTTGAGGTTAGAATAAAAAGCTACTCTGTAAATGGAATATTACAGTTAAAGATTTCAGACATGGGCAATCACAGTGATTATAAATCCAAGTTCAGACAACAGGAAAATAGTACTAAAGGGTAGAAAATGTGTTCATTAAAGTTAAAGAGACAAAGGAAATCTAAGACTAGATAGCAACTGATCACCATCCTATAGAAATGTTGGAATCATTCTTCACCATGGTTATAGATGACTTTGGAAGGACTATGACAAAACTGCCAAAGTCCTCAATAAATATGACAGAGTGCTCAGTACTCTGGAGGTCCTGAGAATACCTCCAGAGGAAGAAATGTATAGAAGTAAGCAGTATAGACGTCAGAAGTGTAGAAGAAATGTAGAGAGGAAAAAGCAGCTTTCACCTGAGGGCTTTAGTTGTGGCTTAGAAGTGAGGCCATATTCATTTATGGAGGAGTTGCATTTGTTCTATGAAAAACTGAAGATTTAGAGGATATCAACTTGCTTTTATAATAATTATATTTGAACACTACCACAAGCCAGAGAATAAATATATTTCCAACCTATGGAGCTAGTGCAATAATTCCATACTGTCAGTCAACATTTCTTGTCTTTTTTGGATAGAGTAACAGTTGTTTATCACATCCCTGAGAAAGTGTATGTGTGTGTTTGTGTGTGCATGTGCATATCATATATGATATATATGTGCTTATATGTGTGTTTATATATGTATGTGTGTTTATATATGTATATATATATACACACTCTATGGTCTATAAACTCTATAGAGCAAAAGTTAGAAATTAGGAAAGTCTTGACAAAAGCGAGGAGAACAGCCAAGAGTAGGTAGAATCCCTACTCACATACAGCAGGTCTTCATTCATTCTATTTGAGTAGTGAGTGGTTAATAAATTGTGTTTATGAAAGAAGATCTGACAATTTTAATCTTCAGGAAGAGGTCAAATTGGAAAATTTAATAAACATAATTTTTATTACTATCTGAATCTATAACCTTACATTACAAAATTTACATTCTTCGTTGAAAACATTAGACTGAGTTAAATCCTTTGATTCTTTGTATTTCATTGTACTCCTCTACAAAGCTATGATTCACTTACTAAATACACATATATTTGTCACTTACTGTGTTCTCTGTTAACAAGTTAGGCATTTCAGGCAGAGCGATGTATAAGAAAAATTTGCCTGCAGAGTCTAGTTACAAATATTCAAAACTTAACCCCATAAAATGTAGTCATTGTTTGACATACTGGAGCATGTGCAAAAAATTTGGAAAGAAAAAGGCATACCAACAGAAATTTTTTTAAAAAGAGTCATTTTTGTCTTTATTTTGAGGTTCTTATTAACTATTATTTAAACAACTTGAACCTTCAAAAATAAAACCTCTAATTCCTTTCATGTTTACTATGACAGGATAATATGGCTTTTAGACAATATAATTCCATTTTTTATCTTATCACGTAAAAATTTTGATAAAGTGATTGACATAACAAATAATAGAAAAGTGATTATGTTTGTCTTTATCTCAATTATTAAACTAATTATATGTCAACCAGTAAAAAATGTTTAAATAGATTCTTTGTTAAGTAATTCTAAATCATCCCCAAACAGCATTAGCATTTGATGATAAAGGTAAGCGTCCTCTTTAAATTAATTATGTTAATTACAAGAAAGAGGGAAATCTCAAATTTTCTAGAATATGAGACATTTTCATCTATAAAGACTTTGCATATGTGTTATTTCAAGTCAAATCACGCACACAAGCTTAAGTTAATACTCTTGTCAACTGTTTTAAATTAAGTTAATTAAAATTTGTAGCATTTAAAATTAATTGATCTGATTTATATTGTGCTTTCTCTGAAAAGTACAAACACTAATGAGGCATAGATTTTCCATCATCACTTTGAATTGAAGAAAAGAAGAAGAAGGTAAAACTTTCAGAGTACAGTATAAAGTAATGTATTCTGAAATCATTAACAAAGGAAGTCATCTATTAAATCTCACATAACATATTTAAAAAACGTAAAAAACAATCGTGAAATCTCAAAAGAAAAAACAATTTAAACAAAATATTGTGTGAGTCTACGTGAGACATTTTGGCTACAATGAAATAGAAAGATGAAGATTGCTATAAATGCTGATGTTGGTCTCTGGTCTTTTCTCTTCACATTTTGGATGTATACAAATTTCCACTGCAAGGATATTTTTTACAATGTGCTTTATAATTTCCAAAAATAATACAAGACCAAGATGTATAACAAGAGGTTCTGGTTTAAAAAATGTATAAAATGTCCATGACACATAAAAATACTTTACCTTAACAATTATGTAGGTCAAGGAAAAATATGAAAATGCCTCAAAGTTTAGTTCATAGATGGGCCTATACAATTTTCACACAGATTTTGTAAAATATTACAGTCTCAGTACACATTCTTACCTATAGTACCACAAAATGGAGAATAGGAACTATCACTGAGGTATGGTCAATTTACACAGAATTCGAGAAAATGCAAACTAATGTACAGTGACAGAAAGTAGATCAGTGGTTGCCAGGGGATGATGGAGGAGGGGGAGTAGTTGAGGGAGGGATTGCAAAAAGGGAACTTTTGGGGTGGTGGACATGTATACTGTCTTGATTGTAGTAATGATTTCACAGGTGTATACCTACGTCAAAATGTATCAAATTATATGATTTAAATATGTGCAACTTATTGTATGTCAACTTTGCCTCAATAAAGCTATTAAAAAATCTGACAGTACTAGGTGTTGGTGAGGATGTGGAGCACGTAGAACTCTCATATATTTTTGGTGGAATGTTTGATATAGCTGCATTGGAAAATAGTCTTGCAATTTCTTATAAAGTTAAACAACAGACTCATCAATACCACTCCTAGATATTTACTTAAGAAAGATAAAAATATATAATAACAAAAAAACTTGTCGGGCCGGCCCCGTGGCTTGGTGGTTAAGTGCGCGCGCTCTGATGCTGGTGGCCCGGGTTCGGATCCCAGGTGCGCACCGAGGCACCACTTCTCCGTCCATCCTGAGGCCGAGTCCCACATACAGCAACTAGAAGGATGTGCAGCTATGACATACAACTATCTACTGGGGCTTTGGGGGGGAAAATAAATAAAATAAAATCTTTAAAAAATAAAAATAAAAAAAATAAAAAAAATAAAACTTGTCTGTCCCTAAGATTACCAATGATCCTGTCACAAAATTGAATGGATAATTTTAGTCCTGATCTTTTGATTCCTCAGTCATTCAACACTCCTGACCATGCACTTCTTCCAGTTCTCTTCTCCTTGTCCTCCCTAAACCATATTCTCTTTGTTTTCTTCCTATATGTTCGGCAATTCCTTCTCATTCATTTTTGAGACCTCAGCTTCCTTAATCCAGCCATTAAATGCTGCCATCTTGGCTTACTCTTAGCTGCTTCTTTTCTCACACTATGATTTCTCTCTAGGCTTATTTCATCCACTTCCATAGTTTCACTAAATTAATACTTCACAATTAACCTGCTCCTAAGCTCCAGACTTTTATCTTCAGCTACCTATGGAACATTCCACATGACTTTCTCAAAGATTCAGCAAAGTCAGTACATCCTAGACTGAAGCATGATCTTACCCCCACAAACCTGACACTCTTGCAGTATTCAAATCTCAGTGAATGGCAACATCACCCATCCAAGTTCTTAAAACCTAACTTAGAGTCAAGGATGCTTGACCCCTCACTTCATCACCTCCCACATCAAAGAAATTATTAAGTTCAGGCAACTCATATATCATTTCTAAATTCCATTAACTTCTCTCCATCTACGCTATCTCTCTTCTAATCAAGTTTATCTTCATCTTTTACCTGGATTGCTGTAACAACTGCCCTCCTAGAATTTATTCTAGTCCCTGTTCAATCTGTTCTCTATAGTAAGGTAATATTTTCAAAATGTAAATCTGATATTATCACACCCCTATCTTGTCCCCCTGCATAGCCCAATTATAATCTATGTTTTTCCTGTTGTCTTCAAAAATTATCAAAATCCTTAATATGGCCTACAAGACACTATCATATGGTCTGGTTCTTGGCAACCACTCCAGCTTTGTTCCTTCCTCCTTCCACCCTCCTCTCTCTTCTCCAGTCACTCTAGCCTTCTTTCCAAGCTTCCTTGCTCCATGAGGATTTTACGTTCGTTGGTCCCTCAATATAGGATTCTCTTCTTGCTCCCCACCTTCACCTGTTAACCCTTATTCAATCCTCTGATCTCATGGGAGGGATCATTTCCTTCACTTCTCCGTATTAGGTCAAGTTTGTCTGTTACACACTTTTCCATGATTGACTTCTTTTATTTTCTTTGAACTTACTGTATTTGAAATTATACATTTATTAATTTGATTAGTTGCGTAATATGTTTCCCAAAGTGTAAGCTCCAGGAACAAAGTTTTGGTTTATCTTTGTCTCCTCAAGGATAAATTTTACCTACTGGTAATATTTCTCACAAACATCTCTCCTTAAGTACTATAGTGATTTTTGTATTGTTTAAAATGTCCTGATGGGTAACCAATTACTTTTAATATACAAGTGTATTTGTAAGTTTTTATAAAATGTGGATCACAAATTCACAAAAGGCTTTCGTTGAAGTAGGTGTCACTATCAAAGCACTTGAATACTCAGTTCCAGATTGTTGTTTTCCTGTTTTATTTTTTTAAAGATGGCCTGTTATCCTTTGATCTTGCTCTGACACCTGCACCAACCTAACTTCTCTTCTTAAGAGGTCCCTGTAGGATCCGAGATCATGTGGATAAAATTAAAATGGACATCATGTGATTGAAACTATTCTTCACAACTTCTCCCAAAACACACAGACACAGATTCACACAGACAGTTGGATCTAGATTTTCAAAGGATCCAATCTGGCTTTCAAATTTTATATCTCCATGGAATAGATTTTTCTCACAACAATAACAAAACAAAAGTTGCCTAAATTAGTGGGTTTTGTTGCAAAATTAATAGTTTGTGACAGTGCACGATCGTTTCCCTTTCACTGACATTCTAATATTTCCCTACTTTTTCAATACGTTTCCATTAAACTACTTTTTTAATTCCTTTCTTTTCCAGGTGGCTTTCTGAAAGGCTGTATCATCTGTCAAAATGAAGTGATCAGATGAATATTACGATTGCTTAACGTTTCCTCTGCAAAATGTAAACAAGTGGGGGTAGGAAGTGGGAGATTCTTTGGGGATCCAGCTAAGAATCAGGGAATTATTTTCCATCTGTTTCTTGGTAATATGTTTTCATTCTCAGTAAAGGCAAAAAAGTGGTCTTAGACATAAGTCGACAAAGCCCTTGCATAACAAAGGAGAATTAGATAGAATTTCTGACAGTCTTTAAAAAGAGTATAGAATTTATAGAGCTACTACAACAGATATCAATGAGCAAAAATGGAGCAATATTTATTGTAAAATATGAATTTCAATCCTTCCTTCTAGAGAGGAGTCAAAGAAAGTTACTTTTTTACATATTATATGACTTGAAACAACTTTATGAATTTCAAAAGCATAGGATAAAATTTCTCCAAGT
The DNA here is from genome assembly GCF_057802395.1 of Ceratotherium simum simum. Lineage (NCBI taxonomy): Eukaryota > Metazoa > Chordata > Mammalia > Perissodactyla > Rhinocerotidae > Ceratotherium > Ceratotherium simum. Next base: position 60,644,845 of record NC_141911.1, read on the forward strand.
ATGTATCTCTACTTCCAGGACCAGAGGCACCACAATTCTATACATGTTCTGGTGACTATGTATCCCGAATCAATCTTTTAACATTAACACACTTCAGCAAATTGAGTAATAAATAGCCTCTGAAGATAGGAAAAGAAATAGTAATTTTGCATCACTCTCACTCTTCCACTAGCTTCCCAAATCGAGTTAACGTCTTCTTGAGTAGTTTCCAAAAAGGACTCAATTAAACAGTCCCCAGATATCTATCTTTTGCTTATTATCAGCCCATTATCTCTGATATAGCTCAGCCAAATTAGAAGTTTAGGATTAACTTAAAATACCTCTTGTTTTCTTACAGCTTGAAGAAAAGACAAAGGTCAGAAGCAGGCTTAAGAAGAAGGACAGAAGTCATGAGTTAGAAATAAACAAAGGAAGTTCCTCTGCAGTAGGACTATTTAAAACACATGCCAATAAAATGTTCAAAGGATTCCTACAGGGTTCCAAAGATAAACACACGCAATTTTTTTTTTCTTGAAAAACTCCACTTACCTGAAGCTGTAAACTCAAATATATAACATGATTCCATGGAAAAATATGAAAAGAAAACAATTTAGTACTTTATTCATTTACCAGGAATTAAAACTTTTAGTGAATGTAACCCTGGTTTAAATCCCAGCTCTCCCTGCTGGTTTAGCTGTGACTTGGGTCCAGCCCTTTATCATCCCTTTCCCCCATTGCCTTATCTGTAAAAAGGAAATAATTACAATACTCACCTCATGGAAGTGTTAAACGAATACTACGTGTAAAATTCTTAACCATGTCAGTCACACAGTAAATGCTCATTAAATGCCAGCTATTATTACCAATTTTATTATTATCACCACTATTCTAGTGAGGCTGGGGCAGTGAAGGGGCTGGGTATTAAAAACCCTAACCTGTGAGAAATTAGCAGCAATAAATCTGTGGAAAGTGCTGATACTTGCTTCAAAACACAATGAAAAAAACTGAGAGCACATATGGTCTCTTCTTACTCCTCTCATGATGAAAGGATAAGGATTTTAAATGCAGGGCTATTTTTCAACGTGTTTACTGCTGGCTACCTTAGAATTCAGAAGTTTGAGAAAAAATAAACAGAAATAGAAAAAAGGTAGGAGACATAAAAAGAAAACAAACAAACAAAAAAACGATCCAGAAGGCCCAGAGATAAGAAATAGAAATTGAACAGGAAGGGAGGATTATTAAAGAAATAGTGAAAGAAAATTTTCTAAAGTTGAGGAATACTACACATCTTCAGATTAAAAGGACTCATCTAGTCCCCCACGATAATAAACTAAAAACAAACAAAAAAATCCTCATGAAATTTCAGAACATCAAGAACTTTTAGCTTCAGAGAGAGCAAGCTAAATGTTTCCAGAGATTAAAAAAAAAAAAAAAGATTTGTCACCTACTAGGAACTAAGGAACAAGAATCAGTGTGTTACTGGTTTTCTCACTGGCCACATTAGATGCTAGGAAACAGTGCAGTAACACTTTCAAAGTTCCCCACATCCCAAAATTCAGTGAAAATCGATTGTGTCATGTTTTCTGTACAAAAATCCTGAATAAACATTTGTTTATTTGTAAGTTGTTGTCTCATGTTCTCTTGTCTTGTTAGTTCAGCCTACAGTGCTATAACAAAATCATCCCAAAATAAAAGTTTCAACAGAAAACAGAAGCCCTTCTTTACTGTCTCAGAAAACGGTCCAGAGCCTTGCAGTACAGGACTGGTAGGATAGCTCTGTCATTTTCTACATACAACTAGCATTTCTGCATCCATGTGGTTTCTCTAGATCTTCCAACACATTCATATCTCAGCAGCGAAGGAGCAAAAAGCAAGTATAGTGCATATTTATTCCTTTTAAGGGCATGACCTGGAATTGGCACATATTACTTTGGCTCACATTCTTTTAGGTGTAATTAGTCATGTGGCCAAATAGGGATGCAACTGAGTCTTGTTGGCTCTTGCTGAGTGACTGGTTACCCAGCTAAATCTTGGAAGTTCAATTTTTAAAAAAGAAGGGCTAAATTAATCCTGATAGAAAAGTAGCCATATCTCCCACTGGTCTGTAAATATACCAAGAGTAATACAATACACCCTAGTCTCCAGTATTTTAGGACATTTTCTTTTTTCATCATATAATTGAGAGAGTTACCCAACTAGACATATATAAAGACAATTATTGACTAATATGCTTTATTAATTGCAACCCAATTAATCCAAATAAAAGTCCATTGTGCAATGGACGTATAGAAGGTAGTACACGAAATTTCTTATGACAAAACAGAATCATTCTCAGTACAATTGCAAGTTTATGTAATACAATTAAATAATTTATTTAAAAGCTCTTGAAATTTTTAACAATTATTTCAAGTTTATGTGGCCTTTTCCTTTATTAATTTTACTTTAATAATTATTATTACCACATATACAGAAGAATATCAGCTTTTTTTTTTTTAATTAGCTACACTTTAAAACTTTTTAAGGAAAAAGGAAAGGGTACAAATAAACTCATGAAAAGATTTCTATTTTTTGAGGAAAATAGTGCTAAACTATGTGAAACCAGAATATGAAAGAGTAAAAGGATACATAAAATATTTTTGGGGGGGCTGGCCCCATGGCTTAGCAGTTAAGTGCGCACGCTCCGCTACTGGCGGCCTGGGTTCGGATCCTGGGCGCGCACCAACGCACCGCTTCTCAGGCCATGCTGAGGCCACGTCCCACATACAGCAACTAGAAGGATGTGCAACTATGACATACAACTATATACTGGGGCTTTGGGGGGAAAAAAAAAGGAGGAGGATTGGCAATAGATGTTAGCTCAGAGCCGGTCTTCCTCAGCAAAAAGAGGAGGATTAGCATGGATGTTAGCTCAGGGCTGATCTTCCTCACACAAAAAAAAATCTTAAAAAAAAAAAAAATCTTAAAAAAAAAAATTGGGGGGTATACTCATTCAGTTAGGAAAAGTAGAGAAGAATGTAAAGCAATTGCTACAATAACTAAAAGATTGAATTACAAAAAATATGCTGACGTTAACTTGAAAGTTGAGAGTTATCTACTAACAGGGAATGATAGAAATAACATCAGTGTTTTGCTTGAATTACTCAGATAATCCCTTCAATCTCATATTTTGAGTTTTAAAAATTCTTTTGGATCAGCAACTGGATTTAGTAACAACATTTACTTCCTAAATATTTCCTAAAGATAAAAGACTTTTAAACTATTATGAGAATGTTGTCTTGACTCCTATAAATCTTAATCTTGAAATGTCTTCTTTAACCTCAAAGATGCTCTGATAGACTGTTATACAGCTAAATCCAAACCATTCATTCTTTCATTTGACAGGTATTTATTATGGGGCTACTGAATGCCAGGCATTGTTCTAGGCATTTGGGGCACAAAAATGAACAACAACAAAAAAGACATCGGCAAATTCTTGCCTCACGGAGCTCTCATCTGCAAGAGAAGAGAAACAATAAATAATAAAGATGATAAATAATTAAATTATGTGGTATTTTAAAAGGTGATATGTGCTATTGAAAAACACAGAAGATGACACAGCACATGGAGTGCTGGGACTGGGGGTAATTGGCAATATTAAATAGGATGGCCAGATAGACTTCAGGGGAAATGCTGTGGAGCATCCAAATATCTGGAGGGAGAGAGTTGTGAGCACAGGAAGAGCCAGAATAAACGCCTTAAGCTGGGAGACTACCTGGTATGTTCCAGAAAGTAAAGAATGCCCAGAATGAAATAAAGTGACCACCATGGAAAGTTCTGGGGGAAATGTTCTAGGCAGAAGACTCTGAGGCTGGAAAGAACTAAACAGTGTGGCTAGAGAGAAGTGGATGAAGTCTGAGAGGAAGCCAAAGGCGCCGTCACAGGTGCCTTACAGGCCACAGGGAGGACTCTGGATTTTATCCTAAGTGTGGTGAGAAGCTCTTGCCGATTTGTGAACAGGAGACTGACCTAATCTGCTTTAATTTTACAAGATAATTCTGACTGTTGAGGGGAGACTGGAATGTAGAGGCAAAAGCAGACGGCTGCTGAGGGAACCAGAGCTGGACCAAGTGTTGGCTTAGACCAGCGGTAGAAGTGGTCAGCAGAGGTCAGGTGAGGGCTATATTTTTAAGACAGCGTGAACAAGACTTGATGATGGATTGAATGTCACGTACGAAGGAAAGAGAAAAATCAAGGATGGCTCCTAGGTTTTTACCTAAGAAACTAAGTAAATTGAGATTAACAATTACCAACCAGTCTTTATTTGGTTTGTAAAGAATTCACCACATAATTCTTTCCTGATAAGTTTCACATTTGCGTTAAAAATAGGATTGAAATAAAGCTTAGATTGTGCCCATCATATCAGAAATAAAACTCCAGATTGAATCAAGATATATATGTTTTTATTCCATATTTCTCTTATTCCTGTATTATATATAATTGCTAACTAGAAATTTAATGGATATTATCTATAAATCAACTAATGAAGGAAACAGAAAAATCTGGAGACTAGTTTCCAATCATCTAACATCACTGTACTTTCTGCTTAATGAGAGTGAAAATGAGGTAACCAACACTACACACCTGCTATTAAGCTGAAGAAAAGGCCATTTTATAGGCATTAAACTCCTGTGGTCTGCCAAATGTTCCTACTCGCTCACCTATGGGGAGGGTAATTACTGTTCTAAGATTGCTAAAGCAATAGAATATGCCTTTATCTATTTTCCTTCAGGCTGAAAATTTTAAAATGTTTTTAAAAGTTCGCTTTCTGGGTTCCTTATTTGATTTATGAGAATTAAGGGGACATTACTGCATCACCTCAATCAAATCTGATAATGCATTTTTTAACCTAATAAAAATTCCCCCTGTAATAATAATAACAAGTTTATTTTGCTGTGAGGCATTTTTAATTTCATAGGGTATGGCTATAATTGAAATGTACCCAGTTTTGGTTGACATTTTAATTATCCCATTATCCAGAAAATAAACATTACGAAACTTTGACAAATAATCTTTGGTGGTTTAGAACCAACTGTTTTCAGCCATTCTTACAAACGTTTAGTTAGTCTTTCCCTGAAATCCTTTAAACATGGAGAATTTTCTTCAAGTTCAACTTCTTTCCCATAATACATCTAATATTTCCCCTTAGACTATTAATTTCCCTCTTGAATGTCTCAAGGGAAATCAAATCTTATTACATCTCTCACTCTTAATCTGTCCTTCATTTTGAAATCTTTTTTTGCCCTTGGTTTTGTACAAGGACCCCTACTACACATGGTTCAGAGAATCCCAAAACTTTTAAAGCATGTGGCTTTTGATCATGACAGTGTGTCCATGAAAAATGCATGTGGAATTTTATTATTATTTTGCAAAGAGGCCCAAAAGTAACAAAAAAGGCGAGTTAACCCTGGCCCTAAGTAAATTTAGGGTTTTCATCTAGGAGTAAAAGGCAGCCCAGTTATAGTCAGGGAGTAAGTCTTAAATGAAGCTCTACAAAAATGTTTAATGCCCAGCAAGAGATTAATCAGACACTTTGGAAAGGTGAAACTTACCAGTGTAGAGATCTTAATTACTTCAAGGAGAACTAAGTATGTCAGGGGTTGACTTGAGAGTAATGTCTCTTGTGAGGAATGACACCACAGTTCCTCCTACCCTGTGCTGTAATTATGTACGACCGAGGGCAGGAGAATGTTCCTGGGTATCCAAGGTAGGAGGAGAGGGAGCATTCTATTTCACAAACTTTTGCTTTGTAATTTACCTTAAAATTTTCCTGGTAGGAAAAAATGGACATGAGCTAGTTTACACGTGGTTTTAGTCTCTCTGGACTGGCTGATGGGTGTAGTTGGCCAAAAGGAAATCAGTTAGCTCACTGAGGTGGGACCAGAGAAGGCTGGGATCTTACTCTCCTGCATGGCTTTCTGTCATTCTTAAGTCTTCTCCTCTTAGGTCCTAAATTTTAAGATTCCATCCTTAATCTTTTCCTCTTTTCTCTACATTTTCCATCTCATAATAAGTAATTACAAAGATCTTCAATTGTAAGAAAAATACATATAACCCCAATATTAAAATGGACCCAAAATTTAAAATTATGAAAATATGAATTATAAGTACCTTTCAATCAGGTAAGCTAATACTGACTGAATGATTCCGAGTCTACAGTTTTATTCCCATCTCTCTCCCATCAAACGACCTACTAGTCATTTCCAAGTATGTATCCTGCCTCCAAAATCTGTTTCCTCCTTTTCTTTACTATTTTCAGAAATAGTAAGAAAAGAGCACTATCATTGCTCTCCAAGTCACAGATGCCCTTGGACCTCCACTTCCTATGCTCCATGTCCAGTCTGTAATCAATGCTTTGTCATTTGCCTCCTATGCGTTCCTGTCTTTTCTTTCTAAGTTCTAGCCTTTATTGTCTCATGCCCGGAGTACTGGACAGCATTTCAGTTGGTGTGCTTGTTTCTAGGCAAGGACAAGGACAAGAAGCAGGGGGAATTTCATCATTGAAAGAGCACTCAAGTCAGATATCCTATCTCACCTCATGGGTCCACCACTTAGCATATGTGTGACTTTGGGCAAATTATTTTACCTCCTTAATGGCTCTTTTCCTCATCCATAGACTGAGTATAAGAATAGTATTTCCCTCATGGAAGTGTTATGAATATTATATGAAGAAATACATGGATAGTGTTAGAACATCTGGAATTCTAGCAAGCACTCAAAAGATATTAGCTATTAAGACACTACATTCCAATCCATTTGACACAAATGTGTCAGCATCAGCCTCCCTAAAATACCAATTAATTCAGCCATTAAACATAAATGTACTTAACAAATGAGTGTCTGTTGTGTTCTAGGCATTGTTCTAAGCACTAAGAATACAGAGGTAAATAGAACCAACAAATTTGCTGACACATATGTGGGGTAGGGAGAGATACAGACAACAAACAAGAAAACAAATATATGAACAAGATAGTTTATATGGTGATAATGGTTATGATGTTATGATTAAGATAAAACGAGATGATATGATGGACATTGAGGTTGTGGCTGCTTTAGATTAGGAGGTTAGAGAAAGCATCATAAAGGAGGTGACATATATCATTTTAAGAATGTCATATAAATGGTATTATGTGATAGGTAAGCTTTTGAGGCCGGCTTTCACTCAACATAATGCCTTTGAGATTTATCCAAGGTGTTATAATTTATTAATTTAATTATAAAATATATTTTAAAGCACTCAAGAGAAAACTTGTGTATTATATTTATAGATATTTACCATTTCTGTTGTTCTTTCTTCATTTTTGATGGTACAACTTTCGTTCTGGTATCAAATTCCTTCTGTCTGAAAATTTATTTTAGCAATTACTTTGGAATGATTTTGCTAGCAACAACTTCTCTTAATTTTCCTTCATCTGAAAATGTTTTTATTACACTTTCATTCCTGAGGGATATTTTTACTGACTACAGAAGTCTCTTCCTGAAGCACTTTAAAAATTTTACTCCATTGTCTTTTTGGCTCCATAGTTTCTGAGATGAAACACAAAAGCACTTGAGTTGTTCTTCCCTGAAAGTAGTGGATCATTTTTCCTGAGTGTCATCAAACTTTTTTCTTTGTATTTACTTTCAGCAGATTGATTGTGATGTGTCTAGGCTTAGATTTCCTTGGGTTTATCATGTTTAGAGTTTGTTGAGCTCCCAGAATCTGTAGATTTATGTCTTTAGTCCAATTTTCATAGTTTTTAGCCATTATTCCTTCAAATACTTTTTAAACATCATATTCTTTCTTTTCTTTTGGGATTCTGATGACATGAATGTTTCATGATCAAATATTTGCAGTGTTACTCACATCTGTCCCATATGTGAGCCATTTAGTGGCCAGTTTGGTACCTGGGTGGTCATTGGTGGTCTATCTGTTAGTTCTTAGTATCTTTTAGTACGTGTTTAGAATCAGACCCACAAATTTAGAGCTCAAGAGTGACCTCAGGAGTTTATAAACAACTTTATGGTTTCCCTTTTTCAAGCTCTTTCCCTTTTTGGTCCTTGACCGAAAAGCTGAGATTTTTGTAACTCCACTCTGCTGCACATTTTCTGTGACTGTATGCACATCCGGAGCCAATAGGTAGTAAGAAAGAAAGAAGAAAAGCAACAGGGTTTACTCTACCTTCTTGGGACCACAGCTTCTCCAATTAGAGGGGAAGATCTCCCTTCCTCTGAATTTTCAACACATCTAGGCTCCTGCTGCCGCCATTGATGCTGTTGTTTCCATAGCCACTGTGGGTTTGTCTGGAAGCTAGAGTATGAGAGAATTGAGAAAAGAAAAAACTGGAGAATTTTCCCCACTCTCTCTGAGCATTTGGAGACCCCTATCCCACTCCCCAAGATAGAACTAGAGGGTTTCTCCTGGAACTCTCTCTGTCTGCACCTTGGTGCCCTTTTCTGGGTTTTGGGCTGCCTTGCATCCAGGCTAGGGTATTCCTGAGAAAAATGGGAAGCTCACTGTCAATTTCGTGTGTGTTGAATTCCGGTCTTCTTCCCCAGTCTTCCAGCTACTACTTAGTTTTCAAAGACTTAAAATAAATTCTGCTTCATGAATTCTGTCCAAGTTTTAGAGCTATATTCGATGTGATATACAGGGTGGAATATACTTACTCCATCTTACCCAAAATCAGAACTCCCACTTCACTCTTTTTAACAATTAATTTTCAAATGATTCATCTATTTGCTGCTGACTTGAGTATTTTGTTTCTTAATGTAGGAATATAGGATGTGGCCACCAAAAGGAATGCAGAGGGATCCAGTGGAATAAGTATCCTGCCTCCAAGAGCCAAAGTGATATGTAGGCTAGGAGTATGGGTCAAAGAGCTAGTCTAGGAACAATGTGCTCCTCATAACAAGGACTAAGGCATGTTCATCCTTGTGCATCCAGCACCCAATGTAAAGCCCCTATTTGGTTCTCATCAAACATTTGTTTCTTATTGGGCTCATTCAAAAGATGGTAAAGAAATATCAAGACAAAGTGTGTTGCCAGAATTCCTGGGATTTGGTTACTCAACCAGTGAGTAATTTACCTAGTCATATTACCATCTATGGAACTTTTCTACTTCTCAATCCTTATGGGCAAGACTTGTCCTAAAAGACCTTGTCAAATAACTTGTTGAAACAGACACATGTAGTTTGTATGTTATTCTCCTGATCTAGAATTCTAGTGCTTATTTTTATTTTTATTTTTTTGTGAAGAAGACCAGCCCTGAGCTAACATCCGATCCCAAGCCTCTTCTTTTTTGCTGAGGAAGACTGGCCCTGGGCTAACATCCGTGCCCATCTTCCTCTACTTTATATGGGACGCCACCACAGCATGGCTTAACAAGCGGTGCATCAGTGCATGCCAGGGATCTGAACCGGCGAACCCCGGGCCGCCACAGTGAAGCTCACGCACTCAACCGCTTGCACCACCGGGCTGGCCCCTCTAGTGGTTATTTTTAAAGGAAATAGGATTAATTTTCAAAAACTTGCATTTAATGAACACATTTTGGCTTCTAGAGATGATATGTGTTTTAAATGATTACCCACAAGCTTTTTAATTATCCCTTCAAAAATTTTTAAAAAGGGTCTTTATAGTTTTATGAATTTGCAGTAGGCTGTCATTGTTGAAAATATGAACCAATTTTATTGATCTATACACTTATGGCATTCCAACTGAGGTAATTTAACAAGAAATACTTATATTACAACGTTTTATCCAGCCTAATGCCCATAGTTTAGAAATGAAGAAATTAAGACTCGTAAATATTAAACTACTTGCCCAAGATCACATAGAATATTAGCAAAAAGAGCAAGACCCCACTGCTAATAAAAACTAAGAAGGCCTCTCGATCCTGGTCTGACTTTTCTGTTCTTAACATAGTCTCTTGTAGTTGTTTTAAAAGCTCTTATGATGCCTAACAGATTTGAATTACTTACTAATTTTTACCATAAGAGGGTGAAATGGGTTCTTCTATTTTACAATTTGGGAAAATGTCAGTGGTTTAGAAAAGTGGGTCCTTACTGTCTCAAGATAACTGCAGCTCCAAGCATCATGTCTTCACGCTACACTTGAAGACAGAAATGTGTTAAAGAACACGAGATTGCAACAATTTTTCTAAATCACCAGGTTATAATCACTTTCTTCCTTACACTCCCAACAGTTATACCTTTCTTTCTAAGTTAATTGTCTGGAAAACATCATGACTCTAAGATGAACCAAATCTCTGCCTTTTCCGCCATTGTGCACTCAGCCCTAATTACATACGGAAAGAAACATACTACCGTGCTGACTTCCAAATTTTCCTCTCCAGCTTGGACTTCTGAACTCTACATTCATAGAGTTACAGACTACTAGGCATCTGCACTTGGTTGTATAATAGACATCTCCATGTTTACATGCCCAAAACTAAGCTCTGGGCTTTTCCCTCAAAAATTTACACTCCCCTTGGTTTCCCTTTAATTCAGGCCGTTAAGTTTTTTTATCCTTAATATTTCTATCTTTTTAATACACTTGGTGAATGTTTCCTATTCTTTGGCTTTCCTATCTTTAAATATGCTTACATAGTTGTTGTATAGTATGATTTGATCATTTCAATATCTGAAATCTCGGCAGGTCTCTTTCTGATATCGGTGCTTTTGCTGAGTCTTGCTGTTTCCTGGTGTACTGAGCATATTTGTACACCACTCATTACTCTATTCCACAGTTACACACGAGGGCAGACCAGCTGGGTATAACGGAGCATTGGCTGATCTTGTCTCTTCAGCAGTTTCTCATCTTTAATCTTTAGGAAATTAGAGCGAGTCTCATGCATCTGTCCATCTTCCTTTATTACAGTGTTTGCAATTAGACTAATCATTTATTCATCAACCATTTGGTAGAGTGAATGTATTTCTTAATGTTTCGTTCTATTGTGGTTTTGCCATACAATATTTTGAGAATTGTCTATAATAGCTTTCTCCATAATAGAATTTTGCTGAAAAACACACAGGTGGAAATAACAAGGTATATTTATTACATCTGGTTTCAGATTTCTCCTCTCTTAATTTTGTTTACTCCAAGTCAAAATAAAAGACAGTATATGGTTAGCTTCACTTTTATTCTGAATATAAACACTTAAGCATGTTTTCCAAAACTTATTGATATTTATGATAAAATATTCAGTGTCAAGACGTGAGGTTTAAATAAATGAAAATACTAACAAAATGAAACAAAAGCAAACGCATAGATACAGAGAACAGATGGGTGGTTACCAGAGGAGGAGTGGGGTGGAGGGAGGGTGAAATGGGTACATTGGGTCAATTATATGTTGCTGGATGGAAGCGAGACTTTTGGAGTGAGCACGCTGTAGCGTCCACAGAAGTTGAATTGTAATGCTGTATACCTGAAACTATGTCATAAACCAATGTTACCTCAATAAAAAAGAAAAAAAATACTAACAACGTTCCTGGTTGGGAAAACTCAACATTGTAAATCTGTAAATCCTCAAAAATTGTACTTGAAAATTTAATGCATTATCAATCAGTATCCCATAAGATAATATTTTAGAGCTTAACAATATCACTCTAAAATTCACTTTAAAGAATGACTAATAGGGGCCGGCCCGTGGCTTAGTGGTTAAGTGCGCGTGTTCTGCTACTGGCGGCTTGGGTTTGGATCCCGGGTGCACACTGACGCACCGCTTGTCCATCCGTGCTGAGGCGGCATCCCACATACAGCAACTAGAAGGATGTGCAACTATGATGTACAACTATCTACTGGGGCTTTGGGGAGAAAAAGGGAAAAAAAGGAGGAGGATTGGCAACAGATGTTAGCTCAGGGCTGGTCTTCCTCAGCAAAAAACAAAAAGGAGAGGATTGGCATGGACGTTAGCTCAGGGCTGATCTTCCTCAAAAAAAGAAAGAAAGACTAATAAAAAGAGAAGAAATTAAGGGAACTTGCCCAATCATATGCTAATATATATTCCTGACTTAGAAATAAATTTCTAATTCAATGGACAAAATTAAAAGTCTAGAAACAAAGTTAGTGTATGATACAGAAATCATATCATATCAACTGTGAGAGTAATTATTTAATTATTGGTGTTTGGAAAACTGTTTAACCGCTTGGAAAACATTAAATAACCCAAATGCTCACTATACATTAGTATAACTTCCAGAGATAGTAATATTTGAAAGCAATAAATATGATGTGATGTAAGAAAGGAATCCTACAAACTTTTGTAATGTGGCAGCCTGGGAATGAGAGATTACAAAAGTGCTAGAAAAATACATGGGCAAATAGTCATGTACTCTTAGAGAGTCTAGACCAAAAGCAAAGATTATTAAGGAAAAGAAATGACTTTACTACATAAAATTTTAACTCTAGATAATGAAAAGAAAAAAAAATGTAAAACATTTAAAGATAAATGACAAACTGAGAAAATGTATTTTCAATATATTTATCAGACAAAATATTTATACACTATGTTAAAAGTTTTTAAAAAGCCTCAAGTAAAAAAGGTATACATCTTCCCAAAAAGCAAAGAAAGCAAAAGATAAGAATAAATTTACAAATAAATAATATAAGCAACAAATAATATTATGCAAAAAATTATTTAGCCTCATTATTAATAAAGAAATGCTTAATATGATACTAAGTCCATAATAAAATTGGAAAGTATAAATATTTATATTCAGTATTAAAATTATCTTATATAATATATTAAATAATTGTATGCAATATTAAAATTGACCTTTTAGAGAAAATAGGCAATTTTATAAATTATTGTCGAATAAATTGTTCTAATTTTTCTGAAAACTTTTAAAATGTTGTTTCGTCTTTATCAATTTTATATCTAGGAATTTATTCAAAGGAAATAAAGAAAAATTTGTTGGTATTCATATTTATTTATGATAGAAAATTATTTTAAAACAAGCTAAATACACAGTAGAAAATTTGCTAAATAAAATTTATTAGATCCATACATGAATATATGTTAGATATTAATTTTTATTCCCAAGAAGTATGCTTAACTATTTTCAAGTTAAAAATACATAGGTTGCAGGACAGTATTTATAGTTTATTTATATATATACTCATGCATGATTAGTTTTAAGGGTAGGGTAGAATTGGGTAGTAGGAGAATTTAATAAACCTGGTAGTAAACTTAAATGCGCCACTTGCTAGCTATATGAACATATTCCCTGACCCTTAAATTCCACTCCTTTGTAATCTCATGCACATTTGTTTCAAGTAACATATACAAGAAAGTTCAAAGCAGTGTTGTTCCTAACAACCCATCTATAACAGAATGGAGAGAGGAAATAAAGCGTATTCACATAACAATGAAAGTAAACAGAATACAGCTACACAACAAACATGACTCATAAATATAACGTTGAGTGAAAGAAACACGACACGTGCATACAGTATGATTCTATTTATATAAAGTTTAAAAACCTAGTAAGACAAAACCATGTTATTTAGGCAAAACAAACATCTGTAGCAAAACTATGAAGAAAATCAGGGAAACAATGATCACATAAGGATAGTAGTCACCTCTAGAGTAGAGGAGCGTATTTAATCAACAATCCCATGGCTTCTGGAGCACTCACAGTGTTCCATTTCTTGACATTGGTGGAAAAGAGGGAGGGAATTGCAGGGGAGATCCATTATGCTTATTCACTAATCCACTCATTCATATTTTTACCCTTTATATATGTTATATTTCACAGTAAAATAAGAATTTTTAGAAGTTGGCCTTTTGCTTCCCTATTAGAAGTATCCAGGTTCTTTGATCATTGATTAAAGAGCTATAACATATGATGGGTTAAGAAGGGATGACTGATCCCCTTCAATGTCTCTCATTCCACTCTGAACCACTGTTCATCTAATCTACTTGTCTCCTGTTGTGGGGAATATACTTGAGTTTGTCCAGTAGTGGGGGGATGGATTTTGTTGCACTATCCCTACCCCTTAGCCTTGTTGCCATGGGGATTAACATGAAGCATTTACAAAACAGATGGCCAGGTTTGCATGCCATCACTTTACAGGCCCAGGCGTGGCTTGAAACTATGACCTTATTAGTACCTGCTGTAAATAACTGAAGTAACTAATTCAAGCTAGTCCTAAAAGGAAGGGTAAGTGGATAACAAAACATAAGGAAAATGGGAATTACCTTTAAAGTAATTAATTAAAACATCTATTAGTTCTATAATGAAAAATAAACAAATGGATTAATAGAGTCAAAGCAGACAATTTTTATATGGAGCTAGGCTATAATATTGAGTTTTACCTTTCATTTGAGCAAAAGAAAAAAAAAGAAAAATGAAAAACAGGTTAAGCACCATCTTTGTATGTGAAGTACAGTACATTTTTCTTATTACTCTCTGTAATAAAGACACACAGCTGAATATAGATAATGGCACTTAAAAATTATATTCTAATATCCAGAGATGAAGGAAAAGAAATAAGAATACCAGTAACTATAAAATATTTTTTAGAAGAATAACTTGATAAAACAGAATCTAAATTACATATTTGTATTTTTTAAAGTTAACAGTTAAAATTTTAAGAAAGGAGAAAATACATGCAAAAGAATATAAATAACATTAAATATTCTATATCAATGTTATTTAAATTTCCAAATAGTGCTATAATTAAGTTTGAGAATAAGCATTATAATTGCCTCAATAACTCAAGATTTAAAATGAGCTATCTCTGGAAAGCATGCTTGTTTTATGTAAAATATTAGAATCATTTTTACTTTTGGGCTTTATTAAATAAAATTATGACTAAGCATCTTGCAGACATTTTCTTAAATGGAAAATTGCAAAATTTAAAACAAATTACTGCTTCTTACAAATATTACTCAGATAATTTCTTCTCTAGTTTTCATTGACCATTGGCCACATTTTTATCCATTTTCACCCTCTCCTAATTTCAAAATGCTGAGTCTCTTTTGTACTTTACATTGTTATAAAAATAGACAATTTTTTCTGATTTGAAATTATTTAAACACCTTTGCTTTAGTGTTAGCCTTAGTTTAGCCTTCAGCGCCCCCCATTCCCTTTGATGCAGAAATGATGAAAGATAGAATGAACCCTGAGAACGAATCCCATTTCTGTAAGTCTAAATAGTCAGGAATGGACAATGTTCCTTTTCAAGGCAATGACCCTTCCTGATTTATTAGCTTCTCCTTCTGGATTTATCCATGTGGGAAAACATTGCCAAAGCTCATTTGTCTTTTCCTGCCTGCATCCTTATGTCATGACATCGAGGTACTTTGTTCTGCAAAAGTATTTTTAAAAGGTGACAAGCCTTTCCCTGTGGAACATTTAAATAATAATAAAAACCACTTTTAATTAGGATCTGGAATAACAGCTAAGAAGAAAGTGGGAATGGAGCATAGCTTTCCACAGCTTTCGTAGCAGACTGGTTTTGTGTCTCTCAGGTTATCCCTGTCTACATGTGAATACAGCTCTGGTATATTGACCTTGTTTTTCTTTGAGAATAGCCAGCTCTCTCTTTCTTTGCAAGGCTAATATTTTCTTTATTAAGGACTGTGAGGATCACATTTCATTGTTCCTAGTACTATTTACCAAAACATTTTCACTTTAGCTCCGAAATGATTGTTCCTCTCAATATTCAACTTAGAACATCAAGAAAACAGAATAGTCCTAAAATTTTAAAGAATATCTTACTATATATACAGTTAAACATTTAGAATATTTTTGTTGGGAGAAATAAAACAAGATTATATAATCCACCTTATCCATTTTATCAAATAGGAAATCAAGGGCAAGAAACACAAAGTGGAAGATTCAGTACAGACAGTACTAAATCTCTTTGGCTTTCCATTGTAGTACACTCACTTGAGGAGTAATAATCTAAAGATGTATAACAATTCTTTGTTTCCAAATAACAATAAAGGAAAGACAAAAAGACTTAGAGATAATTTAGATAAGAAATTTAGAAAAAAATCATAATCAAATTTTGGCCATATTATCTACAAAATAGTGTCATGAATATCATTACTCAGACATTTGCTTTTTCTCTATAAATGAGATTTCTTCACAAAAGAAAGAGCTCCCTGTTTCCTCTTACTCTCTCCACTTGCATTCATCTTGACCCAGGCACACGAGAGAATGCGAATGACGCCTCATCCACGACATCTTCCCAACACCCCAATGTGTTCTTCTGTCACACTCTATACCTTCATCTGCTCGTATTGTACTGCAATTATTGGTTCATATTTCAGTCTTCCCTATCAAAATGTGAGTTACCCCAGGGTAGGAAACACGTTATTCATTTTTGTATCTCTGGTGCCAGTACCATGGTAGTTATTTAATTTGTATTCGCTAGGTGAATCAATATATGAATGATTGCTTCATGGTAATTTTCTAAAGTATTCTTGAATTTCTTACACAGATTTTTTTTTTCCCCAAATGTTCTCAGTGTGAATGAATACACCTACCTAGCTTTTAGAACAATAAACCATCTATTTTCCCTCCCCCACTTCCCCGGATTTTAACCATGATTTCAACCTCCAAAGAGGATTATTATAAGGCATTCACTTAGTAATTACACTTTAGCAAGCTATGGAATTTCATATAGAGATATATTTAGGTTCATTACCCCCTTTATTATGCTGTCAAATTATTTCCAGTATGTTTCAAACCCTAATAAAACGCATTAATTGATATTCTGATGGTTTAAAAGAATGAATGTAGCACTCAAAATGTTAATGAACAACCAGGCAATAACAAAGGTCCAAAGGAGAAATATATAGAATCAATATTAACAAGAACAGCCACTAAAATATTTTATCCAGTTGGGGTTTCACAATATAACAAAGATATGAAGAATTTAGGAAAGATGCAAAAAAGAATTATAACACCAGAAGATAAGAAATTAAAACCTGGGATGAAGAAGAGAACTGTAAAAAAAATAATAATAATAATATGGAAAAATATGCCTAGATATTTCCTTTTTCCAACACATATAATCACATGTAAGATTATGGGAGTAGGGAGTGTTCACTGTTTATTAAATTTCTGTACCTTTCAAAATATAAAATGAACATTTATTACTTTTATAATCATATGAAAATAAAATAAATAACTAGCGAAATTGTTCAGTACTCACAGTTCTTAAGCACTGAAACATTTTACTGAAAGAGATTCTGAAATATCCACCCCTGGAGATTATTAGAAATGGGATAGAGATGGATTAGTTTGGAACAAGTCAGATAAAGCATGCTTAAATGGTGACCCCTACATCTGCCTTCCATTCCATAACATCTATGATTGATCCTAAGTGCTGTTTAAAACAGAAAAATTGCTATTTTTAAGGAAACATAATCTAGCATATAATAGAAATAGATTTTTGTTTGGGGAACTGGTAAGATCCATAAATTCATACCTTACTACATTATTAAATAAATCTTTTTTCTCCTGTTTTCTGATATTTCCCTAGATTTCAGATCATCTTTTCCTTTTCTCCCTTCCAATAAATGTCTCCCTTGAGGAAATTCAGAAAAAAAAATCCTGATAAAACCACAACAATTGGTTATTTAATGCAAATCTCTATAATATACGAGTACAACCAGAGAACAGATAAATGGTCTTAGCCATACATTAGCTTAAATTTATAAAACACTATGCATAAGAAAAAATATCATAAGCCAAAGAAATCAAAGATTCCTCAACATCTCCAAACCACTCCTGAATGGAGATAGACACAAGAACGAAAAACGAAGTTCTAGTACTTATATAGGTTAAATATTTTGAAATTGTTGATAGTGGACTGTTTTGACATAAATAAATGTCAATTTCATGTGCTTCAATGTAAGGCATGCTTATTTACAAAAATCACAAAAGGAATTATCATTATACAATATCATATTTCACAAAATAAATAGCTTTAAGATAAACACTATTCAGATGTGAAATGGGAAATTTCTGTTTGACTCCTTTTAGCTTTTTTGATTTGGAAATTTTGTGTTGTCTTTTCTATAAGTATGTTAACCAAAACTTGCTCTCTGATAAATGCTGTAAAAAAAATCATTAAAGAAAGAGAATAGAAACAATTTTATGATGGATACAGATAGATATAAAAAAATTGTGTTGAAAATTAAATAAACCAGGCAAAACGTAGTTTTCATCAATAGGTAACTTACACATCACATGACATAATTTTAGTTTCAAATTCCAAGTGAACCTCTGTTAAGTGTCACTTTTCTAGTTATTTTCAGGTCTCTCATATTACTAGTGCAAGTATTTATTGATCAAAACATAGTAATACATGTATGCATTTGTGTAAGGATATCATTCAACTATTTTTGCTGCATTTCTTTATTTCATATGTATGTATTGAAGTTTCTAGCTTTAGATGATAAAATCCCCAAACCAGAGCACTGTAGGTATTTCTCTCAAGATCAACAGAACCGACCCCAAAATCATTAGGTAACAAATAAATTTTGAGAAATATTTTAGAAAATTTCTTAAAATTTTAAGATTTAAACAAGATATTCTAAATGAAAGCTCTGGGAAAGTGATGGGAAGATATATTATTAATTCAGTGAATATTTAAGGTATTTTAAATATACAACAGAATCCCCCCTACGTGGCAGGCAATATTTATATTGTTATTTTACCTTTGATTCATAAGGAAGTACACACTATCCTCTACTTTGTAAGAAATTAAAAGTCTTCAGTCAAAGTAATAGGCTAGAGGGCAGTCCCACGGGGCTTGTAAATTCACATATTGAGGGGAGCTTGCTTTATTTATAGAGAGAGTACTTCCACCTCATCTATCACAAGGGAGTCTGATTTCAGTTACACTTGATCAGGTTCCTGTATCAATTGTTCTTTCTTCCAAAAGTATCTCAGAACATCTTGGCAAGATTTATACAACAAATCAGTCCCTGCCAGCAATTCTCAAACGGAAGTCACAAAGCCATTTGTTGATGTTTAAATCTCCAAAAGCTCAGGGCCAATGGGACACTAAATGAAACCAGGGAAAGGGGATATTGACACATCCCTCTATTTCTCTACAACTCACCTTTATGACTAAGTTGGGACACTCTATAGCATTCCTTTTGATTGTCAGCCTCTGTTACATTTTCTGTTTTTTTCACGTGTGTAAAAACAAAACAAAACTCCCATTCTGCCTGTTCTAAATCACTCATTCTGATTTCACGCCTTTTTTTCGCACTATTTTTATTCATGACACCTTGATACATCCAAATTCTTCCCCCCTATAGAAATGCTGAAATCAGTGTCTTTCACCAATTACAATAGGGCAGGAGATGATGCCCAGTCTTTGCTACCAAGCCAGAAATAAGGAAACTACCTAATCTAACGTGCCTCAGATCCACCCTCACACGCACGTGTGAGAGAGAGAGGGGAAGGAGGAGGAGAAGGAGGAGGAGGAGGAGGGGAAGAAGCAGAGGAAGAGGAAGAAGAAGAAAGGGAGGAGGAAGAAAAACAAGAAGAAAGAGGAGGAGGATGAAGAAGGAGAAGAAAGAGGAGGAAAAAGGAAGAGGGAGGGAGGAAGGGAAGGAAGGAAAGAAGGAAGGAAGGAAGAAGGAGAGAAAGAAGGAAGGAAGAATGAAGGAAGGAGGAAGGATGAAGGAAGGAAGGAAATCTATAGGCAGATTCTTACCTATTTGTCTGTTGTATATCCAAAGAGGTCTAAATTAATCACCTGAGACTCCTTTATATGAAGCATGAAGACTTTACGTGAAGTCATGTAAAATTATGTAATAACAACCACAACAATCAAGCAAATCATAAAACATGAAAACTCTGTAGCCACTACAAGACCAATTCAATGCAGACCTTCTATTTATCTCTTGCCTAAGTGAATACTGAATATACAATTTATGCCAAGTTGCAAAGCCTTTGAAAGATTCCTTAGCTTCCAGCCTTCTCTTTCCGTGTCCTTCCTCCTTTCCTGATACTGCAGCCCTCAAGGACCCCAATGTCCTCTTGCTCTTTTACTCTCTCCTGACCTTCCAGCATCAATTTATACATGAGGGCATGGCAAATTTATAAAATGAACTTCATTCACAATAAGATGTTTCATGAGCCAGACATTTGTCATTGGAGCCTCTTAATTTCACTCACAAAGAGGAAGGGTTGTTGGTTTGTTTGTCTCTGCTCCTCATCTTTCTTTGAAAAAATTCTGGCC
The DNA here is from genome assembly GCF_057802395.1 of Ceratotherium simum simum. Lineage (NCBI taxonomy): Eukaryota > Metazoa > Chordata > Mammalia > Perissodactyla > Rhinocerotidae > Ceratotherium > Ceratotherium simum. The sequence goes on from NC_141911.1 coordinate 60,665,057, forward strand.
AGTCTCAGGCTAGGAAGGTGAGGATGATCACCCTTAGCTGGGCTGAACACACAAAACCAAAAAGTTTATAATTTAAAACAGTGTTTCTCAAACTACAAATTGTTTGAATGAGAATTACCTGGAATCTTTGTGAAAATGCAGATCCCTGAGCCTCATCCCATATCCAGTGAATCCCAATATCCCCACTGGAACCGTCTAAGAACCTCCACATTGTCCAAAGGTGCAGCGGATGCTCACACAGCTGAACACTGAGAACTACTACTTGACGGTGACTATTCAATCTTTATCCATACAAATAAGCCATGTCACAGCAGAAGGCATTTTTTTCTTAAAAAACTAAATAGTTTTAGAAAAAACTATTTTTTCTAAAATAAACTTTTCCTAAGATACATGCTTAATTTTTCTTCAGTATGCTATTTCTATGTGTTATTTTCTGCAGTGTACTATTTAGTGTAGCAAAATTGTTACAACGATCTTCTTTAAATTAAAAAAAAAGCCCCCACTGGGCTGGTTTTACAACTAAAGATGATGTCACTGACATCTTTTTCAGCATCTCTGATCTCAACATGTAATGGAAATTAAATTAATGAAAACAAAGGCCATCAAAGGGATTATAAATTAATTTTCTCCTCACTCAAATGAACAGCAGGAGAAAACATTTTTTTATGATTAAAAAATGACATCATGCTGTCTTCTACAAAATAACATCCTCCAAATTACTTCTATTTAATTTTTTAACTTAGTCCTTCATTTTTAAAACTATAATAGATTATTTCAAAGAGTTTTTTCTTTTTTCAAAAAAACAAAGTTAAATATTGTTGGTTACATCTTCCTGTGCTTAAAGTTGGAGGAATTAGTGGGTTATGTGACTTTCTGCTGTAACATTCTTTCAATTTTAGTGTAGATGACTTTATCAAAATTAACACTTTAATTTAAAGGAAAAAGCTAGCATTAAAGGGGCAAGCAAGTATTTAGCGAATGTTTACGTCCATCGGATCACACATGGGCTTCTAATTCTGCTGGTTGATTGGGAAACCGCACTCACACACACACACACAACTCCTGTTATACAAACTTGAAGAGAGTTAAAATTTCCAAATTGTTCTTACTACATTCTCTAATCATTTGTAAAGTGTAAAATTTGTGGTTATGACGCTGTGAGTGTGTGTGCGTGATTGTGTGCGAGAGCGAGGAGAGAGGAGAAAAAAGAGGAGAGAGTTGAAGAGGAGAAATAAATGCATCTCTTTTTTTCTCAAAGAAAGAAAATGTATCAAAATTTATACACTGAAAGTACTATCATCTCCTCATTCTATGAATGGTCAAAACCAAACTCATCTTTTTTTCTTGAACATAATAAAGTGTGGACGATGGTGTACCTCAGAGCCATCCAGGCTGCTTAAGTCCAGGAAGGGGGCCTGTAGAGAATCTGCCCGTATGTTATTAGGGGAGCTGCTCCCTGTGCTCTGGCGTGTTTTCATAGCTGGGACATAAAGGAAACACACACACAAAGTGCACAAGCAGGGCAAAGCTTGTTTTTAAGGTCGATAAATAATTGTTCTTTTTGGATTATTCCAATGTCAGAGTCTTTGAAACTATCTGCTCTAGCTAAATATTTGCAAACAGTTGATTTCACTCAGACCCAGGTGAGCACAGAAAGGAGCTCCAGAAAGGCTAGGAATCTGTCACTGCTTCAAATCAGTAAGCAATGTTCAGAAGCAGTTTAGCACCAGCCCCAAACCCATATACAGCAAAGGAAAACCCAGAAGCTAACTGGACCCACACTCTTTATAATATAAGGCAATCAAATTGTAAGTGATTATTTATTGTTATTGCTGCAAGGCCTTTAGAATTAACTCAACCCTCCTCATCTCTTCAACAACCCCAAGCATCTTATCAATTATTCTTTCCAGCACTTCCTGTGTTGGAGGTTAAATGTGTGATGGCTAGTCTCCAGTGGGTCCTTAACACTGCCAGTTAATCCTACTATATTTCCTTAATCCATTCACTCTCTCTCTTTCCCATTCATTCAATGATGAATGAGTGCTTCCTAAATTCCAGGTACTGTTCTAAGAACTTTGAACATTGGTCCAGCTACAATTAACACAGACAAAAACCTGTGCCCTTATGGAGTTTATATTCTATCATGAGAAGACAATTTAAAAATAAGCAAATTACATAATACATTAGAAAGTTTAAGTACTATAAAAAATGGAGAAAGGAATACGTGTTTGTTAGGAGGACGTTATTTGCAAATTTTAGTAGGTAGGCCAGGCAAATTTAGAATGTTCAAAATTGAATCTAAATCTTCCCTACCACCAACAACAGAACAACACCACAAATGATCTGCTTCTCCCATCTCAGTTAACAGTGACCACATCCTTCCAGGTTCCTCAGGACAAAAATCCTAGAGTCCTTTATTCTTCTTCCTCTTACTCACTACATCTAATTCATCAGCAAAGCCAGACAGCTCTACCTTCAAAAATATATCTAGATTCCAACCAGTTCTTTTCAATCCCACTACTACCACTCAGATCCAAGTCACCATAATCTCACACCTGGATTATTTATATAGCTTTCCAATTAACATTTCTATTTTGACCCTTGCTCCTCTTTAGTCTATTCTCAATACAGAAGCCAGAGTGGATCTGTAAGTCAGATAATATTTCTCTGTTAAAGGGTAAAATCCAAAGTCCTTTTGATGGTCTATGAGGCTCTACGATATCATGCAACCGAACAACTTTAGTGTTTTCGTGGTACCACTCACCCTTCACTCACAGCACACAAGTCAAATGGACCTCTTTACTGTACTATAACCATGCCTAGCATGCTCCCACCTCAGAACCTATGTATTTGGCACTTTCACACATCTTATAACTTATAACTTATAACTCATTTTAAAGGCCAGCGATGTTAACAAGACCCCACATTTTTACTAAAAGTGGCATCACTTGAAAACATTAACTTATTTTGAGTATCTCCTAAGATGTATGAAAATCAAACAGACCCATCAATTATATTACCTTTATAGATGGACACTAATAATTTTAACAAAAGCAAATTAATCAATCCCAATTTCCTACATCTCATATAAATATTTAAATTTAATTTTAATTCATTAAAGTGATTACTTTGCTTAAAAATGACTAAATTATTATTCTGAAATTTATTCATTTATCCACTTTAGATATTATTTATTTATTGACTTCCATTAACTTGGATGAGGGTTTAATCCTCTTACACCATCAACGGCTACTTCTTCCACTATGTTCCTCCCATTGAGTGATATCAAATTTTTCATTAACTCAATAGTCATTGCTAAGATTATTGTGACTATCTCAATATTGTTCATTACAGAGTCAAGCAGTGTTTCCTTTTTCATTGATTATTTTAATTTTTCCTGGAGAAAATGATTAATTGCTTTTTCACTTTCTTAGAAGTCCTCATATTTATATCTATTACCAATTTGTTAATTTCTCCAATACGTTTGTTAAATACCTACCGATATTATCTGAATGCTCACATAGATCAACGATGTCATTGTTTTGTTTCTTTTTTGTTTTCCTGGGATCTCCTCCCCAAAGCCGTATCCTCCTGCTCCAATTGCGGCGGAATATTTCCTGAGCCTGCCGCTCAGCTGTCGTTCTGAAACCGCTGACAGTCATCACTCTGGTCTTTAGTTCAAAATCTTCATTTTGGAATCTCCTGTTTTCTTGATCCCTTATCTTCCACTTTCTTGAGTAATCATTTTGCTGGAGTCCATCCTTCAACAGCTTCCTCAGTTAAAATACAATGGAAGATTGAGTCCTCGCTTGCGTTTGCTCTATTCATATACTTGATTTAGCATTTCGCTAGGAAGAGAATTAAAAAATGAAAACCCTTGACTCTCCAAATTCTGAAGTTATAGCTCCTCTGCCTTCTGTCCTCTAGATGAAGCTGTTGAGATCCTCCATGCCATATAATTTTCTATTCTTTGTACACTGCTTGACTTTTTATTTTGTAACTTTCAGTAGATACTTTATTCTGTGTTCTAAAATTTCACAATTATGTGCCTCGATTTGGTTTGCTATTATTATTATTATTTATTTCACATCATGAGGTTTTCCAAGGGCCCTTTAATCTGAAGAATCAAATCCTTCATTTCTGAATTTTTTTTTTCTATTTTGTTTGATCATTTATTCTCTGTTTTCTTTGGTCTTGCTCACTGAAATTTCTGTCAATCTGTTAGATTTCCTGGTCTGACCTTTTAGTTTTCTTATATTTTCTCTTCTATTTTCTACCTCTTTTTCTTTCTTGTTCATTTTTCTGGGAAAATATCTACATTATTTTGCAAAATTTCTGGCACTCATTTTTAATTTTCAAAGGTTTTTTTCTCATAATATTTCATTTTCATAAATTTGGATCTTGATTTATAGATAAAATATCTTCTCATGAGTCTGGGGACATTATTTCAAGGGTTTTTTAAAGTTTTTTGTTTTCTACTGCCTATCTTTTCCTTTTTTACCTCAGATCTAATTTTCTATTTGTTTGTTTTGGTCTCTTTGTCTTGATTGGGGTGTCCCAAGAATATGTGGTTATCCTTGGCTGACCATTCATATTTAAAAGTAAAGTATTAAAAAATCTGACTGGAAGTTCTATGTCTGGAGGTGGTGATTGTTAATTTGAGGCCTCACCATAAGGTCCTCATGTGGCAAGCCATTTTTTCCTTTCTCGACTTCAGGGATCCTTCTATGCCAGTATCTAAAGATTGCTTGTGGCCATCCAGAGAAGAGGCTGACTTTCTCTTACCCTGGGGGACATAGACCTTATTGTCTGCTGACGTTCTGGAATTTGAATAGTAGGAAAAGGGCTGATGCTCCCACCTTGCAGATTGCCTCTTGATTTCCGTTTTTAGAGATGTCACTCACACCTGTGACTAAAGTTTCCTAACCAGCCAATCTGATGATAGTCACTCACTATCACATCACACTATTTTTAATCCTCCGCGTAATTCTTGTCACTGTCTGATATTTTTCTGGTTTACTTACTGTTTATTTTATCTGTATCCCCTTCTAGAATGAGACCTGAGTCTTTGTTGTCTTGTTCACTGCCTAGTACACAGTAGGTAACTAACAAATACCCATTGAATGAATAAATGAATATAAGAGTGAATGGGATCTGAATGCCCTACTAGTAAATTTCTCCAAAGAAGAAAATGCAGGCTGGGGGAGGGTTGGAGGCGAGAACAGAATTGCATAACTCTCCAGTTGGATCTTCTGTCTCCTTCACTCCAAACACAGTTTTTAAAACCAATGCCTGTATTTTTAGCCCAGCATCACAACCACACTGTCTGGGAGTTTTGTGCCCCCCAATCTGAGCCTTCCTTGGTCCTCTGTGCACAAATTAGTGGCTTCTCATGGTTATCCACTCTACACTGCTAGCTCAGCTACCACTCCTCTACCAGCCTTGTTCACTGCTATTCTCTTAGTCTCAAGGAGTTTATACTTCTTTTATCCCTTTTATGTTATTAAGTGGGAGAAAGACAGATGATCTAATAACCGAGGTCTCTCCGTCATGTTTACCTGAAACCTGACTATTTTCATATGGAAACTGAGTGTGTTATTTTCCTTTCTTTCCCTTGCCTCAGGATAAAGAGTGATTCTTTTCCCATTTATTCACCTTTCTATATTCAGAATGATTTTTTTTTTTTTGTGAGGAAGATGAGACCTGAGCTAACATCTGATGCCAATCCTCCTCTTTTTGCTGCAGAAGATTGGCCCTGTGCTAACATCCGTGCCCATCATCCTCTACTTTATTTGGAGTGCCACCACAGCATGGCTTGACAAGCGGTACATCAGTGAGCGCCCAGGATCCAAACCTGCGAACCTCAGGCTGTCGAAGCAGAGCTCGCGCACTTAACTGCTGCGCCACCAGCCGTCCCCCAGAATGATCTTTTAAAATTGTAACTATGATTGCTGCAAACTCTTTGTCCTCTTAAAACACTTCAATAACTTTGCATTGCTTTTAGAATAAGTGCAAAAATTCTCCACATAAAGCAGTCCTGCATTGTCTAGCCTGTCTCTCTGGTCTCAGCTCTCTCAGTCCAGTACAGCTGAACCGGGCCTTCTTTAGGAGCTCACATGACCGTCTCTCCTTTGCCATAAGACCTCCTGCATGCACTTTTAGCCCTACCTCAAGGTCATGTCCTCGGATATCCCTCCCTGACCTCCCAGACTAGGTAAACTCTCTCTCTATCACAGTCTTTCATTGAACTGTTATGTTTTAAGTGAAATAGCACCTTCATGGCTGTAGTTGATTTTTAGTTGTGCATTTCATTACAACTAGTGAGACAGAGAAATGTTAACCCATGAAGGAATTAATGTATGCCCCCAGCCTAGCCCGACACTCGGCATGATTAGGTTCCCAATAAATATTTTCTGAATGAATAAATGAATAAACGCCATCAAGCACAAAGTGCTATGAAAAGACAGGAGGCAAGCCCATACAGAGCAGAGAGATCTTTGTCCTTTCAATCGTTACGTTGTTTATTAGCCTCCAGTGTGATTACACATCCTGCCCCAGCCTTGGCCTGTGGGAGAATTTGGTAGCTTTATACACAGTGTTAGCAAGGACTGATATTTTTTTCTTGATATTCACTCTCCTTAGATTTGATTCAAAATAGGCGCAGGTTTTAAAACTCCACTACTAGATTTTTTCTTTTGTGGGAACCAACAATCAAAGCACACTAACCCTAAATCTTCTGAATTGCTCAGTTCTATCATTTCCACTGTTATATACCATCACATCATTGGTTTCTCAAGAAAAAGCTTATTCTCATGATTTCTGAGAGTTCGAAAAATGGGCCTGGGATGGCCATGGCCATGCCACATATATCATAATAGGGAATTAATTTTCATCATAAAAAAATACAAAATCTACTATCTTATTCCATAATTGGAAACAGAAATCAAATTTGTTCCACTGTATTATAGGAATTCATATCATCATATCAGGCGGTTAACAGTCTCACACTTTGTCTATCAGACTTTGTAAAAAGCACTGATGACAAGAATTTTTATTAAGGTATGAGCTAATTACAACATTAAAAAATGGATCATGATAAGTTGATCTTAGGACAAATATTTAAAAAGCATATATAACTGTGGCATTGAATTAATCATTTTGTGCCTTTGCTATTGTCAGCTATATAAGGAAAATAAGCAAAAGGCACTGGTTTGGCCCTTTTATGAACACTCTTTCTCCTTTATCTCTTCCTTTAGTGATCCGTCCATGAATTAAGCAGATGAACTCCAAGGAAAAGTCAATGGATGCTCTTGAGGCCATCATTTTATGGCAAGTGCTTTTTCTTTTTCCTTACACAGATAAAAATACAGACAAGAGAGTAACTGGAAGGATGTGCAACTATGACATACAACTATCTGCTGAGGCTTTGGGGGGAAAAAAAATGAGGAGGATTGGCAATAGATGTTAGCTCAGAGCCGGTCTTCCTCAGCAAAAAGAGGCGGATTAGCATGGATGTTAGCTCAGGGCTGATCTTCCTCACAAAAAAAAACAAAAAAACAAAAAAATACAGACAAGAGAAATAGTCCTTAGGTTTGAAATTTCCTCTTTGAAGAAGGTCATTTTCATGCAGTGAAGATTTTGGATGGTCAAGTATTTACTACGATATGAAATGATTGTACAAAATAGAGCCAAGAAGGAAAAAAAGCTAACTTTGATTAGTAAACCTGTAGAAAGGGCTCTTGTTTTCTTGTTTTCTGTTTATTATCTGTTGTTTTCTAAGGAAGAAATGAGATGAACAGAGAAGTGAACTTGTTGTAGGAAGTGTCTGTTTTTAGCTACTTACCTGGTTTTTCATTGCTAATTTATTTTTTAAGTTAACAGAGACATGCCTGTGGTGATTATCTCCAGAATTTTTCCTGAATTACATGGCAATCTTTCTTAGACCTTGACTTGAAGATATTAATGTGTAACTTGTCTTAAGTGTTAGTCTGAGGTTCATACTTTGCCTGTTCCATTAGTACATAGTAATGCTATTCTTTCATGAGACAGAAATCTTGAGTCCATTACAAGACACATGCTTAATAAATTAATAATAGGATCCCTTGAGAATAATACTCAGTGCTGAAGCTTTATATTTTAATAATGTAAATCATGTACTTGGCATGCTTGCATGTAATCAGCGTGTAATGAGATAAGAAAAGAACAAATGCTTAATCTGAGAGCTCAGATAAACTATGTTTGGTTTGTGAGTTTTATGTTATAGTTAAATTGGAACATAGTTCTTGAGTTCACTAGGGACTTGCAGGCCACTCCATCATTTTCTCTTGCCATCTGACATCTTAAAGGAAAAATAACGTGGAGATGAAAGAAATTACTCCACGGAAAACTCCAAGGTGAGTATCGAATGCTGTCAACTCTCAAGGAAGGTGAAATGTTATTTCTATGTGGAGTTTTCTGATAGAATTCTGCCTTTCTAGGAGCACAGCACTTGATCAAGTAAGGTGACTGTTGGTCTGCTCTTGCAGTGATATTTTACCCAAATGCAGTGCATCTTGAGAAAACTAATTAACTTTGACTTCACTGCATCTATCCCCAGAAGACTCAGCTCTCTTGTTGTTTGGGTAGAATAATTAAGGAAAATAAAATTTCCCCAAAGAGAAGAACTTTTAGTTCCATTACTGTAAAACATAGAAATGAAATAAATTGTTACCTTGGAAAGAAATGAACTGCAAACTCTTTCCATCTGTTTATTTAGGAAGGAAGACAAGTTACCTCATCCTCACCGCCATAGACAATTAGCTCTTTTGTTCTGGCTTCTGCAGAGGACTGCTCATCTGTCAACAGCTTCACACACAAGGCCTGGCTATGCCTATCCTTGCCAAATGATGGGCAAGTTAAGTACGACGCCCAAAGTTGTAGACAGTAGTGAGCTAGTGTCAACTAACCAGGCAGCTTTGGTACATGTTTAACTGCTGCCCAGTGGAAGACATGCGAAGTAAACCTCTGGGGCAAGACCCAATCTCTGAATCTCCAGCTCAAAGCTTGAAATGTCATCCCCTATCAATCAGCTGTTCGAGATCACAGAGTATTCTGTTAGCTGTCCTTGTGGAATTGGCTAGAGATTGACAACTACTTGAAGAAATCAGAGCTTATCACACATTCCATCAACATCACTTTTGCAAGTGAGATAACCAGTGGATAAACTCTGTCATGGGTGGCCAAAGTCTTGTTAATTGGACAGAGCACTTAGATGTTGGGTGGAAGATAAGTAGTTTTTCTAAATTAGAAGCAGTTTCATAAAATTAAAGTCGACTTTGTAAAAACCTTTGAAAAGTTCTAATCTCTTTTCACCAAGTTCTATGAATTGCAGGACTTTGTGGAATTGTTAAGTTAAGATAATAGGAAAGGTTTGTGAACCTGATGTCTTTGATTTACTTTTTAGGTTTTGAGTAAAGTTTATACAAAACAAACCCACCACCCACATTCGGAATGATTGACAAAAGTGAAATACAGGAAACAGAGATTTCTGAAGGATAAAACAATTACCCTGCATGTTTCAAAAACACTAAAATTTTTTTTAATTGTTAAGCATTTTTATTTGAGACTGGGAATAACTTGTGATGATCAGTTTTTACTTGACGACAGATAGCAGGTTAGCAATTTTTGTGTCCACAAACGTCTCGAAGCTCTTGAAGAAAGATGTGAGATCTCCACCTGGTAGCTTAGAGTTTCACAATTTTGGTCAAATCACAATACATGAGAATAAATGTGGTGCTTTTGATACTGCTCCTTGTGGTCGGATTACAAGAAAGGCTGGCATTAAAATTCTGTTTGATCCACATGTCAGCTCTTCCTTCACAGCTTAAACATGAAACAAGTTTTCAACCTTCAAAGAATCGAACAAAAACATCATATGTCTTTGACATTTCATGCTCAACAGACAATGTTTTCTGTTCTTAATTTTGGCAACATTTTGTTATTTGAGGCACGCACTCATGGGACCACATTCTTTTGTTTTGGCTTACAAAACCAAAAGACCCAATTAATTAATATAAAAGATAAAATAAAAATCAACGCTGGCAATACATAACTTAAGCACAGTTACAGGATAGTTAACATCCAAAGACAAAAATTGAAGAAAATTCATGCTAGTTTTTGGCTATCTGCCTCCTTGGGAGATGTGGCAGGGAATCTAACACATTCCAAATATATTCTTTCATTCAAGGATTTAAATTTAAGCTCTGGGCTCTCAGGCAAAATGTTTCAAAGGAATTTTCCTGTGGAATCTGGAGTGAGCTTCATCTCACTGTTTGCTGGGTGTTTAACCAGTTGCACAGGGCGCAGTGGCAGATACAGCGGTGCTATGTCAACAATGCCGTACGCTAGCTGAGGGAGTATGTGTTGTCCCAGGACTTTTCCCTCACTTACAGAGGACACAGTCTATGCTCTGTCACCTCAGGATAGAGTCATTAAAGCAGTGTGCAGACAGTAGGGGTAACATACAGTCAATTTTTAGTTTCTGAATTTCAAAATTGACTTTGGAAATACATAGTGGGGCAATAGTTTTAAAGAAAAAGTTTTTGAACCTCAAAAGGCCAGATGTTGAAGGAATCAAAGCGTAAAGTTAATGCCACAAAGAACATATTCGGAAGACTGCACGAGCTATAAGAACAAAATTTTGCTGCTACAGTGATTTAAAAAAATCCTTCTGAACTGGAGGTGAAGCTGAACTTAAAAACAATGAAATGTGAGAGAGTGATGTTGGCTCTGAGAAGAGGTGAGCATGGGCAACAGAAACCCTTACAGGTTGGGGTCCAAAAATAGTGCGGACTTTGTTCCTTACTTCCAGGTATGAGCCCCTGGAGGTGGCAGCCTTGCAGGATTCCCACCCCACTACAGTATGCAAGCTTTAGCATGGAGATGGCCACATGGATGGCAGTCCTGGAGACAGAAATGTTGAGTTTCTCATGACCTCAGTGTAGTGTAGTAGAACAGTTCAACATTTTACAAGCTCCCAAAAGGATGTGGAATTTAGATGAGAAAGAGCTGGTGAACTTGAAGAGGCCTCAGGGTGCAGATGAAGGGGATGTAGAAACAAACAAAAGTGTCACTACAAATGAGATAGGAAATTGGCTGTGCAGTGTGTCATCACGGAGGGGTGACAGTGACCATGGACTGTCATTAGACCATGGACCATGACATTTCAACAGACGCAGGCATGGATAGCTGCCCCATGAGGGCCAGGCACTGCCCATAGTGCTTTGCTTTAGTGCTATGTCATCCTCCAGAATTTAGATACAGCCTGGGAGCAAGGGGCGAGGGAAAATCTTGAACTGGTCAAGACTGAGTGTTCAAGGCCCATAGAAAGGATTTTGAGGTATCAAGAAAGTTCAGTTGAGTTCTAAAATTGACGTTTTTGCACACCCGTGTTTATGGCCTCAAATCTCATACTCACTTTATGTATGTAAGACTAACTTGAGTAGATCAACTGCTGTCTAACTTGATACACGAAACAGTCCCGTTAAGTTTCAAGATTACAGAGAAAAAGAAAAAGGCTGACGCTTGAGGAAGGAAGTCGTGCTATTTCCAGTTATGTAATGTGAAGTCTTTACCATAATTCGTTACTTCACATATCCATATTTGCTCATCTAACACAGAATTTATCAATCCATGGCCCCAGACCAAATGTGGCCCACTGGCTGCCTATTTCATTACAGTTCGCCAGTTAGAATTGTTTTAACATTTCCAAATGGTTGAAAACAAATATTTTGTGGCATTTGAACATCATATACAATTCAAATTTCGATGTCCCAAAATAAAATTTTATTAGGACAGAGCCACATCTATTTGTTTATGTAAAGTAGCTTTTGCATTACAGTAGCAAATTTAAGTAAACAGACTATATGACTCACACAGCCCCAAATATTTACCATCTTTTCATTTACAAAATAAATTTGACAACCCCAGATCTAGTAGCAAACTTTCAGTTTGAACAGACACAGAACTCAGAATGCGCCTTCCAACTCATCAAATATGTTTGTTAGAGTTCCCCAGCAGTGGTTTATTAAGTTAATTAAGCTCATGCTTAATTTGAGTACATTACTGTATGTGAAGGTCTAAGAAGCAGAGTCCGATACACAGTAATCCAAGTGATAGCCGATCTTCTCATTCATGACCTTGCATAATTTGAAATTGTACCTTGAGCTGCGCTAGGATTTACTTCTACGGTTTCAATAGTATTATTTAATTTTTTTAAACTGAAGGGTCAAGTTTCTAAGCAATATGTATGTCAGTTAAAGTAAAAGTCACCCCTACTTTACAAGTCAAACCACTAAATGTCAATCATCAGGTCATTTTTACTCTGAAATATGGACTTAAATTATGAAGAAATGTCAGTACTGTTCCACAATAAGTAATAGAGAAATGCTTTGAGTTTTTGTTTCTAATAGATAATAACGGTAGCAGTAGTTAGCATTTATTGCATGACTTCTAAGTATTAAGCAATGTAAATGCATAGTTTCACATAATTCTAACAACACTCTCACAAGGTAGTGCCATCCCCAGTCTATAAATGAGAACACGGGGGCTCAGGGAGACAAAGGAACTTGTTTCTGGCTGTCATTCAGAAGTGGGAGCCCAGACCCAAAAACTAGTCTAAATCTGCTCTCTCCCCAGTAAACTGTATTGCTTTTTCTTTACAATTTCTAGCTTCACATATTATTTGTTCCCCTACTTGGTCTTCTTTTTGACAAAAACTCCCAATAACAAGCTAATTAAGGAGAGCCAGAAGTCCAGTTGGTGACCGGAAGCAAATGTAATTCTGTAAGCCAAGACTTTGTTGGTAATGAAGCTCACATTCTTATCCCCTTCAGTGTCTTCTCTGTACCAACTGCTTCCTATGGGCAGCGGCAGCAGCTGGGTTGTCCATTGACTTTCTGTGATGACAGTTTGGAATATAGCAAATATGCACTTACTCTGATTTTCCTGAGACATCTAGACACAAATTTCTTGACCTTTGCTTGCAGAGATGGTGCCACCACTGTGTTTCTTCCAAAAGGACAGCTTGACTGAAAAAAATTAATGAGTCCTCGTATCCCTTGACTTCAACAGCTAAACTGGCTACTCTCTGCTGGACACTTTGGTTTTTATAATCCCACGTCTTTGATCCCCATGCGGGCGTATTCTGGGCATGATGGGCTTCAATGGTTTCTTTAAAAGTCCACTACTTAAAAACTGAAGATAACACAATAGTTTCAACCTACTTTTCCAAATTATCCAATTTATTAGCCCATCTGAAAGTATATTCAACTGATAATTATTTTCTTCCCTCACTCAGACCTCCCCAAATTGAGTTTGCCAGTCTCTGGTGGTGTGTTTGGGACTTTTCTCTCTGCCAAATTGAGATATTTTTAAAAGTGTTGATTAATAACCACCCTCATGTTTGAGGTTTTATAACACCTCACATATTATTGATGCTTTATGAAGCTTTCTTGGCAGCTTTGGATTATTTTTTATAGTCTTTCCAAATATGTTTAGAAAAACAATTTGATTTAGTTAGGCATAAGTTTGAACAATGAGCAAATGTTGTGTGCAAAACAGGTAGAGAATGAAGAGGATATCACCGCTGTTCTGAGGGAGCTTTACTAGTCAGAGTGGTACCAAGGAGGAGATGAAACAAGACTCAGTACTTGCCCTCAAGTATTTTGGGTATGTGAGTTGAATTGTGTCCCCTCCCAAAAAAGATATGTTAAAATCCTAACCCTTGGTTCCTGGGAATGTGATCTTATTTGGAACTAGGGGCTTTACAGATGTAATCAAGGTAAGAGGAAGTCGTTAGAGTGAACACTAACCCAGTATGACTGAGGTCCTTACGCGAAGAGGGACATTTGAGCACACGCACAGGGAGAAGGCCAGGTGACGATAGAGACACACAGAGAAGAGAACACTGTGTGAAGACGGAGGCATATACTGGAGTGATGCTGCCACAAGCCAAGGAACTCCTGGAGCTACGAGAAGCTGGAAGAGGCAAGAAAGGATCCTCCCTTAGAGGCTTCTCAGGGAGCAAGACCCTGCTGACATCCTGATTTTGGACTTCTAGCCTCCAGAAATGTGGAAGAATAAGTTTCTGCTGTTGTAAGACACCCAGTTTGTGGTACTTTGTTATGGCAGTCCTAGGAAGCTAATACTGTGGATATATAAGTCCTATACACAAATGACCGTGGTAAAAAGTGAGTGCTCAGAGTCCTAAAAGTGGTATAAAATGTGAGGAAGACCCAGAATTGGGAATAAGGAAAAGTTTCCTGGTGCAAAGACACAAGATCTAGACATGTAGGAAAGATAAGATTCAGATGTCTGGAAATGGGGTGCAGGGCACTCTAGATGGAAGGAATTTCAATTATGTGAATGTTGGACAACAAAGAAGGAAGCATAGTATGATAAGGGAAAAAGAGAACTGAATGGGTAAGCTAGAAGAAAGTTTGGGACTGCAGAGCTTCCTCAATTTACAATGGGGTTACGTCCGGATAAACCCATGCTAAGTTGAAAACATTGTAAGTCAAAAATGCGTTTAATACACCTGACCTACGGAACATCATAGCTTAGCCTAGCCTACCTTAAACATGCTCAGAACACTTACACTAGCCTACAGTGGGCAGAATCACTAACACAAAGCCTATTTTATTAAAAAGTGCTGAATATCTCATGTAATTTATTGAATACTATACTGAGAGTGACCAACAGAATGACTGGGTGAGTACAGAATGGTTAAGTGTATGGGTTGCTTACTCTCATGATCGCGGGGCTGACTGGGAGCTGTAGCTGCCGCTGCCCAGCATCACAAGAGAGGATTCTACTGCATGTCGCTGGCCACGGAAAAGCTCAAAACTCAAAATTTGAAGTACGATTTCTACTCAATGCATATCACTTTCGCACCATTGTAAAGTCGAAAAATTCTAAGTGGAAACATCATAAATCAGGGACCATCTGTAGATGGTTAGCGAGGGTTTGAATGCCAGACTGAGGATTTTGCTCTTAGGGAATAAGGAAACCATTACAGGCTTTTGCGGAGGTGAGTGACAATACTGGGGCTCTGTTTTAAGAAAAATACCTAATCACTTATTTGTAGGACAGGTTGAGGAGGAGAAAGATTTAGAGGCAAAGAGACCAGCTAGTAAGCTATTACAGTAGGCCAGGTTGCAGGCAATGAGGAATTGATCTAGGGTAGTGGTAATGATAATTGAAAGGGAAAGAAATATGGATGAGGGTCATATCACAGAGGTCCGGTGGATGTCACTGGACTACTAACTTGGACTTGGGAGATGAGATGTAGACAGGAGTTACATCTGTCGTATCTTGCCACAATAATCCTGTGTAACCAACCTCAGTGACATACAACAATAAACATTTATTTTTGCTCATGTGTTTATGGGTTGGCTGGACAGGTCAGCTATTGGAGCTGGGCTGGTGGAGGGGAAGGGGCATTGACTCAGGCATCTGCTGTTCTTGACCAGGCTCCCTCATACATCTGGGGCCTGAGCTGGGACAGCAGGGCTGACTCGACTCTCTCTACTCTCTCACCCTCTGGCAGGCTGGTGCGGGTACGTCCTCATGGTAAAGGCAAAGAAGCAAGAATGTGAGCAGAAATGTGCAGCATGATTTTCGGACCCTATTTGCATCATATCTGGTCTCATTGGCCAAAGAAAATCACAGGATGAAGCCCAGTCAGAGTGGGAGGGTACTACAAAGTTACAGAGCAAAGGGTCCATACCATACAGGGAGGCCATTAGCTGGAGTCGTTAATGCAGTCCGTCTACTACAGGAGTTTAATATGATTTCAAAGTTTTATGGGAGGAATAAGTAAACTGTTACCCTAGTAAAGTCCTAGTTTTCCTTCCAAATTCAATTCAAGCATCACTTCTTCTGTAAAATCTTGCCTATAGTTCCTCTGGGCTCTCATTTCTTCTTTTACATATTTCCATTACTTAAATGATCAGGCATTATGCTTGTCTGTTTTTGTGTCTGCCTCTTTATACTTAGCTGTGTCTCCCTGAGGGCACAGACCATACTGTTCTCCAGTCTCAAGGTCTGTGTTCAAGTACCAGCTCCACACCTCATCAGCAAGTTCCTCTCTGCGTGTCTCTATCTGTAGACAGGGCTACAAGCAATGCCAACCACTGGGTTTTTGGGAGAGTAATATGAAGTAATGTGTGAAAAGCCCAAGAAACGTTAAAAATTATCATGATTACATGTCTTTATTTTTACTTTATTTTTGCTCTGTGTGGTGCTTAACACATAAAAGACATTTTTTAAAAGTCTTTTGAATAAATGAATGAATGAACAAACAGGTGAAATATAAGGGAAGAAGCAGGAGTTACTGAACATATATTTGTACATTTATGTATTTGCATGGGTATATTTATGCCCCGTGTCAGCATTGCTTATAACTAGATGAAGTTAATTAAGAGAAATACAACTAACAATGGCCTGCCAGGAATAAAAAAATTTAATACAGTACAGGAATTGCTGAGGTGTCAGAATCATGTGTCAAAAAGCAGTAGCTGGGGCTGGCCCAGTGAGGTAGTGGTTAAGTTCATGTGCTCCACTTTGGCAGCCTGGGGTTTGCTGGCTCGGATCCCGGGCATGGACCTATGCACTGCTCATTAAGCCATGCTGTGGCGGCATCCCATATACAAAATAGAGGAAGAGGGGCACAGATGTTAGCTCAGAGCTAATCTTCCTCAGCAAAAAGAGGAAGATTGGCAATGGATGTTAGCTTAGGGCCGATCTTCCTTACCAAAAAAAAAAAAACATTAGCTAGAAGAAAAAATAAATAAATAAATCTAGTTAGCAGTATCCAGGGAAAGAGCTCTGGGAGGATGGGAAGCCATACTGTCCTTTCATACTCTTCCTATTTTAGAATAGGATTCCTATCAGAGTTAAATGTGAGCATTTTGAGAATCCAGAATTACAGAAAGTTGAAGTTGGATAGGAACTTAAAGATTCCCTTCATTTCTCTGATGAACAGTGTTAGAAAGGCCAGGTGATTTGCCCAAGAGCATGAAGAGGGAGAGCCAGGTAGGACTGTGCTGGCTCACTGTTGTAAGGCCAGCACCGAGAACTACCTGACATTCAGGAAGTACTTACCCAGAGAAGAACTAAATAAAGAAATGATTGATTGAAACTCATGGATTCTGACTCATAGCACAAACATGAAATATAATGTGTTGTTTTCTATTTTGCTTGAGGAGTTATAGAAAATATGTACTATGCCATCTTTTTAAACAATAAGAGATTGTTTTTATTTCTCTTGCTCCATATTTATCTTAATAATGATCTAGGAAAGAAACTAAAACAGAAAAGTGCAAAAGTGAATTCAAGAACAATTGGTGCTGCAGAAAAAGATCATTTTAAGTGAGTCCACCTAAATTGGGGATGGAGAATTTTACATTACATCATGAAAAGAGATCAATTAGCCTTTAGTCTTGAAAATTAAAACTATGAATTATGAAAATAAGTTAATTTAATTTGTATCTTTAAAATTCATGTTATGCTTGCAATTTTTCACTAATTTTTAGAACAAATCAAGTGTTCACTGATTTGTGTAAGAAATATTTCTTCTAAGAAAACTGTATTATGGCACATTTTATTTTTCAAATTTAAATTTCATATCACAGATGCAAAGAGGCTCATTTTTGTTTTCCAGATTCACCTCTTAATCTTCTGGTTCTCAAACCACTCCCTATTGAGGGCCCATCGTGGACCACGTTGCTTCTCTCCTCTGATCTAAGCCACATGATTGACTGTCGATGAGAGTCAAGCAGTTCTCCCAGACCACTTTGGAAATCTTGACTTTCTCTTTGCAATCAGACTGAATTATAGGTTGGATACCATAAGCATCTGATCATCTTCCAGGCACTGGTGGACAAAGATGTTTATTAACACCAGACTGGTGTTACAAAAGAAGGGATATTTAAGTGGGCATTAATTTTATTGGTGCTTAGTCACTAGTTACTATTTTCGTGTTGTGACAATTTGTGCTCCTCGACAAAACATGACTGTCTATCTTCAGGTAAGGATACAGTAAATGGATGATATTATTTGTTTTGAGCACTTGAAACAGATTAATAATTTCAGGGGATGCATTGGTTCTGTCCAAGATATCGGATACGTCACATTCAAATGAAATTTTATGGGAAATATGACTTTTGGAATAATCTTAGAAACTCCTAACTTCAGCTTACCTGCTCCTATCTCCCTCCAACATCGACGAGCACAACTCTCTCAAGTTTATTATTTCTGCCATACCTGACTTCTTCAGATTCACTCATTGAATTGGCATTTTTATGAAAAGTCCCTACTTTTCCAATTAAACCAGGTTTAGAGGCCATGAGAAAAAAAAAGGAGTTAAAGTACATGACATTTCTTCCATCATACCCAAAGAACAAAGGTTTTTCCAACCATCTTCATTGCTGATTTCACTTTCTGAAGGTCTGAAAGTGATCTCACTAACAGACATGTATTCATTGAGACTACCTTTTTGGGCTAGACAAAAGTTATACTATTATCCTAGTATAAGTAGTTTTTGCTAAATATATAAAATCATGTATGTTATCTTCCTGCTTTAAGCCATAGTTTTAAAATGACAGGCTAACTTCATAATGGTAGGAATTATACACCATCAAATATCTTAAATATCTACCAACTATTTACATATATCGTGATTTAATTTATTATATCCATAACAAGCATAGACTGTAAGTTGAATAAAATAACCTTTCCCCTTTCCTTATGTAACTTATCTGGTTGTATAGCATACAGAAAAAGACAACATTAGAAGAGTCCTGGTTCATGATTTATTCAAACTCTGTGAACCATAATCCTAACAGCTAGAATGCAAAATCCTATGATTATTCTCTATTCAATGCAAGGAAAAAAATATTTTCTGATCAGTCTATTTTACATGAATTCTGATAATACAGTTTCATTTGTCTTTCCATATAAATTTCAACATAAATTTTCTGAAAGTCTTAAAAAATTAGTATATATGCTATAAAAATGGTTGATTCTACACACAATGTCTTTACATCGGCAATAATATTTGATGAGCTTTCCTGTAATTATGAAGAACCAGTCTCTTAATTCAACTTAATTTACTGCAATCCAGCAAATGTTTATTGAGCATCTGCCCTAAGGTAGCAATTATGGAAATTTAAAAGATTATAACATTTATTTGCTCCCTCAATTAGATTATAATCTTGTGGAGGAGATAATGTTTACACATATAAAACTATCACAGACTTAAAAGATGAATTAAAGTTGGCTCAAAATTGTGTGAGCCCTATAGACAGCTACTTGGGTGTCCCCAACTCTGGCATCTCCTTCCTGTTGATATTTGAACACAATAACTTTGCTTTTTATCACATACTATGAAAAACCCAGTAACCACTCCAATAGCTGAGAATTATGGGTGAGGCATTTCCCCTAGCTTCAGGTTTCTGATTCTATTCCCTAACAATTAAACTTGGCATCTCACCTCTGCAGCTGCTGCCCTTGGTCTGCACAGCTTTGCTCCCTACTGGCCGCAGCTCCAATTCCTTCACTCATCCAGAATACCACTGACACAGGACAGAGTTTTCCTAAAGATTTGGGATAGTGGAAGGTGGGGTTTACAGCATAGGACAGACATAAATGTCTACAGTCTTCAGTCCCAGGCATGGATAACATCCCATTGTCCATGCTTCCCTAGAACTATTGACTTAGCTACCTTTTCTCAGACTCTCCTGCCATCTCTTCTCCTCCAGTATTTCCAAGCTTCCTACTCTCTCTTAAGCACAATCTCCAATTATCCATATTTCTACCCTTTAATTTTGAAGAACAGTTTGGCACTCCTTTTGTAATCCATGCTGCAGGGAAACCTTTCTATTCTCAGTCAAGAGCCCATCAAGTTATTTCCCTAAAAAAAGAATCATCTCCCCTTGCACGAAAATGCCACTTGTCTAGTATGTGAAGAGGGTTGTAGTCAGTTCTTGCTTTGAATTAAAATTTTTTAATCTTCATATTATGTGGGCAAGTGAGAATCAGTAAGAGACAGCTCTTTGCAAGTGGAACTTGTCCATCTGGCTTCATGGAGAAAATGGGAATTGGCCAGATCAAAGGGTCATTAGTATTTGAGTAGATTGAAAAGACAAAGATCTTCCTATATAGCAGAGCAAACGAATAAGAGTTGAGATATGGAATTGTGCCTGATTTATGTGGGAGAGAGAGAGGAGAGACTTGACTAGAATTGAGACATGGTGAACAGTAGACTATGAACTCAGAGAAATAGTTTAGTAACCAATTATAGCATAGCTAGAGAATATGGAAAGAATTTAAACTTGGAACAATAGAAAATATGAAATAGAGCCTTTATGGGATTCTTTAACAGAATTGTGACATGGTAAAGAAATATTTAGAGAAGATTAATCTGGGGATGTAACAGAGATGTGTTGAGATAATAAAAGCCTGGAGGCAGAGACGTCAGTTTGTATGATATGGCAGTAATTGTGAGGGGTGACTGAGGGAATGAGCCAGCCTGGTGACACTGGAGGGCACGAGAATGGTGAGAATTGAGAAGTAATGCAAAGGATCCACCAGGCTTAGGCTCAAGGCTGCTAACCAGCAACACTGCCCCAATAGATTTAGTGATGAGCTGGGACAGGGAGGTGAAAAGGAGAGGAGATATTTACCCTCCAAATTGCTGGGGTTGTGCCAAAGCTACAATTTAGTGGTAATTTTCTATATCAGCTGCCTCTCAAGACTTCCCTTTGTACCTCTCAAGACTTATGTGTCACTGTCTGTCAATATAATTATGGATAATTTTAAAATATTTATATATAAAATATATATAATATAAAAATATTTACATTTAAGATTTTCCAAACTATTTTTGTTGTTTTTTATAACAAAGGTAATGAATGTTGATTGAAGAAAATGTATAAAAGGAATATAAAATAAAAACATCAAAGATCCAGCATCTAGAGATATACCCTGCTAATATTCCACCACTAAAAGTACTGTATTTTTTACAGATTAACACATAACACATTAAAGTCAATGTTGCCTTCTGCCTAGTTTGTACTGCTTTTTAAACTATGGCTTCTACAAAAGCTTTTAAAAAAAGACAAGTTCATCAAGCTTCCTGTGTTTGTTTTCCCCATTCACACCAATAAAGAGAAGAGCACTTGATATTACTATTGCCAGGGTGAAATGGTTAAAGAAAGGAAGCTGATAAGACAAAGCAAGTTTCTCAGAAAGAGCCCCATTAACAGAAATGTGGTTCAGACTTTGTGATTCCATTCTTTTTGGCCCATGACATAAACTTTCTCAGAAACTTTGTATTTTCAAATCATTCATATTTAATAAAGATAAGCATTGGAAAAGTACCTGAAGCCAAGAAAGATATCTTGCACTCTGAATTTATTGCACCACAAATATTTGTTTTTCAGGCACTAGTTTTTTAAAGAGAGGTTTTCTTTCTGCCACCTATGGTAGCCAGGAATGAAAAAACATAATAAAATACATTATTTGAAACCAAAGACAACAGAATGTTCTGAGATGTCATTTATTTTGTTAACTCTAGCTGTAGAAAACTCAGCAAATCCTACAGAGAGCTATTCTTTAGAATGGAGAACTATTTTCTGTCCATAAATGATGACATATTTCTAAAAAAGAATGACTTGCCATTATCTCCTTAGGATTCTAAACATAGCTAGAAGTCAATTTTAAACTCTGCTGTAAGTTGTAATGTTTTTAACAGTATAACCACTGCTTTTCTAGTCTTAGATCTGACAATAAAATATATTTCTTATTTTCAAAAGTTTTATAGACCTTCACTACTTCCTGGAAAGTAAGACATCTAGGCAGAAAGAATAAGCCTACTTGGTGAAGTCACTTGGGGATTTGGAGATGAGGTCTAGTGCATATTTGTGAATGACTAGCGTGTTGATCTTGGGAAGGTCATTTACTCTCTCTATACTTGGATTTGATGCTAATATGCTTTTAATCATTCTTCTCATTTGGCTAAGCCATTACTTACATGAAAAATAAAACCAACAATGACTTTCTAAGCACAGACTGTAAAAGACTGTTTACATGTTAAGCAGAGTTACCCACCCATCACATGGGGAAGTCAAGCTGCCCAAACGTCCCACAGGATGGCTTCATTTTGCACATTTGAAAATGAATGCCTAGCGATCAAGGAGCAAAACAAAACAGACACACACTGTTGACTTTGTCAGTATCCAAAAATTCTTAGGAGCAATTTTAACTGAGAAATACTATGGATAAATTGCTTCAGGGACAAACAATTTCACGTCCTAGACAGAGGAGGAATAGGTGAAAACAATGCATGTGTAGTTCTGCATGAGCATCTATTGATGTTTTCAAATTGGATGGAACTCTCAAGGCACTATCCTCAGCCTACTGTTTCCCCCTTACCGCCCCTAGGAGAGGCTTATGACGCCAGTACTTCGGGCCATGCTGGGCTTTTATTTCCACGAGTTGAAGAGAACACCAGTCCTAGAATATATTCTATCTAGACAGGGAAGGCGGGGGAAAGGCAGAAAGAACCAACTGTAAATTTGCCATCTGGTTCTGTGACTTCCAGTATAGCCTTTTAATTTCAGCTTCCTACTCTCAGACAGTATCACTAACCTGAGTTGTACCAGATCAATTTACAAGTTGAGAATAGGCTCCCTTGTTGCTCATGCATCCTGAAAGGAAGCAAAAATCACCAGAGAGCAATGGGTCTTCCACTCTTGATGTACCTTCTGGTAAGCAACATGTATTTATTGGGCCCCCACTAGATGCTAGGGCTGTTCTTGCCCTGCTGGGGAAAAGATAAAGATATGTTAGATCTCTTCCCTCAAAAGTTTTCATCTAATTCAAGAGAAAAGATGAAAATACATCACATAGAACATGCCTGGCAAAGAAAGTGAGGTTCAGGGACCAGCAGCACTGGCTCACCTGACGCAGGTTAGAAAGGTGGCCTCTCGGGCCCCACCCCAGCCCTACTGAGTCGGAAGCTGTATTTTACCAAGATCCCCAAGTGATTCATAGGCACACGAAAGTTTGAGAAATGCTGACAAATAAAACAATATTTTCTCCCCCTCAAATCTATGCCACAATATTAGAAATGATCCCTGACGCAACTGCATGCGGGGACTACGAATGTACATGTTCATGGAAGACCAGGAGTCATTTAAATGAAATGTGCCTAGAAAGCTGGCGCTAAGGTAGACAAGCTTAGCAAAGACGCTGTTGTTCATTTTTAGTGCTACTGGAGTACCAAAAAAAGACATTATTTTATCTAGTTTGTTACTTGTAAACCTCTAAAAGATAAAAATGACTTCATTAAAGGGAAAAAAATCTATTGTCTGAAATACATTTACATGAGTTTACAGGCTAAAGAAGATAGCACCTGGAGATTATTCAACTCTAAAAGATTTTGTGGTTTATTGATTAAGATTCTTGTCTCCTTATCCTTTGTCTGGAATTAGCATATCTCCAGGATATATCAACAAAAAGAGACATATCAGTTAATGAAGGATTTTACTCAAAGCACATTTCAGTTTGTGTGTAAGAAAAAAAAAAGGCAGCGGGCTGAGTTGCAGAAGGCTAGAGCAGGTAGTCTAAGTAAATCACATGTAATATAATATCAAAGCTTTTTCATATTCAAAAGTTATTCGAAATCAACAATAGATAATTTTTATACTCAGTAAGGATAAACTCAAAATCAATTTTAAAGTGATGACTGATATCGGTATAAAATGTACAACATTTGCTTCATATCACTGGACGGTGAAGGAAACACCTAAGAATTTTTAATGATTGCTACACTGCTCTTCACGGTACTGATTACACTTTGTACTATATTGTGCAATTAGGTGGATGTATAATTATTACACATTACCATCATATTACTATTCTTATACATTCATTCTTTATTCTTTTAGATCCCCTAAAGAATCAGTGACATTCCTGGAAGCTACAATAGATTTCATTTACATTAATGAAGATTTTGATTAGTTAATGGAAAATAATTCTATGCAAGTTCCTGTATCGAATTACCCTTTACAATTTTTTCACATGACTCTCTACTCTTTGATTGATATTCACATTTGTGGTGTGAAATGCAGTTCAAAAGAAAAAGTAAGATATACTTGCTCTCTTCTTTTCTGACACTTTTTTTGTGTGTGTGTGAGGAAGATCAGCCCTGAGCTAACATCTGCCAATCCTCCTCTTTTTGCTGAGGAAGACTGGCCCTGAGCTAACATCCATGCCCATCTTCCTCCACTTTACAGGGACGCCGCCACAGCATGGCTTGACAAGCGGTACGACCGTGCACGCCTGGGATCTGAACCCGAGAACCCCGGGCCGCGGCAGCGGAGCACGCGCACTTAACCGCTTGCGCCACCGGGCTGGCCCCTCTGACTCTTTTTAAATGCAGGCTTAACAACATTAATCACCAAATTTATGAAAATTATATTTGGTCATTGAAGAACTATTTTTTCTCTTCTTTGTGGACTTCAATTCCCAATAGAGATGAAATCTTACCATTAACTATGAGAAGGAAAATATAGCCATGACTCTAAAAGAAATTAAAAATATACTCCATTCCTAGTATATCTGCATTAAGGGAATATAAATTTGTAAGAACTCTGCAAAGGTATTTGCTTCCATCCAAGGTGTTTCTCTTGCTTGCTTAGCCTGATGCTGTGGGATACAGGTTAAGAAAAATTTAAAAGGTAAGTACATAAATAGCCAATGCATTTGCATACTGGAGGGTTTTTTGGGCTGTTCTTCTGCTTGTTTTTTTAATAAATTAATTATCACTATTTCTAAAATATTAAGTGATTCTAAAATGCAAATACTTTGGAAAATAAATATAAATATATAAATAGGGAAAAATATAAAATAATTTTTATATTTATATAAACATATATATTTATATAGAATGTATAAACGTATATAAAATGTCAAACAGCAAGACTTTTAGTTCCAAAATATAAAAGTTCTGGTTTGTTATATACCTTAATTAGTTAAAAAGATATTTCTTCTTAAAGTAATAAATTTTTTGTAAAAGTACAATTTTATTTCAGGTTCATTATGAATGCTTCACAATTTGAGACATATGACAATTATTTTTAATAGGGTAGTAGTTTCTATTTCCTAAAGCAGACTCTCCAATATTTATTTCATAATCATATCCTCATACTTATACCTTTAATTACAACATAAAAACTTTTTTAACCTTTTGCTATATTCATGAAAGAATCAATATCTCATCTTTTTCAGTATGAGGTAGCCGATTTGTGGGACAGCCTCTCATACAGACTCACGAAGATGTTGGTAACCAAAATAAGGAAATTTTAAATCAATAGTTCAGTGATTTTTCAAGTCTCATAACAGAAAAGAATAAATTAGACAATGTCAATTTTATGAGAATGGAGTAAAATATACAATCACAAAGGAAAGACAAATACTTCTCCAACAACCCACTGTAATGAAGCCAGGATCAGGATAAGAAGAAAATTCTTGGGATTACAGGTTTCGTACTAAAGTTTCTCTGTTCATTTTCTTAATGTGTATTCAGGAATCACAGCCAGAGTTTTTCCATACACAGTTTTTTTTTGTGAATGGAAAAATGAATCTTCATGAAAGGTCTACATATTCTCTAAAACAGTGCCCTACCATTAGAGACTTCCATAATGATGGACAAGGAAAATGGCATTCTGAAGACATAATGAACACCTGTTTGGAGCCACAAGACTGCATCACCCACCTTATAGAACTCAGGATAAATTCTCTGCAAAAGTATCATTATGTATCTGACAGAATTTTGCTGATATTCCTGGTCCTTTGGTTAAATGTCTTGTGTGAGAACCCACTCACGTGTGTGAAAAAGAAGAACTATGTGATACCACCTTGTCCTACAGTGTGGTGTATGAAAGGATCTTTTCTGGAATACAAGCTAAATGGTATTTTCTTTACAAGTCAGTTCATTTTATAACATATTATATACAAAGTCCCTACTACATGAGAAGTACAAGATGCTGTGTTAGGTCCTGCAAGGGATGGGGATATAGAAAGACAAATATGACACAATCTGACAAGAGTGCAATCTCATAAAGAAGATAGAAGAAGTAGCATTAGTTACTTTACTATAATCTCCCCAAAAAGTGTCATAAGAAAGATTTAAACAAGGAGTAGACATGTAAAAAAGACAAAGGGAGAATTTCTTAATAGAGAAGGCTGAGGGAGGAGACATTTGATCCCATGATCTATATAGCAGTTACAATGTTTTAAAGCTGCATATTAAGGAACACATTAAAAAAAATTGTTACCAGCTTAGTTCCATGGTTTTTTTGGTCATTGGCATTGTAACTCACTGGCATCTGCGAGGATGTCAAAAATTCCCCCATGGTCTCCCTCATCAGCCCTGCATTCATTGTCCTCCTCACCCCACCCCTAGGCCTCTTTCATACCCCCTGCATGGCCCGGAAGACTCTGGGACTATCCCAGCCCTCTCTGCTTAGACATACTGAGCTGTCTCCTAGGATTCCCAGTGGGAAGTGGGAAAGTCCTTAAATTTCTCTCACTATTCTTTAGAGTCCTCTAAATTCTTCTGCAGTTATTATCCCCTCTCTCCTATGGAGGACACTACCTTGAGATGGAGATATTTGGTGGAAAAGACCCTCAGTAGTGTGTACAAATGTGTAGCTTGTTGAGAAATGGCTAAGATTTTACCACTCTGAGATGACAGAATGAAGCATCCTCTGCAGACTGCAGTAGGTAACTTTGGAGGTCAGCAAGGCGTCTGGTTGGTCTGGGTGTGAAAAGAAGTAACAGGAGAAGACTCAGTCAATTACCCCACCCACAGTGAAGTCACGGTACAACAATATGGGAGGACAGCCATTCCTTCCTTCATTCTCCCGCAAACCCAGTACATCTATCTTATGCTTTACCCAAGTACATGTCTCTTTGAGGTCAAGCCTGAGTCATCTCTGAGTCCTCAGCACCTAGCCAAATATAATGGATTAATGATAAATATTGATGACATATATTGAATGATGGTACAAAGTATTAAATCATTCCATACTTGGAAGGGAAGATTAAAGGAAGGTTATACAGTTCTGATAACGTTGCTTGTATGCATCTATTTCATCTTGACCACCTCACCAAGCAATTATGCTGGGAGGTTTTCACCCTGAATACGTGCAGAACATGTAACGGACACTGACTTCGTTGACCTTATGCCTTAAAAAGTATAAAAACCAGATTATAGTATTAAGTCTGAATGAATCAGTAAACAATAACATTTAAACATATAACTCTTGCTGGAATTAATAATGAATGTATTTTTAAAAGATTCATTTATAATAGAGTGTTCCTTATGCATATCTAGAAGCATCCAAGAGTTAATGTTTAAATAGAGCCTACCATTATGAGTTCATCTGCTCACCTACTCAAAAAGCAACCATGATTCCCCACTATTTACAGGATAACGTCTGAATTACGTACTAGTGAAGGATTTGAAGACCATGGATATATAATATGGCCTTGACTCCCCCACTACTCCTGTACAAACTTATTTTTTGACCAAATCAAAAATACTTCCCACATTGCACTTTTTTACCTCTGTGTACTTATGCATGGCTCACCTCTGCTCTCTTTTCCTTTTACTGAAATGGAAATGCACCATATCCTTCAATGTCCAGCACAGAGCCCATCTCCTTCAGGATGCATTTGCTCATTATGCCTCTTTCAAACCCCAATGAACACTTGTTATTGTAAATGATGATTTGATATTCAGTAAATTCATGTGTGTGTGCATGTGTTGTTTGTGTATTTAAGGGCACATATCTTCTCTCCCCAGTCAGGCTGGAAACTCTTATTTAAGATTTATGACAAAATATATTTCTCTAATTTTTAAATATCCATGTAACTAACATAGCTCATTTTTTATTAAATATTGGTTATCATGGTTTTAAATGTCTGAGGAAAAATATCAGAAATCTAATGGACATTTCTTTCAACAGAGAATTCAAAAAAATTAAATAAATAAAAACATTTAAGTATATTATCACCCTGAACTTCATCTCATCTTGGGTCCCCTGTTCCTTCTCTCTGATCTCCCCAATTTATTTTTAATTTCTGAATTTGGTTTGGTGAATTTTTAAGAAAACGTGATAAATACATATCTACAGTATTCCAACTTTGTAGATCTTGACTTTTAAGTCTTTGTAAAGTGGCACGTGCTGGTCCCTTGTCCATAAAGCCCTCCTGTTACATCCTTGCTCTTCAAGACTCGTTTCAAATGTCACTTTCTCAGAAACCAACTCTGAGCTTATCTCCACACCATTTTGCTGAAAAGGCAGAGTCATTCCGTCTCTCTATTTCACTGCTGCAGTTTGCACACATCTCATTTCTTGTGTATATATAACACTTACTTCTAATTCTCTCTTTACGTATTTAACTCCCTTTACTAGACTTCAAGATCTGTGAGGTCAAGGTTTACCTCTTTTTTGTCTTCATCTCTTTAACCCCTAGCACATTGCCTCTTCATTTAGTAAGGGAATGAACCTTTGCATAAATCTTAAATAAGGTAAGAACAAAAATACAAGTGTTTTTATTTTGTATACAAAGAAATCAAGGCTCTGATAGGAAAGTGAACAGGTTAAAAAGTCAGTGATTACTCAGTTACAAGTTAAAACCCATCCTATCCACGTTTAATTTTTCTTTACCCAATTTTAACAATAATAATTATGTTTATTGAATCCTTACCATATACTAAGTGAGTTCTAAGCATTTACACGATTTAATACATTTAATTGTCACAAACTTTCATTTATTGCTTATTTTTATCCCCAATTTATGGATGTGGAAAATGAAACAGAAATTCAGTAACCTAACCATAGCAAAACTGGGGTAAGTGAAAAAATGTTATACTATATACTCTTAAAATTAAGCCCAATATTATTATTTAGATTGTCAACAAACTATTTTAAAAATTAGAGATGTTATGGCCTATTACTTCCCCTTCACATACATAGTACTCACTCGCACTTTTAGCCAGAGAGCACTACTTAATAACTAGGACAAGGAGCCTCTATTCTCAATTCCCTACCTTGAGCACATAAAACCTCTGAGACTATCACTGAAATTGGGAAAACATATTACTGCATTTCTTAACTCATTGCATTTTTTACGAGTAAAAAAAAAACAGGAAGGATTTTGTGAACTACAAAAGATCATACAAATGTAAATGGTATTCTTAGATTTGATTTTCACCATACTGCTCTGCAGTAAGCAAGGACTTCTTTGTCAACAACGTCCAGATGAGGAAAATAGGTTCCATAAGGCTAAGGACTCTTTATGGGCCACCAAATGCATCAAGGGAGGCGACTCGGTTGGATCCCAGCCATCTGGGTCCCCTTCTGGCACCCCTTCTACCACACCATGCCGCCTTTCTGCAGATTGAGTTTTTGGTGGTTTTACATCCACGTGATTCAACTTTCACCTTTGAAAGAGAGAAAAAAGAGCCTGAAATTTTGTGATCTAACTCATTGGTCTAAATTTTGGATGCATAACTGAGTAAAAATGAGAGACAGCACTATCAACTTAGGAGTGTTGTTTACCCATTAAACAAAAGCACCACCAACGACGACTCTGCAAGTTTTCACATGCTACCACGATGATCAATTTCAGACCTCTCTACCAAGTGGGAATGGATTTGAAGCTTCATATTAATTTAATCATTTCCTTCTCTACTGAGACTACCAACAAGGCCACCAGTTGGCATCCTTTTGATTTACCATTGAAAATAGCTCCTGATAATAGCAAAAGGTCCTCTCATCATTTTCATGGGGGTAGTTTTGATGGTTTCTGTTCCAAATCCAGTCATTTACACCTTGTGTACCTACCACTGAGCAGCAAACCACCTGCGCAGCCTGGTCTGATAGAGGGAGGAACATGTGGCTGTGCCTTTGACATGTCCTTGAGCCCCTGCGTATGAATTTCCCTTCTGGGGAGGAAAGACAAGGACACTATGTGCGATTAGACTCACTACACAAATACGTTCACATTTTTTCACTCTCACACACACAAATATAACATTGTTAAATTTTTCACTTAATAAGTCAGTAAGAAACAAAAGAATATGTTTGCTAAATACGTTTGTTTTGTCACATTCCTTGAGAACCCTGGATTTCTATTTCCTTTTTGGTATATCGTGTGGTATTAATTTTTCTTGCTCTAATTAGGATCTGGTTTCAATTGTTCAGTTTCTACGGAGTTTGGGTACCATGATATAATATTAGTAAAAATAAGAGATAGTGGGGCCAGCCAAGTGGCGTAGTGGTTGAGTTCATGAGCTCTGCTTCGGCAGCCTGGGCTTCATGGGTTCGGATCCCAGGCACGGACCTGCACACCGCTTATCAAGCCATGCTGTGGCAGGCATCCCACATAAAATGGAGGAAGAGGGGCACAGATGTTAGCTCAGGGCCAATCTCCCTCAGCAAAAAGAGGAGGATTGGCAACAGATGTTAGCTCAGGGCTGATCTTCCTCACAAAAAAAATAAATGAGAGATGGTAATAGCAGTGAGGGTGATGTATTCAATTTCCATGTCTTCCAGTGAAGTAATGAAAACCTGTATCCTAGAGGCTGGAGGTGGGTCCTGGATTCTAGTCTCCATGCTTCGCTAACTGCAGAGCCATCTTGGCTGAGTCTTAGGAGCTCACTGGATCTGAGCTGTTCAGCTTTTAAGTGAGAGCATAAGTTGACATTTTAGACTTCTTCCACTTTTAAACCTGCTAGGAGCCTAAGATATATTTAAGGACCTACTCTACAGATAATTAAGGTGAGGGATACAAGGATATTGTCATTGTTCTCAGAGAGTTCATGATAAAGATAGTGTGGAACAGAAGTGAGAAGCTAAGGACAGAGACACGGGGAGTGAAAACGCTTAGCTCTTGTATTAGTCTGCTCAGGCTGCCAAAATAAAATACCACAGACTGGGTGGCTTAAACAACAGAAATTTATTTTCTTGCAGTTCTGGAGGCTTGAAGTCCAAGATCAAAGCAACATCAGGGTTGGTTTCTGGTGAGACCTCTCTTCCTGGCTTGTAGACAACCACCTTTTCCCTGTGTCCTCACATGGCCTTTCCTCTGCACACACACACATACACACACACACACACACACACACAAAGAATCTCTGGTGTCTCCTCCCCTTGTTATAAGGACACCACTCCTATGGGATTAGGGCCCCATCCTTATAACCTTTCCTAACCTTAATTACCTCATGAAAGGTCCCATCTCCAAGTACCATCACATTGAGGGTTAGGGCTTTGACATTTAAATTTGAGAGGGACACAGTTCAGCCCAGAACAGCTCTCTTTCAGCTCCACCATATATAGCTGAATGACCAAATTAGTCAACCCTTGATTCTCATTTTTCCCATGGAGAAAATAATTATGCATTCTTCAAAAAGAGGTTGTGACGATTGAATAGAAGAAAAGATTGCAATGTGCAATGTTAACTATAAAATGCTGAAGAAAAATCATTCAAGATGATTACAAAAATGATTAGTGCTGAGCCACGAGACTAAAAAGTTCTTCAGATATAGGAAAAGAGGTGGATGTTGGAAGAGTGGGGGAATAGCTGTCTGTTGCTGCATAACCGTTTACTCCAAAACTCTGTGACGTAAAATAACAATATTTATAATCTCACTTTCCGTAAACTAGGAATTCAGGAACAATTTAGCGTGGTGGTTCTGGCTCAGGGTCTCCCACGTAGATGCAGTCGGTCAGACAGACGTCAGCTGGGGCTGCCATCTAAAGGCTTGACTGAGCTGGAAGATCCACTTCCAAGATAGCTGCCACACACAGCTGCCACGTTGCTGCTAGCTGCGACTGGAAGGCCTCAGTTCCTCTCCACATGGCCTCTGAAGACTGTCCTCACAAGATGGTGGCTAGTTTCTCCCAGAGTGAGTGACCTAAGAGAAAGTAAGGCAGAAACAACAAAGTCTTTCAAGATCTAGCCTCAGAAGTCACACACGTCACTTCCGCCACATTCTATTCATTAGACGGGATTAAGTTCAGCACACATTCTTCTGAAGAGAAGGATGTCAAAGAATTGTTGGACATAGGAAAATAAAACCACCACAGAAAAATAATCTACAGTATTTAGTTTGAGACTTATCAAGTATGTAATAAGTATAGCAACAAATGGAAATATCAAATGGACAACTTAGTTACTGAAATAGAATTTGAGTCAAAACAATCATTTTCGGAATTATATACATAGTCGTAGTAGGTGAAGACCTAAAGGCAATTAGAAACACCGGGAAAGGGAATTTAGAAAGAAAGGGGCAGGGTTGTAGGTACTATGTGGGAGGAAGTAGAAAATCAGGGCAACACCAGAAAAGAAAATAAGAAAACAGAGAAGGGTCTATAATAGCAAATTTTATGTAAAAATCAAGGATAGTGAAGCCATCGATGTTCTCCACAAGGGCACTGACATCGGAGTAGCTTCTTTTATCAAATAGATTTTTGCTTTTCTTCCTTTGAAGCTGAGAAGAAGTAGGAAGAGAGGTAATAGGAGATGAATCTGAAAATCGTTCAGAGCTCTGGACAAAGCAATTGAAATACTGTTAACACAGCCCTACCTATACTGAAGACAATTTTATTGGGTGTAAGTCATTCTTGACATGGCTATAAAAGAATATTCAGGAGAAATATGTCTGGATTACATAGAAAAGGCAAATTAATGACAAAATTGGAAAGCAAAACAATATATGTGATGGTTAAAGTGAAGGGAGTTTGAAAAATAATTTTTTAGAACACAATACAGCGTAGTCGTGTGGAAAAATATATCACAAGTCAAACTGTGAAGAAGAAATACTGCTGAACCTGACACGTGCAGCCATAGCTCTCTCACAGAATGCTCTTAAATGTGCCGGAGTGGGTAAAGGTGTTAATATGAAAACATGCCCTTCTTTTTATCTGTGTTTCTTTAGAGCTTTGCAATTAACTAAATCAACTACATTCTAAAATATTAGGTAAAACTTTCTACTAAAAGTCTCACTAAGAAGACCAAAGGGTTGTCAGACAAAAAAAAAAGATAAGAAATAACTTTCTCCAAATAAAACTTCAGCAAAACTACGAACAGGCTCTGTGTGATTCCATTTCAAAGATAAGGACTGACAGCCATTGGGTTGGCAGTCAGCTAGAAAATGACATCGCCTTATAAAATCCTTCAGTATCCATGGCCTGGTTTTCAAATAACTATTACTTTCTTAGGTTGGCTTCTCTATAGCTAAAAGAACACTTCATTTTATACTTTTTCTCCAGGCAAAAGGGTTCTAAGTATTTCGCTCAAGGGTTTGGGTTCCCTTTGGTTCTTTAAACTAAGGGAAGAGTGCATGAGCCCCAAACCCGTGAAACACATAAGACGAGCTCCAGCTTCAACGTTCTAAAGAAGCTGCCTTTCCATAAAATAGCCTTGTGACGTCCGTCTGTCTGGGTTCTGCACAGGTTGAGTCGCTTCATTGAAAACATAATAAAACTCCGGAGAATGGAACTTGGTGACCCTGTTTCACAGTTTTCCAAAGCACAAGAAAAGAATCGAGGGCATTGAAAAGTGAGTCCCAACTTTTATGGGTTTTCTTTCCCCCGACCTCAGACCACAGCATTGTCGTGAAGCTGCAGTCTTCCTAAAAGGAAGTCTGGGCATTGAGATGCAAATATCGGCTACAAACATCCCATTTGGCTTCAGAATTCCTGTGTCGAGCACTGTCACACAAATAGTTTTTGAATCTGAGCAGTTGATTCAGGACCATAAATACGTGTTCCACCCTGTGAACAAATTCTGTTTGCTCAGAGAGTTCGCAAGCAGTGAAACACAAGGTGACTATAAAGTAGCCCCACTTGATGGGATGTGCCTCGAAGCAAAGACATTTTAAGTGCACTAGATTTTTACTTACTGTTCAAGATTTTCAAGCAAATGTGGCATATCCCAGATGTAAGGTTTTTTAAATTATTATTTTAAGGTAGGTTCTCTGTATTGAAATAATTTACTTGCTTTTTAAAAATAGAAATGTAAAAACAATCTTAGTTCACATTGTTGCCACATTATTTGTAAAATCATAAAGACCTTACTATTGCTTCTTCATAGATCAGTGATAGCGAAAGGAAGAAAAACAATTTTTAAGACATCTAAGGAGGAGATGAAATGAGGGTAGAATTTACTCCCAGAAACAACGAAAATTAACTTTTAAAATAGTTTGAGAAAACATTTCAGCCACCAGAATTCTATTTAGCCCACAAAATTTGTCTAGGCTCTCCCACATTTCCCAGTGCTATTTTCCAGTTCCTCCCCACCGGCCCTCTCCTTTCTGTAACCGCTCCACCTCTAGTGACCGCTCGAATGCGGCAGACACACTGAATTCTCACCATGGTATGCTCTACGGTTGAACACACATGGAGCAGTGTAAGGCGGAGGACAGGAAAGTTCTGTTTTTCTGTGAGCACCATCCTGATTCTTTAAAGCACTGGGCCCAGGATGATGTGTCTATTTTCATAACAAATTAAAGTTGAAAAAAATTATCAGATAAATGTAAGACTCCAAAGGAAAATATAAAGCATAGGCACCCATATGAATGAGTCTGACAGAGTACCTAGTATCAAAACAGAGACCAAGTTGCTTTAAAACACCTATCAGCAGTAAATTCTTCTTCAGATGACTAGGAAATAATTAAAGAAACCTAAATCCTGTAACTACGTGGTGCACACTGATGACTGCATAGACTCTCGGTCTACTTTGATGTAATTTTCAATATAAGATTGCACGGTCCTTTGTCCTATGGTAAGGTCCTCATTCTTGATTTTCCTTCCCTCTGTTCTTTATTTACTCAAGATGATGGCACCACACATGGAAGTAGAAGTGAAGGGGCTGCTGAGTCTGTGGGTGGGGAGAAAGAGGGACCTCTCGGGAATTTTAGAGAAGTCAAGACAGGCTACTCTTCTGAGACTAGAGCATTTTATTCCTTTCTTTGAACACTTTTATTAAATTACAGAATTTAAAAATTTGCAAATTTCTGTCATTTCCACTCATACTTTTTAGATGTTATTCCTTAATAATTACTTTATTTCATTGAAAGCATGATAGAATGATAAAGTCTTTCTATATAAATAGCTTCTCAGGGTAATTCTTGAATCTCTTAAGTAGGGATGCTATATTAAAGATCTATTTAAGGGAAAATAAATAATGCTTATGTGCTTTCTCCAAATCATTAATTTGATCTCATTGAATAAAGTGAGAATAGTTCTTATAATATGTATAATAGTTATTTTAATAATAGTTATAATATAGTAATAGTTATAAACATAGTTATAAGAACTTATAACAGTTCTTATAATAATAGTTCTTATCATACTACTCATAATATATTAGGAAATCCTATTTTCTTTTATATAAGTTGTTAACTTTAATCAGCTACTAAAATCCATTGTTTGGAAAATTGAATAGAAGAAATGGTGAACCTATCATAGTTAAAAGTTATAAATGGTTAACATCTCAGATAATCTAGTTTCACATAATAAAACAGAAAGGCAGTAAGGAGATTTTAAAAAATCAAAGAAAAACAAATATTTCAAGAAAATATGAGTAAATATTTGTTCACTTCAGATTTTAAAAGAAAAGAAAAACCGTTGATGGCTCCATCAGGAAGAGGAACAACAATATTCAGGAAGGAGGATGTTATGATTATGAAGCAAGGCTTTCAATGCCAAGAAAACTTTGAACAACATTAATTTTCTCGAGTTCAATTTAGGAGGTACTGGCGTGCCCTTGTTTTTTGTCTCTAATTTGCAGCAGTACCTAACGCCCGGCTCTTTCATAGCCGTCAGCAACTGGTGAGCTGCCCGAGTGGAACAAAGACAAGGGACAACTTAGGAAAAGGAGCAATGGAATGATCTATATTCCTTTTTGTGATTATTTCTATAGGTTTTGCAGGGAGGGTACAGCCGAAAGCGTCTTGGAACATGTCCTGACCTTGGAGGAGCCTTTTCTGCTGAAATAATCCCCCAGTTTGTGTGTGTTTGTTTCTACCTAGTCTTGACTTTGCTGGAGTAATTGCAATAAATTACAAACGGAAAATTTGGAGAAACTTTAACACTTCTTAAATCATTTCATTTTCCATTAACTGTATAGGTCTGAATATTTGTGTAATATTCTCTCGGATTTCTATGACATCTGCTTGGTTTTAAATGTGTGCATTATCTTATATCGTTGTTGTTCCTAGGACGAGGGTGTATTTGGGGCAATGGCGCCATCTGCTGGACACAAAATTAAAGACTTGTGACAACTGTTCCGTACGTGAAAAGTCCAACCACGTAGCCCTTGTTCCTTAAAACTGAAATTTCTACAATGTCATAAACCAATGTTACTGCAATAAACAAAAAATTAAAAAAAAACAACAACAACAAAAAAAAAACCTTGGACAAAAAAAAAAAACTGAACCTTTGTAAGAACACCCATTATTCTTTTCAGTGTAGCCAGAAAAAAGTTTTAGCCCTGTGTTTAAATTGGGCAAACCAGGAAATATAATGAAAAACCACCTTGGAATATTTGCCATTGCAAATATAGCTTAAAAGTACATTCAACATTCAACAAAACACGCACTGAGTATTCTGGGAACACAAGATGAAAAAGGACTCAGGATCCTGCCTTCAAGACACTTGTAGAATCATGGATTGATAGATCGAAAGAAATAGATACAATGACATAAAAATGCTGCAATAGAATGATAATCCCAGCATTTAAACATGTGAAGATTGACATGAAGATATTACTCTTAGAATAACAAAGAGAATATCAGTTCTAGGATTTTAGACAACTGCCTACTTTTGCAATTTAGAAAACTGAGACAAAAATTTTAATTTTTTATTCAAATTATATTGCTAATTACTGCCAAAGGTGAAACCAGAGCTCAGATCAACTAGTGCTCTTTCCACGGTTTCTCCTTTCCGAACAATAATTTCTTACTGATTACTTTACAGATAACAAAGTGAAGGTTAAAATATTAATTAAAATATAGGCATATAACATGTCATAGAAATAATATCCAAAAGAAAATGTGATAGATATGCAATGGAATATTATGCAGCCATAAAAAAGAAGAAAATCCTGCCATTTGCAACAACATGGATGGACCCTGAGGGAATTATGTTAAGTGAAGTAAGTCAGATAGAGAAAGACCAATACCACATGATCTCACCTATGAGTGGAATCTTTAAAAAAAGGATTCATAGATACAGAGAATAAATTGGTGGTTGTCAGGGTTGGGGAGGGGTGGGAGACGGGTGAAATGGATGAAGGTAGTCAAAGGTACAAACTTCCAATTATAAAATAAATAAGTCCTGTGGATGTAATATACAGAATGGTGACTATAGTTAATAACACAGTGTTGTATATTTTTAACTTGCTAAGAGAGTAGATCTTAAAAGTCCTCATCATAAGAAAAAAATTTTGTACCTATGTATGGTGATGGATGGTGAACATTTTGCAATATACACATATATCTAGTCATTATGTTGTACACCTGTAACTAATATGTTGTATGTCAATTGTATCTCAATTAACAATAGTAATAATATCCAAAGCATAAAAAGCAATGAGAAAGAGTATCTCAAAATCTTCTCACATTTTTTATTCATTTATTTTTGTTGTTGGCTAGTTTAATGTTTGTCCTTTTCCACTAGATTATAAGATTGCATACCAGAGTTTAGCAGAATGCCTGACATATTCACAATAGGTTTGTGATAAATGAATGAATGAATTCATCCTAGACTTGCTTATGTTCTCTTAACTTAGTGAGAAGGGAAGTATTAAGTTAAGCTGATATGTTGCTGAAGGAAAAGAAAGACTAATGC
This sequence comes from Ceratotherium simum simum, assembly GCF_057802395.1. Classification (NCBI taxonomy): domain Eukaryota; kingdom Metazoa; phylum Chordata; class Mammalia; order Perissodactyla; family Rhinocerotidae; genus Ceratotherium; species Ceratotherium simum. The sequence continues at coordinate 60,703,027 of NC_141911.1, forward strand.
ATACAAATAGAATGAACAAAACTTTAAAGGATAATAAAAAAGTCTGGAACTTGCTTTTATTTTTTTCAGGTACACATTGAAATCCCTATGGACAATTTAGCTGTACTTAAATGAATATCTAAGTATTAACACTGCCAAAAGCCTTGATCAAACTAAAAGATATTCCATACTTTTCTCTCTTTAAAAAAATAAATATTGGGGCTGGCCCCGTGGCGTAGAGGTTAAGTGCGCATGCTCTGCTGCTGGGGGCCCAGGGTTCAGATCTCAGGTGCACATGGACTCACTGCTTGTCAGGCCATGCTGTGGCAGTGTCCCACATAAAAGTGGAGGACGATTGGCACGGATTTTAGCTCAGAGCCAGTCTTCCTCAGCAAAAAGAGGAGGATTGGCATGAATGTTAGCTCAGGGCTGATCTTCCTTACCAAAAAATAATATATATATATATACTTTGGATAAGAAAAGACATTGAAAATCAGACACAGAGGAAGGTAGAGAAAAATACATTGTCTTAGTCACAAAGCTGACTATTCCCAGTATTAGGCACTGCTGCAATCACAAATCAGTATCGATTTATTTAATTCTCAAAACTTCTCTAAGAGATAGATATCATTATTAATTCCATTTTAGAGAAGAGCAGACTGAGGCACAAGAAGTTTAATACCTTGCCCAGGATCATAAAGTTAGGAGGTGAAGAAGTGTGGCCACACACACAGGCAGTGGAGCTTCAAAGCTAAGCTCTTACTCACTACACTAGTGTTTCTCAGGATATGTTCCAAACACCATCCCGGGAGGATCTGAGACTCTTTCAGGGAGTCTATGAAATCAAAACAATACTCATCAAATATCCAAAAGTTATTTGCGTTTTTCACCCTCATTCTTTCACAAGTGTGCAGTGGAGTATCCCAAAGTCTACATGTCGAATGACAGACAACAAGCTGAGTACAGATACAGATATGGGGATTCAGCTATCTTCTATCAAGCAAAACATTAAAGAGATTTGCAAATATGTGAAACAGTCCCTTTCTTCTCACTAATTATTTTTTGTTTTAGAAAAATAGTTATTTTTTATGAAAGTATGTATTCATGTTAACATATAATGGGTTTGTTGTTAATTTAAATGAATGAATAGTTTAAAACTTCTCAGTTTTAATTACTACAATAAATATCTATAAACACAATCCACTTAAACATACACTCCTTCAGAGCCTCAAGAATTTTTAAGAGTGTAAAGGAGTCCTGAGACCAAAAGTTTAAAATACTACCCTATACTTGGGTATAGTGAGTGCAAAATTGCACTTTGTTTTGGGTGCTGTTTTGACATTCACACTAGCTTATAATTCTCTCAATACAAATATATGCCTCAATGAAATTACAAATGATGAGATGCCATGGATCTTTGGGAACACTTATTCAATAGTCAATATCCCAAATGATAAAACCACAATGTCATAATCCATGCTAGTTCAGGCTGAAGCTGAATTATACAAAACTCATCAACAAGAATAGAGAAAAATAAGAGTGCAATGGTAGATTGGATTAGATCATTTAAGGTTTTGAGCACTAGGCTAAGGATATATTTCTGCACGCTATAGAAAGTTATTGAAGATTCTGAATGTGAAATAGTGCTAAATGAAGTCTGAAAGAAGTGTATAAAGTGAACTGGAGATACACATACTGAAGGGAGAGTAGAGTGGAGAAACAAAAGATAGCTAATTGAATGGAACAAAAATTACTACAAAAAAGTAATGAAAATCCTATAAAAAATACTAAAGAAGTTGCACAAGGGAGGAAAAGGCTCAAAATTATTTTTAAGTGTTTTAAATATATAAAAGATTATTATGTAGAAAATATAACTCACTTTCTGTCATAATGCATTTTATGGAGAAATGGACTTAAATTTCAGTCAAATAATTTGGTTAAATTATAAAGTGAATTATTGATCATTGAGGATGACTATATATTGGAATATACCATAAACAGAATGCCAACAGCATCTCTCCCTGGAAATACAGATGTTATGGTCTCCATGACTATCGGCTAGAGCAGAAATCTGTTGAGAGGCAGTATAGTGAAAACTGTAGCGAACCACAGCTCAGAAATTCTGGCCTAATTATGCCATCTGTTAACTTCCTCATCAGTAAAATAGACACATTCTGAGTGTCTTTATTTTTGTATCTCATATGTTTTTTATAAGGACCATCTTGTACACAAAGGCGTATGGTGAGTATAAAATACTGTTCAACAACAGATGCTTATGATGACGCTAACAATGGCAATGACAACTCAAAAGTCCACCCTTTAGTGTGATTTTATGAAGGTCTAGTATTTATTCTTCTTCTATTCATATGCTTTATTCGGAGTCTGGGAGCACAGTGGTGAATAAACAGACAAGACCTCAAACTTACAGAAACACAAGTTTTTAATAAAAACTTAGGTCTACACTGGGAATCTACTTGTTCCCAGATCTATTTGTACTAACAAATATAAGTACAAAAGTTACACGGAGTCCATGTTAGATGATATTTTCTGGATTTTTTTGTGTGTGATTTTGTAAAAAGTTTAACAAAAGAAGATAATTTCAAAATGGTGGAAGTTACAGAAGTTTGTAATTTGTTGATGGGTATGTTCCAAAAGGTACACTATATAGCCTGAATTATATCCAGACGAAAATCACAAAAGAATTCATTAAAAATAAACAAAATCAAATAAAGTTGGTAATTTAATCAAGTTTTGTGGTTTATTTTCTTAAAATTGACTCAAATATGTTAAAAGATAATCCTCTTTGAGAGAATTTCCTCGATTTGCATTCTATCCCATAATGAAAAGAGTTAAGGATATTGTATACACAGACATAAACAATAATGCTGCTTATACATAAATGCATATGCTGTATACACATATCTCTGAATAGAGGGATTTATTTAGGTGAAATATATTATAGGCTTTTGAAAAATGTCTTAAAAATTTTTCTTTCCCATATTGAAATAAAGTAGAAAAAAAGATCATTTTACAAGAGTAACTTGTTGCCGTCTTTCCTCGTATTTGAAGAGAAACAAGAAGTTACTCTTATGGCAATTTCAGGCTCTAAGAAGCAATACTATTTGATTTTTCACAGCAGATGTAGCCATAGATAATAAGATTGCCACTATTTGAATAAGCAGATCAATTGACAGTAAGATCAATAACAAAGATATTAAAGCCTTTCCTCAAATACACACACTCACACACAGAGCTTAAATCATTTGAGATTAATTCCATAACAATCAACTACTTTGCAAAATAGGAAGAAAACACTATGGACTTAAGTTGGTGACTTTGTGCCTATAGTGCAATCGCAGGTATATTTCATATCACATATGGAAAAGGAAACTCACCTGTTTTCTGCAGGTGCCAAAGGCAGGAGGATAAAGTCACATATTTAATTTGCACTGTGATGCTAAAAATATTTTAATAACCATGGACAATGTTTACATCGGCAGACATTGAAAAAATTATCCAAGCCTTGTTTACATTTGAGAAAGTATGTTCAGCTATAGCCATGTAAAAGGTCCGCATGAAAAAAAAAGAAGCTGATTAGAGAGGATCTATAAATTCCAAAGTTTTTCTTTGAAAAATTAGCATTCACAGAAATTATTTTCTTCTACAGTCTTCACCTTCTCAAACAGGTTTCTATTATACACCAGAAATTTACAGATCATAATAAAATTCTCCAAACTGAGAATTTAAAAATTTTAAAACTGACTTCATTGAAGACAGAAAATGCACAGTTTGAAAGTGATATTGGAAATCTTCACCAAAAACTCAGTCATTTCTGAACTTCATTGAGAAAATGAAGTGAAATATACTGGAATATTCATTTAATAGAGAATTTACCACTTATAGAGGAGAAACTGTCCAAAGCAGATGAAACCATCAGCCATAATTGTGAACAGCTGCACACCTACAAGCAAAAATTCTTACAAAAAAAGCAGAAAGAGGCATTTGTTCTTATTAAAGCCAAATGATTTCCCATGAGGAATAAAGCTCATAATAATTGGTCAAAAACTCTATTGGCTGAGAGAAAACTCAATGAATTAAAAAAAGAAAATACATATGACAGGAAAAAAATTCAGTGAGGCAAAGATTCATTTAATCTTTTAGATGAAAAGGGGCTCCTTACACCCCAGCGTTTAAAGTGGGGCATATGTCAAGGGTCTGAGAGGACCATCAAGTCATCCTCTGGACTATCAGGTCACCATGAAGCTGTGAAGGCTAAGGGATCGAGTGTCTGAACATATCCTCTGTGGACCAGAAGACACTCCAATGGGATCAAAATCATAGTATGTTTCCTCCATCAAGTTGTTATACTTTTCCAATAATTTCTCCACAAGAGCCATGTGCAATTTATCCTACTGTGTCTAACGTGGAAGACTCTCTCTGGACCAGCAGAACTTAAAAATTTACTATGTCTTCTTTTGTTAACACATAGGATTGTGCATCTTCAAAAATGGAATCCAGTAGAAACAACACTAAAGATGATCTTGGCCATTTATGTACACCTGATTCAGGTTCAGCCTTTCTTCCTCTACCTTATCCTTCAGGCAGATGGTGAAGAAGAGCTCCAGGGGGCAGTTCGTGTATGGTGAGTATGCACATCTCAAAGAACACTCATCGTTGAGAGATGTCCCTGGCCTAACACATCTTCTATTAGCAATGAGAAATGTCTCTACGCCAGGCACTGGGTATTTCCTCTGTCCCTACATCCTGGAAGAAGAAGAATTCAGCCCTCCAATGAACCCGTTTCTGAAGATCCTGAACCACAGCAAAATTCTTCTATGTCTTTTTTGAAGAAATTTTGCATTTTCTATCTTTTAGCTTTATTGCTGTTAAGTCATTATACCATTACTCAAATGGAAACTTGATAGAATTATAACTCAGGTAATATTTTACAAATGTAGAATATTAAATGTGAGTCTTAAGAATAATTTGTTTCCATTTTAAATTTACTCTGTCTTTTAGAATTATCTTGAAATTTTTCTCTTTTCATTTTATTGCTGCTAGTTAAGTGAATATGTAGCTGCTTATACTGAAGCTTGGTGGAATTATAATTCCTAAGATATTATTTTATAAATATAGATTGTTTAAATATGACTCATGAATAAATCATTCAACTTTATTCTAATTCTAGACAGTGTGAATATATCATTTCAGTTTTAGTTTTTAACAAGTTCCCTATAACATGAAATAGAGTGACAGTTTTACATAAGAGGTTCAGCAAATGGAGACATTTGAGACTCAAGGGTCATGTCTGTGTTCCAAGGGCTGTATTTACTCTAATTATAAGACAAAACAAAGTAACTTCTTACCTGTATAAGTAAATTTTAATTTATTTTTAAGAGTAAGTATTGATTAGCCCCTACCTTTGTGTCTCATCCTCTGTTATGACTTGTGAAGTATTTATATATATATATATATAAAGGGCAGTCGACACCCTTAGGGAGTTAACAATAAAAAGTAACCACTTTAAATTTTCTAGCTAAAATAAAATAAAATTAAAGTTTAGAATTTTACATCACTATCTTTGAGAGCATATATCCAGCTTCCACTTTTCCGTACTGATTCGCATCAATTTTTCCTCACTAAACATCCCTTATAGGCAAGGACCATCCTGTAGTACAGTATCTTTGAACACACTAGACCCCTAAACATTGTAAATAGATTGGTAATATGGAATTAACTTAACAAACATTTACACAACACTTATTTTGTGTACAAGTTAGTCCTAAGTACTTTCTATTAACTTATTTAATCTTTACAACATTCTTCTGAGGTAGATAATATTACTCCTCCTTATTTAAATACAGGGAAACTGAGTTGCAGGGAGGCTAAATAACTTATCCAAGGACACACAGCTCTCTGGAGACACAGCTAGGATTCCATGAGTCTACCCACTTAAACACCGCGCCATTCTGCTTGGATGAAGAGCAACAGCATCTAGTGATCAAAGTATCAGCAACTACTGTTGTGAGGGTCATCGTCATTAAAATTTTTATATGCTCCCAGTCTGAACTCTTTTTGATCCAGTTAATTTCTTGTACTCTCTGAGACTCTATTATTTGGCTCATTGTTTATACATTTGACATAGAAATTTGCCAACAACTAGCTGTTTATTATTTGAAAAGTAATGTTGCGAAATGTTCTATCTAATGTGGATGGGTTCATTTATATAGTGTCTTTCTCCCCGGAAGAAACATCTCTTTTTCTACCACATTCTTTAGAGGTATGATCAAATGGTTAGCCCTTCTAATAAAATCATTCCTCAGAAGTACTTTCTAACTTTCCAAAAATGAACTTGAAAAATATCTCAAGGTAAGACAGGGTCTCTGAGAAAGAGAGAAATAATCCTAAAAGAAACAGAATTTATAATATAGCATTCAAAAAAAAAAAAGTAGTGTGTAATAAGAAAGTGCTAAGAAAACTTGGCACTCTCCTCACCACAAAAGGCTAAGGCTATCACGGAGAAATTATCAAATGCTTTTATCCCCCAAAGGGATAAGGCTGCCCACCTGGACCTGAGTGGGGCCCCAGCTCACTACAGACGCTATCCAATATGCATGATTGCAATTAATTCAACAAGTGTCCGGGTCACGGTTCACAGGACAAAAGGGCTCCTGCCTTTCCCCAATTGAGGCCCTTCCTTATCTCCGGTTTATGACAAATGACTTGTTAGTCCACAAATTCACATAGCTTTGGCAACTATTATATAATTCTGTCAGCACTTAAAGTTAGACTTGAAGGTGGCCAGGAAGGCTCCAGACTGGAGGTCAGAGACCCCGTTCCTGGGGAGAATTGGGAAGAGAACAGATGAAGAGGTTTCTCATCCACTGTTCAAGTATCCTATGGGGCCAGAAGCTGAATCAATCATTGGTCTCTTTTGGAAACATAGTTGAATCAGCCCCTGTTCCTGGGGAAAAAAAGTTTAGTAAGATAGCCATACAACATAGCGATTCCAATAAAGATTAAAAATAGTATCAATAGTGTCACTATGCCTTGTGGCATAGTGGTTAAGTTTGCTTACTCCACTTTGGTGGCCTGGGGTTCACAGGTTCGGATGCCGGGTGCAGACATATACACCACTCATCAAGCCATGCTGTGGTGGCATCCCACATACAAAGTGGAGGAAGATTGGCACAGGTGTTAGCTCAGGGCCAATCTTCCTCACCAAAAATAATAATAATAATAATAATAATATCAATAATAACTGTATGGAATGAAAGATATTATACACACTGATTTTGGTTTAAAAATATGGCCAATTAGAGAGTTTCATTACTATAATAATATTGCTATTCCTGAAGTTAGAACAAACACATTTCATGAAGAAACTGAAAATGAACTAAAACGTAGATTTCAAAGATGTTTTTCAGTGAGAAAACTTAGAAGCTAGAAAACAAAACTTATTTTTCTTTTTTCTTCTGTTTGTTAAGAAGAAAAGCCCTTCTAATATTATAAAAAGGAAAAAAAGAAGCTGTCATCTTACCAAATCATTTATGAGCCTCTAGACTAAAGACAAATCTTTAGATAGATAGATAGATAGATAGATAGATAGATAGATAGATAGAGATGATAAATAGACAGAGGATGGATAGATAGATAGATAGATAGATAGATAGATAGATAGATAGACAGATAGACAGATGGGAGATAATCTGTTCTAAGGGGAAGTGTAGAAGTGGCTAATAAATAGTGAAATTTATAACTTTTGTCTAGTAAATACTACTCCAGATATTCAACCACAAAGCTTAACAGATTTGGGAGCTAGTCACTCTCATACAATTAAAAAGAAAAAATACATATGCACATCTGAAGCTGGAGGCAACAGTACAGAAGAAAGCACATGGGTTTGGGAGATAGAAGGACCTTTATTTAAAGCCAATCTCTGCCACTTACGAGCTATATGACATTTGCAAGTCAGTTAAATCTTTTGGAAATTAACACAGTAGGGTAATAGTTAGAATTTAAAAATTCTTAACTCAAAAGATATTTTCAAATTTAACGTGCACGACTGGCATAACAGTGGTATGGATAAATTTTATAACGGTGTTTAGAAAAGGCCCTTTCTTATTGAAGTCCTAATTATGTTTGTATAAAATCAGATAATGTTTTAAGGGAATGGTGGTTTAACAAGGTTTTATTGTCTCCAAGCCATTTGACACACTGATAAAATTTCTAAAATTTATGACATCCGTGTGGAACATTCAAAAGCATTCCGACGGAAGCTCTCACATCATCCATCAGTTACCTTGCAAACAGGCAGAGCTCTTTACTGTGACGTCTGGCTAGTCTCCGGATAACCTTTGATCTTGTCTGGGACGCACCCACCGCAGCAATCACAGCCCTCCCTGGTTTTCCAAGTTAACAGCTTAGCACATCTGAGAAAATCCAAATTTTGTACCTTTTCAAGTATATTGTTAATTTAATGTTTTTTATTATCTTGGGTGGGAGAGTGAGGTTCAGCAGTAGAGATAAGTCACATTCTTCTCCTCTCCAGTTAAAACTTCTGGAAAATTCCTTTTTCTCTTTTACATGTGAGATGGAAGGCAGTGTAGTAAAGTAGAAAGAGCAGCGGACTTGGAATCAGGAGCAAGATGAACCAACAATCATGTATCCAGCATCTATGATGTGCCAGGCGCAAGTACTCTATAAACGTAAACATTGTATATTCAATACTACATATAGTATGTAAGGATATGTCTGTGTGTAGATGTGTATAAACTGTGTGTGTGTGTGTGTGTGTAATTTAATTTAATAAAGATAGTCCAATCTGCTTTCAAATCTCAACTTCACTGCTTACCATGAGGATGGGGCAAATTACCTCATTATCTGAAAACACCAATGCGTAAAGATACATGCACCCCTGTGTTCACTGAGTGTTATTCACAATAGCCAAGACTTGGAAGCAACCTAAGTGCCCATCAAGGGACCAATGGATAAAGAAGATGTGGTATATATACACAATGGAATACTACTCAGCCGTAAGAAACGATGAAATCCAGCCATTTGTGACAACATGGATGGACATTGAGGGTATAATGCAAGGTGAAATAAGTCAGAGGGAGAAGGTCAAATACCGTATGATTTCCTTCATTAAGTAGTAGATAATAACAACAATAAACAAACACATAGGGACAGAGATTGGATTGGTGGTTACCAGAGGGGAAGCGGTGAGAGAGGAGGGTGAAAGGGATAATTCGGCACATGTGTGTGGTGATGGGTTGTAATTAGTATTTGGGTGGTGAACATGATGTAATCTATGCAGAAATAGAAGTATAATGATGTACACCTGAAATTTGTACAATGTTATAAACCAATGTTACTGCAATAATCACAAAATTTTAAAAAAAAAGTATATTCTAATATCTACTTCACAAGGTTGTTCTGAGGATTAAATGGGATAAAGTATGAAAAAGTATTTGGCATACTGCCTACAACACCATGGGTACTCAATAGAATCATAATGTCTATTATGCAAATCTTCAGTACTTAATATGGGCCCGGTATTAAGTGCTTTACAAATATTAACTTTTAAAATCTCCATTACGATCCTTGAGTCACCTATTATTATTATCCCTCCTTTACTGGTAAAGAAACTGAGAACCTGAGAGATTAAAAGACTTGCCCAAGGTCACAGAGTTAACAGAGACAGAATTAAAATTAAAACTCAGGCAATTTTGTTCTAGAGTTTCCGCACCCGACTATTGTGTTCCACTGTCAGAGTTGACTCTGAACTATCTAGCAAAACTTTTATTTTAAAGGTTTCCTTTAGACAGTTCAAAATAAAATAATATTAATCCACTTTTTAAAAATTATCTCAAGATGACTGCAAACTAAATTAGAGAGTTATATAGACATATTTCAAATAACCAATTGCTCAAGAAGGAGATAAACAATATACAGGAAAAGAACGGCACACAGTTAGGACAATTCAGTGAGGGTTCCAGTAAAGGGACTGTTTACGAAGGTGCCAGCCGGCCACAGAGAAAGCGTAGGAGAGAGTGCAATATCTCAGGTTAGAAACAGTGAGGCTGCAGACCAGAAAGTGCAAAAAGAGGGAATTTTACTGGAACCTGGAAGGAGCAAGTCATGTAGGGAGGCCCCCACTGAGAAATTATTGGGTCAAGAGAGACAGCCAACCCAAAGCCACTGGGCAGGGAGGAGGCAGCAGAGGGAAGACCCTAACCTCATATTTCCCTCCTGGGGATCTCCTACCAGCCTCCTCACTCACAACTGGAATCAAGGAAGCCCCTGTAGTCCATGCACGTCAGCCTCCTGGGGCAGGAGGGCAGGAGAGAAGGCTGGCTGAGGTATTTTTCCAGATTTCTAAAATATTAACATTTTATGTATCAAAACTTAACACTTTTTTCATTATCTTATCAAATATGTTCTTAAAATTTGTCATAGTTTCTTGCCTTCTAAAATAAAGTACATAGTCTGTAAATAAGTTTTCATACCGGCTCTAAAATAGTAGCACCCTCAAGAACAGCAGAGGTGTGTAACTGCGGGCCCTACACGTGTGCTCGCAGTGTGCACTCCTGCGTTCCTCAGAACACAACTGACGAGCACATTTTCAGGTGTTGCATGAGAAACGCTTTGGGCACAACATGGGGTTAAACGAAGTTAAACAGATTTCTTGACTGAGCTGTTCACATGGCAAAAATCAGAGCCCTTTGCATGTCAAAAATAAAGACTGGAATATAATATGAAGTGTATACATCACTAACTAGACCACACAATCTTTATTTGTTCCTGGGAGTATCTTTGGAATCACAGTTGCAAGGAACATGCTTTTAGAAATAATTTTCCTCATATCAAAGGCCTCACCACTCTGCAGTGTCTGCAAACGTGCATTCATTCCTTCCTCTAGCCAAGAAAGATGTGCTGCGGCCCTACTGCATGTCAGGCTCTGTTCTGGGCACTGGCTGTTCAGGGGTGTACAGGACAGGAGGGATCCCTGCTGTCAGGGACAAGCTCGGGTGTTTTGTTTTATTTCCTTTTCTTTCGTTTTGTTGATAGAGTCTCTGTCTTTCCCCCTCACTGTCATATATCACTTGGTCTGTTTGTCACTATCTCTGTGTGCTTGCTTCTAGCAACACTTTGCCCCCAGTCCTCCACTTTGAGGTTTGAAATCTTGCATGTGTTTAGAGAAACAGACAACCAAATATACAAGAATGAGGGTATGAGGGGCTGGCCTTTTCATATGAAACGTGAACCATTTAATGTGAACGTATACAGCTATTGATACATGTAATAGCTTGAGGAAGCTTCCTAATGTAATAATTAGTCGAAATATCCAAAGAGGCAGCCTCGAGTCCAATGAGACAATATTCTAGATGGTTTAATGTGAAAGAGTTGCCTTCTAACAGCAGGCGTGCTTGTCATCCCAGCCCTGGCCCCTCTTGCCGTGTGACCAGTGCAAGCTGCTGTTTCCTCATCTGTAGAACAGTGGAAATAACAGTGCCCACTTGCTGTGGCTGTTATGGCGATTAAACCAGACAATGGACTCACAGCTTCCAGGAATGTCTACGGTCAGCTATGACGTTTACAGTGCTAACGGCCCCAGAGGACCAGATAGAACAGCATCTCTCTACAAGCGTTGTGACATGTAGACTGTAACGGGAGAGTTTCACATTCAGAGAAATGGCACAGATAATTAACAGTAGGACATCACTTGATGTCACAAAGCTTGCATATAGTAGGTTAATATTTTGCTACAAAATAATATTAAAATGTGCCCAAATCAATTTTAATCTCACTAAAATAAATGAAATAACTTGCTAACTAAAAAGATGTTAGTAAATCTCCTAAGCCCCCCAAACCTCTGATTCGGTAAAGGCTGATGTGAACTGACAGTGGTAGAGCTAACAGTCATGCCACTTAACATTTTGATCAACATTTAACAGTTTTTCAAGAAAATGATAGGGTGTTTTCATCTTAAAAGTTTACATAAGCAATTTCACAACATTTTGTAAACTGCTTCCTGTCCCCAAAAGTAAAATTTGCACCATATTCTTCTCAAACTGAGTCAAATTTGCTGACAATCTCAGTGCAGCCCAGTGGAACTAACCTCCACATGGGAATCAGACAGATCGCTCTGAATTTCGGCTCCTCTTGTTAGTACAGTTCTGATCTTGGATGGATGGAGCTGTTGTAGAGATATTGCATATAAAGATTTACTGTAGATACAGTACCCGGCACATTATAGGCAGACAATATGTAGTTAAAATTATGAATTTGGGGCCAAATGGCATGGACAACTTTTTAAATTTCTTGAACCAAAGTTTTATAGACAATTTTAATATGTTTTTAGAAGTATACTTAAAGCTTAGGCCCAAGTGATGGTTGCATGAAGCTATGGTCTGAATGGTGCCCCCAAATTCATATGTTGAAGTGCTAACTCCCAGTTTCTCAGGATGTGACTGTTTTTGGAGATAGGGGCTTTAAAGGGATAATTAAGGTAAAAAGATGGACCCTAATCCACTATGACTGGTCCTTATCAGAAGAAGAGATTAAGACAAAGACATGTACAGAGGGAAGACCATGTGAAGACACAGGAGAAGACGGCCATCTACAAGCCAATAAAAAGAGATCTCAGAAAAAATCAACCCTGCTGGCACCTGGATCTTGGACTTCTAGCCTACAAAATTGTGAGAAGATAAATTTCTGTTGTTTAAGCCACCCAGTCTGTGATACTTTGCCATGGCAGCCCTAGCAAACAAACACACAGCTTCCTAAGATGCAGAACTGATGGGAGTCCTGAAGGCTAGTCATCGCAGTCAAGTAGATGCTGCGGCCTAGGCCCCTGCAAACTTAGAGGACCATAACACACCATGCGATCTTACATGAGTGGTGAGAGAAATTCTTGGAATACTCACCTTCATCGTTGGGTTTTTCTTTCTTTCCTGACCTTCTGGCCACTTGCCTAATAGGCAGGGGCATCCCCGTTGCCTCCAGGAACATCAAGTATTTTAGACCATCGAAGAAAAAAATTTCTAAACTGGGCTTTTGCATTTTAAAAGGGAAGTCCCTGAGGTGAACAGAGCATGGATTGTATGCCAAAGTAAAGCCAGAGAGAAAAAAGAGGGAAAGGCAGATGCCCTAGCACCTCAATGTGAAGAGATGGATAGAAGAGCTGGGGCCCGACCTTGGAGGGCTTAGGGACAGGGGAAGAGAGGACGGGATCTCCAGGAAGAGGGAAGACACCTTGCAGTGTCCTGGTAGAGCACCTGAGAGGGCCAGCCGAGAGGCCTGTGGAGGCCAAGCCAACGCCCTAGACTACCCCTGGCACGCACAGCATCTCTTCCGCAGAAGAGATCAGCCACAGAAGCCATCTGTGCATCAGCCAGCAAAAGGGGCCAGTCTGCGCCATAACGACCCACTGAGCCCCATCTGAATTGTCCCCTGGGACCATAGACTCCCTGCCAATTGCCCAAAAAGAGGTGGCTCCTGACAGCCCCTACATCCCTCAGAGTGATGGCATTGGTATGGAAGGCAATGTTCTGGTACCTAGTTGGGGTGAAAGGGCTACAAAAAGTTATGCATATGTCACTCACTTTTGGTAAACCCTTCAAACTCAGACAAACGGCCACTGAAGGACAATTACATTTGGTTTTTGAGATGAAATTAATGATGTGAAATAGAAAAGGCAATAAAAGGTCAAAAAGAATATAAATAAGGGGTCGGTCCAGTGGCATAGTGGTTAAGTTCACACCCTTTGCTTTGGCGGCCCGGGATTCGCAGGATCCCAGGCACAGACCTACACTGTTTGTCAAGCCATGCTATGGCAGCCATCCCACATACAAAGTAGAGGAAGATGGGCATGGATGTTAGCCCAGGGCCAATCTTCATCAGCAAAAAGAGGAGGATTGGCAACAGGTGTTAGCTCAGGGCTAATCTTCCTCACGAAAAAAAAAAAGTATAAATAAAAGAAACATTTTAATAATCATGAATTCTGTTCTGGAAGCTTATAGCATATTCCTACCAACAAATGTACAAAGTAGAGGATTATCTGCATTTTACACATTGGAAACTGCAGCTTAGAAAAACGAAGTGTCTTGCCCAAGGTTAGAAAGTCAGTTAACAGTAATATAAAAACAGTTGAATCTTGAGTTCTTCACTTTATGCCAAGTAATTTTGTGATTTACCTACATCCTCTTACTTTTATAAGTAAGATTTATAAGTACATGCCATTTCTAGAAGGTAGTATTATTATTCCCAATGCACATATGGGAAAACTGAGGTGGGAAAAATTAAGTGGCTGACCCAAGGCCATACATTTAATAAATGGTAGAATCGAGGTATGAACCGAGGCTATTTGACATGGGGTCTGTGTATTTAGCCACATCTTCTACATCCTCTGCTTAGCAAAGAGTCTCTCAACCATCAGAAATCACATTTAAGTAGTTTAGGTATTGCAGCAACATCTGAGATATATTTTATAATTAACCAGAGGTAAAGGATTCTTTTTTTGTCACATCTGCTTAGCTACCTATAGCATTGTGTAACTCAATAAATATATTGTCTAACAAAACGTGTCAATGTGTAACAGTGCTAGGCATGCGGTGGCCTTTAAAATATTTTTGTGGATTGGGTTGAAGGCACAAACTAAAACTACATAAAATATCCACATGTCATCACATATTTCAATGACATTATTAATTTGATTTCAGGTAATGACTGTTCCCATAATTATCTACCAAATCTTTAAAACTTCCAGAAAAAAAATTTTTTTATTATCCTTTCAAAACTTATTCTATTAGCTAGTAGCTTGGGGTTTGTGTGTGTGTGCATGTGATTTCTATTTTAAATCTTTCCTTGAACCTAATATTCCTCTTATGTTGCTTTCAGTGAAAAATGGAAAAAAGCTGGCCATTTTTCTCTTCATAAACATTCTCTATATTTTGAACACAGTTGTTAATCATTATGTAGCCTTTCCTTTGGGAGGCAAGCACATGTCTAGAGAGGCACTGTGGTTCTGGGATTACTGAGTTGAGAAGGCAACAAGGTTAACGGTAAGAGTTTTAGTTAAAAATCTATAGACAGAAAAATAAGATGACCATAAAACACTTAATTTTGAGGTTGGATTCTACTTTGCTATGTTATGAAAAATATAATAAGCTATTAATTCCTTGTGACTTGGTATATTTATTCATCTGTAAAATGGGAACAAAATACGTGACTCCACGATCTGTGTATAATATTTTACACAAAAATTTAAGTGGGAAATAAATTGTCCTGCACTTCAGTAAAAATGGTTAACCTCAGAACTGGAAATATTTGAGACCTCGGTGAATTTTCTGTTTCAACAGGAACATCTTTTGTCTTGCTGTCCACCTCCCACTGGCAGTTGACCCTGCCTTCTTCCCTGCTCATTATTGTCGCGGCCCCAATCCCTTTCTTCCTCTCTGGATAAGCCCTATTCTTTGTGTCCCTGCCCCTTGGTGGGTGGGCCCTGCTCCTCTCCTCTGGAGTTACCACCAAGCTCCAAATCAACCCTAACTCTTTTCCCAGGCTGACTTCCTTCATTAAGTTCCCAGCACCTGCTCCTGCCCAGCGCTTCTCTCATTGTTTCAAGTTGTGAGCAGGTACACAGTCATGCTATAAGAGCGAAAAACTCCAGTAGCCACGCAAACATAAGAAGCTCTGTCATAGAGCTAAAGAAGATAACACACATGGTTTATCAGATTAACATTTTATACTAGAGAACACGTGTTAATGGGCAGCCGGCTAATTAGTCATCAAAAGTAAACTGTATACTGTTCTTCCAAGATTTTGAATGTTTGGTCACAAGCATTGAACAAGCAAATGGGATCTAGGGATCTAAGTAAGAAAACAAATTATTCCCAACATTTATTGAGTTTCAACCAATGTCCTGGGCACAATAGGTGCTTTTATATACAATACCTTATTTAATCTTCCCAGCAAAGCTGTAAGTTAGATATTTTTATTCTTCTTTTTCATATGAGGTAATTGAGGTTTAGCGAAATTAAGAAACTTACCTGAAGCCACTGAGCTGACAAATGATAGAGCTGGTAGTCAAAGCCCATCTATTGATATCCAAGTTTAAACGGTTCACTACCAGGCAGCAAATCTCTAAAATGCACCAGCCCATTTTTGGTGGTTGTGGATCTTCTTGGTCTCTGCAAAGGTCTCAGGAAATCTTTAGAATTTTTTTTCAAAATTTAGGTCCTTACATCGCACCGTTCGTGAATTGGGACCACAGTAGCATCTGGCTTTTTGTTGGATGTTTACTATAGGAAGATGTACCAGTGGTAAGAAACAGCCATGCTTGAGAAAGGCTCAGTATTGTGAATTCAATTCCAGAAATTATCTTTTTCTACAACAAACAATAAAGTAGTTTCATGGAAAAATTTTGTATTTGAAATTGAAAAGTCTCTGTAAATTTTAAATTTTGTTTTTGAATTAATCACATGATATAACGTACATACTTTATATTGAGTGAAATAAATGTCAAAGGTGAGCATAGTTCTTTCCAGAGATTCCAAAAAAATTTTTTTAACTTTCATACCAGATGAATCAAAAATATGTAAGATTCCTAAAACTCTTATTACAAGGTCATGCCCTCTGATTTCATAATCAAATTATCACCACAATAAATTTCCATGTCTGTAATTCTAAAAAGCTAGATTTCCAGGAAGACCCCCAAATTCCTGGAAAATAATTTTTCAAACTCTGTATATTTCAGAGTGACAGAAGATAATGTGATAACTTTTTGGCATTAACATCTTCATCGTATAACCTTTGATAAGCTTGAATATGGTCAGATATTACAAAGATCTTCATTCAAGACAGAACAGCAAAAGTTTCACTGAATACTGCCTCTGAATATAGATGCTTTCTTACTAAGCCCTTGAAATCTACATATATTCCCTTTTAGAAATAGATTTTTGTGACCATGGAGATATTTTCTTCTATGAATCATTGAAAACATGGTATCTGTTCTCTCAACTTAATAAATTTTTCCTAACAACTTTAAGTCATTTTGAGTATTTAAGATGCATTAGGTGTACAGTGTCATCTGTACATCTAACATAATTATAGAACTGTACTATAATAATAATAATAATACTGTATTGTATTAGAATGATAGTATCATTTCCCTTAAATAAAGTTTTATTCCCTGAATAAAGCAAGATTTTATTTTTATTTTTTTAAAAAGATCCACATTATGAATTACGTATTTGTTTTAGTAAATATGTTTGTGTAACACAAATGAGAAGTTAGCCTGAAGTCAAATAAGAATTTTAAAGATTATTGGGTAGGTTTTCTGAAAGTTGCAACTTGATGGATATCACAAATTACACTTTAGAAATATGAAAGAAAATAAAAATAAAGTGCTTGGCTTTTGAAAATACAAAGCAAAAGATTAAAATTACAGGTGATTAGCTGTCATCTCTTTTCTTTGCTCGTCTCAGATAAATTATTTATTGCTCATTGACTATCCACTTGATGACTGTATCCCACCTTAATTTCTTCACATCTTTTTATTCTGGTATATCCCCTGAGTACATAGCCTCGAGATTGTGAAGAAAGCAAAAGAGACAATGGTAACAACTCACAGAGATTTTAGGTAGATCTCACCAGTGACGTGCTGTGAGATGGAATTCTTGTACTTCTCACTACAACTCAGTGAGGACTGGCTCCCGGCAACGTTAAATAGCTTTAGACATCAACCAAGTGTTGAGGATAGCCATTCTGCCCGTAAGATTGTATTTTACCCTTAGAAACAATGTTCTGTGCATAGGCTGTCATTATTAATTGAGAGTGCAGTTGAGATATTTTCCTTTCTCAGCCTATATGACTGCTTTTTAAAATCCAATAATCATGATTTATATTAAACATGACTGAACTGTCTTAAATATTTACATCTGATCTACAAGTTTAAGTGTGTATACAAAACATAGGAAGATATTTTTAATTCTTAAGACCCCTCATAGTATGACTTAACTGTCCTAATATTATATCTCCTCTATTGTTAGCTCTATTATTTGCTTAGTTATTAATTCATCTCTAAACTTTGCTTTAAAGTAATATGAAGTGTTTTATATACACAAGCATGTAATCCCCTCCTTTTAACACAGTGAGTTGATTTATGCCTGGGTTTTTCTGGATGAGTTTAATCCTTTCTTAGTCTAAATCAATGTTTTCCAAATTTTGACCTATGACTCAGTCCTGGTTAAATAAATCTGAGAAATAAAGCATATTTATACTTCTTTTGTAAAGTTATAATGCACATCAGTACATTGAAGACACTAATGACTCCTACAATAAAAGAAATCTTAAAAAAAAAAATGTGGAATCCATAATTTCCCATTGAACACTTTCATAGTATAACAATAATTTAACATTCAAAGAAAGTAGTGGCCCTTGGAACACTTTCTGGGGTGCCAGCTTGATACAGAAGTGGAAGATCATTGTATGATTTCTGTCACATAGTAAGCAGATCTATTCCTTCTATAAAATAAATTAGATCACTAATTATCATTTTGCTACAGTATAAAATCTCTGAAGATGTAACAGAAAGTCAGCCTAAATACATTATATTATGTATTATATCATTTTGTTGAATCTAGAAACTATGCAAATAATTATGATCAGACTTAGAAATTGCTAAATATATATTTTTGTTAACTGATTGATATAAATGTATATGTTATTTTATATCACAGATCATATGCATTTAGAAATTTATTTTATTCATATATGTTCTCTTTATAACCCCAAAACTTGAAGAACACATCGAATCTCATTATAATGAAGACAGAAACTTTGTGCTTTCCAAAGCAGTTATAGTCTCAGAAATATTCAGCTTATCAAAAATTGGTACCTAGAGGAATTCGTATTATTACTGAAGACCAACGAAAATAGTGAGGCAGGTTGTGTTAAGGGCCTGGGTCCTGGATTCAGATCTCAGCTCTGCCACCTTACTAACTGTGTGACCTTGAAAAATCTGCCTGTTTCTCTGAGATTTGTCAGGGAAGTAATAATAGAACTTTTTGTCGGGAAGAGTTTTTCAGTGTTAAATAAGATAATAAATGTGTAGTATGTAGCACAATAATTGACATAGTGAGCATCTCATAAATCTTATCTATCAATATTATTAAATGGTCTGTTACTCCCTAGGTAACAATCAGAAAAAAATGTAAATTATTTTTCCTCCCCAAATATCTTCTAAAGTACAATCATGAAATACAGGACAGTGTGATGTCAAAATCATCAACATTCACAGAACTTTTAAGTAAGCGAAAATTCATCTAAACTCTCAGTGACTTGGTACGAATTAAACTGAATGTTCAAAAAACATAAATATAAGAATATGTGCAAGCTTTTATAAACCAGCTATGAAAGGCTACATCAATACTCTTCTCTTAAAAATGCTTTAGGTTTATAAATCAAGATTGAATTAATGTGGCTAAACAAATCAATATCGAAAAATCTCTCTCTTTTTTATTTTTTATTTTTGGTGAGGAAGATTGGCCCTGAGCTAACACCTGTTGCCAATCTTCCTCTTTTTGCTTAAGGAAGAGAGACCCTGAGCTAACATCTGTGCCCATCTTCCTCTATTTTGTATGTGGGACGCCACCACAACATGGCTTGATGAGTGGTGTAGGTCTGCACCTAGTATCTGAACCTGCAAACCCAGGCCGCCAAAGCAGAGCATGCCGAAATTAACCACTATGCCACCAGGCCGGCCCCAAAATCTCTTAATTTTTTAAGTGCTGTATTAGTTAGTTTTGCTGCATGAGAAATAATCTAACATCTCAGTGGCTTACTAAATAAACATTTATTTCTTGCTCATTTTCCACGTCAACGGCTAAGGGTTAGCTGCTTGGTTCTGGTTGTCTCTGTTCCACGTGTCTCCTCCATCCTGCACTCAGGCTAAAAAGCAGCCCTTTACAAGACAACCTCATAAATACTTGCAGAAGAGAAAGGTGAGAAGCCTACCCTAAGCAGCACAACTGCACTGAAAGCTTCTGTTTACATGAGGCACACTCATGTTCCATTGGACAAAGTGAGCCAGATGGCCAAGGCCCAAGTACACAGGGAAGAGACATCCACTCTTCCCACAGGAGCAAGCAAGTCACACAGCAATGGCAGTGCTATGTAATCCTCTTGCTTGGAAGGAGGATATGAGTAAGCATGAATACAGTCTATCTCAGTTCACCTTCTCAGTCACACATACTCACTTTCCACACTTCTGCACACAAAATTCATTCACACCTGCAAGGAAGACATCCTAAAAATTTCAACCAATCAAAACATCAACCTTAAAGCTCGTGATCCTACCTACATCAAATCCAAATAGCTTCTGTTGATCTGGACACACAGGAACTAAGCAGACAAGGTATCTTCTCCACAGGCACTCAACATGAAATGGCTGAAGAGGGGCAGGATAAACACAAAACATGCCCGTTTGAAGGTGGGACAAAATGGAGAACACACAGCACTCATTGGTCTATAGAAGCTCTGAATTCCCACTGGGCAAACACAGGGCATTGGAGATAGAGAAAATTACTTTAATTAAGAGTCTTTGATTAAGAGTCTGTAACCTGGGATTAGCTCCTCAGAGAATTTTCTCCTGGGCTACCGGCTCCAACATCTTCCTTCCTTTTCCTTTACTCTCCTTGGCCACATCTGAATGGAAAATTGGAAAATATGTCTTCCTCAGAACGGAGCAACTTTTTGTCCTGCCTCCCGCCCAGGAAAAGTAGGGGGTTGACGTGTCATTTTAAGCTATAAAAAGCAACAGTCTCTGCTATTTCAGTCTGACAATACTCTTGGCATTAAACCTCCTTGAAAAACTTTATCCTTTCTTTTCTTTTTTTACATCTGTTTGATCTATTCTGCCCCATGTACTAATAGACACACTCACTATCCTTCTACAAATCTGTTTCTCTCTCTAAACTGAAGTGCAGGTGTTTGAGCACATCAGGCTTCCTGAGATCATTCTTCAGTTTCTTTTTCCTGAACCATTTTGTCCAACTAAAAGGATTTACTGAGGGATACCTTAATCCAGTCAGAAGGTTTTGTGCACATGCTAATAATTTGGTCTTTGTCCTTAAATTGAGTCTTAATTAGTCTTTACAGCTCGAACCACTTATCTTTAACCAGTTCGAGATGAGAACAGTTTGTTTTTCCAACCCTGTAACTCCTGGAGTTTCTCAGCCCTTCGTTTCCTTTTCATCCCTCATGGTAAACATGTCACTTACGTCCGAGCTCATTCTCCTTCTTGTATTACCCTATCAAATGCAGCTTCTAACACTCGATTCACATTAGCAACATTCCAAGATCTCTTTACAGAAAGCCTTAAGTACGTTACAGACATGTTTGCCTTCCAAATTATCTCGGATAACAGTTTTACCAAACATTTTGCTACTGCATAAAATGTGTCACCAATTTTCCAGCCTCCAATAAGTTTCCTCCCTGCGAGCTGTCTGGCCCCCAAAATTAGTGCCACATATTTTAAGTTTTTATTGTGGTAACACTCCACTTAGAAGTATCAAACTCTGTGCCTTTCAACTTTGCTCCATGAAAACCTCCTGCTTACAAAAGCGAGCGTTTTGTTCTTGTTAATGTTTCAGCTAGACAGCTCTTGGATGGGTGCAGCTACAGTGGTTCTGCTTGGCCTGGCCCCGTGAGCCTTACCTGAAGACCCGGGCTGAGGTTGAAGCCCTTACGTGGAGCATACTGTTTTGGGAGCTGAGAAGAAAAGCAAGAGGCTGAGCCAATCCTTACAATTTCATTTAAGGCTTCTACCCGGAGGTAGCATAGTGATATCTGTTCGCATTCCAGTGGCCAGAGAAAATAACATCATTAAATCCAAAATCAATGGCAAAGGAGGGAACATATATACGCCCCACAACAGGAAGCAGGCAAGGCCCGAGGCAACGAGCTGGGAGGTATAAACAGCTTGTGAGGAAGGGGTACTGTGTATAACTGTGAGCAGTAATACAACCTACCAAATGCATAGGTTAGCAATTTCTTCAAATGCTCTATGAAGTAAACATGCCCAATAAAAACAGTAAAAATAAGACCATACACTCATGCCACTTTCCCAGAAAAGCAAATCATTGATGGAGCTTCAAAAACAGCCTATGTTATAAAAAATGTTATCGAGTCTTGTTTTAAATTTCTATCATTAGTAGGCACTGTTTAGGAAGCTGTTTCTCTGCATAAGAAAGTCTCCCATTCTCCTATCTCAATCAGGCCAGCTCAGAGCAGCTGCGACTGTAATTATTCCTATTTGCAGTGATCTCTGGCACACACCTGGAAGACCAGGGCCACCCAGCGAGAAAAAGAAAGAAGTTCGGAGGTCATATCTTTGTCATTCCAGTTCATTTGTGTCTTTATGACTATCGCTGTCATTATGCATATGGGCACTGCAATAAGGCAAGCTGAGAGTACTGAGACCAGTCAGCGGCTGGGATATAACAGACATTCTGTAACTACTTGTGGAATGCTACTAAATTATCTAACATCACCAGAGTACTGGGACTGAATCTTTAAATGGTCC
Organism: Ceratotherium simum simum; assembly: GCF_057802395.1. Taxonomy (NCBI): domain Eukaryota; kingdom Metazoa; phylum Chordata; class Mammalia; order Perissodactyla; family Rhinocerotidae; genus Ceratotherium; species Ceratotherium simum. The sequence goes on from NC_141911.1 coordinate 60,725,597, forward strand.
CCACCATGCGCCAATCTGCTGATTTTGAGTATATAAGCAACATAGTTCCATTGCGGTCCTCACTCCCTTCTCTCCCAAACCATTGCCTAAGAATGTAAGTACGTATCGACGTTGTTTACTTTCAGAAATAATTCACTTTAAGATGGAATTGATTGCACCCTTTCAAAAGATACTTGATTTTAAAAGAGGAAGTATTTTTATCCAAATATGTTTTTCTAGTGAAGAAAATAGTTTTGAGAGAAAGAGAGAGCTGCTTTTCCCTTCCCAATTTCAGAGTTCTGTCCCATCAACTTGCTACCAGTACAGGGTCTTCTTTTCTGTCTCAAGGACATGGAACATGAGGCCCTTCTTCCTAGAGCATTCTCCTCCCCACACCACACTTCCTCATGTAGCTACTTCCTAGTTATCTTATAAAGCTAAGCCAAGAGAAGAGTTTCATGACCCTCTAGATCAGTTGATGACCATCTGATGTAGACTTCTTGTAGAAGCATGTATTTCTTTTTCATAACGCTGACCATATTTGAAAATTTAAAATTATCTCTGTAATTGGTTAATGATTGATTGTCTCTCCAATTAGAATTTTAGCTCCATGAGGGCAGAGACCACGTCTAACTTTTTCACCAACTGTATACCCTGTGGTTATTCTATGTATTACACAGCACACATGTATCATAAATATTTGTTGAATATATGGGTGTATGACTGAATAAATATATGGGGATTTGGGGTTCTTGTTATATAATTTTCTTTTTAAAAAAGAGCAGCAACTTTCTATATTGTCTCCTGAAAGAGGAAAAAAGGCAGAAAAGCTCCTAAGTGCTTTCTTACCTCTCTTCTGAATTCATCTACACACTCTTGGTGGCCTCTTCCTATTGGCCCACCCTTAAATATCCCTTAGTATTTCCTGAACCTTTAGCATTTCATGACCACCCATGAGCAAATATGTCCTTAGAAATTTCACCAGTTTTATAATTTCAAGTTACATTGTGTGTTTGTGCGTGTGTGTGAGTGTGCACACACGTGTGTGTGTGTGTGTGTGTGTGAGATTTAGGAACTACGTCTTGCTTAAATTAGGATATGATTACATAAGAGAAATAAAAAACAGAGGTTATTGTATTTTTTTAAATTTGGCAATCTGGGAGGTATTGAAAATGATGTCATTCCCTAATGACCTCATTCATGATGGAATCGTGAAGTGGGTTATGACAATGAAAGCATTACTGGGAGAGCTTCCAAAACCATCTGGCAAGTACAGAGCATATATTTTAGAAAATGATCACTCCATTTGTAAATGTAATGTGCCAGGATTGGATGTCAAATCAGTGGGAAAGCAAACATAAAAGACAGCAAACATAAATGATTAGTATAGACCCAAAGCAAGAGAATGTTTTATATTTTGTAACTTGGTTATCAAGGCTTTCATATACGAATATCATAAACACACATTTAATGGTACTTCTGAATTATGCTTCAGGACCTTACATCATTCTACTCTGTCTAATAACTTTTAACAGATTTTTTTCCAGATGATGCATCTTTTATCAGCTTTATTAAAGTATAGATTATATACAGTAAAATTAATCAATTTTAAATGTATAATTCAATGACTTATAATGCAATTATGATGTATTTTTTCTTCAAACTAAATATGTAAATTTCACGGAAAACAAAAATTATATGATACCAAATGGCATTATACTTAAAATTACTTGAGTGTACTTGTGTATGTATATGCATTTTTATTTCACTTTATCCTGGAATATAGATGTTACATTTTCAAATAAAACCAAGAGTGTTAAGTCTCACGTATCAAAAATTCCTTTTTAAAGTGAACTTTCAAAAGCACATAGGTCATTTCCTTATTAAGAGTTTTTCCTCACAGAAACAGTCAAAAGATAAGATACATGAAGGAGTTAGAAAAGTAAAAAGAGAAATTTAAAAATTCAAATTAAAAATAAATAAAGTGACCTTTCTGTATTTAATTTCTAAGCAATGAATGTGATATTATTCATTAAGAAATTATAAATTTTTATACCACCTTGAGAAGAAACATTGCGCTTCCGAACTCTAAGTCATCTGGGATGTCTTTATCCAATGTATCTAACTTGACCCCTCCCCCACTGGATTCTCAAGTGAGGGTCAGACCCCCGTCCACTATGCCTAGCTGAGACCCAACACGCAAATGGTCTTCCAAGGCCCTTCTCTTGTCTGCTTCCAGGCAGACATATCCATTCCGCCCACTAGGGGTTAGGAGAGTCACAGGATCCAAATACTTCTCTCAAAATCTTCCTCTTAATCATTAATTCTCCTAAATTTTTATGTGTTTTGATAGATGTGAAGAGCTTAAAAATGTAAAATTGGTTTTTGACACTTCCTTCGAAAACGTTGCATCAAGATTTTTCTAATCTCACTTTGAAGAACAGCCTTGTATTATCTCAGTGTATCAGCTAAAGTTTCAATCTAATTTTAATTGTTTTTATATGCTGTTGCAGCAAAACATCTTACCAGAGACTTGACTAGTAGGTCATCATCTCCTGAGGACGTAACTAACACTGTTTTTCACTGCTGTACAAGAAATTTCCCCTGACTACTCTTGGGATGGGTGTAGTAAATTATTAATGGTGGTTAACTCTAGGAGGTGGGAATGGAGGGGATCAGACAATTTTCACTTTCTTACTCTATATATTACTTTATATATTTTTGGTTTTTTTATTTGCCTCCAGGAGCATATATTACTTCTATAATTTAAAACATGTTGAAGATTTAAAATACATGTAAAACAGAGTTATGAAAAGTTTGAAAAGAGAACACTTAGTAAAGGAGAATGTGTAATTTTTCCTGTAAGCAAGACATGGAACAGAGGTAGAACAAGTAGAAAAGGAATATCTATTGGTAATAAAAAGCTGAAATTTGTATATTTTCACAGAATCATTTTGAAGTGGCTTCATCAAAACTCCGCTGTGAAATTTTCCTCAGTTAAAATGACTGCATCAAAATGAATTTCAAAAGTGTTTACGTCCGAGTGTCCTGCTTCCCTGACTGTCGAGCCATCACCCATCAACAACAGGAACTGGGAAAGTAGCCAACCCCTTGACGAGTTTCTCAGGGCGTCCTTGATCACCTGAGCTGCACCTCTCAGCGCACATGAACGCCCACTCGGGTTCCTGCTGCAGATTTCACTCATCTCCTTGGGACTGCTCTTGTCTGCTACCTGGCTGCTCTACCTGGTAATGAATTTAGCTTGACCCTGCAACAGAGAATCTAGAATGTTGCTTCTATATGTAAGTGTCTCTTGCTGCTCTTATAGATCCTCCCAAACCATCTCCAGAATCTCGAAATGAGAGCCTCTTTAGCTGCTCCTTTTACTGTCCATATATGGCCCCAGACTCCATTTCTAAAATTGTTACCTCAGCCATTTTCCCAGTTTTTCTCTACCTATTAAGATACCGAGAAACTACATATTCTAGTGTCTTCTTCCTAATGCTAGTAAGGACACTAACATAGCTCGTATGGTTTGGTCACCAGGCACTGAAATAACATTGCCCATCATTGCTGCTTTCCGGCTGTTTACTGCTGTTACACAGAAAGTGTCATGATGTTGGGGGCCAGTGAAGACATTTCAGGTGAGACATCAAATATAAAGTGACTCCCACTGAAAGAGACTTGAAATATCCCGCCCACCACCCTGGCTCAGTTGCATATTAATCCGAACAGAGACCCACAGCCTTCAGAGACGACAGTCCATAGTGCTCAACTGAGAGACCAACAGCTCTCCCACCGGAACCATTCCGGAATTTGCACATAAAAAGAATAATCAGATTTACAAAAGATGTTGGAAAAGAACAGCAGTTTTCTACAAACAATTGATGAAAGTCAGAACTTAAAGACTATGCTTTTTTTTTTTAATAATTTTATTTATATTTTTTTCCCCCAAAGCCCCAGTAGATAGTTGTATGTCGTAGCTGCACATCCTTCTAGTTGCTGCATGTGAGACGCGGCCTCAGCATGGCTGGAGAAGTGGTGCGTCGGTGTATGCCCGGGATCCGAACCCGGGCCGCCAGCAGCAGAGCTCGTGCACTTAACCACTAAGCCACGGGGCAGGCCCTGAAGACTATGCTTCTTAAGCAAAGCAGGACAAGTCTATACAGAAAAATAACTGATGCAGCTCCATAACTTGAGACTTTACTGAGAATGTCTGAACCCATGCTCTAACTTGCTCTAATTGAGAACTCCCTTTAGTTAACTATATAAACATATATACCACAAACTCTGCTGTGCACACAGCCACAGCGCAGGGAACTAGAAAGAATCTACCTCCTGTTATATTTCATTAAGACTTAAGAGGTTTTTAGAGAGAACAATCAAGTGGTTAGGAGAAGAACTTGTTTTTTCTCATGACAATCACAAGTTACTTTTTATATACTGAGAAGTTGGACTTGGTGAGTTGCCAATTAAATCAGATTAGGATTTTCATCTCATCCACACTTATTTCAACGTAATTGCTACTGAAGCCAGTTAGTACAAACACAAGTACATGTACTGCCCATCAGATTTCTTGTTGAGTCCCCAAAGTATCTGATTTCTCTAGTAGAACTGAAAAAAAAAAATCAGTCTTCATCCAAGTGTAGGAGTGAGGGGAGACTAACAAAATGAAAGTTCTGAGGTCACTTATGGAACTGAGTTAAATGAGCCCATCCAGCAGAATCCTGAATATATTCCTTATTTTTTCAGGCATTTAAGATATATCCAACACATTCAACTTGGCATCTTGAGAAGTCTGTTGTCTCCACATTCTGGAAAATATAGGCATCAAGACTCTTCCTTAGCTCCATCCTTGACAATTCCATAGTTTGCCATTCCAGAGGAACATAGATGCAGTAGACTGTCACAGTAGCATGATACTTTATCTTAAGTCTATCAGATTTTTCCATCCAACAAAAATACTTAAGAATTTAGGAGAATCTGCTTTGGTATCAACACTTAGATCTTCATGGACTCACACCCCAAAAGTATATATATACACATATATACTTTTTTACTCTCATAATTTCCAGAATCTCCAGTGATATTTGGCCACTGTTACTTCCCATTTTTAAATCTAAAATAAGATGAGGATAATAATGACAATGAGGTAGCTTAGTCAAGCATCTGATACGTCATCTGACACCAGTCAAGGTTTAATTTCCTATCTTTACAGCCTACTCTGTGTATTTGAAAATACTGTCTGGATTTATGGGGGAAACACACAAAATCCAGGAGCAGATATTCGTTTGGTATGAGTCTGGGTGTTTGATGTCCCCTCTGAAAGACCCTCAAGCAGCATGATGAAATAAACACAGGCGAGCAGGGACCCACTGGGGACTTTTCTATTTGGTCAGTCATTTCTCTTGTTGGCATATGGCACTACATGCGCCACTTTTACTGCTTTGTTTTTTACTTTCTCTGGATATCCTCATTACTTGAGAAAAAGTCATAAAACCTTTGTTTCCTGAGAGCAGTCCTATCCTTCACTTTCAACAGCACCTGAAGGTTCTTCAAACATTCCAAAGGAAAACTTACAGCCCAACAGATTTCTCAACTCACACATCCCAGCAACACACAGTGGCCACATAAGACAAATATTTCCAGATATGAATCAGATCCAACAATTCATTTACAGCGGCATGCCTAACGAGGCAAAACAGTCAACATAGATAAAGAAAAACCCCATGCCACAAGGTGCCGGAAGCATGTTTCTATATAAACAATTCTTCTCTACAATCCACTGAGAGCACAAGCAACTTCCTACCACTTGATCACAAAGCAAACAAAACTGAAACATTAAATTCTAGAAATTTCATAAAAATGAAAAGTTGTAATATCATAACTTAGCAGGAAGAGTCAACCAAAAAGAGGGGCTAAAAGGGATATTCCTGTATTAAATTTTTTTTTCAGTTAGCAAGAATTAAAAGTAGAGTACCCGTATAAATGACTAGATAGATGTCTTTAAAAAGGATCCTCTTTGATATGATTATCAGTCAATTCTCTCCTGATCTGAACTATAGGTTAAAATCCAAAATGAAAGATTGAAGCTACAATAGCATGTATAGTGTATATAGGTTACGCATCTGTGAAATACTGCATAAAGGGAGAAGAAACAAGAAAGAAGCAGCAAGACTAAAGAAATATTGATTAAAATGAGACAAAATGTTTTACTATAGCTGGCTAAGTTTTTGGGTTAGGGGTGTCAGGTTTTTTAAAGCTAATCTTCAGTAGCAGTCTAAAACATCTACGTATTACCATTTTCCCAACTCACAGGGAATCATAAACTAGTTGCCTTAAACAGCATATCACTCAGCTTGGGCTGCCATAACAAAATACCATAGACTAGGTGACTTAAACAACGGAAATTGATATTCTCAGTTTTGGAGTCTGGGAAGTCCAAGATCAAGTTGTGGGCTAGCTGGGTTCCTAGTAAGAGTCCTCTTCCTGGCTTGCAGATGGCCGCCTTCTTGCTGTCCTCACATGGCAGAGAGAGAGGGAAAGCAAACTCTCTACTGTTTCTTCTTATAAGGGCAATAACCCCACCATGATAGTCCCACCCTCATGACCTCATCTAAATCTAGTGACCTCCCAAAGGCCCATCTCCAAATACCTTCACAGTGGGGATTAGGGCTTCAACATATGAATTTTGGGAGTTAGTGGGGACACAGTTCAGTCTATAGCAAGCAGCAACACTCCATCTTTCCCTGCACGCCCCGCCCCGACACTACAGACACAGGTCTAGGAGAGGGGACTAGAGTTTACTCTCCCTACCATCATCACCCAGTAAAGTGCTTACTTTCCTTCTCCTGTCCTTACAAATGTCCTAGGCTGCTGCAAGGGTGAAGGTTGGAGGGCATTGTGGAAGATCTTGAAGCACAGATGAGCAACACTCCACCTGGTCAGTCATCAAAAAAGTTCTGAAGATCACTGAGTGAAACATATATTCACTGGACATGGATTGGAAAAACAGCTAGTCTACTTAGTCTCTGGGCACAAGAAGTGGACAGTATTGGTAGGCTGGAGTACAGCATAAGGAAATAATCAGAAATGCAGACAAAGAATTATGTACCAGGATGTTCACAGAAGCATTATTTAAAATTGAAGAACAAGCCAAAAAAACAAAAATTGGACTAAAACCAAATAGCCTAAAATAAGGGATGGTTAAATAAGATGGACTATTAAACAGACATTAAATGTCATGTTTTCAGAATATATTTAATTAAATGGAAAAAAATGCATATGATACACTCTCAAATTTAAAAACATGCACAGCTGTATATACAATATGTTTTAAATCAGTGTCAAAAGTGCTATGCTAAAAATGAGCTGAAACTTGTGAAAAATACTTAGGACAATATAAAGTACTTTTCCATCATATTTTAAGCAATGAGGAAAGAAAAGGCAGGAAAGGAAGGATCCTTCTGCTGGGAGAAGAGAGCAACTTGCTAACAGACAATAGAATTTCTTTTTATCCAGCAAGGAAAATTATCTTCAAGTTCTACAAATAGAATATACAATAAAAATATAAAAATTTAACCCAAAATGCTGAAGAAGGCTAGTCAATAAGCTAGCTATGGGTAAAAATCATATGTTTTTGTGTACGATCATGTCTATAACACCTGGCACATTGACACATAGTAGAATCTCAGTTAAAATTGTGACAAAAGAATCTAGGAATGAATACACAATAAGAAGGATCAAGAGTGGTGGTTACCAGGGGCTGAGGGGTGGAGGAAATGGGGAGATATTAGTCAAAGGGTACAAACTTCCAGTTATAAGATTACCAATTCTGGGGATCTAATGTACAGCATGGTGATTATAGCTAATTATACTGTATTATATATTTGAAAGTTGCTAAGAGAGTAGATCTTAAATGTTCTCACCACAAAAAGAAATGGTAATTGTGTGACGGGGTGGAGGTGTTAGCCAATACTATGACGGTAATTGTTTTGCAATATGTAAGTGTATTAAATCAACACGTTGTACACCTTAAACTTACACAATGTTGTATGTCAATTATATCTCAATAAAACTGGAAAAACGATTTTTCAATCAAATTTTTGTAGAAAAAGAATCAAGGACTTTAAAAAGATTCAGTGACATCTCAAGTTGCTGACAAAATGTACAAGTACGTCCTCGAAGTATCTGTAGATAAGTTTCAAAAAGTCAATGAATCTCTTGAGGGGTTTCAGAAGAGCATGTAGATATTTCCCAGTAACTGATTCTGGAAACTGAAGCTTGATATATTTGATACATTTGATTATGATGCCAAAGGAGATTTTAGAATAGATTACCATACAGATGATTGGTGGGAAAAGAATGTGGTGCTTAATGCCAAAATAATTTCATATCCTTTCACCCATCTGTGACCCAACAGAACTCAGCCTCTGCTGGCAATTGCTTTTATTATTTGGTAAAATAAAAAAAATTAAAACAAACAAACAGAAACTATTGGAGATTTTTGAACAGGGAAAGACTTCCTTTGAGAAGATTAGTCAGTTCTGTACCTAATACACTGGAAATTGAGACTGGATGCCTAAAGACCAAGCACATGGCAAACTAAACTCTTCTAGGCAAAGGCAATAATAGAACAAAAAATAAACATTTTTTAGAAAGAGGGTGTTGAGAGTAGAGATGTGAAGAGGAAACCAAAGGTACAAGTGACAGACCTATCTGGGAGATCCAAAATGGAGAAAACCACAGAGTATGCCAAGATTTCAAAATTGGGTGGCTAAGTGAATAGCTGCGCCATGACCAGAAAGAAGACAGTCAGGAGGAAAAGGGGAGTGAGGGGATGCTTAATTCAATGATCCATCAGTCAAAAAGTGCGGTGAGATTACAGAACCGCCTCTCCAGAGAAATGAAAATGCACATCTGAGAGTCCAGTGCTGGGTTCCCTGGGTACCAGAACCCTGCAGGCCGCGGACCCCACGTTGTGCGCACAGCCTTAGGGGCGGGAGCACATCCCTCATCCGCTGCCTGCATCTTCTAGAAAAGGCGGGAGTTCATTTAGTTTTGAGTGTAGTCCACTCCCACTAACTGCTTCCTCTTCCCTGCTGTTCACCGTGTACTAAAGACCCATCAACAAACAAAGCAGTTTCTCTCTGGAGATTCCCACATAATGAAAAATTTTAGAGCTTCGATTTTCAGTATTCTCTAAGAATAACAGAAAGGTGTGTGGTAAAAATATTCTATTAGAAATAGAAAAAAAAAAAAGGTTAGATTTGGCATTTAAATATCTATGCTTCAATTATCTGGGAAGTTTACTGACATGGAACAGCCATGCTGGGAAAATGAAGCGTTGCTATATCGGTTTAACAACATTAGATCATAGATTATACATAGACAGTGAGTGGTTGAGAGGTAATTTTGGTTTCCTCTTCAGAAAGGGGGATCAGAATTTTTTTAAATAACCATCAAATACAGTAATGGCAAACACTGAAAATATTGAGTGTTGCAAGCCATTTATTATGTCTGCTACATTTTAGGAAAGATAACCAGTCAATACTGCAATCTCAAATATAAACTTGCAGAGTGCTAAATCCTCTTCTAAACTAAACTTCAAAACCCTGAGATGACTGTCTATAATAAACAAGACAAAGCAGTTTACTTACGGCTCAAAGTTAGACTTTGAAGTTTGATTTTAAAGAACATATTTGGAAGTAGTTCTCAAAGATAATGTTATTTAGGAGAATGAAAGGAAATATTAAATCTTTTTAAATTTTATTTTTCAATCTCTCAGAAATGCTTTAATGCTTCCTTTGATATGATATGATTCATATCATCTCTTTAAAAAACATAACAAAAACCTCTTTAAAATTAGCAATTCAGAAATTCTATAATCCCATATGCTATGTTCATCTCGGAATTATAATACCACAATGATTGTAAGAATGCCATTATTTTACGTACCACAGAGAAAGGAAAAAAATACTGCTACACGAATTATAACACAATGTTTTCTGTAACTTGGAACTTTTACTATGTACTTATTGAAAGGGCTTTTTAATACTTATTGAGGTATAGGTTTGTATGTCATCTTCATAAAAATGAAAATATAAGCAAAACAAGTTGGGTAAGATATTCCTAAAGCTTACTCACATTCCAAGTCCCTTTCAAAATATTTTCAACACAAAGTCATGGGTGATCGTGTTTTCCCCACAATACTGTCATCTACACCATCAAGAGTGACCATGATACAATACTGTCTCTGGAATTTTATTCCAAGTTGCTGACACTTATTCTGCAAGTTTTCACGCACAGGGACAAGCAATGACGAATACATCAGGACAAGACACAACCCATTTCCAGAGATGTTAAAATGTGAAGGAAAAAATGTAAATGTTAGAATCTTTGAAATATGATATATCTTAAGAGCTAAGATATTGTAAAGAAATTTGACCTACAGCTCTAGTTTCCAATAGACATCTTGGAATTTCTTCACTGATCATCTGAGCTTATAAATCTGGAGTTTGAGAAAGTGTTAACTCCACTTTAAAAGGTTAATTTAGAGCTTAAAAAAAAAAAAGAAAAAAACAGTGGTCTTTCTACTGCTTCTTTTACTGTAGTGATGACATCAGCACCAACAAAGGAACCAGCGCTAGCATCTTTACCAAATACAGCAAAACCATCAATTTATTTGTACTTATATTTTGGGGGCTATTAAGTTTACATAGAACTGAACTCATCCTATTCCCCAGGGAAATAAAAAAAAAAAGAAGGCCTTGCTTCTCAGAGGTTAAAAGTAAATCTAAGAGAGATGACCTTTTTAAAAAAAGATATTGTCTTCATATTTCAAGTTTATAGACTGATTTCTGGAAATTAGGTTCAAATTATCTGAGGTTGTAACCACTGAATCAAGCACATACTCTTGAAGTAAACATCCTAGGAATTAGACTACAGATGATTAAGGCATTGCTGTGCTCACTTTTGGAAGTTTATACTTAAACCAGAGAAAATCAGCTACAAGATGAATCTAAACAAATATTATGCCTGAATATATTATGTACACTGAAATTTTAGTTTTTCAGCTTTCATAGCAATAATGACTCAGATCAGCTTTGAGATTTTTTTTTACTTGCCAAAAATCACACAAAGTAGAAAACACAGAAATAGCTAAATGTTTTCTAGAATTTACATGTAAAATGTTTTAAATACTAAATTCTGATCCTTGTGCCACTGGGAAAATCACATAAATTTGCAACTAGATTTTGAGGCAGGGAGATTAGGAAAAAAGAAAACAGTAAATGATATGCTTTACTAGAAACACTTCTTCGTGCATATATTTATTATTTCTTTAAGACATAAATATTACCAATTTTTGATTAAAGCATGAAAGAAAAGCAACCTGAAATGGGTCAACTAAAAAAAAAGAATTATAATAACTACAAAACACTAAAAATAAAACTATGTTAATGTATACCTTTATTTCAAATAGGAAAATAGATTTAGCCAGAGGTGATATTCAAAGTATTTGATAACTGCTGGGCACAGGCACCAATCGATGCGAGCCATACTGCTGTCAACAACCAGAACAACCTTACAGTGCTATCCACTGGATACGAAGCCAGCCATCAGCGTGTGATGTACTCCACAAAATTGCTCAATATCCTAATATATGAAAGAAATAAATGAAACATTTCAGTTATGTACTGTTTGTTTACTTACTAGAAGATTTTTATATTTCCTTGGACAAATCAGTTAATGTGGGGAAAAACCTTGATTTTGTTTGTTTAGGAAAAAATGTGTGCTTTTTCCATTCACGGGCAAAGGATGATGGAGATATGCTGGCCAGTTACTTGAATTACTAGAGACGATAGAAAGATCTGATAGAGGGAGAAAAAAGGAATTCAGAAAAATGACAACAAAGAAGAAAGATAGCCAATGAGCAATTCCTACTAGCCAGCATGGCCAGAAGATTCTTAAGAATTACTGTCCTGATTTAATTTGCTCTTTCTGTGTTTAATCCTCCTATCTTAATCATCAAAGCTAAGACACTTACATAGATAGCCTTGTTGTAGTATAGCTTGGGGGAACTAAAAAACCAAGGCTGAGGCCTATACTTAAGAAAGAAGCAGGGTAGAAAAAGGACAGAATGTAAAGAAAATGACAAACAGAAAGTGAGAAATCTACAGGAGCAGGAATTTAGAGCAGGCTAGAAATCATGCCACTCCAAACCAGGAATCAACAGAAATATTGGGCAAAGTGGTGTGTGTCTCACAATACGTAAGATGGGAGTTAGTCTATTACATTTGAATATATACAAAAAAACAGTAGGACCAAGTGCTACCAGAAAGCTGGAGTACTTGGGACGTCTTTGCTTTACTGTACAATACTTTACCATATAATAATGCTTGTCATTAGTTTTTTATTTCTCAGTGTCAAAGAATCGGAAAAGTTATTTTAGAATAGATACATATTTATGGTTTATCTGGTACATATGTTGCTTTTCTTATTTCTATTCTTTTAGAAATGTACACTTCCAAGTTATTCAGATCTTTGACTCCATGGTTTTTACCATGTTTCATCATTTTAAGATAGTAAATGTTTCCATCAAATAAACCAAAAACCTCCTCTCTCGTCCTAAAAAACACAGCCAAATCAAGCAGTATTATTCTTACTCAAATGCATGGATAAGCTGTCACATATTTTTGGACGATTTGGATGGAAATACAGAAAAAGAACATTCTTGATGTCAGTTAAGCATAATCACTCACATGGACCATAACTGACGCTGAAACCAATTTCTTCGTCAATGTTTGTATAGGAGACGGCTTGGAAATGGGCCAACTCTTTAAGGCCCACCTGTGTCAAATCAGACCCTGGGAACTGCTCTAGAGGTAGGTGCAGATAAAATTTTTATTTACTTCTTGGAATTCTATTCTATGTCTAAATTTCTGACATAAAAATTCCTAGAATATTGTTATTTAGAATATTTGAGTGAAGTAAGCAAGTTGGACAAAACAAAAGGTTGAAGAATATTATGAATCTCCACATCAGATAATGATCCTTGATTTTTGTGAGGCAATATATCTGCCAATAAAATAGCCTGGAATGCAAGAATGAGGTACAACAAATAAAGAACAGATATTAAATAGAACAAAGTTGAAGAGTTGCAGAGTCCTAAGTATAACTCCAATCATTTATGATTCAGAGCACAGGCTATAAACATTCTCAAGAGAGAAAACAAATTAGATTTTGGTCTCTATGTGGGTATTAAAACCATAATATCCATGAAAAAGTGATACATAGTCATAGGGAGGCACTTGACTTTCAACAAGTTCTTTATCATCATTTACTAATCCTAAAACAATTCAATTTAACAAAATTTTACTGGTAGAGGCCATTTTACGATTGATTTTTTTTCTTATACTGATTTTGTGTCTTGCGAACTTGCAAAATTCACTTATTGGTTTGAATAAGTTTTTGCAGATTCCATTGTATTTTCTAAGAGACAATCTTGCCAGCTGCCAATAAAGACAGTTCTACTTTTTCCTTTCCAATTTGTATGACTTTGTGCTTCTTTTTTTTTTCACCCTTTATTGCACTGTCTAGATCCTACAATATTGAACAGAAAAGGTGAAAACAGACAACCTTCACTTATTTCTGATCTTAGAGAGGAAAATAGTCTTTCCTCATGGAGTATAATTTTAATTGTATGTTTTTTATAACTCTTTATTGGCGTAAGGAAATTCCCTTTTATTCCTAGCTTTCTGAAAGATTTTCATCAGGAATGGATGCTGAGTCTTGTGAAATGCTTTTTCCGCATCTATTGAGCTGATCATGGTGTATTAAATTGATAGATTTCCAAATGTTAAACTAATTTTGCATCCTTGGGTTTATCTTGGTCATGAGGTATTATCATTTCTATATATTGTTATATTTGATTTTTGGAAATTTTGTTAAAACTTTTTGCAGCTATGCTAGTCATGGATATTGGTCTGTAGCTTTCTTTTCATGTAATGTCTTTGGTTTTGATATCAAGGTAATCCTGGCTTCGTAGAACAGTTTGGGCAGCATTCACTCCTCTTCAAATTTTGGAAGAATTTACATAAAATTGCCATTATTTCTTACTTAAATGCTTTGTAGAATTCACCAGTGAAGCCACTTGAGTATGGTTTTTTCTTTGTGGGAAAGTTTTTAACTACAAATTCAATTCCTTTAACAGATATAGGGCAATTCAGGTTACCTATTGCTTCTTGAATGAGCTTTGATAGTTTATGTCTTTCAAGGAATTTGTCCATATCATTTATCATATCTTAATTATTAGCATGAAATTGTACATGATATTCCTCTATTATCTTTCTTTATTGAGACATAATTGACATATAACATTGTATTAGTTTTAGATGTACAACATAATGATTCGATATATGTATATGTTGCAAAATGATTACCACAATAAGTTTAGTTAACATCTATCACCACACACAGATATAACTTTTTTTCTTATGATGAGAACTTTCAAGATCTGCTCTCTTAGCAACTTTCAAATATACAATACAGTATTGTTAACTACGGTCACCATGCTGTACATTACACCCCCAGGATTTACTTATCTTAAACTGGAAGTTTGTACCTTTTGACCACCTTCACTCATTTTGCCCTCCCTCTCCTTTCCCCTGCTTCTGGCAACCACCACTCTGTTCTCTGTATCTACGAGTTCAGTTTTGTTTGTTTTTTTTTAATTCCACACATAAGTGAGAATATACAGTATTTGTCTTTTTCTGTCTGACTTATTTTGCTTAGCATAATGCCCTTGGGGTTCATCCATGTTGTCACAAATGGCAAGATTTCATTCTTTTTTATGGCTGAATAATATTCCATTGTATATATATACCACATCTTCTTTATCCATTCATCCATTGATGGACACTTAGGTTGTTTCCATGTCTTGCCTATTGTAAATAATGCTGCAATGAGCATGGGGGTGAAGATATCTTTTCAAGTTAGTGTGTTTTTTTCCTTTGGATATATACCCAGAATTAGAATTTCTGGACCATATGGTAGTCTATTTTTAATTTTTTGAGGAAGCTCCATTCTGTTTTTCAAAATGGCTGCACCATTTTACTTTCCCACCAACAGTGCACAAGGGTTCTCTTTTCTCCACATCCTCACCAACACTTCTTTCTTTTTCTTTCTTTTTTTTATTGGGGTAACATTGGTTTATAACATTATATAAATTTCAGGTGTACATCATTATATTTCAACTTCTGTATAAACTACATTACGTTCACCACCCAAAGACTAATTACAATCCATCACCACACACATGTGCCTAATCATCCCTTTCTTGCTATTTCCTGTCTTTTTGAGACTAGCCATTCCAAGAGGTGTGAGGTCATTTGAGTTTTAATTCACATTTCCCTGATGATCAATGATGCTGGGCACCTTTTCATGTATCTGTTGACCATTTGTATGTCTTCTTCCTTATTATCTTTTTAAATATCTATATAATCTGTGATGATGTCATCTCTCTTATTTCTGATATTTGCAATATGGGTCTCCTCTCTCTTTTTTCCTGATCAGTCTGACTAGAGTTTTATCAATGTTATTGATATTCTCAGAGAATTAGTTTTTTGTTTCATTGGTTTTTCTCTGTTATTTTTGTTTGTTTTATATTCGATGGTTTTTTCTGGTATTTTATTTTCTTTTTTTTTCCTGCTAGCTTTGGGTTTCATTTGCTCCTTCTCCAGATTCTTAAGGTTAAAGCTTAGGTCATTGATGACCTTTTTTCCCTAAAACATGCATTTAGTGCTAACAATTTCTCTTTATGCATTGTTTAGTTGCACCCTATAAATTTTAACAGTTGTGTTTTAGTTTTATTCAGACCAAAATACTTTCTAATTGTCCTTTTCATTTCTTCTGTGAAGCATGGTTTATTTAAAAGTGTGTTATTTAGTTTACTCCAATATCTTTCCATTATTAATTTCTAATTTAATTGTTTTGTGGTTAGAGAACAAATTTCATATGATTTTAATCTTTCTAATTTTATTGAAACTTATTTTATGGCTCAGCACATGACCTAGCTTGATAAATACTTCTCCTGCACTAGAGAAGAATGTATACTTTGCTGTTGTTAGTTGGAGGGTGCCATAAATGTCAGTTAGGTCAAATTGGTTGATGGTGTTGTTCAACTCTATAATCTTCGTAATATTGTCTTCTTATTCTATTAATTATTGAAAATAGGTATTGAAATCTCCAACAATATTTGTGGATTTATGTATTTCTCCTTATGGTTCCATCAGTTTTTGTTTCATATATTTGGAAATTCTGTTATTAAATACATCAATATTTAGAATTGTTATGTGCCAGTGGTACCATAAAATGGGGAGCTTTTTAACAAATACCTAAAAATGTGGATGTGGCTTTAGAACTGAGTAATCAGTAGAGGCTGGAGGAATTTTGAGGTGCATGATACAAATATGGATATTAAGGATGATTCTGACGACAGCTCAGAAAAAAAGAGGAGAGCTATAGAGAAAGCTTCCATCTTCTTAGAGAATGTATAAATAATCATGAGTAGAATCTTGGTAGAAATATGCATGGTAAAGGCCACTCTGGCAAGGTCTTGAATGGAAATGAGGAACATGTTATTGGAAACTGGAGAAAAAGTGATCCTTGTTATAAAGTGGCAAATAACTTGGGTAAATTGTGTTCATATTCTAGTGTTTTGTAGAAGGTAGAAATTTAGAGCAATGAAATTTATATTTGGCTGAGGAGATTTCTAAGCCAAGTATTGAAGAAGAGGTTTGACTCCTCCTGACTACTTATCGTAAAATATCAAAGGAGAGAGACAAATTGAAGACGTAATTGTCAAGCAGAGAGGAATCAGAACTTGGAGCTCTGGAAAAATCTCAGCCTACCCATATTGCAAAAATGAGAAAGCTTGTTCTGAAGAGAACACTAAGGGTGTGTCTGAGCCATCATTTGATAAAGAGATTATGAGTGTGACTCATGAACTTAATCAGCCATCTCAGCAGAAACCAGGAACAGAGAAAGGGTTCTACTAGCAAAGATACTGCCAGTTTGAACAAAAGGGGACAGAGAGAGTGGGAGAGAATAAGTGTTGGATTTTTTGGATTTTGCAAGATGGGATCACAGAGCTATTTGTCTGTGAACAATTCTTCAAAAAAAGGGAAGGGAAGAAGGCCCCCAAAGGTGATTCAGAGATCATCAGGGCTGCCACTCCCACCACAGTCCCAGAGGACCGGAGGACAAAGCAGCCTCCACCTTGGTTTCAAAAGCTTGGACCACTACCCCCAGACAAAGCCCCTGTGTGGATGGCGCCCCCACAGAGAGCCTCGGCTCTGCCTAGCCAAAGAGGTGGGGTTGCCCCATTGAGCCGTGGGAGTGACTTTGCCACCCCAGTGGGCCTGGAGGGCAGAGCATTAAACCAAAAAGGATTATTCTTGCACCTTAATATCTAATGGATTTGCCTTGCTAGGTTTTAGACTTCCCTAGGAGCCATCACTCCTCCTTTCTTTCCCATTTTTCCCTTTTGGTGTGGGAATGTCTATCCTATGTCTGTCCCACTTTTGTATTTTGGGAAGGGAATAACTTATTTGGTTTCAAAGGTTCACAAATGGAGAAGAATTTTGCCTCAGGATGAATTGTGTCTTCAGTCTCATTCATATTTAATTTAGATGATATTTAGATGAGACTGGACTTTAAACTTTAGAGTTGATGCTGGAACAAGTTTTAGGGCTGTCGGGATGGAATGAACATATCTTGCACATAAAAGGGACATGAATTTTGGGGGTATAGGGGTGGAATGTTATGGACTGAGAGTTTGTGTCCCCCAAAAGTTCATATGTTGAAGCCCCGACCCCCAATGTGATGATATTAGGAGTTGGGGTCTTTGAGAGGTTATTAGGTTTAGATGAGGTCATGAGGGTGGAGCTCCCATGATGGGATTAGTGCCCTTATCAGAAGAGGAAGAGACACCAGAGTTTCCTCTCTCTGCCATGTGAGGACACAACAAGAAGGCAGCCATCTGCAAGCTGGGACAAGGGCACCCTGATCTTGGACTTCCCAGCCTCCCAAACTGTGAGAAATAAATTCCTGTTGTTGAAGCCACTCAGTCTATGATATTTTCTTATGACAGCCCAAGCAGACTAATATACCCAGTGATATGTTTTGATAGAGCTTAGGAAATTCAAAAAATGAAGCTTGTCACAAAGGATATAGTCTTCCTAACACGTAGCACAGTGCCTGGCACACAGTAGACTCTCCATAAAGCTGTCATATTGAATAAATGTGGATTAAGAAGAATTCTCACAGGAAGATAGAATAAGCAAACATTTTATGAATAAGAAGTTCGATATTCAGAGAAAGGTTACGTTGTGCTGAAATAAACAAGAGGGTTGTCCTGGATCTTACAGAAGTTTGCTAAGGTATAAAGGAGTAGGAAAGTGCTTTCCAGGAAGAGAGAATTGTAAGAAAAAAAGTGGAAAATGGGATGCATGAGGTATATAAGGATAGTGTGTAAATCAAGTTGCTTGCAATAGAACATTCGTATAAAGAACCACAAGAGATAATATAGGATAGGGCCATTTAATTAATATA
Source organism: Ceratotherium simum simum (assembly GCF_057802395.1). Taxonomy (NCBI): domain Eukaryota; kingdom Metazoa; phylum Chordata; class Mammalia; order Perissodactyla; family Rhinocerotidae; genus Ceratotherium; species Ceratotherium simum. The sequence continues at coordinate 60,744,188 of NC_141911.1, forward strand.
TTAATAACATTTATTAATATTGGGTAGGGACTTGAATAGCAGGCTATTGCATTGGAACATTATTATAAAGGCCACTAAAGAGTTTTCAAGAGGGGACAGACATTGTATGAAACTTCTGCTATACCCTGCTTCATTTTCTCTGCTTCTTCCCCCAAGCTGAGTCAACTACTACAGGCTTGGCTCCACAGCAGTTTACAATCTCAATATACCATCAGACTGGCCTCTTAAGATCTGATGATCCAGCACTGACAGCTGGATTTCCTCAGTCCTAGAGCTGTCTGCCTCTCTACTTTCTGCCAGTTAATTGGCCTAAAATCCCAGCCCCCTACAGTCACCCTATTCTATCTCACCCCACACACAAACTGTGGAATTGGGATTCTGTCTTGAACCTCAACAAGTAATGACGGGTCCCTAGCCCTCTGCCTCAATTATGATAAGCCCTTTTCTTCACCTGATTACTGCAGTCTGTACTTATTCCCCACTGGCAAGGGATCTGCCAAATGGGAAGATTTTGTGACGTGCACTGTGACCTCACCGACTTCCAAAATTAATCTTTAATATCTTTATTGCTATTCCCCAGCAGAAAAAATGATTCCTGTTGCTGTAATTGCCCATTTACTGCTTGAGTTTGTGAGCTTGCCATGGACCAGACTACACATGGGGGTCAAATTGCCAAGGCTCAGTTTCATTTATTGCATTTTCCTCCCTTTCCTTCCTGGTTGAATATCACTGTAATCCCAGGATATCTCATACCTATGTCCATCCAAATTTAATATGGCCATCGTCCTGCCATTTAAAAAAAGTCTTTCAATAACTTGTCACGATGCACTGAATAAAATCCAAACAACCTGCTCCAAATTGAAGTTTCTCAACAATCTGGTCTCAAGCTTCCTTTTTCAATTATCTACTACTATCCAACAAAACTGGTCACTGAGCTGCCCCGGGAATATTACTGACATTCTCCCTACATCTCCCTACATCTAGGCTTCAGCTAACAATTCTTTCCTAACCAGGCAAAACCGGCTACCTCCCCTCTTATACTAAAATCATATTGCTATTTCAAGACCCAATTGAAACCCTACCTTCCCTCCAAAGTGATTGATTTAAGGGTACCCTCCCTGCGCTGAGCTGGGAGGACAGAATGAGGTGAAAGAAGCTACACTAGAAGGAAGTGACAAAAGGAAGGGACCTCAAACATGGTAGACTATAAGGCCTCTTGAGAGCCAAGCCTTAAAGAGCATATGTTCATCCTTTGTCCAAGAAGCCTTGTAGACTTTTCTTCTTTATCAGACAAAAAAATAACTTCTTGTATAGCCAAAAAGCATTGTTTATATTACCCTAAATTCCCTTTTTAATTAGTGATAGCAAGATCAGAAGCAGTGCAAATGAAAATGGCATAAAAAACACAGCCTATCACTTTTAGAAGTGTTAATGAATGCCCCGTGGATTTTTCTTTTTGATTGCATGAGGACAAGGAAATGTCTCCATAAAACTGTCGCTTCTCAGGGAAAAGTGTTAATATTATGTAAATTAAAATTTGAAAGTCTCCTTAACTGAAATCCGCAACACCAAGAGTTCTGCATATGGAAAATACAATTCCTCAGCCCTAAGAACAGAGCTGTCCAACCTGCTGATAGCTATACATAGCTCTAGCTTAGCCGTTGTAGGGAATGCTCTCATTTTATGTTACAATGTCTGCAAAGAGTTCTAATGGACTTCAAAGAGATTTTTCCTGGTTGGTAACCTGGGGGGTTCGAGGGGCAGGGGAGCAGAAGACAAATCTGATTTCTTTCCTTGAGAAAATTTCATAAAGTCTAAAGAATTCTTGAGAAATGGAAGTATCTGCACGCACATCCTGTGAAGAAACTTTTCATCCAACATGATTCTTCAATTTCTCCATTAGACAAATACAAGTTTTAAAAAGTTTGAAAGAAACTTTTTTTTTTTTAGATTTGGCTATAGATATTAAAACATAAATTAAGTAGGATTCCTATCTTTCTCTTTATGTTATTTAAATATTAAAAAGGAAATTATATTTCCATTCTTTTTCTCATTCCTTACCAACTTTGGGCAAAAATCTTTTAACCATGTTACCTTCTGGTAGAACAGTTAAAACAAATCATTAATCGTAGTGTGTATAATCTTTATAAATTTTAGCTTAGCATTAGGTAAGAGAAAGCCTGAGGCTTTCCAACCAGGAACAGATATATTGCTCTGTTAAGAATTAATAGATATATATTATGGGTATATAATTGCTTTGGGTGACCAGCTAGAACACTGAAGAAAATTTAAGAAGAATAGGAGTATATTACATAAAGAAATGCAAAATCAGCAGTTTAAGCTAAAAAAACAAAAATAACTTTTTTATTTACTTGGAGCAATATTTGCCATACAGAGTGATTCACCACTTTTCAGAAGTACACATCACAGTTTCATTTATTCAAGAAATATTTACTGAGCACCTGCCGTGTGCCCTTTGTGCAAAGAGCTGTGCAACTTGTGGAAGAAACAGAGACACAATGCTTAACCTCAAGGAACACTGTCCAACAAAGAAGACCGACAATCTAAATATCAGCTCCATAGAAAATGATACACGCTGCAATAAAAGCTATTTACAAAATGCCATGGGGAAGGGAGAAAGCAAACATTTGGTAAGTTGCAGTGGTGAATGAAACGGGTGTTTAAGAAAATTTCATACAGAAAGTGACCTTTGAGCTAGATAGACCTTGAAGGATGAGAATGATTTCACTAAGCAGAGAAATAAGGAAAGGTCACTCTGGACAAAGTGAGACCTATGTGAGATTAGACCGAGGAGGAGAGCCAAAGTTAAGGGGATTCAAAATAACCTTGCAGGCATTTTGTGTACTCTAGTGCTATGTTTCTGGAAGTGTGGTCCAGAGACCAGCAGAAACAGCTTTCTCTGGGAGCTTATTAGAAATGCAGAACCTCAGGCCTCACCCAGATCTCCTGAATCAGGGTCTGCATTTTAACAAGATCCCCTAGAAAGCTGTAAGGACATTAAAATTTGAGATGCACTGGTCCAGAGCCTATAGTAAATAGAGGAAGAATGATGTGAGAGATGAAGATGCAAAGACAGATAGATGTCCTTGATATAAGCCATGAGGTTTATACCGATCAGAAGGATTTAAGAGTTTCTTAAGCAAAGGAGTGATATGATCTGTGCCTTATAAAGATAGTTCTAGTGACAATGTGGAGATGTGTTTGTGTGAAGAGAGATTTGGACACAGAAAGATCAGTTATGGGGCTAAAAGGACATGATGAGAATGATAACTACTATTTATTGAGTGCCTACTACATGCCAGACATCGTGATATAAACCCTATATTTTATATCTTCTCAAACTCCCCATCTTGCAGCTGAGAAACAATATAGGAAAGATTTTTTTAAATTGTCCAAAGTTATGTAACAAGTAGCAAAAGAATTCTAACCCCAGTCTAATTTCAAAATCTGAATTCTACCTCCAAAATATACCCCAAGTTCATCTACTTCACTTCATCTGCGTCCTAGTGTATAATATCCCCATCTTATGGATTACCTCGATAGTCTGCTGTGAACTTCTACTCCTACTTGCTATAAGCCATCTTTATGCAGCAGCCCAAATGATCTTCTAAAAACAGAAATCCTCTACTTAGCATCAAACATTAACCAAATCCCACAAGTCCAAAATAATTTGGTCCCTGCCTATATCTGAGATCTCATCTTGTAACACATTCCTCCTCATTATATTCTGTCACACTATACATTAAATTATATTAAACTTTTCTCCCTCTCAGGATTTTGCACTTATGATACGCTTTGCCTAGGTCACTCTCATCCAACCCTTTGCATGATGGCTGGCTCGAAACCAATGATAATTTGTTGATCTCAGCAAGCAGGGCTCATCTCTCATGCCACGTTGCCTGCATACCATCTTCCGTGTTTGCAAAGCAGCTGCTAAGACTCTCCCTCCTCTTCTAAGGGCATTAGAGTATACTGTTGGCTCCACTCAGTGGCTATTTTCACAACTCAGTAAAAATTATCAGCATAATTTTCCATTTCCCATTTTAGAAACACAATTTCAAGTGGTGGAAAAGAGGGGACAGTAATAATATATATTAAAACATCTTCCCCCTCAACTATAATAACTCTCATTTTGAATTAAACCTGAATAGCAATGGTTACGTGGCAGCTTGTGTTTTTTCAAACTGGTGAAGCAGTTCTCTGCTGAATACCACTCAGTAATCTGCCTTGGTCTAGGATGCAAGGATGAAACATCAAGAAGAATGTACACTAAATTCATATTAAAATTCTCTTTGCACACCATCCTGTGATTTAAAAATCAATTTGTATACTTTTTTATCTTGATTACACATTAACCCTATGAATTAAACATTGGGCAACCAAAATTATCTATTGGGTTATTCTTATCACCATATATTCTCTTATTCTCTTTATATATAAAAAATAAAAAAGACTTCTCTTGAACTTATTTCTCTCCAGATACTACTACATTATGTGCTACTCTTTGTCCCAAAATTCCTCAAAAGAACTCTTACGTTCACTCCAGTCTGGCTTTTGCCTGCAGCATTCCACAGAAACTGCTCTTGGCAACTCAGATGAAATTGACCAATTCCTTAAAAAACCCAAGGCATCAAATCTCACTCAAGAGTAAAAAGATAACTTGAACAGTCCTATATCTATAAAAGAAATTGAATTTGTCCTTAAAAACCTTCCAACAAAGATAATTCCAGGTCCAGATATTTTCACTGGTAAATTCCACCCAAACTTTAATAAAGAAACACTATAAATTATATACAACTTGTTCCAGACACTAGAAGGGGAGAAAACATTTCTTAATTTATTTTATGGAGACAGAATTACCCTGAAACTAAAACCAGATGATGACATTATAAGAAAAATAAAAGTACAGAGCAATATCCCTTATGAACACAGATGCAAAATTCTTCAACAAACTACTGGTGAACCCAATCCAGCAATATAGAAAAAAGATGATGCATCATGACCAAGTGGGGTTTATACCAGTATGTAAGGCTGGTGCAACATCTGAAAATTAACCAATGGGACTTCCACTTCTATTCAAGACTGAATAAGAGAGGCTAGAGTGACACTCCTTCGTGAAACAGTTGAAAAAGCAGACAAAATATATGCAACAGCATCACTGAGAACATTGGGTATCAGGCAATGAAGGACAGTGATCCCTCAGAGACAGGGAACTGTTGATTACCTAATTCACTGCCTGGAGAAAGTTTCCCGGGCCTGGCCCCAGGGAGGGGGGTGCCAGACAGAGCCCAGGCGTCTCTTTAAGCTGAGGAAGCAGAGCTGGAAGTCCAGGGAAGTGAAGGTGGCTAGAGTCTGCATCAGAGTACTGAATGGGACAAAATTTTGCAAAGAGAGAACTCTTGAGATCTGCAGATGTTTCCATTGAATATTCAGTCTAGTACTGACCACTACATACATGTGAGGAAACTACCTGAGTCCAAGTAAAAAGCCACATGAAGAGATTAGAGGGAACAGTGTCCAGAGGCCAAGCAAGGTCAGTAACAATGCCCGTCCCAACCATCAGAGTATAAAATCACATAATCACAGGTCATTGGTCAGGGTACTAAGAAGAATCTTGGCACATTGGTGGGTGAAAACTAACTCTAGACTAAATACAGCTCTAATTCTGCCTAACGAAGTTTAAAAGCAAGACCCATATAGGATCAAACAGTTTCCAGCTAACTGTGGCCTAGAACAAGCACAAGAACGTTTAAAGGAATACGAAAATATTAAGCACTCAAGGTAAAATGTACAGTGTTTTTTACCAAATAAAAAATTACCAGGCAGACAAAGAAACAGGAAAATATGGTCTATAATGAGAAAAAAAATCAATCACTCACAACAGAAATGACATGGATGATAGGATTAATAGTCAAGGACATTAAACCAGTTTTTATAACTGTTTTCCACATGTTCAAGCAGTTAGAGAAAAGATTGAACATATTACATAAAACATAGAAGATATAAAAGTGGCCCATGTGGGACATCTACAGATCAAGATTACAACATCTAAGAGAAAAAATATATAGGATGGGATTAATAAATTACACATGGAAGAGAAAAAGATTAATGAACTTGAAGACACAGCAATAGAAACTATCCAAAATGAAATATACAGAGAAAAAAAGATTGAAAATATTAGCAGAGTATCTGTTAACTGTGGGATGACTACAAGCAGCTGAATATGCATATAATTGGAGTATCCAAAAGGGTGAGAGGGGGAAATATTTGAAGCAATAATGGCTGAAAATTTACCAAATTTGATTAAAGCCATAAACCCACAGATCAACAAACCCCAAGAACCCCAAACTCAACAAACCCCAAGAAGAAAAAACAAACTACACCAAGGCACATTATAATGAAATTACTTAAAACCAGTGCTAACGAGAAAATCTTAAAAGCAACCTGAGGACAAAGACATATTTTCATACAGAGGCACAAAGATAGTGGGTGACAGGAGATTTCTAGGAGAAAACAGTGAGAGCTAGAAGACAAGCGGAGCAATACCTTTGAAGTACTAAAAGAAAAACACTGTAAACCTTAGATTCTTTACCCAGAAAAAATATCCTACAGAAAACAAAGCAAAACAAAGACTTTTTCAGGCATACAAAAGCTGAAAGTTTTCATCACTAGAAGACTTAAACTACAAAAAATATTCAAGTCCTTCAAGCAGAAATAAAATGATACCAGGTGGAAACTGGTATCTACACAAAGGAATGAAGAACACTGGATTTGGTAATCACAAGGCTAAATATAAAGAAGGTTTCTTAAATTACTATTTAAATATCTTTAAAATATAGTATCTATTCAAAGTAAGAATGATAACAATGTATTAGGGGCTTAATAACATTCGTAGAAGTAAAATGTATGAGAACAATAGCACAAAGACAGAGAGAGAAGTAATGAAAGTATGCTATACTTAAAGTTCATATTTATATGTAAAGTATTAGAATATCACTTGGAGGTTGGCTGTGATAAGTTAAAGATGTACATATATTCTCTAAAATAACCAATAAAATAATACAGCAGAGGGTTATAACTAATAAGCTAACTAAGGAGATAAAATTGAATCCCAAAAAAGTATACAATTAATCTATTTGATGACAAAAATAAAAAAGAGGTGTAAAGAAATATTGTATGTATCTGATATAACAAATTAGTTTTGGAATTTCATAACATTAATTTCGTGTTCTTATTGCACTGAATTATATTTACAATGATATAATTTTCTCGCTATCTGCTATATTATAATCACTTTAGATGTCACAATCAGTTATTTAAAAATGTAAATCAACACATTTTCTTATGAACTACATTATATTTTAAATTATTTGTTTCCAAGTCTAATCAAAGATTCTTCTTTTTGAATCATGACAATTCTCAAACATTCTAAAACAATTCTCAAAGTATCTCTATAGAAAATAAAAAATATAAAACAGATACAGCAATGGTTAATAAAACAAAATGAGAACGTATCCTCCAAGTTACGCCTAGCTGCCACACAATTTGGCAGGAACATTCTTTAGTGGCATGGAGAATGCTAACAACTGGTCAGTCCCATTTCCTTTTCTGTAATTCAAACTGGAGACAGAAAAAAACATGAAAGTCAAACGACAGGAAATTTGATTTGACCTTTCTAACTAAACCTTCTGTTATCTAAATTTGAACCTCTTCACTGACTAGTAGCTTATCAATATAACAGTATCAGTTATCATTTTTTGTTCAGGGCTGAGACTAGATATGTTCCTGGTACTTTCCTCTGAGGATTGCTCAGTCTTGTGAATCAGCTGCCTCGTTGCTAACTACTTCAGATTTAAGGGCGGGGGGGATGGTGCTAAAATGACTTCTCACCTGTTGATAGAGAATCTAGCTACTGGGATGGGAGCTCCGTTTACCTGGCTTCAGCTTCCGTATGGAAGTTGATCCACTGAAGTAACCTTTCTGACTTCTGATGCCACCAGGTGAGGAATGACTAAGAGGGAGGCTTGTGCTTGTTGGCTGTGCCAGTGGCAAAGGGGGTAACCCTGTCTAAATTACGGGTGCACACCAATTTGGCCACAGATCCTAAGAAATCCAAAGTGTTATTTTACTTAGGTAAAAGTAGTAGATTGATTAATGAACACACAGCAATTAGTGAAGGGTTATATTATGAAAAGAATAAGTCGCACTTTGGACTAAGTAAGGTAGAAATACCACTCGAGAACATATGGAATCCAGAAGCTAAGAGTTTAATTTAAAATCTTATGTCTGGGGCCGGCCCCTGGGCTTAGCAGTTAAGTGCGCGCACTCTGCTACTGGTGGCCCAGGATCCCGGGCGCGCACCGACGCACCGCTTCTCTGGCCATGTTGAGGCCGTGTCCCACATACAGCAACTAGAAGGATGTGCAACTATGATATACAACTATCTACTGGGGCTTTGGGGGGTGGGGAAAGGAGGAGAATTGGCAATAGATGTTAGCTCAGAGCCGGTCTTCCTTAGCAAAAAGAGGAGGATTATCACGGATGTTAGCTCAGGGCTGATCTTCCTCACAAAAAAAAAAAAAATCTTATGTCTGGAATACTGATTCTAGAAATCAGCTTTCTCTTTAATAAAAAGTGGTATACTGATTATTTTCTTCTCTCAAGATCCTGCATCTGTCTCTAGAATGGTTCCAGACTCAGGGTGGGGAGAAAGGAGTAGCACTTATTGATCTGCTCAGACTACAGCATCTAGTAAATGAGCAGGGAACCTTGAGAAATAACTAGGAAATGAATGAGGGAGGGAACAAAATAGCATGGGGAATAACAGAGTTTTGACCCCAGGCTGGGGGCTTTAGTGTGTTGGGCTATGGTGCCTTTCAAGCCTGGCTGAGGCAGAATTGGGCAGGTAACTTGAGAATCTTGGCAGCTCTGGCTGACCATGCAGGTGTGGCTGAAGTAGGGATTAGGTGTTTTTAGGCATTGTTGGGTGAAATAATATTTGCAGCTTTTATTGTGTCTTTGAGCCAAGTCTTCAGGCCTGCACTTAAAGTCTAAAGGCAGACGTGTGGCATGGCCTTAAAATGTGGCTGCTAGCTGGGCCTTGTCTGCTTCTGAGATATGTGTCACCTACTCTGGGATCCTTAGGTGTATAGTCACTCTTCTTGGTGTGAGCTCCACAGGGCTGCAGAATGGGTAAAAGATTAAAAAAAAAACCTTTATGGGGAGGAAAACTGTCTTTTCACATGGTCCACTCAAGTGTCTTTAGAAGCAGATGATACAAATGCACCCCAGAGGGTTCTGTTGCCTACACAGAAAATAAACGATGAAGAAGATGGGCAAAGCAAAGCAAGTTATAGAGAGTTCTTGGATGATAATTATGACTGTCCACAGCACCTGAAAGAACCATCTGGGCCCTCCACACTTATTCCCAAAAATACCTTAAGTGTACGTAACAGGAGAGGTGAGAAAGAAGAAACTTCAGTAATTCCAGGGCCTGGAATTAATTTCCTTAATCAGTATTTGCATTCGTTTGAGGAAGATATTGGATCAGTAAATAAAGTGGCTCCTGTTTTGGATCCTCAATTGGATTTGGATCCTGACATTGTTGTAGCTCCTGGTGATGATTTTGACTTCGATAATCCAGATAGTCTATGTGAAATGATTTTATTGTTCAGGCTGATGAGGAAAAAGAGACAAAGAGGAAATGAATATACAAAAAGCCAAAGCTGAAAATGGCAGTGAGTGAGAAGATATGGATGGGAAGAAAAGTGATAGGGAGGAATGAGGACTATGATTTTCAAAGCCCATTATCAGATGAAGATGACCTGTCTGCCTCGGTAAACTTCATAGAAAGTCATTTTTTTAGGAAGAAGAAATGAAAGAATATTCTATCACTTCCTCAGTCATGAAAAGAAATGAGTAGCTGACTTTATATGAGAAGTTTGAGAAGTTTTATGCGCAATAGGATGATGATAAGACTGGAGTTCTGGATAAAGCCCAATTGGAGGGTTCTATTCACATAGACAGCAATTGGTGACATGAAATTTTGAATGACTGACATAAAGAGAAGGCAGAGAATTGTGTAAAGTTGAATACTCTTTAAGCCTCTAAGGATAAAGGTATGCCAGTAAATGAGATTGATAAGTCTGAGGAGGAAGAGACTGTTCCCATATTCTAAAAGAAGCACAAGAGAAGGAGGATTGTGAATTCATTCGTAGCACATGTTCACATTTATACAACTATCCTTAGCTTATCAAGTGTCAACCAAAGTCCAAACAAACCCAGATATTTTCTAAAACCAGAACACCTCTCAATGGTTTACCAAAGAAAGGACTCCCAGCAAATCAAATTAATAAATGCAGATAATTAATGGTAGTGATTTGTCTAAGGTATCAACCCAATCACAGTCTAAAAATGAAAGCAAAGAAAATAAAAGAGCAAGAAAGCAAGTTATAAAAGAAGAACAGAAGGAACAGAGAGTGGAAAAGAAAGCTAACAATTAGCCTTCAAACTGGAGAACAGAAGGCAGGAAAAGGAGTGACTGAAAATGAAGAATGTTGAGGGTCTAAAGTTGTGACAACAGGACATTTAGAAATAGGCTCATCTCCCGTTAGGGCCTTCTCGTGACGTTCAGTGATGAATTAGAATCTTTACGTGATAAAACTCTGCCATTTTTATTGACAGGTACTGAGAAAAAAAAGTATAGAGTTTGAATTAATTTTACACCAGCAAGTTTGCCCTGCGGATCATCTACATATTGTCGTATTCTTATTTTAATGTCTATTCATGTTGTTTTTAACATTTAATTAATTTCAATATTATGCTATAAGCTTACATTAACTCTAAAATAAATGATTTTATAATTAATGGAAAGTATCTTCATGACTTGAAAAAAAATCCGAAGGCAACAAAATTCCACAAGGGCTACAATACTAATGGGTGGTATTCTAGTTCTTTTAGAGGAGATCAGCCCTGTGCTAACATCTGCCAATCCTCCTCTTTTTTTGTTGAGGAAGACTGGCCCTGGGCTAACATCCGTGCCCATCTTCCTCCACTTTATATGGGATGCTGCCATAGCATGACTTGAGAAGTGGTGCGTCTGTGCGCGCCCGGGATCCGAACTGGCGAACCCTGGGTCTCTGCAGCAGGGCGCGCGCACTTAACCACTTGCGCCACTGGGCTGGCCCCTGGAGTTCTAGTTCTGAATTCCTAGGGCAGGCCCTCGACAGGCAGCTGTACATCAGCTGCCCTGAATAATTTTCCTTCTTATTCTGCCTTAAACTATATTCAGGGCCAAGGAGGAATCTGTGGAAGGGCTCACTTCTGGAGTCACGTGGCTTTGCCTGCGGCCTCCAAGTTATCCTCTCACAACCGTATCACAAGTTGTCTTTGATGCATGGATTGTGATGGTAGTTTTGCATATCAGAGACCAAACTATTATTCCACCAAGAGAAGAGTGATTGGTTTTATCAATGAACAAATAAAAATGGAGGAGGCTCTTGTTATAAAGAGGTTATGTCACCTTCTTTTCTTAAGGTAAACAAACAATTCTGAAAATAAGACAAGGGAAGTCTAAGAAAGTAATTTAACACGGCTGCTCCTGGAACATTCTGACTCTAGACATTAGGTATGCTCTAGAAATTAAGAAGGAAGGGGAGTGGTTTGAAAAATAAGCATGCTTGAGTCTTATTAGCAGAAAAGGAGAAGTTTGAGAATAATAACAAAGAAAGGAAGAAGGTATCATTAAAATAGAAGAAACTAGAAGACTGAGATTTTAAAAGACAGATGAGACACTAGTGAAAACGAAAATGAGATGATCAGAGGCCAGGCTAGATAGATATAAAGACAAAAAGAGGTCCACCCAGGTCTGAGAGCTACTTTTGTTAATGAGCTTATTAGATAAAGAAGGTGATTATTTAAATGTTATCAGATCAGAAAGTGAGACTAATGTCCAAAGACATCTCACAAAGAGTGGCAAGATTTTTGAGAGCAGATTGAAGTAACTACCTAAGGGAACCAGGATCCAGAAAACCATGGAGGAATGTGCTCTTAGTATCCCTATCAATGCTCCACACGTTGACAGGTTCACCAAATAGATTCAGAAAGACTGCCAATATGTAGTAGGGCACCATAAGGAAGACCACTGTTAAGTGGTACTTACTGTTAAGTGAGCTTCACGCTAACATGGTTACTACAAAAGGGATGCAGTTGTTACCTGTGTCCCGAGAAACAGACACACAAAAGTTATGCCATCAGGATTCCAAAGAAGTCCAGGGAAGATGAGACATTCTAAAACAATATAAATATTAGCTATTATTATTTTTATTATTATTTCCATGACGATTACTACTACAATTACTATTACTACTATTCCTGCTGATACTGAAATGGCACCATGCAGGAAAGAGACAGTCTGGTTCTGTCAGGAAGATAAAGTAGGATAGGATTTGTCAAATACTTTTGGCCAACTCAGAACTCATTTTTTGTCTCTAATTATGGGGAGACTGAGAAGTCAGGATGCAGTAAAGGATATGAGAGAAACAAATATGCAGGCCCCAAACAAAGAAAAAAAACTCAGATTCAGCAAACAGTGCTATCACTTCATGAGACAAAGAAACAAAATAAGCAAATTACTTTGATAAAAATTCACTTGACTTTCCTAAAAGGAATATGAGAAAGTCGAAAGTCAAACACTGGTGGCATATTCTACTTCTGTAGTTCTGGCGCATTTAACAAGTCCTGAAGATGTCTTGAGTCAGGGGTATTGATCTTAACTAGAGGCATAGTCTTCAAAAACTCCCCAAAGAGTTCCAGATTACAAACTAGCTGTGCTAGCAGGCCTCAAAGATGCCCTCAGTGATCTCTGCCTCGTGATATTCACACATTTGTGTAGTCCCCTCCTGCATTGTATCTGGGCTGGTCAGTGTGACCAATAGAATATGGCAGAAGTGATGATATGTCACTTTCAAGGTTAGGTCATAAAAGATCTTGTGACTTTCTCCTTGCTGTCTCTCTTGAATCACTTTCCCTGGTGTTGTAACCATGGATAGTTTTTTGTTGTCTGTATAATGTTTACATTTTCCAAGTTTTCTAAAATTGGCATGGTTTTAAAATTTAAGATTAGAAAAGGCAATGGTGTATTTAATAGGCAGAGAAGAGAGAGAGAATATGCATGGCCAAGAGACTGGCTTGAACAAAGTTACAGAATCAGAAATGGGCAGATTTGCAGCTGAGTGAGATTGGCATCCCTCAGAAGCAGACCCTGAGACTAGGACTTGATGCAAGTAGCCCTCGGAAGCACCACTACAGAAGTGGAGAGGTGAGACCAAGAAGGGAAGGAAGGCAATACAAGGTGTGTTCAAGATTAAGATACCAGTGCGGGCAACTGGGACTCTCGTCCACTGGAGACTTCTGGGGGATCCACCCAAGAGAGAAAAAAGTTGTAGAATTTAATAACCAACCCTTTTAGTTATTGGCTGAGGGCTATTGCCAGCAGTATTTACAGCATTTCCAAACTATCCTGTGTCTGGACTGAAGGCAATCTGCAGCCAATGTGCTTGTAGTGAGAAATGTACAGGAATGCAGAGAACTGGAGAAAGACGATCGTATGCATTGCTGTTCTGTTACATCAGCAGAGGATATATGTAGGAGACACTGGCCAATGACACTAGGATGAAAGACTGGGATTGGCTTGTGGCTTTGATTTCCTAAATAAAGAACTTGGATTTTTATTTTATAAACACTGACAGAACTAAAAAGTTTATTTAAAAACTTTTTTTATTATGTAGAATTTCAAACATTTACAAGATTATAAAAAACAGTGCAGTGAACTTCCGTGTGCATATCACCTAGTTCTAATAAGAATCAACTCTGACCTATCTTATTCTGTCTACACTCCATCCACGTTTTCCCATTCCATATTATTTGAATCAAATCCTAGATATCATATCTTTTTTATAAATATTTCAGTATGTATGTATAAAAGATAAGGACATTTTTGATTAATCCAACGGTAATATCACTATCAAATCTTAAATAATTAACAATTTCTTAATACCATCAAATACCCAGGCAATGTTCAAATTGTTAATTGACTGAAAGTTTTTAAGAGAAGAATTGCGTGGTGAAAGCAATGATTTAGAAAGGTTACTCTCGCACCAGTGAGCAGGATGTATTAAAACCAAGAGAACTAGCACAGGGAAGGGGAGGTGGAAAGGCCATTACAACAGGACAGACATGAGATACCCAAAGTGTGAGCTAGTGTGATAGTAATTGGGATGGAAACATGGACCCTGGGTGACAGACCCAGTAGGACTCAGTGAGAGCCAGAATGAAAACAGCACAAAAGTTGGAAGAATGGTGCTTCCACCAGGACACACAGGCAAGCACAAGAGATAATTGATATAGTAAGAAAGACGATGAATTTAGTCATAGATCTATTGGCTTGAAAAAAAGGATGGACATCTCGTTGGAAATCTACAGAGAATATCTGGAAGGATCAGAACCACAGTTTGAGGGAGGGACTGGGATTGGAGATTTAGATTTGAGAATCACAGAGGTTATGGCTCATTGAGAGAAAGTGTGTAAAAAGAGAAAAATAGTAAAGGGCAGGACAGAACTTCATGCTTGCCTTAAGGAACTAGAAATTAAAACACAATGCCATGAAAGAAGACAAGAATGGAACAGTCAAGGAGGTGAGAAAGAAACAAGAACTAAGATTTATCACAAAAGCTAATTTCAAGAACGATAGAGAAGCCCAAAATATAAAACGTGCAAGAAAATATTCTGGGGAATCTAAAGTCACCAAATGCCCGGCAGTATTCAATTAGTCATACATTCAGCGACTCTTACAGAGTTCTTATCATGTGCCAAACACTGTGCCAGGTTCCGGACATCAGATGGAAAAGCTGGCTCAGACCCTTCCTTCTCGGAGCTTGTAGTGTAGTGAGAAAAGCAGATATTAATCAACTGACTGTGCAAATAATTATCAAGTGCAATGAGTGTAATGTGGGGAAATCCAAGACTGTAGGAACGAGAGAGCACAACAGAGGAAGCTTATCTATTTTGGGAGCGTAGGATGGGTAAAGGATGGTTTCCTTGGAATCTTGAATAAATTTAATAGCCGCACCTGCAGGAATCCTCTAGCACTGCTATTTGACTTACGAGTAAAGAATGACATCATTGTTTTTGTCATTAAAAAAAAGAACATGAAAACATGTCATCCACATTTTCTAGTGGAAACTATTAGACATCAGTTTTGAAAGAAAAGGGATTTTAAAGAGTTTTTATAATCCGTTCACTGTTGAGACATTTTGTATAAATGTTTGCAAAGAAAAGAGACATCACAAAAGCAATGTGGGGGAACATTCTAAATTATTTTAAATACTATCTGACATATTATATTAGTGTTATAAAAGGAAATGTGTATTTTGGCTTTGATTTCTGGTATAAAAATTTACCATTGAAACAAATATTTTCTTTTGGAAATCAATATTTTGGTTCTCAGGGCTCAAGCAAAGGTTTTGTTTGGAAATTACTTTCTTTTATACTTATGGTGAGGACTGAAATCTGGAACAGTAGAACACCATGCCAACAACCATTGATCAAACCTTTATTGTACTGCTATGCTGCTCATATCTGCTTAATTTATACATAAAGTTATCTCCAAAAAGATGAAAAGTAAAGGCTTTAAGACCTCATCCATGCAATAAATAGTAAACTTTAAAGTTGATTTATCTAAGAATTAAGAAATCATGTTCAGAGATTTGAGCAGTGCTTGAAAGTTCTAGAAAACAATTTGGATGCAAATTAAACTGTTACCCTCAGCATGTGCTTGGGATTATTTTATTGTTATTGGAATATTACAATTTATTTTTTTAAAAGAAAAAGTTAGACTCCTTTTGGAAATCTTCCTTGAGACACAGGCTAGTTTTGAAAGTATTAAAAGTTTATTGATATGGTTTCAGATTTCACATTGCGTGTCATCTTTAACAAACTACTACTTGTTGAGATTTGGTGTAATATTGAAGAATATCCACAATTATCTGAAAAAATTATTAAAATGCTCTTCCCTTTTCCAACTACATATTTGAATGAAACTGAGTTTTCTCCATATACTTCAACCAAAATATCATATTGTAACAAATTGAATGCAGAAGCAGAGAAGAGAATCCAGCTGTCTTCTAGTAAGCCATACTTTAAAGACACTTACAAAAATGGAAAACAGGGCCAATCTTCTCACTATATATTTTGTTTTGGAAAAACTATATTATATATGTTAATATCTGATGGGTATTCCTTGTTATTTTTCAATGAATTAATAAATAAACATTTCAAAAATTTCTCAGATTTAATGTCTAATGTGATAAATGCCCATAGATACAGCCTCCATGAACAAAAGCTCTTTGGGGGTCTTCAATAATTTTTCAGAGTGTAAAGGGGTCCTGAGATCCTGACTAGATACAATTTCTGTTTACCATGTTTTCTGTTTATTTTGGATCCTTCCTGGGATGCGTTAAGCACAACATGCTCTTTACAGTTTATGATTATTCAGTTGTAACTTCCATTGAGTGGTTGACTTCAACAGCACGACCAAATTAGTAGAGCCAAAGAAAGAATAGGATATTTGCTCTTACAGAGATTCAAGAGGACAGGAGAAAATTATTGTCATATTATACATCACCTATGCTGGAATTGTAATGTATATGTTTTTTGAAACTGAAAATAGCTATATTTTTTCCTAATTATAAAAAAAATTATTAAAAATGTAAGCCTATGTAATAAGAAGATTCTATAAATCACCCCAAATCTATCCATCACTCAAAGATATTGTTAACATTTTGGTATGTTTCCTTTCAGACTTTTTTTTCATATTATAGTGTATGTGTGTGTGTGTGAATGTGTGTGCATGTCTAAGGAAGTAATAATTCATGTATAAACATAGTGACAAGAGCTCCATGACAACAAAGAATTTCAGCTTGGAAATCTCTGGATTATGAAAATCATTGGAATCTGAGTAAGAAAGCTGTTGTATAAACCTAAGTGTGAATTTCATTAAACCAAATGTAAACTGCCTTACATGCTATAATAATTAAATTAAATTAAGTTTTATATCTAAAATGTAGCTAAGTAACAGATATGGACATTAAACTGTTTTACAGTTAAAAATTTTAAGATTCTTAATGTACAGAAGCCATTCTACCAATTATATTAAAATGTTGTTATACATTAGAATAAGCACAAGTGAATTGTCACAGTTCTATTTTGGTATTTGGTATTATTAAGAATATCTGAATTTGAGAAATCTTGTTTCACTGGATCTCTATCTTATCTACCAATTTAGCCTTAAAAATCTTACTTTGAAAGGTAATGTAGGGCCGGCCCCATGGCTTAGCGGTTAAGTGCGTGTGCTCCGCTACTGGTGGCCTGGGTTCGGATCCCAGACGTGCACCGACACACCGCTTCTCCGGCCATGCTGAGGCCGCGTTCCACATACAGCAACTAGAAGGATGTGCAACTATGACATACAGCTATCTACTGGGGCTTTGGGGAAAAAAAAAGGAGGAGGATTGGCAATAGATGTTAGCTCAGAGCCAGTCTTCCTCAGCAAAAAGAGGAGGATAAGCATGGATGTTAGCTCAGGGCTGATCTTCCTCACACACACACAAAAAAAGTAATGTAATCCTATACATTTACCGACATTTAAGTTGTGTGAAAGGTAAGACGTAATTAGCGTCAAACGTTTCCTAAATTAAGGACCATCTGCTTTTAATTTTTCCACAGATGTCTTATCAGCCTTCACTGTGGAAAATATAAACTTCCCACAGGTTGGGCATGATTTAAACAATTTTTAAGAGGATAGAAAAATTGGTAGAACTGATCATCATACAATCAAGTTGAAATGATAACATCCAAAATATGCTGGCAAATGCTTTTTTTCTTAACTATCTTGCAAATGTTTCAACTCAATGCTTTTAATCACGTAATGGGCTTTCCTTAAAAAGGAAATAGGTACTTATGTGGCCTCCTGAATTATTTTATGTAGCACTTTCAGGCCTTGCTGATGAGTTCCAGCCATCAGGATTTGAAAAATGATTATCTAAAATAATTTATTGAAGCCTTAGAGTTTTTGTTTTGTTATCCCATATTGAAAAGTACTTCACTATATTTCAACATAGATTAAATGAGTTGAGTTTTGAGCAAAATAAAGTCAATTTATAGTTTTGATTTAATACACATTGTTTATAAACTTTAATTTTAAATTATTTCTTCTTGATTTCAAAGTTGTCTTGCACACTGACCATTTACATTAGGCATGAATATGAACTGTAAAGGCATCAGATATGAAGAAAGGCATTTACAAAGTAATGTATATGTAGTCGAAACAATAAACATGAGAATCATGTTAACTTATCATTGTATTTGCAGTTAAAAAAATGCTATTCTAACAATTATGTTACTGTCATTAAGGAGCATACTTAATAAATATGAAGAGCACCTACTAAAAACATACATACTAGTTTTAGATGTTATCCAAATCAGAATTTAACTCAAATGGTCATAAAAGTTTTGGACTTCAAATAATGCCATTTATATGCATGTAGATGTTCTCACAGGCTGTATCAAGTCCCCACCATGTTCATTTTAAGATGGATATATACAGCATTTACTTCAGTTCACAAAGTGTGGGCATAAAACAATCTACAGAAGCTTTTTATAGGGTTTAAAAGAGTTCTAATTACCCATGCCAACTGCACTCC
The DNA here is from genome assembly GCF_057802395.1 of Ceratotherium simum simum. Lineage (NCBI taxonomy): Eukaryota > Metazoa > Chordata > Mammalia > Perissodactyla > Rhinocerotidae > Ceratotherium > Ceratotherium simum. Next base: position 60,762,967 of record NC_141911.1, read on the forward strand.
TCTCTCGACACAAAACTGCTTTTGAAACCAAGCATTCATTTGTTAAAACAAGGCATCTGCTGTTAAAAGAGATTGATTATCCTGGGGCCTGACCTAATTGGGAGATTAGATATGGTTCTCTACTCTGGAAGGCATGGTTTATAGAGAAAAAAAAAAATTAGACCAAAAAAGAGCAAACTTCTTTTGGACTCCAGTGCACTTTTATGTAATTCTAATTTTCTTTAAATAGAAGCAAACAGTATTGCAAATGTCAGGTACGTGAAATTAGTCTGGTGTGAGTTACAAATTCATTGAGTTCATCACATAATTTTCTAGTTTAACAGGTACATATTCACTTGCATCACATGAACCAAACAGTATCAAAAAAATGAGATTTTTGTCATCTCCCACTGAGTTAAGATCACTATTTAATAGACACACACAAATCTGGCCTTTTATTGATAGCATCATTTCAGTGTTTTCTATTGCCAGTTACGTATCGTTTTTTTCCCCCAAACACAGACATCACCTCATTGCTGTGGCTAATTGCATTTTTCTTCCTAGCCTTTGACGACCAGACCTTTGTTAATGCTATTCACTGATATATCAGACTCAGGTCATCCATCCAAAACATGACAAAAGACCCAGATGCTCGTGTAAATTGCACTCCCCAAAAGTACTGCCCTCTTCCTCCACGCAGATACAGATCCATGACCCCCTCCCATTTCTGTTCGCCCCCTTTGTTTTCACTTAATCTGTCCTGCTTAAAAGTGGTTATTCATAGGCTTTAAGAAACATTATACTTTGTTTACATACTAAATCAAATAATCAAGTTAATTATGAAGCTAAATATAACTTTCTTTATAGAATTTAAAAATTGCTTATTTCAGTTGAACTTCAAAATGGATCCATTTTCCAGAATAAAGAATTCTTTCTATTCATTTTTTACCCCTTCTTGAACTCTCAAGATAAAACCAAGTTTGATTGTCCTCTTTCACTGAAGAAAATGGAAGAAAAAATGTTTCAAGTAGAAGTGTTCAAGCAGAAGTGCAGGACTGAATCTTTCATAAAATATCTCATAATTAAAAAGTCAGTTTTACATACTTGATGCTTTCTTATTGCCTTCAGTACAATTTGCATTAAGTATTAACTACTCAGAATTTCTACTTTCCTAAAGCCTTAAGTAACTTAAAAATAATTTGAGATCCTTAGAAACTACTCTAATGATGCTTTAAAAGGAAGGTTATTATAGATTCAAATGGCATAGGAAATATACTACGTGTGTGTGGATATTCCCATATTCGAGATTCAAGACTTTTTTCTATTCATTTTTCACCCTTTATATATTTTCACCTCGTATATTTTATTTATTTATTTTTTTAAGCTGCCCCCCCTTTCTTTTTTTTCGAGGAAGATTGGCCCTGAGCTAACATCTGTTGCCAGTCTTCCTCCGTTTTTCTCCCCAAAGCCCCAGTAGATAGTTGTATGTCATAGTTATACATCCTTCTAGTTGCTCTATGTGGGACACTGCCTCAGCGTGGCTTGATGAGTAGTGCTGGCCCCTCACCTCATATATTTTAATATTCACTATTTTTTGGCTACTAAGTCACTGTAAAAGAAGGCAGAAATAGACAATTTATTAAATAGAAAAATAATTTATCCAGATAGAAACCAATAGCAATACTTTAGTATTTTAAGGAGAACATAAAGATCAATTTAATATACAGTCATGGGTCACTTAACGATGGGGATACGTCTGAGAAATGCATTGTTAGGCGATTTTGTTGTGTGAACATCATGGAGTATACTTATACAAACCTAGTTGGTGTAGCTTACTACAATCCTAGGCTATATGGTACTAACCTACAGGACCACTGTCGCATATGCAGTCCGTCACTGACCAAAATATTGTTACATGGCCGATGACTGTATATGATTTTCAGACCTTAATTTTAAAGACTTTCAAATTTAACTAAAATTGAGTGAAGACTTAATAAAATGATAACAAACTTATAGTTTCTTATCCTTATCTTCCATTATCCTTATCTTCCACTCACAAATACAACCAAACTAAATTTAATATGCTCATCTGTTTGTCATAATACCAAAAAAAAAGACAGAAATACTTTATAGAATTCATATCATAAAATGACATCAAACATGGGCCAGCTCTGGTGACCTAGTGGTTAGGTTCAGCGTGTTCAACTTTGACGGCCAGGGTTCAGTTCCTGGGCCTGGACCTACACCACTCATCAGCGGCCATGCTCTGTCAGAGGCCCAAATACAAAATAGAGGAAGATTGGTAACAGGTGTTAGTTCAGGGTGAATCTTCCTCAGCCAAAAAAAAAAAAAAAAAAAGACATCAAACATTAGTAACCATTAAAGTTTAGCAACTATTATGGAACGGTGTCAGTAACATTAGGCACAGAATGACACAGGCCATCAGTTTATCAGAATTCTCGATGGTGAGGCTGAAACGTGCAGGGCTACTCTCTGAATCGAGTCAGAACAGAGAGCAGGTCAGCTCAGACAAAAGAGCAGAGGAAGACACCAACAAGGCCAAGAGGAAAGAGCAGGAGTTAAAAAGAAGACTGAAAATTTGGAGGAGTTAAAGGACCAGAAATCAAAGATAGGAAAAAAAAGGGGGAAAACTGATGAATCTATGATAATGAGGCAAAACCAGGAATTCTCCTCGTGATTACAGCATGCACTGGAATTTAAACAGTGACGAAAGAGTCGAGTGCTTCTTGCCTAGACTGTTAATACGGCTTTCCAATCTGTACTTCACGTCAGCTACAGTAATGTTACTAAACATCGCTTTAATTATATTGTTCCCAAGTTCAAAAACCTTCAATGGCTCTCTAATGTCTCCTGGGAGAAGTCCAAACTTTTCAGCCTGCCACACAAGGCTCTCTAGAAAAAAGACCTAGATGTGATCTGATTACATGAAGACTATGTCCCGGGTAAAAGTGAGCTAGTTTGGTGCTTACACTCTTTTGGTCCATTGATTTAAATTCTGTGCCTGTAATGCCCTACCTATACGTCTATATCTAAAAAGGTTACTTGCCTACCTTTCTTTTTGACCCAAATCGGACTTAATGTTCTCCATTAAAACTCCCCTAACCATCACCCATCTTGGCCTGCCCAAGTTCCAAGCACTCCTCCAGTCTCCGTCCTCCACGAAACGTTACCATAGCTGTCTTTGAATTCATTTGGCATTTACTGCATACGTTCACTTGGTTCTCATCTTGCAGCTATTTTTGTGTATTGGCTCCCCAACTAGAATTTGGCTGGCAAAGAAAGGCTGGTTTTCTCCCCTCTCGCATCCATACAGCACCACATCATGAGATAAATAGTACTCAATAAATATCTATCGAAGAACAATGCTCTGACTTGTTATTTCTCCGCGGTTGACTTCTCTTCCCATTCCCCACAGTGGCCGCTCCAAAAACTTTCCCAACTCTTTTCACTTGTCCGTCTTTGCCCTCCCCCACTTCCCTATCTTGCCTCCTCCTCCATTGAGAAACTAAAGGTTAGGCCTTAATGTTTCATGAAAAATAAGAATTTATCTACACTCTCACCTCTCCTTTCTTGCATATTTTTATTTTCCAAGAGGGAAGTGTCTCTTTGAAGGCTTTTTCTCTGTTGGGGTCCTTGATGCCCCTGCTTTCTGTGGCCTCCAGTGTCTGGCTTTACCTCTCCAACTTTCAACTTCAGTTTCTATATTTCTTCTGGTTCTTTTTCCTCTATATTCCTAAAATAAAGTTCCCAAGACCCAGCAACTGCTCATGTTATGTCTCCACTCTCCGTTTCTTTTACTCACAAATCTTTTACTTCTATCTCCTTATCCCTCACTTCCAAACTCCACGCACATGACTGCCACTCCCCACCACATGACCCAAATTGCTTCCTCTTGGTTCACCAAAGATCTTCCAAGTACAATATCTAATAATGTTTTAAGTCATTCTTATTTGTGCTGAACTGTGTACTGAACAACTAAAATAATGTTTTCCACCAAACTCAAATTCACGAAAAAGGTTTTTATGACATTCATCTCTCATGATTTGCCTCCTATTTCTCCATTTCTTCTGAGTTTCCTTCACTGCCTCTTCTTCCTCCGTGCCTCATTTTATTAGTTATTGCCCCCAAATCCTCCCCTGAGTCTTTTCTCTTCCTGACCTAAGCTCACTTGAAGGAAAACTAATCCAATCCCACGAACGTCTATTGTCTCCATGTATACAACTCCACTATGACCTCCAAGATTCCAGACTTTATTCTTCAGACTTCAACCAAACACATCTAACACATTTTGAAAATGCCTCTCAGATTTGTCATCTCTTTACATTCTTACTATACTGGACGTTCTCATTTCCTTTCATCGGAGCTATTTATAGAGTAGGCAAGCAGAGCAGTAGGCTGGATTTCAACCACCATTCTGTCCCTTGGCCAGAGCAATTTGTATAGCACATAAAATAAAAAACATTTATGTTGTTGCAACCCTACTCTGCATATCCCTTTTGGCTGCCACTCTTAACCAGAAGAGCCAATATTCCACCCTGGACCCCACCTCTTGTCTCTCTTCCTCCTCTTCTGGTCTTTTTCCTTGGCTCCATCCCCTACCCTGAGCCCAGAGTCTTCTCTCTTATGCTGAGTTTCCTGTAGGTTTCCAATCATTCAGTTCCACTGTGTTCCATTGCTGGACTGGTCACAGGAGTTTCTCATCAATGATGGAGGAGGGGACAGGGTACAAGGACCTACTATGGTTTACCTCAAAATAGATTATCTAAAATATAGTCAGACTTTCCACACTTTCAGGATTCACATCCTGATATCATCTAGATTGGTTGGACTTGACTCCAGTTCTCCTGTCTGGGTGACCTTAGATAAATTATTCAACTTCTTTCTGTAACTGAGTTTCTTCAGCTGTAAAATGCAGGTAATAACAGTACCTAATTCACTGGCTTATGAAGGGATTAAACAAGTTGATTCATGTAAAGCACTTACAAGAGTGCCTGGCAGATAATAAGTGCTCAGTAAATGCTAGCTATTATTATTACATCTTGTTTGTCATAATGTAAGAGAGTGTCTGTCCCCATCTTTGCCTTAAGTTGCATTACCTAAGGCCTCCTTTAGTAATTCTTCTTCAGACACAGGAAAGGCACATGGGAAAGTGGGGGAAAAACTATCTAAATAATAACAATAGGGGCCGGCCCAGTGGCGCAGGGGTTAAGTTCGAGCTCTGCTTCAGCAGCCCAGGATTCAAGGGTTCGGATCCTGGGCGCAAATATATGCACTGCTCATCAAGCCACACTGCAGTGGCATCCCATATATAAAGTGGAGGAGGATGGGCACAGACGTTACCTCAGGGTCCATCTTCCTCACCAAAAAAAAAACAAAAAATGTTAATGTCATGTACAAAAAACTAATAATAATTATAAGAACAATAACTAATAGTAATAATAATGTGACAATAACAAGAATAATATAATATATTAACAGCAAGCCAAAGCTTGACTTGCATTATCTCATGTAATCGCAGGAAAAATTTTATGTAGCAAGTACTATTGTTACTCTCATTTTATAGATGAAGAAAAAAAGTCTTCTTAAATTGTTCAGATAATCTGCCTCTAAAATGTTTCTCTAGACCACGCTAGGCTGACACGCTTTTCTTGCCCATCTGCTTCTGGTAGATTGCTTGGAGGTTCCTGCTGCTTTAGACCGTGCCATGACACTTCCCCTCCACGTTACCAGTGATAGAGTTTTTTTCATGTGAGCCAAGTGGACTTTTACACATAGGCATTTGCTGAAACTCCTAAGAGAGGTTTTATTCTGTGTTTTCAGAAGACTTAAGAGGAAAATGAATGAATGGAGTTCAAAAGTTTGGGGCACTCCTTCCCAATAAAAATGATGCATTTTCTTCACAGGATTGCTCTGGCAGAAGCCAGCATGGAGAACGATAGTTCAGATTTCCACACAGGCACGTGAGTCAGCCATCCTAGCTACACCTATTCCATGTCTGCCTGGGAGAGAGAACACGCAAGGAACACCACCATCCCCAGCTCAGGATGACTTACCCCTCAGGCAATAGGGTCTCTGTACACATCCCCTAAACCAATGATTTCCAAAGTGGAATATATGCACAAAACAAATCATTGGGGCACAGGAAGAAATGTTAGAGCTTCTTTTTATGTTGATTTTTTTAATCTAAGAAAATAAACTAAGCTGTACTAAACTGTAACAAATGGATTGACACTGGCACCTTCACACAGTTTGCATGTCAGAAGGTCTCAGGTCACAGTTGATACCTGAAGAAATGAAGGTCACCCATTCCAAATTTACTGGCCCTTTCTCTGTGCAGGTAACAATCAGTACTGTGCTACCTAACAAGAATTTCAGAAAAAATAACACTCAGTATGTTCTTTCAAAGAAAAAGTGACTTTTTTAAATGAATGAGCAAGTAAATGTTTCTCAAAAGACACTCATGCTACTGAGAGAGCATGTTTGTGTCAATTATTAAAAAAATACCTTCTCACCTGCACAATTGAACAACTTGGAGACAGATTTTTCTAATCTATTTATAATTTTTCTAAACTATAAATTAGTTCCAAAGGCAATTAAAAGATGGAAACGATTAGTTCAATTAGTTCCAAACTAATAGAAAGGTATTATATTTTCATATGTTTAAGAAATGGGTCAAAATTGCATAAACCTTTGTCTGTAGACCCACTTGTTAAAATTATAAAAATACACCACTTTTTAATTAGTTTGTAAGAGCATCTAATTGGCACCAGGAAAATGGGGAATTTAATAATCACTTTTCAACAGAAACTTTGCATAATTGCCAAATACAGGTAAATAAAAATAAATAAGAAGTCAACAACGCACTTCTTCCATTTGGATCTTAATATCTTTGTGATGTATCTTTTATAGTTCTGATGGTCAAAAATCAAAAACAAAAACTCAAGTATTAAAATAAGATGACGTAAGTATCAGACTTTTAAATCACTCTTCACTAACTAATTAAACCAAGATTTTAAAAAATAATAAAACATATTCACCACATCTTAATATATTATTAATATATTTAGTGAAAGTGAAAATAATTTAATTTCTAGTGATATAAGAAGAATCATTTTTAGAAATAAATATTTCTTTATCTCATCTTTCTTAATTTCTAACATCTCTGTATGATATACACAAACACACACACACACACGTAGACTATGCCTAATGCCATGGAAAACATTTATAATTTAGAGGTAAATAAACCTATATTGGGGTATATTCATTACTTTTTCTGTTACTGATGGGATACACCATTTTAAAACAAAAAGATCTTTGAGAAAGAGAAGAGGCAGCTACATTCACATTTCCAAAGTCCTTCGAATAACCTTCCTTCAAGTTCAGGTCTTCCAGGAAGCATAGGGAAGTGTACTTGGGGCATAAGTAATGGCCTGCCCTTCCCACACTCCTGATCTTTTTCCTAAGTCAGGCAGCATCCTAGGGAAAGCAACACATAACTTCCCAAGTCCCTAAGGTGTTCAACTTTTGTGTTACGGTAGTATTTTTGGCTGTTCTTGGGAGTTAAATATTATAATTTCTTACTAATTCAATGGAGACTAAAGATAACTGAAAATTAGTAAGAATCTTAATGTTTTGTTTATCGAGAAGATAAACAAAATCGACAAACCCTTAGCCAGGCTTACTAAGAAAAAAAGAGAAAAGGCTCAAGTAAATAAAATTAGAAATGAGAGAGGAGAAATTACAACAGATACCATGGAAATACAGAGGATTATAAGAGAATACTATGAGAAATTATATGCCAACAAATTGGACAATCTAGAAGAAATGGATAAATTCTTAGATGTATACAACCTCCCAAAATTGAACCAAGAAGAAATGGAGAATCTGAATAGACCAATAACAAGTAAAGAGATTGAAATAGTAATCAAAAACCTCCCAAAAAATAAAAGTCCAGGACCAGATGGCTTCTCCAGTGAATTTTACCAAACATTCAAAGAAGATTTAATACCCATCCTTCTCAAACTATTCCAAAAAATAGAGGAAGATGGAACACTTCCTAAATCATTCTATGAGGCCAACATCACCCTGATACCAAAACCAGACAAAGACAATACAAAGAAAGAAAATTACAGGCCAATATCGCTGATGAACATTGACGCAAAAATCCTCAACAAAATATTGGCAAACCGAATACAACAATACATTAAAAAGATCATACACCATGATCAAGTGGGATTTATACCAGGGATGCAGGGGTGGTTCAACATCCGCAAATCAATCAACGTGATACATCACATCAACAAAACAAAGAATAAAAACCACATGATCATCTCAATAGACGCAGAGAAGGCATTTGACAAGATACAACATCCGTTTATGATAAAAACTCTCAATAAAATGGGAATAGAAGGAAAGTACCTCAACATAATAAAGGCCATATATGACAAACCCACAGCCAACATCATACTCAACGGGGAAAGACTGAAAGCCATTCCTCTGAGAACAGGAACGAGGCAGGGCTGCCCACTCTCACCACTCCTGTTCAACATAGTACTGGAGGTTTTGGCCAGAGCAATTAGGCAAGAAAAAGGAATAAAAAGAATCCAAATAGGTAACGAAGAAGTGAAACTCTCACTATTTGCAGATGACATGATTGTATGTATAGAAAACCATAAAGAATCTGTTGGAAAACTATTAGAAACAATCAACAACTACGGCAAAGTTGCAGGGTACAAAATCAATCTACAAAAATCAGTTGCATTTCTATATGCTAATAATGAACTAACAGAAAGAGAGCTCAAAAAGATAATACCATTTACAATTGCATCAAAAAGAATAAAATACCTAGGAATAAATCTTACCAAGGAGGTGAAGGACCTATACAATGAGAACTACAAGACATTATTGAAAGAAATCCATGATGACATAAAGAAATGGAAAGATATCCCATGCACGTGGATTGGAAGAATAAACATAGTTAAAATGTCTATATTACCTAAAGCAATCTACAGATTCAATGCAATCCCAATCAGAATCCCAATGACATTCTTCACAGAAATAGAAAAAAGAATATTAAAATTTATATGGGGCAACAAAAGACCCCGAATAGCTAAAGAAATCCTAAAGAAAAAGAACAAAGCAGGACGCATCACAATCCCTGACTTCAAAACATACTACAAAGCAATAGTAATCAAAACAGCATGGTACTGGTACAAAAACAGACAGACAGATCAATGGAACAGAATTGAAAGCCCAGAAATAAAACCACACATATACGGACAGCTAATTTTCGACAAAGGTGCTAAGAACATGCAATGGAGAAAGGAAAGTCTCTTCAATAAATGGTGTTGGGAAAACTGGACAGCCACATGCAAAAGAATGAAAGTGGACCATGTGCTATCGCCATTCACAAAAATTAACTCAAAATGGATCAAAGACCTGAAGGTGAGACCTGAAACTATAAAACTCATAGAAGAAAATATAGGCAACACACTATTTGACATGGGTTTTAAAGGAATCTTTTTGGATGACATGCCTACCCAGACTAGGGAAACTAAAGAAAAAATAAACAAGTGGGACTTTATCAGATTAAAGAGCTTTTATAAGACAAATGAAACCAGAATCAAGATGAACAAACAACCAACCAGCTGGGAGAGAATATTTGCAAAACATACATCTGACAAGGGGTTGATCTCCATAATATATAAAGAACTCACACAACTGAACAACAAAAAAACAAACAACCCGATCAAAAAATGGGCAGAGGAAATGAACAGACACTTCTCCAAGGAAGAGATACAGATGGCCAATAGGCACATGAAAAGATGCTCTGCATCACTAATCATCAGGGAAATGCAAATCAAAACAACACTAAGATACCACCTCACACCTGTTAGAATGGCTATAATCACCAAGACAAAAAACAACAAATGTTGGAGAGGATGTGGAGAAACAGGAACCCTCATACACAGCTGGTGGGAATGCAAATTGGTGCAGCCTCTATGGAAAACGGTATGGAGATTCCTCAAAGAAATAAAAATAGAGATGCCCTATGATCCAGCCATCCCACTACTGGGAATCTATCCAACTCACCTGAAATCAACAATCCAAAGAGGTTTATGCACCCCTATGTTCATTGCAGCATTATTCACCATAGCCAAGAAGTGGAAGCAACCTAAGTGTCCCTCGACTGACAATTGGATTAAGAAAATGTGGTATATATATACAATGGAATACTACTCAGCCATAAAAAAAGACAAAATCGCCCCATTTGCAACAACATGGATGGGCCTGGAGCGTATTATGTTAAGTGAAATAAGCCAGAAAGAGAAAGACAAACACTGTATGATCTCACTCATATGTGGAATATAAACCTACACATGGACAGAGAAAACTGGCCTGTGGTTACCAGGGGCAGTGGGGGTGGGGGGTGGGCACAAGGGGTGAAGGGAGTAATATATATGGGGATGGACAAACAAAAATGTACAACCCAAAATGTCACAATGTTAGAAACCATTAAAACATCAATAAAAAAAAAAAAAAAGATACTGCTAAAAAAAAAAAATTGCAAAAACAAAAAGGAACCTATGTTATTACTCATCTTTTAATTACACAAACTCATAACCACACCTTACTTTTAAGAATAACAAAATTCTGTGAATACATTTTAAAATATCTAAATGCTACAGTCTGTTGTTGTTTCTCATACTAGGTTCTGCTAGAATATTCTTGGAGATATACTAATTAAATGAAACCTGGTTTCAAATTTTTCTTTTATTTTGATGATATTGTAACAGGTTTGAAAGATATAGTCTAGATCATCTGTAAGACTACTTTAAAACAGAGAATTGTCATCTATTTCAGTGTGAAAAGTTAGCAACTGTATTTACAACCATATTGGGGTGAAGCAATCATAAAAAGACACCATTTAATTTTTAATCCACTTGATCTCTAACATTAAACCAAAAACTCTGGAGTTCAGTAAGCCTTCTTGTTTTTGTCGTGAGTTGATGTTAAACAGGTTATCTACGTTATTCAAGAATGAAAAACACTGTCATATTCAATTTATAAGTGCAAAACCCCAGCACAAATAATAGAATTAATGTGCATGACTGATCCGTAACCTGATAAATATGGCTTGACTACCGTATTGTTTGAATGAGCTATAAACACAAGGCAAGTTATAAGAAAACTGTGCAAGTTCAAACAGCCAAGTTTATCTAAATAGAAAAATATAAATGAATTTTAAATAAAGTGATTTTTCATGTTTCCATAAAGTTTTTTCTTCCTATAAATGTTTTATGAAATGGTATTGACACGTATTTAAGAAAGACTCAAATTTATAGTTTGCTGTTTATTTTGTTTTGTCTGTGGAACTTCTCAAAAAATATTTTTCCACTTACTCAAATAACAGCTATGCTATCTCTTCGTAGATTTAGCACAACTAATTCACCTATATTTACATATTAAGCAATAATAAAAATAACCCTACATACAAAATATTCAGAAGCAACAAGCTAAAAATGTGCTATAGGCATAAAATGCTTGAAGAAATGTAATATATAATTATAAAATCATTTAGCACATTAAATCTATTTTTATTAATTTAATAGCAACCACGGCTTTTTAATTCTTCACAGAGGTTTTGTGTTGGTAGTTTCCATATCTGAAACTGCTCTGAGTTGTTTTGAATTTCAGTTATATTTTAGAATATATTGTGCTGTCAAATTCAACTGGTTGCAGAACCCATCCTTCATATATATATATATATATATGTATATATGTATATAATACACATACACATATATATATGCATCCAACAGTCTCTGGGGATTAAATATGAATAAGATTATCACCTACCTTTCAAATTATACCTTTGAGTGACTGATCATGATTGAACACTGAAAAGACTTCCAAGTGACTATATATCATTATCATAATACAATTATAATAAAATATCATAATGAAACCATAATACAACACAATGCTTTCTGATAAGAAACAGTCAATACTTTTCATTACAAGAACTTATGGAATTATTAATATGTTTTAAATAATATTTAGTACTTAATTTTTACTAAAGACGAAATTTGAATATCTTATGCATGCAACTGGATCACTAAAAATCATGAATTATGCCAGTACAGAGACATATTTGTTGACTATATTAAGTCATTGCTTATTAATAAAGTGTCATGATTCTAATTTATTGTACTATTTTGCACGTGTGTGTGTGTGTGTGTGAGAGAGGAAGATGAGCCCTGAGCTAACATCTGTTGCCAATCCTCCTCTTTTTGCGGAGGAAGATTGGCCCTGGGCTAACATCCGTGCCCATCTTCCTCCTCTTTATATGTGGGACGGCTGTAACAGCATGGCTTGATAAGCAGTGGGAACGTCCATACCCAGGATTAGAACCTGCAAACCCTGGCTGCCAAAGCGGAGCGCATGAACTTAACCATAACGCCACCGGGAAGGCGCCTACTGTGTTACCTTTTTGAACATGTGGACCAACAATTAAAGAGTCCCTAGGAGGAAAGTATGTGGGGAGAATGGGTCTTTAGGAGATTTACATTATGCAATTTAATTCTTAAGCCCATGAAATAATATAAACATTCATTAGATCAACAAAATAAACCTTAAGTAATCAGAGTAGAAAACTTCTGATTTTAATTCTTGCCCTTCACATCAAATAAGAAATGATATATAAGAAATAGAATAACTTTAAGATTTACAACAGCATCTTTTTTTTAAAAAAAGCAAATTCCGGGGGCCGACCTGGTGGAGCAAGCAGTTAAGTGCACGGGATCTGCTGCGGCGGCCGGGGGTTCAGATCCCAGGTGCGCACTGATGCACCACTTGTCAGGCCATGCTGTGGCGGCGTCTCATATAAAGTAGAGGAAGATGGGCACGATGTTAACCCATAGCCAGTTTTCCTCAGCAAAAAGAGGAGGATTGGCAGATGTTAGCACAGGGCTGATCTTCCTCACACACACACACAAAAAAAGCAAATTCCCCAAATTGCCATAATTAAATACCCACGTGAACAAGGATTTTGTTTTTCAAAATTTAGTAGCTGAATGTCTTATTAAAATTATCATCAAGATAAGTAATCCTCACTGTTTTATCAAATTTAAAACAAACTGCTCTATTTCAAGATGTGGGCCTTAAGTATAAAATAACACTTTGCAATTTGAAGAAAAACTCTCATAAGTCTGTATGAATGATGATGCAATCACCTAAAATGTTTTCTTTTTTCATGTAGAAACAAATTAGTATGCAAATTAAATGTAAGTATAAATAAATATATATACGTTTTCGGCGCTCAAGCACACATATACTGAATGTTTAAAAGAAGGATACCAGGGCCGGCTCCGTGGCTTAGCGGTTAAGTGCGCACGCTCTGATGCTGGCGGCCCGGGTTCGGATCCCGGGCGCGCCCCAAGGCACCACTTCTCCGTCCAGCGCGAGGCCGAGTCCCACGTACAGCAACTAGAAGGATGTGAACCTATGACATACAGCTATCTGCTGGGGCTTTGGGGGGAAAAAAATGAATAAATAAAATCTTTAAAAAAAAAAAAAAAGAAGGATACCAGTTCCATAATATATTATGATTCAACATTTGATTCTGATGTATTCCACACATACGACTGCCTTAGAAACCACTAAATTCATTTTTCCTTCATTTTACTTTGCACTGAAGCACATATACATGGACTGAATTGTTAAAAGGTATTGTTTCGCATGTAAACAGTGCCCTCTTCTGGCAGTTAAAACTATTTCTGCATTGACATAAAATTTGTTATGGATTGTAACTGCCATTTTCTTGACAAGTTGTGTGTACAGGTTATTGAGTAAAACTTCTTAGTCTAAAATCAGTTAATTTTTAAAAAGTAATCTTTAAAAAATAAGAGACTTCTTCAACATGTATTAATATAATTTAAACGGAGACTAAGTCAGAAACCCTAGATTCTACTACTAAATCTTCTATTAACTAGATATTGAATCTTAGGCGAACTATGTAGCCACTCTGGACCTCAGCATCCTCATCTATAAGATTGTTCAACTAAGTCATTAATTCAGTTGCTTTCAGTCTAAAATTCCATTTGACTCGAGCTTTAGAAATTTTTATGAGTATTTCTGGTTTTAGCATCCTAATAAGGAATATAGGCCTGTTTACAACACAGTTAGAGTTATCTCTTTTATTAATACGGGTGTGTTTGCTTATGCACTCTGCTTGAATTTTCTCCAGAAATAAATCTTAATTTATACTTCTCCCTGTCTGAATAGCCTTACCCTAGAGAATACACATCACAAAGACTTCATTGAATTATGGATAAAAAGTAAACTTAAGTAATTGAAAACAAGTTTTTAAAAAACCCTCTGTAAAGACAAGTGTGCATGCTTTAGGTGAGATGCAGATCAAAGTCAAACCCAGCACCCAAGAGGAAAGAGGAAAGAAGTCCCTCAAAAGATGCTAGAATCTTTGTTTTCTTTTGTGTGTGTGCGTGTGTGTGTGTGTGTGTGTGCGCGCGTTTACTGAAGTATAACTGACATACAGTATTATATTAGTTTCAGGTGTACAACATAGTGATTTGGTATTTTCATACTTTATGAAATGCTCATCACCACGATATGTCATTACCATCTGTCACCATACAAAGTTATCAAAATATTATTGACTATATTCCCTACGCTGCATATTACATCTCTGTGGCTTATTTATTTTATAACTGGAAATTTCTACCTCTTACTCTCCTTCACCTATTTCACCCAACTCACCCCTCGACCCTCTGGTGACCACCAGTTTGTTCTCTGTATCTATGAGTCTGTTTCTGTTTTGTTAGTCTGTTTTGTTTTTTAGATTCCACACATTAGTGAAATCCTATGGTATTTGTTTTTCTCTGACTTATTTCACTTAGCGTGATACCCTCTAAGTCCATTCATGTAGGTGCAAACAGCAAGATTTCATTCCTTTTTATGGCTGAGTAATATTCCATTGTGTATATATACCACATCTTCTTTATCCATTCATCTATCGACGGACACTTAGGTTGCTTCCATATCTTGGCCACTGTAAACAATGCTGCAATGAACATAGGGGTGCATACGTCTTTTCTAATTAGCACTTTTGTTTTCTTCCAGGTCGATATCTAGAAGTGGAATTCCTGAATCATATGGTTGTTCTATTTTTAATTTTTTGAGGAAGCTTCATACTGTTTTCCACAGTGGCTGTACCAATTTACATTCTCACCAACAGTGCACAAGGGTTGCCTTTTCTCCACATCCCCTCCAACACTTATTTGTTGTCTTTTTGATGACTGACATTCTGACAGGTGTGAGGTGATAGCTCAGTGTGGTTTGATTTGCATTTCCTTGATAGCTAGTGATGTTGAGCATCTTTTCATGTGGCTGTTGGCCATATGTATGTCTTCTTTGGAAAAATGTCTATTGATTTCCTCTTCCCACTTTTTTTTTTGTGTGTGAGGAAGATCAGCCCTGTGCTAACATCTGCCAATCCTCCTCTTTTTTTGCTGAGGAAGACTGGCCCTGGGCTAACATCTGTGCCCATCTTCCTTCACTTTATGTGGGATGCTGCCACAGCATGGCTTGCCAAGTGGTGCATTGGTGTGCGCCCGGGATCTGAACCGGCGAACCCCGGGCCACCACAGCGGAGTGTGCGCACTTAACCACTTGTGCCACCGGGATTGTTTTTTTAATATTGAGTTGTATATAACTTTATATATTTTGGACATTCACCCATTATTAGATATATCATTTGCAAATATCTTCTCCCATTCAGTAGGTTGCCTTTTCATTTTGTGGATTGTTTCCTTTGCTGTGCAAAAGAATTTTAGTTTGATGTAGTCCCATTTGCTTATTTTTGCTTTTGTTTCCCTTGCCTGAGGAGATATTCAAAAAAACATTGCTAAGACTGATGTCAAAGAGTTTACTGCCTATGTTTTCTTCTAGGAGTTTTATGGTTTCAGGTCTTCAATTTAAGTCTTTAATCCGTTTTGAGTTTATTTTTGTATATGGTGTAAGACAGTGGTCCAGTTTCATTCTTTCGCATGTGGCTGTCTAGTTTTCTCAATAGCATTTATTGAAGAGACTGTCTTTTCCCCATTGAATATTCTTGCCTCCTTTGTGGCAGATTAATTAACCATATAAGCATGAGTTTATTTCTGGGCTCTCTATTCTGTTCCATTGATCTATATATCATTTTTTGTGCCACTACCGTACTGTTTTGATTACAATAGCTTTGTAGTATACTTTGAAATCAGCAAGCATGGTACCTCCAGCTTTGTTCTTCTTTCTCAAGATTGTTTTGGCTCTTTGGGGTGTTTTGTGGTTCCATACAAGTTTTAGAATTATTTGTTCTAGTTCTGTCAAAAACACGATTGGTACTTTGATAGGGATTGCATTGAACCTGTAGGTTATTTGGGTAGTATGGACACTTTAACAATATTAATTCTTCAAATGCATGAGCACAATATATCTTTCCATTTATTTGTGTCATCTTCAATTTCTTTCACCAATGTCTTATAGTTTTAAGTGTACAGGTGTTTCACCTTTTTGGTTAGGTTTATTCCTAGGTATTTCATTCTTTTGGATGTAATTGTAAATTGGATTATTTTCTTGATTTCTCTTTCTGATAGTTCATTATTAATGTATATTAATGCAATAGATTTCTGTACATTAATTTTGCATCCTGAAACTTTACTGAATTCATATACTAGTTCTAATAGCTTTTTGGTGGAGTCTCTAGGGTTTTCTACATATAGTATCATGTCATATGCAAATAGTGACAGTTTTATTTCTTCCTTTCCAATTTGGATGCCTTTTATTTCTTTTTCTTGTCTAATTGCTGTGGCTAGAATTTCCAATACTTTGTTGAATAAAAATAGTGAGAGTGGCCATACTTGTCTTGATCCTGATCATAGAGGAAAAGTTTTCAGCTTTTCACCATTGAGTATGATATTAGCTGTGGGTTTGTCATATATGGCCTTTATTATGCTGAGGTATGTTCCCTCTATACCCACTTTGTTGAGAGTTTTTAACCATAAATTGATGTTGAATTTTGTCAAATGCTTTTTCTGCATCTTTTGAGATGATCATATGATTTTGATCCTTTATTTTGTTAACATGGTATATGACGTTGATTGATATGTGGATGTTGAACCATCCTTGCATCTCTGGAATAAACCCCACTTGATCATGGTATGATCCTTTTAATGCATTGTTGGATTCAGTTTGTTAATATTTTGTTGAGGATTTTTGCACCTATGTTCACCAGGGATGTTGACCTGTAATTTTCTTTTTTTGTAGTATCTTTGTCTGGTTTTGGTATCAGGGTAATTTTGGCCTCATAAAATGAGTTTGGAAGCATTTTTGCTTCTTCAATTTTTTGGAATAATTTGAGAAGGATAGGTATTAACTCTTTTTTAAATGTTTGGTAGAATTCACCCATGAAGCCATCTGGTCCTAGACTTTTGTTTGTTGGGAGTTTTTTGATTACTGATACAATTTTATTGCTAGTAATTGGGCTATTCAGATTTTCTATTTCTTCATGATTCAGTCTTGGAAGACTGTATGTTTCTGGGAATATATCCATTTCTCCCAGGTTGTCCAGTTTGTTAGTGTATAATTGTTCACAGTAGTCTCATGATCCTTTGTATTTCTGTGGTATCAGTTGTAACTTATCCTCTTTCATTTCTGATTTTATTTATTTGGGATCTCTCTCTCCTTTTCTTAATGAGTCTGACTAAAGGTTTATAATTTTTTTTAATGTTTTCAAAGAACCAGCTCTTAGTTTCATTGATCTTTTCTATCTTTTTTTAAAGTTTCTATTTCATTTATTTCCATTCTTTATTATTTCCTACCTTCTACTACCTTTGGATTTTGTTTGTTCTTCTTTTTCTAGTTTTTTTAGGTGTAAAGTTAGATTGTTTATTTGAGAGTTTTCTTGTTGCTTGAGGTAGGCCTGTATTGCTATAAACTTCCCTCTTAAAACTGCTTTCACTGCATCCTATAGACTTTGGAACATTGTGTTTCCATTTTCAGTTGTCTCAAGGCATTTTTTATTTTCTCTTTGATTTCTTTGTTCACTCATTGTTTGCTTATTAGCATGTTGTTTTATCTCCACATGTTTGTGTTTTTTCTAGTTTTCTTCTTGTAATTGATTTCCAGTTTCATACTGTTGGGGTTGGAAAAGATGCTTGATATGATTTCAATCATTTTAAATTTATTGAGACTTGTTGTGTGTCCTAACATGTTGTCTATCCTAGAGAATGTTCCATGTGCACTTGAAAAGAATGTATATTCTGCTGTTTTGAGGTGGAATATTCTGTATATATCTATTAAATCCATCTGTTTTATTGAGTCATTTAAGGCCAATATTTCCTTATTGATTTTTCTGTCTGATCTATCTTTTGCTGTAAGTGGGGTGTAAAAGTCTCCAATTATTTTTCTATTGCTTTCAATTTCTCCCTTTAGGTCTGTTAATATTTTGTTTTATATATTTGAGTGCTCCTATGTTGGGTGCATATATATTTACAAATGTTGTATCTTCTTGCTGGATTGACCTCCTCATCATTATGTAGTGCCTTTCTTTGTCTTTGTTTTAGAGTCTATTTTGCCTGAAATAAGTACAGCTACACCAGCTTTCTCTTCATTTCCATTTGCATGGAATATCTTTTTCCATCCCTTCACATTCAGTCTGTGTGTGTCCTTCTAAAGTAACTCTCTTGTAGGCAGCATATAGATGGGTCATGGGTTTTTTTTGTTGTTGTTTCATCCATTCAGCCACTCTTTGTCTTTCGATTGGTGAATTTAGTCCATTTACATTTAAAGTAATCATTGAGAGGTATGTACTTACTGCAATTTTGTAAACTGTTTTCTGGCTGTTTTTGTAGTTCTCCCTGTTCCTTTCTTCTCTTTCTCTCTTCCCTTCTGATTTGATGGCTTTCTTTGGTATTATGTTTAGATGACTTTCTCATTTTCTTTTGTATATTTACTGTAAGTTTTTTCTTTGTGGTTACCTTGGGGTGCACATATAACTCTTATGTATATAACAGTCTCTTCTAAGTTGATAGCAACTTAAACTTGAACTCATTCCAAAGCTTAACATTTTTACTCCCCCCTCCACATTTTATATATAAATATATTTGTGTGTGTGTGTGAGGAAGATCAGCCCTGAGCTAACATCCATGCTAATTCTCCTCTTTTTGCTGAGGAAGACTGGCTCTGAGCTAACACCTATTGCCAATCCTCCTCCTTTTTTTTCCCCCCAAAGCCCCACTAGATAGTTGTATGTCATAGTTGCACATCCTTCTAGTTGCTGTATGTGGGACACCGCCTCAGCATGGCTGGAGAAGCGGTGCGTCAGTGCACGCCCGGGATCCGAACCCAGGCCTCTGGTAGCGGAGCGCGTGCACTTAACCGCTAAGCCACGGCCCGGCCCCACATTTTATATTTTTGATGGCACATTTTACACATTTTTATTTTATGCATCCATTAATTAATTATTGTATTTTAGTTAATTTTACTACTTTTGTCTTTTGACTTTCATACTTGCTTTATAAGTGATTGATCTACTACCTTTAATAAAAATTTACCTTTTCCAGTGAGATTATTACTTTCATATGTTTTCTTATTATCAATTAGTGTCTTTTCTTTTCAGCTTTGAGAAGTCCTTTTAACATTTCTCGTAAGGCTGATTTGCTGTTGATGAACTCCTTTAGCTTTTGCTTATCTGGGAGACTCTTAGTCTCTTCTTCAATTCTGAATCATAGACTTGCTGGGTAGAGAATTCTTGGTTGGAAGTTTTTTCATTTTAGCACTTTGAATATGTCATGCCACTCCCTTCCAGCCTGTAAAGTTTCTGGTGAAAAATCTGCTTATAGCCTTATGGAGTTTCCTATGTATGTGACAAATTGTTTTACTGCTCTTAAGACTCTCTCTTTATCATTAATTTTACCATTTTAATTACAATGTGCTTGGTGTGGTTCTCTTTGAGTTCATCTTGTTTGGAACTCTCTGGGCTTCCTGGATCTGCACATCTGTTTCCTTTCTCAGATTAAGGAAGTCTTTAGCTATTATTTCTTCAAATACTTTTTCTGACCCTTTCTCTCTCTCTCCTCCTTCTGAGACCCCTATAACGTGAATGTTATTCTGCTTGATGTTGTCCCAGAGGTCCCTTAAGGTATCCTCATTTAAAAAAATTTTTGTTTCAATTTGCTGCTCTTTCTGGGTGAGAGTCATTGCTTTGTCTTCCAGCTTGCTAATTTGTGCTTCTACTTCACCCATTCTGCTATTGAACCCCTCTAGTGCATTTTTCAGTTCAGCTTCAACTTCTAATTGGTACTTATTATATCTTCTGTCTCTTTGTTGAAGTTCTCACTGTGTTCATCCATTCTTCTCCTGAGGTCAGTGAGAATATTTGTGACCATTATTTTGAATTCTTTATCGGGGTAGGTTGCTTATCTTCATTTCATAAGGTCTTTTCCTGGGAATGTGTCTTCTTCTTTGATTTGGAAAGTATTTCTCTGTCTGCTCATTTGCCTGACTCTCTGTGTTTGTCTATATGTATTAGGTGTAACAGTTACCTCTCTCAGTCTTGAAGGAGTGGTCTTGTGAATTTCCGCAGTGATGATGAGGATCTGTGGGGCCAGAAGTGCAATCTTGCCTGGTCTCCAGAGCCAGACACTCAAGGGTCATCCTTCATGCAGACTGCTTGCCCCTGCCGGCTGTGGTGAGATGCTCGCACAGTGCAGTTGTGGTGTGGCTGCAGCACAGGGTCAGCAGGGCTCAGGGTGTTCATCTGGCCCAGTTGTAGTTCTGATGCTGCACGGGGTGGGCTATGTGTGGGGTGTTCACCCAGCCTGGTTGCAGCACTGGTGCTACACAGGGAGATGGAGGTGTGGTATGCTTGTGTAGGTTGGTTGCAGTGCAGTTGCTGCTTGGGGTGGGTGGGGCTTTGGGCACTTGCCTGGCCCAGTTACCATGTGGCTGCTGTGCAGGGAGGGCAGGGTGCAGGGTGCTCACCTGTCCTGGTTGTGGCGCAGCTGCTGTATGGAGTGGGCAAGGTGCAGAGCATGCTCACTGGTGTTAACAGGTTTAAGGACGGGCACCAGAAGTGGCGTCTGCCAGCTCCGTCATGATGAACTTAGAATGAGATTGTGAAAATGACATCCACCAGTGTTTCTGTCTCTGGAGAGATTTTCTGCAGGTCCCTGCCTCTCCATCAGCCACTGTAGGATTGGTAAGTGGGTCTCCCTCACTTATGCTCTAGGCGCTTTTCAAACTATTGCTTTTGCACTGGATCTCAAGGCAAGTGTGTCTACACAAGCCCTGTAAGAGCAGATTCTCCGTTTCCTACAGTTCTGTGTTTCCCCTGGACTTAATCCCTGTTGATTTTCAAAACTAGATGTTTTGCAGGCTTGTCTTTCTGGTGCCAGGCTCAAGGATCAGAGTGCCTGATGTGTGGCACAATCCCTTCAATCCTCAAGGGAAAGTTCCATATTTACAGATCCCTTCCTGATTGTGGGACATCACACTGGGATGGGCTCCCGGCCAAGACCAAGTCTCTGCCTCTCCTACCCTTCTTGATGCATCTCTTTTATCTTTGCTGCAGAGGTGCTGTTTGTCCAGTTCTCAGGTCCTTTTCAGAGGAAAATTATTCCATATGTAGCTGTAAATTTCTTGCATCTGTGGGAGGAGGTGAGTTTAGGGCCTTCCTGCACTACCATCTTGAACCTTTCCCTAGAATCGTTAAGTGTTATCATGATAAATAAGAAATAGAACAGGTTCAGAGTTTGGGCAGCTCTTCCTAATATCCCATAGCTTTGAACAACTCTACCCTGTATTACAGGCTTGCCACCTTGGAGTTATCTGCACTACCCTTTCATTCTTCCTCCATATCAGTCATCAACTCAATTCTTGTTTTAAAATGTCTTGCTCTGATGCGGTACCTTCTTTTTTTGGGGGGGGAGGAAGATCAGCCCAGAGCTAACAACCATGCCAATCCTCCTCTTTTTGCTGAGGAAGACTGGCCCTGAGCTAACATCTATTGCCAGTCCTCCTCCTTTTTCTCCCCAAAGCCCCAGTAGATAGGTGTATGTCATAGTTGCACAGCCTTCTAGTTGCCGTATGTGGGACGCCGCCTCAGCATGGCTGAACGAGCTGTGCGTCGGTGCGCACCTGGGATCCGAACCCAGGCCTCCAGTAGTGGAGCGCATGCACTTAACCGCCAAGCCACAGGGCCGGCCCCTGATGTGGTGCCTTCTTATTCAAACTCTCTGGCATCCATCTAGGCCAGGCTCTCAACCTCCTAGGCCTGCATGGCTAAAATATCCATCATAGTCTACCGCTTTTCAAAAAGTGATTTAAGAACTTGCATCAGAATCATTTGGGACACTGGTTAAAACACGTCATCTCTTAAACCCCATAAAGTAGACCAGCACCGTCCAATAGAAATATAACATGAGTGACATATGTAATTTTAAATGTTCTGGTAGTCAGATTAAAAAGCTAAAAAGACACAGGTGAAATTATTTTAATAAGTTTTATTTAATCCAATGCATGTAAAATATCATTTCAATATGTAATTAATTAAAAAACATATCAATGTAATTCTTTACATTCTTTTTTTATCGTAAGTCTCTGAAATCTGGTATTTCATACTTGTAGCATATCTCAGTTCAGACCAGCACATTTTAAATGCTGAAGCAGCCACCCATGGCTAGTAGCTGTGGTACTGGACTGACTCAGGCTTGGAGAAGGGGGAATAGAAGCCAGGAAAATACATATTTAGCAAAATACCCAAGTGATTCTTTCACATTCTTAAGTTTGAGGACTACCACTCACAGTCGTCCTGTACACAATCATTTCTACAACCATTACTGAATTTACACCTGAGAAAATGTCCCGCTAATCATTTCAATCCTAAGAACCTAGAAATCCCTGGTACTTCCAGTTCAATCAACATAGATGGGTATTCAGAGCTCCCTAAATGTGGCCTCACCTCATCCATCCAAGCTGCTCTCCAATGGGAAAATGTTTTCGGTTCTTCTGTCAAGTTTTCCTAGGAAACTATTCAAATGCTCATTCCTTCAACAAATATTTGTGGAGCACCCACCAAATATCATCATGGATCCTCCACCAAAACAGGGAAGATGGAACTCAAATCATTCTATAATCATAACAAGGTAATTATTTTCATTCTGACCTTGAAAGCAATGCTCTGAAATAGCACTATGAAATGCTATGAAAATGCCTAAGAGCAGGACCTTATAGTCTGAGGGGTCAAAGAAAATTTCTTTAATACAACATTTAAGTTAAAAAAAGAATATAGGGGCTGGCCCCATGGCCTAGTGGTTAAGTTCGGCGCACTCCACTTCCGCGGGCTGGTTCAGTTCCTGGGCGTAGACCTATACCACTCATCAGCAGCCATGTTGTGGCAGCATCCCACATATAAAATAGAGGAAGACTGGCACAGATGTCAGCTGAGGGTGAATCTTCCTCAGCAAAAAAAAAGAGAAGAATATAAACATAACTCGAAATTTGAACAGATAAAATGAAATTTCTAAGCAGAGGAAAGCACATTATGAAAAACCCTGAGGTGGAAAAGTTACTAAAGGATCAGGCAGACTAGGAAAGTAATTTGAAACGGGGCTGCCCAGGTAGGCAGAAGACAAGTAAGGTCAAATTTGTAAGCCTTCAGTTTTTCTTTTTTTTCCCCTTAAGTATGCATATTTAAACAAAACTAGATTATAAACTCGAAAAGCACAGACCACACCTTCTAAACCTTAATTATTTCTTATATCTCCTCACAGAGCACAAATAAAGTATTTAAAAAATACTTCCTCTATACATGGAAAAATATTTTGCTAGCCTTTTAAATTCTAGAATCTCCAAAATTATACTAACAATTATTTGCATCTTCAGCTAATTTACAAGCTATATTACTATGAAACCTAAGGAAGTCTTTCCTGAATTGCTGAGTATTAACATAAAGTTCCTTAGAAAGAGAGACAATTTGTATACAGAGTAAGGTAGCATTGCACTCTAACTCAAGTTCCTGGTGGAAGGAGTGAAAAGATGGTGATTTACACACACAGATACACACACGTACCACAGAGACTGAAGGATGTAAGGAAAATATTTTGTTGGGTCGTCAGCCTCTTACTTATTATACCTATGTTTTAATCTTCAAAGTGATCAAAATCTGATATATAACTGTGATAGGCAGAATTCTAAGATGGCCTCCAAAATTCCTGGTCTCTAGGGAGCACATCCTATATAACTCCTCTCCCTTGAGCGGGGCCAGAACCTGTGAATATGAGGGTCTATCACTTCTGGGATTACGTTCATCAAAGGAGAAATTGTTTGACCGGGTCTGACCTAGTCAGGCAAGCCCTTAAAAGGGAACTCCCTGAAGTCAGAGAGACTACAAGTGTGAGAAGGCTTACGGTACCTGGCAAAGGCACAAACCTGGCCTCTGGCCAACAGCTGGCAAGACAAAGAACCACAAGGACGTTAATCCTGCCAACCACCAAGGGGCTTGGAAGAGGACCCCAGCCCTTAGACGAGATCCCACGTGCAGACGCCTTTATTTCAGAACACTCAGCTAGGCCACGCCCAGACTCCTGACCTACAGGACTGAGATAATAAACGGCTGTTGTTCACACCACTAATTCGTGGTAATTTGTTCTGCAGCAATAGAAAACTAATACACTCAGCCATTTCTCATATAGTTAAATAACACAGTATGTCTGGTAAAGTTTTTCAGACTGCATTTTACAAATAATCTTTCCACCTGCTACAAGAATAAAATCGTTTCACAACGGCCATGAACATTAATTGTGCACCATCTCCTTTATACCTCTCATCCTAACATGAAGTCATTGAATTTGTGCGTCAAAATCCACGGAAAAGTTCTTCAGTGTTGAGGGGCCTTTTTGGTGAGGTGACCTTGTTCCTGACCAGCCGCCTGCGGGTGGGCGGGGCGGACGGAGAGCAAGCTGGACCCCCGGCCGCCCCAGACTCGGCCGCGCAGGGGGCTGGGGGTGGAGGCGGGCGGAGCCCAGGGCAGACGCAGACTAGGCAGAAAAACGGCTGCGGTTCGCCCCTTTGGCCCCCACCCCAGTTCCTCGGGAAAAGCCGCGCTCCCACGGTCATCGAGGCCTCTAAAGCCGAGGCTCGGCTGCGCGCCGCTGCCTTCCGAACTCCCAACGTGTCCGGCCCAAGTCTCAGCCCTCCACTAGGGATCCCTCGGGAGTTCATATCATTTTGAAAATATCTTCCGAACACAGAATCTGTGCTCCTTGGTCGCTCAGTCTGCAGGCCTAGGGAGCGGCCAACAAGACCAGGACCTGTCGTCTTGCTCCCTCCGCTCCACCTAGCCGACCGCAACGGGAACTGCCCGTAGACACCCACCGGGTTAGGACGCCCGGAACAGCGTGACCACGCTGACCCACTGCGCCTGCGCCCATCGCGGGGGCGGGGCTTAGAGGCTGGTCGCGCCTGCGCGAAGGGCCCGACGGCGTGCTGCGTCGTTACTTTTGAAACGAGTGGCGGGCAACTGCTGCGGGAGCCCCTGCTGCTCCTGCCCCCCCGAGGAAGCGCGCGCCTCCGTCTGTGGCCTGGCCATGGCGTTGCAGCTCTCCCGGGAGCAAGGCATCACCCTGCGCGGGAGCGCCGAGATCGTGGCCGAGTTCTTCTGTGAGTCCTCCTGGCGGAGGCCGGGGGCGGGGAGGCCGGGGCAGGCCGCCAGGTAGGCCCGCGGCTCGGCTCCGCGGCGGGGAAGCCGGGGGGCCCGCAGCGGCCGCGAACTGGAGCCCTGTCTGTCCCGGCCTCCCCTCCGGCCGGAGGAATCTGGGGAGAGGCGGGTGCGGGCGTCTCCCCCGGCCGCGGTGCTAATGGCGGAGGAGGAGGCTTCGGTGCTGCGGCGGCCTGCCTCGCCGGGTACGGCCCCTTCCCTGGGGCGGTTCTTTAAAGTGCAGATCCGTGTCTGCCCCCGCGCCGCCCCAGGGCCTTGGGACGTAATGCGACGGGGTGGGGGGCACGTGTGGGTGATTCTGGGGTTGGCGGTGATGCACTCGACTTTGGGAAGCGCTGTTCTGCACCTGGCCGGTCCTTCCTTCTGTTAGAACCTGGCAGGACTTGTGAGAGGAAAAAGACAGGGAGAGGTTTGCTCGGGGCCTTGGACCAGCCAGTCAGTTGCTAACGCGCGCCGAAGCCTCTTTGACATCCCCGAACCACATAATCTGAATTTGGACTTGGATTACAATGAAATGAAATTTGGCAGTGGTAGATTAATGCAGTTTGGCATTTTTCTTTTATTGCCACAAAATGCAGGCATTGCTTTCTCTCTTTTACTTAGAAGCAAGACTTCAAGGATTTTTAATGAAATTTTGTACCTACTGTGCTTTCAGCAAGACCCGCACAAACACGTCTGTTCAGGCATTTACAGACATACCATTAATGAAACCAAAGCCAGATCTAAATGTTTTGTTTTCCAGAGTTACAAAGTGATAATAACTTCAACATTTTTTTTCTTTTCAGCATTTGGCATCAATAGCATTTTATATCAGCGTGGCATATATCCATCTGAAACCTTTACTCGAGTGCAGAAATATGGACTCACCCTGCTTGTAACTACTGATCCGGAGCTCATAAAATACCTCAATAATGTGGTGGAACAGCTAAAAGGTATTCAGTTGTTGGAAACAGTTTTGAGTTTTGCAGGCCTTCTAGAATCCACATTTTCTAGCGTCTTGGTGGTCATCTTTCGGCTCTGTACATAGGTTTGTAAAACACACTACCATCTCAGATATACTGACTCAGCTGGGAGGAAGCAAACAATGTAAATTGAAAGAAATCCCACCCTTCCCCCACCACATTTTGAGTGGGCTGAATATTTTGATGTGAGGAATCTGAGACGGCTTAACAAGACAGCCTCCATCAACTCCCTTAGAAATGACTCGTGCAATTCATGTGGCCAAATGGAACAAGTTGGAATTTTACATAGTTATGATGGTGTTCATTATCTGAGAAAAATCCACTATACATTCTTAATATTATATATATTCTGTAGCTGCTTGGAGTCTAAAGTTGTCATTATTAAGATCAAGGAAATAAAATTGGATTCAACGTGGGAACTAAACTTAAAAAAAGAAAACAAAAAAGAACAAGTACTAAATAGTAGAGCCCAGTAGAGTTTTCTTGTTTTTCACCTGTTTCCATTTGTCTTTTTTAAAAATCTTGCCTGTGAGTCAGTAAGCTTTTTCTATCTGAACACTCATTTTTTTTAGCTCAAGAAGTTGCTGTATTGTTGGATCAATACTTGTTTTCCATCTATTCCTTTTTTTCCTTCCTCTAGAATTCCTATTAGTTTCTCTTTTATGTTTCTCAACACTTAGGATTCTTTTAATTTTTCTGTGTTGTAAAATGTTCCCATTTGATAATCCAAAATAGTAGTTCCAAAACACACTACAGTGGTCATCTTTTTTTTTTTAATTTTTAAATTCATGAATCGCATATATATATATTTTGTTTCAAATAGCTTCATTTTTAAAATTACATTATTGTATTTTTATTAACTTCAGGGCTAAATTACCCATAGTTTCCCATACTTATTCATACGGCTATACTCAGATTATTTGGCCTGGAAACCTCTAGGCAACTATAGAGCTGTGTCTTCATCTTAATTTGATGAAGAAGCAATACTTACCTAAGCTACTGGTGTTTTGGATTGTCTCCTTTGAGACACCTCAGATGTATCTAGACCTTCCTATTTAACTTCTTCCTTTTAGTTTAGTTAAAATGGAGGAATTGCTCTCCTTAGAGGCAAATTGTTCAATCTGTTTTGAATCCCATCCCTCTAGCCTTCTGAGGGACTTTATCCTATGTTTTCTGTTGTATTTTCGACTTCTTTGTTTTGATTTGGATTATTCCCGTTGGTTTCATCTCTCTCCAATTTTAAAGAAAAATTACCACCTACCTCAAATCTTCAAATTACCACCTAATCTCCTCCTTTTCAGAGCTAAACTGAGAAAAAGTTCTTGATATATGCCAGGGGTCAGCGAGAATATTTTTACATTTTTAAAGGGTTGTTTTGAAAAGAATATGCAACAGAGACCTAGGTGGCCCACAAGCCTTAAATATTACTGAATTATTTTGTCTCTTTAAAAAAAAAACTGCTGATTCCTGGATATACTATCCCAATTTCCTAGATTTATTCAGGGGTCAATTGCAGGCCCTCTTCTCACTATAATCTCTCTCTCGATGATCTCTGACAGGTTCCTAGCTCCATTAACAACATCTGTATAGTTGACTCACAAACTTACATCTAACCCAAGTCTTTCTGAACTCTAAGCTCGTATATCAAGTGGCTCTCTTGATATCTTCATGTGGCTGTCTCAGGGATACTTCAAACTCAGCATATTAAAAACTAAGTTTAGGAGCATCTCCATTTCACTTCTCTTTCCTCTCTGAATGGACAGCCACCCAACTATTGATGTAAGCCAGGAACCTGGGAGCTGTCCCCAACTCCTTCCTCTTCCTTACTCTCATAGGTAATCCAATAAATCTGAAGCATTATAACCACAAAATCTCTTGACTCTGTCTACTGCTCCATCTCTACCAGTTTATCCTCCTACAAGCTTTCGTTACCTCTTGTTTTAATTACTAATTAACTAGTGTCCCTAGATCCCCTCTTTACCTCCAGTCCCCTTTCTATATCACAGCCAGACTTGATGGCTTTGAAATACAAGTCTAATTACCTCACACCGAGCTTCAAACACAGTAATGACTTCCCTGGTTCTTGAAGTATAATTTCTTTAATTTGGCCCACGTGGCCTTGTCTGGCCCTATGCATCTGGCCAGACTTACCTTGTTCTTTCTCCCTTGCTTAACTGCAGTTGTATTGGCCTCCTTGCAGTCCTCTGGGCAGATGCTCTTCCCTTTTGAGTGTTTGTATAATTATAGTTTCACATGTGTTGGTGCAGTGATGAGGTTAATGCCTGGCTCCTGCACTCTAACCTTGGATTAAGATGGAAGTACTGGATGTTCACTACTCTCCTCAGCCCCCACCACTATACCTGGTACAAACACGGAGAATTTGAAAACAGGGGCAGTGATGGGGCAGTGTTTCTGTGCAGGTTGGAGGAGTTCCAAAATACCAGTGGTAAGAATTTGCTGATAGGAGGTGGGACCTGAGAAGTGAGTTGATTTGTAATGCAGTGGACCAAAAAAGATGCCTTGTTGTATATTGCAGATTGGTTATACAAGTGTTCAGTTCAGAAACTGGTGGTAGTCATCTCAAATATTGAAAATGGTGAGGTCCTTGAAAGATGGCAATTTGATATTGAGTGTGACAAGACTGCAAAAGATGACAGGTAAGTATGAATTAGACTATTTTCACTTTCATGTATTTTTTCCAAAACTTGTTTTCTTTACTAAATGAGTTCTAATTATATTGAACTAGGTTCATATAAGGTGTAGTTTGTTTCTAAGATATGTTTAATTTGATTTTAGTCTCCTGTGGAAAAGAATTTTGCTCACTTTAGCATATCACTGATTTGTATAGAGAGTGTACTTTTAACATAATTGCCTTTAGTCTAAGTCGGTGACCTTCAAACCTTAGTATTTATGGTGGTATATGCAAAACTACACATGATGTACTAGATGGGCCACATAATGAATTGTTTAAAGGTACTTTTAACCGTAAGGGATTATCCTAGACTCTCTCCCAGCTTACAGTGCCACACTACTGTACTTCATTTAGTGCCACAAACTTCCTGAGACACTTCATAAACTCTGAAGTTTCCAGACCTGCTGGATGGGAAATGCCCGTCATTATATGCTAATGTCTACCATTGTCCTAGGTGTGCTTACCTGTAAACTCAGAACCACTTCTTATAATGAAATGCAGTTTGCTTCTGAAGCCTTTGGTCTATTTTAGAACATTTTTAGCTTATAAAAATAATTTGACTTAAAATTTAATATCTTATTTGAGGCAATAGGGAATTAGATATTTAAGCATTACTAAAAATGACAAAATGATTATACCAATTAAATGTTTTAGATACCACTTGTTATTTTTATTTTAAGAGGTGCTGACATTTTCTTAGCTTGAAACACTTGACAGATTTTCTAGTCGTGTGATATTAAATGACCTAGTACTAAGACCTATCCTAAAAGATGCTTGGAAGGATAAATGAAATAATAAAGATGCATATTGTGCCTACTAGATTATAGGTCCGAAGGATATACTTATACTCATTTTTTAAAAACCTCTTTTAATGTATTACTTATTTGATTTTGGAAGCATTTAATCAGATAAATAATCTTACCAGTTTTTTAAATAACTTGTTAAAACTTAAAATGAATTTATTGATTTGGTTTCTTTGATAGTGCACCCAGAGAAAAGTCTCAGAAAGCTATCCAAGATGAAATCCGTTCAGTGATCAGACAGATCACAGCTACGGTGACATTTCTGCCACTGCTGGAAGTTTCTTGTAAGTATTGTACAACTTCACATTGGCTTAAATTTGTTGGAGAAGAGACTAAGCTACTGATTTAAGAATTACCCCTTTATGAAGTTTTTTCTTATCAATATCATGTAATATAAATGAGGAAAAAAGCATTATAAAACAAAAGTATTGTTGTTCTATTGTTATATGTATTCTAGAAAATTTGGAAATGCTGAAAAGGAAAGGAATGAAAGTATTCCACAATACTCACTCTTGAATGTTTTGATGTAATTCCTTTCACTGTTCTTATTTTCTACACATTTTTATGTCTATAATTAAGATGATAGCTCTAATTGTGTCTTGCTTTTCTTAGTTATTCCTTCATTCATCAGATAGTTCCTGAATACCTACTATATGTCAGACGCTATTCTGGGCACTGGGACACAGCAGTCACAGAACCAAAATGTTAGCTTTCCTCTGGCTTATTCATACTATCCCATGTGATTATACACTTTCTGCAAATATTTTTAATGGTTTTCTCGTTAAAGAAAAAAAACTTGAAGTTTTCGTAAGATAATGTATACGGAATGCAATATTTTGTGTACTAAAATAAATTTCCATTGAGGAAAAGCAATTAACTAGTGAGTAGAGACCAGGCTAAACTATCTTTTCTAACACCTCAGGTGGTTGAAAATGTGAGAGAGACAAGGAGGGTAGTTTTACTTTTGAAAAAATAATGTACTTTAACCATCTTATCCCCATTTTAGGTTCATTTGATCTACTGATTTATACAGACAAAGATTTGGTTGTACCTGAAAAATGGGAAGAATCAGGACCACAGTTCATTACCAACTCGGAGGAAGTCCGGCTTCGTTCATTTACTACTACAATCCACAAAGTAAATAGCATGGTGGCCTACAAAATTCCTGTCAATGACTGAAGATGAGATAAGGACAATAATGTGGTTGTAATTCTCAAATGTGGTTTTCCTAAAGCCAAGTCAACTGTAGTTGATGTGTTTTATTTCATTGGTTAATTTCTAGAAGGGGAAAACTTCACATACTTTACTGAACTGTGCATAATTGTTCCATTTTTTGGTACCGGTTTGACTTTCCATAGGGTTGACATAACTTATTGGACACTGTTCAAGAGAGAACCAGCAGATTACATCAGCACTGTCATGTCAGTTCCTTTGAAGTTGGTAACTGTGGATGGGAAAACTTTTGCTGTAAAGCTAAATGCCTTCCTAAATAAGACTTTTTGGTCAAGTAACTTGACTCAGAATATGGGTAGGGAGATACAGCAAAAGAAGTCTGAATATTCAGAAGCTTTGTTTAGATCTTGAAAGTAACCAATATTATCCATAAGTAATGAAATATTGTTCCTATTAGGTCCTTTTGCTGTTTATTGCATTTGTAGTTTCCATATTAAAAACACTTCCAATTATTTGATTTTAATTTATATAACTTGAACCCATGAAGCTATGAATATTTCTACTGGTTCAATTCCTATGATACAGATCTCTTAAAAATGTCTTTTTATGTTTTATAAAATCAAGCTTTAAATCACAATGATGAAATAAAGTTAAATGTGTATGTTTTAAATTCGTCTTAAAATATTTTTATATTGGTGTGGTTTAATACAGTTAAATAGTAGTTAGGATGGATTCTGTGCAGCAAATGATTTCTTGTGCCCACTAGGTTGTAGGGCCTAAGGATACAAAGTCGAGTTAAGTCTTGAGGTACTTTCAGTTTAATGGACAAGCTTTGATTATACCCCCTTCATCTCAACAGTAGTTTTAAAATAAGCATTATTGTTTGTAAAACAATAAATGTCATTTGGAATTAATTCAGTTTAGCAAACATTGAATTGTAGAGCCTTTCTATTCTCCTAGTCTTCCTGTCAGCCTAGTTTTCCTTATATACTTAAACACCACGCTTATTCCTGTGCCTTCATTAATACTCTCATCAGGTATGTTCTTTCTATCCAGTTTCCAACTATTTTTCTGAGGTCAGT
This sequence comes from Ceratotherium simum simum, assembly GCF_057802395.1. Taxonomy (NCBI): domain Eukaryota; kingdom Metazoa; phylum Chordata; class Mammalia; order Perissodactyla; family Rhinocerotidae; genus Ceratotherium; species Ceratotherium simum. Next base: position 60,795,459 of record NC_141911.1, read on the forward strand.
TTAAGACAGACTTCTAAAACGTCTTTTCTAAATCTTATCTTATTTTGTAATAGTTCAGTTTATTAACTGCTTATTATCAGGCACTGTTCTAAGCTCTTTATATATATTAATTCACTTAACCTTCACTATTAAGTAAATACATAGAATCTGTATCCATCCATTCAAAAATTACATATTGAGCATCTATTAATATGTAGAGTACTTTGCCAAGTGCCAGAACGAATGAAACAAGATCCTGGCCTTTCTGAAGGTTGAGGTCTTATGAAGGAGAGAAAGGTTCATTTCATTATGCATTTAGTCTTTGTTATTTCACCTGGATAATCTTCTCTCTTTGATCCAACGGTGTGCTGTTTAAGGATAAAGGATGCTGTCTTTCATTCTTTCATCTCTCAGTGCTGGATAAATAGGAGCCAGTATTTGATGATGAGCATGGTGAATGCTGCTGTGAAAGCCCGTTTCTTAGAGTGGTTGACGCTGTCTAATTGAGGGCCACCCACGAGCTTTCTGTTTCCTGAATAAGAAAAGTAGTTTTGCAGAAATGGAAATGATAGTGACTTAGGTATAGGCAAGAGTCAGGCTTCCAGACAACATGAGGTGTATTACAAAGTGGACACTATTAAGATTGAAACATTTGAATTCCTGGGTTGTTCGTTACCTCTTAACATTTGAAATATGGGTTGAGAAGGAAAGCAGAAATAGAACTTCAGTAAAAATATGGAGGGAGTTGAAAATTGTGGTCCTATTTTAGGAAATATGTTTGAAAATCTTTATAGAAAGCAGTGAGTGAGTGCTTCGGGAAACATTGAATGCCTCTTTGCTAAACAACGGGAATAATGAAACGTGGTTCTTCGTCCAAAAACCTTGCTGGTAGCAACATTCTAATATATTACTAATAACACTTAAGTTTCTGTCATTTATGTCTTTATTTGTGAAATTAAATGATCCTAATATTACTACTTTTAACTTGTGATTTATTATGGTCCTGACCTCTCTTCTGTAAGAGCTACGTCCGGAAATTCGTGCTCTGGATTTGAGTGTTGGTCTCAATAATAGGAGCTTCTGCCGTACAATCTGTTGCCTGCAGGTTACTCTCTAGTAACGGTTCTGTACCAGCTAGGCTCTTGTTTATTTGAAAACAGCAAAAACTGGCTTTGGAAAAATTTAATGGAAGGCTATTAGCTGTATAAGTCACCAAAGGAAAGGCTGAAAGCTGGAGAACTAGGGCAGCTTCAGGGTTCTCAGTGACAAATGTGTGAACTCTGCATAACTGTATGTAATAAATGGACCACTGGTGTTACCCGGTGATCTATCCAAATGACTGATGGTTTCAAGAAAAGTGATAATGAAAAGCTTCGTTTGTGTTTTAACAATCTGAGATGTAAGACTAAGAATTATGTGAAATCACATTTTAGATATTTTGAGCACTTCATCTCAGCCAACATTGTGAACAGGGTTAAATTAGATTTTTACATTATCTGCATGTTACTATTCACTTGTATGAGGTTTCTGAGGAGCTAGTCCTGATCTTTTTCACCCCTGACAGATTATGTATCAATTGAATATCAGAGTTGAGTAGGAGCCAAGCTATGAGCTTATTGATAAAGCTAGATTGGAAAAGCCTTGGCCTATGTCTCCAACTGGACTTGTCCCACCCTCTCTCTTGACCTTGAGGCTCACCTTAGCAGGGAGATATTTAAACAGACAGATGAAAGAATCATGACCGATTTCCACCCCATGTTCAACATACAGAAGCCGAGATGCCAAGAGAATCTGGTGGGCTTCTAGACCTGGCCTGGACTCTGACTCAGTTTTGCTCACCATAGGCAGAGGAATGAAAACATGCTCCAGTCGAGCCCATCAAGGTCTGAAATAGAGTCCCAGAAGGGACTGAACCACGTTTGGTCTTCAAGATCATTCTCCCAGGGTCATCAATGGGAGAAGTCAAGCCTCCGTGGGAATGTTTACATTGAGGTATGACAATCTCATGTATTAGTTGGCTTATGGTGCACAGCAGACAACTATAGAATATCAAGAAGCATTTTCTACTGCCAGTCTGCAGGTCAGTGGGGGTGCTTGTCATTCTCATGCAAGTCTGCAGATCACATGTCTTTCTACCATTGAAGGGGCAGTGGCTCGCCAGGACTCAAGCCTTAGCTCCAGAACTCTTACACTGACACTTCTACATTCCACTGATCAAGGCGAGTCATGGCTAAGCCAAACTTCAGTGGCCAGGGAAGTATACTCCTCCCATGGAGATGGGTGGAGGGGTGTGTGAAAATCTGATGAAAGTGATCTAATCGACCAGGGATTGGCAAACTTGGTCTCTAAAGGGCCAGATAATAAATAGTTTAGGTTTTGCAGGCTTATGGTCTCTTACACCTAGTCCAGTTGGTCATTGTGGCTTGAAAGCAGCCTTAGACAACAGGTAAACAAATGAGCATGGCTGTGTTCCAATAACAAAGAGGGGCTTCATTTGGCCTATGGGTTGTAGTTTGCTGACCCTTAATAGAACACAGTTTGCCTTTCTGGTCACAAATATTCAAACCCCTCTCTAGCTCAGAGCATTTGATATTGTGATATATAAGGCTCACATTTAAAACAATACCATTTGCTGTCTCCATCCGTAGGATCTCAAATTGGATCTTTTTCTATTTTATCTTAATTCCATATTATCTGAAACACAACTGGCTATTCTTTTGAGGTACTCCTCGGGACACCCCCCAGTGAATTTTGATCTGAAAACTTGAAAAGGGAGGTTCTTTGGCATATGAGGCATAAAAAGAGACTCAGAATAGCATAAAGGCCCTATACATCTATTTTTAATCACCCTATAAACATGTATGCTGGATAAATGTTATTATTAGAATGCATTCAAGTTTCTTAGCTTCATTACCCTCCTAATATTTTAGAATATAGACTCAAAAATTATTAGCATAATGTAGGTATCCACTAGACATTTAAATTTTTTCTTTATGTTTTCATTTAGTTGCTTAGTCTGCAAAATTTATCTTAATTTTATTATATAGTCATGCAGTCATGCATTGCTTCATGACAGGCATATGTTCTGAGAAATATGCTATTAGGTGATTTTGTTGTCATGCAAACATCATAGAGTGTACTTATACAAACCTAGATGGTGTAGCCTTCTACACACCTAGGCTATATGGTACTAATTTTATGGGGCCACCATCATATGCCGTCCGTCGTTGACCAAAACGTTATGTGGTGCATAACCGCACATGAAAGATCAGAATAGCTATAATGCCACATTGTAATACCTATATTTTCCACCAGATGTCATTAATGCTGTAATATTCAAATTAAGGTGAATTTCCTTTCGACTCTGAAGACTATAATATTCAGCTTTTCTTATTGGAAGTTAACATTAGGATTTCTGACTACAAACATATGAAGACATCAGGAGGAAAAATATAGTATCTGTTATTTGCTAGGCGCTTTACATGAATTATTTCATTTAATTCTCATGCTTTAGTGCACAAGTAGAATTGCAGGGTCAATGGGCCAATTACAGTTTTTTAAAGTTTAGGTCTCTTCTGTCCACGGCCAAGGAAGCTCTTCTGACTCCTCAACAAGCACATCGAAAGAAGTGTTTCTTCACCCTTTTCCTAATGGCTCTTACTTTTTACATCCTTTTAGCAACTGAGTGTCCAGAACAAATTGGTTTTCCTTTACTGCACCTTACAAAACTTGACCATGTCTCATTGGGTGAGTTTATATTTACACTTTCCTCACCTGACTCTGACCACTGAATAGAAGGAACCAAAGACAGAGGACTTTATCTTATACCTTATCTACTGTTTAAAGAGTAAACCAGGTGTGAATTTGTGAGCAGTTGTGAAACATAGTTTTCCAACTAATCAGAAGAATTGGTATTAAGCAACCTCAGTTACTCTTTGGGGAATTAGTTTTTGGCTTTACTTGTAAACAATAATTTCTTATTCTTTTTTATTAAATGTCAAGTTATTTTGTTCAATGTAACTGTGATAAAAGTTTGTGTTGGAATAACTATGGGACAGAACCTGTCTATTAAATTTCTAATTTTATTAGTTACGTTTTCTAGAAACAGTTCTTCAGCGATCATTCCATTTTTCATGAATATGGCTTTAAAAGCTAGCAGTATTAACTGATGCTTATTAAAAAAAAAAATCTATTTGGGAAAGCTACTTAATCTCCACTCAAGTTGACAATCCTGTTCCAATCTGGCAAAAACACTGTAGCCCTAGCAACAAAACTATTAGAAAAGGCCTGGAGAGAAGAATGCCAGAGTTGACCCTCTGATTACACAAGTCAATTTCTGTTACCATTTCACCTATTTTTGTCTTCTTTGTCCATTTGATCTATTTTTATACTAGAGAAACATAATATAGTTTCATTTATTTGTATAAACTCCATTTTCATCTACTTTTTTTTTTTCCTATGAGGAGGACTAGCCCTGAGCTAACATCCAATGCCAACCCTCCCATTTTTTCTTGAGGAAGATTGGCCCTGGCTAACATCTGTGCCCGTCTTCCTCTACTCTATATGGAACGCTGCCACAGCATGACTTAACAAGCTCTGTGTCGGTGCGCACCCGGGATCCGAACCTGCAAACCCCGGGCCGCCGCAGCGGAGCATGCACACTTAACCGCTGTGCCACCTGGCCGGACCCCATTTTCATCTACTTTTATCTGCACCATTTTGCTATGCAAGTTTGTTTGCACAAGAAACTTAGATCAAAATCTTTATTGTCTTAGAATTTTATCTGTGCTAAAAAAAAAGCCTGTGAGTATAAGCAGGACCACCCATACTCCATTTACATGCAAGGGAAAGATCTCAAATGTCTTTAAAAACTATCTAGATATGGACACATCCAGTGGATGCCTAGACATAGAGCTGAATTTCTTTCTGAATGGCAGTCTCAACTAACCAAGTGCAGAAGTTAGTGGTTTTAAAGGTTGAGTCTGTAATGCCCAAAGTCTTTCAAGTCTAAAATACAGTTCTTGGATCATGGTGTACTCAATCATAATAGCCAATACAGCTCGGTAAAAACCAGTTCACAGTTTCCAGGTGTAGGAAAGGAAATTCATGGGTAATGATAATCTACTGCATGCCAAGAACCAATTCATCCTGGTTCCTTCTAAGTGAATGGAGGTAGGGGTTGGTGGGGAAGTGGGAGACTTGGGCCATAGCCTGTGTTCTTAGAAACTGGTGCTGGGATGTGGGGAGAGCCATGAGGCAAAGAAAATGATGAAGTCTGAGTCCCAAATGAGGAGTCCTCTGGAGTAAGAAACAGCCCGAAAACCTCAATTCAGAGCCAATTGTGAGAGGAAAAGAGTGCAAAGAGAGAAGAAGGGCTTGATCCAAAATGAAGGTTTTACAATTCTGCTGATGCCCAGTGAGTCCCAGAGAATAACCATGAAGAAACACTAGGGAGAAAGAATCCTTCATAGAGTATCTTGAGCTCAATTTGTGGGCAGGGAGGGGCTCAGGCATCAATCTAGTTCATTACGTGCATTATCTCAGTCCTCACAACAACCCTATGAGGGTTATTATCCCCATTTTACACGTGTAAAAACTGAGATTCAGGAAGGTTTAGTAATCTGTCCAACTTCAGACATCTGGAATCCATCCCTGGGCCCAAGTTTCTACTATATCTCATTGCCTCTCAGAGACTAGGGAACAAGGGAGGGTCCCTGTGCTCCAGTGTGCACAGATCAGCCAAGAAGATACAGTTCCACATGAATCTAACTCCAAGTTGGGGAAGTGAGGACTTGTAGCCACAATATTCGAGTTGCATTATTAGCTTTATTAAAAACACTTTTTCATAATAAGCTATCATTGCACAAACACAGCCTATTTTGCTGTATGACAGGAGCATTCATCTTTCTCCACCAACACTTTCTTCTTTCATTCTTTCACTTGTTTTTGTAACCAAATGCTGCGTTGGAATTGGGCTTGTACTCTATGCGTTTTAACCAGTTTAAGAAATAGACACAGGAAACAGAAGGAGACTGAAATGTATGTATTACCCAAATTATGGGGTTCCCTAGTAAAGCTGGGTAGGAGAACAAGGCTTAGACCTAAAGCAGAAATAGGGTTTGCTACTCCTCCTCCATACATGAGCTATGGAGTGGTCAGACAACTTCAGTCTTCCTCACAAGCCCCACTCCAGCCCGGGAGTAAGCCCTGCAGGCTGAAAGCCCAGGGCAGAAGGAGGAAGCACTTTACTTGAGCTCCTGTGAGTCTTAGAAAGACGTCTTCTTTGTTGCTTGGGATGGAGTGAGAAAGCAGTAGAGAAAGGGGCCCCAAATATTTCTCCAATACCAGTTTCCGTCATCAGGATTAGAAGGGAGGCCTGAAGAGTGGAGTAACAGGCATCCCTCCCAATGTGTGCCAGCTTCGTAATCTTTTAGTATAGTACAGTGTGTGTTCCCCTGGCCTTATGTGAGTTGATTTTAGGTAGCATGCTGACAGGCATTGTTTAAAAAATTTTCTTAATTACGTATATATTTTAATCTGTTTTTAGAAAAACTATGTAATACATTTTAACACTACTGTAAGCAAAAGATTTTAAAAATACACACTGCGTATTTAAAGAAAATAGATTGGTATTAGTATGGGTGATATGAAAACACAGAAAATCATGAAGGCAGCACACATATGAAGGAAGGTTGGGAAACAATGTGCTAACCCATTGTACTTAAGCAAGTCAGAAGCAAGCCCAGGTGGGCTGTCCCTCTCAGCAGGACGGTCTGCGTGCTCACAGTTATTGTGCTCCACCATCCTAAAGAAGAAAGAAGGAAGGCCTGCTTCTTTCTACACAGAGCCCCTCTGGAACTGCTGGTGGGCATCTCGCTTTTTGCCCACAAAAGACTCTAGCAACATGAGTCAGGATTCCATGCAGCACCCTAGGCTGAAAATTCACTCCCTATTCTATTTCTCATCACTAATTATGTCCAGTCACGTTGTCCAAAATAGCTCACCAGACTTTAAGAAAACAAGGACTAGATCAACAACATAAAAATGTCCCAAATTTGAACAATATGAAACTCTCCTTATTATTCAAATTCCCCCAAATTAAATCCCCTTGCAAATAAAAGCGCACGGAAATTAAAGTACAAATGCCTTCATTCCTGATTTTATACAGTTGGCTCAGTCTCAGCCAGAGGGGCTGACTCAGATCCTGGGTTCCTCCAGCTGCAGCATGTCCTGGGCTGTTTCTCACAGGAATGGGTGTAGCTTCCTCAGCCTCTTCAAAGTTATTTCAAATCTCTAGTTAGTTCTACTCTCCAAGGGCTCAGTAGTCACAAAAGACACTGCAGCTCCACTAGAGAAGTTAGCACAAGCAAAATTACGGCCCCAAATTAAGTGAACGGTGTAACGTCGTTCGACATTGCCGTTGTCAGCCATAGAGCATGGCAGATACCTTAGTGGTTCCTGTGTTGGAGAGAGCGAGGGCCTAAGAGCAGCTGGGTGTCAGTCCCACTGTAGCCCAGCCAGCTGCACGCCTGCCGAGTCCACAGTCTGCGAATCTGCACTCTCCAAGCAGAAACTGCCCATCAACAGTCGTGCCTCCACACGTTTAGTATGTGTGTGCATTTCTTTATTTCGTTTTGTTTTGGTGATGCTTGTGAAGATCTCCCCATGTATATTGCCTACTTTCTCTCCGAGAGTGACATTTGAGACATTATTGCCTTCTTAGAACATTTAGATATTCTGGTGTCTTCATTTCCTCATGCCTAGTGTCTCGTGCTTTCTGCACTTCAGGGCCAGGTTGTGGTCAGTCTAGAGAAAACCTCTACTCCCCAATTCCTCCAAGTGTGTTCTCTGCAGGACAGTAAAGTACACTCTTCTCTATGCACACATGAGGAATGGGGTCATGACCATCACTCTCCTCCCTTAGCACTATATTTTAACTTAATAATATGCCACGTTTTATTTATTCTGATAATAGTAATTGTCATCACTCTTCCATAGACTTTTCATTCCTACCTAAGCAGGTTGATTTGGACCCAGCTAGGCAGTAGTTGACCAGAGTCAAGAGTGAAAAAAAACGTTACAATACTAGGATCATAGTAAAGGCCACTGAGTTAGGATTACTCCTGTCAAGAAGTAACAGAAGGATACCAACGTTTAGCAGAACTTTAAGGAGATTCTAAATATCACGATTAAAGTAGTCAAGACGTAGTAGTCCAAAAGGTTGGGCCAGTGAACAGACAGAACACAAGCACACGCACACAAATACCCCAGAAAACCCAACCGTCAGGGCAGAACCTTGTCTGTTCTCTCTCACAGCTCCCTGTCTTGCTAGGATCTGACCTTGGTGTGAAGAGAGAGGCTGCAGCTGGGGAAGGAGAGGGGGCCAAGAGCCGCAGCTGCAGAAAGTTGGCTTTTTACTTGTAATTGTTAGACTGTAACATTAGTCCACGAGTTCTAAAAGTTCAAACAGTACAGAGTGGTATCAAATGAAAAGTAAATTCTCTACCTGACCTTGTTCCCCCACATCCCATTTCTATTCCAGCTCCCACTTTTTAAACATTTCTTGTTCTGCTCGTGGTTATCACCACACCTCTGACACCTATGTTAATGCTTCCATTTCTTGCTTATCACCTTTAGACAGTGTCTATTAAAGATGAGGAACCGAGTTCATATTTCTTTATCCATCCACTCCTAAGTTTTTCCAGTTATATTAGTTTGATTTTTCTGGTGGTTATCTATAATTTTAAATCATATGCTTAAACTCAGTATTTTGTCACATCAATTTTAGATAGTATATCTTGATATAAGGTGAGAAAAATCTGTGTCTGACATTACCTTCCACATCTCTCTGCTGCTTTAACATTCAGACTCCCATTTTTTCATCATCAATGTTAATATTAGATTATCTTTTACAGTCATTAGTATCTTCCACATGTTTATATGTTGATTCTACAAATTGAAATACCTTTTACATTATTCTAATTATTAAACTACTGCTTACTGAAGGGCTGAATAGCTCAACTTCTTGAGAAGAAAAGGTAATCTTATGTCATTACAACTGAGAGGTGAATGTTCCCAGTCAAATGGGATTCCTTGAACTCAGTCTTCAAGACTTTCTGTTAGGTTATTAATTTGGCCAATCACAGCCTTAATTTCCAAGAACTCTTTCTCCTTCCTCGATTGTGCTTGTTTCATAGCCTCCTATTCTTTCGCTGCTTGACTCTGAAGGTGTTAGGTTTTTTGTTTTAAATCAGTTTTTCTTTTCTTTTCTCTTAATTATCTGTTTTCTTCAGGAGTCAACTGTCATATCTGTTCCACTTGGACCTTCTCGTTTTTGCTGTTGATTTCTTCTAAATTTTCTGGGTTTTTTTTCCATATATATGAATGATGAAAAAGGTTGATCAATATTGGTAGCATGATTTTCCATTGTGGTATTAGACCTCACCCTTGAATGAAAAGATGGATGGCAGGGTCTATGTACACATAAGCCAAGAATACTAGTTTAGGGTGCATTTACGTATTTTGTTGATCATCCATTTTTTTTGAAATTTGAAATACATTTTTTGAAATTTGACTTTTAAGAATATTGCATGAAAATATCATTTACCTCATTTAGTTTTTTGGCACACCCTTAAATTTTGTGTGCCAGGCTTCACTCCCTCACTCTGGTATCTGTCTTATGCCAAGGCCCTGGAAAGTAAAACATAATTTCCAGGTAGGGTCAGCAGAGGACAGCAAAGGCAGTGCAGCAAGATCTCCCTGCCAAGGCTTGGCATCCCTCTCTTTCCCTCTCTCTCTGGAGGTCAAAAGCCGTTAGACTGTAGTAGAAGGTCCAGAGTGCCCGAGTCAGAAGAGAAATTGCTCACAGGCTGGGGATCCGGCTGCAGAAGCAGCGGAGAGGGTTAGCCACAATTCACAGCCTGGGATCTGCCACAGACTTGTGAACAACTGGACACCAGGGGGCGAATCGCCAGTGAGAGCACTTTCACAACCCTGATGGCTCCTCCCCGCCTGTCTGAAGCCCCAGCTCTGGCTCCTGAAGGTGACGGGAGTCTACCATCTGCCTTGAGCACTGATGCAGACTCCCTGTCTGAGAGGTGGAACGTGCTACCAGCAGTGGCCAAGGGCTCCACGAGCAGCCACTGAGGGGAGGAGAGACTGAGCGGGCTGTGGGCACCAAATGCAAACGCTGACAGTTGATGAAAACACTCAGACACAGGCCAGTTAAATAATCTGGGAGCCAACCTCAACGTGATATGGCTTAAAATATAGTTTCTTCCCCCGTCCAGACGGGAAACACCGTTTAGTTGTGGAAACACTATGCGACTTTGAAATTAGACAAATTTGACTCTGTGAGTTGTTAGGTATGCGGCTCTCAGTTACTTAACTTTACTAAGCCTCAGTTTCTCCATCTGTACAAATGGAAATAATGATTCTTATCTCACAAATCTGCTGCAAGGAAATGAGATGATATAGATAAACTGCCTGGCAAAGAGTTTGGCCACTTGTAGTTAATCGATGTTACTACCTGTTCTGTCTCCTTCTCTTTGGTCATGGAAGAACACCCATGATATTGCTTTGCTATTTTTGAATATCAAGTCTCGCTATCTCCTATAAGCATACCTAACACGACCTGAGGGATGACTGTGTTAGGTACTATACTAAGTTTTCCGGAGTGTTATCTCATTTATTCTCATTACAACCTTATGAAGCAGGTACTTTTATCATCATCTCTATTTCACAGATGAGGAGATTGAGGCTTTCAAGGTGTAACTGGGTTTCCCAGTGTCATGTGAGTAGTGAATAATGAGAAGAGATTCGAAACTAGGTCACTGGATTCCAGAGTTCATGCTCTTGACACTACACAACCTGTTTTCCAATACAGACATTTAATCAAAGATTTAAAAATTTAAGAGAAAAAATAGAATTAAGAAAATAGTCTTGTCTTTGTGATATGCTTACTTGTTGGTATTATTGGCACAGGATCACCTTATACTATCTCTTCTATCTGATATTTAGGGTGAAAATTCAGTGTTCAGTGAAATAAATGAAAACAGACTCTGTCACTGCTATTCCCTTTAGAGGTCCTTTATGAAATTAAAAGAAAGAACAATGGTATTTTGGAAGAAATTAATCTTTAGCTATTACATGTAAAGGTAACTATAACATGACTAAGGAAAGCCTTATCTTTGATCTTTCTAAGAAAAAGTTTTCTCTCCTTTGCTTTACCACAAGGGGAAGATGGTATCAGAACAGCACTTCTTTCTCAGTGGATCCTAAGAAACGGTCCCTCACAATCCTGGTTCCATATAAGAATCACTCAAAAAATTTTTAAGCTACAGATTTTCGGGATCTGATGAATCCGAACCTCTGAAGAGGAGTGCCTAAAAAACTCCCTTCAGTGATTCTGATGCAAATCACAATTGATCATCAGTGACTAGAGTCTAGAGGGAGAGAAGTTTTCCTGGCCTCGAACCTCTCCGAAAGGGAGAGGCAGAGAATGAGAGATGATCAAGGAACTCGAGAAGGTGCGGAGATAAGTCTGCCCACATTTCTTCCCTTAAATAGATTCTGTCAGATGCTTGATGGAAGGCCAGAAAGTGTTGCCCCGTGAGCCACCATGGTTCCAAATACAGTCAAGCATGTCCAGACTAGCATCGTCCCTTTAAAAGTGGTTAGAAGTCTCCGGAGGCCACTGTCTATGCACTGCTTCTGTGCTAGTTTAGTCTTAAGATGAGAGGCTTTAGCAAGGTCTAAAAGGACTAAAAGGACCTGTGTTTTTGGCCTCAATCTACTTTTTCATGTTTGTTTCACTTTCCTGTACCTTCTGTTAGTGTCTCCAATCAAGCAAACTATTTCATGTCTCTCAAACTTCATATACTCGGGTTCTCTCTCTTCCACATGAAGAATGAAACATCCCCTCCCAACACACACTCCTTCCCCTTCCCTCCCCTTCCCTTCTTGCCCCTTCTCTTCTCCCCTCTCTCTCTATTTAATTCCAAATTATCCTTAAAGCTCATTTCAAATGAGCTCTTCAAAGAAGCCCTCCTTGCCTGCCCTCCCCACAATCGAAGTCTGGTGTCAGGTCCCTCCTTTAGTTTCTCCTCTCACTCTTTTAACATTTCTCTATAGCACCCACCAGAGTCTGGCGTTACACAGTGACTGGTGGGACTCTTCGTTCAAGTTCCATGTCCCCCATTCAAATCCAGGTTTTGTGAGAGTTGGCGGGTCTCTTTAGCTCCCTGCTCCCAGCCCTAACCAAGTGCCTTCCTCCCAGGACAGATTCAAACACTATCTGTTGAATGAATGAAGCAAATGAAAGAGAGACTATTTTAAATCATCCCTCTTTTTCTCCATTTAGGGCAGAAAATGATTTCATTCATTCATTCAATAAAATTTTCTGAATTCCTCCAATGTGCCAATGCCTGTGAGAATTAAATGATAAATTAAATATAGACTCTTTCCTTGAAGTCCTTAGAGTCTAGTGGGGAATAAAAGATATGTATTCAAATAGCTATTAGAGGGGCTAGAAGGGAAACCACAAACTTTTTTAGAAGGATCAAATTTCAGTCCTCCACAGTTATCAAAGGAAAGAGACTGTCCCTGTGAGAAGAGGTTAGAGGGCCTCCCTGCCCAGAGGCTGTGTCACCTGCTGAGTCAGCTGGAGTTGAATCCTTTGTGCTACATCATGGCTGCTTGGCCTCCAAGTACCTAACCGCTCTGTGCAGCAGCCTCCTCATCTGTAAAATGGACAATTTTCTAGTGGAAAGAAAACATGTCTTTGCATAAAACATTTTTAACAGACTACAGTAGGTTCCATAACACTGAAGAAGATATACGGATGGCAAATAAGCACATGAAAAGATATTCAGCATCATTAACCATTAGGGAAATGCAAAATTAAATCCACAATGAGATATGACTACACAGCTATCAGAACAGCTAAAATAAAAGATGACAGCACCAAAAGCTGGTGTGAATGTGGGGAAACTGAATCACTCACGCAGTGCTGGTGAGAATGTGAAATGGCACAGCCACTCAAGAAAACAGTTTGACAGTTTCTTAAAAAACAAAACACACAACGACCATACAACCCGGCAATGGCACGCCTGGGCATTTAGCCCAGAGAAATGAAGACTTACGTTGACACAAAAACCTGTACACAAATGTTTATAGCAGCTTTATCTGTAATAGCCAAAAACCAGACACAACTCAGAAGTCCTTCAACAGTTAAACAAACTGCTATGTCCATATCATGGAATACTACTAAGAAATACAAAGAAATGAACTCTTAATACCTTCAACAATCCAGATGAATCTCCAGTTATGCTGAGTGGAAGACCAAATCCAAAAAGGCTGCATACTGTATGATCTCATTTATGTAACATGCTTGAAAGGGCAAAATTATAGAAATGGAGAACAGATTAGTGGTTGCCCAGAATAAAGGAGGTGGTGGAGGTGGGAAGGAAGTGTGTGTGGCTGTGCAAGGGTCATATAAAGTGTCCCTGTGGTGATGGAAATGTTCTGTACCTTGACTGTATCAATGTTAATATCCTAGTTATGATATTGTACTATAGTTTAGAGAGATAGTACCATTGGGGGAAATGGGTAAGAGGTTGACATAATCTCTCCGGATTATTTCGTACAGCTTCCTGTGAATCTACAGTTATCTCAAAATAAAAAGATTAATTTTAAAAAATCAAAAGATGGAGGCAAAATCAGGGAAATAGGTATGTCAGTTGGTCAGTTATGGCATGAGCCTTAGAACCCTGACATCATAATGGCCAGTGATCTTGACGACTACGGAATCCTCAGGCTTCATGAACTAGTTTACAGAGCTCTGCCAAGGCCTGTAGACGTGCTTGGTTTTCAGTGCCAAGAATTGAAGAAAAAAGGATGTTCTCGTCAATCAAAAAGCACTTTGAGCTTTTAGGTGGTCGCTCAAGGCTTCACCGCATCAGGTAGTCTGTTAACATACTACTTTTGGTTGTCAGAAGAGACTAGCACTCACAGGAAGTGTTCTGTTTTGTTTCCTCTAAAATGTATGAACTAATTCTTCACTTCAGTACTGGTTTCATGAAAAGTTTCTCATGTTCATAAGATTCAGTGCTGCTGAGCACAAGAGAAGAGGCTTTACAGTCTCAAGGGAGATACTTTCTTGGCTCCATGAGAGAAAATTTTCTGTGTGTCTATGAAAATATCTACCCTATTTATGAAAGAGTTTTTGTGTTCTGTTAAATTTAGTTGTTATACCTATTAGGACCAAAGAGTCATAGCTTAGAGCTTAGTTATGGCTCAACCAAATAATACCTAAGAATTTCCTTGTGTTTAGAAACTTTTTGATGTTTCCAGTATTATTTGCTGATCTTTGAGAATTTCCCCCAAAATTTGAATATTGATTTAGATAAGATTAGAGTCAATTTTCCAGAATCTTCAGTTACCTAAATTTTTATGTTAACATGAAACTAAATTGTAATTACTTTTTCACAAATCTCCATATCATTTTATTTTATCTATATCAGGCCACAAATTGTCCTGTTTTATTATTTTTACTTATTTTTTTATTTATTTATTTTTTTTACCTTCTTGTAATACTCTCTACCGTTGGCCTCTTGGTTCTCCCCTTCCCAACAGCTCATGACCAGCTTTGCTTTGCTGCCTTCTCCTCTTCCCCACCTCTAAAAGTTGGCATGCCCCAGAGCATGTCCTTGAAACTGTTCTCCATCTACCTCAACTCCCTAAGTGACCTCATCTCTTTCGATAGCTTTCTGTAACGCGGTGACTCTTGTGTTTGAGCTATGGAGCTCTGTTTTGGGGATTGAGACTGATTTTTAGTGTGGTGTCAACCTTGACATTTAGCATAAATGTCTATCAAACGTTTGGTCAGTGACTCGCTGTTCTGTGGTGCTTGATGTGTCGCAGGGGAAGCCCTTCTGTTGAGGTGGACGCCCACAGTGAAAATGCTACTTCACCTGAGGGCGCCGGTCGTACCCCGCTGATCCACAGCCCCGTAGAACTCAAAAGAGGCTGCAGGAAGGAGAAGCGGCACCTCTTCTTGTTCAGCGACTTGTTGCTTATAACTAATACCAAGTACGTATACACTACATGCTCTCCTGATTATCATAAAATTGCATTTTCACTAACTCTTACCATAAGAAAATACTAAGTGGTTTTTTTCTTTTGTTTTTCAAATGTTTTGATCCTTCCTTTATTCAATAAGTATCCATGGAGGTTTTGTTCTGTGCTATGTCCCTCTAGAGAATACAATTGAGAATGTGACTGGCAGGGTCTCTCCTGTCTGGGGCTTCCAGGCAGATGGTAAAATTAAGGGGGCGGGGGGACATTACAGATCAAAGTTAGTGCTTCTGATAAGAGACAGATAAGGTACCACGTGGAGGAGAAAACGGGACCATCCTGGAGAGGGGTTGTCTAGGAGGGCCTCTCCCAGCTGCCACCTATGGGGTAAGAAGCAGCCACCATTCCCAGACAAGGTGGCTGAGCCTTCGAGGGTGAGGGAACAGCAGGTCTCAGTGGGAGCCACTTGGCCCTTTGGAGGCAGGAGTCTAGGAAAGGCTGACACGACTGGAGCCTACAGTGTGGGGCACAACATCAGGGATGATCCTGTGGTCAGGGGTCCATTCACATGACATCTCCACAGGCCACAGTAACGGGTTGAAATATTATGCTGGAGGGTTTTTAATTAGGGAAGTGACCGTATCTGGTTTATACTTTTAGCATGTTGTTCTGCCTATTGGTAGATAATGGGTTGGTGGGTAAGCAAGAGTGGACGCAAGGAGACTCCTTAGGGGAGGCAATAGTCCTGATGAAAGATAACAAGGACTCCGTCTCAGGAGTGGCAGTGAAAAGGAAAGAGGCAGCAGACAGATGTGGAATATATGCTGGAGACAGAACCAATTGGGTGCACTTTCCACTCGACCCTGAACACAAATGCAACTAATATCCAGCCTAGACCATGGTGATGGCTCAACTACTGTCCAAAGCAGGTGGATGCAAGGTCGTCTTGCTTCATCTCTGTTTTCATGATTTATGAAACACCATAAAAGACAAAGAACATTTCAACAAACAAAATATCAAGAAGCTTTTTCACTACTAGAGAAAACTAAAACCCTTCTCTGCTGCCCTCCCCCCAGCTGCCAGTTACACCATGGCATAGGTAAGACATGCAAGTACTGATTTTGCCAAATGCTATATTTAATCTGAGTAACATGAATAAAAAGAGGAATGATTTATCAGAAGTTTATTCTGTGCCAGGTATTATGCTAAGGCCTTTATGTACCTAATCTTGTCTAATCCTTACAACTACCCTGTGAGATGGGATCATTTTCTGTATTTTACAGAGGACCTTGATGTTCAGAGGTCGCTTGCTTTCCCAGGTCACACATTAGCGATTAGTGGAGGCCACATTTGAAACTAGGTCTGTTAATTTCAGCACACAGGCTCTTACCCAACATGTGGTGCTGCCGCCTCTATTCTTTCTTTTGTCTGGATTTCACAGAACATTCCACAATCACCTAGTTTCTCTCTCATCATCGAAATCAACGTTTCCTGTGTGGTGAGGAAATGACTAACTCGCATCTGCTTGGTACCTGGTGAGAAATGGAACAGAATGCTCAGGCAACTGAAAAATGAATGAGAAGTCTAGCTATCAAAAAAAAAAAACAGAGGCAAAGATAAAGATAATGATATATATTTAAGATGAGTGAAATTGCCTACAGATGTAGCCGGGGAGGTGGTGATGTCATCATGAGGACAGAGAGAAAAAAGGTTCTGTCCATGTCTTGGCATGAGGTCCATTCGAAACACTCCGCTCCTGATAGAGGGACAAGACATTATTTTTAAAAATGTAGACTAGTTACCATTTTCTTTATTTAACCAAGGTGAGTATAGGAATCTGAAATTTATTGGATGTGTTCTCTAGGAGCATCACAGATGGCTTGTGTAGTCTTTCCAACAGCCCTCCGAGGCAGGTATTGTTATCATCTCCAGACTTCAGATATGAAGACGAAGACTGAGGACGGCTCAGGAACTGGCCCAACGTCATACACAGGAAAATGGTGGGAGAGACTCGCCCCAGGCCTGCCTTCATCCCAAGGCCGCGCTCTTCCTGCCATCATGTAGTACTCCATGCTCAGCCTGAGACACACACAAACAAGCAACCACTCACCCATCTCCTGCTTGTTAGGACTCTGCAGAACCACTCACATTCTATTTTTAAGGGGAACATGTTCTCCTTCACTTTTTTCTCACCTTTGTAATGATTATAGTATTTAGAAAGAGTAGAAGACCTTCGTTTTCTTACCAGAAGCCATTTATTGTCCCAGATATTGCTAATCTCTGAATGGGTTTTATAGAACGTACAGAATTCTGCTAAAAACATTTTATATAGAGACAGTGTTCTTTTCCCCTAGAAAATTGCACCTATTTAAGAGCTAAATTTGTATTTCAATTGGTCCATTATCATAAAAGATGTGCAATATCTTTCATTTTTCACATACTGCTTTTGAGATAGCTCTTTCTTTCTACTCAAGGGTTTTTATGATGTGACAAAATCTATATCAATTTATTTAATAATGTTCTTGTTTAAGAGACTCAGTTGCTGAAAGATTACTTTTATATACTTTCTACATCCACTGGGGATATCAGAACGTGTAAGTGATCTAAGGCATTTGAATTTGGTTTATAAGACCTTGATATTGAGAGAATACAGATTTTTGATAAGATACCTGTCTTAATCTGGTCAGGCTACCCTAACAAAATACCATAGACTGGTTGGCTAAAACCACAGAAATGTATTTTCTCACATTCTGGAGTTCTGGAAGTCTGTGATCAGGGTGCTAGAAGGGTTGGGTTCTGTAAGAGCTCTCCTTCTGGCTTGCAGAGGGCCTTCTTCTCACCCTGTGCTCACATGGCCTTTCCTCAGTGCGTGCATGTGGAGAGAGAGGTCTCTCTCTCCCTCTTCTTATAAGGTCCCCAATCCTATTGGATTAGGAGCCCCCCACCCCTTATGACCTCATTTAACCTTAATTACCTCTTATAAGCTTTATCTCCAAAAACAGTCATATGGGCAGTTAGGCCTTCAACATGTGAATTGCGGGGTGGGGATGGGGGTGGGGTGGGAGTTGGAGACACAATTCAATCCATAGCAGTAGCCAAACAGTACCGAATCCTGCCACTTTGTACAAGTTCTTACCACAATTTTTAGAAAACTACCTACTAGATCATTTCCATAGCTAACATTTGGGTACATTCGTGATTACTGTTAATATGAAAAAATTTACATTTTTTTTCAGAAAGAAACAACAACTACAAAGAAATAGCCCCCTAAAAGAGCAAGCTTATTTCTTTTTTGTCATGCCTCACTCTTAGATGGAGGATTGTGTTATGCCCTGGATCAATCTGTTCAAATTGATTACCTGAGTTTAGTGCCTCATTTTTCCACTCAGCCGTAAGCAGGGGTGGAGTGACTTAGGTTCCATTTTTCCTCAGCACATCTTCAGGCTTCAGTTGGAAACTCTTTCGTCTTTAGGTTGATGCTACAGAAATCAACACAAATGGAATAAATAGTTGACTAACTGCTGTCTATGTGTTAGTCAGAATAAGTGAAATTTGTGTGTAATAATAAAGGGGATTCAAATATTTCTCTCTTCATGAAGAAATTATATTTCTCCAGTTGTGCTGGATGTTAATAATAGTCAGTGAAAATTGTTGTGAGATTTTTGTCATTTTTTTCATACTACATTAGAAACTTCTCAAGAATTAAAGTCAGATGGGACCTTTGTTAATACTTTTGATATTCATTAGAAGCTAAATAAGAAGTTATTTTTGAAATGAAATTAAGACTTGTTTTTTTGAAACAGGATCTACTTCATAAATATCAAGATATTAACATTAGTAGAGGCCCGTGGAGAATTTACAGCAAAGGAGGGACTGTCCTTAGCTCACATCCTCTTTAGACATCTCTGTCCTCATATTTAGTTATTAAAGAATAAAGAAACAATGAAATCAGATTTTGTTTACATCAAAACATGAAGATGACTATTAGCTTATTTTCAGTGGAATTACAAACAGATTCTTACAGATACTCCCAAGCATCTAAGGGAACACTGCTATCTTAGAACAGGGGGAATCTCTCTAGAATCTGTACATGTCCACAGTTCACCGGCGCTCACCCTCCGGTATACAAGCTGAGGTAGAGGAAAGCAAGAGGGATACCGCCATCTTAGCAGATAAGAGAATGAGGGCCCACACAGTAGAAATAATAACTGCCATCTTCCTCCTCCTCCTCTGAGACAGTTTACATTAGGTTCATCCTTTCTCATTTCTATTGACATAATCTGAAGAGTCAGTGACTGATAGCAAAGAAACACAGTACCATCCCAGGAGAACCCACTGTAGTACAAGGCTTTGTTACAAAACATTTTCAATATTTTCAGGCTAGCTTTTAGCTTTATTGATAGAATGTCATGAGATTCATCCTCTCACTCTCAAAATGAGAGAACAATCTCATCAGAAAGCCTGAAGGCTCTGTGGAAAGAAAGGAGGCTGAAGGCAGGAAAGATGAGGAGGGTACTTCATGGAACTGGGCAGGTCAAGACTCATAGAGGCCAAGTGGTTATGAGCACAGGCTCATGAGTTAGGCTGTCTGGCTTCAAAGCCCGTCTCTGCTGCTTTGGGCAATTTACTTAACCTCTCAGTGAGTTTCTTCATCTATAAAATGGAGCTCATAGATGTAGTTGATTGAGGATTAAATGAAATAATGTTTATAAAATATTTAGAATGGTGCTTGGCATATGGTGAGAGCTCAATAAATGTTAGAGGAGGATGAAAACCATACTCTGGGCTTTTGGATAACTCTGTGGCTTGGTTTCAAGGGAGTGGATAATCTTGGCACTTTACTGAACTTAGGAGAGAATTATTGAAGTGACTTTTTCTAGGTCAATGTTTTGGAAGTTACCACTCAGTACCTTAGGTGTCTACACATGTGGACACCTACATTAGAAAACTTTAAAAATCTGTAAAAGCAAGCAGATATGTGTCTCTCTTTCCTATTGGCCTTCGTCTACTTTTAGCTTCCTAATGCTTTTGGAGTTACTATCTAGAAAAATTATTTTATGTGATAATTGATTGTGTTTCATAAAAATCTTCAAATACACCAACATAGGGTAAAAATGTGAAATACATGCAGAAAGAAGCCGCCTGTATCACAAGGCATGTTTCCATCTTATTTACATTCATTGTGCCCTATACTTTGAATCTAGATTATCCTTCAGGTGGGCTTCCTGTAAACTTATTTTCATTTCATAAATCCCATTGAAGCCTTTTAGTTTTGTTCCATGAATCAGCAGAGTCATAGGGGTTTTTGCACATGAGGTGGCTTGGATCACATTTTAGCTTTAGTGTTTCCACATGTGGTTCTGAACAGCAGGGAATTCCAGAGTGGTGTGCCCATCTTCCCTAGGCATCCTTCAGAGGGCTTGTAACTATTTAAATCTCAGGCCCATCTGAGAGTTAAATTTGTGAATTAACCAAGAGATATGGTGGTTTCCGTGTCAGAGTTCAAAGGAGATTAGGCAGAAATTGTCAGAAAGCAATTTCACTGCTGACAAAGTCGATCTCCTTCTGACTCCCCAAAGATAAATGGGAAATACCTCCATGACTTACATGTAAGACCTCCTGGCCACTGATTTGGGATTGATCGATCGATTGATTGATTGATTTTTAAGTTGGGTTCAGTCTGTACGCTAACAGTTTTTCAGTTTCAGCCAGACTCTAAGGGAAAATGGTATGAACAAAATCTTAAGCGAGGAAATTTAAAATAACCTATACTTAAAGGCTAGAAAATCTTTTTAAAAATTAAGGCTGAAAATGTATTTTAAATCCCTCTGATCCAAGCTTATTATTTTGTTTAATCTGTCTCTCTTAAGAAAAAAAGTGTATAATTATTTTTATAAATCATGTATCTTTGTTCAGCCCCTCAGATGCTTTTTGATGTAAGCAAGACATGAATGAATAGTAAATTAATTATCATAATTAATAAATTAATTAATAAAATTATATATGTGATATAATAATAAAGAACAAATAGAACTATATTAAATGAATACTAAATGAATTAATGGTTCTCTAATACAGCTCTAAAATATAGAGTATGGTCCGTACTCAATACTCAACATTCAGAAAAATGGCTATTTGCTGCCATCGAGAAAGTGTTCTCAGGGCCTTCCTGGGCCAGGGGTCCCTCAGCAGACGCTTTGTAAAGCCCCATCTAACCACTGGCTGAGCTGTGCACAGAGGGTAACAGAGAGAAAGGAGGCTTGCTTCTCCCCGGAGCCGTGAGAATTGGCTTCTTACCGTGAGCACAGCTGTTCCCATAACACTTAAGAAACAAACTAACAGAGGTCTTGTTTGGTGATCTTTCTAGTTACCAAAAAACCCTAAAGATAGAAAATGAAATACCATTGAACACCATATGGACTGCCAACTGTTCGGACGAAGTGGGGGAAGCCAACACCTGTGCCAGCAGGTCCTTTGTCTTGGGCTGGCCCACGGTGACCTTCGTGGCCACCTTCAGGTAAGACCCACAGCTTGGCCCTGTATTTACATGGGTTGAAAAGGAAAACATTTTAATCTGATTGTATATTAAGCCAGTGGCTCACTTTTTGACCTCTCATAATGACACTGTGTGTCTGGTACTTTCCCCAAAAAGGTTTTTATGTGCACATGTGTGCAAATTGATCACAAATAGTGGGAACTATTGGAGTAATTTCCTTTGGTTTGGATCAGTGGTTTTTCAAATGGGCTCTAGGAGTACTTGGGGACGTGGATGTTCAAAGCATGTGGAAGGAGAATCGAGAGAGCAGGGTGCTAGGGACCCTCTCCAACATCCTGCCCCTAATCCCCAGGGAGCAGCTGTGTTTTTAAATCACTGGAATATCTTCTTAAGCAAGTACTACTAAATAGTCCAATTAAGTTTGAAAAATTGCTTTGTAATCCCAAATTAGTTCCCTTAAAAATAGTATTTAATTATACAAATAAAATGAATCATGTCCTCAAATACTAGGTTGCCTGAATTGCTGTGTGCATATTATCTGGTGTCTATAGAAAGGTGACAATCTAAAACAAAGGTATGATTCCATGGAGTACAAGTTAGTTTTCCAAGACACATTCTTAGGCTGGCATGAGAATGGGGAATGTGGCCCCCCACCCTGGACATCCTGAGTCAACACTCCTGGGTTCACAGGGCTCCTTCTTTATATTTGAATAGCACTGCCAGCTGCAGGAACACTCTGAGGTATAATTAACCCTTTTCCCGTTCTGGAAACTGAAACTCAGAGTGGTTAAGTGACTTGCCCATGATCACATAGTTTGCATCCCATAGTTGCAATTAAGTGTTTAGATTCCAAACCAACATCTCTTCACCTTAAGATCTATTTCCCATTGCTGTAATACTGCTTGTAAAAGTGCAGGGTCCATCAAAAGCCGAATGATAAGGAGAGTACAGCTTACACAGGCATCCACATCAGTGATAACTGGCTGCTGATGGTTTCATCTGGAATGGCAGTCTTAATGTGTTAGTAGAAGTATTTTATGTAGTTTAATTTTTTTCTCTCATTTTTTTAAATTGCAGTTCTTCAGAACTAAAGGAAAAATGGCACTCTTCCCTTCAAAGGTATTTTGTCAGCATACATATTTTAAATCTTTGATCCACGATGAAAGAATGCAGATTTCTTCAAAGCAGTGCCCTCAAACTATTCTCCCTCTTCCTAGTAGAAATTGACCATCCTCAAATAACTTCCTGTTTAGATTTACCCTGGCTGCTACTGCAAATACTGTCCTCTCATTTACATGCATGTTTTGCTTATTTTTGAGGAAGTTCTGCTGATCACTCTCACCTTCCCCTTCTCTCCAACCTAATGACTGGAGATGACATTATTCTCAAAACACACATTGAACTCCCTTAGAGCAGATTACTCTACTGAGTGATTCTCGGAGCAACTGCTACTTCCTGCCCTTGAACCAAGGAATGTGCTGGGCCCTCCAATCTGGGCAGGAAAGCTCTGACGTCTGGATCTGCTGCCCAAATCTCACAGGACAGGGGCAACCTGTTATTTTCCGGTCACATCTTATTCTCCTGAAATATTTTGCATAGTCTTCCAACCCATAATTTGATTTTGCTGAGTCTATTTATATGCTTTTAAAAATAGCCAAGTACATTGAAAATGTTAGCAATGTAGATTGATTTGAAAATAAGTTAATAGCTAATTCATTCTACTCTATTTTGGGTTATTATTGAATTTGATTAGGTACATCAATCTAGCCAAAGAGAAGGACCAGCCAAAAAGCATTCCCCTCAAAATCTTCACTGAGGACATTAAGAACTGTGTCTGTGTAAGTATTTTTTAAGACCAAAAATTAAATTCCAAGTTCCTGATTTGGGCAGAATGAAAGAGAGAGACATAGACATGGACAAAGACATAGAGAGATAGAGATAGAAATAGAGAGAGAGAGAGAGACACAGATAGGAGGGGGAGATGGGGAGGGAGGAGGGAGAAAGGAAGAGAGGGGAAGAGAGCGAATTTAGAAAGTACCATGTGGGAAAATGTATTTTCCTGTGTACACATCGTGTCTATAAAACATGAATCCTAGGCAATATGAAGCATGAGGAATCTGTGATAGCTACAGTGCTTAAGCATGGAAAGAATACTGCATGTTAAGTGTCCATAATGTTTCTCTGGATCCTTCCAGTGGCAATTATAGTGGCTTGTTGTAGTAAAGTGACTTTCACAGGCAGGTATTTCCTATTAGAATGAAACATTTTTTCCAGTTGTTGCTACTTCCATACAGAGTGGTCTGGGTTGTTTCCACAGTTTTTTTCTTCCCATGATGTTTTATTTGGAATAATTGTAAACTTACAGAAAAGCTGCAAAAATAAAAATAGTGTAAAGAACACCCATACACCCTTCGGCTAGATTGATCTATTTAGTAACATTTTACTCCATTTGCTTTATCATTTATTTTCTGTCCCTGTCTGTCTCTCCTTCTCTCTATTGTGCATGAGGATACCTATTTTTGAGGGTCACACATACACCATGGCCCTTAAATACTTCGGTATGTCCTAAGAATAAGGATATTCTCTTATATAACACCATACAGTTATCACCTTTAGGACATTTAACATTGGTGTAATACTTTAATCTACCATTCACGTTCCCATTTTGTCGGTTGACCTCAGGAATGTCCCTTTTCCGTAGAGAATCCACTGGAGGGTCAGGTATTGCAGTTAGTTGTTATGCCAAATGCAGAGGAGTTTTGAAAGGTCTTTCATTCTGAGGAATGTCAGCACTGAATTGAGCTGAGAGGGATGACACTTTTAAGGGAGCAGCAAATTTCTACCTTATTGTGTTTATACTATTGGGGAAAAAAAACCTACACCTCCGTTATTTGTGTGTAATTTGATCTCTGAAATTGTACTGCAGGAGCCAGGACATTTACCCTACTGAGCGAGATATTCGGGGTATTTTTTATGACACTTTGTTCTGTTACACTTTACAGGAGCTCCCGCTCACACAAAATAGTATGTGAAGGTGGAAAAAGAGGTGGTTTAAGACAGTTCTTTCTCTGGCCAATGGGAAAAGCCAATGGGAAAATCCATGTAAATATTCTGATCTGTTTCCGAGTATCAGAGAGATGCCTTGCTGGAGGGAGATATGACTAGAGAGTTCCCTAGCAAAGCACACTATTGTCTCTGCCTGCTTTGATGTCAGTTATGGCAGTGCCTCACATTCAGAATTTTTCATGGAAAATCACCTTGAAATTTTTAAAAATCAACTTTATTTACATATGCTTTACACAAAATAAACATTTCTAATGTTCTTCATTCATTCCTGAAGATCTAAGTTTCCCTCTAATACTACTTCATTTCATCCTGGAGAAACTCTCCGTAGCAATTCTTGTTGTGCAGATCTGGTGCCAATAGATTTTCTTAGTTTCTTTTATCTGAAAATGTCTTTATTTCACCTTCACTCTTGGAAGATATTTTTGCTGGATATAGAATTTTGTTTGCAAATTTTTTCATTTCAACACTTTGAAGATGTTCCACTGTCTTTTGGTCTCTGTGCTTTCTGAAGAGTACTCTGTGATCATTCAGACATTAATCCTCTGTATGTGATTGGTCATTTGTCTTCAGCTGCTTTCAAGATTTTCTCTTTAATTTTGGTTTTTAGCAGTGTGGCTACGAAGTGTCAAATCATGGTTTTCTTTGAATCTAGCCTGTTTGGCCTTTTCTGAACTTCTTGAATTTTTAAATTTGTGTCTTTATGTATGTAAATTATGTCTCAAGTTTGCGAAATTTTAGTCCTTATTACCTTATATTATTTTCTTGCCAATATTCTCTCTTCTTTCCTTCTGAGAATCCAGTTACATGTATATGAGACCTTTTCATATTGTCCACAGGTCCCTCAGGCTCTGCTAATTTTTTTCAATCTTTTTTTCCCTTTTTATTCTTCAAACTGGATAACTTCTATTACTTATTTTCAAAATCGCTGACTCTTCCATTTGTCATCTTCATTATGCAATTTAGCCCATCCAGTAAATTTTTTCTTTCAGATATTTTTCAGATAAAAAATTTCTATTTTTCAATATTTTCAGTTTCTACACTGAGACTGCTTATTTTTGTTTATTATGACCATATTTTCACTTATATAATTAAGCATAATTGTAATCGCTGTTTTGGGCTAATAATTTGAACATTCAGATCATCTCAGGATTGGCCTCAACTCTTGAGAATTGATCACATTGTCCTGGTTCTGCATATATCAAGTAACACTGTAGCTCATATGAAAAAAAAGTCACATTTCCATTTTTTTTCAGATTATTTGATAAAATAGTTTATTTTTTTAAGTTATTTGTCTACAAAAAGCTGTATCTACTGGAATTTATCTGTTTTGGAGAACAGACAACATGCAGGAAGAAATACATATATCCTTGGAATTACTATTTTGAACATAATATGTTCCTTATGCCATGAAAAACCATTATCTTACAGCCCAGATAAATTAGGTAGTAATTATTAGCATTGCAAAAGAGATTTTTTTTACTTTACAAAAGATTTCGTGGGAGAATTTTTAAGTTGTATTGAATGGTTTTCAGACATCTTAAAAAATAGCAGAACTGTTACTTATTAAACCCCAAGCTAAAGCCCAGTGTTTGAATCCTCCCAGAAAATTTAGCACAGGAAACTCCCAACGTCCCCGAATTTGGGTACTCTGAGCTCTATGCTGGGTTCTGAAACACTTTTTCACAATCCTTAGGGCTACAGCAGTTTGAAATCAATGAATGCTTTTGTTGATAAAAGTTCAATTATCAAACAACTTTCAGGGCCATCTGTCATCTCAAGCAATTGAATTGAATTCATAAGAAGAAAAATAAAACGAAAGGACAAGTAATGAAATATGAAAGAATTTCCTTCAACTTTGTTTTTGATATCATTTTTAAGGCCTGGGAATGTCCCCTCATGCTGTCTGTCTTCTTTAAGCAGTTTATCAAAGGACACAGGCTTATTGCCTGATAATATTATAAAACCTATGTGCATAGTAAACGTTCTTGGTTACATTTTGTCTTATTTTAATATGTCTTTTGGAATTCAGATAGTTTGATGGATATTACCTCAGAATACTATTAATCCCTTTCAGGTACTTTTCTGTAAATCGTCTTCCTATTTTGATGGAGCAGTTTCTCAATGGGAGGTGTGGCAGAGAGCTATTATGAATACCCTATTCACTGGCAGAGTTGGGAATGGAATTTAAGTTTCTAAAATTTTTAGTCTCATTTCCTAGACTCATTGGTTTTATTTCACTGTCTCAACAGATTTCAACAATGAAAACTTAGTAACCATGATGCCTGACACAAAGAAAGTACTCACTAAATAGTTTTTAAAAATGTCTCTTCTAGCCAGTTCTTAATCTGATTTTACTGTAAAGAAATAAAGCCATACTACAAAAACACAACTCAGGAAGAGAAAGAGTCCAGCTCCTCCTTTTTAAACTATTGCCCTTCCATTACAGAAATAGCGTTAAGGCTCTGAGGACCAGCCCATGTGCCCTCTGGGAATTCTCAGTCTTTCTCTTTCTTGCTTAAGTTGTTACATGTTGTGTGCCACAAATCCTTTAAGAGAAATATATGTTTTACTGAAACGCTTCCTGCTAGCTTCATGTTATATAAAGGAATGAAAGTAAATTATAATTAGGGGTTCATGCTCTACATGTGCTATACTTCGTCATTACCTGAAAACAAGCTTGCCTTTAGAGTACGGATAGTCATTTGACAACAAATTATTTACTCACCTGCTTTAAAGTTTTTAAATTTAAA
Source organism: Ceratotherium simum simum (assembly GCF_057802395.1). NCBI lineage: Eukaryota > Metazoa > Chordata > Mammalia > Perissodactyla > Rhinocerotidae > Ceratotherium > Ceratotherium simum. The sequence goes on from NC_141911.1 coordinate 60,822,825, forward strand.
TTATAGCAATTTTTATCATTTATTTTTTTACAGTCTGTAACTGTAACAGTAACAAATTCAGACACAGTGAATGACACTATCAACAAGTCACTACCAATGCTAGGAATAACTGTAAGTTACCTGCAAGCTATTTTTACTTAAAAAACAACTTTGATTTTTGAGATTCGTGTGTGTGTGTGTGTGTGTGTGTGTGTGTGTGTAATGCAGCTCCCATCATGACAACCAGTTACTATAGATATCAAAGTCATATTTTTTCCCCCCTCCAGATTTGGAAATTGAAGGCAGCAAAGCTATTAGCCTACACATGGGTGTTACTCTTGTATTCCCACTTAAAATTTTGTGCAAATGGAAAGTAATAGCATAATAAAATTGGGCTATAATTTTAGAGTGCTAATAACAACACACATTTTTACTGTACATATTTTATATGTAGATAGTAAAATATTTATAAAAGTCTAAATATTTCCTCCTCCACTGGACTGTTCTTTCTGTATCTTCTTTCCTGATTCCTTCCCTCCCACCCCCATTTTCCCGGTTATCACTCAAGGACTCAATCTATAGGACTTTGTCTATGATAAATCCTAAATAACACGTTTTGTTGTAAATTTTGACATAAAGACCACCTGGCTAGAAGCTACATGCTCTTGATGCAGATCCTGAGAATGAGATGGCTGATGCCTCTTGTGAACTGGTAAAGGAGGAGACAAGTTCTAAATAAGACCATGAAGCTGGGTGCACTTGTGTACACATCACTTTCATCCCGTTCTGCTTTTAAGTGTCTGTTCCTTGATGTTTTGATGGGGCTGGTGTGAGTTGTTGAAATTTTTTTGGTGAAAGAGGTGGGTATATTTGAGGATGAGGCTGTATAAGGGAAAAGAGAGAAAGAGTGACATTCAGAGGGACAGAAATGAAGGAAGCACTTCTAAAGCACAACTCCTTATGTAAAATTCTATGTCAATGTAAAAATGTCCTGCTACTGTGACATGACATAATTACAAGATTTGTATTTAAATTTTGCCTGACCCAATGGTATAATAAAGCTCCTTAAAAACTAAGGGCAACCAGAATTTGCCATAAGAAATCAATGATTTCTGTGCAAACAATTTAATAATACATTTGAAATGAGATGGAATTTATATGCACAGAGTAAAGCACACTTCTGCATCGATTTCTAACCTATGTGATATATATGCCCTGAATGACAATTACATCTTGGAAGAGAGTGAGTGTTTTTAGGGATGAGGTTGGGGAGACAGATTAATGTATAGCTCATTTTATTTCGTGTTTGTAATTTTCCTTTGCTTAAGGTGATCAATCTCACTAGACAAGAACAAATTTCTATTTTATTGAAGAATTGGGGTTATTTGGCCATATATGTATGCCTGATTTAAGAGAGTCCAACATAGTGTTTCTAATCCCTACTTTAAAAAAAAAAGATTTTTGTTAGCTTTCACTTCCTATTTGCAACACAATATTGAGCGGATTTAGCTGTGCGTGCATGTGTCTGCGTGTGTGTCTAGGGGTGTGTGTGTGTGTGTGTGTGTGTGAGATTGCTGCCATAGCTGGGACCCTTCTTCATAGGGTCAAGGCCATGATTTTTAATCAGGAGTCAGGGGCAAGCACAGTACCTATCACCAACAACTCCACGTAAAACATTTTTTGCTTTATCCTTTCCTGGAGGACTCTTTAAAATAATTCAGCAGTCTTCATAATTTAGACTTGTTTGTTTCAAGTAGGATTTACAGTATTACTGGGCAATAGTTCTGCTGGGAGTGACTGTCTTCTTCATCTGACTTGTTCTCTCGGTTACATTTCTTGTCCCTACTTTCCCTAGAGTGGGGCTTTTCTGCACCAGAGTTAGTGTGCTGACCTCACTCTGCCATCTCCCCAAGGCCTCCTGGGCACCTGTCTCCTAGTGTGCAGGGTTGCTGAGCTATTGAGACCTTTCAAGTGTTACGTTCTAAGAAACAGTCATGGCAGGGTGTATGGCTCTCTGGACAACATGCTTGTCTGGGCAGGGGCATTTGAAGGCAAAAGCCAACCGTCTCCAAGGAGTCTGGAGATAGCAGAAGGCAGGACTCTTGAGATTAGACTTTTGCTCCTTAGTGAAAGGGGCATAACTGATTTCTTACGCCACAGGCCACCCCCAAAGTGAGGGGCTGATTGGAAATATGGTTCCGTAGATCCTGGGCCTTTATCAAAAGGGACAAGAACCTGGGACAGTCTGTTGGAGGCTGTGCAAGAGACGAGGGGTTACTGAAACCAGCACTGTTGACTCAAAAACTGTAGCCACCCCCATGGACCGAAGAGCATTTATACTGGCCCCAATTTTTCTTTTTGGAAACCGAAATGCTAAGGAAATGGTACCTACTGTGAAAGATTTAGTGTGATGCATAGTTCTTTTTGTTTCCAAGGGCTCTGAGAAAGATTACCAGCTGTGGATCAGTTCTGGCAAGGAAGAGGCCCCATGCCCACTCACTGGTAAGTGTCAGAGAAAAATCTAAGAGGGGTGGACTGGGTTCAAAATTGTAACTCTGAAGTGTCAAAGTAAGGATTGCTCGGTCTCAAGCTCAAATATCCTTAAAAGTGAAAATTTCATGCAATATTCATTCACACATTTATTAAATAATTACCAAGCACTTACTCTATCCCAGGCACTGATAACATCTCTTCATTCAGCAGCTTATGGTCTATTTGGGGAGAGAAATGTGAATTTTTCTTCTCTGCTTTTTTACTTGACAAACAGAGCTGTCTTGAAAAACTTTTACTTACTCTGGTATGATAGCAAGATGGATTGGAATTTCTTTTCCCATATATTTATGTTTTTATATTCCAGTCTTGAATTCCTCTGTTCCATTTCCTAACTGCTAAGTAGCCTCTATTGTGTGAAAATCCTCAAAAATCCAGTCATAACTCTGAATCCAAGTACAAATATTTATTTAACACCTGCTCTGTGTCTGGAACTTTTCTCAGCATCATAAAGAAAATGAGACAATCACAGTTAGACTCCTCAAGTCTTCACTGACTAAACTACCTGTACGTTGCTGTGTCTCAGGCTGAGTTTTCCAGCATTGTTCTCGAGGTTATTGATAAACAGATTACACCTCTCCTAAAGTAGTTATTAGAGCAAGTTAGCTAAAAGAATAGGAATAATTCTTGGAGCGGAAGATTGGTTCAGTGTGGTTCACGGAACTGGAGGGATCAGGACAGGGGCAAGGACAGGACGTGCAGCAGACCTTGCAGCGGAGCAACGGGGATGGCACGTTCTGCGGGACATCTCAGAGCAGCCCTTCTTACATGCACTAGCTTGTTCTTTTTTATCCTTTCAACGATCCTGTGAGGCTGTAACTCTTTTTCAAGTGATCTGCAGAATGTTTTCAAGTCATGTGGAAAATCTAAACAACCAGGTTTTTTCTTTGAAATGTATATTTTCAGTCTTTAGGGAGTCACCAAGTACACATCTGAGGACAAAATCCCCCTACCCATTTCGTGTTTTTTTATTATTGTTGACTGACTTCATAAAAGTCAGTCAGCAATAAAGTGAAAAAGATCAAATAAACACTTAAATATATTTATTTTAATAAAATGCATTAATTTAGATAAAACAACGTAGATGATAACTTTTAGGCTAAGAACAGCTTCACACACCATGGCTAGCTGTAAGGAATCCTAAAAGCCTGTCCTTCATGAGGATCCCTTAGCAGCTATTTTGAACACATTTTTTAACATGCTCTCAGTCCTCAACTGTGGATTAACTCCTCAATATCCTGGTGATTTGGTTGCATTTTACTGCTGTCATAGAAGCTTCTTTTGTCTTAAAAGATGGCTGGAAGTCACTGTGATTCTTGTTCTGAAAGGAGCATTGACACTGTAACTACACCAGATGAAAAGGAAAAGCAAGAGCTCCCCAAGTTACATTCAATAATAAATCAGAAACAAAAGAAAGAGAACTTTCATTCTCCAGGCCACCTTGGAGATGTTAGGCGTTCGGTTCCCAACCACCACAATCAAGCGAATATTGCAATAAAACAAGTCACATGAATTTTTTGGTTTCCCGGTACATATAAAAATTATGTTTACACTATACTGTAGTCTATTAAGTGTGCAATAGAATTATGTCTAAAAGAATGTGCATACCTTAATTAAAAAATACTTTATTGCTAAAAAATGCTAATCATCATCTGAGCCTTCAGTGAGTCATAATCTTTTTGCTGGTGGAGGGTCTTGCCTCCATGTTGGTGGCTGCTGACTGATCAGGGCGGTGGCTGCTGAAGGCTGGGGTGGCTGTGGCAATTTCTTAAAATAAGACAACAATGAAGTTTGCTGCATCGATTGGCTCTTCCTTTCATGAACAATTTCTCTGTAGCCTGCGAGACTGTCTGATAGTACTTTAACCACACTACTGTGGTTAAAAACTACTTTCAAAATTGGAATTAATTCTCTCAAACACTGCTGCTGCTTTCTCAACTAAGTTTGTGTGATATTCTAAATCCTTTGTTGTCATTTCAACAGTCTTCACAGCATCTTCACCAGGAGTAGATTTCATCTCAAGAAACCACTTTCCTTGCTCATCCATAAGAAGCAACTCCTTATCTGTTAAAGTTTAACATGAGATGGCAGCAATTCAGTCACATCTTCAAGCTCCACTTCTAATTCTAGATTCTTGCTATTTCCACCACATCTGCAGTTCCTTCCTCCACTGAAGTCTTGAACTCCTCAATGTCATCCATGAAGGTTGGAGTCAACTTCTCATAAACTCCTGTTAATGTTGATATTTTGACCTCTTCTCATAAATCACAAATATTCGTAATGGCATCTAGAATGGTGAATCCTTTCCAGAAGATTTCCAAGTGACTTGCCCAGATCCATCAGAGGAGTCACTATCTATAGCACCTATAGCCTTACGAAATGTATTTCTTAAATAGTAAGACTTGCAAGTTGAAATTACCCTTCATCCATGAGCTACAGAATGGATGTTGAGTTAGCAGGCATGGAAAGAACATTATTTGCAATGTACATCTCTATCAGAGCTCTTGGGTGACCAGGTACATTGTCAGTGAGCAGTAATATTTTGAAAAAAATCTTTTTTTTTTTTTTTTCTGAGCAGTAGATCTCAACAGTGGGCTTAAAATATTCAGTAAACCATGTTGTAAACAGATGTGCTGTCATCCAGGCTTTGTAGGGCCATTCATAGAGCACAGGTGGAGTGGATTTAGCATAATTCTTAAGGGCCCTAGAATTTTCAGAATGGTAAATCAGCATTGACTTCAACTTAAAGTCACCAGCTGCATTAGCCCCTAACAAGAGAGTCAGCCTGTCCTTTGAAGTTTTGAAGCCAGGCATTGACTTCTCCTGTCTAGCTATGAAGTCCTAGATGACATCATCTTCCAATATAAGGCTGTTTCATCTAATTGAAAATCTGTTGTTTAGTGTAGCCACCTTCATTACATATCTTAGCTAGATCTGGAGAACTTGCTGCGGCTTCCACATCAGCACTTGCTGCTTCCCCTTGCACTTTTCTATTATGGAGATGGCTTCTCTCCTTCAACCTCATGAACCAACCTCTGCTGGCTTCAAATTTTCTTCTGCAGCTTCCTCCCCTCTCTCAGCCTTCATAGAATTGAAGAGAGTTAGGGCCTTGCTCTGGATGAGGCTTTGGTTGAAGGGACTGTCGTAGCTGGTTTGATCTCCTATCCCGACCACTAAAACTGTCTCCATATCAGCAATAAGGCTGTTTCCCTTTCTTCTCATTTGTGTGTTCACTGGAGTAGCACTTCTAATTTCCTTCAAGAACTTTTCCTTTGCGTTCACAACTTGGCTAACTCTTTGGTACAAGAGGCCTTGCTTTCAGCCTATCTCAGCTTTAAACATGCCTTCCTCTCTAAACTTAATCATTTCTAGCTTTTGATTTAAAATGAGAGACGTGTGACTCTTCCTCTCACTTGAACACTTAGAGGCCATTGTAGGGTTATTATTTGGCCTAATTTCAATATTGTTGTGTCTCAGGGAATAGGGAGGCCCGAGGAGAGGGAGAGAAATGGGGAACAGGTCAGTGGAGCAGTCAGACCACATACAACATTTATCGATTAAGTTCTCCATCTTATATGGGCGCAGTTTGTGGCAAATTATTACAAAAAATTACAACAGTAACATCAAAGATCACTGATCACAGATCACCACAACAACTATAATAATAATGAAAAAGACTGAAATATTGTGAGAATTACCAAAATATGACACAGAGACATGAAGTGAGCAAATGCCATTGGAAAAATGGTGCCAATAGACTTGCTCGACACATGGTTGCCACAAATTCTCAATTTGAAAAAGCGCAATATCTGTGAAATGCAGTAAAGTGAAGCATGATAAACCGAGGCATGCCTGTATTCTTAAAAAGTGAAATCCGTGCTACAGTCCTGGAGAAAAATGAAATTCTCCATGGGGAATTCTATGGAGAGGAAGCAATTTAAAGCATGAAAGAGCAAAACAAATCACTCGGCAGGCAACTCCAGATGATTTTGGGTGCAGTTTTCCACTCTGGAAACACTGTTTTGCATTTTGCTTCTGGGTTTCCAACACCGTGCAGCCTCCCTCTGATTACTGCCTGGCAGGGCCCGTGGAGGGTGGGCTGCAGTGGGAGGGAAGCAGAAGGCAAACCCCACTGCTGCTCTGAGTAGCCCTGTCTGTAGAATTGACAAAAGGAAATGGAAAATCTGTTTGTTAAACTGACATCACGTGGGAGAGAACAGTGATCACAACAACTCTGAACGTATATAGTCCGATTATTTAAAAAACATTGACCACCGATGTTTAGTAATATATTTTCTTTGATCCTTATAAGTCTGTGTGAGGGTAAGCATTTAAAAGGATGAATATAAGGCTCAGAGAGGTCAAGTAACTTGCCTAAGATGTACAGATCTAGTGAGTATCAAGGCAGAAACTAGAAGGCCTTAAGTATTCTTAGAGGGAAACACAGCAAAAGTCAACACGGTGCTACGCCCTGGCGGATCTATGCATTCCACAGGAAGCGACGTGTTTAAAAAATTTTTTCTCTTTACTTTTTAAACAATTCTGCTTGGGCACCTGCTGTTTGCAAGGTGTCCCCCACAAGGGTGCACATGGGGTGTGCATGGTGCTCCCTCAGGAGGCACAGCCTTCTCCATCCAGAAGCTCCGAAGTACGGCAGCACACAGCAGTGTGGCACACACGCTCACAGTCCGGAGGTTTGATCACGCCCTTCACCATCATCCTGGATCTATATTTAGATTTTTCTCCATACAGGGCATGAACATCCCTATGGAATTAAAATGAGCCATCTTCCAGCTACTGTGCTCCTGCCACAGGGACCAGAGGACTCCGCCTCTCCTTCCACCCTCCAGGAGTTCCCAGAGATGCCAGGCCAGTTCATCTTGAAGCCCAGGCACCCAGCCAGGAACCAGCAGGGGAGAGGTGAGCCCCTTCCCTTCCTGCAAGTGCCTTCTCTTGGCTCATGTCTGCACTCCTCAAAACAAACTCATGACTTAGAGCTGATTCTCCACGTGTGGGTGGAGGGACAGTATAGGCAGGAACCCAACACCCACCCAGAATCAAGCTTAGAGAAACCCCAAAGGTCTGAAATTAAGACTCAACTCAATTCTAGGAAGGTTTTTATTTTTAATCCTCTAGGTAGGCAGTTGCTCCCTTCTCTGTATCCCCAGAGCACCGTCTACATGTAACTATGTGTGTCCACGTCTGTGTGTCTCATAAGAGTATGTGCTTCTTACGGCTGGGAACGTGTCTTCCCCGTCCCCGGATTTTGTCCAGTATCTCAGTCCATCACAGGAGGTGATCAGATGACCACATGGCTTAGACACACCCAGAATAAAAGAACTCCAGTGGAGCAAAGAGTTCTGGAATTGAATTGGAACCTATTCTGGGTTTAGGCTAAAGTGGCCTGGGGGTTCCAGTTAGAATTGAACTCTCAATTCTGCCTCCACAGCAAGCTCACGTCTGCTTCAGACCCAGGTTGAGACTGAAACTAGACTGAATATTTATGGTCAGGGCTTTTCTATCTTCCTTCTGGACACTTTTTCCCTACCATTCCAATATTCTCCCATTGATATTTCTTTTTCTGAAGAAAACATTTTATTTATTTGGTAAGTATTTGGGCCAGAATAGAATTTCTACTTAAAGTATTTTTATTGTTATGATTGTTATTCTATAAGCACAAAGTTTCAAAAAATTTATTTTTTAACACACCCTAATTTGAACATGAGGAATCACTAACCTAAATCTTGCCAAGACTGTTTAAGAGAAGCTAGGTTTCTATAAAGTTAGTTTAGTTAATCATTCCCGTATTTTTCGTGGCTATAGCATATATTTTTACTGGTCAGAGAGTCAAAATGAACTCCAACACCAAGTAATATAGATTACCAAAGGTCCAGCTAAGCCTGAAAATATTCTTGAGAAAGTACAGGACTCAATGTCTATCTGCTTTCTGCCTCTGCTCCTAAGAGTAGCTGGATATATAGCTTTGTATCGAGGGATAGAGCACTCTTCTTAAGAGTATTGTTATTAAAGCTGAATAATGGAATACATTTGGATAGTTTCAGAAATAATAAAATCAGGTTAAGAGTCGGGAAACCAGGTTGCATACAATAACTCAACTTATATATTAACATGTATCTTAGACAAACATTTGTTCATGTTGACATACAGGAATCTCCTCCTGGATTTAAGAATGTATTTGCTTTCTTCTCTCTTTTTAAAACGGTGGAGGTATGAATGTCAGGCAGGAAGAAAGAGCCTTAGTTAGTGGTATTACTTCACGACTGCATACGTTCTGGAGGCTGCAAAATCAAATGAAGAATGGGAGGGGTCTGTGCTGCAAGGAGGAGATTGATGTCTAGGCTGCCTTAGGCCCTCTGAGTGAGGGAAATTACTCTTGTCAAGGCTGCTATGAGCCATGCCTTGTGCTGAGTGGTACATTATATTATTCAGTCCAATGAAGTGTAGGTAGCATCATTTATGTTAAAGTTGAGCAAACCAAAGCTCAAAGAGTTTTGAGGAAACTTATCCAACTAAATGGCGGAGAACCAGAAGGTTCTCTGATCCTGATCTCTGTTCCAGCGCCAGGAGCATTGCACTCATGTGAGTGGATGTGGAGAGGCACTCACTACTTCCCAGAAAAGCCAAGTGGACGAGCGTTTAAGAATATTTGGTGAACTGTTGCTCAGCCGTTTATCTTTCTACAAGTTGGCTCTTGTGTTGATGTTTTAAGTATTCGGTATGAGAACGTTATTGAAACAAATGTTAAGGTACCTTATTAGGAAAACATTCATAGCTGAGCAGTAGAAACTTTGAACTCAGCATATCACGTTTACTTTGAGAAGCTCTTCTTCAGCATTCCTTTCAGAGGGGCTGCTGGGTAGTGAAAAATCATCTCTGGGTAGCTGGGTGGGGTGCCACAAGAAGCAAGGCCACCTGGAGTCTTACCACATAGCCAGCATTTAATGACTACACCCCAAAGACACTGACTGCAGAAGGTCATCCATGGAGATGGCAGACAGTTGTGGTCCCCCAGAGCAGAGGGTACAGAGGCTGGCTTAGAAGTGGGCTGAGGCAGGTTGTGTCATGAAAGGCAGATCTTGTTGAAGGCAAGTTGACCATGGCTAGCATTCAGAACACAAACAGAAAATCTAAGAGTGGGTGGAGACTTACTATAAAAGTAAATGATTGCTAAGGTTTGCTTGGTTTGAAAATCTGGTTAGCTTTTAAAAGGTGGTGTGAATCCACTGCTCCTAGTTAGCATCAGAAAACACGTCCAACTGCAGGTTAAGTGTCTCATGACGCGGCTCAACAGGCAGGAGACAGCACTGTCTAGCAAGTACTTCCACTGGAAGAATTGACCCTGAGTCTGATCAAGCCTCTAGGTTTCACCCCCCGTTTGCAGGATGTGGGGAAGAAGAACACGTTAACACCACAGGGATGCAATTAGCCAATTTCAGAACGTTGGAAATCCAACACACACAAAACTGACTCAGTTTCTCTCTCTTCCAGCCATCGCAATGAACATGCTGTAAGATGGAAATGGTAAAAATCAGGTTCAGTGACTTAAACTAACTACTAATTATGATCTCACTTCTTCCTTAGATTCAGGCCAGAAGTCAGCTAAAATGAATTCTCTGGGCAACTGGGCCTCTTGGCAGGGCTCCGGCACCGGGGGGGACCTCCGGGGCACACCTCCACCGTCCGCAAAGCCGGGACAGCTCTTCGGCGTTGGCCTCCAGAATGTGTGTGACAACGACAATCTGCCCGCCTCCATTCTGGTGGGTCTCACTTTGGTCTTCTGCAGCTCTCCTGAGGAGGGGAACTCTGAGAGGTCAAGAGTTCTCATCCGAATCTACCCCCAAGTGGAGAAATCATTAGACAGTCCCTGGCTTTGGGGAGAAGTCTGCTAATATTACTTCAAAGAACAAAATCTGATTTAGGTGCTGCAGAGTCATAAGGCAAACACAAAAGAATATATATACCCTTATCCCTTCCACAGCTTTCAGCCAAGACCCGCACACGCCTGCTGAGATCAAGCAAAATGGGCTCTGTGCGTGTATCAGTCTCTGAGAGTCCCCCTCCTCCTCATCTTCTCTTTTATCTCCTTCCCTCAACTCCACACTGGTCTCCATTCTCCTTCAGCTGAGTCTCCTCAATCCCACAACTCAAAATCTCTCACATGGACTTGATCTGTGTTTCCAGTGCTCACGCACAAAGACTCATCTCCTGGCCAAAAGGAATCTTTTCATGCGAACAGAATGTGTCAAATGAAAGCCACAGAGTTTGGCCTGTGTTATCTCAAATTAGTGTGTTGAATTGCCCGTGTTAACACCTATCGAGTGTCCTGTATCTCTCCAAGCACTATACCAGATGTAGGGAATTTTATGCTAGAGGTGAAGACAGGTGTCGCGCTAGTTACACGCTAGCCACTACCCCAGTCCTTGCCACTTTCACGGCAAATTTAAGGGGGTAGCTATGATTATCATCATTCCCACTTCACAAACGAAAAACAAAAAGAAGCCTCACTAAAGTGTGCACTATGCCCAAGGCCACACAGCCGAGACGTAGCATCAAAGACTTCAGGTCCCTTGGACTACCTGAGTCCAACACCGGGAACCTTTTTCTACACTGCAAGCAGAGGACGTGAAGATCCAGCAAAAGGAAATGGAGGGTGATGAGAAGGGGATGTCATCAGAGAAGGAGGAGAGGGGTTTGGAGCCCGATTTTGCAAAGAGGGAAGGCGTTACAGGAAGTAGGAATGGGCTCTACAGCCCCATCAAGGGGAATAAACAGTGGGACATGGGTGTGGCACAAAGATTCCCACAGCTGGAGAAGAGTGTCTATAGTAGGGCATAATGAGAAAAGAATGATGGAGTAGGAGAGGGTGATTCCACAAAGGCCTGGAAACAGGGACGTTTGATCGAAAAGTGTAAATTCACTGAAAAGGAAAATCTGATTTAAAAAGTGTTTCAAACGTTTGAGTGTATGAATGTAGAAGGGACTGTTGGGTAGAAACCATACAGAGAAGACACTGAAAAAAACATTGCAAGTTTGCTCGCGTCCTTGCCGCTCCAGCACTACACCCACTGAGACCCAAGCTCTGTCAACGAGGGGCTGAGCGGGGGCTCTGGGCCCGTGGATACAGGACGCCATCGACGTTTCCTTTCTTTTCTTCCCTACAGGATATGCTTCTCCTCATCAATCAAAAAGGGCCGCTCACAGAAGGCATCTTCAGAAAATCGGCCAATATAAAATCATGCAGAGAGCTAAAGCAGAAACTGAATTCTGGGGACAAAGTTTATGTGCAAGCCGAATCTGTTCTTGTGGTGGCCTCTGTCTTAAAGGTAGGGAAAGTTCTAGCGTTATCCACACACAGCGTAACTCTGAAGCTACACGATCGATTTCCTTCACCACGATTGCCCAAGAACCACGGGAGGGTTAATAGATTAGGAAACTCAAAAACACTTCACAAAGTCAAATTTAAGGAAGCTACTTTGAGTGCTAAAAGCCCCGTGTGTTAGATATACTTTCCCTTTCCATCAAACACCACCCTCCCCATCCTCACTCCTGCACACTCCATGCGGAATAATAGTCATACAAATTTTAAATACACGCTTAGATATACAGAACGTTTACCAAAACAGACATCCTACTTTTGGTGACTTCTTCACCATCGTCCTAATGAAGGCAACGTTTCCAAAAGAAAATTCATATTCAAGATTCGAAAATAGATACAGAAGTTTCCCGTAGTGAGTAAGCCAACATTTGCCTTACACTGAACCCAACACCGTTCGATGAGCGACCAAAAGCTCTGTTCACTTCATCATCCTTCTTTCGCCTGTCTCTCTTAATGCCTTTGAATTTAAAAGTAGTGTAGGGGTGAGTCCACTTTTTGTGACTTCTTTCACCTTTACCAACATGGGCATGCTTTGTTAACGTTTGTTGTGCCTCACCCACCACCCGTGATTACAGTTACATAGCACCAGATAAGAAGAGCACACGCCTCTTCTTATAAATCTGAATTTTAAAGGAGGTGCAGCAACCCAAATTTGTCTGGAACTCTGAAAATTCAATACATTTATACCAAAAAATTAATTTTTAAATGATACAACTAAATCACCAATATCCAGTTACATTTCTATAAAGGGAATAACAGAACAGAGAAAGAATTTAATCAATCCATCTTGGTACTTGTTAACAGCTCTAGAGAAGAATATCGTAATGTAGAAATGACTATGAACAGGTTCTTGAAATTATCTTAGAATCGCGATTACGTTTGGTCTTTCCTTGTCCCCCATTAACGTTCGGCTGTGTGATAAACAGGAACGTGACTGAGTCGACCACTATGACACTGGGACCGCTAGGAATATACACTAGGTATGCAGATAGCAAGTTGAGTGCTGCCCTCTGTAAGGTGCACACCTGGAATTGATTTTCCAGCCAGAGTTAGGGGTGCCCATCTGCAGAGTCTTGCCTATCTTGATGCTGTAAGTGCAGACTAGCAAGAGGGTGGCCACTTGTGGGTACAGTTCTTAGGCATTCCCAAATTCGACTGATCTTGGTGGGGAATCAGACTTTGCAACCATGGCCTTGAGGACACCATGCCCCATGAACTGGAGTGTGGGCCTGAACCAGAAACGAGTGTATCATCAGGACCCACATTGAGTTGCCCCTGAACTGTCTAAAGACAGAGGTCCAACAGTGAGTACCCTTGGCATATGCTCTTGGGTCACGTTCTGGCTTCGTCACACTCAGCCTCACCAATGGACTCCACAGCACGGGGTCCAGGAAACAGAGAGGAGACACACGCTCCGAGTGCCTGTAGTGTGGTACACAGGAGGCAAAGGCCCTCCTGCACCCTCCCAGACTCCCAGAGGCGGCCGGAGTTGGAGCGCTTCCTCCCTCCAAAGATACTGGAAGCGCTCCCTAGGAAACACGGTGAAAAACAGGAACTCCCGTGGGTGGGTACTGTACACCAATTAAGAGAGTAAAGGTGAGAGAGGACTGGGACTCTGTCCATTTTCTTCACTGCTCTGTCCCCGGTACTCAAAGCAGTGCCTGGCACAAACAGCAGCTCAATTAAGTATGAGCATGAGTGAACAATCACTGGATTATAATCGTGATAGTTGCCCGGAAGCATTTCCTGAGCGAGCGACTATGAAGAGAAGTCTCGGGCTATTTAGAGGGACCAGTGGAAGCAAGGTGTGCCTTGGAAGCCAGCAAGACGATGTGACCACTTCCTCTCCGTCTTGCAGGAACAGTACAGCTTCATAAATGTTAATAGGGCCAATTCTGCGATATGAAGCTTGTTCCTCAGCCCTCTAAAGTGGGCTGACTTTCCAGGCCTCCACTTATGAAGCTGACATTTGTAGATCTGGAACGCTGATGCTCAGAGGCCTGAGGTTGTGATATATCTAAATTTTGAGTAAGGTTCGTTTTTTGGAAGGATATGTATGTTCCACTCATGGGGCTGCAGCGGGTAACATGTCATAACCCTTTGGGGATTTGGATATATTTCCAATCCCTGCTGCGTACAAGTCTGCAGAACTGAACTTTTATACAGTTAAAAGTGGGAAGAATGAAGCTATTATGAGAGCAGTTTTCTCCCAAGGAGTACACACACCTCAGTTCTCTCTTCATATGTGTGCAGGGGCACGAGGGGGGGCCTGTTTGGTTTGTTTCAGAACTTCTCCTGCTAGAGGTAAGAGCCAGCACTGTGTCTAAACTAAACAAGAGAATGGCTGTGGCTATTTCTTCTCACGAAACCAATAGGATTGAGGATGACTAGGACCAGACCGTGTCAGTTTCTACCAGTTCGCTAAAATGTACACCAAGAGGAAGTTCCATGTGACGGAAGGGGGCTTCATCTTCATTCCCACTGCAGCCCAGACTCTGCCTTTATGCTTCTAAGTTTTAGTCGGAGCAAATCCCCAGCACCTGCTGCTGGGTGTGCAAGTCAGTGGGGAGGCGGAGCCAAGCACCACGTGGGTCACAGTTTGGGGAGCTGTGAAGGGACTGGGGACAGAAACTCAATTTTTCAACTACATGTTTTCCCTGTAATTTCTCCGGTACAAATTTGCCATAAGAATAATACTATTCTTTTGATCTATGTCAGGAGTTTCTTCGAAGTATCCCCGGAAGTATATTTACATCCAATCTCTATGATAAGTGGCTTGGTGTAACTGATCAAGGGAACGAGCAGGAGAGACTCACTGCCGTTCAGAGGTAACGATGCTATGATTACTCTTTCGGGGCACACCTCAAAAGTACAACCAGCATACTCTTAGGAAAACATTAGCTTATACTTTACAGCTCTGTCCACTAAAATAGTGACCAAGGCCAAAGAGTTTGATTTGCCCACACCCTCGGAGGCCAGTTCAAAAACAGAGGCACGTCTTAGTGCTGTTATTGAAGTCTTGTTCTTCTCCTAATCTTATTCATGTGGCCTCCTTGACCTTTAATGCCTTCTGAGTATGTGAATCTGATAGGAGATGAAATCCATTGGTCCAAGAGAGGTGCTAGAGGACCAGTCCGCCAGGGGTTATGATCTTAACTTTGTCCAACACTTAACTAACCAGAGAAGTTCTTATCTGGTTCAGGAATTGAATTCAAGGAAACATTTGTGTACGCATTTTTGCCTGGAATTTTGCTAGGCTCTTACCCTGAGATAGCATTCCCATATGGCTATGTGAAAAATAAAGGGGGCCTTTTAAATTTCATTGCTGTTTAATCTAATCACTAAGCTTTTGTGAACTGTGATTGAACACATTCTGCGATGTTTCAGAGTTTTAAAATAGATTTATGTTGAATTAGATATTACTAAGCTCTGCCCAAATTAAAACCCATTATAGGCATTTCAGGCAGTATGTTTATGAGACATATTTCTACATTCTTGTGGAGTTTCACTGGGCTTTGTACCTGGTCTACGAAGAATTCCTCTGTTCCCTGTCTCTCTATTTCCAACTTCCTAAGCGAAATGACTTGTTTTATTTAAAAGTCCATTTTGTTGTCTTTAGGCTTTTAGACCAGCTTCCGACAGCCAACCTGGTGCTCTTGAGATATCTGTTTGGAGTGTTACACAATATCCAGAGCCAATCATCACACAACAAGATGACCTCTTATAATTTATCAACGTGTATAGCCCCGAGCCTTCTTTGTTCACCGAATGCCTGCAGCTGGGAATCGGAAAGTGACACAAGAAGAAAGGTAATGTGGGCGCTCATTTTCATGTCCTCGTGGCAGAGTCCCCACTTTTAACCCAAAACGTGCAATATTAACTCTGACAGACCAGTGTTTGAAAGTGCTCACGTTAAGTACACTCTGGAGTGGCCGACTCGTTCATCCCCCGCTGTGGGGATGGGAAGGGGGGTGTTAAGGGGGAATTGAGAGCAGTGGAGTCACTCCCTTCCCAGCCAGGAGACTAAACTCTGGCCTGACTAAACAACAGAGAGAGAGGAGTGGCCTCCTCACCTTTGGAGTGTGACCAACCAAGGTTCCACTCTGCCCACCGAGGGATGTGTAACCCTGGGTGAAGTTTCCCAGCCGTGGTTTCATCCCTGCACAGTGGTGACAACATCCAGCTCCTCTGGTCGTTGCTGGCACATCCTAGGCGGCTTGGGCCACATGGGTCCCCGTGGCTCCACACACATTGACCCTCCTCTGCCGGTTGTGGCTCATTCAGAAAAATAGTTGGCCACTATTTCGCCTCTGCTACAGGGTGAGGAAACCAGCAAAAGATTCCAGAACATCCCTATAGAGCCACAACACGCCCAATAAGATCACAGCTCTTCCCCAAGGTCACCCAGAGAGCAAGCGTGAGGCAGGCAATGCAAGAGGAGGGGCTGCAGTTAGACAGACAGACATGGTGTCTCTCCAGCGGCTTCCTTCCCTCACAAAAACACACAGAAACCTCCGCTTTCCAAGTTTAATCAGAACCTAAACTTAAGAATGAATTTCACAAGTTTTTGCCTTATTGCCTGCTTTATAAATTTTAATAAGATATGATATGTCAATTATATCTCAAGAAGACTGGAAAAAAATGTTAAATAACAATGAATGAGTAAAATTTAGTAAGAGAGTATACATCTTTCCCCCAAACATCCTAGGTGGGTTACACTTGAAAACTACCCTACTTTGCAAGATGTAACCATTGATATAAAGATGTCAGCCATTAAACTAGACCACAAATGATGCCCTTAGTCCACTGAGGAAAAGTATTTTAAAACCTGTGCCCAAAGTACTCACGAGAGAATCACAGTTCTTTCTCAGAGAAAACTGGTTTATATATATTTTTTATCACCTTGGAATTTTTCTCAGAATTCTTTCACATTGTTCGTTAGAGCCAAGATTCATAGATGCAATGTGATTTGTAACTACGCCATATGAGAGAGAACACCCCGTTTTCGCCCTTGTGTGTTCCAGGTTTCTCTGGTACAATTCCTCCTTGAGAAATGCCTGAGGATATTTGGAGAAAACATCCCTTCCCTCTTGGGGGAGAGCTCCACGAGTTGTGATCGCAGCCAGGAGGCCACGGAGACCAGGACTGATTTGATTGACTTTGGTGAGCAACAGACTGCGAGGCCGCCGGGGCTCATGGGAGATGCTTAGACAGGGGGAGCCCAGAGCACATCCCAGGGGCAATGATTCCCACCTGCTCCTTCCTCCACAGGCTGGCTCACAGCTCGGGGAGGGTTTCACACTGTCGTGAGACCAAAGACACAAGAAGTCAACGTCTCTGACTTCAAGAAGTTGCTAGTGCAGATCATAATAGCTTTGGAGACATCATGGGACGATACAGTGTTTGGGAACTTTTTAAAACCAAACTTCAAACGGGACCCTTATCTGTATAATAGACGTGCTCTGGTTGAAACCAGAGTCAGGGCTCCAGAGCACTGCCGCTTTGATTCCTCCCTCCCTCCTTTTCCCGCCCATTGGTCCCTGAGGCACCGCGGGATTCCAGTGCTCTTGGAAACAGGTTGAAAGCAACCAGCATCATTCAGAAGAAAGGACTTGACTTGATATCATTCAACCTTTCAGAGTGGTAGAAACTCCTGTGCCACCGTTTACCAGGTGTTTTATCTTTGGCCAATTATTCTAGCTCCTCTGTTTCTTCTTCTCTGAAATGTTCGTAATAATGTCTAAATCTTAGAATTGTTGCAAAGATTAAATAAGATAAGGGATGCAAAATAAATGTGTAAAAAAGCATTTAATTGGACTAGTAGGGGTGCCCGTGAGACTGGAGCTGGTGTTGGAGCCTCGCTAATCCCAGCAAACTGTCAGGGGTCCATTGTGTAGGGTGCAGTTTAGGTTCAGAACCTGAGGACATGTATCATGATTCCCTTTGTATTTTTGACATTTCTTGTTGTTATGACATTTACCTCATTGCTTTGAGGAACTCTTTAGGAAAATCCATTTCATCAAGAATGAGATGAGTCTAGTATCTGAGAATACGCTTAAACTAAGACAATTGTTTTTCATTTCAGCAGTGACAACAAAACCACGTCTTGAATCCAAGCCAGTGACAGTGGTAGTCTTTTACAAAAAGGCACAACAGCTGGATGATGCCAAGGTCCCGGGTGGCATGGCTCCACCCAGCTACCTTGATACAACATTCTAGTCACTGAAGATGAGAATGTCCATTATCTCCCTTGACCCTTCCTTCTCCTCTACTTCCCACAATATCCCACTGAGATAAAAAAGCAGGATTATACTGAATTTGGACTAAATCCTCAGGTCCTATCCAGAAATAAGTGAATTTTCTGGCAGAAGGCACCTTGAACTAAGACAACCACTTTAGATCATTTGTTTTTAGCTGGAAGACTGAGTGAAAAATGAGGACCTTACAAGCGCCCAGAGCATCCCATTGGAGTTTTTCTTTTCCTTGATCGCATATATCCATATTTGAGAAAACCTCCCCACAAATAAATATCTCTTCTATCCTTCCATTCCTACTATATTGTATTATATGTTTTTTGTATTGTGCTGTACTGAATATTTTTACGTTGATGCAATAAAAATCATTCCAGGGCTGGCCCCACGGCTTAGCGGTTAAGTGCGCGCGCTCTGCTACTGGTGGCCCGGGTTCGGATCCCAGGCGCGCACCAACGCACCGCTTCGCCGGCCATGCTGAGGCCGCGTCCTGCATACATTAACTAGAAGGATGTGCAACTATGACGTACAAGTATCTCCTGGGGCTTTGGGGAAAAAAAAAAGGAGAAGGATTGGCAATAGATGTTAGCTCAGAGCCAGTCTTCCTCAGCAAAAAGAGGAGCATTAGCATGGATGTTAGCTCAGGGCTGATCTTCCTCACAAAAAAAAAAAATCATTCCATAAGCTAGTGCCTTAGACAACCATTTTATTTGCTCATAATTCATATTAACACTTTGATGGAGGCTCACTTGGGAAGTTTTGTTCTCAACTGAGGTCATTCAGGCACCTGCAGTCAATTGGCAGCTCAACTGGAGCTAACTTACGTGTCTGTCAGCTGGTGCTGGCTCTTAGTCATTCCCCCTGTCTTCAACAAGCTGGCCCAGCCTTCTTTATGTGGTGGGGGAAGAGTTCCCTGCAGCAAGAGGGGCATTTCAAGCCTCTGCTTGCTTCACATGTCCTAATGTCCCATTGGTCAAAGTCAGTCACATGGCCACACCCAGTGTCAACGTCGGAGGGGCTGCACAAGGGACTGCAAAGACAATGAGTTATTAGACGAGGGGATATTCCTTATTTCTTGAGCGCTATGCCTGTGATCTACCACACATGGTAATCAAAACTCAAGGCAGCACCACTACCACACACATACTTTTATTCATCAGCTTGTAACCCAACATTCTTTAGACCAGCATTTCCTAAAGGGTATTACAAGTGCGATAGGAAATATCTTTGAAATAATAACTGATATTTTTCCTCAGATACTCCTTGCCTCTACATTTCTCCCTGTCTTAAGCTGTTTTAAGAGAAAGTTAGGATCATTTCATCAGGGAAGAGAAGTTAGAGCTGAATATGAGGAGAAGAAAGCTCTTTGTTGCTTATGAATTTTAAAAACTTAGTTTCCTAGGAAACAAAAATGATTCATAGCATAAAGATTTAGGTGGAACTCTCATGGGAAAATCCCAAAACCAATAGGTGTATGGGATATGTGCCCCATTTCCTGAACAGAAATCAAAAGGAAGCAAGAAGCACTCACAGAATAGCTAAATGACATGTCTAGGAAAGATGGAGTCACGCACATTCATCCAGAGTTTCTTATACTTCCACATGGAACAGATCAGTGAAATTCTTCCCATCAATCCCAGAGTGGTATGGAAGTAACAAAGAGAGCCACTGGATTTGAATGAGACATATCTCAGCCACAGTTGTACAGACCAATCTCCCAGGACCAGACACCAGTTAGGACATCTCAGCAGATTTCAGCATACACAGATGACACAGAGGACCAGAGAAGGCCACCCCACTGTTCCACAACCTCCTAACTCCTCGGCACTAGAAGACTTTAGAACATGGACACACTCTTGGGGAAAATAGAGCGATCCTGAATTTCTACCAAACTAGGGATAGAGGAGCAAACTAAAGATCAAATGAGTTATGTAAAAATACAAAACAGCACATTTCTTACACATATCACTTTGTAGACTGAGATTAGCACCAATACATATGAAATACTTGGATCCAGGCGTTGTTTTCCTAGAAAGGGTTACCGGGTCAAATAGCGGTCTGGGAAATGCTGTGTTTTCCTTTTGGAAGTCAAAATGCCCATTAACATTTTAAGTCTTAGAGAAGACCCACCCAGTCAAGAAACCCAGTATTTTCCACATTTATTTGACCTGGGAGACCCTTTTGGAGGAACTCTATTAGTTAACGATCCTGGGAACATACACTAATAAACATTAATCTAAATTTATCTTCTTAAGTCACAGATTTTACCATTTCACACACCTCCTCAGAAAGCTTCAATGGGTTTCAATGGATCTTCTGATTTCTTTTTCAGGAAAATGTCCTTTTTAAGACCCTCCACAATGCAATCTTCTCTAGGAATCAATTTTATCTTCACTATTTCCCAGTGAAGATCCTTTTCTTTAGCTAGGTCAGATACTTCACTGTTCCCTGAACAAGACACACTCCTTTTTCTAATTACAATTCTCAACTCCCCTTGGTCTCTATATATCTACACTCTAGATAGGCATTTGGGTTTTCCTCTCTCAGAAACTTCACAAAGCCTTCCCTGACCTCAAATTAATTGTTCTTTAAGAACGCATGAGCACTTGACCCCAACAGATATTGGCTCATATGCTGCTTTGCACCATCAGGAATTATGCTGGTATGTTTACACGTCATCCAACAAGTCCAAATTCCTGTGGTAAATGACTATATCTTGTGTTGGTTTTATATTACTTTTAATGCCTGGATAAATGTCTTCTAAAAGAAATATATGAATGAATATGTGCACTTTCCTAAGAGTGTAGAGATTTTACAAAGATTGGTAATGACTGCAAATTTTGAAAAGCAGAAGAGGCGGAACACAGCACATATGGAACTTCACAGAGCGGCAATAAGACACCAGTTTGACTAAGTTTTTTAGATATGACTTCACAGCTTTTACTTATTAACAGGTTCTGGGATATACTATTTTTATTCATCATATGAAAAATAATATATCGGTGTGATATATTGAAATAATTGCGTGTTTGTGTGAAATTTCTTTTAAATAGCAACATTTTCAGAATAAGGGAGGCAAAACACATGGCTGGGCAATGCATCTGTGAGTTTCTGAGCCAAGAAAGATTTGAAAAGGAGAAGAGATAAAAATAAGAGAAGGTAAAGAAAAGTTGAAATTCAACTAATTTGTCAATTGCAACTCATACAGGAAATTCTTGCCACGGGGAAATAGGTAATAAATGTTAGTTTTTCCCTCAGGATACTCAAGTATAATATCTCCTTGAGAAAGGCAACATATTAGTTTTGAGAAAAGATCCTAGTACTGATAAACGGTAAAAGGACCCAATTGTCTAATCTAGAATGAATAAAAGGCAATTAGACTTTCTGATACTGGTCTTTAACATAGCTGGAAAGATCTGTGTAATCATCAGTCAATCTGCACTTAGGGATATAATTAAGGTGAAACATTTCCAAAAGTAAAACAAAAGTACTGAGGATGAATATCTTACTTTATTCCAGAAAGAAAGCTATGCCTAGGCTACCCATATCGGAAAACTAATTCTCATTGATGGTGAGAATCAATTACTATGATATATGGAATGGAATATATATACACACACAATTTTTATTCCACAGAAGCACCATGTAAGAATTTGGGAGATGGAGTATATATACTTGTACAAAAAGCCTCTGTTTTCCAGAAAGCATTGGGCAATGCCTTCCATATGCTTCTATAATTCCTTCCATGTTAGCCAAAGAAGCCACTGAGTACTCTAAATACAGTACAGATGGTAACTCTATTTTCCATTTTTGTTTATGTTTTATTTGCTTATAGCGTAATTGGTGTTAGGAAGAAATTAAAATATAACAGTAATTAGAACTAACATGAGGGGCCGGCCCTCTGGGGGAGCGGTTGAGTGCGCGTGCTCTGCTGCGGCTGTCCGGGGTTCGCAGGTTCGGATCCCGGGCGTGCACCGATGCACCACTTGTCAGGCCATGCTGTGGCGGTGTCCCATATAAAGTAGAGGACGATGGGCACAGATGTTAGCCCAGGGCCAATCTTCCTCAGCAAAAAGAGGAGGATTGGCAACGGATGTTAGCTCAGAGCTAATCTTCCTCATACACACACACAAAAAGAATAAATATGAGCAGCTTGAATGCTTTGTTATTAAAGAAAAGGGTTGTCAGACTCTGCTAAAAACTAAATCCAATTATATGCTGTTTAGAAGGGGCATATCTAACACAAAGGGCATGGAAAATTTGAGCATTACAATATGGAAAACAGAGACAAAGTTAAAAGACGGAGAGAGGATATGTCTTTTTGTAGATGTTTTAAAGACAATTTAGAATTTAAGGCAAAAAAAAGAGAGAGAGAGAGAGACCCAGCAAGTCCTCTTGCAAGGAAATACACAACAGAAATGTGTCCATACGGCACCAAAAGTCATGTGTTACAATGTTCACAGCAGCATGATTCATGACAGCCAACAACCAGGAACAACCTAAATGTCCATCAATGGGAGAAGAGATACATAAACCTCACAAATATACTGATGAACAAAAGGAGCCAGATACAAAAGGATCCATGTATATAAAGTTAGAAAAACAACAACCATCTACACCATGATGATGAGCACCTTTCAGAAGAGGGTGGGCAGTAACCGTCTGGGAGTCTGAGGGGGCTTCTGTGTGCTGGGAATGCTCTCCTCCCAGCTCTGGGTCATAGTTACACGGGTGTGTTCACTTTTTGATACCTCCTCAAGTTGTACGATTACAATTTATCCACTTTTTTGTATTCATGGTATACCTCAGTTTTTATTAAAGCAATTCTAATAAAAAATAGAGATAAAGAAGGTTTATAATGATGCAATGTTTAACTCTCCAGAAAGATAAACCAAGTTTAAATTTGTATGCATCTAATAACATAGCCTCTAAAAATACAAAAACTTAGAGGAATATAAGGAGATACGGACAAATTCACAATCAAGTGGTAGTCTTGCTCAGTAATAGATGGGAAATAACTTCACAATAGCAGGAAAAAAACTTCAGGAAAAATATAGAATGTTCGATTAACTTGATTAAAACAAAACTTGAGGAACATATTTAGAATCCTACCACCACCAATTGCAAAACTGCATTTTTTTTCCAAGCGCACACAAAATACACATATAAAAATTGATCATATGCTAGGCTATAAAATAAGTTTCAACATATTTTGAAGAACTGTGAAAGTGTAAACGAAATGCTTATAAACCACAATGTAATTAAGTTAAAAATATACAAAAATATATATAAATATGATATGTTTGAAAATTTGTACATCTAAGTAATCCATAGGTCAAAGAGGAAAAGCATAATAAAAATTAGAAAATAGTTCTAATGGAATTGTAAGGAGAATGCGGCATATGTCTTTTGGGTTGCATCTGAAACTGTATTTAGAAGGAAAGTTTTGGCTTTAAAATTAACATTGAAAGAGGAGGACACTGAGGAGTTACAAGCAAATTGACCACCTCTAAAAGTTGTCAGCAAGCATAAAATGAATGAACACGTAGAAGGAAATAAGAACCTAACTGTGGAAATTAACAAGACAGAGAAATAAAATAAAGAGGGTGAATAAAAAGCAAAAATTGCTGCATTAAAGAATATTAATTTGCCATAATCCTGGCAAACAATTAGAAATGAAAAATAAATATCAGGAGTGAAAAAGTGATCATAATTACAGATGGAGCAGGCATTGAATAGCTAATTAAATAATAAAAGGTCTTTGCTCTTTCATATACCAAGAATTGTTCTAAAATTACAGTAATTGAGAGAATGTGGCATTAGTGCAAGAATCAAATAATAAACCAATTTAACATACAGAAAAGAAAGAAACAGCCCCACACATTGTCAATGTGTGACTTATGACAGAGACTCAAAGCAATGCAGAAAATACAGAATTTTCCATTAATTATACTGATATAAGAATAATATGTAGTTATTAAAAATAATGAAAACAATCTTTTCTGCTAATATGAAAGAGCTCTGAGATATGTTATTAGATAAGAAACACAAGGTGCAGAATAGTAGGTATAGTGTGTTACATTTTATGTCAAAGTAGCTGTGGGAAGAATCTCTATTTATATTAGCTTCTATATGCATTAAAATTATATATGGAAGAATACACAAGAAACTAACATCCACAGTTACTTATTGGGGTGGGAAGAAAGAGGCAGATAGTTCAAAAATTAAACACATTAAAAAATTGAAAATTGGAGCCCGCCCAATGGCGTAGTGGTTGAGTTCGCACGCTCTGCTTCAGTGGCCTGGGATTCACAGGCCTGGATCCCAGGCACAGACCTACGCACCGCTTATCAAGCCATGCTGTGGCAGGTGTCCCACATATAAAGTAGAGGAAGATGGGCACGGATGTTAGCCCAGGGCCAATCTTCCTCAGCAAAAAGAGGAGGATTGGCAATGGATGTTAGCTCAGGACTAATCTTCCTCACTCCCTCCCCCCCAAAAAAATGAAAATTGGCACTGGCATAAGAGAATATCCACATGGAAGAAAAAAGTGAAACTAGACCCTTAATTCTCAACACTCAATTCTAAAAAGAATACAGGCCTAAATGGAAAAAGCAAAATAATGAAGCTTTTAGAAAATACCAGGAGAATATTTTAATCACTTGGTTTAAAGAAAAATTTCTTAAATAAAAACAAAATATATTGACCATAAAAGAGAATGTTGATAAATTAGACATCAAAATTAATAAATTACATAAATTCAAAGAACCATATTAAAGAGTGGAAAAAATAAGCCATAGAGCAAGCAACAATATCTATATATTATGAGCAAAAAATCAGTATCCCAAATATATTAAAAAATCCTATCTTTTTGTAATTTAAAAAAATTAAATAAAAATTGGGCCATACATGTTAAGACATTTTGCAAAAGAAAAAGCTTATAATAACCAATAAACATACGTAAAGGTATCCAACCTCACATGTAATAAAAACTTCATCAAAATGACAAGTATAACAAATTGAGAAAAAATTAGAGTTTGATAACATTGTGTTGACAAGGTTGGGGGCAACTGAAATGTTCATATAGACATCTACTTTCTTAACAGTTGGGCATTTTCCACTAAATCTGAAAGTGCACAAGTTCTACAACCAGCCATTTCCATCTTAGATGTGTAACTGAGAGGAAAACATACACATGTACACCTCAACATAGCTTTACAGTTGGAATGACCACTGACGGAGAAATCCACACTATGGCATTCAGAAGACTCTTTCTATATTTAAATAGCAAGCACTCCAAAACATATTTTTGAGTAAAAATAAAAATCAAATTTCAGTAAGAATGTATCAAATGATATTAATGAGAAAACCTGTAAAAGTTCTTTATATTTTGTATGTATACATACGAATGCATATAAATACACTGATATATCTCTTCATGTGTGCACACTGAAATGCAACTATGGTTTCTACCAGGAGGAGACGGAGGCAGACTGTGATAGGACATGATAAGTAAAGGTCTAGCTTTATATACAATGTTTTTACAAATTTTAGGACAAATGTTTTCTTAAATTACCTAAGGGTTTAAAAAGTAATTTCAAATAACAGTGAATAAAAAAGGAAACAATTCTGAAAAACATTGGTGTTAACTGCCTAATATTTGCCAGCATATTCATGATTTCACTGGGCCATTTATACTTTTCATTCTAATTCTCATTTAAAACTGAAATTAAATCACAAAATTAGATTGCAACAAAAGAAGAGCTAAATTTAAAAACTCGTGAATTGCTGATTCCACTAAATTGCACTACTCTAACCACTGAAAAGGTACTTCTAAAGGAATTTTTCAGGAATAATGAAGAATATCTCTTCAAGGAATTTGAATTAGTCTGAATTTTGGGATAAATTCTTTCAACTAGGTCTAAATTCCACTGAAATGTTTCAGAGAAAATTCTTGTTTAATGTTAACTAGGTACATGAGAAGTAAATGAGAAAAAAATGAAACTCTGAGATTAGTGACAAAACGTAGAGATAAATTGAAGTTTGAGAATATCAAATAAAAACAAAGACCAATTGAAGGATTAACTTCAAACGAATATTTGAAGTGTATTACAAAGAAATCACCGTCTCTTTCAAAAGACTATTTCTATCTCCTGTTTATAGTCTGCCTTACATTTACAAACAGGGTTGTATTGAATGTCATATCAGAGCATCTGTTAAGTTGCTTTTTTCCTAAGAAAAATAAAATAGACCAAAAAAATGCCATTATCATGAAAGATTCCCCTTAATCAAAGAACAAATACTTAAGAGAAAACAAACTTGGTTTCTGCAACTAACATTTGCTGGATTTGAAAGAAGGTGATACTTCTATTTCCATCAGTGTTTGACTTCCAGCTCTATTTTTGAGGAACTATGGTGAGATTTGCAAATGTCCTTTGATAGAATAGTCGACATTCTTTGTCTACCTGGAAGCTGATAGGATTTTTGTTGTTGGTGGTGGTGGCGGTGGTGGTGGTTTAGCTCTCAAAAACAAACAAAAAATCCACCAGATCTAACAAGCAAGGCATGTTTTCAAAACTTTTTTATTCCTTCAGCTCTCCTCCTTCTGCCTTTATTTTCTCTGGTCTAATAT
Source organism: Ceratotherium simum simum (assembly GCF_057802395.1). NCBI lineage: Eukaryota > Metazoa > Chordata > Mammalia > Perissodactyla > Rhinocerotidae > Ceratotherium > Ceratotherium simum. Next base: position 60,849,634 of record NC_141911.1, read on the forward strand.
CTTGCTTCCATTAAGTCCTCATAAGTGAAAGCTTCTGTTTTTCTATAGAAAGAACATTTATAATAATGTCCTCAAAGTTTATTAAATACTGGATAATGGAAACTAAAGATAAAGTCTCTCTCTCGGTCTTTCTCTTCTATCCTTCTTCTCCCCTTTAATAAGAAGATAATAAAAAATCTTCAGTTCTGATTATTTAGAGGATAAACTGAAAAAGGTATACACACACAAACACATTAACTAAAATCAGAAGTTAATAGACTTGCCTTAGTTACATCTTGGGAAAAATTTGTTAGACTTTATCTTTTTAAACCAAACTTAATAGAGATCTAAATTTTTCTGAAGAAATAGGGGGAAATGTTGCGAGTAGAACAAAGATGTCTTTTGCAGGTCAAAAAATTATATTTGCTGGGAAAAAAAGTGTACCCCAAACGTAGAATAAAGATAAACTATTCAGTGCAGAAAGCAAACTTGGAAATCAGGATAAATTGAGGATTAAATGCCATTTTAAAGTTATTGTATAATTAATTAACTATTTAATGCATAGCCTTTGTGTGAGTGTGTCTTTTACAACTTAACCCAACTAAATATTCTCACTGTACATTTATGAATGGAAACTAATAGTTCTTTCTATAATTTGTAGAAATGACTTTTTCTATGGAACTTTTCAAGAAGTCATCTTCGAATTTTTCTCTCTAGCACATTTTGCTTAGGCTAGCTATATATATTATAAATGCTCCATTTAATAACACAGCATAGGCAGCCTTATTTCAGTTTGGGAATCAAATTTACTGAAAGTGACTATGTTAACTTATGTTAATTTTAAAGAACTAAAACTATCTAATATTATAGCCAAAACATATTAATTCTATAGATATGCCAAAGTCAATTTCTATATTTGTTGAACATAATTTTTCACAAACCCTGTTTACTGATTGCTATTTTCAAGTAAATCTCGTATTTTTCCAGAAATGCACAATGTCAAATTGTATGCAACTGGATATAATCTTCAGAAGTGCTTACTTGGATCATTCTCTGCTTGGAAAGGAAATTCTCCCAACATAATTAAGATTTCCCTTTTATTTAGTCTTAAAATTGCTGAAAACATAAGGCACTGGATGACCTGAGAAAACAAACTTGAACAGATTTCCTACTGGGATCTCAGAGTTTAAATACTGTAACCAGGACTGCAGATGGTCAGTCTGTATCACAAAGCCCATCAAATTACTGATTTCTTTCACGGACAGATGGCCAAGTGGCCTGACAGAAGTCAGTTTTCAAGTGGTGGATGTGTGCGTGTGTGTGTGTAACTGCTGGAGAACAAAGAGCTTTTACTCTGAAAGGCAAAAATAATTGTATGTTACGTAGGCCATATTTGTCAGTATAATACTGAAGACCAACACTTGAGTTTTGGAGTTACGCATGAAAAGAATACTCTATCTAGCCAAAAAAAACTCCAACAAATTGTAAGGCTGCTATTTTACCTAAACTATGGTCTAAATTTTCCCATGAAAACCAAAAATAAAACAATGGTGACCGCCTGAAATAGCTGAAGGGTGATTCAATTGGTAAGAAAATTTGGAATTTAATATTAATTTTCCCTCTTTGAAAATTGGATAATGGTATTCTTCATTAGTGATAGTTTAGAATCAAAAAAGGATAATCTACGTCTTTCCATTTCTAAGACTCTAAAATGTTCTTTTTTATAACCTCTCGTCTGTTTGTCTTTTTAAAAAATACAATTTTTTATTCAACTTGAGCTCATCCCTTCTGAGAACTAAATGAAAGACTTTCAAGGATTTGTTAGGTGCAGAGCAGCACTTGAATGAGTCATGCTCCTTTGCCGTTATCTGTGCAGGACACAGTCATGTCATTAGCTCCTGGAGCTAATGAAGCTTCTGGAAAGCCTCCATGTCAAAAACAACTGTTTTCCTTTTAAAATTATTCTGTCCTCTGACAAATCTCAATCATTTATCACGGGCACAGTCAGAGATGAGTGATTTTTTCCTCTGTTTCTTCTGACCTAAGATGTGGTAAGGAAGCACGCAAATTTCCAGTCTAATTTCTGGTGGAACCTGTCCCAGGGAAGAAGACATTTTGAGAAGAAAATGAGTTGGTGCTTGCCTGGAGGCTAGATGTGGGTAAACCACCTATATCCTCTGGAGATGGCAGACAGTCACACATTTGGCTGAGAATTCTCAGTCAACTCAGACGGAGCAGGAAGAGTGCATCTGGTGCATTATTAAGCATCAAGATGACGAACAGAGGTCATCATTAAGCTTGTACTTAAGAGCTCATTGCCTTGAGTAAGAGTAACGATGAATTTACAAAAGCACCCTCCTATCTTTTCTCTCACCATCCTCACAGAGAAATTCAATGATGTCAGAGTTTTCATCAGCAAGAAAATTTATCAGCCCTCTCCTTAATTAAAACCTTCCCTCTAGCGTTCACATTAAAATGTTTATGTTTTCCATCTTTAAAAATTACTTCAATTGCTTTTTGGAGACAAATCACTGTATAAATCTCCAAATACAAACAAAGAAGTCAGCCCAGTTACATGCTGTAAGCCAGTTACTTCATTTATATATGTTTATTCACAAGGAGCGTGAACATTATTAGAGAAACCGCATATGAATACTATATCTTGATAGACAGAAACACTAAAATGAGTCATGCAATAGAAATGACATATCATGGTATTCTGTAAAATCTGTATCATCAGATATCTTTGCATAAAGATTCAATTATTTCTGTTAGAGGTGAAAGAGAAAGGAAAGTATTAGCAGATAATTAGAAATAATATTTTTACAAAACTGTGTCCTAATTTATAAAAAAAGGGTAAGATTTGGGTCAAGGTTAAATAATGAGGAATTAGAATTCCACTCAGCGGAAATGAAATGCATATGTTTGACTAAACAAGAAACCAACACACATTAAAAAAAAAAAAAGTAGCTGATAGAGGGTGATTTTAATATGGTAATTAGTCCCTGATCAAATGGACAATCAAAAAACTGTGGGCTCTATGAATTTCACTCTATGTAAATTTCGCACACTTTTTTCAGGGCAAAGTTTTGGATCATTATGTACCATAGAAGACAAGGGGTTAGACAACAGACACATTTATGTCTGTGACCCTCACATTTGTGAATAATCCAATAGGCAAACAAATCCACAGTTGTTTTTATTGTTATTTTTTGCTATTGTTGTTGTTGTTTAGTTGCAGCTCAAGTGTAACTGCTCTGTCTGTAGTCAAGTAATTTATTTGCTCTGGAACAATGCCAATCAAGTGAGGCATGTGATGAGAAGATTGAGGAGGATCTTCTCCCCGGACTCTGTCTAGTCCTCTTACAGGCAGAGCAGGTGTTGGGAAGAGCACTAGTTTCACTTGCTGAGTGTCTGTATCTTCCACCAGGATTCGAGAGAGCTACAAGAGAAATGCATCTGCCTGGACATGGAAGGCAAAATATTCTCCATCGTTTCCACTTCTCAGTTTTATCCTCCTCTTTATTTTTAAAAAATAGTCTCCACCATTGTTGAAAAAGTTTGCTGGCGGTAAAAGAATTCCCAGAAGACCCCCATAAATCTTTAATGGGAGATTTTTTAAGTAGAATGGACATGTTTATGAGAGTGAGAAAGTGGAAGCTAGAATTTTCTCCCATCTCACATGGTTTCTATCCGTCCCTTCTTGCTGTCCACGGCGCATTCTTCTCCACGCGTATGACGCAGTTTCAGAGCAAGGACTTTGGAAGAAGCTCTGGGTTTGAGTCCTGGCTCCTACCCTTATAGGCCATGTGACTCTGGGCAGGTTGGTTAGACTTTCCGGGCCTCAATGACTTCATATGTAAAAAGATAGAGTCATGATAATACCTACTTCAGAGGCATATTGAGATGAATAAATGAGATAACATGTTAAGGAATTTAGTGTAGTCTGGCATATATAAACTCTCAATAAATGATACTTACTATCCTTGGACAACATGAAAGAAGTTTCCTATTACCAAGAAAAGGAAATTTTTTTACAAAATCATGCACTCTGCCAATTAACAGGGTGTGTGAAAAAGATAAAGTATAATAATGGATCCTCACGAGCAAATGACAGGAAAAAGAATTGCTTTTTTGGCACTCATATTTTGTGTCAGAAAGGAACAGCATGTCAGCAACCCAGTCACATACCCAGCTATGAGAACCCTTTTCCCAGCTTTGGTGACACACTGTGGCCACGCCAGATATTTTGGAAATTCAGCTCCCATTAAGCTTGTGGCAAGGTCCTTGGTCTACCGTGAAAGCTTAAGGCTGTCCTGTGAGCCAACACGAGAGAACTGACTTCAAGCCTCTTCTTCACCGGGATTGGGCTCTTGATGTTGGCCTCTTTAGAGTGAGGATGGACCATCTGAGCTTCTCAGGGATGCCCTGGAGCCCCCCACAGAAAGACTGCATTTGGTAGCTGTCTCTGGTAGCACAACACATCCCGTGGTAAGTTATTCTAGTCCAGCTACTGCCCCCAACTCCAGCCTAGCTGACTGCTGGCTGACTGAAGCCCACTGCCTCTTCAAGGCTGATGCAGTCTGCCTGCTCTATTCTCTCTTCCATCCCTGACCTTCTTTTATCCTACCTATTCTACCTTCCTGCTCATTGCCTGTAAGACTATTCTAGGTCTCCTGGCTTGAGCATTCAGTTTCGATGCTCCCTGCCAAGGCTTTTGCCCAAACTTGTAAAGTTTCTGACATCAAGTTCAAGTACCACAAAAGACAGTTCATTTCCTACTCACCTGCCCTAATGATGACCCAATATTATACTTCATCTCTCTCATACAGCCTTGACAACCTTGCCCCTCTGTCCCTAAGTCCTAGTTGCCTGCACAAATTTAACTTTGTTAAACCTGCCACTTTACATATCTCACACCTGTAACAGACTAGATCAATGAGGCTGGGAAAAAATACACAATCACAACTGCATTCACGATGCAAGATTTACAACTACAAGGCAACAATACTAAATTTATGACAGCAAATTTCAAAGGAACACTCGATAAAGCCCAGCAGTTCAATAACACTTCCTTCATCAACCTTCCCTCGCTTCCAGAAGATTCTATCTTCTCTCTCCAAACATCCAAAATCCTATCCACTTTTCTCACTCTCATCAGTTGACCTTATTTCTTAATTCACCAAGATAATACAAGGAAGCCACCTGATGTTTTCACCACCAAATTTACCAACCTACCTGTACCTAAACCTACATGCTCTGCTATTTCTCCTGGTCTTCACAGAGGTCAACCTTTCAACTTGTGCATCTTATCACCTCGTATCTCACCATTCAAGGATTTTGCTTCTACAATTATTTTCTCTTCTGCATTATCAATTTTTCCTACGTCATTCCCATCAGCATACCAATATGCTGTATTATCTCCCATATTTAAGTAGAAGCCCCCCTTAACCCTACATCCCCTGTTTAGCTGCCATTGGAACTGCCTGCCTTGCTTATAATGAAATTCCTTATAAAAGTTTTCTATACTCACTGTCCCCACTTTTTCAACTCCATTCTCTTCTGATCCAGCTCCAATAAGATTTGACCCACTTTTCCACTGAATCAAATATTATCCAAGCTCTCCATATTGCCAAATCCAATGGTCAATTCTCAGTCTTCATCTAATCTGATTTCTCAGAAGCTCTTGACGCATTTGACTGCTCCTTCCTTTTGGCATTCAGGACAGCAGACTCTCTCAGGTTTTCTCCCTGTTTCCCTGGATGCTCTGTGTTTTAGTTTCCATTGGTGTATCTTCTGCATCTTGCCAATTTCCAATTTTTGGAACGCTCCAAGATGCTGCCCTCAACCATCTGCTCTTCTCTATTTACACTCCCTTCCAAGGTGGCTCTAATTTTTTGTCTCATAAATGCATGTCTTCACTTTTGGTCTCTTGTCATTTTGGTCAACTGCTGCAACATCTCCATTTGATTACATAATCATTTAAAATTAATAAACCAAAAATAAAGCTTTATTTTGTCTTCTCTGCAAACAAACTTTTACTCTGAGTCTTTATAGACTCCAAACGGTATATCCATTCTTCTAGTTGTTCAAGTAACTAGACCTTGGTGTCACCCTTGACTTCCCCCTTTTTCTCACATCCCACATTGAATTAATTAGCAAATCCTGGTGGTGGTATATTCAAAATATGTCTTGAATATGATTACTTCTCACCATCTACTCAGCTACCACTCTGGTTCAACTCATAATTATTTCTCATCTGGACTACCTAACTTGACCCCCTGCATCTACTCTTGGCCTTTCTGCAATCTATTCTCCACATAATAGCCAGGTGATCTTATTAGAAATTATATTGCATCATCTCACTCCTCTGCTTAAATCTTGCCCAGTAAAATTAGAATAGATTCTGGTTTCTCACCATGGTAAACAGGACCCTATCAGATCTGGTCCTTACCTCTTTCATAAACTTACTTGCTACTCCCTCCTCCTTTTTGTTACTCTGCTTCAGCCATACCAAATTTCTTGCTCTTCCCCCAACACAAGCTTGTTCCTGCTTCAGAGATTCGTATTTGCTATTCCTTCTGCTTGGGATATGCTTTGCCCAAGTCTTCACATGGAATGTCAGCTCCTCATTCTTTAAGTCTGTGTTCAAACATTGCCTCCTCAAACGGTCTTTCTTGACCACCATAACTACATGAACATGTATAAACTGAAAGTTGTATCTTAATAAAGTCATTTTTTAAAGCAGACATACGTGGTATTTTGGGGGTCAATATGTTTAATCTCCTTCAAATGTATATTTTTAAGTACATGGCCATTTTCAAAGAGACCCTTCATATAATGATAAAGTCTCAACACTTCTACATGAAGGATCTTTCCACCCTGAAGGTCGAAATTTAAGACTATGACATTCTCCAATTTTCAAAAACAAAAGAAGAATTAATATTTTAAACACTTCAGAATATACAAAATCTTCAACAGAATTTTACAGGTAGGAAATATAAGAAAATTTGAGTTCATAAAAATGTCTGGTCACAAGACCATCAAGTGATAATAAGATATATAACTTTACAAGTTGATCCTAAAATTCATATGGATATTCAAGAGACCTAGAAGAGCCAAAACAATTTTGAAAAAGGAGAACAAAGTTGAAGGACTCACACTTCCCAATTTCTAAGCTTACGACAAAGCTTTAGTAATCAAGACTGTGTGGAACTGACATAAAGATAGACATACAAATCAATTGAGAATTGAAAGTCCAGAAGTAAATTGATTTTGGACAAGAGTACCATGACAATTCAATGGAGAAAGAATAGTCTTTTCAGCAAACAGTACTGGAACAACTGGATGTCCACATGCAAAAAAAATGAAGTTGGATTCCTACCCCACATCATACACAGAAATTAATTCAAAATGGATTGCAGACCTAAATGTAAGCGCTAGAACTATTAAATTCTTAGAAGAAAATATAGGTGTAAATCTTCATGACCTTGGAGTATACAAAGCCCTATTAGTTATGACCCCACAAGCACAAAGAACAAAAGAAAACATATGTAAATTGGAATTTATCAAAATTAAAAATGTTTGTGCTTCAAAGAACACCATCAAGAATGCGAAAAAATCACCCACAGAATAGGAGAAAATATTTGCAAATCACGTATACGATTAGACACTTGTATCTGGAATACATAAGGAACTCTTAGAACTCAATAATAAAAAAAACAACCCAATTAAAAATAAAAATTCTGAATGGACATTTCTTCAAAGAAAATATACAATTGGCCAATAAACACATGAAAAGATGCTCAACATGCTTCACAAACAGTAGTAAAAAAGACACAAAGTAACAAGTATTGGCAAGGATGTGGAGAAACTGAAATGCTCATACACTGCTAGTCGGAATGTAAAATGGTGCAGTTGCTTTGGAAAATAGACTAGTTCCTCAAAAGGTTAAACATAGAGATGCCATATGACCCAGAAATTCTACTCCTAGTATATGTCGACACAAAAACTTCTATATGGATGTTCATAACAGCCAAATGTGGAAACAACCCAAATGTTCATCAACTGATGAACTGATAAATAAAATGTGCTGTATCTATACAATGGAATATTATTCATCAATAAAAAAGAGTGAAGTACCGATACATGCTACGGTGCAGACGAACCTTGGAAACCTATTCTAAGTGAAAAAGCAATTCACAAAAGACTGTCTACTGTATGATTCAATTTATATAAATTTTCCAGAATAGGCAAATCTGTGGAGATAGAAAGTAGATTAGTGGTTGCCTAGGGCTGGAGGGGGCATTGGGAAGGAATGTGGAGTAACTGCTAAAGGGTATAGTTCTTTTCTTTTGAAGATGATGAAAATGTAAAATTTATTGTAATGGTTGCACAACTCCGTGAACACACACAAAACATTGAATTGTACACTTTAAATGGGTGAATTTTATGGTATATGAGTTATATCTCAATAAAGCTGTTTAAAGAAAAACATCAAAATGTTAAAATTTAAATCTTTGGGTGTGTTATTACAGGTTTATTTGTTTTCCTACTTCATAGCTTTCTGTATTGTCTGAATTTTTACAATAACCATGTGTTATAGAATTATAATAACATAAAATAAAGTCATTTCTATTTTTAAAAACATTAATTTATTCATCAAGTATTTATTGAGCATCTTTCAGGTACAGATATCATCAAATAAGCCTTAATTACTAAAAAAACTACAGACAAATACACTTAGAATTTCGCTTTATTTCATTTTAGTTTATTCCTGTTACTTAAATTTATAAATTTCTTGTGACTTTTTCAACTACCAACATGTCTTTATAAGCTTTAAATTAATGCCAATGTATTTAGCTCTCATTAAAATACGTTTCACAGATAACAGATCTCTTTGGGATTATTTATCCCTTTAATTCCAATCAATCAATTAGGTTAATGGTCCTGGTTTATTAGAAACTGAGAACACATTTCATATTGAACAGATTTTGTCTAATTACAGGTCCTTCAATTTTGACTTAAAAATAAGCTAAAAAGGTACTCGGCTTACAAATTTCTGATCTAATATCTTTAATTTTAAAAATAATAATATGATTAATGACTAGTTTCTTGAACATTATACATAGAGTTATATTCGATTGTCAATTAATATTTTTTGTATAATAGGACAAGTACAGGAAAGACATATCAATATAAACTAATTTCCATGATATATTGAGACACTCCTTTTTATTTTATTTTCAGAAATAATTTTTAAAGGGTGGATAGACAAGCATAGACATGTGTGTATATCCACATGTTGTACACACACTCTTCTCTTTTCATTCTGACAATTTCACCCAAACACATTGCTTTAGCCATCGTTTCTGTTTACCAGACTCCAATATATATTGCGCCAGCACAGCCCCATCTCCTGTGTTTCAGAGCCGTACAAGAATTACCATATAGTTTCTTGGGACACTTTTGAGTATGAAAGGAGTACTGTTAATAATTATTCCAGGACCACAGTCGTATACTCAGACTGTCCCAGACAAACCTGCATTTATTGGCATCCTGCATATCTGTCTATTTGATATCTCCACATATCCCATAGGCTTTTCAAACTTAATACCTCCAATAGCGAGCTTTTCTCTCACAGTAATCCTGAGATACACCCCATCCCCATGCCTTCATATCTCACACTGATCAATTTACCAACCATGACCACCCTATCTGGTATTTCTTGAATCTACACTTCTCGCTTTCTATTTGTGCTGTTGCTATCTTGGTTTGCCCTATCATTTTCTGACTGAATTGTTCAATATCTTCTTATCTCCATTCTTGACATCTCCATCTGGCTTCCCCAAATATTAACGCCTTATATAACCACAGCACAATGATCAAAAACAGGAAATTAACATGAATACAATAATATTAACTGATCTACAGATTTTATTCAAATTTTGGCAATTGTCTCACTAATGTCCTTTCTCGGGACCAAGATCCAATCCAGGATCACACACTGCATTTTTGTGAACATGTCTCCTTATCTCTTCCAACCTGGGACAGTTCCTCAATCTTTCTTTGTCTTTCATGACCTTGACACTCCTGAAGATGACTGGCCAGTATTTTATGCAGTACCTCTTGATTTGGGCTTAACTGCTGTTTCCTCATGACTGAAGTCTAGTATGCATTTTTGGCAAGAATATCATAGAATTGATGTTGGGCCCTTCTCCCTGTGTCTTATCAGGGGACACATGGCAATACGTCTCATTATTAGTGACCACTTGGTTAAGGTGGGGTCTATTTTCTCCACTGGAAATTTCTATTTTTCCCTTTGAAATTAACACTTTTTTGTGGATAAATACTTTGAGATTATGTAAATATTCTGTTTCTCATACTTTCAGCAACTAATTTTCAAATCCCTCATGAATCTTGCCTAAAACAATGACTGTGGTGTTTGTCCAAAGGTGATTTTCTATTTCTATCCTTCCTTATACATTTATTAATTGGAATTTTACTGTAAGGAAGAGCTTTCCCTTTCTGCTTCATTTATTTATTCAATCACTACATCAGTATGGATGTATGAATATTTGTTTTATTCTATGGAGTATAACCCATGATCACTTTTTAAAGTTTTTTATTTTTATTAAAGACTTTTTTTAAAGGAGTTTTAGGTTCACAGTAAAATTAAGAAGGTACAGAGATTTCCCATATACTTCCTGCTCCCACACATGCATAGCCTCCCCCATTAGCAACATCCCCACCAGAGTGGGACATTTGTTACAACTGATGAACTTACACTGACACATTATAATCACCCAAAGTCTAGTTTACATTAGGATTCACTCTTAGTGTTCTACATTCTATGGGTTTGGACAAATTATAATGACGTGTATCCACCATTATAGTATCATACAGAGCACTTCACTGCCCTAAAAATCCTCTGTGTTCTACCTATTTATCCTTCCTTCCCCTACCCCCAACCCCCTGCCCCAACCCCTGGCAACCACTGATCTTTTAACTTTCTCCAAAGTTTTGCCTTCTTCATAACGTCATATAGTTAGAATCACACAGTGTGTAGCCTTTTCAGACTGGCTTCTTTCACTAACTCCAGTAATATGCATTTTAGGTTCCTCCACGACTTCTCGTGGCTTGGTAGCTCATTTCTTTTTAGTGATAAATAATATTACACTGTCTAGATGCACCACAATTTGTTTACCCATTCACCTACTGAAGGACGTCTTGGATGCTTCCTAGTCTTGGCAATTGTGAATAAAGCTGCTACAAACTTGTACGTTTGGTTTTTGTATAATCAAAAGTTTTCAACTCATTTGGGTAAATACCAAGGAGCAGGATTGCTGGATTGTATGGTAAGAGTGTGTTTAGTTTTCCAAGAAACTGACAAACTGTCTTCCAAAGAGGCTGGGCCATTTTGCATTCCCATCAGCAGTGAAGGAGAGTCCCTGTCGCTCCACATCCTCTTCAGCATTTGGTGCTGTCAGTGCTCCAGATTTTGGCCATTCTAATAGGTGTGCAGGGGGATCTCATTAACCTGCATTTCCCCGATAGCACAGGATGTGGAGCATCTTTTCATATGCTTATTGGCCATCTGATATCTTCTTTGGTGAGGTCTGGTAAGGGTTTATTCCAGCCACCCGCACGGTTTAGTCTAGCTTGCTTCTTTTCTTTAATTCCTTTCTCTGAAAATGAGAAACCTGGCTATCATTATCCACAGTGTATTTACTTTTTACTTATTCCTAGAACACACACAAAGCAGTTTCAGAATTCCTAACTCATAACCCTATGAAAAACATATTAGTAACCCGAGAACAGTATGTTACAGCTCTTTTTTCTTTTCTTTTTTTTTTCGTCTTTAGCTTTAGAGTATATAGAAAAAAATACTGTTTTCCAAAGTTACGTAGGTGAATTCTTTTCTTCCCCACTCCCTCCAGTGCTGTTATCTAATTCATTGGTAATAAAGTTAGGATGATTTGTTACTACTTATATTCCATTTTGGATCTTCCCCTACACTGGTTAATTCTAATTATTAATTCCTTTTTCAAGAATGAGAAATATCAACATGCTTCTAAAAATCAGAACTATACAAAAAGGGTCTACTCAGAGAAGGGACTCTCCTCCCTCATTCCTTCCACCATGGTCCCATTCCCCCATTCATTTCACTCTTCACACCCGGTGCCTGAAAGTAACCAATCCCATTAGTTTCTGATTTATCCTTTCTGTGTTTCTTTTTCACAATTGAGTCAATACATGTGTATTTTCTTGTTTTTCTTTCTCTCTCACATGTAAGGTAGTGTACTATAGAATCTCTTTCACACTCTATTAAAAATACATGCATGGTGCATAGAGATCTCCCTCATTCTTCTGTACAGCTGCATAGTACTCCTTTGTGTGAATGTACCACAGTTTATTCAACAACTCTCCTGTGTAGGCATTTAGACTGTTCCAGCATTTTGCAATTATAAACAATCCTTCAGTGAATAAACTTGTACATATCTATTTTCCCACTGTTGGAGGTATAGCTTCAGGATAAATGCCTAGAAGTGGCATTATTGAGGTTAAGTGCATCAAAAGGTAAGTACATAGGTAACTTTGTTAGATATTGACAAATTCCCCTCCAAAAGAGTTGTATCAATTCACTCCTACCAGCAAGTATGAGAGTGCCTGTTTTTCCCACAACATTCTCTACAGAATATGATGGAACATTTTTAACTTATACTCTTACTCTGAGGCTAGGAAACCAAGCCCCCAAAATTTGTCTCCTCCAGATTTTGCCATAGAGGCTATAAATGTGAGTGAATTCCTCTCTGAGTTCTTCAATATCCGCCAAAGTTTTGGCCTTCCGGGACGTGCCCTTCCTTCTCACGTGTAAGGCAGGGACTCTGTAAGCCAGCGAACAGGTATTGATCTGGTTTCCTTGCAGAACTTTGTATACATCAGTTTCATATATGAAATACAACCCTTGTTTCTTAATGATGGGCTTCTTATACCTGATTTAAGAAGATTTATTCTCAAACATAAAATCGCCCAGATATGATCTTGGTTGCACAACTGATATGTTCAATTCTGTTCTGATAAAAGGGGAGACAGATCGTTACTGAACTTATGCATACAACTACATTGCCATGAAGAGTAAACACATTTAGTAAAAATACTTATTCTTAAATTCTGAGGGGTCAGTAAGACCAACAACATTTCTAACAAATATACTTACTTCAGTACTGTGTAACAAATTCTTGTGTCTCTGGGTATTGGCTCAGCAGTCGGCTTTCACAAATTTATCTACTTCTGAACTAAAACAAGTCCTGGAAATCTTGACTCATCCATCTAACACATTCTGACACTTGTCTAAGTGATGCCACCTTGAACTCCAAAACCAGTAGCCGTTAAGTCCATTTCCAGTAGCTCTATGAGTCCATCTCTTGAGGCATCAATAGAGTTCCTGGTACAATCCTTTTCATAAGGCTCTAAAACCGTTCTACTTTGTAGAAGACCTGATGTTTGGCACCTACCTCATGTCAGAGCTTTCAGGAAAGCAGAAAAGGAAACAGGAATTGCCTGTTGATGATAAAGCTGAATGGCTGTGGTTAATGATAGCAGTAACCAAAAATGTCAGAATAGAGGGGAATAAAATCCTCTGTTTGGATATAATACACAAATGTTACATAAGCATTTGATCAGTTCCCCTTTAGGGTAGTAACATTACGGACATGTGAGAGCTTTCCTGTAAAGTATATAATCTCTGAAATATATTTAGATTAATAACATTTTTACCTGAATGCAATTCAACCAATAAAGGTGAAACTTCTCTGATTTCACAATTTCTCTTCCCTCTCAGCTTTTACAATAGTATTAAAAGTTATATAAAATATGGAGCATACCAAAAAGAAAAGACTATTTCTAGCAGTGTTTCTTTTGTAAGATAAAAAAATAGATTACCTAAAAAGACACCTCGAATTTATTTACATTTTATTTTTCTGAATTTTGTGTCTGACCTTGAGAAGACAAAATCAAAAGCATTAACAGAGGAGGCTGGTCACTTGATTAAAGAGGAAGCATGGGTGTCTGAAAGCAATGAATGGTTGTAGCTGGGTTTCCTGCCAATCAAAATGACAGCACAATATTTTTAAATGAACATATGCAGCAGTTACAATAACTGTAAGGAATCTTAGCTCTTTTGGAAGGAAAGAACCTTTGGTTTTTGTCTGTTTTAGTAATCAAGGACTTACCAAAGTAGCATAAGCACAGAAAGTTAATCTGGTAAGAAAGAATCTCAGCTGTCTGCGCGGGTTACACAGAGGGTAAAAAAATACCTTTCACTACCTCTTCTTAAAAGCAGACTGAATACTCCTACACCAATTTGTCATTCTAACAGAGAAAACGATGTTCTAGTCCTCTGTTAATGTAATATTTTAGCAGCAAAGAATTCATGAGCTTTTAAAATCTTATAAATAAACTCATAAAAGCTGAGCCTCCTTGCCAACATTTTAATGGCTTTCCTTGCTTCACCTCAGACTCGTTATTTGCAATGATTATAAACTAAGACAAATAAAGTTTACTTTCTGCAAACCTTCTAAACTTTCTCTGCCCATACAAGCTTTTTCTTTTACTATCTTCTTTAACTTTCTGGACAGAATCTGTGCTTTAAGACAAAACTACTTTCTTTTCCCATTGATAAATGAAAGTATATCCCACTACTTTGCATACACATTTAGTTTTTTTCTGAAACCACTGTTCCCAGGACTGCTTTAACACTCATCTTTAACCAAGATATCCAACTCATCTTTCACAGAGAAAATTGAGAGGTAAGTCACTGAGAACTGCTGCATACACCATGGATTTCAGGAGCACACCAGTGGATTCCATGAGCACACATAAAACAAATAACTATAGCTACAGGCACCATTTTTATACCTCCATAATTCAGCAAAAATGAACACATTCAGCAATATAATCCCAAAGAAAAGATACACAAGAGCTTATACCTGTAGTTCTACACCTTTAGTAAACACAGAAACATAGTATCTCAGTAGTTAATATCTCAAAGTGCTATTCTTCTTTCCAACGGAATTGAGATACATCCCTGCACAAAAAGACAAACAAAAAAGATGAACAAAAACTGACTCTGATCTCTCTCACTGACAGAGCTCATCAAACGCTCAGACCTTAAAAATGGATTTTCAGTCATTGCTGCCACCCATGGGGAATAATTTAATAATTTGGTTGTGCGCAAATTAGAATCAGAACAAAAGTGTCAAAAATCAGAAACAAAAGTAAACTCTTGAACCCAATGATACCAGCAGCCCTACTCTTCATATCGCTTCTGTTCAAAGACTCCTGTTGACATATCATGCCTAGTAGATTGGGCACCCAGTATGTGGCTACTGTTTGAGATGGGGCCTGAACTAATTTACATACTTTTGGATATTGCGATTTATAGTAATGACCATCCTCCTTGAAACCCAGCCATATCGAAAAAAGAATGCATAATTAAAAGCAGGAAAAAGGAAAAGGAAAATCAGTAAAACTTGTTCAAAGTAGTGGTAGTGGGATGAAAGGAAATGAGCAAAAAAGCACCACACATAAAAATTACAAAATAAGATACAGAAATAAATCCTAATACGTTAAATAACTTTCAAAAAAATAAACTTTCCATTGAAAGACAAAGACTACCAAAGTCTATCATAGAATTTTAAGAATCTAGTTATATTGTTTATGAGAGATACCTAAAACATAATGACACAGAAAAGTCTAAAGCAAAGAAAAATAATGATATCAGTTACCAATGAAATCAGATATCAGATATCAATGAAAAGGGAGCTTATGTAGCTATAGTAACATTGGGAAAAATATATCTTAAGGTAGAAATTTTTTTCTGAATAAAGAAGTTTAAGTTTTAATGATATATACTGTATATATATAAATATAAATTTAATATATAATATGATATTATTATATATCTTATATAAAGTAAATGAACATATATAATATATTATAATTAATAATAAATACTATTTAATTAATATAATTATACCTAATACATATTATTTGTTACTAATTATAATATATTATATATTACATAATCAAATATATATTTGCTATGTATCATTAGACCTTAAACTTCTCTATTCAGAAAAAATTCTACCTTGTGGTACTTTTGTTGATATTAATATAGCCAATATTAATATATTAATTATATTACATACTAATATATCAGATATTAGATATATATTTAATAAGGTAAAATTTTGATAATAAGATAATATTATATGATATAATATCTACAATATTAAGATATTTATATATTAGATCTATATCTAATGATATCTAATATGTATATATCTATGTATACATATATACACATACATATACATATATAGAGAGAGAGTATTAAACCTGTATGAACCTAAGTATCCAACATAAGAAATTAGAAAAAAGCAACAGAGTGTACACAAAGAAAGTAGAATGAAGGAAATGATCAAATTAAGAACAGAAATTAATTAATTTAGGTCATTTCACTTATAACCATTAAAAACAAAAGTGCGAAATAAGGGAGCCAGCCCGGTGGCGTAGCGGTTAAGTTCTCGCGTTCCATTTCGGCAGCCCGGGGTTCGCCAGTTCAGATCCTGGGTGCCGACCTACTCACGGCTCATCAAGCCATGCTGAGGTGGCGTCCCACATAGAGGAGCTGCAACTCCACAGCTATGATACACAACTATGTACTGGGGCTTTGTGGAGAAAAAGAGGAAAAAGTGGAAGATTGGCAACAGATGTTAGTGCAGGGCCAATCTTCCTCCAAAAAAAAAAAAATGTCAAACCAATCAAGCAATATGTGTGTGTACATAAATACACAAATACAATGTGAAAACACTAAGTGTTGATAAGGTATGGAACATCTGGAACTCTCATATACTGTTCCTTGGAATAGAAACTGTTAAAACTACTTCGAAAAACTCTTAGCAAACTTGAATAAAATCTTAAATTGAAAAAATATATTTAAACCATAAGAGGCCCCAATACTGTAACTAAGAACATTCTAATAATTCTCAGAATCATTACTCTAGAACCACCTCAAATTTTACTCACATTTTTCTGAACTGAAATTTCTAGTTTACAACAAACATGTACTGAATGTCAATTATCAACCAGAAACTGTCCAATGTGCTAGAAAGACAGTATGAATAAGACATAGTCCTTGCCATAAAGGGATTCGTGGATAACTTCAGGTGACAGACCTGAAATTACTAACAGAGCAGGTCATGAAATTACTAGAGGTATTTACAAAAGGATATGATGAAAAATAAACTGGAAGTAAAGACTGCTTCTGCTTAAAGAGGCGTGGACAGAAACTGCACAGAGAATACTTCCTAGAGGTGGTGATATTTAAGGGGCCCTGCAGGAGGAGGATGAGTTTTCCATGCAAATTAGCTTTAGGGGGAGAGGTGGAGATAGAATTCTAAACAGCATCAACAACATAAAAAAGGTGCAGAAATAAAGTGCATGGTATGTTTAAAGGTATGTGTAATAATCAAAGAAGAAACTGAGAAAGTACAGTAGGGCTAAATTTCATAACATACATATTACAAAAAGAAGTAAAACAGCTGCTGTGACTTCCCAATACAACAATTTGCTTAAAATCGGTTGCTAAAAGAAATGATACTTATTTGCAAAAGTACATCGTATCACTACTTGAAATTCTAGAGTTAACATATATTACTAATTGCTTGAATATTACAAGAAACTCCTATTATTTTAATTCAAAAGATTTAGGTCAAAAAAAAGATTTAGTTCATTTTAATAAGATAATTTTGGTGAGAGTAAAATAAAGAAATCTGAAATGCTATGTGTATGTGTGTGTGGTTTTTTTAAACAGGTTTATTTTTTATTTTTTTATTTTTTTGTGTGTGGAAAATCAGCCCTGAGCTAACATCCATGCTAATCCTCCTCTTTTTGCTGAGGAAGACAGGCTCTGAGCTAACATCTATTGCCAATCCTCCTCCCTTTTTTTTCCCCCAAAGCCCCAGTAGATAGTTGCACGTCATAGTTGCACATCCTTCTAGTTGCTGTATGTGGGATGCTGCCTCAGCATGGCCGGAGAAGCGGTGCATCGGTGCACGCCCGGGATCCGAACCCGGGCCGCCAGTAGCCTAGCGCGCGCGCTTAACCGCTAAGCTTCACTAGGCTGGCTGAGAGAGAGAGAGAGAGAGGCAACTTGTAGCAGCTGAGGAAACAGCTCCAAGTCATGTGTGTGGAGCTGGCCTGAAGCACTAGAGTAGGTCCCAGCCCAAGAAAGTCAGGTTAAAAAAATCATGTTACCTGAGGTCTCTGGAAAAGCCCAGAGGAGAGAACACTGTGCTTCCTAGCACAGGCTAACAGTAGCTAATGATCACTGAGGGCTTATTATGTGCCAGATAGCTCACTGAACATTCTCTTGCTTTATTTCACTTAATCTTCAAAAGAACCTAATGAGATAAGCACTATTCTTTCCTCCAGTTTGAAGACATTGAGGCTTAGAGAAATTAAGCGAGTTGCTTAAACAAATGGGAGGCTCAGAATTTGAACCTAGAGCCCGAGCTCTCAGGTCCCCGTTCTCATGACAGGACCAGAAGCCTCTGCTGAGTAAGAAGGCTGCAGATGCCTTAGAGAGCTGGCTGTGGAAAGTCCTGAGGGACTGACAAGCGGCCTCACAGAAAGCCCGAGCTTTCAGGCCACGTGAATTACTCTGGTCCTCCCTATAAACAGATGTCAGCATAAAGAATTTGAGAGGAAAACCAGTCCCTTCATCGTTAGAAGCTTACCCTAAAGTACACGAGGTGATGTCAGTGTCTCAGGCAGCCCCAGACCTCAGTGAAGCACTGACTATGTGCCCTACTGAAGAGGTGTAAGCTTTCCCGGGGTTACGAACTGGGTTCTTTTTAAACGGCTGGCAATGTGGCAGGTCGTATTCTCCAAACCCCTGGAGCCTTTTCTTGCAATCATAGAAAAAGGTGCCCTGCACTTGTGCAAGTGTGACTATTTCTCACTTGTATACCCATCTCATGGTATACCCATCTCATTGTATACCCATTACTCATTTGTATAATTTGTATAATTACACAGAATACAAATGTGTAATTAACACAATTATTAATTATAATTTAAAATTTTAATGGAACAAGAGGTAATTAATACTTTGTAGAAGTACAAATTCCCACCTCACATACATTTTTCCTTCTTTGGGCATTTTTTGTTTCCTCACTTGTATTCTGATTATTTGTATATCTCCCCACTATATTTCAGGCACCATCAGTCAGGGACGATAACTTAACTGTAGTCCCAGCGTTTGTATCACAGCGGCATTTTCCCCGGTTATGCCAAGAGTTAGTAGTCTTTCATTTCCGTACCTCCCGTACACCACTTTTAAGGCGGTTTGGGAATAACTGCTTTCCGTGTCTGAGTTCCCTATCACAGCAATGCCTTCTACTGCTCGTTTCACTTCGAGGGCCTTGTAAATTGCTTCACCGTGAGGTTTTCGAAACTAGGCATTGTGTACCACCTCCATCATTTTTACCTAAAATGTCATCTGTACTGTCATCTAACTGATATTCTCTTTAAATAAATTCAGGGCTTTTACCAAAAATTTTATTTATGAGGGAACTATATAAGTACTGCAAATAAAAAACCGGACTCACTTGCCTTAAAAAAGTTGTGATCAAAATTGATACACTGAAAACAAAACTCTGGCTGTACGTTCTGACCTGCCCTTAACTGAAATATGAAGAGAGAGTAGCAATTATGAGAGAAGCACTGAATACACACTGGCACTAATCTGAGACTTTCTCTTTGATGTAATAAGATTAATTAAAAGGCAATTTTTAAGGGAATAACTCTCTTATAATCTAATGCTATGTTACTTCATGCCACTTTGTTTAATACCCATAACCATCTTGTTTACAGTCACGGCCCACTTTGAGAAACATGCCTTACAACATGGCCCCCACACAGAACGCACATCAGACATAAGTTCAAATCCCTTCTTCTTACTTGTTTCATTTTTGTCAAGTTACTTAACTCCTTTAAGCCTTGATTTTTCACTGTAAGAGGGATAATAATATTTATATTTCAAGAATTATACTTGAGAATTATACGAGGTAATGTTTACAACATGTCTAGTGCTGTGCCTGGAATTTATTGCAAAAGCATGAACACCTCCCCCGGGCCAGGCCCTCGCCTTGGTGCTCAGGCTCTAGGAGAGCACATGACAGAGGAGAGCCTGCTGTCCCGGAACTTGATCCTAGGGAGGCAAAACCAACCACGAAGAACTCGACAAAAGAGGAAAGTCATTTCAGGCAGTGATAGAAGCTCTGAACTAGATAAAACAAGAAAATATGGGGAAATGACTGATACTCAAGGAATGCTCATTTCCTTCCTCACTCTTGCCCCTACATGGTTGGTATTTAACTTCTGCGGAAAAAGATGAAGACAATTGAGAATACGCTTGTCCGCTGAGGTAAGCCAAGGGCAAAAAACTGAGAATGAGTAACAATTTCAGTTTAAAATATAGTTAAATACATGGGCCAAATTTTAAATTTCTGTACTGCTCTAAGATCTGCCTTCTTGTTACCTTCTAGAGAACATAGGATCTTCTCTTAGAAACAGAGCACGTTTAATTGTTCATGTCATGCAAATTAAACACAGTTGGGGCTTTAACATCGACTTTTGCCATAATTGTGCCTTTTTTTTTTTAAATCTCTGGAACTTATTTTATTATGCTTGATGTGTTTGCTTTCAAGAAAGTCAAGAACATTTTCCACATAATTCAAGCCCCTAAATATACTTTGGGGAAAAATTCAGTAATTTTGTTTGAATTATCCATATTATATGTCTACACAGATTAATTACACTAGGTAGTTCCTTAAGACAAACATTTTTTGAAAAAATTTCTAAAAACCTACAATATGAAAACTAGTGAGCCACTATCTTCAAACTGCACTCAACTACGACCCTTTATAGACGATCTAGACATGGGAACTTGCTGCTGAATTCAACAGTCAGCACATGCCCTGAGCGGGGCAGGGCGCGGAGGTCAGGGCACTGATGACGACAGAATGGGAAACCAAGATGGAGTCATTAGATTTTGCACCTAAAACCAAGGATGGATTCATACAGATAAAGAGAAACAAGCTCTGAGACTTCAAAGACCTATTATCTGGCCTGTGAGAGCGAAAGTAACTCGTTCGAGGCCCTGCAGACTAACTTTGGAGGGCTAGGAGAAAAACGTTTCTCCTTTTCTCTTCCAATTCCTTCACCGCTTTGCCACTTCAGTCATTTGCACTGATCGGGAGTTCTGTTGCTCTTACTGGACTCTGTTAACATCTTTCCGACGTCTAAATGGCTTAATTACTGGAATTAAGATTTTGAAGAATCAATTAGAAGAGTATTTATTTGGAGACAGGAGAACCCAATTAGGAAGTGTTGAAAAGGCAGCTTTTCTGCTCCACGGTCTTTCATCTCAATCATAATTGAATCCTGCTTTTCCTTCTCAAGTAACAATAAATCTTTTGATCTCTGTGAAAGAAGGAAAGATCCAGCCGATCCTCAGAATCCACAAATGAATCTCTTTCCCCCTCCTCCACTTCTTCAAAGATTCAGTTACATCTGAGTTGCCATTATGTTTTCAATGTAATTACCAGGCACAGAAGAAAATTACTTCCTTTATTATCATAACCAAAGAACACCATTTCTTTCTTCTTCTAGTTTTTTTGTTACATTTTAAGTCAATGAGATTCATGTAAATTTTACTTTTTCTCTGGCAACTCACAGTAAGAGACATTCAAAGGAACGCCACAATAGTTGTTTGTTTTCTGTCAGAACCCTACCTGGAAAACAAGTTGTTCAGTGCTGTTAGTCCATAATTTACTTTAGAAACATGATTTTTATTTCCCAGGACAGCAATTATGAATGTTTAACAGACTAAATGATATAGTGAAAAAAGCTGTGATCTAGTTCTTATCCTAATATTTATTATCCATCCTTCAGAAAGTGAAGTGAAGAATCCCCAGTTTCATATCTGTAGAACAACAATATTTTGTCCATAGCGTAGTTTGGAAGGAGAATCAAATGTGGAAATGTAAATATGCCGCTTTTTACGCGGACCTGACAACGTTATGGTTGTCACGGCCCCAGAAGCAACATGCAGGGCTCACGAAGCACTGCAGTGGGGACCCCCATTGTCAGTGCCCACTGTCTGCAGCCACCTGCAGTCATCTAGACACATGTCATTTTGAGAGCTTGAATGATGGTGTTGAATACCTCAGTTCTGCTCTAAACGAATCCATAGAGATGAGCACTGAGATTTCAAACATAGGACGAAAGAGCAGTCCAGACCCACCCTGACCCACACTCTACCAGTCCTGGCGTATGTGTCTGCCCATACCAGTCCTGGCGTATGTGTCTGCCCAATGGACTGCCTCAAAGACTTACTGAAAATTTACTTACAGCAATAATGACACAAATGACAGACCATTCATCATAATATCGATTCAGTGACAACTCTGTATGAATATTTTTGGATCAACGTGCCTCACATAATCCACTTCTCTCACTCATTTTCTCTTCCGCCAAACCTACCAAGCAGGAAAGCCTCTGACACACAGACTGCCAGAGATTTTGTCTGCGTGGCTGTGTCATCCAGAGAGCTCTCTGAAATCCAAATTAGTTCAAACATTTTCAGATCTGTAGCAAGTGGAGACCCTTAAAAGGCTGAAATTATGTTGCATTTTATTTGGTGGAGTAAGGTGAAACTGAGTAGAGATGACTGAGGAAAACGTCAGAAAACAAGAGCCCAACAGGTAACAAGGTACTGTGATGGTTAATTTTATATGTCAACTTGGCTAGGCTATGGTGCCCAGTAGTTTGCTCAAACACCAGCCTAGATGTTGCTGTGAAGGTATTTTTTAGATGTGATTAACACTTAAATCAGTAGACTTTGAGTAAAGCAGATTCCTCTCCCGAATATGAGTGGGCCTCATCCAATCAGTCAAAGGCCTTAAGAGCAAAGTCGGGCTTCCCAAAAAAGGAATTCAGCCTCAACACTGCAACACAGAAACCCTGCCTGAGTTTCTCACCTGCCTGACCAGCCTGCAGAATTCGGACTTAAGACTGCAACATCAACTCTTATCTGAATTTCCAGCCTGCCAGCTTGCCCTACAGATTTCAGACTTGCCACCCCTCACGTTTGTGTGAGCCAGTTCCTAACAATAAAGTGCTCTCTCTCTCTGCCTGAAATATATACATGTATTTTCCAGTACAACAAAATAAAGGGGGGAGGTGGACAACAGTTTAAGGTGTATATTCACTCACTAGATAGTCTTTTCAAACCTCACCTACTTCCAGTTTTCCAGCATTTACTTCTTACATCCCAACTAGTGTCTAACTTGAAATTCGGCAACAGCAAAATTCTATGTTCAAGATGCCAAGTTTCTAAATAAAAGTTGTGTTTTTTTCCTGCCAAATTCTAATCTTATCTCAAGGATAATACTCTCTGATCTTAAATTATAGCCATTTACAGATCTCCTTAGAATCCATTTCTGTGCTTTGGAAAGAAACTTAAAACTTGTTATCTATATAGACATAATGGAGTTATAATTCACGTTCACTCTGGGAGGCCCCAGACACCATTTTTTAAGAAAATGAGATCACAGAGAGAAACTAACATTTAGGAGACTGGCACAGAGTTGTTTGAAAAGATTAAGAGAAATGATCACTGTGGATGTAGTCTGCATGTGTGCACACAAACCAATCAGGAGCAAGCTGAGCCAATTATCTGGCCATAACTGTGCCAGGCCTTTTGGGTGCAGAAGGCTGTGATGTAATGAGAAAGACAAAGCTGAAACATACTAAGCATTTACATCAATATTTTCAGGTTCACAAAACCTTTTGTTCAGATCCATAAAGAAAATAATAAAGCAAAAATTACCAAAAAAAGTTGAGCTGCTCGCTCAAGGTTGTAGGAGTGACTAAAGCTGGGCTCCACTGGCTTACCTCAATTTCCCACTGCTTCAGCCCTGCTCCTGCTGGTTCCAGGAGGTGCCAGGAAGAACCATCTGAGAACAATTGAGAAGTCAAGGTTTCCTATTTCCTCAATTTCTAGAGCCCACGGACTATATGTGTGTTATCTATTTAAAAATATTTGGGGGGAGCAGTGACTCACTGGCAAAAATATACATATATATAAATATATATATATATATATATATACACACACACATGGAGAGAGAGAGAGAGGTACTTCACTTTCAGAAATTTTAAAATTAAAACAAAAAGTATGAGCTTAGAGCAACGGCTACGTTTCACAAAAATTATGTGAAAATGATTACAAGGCTACAGAAATTCAAAACAGGAAATCGCAATGTGACGAAACAAATCAAGACCAATTTCACTGGGAAGCTGACACTCGATAGGTGGGATGTGGACAGGGGAGGAAGACAAGAGGGAACCATGTAGGAGTGGCAAAGGCGTGGGCAGAAGTGATGGAGCAGGAATGACGGAAACTGACACTGGGAAACTGACCAGTGTGGAATAAACAGCCTGAGTCAGGAGCAGTTGACAGGAATCTGGACAGACTGAGAAGCATTACTGTGGGCAGGGATAAGGAGTGGACCATCTCTGAACATCCAGCATTTAGAACTTTCCCCAACAGATACTGAAGTATTTAAAATTAAGCATAAAGTTAGGAAATTTCACTTGACAAAGGAGGGAATGGGAGAGCAATTTCCTTTTTTTCTTTTTAGAAAAGTACCTTGTGCTATTTTCTCCTTTGGGCCTCATATTTAAACAATGCATTATTAATACATTTACATGTTTCAAGTAATAATCCAATATCAATTCAAACTATTGGGTTCATAATATTATAAAAGCACACATTCCCCAAACCCCCAAACTTTATAACACTTATGATGTTAAATGGACTAGAGTCAACCAAGTACAAAACACATATTTTCCACCTCCACAAGTCACTTTATTTTGCTATCATTCCACTAGAACATCGTTGTTTTAATGGTACTTAGGATTTGTTTTACTCAGGTATGATAAGACATGCAGACTCAGAAATGACTGTCATGAAGCAAGATCCCTCACAGACCCCTAGAAATAGGAGGCGAGGCACACCACACAGGGGCCATGCAGGGAGGCACCAGGGCTGATCAGGAGCCAGAGGGAGTGGGGAATCACGGGCAAGAGCCCTTATGGTAGTTTCCATGGGAAGGCACAGGCGAGGCAGTGTAAGCAGGGTTAGGATGGGCTACCTTGAATAATTTCAGCAGTCTCTGCGGCCTAGGGCCTGTCCTTAGTTGTCTAATACCTGGCCCTGGGTGATTGGGTCAAGGGGGAACGGCGTGGAGAGTAAGAGCCCAGTAAAGGAGGTGACTGGGGGAATGGGCTCTGGACTGTTTGGTTTACATTTGGAGGCACTCTCAGGGGGAGTTGCTTGTGATCTCTAAGAACTGGCTAGCCCTGGGAGGGGCAGTCCTTGCAAGCTAGAAGGACTCAGATGTCAAAGCATCAGAACACTGAAAATAAAACACATGGTTAACATAATCATATAACGTTGCAAGTGTGCCATTCAGGAGCTATGACTACCTGGTTTACAGCACTGATCTACTAACTGTAGGCCAGAAAATCCTAAGATGTTATAAATAAACACCAAAGGAGGCCCAGAAGACCAGAACACTGCCTAGGGAACCATTTATAAGGCAGGAAGCTGACTTAGCCTTGAAGCACTGGGAATGACCCTGTGATATTCCTAGTACTCATGCTGATGAAGCTCTATGCTACTGATGTAAAAACCCTTCTGTAGACAAGTACCTTCAGGGGGCTAGATAGGGGCAGCTGAAAAATCTTCAATGAGAATGGCAAGGGCAGAGAGAGAGCTTTAAAAAAAAAAATCTCCTACTCATGATCAGCCATCAAACTAAAATAAAATACATGAGAGATATGAAGATGGACAGTCAAAATATAACCAGTCAGAAGATGAATTCATTCCAGATAAAATGAAAACAAAATGAGCCATCTTAAAATGACTTTAAAATAAGTCTGTTTAAAATCCTATCTTAGTCAGCTTGGGCTGCCATAACCAAATACCATAGACTGGATGGCTTAAACAACAGAAATTATTTTCTCACAGTTCTGGAGGCTGGGAAGTCCAAGATCAAGGTGCTGGTAAGGTCAATTTCTGGTGAAGGTTCTCTTCCTACCTCACAGAGGGCTACTTTCTCTCTGCATCCTCACGTGGCAGAGAGAGAGAGAGTGAGCTCTGATGTCTCTTCCTCTTTTATAAGGACACCAGTTCTAATATATAAGTACCACCCTTCTGACTTCATTTAACCTTAATCACCTCCTTAAACGCCCTATCTCCAATACAATCACATGAGGGATTAGGGCTTCAACATATAAATTCTGCGGGACACAATTCAGTCCAAAGCAATCTGCCTCTAGCTCCCCCAAATTCATGTCCTTATCATGTGCAAAATACATTCATTCCATCCCAACAGCCCCCAAAGTCTTAACTCATTCCAGCATCAAGTCTAAGTCTAAAGTCCAAAGTCTCATCTAAATATCATCTAAAACAGATATGGGTGAGCCTCAAGGTATGACTCATCCTAAAGCATTTCCTCTCCAGCTGTGAATCTGTAAAACCAGACAAGTTATGTACTTCCAAAATACAATGGAGGGACAGGCATAGACATTCCCATTCCAGAAGGGAGAAATAGGAAAGAATGAAGGAGTGACAGGTCCCAGACAAGTCCAACTCCCAGCAAGGCAAATCCCATTAGATCTTAAACCTTGGGAATAATCCTCTTTGGCTCCATGCCCCGCCCTCTACACCCACTGAGTGGCAGTCCTCTGGCTCTGCCACATCAGGGTCCCATCGCCAAAGCTTCAGTAGGAGGCTGTCTGGCCTATTGAAAATGAGGTGATGGCCCCACCCTTTGAAACTGAAGAGGCAGCCCTGATGATTTCTGAACCGCCTTTGGAGTCATTCTTCCCTTAAAGAATAGTGTATACTTGCAGCCAAACAGCTCTATGGTCCCGTCCTGCGGAATCAAAGAAGTCTGACAGTTCTCTTCCATTTCATCCTGCCTCCATCCCCTTCAATTTAAACTGGCAGTGTTTCTGCTACTATAATCCCATCTCTATTCCTGGCCTCTGCTGAGAAGGCTGAATCAATTTGTGGTTCACACCCCTATGAATCTCCTTATCAAATGATTGTTCCACCATACCGCCAAGTTCTCTTCAGAACAAGCTCTCTCATGTTTAAACATAAAATGGATAGACTGAGAATTTTCCAAATCTTCAAGTTCTGGTTCCTTTTTCCCTAACAATTCCTTCTTCAATTCATCTCTCTCTTCTTGCATTGTGCTACAAGCAGTCAGGAGGAACCAACCTGCTCCTTTAACACGTTGCTGAACAATCTCCTCAGCTAAATACCCAATTTTATTGCTTGCAAGTTCTACCTTCCACAGAGCACTAGAAGGCTAGTTCAGCCAAGTTCTTTGCCACTATTTATAACGAGGATCTCCTTCCTTGCAGTTTCCAATAACGTGTTCTTCATTTCCATCTGAGACATGCTAGAATGACTTTTAACATCCCTAATTCTACTAACATTCTGTTTACGATTATTTTATCTATTCTCTAAGAAGATAGCAGCTATCTCTCAAGCTCTTCTCTTTTCTTTCTGAACCCTTACCAGGATCTGAACCCTTTAGCATCTCTAGTTCTACCAACAGTGCCTTCATGGCAATCCAGGCTTTTCCTAGCATGCACCTCAAACTCCTCCCAGCCTCCACCCGTTACCCAGTTCCAAAGCCACTTCTACATTATTAGGTATTTGTTACAGCAGCACACTACTTCTTGGTACCACAATCAGAGAGGAAAAGGAAGGAATGATCTCTTTTGAAAAAATATAAAATTATATGAATACAAAAAGATCTAATTAGTAATCCTAAAATATTTGGAGGCATTAAAAAATAGTCATAAAACTGAAAGAATAAACTCTAGAAAGAAGTTAAAGAATTAATAAACTGGAAAAGAGAACTGAGAATTTTACCCAAATTGCAGCATAAAGAAACAAATTGAAAGAGTTGTTAAGAGATGTGGTATTCTTTGAGAACTCTTGTTTACTAGAATTTTAATAGGATTCTAGTGAAAGATAATAGAGGAATGTTGGAGCAGCATATTCAAAGAGATAATCGTTGAGAAATTTTCATTATGTATAAACAAAGATCGATAGGGAAAACACTAACCTATAGTTTACCAATCTGACAAAAATTAGGAAAGGGGGAGAAAAGAAGCCATGAGAAATCTCTGATGAAACTAAAACATGAAATAAGATGGTCAATGTAACTCCAAATACATTATAGTGACAATAGATGTAAATGGATTAAATGACTCTATTGAAAATCAGAAATTATCTGCTTAGATATAAAAAAATCAGTTATATGCTGCTTATAAGAGACACTGCTACACACACACACATACACACACACACACACTGCCTAAAACAGAAAATTTTAAAAGAAAAAGAGATATACCAGGCATATATGGACCAAAAGGAGCTGGTACAGCAATATCACTCAAAATAGAATATAAAGCAAAAGCACTAAAATGAATAAAGCATATAAGCCACAATCTATGAAAAGGCTATAAAAAGTATACTTAACAAAATAGACTTAAAGTGCGAAACACCAAAAAACAACCACAAAACCTCAGAATTAGAAAATTGACAAACTCATAAGCATAATGGCAGAATTGAACACCTCTCTCAGAAACTTATTTGAAGAATATACAGAAAGGATTTGAGTCACACATATAACATGATTGTAAATATATACCCCTGTACCCAAAAGAGAACCCAACCGAGAATACACAATCTTCTAAAGCATGCATGCAACATTTTAAATACTTATAAAATTTACTGTATACTTTCAGCCACAAAGAAGCATAATCATTCAAAACATATTATCTGATCACTATGCAATTAAATTAGAAATTAACTGTTACAAATAGTAATTAAAATCCTACTGATTGGAAAACCTGAAAAAACGAAGTCTAAACAATGAATAGGTTAAAGAATAATTCACAAAGAAAATTATAAAATGTAATAGGTGAATGATAATTAAAAAACTAAAATACTAAAAAAAAATTTGTGAGACATAGCTAAAGCAGTACCAAAAGTGATGAATAGCCTTAAATATATTTATTACAAATAAATGAGCCAGCCTTTAATCTAGGAAGCTAGATGAAGAAATCAAAAGAAGAGTAAGAAAGTTGAAGCCAAGTAATTACAAAAACAAAACGCAGATTAATAATCTAGGAAAAACACTAATGGAGATGACTTAAAAAATCTATTCTTTTGAAAGCTAATGAACTGGGCAAGCCTCTAGAAAGTTTGATCAAGACAGATATACACAACATAGATTCATGCATTATTCATACAATGCAATAATACTATACAGCAACTAGACTGAAAGAATCAGATCTACATGTTATCAATATAGAGAAATCACAAAAACATATGTTAAGGAAAAAAAAGTTGCTGAATGATAAAAATTTCTGCAGTTTGCTCACTTATTCATTGAACAAGGTTTTGTATGTTTATATACACAAACGTGTGCGTGCACAGGAGGACGTTGTGGATACTTATGTGATAAAATTTCCTATACCATTTTATTCCTTAAAAAATATGAAGCATATGGCAAAACGTTAGCATTTTCAAACCTTCTTTTAAGAAACAAAATAATACACATAGGCTTGAAGTTTCTTTTTCTCCTTTCCTCTATCCCACTCCCTGTCTTCCCTCCAGAGAGGTAACTATTATCCTGAAGTCAGTGTTGTTTTATTTTTCTTTTCCAACTAGTTTTAAACCTTTACTCTTTGGAAAACCTTTCCCTCTCTGGCGTCCGTTTCTCCATCTACTAGAGCCAGTGGGTGGGTCTCGGTGCCTCCCAGCATGGGCTCTTCCCGCACCATCCTCCCTTCTGCCTTCAGAGCCCCACTGCAAGCATCTGTACTCCTCCTTCCCACAGAAACTCCCCCACAAGCCCGGGGGCGGGGGTGGGTGGAGGACCAATCCGGGGCTCTGGAAAGTTGAGAAATCATTCTACTCAGTTTCACTTTACGTTCCCACAATGCTAAGGCCCAAGGGGGCACGCAACCCCGCCCCCCCCACATTTGTACCCTATGAGAAAAAATACTATTGGAGGCTCACAAAACACAGGAAAGATCATAAATAAACAAGTACTTTGAAATCACAGCCACTTGAGTCCTGTTTGGCTAGATGAAAGCTCAAAACTACATCTATTCTGTTAATTCGGGCATAGGCAGATGCCTTTTTAATGGTTTCATAATCATTAAGATCAGTCATCATTTTAATAATGATTAGTGTTGGAAAAGGCAAAAGGCTTAATCACAAGTCCCTGCCCAGGGGACACCTCATTTCATGTCCAGTTCTGGAAGGTTCTTGCTTGCCTCTTCTTCAGCCATCCCATTCCTTCATCCTTGCTGTTGCTTCCTCCTCTGTGCTCTCCTCAATCCTGGCCACAGGCCCGGTATCTTTTCTGTGCGACACGTTTTACCAAGGTACCTTTTTATGTCTAGTGTCTAATTCAGTAGTATAAAAATGCCTCAGTTCCTCCATCTTAAAAAGCTTTCAAAAGTGGATTTGATTTCACTGTTTGTTCTCCGTAAAAAGAAACAACAGATAGCTGCAAATAATCCAAACATGTTCCTTATATTATTAGGCATTATAGAATCATTGAAGCATCTGTGGCTCCAACAATCCTGCTTTCTAACTACAGGCAGTCACGGTGGGCTAGCAGGCACCTCTATCCAGTAGACAACTCTATCCAATAGATGGAGTGGAGAGTAAGCACTTGCTCTTCAGTATCAGCCATCACTAACACTGGAGCCCTTCCTAGCAATCCTCCAACCTAGCAATCCTCTGACCTCTTCCACTCTGGATCTTGCCTTCTTCCTTCTCTACTCCTCCCTACCTTAGCCAAGTTCTCTAACTGTTGCTGTTTGTCTCCTTAAACCTTTTACATCTTCTAGCTCTCCCGTCTTGTCCAGATTCCCAATGGGGCCCTCTTGGCCAGTTTTCCCAATTTCGCTCTAATGCCTCAGGATGATAGCCTATGTCTTGTGTCTCCTTCTATATTCAAAGTTCCTTGAGGGTACATACCATATTTTAAGCCTCGCTGTGATCCCATGTAACCCTACAAAGTATTTTGATAATTAAATACTCAGTAAATTTATGTTAAGTTGATCCTAGGGTCAATTTCAGCATCGAATTCATTGGATTAGATCAGAAACAGTCCATAGATTTTAATTTGCAGGACACTCTGGTTTATTGGAGTTGGTTGCCTGAAGAGATGTGTGGAAAAAGATTGAGTAGCAATATCTGCCGTGTTTGTGGGAGACAGGAATGACGGCACACATGCAAATATTTGCTCCCCCAGACTAAATGATCTTGGCATGAATTAGATGCAGAAAGTTGCAGCTTCTCTTCAAAACGTTTTCAAAAGATTTTGCAGAAGTTGTCTTTGCACGGACTTGTATAAGATAATATGTGGTCCTGATCATGCTCTGCTTCTATTGAAATGAATATTCATTTATTTCAAATGAATATTTATTTGTTTCCTTTAGACCAGTGGGGCGAGACTCTGCTCAAGAGTCTGGGAAATGGGCTGAGTACAGGCCAAAATGAATGTTTGCTTTTGGGGGTGCAGGCCTGTAGGATTGCATAATACCATCCTTTGTAATTGCCCCCACTCCTAATCTGTAATGATGGGCCATGTGAAAGAATATTCAGCCTCCACGGCGGACTGACTCTCCATTGTTTGAGATTTTAGTGTAACAGCCGTAACAATAAGAATTTCTTGATTCAGAAAACTGATTCTTTGCTTCAAGTTTCATTTTATCATATTTAATAGCAATTGTTGAAATTTTTTATGACTTCTCATAGAACTGGAGGCCATGGCAAGTGAACTTACTTGTATAAATTCTGAAAGTAAAAGAAATAGTCTTTGCTCTTCTTCCCAGAACTTCCTAATTCCACATACATTAAAGGCCCCTGTGTGTCACTAAATGAGGCCTGGGATCTCATTTCTCCATCTCACGTCCTCCAGCTGCACCCACAGTTAAAGCCAATCTTTTTTTTTTTTTTTAATGTCTTTTGTTTTTTAGAAGTTTGTATTTTTTTTTAAACTTTATTTTTTATTTATTTATTTTTTTGTGAGGAAGATCAGTCCTGAGCTAACATCCATGCCAATCCTCCCCTTTTTGCTGAGGAGGACCGGCCCCGTAAAGCCAATCTTGATAACAGTTCCTTATTAGTGTGTTCTCATCACAAAACACCATACTCCACACTAAAAAGCTAAGTCAGCCAAGTTACCATTTGCCTTTCATCACTGTCCTAAATCTTGAAAGTTTAGATTTCAGAAGACCAAACAGTACTCCACTTGAAATTGCAAATCATTGTGTAACCAATTCCATTTCCTAAGAAAGGAAAAGCCAACGTGACAGTTGCCTACCCACAGGTGCTTTAATTTCACTCAGTTTACTCTCAGGAACTCTCAGCGGCTATTTCTCAAGTATTGCTGGGAAACACAACTAAATTTACTAAAGTTACAAAGCCCTTAAAATATGGGTGTAGTTTTTCTCCTACATGGAGTGTAAAGAAACTAGATAATTAAAATCAGGCTCTTTACTGATGGAAGAAGTGATACAAACAAAATTAGACATAAAAAGTTTTACACCTGGAGAAATAATTATTTATGATTGATAGGAAAAACAAACACAGAAAAAGTAATTAAGTACAGAAATTTAAAATACTAACAATAGGTATAAATGAATGGGTTAGCCCTTATTGTGAAATGAATGGTAAATGGACTGAACAAAATATGTCCTGTTTTCTCTTAACTACACTCATCAAAGGTAATACTGCGCAAAAATTTGGGACTATTTTATATGTTCCCATCTATAAAGATCTCTGCACACTTTTCTGTGTCCTGATTTTCTTTCTTTTTTTTTTTTTTTTCAGGCAGGAAGTTTCATATATACATTTTGCTTATTTCTCTGTCAACAATTTCTTCAGGTCAGTGTAACAGTAGAATGATTTGATCTTTTAAAAAGCATACTTTTTGAAAAAACTTTTAAGGAAAATTTTTATTTCATTTCTTTATGAGGGAGTTGGCACAAGAAGTTTAGAAAGATTTAAGTATACTTTCTCCGATGTGGTTCTCTGACGTGGTTTTATTTCTCTTCCGGTACACTGGGATATAAGCCATTTAAACACTCAAATGGAGTGATCCTGTGGATGGTGCGATGACAAATACCTTTTTAAATAAACGTCTCACTAGCGCTTAGCTTCATGGGGGAAGCACTAAAACCGAAGGCAGGGAACTGCACTCTATTTTCCACATATGCACTGAGAAGTAATTGTATGTCACATCCTTTGGAGTCTTTCCAGTTTCATGGCCCTGTCATTAAAGATGTGCAAAGTATGGTTTCTCTTCTTAAAAAGCCTAAATCTAAGACACACAGATACTTACACGTTTTTTGTCATCTCCTTACCACTCATGGCATACCTCTCCCACTGAACAGCTTACATAAGGTGCATTTTTACCCAGAATTTGAGAATGTCGGTACTTTGTATCCATCTGATTTTAATTTTGTAGAAAATTAGATTATTTTACATTCTCTCTGGTGGAGTGTGGGGGAGGGGACAGGAGAGGTGGGAAACATCGTTTCCAAACCTGGATTCAAACTCAGCTGGCATCTTGGAACTTAGCAAAAAGCCCCACTTGCATGAAGAGACCTAGATATTCTCTGGTGAGGATCGGTCAGGTAAGCTTTATTTGAATTCAAATACCTTTTGCAACTGAATATTTGCAAATGTGAATTATTCCATAAAATGTAGAGTTATACTAGATAGGGAAGGAATTTTAAAGAAACGGATGCAATACATTTTGACATAACTTCAGAACATTTGTAAATTGGTTTCAACTTTCTCAACTTTAACAGTATCTATCTCAATAGCTATGGTTTTGACCATCACTGAGAAGACCGAGGGAATATTGATAATAAAAATGTTAGAAACTGTCACTATTCTGTAAACAATGTAACTTGTTTTAGATAGCTTTTGCACATGCGTAAGATGCTTTGCCTGTTCCCTTTTTATCCCACATTTTCTTTGTCTTCCCACATCTAGTAATTTTTGATAGTCTGCAGGGAATGTTAGATGCTACACTGAAGTCTTCTTTTTATTAATCAGCCAATTTGTTTTTCATATCTACTTTTATACTTTATAGCTCTTGCCTTTTTGAGTGTTCTTTTGCAGCCATAAATCAATCAAATCCAAATTTTTCCATTCAATTTTGTAGTTTGACTGTGTGAAGTTTCTATTGTCAATTTAAATTTGTATTGTTTATTTTTACTATTAATATTTACTGTGAATCTTCTCATATAATTGAGGATTTCCATATTTATCCGTGATAAACCTATTATAATACTATTTAATGCAACCCACCAATTCTAATATAAACTTTTAAAAAAAATCATTTTTTCATAGTGACATTAAACATTGGTATGTCTTAGACTGACTTTTTAAAGAGTTCATGAAAGAGTAATTTAATTTTCCATACACTTATGTTGATTTTGGATATAATGTGCAAACTTACTACAGCAGAGCAAATGAAGATCAGAAAAGCAGGGGCAAAGTGCACTCCAGATCAAATCACCAGGTACAGACTGGGATGTGGCCCTTTCCCCATTCTCTATGGTTTCAGCCCAGAAGCTAGGAGAGGTTTGTTTCCTCTCCCGTTATGTCCCTTCTGCTCCACTTAAATTCACATCAGCCAACTAAAATAATTAGTCAAATATTCAAGAAGTCATCTTTTTGCAACCTACTGAGACTATTTTCTTTCTGATCAGTCATCTAAAAGACGTTATTCTGTCTCAGCCCATTGCCAGACACACAGTGTGAGCTACATAAATGTTTTTAAGTCAATTAATAAGGTGGATTCTGTTCTTGAGATGTAAGAGATTACAGCAACTAGCAGTTTTCTAAAACAAGGGACATTGCGTGCATTTAAAACATTAACATCAGTCTAGAAATGCCACGTCACCTCAACGCTTTGCAAGTTTTCAAATAAGCATTTTGGATTTCTTGCTACTAATTTCCACTTCCAGTGCATCTGTGAAAAAACCTGTTGACAAAGATAATCTATGTTTTATTTTCATTTTATTTTAAGTAGAATTAAAGGAGTCATTCCACAGGCGCGTAGAGCTTGATTAATACATTGGAAGCAGCTGGAGAACACCCAGTTGATAGTGACAGCATACTTTTCTTCCTTCGTAGCAAAGAAAGGAGACAGAGAAAGGGATGATAGAAAAGCCCACAAACCAGTTGTCTCTGGAAGATTGTGGAAACTCTTTAGACCAGGATAATTCAAAAACAAGTTAGATTATTTGCAAAGAGTAGCAAAGGGCTCCTATTGACACAAATCCCTAGAAGGTTAGTGTCCCTGAGCGAGTGTAGACAGAAACAAATAGGACAAACTCTGACAAAATAATTGAGAGGTGAAAGAATGATAAACAAGTTAAAAATTATAGAGAGAGAGAAAGAGGGAGAGATAAAGATGATGATGATGATTTGAGGAAAACAACATAAATTATGTATATATTAGAAATTTTTATTGGTTGCTTGCTTTTTAAACTAGAACATCTCACAGTTGATATGTATACAGCAAAGTTAATAGATGTATATTATTTGATAAACCATTTCCAGAAAATTTACTATAATAGTCCCTCCCCATTTTTGATCAAAGACTTAAGACTTGCATTAGGGAAAATTTTTTAAAGTCTGTCTGGCTTTTAAGTTCTGAGCATGATAGAATTATGCCATAAATTACTACAGAACAGGAAAAACTATGTAAAGCAATTGCTTTCAGGCTTTGGACAACAGAAAATGTTGGATGCAATCTTTCAGAGAAGAGAACTGCACGAGGTAAGCTACACATTCACTCTGATTTTCTCCTGGGGAGTTCTGTTTCCAAAATGAAGTGGAGGGCAGTGGAGTCCAAAAAGAAAGCAGCAATCATACTGGTTGAAGGAAATGGAAATCCTTCTGTTTGGGGCTGTGGAGGCAGCTGGAATTTGCTGGGAAGGTACCAGAGAGGAGGAAGATGTTCAGAGAAGGGTCCCGTTGCGTTTGGGCCAAAACTATTTTATACTACCTAAAGGGCAAAATTTTACAAGGACTAGAGAAGAACAGTTACTAGGTGACTGTGAGTTAAATAATGATTCTGGAGATAACATGGTGCTGGGAAAAACTGGAGTTCCAACCCTGCACAGTAGAGAGAACTTGCTGAACACCCTGGGCATTCAGTTGAGAGCCTAAAAAGGACATGCTTCAAGAGGGTTACATCACGGCCATCCTAAACAAAACCAAATAAAGTCTTAAACCAAGCCTCAACAGGATCAAGCTGAGCCTCTAGTAAATTAACTGCCCATTAGTACAAAACCCAATGATCTTTATAGGAAGACAAGAAAAATTGAGATTCTTAATAACATAGCATCTATCATTCCCTGCAGACTATCAAAAATTACTAGATGTGGGAAGACAAAGAAAATGTAACATGTAACCTTGAAAAACAACAGACGAAACAATTTCAGAGATGACACAGATGTTGGAATTGGAAAATAAAGTCTTTAAAAGAGCTACTAGAAATCGATGAAGGAATAAAGATTACATTTCAAAATGCTACAGGGTTAATCATCAAGAAGTCATAATCCTCCTTCATATGCACCTAATGACAGAGTTTCAAACTACACGAAGAAAAAAGTGACAGAATTAAAGGGAAGCACTGACAAATCCACAAGTATAGTCAGATATTTTCACACTCCCCTCTCAGTAATTGACAGACTAAGTAAACTGAAAAATCAGAAACAATATAAAAGACTTGAATAACATTATCAACCAATTTAATCTAATTGACATTTATGGAATACTACACCCAGCACCTAGAAAAAATACACATTCTATTAAGTGCAGATGTAACATTCACCAAGATAGGTTATGTACCGGGCAAAAAAAGAAGTCTTAATAAATGTAATAGGATTGAAACCACGCAAAGTACACTCTCTGACCATAACAAATTAAATTAAAAATTAATTAACAAAAGCTATGGTGACAATATCAAAACATTCAGAAATTAAGCATTATATTCCTAAATAATCCATGGTTCCAAAAAGAAAACATAGAATAATTAGGAAATATTTTCAACTGAATGATAATGAAAGCACAACAGGTCCTAATATGTGTGATACTGCTAACACAGTGCTTAAAGGGAAATGCACAGCTTTATATTAGAAGAGGAGAAGACCTGAGCTTCAACTTTAGCTATAAAAAGAAGACTAAATTAACTACAAAAAGTAAAAGGAAGAAAATAACAAATATAAAAGCAAAAATCAAGAAAAAAGAATATAAACAAACATTAGAATCAACAAAGCCAAAAGTTGATTCTTTGAAAAGATTAATAAAATTGATAAACCCATACCTAGAGTGACCAAGAATACAAGAGGAAAAAACAATTATTAGTCTCAGGAATGAAAGACACTGCAGATACTAAATATATAATAAGGGTAATATTATTTAAAACTTTATGCTGAAAAACTAGACAACTCAGATGAAATGCAAAAATTCCTTTGGGAGAAAAACACAAATTGCCAAAACAGATACAAGAAGTTAGAGAATCTGAATATCCCAATATCTGTTTTGAATTTCTAAATAAAAGCTTTCCCTCAAAGAAAATTCCAGGCCAATATGGATTCTCTGGTGAATTCTACTAGAATATAAAGAGGAAACAACACTAATCCTACACAGATTTCTTTCTTTCTTTTTCTTTTTTTTTTTTTTTTTTGGCAAACAGAGGAAGGAGAAGGAACACTTTCCAACTCATTTTATGAGGTTAGGATAAGCTTGATACCAAAACTGGATAAGGACATTACAAAAAAATTTTGTAAGACCATATGTCTCATGAACATAGACACAAAAATCTCTAACATAATATCATCAGTTTAAATCTAGCAATGTATAAAATAGAAAATATCTTATAACCAAGTGAAGTTTTTCACAGGAAGGTGAGATTAGTTCAACATTAGAAAATCAATTAATACAGTCAGGGACTGCATAACGATGTTTCGGTCAATGATGGACCGCATATACAACAGTGGTCCCATAAGATTAGTACCATACAGTCTAGGTGTGTAGTAGGCTATAGGTTTGTGTAAGTACACTCTATGATGTTCACACAATGACGAAATCGCCTAACAATGCATTTCTCAGAAGGCATCCCCATCATTAAGCGACATGTGACTGTACAGTTAACCACATAAACATAATAAAAAGGGAAAATTATATGATCATCTCAATAGGTGCAGAAAAAGCATTTGAAAAAAATTCAACACCCGTTCATGATAAAAAAATGTAATACATCAAGAATAGACTCTAAAAGAGGTATTTGTACAAAACCTACAGCTAAAATTATACTTGATGGTAAAAGACTGAATGCTTTCTTCTTAAGATTGAGAACAAGCAAGGATATCCATTCTCACCACCTCTATTCAACATTTTTCTTGAGGTCCTAGCCAATGTAACAATGCAAATAAAGAGAAAACATAAAGATTCGAAAGAAAAAACCAAAACTCTCCCTATTTACATATGATGTAAATGTTTATGTAGAAAATACCAAGGAATCTACAAAACAACGACTAGAACTATTAAGTGGATTCAGCAAGGTCACGAGATCCCAATACAGGTCAAATACAAAAATTAGTTCTTTTTCTAGAGCTTAGCAGTAAATAATTAGAAAATGAAATTTAAAACTATCATATACAATAACATAAAAACATAAGATACTTAGGGGTACATTTAATAAAATATGTGCAAGACCTTCTCACTAAAAACCACAAATCATTAGTGAGAAAACATTAAAGAACACCTGAACTAATAGAGAGGTGTATATACCACATCCATAAATTGGAAAACTCAGTATTGTTAAAATGTTATTGTCTCCCAAATTGATCTGCAGATTCAATGCAACCCCAATCACAATCCCAGCAGGCTTTTTCAAAGTTTGTTTTGTTTCTAGAAACTGGCAAGTTCATTCCAAAATGTATACAAAAATACATAATATCTAGAAAAACCAATCTTGGAAAAGAAGAACAAGATTGGAGAATTTACACTACTTGATTTCAAGACATACTATATGTTTGCAGTAATCAAGCTACTGTAGTATTGGCATAAGTTGATCAAAAGAAAAGCATAGAGGGGCCGGCCTGGTGGTAGAGCAGTTAAGTTCGCATGTTCCGCTTCGGCGGCCCAGGGTTTGTAGGTTCAGATCCTGGGCGTGGACCTGCTCACTGCTCGTCCAGCCATGCTGAGGTGGTGTCCCACATAGAAGAACTAGAAGGACCGACAACTAGGATATACAATCATATACCAGGGCTTTGGGGAGAAAGGAGAAAAAGAGGAAGATTGGCAACAGATCTTAGCTCAGGGCCAATCTTCTTCAAAAAAAAAAAAAAGCATAGAAATTCCAGCAATAAACCCACACTTATATAATCAATTGCATTGTGACAAAGACATTGAAACTATTCAATGAGGGAAATAAAATTTTTCTTCTCAACAAACGGTACTGGAACAAGTAGGTATCTCTATGAAAAAAATTAAACTTCTATTTCACACAAAAGTTAATTAAACTTTAGATCTTAAACCTAAAAGCAAAAGCTAAAACATTAATACATCTAGGAAAAATACAAGAGGATTTCTTTGCCAACTTGAGTTAGGCAAACACTTCTAAGGATAGAAAGAACTAACCAAAAAAAAATAATAAACTGAATTTCATTCAAATTAAAAACTTCTGATCATCAGAGGCACCATTAAGAAAATTAATAAACAAGCCACAGATGAGGAGAAAATATCTGCAAAATATATATCAGACAAAGGACTTGTTTCCAAAATATATAAATAAATCCTACAAATCACTAATAATAAAATAACCTAATTTGAAAACATTGGCAAAAGATAGAATAGATACTTCACAAAGGAAAATATACAAATGGCCAATGAGCATGGAAAGTGTTTAGCATCATTAATCATCAGGGAATTTAAAATTAAACCCAAAATGCAATACCACTACACACATACTATGATAGATTAAATTAAAAACAACGACAATACCAAGAGTCGGTGGGAATGTGGAACAACCACAACTCTCACACACTGCTAGTGGGAGGGTAAAATGTTATAACCCTTGAAAAACAGTTGTGTATGCTCCCTTCAAGTGCTTCAGGGTAACCACCAGTCTGAGATGACTCTTTTTAAAAATTCTGGTAAAATATACCTAACAAAATAGTTATTTTAACCATTTGTAAATATACAGTTCAGTGGCATTAAATACATTCACAGTATTGTGTAACTATCACCACTATCTCTGCTCAAAACTTTTTCATCATACTCAACATAAACTCTGTACCCAACAAATACTAACTCCCCATTACCCCTTCCCCCCAACCCCTAGTAACCTCTATTCAACTTGCTGTCTCTATGGATATGCCTATTCTAGGTACCTCATATAAATGGAATCATACAATACTTGTCCTTCTCTGTCTGGCTTATTTCACTGAACATAATGTTTTCAAGGTCCATCCATGTTATAGCACATATCAAACTTTCATTCCTTTTTATGGCTGAAAAATATTTCATTGTATGCATACATCACATTTTGTTTATCCATTCATCTGTTGAGGGACACTTTGTTTCTACCTTTCAGCTGTTTTGAATAATGCTGCTATAAACATTGGTATATAAATATCTGTTCAAGTCTCTGCCTTCAATTCTTTTGGATATAAACATAGGAGTGGAATTGCTGGGTCATATGGTAAGTCTAGGCTTAGAGGAACCACCAAACTGTTTTTCACAGCAGCTGCACACTTTTACATTCCCACCACAATGCACAAGGGTCCCAATTTCTTCATATCCTTGCCAACACTTGTCACTTTCCATTTTATTGATTATAGCATCCTAGTAGGTGTGAAGTGGAGACCACTTGTTATGTTAATTTCTTGGCTTGGGGTTTCCTGAACCTCACAGGTAGTCCATACTCAAAACCCAAACTTGTGTGAGGGCTGGTCCGTGTTAACAAATCCTCAGGGGATAACACTATTTCCATACTGAGCCTATGCCTATCCCAACAAGCTTTCTATCATCTCACCGTCCAAGTGAGCAGATTTTTCTCAGCCACCATTTCACTGAGATAGAGAGACCTCCAAGGGTCCCAGATATATGGAGAGTTTGATTCCATATCCCTATCATCAACAGACCTTGTACCTACATCACCATTAAAACCCCAACTACCTCCTACTTCCCCCTTTTCTAGGGCTCCAACAAAATCAGCTCACAGGTTTTCTTCTAGGGTTCCACCTGTCCACAACCTCAACCCAGCAAACCCTGCTCCACATGCCCCTTCATTTGTGGCTCATGAGGATTCTCCTCAGTTTGCTGACATTTCAGCTGTGCTTTTAAAATATATTTATTTTATTTTACTGTATTTTTTATTGGGAAGATTCTCAAGTTACGTAACCCATCAATTGTCAACTTATTCTCCAAAAAATCATTTTCAATCTTTTGGCTTTATTTTTGGAAACCAATCATACTATGTGATTGGAAGATAAGAAACTGAGGTATGACTCTACTTGTTCACCTTTTAAAAGTATGTTCACTGTTTGATCAAAATATTTACAAATCCTTACAGGAGCAGGTTGGGGAAATTATATCATGATTAAAGTTTGGATGATTGGCATATTGTAATATTTCTCAGAGTGAGTTTGGTAGAAGAATTTCTAAAATAGACTAATTTTAATTATTAAAATAATTGTTTCAAGATCAAGTTAGTAAGTATTATATTAAACTATATTAAACAGCTTTCATAACTTTAAGACATATGTAAGGGACCGGCCCGGTGGCGTAGTGGTTAAGTGTGCGCGCTCCGCTGCTGGCGACCCAGGTTCGGATCCCGGTCTCTCACCCATGCACTGCTTGTCAGGCCATGCTGTGGCAGCATCCCATATAAAGTGGAGGAAGATAGGCACAGATGTTAGCCCAGGGCCAGTCTTCCTCAGCAAAAAGAGGAGGATTGGCATGGATGTTAGCTCAGGGCTGATCTTCCTCACAAAAAAAAAAAAAAAGGCATATGTAATGTACATGCTGAATCTCTAAGAAAGTCTTTCTCAAACTTACCTTCTTGGAGCATCATGTGGGTACTAAATATTCAGAGACACACATCACTTCTGGAAGCCTTAACTTTTGCATTTAACGTTCAAATTTCCAATTTTTAAATCAAGTATAGAAATCAGGCCATTATCATATCTGGATCATGACATATAAATGATTCAGTAGTTCATAGAATTAATGATGGGCTCTGATTCTTGGTAGCTACAATATTAAGATATCTTAAAGAAAGCTAAACTTTTAAATCTTTTTCATTTTTAATATTACCATAATCTGTGATATGTATTTTTATATATCAATAATCATAATAAAATAAAAATTGGGATACATACTTTGGTATGTAATATTATAGGAGTTTGGAAAAGGAATTGGAGAGCTCAATATAGAAGGAAAAACACACATTTAAGGAATAAGTTTTCCATAGCAACAGAGTCATATTTGTTCCATAGTGATTACACCAAAATAATTTATCTGAAAGCCCTGGACACTTTAAATTAATGGAAAAGTTGAGGAGAACATTAAAGTCTCATTACCCTAGATTTATGGATTAGCTTTAATAGCCTAAGTATTCTCCCATCTGCTTAGAAATATATTTTCAGAAGTTTAAAATTAATTTTAATAATTCCAGTTTTGAATGAAGTTTTTCACAGAATTAAAAGAATTTACAATACTTCTGTGGAAAAATCCCTAAAGTTTCATATGATTGAAATCTGCTCAGAAATA
This sequence comes from Ceratotherium simum simum, assembly GCF_057802395.1. NCBI lineage: Eukaryota > Metazoa > Chordata > Mammalia > Perissodactyla > Rhinocerotidae > Ceratotherium > Ceratotherium simum. Next base: position 60,892,670 of record NC_141911.1, read on the forward strand.
TAAAAGCAAAGAGACTGTAAAAATAGATGTAAATATCAAAGAAATGGAAATGACTTCATACACAGTTCATTGTCTATTAAAGGACTGATTTTCCAGTTTTTACATTATGGTCATTGCTATATTCTTCTCTTGATTTTTTTCTACTAACTCGTCATATCCCTGTTAGTTAACAACTGTATCAAAATGTAGACAAAACTGAAAATTTTAAAAGTCACAAGATATTTAAGTTGCTAAATCCTCAGGGGGAATATATTGAAACCACTTAATTTACAAATAAGGAGGCTAATGGCAGGTGATGTAAGACACTTATTCAAGGTTACAGTGACTTAGTGATTTCATCCCCTATTTGAGAATTTCAATCACATGACCCAGAGTAACTGTTTATTAATTTCAATTATCATACTGTTAAAGATTTTTCAGTGATAGGTAAATAGGTGGACAGACAGATAGATAGATGAATAGACAGACAGATGATAGATAGATAGATAGATAGATAGATAGATAGATAGATAGATAGATAGACCACTAATCCCCTCAAAATATTTCATTGATGTATGTGTGCACATATGTGTGTGTATATACTACTGACACTCCAAAATTTCAAATCTAAGACTATATGAATATCAGACACTGTGCTATATGACCAACTAGTTATTCTCCCTAAAGCAAATTGTTCTCTCTCTTTTTCTCCGTCTCCATCCATGTCCATTCTTCTTTCAATCTCTTAGTTTTTGCATTGTTTAAATTTTAGTAAATTTCATTTTCAAAAATGACTAAAACTCAAAATAAAATGACCTTGTGAGAAATCTCATTTCATGGTAATTACAACCAGGCAATGGCAAAGAATCACTGCATTGTTCTACAAGAATTCTATATTTGCAAAACCTATCACTGCCTTTGGTCATATTTCTTTAAGAAGGGAGACAGCACCCACACTAATAGACCAATAATCGTGCTTCAGGTTTTTGTTTTGCTTTTGTTTTAGATCTTAAAATGGTGATAACTGTACTTCTCTCTCAGGGCCATCAGGAGAATTGAATGAGATAATGAAACCAGAGTGGCTAGCTCAGAGCCTGCGGCACAGGAGGTGGTCAAAATAAATATTGCTTTACTTTGTTCTCTGCTTTGTAATTGTATAATTATTTCAATTCCATGAAAATAGAAAAAAATCTATTTGGTTAAAATGTAATACAAAGTATAAAAATAGATGGAAAATTATTTGACCCAATTCAAATTACTTTCTCCAAGCTATTCAGGGATTCAAAGTGAATTGATGAAACATAAACACAAAGGAAAAAGAAACAAAAAAATGTCGCACCCGACTTGAGCTTCCTTGGAAGAAATTAGACAGGTTATGCTAAGGCTCCAGGTTTGTCACTCAAAGCTCAGGTTACTTGTCTATCTTTTCTAGTACTAGAAAGTAATCTGAGGGACAATTAGACATTCAGAGACCCAGATGGCGGCAGTTTTCAGTAGCTCTATTTTTAACCAAGCATTCAACATACACACATTACTGAGCGCTTGCTATGTCCTAGCCCCTGGGATGGCTGTTAGTGCACATAAAAGTTAATAAGAAGCTGTCCTTGTCCTCAGAAAACTGCAAATCTATTGCTGCAGTTAAGCTCAGTGTGGTAAATGAAATGTGAGGGAAATGAATAGGGTCGGAGCACAGTGCAGTGAGACCACAGCCTGCTTGGAGGTAGAGGAGAAATTATGTCTGAGCTTAGTCTTTCAGAGTAGGAATTAGCCAATTCAAGGGTTGGCAGAAAGGAGAACAGTCTACTTAGAGACATGCAGACAAGAGATCAGGTGCGGTGAAATGGATGGGAAAGTGTGACTAGTGCAAGCCAATGGGACATATGGGAACTTCAGGCTATTATTTTGGAGACGTGTTGATTGTCCTTACTTTTAATGACACTTCCTTCTAATGGGAGTGAGAGGTGTTCAAAGAAGAAGCTTGCCACATGCAAATTTAAAAAAAAATTGATTAACTACAGATTTCAATATAGATTATTAAATAAAAAAAGTGAAGTGACTGATGAGGTGGTCAGAACAGGCTTCATAAGGGCAGAAAGGATAAAATAATAGACATGCATGAAGCCGCTGAAATATGAAAGATGTAGAAGTGTTAGAGCAACAGGAAGAGGCGTTTAGGTAAAGAAAGCAAAGTTGGAGGACTGACACTACCCAACTTCAAGACTTACTATAAAGCCATTATTATCAAGACAGTATGATATTGGCAAAAGAATAAACAAATAGATCAATGGAACAGAACAGAGAGCCCAGAAACAGACCTACATAAATATAGTCAACTGATCTTTGACAAAGGACCAAAGGCAACACAGTGGAGAAAAGACAGTCTTTTCAGCAAATGATGCTGCAAAAACTGGACATCCACATGCAAAAAATATGAATCTAGACATACACCTCACACCCTCCACAAAAACTAACTCAAATGATTCATAGACCTAAATGTAAAATGCAAAACTTTCAAACTCCTAGAACATAGGAGAAAACCTAGGTGACAGGTATGGGGATGACACTTTAAGTATAACACTAAAGGCACAATCCATGAAAAAATAATTGATAAGCTGGACTTCATTACAATTAAAATCTTCTTCTCTGCAAAAGACAATGTCAAGCGAATGAGAAGACAAGCCACAGACTGGGAGAAAATATTTGCAAAGGACACATCTGATAAAGGACTGTTATCCAAAATTCACAAAGAATTCTTAAAATTCTTAAAACTCAATAATAAGAAAATGAATAATCGGATTAAAAAATAGGCAAAAAGTCTTAACAGACACCTCACCAAAGAAGATACACAGATGGCAAGTAAGCATACAAAAAGGTGCTCAACGTCATACGTCATTAGACAATTGTGAATTAAAACAAGATACCACTACACATCTACTAGAATGGCCAAAATCCAAAACACTGACACCACCAAATGCTGGAGAGGATGTGGAGCAGCAGGAACTCTCATACATTGCTGGTGGGAATGCAAAATGGTCCAGCCATTTTGGAAGACAGTCTGGCAGTGTCTTACAAAACGAAATATACTCTTACCATACAATCCAGCAATCTCGCTACTTAGTATTTACCCAAATGAGTTGAAATCTATGTCCACACAAAAAGCTGAACATGGAAGTTTATAGCAGCTTTATTGGTAACTGCAAAAACTTGGAAGCAACCAAGATGTCCTTCAGTAGATGAATGAATACACTGTGGTACATCCAGACAATGGAATATTTTACTCAGTGCTAAAAAGAAATGAGCTATCCATCCATGAAAAGACATGGAGGAAGCTTAAATACATATTACTAAGTGAAAGAAGCCAGTCTGAAAGGGTTACCTATATACTGTATGATTCCAACTATACGACATTCTAAAAAAGGCAAAACTATGGTGACAGTAAAAAGATCAGTGGCTGCCAGGGGTTAGGCGGAGGCAGAACACAGAATTTTTAGGGTAGTGAAAACACTCTGTATGATACTATAATGGTGGATACATGCATTATACATTTGTCCAAATCCATAGATTGTACAACATCAAGAGTGAACTCCAATGTAAACTACGGACTCTGGGTGATAATGATGTCAATATAAGCTCATCAGTTGTAACAAGTATACTCTGGTGGAAAACGTTGATAATAGGGGAGGCTATGCATGCATCGGGGCAGGGGATACATGGGAAATTTCTATATCTTCCTCTTAATTTTGCTGTGAATCTAAAACTGCTCTAAAAAATAAAGTTTATTAATTTAAAAAAAGAATGAAAATAAAAGTATAGACACACACACACCCCAACAGTCCTATTTCCAGGTGTCAAGACATTGGTTACTCAGCTTTCTCAAACTCCCTAGCTCATGTAATTCTTATTTCATGAACGGTTAGTTTGGATTACTGATCACTTTGAAATATGTGAGATATTTTACCACTATTAATTTAATTACCAAATGATAAGTACCTCAAATTACTTGAAGATAGATAAAAGACTAGACAGAAACAGTATTTTTATATTTCTACTTAGGGCAGTCTGCTTATTCTTGGAAAAAAGTTAATCTCTTTAAATTAAATGAAAAAAATAGTAGGTGTCATTGATACAGTTCTATATGACAGGTAACATAATCTCATCCAGAACTGTGTGATCCTGAGAGGAACCTAGCTATTTTTCAGTGTGACTCTGTATATTCCAGGTTCCCTTCCCATATGTATCAGTTCAATTCCTAGAAATGTAAGGGACCTAATAATCAAAACTACTATCCAATTATAAAATATGAGTATGTTTCCTAGGTTTGTAGTCCTGAAAATATATATGTGAATCCAGGCTTCCCAAATTCAATCATATTTTCAATATTCTATGTAGGAACTGATACTTAAATAACTTTATGATAGATTAATTTGTTAGAAGAGAATAATATACCATACATTGAGCTAACTAAACGTATGATTAGATTATAAACTTTTTTCTTAGAATACCTAGAATAAACACAAAAGGAGAAGATCATATTAAAATTAAAACCTTAGCTAAATTCAAAATTAAACACATCCCTGCTATGTTGTCTTCTTGGCCTGAAGAAAAATTAATTCTATATGAAATACACCTCAAAAGCACTACTATCACCTGCAAATCTGTTCTCCCTCATCTACTTTATTTTTTTTTTATTTTATTTATTTATTTATTTATTTTTTCCCCCAAAGCCCCAGTAGATAGTTGTATGTGATAGTTGCACATTCTTCTAGTTGCTGTATGTGGGACGCGGCCTCAGCATGGCCGGAGAAGCGGTATGTCGGTGTGCGCCCGGGATCCAAACCCGGGCCGCCAGCAGCAGAGCGAGAGCGCTCAACCGCTAAGCCACCGGGCCGGCCCTCCCTCATCTACTTTATGTGCACCTGGGTACATACAGGTACCCTTCCTACAAACAGGAAGAAAGAATAACTTGAAAACCCGTAAATCAACATATTTATCACTCTGTTGTAAAAAGTATCATTACTTTCAATATGACCTCTGTGCCTTGATTTAAAATATTATGATCTGCCAATTTGGATCTTCCTGTTCCAAACTATAACAAGGACCGAGATTCAGGAGGAGAAAGGGCCACAGAGAGGCGGGCCTGGCATTTCCCCTGCAGTGTCTCCTGATCCATTAGAGGTGATGAAAGGCTGAGCAGTGCTTTTGGCAGCCTCTTGGGGCCATAGTGGATAATGCGAGAAGTCAGAGTAGTGGGCTTCTTGGAAGGAGAGAGGAAGCAGGAGTTGAGAGTGGACAATGATCTTTTTATTGACCTTGGTGGTGGTTATACAGGTGTTCACTTTGCATAACTCCTTGAGCTGCATGTTAGTATTTTGTGCACTTCTCTGTCCGTGTGTTGTACTTCAAAGTAAACAAGTAAAAATGATATCATAATAAATGTTGACTCATGCTCATGCCCTTAAATTCACTTCACCAAACACATCTAGCATCTTCTCCACGCCAGCCACTGCGCTAAGTGCTAGCATTACAACTTTAAATAAGACAGACATGTCCTCGCCTTCATCAAGCTTACAATCTAGGAAAAACACAGCATTACCAAATGCCATAGTATGAAAATTCAAGAGTTTTAGCACTTACCTTGAAAGCCACTAACTAACTTAATAAAGGAAGATGATGTCAGTTCTGACTAGTAAGCGGAAACTCAGTTTATAAACTTACAATTTAGTTTTCTATGGTCGTGCTTTGGCTGTGATTTTTAAACGTATTAACTAGACTATACACTTGAGGACAGAGGCCACGTTTTATTCTTCTTTGAATCCTCTGTTCCCTGCACAAGGCCTAGCTAAGAGAACAGATTGGATGAAGAAATAACTCAAGATATATAGGATGTCTTCTTAACATACCTGGTTGTCTGTTTGACTTAAACATTAGCTAGTTCAAGGCAGACACTTAATTCTTAAATTTTATGGAAAAACAGTACATGTCATGCATAAATTTAGTGCTTAATAATTCTTTCTTGATTATTAAAGATCTACTGTTCAGCATTCAATTTTTAATCTTAGACTGATTCACAGCAATCAAATAATAACTGAACTGTAGCACTTCAAGGATTTGTAATTTAGCCCAAATTTCCCATTTCATAGATGAGGTACATGAAGCCCTGATAAGTTTAACAACTTGCCTAAACTCATAAACAAACGCATAATACTTTTTTTTTTTTTTTTTTTTTTTTTTTTAAAGATTTTTATTTATTTATTTTTCCCCCCAAAGCCCCAGTAGATAGTTGTGTGTCATAGTTGCACATCCTTCTAGTTGCTGTATGTGGGACGCGGCCTCAGCATGGCCGGACAAGCAGCGCGTCCGTGCGCGCCCGGGATCCGAACCCGGGTCGCCAGCAGTGGAGCGCGCTCACTTAACCACCAAGCCACGGGGCCGGCCCCAAACGCATAATACTTAACTGCCAATTCTCTTCTTGCTCAAAGAAGAAAATTTAGTCGGAGGTCACTTTGTCCCCATATCTGCGCTGCTTGGTGGCTAAGTCAAAAAAGAAAAATAATTCATGTTCAGTGTAAGAAAAGCCATGTGATTCTGCTTTAAATGGAAGGAAAAAGGAGGTGGGAAATATACAATATTAATATGAAAAAAATAAAGATCTAAAGTGTGTGTATTTAATACCAACAAGCGGTTTCAATAGAGTCAATGCTACTTTCTGGGGATAGGCAATGGCAAATTTTTTAAAAAATTGTCTGTTGTTATAACACTTGGAAAATATCTACCTTCAATCAAGTAACTTACAGGCTACCTAACCCATAGATTACCCAAGATCACACTTGTTGTTATCGTTGTTGTTTTAAAGGGAGCATCATCAGCTTAAGGAGACCCAGCCAAAGAATTGAGTCTCTCCCTTGAACTTGCTTGTATCCAGAAGGAAAAGTCAAATAGACAACCAAATACATTAAATTAGACTCCTGGAGTACGTGACCTCTTTCTAAAAGAAAAAACGCATTACATTTACAAGCAGAGAAAGGTTTAAGCTTAGGAGGTTTTTTCACAGCACAGGGCTGAGAACTGACAGTGAAGGCCTCCGGAGACATCTCACCAATTAATCTCTCTGGTATCCAGAGGTTTATTGTCTCCACTGGGGCCTATTCATAGGTAGAAAATAATCCTGAAGGTAGATTCATTTCCAAGTTGTTATGCTAAACAATAAAACTCGTCATGACCCAATGTCATTTATCCTTACTAAGAAACTACTTCACAGATCTGAGATGATGGGTGAATGACATTTAAGAGATTTAGAAATTATGGCAATTTAATGAACCGTGGGTTTCATTATGGGTATATGAAAGAAAAGTGTTTGATTATTAAAAGATATCTAAAATTACAGATTCTACAATTCTTGGGCACTTGATCTTTTCATACAAATTCAGTTAATCAAAACTGAATAATGAGTTATTTAAAATGGAAAATTCTTGCACCAAAGAGATAATCTTCCAAGGGTTCAAATGTTTTCTAGAGTTAAAGGTTCATTCAGAATGAGATGAAAGTTTCATGAAGACAAATTGGATTATAAATTCAGAGAAAAGTCTTGTTTTGCCAAAACATTTTGTAGTCTAGAAATTAAAAAGAAAATAAGCATATAGAATATTTCTACAATCAAAAAGTTACAACAGAGTTTCTATCTAATTTCTTGTGCACTGTCTTAGCCCCCAAATTTTCTCAATAGTCACGTTATTTCACATTATTCTTCTATACATGACTATTTTGGGTGTTTTATATTTAGAAAAATATGTTAGCTTCTTATTTTACAAAGATAATATCCAGAGGGAGTTAAAAAAAGCTGAAAATTTCATAATCAAAATCCTTACTCTCTGATATAACTGAAACAATGTTTGAGTTATATTCTGGCCCAAATAATATTTCTGGAGAAAAAATAAATATAAGTAAGAGCCTTGAACATCATCTGCAACAGAAAAGACTCTAAAAAGGACTCTCTGAGAGGTTTGCTACATTAAAGAGAACCTAAACTCCACCCATTTTGGAGGGGGAAACTCTCAAAAGAACAGGGTTATTGCCTGGAAATGGCAATAGTGAGCAAGGATAATGATCCCACTCCTGGCCTCTAGGGCATTGAGAGGAGACGTCGGCCCCATCAAGGGGCCAAGGTAAAGTAAGGAAGTAGAGATAACATTTGAAGATATGGTTGAGGATATAGGAGAGGCTTTTGATCATAGAAAATGAATTCCCTAAGATACAGTGGAGGGATTTTGAAGGGAAAGACGAGGTGGAGGGGATAAATAAGAGAGAAACAAATATAGAGAAGAGACGATAGCATCGTGTAGGTGATGGTTCTGCGGACTTGAGGAGGGCAGTGATTAAAGCTGGACTCTGTCTGCTGAGAATAATTATAGGAAGTATGGTAAAATTAGGCTACTCAGGCTCTCTCCAAATTAGCCTGCTCATGCTCACTTCCCTTTAATTTTTCCATCCACTTCAATCTAGCTTCCTTCTCCACATTCCACCGAAACTACTTTTGCTAAGTTCACCAATGACTTCCACATTGCCAAACCCAGTGGACTTGACTTTCATGCAGTCTGACCCTCAGTAGCCTTAAGTAGGTTTGACCACGCTCACTTTCCCTTCCCTGCTGTCCTAGCAACACACACCAGTGCGTGTCCTCTTACTTCATTGGCTGCTCTTTCTCAGTCTCCTGTATTGTCTTCCCTTCTCTCTGTAATAGGAGATTTCCTTTTCTTTCTCTATTCTTTTCCTATGTAATACCAACCAATTTCATGACTTTAAACACTATCACGTCATGATGATCCCCAAATTTATATCTCTAGCCTGGGCTTTTCCTCTGAGTTTGAGTTACATTTATCCAACAGCTTACTTCACGTCTCTACCTGGATGTCCAATAAGCATTTCAAAATTAACGTGACTCTCAAATTCCTTCCACTTCCTTCCTCCCTCCACCATCACAGTGTCACCAGAATAAAATAATTGAAAGGATAAACTACTAAGCGTAAACGGTATACTGTGTTTCTTTTTTATTTTAATGTGATCAATTTAGTCATCTTTATTTTAGTTATTCTTTTCTCTTCATAAACCAAATAAGGCTCCAATCTCACAATAATATTGATTAGTGACTTACTTGGTAAACTAGAGCCACAACAAGCTTGAGTCATCTGGCTTGACTTTGTCCTGTTTTTTCCCCTTCTTTTTCTTCTTTTGTTTGGGAGCATCTCATATTTTTCTGGAGAATTCTCTTTTAGTAGCAGCAATTTAGAGTGGTGATTAAGCTTGTGGACTTCAGAGACAGAATGTCTGGATACTAAATGTAGCTTTACCATTTGTCAACAACACGACTTGCCTCTGTTTCTCCATCTATGAAATGAGGATGATGACAAGTTCATCTACATTAACAGGGCTGTTGTGAAGATGAGTTAATGCACATAACGCTCAGAAATGGTGTCTGGCACATAGTTAAGTGTTCACAGTGTTATTTATTACTCTTCCTCTCCTGCACCTCTGACTCCCATTTGCCAACGAAAGAAGAGGCCTAGGCTATCACCCATATTAGTTGTTTTCAAATAAACATTATTTTCATGATTAACGTTAATTTCATCTCACTCATATCTACAATTCCTTGAAGTTACTAAAATCACGTGGCATAGAGGAGACAGACTATTTTGAGGAACAACAAATTTACTAAATAAAATCATTTAACTCACCATTTATAAGTCAAACTAATCTTGTTTTAGAATAGTGAGAAAAGCAGGTAACTTGTTATGCATTTTCAGACCTCACTGTGAGTAGGAGAATTCTTTTAGGAGTTATTTATTCAAACAACACAAGTTAGGTCTAATTAAGAAAAAACAGAAAGTTACAAAATTGAGTTGCATCATACTTGCAGTTACAACATCCATGTATTCTAATTTAAAAAAAATTTTTTTTTCTAAGAGTAGTGATTTTATTTTTTTTTATTTTTTTTTAATTTTTTGTTTATTGCAGTAACATTGGTTTATAACATTGTAAAATTTCAGGTGTACATCATTATAGTATAAAAAAATTTTTTTAAATGTTGTCTTTGCAAAAATTAAATCACTCAAAATTTTCTCAAAAATGGATTGATTAATCTCAAGTCTAATTTCTAAAAATTGAAAAAAAACTATTTGAATAATGTGAAGTCAGTCGCCTCACTTCATTTATTTTGCTTTCATGTGTAAAGCCAAAAGCCCTCAGGTTTCAACATTGTATTCTTGTTAGAATCATGAAATTTAAAGCATTCATATTAAACTGAGCTAAAAACAGAAATCACAGGATAGCCTTGAAAACATCAACTTATCTTTTACCAAGTAAGGTCCAAGGAACGTATTAAGCCACACTAGGCTCAGGTACCATTTTAAAATAGTTTTGGCACAACAACTGGAAAAATTGAGAGCTCAGAACTGACCGCGTCACACACAGTGCCAGTAAGCTTTTATTTTGCCTAAATTCACAGATGATAATCAGATGGATTATTTTAATAAGAATTCCATAAAAGAAAACCAAAATAGGTTCTTTTAAGGTCTTGTGAAATTTTATTAGCTTTTAAATGTTATGTAAGTGGATTCTCTGGATTATCCAACTATCAATTGTTCAACTATGAAATACAAGTAATTAGAGTAGGATACCCCTCAGTCCTGTTGGCTTTCCCTCTTTTAAATGCATATAAAATAAAGTCAGCGCTCTCATCAGACACATGGGGAATACCCACAGCAACGACAGTCTTCGTGCAGGTTCTACTGAGTTTACACTTGTGATGAAGACCATTTTTTCTTATGAAGGGAATAATTAATTAGGAGAGAAGTTTGGAAAATGCTTAAAAGGAATATGTAGTGTGGATACTACCACTATTGTGACTAAATTCTAAGTAACCGCTAATAGCCAAACACACTGGAAGAATTAGTAGTCATCAATAAATTTAATAATTTTATTGTCAAAGATAATTTACTTGTCATGAGAACATTCTGCATTCATCAAAATAATTAATGCTTAAAATAAATTAAAAGACACATGAAATTCATTAGGTATATTCTAATTTTACACACTTAAATGGTCATAGTAAGTATTCTCATAAGTGCTGGGACAAGTCTTCATCTATCACCCTCTGGAGTCAAGAAAAAAAAAATCTTCTAAGTTAAAAGAGTAGATTTAACAAACATCCAATTTCACTGTCTCAAAACCTTTCTATAACTGCATATTTTAAAGACAAAAATTCACAAGAAAAACAAGAGAGGCGACAACCATAATAAACTTCTGGAACCTGGAAAATAGATGGAACGAGAATGCCTAATCCAAAATCAGCAGTAGTGAAATCTAAGAATTTAGGTTATTTTACACAGAAGAATCCTCAAAAGTTTCAGGAATTGTAACAACAGGTTTTTCTGGAATTTGTAGTGGAGAGAGGAAGTTAAAATAAGGAGGATTTTGTAAAAGATGTGTGATAAGTTAGGGTTTCCCTGGATATACTCTCCTCTTCATAGTCTGATGACTGCCCCTCCTCAATCCTGGCTGAAGACTGGAGAATTTTTTCCTGGAAAAATGGAGGATTGACTGACTCATATTGACTGAATACATATTAAACGTTGAAGGCTGAGACACACAACCCATTTTCCCCACTCAACTACCAGAGCACTGATCTTTGCACTCCAAAGAGGATTTGGTAAGAAAACTCTCTAGAAATCCACACAGTCTGATGAAAAACCCAAAAGTACTGGGACACTGGGGTTTTCCAGCAAAAATCCTATTCAGATCATTTTAGGGAAGCTCAAGTCAATAATTTCCACTTAACATTGTCAGAGTTTCCAATTAACATTTTAGTCTGCCAGTCTTAATCATGAGGATAAAACCAAAGACACCAGAAATTTGAGTCAAGTCTATAACATGGTTTCAAACAGATGAAGTAACTTTGAAGAAACTGACACTATAGAGGAAAAAACTTCAAAATCTATCATTAATATCCTCAGGGAGGTAAGAAAATATATTACTTCCATGAAATAAGAAAAGGATGTAGTAGCACTACAAAAAGGAATATTCAGAGACTAACAAAGAAGTCTTCAAAATAAATATAGATATCCAGAATTGGAAAACTCAATACAAAAGTTAAAAAGTGAAGTTGAGAAATTTCCATGAAAGAGAACAAAATGACAAAGAAATGGAAAGCAAGGAAAAATAGATAAAATTAGAAATCAGCCCAAGAGAGCTAACGTCTAGATAATAGGGGCTAAAAACAATCACATACACAAAACAGAGAAAATGGAATTGTAGACACCATTAATAAAATAATTTAAGAAAATTTCCTAAAACTGGAGGACAAATTTCTAGAGTGAAGTTTCACAAAACCTACATTCAAGGGATGAAAATAAATCTTCCTCAAGGCATATCGTTGTGATATTAGAGAACACTGAGAACAAGCGTGATAAAAGGTTACTTTACAAATAATAGAGAATCAGATAGTCTGAGAGTACTCAGCAATCATACGGGAATTAAGACGGTAATCGAGACAATCCCATCAAATTCAGAAGGAAATACTTCCGACTTTACCCAAACCATAAATCAAAGATAAGTATAATCTAAAGACTTTTATAAATGCCTGAGTTCTCAAAACTGTTCTCTCCCACATATCTTTTTTTCCAGAAAAATAACAATATTTTGCTAATTAACGTGATGATGTAATCTATAATATTTTTTCCTATTTTTTCAGCTGTATATTCTCTGATAACATTTTTAAATGATAATGATTTTGTAGTATTTTCAATAGAGGGAATTAAAAGAGTTCACCTTTCCTCTAGAACGATCAAAATTTTTTTCGTTACTGACAGATTAGAAAAGTTTCTTTCAGCTTCACAGCTCACTATCCCCAATGTAATTTTTTAGGACTTTTGTCAAATTTGGAAAATATCAAGTTTTTAGCATATATTAGCTGTAAGATTTTGGGGCAATTCAAGTTTTCTTGGCAGAGACTACACTAAGGTACTCCTTGAAGTTACAACACCCAACCACATTGCCAGGGGCGTGGAAGCAGCCCAGACAGGTGCTGGACTCTGAAACTTAAGCGTCAATAACATCACAATAAACCCACTTATGGGTGAGTGGACAATTTTCAATTCAGATTTGAGAACCAGTAGAAACCTCAGTAGAAGACATTACTGTGGTGGTAAAGGCAGCTAGCTACCTACAGAGAAACACTCCCATGAGTGGCCATTTGAAGACTTTCAGAATCACTTCCAGTCTCAACAACTAAGCCTCAGTAACAACTCAGAGTCTGCAGTTGAGGATAAGTCTCTGCACCATAATACCTTCCAGATGAATCCTAAGTCCTCAGCTACAAAACCCCGAGCAAGTCTTTTGAAGTTTCTAGGCCTTCATTTTCCCATTTATCACAAGAAACAGTTGGACTGGAAAAATCACATAAGATTCTAGGTAAGATAGACATGTGGTCTTTTAACTTGTATACTAGGTTGAGCCAAACAAAAATGATAATATTTAACCATTTTGACCTACAAAAAATGGCAATTTCATATGATTCATATGACGGATGTCCTCCAACAAAAAAGGAAATAAATCAAGAAAGAGAAAGAAATGGAATATAGAAAACAAGAGATTCAGCATAAGAGAGAAGCAAAAGATTCTAGAAGTTGAATTCAAGGGGGATGCCATGATGATCACTGTTCACAGAACAGTGGAAAACTAGCCCAATTAGAGCAGAAGGACTGAAGAGACATACATGTTGAGGACAGTTATCAAAATGTCCTTTTCCATTGTATCGTCTTTCTAATCTGAAGGAATATTGGAGCACGTTTTTCTCCAAAACAAGGGAATATATGGGAAATGAGAAAGAATGAAATCGAGAGAGAGAAAGAGAGAGAGAGAGAGAGAGGGAGAGAGAGAGATCAAGTACACTTGGAACCCAGTTTAGGAGAAAGGCAAAGGGAAGTCCAAAGCTCATCAGAAGCCTCAGGATGACTCCGTGTAGAAAGCCTAGAGAGAAAGCAGCCAAGATGGAAGTAAAATAGAAGCAAACCAGAGAGATGTTTCAAAAAAATATGTCTAAAATTATAAATTTACTTGTGTGATTAACACTGTAAAAAATTATCTAGAGAGACTATTAGAAATCATGGGAAAAAAGAGCAATAAATACAAAAAATAATGAAATGAAAAACAATTACTGAGTTCAGTTAAAACTAAAGGTAAGAAAGGAAGCAAACTACTATATCTTAAACTGTGAATAATAGTTACACAGACATCATGATTAAACAGTAAATATTGATTTAACGAAAATTGTAATTTAATTATATTAAAAAGTAGAAGAGGCAAGGAAGAGGAGATGGTGTATGGAAGCCCTAAAACATCATCTAAAATAACAGAAGGTAAATCAGTAATGTTTAAAATTGATTTTTCAAAGGGTACAACACATGTCTTTTATTTGGAAACATGAAGATGTGTAAATACTAGAAGAAACAGCTTTAAAAAACATCAAAAGTGGTTGCTTCTTGAGAGGGGAATTGGAGAGGGAGAGCGGAGACAACTGTAGAACGGCACTACTGTATTTTGTTAGACACGGCTGACTAGAATTATTGAACTGGAAGATTAGAAGAAATTACGCATAACACAGCAGAGAGACAAAGGGAAAATAATATGAAAAAGAGTTGAGACAAAGAGGATAAAATATCAAGTTTTAAAAAATATCTGATTGGAGTTTCAGAAGAGAGGCAGAAGAGAACTGGACTGAAGCAATATGTACAGGGAGAATTTCTCAAGATGTTGCATTTCTAGAGAAGTATAGCGTACCACAGATCCAGGATGCACAACTTATCCCAAGCAAGGTAATTATAAATAGATTAACACCTAGACATTTAAAAAAAAAAGATTATGCTAAAAAGAGCCTAATGAAAATGAGAAACTACCAGCAAAGGAAAAAATTACTGACATCTGACTTCTTAATAAAAACTAGAGAAGTCAGAAGACACTGGAAACAACTATAATAACTGTAAATCTATAATTATAATAACTGTAAATATATATATATATTTCTAGCAATAAAATTATAAATTAGGATGAATATATTTTCAGACAATAAAAACGAGAAAGTTGGTCATTAAGAAACACTCATGGGTGGGGGCTGGCCCGGTAGCGCAAGCAGTTAAGCATGCGCGCTCTGCTGCGGTGGCCCAGGGTTCGCTGGCTCGGATCCCGGGTGCACACGGATGCACCGCTTGTTAAGCCATGCTGTGGCGGCATCCCATGTAAGGCAGAGGAAGATGGGCATGAATGTTGCCCTGGGGCCAGTCTTCCTCAGCAAAAAAGAGGAGGATTGGCGTCAGATGTTAGCTCAGGGCTGGTCTTCCTCACAAATAAAAAAAAAAAAAGAAAAGAAACACTCATGGGTTGGGTTTGGCCCAGTGGCGCAGCAGTTAAGTGCACGCGCTCTGCTTCAGCTGCCCAGGGTTCACAGGTTCGGATTCCAGGCATGAACCGACGCACCGTTTGTCAAGCCATGCTGTGGTGGTGTCCCATATAAAGCAGAGGAAGATGGGCACGGATGTTAGCTCAGGGCCAATCTTCCTCAGCAGAAAGGGGAAAATTGGCATTGGATGTTAGCTCAGGGCTAATCTTCCTCACACACACAAAAAAAGAAATGCTATACTTCAGAAAGAACGAAACTGATTCCAGATGGAAACTCTGAGAAACAAGAAGAAATTTTCATTATTAAAAAATGTGGTAAGTGGGGCCAGCTCGGTGATGTAGTGGTTAAGTCCAAGCGCTCTGCTTTGGCAGCCCAGGGTCCGGGGGTTCGGATCCCAGGCGCAGACATACTCACTGCTTAGCAAGCCCTGCTGTGGCGGCGTCCACATATAAAGTAGAGGAAGATGGGCATGGATGTTAGCCCAGGGCGAATATTCCTCAGCAAAAAGAGGAGGATTGGCAATGGATGTTAGCTCAGGGCTCGTCTTCCTCACACACACATACAAAAATGTGATAAATATATGGGTGAAACTAGAAAAACACTATAATATCTTTTGGTATAAAAAAGAAAGACTAGAAATATAGGACAATAGGAAATAAAAATTATTAGTGAATAATTATTTTAAAAACTGTAAACTTTTGGGCCAGCCCCACGGCGTAGTTGTTAAGTGCGCTCGCTCTGCTGCTGGCGGCCCAGGTTCGGATCTCAGGCGCGCACCGATACATTGCTTGTCAGGCCATGCTGTGGCAGCGTCCCACATAAAGTGGAGGAAGATCGGCATGGATGTTAGCTCAGGGCCGGTCTTCCTCAGCAAAAAGAGGAGGATTAACATGGATGTTAGCTCAGGGTTGATCTTCCTCACACACACACACAAAAAACTTGTAAAATTTATTGGTGAAAAATTAAAGCTTTCCATTGTATACTATGCAGAAAGAGGGCAAATATATTAACTTCAAGTTATGATAAGTAAAGTATGGATAATAAAATTTGTAGGGCAACTAGCAAAAGAATAAAATTGTATATCACTTCCAGACTAATAAGTAGAGAAAAATATTGGTAGAGGGAAATAATAAATCAATCCAAATGAATACAAGAAAAAAAGAGAGAAAAGGAAACAGAAAACAGTACACATAGAAAGCACAAAATAAGATAATATTAATAAATTCAAGGGCCAGCCTGGTGACATAGCAGTCAAGTTCATGCGCTCCGCTTCCGCCGCCTGGGGTTCACTGGTTCGAATCCTGTGTGTGGACCTACACGCCACTCATCAAGCCACGCTGAGGCGGTGTCCCACATAGAAGAACTAGAAGGACGTACAACTAGGACATACAACTATGCACTGGGGCTTTGGGGAGAAAAAAAGGAGAAAATAATAAATAAATTCAAATATATCAGTAATTAAAACAAATCTAAATGGCCTGACTCAGTTAAAAGACAAGATTTTTAAACTTGAAAAAAAAAATTCAGCCAAATGCTGTTCAAAAAAAGCATACTGAAAACACGGTATACAGAAAGTTTAAAAGTAAGAAAAATAGAAAAGATAAGTCAAGCAAATAATAACCAAATAAATCTGCTTTAGCTATATAAATGTCAACAAATTAGACTTTAATGCTAAAACCCTTGCTAGGAATGAAAGTAGGTCACTACACAATACAAAATATATGTGCAAGTAATAATATAGCACCAAAATATATAAACAAAAAATTATGAAACTAAAAGGAGCAATAATCATAGTGGAGATTTCAACACACCTTTCTCAGCAATTAATACATCAAGAAGATTTTTAAAAAGCGAGTATATTAATTCTAATTACAGTTAACAATCTTGATTTATATATCAAATACTGCATACAACAATTGCAGAATATATGTTCTTTTCAAGTCCACATGGAATAATTTAAAATTGACCACGTGCTGTGCCTTATGTTCACATAAAACCTTTTATGTGAATGTTCATATCATTATTCATAATAGCTTAAAACCGAAAACAATCCAGATGTGCATTTACAGGTGAAAGGAAAAACAATTTGTGGTATACCCATATAACAGAATACTACTCAACAATAAAAAAATGGAACAAACTACTGATACGTGCAATAAAGATATAAAAATGAAAAGTATTATGCTACTGAAGAAGGCCATTTACAAAAGTCTGCATATTGTATGATTACATTTACATGAAATTTTTAGAAGGGGAAAAACTATGGAGTCAGAAAACAGATCAGTGGTTGCCTGAGGCTGGGGGTAAGACTGACTGCAAATATACAGAAGGCAACTTTTAGGATGAAAAAGCCAGTCTGAAAAGTCTACATACTGTATGATTCCAACTACATGACATTTTGCAAAAGGCAAAGGTATGGTGACAGTAACAAGATCATTGGTTGCCAGGGGTCAGGAGGATGGAGGAAAGATGAATGGGTGAAGTGTAGGGCATTTTACGATGGTGAAACTATTCTGCATGAAATTGTTCTGGTGGATACGTGACATTATGCATTTTTCAAAACCCATAGAACTGTACAACACAAAGATTGAATATTAATGTAAACTATAGATTTCGGTTAATAATAACACACCAATATTGGTTCATGAATTGTAACAAATGTACCACACTAATGCAAGATGTTAATAATAAGGGAAACTGTGTGCGGGGTGGAGTGGGGGCATTGGGGGTTGGGTATATGGAACTCATGTACTACCTGCTCAATTTTTCAGGAAATCTGAAACTCTACTGAAAAAATAAATGCTTTAAATATTCTCAGGTTTTTAGCTTTCAAATAATAACTAAAAAATAAGAGAGAATTTCAGATCTATAAGGCATATTTCTCCTCCTGGGCCCAAAGAACAAACATACATAATTCCTTCCTACAATCACCAAATCTATCTTCCTTTGCTTCATAGCCAATACCCTTAAAAGAATTCATTATATTCAGTGTGTCCATTTCTCCCTTTCTACGTGTTCTAACATGATTCCACACTTATTATTCTCAAAGAAGGCAAGAAATAGCCTCCCTCTAATGGATACTTTTCAATGATGATCTTATTTCAACTTACACAGCATTTTGAGTTCTTCTCAGTACTGTGAGGGATAACTAAGAGAGTAAAATGCATAAATCTTAAGTATATCCCTACCAATAGCTTTTTTTTTTAAATAATTTTATTTATTTATTTTTTTTTCCCCCAAAGCCCCAGTAGATAGTTCTATGTCATAGCTGCACATCCTTCTAGTTGCTGTATGTGGGACGCAGCCTCAGCATGGCCAGAGAAGCGGTGCATCAGTGTGCGCTGGGGATCCGAACCGGGGCCGCCAGCAGCAGAGCGCACGCACTTAACTGCTAAGCCACGGGGCCGGCCCCCAATAGTTTTTTTATTTTGTATTCACCTATGTGACAACCATACCAATCAAGATTTAGAACATTTCCACCATACCAGAATGTTCCCTCTTGTCCTTTTCCAATCAACCCCTTTTCCCAGAAGTCTGACTTCTGTCATCAGTTTTGTCTGTTCTAGAACTTCAAATAGAGTTATACAGTATGTACTCTTTCATGCCTAGCTTTTTCACTCAACTAATCTTTTCAAAGAATCATTCACGTGTTTGAGTGTATTTGTAGTTTACTCCTTTTCACTACTAAGTAGAGTTCCATTGTCCGAACAAATTACAACTTGTTTACTTATTTTCTTATTGATAAATATTTGGGTTGTTTCCAGTTTTTTTACTA
Source organism: Ceratotherium simum simum (assembly GCF_057802395.1). NCBI lineage: Eukaryota > Metazoa > Chordata > Mammalia > Perissodactyla > Rhinocerotidae > Ceratotherium > Ceratotherium simum. The sequence continues at coordinate 60,911,869 of NC_141911.1, forward strand.
CTATGAACAACACTGCTATAAATATTCTCGTACAAACATCTCTGTGAACATGTGCACTCATTTCTTTGGGCCATATATCTAAGAGTGGACTTCCCAAGTCAAAGGCTGGTGTATGTTTATGAGAAACCGCCAAAAAATTATCCAATATGATTTTACTATTTTACAGACCCACAGCAATGTATGAAATATCCTCACCAACACTTGATTTTGTAAATCTTTTCTTTGTAATTTTAGTCATTCTTGCAGATACCTAGCGTTATCTCACTATGGTTTTAATTTTTATTTCCTTAATGGTGAATGATCTAAGCACCTTTTGTATTTTTATTGACCTTTCAAATATTTTCTGTTGTGAAATGCAGGTTCACCTATATTATGCATTTAATTGGGTTGTTTATCTTTTTATTATTAACTTAAAAATGAATTATTATTCATTACAAATGGGTTTAGTTACTCCATACATGAGAACTTGTTAGATGTAGATATTGTAAATATTTCCTCCAAGTCTGTGGCTTACTTATTTAATTAATGGTGTTATTGATGAAAAGAAATTTTAATTTTGCTAAAATCCAATTTACCATTTAAAAAAAATTTTGGTTAGTACTTTTTGTGCCTTGTCTAAAAAATCCTTGCCTTCCCAGAAGTAATAAATTTTTTCCTTAATGTTTTCTGCTAGTTAGTTAGTATTGATGTTAAGACCTATAGTAAGTCTCAAATTAATTTTCATGTATGGTGTGAAGTAGGCATAAAAGTTTTGGGTTTCTATAGATATTCAGTTGCTCCAGCACCAATTATGATGAAGACTTTTCTTTCCCCTTTAGATTATATTGGCACCCAAGTAAAAAATTAAGTGACTGTATATGTGTAAGCCTACACTGTATTTTGTTCTATTGATCTCTTTGTTTATCCTTACACCAATACCACACTGTCTTAATTACTGTAACTTTACAATAAGTCTTTGAATCTGGTTGTGTAAACTCGTCAATTTTTTTTTCTTTATTCCTGGTAGTACTCATTGACTTGAAGTCTACTTTATCTAATACAAATATAGCTAAATTAATTTTATATGATCGGTTTTCCAACGCTTTAACTTCGAACTTCTCTGCATCTTTATTTTTAAAGGCTGAATGTCAGACTGGATTGTAAACAAGACCTAACTACAACTGTTTAATTGGGTCTTATTATCAAATCCAACCTGATGTTTTCAGTGGAATTATTATTCTATCAACATTTATGTAATTATTGATATTGTTGAATTTGTGTCTTTCATCTTACTGATTGATTTCTGTTTGTCCCATCTCTTTTTCCTTTGCTCCACATTTCATGGCTTCTTATGTATTATTTGACTATTTCTTAGTATTTCATTTTATCCATTTTATTGGCCGTTTTTTTTTCTTTTGCTGAGGAACATTTGCCCTGAGCTAATATCAGTGCCAATCTTCCTCTATTTTGTATTTGGGTTGCCGCCACAGCATGGCCACCAATGAGGTGTAGGTCCGTGCCCAGGAACCAAACCCGGGCCACTGAAGCAAAGCCTGCCAAACTTAACCACCAGGCCATGGGGCCAGCCCCCTATTGGCCTTTTAATTGCATATTACTTTTTAGTGTATACTTAGAGATTACAATATTCATCCTTAATTTACCACAGTGTACCTTGAATTATTAGTATATAACTTCACAAAAAATGTAAGAACCTTACATACGTCCCCTTTCTTCTCACCATGCTACTGTCATATATTTTTTGTTGTTGTTAGTGCTGTCGAGTTGATTCCGACTCCTAGCAACTCTGTGTACAACAGAGCAGAACCCTGCTCGGTCTTTTTGCGCCATCCTCCCCCCTTCCGGCGCTCTATCAGACAGTGCTCCACTCCTATTCATAGGGTTTTCATGGTCAATCTTTTTCAGAAGTGGGCGGCCAGGTCCTTCTTCCCAGTCTGTCTAGTCTGGAAGCTCTGCTTAAGGCTGTCCACCATGGGTGACTCTGCTGCTATTTGATATACAGGTGGCATAGCTTTCAGCATCACAGCAACATGCAGCTGTCACAGTATGACGATCGACAGACAGGTGGTGTAATTCCCTGACAGGAAATAAATCCAGGCCTCAGCAGCGAGAGTGCCGAATCCTAACCACTAGACCGCCAGAGCTGGCCGTTATATATTTTACTTCTTCATATTTCAAATTCAGAATGCATTGTTATCGTATTTGCTTTAAACAGCCAATGATCTTTTAAAGAAAATTTTAAAAATACTTTTTATATTTATTCACATATTTACCCTTTCCTGTGCTCTTCATTTTCTTCCTGAAGATCCAACCTTTCATCTGGGCTTATTTGTCTTCATCCTGAAAGAACTTCTTTAGTCTCTTCCTTGTGCATGTCTGCTAGGGAAGGATAATCTTATATGCTGTTCGTCTGAAAACATTTGCATTTCACCTTAATTATAGTAGATACTTTCATTCGGTAAAAAATTGTGTGTCGACTTCCTTTTAGCATTTAAAAGATGCTATCCTGCTGTCTCTGGCTTCCATATATTTAGTCCGTCATCCATTATTCTCATCTAAGCCTGTTTTTAAGGCTTTTCTCTTTATGTTTAGTTTTGAATAGTTTGGCTATATGTACCTAGGCAAGGTTTTCTTTGTATTTATCCTGACTAGTGTTTACTAAGCTTCTTAGTTCTGTGGTTTGAGGTTTTAATCAATTTTGAAAACGTCTTGACAATTCTCTCTTCATATTGTTTTTTCTCTACCCCATTTTCCTTCTTCTTTCCTGGGACATCAATTACACAAATACTAGGCCATCTGATATTTTCTTTCATAATTGCTTTTCTGTCCAGTAATTTTTAAATTATCTTTTTCCATGTGCTTCAGTTTTGATTATTTCTATTGACCTGTTACTAATAAATTCTTCTGTTTAATTCAGTTTAGTGTTAATTCAATCCAATAAATTCTGTATGTCAAATGTTGTTTTTTTTAATTAATAAACTTTATTTTCCAGGGCAGTTTTAAGTTCATAGCAAAATTGAGCTTGCTCTGTAAAATTCTCAAAGGGGAAAATGGGGGGGCTCTTAAGAAAGAGAGGGCTCTTAAGGCTCCCTCAGATTCCAATCCAACATGTCAGCCCAGCTTGGCTGTGTTCCCCCATCCTCACAGTTTTCCTTTGCCTATGACAAGCTTACCATTACATCTGCCTATGATCCCCAGCAAACCCCTGAGATGCAAGTGGCCACCGACTTCTGAAAAGCTGGGAAAGGTTTGTCTATGTTTGAAATTTGTTTAGACTTATCTGATTCTACAACCATTTGATGACTTAAAATACAAATACTAGGGGCCGGCCTGGGTGCGCAAGCAGTTAAGTGCGTGTGCTCCACTATGGCGGCCTGGGGGTCGCCGGTTCGGATCCCGGGCGCACACCGACACACTGCTTGGCAAGCCATGCTGTGGCGGCGTCCCATATAAGGTGGAGGAAGATGGGCACGGATGTTAGCCCAGGGCCAGTCTTCCTCAGCAGAAAGAGGAGGATTGGCAGATGTTAGCTCAGGGCCGATCTTGCTCACAAAAGAAAAAATATATACTATGTTTTAGTTTATCCATTGATTTCTCATAGCTATAGTGGAATCAATAGTTTTTTTTGACCTTCTACAGCCTAACCAGAAGTGTAAAATAGTGTGTGATACACTTGGCTACTCACTCTTCTTTTTCCTTGGTGTCCAGGATGTCATAATATTCAAATTTCCCTTTGCCTTTATTTCTTCCTTTTCCCTAATGCTGGTATTCCTCAGGGCTCTTTCCTCTGCCCCATTCTTTTCTCATTATATTTTCTCTGTCAGGATAATCTTATTCACTCTCTTCCACATGTTAGTGATACCAAAATCCATTCTTTGTCTAAGCTGAGGAAACACATAATAGCTTTAAGCCTTTTTGAAACACAGAATAGCTGTTTTTTTTTTTTAATTTTTTGTTTATTGCAGTAACATTGGTTTATAACATTGTAAAAATTTCAGGTGTACATCATTGTACTTCTATTTCTGCATGGACTACATCATGTTCACCACCAAAATACTAATTACAACCCATCACCACACACATGTACCGAATTATCCCTTTCACCCTCCTCCCTCCCCCCTTCCCCTCTGGTAACCACCAATCCAATCTCTGTCCCTATGTGTTTGTTTATTGTTGTTATTATCTACTACTTAATGAAGGAAATCATACGGTATTTGGCCTTCTCCCTCTGACTTATTTCACTTTGCATTATACCCTCAATGTCCATCCATGTTGTCACAAATGGCTGGATTTAAATCGTTTGTTATGGCTGAGTAGTATTCCATTGTGTATATATACCACACCTTCTTTATCCATTCGTCCCTTGATGGGCACTTAGGTTGCTTCCAAGTCTTGGCTATTGTGAATAAGGCTGCAATGAACACAGGGGTGCATGTACCTTTGCAAATTGGTGTTTTCAAGTTCTTTGGATAAATACCCAACAGTGGAATAGCTGGATCATATGGTAGTTCTATCCTTGATTTTTTGAGGAATCTCCATACTGTTTTCCATAGTGGCTGCACCAGTTTGCACTCCCACCAGCAGTGTATGAGAGTTCCCTTCTCTCCACATCCTCTCCAACACATGTTGTTTCCTGTCTTGTTAATTATAGCCATTCTGACGGACGTGAGGTGATATCTCATTGTAGTTTTGATTTGCATTTCCCTGATAGTTAGTAATTTTGAACATCTTTTCATGTGTCTGTTGGCCATCTGTATATCTTCTTTGGAGAAATGTCTGTTCAGGTCTTTTGCCCATTTTTTAATTGGGTTGGTAGTTTTTTTGTTGTTGAGATGCATGAGTTCTTTATATATTTTGGAGATTAAGCCCTTATCAGATGTGTGGTTTGCAAATATCTTCTCCCAATTGTTAGGTTGTCTTTTCGTTTTGTTGATGGTTTCCTTTGCTGTGCAGAAGGTTTTTAGTTTGATGTAGTCCCATTTGTTTATTTTTTCTATTGTTTCTCTTGCCCGGTCAGATGTGGTGTTTGAAAAGATGTTGCTAAGACCAATGTCGAAGAGCATACTGCCTATGTTTTCTTCTAGAACTTTCACAGTTTCAGGTCTTACATTCAAGTCTTTAATCCATTTGGAGTTAATTTTTGTGTATGGTGTAAGGTAAGGATCTACTTTCATTTTTTTGCATATGGCTATCCAGTTTTCCCAACACCATTTGTTGAAGAGACTTTCTTTTCCCCATTGTATGTTCTTGGCTCCCTTGTCAAAGATTAGCTGTCCATAGATGTGTGGGTTTATTTCTGGGCTTTCGATTCTATTCCATTGATCTGTGTGTCTGTTTTTGTGCCAGTACCATGCTGTTTTGGTTACTATAGCTTTGTAGTATATTTTGAAATCAGGGAGTGTGATACCTCCAGCTTTGTTCTTTTTTCTCAGGATTCCTTTAGCTATTCGGGGTCTTTTGTTGTTCCATATGAATTTTAGGATTCTTCTATTTCTGTGAAAAATGTTGTTGGAACTTTGATAGGGATTGCATTGAATCTATAGATGGCTTTAGGAAGTATGGACATCTTAACTATGTTAATTCTTCCAATCCAAGAGCACGGAATATCTTTCCATTTCTTTGTGTGTTCTTCAATTTCTTTCAGAAATGTTTTATAGTTTTCGGTGTACAGATCTTTCACCTCTTTGGTTAAGTTTATTCCTAGGTATTTTATTCTTTTTGTTGCAATTGTAAATGGGATGGTATTCTTAATTTCTCTTTCTGCTACTTCGTTGTTAGTGTACAGAAATGCAACTGATTTTTGTATGTTGATTTTGTATCCTGCAACTTTACCATATTCGTTTATTACTTCTAAAAGTTTTCTGGTGGATTCTTTAGGGTTTTCTATATATAAAATCATGTCATCTGCAAATAGTGACAGTTTCACTTCTTCCTTTCCAATTTGGATCCCTTTTATTTCTTTCTCTTGCCTGATTGCTCTGGCTAGGATTTCCAATACTATGTTAAATAGGAGTGGTGACAGTGGGCATCCTTGTCTGGTTCCTGTTCTTAGAGGGATAGCTTTCAGTTTTTCACCATTGAGGATGATATTAGCTGTGGGTTTCTCATATATGGTCTTTATTATGTTGAGGTACTTTCCTTCTATACCCATTTTATTCAGAGTTTTTATCATAAATGGATGCTGGATCTTGTCAAATGCTTTCTCTGCATCTATTGAGACGATCATGTGATTTTTGTTCTTCATTTTATTAATGTGGTGTATTACGTTGATTGATTTGCGAATGTTAAACCATCCCTGCATACCTGGAATAAATCCCACTTGATCATGGTGTATAATCTTTTTAACGTATTGTTGTATGCGATTTGCTAGTATTTTGTTGAGGATTTTCGCATTGATGTTCATCAGTGATATTGGCCTGTAATTTTCTTTTTTTGTGTTGTCCTTGTCTGGTTTTGGTATCAGGGTAATGTCAGCTTCGTAGAATGAGTTAGGGAGCTTCCCCCCCTCCTCAATTGTTTGGAAGAGTTTGAGAAGGATAGGTATTAAGTCTTCTTTGAATGTTTGGTAGAATTCACCAGGGAAGCCGTCTGGTCCTGGACTTTTATTTTTGGGGAGGTTTTTGATTACTGTTTCGATCTCCTTACTGGTGATTGGTCTATTCAAATTCTCTACTTCTTCTTGATCCAGTTTTGGAAGGTTGTATGATTCTAAGAATTTATCCATTTCTTCTAGATTGTCGAATTGGTTGGCATATAGTTTTTCATAGTATTCTCTTATAATCTTTTGTATTTCTGAGGTGTCTGTTGTAACCTCTCCTCTTTCATTTCTGATTTTACTTATTTGTGCCTTCTCTCTTTTTCTTGGTGAGTCTAGCTAAAGGTTTGTCTGTTTTGTTGATCTTTTCAAAGAACCAGCTCTTGGTTTTATTAATTTTTCTATTGTTTTTTGGTCTCTATTTCATTTATTTCTGCTCTGATTTTTATTATTTCCCTTCTTCTACTGATTTTGGGCTTTGTTTGTTCTTCTTTTTCTAGTTCCTTTAGGTGCATTGTTAGATTGTTTATTTGAGATTTTTCTTGTTTGTTGAGATAGGCCTGTATCGCTATAAACTTCCCTCTTAGAACCGCTTTTGCTGTATCCCATAAATTCTGGCATGTCGTATTTTCATTTTCATTTGTCTCCAGGTATTTTTTGATTTCTTCTTTGATTTCTTCGTTAACCCAGTCGTTGTTCAGTAGCATTTTGTTTAATCTCCATGTATTTGTGGCTTTTCTGATTTTCTTCCTATAGTTGATCTCTAGTTTCATACCGTTGTGGTCAGAAAAGATGCTTGGTATTATTTCAATCTTCTTAAATTTATGGAGACTTGTTTTGTGGCCTAATATGTGATCAATCCTGGAGAATGTTCCATGTGCATTTGAAAAGAACATGTATTCTTCGGTTTTTGGATGGAATGCTCTGTATATATCTACTAGGTCCATCTGTTCTAAGGTGTCGTTTAAGGCCAATGTTTCCTTATTGATCTTCTGTTTGGATGATCTATCCTTTGGTGTAAGTGGAGTGTTAAAGTCCCCTACTATTATTGTGTTACTGTGTATTTCTCTTTTTATGTCTGTTAATAATTGCTTTATGTATTTAGGTGCACCTACATTGGGTGCGTAGATATTTACAAGTGTTATATCCTCTTGTTGGATTGTTCCCTTGATCATTATGTAATGCCCTTCTTTGTCTCTTTTTACAGTTTTTGTTTTAAAGTCTATTTTGTCTGATATGAGTACTGCTACCCCAGCTTTCTTTTCATTGCCATTTGCGTGGAGTATCTTTTTCCATCCCTTCACTTTCAGTTTGTGAGTGTCTTTAGGTCTGAAGTGTGTCTCTTGTATGCAGCATATATATGGGTCTTGTTTTTTTATCCAGTCAGCCACCCTATGCCTTTTAATTGGGGCATTTAGTCCATTGACGTTTAAAGTAGCTATTGATAAGTATGTACTTACTGCCATTTTTATCTTTTTTTTTTTTTTTCCTCAGTGTTTTAGTAGTCCTTCTCTGTTCCTTACTTCTTCTATACAGAATTGATGGTCACTTTAGTTTGACCTCTGTCTGAAAGCTGTACTCTTTAACTACCCTCCTCCCCCCTTTTATGTTTTTGAGATCATTTCTAGCCTGCTTTTTCTGCATTTGTGTCCATTGCGTTCTAATCGTGGAAATAGATAATTTTTCCTATTTGTGGTCTTCTCTTTTCCCCTTAAATCAGTCCCTTTAACATTTCTTGTAACACTGGTTTCTTGGTGACAAACTCCTTTAATTTTTGCTTATCTGGGAAAATTTTGACCTCTCCTTCCATTTTGAACGATAACCTTGCTGGGTAGGAGATTCTTGGCTGTAAGTTTTTCCTTTTAGCACTTTAAATATATCGTGCCATTCTCTTCTAGCCTGTAAGGTTTCTGCTGAGAAGTCAGCTGATAGCCTTATGGGGTTTCCTTTGTATGTAACTTGACATTCTCTTGCGGCTTTTAGGATTCTCTCTTTATCTTTAATTCTGGACATTTTGATTATGATGTGTCTTGGTGTGGGCCTCTTTGGGTTTATCTTGTTTGGGGCTCTCTGTGCCTCCTGTACCTGGATGTCTGTTTCCTTCCTTAGGTTAGGGAAGTTTTCATCTATTAGTTCTTGAAATAGATTCTCTGCCCCCTTGTCTCACTCTTCTCCTTCCGGGACACCTATAACACGGATGTTAGTGTGCTTGATGTTGTCCCAGAGGTCCCTTAGACTGTCCTCACTCTTTTTAATTCTTTTCTCTTTTACCTGTTCACCTTGGGTAATTTCTTCTAGTCTTTCTTCCAGCTCACTGATCCGTTCTTCTGTATCCTCTACTCTGCTTTTGAGTCCCTCTAATGAGTTTTTCATTTCCAGTATTGTATTCTTCATTTCTGATTGGTTCTTTTTTATATCTTCCATTTCTTTATTGACATTCTCACTGAGTTCATCTATTCTTCTCCCCAGATCAGTGAGCATCCTTAACACTCTTAGTTTGAACTCTCTGTCAGGTAGGTTGCTCATTTCTGTTTCACTTAGTTCCTTTTCTGGGGTTTTGTCCTGTTCCCTTACTTGGAATGTATACTTTTGCCTCCTCATTTTGCCTCTTTCCCTGTGCTTGTGTCTACGTATTAGGTAGGTCAGCTACGTCTCCTGCTCTTGGATAGGTGACCTTATGTAAGTGATGCCTTAGGAGGCTTCCAGTGTGCTTCCCTCAGTTCTCAATGTTCCAGGGGTGGCCCCTATGTGGGCTACGTGTGTCCTTCTATTGTGGCCTGTTAGCTCTCCCTATAGGCGCCCAGGGAGGCTGAGTTATGCTCCTGGCCAGCTGTTGTAATGCTCAGCTGCTTGTAGTTGTTGTGGGCCCTTCAGTCTCTTTATCAGGTGTGGGGAGCCCCAGCACAGTTGGCTGTAAGTTCTAATACCACACTTGTGTTGCAGTATTTCTTTTAAGTGAGTAGGCCCCCAGTGTGGCAGGTTGTTGGGCTCAGGGCCTTAGAATTGCTGTAAACCTCTAGCCTATTAGGTCTCTTGTCAGCTCTCTGAGGATTGCAGCTGGGTGGGGCTGGCCTCAGGCACAGGAGCACCCAATTGTTTCAGGCTTTGGAAGGTGGGGCAAACCTCCTATGTGGGTCTTTGAGAAGCACAAGTCTTCTGCAGCTGACAAGCCCTGTTGCCCACAGGTCCACACACACAGTCAACACAGTCCTGCCCCGTGTGAGCGCCCCGACCTCCCCAAGCGGACCCAGTCTCTCCACGGCGGGAGCCCCACACACTCCGCCACCACCCCACACTCTCCACCCGCTCCTTGTGCACACCCTGCCCCGCTCAAGTCAGCTCAGTTGCCAGGCTGCAGAGAATCCAGTCACCAATCTATGCAGGCCCACACGTTGCCTGAGGGTTTGTTGTTGGGTGGGGCCAGTCTCTAGGGTGGGCTGCCTGCCCTGGCTGAGCTGGATTAAATCGGTGCTCTAGCGGGTGGAGCAGACCCTGGGCTAGCAGGTCTCAGGGAAAACTCCAATGGCGTCTGTGTCAGCACGCTCACACCAGGCCACAACAATGGCCGCCGCCATTGTCCCAGTCCCTGGAGAGGTCTCACCCCTCACTGAGATGCACTCAGGGCCTATTAGGTGAGTCTCTTGTCACCGATGCACTGTGCACCTTTCTTTCTGGTGATTTTAGGATGCTTTCTGGAACGGGTGAGTTTGTGCGCGGGCCCTTTAAGAGCCAGTTTTAGTTTCTTTGTGAACCGGGTTTTCTGGGGGTGCTCCCCAGTGTTTTAGTAGCAGCAAAGTCAGATATTATGCCGCTGGTCTCGATTGTGCTGGGTCCACAAAATGCCCACAGCGGGGGCGCTCCCCGGCTCAGGGCCCCGCGCCTCCAGGGAGGCTGCGTACCTGTGAGCTGCTCCCGGCGGCCGTGAAGCTGGCGGCTTGTGAAGGCGGCGTTTTTCCTCTCCAGAAGGGAGTTTCTGCCTCTTCCACCTCAGTTAGGATTGTCCGTTGTTGCAGGAGTTCCTCCTATCCAGTTTTCAGTTCTGTCTCAGGGGTAATTTTTCCACGAGTAGTTGTAAATTGGCTGTGTCCACGGGAGGAGGTGAGTTCCGAGTCTGCCTACGCCGCCATCTTGACTCCGCCCTTCCAGAATAGCTTTTGAGATTAGTGATTTTAAAGAACAAATGACTCTAATTTCTAAAGAACAAAAGAGTAATATTTTAGGGCGGGGTGTTTATTTAAGAAGGAAAAAAATCCGTAGTAATTGACAACCGTATGTTTAAAAATTTCATCATAATTTGTAAGTTCCATAATTTGCAGTCTAAAAAAGAACTTTTACAAATTTCATACAGATTCTTTCATCATCAGATGACTTACAAATATAATTTGGCTTCAAGGGGGGAATCATAGTTTTATAAATGAAAAAGTGAAGTCTTATGCCAGTTAAGGCAGCCTCGGGAATAGCTTTCATAAATCACATTAAAAAACTTTAATTCATCCATCAAACTATATATATGATGGCAACACAGATTTATTATTGTGTTATACTCAAACTCACCAACTTTTTAGGAAAAAACAAATATTATGAATACAAAATAGTACTTTTTTTTTAGAGCATTAACCTATTTCTTATTAGGCTTGCCATTATGTTTAGACGCTTGAACTTTTACTATCTGACTGTCATTTGTGGAGCTCAAATCAAACTCTGTAATAAGGCTTCCCATCCACCAGATAATTCTGTCTCTCTTAGAGATCAGAATAATCACACATTGAAAATGTTAAAAATTGGGCATAAATGAATTATTAAAAACAAAACATCTGCCCACCTCAACTTTTTTTAAGAGTTATATTTCATAAGTTTGCCAGTGACAATATCAAGGCAAGGTTGCTCATAATCTCACACTCAAAGCCATTCAAATAAGAATAAAATCCATTAAAACTGTGGCCCTGTTATGTAAACACAGCTTCGATACAAGTTTCTTTACAAATAGATTCAGAAGTTCTAGACTACTACTCCATAGTAGTTTTGCTTCCCAACTACGATACAAAATTAGACTCAAATCTTGAAATGGCTAAAATTTAACTAATCCTCGTGTTGAATCCTAGAATCCCTGAGTCTGAACTTTTTAAGCCAAGAACACATTTATAATCTGAAATTTTCAGAATAACAAATGTACATCTTAAATTTGCTTTAAAATACCTCAACACAGATAGTGTGATATTATGTATATGTTATTTAACTTAAGTTATACCCTAGATTCAATCAATTCTCTTAATTGAAAATTCACATTCCAGGGATAGTCACCTAGCATTATACCAGAAAGGTCACACTTCAGAGACAGCCACTCCAAGGGCTTCAGTTATCTTTATCTCTGATCAATATTAGATTTTTATTAATTAAAATAATGAGTATTAGAAATAGGGTTTTATTAGTGAAATTAATGTTTGTTTGTTACCATGATAAATGTTAAAAATGGTTCTCGGAGCCGGCCTGGCGGTGGAGCGGTTAAGTTTGCACATTCCGCTTTGGGGGCCCAGGGTTTGCAGGTTTGGATCCTGGGCGCAGACCTACTCACCGCTTACCAAGCGATGCTGAGGTGGCAACCCATATAGAAGAGCTACAACTCTACAACTATGATACACATCTATGTACTGGGGCTTTGGGGAAAAAAAAGAGAAAAAGAGGAAGATTGGCAACAGATGTTAGCACAGGGCCAAGCTTCCTCAAAAAAAATAAAAGGGGGTTCTCAATGGTAACATTAGTGTTATTCAAGATATGTGGGTTGCCTAAAGTTTTGGAGACATCCCCACCCTTGCATGAAAGGTCTCACAATCTAGGAAGCCCTATTACCTGCATCTTTGGGCACAGAGCTTGAGGCTTAGGGCTTAATTGCTCTGGCATCCAGACACTAGAGAGGAGAATTCTGTTTTCCTGATGCCAGATATAAAATTAACCAAATCCTGCCTTCAGAATATTGTTGCAATTGTTTCAAGTAAATGTTTTATGTAAGATGGTCTTCAAGGCACCTAAAAGACTGCGAAGTGGAATGTTATCAAACTTTCAGAAGAGGTTGTACATATAGTTTTGTTCACACTTGGCAATCTCTGTTTGTTTAATCATTTAGTTTGAGATTTGCATTCATTATAATTTAGTAATGAGGTTGTGGGAAAAGAGCTAAATTATACCTCACCAAAAACTTTTTGGCAGCTACCAGTGTGTTCTAAAGGGACCTTAATAATCGAACTGTTTAAGTCTGTTTGTTTCAATATCTGTCTGTAAGCTCAGAGGCCCATCCAGAGTTCCTGCAGTGGAAGCTTTCCTAAGACTCATTTCTTAAGTTTCTGTGAGAAGCTACAAATTAGTGTATGGAGATACACTAGGAATGGGTGTATGGAGAGGCTCTAGCAACTAAGTATCTCTTATGAAGGTGTAAAAGCTTTCAACAGCTAAGACAGTGGGAACACACTGAGCAGGAGTTTAGGGGACTCCATAACCTTAATTTTGCACACAAACCATGACTGGAGACATCATAGATATAGGAGAGACCAGTAACAGGAGGAAAGGAAAGCAGCAGATCTTTGCATTACAGGCTGTTAGGAATCCATGAATGTCCTAAGGTAAAGACAGAAATCTGTACAGAAACACTTTTCCTTACACAATAGATTATTAATGCCTTAAAAATAATTTGATAACTCATTAAAAGAAACCACACATTGATTCCTTCAGAAGCAGGCAGATTTTTCCTCAAATCATTCAGCTTTCAGAAATCCACATTACGGGCTTAATCTGTTTTCAGAGCATTTACTTATAGAAGGTCATCAACACACAACCTACACCAAGCATTCTGCTCCCTAACACAGTGCCTGAACCTTTTCCTCCAAGCTCCTAGTGTCAGCTGGTCTCCAGACTGCAATTTCTCTCTGGTCCTTTTCCGTCTTAGGTTTTTCTCTGTTCTAGAACAGTGACAGTAAAAGCCTTTTCTACAGTGGCCTTTGAGCAACTGGCTTAAGTTCAGTGGCAGAAACAAGAGATGGAACAGGGGAAAAGAAAAACAGAACTTTTCTTCAAGTACCAGAACCAAGAAAAATTCCAATTATGATATTTCCTTATATATCAAGAGCTTAATATTTAAAGCAATTCCAAAAAGAGATTTTCTATAAGTGCTTTTGGTTGAAAGCAAAATAAATGAATTCTGATTAACTTATGCTAGAAAAAAGTAAGGATTTGGAAAGATCCTTAGTATCTCACTGCACCATAGGTAGAACTCAACAACCAAGCTTCAAGAAGAAAAAGAGCGGGGCCGGCCCGGTGGTGTAGTGGTAGAGTTCGCACACTCTGCTTTGGCAGCCCGGGGTTCATGGGTTCGAATCCTGGGCACAGACCTACACCCCGCTCATCTAGCTATGCTTGGCGGTGACCTAGGCGCAGACCTACATACCACTCATCAAGCCATGCTCTGGCGGCATCCCATATACAGGGTGTAGGAAGATTGGCACAGATGTTAGCTCAGTGACAATCTTCCTCAAGCAAAAAGAGGGGGATTGGCAATAGATGTTAGCTCAGGGCCAATCTTCCTCACCAAAAAAAAAAAGAAGAAGAAGAAGAAGAACAGAAAAAAGAGGAAGCCTTAGTGGAAGGTGTTCATGAGCTCTCCATCAGAGTCACACAGCCATAAATCACTCTGTTTTAACTGCTTTCTGTCTTGGTGTATATCCACTAGAGATTCATGTTTCCAGGATAAAGAATTGTTTGGGCATTTGTTGAGATAATTTGCCCACTCCTATCATGTGAGGGTGGGGGTATGTTTTGTGCTGGGCAGACAAAAACTATAGCTACCACATATTTAAGGAGAGGAAAAGACAACATTCCTATACATGAATAAATTCAAGTATATCTGTGAAATACAAAAAAAAAGTATGAATTTATATTCATACCATCTAGTCAATAAGTAAAAATGTTTGATTAAAGAAAAAGTAGTGCTGTGTTGACATTTTTAGTCCTTGATTATAAGCCTCCTACAACATTTGAAGTTAAGATGGAAAAATATTTGCCACTATGAATTCAGGATAAAACTGATTTGTGTGTGCTTTTGAATCTGAAAGGTTCAAGTCAAATCTTTAAGTTTATTTTTAAATACTGAAAAAGAATCAAAGGAATGGAAAAGTCAATGTAAGTAAGAGTTTTTCATGCATTTTAAGAATAGATATAGAGTTTTACAATGTCTCTTGAGGAAACTGCTATAATGATGAAATGGCAGTTCAAGAAAACAGGTTCAATTCTGCAAATACTTGTTGAGTATTTCTAGACCTTGCAAGGCACTATAAAGATACACAAATAAGTAAAATCTGTCCCTCAAGTTGCTTCAAACATAATGGGAAGTATAAACTAAAATCTCAGATGACCATAGAAAGTTATAAACAAAATAGTACACATTATAAAAAAGAAGGGATAGATTACAAGTAATTAAGAGGGTCCAGACAGGATTTAGGAATGAGAACCTGAAAGGAGGAGTTCAACAAGAAAACAATCAACATTTCTGATTACCTACTTTTTTCTAGAGACCTTACACTCAACATCTCATTTAATCCTCAACATCATCCTTTGGAGTAGATATTTTTGTCCTAAATTCACAGACAAACTGAGGACACAGTGATTAAACTGGCCCAGTGTTACCCAGTTAACAAATAACCTAGTTCTGCCTGACTATACAACTCCTCACTGGTTTTCGGAGATGTGCTTTGAAACATACGATAGTGGAAAGACTGTGCTTTCAAATACAAGTTCAACAAAAGCAAACTTGTCTTTTAATCCTTGGGTTTGCTATACGGAGATTTACAAAGAGGGAGAGAGAATGGTAAAGCAGGTATGTTTTGGTCCTTTATTAAAAGAAACCAAATTGGAAGAACTTCTAGTAAAGATGGTAGAGTCAAAAAGTACCTATCAACTATTAGTTTGACTCAAAGCCCAGTTAAAACAATAGAACAAATTTTTTTTTAAATAAGGGAGGGATTTCTATTCTGGTATTGACAGAATAATACCCCACCAGAAAGCTCTCCCTACAGAAAATAACTGTGTAATCCAGACATACTACAAAAAGCAATTACCTGAAGACATTGTAGAATAAACAGACTCTTGTGCTGGGTAAACATCTGAAGGAGGAGAAGAGAGGAGCTGTATCAAGAAAATTCCCAGTCTCAAGGCTGTTAGCATGAGGCTAAGAGGTGTTGGCATGTCACACACAAGACAGGTGCCAGTGGAAAGATTATTGTCTTGCTGGTCAAGGGAACAAGAAAACTAAAAAGTTAGGTAAATCATGGATGCTGAAGAAAGCAGGAGAATCCTTAAAGGGAAAAAGTCATTTGGAGATTGGATCCCAAATGCTGAATATCCACATCTTTCACTGGCCCCTGAACCACACAAATTCAAAGCAGGTCAGCAAAAGGCGAAAAATATGAACTGACACTGGAGCTTCCACCAAAGAAACAGAGTGCACATGTCAATTCCAGCCACAATAACAGCCCAATAAAAGAAAAGAAACAACATTCATTGGAGAAAAACAACAGAATCCAAAATCCCTACAATTTAATAGTCATAGTGTCTGGAATACAATCTAAAATTGCTTGGCATGCAAAACAAAAACAAAAACAGAAAAACAACTTAAGTGAAAGACATTTCAACACAGAAGATCAAACAAGATCAACCCTGAGATGAAACAGATGTTGAAACTAGCAGACAAGGATTTTTATGACAGCTTTTGTAACTATTCTTAATGAAGTAAAACAAAATATGCTCACAATGAATGAAAAGATAGGAAATCTCAGCAGAGACATAGCAATTAAAAACTAACAAAATGAAAATTTGAGAACTGAAATATCCAATAGCTGAACTAAAAATTTCACAGGATGGACTTAATAGCCCAAATCTAGAAGAAAGAGATAACAGAGGAAAGAGTACATAAACTTGAATATAGATCAATAGTAAAATCAAATATGAAGAACAGAGAGAAAAGACACTGTGAAAACATAACAGAGACTCAGGGACCTGTTAAATATCAAATCATCTAACATATGTCTACCTGGAACCCCAGAAAGATAGCAGAGAATGAAATAGAAAAATTATTTGCTGAAAAATAAGGGCTGAAAATTTCTCAAATTTGATGAAACAAAGAAATTTACAGATACAAGATGCTCAATGAACATCAAACAGAGTAAACACAAGGAAACCCATGCTTACCTTTCTTATAAATGCCCAACATGCATTATTTAATCTTTACAAAATCTTCAAAAGATAGGTAATACTAGTAACTTCATTTTTAGATTAGAAAACTGATACACATACCAAAAAAATGGTTAAAATTCTTATACAAGTTCTTCAAGCTCATAAACAGCCAGTCCATGATTTCAATCCAGCAGTCTGACTTTAGAGGCTCTACTTTTAACACTCTCCTATATAGCCTTGCTCATACACTGATTTGGTGACCCTGAACTCCTGAATAAGAAACTGAAAATATGGAACAGAAAAATATTCAAGCATATAGTAAAAGAAATGGAGACATCATGTCCAAGAAAAAACTGATAATGATTACCACTGATATATGTCTGGTAAAGTTACTAAGTTTCAGGCATAAAAAAAGTAAGTATGAATATCCAAACAGAAAAAGCAAGTCATAAGCAAGTTAGAAATATTAGATTAGCCTCAAGCTGTCAGCCAGTTGGGAACAGAATACATATGAACCTATTTAAAGGAAAAAAAAATACTTCATGGAATCCAGCCAACTAAATACAATTCAAAACGTAAGTACCCAGAAAGGAAAAATCCATAGTAAAAAGGACTGCTCACGAGTTCTGAAATTTTTATATTTCCATTGAAATACAGAGGTAAGTCTAAAAAATGGATATTATGGTCACAAAATTGAAATATAAGGTTATAAACCCTGGTGATGTTAAAATAGTCATATCAAAATTAGTAATAACAAGTACTTAGAAGCAGATGAGAGAGAAAGTGGGAATCAGCATATGTGTGAGTCAGCTATTTATTGCTATGTAACAAATTACCTCAAAACAGCTGCTGAAAACAACAAATTTATTATCTCACACAGTTTCTGTGAGTCACACAGGTCAGCCCTACTTGGTGCGGGAGAGAATAATACAAGGGTGCGAAGGCCAGGAGGCGAGACTCACTGGCGGCCACCTCGGCAGCTGGCTGCACGGTGTTCATTTCCTCATCTTTCATACAAGGGAATTTATTAATATTGTACAAAGCTGAAACATGAAGTTACATTGTAACAACTCTGAATTCTTAATAGTTTTTAAATAGCAAGAAACTATTAAAGAACTTTATTTTCAAATGGCTTTAATTCATTTTGGCAACTAAATTAGACTCTTTTCCGTCATTTGTCAATAATTTACATCAGAATTATTCAATACCGTAACCACTTCTATCAGTAGAGTTTGTATCTTATATGGAATGATGCCATATTTAATCACAGAATTTCTCTATGGAAATTAATCTCATTTTATTTTGGAAATATAATTTAATATCTAATCTCTCATTGTAGCATTAATGTGAGGAATGGTGAATAGAAGAAGTGTTTTATACATTTTTAAAGTCTATTTTACAAACTTTAGGATTAAGACAATTTATAGAATTATGGAGAATGTGCAGAAATAATATGAAAAGCACTGACATGTCAAGGCAGAAATAGAGAAAGGAGGGGCCGGCGCCGTGGTGTAGTGGTTACGTGCACGTGCTCTGCTGCTGGAGGCCTGGGTTCAGACCCCGGGCGCGCACCGACGCACCGCTTGTCAGGCCATGCTGTGGCGGTGTCCCATATAAAGTGGAAGATGAACACAGATGTTAGCCCAGGGCCAGTCTTCCTCAGCAAAAAGAGGAGGATTGGCGTGGATGTTAGCTCAGGGCTGATCTTCCTCACAAAAAAAAAAGAGAAAGGAAAAGTCACTCTTTTGCAATATAGAAAAAAAATTCACTTAGTTTGACTTTTGACCAAAACTTGACCAAACTTGCTATCTAAAAACTATTAAGAATTTGGAGCTGTTAAATAACGCAACCCCATGTTTCTACTTTGGACTATATTAATAAATTCCCTGATGTGAAAAATGAGGAAAAAAACACAGAGTATAAACAGCTGACAAGATGGCCTCCAATGATTTTCTTCCTCTTTATTTCTACAATGGTTTATGTTATGTCCTCAGGGAATCTGATTTAAAGCATGGTTCTCCTCTCCTAACTTTTCCTAATTTCTAGTCCTCTGTCAGAGCTTTAGGTTCCAGTTTTAGAATTAGCCCTATTTTCTCCTCTCCTCCTTACCGGTTTTCTGCAGCAGAAGCAGTATTCCTAACTGCCTTAAACGAGAGGAGAGCTATGACTTTTACCCAGAAGGACCCTGTCACAACAGGAACACCTTAGACACCAGGCAAATATAAGGAGCTCTGAGGGCCGGCCCTGTGGCTTGGTGGTTAAGTGCGCGCGCTGCAATGCTGGCGGCCCGGGTACGGATCCCGGGTGTGCATCGAGGCACCACTTCTCCATCCATCCTGAGGCCGAGTCCCACATACAGCAACTAGAAGGATGTGCAGCTATGACATGCAACTATCTGCTGGGGCTTTGGGGGGAAAAAATAAAATAAATAAAATCTTTAAAAAAAAAAAAAAAAATAAGGACCTCTGAGCACCCTCTTCTTCTTGTCCCTGCTGCAATCATCCCAGATTCTGCCTGTGAAGCGCACCTAAGGGAGAGAATTCAGGGGCTGGTCTCATGAGGGCGAAGTGATACTCTCTCAGGCTTACTGGTTTTGATTAGTTTTCTAGTTTCTACTGCCCTGGAGGGCTGCCATTTCACTTTAAACAAACATTTTAAACAGTTTCTCCTCCAGTTGTTAACAAGCAAGAGGAGTGTGGGAAAGTCAGGTATTGGCTGGATTCTATAACGGAATGTTGTAAGACTTAGTGATTATTCATTCAGTCATTCCATAAATATTTACTAACATTAGCTATGTACCAACCACTACTCTAGGTCCTGAGACTCAGTGATGAACAAAAAAGAAAAATCTCTGTCCTCACAGAATTTACATTCCTATGAATTGCTTGTTGCCCCTTGCAACATTAGTCAGTGATCCAGTTATACATGCCCACGTAAACAGAACACCCCTGGGGGCATTTATTTTTCAATGATGGGGCCAACACTATCTCCCATCCAACATGCTCTTAATACAATGTGACTCTGACACTCCTCCAGAACACAGGGTTTAGTAGGGTAAGCAACTCATCCTAGTTTGCCTGGAACTTTCTGGTTGTAGCAATGAAAGTTCTGTGTTCCAGAAAAACCCTCAGTCCTAGGCAAAACACCCTGGGACTTGGTCACTAGAGATTTATCTTCCCTCTCCTTAATCAAGATGGCTTATGACTACACCAGAAAGGACATGTGCCACTTCCAAGACTAGGTCATAAGAGGCAGTAGAGCGTTCACCTAATTCTCCTGGAAACTGGCATCAAGCTCTGAGGAAGCCCAAACTAGCCTATGTGAAGAGACCATAGGGAAAAGCCACAAAGTCACATGATGTTTCAACCAATAGTCCAGCTGAGGTCCTAGCTAACAGCCAAATCAACCACCAGAAATGGAAGGGAAGATGTCCGTATGACTCAAGCGCTAACCCACCAAGTCACCCCCAACTTTCAAGTACCCCCTGCTCAGGCCTCAGACATTGTGGAGCAGAGACCAGCCAGCCTGCTGTGCCCTTGCAACTCCTGATCCACACAAACACGGAAAGGTAATGTTTGTTATTGTTTTAAGTCACTAAGTATTGGGGTGATTTGCTATTCAGGAATAGATAACTGACACACTTTCCCAAAACCGGGTGACTTAAAAAAAAACCATTTTAAGAGCTGGCCCCATGGCTTAGCAGTTAAGTGCGCACGCTCGGCTACTGGCGACCCGGGTTTGGATCCCGGGCGCGCACAGACGCACTGCTTCTCCGGCCATGCTGAGGCCGGTCCCACATACAGCAACTAGAAGGATGTGCAACTATGACGTACAACTATCTACTGGGGCTTTGGGGGAAAAAAAGGAGGAGGATTGGCAATGGATGTTAGCTCAGAGCCAGTCTTCCTCAGCAAAAAGAGGAGGATTAGCATGGATGTTAGCTCAGGGCTGATCTTCCTCACACACACACACAAAAAGCCATTTTAATAAAATTGTCAGTTTTGTGGACCAAGCATGGAGGCTGACTTTGGCTGGGTGATTCTTCTGTTCCTCATAGCACTGACTGAGGCTGCTCCACCGTAGTCAGCTGGCTGACGCGCTGCTTTGGAGAGTCCAGGACAGCTTCACTCACGTGTCTGGCACCCTGGAAGCTACGGCTGGAAGCTGGTGCTCGCTGGGACTGTCAGCTGGAGCCCTTCTCCAGCACGGCAGGTTCAGGTCAGGCAGACTTCTTATGCAGCAGCTCGCAGCTTCCAGAGAGTGTTCTGGTGGACCCAGGTGAAGCTGCAAGGCTTCTTAGGACCTCACCTCAAAAGTTGCAGAAAACAACTGCAACCATGCTCTTTCATCATGTCTTTCACCATGTCCTGTTAGTTGAGGAATCACTAAACCAGTCCAGATTCCAAGAGAGAGGAACTGGACTCTCCCCCTCAGTGGGGAGGGTAGCAACCAATTTGCAGCCATGCTGACTCGTCCATATGTGGCGTCACAAGGACCATACACAAGCACAAGGAGTTAGATGACAGGACGGAGAGTTTAAAAGTAACACTACATCCCCCTTCTTTACCTTTAGGTTGAGATATATTCCTCAACAGTTATTTGGACACTCAACTAAATGTCGTTTTTTGTGGTTTCAAAGGCCATTATATTAAGGTCAGGGTGTTATGCTAATCACCTAAAAATGGCAAACACCAGACTTTTGTGTGTAGGTGTTAGGAATTTAAAGCCAGCTGTGTGAGCTACTACTCTAAGTACATATTACTTCCATATTAAGAAAAAAAAATGAAAGTTATTTTTAAAAGTAAGATTCTCTGAATCTATAGCTAATCTTTATTAACAGTCTGGGGAAATGACGTAAATTCTAAACGAATATACGAATCAGTGGAAATTCCAAGTATAAGGCAAAGGATGTGTTTCCTAAAGCAAATGAATTTCAGACTCTTGATATTTTCACCCAGGTTGTTGCAACATATTCTGCTTCGTGTTATAATTGCTAGTAGGATTTTGCCAAGGAGTTATTAAAAGCAAATTTAACATTAAGCAACGATTTTCACATCAACCGTTGCCTTCCAGCAAGCTCTCTGTCTTAGGCATATGGAACCAGTGCTTATTTCAATGATTTATAATCTTCACTGACTTAATAATCAGCAGGTGGCTGGTGGACTTGCACTTCTTGACTTCAGTAGTTTCAGGGTCTCCAGTTTAAAATCTACTATCCATTTGATTTGTACATTCCATGAATATTTCTCTTTTCTAAATTTTTTAAAGAAATTTTATTTGAATTTACTGCTTTTCTAAATCTAGACTGTATCTTCCCAGGTTAAGATAAAAAAAATTGAGAGGTTGAAACTAATTAGAGATATTCTTCACATAATCTCTCTTCTTTCTTCAGCCTCTTATTTTTCTTCGTCATCATTATTAATAAACACTGATTTCATGCCCACTATATGCACGGCATAGTGGGCCACCTATCATAATTTCAAAAAGATATAAGTAACAAAGCCACATTCAAAGGGTTTACAATCTTACTGAGGATATGTGACATATAGATTTCAAACAACAATACAAGGTAATTTGGGACTGGAGGTCATAAGGACAGGTATGGGGCCCCCTGAATACTCTTGAACTTGAGTGATGTTCTCTAACCTAAGAAACCATGAACAGAGACATTACTCCTCCCTTTTTGGAGGCTGTTTTGGTATCCTGACCATTCTCTAGTCACCCAGACTCCTAGGGACATCATTCAGGACATCTTCAGGATTAAAGTCCTGCTACGCTTAACTCTTTATGGAAGAGTCCTCTTGCCTAATTCCCTAGATGACTCCCACATCAAAAGTTTGCCTCTGATAAACAGGCTGTTGAAAGAAGATATTATTTTTAAAACTAAGAAATTAACATCAATAAGAATAAGCAGGAGATAGAAAAACAGAGGGAGAAAACATACTGCAATCAGTCTAGAAACAGTGTGGCTAAGACACGGGAAGGAGCAGAAAGAGTGAGAAGGCTGGTACTATTATGGAGAAAAAGTTTCCTTCAGGTGAGTTATCTGTCACCACCATACTGATGTGTAACAAATAGTCACAAAACCTCGGTGCCATACAATGAGTGTTTATTGCTTGCACATCTGGGGTGATCACGCAGTTCTGCCGATCTTGCCTAGGCGTGCTTACAAGTTATCTGGGGATGGGCTGGCTGTCAGCTGATCTAGAATGACCTTGGCTGCTCCAGCTAGGGAAACTTGGATTGCACCACATGTCGCTCATTTTCCAGCAGGCCAGCCTAGCCTGTTCTCTTCCCGGCAAAGGGGAAGGCAAGGGTAAGCAAACACAATTGCACAAGTGCTCTACAAAACTCTGCAGTAGAAGAAACAGGCACTCTGAGCCAGAGAAGATCATGAGTGTATATATTATTCTACATGACCTGAGGCCTTGCAGAAATCTTGGTAAGGACACTGGAAGGAAGACTGAGGCCAACCATATCTTGATCTTAAAGGCAGAGAAAGCCCAGCTGACACCTAGTGTATTTGTTTTCTATCGCTGCTATAACATTACCATGAATCTAGGAGCTTAAACAACACAAATGCATTATCTTGCAGTTTTGTAGGTCAGAAGTCTGGGTTGGCTCCATTGGTTTCTCTGTTCTGGTTTCACAAGGTCAAAATCAAAGTGTTGGCTAGCTGGGTTCTAGGACGCTCTAGGAAAAACCCACTTTCAAGTTCATTCAGGTTGTTGGCAGAATCCATTTCTTGGTGGTTGCAGGATTAAGGTCCTATGTCCTTGCTGTCTGTCAGCTGGGGGTCATTCTCAGTGTCTAGGAGCCACCCACATTCCTTGGCCTCTTCATCTTCAAAGTCAGCAACAGACACATGAGTCCTTCTCATACTTTGAATCTCTCTGACCTCATCCTCTGATTCATCTCAATTACCTTCTGCCAGAGAAAGTCATCTGCTTAATTGGGATCACCTGGATAATGCAGACTATTCTCCCTATTTTAAGGTCCCTAATCCTAATTATATCTGAAAAATCCCCTTTGCCATTAAACACAACATATTCACAAATCCCAGTGATTAGGGTGGGGACATTTGGGAGGCTGGTCACCTACCATACCTGGCATCACATGGATCACAACCAATCCTTTCCCATGAATAGCCTATCACAAATTCAACAGTCATAAACCCCAGATTATCGGACCCCATTTGTACATTTTATCAACTATCAGCCTGTGTTATATCATGTGCTTTCATTTGTGTTTTAAAAATATTATGAAGGATGTCAAGAGGTACAAACTTCCAGTCATAAAACAAATGTCACATGGATCTAATGTACAGCATGGTGACTATAGTCAATAATATTGTACTGCATGTTTGAAAGTTGCTAAGAGAGTAAATCTTAAAAGTTCTCATCACAAGAAAAAAATTATTTGTAAATTTATAGGGTGACAAATGATAACTAGACTTACCGTGATGATCATTTTGCAGCATACACGAATAGCAAATCATTACGTTGTACATCTGAAACAAAATAATGTTATATGTCAATTATATCTCAATAAAAAAATATATTATGGCTATAACTAGAGAGCATCCGTTCACTTCATGATCACTTTCTCCTCACCACTGGAACAAAAATACCTAGGACAGAGGAATCACCAATGACTTAAGTATGCACTTCATCCTCAAAGACAGCACTCTGTCCACCCACCATGAACCCTAGATTTTCAGACCAAGAATCTAATTCATCTACAGGTTTTAAATATATCCAAACAATACAGATTGAATTGTGTCCTCCACAAAATTCTTATGGTGAAGTCTCAGTACTTCACAATGTGACCTTATTTGGAAATAGGGTCATTGTATGTATAATTAGTTAATATGAGGTCATGTTCGAGTAGGGTGAGCGCCTAATCTAATATGACTGGTGTTCTTATACAAAGGGGAAATCTGGACAGAGACACACACACACACACGCACACACACACACACACACAGAGGGAGAACACCATGTGAAGACAAAGGTAGAGATCTACTAGCAAAGGAATGCCAAAGATCGTCAGCAAACCACCAGAAGCTAGAGAGAGCATGGAACAGATTCTCCCTTACAGCCCTCATGAGAAACCAACCCTACCGACACCTTGATCTTAAACTTTTAGCCTCCAGAATTATGAGACAATAAATTTCTGTTGTTTAAGCCAGCCAATTCATGGTACCTTGTAATGGCAGCCCTAGCAAACTAATACAGTCATGCATTGCTTAACGACGGGGATACATTCTGAGAAATGCCTTGTTAGGTGATTTCGTTGTTGTGTGAACATCATAGAGTGTACTTACGCAAACCTAGATGGTATAGCCTACTACACACCTAGGCTTTATGATATTAATCTTACAGGACCACTGTCGTATGTATGGTCTATCATTGACCGAAACATCATTATGCGGCACATGACTGGTACACAAATTAATTTGGATAAACCTCTAGTGAAAACCTGGGCAAAACTACATTGATTTTTTTTTAAATAATTGTTTTAAAAGAAATGAACATTTGGCTACTTTTGATTATAACCAACAGAATCTGGCTTCTAAAAAAATCTATAGGACAGTTGTAAAGGAAATAGCTGGAAGGGACCATGCCAGGCTATAAGCAGAACTAAAATCACATTGATATTTATGCCATACGATTAGGATTCTTGACCTACGGTTGCTCATGCAGAAATTAAGCCCTTCCCCATCCCCTTCTCCTCCATCTCAGAATCTGCCTTAGATATTTCTGAGAGTCTTGTCTTTTCGAGTGACCAGTCTGTCTGTGTCCTTCTGCTCTGGCTTCTTCATCTAGGTACTCTTCCACTGCTTCTGCTCCCGGTGCCATCTGTGGGAGCACGATCTGCTATGCTCAACAGCCCCACACCAGTGGCCTCCTGAGTCTTAAGGGACAACACAACACTGGGCTCTGTGGCTGGGGTGGAGGGAGAGGTAGGGTTGGGGGTGGTTCTCTCACGAAATTTATGCTGTAAGTGCTCTAATGGGTCCTAAAGTAGCACTGCTTGTAAACAATGTCTCACCGAGTCTTTCGTGACTACAATTCCTCCAGCCTTCACCTCTCTCTCCCCTGGGGTTCAAAATCTACCCTAAAGGCTAGGAGAGGAAAAATGCAGTTTCGTCTCATACACTGGCATCATTTCTTCACCACCCAACTTCCACAAAACACTTCCCTCCTTCTCCTCCCCAAATCCTGCATATAGGGATGCATATAGGGATCTTCTAAAGGGATCATCAGTCTACCAATTCCACAAACAGCCTGACTCTACTTCCCCTTCTGGGATCAACTAGGATTTCCAGCTCCACAATAAAAGAGTAGCTAGGGAAAGTCAGAGAAAGGAGAGGTTACTGAGAAGAGAGTCAGTTAAAAAAAAACAGAGGAGGTAGGATTTTAACAGGAAACTGTGGGATTTAAATAAATAGAGAGATGGAAGGTATTCAAGAAACGCCACTAGTAAAGAGAAAATGGAGACATAAATTTGGCTGATCAAAGGCAAAGGTAAGATTCATTTCACTCAGTCATTAGGATTCTTCACGGGTATCCAGTAGAAGAAATCACCTTTAACTCACCCTACAGAAATCTCCTTTCACTGTCTCTAAGCCTCAGAAAGAATGTCTACATTCCTGGGAATAATCTAGACAAAAAATATTCCTTTCCTACTCTCTTAAGATAGGAAATTTGGGGCTTTTTTAAAATTTTGAACCCAGATGACTCACCCTGGCTTTGTCTACAATGAGTAATGTTACTTTGCTTCACTTCACTTATGCCACAGTTTTGTTTTCTATTGGGTTTCCATGCCCTCCCATCAGGCAAACTTGTTTTTCTCTTTTCTGCTCATTGGCACCAACATAAGCTCCAGATGGATTTTTCACCTCTCTAAAAACCTGTAAGGAATAGAAACATCTTCTCCCCCCATTAGCCCTTCCTCGCAACCTCAACTTTGCTAACTAGAGGTCTCGATGGCAGCAGAACAAAGTTAAGTCACTTACTATTCCCATTCAAGGCAGGATGGGCCATATCTGGGACAAGTTTGTCTTTTTCCACATCTCAGATATGCAGTATAGGCAAGAGCACAAGCTCTAGGGATCTAGGCCACTGTGACTCCAGACCCGGCCTCCATCCCCAGGCCTTCATGCAATCATGACAGCCAGCATATAGGTTCTGATTTATGCCACCCAAGAGGTATGTGTGTATGTGTATGCACGTGTGTGTGTGCGGTGTGTTCTGGAGAGTGCTTATGTGCAGCCACTTACTCTTCAGCAGAGTACAGAGGTTATACAGGTACTAACCCCAGGGATTATTTTATTGTGGCTCATTTTATGGCTGTGGTTTGGTCTCAGAGGAACATGTTTTAGTGAACAGAGTTTGCTCAGGACTTAAATTGCTCTAATCATTTAATGTATCAAGCGTTCTTGTTCCAAGAAAGGGAAGGTTACTTGCTTATTAAGAAAACAAGCATTACAATTCCAGTTGACAAAACCCAACTGGAATTAGTTATGAAAGGTCATATAAACAGGCACATATTTTTGTAGGGCTTTTTCAAATGCAAAATGTCTATAGATAGTAAAATAATCCTGGTGGTGATACAGCAGCATTGTGAAGTCTTGTATAAGAGTCTGTTTAATGTTTAAGAGATTAAATTAACTCATGCTGAAAAGGCGATTAAATACACACTAATCTATTGCTGAAAATTCACCCAGTAAAGGCTTCAATCTGTTACCTCTCAATCTTGATTTTTTTGCAGTCACTGAAATACACTTGGACTAAAAAGTAGGTATGGTAATCTGTGACCATCACGGTTGTTAGGGTACAGCTGAATCCTGTTTAAAACTTCCAAAAGAGTTTTTTTACAGTAAGTGCTACTTGGAACAAAATGACACTTATCCTTGGGATGTGTTAACATTTTTTTGTTGCTGTTATTGCTGCGACTTGTGTAGGGAATTCATCTAAAGCTATAAAATGTTGGGAGAAAAGGGAAAGATTTTATGAAGGTCCATAATGTCTTGCTGTGCCATAAAGAGCTTTAACTTTAATTTTCAACATAGGCTTTACTATTTTGGTTTTACAAATATGAAACTAAGAGTCACAGGTAAAAGAACTTGCCCACTTATGCTTATATATGACCGTGTTTATATTCAAATCTAGATGTAACATGCAAATTCTTTCCCACCTCACAGCTTTTGCTTCTGTGTTTTATGGGTCTGAAACACTCCTCTGCAGGTTCTCCTTCTGACCTCAACCCACGTTACTAGTCAGTGCCCTCTCCAAAGTCAGTGCCCACTGGACCCACTACTCCACTGCCTGGCCCTATCTCAGGGCCTTGTTTCTTTCCCATGAAGCACTTAAAATATTTGTTTACTCGGTGTTTTGCCCATAGCCTCCGCTAAAACATCAACTCAATGAAGGCAGGAACCATATCTGTCGTATTCACTATGAGATAGCCAAGGCTTAGCAAAGACTTGACGTATAACAGACAATTCAGTAAATATTAGTTGATTCTAAAATGACTCCAGGTTTACTTTACTCGCTACATTGCCTCTCATGGACCATTAATTCTACTTTTTGTTCATTCATTCCCAAAGTAAAAAATGTTAAAAATAAAATAACAAGAACAAAACATCCCGACTGGATACATTATAGTCCCATATCACTAACTGTTTCTCACACAAATCTTTCTGGTTTCCTGCACCACTTGAAAATCAAGATGTTTCAACACCCCAGTGATAAAATGAGTGTGGGCTTATCTACCCTCTGTGAAAGGTCAACCTGGAGCAACCAGAGAGGAGACAATCCTGACAGAGCCATCTGTTTCATGGAGGGTCCAGAACCCTGTGTTTCTGCCACTATTTTTTACCTTTTCCATGACAGAGGTTGGCAGAACTGTATGTATGAGTGCTACAAATACATGTGAAGTGGAATCATGTTGTTCTGGGGCAACTAACATAAGCTAGGCATTGTTCTCTGTCCGGGGATTCAAAGGGCCGATAGGATACAATCCCTTTCCTTTAGGAACACACAGTTAAGTAAATCAGTTTATATTGATGTTAGTTTTCATGTCTCCACCCACTAAATAAGATTAACACTGACAGCCACCTATCACCCAGGGACACAGAGCTTGGGGTGTGGAGGTCAGAGGAAGGAGTAAAGAGCAAGAAGGTTACAAGTCTTTGTTTATTTCTTTTTTATTATCATTTTCTGCAGCGCCATCTATGTGCACTAGCTGACGTTATGGAAGGACTTGATTTGCTTGAATTTGCCATTCCTGTCTCATTGTTTCCGATTGCTGGTTGCCTCGTCATAGCCTAACTTTAGTTAAAGCCCAAGGGAAGTTAAGAAAGCATATTTCATTTCCCACTCCATTAACAGAAGGGGAAAGCTATGGGAAAGTAGATATAATAACATTTGTTGCCAAAAGTACAGAAGACCATAAACCATGAGCAGATCCAGGTGGGAGCTACACAGATGTGTGATCACGCCATAGATCAAGTATCAGTCTGCACTGGACACGCAGTTTGATTAGGTTGACTGAACTTACAAATTTCACTAAAACAGTTTATCTGTCTACTTTTATGACATTGAAGTCCAGAAATGAACGGTTTTTGTGTCGTCTTCTTTCATGCGGTATTTTCTGCAGTTCTTAAGACAAAGGAAGCAGAGTTGCGGAAAAGCAAGCATAGAAAGGGGTTCCACTTGTTTACTGAATTTTGCAGTTAACACTTGCTTACTACTGTAACTACATCTTCAAGAATATTGTTTCCAAATGTGAAGATCAATGATGGAAAAATGGCATTTACTATCTACAGAGACGTACACTGATTTGAACCATAGCCTTAAAGAGATATTTCCCAATGCTTCCTTTCTTCTCTTCATTTTCTTTTTCTCCTTTCTTTTCTTTTTTTAATATATGGAAAAAAAAAAGTCAAACCGTTTTTAAAGTGAGAAATCCAAAGCAGATTGCCCTAATGTTTGCTTTAGAGACAACTCCACCTAACATGCTAACTACTGCACTCAATGGTCAAGTGACACCCTTTTCCTGGATTACTGAACAGCAGTTAAATTCTACAGGTACTTGTGGTTTTCTCCAACTTCCTACAATACGCCAATACTCCAGCTGTGTGCAAAGTGTTTAGAGGCGATGTTAACAGCTGTGTGGGCCACCCAACAACACTACACCCACTTACCACCTGTTTGAAATTAAAAAACCACTCTCCTAGAGATTATAAGTAAAGACACAAGAGAGTACCCCCAGGTTCTTGTCTGCAGGTTCCAAGTAAAGGGCCAGAGTTTGGGGCATCAAATTAGAGTCAGCATCTTGGGTCTCTCCCCATAAAGAGCTGAGAGGGGAGCCACGTCAAGATTTTGTTGACACGAGTTCCTTACCTGTAGGCGTCTGTCTGTCTGTCCTCTCCTTTTCCCTTTCCCTTTCCTGCTTGAAGATACTTTCTATCCAGAAAAAAAATCAGCTTTTGTTTTGCTTTGCTTCCCATAACTCAAGATAGTTTTCCTTCTTAGTTTTTACGACTTTTCCTTTTGATTTATATTGCAACCATTGTCATCTTTCGATCCTTGCTTAAGTAATCATTTACCTGTTTAAACTTTATTTTCCTGTTCTTGTTTCCTTTTAAAATATTTTACCCTCAGAATTTAATATCTATTTATTTTTACTTTTAACTCGTTTTTCGAATCTCCATTCTTCATCTTTGGTTTCTGTCGACCTCTACCTTTGTAACTTCTTTTCCCCACCCTTCCACTCCGCTCTCTGCCCTGGGCGGCAGACATCACAGGTGTCTCGTATTCTCCAGCTTCCAATGATGAGCAAAATATTAGTAAAACGTTTTATTTTAAATAATCAAGAGTTTTGAAATAAGCAAGTATGATTATAAATTTTTTAAGTAAATTCTATTAGAATTATATTAATTTGAGTATGCCATCGCTTACTGTTGGGACCCTGACTAATATATCTTCTATGTCCAAAAATATTTTTATCTCACTCTCACATTTGTTAGATAATTTGGCTAGTTTTAAAAGCCTTAATTTAAGGAACCCCAAGTTATTTTTCTTCAGCATTTTGAAGATAACATGCACTGTCTTTTCCAACCTGATGCTGCTGCTAAGAAGATTCGTATGGATCAGATTCGCATTCCTTTGTAAACAATCTGCTTTCTTCACATATACTTTCAGGACTTTTCTCTTCATCCTTCATGTTCTAAAATCTCTAGGAGAATGAGTGTGTGCTCTGAGTACATCCTGCTCAGGATGTGAGGGTTTTCTTTATCTGAGGAACCATCTTCATTTCTGGAAATTCTCTATCTTTTCTTTCTCCTAAATATCACTTCCATCCTCTCGATTTTCTCCATCTGGAAATCATTTTGATAGATGCTGGAAACAAATGCTATCATCCATGTCTCAACTTTTCTTATATTTTTGCTTCTTTATCCCTTCTCCCCATGTGTCATTTTATGTCATTTCTCACATTTCCAGCTCATTCATTTCTTCTTCAACTGTTTTTGTATGGTTCTTCTGGAAATGGAGTGAGATTTTAATGTTAATAATTACACTATATTTCTTATATTCACGTTCTCTAATTTTTGCCATTACTATCTATTCTTGTTTCATAAATCCCTAATCTTATTCTTTGGTTGTGACAGCTTTGTTTATAGCTCTTACGATATTTATGATATTTATTTTAATTCCCAGCACTGACGTTTCTGTTGTCTGTTTCCTTTTGAGTTTGTTACCTCTCTTTCATATGACCTGTGGTCTTGTGGACCTGGTGTCTGTGACACCAGAGCATTTGCAGCAACCAAGGACAAGAGCTTTTCTCTTCTACTTGATTTTTCGCTCACACTTCTCTGGCCCAGAACTAGGTGTGTGATGCCTGCTGCTTGGTTGGAGGGGAATAGGTGGCATGGGGCAGAGACCAGGGCTTGACCTGTAAGACTGCTCCACTGCAGCACCCCTGAGTGAGGGTCCTGGCAGACGCCCCTTAAGACTTATCTGCTCCTGGCTTCTGCTCCTGCTGGCAGGAAGAGCACTCTCCCGAAACAAAATCATTCCACTGGTCTGTGTGGACCAGCAGCTGGACTCTTCACCAAAAGATGTAATTAAAAAATGATGGCTCTGGATCTGTGAGTGATAGACACCAGAATGTAACTCTACTCACGTGTATGTGTGGACGTGTGTGCGTGTGTGCGTGTGCATCGATACACTGAAACGTTTGTTTATATATAGAAAAATATCCAAGTTTTTGACAATGATTATTCCTGGAGAGTAGAAGTGGGTTTTGTTTTTTACTTTATTTATTCATATTACTTGAAGTTTTTACACACATATCATATTTAAATTTAAAACAATTATTAAAATTGAAAGAATTATAATTTTTGCAATGAATATATATCTCTGAATACACAAATTCTACAAACCAGCAGGATTCTGCACCTGAACTGTCACATCCTAGCCTCTGCTAGAATAAATTTTAAATGAATTACTCTTTGGTGTTATGCCCCTGAATTTTATTAAGGGAAGTTACAAAACACTTCTCTGTGAAATTTGTTGTTTTATTTACCCTATGAATGTTGTTAAGAAAACAAATTACACTTTAACCCAGCATTTTAGTACCAGAAATACTGTGCACGTCTCCTGAGTGGCGGCCTTGTTTATATCATAATGAGTTTGTGACTCTGGTAAGTACATTTCCCTCTTCACAGTGGCAGCTAGAAAGCCCTGAGCCAAATAGCCAGCCCACCTTTAGCAACAAGACAGAATCTTGCAGCAAGCATTGGTTAAATTCTTTCACCTCTTGCTTCATCTTGTTTTTTCCATAATATTTTCCCTTTACCTCAATTTCCTCACTTATTTGTTTTTATTCCGTATATTTTTGTAAGATGCCTGAAATATTTTTAAAACAAAGCAGGGTATAAATAACTAAAATCATAAATAGGCAAAGCAAACAGTGCCAGAACACAGTGACATTTCCATTTATGACCTAAACATTACTAGTTTTACTCTAGTCCTAATACACATAATAGTTTCATTTCCCCTCCGTAGCCCTAGGGAAGCCATTTATTCTTAATAGACTGTTGAATCTATTAAACATCCAAGGGTACTGTGAAGGGAAGATTGGTCAAGGAAGAGGCAAAATTTCATCATAATTTTCAATGGTTCCCTGGATAAGAAGTTTCCTTAGGAGGAATATACAAGGAAAAAGCTATATTTATCACATGTTTAATAAAAAATGTGGAGGTTTAAGTTGCCATTTGCATTTCCCACTAGTTAGATCCCAAACTAGATCACCATCATTTAGATTGATTAAATCCATTCTCTTTATGCTGATGCTATTGAGCCCCACCGACGTGCAGAAAAGAGTTAAAAGCCACAAGAGTACAAAGGAACATGACTTTTGTTTTATTATAAGTCCTTTGAGAGAGAGAAAAATCTAAAACATTCCTTTCCATTTCCTTCATACTTCTATATTTCTGGCAAAATACGTCATGATGAAGTTGTTTTTATTACATTATACTAGCTGAGCCTACAAAATAATGAAGAACAAAAGGTAGAAAAGAAAATTCTAATAAAACTAGGAACAGTTATCATCTCAAACTGTAAATTGTGAAGGATATCTGCCAAATCCAGAGAGGATGCCACAAACTAGTTTATAACTTTCCAGAGACCCTGCAGGGAATGCAGTTCTAAAAAAGTAAGTCATATAGCCCAGGAAGCCTCAGCAACTACTGTTTACTTGCATCAATGAGTTCTTCAGGTGCCCAGTTCCACCCTACGGAATGGTAAACTAGAAAGGACCAAAGGAGAAACCATTTCTACTTTCCACCCTTATTTCCTGAGACATAGCTTCCTATCTCAGCAGTTGGAGTCGGGATGAGGCAAAAAGTATAACCATATTTGCAGTAGACACCAGAGTCAGTTAATAAGAGAAGTAAATAAACACAAACTCACAATTTGGAAAACCATTGATATATAAGACTTCACTGTCTATTTGTCCAAGGAAAGGGGAATGTGCCCCAAAAGAAGACACAGCAAATACGTGAGAAATGTTTTGAGACAGTCCTCACAAACGGATGCTGGCAGCTGCCCTAGATCATGCTCCCTGTTTCTCTCCACACATTTTTTGAGTAAATAGCTTGAACATTCAAAACAGAGTAACAGCCAAAAAGAAACCAGAACAGGACCTAAACAGAGACATAAACAATAAAAGAAAAGAAGATGACAGAAAAAGAAAAGTATGTAGCAATTAAGAATCAGATGAAGAATATAGTAGACTGGCTGTCTCAACTTCAAGTTGGATCTTCCGCTAGTGTACTTCAGAGACGGGAAACATAGAAACCACATTTCCCAGATGAACTTGCAGATGGAGTTCCAACACAGTTTAGATTCCACCAATTGATGCATGCTTTTTTGTGAAACGTGAATTCAGAACTAAGGAAGTGAGCAGTGAAGCATGGAATGAAGCATCCCTTTTGCTGGTGTGCCCGGTTCTGGAGCTAGCAACCATGGTAACAGCTTCCCAATTTGGCAGGCAGTTTCCTCCTTTCAGTGGGAACACCAGCTACACTGGCAACCAGTTCTGTTCTGTGATTTGGGAATCATTTCTGGAAGCTCAGCCTGGAGCTTGCTTCTTCAACCCTTCCAGTATTTCTGTAACCCATATAATACGTTATAGTAAATCCCTTTATTAAACAAGCTAGATTCTGCCCTTGGCAACAGAGTATCAAAGAAATGGCAATCTGGGATTTGCTATCTGATCTAGATAGGCTTCAACAGAGAAAGTCTCCTGCTAGAACTAAATGTTGGGACCCAAGAAAATCCATGGTATGCAAGGGAAAATAGTTAAATTATCACCTTAGATCACCTGGAATGAAGTGCACTTTGGAGTCAATGCTTCGACAGACCAAGTGGCTGCTATAATAAAATACTATGATAAAAATGAAGAATGTGAAGTTCATGGAGGTGTCAATAATGTCTATTAACTACATTATCGAGGCTAATAAAAAAAGGAAATAGCCAGTTCAGGATTTTAAATTCCCAGCTCAAGTTATGGTGAATATAAGTCAATTCTCAACCTCATCAAGTCTGTCTGGAAAATTTACGGCATTGGGAAAGAGCGGTAGCTTGATCATTTGAATGGAGACATTCAGTAGACTCAGATAACTCCGAGTACCCTAGATCTCTAAGTCCCTGGGGGCACACCCTGGTCAGCGGCAGCAGGCCCTCCTTCCCTGTCTGATGAGTAGAGACTTGCCAGACCTGAGCTTCTCTAATGGCTTCAACTGAGCAGGATACCTTTCAAAAGAATGACAAGTTTTTCTCAGTCTCCACTCCTTCATTGCCTCAAGATCAATAACTAGAATCAAATACAAACATGTCATAGTGAGGTTGGTACAAAATCTAATTTAGAACATGAACAGCTTACACACCAAAATAATTAAAATATTTTATTATTTTTACATTATGGTTAACCTGGAGAATGTCATGGAAATGGATTCTAAAAGTGCTAGACCATGGAGGAAGGAATAAAATTACAGACCAGGATCAAGTTATAGATATGGCTACACTTTCACTAAATGCACTTGACATGCCAAAAAATCCTTGGACTACTGTTAAGGAAGGAATCCCAAGATTTAAGAAGGTAGAAATGTTGGAATAGATTTGTTAGGTACAACCCACCTCCTCACTAGATCCCCTGAGAGGGCTCAGAGTATACTGCCCACACCAAAGCACTGAGAAGTATGTTGTTTTAGTCAATATTCAGTCAGGGAAGACTGAAGCACCACCTTTCTTGAAAAGCTCTGTTGCTCTGTAGTGGCTGTCCTTCTAGATTGAAAGATGCTGTTATTTTACCAGTCCGTCTGATTTCAGTGAGCCAAATACAGCATCACTTAACAAGGAGAAGCAAGATGACCATGATGGGCAGCAGGACCAGAGTGAATATCAACATGCTTTGACTGTAAGGCTCTTTGATATGGGCTAATTGTTGAAGGGCTGCGATACACAGGCAGTTTACTAAGGTTTTACTTGATTTGTATAACAACAATAAAAACTTCCTATATCTGGTGAACAGAGGCATGCCTTGAGTCAACATAAAGAAGCTTAGGCTCTTCATCCAATTTCCAGGCCTGGGTCAGTAAACACATCCACAGCCCCTGAATGAAGGTGAGACTAGGTAGATTTCAGGAGGGACCTTGCAATAATATCACAAGTATAACTCTTCCTAGAAGATTCCTAAGAAGCCTATTCCAAAGGGACTTGGGCCATTTATCAGGACGTGATAGTTAATTTTACGTGTCAACTTGACTGGGCAAAGGGATGCCCAGATACCTCATAAAATATTATTTCTGGGTATGTCTGTGAGGGTATTTCTGGAAGAGGTTAGCATTTGAATCAGTAGACTGAGTAAAGAAGATCCGCCCTCACCAACGTGGGTGGGCATCCTCCAATCCACTGAGGACACAAATAGAACAAAAAAAGCGGAGGAAGGGTAAATTCTCCCTTTCTCTTCTTGAGCTGGGACATCCATCTTTTGCCCTCAAACATTGGAGCTCCTGGTTCTCAGGCCTTTGAACTCCAGGACTTACATCAGTGCATCTCTGGTTCTCAGGCCTTCAGCCTCATACTGGGAGTTACACCATCAGCCTCCCTAGTTCTCAGGCCTTTGGACTCAGACCGAAGTATACTACTGGCTTCCTGGTTCTCCAGCTTGCAGATGACAGATTGTGGCATATCTCAGCCCCCATACTCATGTGAGCCAATTCCCATAATAAACCTCCTCTTATGTATCTCTATATATCCTACTGGTTCTGGTTCTCTGGAGAACCCTAATACACAGAGTAACTAGGTGTTGAGAAAAGGAACTACCCATACCATCCAATAATAATTGGATACTGATCCTGAGATGACATAAACCCCTGAGGACCCAGAATGCCATTGTTCTCTAAGTGTTAGAAAGGATGTACTTAAGAGGTGATTTATAACTGGAGCTTTGGCTCAACTCATCTCAGCATAGGCCTAGGGCATCTAAGAACATGCTCATGGTTATTTCCTCGGGTCCCGAATGCTCAGTTGGAATAGGCATAGTCAGTTACTGACAGAATCACAACATCAGATCCCTGAACTATGAAGTAAAGGATATCTCAGGGATAACTCCTCTCTACCAAAATAGTAAGTCAAAATCAACTCTGCACTCCTGAGGGGATTTCAGATATTGGTACTTGAAAAATACTGGGATTGTGAATCCCGTGCCATCCCCATTTAACTGACCTCTTTGGCCCATGTAGAAAATAGATTGGCCTTAGAAAAATCAATAGATTATTGTTAACTTAATCAGGTGGTGACTCGATCATAGTTGCTGATCCATATGTAGGCTCTTTACTGGAACAGAGCAACATGGCTCCTCATACCTTGTATGCTCCAATTCTCTCTCTCTCACACACATACACACGCACAAATATCTGCCTTCAGACAGCACAGTCAGAAGGTTAGGGCCATCATTGTTCCTCTTCAACTCTTGGCTCTGTGCCATAGCTTAGTCTGCAAATACTTGTATCATCTCACCATTCCAGAGGCCATCATTTATTACAAATCACTTATTACAAATAAATAATTTGTAAGGCTGCCAACCTTATGTAGGAGCCAGACCATAGTAAGACATTCCAGCTAACCCAGTCTACAGCACAAGCAGCTTCATAATCTAGCAATTGAAGTGGGAATCCAGAGGCTCTATCATTGATCGAAAGGTCTGTAGCAAAATCAACTGTTGCACGGACCCAATAGCAAGCCCTGACTGTAGGTTCACAGAGAGACTTCTGGGATTTTGGAGACAGGCCAGCCCATTTTTAGAGGATAAAAACTCTTCCAAAACAGATGTTCTCTGCTACCAGTCTCCTGGGTGGAGACTGAGACTTAACTCTGAGATACCAAGTAACATGAGATGTGACTGTTCATCATGAACTGGGTGTTATCTGATCCAGAAAGCCATAAAGTTGGCATGTGAAAACGACATGTACAAGACAGGACTTTAGCAGGATCTAAAGGCACAATTTGTGTGAACATATGGCCCCTGCCTGCCCCTGCTGTGCTGTGGCTTCTCCTTTCAGTAATACCACTTAACGGACTCCTAGGGATTTTTCCGGGGCCAGTTAGTTGACCAAGGAAGGAAAAAACCGAGCCTCATTTGCAAAAGGTTCTGCATGATACACCACACTAACCAGAGTGGTCTGCTGAAGCATTAAATGTTCCATACTTACACTCAAAACAAAGAACATCACTGAAGCCAAAAAATCCCAACAGAAGTAACAGAAAAACTAGGATACTCCGTTGCTCTCTGACAACAGCTGCTCTGGATGAAATCTTGTGCATTAAAATAACAATCACTGAAATCACAAGTTAAAGAATACTAACTAAAAAGCTGCTATAAATTTTTCAAAGGATAGATAGTAAAAACGCTTTTAAATTTCTGTCATGATAAAAACTATATAATTATCAGTATCTTGCTCTATATTTGTAATCGACCTGGACACGCTGGTTCAGAAGGTCTGGCCTATGCGATGCATTGAGTGGGCTCAGTTGAGATGGGAGTCCATCAAGGTCATAGAATCACAGAGACACATGGTACTTGGAAACGTCAGCTGCTGCAGAGGACAGGAGTGTGATGTGGCAACGAAAATAAGCAGATTCGTTGAAATTTTGTATATACAGAACAATCAACTCCCAACTCCCAACATACACACACATACGTATCACAGATGCAACAATCAGGTTTCTACCCAGAGGCAAAGAATTAGAGGGTTCCTCTCAACAGAAACTGACTGGCCCTGAGCAAATACTTTCAAGTAATGACATTTAGGGTAGAGTTGTAAAAGAAATACTTATGCTAAAAAATTATTATTGTTTATCTAAAATTCAAATGTAACGGAATGCCTCATATTTTTATTTGCTGTATCTGTCAACTTTAATTTAGGAGTTTCTCAGTTTAACACCAGCCTTCTTGCCTGCCCATCTGCACCCCGAAGCAAAGTCCATCTATGGATAAACTTCTTATGATATGAACAAAAGTCCCATCAGCATATTTTATTGCTTTATTACAATATATGAATAGATAACCAGGGGTCACCAAATATTTGAGGAAAGCTTCAGCATAAAAGTAAGAGACCAAGATTTTAAAAACC
This sequence comes from Ceratotherium simum simum, assembly GCF_057802395.1. Classification (NCBI taxonomy): domain Eukaryota; kingdom Metazoa; phylum Chordata; class Mammalia; order Perissodactyla; family Rhinocerotidae; genus Ceratotherium; species Ceratotherium simum. Next base: position 60,950,826 of record NC_141911.1, read on the forward strand.
CAGAAAATATTATCCTAAATGATACACAATATTTAGAGAATGGAGTAGAACTTAAGCAAACAAAAGTTCTTTCTAGAAGCATAAAAGAGGTTAGAAAAGATATTACATTAATGAATCAAAAATATTTCATAAGTCTCTGGTTATGAAAAAGAACCAATCATGGAACAAAAAAAAACCAGTTGTTAGAATTTTCAATTATGATTACCAAAATTTAAAAATTTAGTAGAATATTGGGAAGAAAAAATTGAGGGGATTTTCCTATAAAATACAGTAAGATGGAAAAGATGAGATGGAAAATAGATAAGCCAGATAGAGAAACAGAGAATTCAGAAAGTTCACAACCTGAATAGTATAAATCACAGGAGACATCCAAGAAAACAAAAATAAAATTATCAAAGAAATAATTCAAGGGACTATCTCAATGCTAAAGAACATAAATCTATAGATGAAAAACTATATTAGTGCCCATTCCAGTGGATAAAAGAAAAAAAGACTAGACCCGGCAATGTATAGCTCAGAAAAAAATCAGATTGTTATCAAATTTCTCACCAGTAACACTGGGTGCTAGAAGGCATTTTCAGATACAGACTCAGAAATTTTATTTCCCATATTCCCTTCCCTAAGGAGCTGTGAGAATAGTAGCTGAATGAAGATGTAAACCAAAAAATATGTTGGAATGAATCCAGAAAAGCAAGGAAGGAAGCACCAAGTGCTGAGATGACAGCTGTGTGGAGAGATTAGAGAGCAACAAGTCTAGGGAAGAGCAAGGGGATGCAGCTCCCAGAGGGAGGCTCTGGGAGACAAGGGGGATTCCATGATATATGCAGAGTTTTAAAAGAAAATGAGGAGGGACTTCAGTGTCAGCTTCCAATATGTAAAGAGCTTGGAAGTTATCGCTTTCATCCTCACAAGAGAAAAGCTGTACAAACTGCAAATCAATGACTTTTCTTAGATCCATCAGAGAATTGAGGTCTGGGCAAACCATGACTTCGAAATCCAGAGAAATGGGCAAATACAGAGAATCACAGTTGAGATCAGACTACCCAGAAGCTTCTGGAGCCAGTGACTGGTAGGAACACATAAATGCTAACTTTGGAGAACTGCTGGAGGTTGAGGGTGGACTAGCTTGAATGTTAAAAACTCCTGGGGGGCCCAGTCTTAGAAAAGTAGCCACATTTTCACAGGTTTTAACTCCAGGAACTCCAATGGGTTCTCATGGTAAAGACAAAAAAAAAAAAAATCCAAACATGTCTTTGGCAAGGAGAGGAGAATGTAACCATCTTGAAATATGCCCAGAGTGTTCTCCATAACAAAGGTCTGCCCTTGAGAGGAAACTACCAGAGCCTTAGGTGATCTGAGGGAAAGGCAATTAATCAACTCCAGTTGTCTCTAGCCTCCCTATCTCACAAAAAGGAGGGGAAAAAAGGCTAAGAAATGCTTCTAAAGGTCACAGCCAAGGGACTCAAATCCACTAGTAAAACTGAGATTTAATCAAATTAAGATTATAGAACACTGCTCCTCCCCCAATACCTTGCCACCACATCAACAGGACTTCAGTATAATAACTGTGATTTACAGCTAAGAGAGCTGTAAGACATAGACTCTATTTAAGAAGGAGTTCTTGAGGAAGTCCTGAGACAACAGGAAGAAAAAAATAACAAGGAAACTAGAGAAAACTGAAACCTCTGGCACTCACAGCTACAACAAACATTAAACACAGCCAGCTCCTAGCCAGATTAACATAAAACCTCACACTAAAGGCTTAATTAGGGCTGGCCCTGTGGCTTAGCAGTTAAGTGCACGCCCTCTGCTACTGGCAGCCCAGGTTCAGATCCTGGGCGTGCACCGACGCACTGCTTCTCCAGCCATGCTGAGGCCACGTCCCACATACAGCAACTAGAAGGATGTGCAGCTATGACATACAACTATCTACTGGGGCTTTGAGGGAAAAATAAATAAATAAATAAATAAAATAAAATAAAAAATAAAGGCTTAATTAGGGGCTGGCCCAGTGGTGCAGTGGTTAAGTTCACAAGCCCCGCTTTGGCAGCCTGGGGTTTGCCAGTTCAGATCCTGGGCGCAGACCTACACACTGCTCATCGTGCCATCCTGAGGCAATGTCCCACACAGAAGAAAACAGAAGGACCAACAACTAGGATATACAACTATGTACTGGGGCTTTGGGAAGAAAGAAAAAAAGGCTTAATTACCTCAGTTCCTAGTAGCTGATATATCATGTTCAGCTTTCAACAAAAAATCACAAGTCGAGAAAAAACACAATCTAAAGAGACACAGCAAGCATCAGAATGAGACTTAGATATGACACAGATTTTGGAATTATCAGATGGGGAGTTTAAAATAATTATGATTAATACACTAAGGGTTCTAAAGGAAAAAATAGACAACATGTAAAACCAGATAGTTAATGTGAGTAGAGAGATGGAAACTCTAAGAAACTGCTAGAAATCAAAAACACTTAGAGAAATGAATAATGTCTTTAATGGCCTCATCAGTAGACTGGACCTGGACAAAGAAAGAACCAGTGAGCTTAAAAATATGTCAATAGAAACTTCCCAAACAGAAACGCAAACAGAAAAATGAATGAAAAAAAAAAAAAACAGAATAGCATATCCTAGAACTGTGGGACAATTACAAAAATTATATACATAATGGGAATACTAGAAGGAGAAGAAAGAGAAAAAGAAACAGAAGAAATATTTCAAGTAATAATGACTGAGAATGTTCCAAAGCTAATGACATACACTAAACAACACACTCAGGGAGCTCAGAGCATACCAAGTAGGATAAATACTAAAAAATCTACTCCAGGCATATCATATTCAAACTGCAAAAAACCAAGGACAAAAGAAAATCTTGAAAGAAGCCAGAGAACAAAAACACTTTACCTATAGAAGCCAAAGCACTCTTTACTCCTCTAAATTCTCTTTCTTCAATAAATTCCCTTGAATTTCTACTTTTCTACATATATAACCTGGATGGTGAGCGGGAGGTCCACAGACCAGTTTGGCTGCCTCTTAGCAAGTCCTTTGAGTGTCTGTCTTTCTTGAGAATGTGCAGATTCTTCATGATTTGTTATCCTCATCTTTCAGGTTTCAGTCAAAATACTGAGAAATAAGGAAAATTTCTATTGAACATTCAGCTAATATATTTATATAGTTATTAGGATAATACGCTTAATTTTTTTCTTATATTTGCTGTTACTCTCTGACATTTATCAACATTTAGGCAGCAGCTAGTGGTTACTAGTCTCCAGCAGAGAATAATGCAGAAGAATCTAAAGGATTAAAAAAAAAGTTCATTTTCTGGCTTTTGGTGTTCAATAGCAAAAGCTCAAGTATGAGGCAAAATTTTGTGAGAAGAATTGACCAGGTAGGGCCACAGTGACAACCAAAGAAACAAAAAGAATGAAAAGGTAGGGGCTAGTATAGACAGATGACTGAGACCCAGACCATATGCCCTCACTGCCCTGACACTCTTTAGTGTCCCAGAACTCAGAGATAATCAGGATAATGGGAGCTCCAGAAAGAAATTAAGTTCAGGTACAAAAATTAAAGTTAGATATTTTCACAATCAGAGGCTCTTATTTGAAATTTGGACCTGGCATGTGTCTACTTAATTTATACAGAAAATGTGTAGAAGAACACACAGGAAACTGTGAACAGAAGTTTTACTTTCAGTAAAACTGAAAGTCAGTGGGGAAGAATAAGAACCTCTACTTTTTCCTTAGAAACTTCTGTAATATTCATCTATTTTTGGAATTCACTTATTTATTCAATGAAGTGTAAATTATTTTTATAAAAACATAGTTAACAATTAACAGGGAGCACAATCACAAAAAAATACATGTTAAGAAAATTATTTAATGCAAATTTTACTCAGTTCTATAAGGATGACAAAAAGAAAATGAAAGAAGTTTCATAGGAAATAAAAGCAATGGAGAAGGCAAGAGACAGGGAGCCACAGAAAGGAGCCACGACAGGAAAAGAACAACATTGACTTCTTGTACAAACAGCATGAGGTCTATGCATCTATAGCCTCTACACTATTAGAAAAACACTGAGAAAGTGGTGTGTACCCAAAACAAGGCAAGTAGGCTAGTGAAGGAACTAGGAGCCATCTGGCTAAGGAAAAACGACAAGTTGATATTTCAACATGAGAAAAGAAGCCTTATGAAGGATTAGAGCCACCTCCAAATAAGTAAAAGTTCATCAAATGGCAGAAAGATGAGACTCAATTTTTGCCTCTAGAGTAAAGAATTAAAACTGAAAAGTCAATTATAAGAAAGCAGATTCATTTTCTCTAGTTTACTTAATATTAGATACATTAAAAAAAAAAATCCTGAGGCATAAAGAGTCAGAAGTGCTGTCACTTGGAGAGGCAACTTTGCTTTGGACTTGACCGCGCAAGGATCTGCACGTATAAAGAAGGAAAACTTAAGCGCGTTGCCTGAAAAGCTATGGGGAGCCCAGCATGGAGGAACAGCCTCTTCCACTGGTGAGGTAGAACCAGCTGTTTTTGCTTTTTATAGAAAAAAAGAAGGCACAGCTGTAACATTCTCTACATAATCAGGGTAGCATGGCTTTAGGGATCCAGGAGAAACATTTCTGCAGATAAGGCGTCCAAAACAGAAAGCGCGGACAGAAGGGTGATAAGACCTGAGGAAAATGCAAGATTAACCTGATCCACTCCACAACTTTCCCTCAGGCCTGACGTGCCACTCCCTTCATGCCTTCTTTCCTTCTTCCCCTTCTTCCCAAGTCCACCACTGAGCACCAGTAAGCCTGAACTCTGAACGTCAGTCCTAAAATATTTACGTGTGAACACGAGCTCGGATGCATTAGCGGTCTGATGGCTGCGAAGTGTTCAGAATAGCTTAGCATGATAATCAAATGTCAGTATTAGTTTAGCATGGCAAAATAATAGTCCAAAATTATTCTATGTCCCACTTCTCTTCTAAATATTAATCACAAGAAAATGAGTACCTATAATTATCTTTAATTTCGGAAGGAACTCACAAATGACAGCTTGTTATCTGCAGGTCAAAATCAAGACAGCATGTGCTATTTAGCAATCTGGAGGCTGGAAAATCAAATTGATAGAAAGGAGAGAGAGACTAAATACAAACCAAATTGGTAGCTGTTTCCTTATTTATTAGGTGTTTGTGAGGAGCACTTAACAACTTAATAGCAGAAGTTCTTATTAAAACAAGAAAGGCTGTTCACATCTATTTGTTGTGGAATTAATAGCAATTCAGGGACTTGGTTAAGTGTTTTCTCTCAGAGTCACAGGCAGCATCAAGAGTTCACTAAGTGTGGTGCTCATTTTGCAATATATACATATAATCAAATCATTATGTTGTACACCTTAAACTTATACAATGTTATATGTCAATTATATCTCAATAAAACTAGAAAAAAGGTAAAATAAAACTCAGGTTTCTACATAAAATAAATAAACAAAACAGTTCTTTTTTTTTTTTTTGGTGAAGAAGATTGGCCCTGAGCTAACATCTGTTGCCAATCTTCCTCTATTCTGTAAATGGGACACCGCCACAGCATGGCTTGATGTGCGGTGTGTAGGTCTGCACCCAGGATCCGAACCTGCAAACCCCCCAGGCTGCCACAGTGAAGTGCTTGAACTTGACCATTACGCCACCAGGCCGGCCCCCAAAATTGTTCTTAAATAAGAATCATAAGACTGAGTAGTCAGTTATTATTGTATAGCTCTATACAGTTGTATAACACTTTCTCATATATTAACTCGTTAATCTTCACAAGGACAGTTTTCTGTCCTCCCCCTCTTTCCTGAACATCCTCTTCAAATTAGAGGCGAAGGGACTAAGGATTGGAGAATTCAGTGTCTTAGCCAGTGCAGCAGAGCCAAGTGGCTGAACCAGAGTTCAACACAGGTGTGACTTCAAACTCATAGACACTCACCTTTGCACAGTGCCTCCCTCTCTGAAATACCGGTTCTGTCATTAACAAACTCTGTGATGTCAGATAAATGGATTAATTTCTCTGGATCTTAGTTTCCTCCTATGTAAAATTCTGGTACTGAATTACGTGAATCCCAAGTTCCTTTTCTCACCTAACATTCCATCATTCCTCTATTAAAAGCACTTCATAAAGCCAGAAATAAAGCATCTGACTGTACTGCTAAGTTTTTTTTAACACAAGTGATTATTTCCCTCAGAAATGTAAACATTACCTGAAAAATCAATAAATAACTCATTAAATCAATACTTATTGAGAGCTGACTCTGTACCAGAACGATGCCTGTGATTGACACGGAGAAAGCAATGATAAGAATAACAAGATTCCTGCCTTCACGGAGCTCAGAGACAACAGGAGGAAATGGACAAGTCAAGAAACAATTTCAATACCATGTGTTAAGGCAAGACACTGGACATGAAAGAGGCACGTAACAGGGACCAAGATGTCAGGAAAGGCTCCCTGCCAGCCACAACGCTGAAATACACCTTGAAGGACAAGAGAGTAACTGAGCAAATAAATAAGGAAGAGAAAGTTGTTTTATGCAGAAAGAGCTATGGATAAACAAATATGAATAAACTAATGCCCTAAAAGCTAATTTGTATGTTGTAACTGATCAACTTCCAAAATGTACCCATATCTGCCTTTTAAACCACAGGACCTGATGTAGCAGAAGTCATCCTAAATATACCTAATTCTACAGGTGCACAAAATGATTTTCATAGATGTCAGGCGGCGTGACTAAGGCAACCTATTTGTGTCTGATTCCCAAGCACGAGGCCTGTGCCCTTTATCTCTGAGCAACGCCACCTGCCTGTACATTTTTGCCTTGAAGTTCAACTGAATACAAATGATCCCGATGCAGGAACGCATTTGACGATGCTGGACAACTGAAGCAACACTGAGTAATTCAAGAGAAAATATATGAATATAAACTCAGCTGAAGCACCAGATAGGAATAGGCTCTAAAGCCAGTGGAAAGGCCTCCCTGAATCTCTGCCATAGCCACGTACTAGAGCCATCTCAAAGAAAGAGATTTTTTCTGTAGTCAGAGGAGAATTTTCTCCCCTCTGAGGTTTAAGAGGGCAAGCTATTAAGGCGTCAAGCCCACAGAACTGTATGATTACACTCGAGCCCATTTTGTATAAGCAAAAGCAAAATTTTACTTGTGGCTTGGCAATAACTAGTAATTTATGGATTTATATATTTTAATAAGGTATTACCATCCTATAATTTTTCAACCAAAAACGTAATACAAATTTGAGTTTTCATTACTGATTTTACATCCCCAGGAAAGAAGATCAATGATTTTTTCAAACGCCCGTCACCCGACATTCTCTTCTTAATCAAGCCTTGAGAAAAACTAAGTGTCCTTAAGATGTAGATTTTATATTTAGCAGGTGTTTTCCAGACTTGGCTGGCTTTGAAAAACTTGCAGACCTACAAGTCACATTCTCAATGACAAAATAAAAAACCAATATTCCAGGGATTAAGGCCCCAAAAGAGAGCCCCACAATTACCCAAGAGCCCTTTATCTTCAGAGGAATCCTGGGTGGGGGCTGGGCTGGGTGAGGGACACCAATCTCTCACGGCCTCACCACCTCCTCCTAGCCAGGGCAGGAAGCAGGTTTCCCTCACTGGGCGCACAACCTAGGACTCCCCAGCCCTCCCCTGGGAAATGGATTGTGGTAACTGGAAATTTCTACAGGCAGTTGAAATAGAAAATACAGAATTCCCACCATTAATAACAGAAATCACTAATAACTCACACTTGTGCTTTTTCTTACGTACCACTAAAAATACCAAATACTTTATTTTTAACCAATGATTATGTGCTATGTATATATGATGGTTCTGAAACTTTATGCATTATTCAGTGTAGTCAGATATTTCTGGAAACCCAAAAGCAGCCAGCTGAAAATGTTTTCAATGTATAAACTTAAGGTAAAACTTTTTAAGAACAGAATGAGGCCACTGACACAAGTTATATCCACTGTTCACCCTGCCCTGTTCCAGCTCCCAGTTCCACAGTAACCAGATGTGCACACAGCCCGTTTTCATTTGTTCTCCCAAAACTTCTCTCCAAAATGTGTGTATGTAGCAGACTTTTCCAAAGTTTGGTGCTACAAAAGTGATTTATGTCAAAGCAAGTTAATAACTTAAAATCAGATTATTAGACAACTGTGCACTCTAAAGACTTGGGCTACCCTGCCCCAAGAAACTGTTCACCTGCTAAACTGTTAAGTACTTTTTTGAAGGTTCCAGAGTCCCACCACGTTGCACGGCTCCCTTCTACAACCTCAGATTACTATTAACATCTTATTCAAAGCATTTTATCCACAACTTGTTTTGTTTTAACAGTATAAACCATGTCTTGGTATCTCCCCTGTCCCAACCAAAGTGGACTATATAGGTATTTTCCTAGAGGAAAAGTTCTCTTTCCAAAAGGAACTCCATGCTAGCTCCAAAAAAAAAAAGCTGAGAAAATAATTCTTCCCCCTAAAGTAACATGGTAATTTTTTAAATTTAATTAATTTTGAAAAGTTACCATGAATAACGACATTAATAAGGCAGATAAATAAAGGCCTAAGGTGAGGATATGTTATTTCTACAATACCCTTCATTCTACATTTATTCAGTAAACTTTTATTGAGGTCCTGCTCTCTACAATATTCCATTGTGGATGAACAGCCACGAGCCAAACAGATATGGATTCTGCAGGTTTTAGTCCAAAAGGGTGACAGAACATTTTTTTTTTAAGTATACATATACAAGCCTGTGGGAGATGATATGAAGAAAATAATTGAGTGCAATGATCAAGAGTAGTAAGGGGGACTTGCCTGGAGAGGGAGGTCAGGAAAACTATCTATAAACCATCTAACATCAGGGCCAAGCCCTGTGGAAAGGGAAGCTGGTGGCCACCTGAAGACCCAGTCCAGAGAATCACTAGCAGGACAAGGCTCTGAGGAGGAAAAGGAGAAACTGAAAGGAAGCCAGTGTGGCTGCCCAGCACCACTCCTGCACATAAACGCACAGACATTTTTCCTCTGAGTCCACCCTTCAAAACAATGAACAGTGACCTTGGCCTGGAGAAAAGTGTAAATGACCACTCATGCTCCCACAACTCTGTGGGCCACCCGCTAAGGAGAAATTCGTCTTTTGCCTCTTCTCTCTTAAGCAGGGGCTTCTTTTATGTGGAAGTTTTAAATGCTGTGTGGTGGTGACACTGCAGAAAACATCCGCCAAGCCCTCAGGACATGTTGGGTAACTGTAAATACTGGTCCATCTGCAACTCGTTTGCTGCCTCTTCAAAGAGGAGATGAATGACAAACTTTTGACTGATGGCTAGTTTTTGTTTTGTTTTGAAATCTTGCTTATTGGTAACAGTCACCAAAAATGCTATGCTTAGGCAGGGGCCTGTGGCAGTTACTTGATGAAATGCAGCAATTAACGTTGAGATAAGAATCAAAATCACCATACAAAAGCCTTTAGAAAAACATATGTGGACATGATAGTTGATGTTTCTCAAAAAAAGATGATGCTTATTCATGAGTTAGTGTAGTTCTGAGGTCGATCTGAAGACATTCAAAGCGACTTCCCTTTCTATTCCAACTAATGAAGGAGTTCTATAAAGCACACTGGGGCATCTGTGCTTTACAAGCGACCTCTTTGACACCACAAGTGAACGTAGATAATGGATATATGCAACAATTCTCCTTCAGGTCGATTTAACTTTTCTTTTTTTCTTTCTCAATTAGACACACTTGTAGTCTTACCAACATGTCTTCATAAAAATAAGCAGGGAAAAGTAGATAAAACCATATGACGATTATGACTGTGTACATCTTGATGGTGATTCACCTAAAGAGAAGAGTCTGCCAAGGCTAAGAAACCTCAGACTGTAAGATCTTTTATATAATCATGAGAAGATGGGAAGGAGGAGCCCAAAACGCATTGGAGAAGTTGAGATCAGGAAATTGTTACTTCTATTTCTACTGAAGCCTTCAACACCTATCCCAAGTGTTACCTTTAAATGTGAGGTGGATGAGCACATATTTCTCTGAAAAGCAAATCAAATTCTATGCTTTTCTCTACCTGTCCTTATCTGTAAAAGTGGGAAGAGCTGACACGTGAACAGTAGAGTCTGCCCATAACTGAGCACGTCCATTGACAGAGAGATTCTTCCAGCCATTATCTTCCACACTGCTCGTTATTATCGTTATTGATCATAACAAACGTATCTGTCTATGGCTTGGTTTGAAAAGATCTTTCACATAGTGTCCATCAGTAATAATAAACCCATGACCTTACTCACATGGTGATTGAGCCTACAGCCTATCAGTTCACACCACACAGAGACTGAGCCTGTTGGGGGTGGAAGAAAGGAGAGACCTAGGATCCTGAGAGGAGCATCACTAAAATTCCTTGACTCCGGGAATGTGCACCCCAGTTGGGCAGGGCCTGGTGCAAATGGGAGGCAGGGAATCGGCTGGGAGTATGGCTCACTCATGGGAGGAGAAGGCAAAGGAGAGCTGAGACCGTCAGCTGACTGGGCCCTCCAGAGCTCAGTGCAGGGGGGAGCAGCAGCCAGCCTTTCCAGAAAACCACAGTCCATGTTATAGCTCTAGGCTGCATTGTGTTTAAGCAGAGATTATCCTACAACCTGGGGAGAGAGGAAGACTTAGGTTGGGTTGGGGTGAGGGGAGAGGACCACCCACATAGGCCCCAGCAGGAGTATACAACAGACTCAGGAAATGCAACTTTGAATGGAATGAACTAATTTTAGCCTCGGCTCTAATGCTTCCTTGCTACGTGACCTTCAACACCATAATTCCACCCTAGTCTATATTCCCATGTCTGCAAATGGGGCATGATAGTAATACTCATCTTTGGATGTTGTTTGTTTTTTTCTTTTCTTTTCTTTGAAATTAAATGAGTTAATGCACATGAAGTCACTCTTTTAAACACTGACCTCCAAAAAACTAATGGTCACTATTTGGTAAATCCTTAGCATGTACCCAGCACACTGAGTGATTATCTCATTTAATCCTTACAAATCTCTTAGTAGGCATAGCCATTTAGAAATGAAGAAACTGAAGCACAGAGAAGTAAGCTAACTTGCCCGAAGACATACAATTAGCCACCAGTCTGACCCCAGCTCCTGTGTTCTTAAGCACTATAACGTAACAAGTCCATTCAGCTAATTCCCAAAGATGCTCATTATTAGCATTTCAGTGGCCAATATTCTCACCAGTTTGCTTTTATTCAATAAGGCAATAAACTGCATTGGTTACAAGAATAGTCTTCTTTTTCAATGAGATTCAATGCTATTTTTCTTTCAAGTGTGGAAAAAGTGGCACATAAAACATTTTTTTCTGAAAAGATTCTTTACCCAAAAGGTTGTCCACCATCAACACATAGTATCTCACTGTAATATCACAACAAATCTATAATGCAGGAGAGGAAGCTGAGTTTTGCAGATGTTAAGTAAATAGTAATACTAGTAACTATTGACACAATACATCCAAGCATTGTTTGAGGTTCTTTAGCTTACGTCTAATCTCCATGATCATACAAGGCAGTGTCACCTTCACTCTCAGAAATACAGAAAATCAGGAAATACAGTAGCCTGTAAAGGGCTCAAATTCTTAAGTGATGAAGCTGGGGTTCAAGTTCAGGCCTCTCTCACTCTTCAAGCTGTACTTTTTATCGTTCATAAAGCACTGTCATAAATAGATGTCTCCTTACTCTTTCTTAATTGTGCCCTTCCTCTCCCTGACTCTATCATCACCCAAGTTCAAGCCCTTATCATGCCTCCTAAAGCATTAAAAATGCCTCTCGATTTGCTTCCTTCAGATGCACCCTCCACACTGCCCCCAGAGTTATGTAAGTAACAGCAATGCAAATTTGACTGTGAATGCTGTTCTTAACAAACTTCACCAAGTCCCTTCAATGAGATGCCAGAGCCCAAGCTTTCATCCAGCCTTTGAAGCCCTCCACAGCTAGCCCCTGCCTGCACTCCCGGATACTTTCAAGTACTACGAAACTACAGAGTGCCCCCAGCACACCTGTTGTTCATCCAGCACTGCCTTCATGCTCTCTGTGCCAGGAACAATCTTCTGACCTTTCAGTCACCACCTTCTCTTCAGCCCCAAACCTGGCCACACATGCTCATCCCTAGAGAATCATCCCAGACATCCCCCCTCCAGAAATTGTGCCCACCTTTATTTCTCAAGCTGAACAAGGTGAATCTCCTTCAAACTCACAGTGCCCTGTGCGTATGTCTCTCACATTGTTTTGAAATGTTCTATGTATGTCTGATTCTCTCTGGGACCATATTTCATTTGGCTTTGTTTCTCTGGTACTTAGTAATACTAGGAATTCAGTACAGAATTTGTTGAAATAAACTGAACCAACTTGCTCAAGTATAACATTTAAGAAACGGAAGCAGCAGGACTTGAACTTCAGGTCTTCTGAGGCTGTGTCCAGTGCTCTGCTACATCCGAAAATAGATCTATGCAGTAACGGGTTAGATTGCTCAGGCTTTCTTGAAAAGAGATTGGGGCAGAAGAGCTAGATCAAGCACCAACTACCTGCCTGCAATTATTGTCATTTTGGGAGCAAATGACAGAGAAATATTTTTAGACAAGTTGTAAACTGCTGGTATCAATATGTGGTAAATCTGTGCTCATTTCTAGTGTGGATCAGTGCATTTCTCAAGTGTCTGTAATACAGCAGTAGAAGTTTGCATCTAAATGAAATATGTTCATACCAACAATGACCTTTAGTAATTGCATCATTACTGCATTGCCTGGTACAGTTTACAGACATTCAGTTTTCAAATACAGATTCTAGAAGCAAGGGAGGAAATCACAATTTTTCCTGGTAGGCTCTCAACCAAGAAGTAATTCAAGACTTAAATAAAAAAACAGAACATGAAAGATCGTCCATGAACCAAATAGTTGAACATATATTAAGTGAATGTTATCTTTTACCTTAGAATTAGGAAAATGAAGAATATTTTCTCTACTGTCTGTAAGGGGCAAACACACTTATTAAATATTGAAAAAATAATTTTAAATCAACTCCTCGAGTCTCATATTGTCTCCTCACTGGATTTCAAATTAAAATACTTTCCCCTGTTGGGAGAAATACCTCCCTGTCCTTCCCAGGATTCCCTCCTTCATCCATCTCATACATGTGAGTGTCTCTGGGATACTGCCTTTGGCTCTTCTCTCTTTTGCACCCCCTGGGGATTTCATCAAGGAACTTGACTTCAACTACCATCAGAACCAGATTACTCCACTCCTACAACTCGATAGCAAAAATACAAGTAACCCAAATAAAGAATGGGCAAAGGACTTGGATAGACATTTCTCAAAAGAAGACATACAAATGGCTAACAGCTATCTGAAAAGGTGATCAGTATCACTAATCATCAGGGAAATGCAAATCAAAGCCACACTGAGAGATCACCTCATACCTGCTAGGATTGCTATTACCAAAAATACAAAAAATAACAAGTGTTGAAGAGCATGTGGATACACAGGCACCCTTGTACACTGTTAGTGGCAATGTAAATTGGTGCAACCACTATGGAAAACAGTATGCATGTTCCTCAAAAAATTAAAAATAGAACTACCATACAATCCAGCCATCTCACTTCTGGGTATATATCCAAAAGAATTGAAATCAGGATCCCAGAGAGATATTTACACTCCCACGTTCACTGCAGCATCATTCACAATAGCCAAGATACGGAAACAACCTCATGTCCATCAATGGGTGAATGGATAAAGAAAAGTGCTATTTACATACACTGGAATACCATTCAGCCTTAAAAAAGAAGCAAACCCTAACCGTAACGCTAACCTCTTACAAAAAAAACACGAACAAAAGGGGGAACCTAGTCCTAACCCTAACCCACATGCAACAACATGGATGAACCTGGAGGATATTATTCTAAGTGAAATAAGCCAGACACAGAAGGACAAATACTGCATGAATCCACTTATATGCAGTATCTCAAATAGTTAAACCCATAAAGCAGAAAGTAGAATAGTGGTTGCCAGGGACTGGGGGGAGTGGGAAATGGGGAGTTGTTGTTCAATGGGTATAAAGTTTTAGTTAACGCAAGATGAGTAAGTTCTAGAGATTTGCTGTACAACATAATGCCTATAGTTAACAATACTGTATTGTGCACTTAAAAATTTAAGATGGTAGATCTCACGTTAGGTGTTCTTACCACAATAAAAAAAAAATCAGGTTACTCCCAAGTTTGTGACTTCAAACTATTTGTCGCTTTTCTTCTCCATGCTCTTACAAATGCCTTCTGGTCATTTGCAGGTGGATATACAAGAAGCACTCTGGTCTCAGCATATCTGATGAACCTCATCATCTTCCACAGAAAACTTAGTCCTTAAAGACACATTCCTTATCCTCGCAAATGGCGTCACCGAGTTGCCATCCTAGTCTTCCTCCTCTCTCCCCTACATCCGATTTTTACCTAGTTATGTTGATTGTTCTTCCTAAACATCTCAATCTGGCTCCTCCTCTTCTAACCAATTGTAACTACCCTAATTCAAGTGCACTTCATCTCTCACTGCACATCGCAATAACCAGTTTTCCAGCCTCCACTCTCTTCTATAATCCTCCTTCATTCGCCTGCCAGAGACATATTTCTATACTAACAATCTGATCACATTACTCTCCTGATTGAAATATTTCAATGCACCCCCGCTCCCTGCCCCCAACATCTTTAACTGCCTTTTTCCTTCAACCTGGCACAGTTCATTCCTCTATATTTGTGCTTATATTATTCCCTCTGCAAAATTATTCTTCTCTTTTCTCCCACCTTCACCTTCCATTCTTCTCTACTCCTTACCTTTCTGGAAAAATGTACTCATCCTTCAATCTCAGTTGAAGAGTAACCCTTTCTTTGGAATCCGTCTGTGACTCTTCTAAACACTTCTTGCTCAAACTGTGATCACAGAAGCGTCAGACTCATCTGGGAGCTTGTTAGAAATGCAGAATCTCAGGTTCACCCCAGGTAGTTTTTCATGGATGTTAAAGAAGTTTGAGAAGCATTGTGCTTGATCAGAGCTACTCTCAGCAGCAGAGCAGCATTAGCAGCACCTGGAAGCTTACTGGAAATGCACTTTACCACAATCTGATAAGGACTTACATCTAGATTATATAAAGGATTCTCAAAACTCAATGATAGGGCCAGCCCCGTGGCTTAGCGGTTAAGTGCACACGCTCCGCTGCTGGCGGCCCGGGTTCGATCCCGGGCGAGCACCGACGCACCGCTTGTCCGGCCATGCTGAGGCCGCGTCCCACATACAGCAACTAGAAGGATGTACAGCTATGACATACAACTATCTACTGGGGCTTTGGGCGGGGGGGGACTCAATGATAAGCAAACAACCAACCCAATTTGTGTGTATGTGTGAGGAAGATTAGCCCTGAGCTAACATCTATTGCCAATCCTCCTCTTTCTTTGCTGAGGAAGATTGGCCCTGGACTAACATCCGTGCCCATCTTCCTCTACTTTATACGGGACTCCACTACAGCACGGCTTGACAAGCAGTGCATCTGTCCACACCAGGGATCCAAACCTGCGAACCCCGGGCTGCTGAAGCAGAACATGCGAACTTAACTGCTATGCCACCAGCCAGCCCCCAACCCAATTTTTTTAATAGGCAAAAGATTCAAACAGATATTTCACCAAAGAAGATATACAAATGGCAAATAAGCACATGAACAGATGTTCAATCTAATTAGTCATTAGGGAAGTCACCCTGAGCTATCACTATATAAACTGTCAGAATGGAAAAAATAACAACGAAACCTGACAATACCCAATGCTGCTGGCAAGAATGTGGAGCAACTGGAACTCTCATACATTTTGGGAATGCAAAATGGTACAGCCATTTTGGAAAGCAGTTTATCAGTTTCTTATAAAGTTAAATATTCACTCAGCACATGACCCAGCAACCCCACTGCTCACTATTTACCCAAGTGAAATAAAAACTACGTTCAGACAAAAAACTGTAGATAAATGTTTACAGAAGCTTTATTCATAAGCTTCAAAAACTCAAACCGACCTAAATGTCTTTCATCTGGTGAATGAATAAGCCAACTGTATTCCATCCACACAATGGACTACTACCCGGCAATAAAAAGAAATGAATTATAGATATACACAAGATCATAGATAAACCTCAAACTCATTACGATAAGTGAAAGAAGCTAGAGTCAAAAGGCTACATACTTATGATTCCATTCATACTACATTCTGGAAAAGGCAAAACTACACAATGTAGACCAGATCGACAGTTGCCAGGGCCTAGCAGAATGGGGAGGGATTGACTACAAGGAGCAGGGGAGAATTTGAGAGGCTGATAGAACTGTTCTACATCTGGCTTTTGGTGGTGGAGCGGTTATATGACTCTCCACTTTTGTCAAAACTCACAGAACTATACACTAACACAGATGAATTTTAATATATGTAAATTATACTTTAATAGGAAAATGGAAAGTTTCATTACACAAAGTACACATACACCATAATCCATATATTCTGAAATGTCAATTTTCTCACATCTTTACATTTCTGGAATTGCGAGTTATCTTCTAGGTCAATGGCATTTAACATCATTTCATGGTTCCGATGGGCAATGTTTTTTCTTAGTGGAACATAAGATAACGGTGTGTCTCATAACCAGTGGCGTCTTAGATTTGATGAAATAAGGTATGCATATGTACTTTTTCTGGTTAGTTAAGTAACACATGCTTATTTTATAAAATGAATAAAATACAGAAATGTAAAGGAAAAAACAAAATAAGTCAATGATTCTAGAGGTTACTGCATTACTATTTTGGGAGTACTGTATTTTACTGTCTCTTTACTATGCACATATATTTATGCTTATAATTTAAAACACTTTAACATTTTAAAAATTATCTAGTTTTGAACGCCACATCTAACACAGAATTACTGAGGTGACATTGGGCTATATCTCTTACCTCTCTTAGCCTCAATTTACTCAAATGACTTCTGAGTTGGCCCTCATGGTCAGTCAACCAGACATCTTCAAACTTTTTTATCCACTGACAATCTGAAAATTTTTGGAAAAATTATATACTCCCTCACATATTTTTAGTTGAGTTAAAATGTTTTATTGCATTTTTAAGTAGATGTAATTTCTCCAACACTGAGAATAAAACAGCTACTTCATTCTTTTAAATGTGTCTAATGGAGTTTAAATACTGTAAGTGATAGCCACCCTAAAAAAAATACATGAATAAACTGTTAAACTATGGAAATTAACATACATCTCTTTTTTACTTGATCATGTAATTCCATTCCATAGAATTTTACCCTAATTATACAATATTTTATACTTGAAAGCTTCGATTATTTTATCTTAGTTTCCTGCATAATTATTGGTTCTTTAAAACAGAGTTGGATTTGAACCCACTTGCTTTTATTGCACTGGAGAACTGTTTAGAGTCAGCTGGAATGTTTCAGAGGTTCACGTATAGTTTTATAGTGTTTTACGGGTAGATTCAACACTCAAAAACTCTAAATCTGCAATTAAGATACAGTGTAATTGTGCACCATTCAAAAACCTTTTCAATCCCTAATTAGGATATATTGCCACCAGGTGGCAGGGGAATGCCTTCACTTCATGAACTGAACTACTTGGCAAAAACTAGTTTTGCTGTTTATTTTATTTATTTGTTTTTTATTGTAATCCAGGCTCAGTTGAAGACTAATATTAACAATGTGGTATTAATCACTTTTAGCACTAACTGCTCCAAGTTACTCTCCCTCTCTGTATCCCTATGGCATTTTGATTACACAGCTATCACTGGAGGCTCCAGACAGCTTATTCTCTGGTACACTGATGGCCAAAGTATGGTCTCTGTGGGTCCTCAAGACCTGTTCAGAGGCTTCACAAAGTCAAGAATATTTTCTTAATAATTCTAAAACATTATTTGTCTTTTTCACTCTCATTTTCTCACAAGTGTATGTACAATAGTTTTCCAGAGGCTACAAGACATGGGATAAAATTATCACTCTAATAGTTAAAGGAATGTGTTATTATTGTATGTTTGTATTTTACATTTTCTCAGTTTTAATTTCTAATGTGGTAAATATTGATAGATATAACAAACAAAAGTTCTTTGGGATCCTCAATAACTTTTAACTCTAAAGAAGTCCTCATATCAAAATAATTTGAGAAGTGCTACTCTAACTAGTTAATTAGCTCTAACTATACATTCATGTATTTCTCTGTCTCTCCTGAGAACAGGGATCTCGTCATGTTTATCTCTGCATCCAATCCTGTTGAGAACCTAGCACTAACCATGCATAACAGATACTCAATGAAGGTGTGTGGAAAAACAAAGCACTGAGGGCTGGAAGATGTTATTAGGATGAAACAGGTAGTAATGGAGACAACACATTTTTTAAGTTTACCCGTTAAAATTAAATACTAAAATATTTAAGTCAAATATAATTCTTCAGGTAAAAGCTTAAACCAAGTATAATGTGGTCCCTTTCTCTCTAGTCTTTCACTCGATTAATGAATATATTTGTTTTCTCTCCAAAGATCAAATTTTTAAAAAGACATTTTTCACATGTGTTAGAATTTACTTTCCTATACATAACCTTAAAATGTCAAGTTTTGATCCCAAAATATCTCTAAGTTTCCTCCTAACATCCAGTTATAATGAAGTCCACTGATACCATAGATCTTCTTCCTCAGACATCAGTTTCTCAGCACTTCTTATTCTAAAATTCTAGTTTCTCACTTTTTTGAAACTAAAATACAATAGCGCTTTGCTGGTGAATATGACCTTGATGCCCTGTAAATTTTTATCTTTGATATAAACTCTTTTTTTAATTAGCATATTATACCATGGAGCATCATATTCTGAACATCCCTTTTTTTTCCATAATAGTTACAAAGGCTTTTACACAAAAATTTTAAGTAAAACTATTACAATAACTCTAATTTCTAATGAAAATATATCAGAAACCATCAAAACTGAACAGGAAGTCATGCTCCATTATGCATTGAGGACATGAGAAGCATTTAAAGTACCTGAAAGATATTCTTATAATACAATATCATAGGAATTGGAAATTGATTGCTTAAAACTGTAATTATATGAGATACAAAGAATTAGCATACTGAAGAGAGCCTTTCAAACACAGGCGAATACAACTTGCTTTGAGAAAAGCTAGGCTAAGAAGGGCACAGCCACAGAGGAACAGCCTCTCAAGGCCCCTCCCCACTTTCAGGAGAGGATTAGGAGATGACTTATTACCTCTGACAACTCGAGGTGCAAATCTTGATTGAAATTGTTAGCTGGTTTCACTTAATTTCTGTATCTAAAATACTTAAAGGAATTCTTTTTTTTTTTTTTATAATTTTATTTTTTTCTTTCTTTTCCCCCAAAGCCCCAGTAGATAGTTGTATGTCATAGCTGCACATCCTTCTAGTTGCTGTATGTGGGACGCGGCCTCAGCATGGCTGGAGAAGCGGTGCGTCGGTGCGCGCCCGGGATTCCGAACCCGGGGCCGCCAGCAGTGGAGCGCGCGCACTTAACCGCTAAGCCATGGGGCCGGCCCAAGGAATTCTTCCTTTACTTTGTAAAGTCCTGAGTTAAAACATTAACACTGACTGAATCCAAGCTATGGAATGAGAAAAATATAAAGTTTTAATGAGTATGATTATATATAGGCCAAAACCTTATAAATAATACTGTGTGACTTGGCCATTTCCCGCAGTTCTTTCAAGCTAAAGAACAGGTTACAGTCCTAGCCTCTGGTAGGAGCTAAGAAAATGTTTTCTAAGTTGAATTCTTTCTTTCTTTTTTTTTAATCACCCAGGGTTTTACTGTAAACTAACTTCCTCTGTATTCTACATCACTCATATCTCATACGAGACTTGCCCACATTTTAACTTTTGTCAATCAGGTATTGAAATAAGCACCAAGTATTCTTAGGTATCCAACTGCAATTGTTCTAAGTTTCAGTTTTATTTAAAGATTCTCCATAAACAATTCCCGTAGCCTTTGAAGTTTGTTCTGAGTTGTGTAGAATTTAATGAGCTTCCCTCCCATTCAGTAAGTGCTGTAAATTCTTGCTGCAGCTGCTCATTTGTGAGAAATGGCGCATCTGTTTTTGTGGCACACAGCTTTCAATTTTTCTTTTTGTTCTGCCTGCAGGCTCCCTGGCTTTCTCTACAAGGTCTAATGTAGCCTTTCTTTATTGTGTTTGTTTGTTTGTTTTGGGAAGTCACTCCTCTTTTCATTTGCTCCCATACTGTATCGGTGGGAAGGATTATATAGATAAACTCTGGTATTTTGCAATTATATAGATAAACTCTTGAGATTATCTTCCTACATGTTTAACATAAAAAGAGTCTCTCAGGCCAGCCCCGGTGTCCTAGTGGTTAAGTTTAGCATGCTCCACTTTGGCAGCCTGGGTTTGGATCCCAGGCATAGACCTACACCACTCGTCAGCCATGCTGTGGTGGTGGCGCACATACAAAAAGAGGAAGATTGGTAACTGATGTTAGCTCGGGCGAATCTTCCTCAGCAAAAAAAGAAAAAAAGAAAGAAAAAAGAAAACAGTCTATCTCACCAAACCCTGTTGGTAATAAATTACGATTAATTATGATTCCATGATATTCTCTTAGTCAATCAACAATACCCTCTAACCAGGGCCGGCCCAGTGGTGTAGTGGTTAAGTTCACATGCTCCACTTCAGCAGCCTGGGGTTCAGGAATTTGGGCACAGACCTACACATTGCTCATCAAGCCATGCTGTGGTGGCATCCCATATACAAAATAGAGGAAGATTGGCACAGATGTTAGCTCAGGGACAATCTTCCTCAAGCAAAAAGAGGAAGATTGGCAACAGATGTTAGCTTAGGTTCAATCTTCTTCACCAAAAAAAAAAATACCCTCTAACCACTGAATCATTTTACGCTCATTGTAGTGTGGACAATACCCAGCCTTCTTCCATCCTGCCTTTTCAAAGTATGGAATCTGTATTTCCAAAACTTTTTTACATTTTCCGAACATACTCGTGTTTCCAATGGCAACTTAAAGGCCTTTTAAAGAAATCTGAACCCCTGTCTATTTCCATGTGCAACAACAACAGAAGAGCAAAGCACACTGCCTGAAAATGGCTAGAGATGTTGTCATTCTTACTTCAGACCTGTAGGTACTCTTAGAAGCCACAGGGCACAACCTTTGTTTCCTGAGTAAAAGCCAACTCCTAACACTAGGAGGATGACCTCCCAGCTGGGCTCCTCACAAGCCCATTCAATGCCTACTGCTTTCTCTCTGCATCTGAAAAATAAAGTGGAGATCTGGCACATTTGTTCGGGGTTATTCACGGGAAGCAAAATTCTAGTACTGATGATAAAGGGAGATTTAAGACTATGTTTATTAACCAAATTTTCTGTTTAATTGCCCTACTCTCCTTTTGATTTTTGTTTAATAATAATGCAGTGATTACAGGGCCCCTCTAGGACACCCAAATCCATCCAAGGGCAGAGCTGGGGAGGCAGGGAATGAATAAGAGAGATTCAGGCTAAAGCCAGGTGCTCTTTACCTGGTCCGTTCTCTTCACACCATCTTAATGCTGTAGGGCAGTGAAGGCTAATTGAGGATTCCCATTTCCTGAAATCTCCCTTTCCTCCCTGGGTCAGCCCCAAGCATCAGGAAACCACCTCCAGATGTGATTTAGGGGGTGGCCTACATTAGAGTAACCGAGCCCAGCAGGGTCTCCCTGAGTGGCAGGAGGAGTGAGTCTGATTTGTCTGGAAGCACTGACAAGCCTGGAGAGCAGACATCACTGCCCTCTAACCACAAATCACCCCTCAGTCCTTCTCAGAACATGTTACCAGCAAGTTATTGGAAGGATTAACTGTCCAAATTCAAATGATGAGATGGGAAAACAATCCAAAAGATAAAACAACAAGCCTTACATGATTCAATCTTACATCAGTAAAGGCTGTTGACTGACTCGGTAATATAATTTGTCTTTGTAGTATGGAGGTTCTTTAAGTGGAAGAAAATAAACCGTTCTATCAAAACACCACAATGTGTGAATGCACTTAACACAAATGATGATGTCGGTGATGACAATCACAGAAATGATGATAAAGAAGGTTAATATAATTCAAGTACTTTTTATCAAAGAGGGAAGGTACATTACCTATGTCCACAAACATAGAATTTTTTTTCCTCCCTGCATCTAAGTTCATGAGTATATTCATTCATTTGTTCAAAGAAATAAAAAAGGAATGCATGTTACATGCAAGGTAATAGGCTATTAAATATGGAATGAAAATAAATCAAATAAGATTTTTATGAGAGCACATTAATAGCTGTATATAAACATTATGCAAATCTGTATAACAAAAAGTGTTATGCAAATCTGTATAACAAAAAATATTATGCAAATTTGTATAACAAAAAATGTTATGCAAATCTGTATAACAAAAATGTTATGCAAATGTATGATATTATTATTATTACTACAGAGAAGATTTATGTGCTTTAACACAATGAATTTGGGTTCTCTCTGGGGCCTAGACAGGCCTCATGTGTAGCCCAAGGCAGATACTGACAGGCACAGTGTCTCTGGAGTAAGGATGTCATTAGTGGAGCCCTATCCTGTGTGGACTGAAGCTAACAGTAACAAGAGGGAGAATCCCAGATGTAGGAAGAATGAAATCTATGACTAGGCCAGAAATCTATGCCCAGATACGGTCTGAAGAGCAAGATCTAACAGAAAAGAGGCCAGAGTACTGGGAATAGGTCAGTATGGAATACTACAGGTCAGGGATTTGATTTTACCCTATTTACAAGCTAATAAGTTTGCCTGAAACTATTTCATAAATACTGGTAGAAGATATGGGACATCTGGATCAGAAATACAGACTTATTATTCACGGCACAGCAAGCAGCATGAGCATCAGTTTCCCTTGCTGTGCAAGTCCCACTGAGGCCATGTGGAGGAGGGCTCAGGTGGATGCTTACACACGCAGCAGGTTGTATGACAGCAGGAAAACACTGGGATCTTGGAGAACCCACCATTTTATAGCAAGCCCGCTCTTTGTCCCAGTGAGGAGCATTACTTCATTCCTCAAGGTTGTTCCCTGAAAATAAAACCCTAAGAAATAGCCTAGGTAAAGAGTAGTCGTGGCCTTGCCTTCGTGGTATACCCAGCAAGATGTGCAGGAGCATGAGAGAGCTGTGAGGCGTATTTCCCAACAGGTACTCAGAGCCCATCAGGCAAATGCGCCAGATCACCGACAGTGCACAGTGAAAGGATGCTGGAACCCTATTCATTTGTAGCACTGGCTAGTGGATTTGCTGATGACTTAAGGCAGTCATCTTCAACCCAAGCTGGATATTAGAGTTGGAACCTTTAAAAAATCCACAT
The DNA here is from genome assembly GCF_057802395.1 of Ceratotherium simum simum. Classification (NCBI taxonomy): domain Eukaryota; kingdom Metazoa; phylum Chordata; class Mammalia; order Perissodactyla; family Rhinocerotidae; genus Ceratotherium; species Ceratotherium simum. The sequence goes on from NC_141911.1 coordinate 60,974,315, forward strand.
CCTCAGGGCCGGCCAGTGGCGTAGCGGTTAAGTGCGCGCGCTCCGCTGCTGGCAGCCTGGGCTTGGAACCCCGGGAGCCCACCGATGCACCCCTTGTCAGGCCATGCTGTGGCAGCGTCCCATATAAAGTGGAGGAAGATGGGCACGGATGTTAGCCCAGGGCCAGTCTTCCTCAGCAAAAAAGAGAAGAATTGGCATGGATGTTAGCTCAGGGCTGATCTTCCTCACAAAAAATAAAAATAAAAAAATAAAAAATCCACATCCAAGAGATTCTGATTAAATTGGTGTCATGTGACTTGCCATGAGTATTTTTCAAAACTGATTCTAACGTACAAAGTGAGACTTCTGGTTTAAACAGCTCAGGTGGGGTTAGATCACGTTCTCCATCTTCCCCAATGATGAGAATCATGTATAGCAATGGTTCTCAAACTTTAGCACACATTAAAAGCACCTGGAGGACTCTAAAACACGGAGTGCAAGGCTCTATCCCCCCCAGTTTCTGATCCAGTAGGTCTGGGGTGGGGCCTGAGAATCTGCAGTTCCAACAAGTTCCCTGGTGATACTGATGCTGCTGGTCTGGAGCCACCCTTTGAGAGCCACTGATTTAGAGCAGTGCCTCTCAAATTTGTATACATCCCAGGGTTCTTACTAAATTCAAGTTCTGATTTAGTAGGTCTGGGGTGGGATCCTAGAGTCTGCATTTCTAACAAGCTCCCAGATGGTGCCAATGCTGTTGGTACATGGTCCACATTTTGAGTAGCAAGGATCTGGGGTTCCGGTGAAAAATATAAAATCCAAGGCCCCATTCCAGACCCACTGAATCAGAATCTCTAGGGAGAGAGGTAGGCTACATCACCAAACACCCCAGGTGATTCTTTTCAAGACAAGGAATAATTATAATCTTGAAAAGTTGAAGGTAAGTGAAAATAATGTGATCAAATCTGAATTTCCCATTAATTTACATGCAGTTCCAGATATATTTTATTTTATGATTTATGTTCAACTAGCAATAACTTTCAAGTCCCAGCTGAAAGCTTGTGAAGGGTAGCAGAATATGACACCCCCAAAATATGCCACTTTGGCATAGGATTATTTTAAACTGAAAGCAATTGAGAAGAAGCTAATACAAGAAAAGCCCTCTGCCCTTTCCCTATTTGCCTAAAAGCAGGACATAAATTCTCTACTAGGAAGGACAGTAGTGAATCACTGGAGACAACTCTAGACCCTTATCAGCCCAGAGATGGCACCAGAGGAATCTGCATAACAAATTTTGCTAAAACTAGCCTTTATATATCATTAGTTTCCCCATATATTTGCCTTCCCAAAATTTGCTGCCCCTAGAAGTCCTTTTCGTTTGTCTTGTCGCTCTTCTAAAAATTTATCCTTCTTTTGTTAAGACGCTATATAAGCCCAAGTTCTAACCATCCCTTTGAGTTACTCACTGCTGAGTGTTCCCATGTGTATGCACAATGCACATGTTAATAAACTTCCTTTTGTTTCTCTCTTGTTAATCTTTTGTTAGTCTAATTTACAGGGCCCTAGCCAGAGAATGGGGATGGGGAAGTTAAGTTCCTTGTGTGGGGTCATTCTGAACCACGGCTAGCGTGGAGGCCCGAACTTGAGCAGCTGAGAGAGGCTGGTCCTGGAGAAAGATGTCACAAAAGGATTCTGTGGAAGTCCTAAATAAAAAGAGAATCTAGCTTCCAACAACAAGAGCCAAACTTAAAGGCAGAAAGATGTTCCTCGTGGAAGCAGGAGGAGATGCTGAAAGGAATCCAGTGGACAAGTCAAGCAAACCAAAGGTGGGAGAAGAGGCTGAAGAACAGACTGGGGGAGGGACACAATGTGGTACAGAGAGCACGGTTTCAGAAATCTGAGGCCATACACCAGCAGACCAGAATAACTTCAATTGAAGCTGTTTTGTGTTACTGTTGTTTTAAGCCTCAGTACCCTGTCTTTCCCTATAAAATAATTAAAGATCTGCCAATAAACGCTTAAATGCACTAAGCTAGCAATGCTAAATAAATTTATAAAGCAAATACTCCTCTTTAAATATAAATCAGCACTTCTAAATTATACATTTAATAGATTTTTACAGAGTTGTGTATCCTAAAACACATGTCACTGAGTCCTAATATTTAAAAGAACGGCATGTTTAAAAGAAAAAAAGGAGAAACAGAAAAAGTTATCTAAACTATATTTTTATAAAAGTTATCTAAACTATATTATTATTCTTATGATATTTTTACCATGGTTCCCTACTGTTCCCTTTAATATAATTTCTACCCCATACTTTGTTCATCACTGTAAGTAAAATATATATATATATATATATTCAAGCCTTTAATCTAACAAGAAGCTAAACAAGTTTAAGGTGCTTTGAAGTCAGTAGATAGGAATCAAAACATGTCTAATCATCTCTGGTAAACTTCAGTATTAAACATATATTAAACATGCTTTACTCTCAAAAGGATTCATTTTCATTCTTGACATCACAAATTTTTATTAAAGCAGATAGCAAAAGACAAGGCTCAGAAGATGCCTACACAATGAAGCAGAGCTATCAACTGAAACACGTGTGCTTTGGAGTCTGTAATTTTAGCGAATAGCTGACATCCATAAGTATGGAAGACAATTTTTGTCTTTGCGGGATCCCAATGAAGAGTAATAATTCAGTGCAGTATCTCTATTGTGTTTGAGATAACTTAATAGTCAACCGCCCCCTAACTGTCATTACTTTCCAGGTTCTTTCTTCTCTCTATCTTCCCTCAAGGATCTTGTTCACGTCCCTGCCTCTATCACCACTTCCATGCAGATGACTCTAAAGCTACATCCCCAAGCCAGGCCTCTTTCTGGAGCTTCAGACTCACATTCTCGGTTGTGTATTAGCTGTTATTCCCTAGACCACTTATCTGAACCGAAAATTCAGCTTATCCTAAACCAATTTAACAACTGTCTCCCCTAAAAGGGATCCTTCTGTGGTTTGCAGGTGATAGGAATTCCTTTTTTCCATATCTTCATGTTCAAAATAGCCAGATTGTTCTCAACTCTTCTCTCTCCCTCATCCCTTAAATTCTGGCAGTCATCAAGTCATGGAGACTCTATCTCCAAAATATTTCTTGTATTCTCTCTCTCCTCTGATCCTCACTGCCTCCACTCATTTATGCCCTTATTAGGCTTAACTGGAGTTCCATAACAAAAGAGGGAGCGGGAGCGTCTTCCCTTCTCCTGTCCATCCTGGGCACTGCTGCCAGAAGATTCTTCCTTACCCACAGCTCTCCTTCTGCGGCTCTGCGTTCTTCAAGGGCTCTTCACTACCCATCAAATTAGCATTTTCACTATGGTATTGAAGATCTTTCTAAATATACAGGCCTGGCACACATTTTCCTACTTATTTCCTACTACTTTCCTACTACCTTCCACATGTTCCAGTCAAAGCTAGTTGCCTCTCCACATAGGACCTGTGCTTTCCTCCTCCTAAGGCTTTCTTTCCTTCCTGACACTTAAAGACAGCACAACATGGTGGAAAGAAGAGCTGTGAGCTTTGAACTCACTGCATTCAAATCCCCACTCATCAGCTGTATAACTGCGGGCAAATTACTTAATTTTTTAAATCCTTTGTGTCATAATCTGTAATATGTACATAACTACTACCTCACAGCTATAGTTTGAGCTTTAAAAGAGCTAATCCAGCAAAGGAACTCAGTACATATTGCTGTTCCTACCTCCTTTCTTCATGTAGACAGATCTCAGACATTGTGTTCTCACTTCATTAAGCTTTTCTTCATTTCTAAGCCAGATGTGATCTCTGCCTTATTATTAGCAATTTGTATGAAATCTTAGGGCACTAACTTTACTCTGCATTAAAATTATTTACCAAATTGCAAAATCTTTGACGTCAATAACTTTGTGTTACCCATCTCAGGATCTCTGCGGCACCCCACATAGTGTCTTGAATCCAGCTCAGTAAATATTTGTGCAATGGAACTGATTTGTACATCTCCAATAAAAAAACAGGATGCAGAAAAGACCCCTAACTGATCCTGGGTCTATGGGGATAATCTACTAGTAAAAGTAATAAGAGATGAGGCTGCAGAATGGAGAGACCACATACTCAACAAGACTACATGCCTTCTCGCAGAATTCATTTCAAGTTATGGGAACATCAAACTAAACCTCAGGGCCCTGTCTCTAGGAGGGTGCAGCAGAGTGATTGCTCTGTCCCATAATTTGAAGGCTCCAATGCCACTATAGGGAAGTGGACACCAAGAATTAAAAACGCACGAGGTAACAGGGAGGGCCAACAGAGGTGATTTCACCAGCTGATGCCAAAAATGAACTAAGGTGCACATATTGTAAACAAAACCAGCATAGACAGAATTGAGTCTCACTAGCAGGTTGGGTACACCTTCAGGCTTTTTGTTACCATTCTATAAAATATCTCTTCATTTTTCTTATATTTGGCTATTAATCCAGATTTGACATGGATGAACATGCAGTATGGTGGAAGACCATTTCTTTCTTTCATTTCAGGCCCCAAATCCTTGTAATGATGGCTTTGGTAAAGCCATTTTTATCTCATCAGCTAGAATTTCTTCACATACGTTCTTTAGACACCTTAAAAAGCCTGGAAATTCCCTCTTTCTTGGCATCAGTTCAAAGGAATATATTCCTACACATTTGCCCTTTGATCTGGAGATTATTGTTTTGATCTATATAGTGGATGATGCTATTTCAAGTGGTTTCAATTGATAGCTATAAAGATAAAGGCAACTAAAAGAAAAACAACGTATAGAGAATTTCTTAAGACTTCTTTTGTAATTATTTCACTTTGGGATATCAGACAGGAAAATAAATATCAAGTGTGTTCATAAACTCTTAAGAAAGAAGTAACAACAACATGCTGGAGATTGCTGATCTGGCTTGCAAGATGTTTTGGTTCCAATAGTTTCTTAGCTTTGTTTCCCAATTAAGCCAACAGTATTAGAAACCTAACTTGTAAAAGGTAGATCTTTTTCTTTTTCTTTTCTTTTTCCTTTTTTTTCTTTTTTAAATTGAGGTAACACGGGTTTATAACATTCTATAAATTTCACGTGTACATCATTGTATTTTGACTTCTGTATTAAAGGGTAGGACTTGAGAGAAATGGAGTTCCCTCTTCTAATGAAGCAGCCGTGGGAAAGCTAGTCCAGCCAAGAGCAGGTCTCCATCCAGATTACAGAAACAAAGGCGGATCGCTGAAGGAGGACTGAGGCCTGGTCAAAGAAGACCCACACAGTGCGTGTCCCACTCACTCAGAGGACACAGAAAACCCATCTCACCCTTTCGGCTTTTGCTGGAACAGGGATCCTTGGCAAGGGTGCAACTAGAATCGCTAATATCGCATCTATCACCAGCCCCATTTATCCCTGTAAACTACACTTAATTCATGAAAATGCCCCGCCATAGGACCAAGGGCGCAAGATTAGGGGAATTGGTGCTCTTTTATTTTCCCTCTTTTCATCGCACCCAATAGGTAGACTCAGCCCTTTTTTTAAAAAAAGCCTAATGGTAGGTATTCACTATTTGAGATCGTGTAAGTGAGCTAGGAAGGAGCAGCACCAACTATATCTTCCTACTTTAATCGCTCCAGCACATTTGGCGGCCATTTTTAAAAGTCCCTCATGATATGTACATCACAAAGGAATTAACTTGACCAGAGCATTAGCAGTTTTAGTGTTTATTCTAGACAGTGTAATTGAAAGTCATTTTAAATAAGGGTAATATAAATTTTATAGAGTCATTGGAGGGCAGTGTAATTAATGCATCAGTACTCCTGTAATATCAGGATCAAAACTCACTGCAGTGCCCAGGAGGGTGCTTCACACATCATGTTGTGGATCCAGTCTCCAGAATTGAAAGATTATTTAAATCCATATTAAAACTGACCTGAAGTTTAGTAAAATACATTAAATATTCAGTTTTCCCTAGATCAATGCTTCTAAAGACAATGGAAGATTTCTGGAGCCTAAAGGAAATGGGAAATTTCTTTTATAGCCCACGCAAGAGGTGAAAGAATGTCCCCTGCTCTATGGGTGCTTCTTTGTGCTATGTGTTTAAAGTGTGTGATATTGTGAAACCATTACGGTTGGAATGCTTTCTATAAAAAAAGTTGCCCTAGGGAGAGCTAAGGAAAACTCTCCAGAAGTGGGAAAAGCTGAAAACTTCAAACAAAAGGGTGTTGCGTAGCAGCTGGTCTCAGGCTTTGTCACTGTCTCTGTTCAGCAAATGAGAATACACAAATACGATGACTTTCTTTACCTGCCCAAACCTCCCACGGCTCCCACCTACTCCAGGTAAAATTCCAAGTTCTGCATATGACTTGCAGATCCTCTGGCCTCCGCCTCGTCTTCCATCCTCAGCCTGGCCTGCCTGTTCTCTGTCCACCTGCTCCTGCCCCTTCCTTCTCTGCTCCAGCCACACTGAGCTCCTTTTCCTCAAATGGACTCAGTTCTCTCTGGCCTCTGTGTCTGGGGCACATACTTTGTTCTGTTTGGAACGCCTCTTTTCCACCCTCTTCACCTGGCTTACTTTTCCTTATCTCCCATGTCTCAGTTTGAATGCCATCTTCTCACAGAAGACTTTCTTGACCCCCAGCCCAACTGGGGAGCCCCTCATTGATGTTCTCAGAGTGTCCATACTTCCCCCATCATACTACTTCCCCCATCACACACCATGTTGTAATTGTGGGGTTGTTTTTCTTTGTCTAATTTACTTGTCTGCATTTGCCCTAACATGATAATTCAGTGGGGTCAAAGACCATAGCTGTGCTGAATAACAGCATTCTTCAAACTAGGGTAGACGCGTTCTTGGGTGCACGCACAAAGTTTCCAAGGAGCACGGGGTAAGGACAGTTTTCAGGGACTCGGGTACCGGACCTTCCACTTCCACGTCTCCTTTCCCAAAACTGATCTGCCTGAAAACCTGCCTAAGGTCAGGCATGAATGCCATTCCTCCTTGCTCACCTCCCTTTCCTCACCTTATGAGAGAAACGCCTACCTCTCACAGATGCCAAATCTTAACGTGGAGCATTTCCATAGTATATAAAAGCTATCAGGAGGGCAAAGTCTTCAAAGCAAAAACTGAATATTGATGTCAGCACAGCCTCCTTTAATTGAGTCATCAGAAACCCACATGGGAGTTCAAAGTTTTCCCTATCTTTTAGATATTTCTGTTAATTTAAAATTTGGTGGAAACCTGTGCTATTTGGCCAATATATCTGAGTTGATATTTATTCTGGAGTGACACAGTTACAGGAACAATCATTTTATTTCATCTGCTAATTATTTTTTTCCCCACATTTACTGAGGTATTATTGACAAATAAAAATTTTATACATTTAGGTTATACAATGTGATGATTTGACATACATATACATTGTGAAAGGATTACCACAATTATCATTAACACATCTATCACCTCACATAGTTATCTTTGTGTGTGTTAACACATCACCTCACATAGTTATCTTTGCGTGTGTGTTAACACATCACCTCACATAGTTATCTTTGTGTGTGTGTTAACACATCTATCACCTCACAGTTACCTTTGTGTGTGTGTGTGTGTGTGTGTGGTGAGAATACAAGATCCTCTCTCAGCAAATTTCAAATAGACAATACAGTATTATTAACCACGGTCACCAGGCTGCACATTAGATCCCCAGAACTTATTCATCTTATAACTGAAAGTTGGTACCCTCTGACCAACATCACTTCATCCCACCCCTCCCCATTCAGCCCTTGGCAACCACTATTCTACTCTCAGGTTCTATGAGTTCAACTTTTTTAGATTCCACATACAAGTGAGATCATCTAGTATTTGTCTTTCTGTGTTTGGCTTATTTCATGTAGCATAATAACGTCCTCCAGGTTCCCCATATTGTTGCAAATGGCAGGATTTCCTTCATTGGATGGATGAATAATACTCCACAGTATATGGAATATTTTCTTTTTTTTTTTTCAGTGTTTAATAACCATAATGTTTATTTTAATAATATGGAAGATCAAAAATCAATTCACTAATTTAATTTAAAAAATACAGTCTACCATGTCATTCCATTTGAGGAATATTTTCTTTATCCACTCATCCATCCACATTTTCTTTACCTATTCATCCATCGGTGAATAGGTTTTTTTCCATACCTTGGCTATTGTGAATAATGCTGCAATGAACATGAGAGCACAGATCTCTCTTAGAGATACCGATTTCATTTCCTTTGGACATATACCCAGAAATGAGATTGCTGGATCAAATAGTTCTATTTTTACTTCTTTAAAGAATCTCCATACTGTTGTCTATAAAGGTCGTACCCATCTGCCAACTATTTTCTAAGAATTAATACTCTTAAGAGAAAGCCCTGTGAAAGTGAAGCAAAAGGATCTTTGAAGAGAAATATTGAAGAAGGAAAGCTTATTTCCAGGTTATAAACTCATCCATACATGACCCCTCCCCAAAGACTCATCTCTGTCTCTCAAACTATTCATCTCCCTAGTTAAGAATTAGAATTCCCAAATGAGATGCTTGTCATGAACATGAATATTAGCACATTTATTTGAAATTACTCTTTTTTAAAATGAGGAAATCTGATTTAGATGATTGATTTGACATTTTCCATGAACTGAATGAACTAACTGGAACTCCAACTATTAGAGGGGAAGATACATGCACACACAGTATTGTAACTGCACATAAACATTTGAAATTAAAATACTGCATTATCAAAGTTGCACTGAAAATGACAACACTTCAATTTTTCCAACCCTTTCTGAGTTAAAAACAAAAATAGGGCGTGTCTAAAAGAAAGAGTAATAGCTATGATTAATTGTCATTTGTTAACTCTTCAAAAGATCCTTTTGGGGGGCCGGCCTGGTGGCGCAAGCTGTTAAGTGCGCGCGCTCCACTGCAGCGGCCCAGAGTTCGCCGGTCCAGATCCCAGGTGCGGACAGACACACTGCTTGGCAGGCCATGCTGTGGCTGCGCCCCATATAAAGTGGAGGAAGATGGGCACGGATGTTAGCCCAGGGCCCGTCTTCCTCAGCAAAAAAAGAGGAGGATTGGCAGATGTTATCACAGGGCTGATTGCCTCACAAAAAAAAAAAAAAAAGGTCTTTTTGGTATATCTCCCAAATATTGAGAAAATGCACAACTCTAAGACAAGGTAACAAATTCATTTGCAACTTAGGTGGTTTCAAATCATTTATTTTCAACAAAATTAAAGGAGGACTTGATTTTGTTAGCTGATAGAAAATTAAAAATAATATTTGATAACAGGAACATACATAAGGAATTTTTTTAAGAGCATAACTGTTTCGGCCGGCCCTGTGGCTTGGTGGTTAAGTGCGCGCGCTGCGATGCTGGCAGCCCGGGTTCGGATCCCGGGTGCGCATCGAGGCACCACTTCTCTGTCCATCCTGAGGCCGAGTCCCACATACAGCAACTAGAAGGGTGTGCAGCTGTGACATACAACTATCTACTGGGGCTTTGGGGGCAAAAAATAAATAAATAAAATCTTTAAAAAAAAAAAAAAAAAAAAAGAGCATAACTGTTTCAACTATAACTATTCCCACATCTGCTTTTTATGGGAACAAGTTGTTTTTAGCACTTACCTCTATATCAGTCATTCTCAACATGTGGTCCCAAAACACCTGGGGGTCCCTGAGACTTTTTCAGACACCTATCAAATTCTCCCTTTTCCAGCTATACATTTGTGTGCAGCTAGATTTTCTTCATATATTTCAATAAAAACAACATGTTGCAAAAGATTAAATGTATAAGTAGATACGAGAACTCAATTGCCTTTTTTAAGAAAGGCGTTAAAGAGATTTGCAAAAATGGAAAACAATGCCAATATTCTCACTATACTTTTTTAAATATAGATATTCTTCATTTAAAATACGTTATTTATTATTACATGTAATGGGTTTATTAATTTTATTTTTAAATGAATAAATATTTTTAAGTTCTCAATTTCAATTTCTAATGCAGTAAATATTGACAAATAAAACACACATAAACAAAAGCTCTTTGAGGTCCTTAATAATTTTTTTTTCAGCAAAGCAACATGTTTCTTTATTTCTCTACACTTCCCCCTTATTTTTCCTGCAGGGTGGTGATGGGGTTGGGAGAGCTCCTTCTGACTTGGGACCTGGAAACTCCTAGGAATTCCAGGGGAGGTGGGGTTAGGGAGATTCCACGACTCACACCCAGCCTCATTCTTACTCTGCCCTCTGGGAAATCAGAAGCCCCTTCTGCCCCCCTAATCCCAACTAGTGTTGCATCTTTTTTCAAATTCCAAGTGGTCTTAAAAAGACGGAGTGGGGATGTGTGTGGCGGGGTGGGGGGGGTGGGGGGGTGGTAATCAGAGGGCCACCCTGTTTGGGGAAGGGGCCCTGAGAAAATGGGTCAAACCAAAGCTTGGTACTGGGTGTGGGGGTGAGGGTGGGGGTCCACCCTGGTTCCCCAGGGCTGGCAGGGGCTGGGGAAGAGACTCAGGGAGGGAAGGTGACCAGATGGTCCTCCCGCTGCCCCTGCCACCCCTGCCCAGGAGGCCTCAATAATTTTTAAGAGTATAAAAGGGCCCCGAGTTCAACAAGTTTGAAAAATGTTGATCTATATAAATAAGAAAGAATTGATACCAAAACCTGTCTCAATATAGCAATATGTAATAATTATTCATTAGTAATTTAATAATTGAAAAAAATACCTAAATCGATATATTTAAGATATGCATCCCCAATAAAATTTTGCTTCCTATGTATAATAATAATTTATCAAAATTTGTAATATAATTATGGAATTGATTAGTGCAACAGAATCCGGAACAGAAACATTAACATTTCAAGCCTAATGGCCAAAAGAAATTTTTTTTTAATTCAATTTCAATTTAATTTTGGAGTAAATTATAATAGACTGATCAATAGATTTTCCAGCAAAAACATATTACATTAGGATGAAATTATGTGGGGTAAATGGAATAGGATTATGTGTTTTAGGAGAAAAGAAACAATGTAAAAATTCTGACAATTAAAGAAGAGCTTATCAAGTTTGAATGATGAATACATCATTGTATTTCTGGAACCTAAAACAATGTGTGTTTATTATTCAACGAACTGGAGATATCCTCTAAACTCTGGCTCAAAAAGAGAAAGAAAATAGTGTAAGAAGCAGAACAGCACTAACCACTGTGTGCTTCAGACTAGCCAAACAGAACAAAAATGCATTAGAAGCAAGAATGTAACTGAACCACAGAGCACTCTGAACCATAGAGAGTTCCAGATGACATCGGAAAACTAGGTCTAAAACGAACTCAAGTCCAAATGAAGAGTCTTAGGAGATAAATTACATAAAATACTTAGAACTATGCCTGGCATATAGCAAGGCCTCATAAATATTAGCCATCTTCATTTATTAGTTTATCACATCATTATCACTCTCAGTGGGCTTAACCAACCTGAACTTCACCTAAGAATTCTCAGCAACTGTGTCATTTCCAAAGGACATTTTTGATCTTCACTCTTTAAATGGGTTTCCTTATGTCGATTGACTGTCCTCCTTCCTGACTCTCATGACACTCACTCTTGTTTCTATTTTGACAATTCTGGTCATTATAAAATTTTTATATAACTATATTTTCTTTTTCATAAGCTAACTACTCGACTGCCCCATACTTCCACCCTCAGCTCATTACCCTTCTCACTCTATAGATTCTCTCTTAGTGATGGTTTCAACAATCCCTTTGGATCATTTCCAAGTCTGTTTCTCCAGCTTTAACCTACCCTCAAACCTCTGAACCACGCGTCCATTGGGAGCAGATTGCATGCTCCTAATGGACAAAATGCATTCACCAGTTTGTCCTCCAGAATTTTCTTACCTTCTCTCAGCAATTTTAGCTAGTAGCACAGGCATTTTCCCCCTCACCAAAAGTAAAAATCTAGGATACATCCATTGTTTCTTCTCTTCTCTCAGCATTATTTCCTCTTATCATTAAGTTCTTCTCATTGTACCTCTAAAATATTTATTAATTCAGTCCCTGCCTCCTCCCCATCCCTTTCACATCCACTGCTCTTGTTCAGGCCCCATAATATCTCAACTGGACTGTTGTAATGGCTTGTTAACTGGTCTCCCTAACTGTAATCTGCCTTCCTCAAATCCACACTCCCTGACTGTGTTTGTCTCTCTTAAATTACAGTCACGCACTGCATAACGACATCTCAGCCAATGACGGACTGCATATACAACTGTGGCCCTATAAGACTAGTACCCTATAGCCTAGGTGTGTAGACGGCTACACCATCTAGGTTTGTGTAAGTACACTCTATGATGTTCGCACAACAATGAAATTGCCATTTCTCAGAGTGTATCCCCATTGTTAAGCAACACATGATTGTATTCAGTGTCTTCTTATCCAGCAGAAGATCAAGTATAAGCCCTTTAACATCACACACTAGGACCCCCACTTCCTCACCTCTGTCTCTTCCAACACAATACACCATATTATGCTCCAAAGAGATAAAACTACATGCTGCTTTCTAAACTTAGCCATCTGTACTTTGCTTGATCCTTTGCCTGAAATGTTCTACTCACACTTTTTATCTTAGATAATTCGTACTCTTTTATGCAAGAAGCCTTCCCTGACCTCATCAGTCTGGGGGCTAAGGGTCTCAATGTACAGTTCTAAATTATCTGTTCCGTATCTCTATCTAGATATCCATATCGATAGATTTCCCATTAGATCGTGATCCCATTAGGACACAGATTTTGTCTTACTCATCTGTTCATCCCCAGCACCTTATCACAGTGCTTCGGCCACAGCCACTGCACAATCAATGTCGACCTAGCCTGAAGTTCTGGGTAATTGCACACAATTCAGGGCCATACTTGGGTAAACAAACAAGATGAAACAGTTGCTTCTGGGGGGACTTAAAATCTGTTTGAAACGAGGCTTCACTAAGAACCTAACAGGGAAACATAAGACGCAAAGAAGGAAAATGCAAAGGCTTATAAAGTGAGTTTGATAATCCTAAAATAATTCATATCTAGGTAGAGATTGTCTAGACACATCAATCTTTCCTATTTCAACTCTATCAAGTTTCCATGCTAGTTTCCCTACACAGAAAGACTGAATTGTCTAGAGGTTTAGGATATACCATGCTCTCTCCCATCTCCATGCCTTTATCCATACTGTATTCCTTGCATAAAATAAACTTCACAGTTCTCTTCACCAGGCTAACTCAGACATCTTAGTCTCAGGCCATCTGTATGTCTGAGAAAAGACATCACAATAGTTCGGTTCAAAAGGCATTTCACAAAACAGTATATATAGTTTGATTCTGTTCAAGACATACTTGTCTCTGTGTATATTCAGTCCAAATGTATACCTTATTACACAAAAATATTCAAGAAGGGTACATTATCTACCTCTGGGGAGTGGGATGTAAAAAGGATTGATTCAGGAAACTATTACTTCACCTTCATAATATTTGGAAAGAGTTCATATTTCACTTCTGGGAAGTCTGACTGGGCCTGCTCAGACTGATGAGGTGCCCCTCCTTTCTGCTCCAATGCATCCTGGGCGAACTCTAGAGCATCGCAGCATCCCAATGAGTTTTGTAGTATGTTATTTGAGCATCTGTCCCACTATCTACAAGCTTCTTGAAAGCGAAATTTATTTCTGTAATTCCAACTGAATACAATATCTGACATACAATAGAAATTGATTTTCTATTCTAGAAATTCAACAAATTTCAACAAATACGGACAACTGAACTGAATTCCCCACAACTGTCAGTTCTGGTGCTTTTGTTCAGGAATAGGAGTGGTCGGTTTCAGGAGAAACAGTGCTCAAAGCTTTGATATTTAGTTTTCATAGATACATCCCAAGATAAGAAAATTGTCTATATTCAGTCAAATTTGCAAACAGCTTCCCAAAATTCAGGATACTTGCTCTTATATCCTTGTCAAAAATACACCAACCCATTGAAAATAGGTACTCAAACAATTACTCGTACATGAATGTTCATAGCAGCACTATTCACAATAGCCAAAAGGTGGCACAACCCGAATGTGGTTGTATGGATAAAGAAATTGTGGTGTGTGTATACATATACATTATATATTATATATTTATATATATATACATAATGGAATATTATTCAGTCATGGAAAGAAATGAAGTACTGATACATGTTACAACATGGATAGACCTCAAAAACATTATTCTAAGTGAAAAAAACAGACACAGAAGACCACATAGTGTATGAGTCCATTTACATGAAATATCCAGAATAGGTCAATCCATAGAAACAGGAAGCAGATTGGTGGTCTGGGGGCAGTGGGGAGCAGAGATTAACTGCTTAATGTATAGAGGGTTTCCTTTTGGCATGATAAAAAAGTTTTGGAACTAGATGCAGATGGTGGTTGCACAACATTGTGAATGTTCTAAATGCCACTGAATTGTTCACTTTAACCAGGTTAATTTTATGTTATGTGAATTTCACCTCAATAAAAACAAAATAAGCCAACTGCTTATGACTTAGAAGGAAAACAGAAGTAGTTACAATGGGGTTAATTTTATAAGTCTTTCCCATCAGAAACCAAGCCTTAAAGGGGAGAAAAATTAACAGGTGATAAAAATCTTATTCATTTTTAATGAATGGCAGCTAAATTTCCATGACCATATTCTATTTCTTTCAAATTTTAAAGGTTTGAGGGAGATGACAAAAAAGAAGAACAGAACTATTGGTAGACAAGGTCTATAGCAATTAATTTTTGGCATGCCCTAACTATAAAAACAGATTAGATGAATCTGCAAGGTTCATTTTTTTGCAGCTTTTAAATTTTATTTTAAAAGCTAAACTTCGCTGAGCTCTTTTTGATAACAATCAGAATTAATTCTTTTGTCATTATTAAATAATCTATCTCTATATGTGCTATAAATTTGAAACTGCAAAAATAGATGACTCAAGAATATGAAACTTAGATTCCTTGAGAATGATGTAGTCAAATTTATTTGGATTCAGCTATTAATGTTATCCCAGATGGCACTGCCTTTGCTGTCATTTCCATGAGAAAATAGAAATGACTTTTCCATAAGGAAAATTTTAAGGATTTTAGCACAAAATAACATACATACTTTGTTAATAACACTAAATGGTCTTAATGACATAGAATAATAAATGTGACTTCTTGTACGGTTAAGTTATGGTGAAAATTACTTAGACTTAATAGAAGGGTGCACAGGAATGTGCAGTGCACAGTAAGATGATATTAAAATGTATGATATCATTTCTAGAAATAATATTAGTATCCTAAGGGAAACTGTCTAACCTACAGTTTCAGTTAAGCCCAGCTCAACAAATATTGACCCTCTATTATATGCTGAACACCCCCTGTGATAGGGCCTAAAAAGATAATAAAAACAGATTTACTACATTTAAGAAACTTACAATCTAATGAAAGCCACAGAACCCAAACAAGTTGCCACTAGATAACTTCAAGTATAATAAAGTATGGGCACATTACAAAAGTAATACAAGGAAGGCAGTACCTAACTCAGTTTGGAGAAATTGGAAGGAACAGTATGTGAACTGGCCTTGGTAGGGTACATAGGAGTTCAGTGGGTGGACAAGGTGGGGAAAGACGTTTCAGATGGTCCAGGCCTAAAAAACAACCTGTCATCTTCAGAGAACTACAAACAACTTAATACTGAAGGAAGAGGAGGGTGTGGGGAGAAAAAGAAGGAGAAGAAAAGGAAGATGAAAAAAAGAAAGCAAAGGAGAAAAGGAAGAAGTGAGGAAGTGAGAAGGAGCAGGAAATGGAGCTGGAGAGGCAGGCTGGGACCAGATTAGGAAGGACTTCGTTGAGCTTGAACCTCCTCCTCTCAGCATCAGGGAGCCACTGAAGGAACTCATCTGGGAAATGACATGGTCAGATGTGAAATCTGGAAAGGCCACTCTGATAAAAATATGGGGGAAAAAAGCAGGGGCAAGCGTGAATTCAGGAAGATCGAATAGCAGCCTGCTGTAATGGTGCAGGCTGGAGACGAACAGTGCTGGAACTAACACAAAGCCACAGGTGACGCTGTAGAGACAGCAGACTTGAGATAGAACATGTTGGAGTGGGTTTTGAAGTTGAGCTAACAGAGGAAGCACCAGACAACTTAGAGTTCTCTGGACTTTGGAAAGCGGTGGTGGCATATCACTAATGCAGACAGGGTAAAGACAAGTGGAATCCTCTCAGAGTGGAGAAAGGCGGCCACACGGCTCGCCTGTGGGTATGTTGACTGAGGGACATACAGGACCTCCAGCAAAGATACATATTTAGGGTTATTCATTTTTAAATAATTTAAGGCTCAGAGATGGATGACATTATCCAAGGAGAGAATATAATGAGGAGAGGACTAATAACCCTGGAGAAAACCAAACTTAAGCATACTTCAAGTAAGGGGTGCTCAAAAAATAAAGTCACAGAAATAGGGGGAAATCCAGAAGAGCATGATGTCATGAAGCTCAAGGGAAGAAATAGTTGCAAGGAGAGAATAATCAACAAGGTTAAATGCCAGAGAAAAACTGAGTAAAACAGAGACTGAGAACGTTCATTGGATTTGGCAGTTAAGAGATGAAAAGTAATACAGTGGTAATTTGAGAGGAATAGGGAAGTTGGAATTCAGATTGCAAATGGAGGGCAAGGAAACTAAGGTGTTTTTTTATTTATTATTTTATTTATTTTATTTTATTAAGTTTTTTGTGCTTTACTTTTATAAAGGTATTATTCCAGTAAAATGGTGGAGGAACACAGAAATAAAAGAGGCATTAGCCAGGGAAAGAAAAGTTTCAAAGAGTGTTTTAGGCTTCTTTTTAACGTTTTTAATGTCAGTTCAGTCTTATTTTAAGAAAATAGAATCACTGGCAGTTTGGCCTCTAAAATTTTCCTCGTAGCAGAACAGCTCATTGCTGACAATTCTGAAGTCATTTGAAACAGTGGAAATTTTTAAATTTCAGGAAATTCTTGGCAGCAGAGAAATAGGCTTCTGAGAGCAGGGCACCCTAAAAACGCCAGATACTGGCCTGAACAGCAAATGAATGCCTTCCAGAGGTGCTGCATTATCGAGAAGCTGCTGACACTATGGAAGCAGTAACGCATGGTGGGTAAGAATGGCTGTGGAATCCATCTGAAGCCAAGACCTGGCTCTACCACTTTCTCCCTGTGACCCCGCCCAAGTTACTCACAACGTCTTCAGTCTCAGTTTTCTCACCTGTAAAATGGAGACAATAACTCAACCTACATCATGAAATTCTGCCAAGAGTAAATGAGATAAGATTTCTCTGGGCATTTAGTGATAAGAATGATGATGTTGATTTGGTATATTTTGCTAGATGACGATGATGATGTTGACTACACATAGTTTGTATAGATCATACTTAAAGCCATGAAACTGGATGAGACCATGAAGACAGTGAGTGTAGACAGAAAAAAGAAGAGGTCTAAAGACTGTTCCAGGGCTATACAAAATTATGATCTTGAGGAAGAATCAGCAAAGAAGACTAAATTGGAGCAGCCAGTGAGGTAGGAGGAAAACTAAGAGAGCAAGGTCATGGAAGCAAAGGGAAGAAAGTGTTTCAAGAAGGAGTAGATGATCAATTGAATCAAATGATACTAATAAGTCAAGTAAAATAAGGACTGAGAATTGATCACTGGATTCAGCAAAGTGGAAATCTTTGGGTGACCTTGACAAGAGAGGGTTGCTGGACATCGTTTGTGTCCTTATGTTAACGTGTGTGTGATTCTGATCACTTATGTGCAAGCCAATGAGTAGGACAGATTTTTGTCCATTACAGTATATGATCCAAACAGGGACAATAAAATGTGGTTGATGTTTGCTGGGGGCTTCTGGGAAAGCAGTTTACATGCTCTTCTCAGAGAGCTAATGGAAAGACACACTTTCTGCCACCAGATGTGACCAAGAAGATCAGTATCCCTTGGAATTGTTGGCAGACATCTTACAATCCTGAGAAGGAACAGTTTTGCACAGAAGGAATGAATAAAAGCTAGCCAGAAACTAGTCACTGATGACATAACTGAACAACCAGTTCTCTGAAGTTCAATATACCTCTACTTATCCTCCCCAAAGTCTACTTGGCTCAAGATAGTTATACTACCAAATAAACTCCATTTTTTATATAAGCCATATTAGATTTTTCTGTTATCTGCAAAAGAAATATTCCCAACTGATAGTGTAATTTATCAAGGCTGAAATTATATGAGCTGGGTCAGGGGAAGGGTGGTGGTTACTGGAAGGATTTTGGACAGTCAATAAAAATAACTCCCACCACAATCTATATATTACTCATGACCAGATCTTGTGTTTTTTCATTTCTGTTTTCTTCCCCATTTTAAAGACGTTCTAATGATTTATAAAATTAATTAATAAATTTTTTAAAAACTAGACTTCTATTCTGAAGGGATTCTGGGAATATAGTGATCAAATCTGAATGTCTTATTTCCCATCCATTCCTAGCTTGAATCTATTTGTCTATCTTGAGCCAAATAGCAGTTGGTGGTGGTGACTGTAAGTAAGATATTGAGTTCTGAAAAGGTCTTGGCAGAGGAGACACTGTGGGGCCCTTTCCAACATGGCCAGGCATAAGTCTGAAAGCCAAATTCAGAGACCCTCAAGATGAAGTTCACACTTGGTGAATGTTGGGGAAAGCTTCAAAGTTCTGTGCACCCTAAGCATCTAAGGCTGACTTGGTCTCTCGCAGGGGTTCTCAGTCTGACTGACCCCCACAAACCCCAAGAAGTATATCCGATAGGCTGAAACTTCCCTATTTCTGAGGATAGAAAAGTGTAAGGAGAAAGCGAAGCAGGAACGTTTTTCTGCTGTCTAGATAGAGCCCGGCTGTCTACCTGCTGCACAAGCCCCCAGAGTTAGGCGGGGCTGCTCTGCTTCCCATTGCTTATGGGACCACTGACACCCCAAGATCTGTACTCAGGTCCACACCGAGAAAAATAACAACCTGTTAGGATAACAACCTGAAAAAGAAAGATCAAAGATTACAGGTGTCCAGTGAAATAGAGCTGCTGGGGAGATGTATGACAAGTCAAGCAAAAAGCTTGAAGAGCATTTTAGTACAGCACACACACAATCTAAATATATATTTAAATCTAAATAGATAATGGTAGACTGTCTGAGAATGTGTTTTTAAAAGTACTAAATAAGAATTCTTGAAATGAAAGTCTAATGAGTTTAGAACAAAAGTATTTAACTATCTCAGCAAAACCCAGAAGTTGGGGATGGTGGCAGGGTGGGATTAGGGTGGAGAGACTGGAGAATAAAAATATTCCAAACTTCTCATCTGGTAGGATGAAGCAGAAAAGATAAGCAAGTGACAGTATGCTAAAGGGCTCGTCTTATTGGAGTGAGAGGGTGATAATTAAGAGAAGTGGAATGCCTTGGTGGAAAAAAAGATGGTATCTCCTTTCAAAATGTATATGTATATCAAATCACCACATTGTACACTTTAATATATTTGTCAATTATATCAATAAAGCTGAAAAAAAGGAAAGCAAGCAAACAGAAGCCAGAAAGAGAGAAAACAAGAGCCTAGTGACATATTTGATTTCTTCATCCTGCTGCGCCTCTTGGACCTCTGTCTCCTCTGAGTCAATATAGTTCCTCCTGCGTTTTAAGTTTGAAAAAAGACCCTAAGTATCTTGTATTTAAATAGTAGCAAAGAAATATGTGTCTGACTTTGAGCAGCAGAAGAGAGGTGCTTAAAGTCAAGGTGAAGGAAAATGGAATGAATAGTAACTTGAACAAAGCAGAGAAATAACAATAAAGTAAAATAAGAGAAAAATGAAAGAAAAAAATCAAATATATCAGTCAATACGCCCAATGTCAATGAACCATACACTTACATTAAAAGAGTCAGTCATATTGGATTAAAAAAGAATAGAAAATTATTTAAAATAAAGTAATTAGAACACTGAAAATTAGGAAATAGGCCAGAAAATACCAGACAAATGCTAGCAAAAAGAAAAACAGGAATAGCATTAATATCAGACAATACAGGACTTAAGGTATTGTCTTACGGTATTGGATAAGCAGGGAAAAGCACGCAACTAGGTAATAAGGGAAGTCACATCATGATGAAAGATACAATACATAAAAACAATGCATTCTGGGGGCCAGCCTAGTGGCATAGTGGCTGGGTTCACGCTCTGCTTCGGTGGCCTGGGGTTCGCAGATTTAGATCCCGGGCACGGACCTACGCACCGCTTATTCATCAAAAAATGCACAGTACGAATGCACCAATCAATGCAGATGCTAAGCATACACAAAAACGATTATAATAGAAGGAGAACTTGATTAAAAATACATTTATACTGGGAAATTTTTGTATATATATATATATATTTTTTTTTTTCTGGTGAGGAAGATTAGCCCTGAGCTAACATCTGTTGCCAATCCTCCTCTTTTTGCTGAGCAAGATTGGCCCTGGGCTAACATCCGTGCCCATCTTCCTCTATTTTATATGTGGGATGCCTGCCACAGCATGGCTTGATAAGTGGCATATAGGTCCGCGCCCAGGATCTGAACCTGTGAACCCCGGGCCGCTGAAGCAGAGCCCGTGAACTTAACCACTATGCCAGCAAGGCCAGCCTCATATACTGGGAAATTTAAATACCTCTCTTTTCAAATCAGACAGAGACCTAGTAGAAAAAAAAAGACATAGAGAAATTGAAAAGTATAACCAACAACTAAAAATATATAGTTTACATATCTCAGATGGAGAATCTAACATTCCTTCTACATTCTGCCTCAGTGTAATCTCACTAATGTGAGAAATGAGCATGTAGGGAAGGATCTGGCACCTCTCTCTGGCAGCCTGAGGCAGGAGGGAGAGTGGGAGGGGACAGAGAGAGGAAGAGATGAGAGGGGGAGAAGGAGGAGGAGGAGGAAGGGAGGGAAGAAGAGAAAGAGAAAGAAGAGGCTGAAGGACAAGAAGGAGATGGAGAAGGAGGATCGGGGAAGAGAGAGGGAGAGACAGAGAAACCACGAGCTGAAATTCTGTCTCTGCCTCTCCATGGCCTCTGTGTGACAGTGTGGCACATTGGAATGAATGAATGAATGTGTTTTTAGAGTAGTGGTTTAGAAGGTAATAGTACTTAGCATTGAAACAAATTTTCTGCCTATTTATCACATGAAAAACAAAGAAAACACTGAAGTGATATACACAATGATACTTCATTTAGATTTTTTGATTCTGCATAGTCATTAAATTCTTTTCCTGGAAAAGCTATTATTAACAGCGCTAATTGTAGTTCAGTGCAACAGCTCTCAATGGCTTGTCATGGTTAGAAGGGTGTTTTGCAGTAAGCTTTTGAAAGCTCTAATTAATGGAAAAGACTCCCATTGCTTCTTCTGTAAATGTTTCTCATTGCTTCGTCTATAAATGCTTAAAGCACACAAGATGCTTGATGAAGCCACACTGCCCAATGATCAAAATGGATTTTTTTCCAATTAAACAAATGTGATTTACATAACTACAATTCTATGTAAGACAATAAACGGGCTAAAATATTTACTATATCTAAGAAAACTATTAATGCTTTCATCAGAATATCTAAATTCCTTTTTCCCCCTCTCATCAAAAAGAAAGAAGTAGTTCTGAATATTACACTATTTAAATTCTATTATATTTAGTTATTGACTTTTTCAAAAATTTTCTTATGAAATTTTTCAAATATTTGTAAGTTGAAATAATTTTACAGTGAAGAGCTATACACTCACCACCTAGATTCTACCATTAATATCTTACTCTCTTGTTTTATTCCATATGTATCCACCCCTCTATTCATCCATTAATCCATCTTGCTTTTTTATGCACTTCAGAGTAAATTAAAACATCAGTCCACTTTTCCCTAAGAACTATAGCAAACATTAGTGATTTGTCTTTTGACATGAACAAGACACATTTATCTCCACTGCAGTAAAGAGTAAGACGCAGGGCATTTATATTTGGTGTAGGAGCTGAGTTCCTGGATATATGACTTTCTGCCCACGTCTAGAAAATACACACAGAAATAGCTAAGTAACGTCTTGAAGTTCTCTGGAAAAATGATAGCTATAGAGATGATAAATAATCATACATTTTTGAGATAAAGAAGGGCAGTAAGTTCATTTATCCTTAGAGTTGTTTGTCCTCTAAACCTATCACAGACTCCTATAAACAGAAGCCAAATCTTCTGATTTATCAATGAGGAAAACAACGTTTAAAAATTCTGTTACTTAAGCAATAGAGAAAATTATAAAGAAGAAATAAGAAGCATCTGCAACCTGTCACTGCTAACATTTTGGTGACTATCCTTACCCAAACATCTCCATTCATTTATTCATTCATTCAGCAAACAATTTTGAAGAGCCTACTGTGTGCCATGTGACACACAGTCTTACGTCCTCAAGGTGCTTATATTCTAGTCATATGTCGGGTGGTAATAGATGCTAGGAAGAAGAATAAAGAAGGGGATTAATGTTAGAGAGTGAAGAAGATGTTATTTTGGATGGCGTCCTTGGGGAAATTCTTTCTGATGAGGTGACATCCGGGCAGAGGTGTGGAGGTAAGGGTGGGAAGATGGAGACATCTGACAGCAAGCACACAAGCTCTGAGGCGAGATGGCATTCAGGGTCTCTGAGGAACAGTGAGGACCCATGTGGCTGGAGTGTCCTGAGGGAAGGGAGAGTATGACATGAGGGTAAGGAAGTCACAAGGGCCAGATCCTACTCTGAGGGAGATGGAGAGCCTCCAGAGAGTATTAACCAGAGGAGGATCATGATCTGCTCTAACTTTTCAAAGAACCACTCTGGCTGCCGTGCAGAGGATGGACTGTAAGAAGACAAGCATGCAAGAGGGAAATCAGAAAGAAGATTCTAGCAGGAAGCCAGGTGAGAGCTGATGGTGCTTGGACTAGGGTGGGGGCAGTGGAAGTAGTATACACACACATGTATAGCTATATACTTAAGCAATTTGACACAAATGGGGCCATATATATGCTGAATGTGTTGTTCAAACTTTTGTTATGTACTCCTTTTCCTTTTCTCTCTCCGTTACCTGGTCCTCCATCCCACATCCCTCTGCTCTTCCCTTCTAGTAACTAACAAAAGAAGCCAGCCAGATATACAACCTTTCACATTTCTCTCCATTTTCATAAATCAAACATGGAGGACTTTTTTTAATGCATCTGTTACCACAGGACCAGGAATAGAATTTGTCACCCCAAAACATGCCTCTTTGGCATAAGGGCTATTTTGTGCTGATGATTATTAAAAAACAGCAGACAGGAGCCCACCCTGATGGCCTAGTGGTTAAACTTTGGTGCTCTCATCACTTCAGCGGCCCACATTTGTTTCCTGGTCACAGAATCACACCACTCGTCTGTCAGTTGCCATGCTGTGGCGGCAGCTCACATAGAAGAACTAGGACTTACATCTAGGATATATGACCATGAGGAGAAAAAAAAAAACAGCAGACAGAGAAAAAGCTCTGAAAACCTAGTAGAAGTCACCCTTTTGTAAGGAAAATTTAAATTTATAAGAGAAATTTCCATTTGTAAGGGTGCCTCCCTCTCTGCCAGGAAGGTAAGGATGGCTCTAAATCGCTAGAGACTCTTATCAATGGAGAAGGCAATGACTTAAATCTGCATAACAACTTTACCCTTGTTTACTGTGCTTTTCTTGGTAACCTCCCATAACTGGTCCCATCTTAACAACAGAATGCTAAAGCTATTTTTCAGGGGCAGCGAGCCAGCCAGAAGCATGCGCAGAAGAGAAAACTTGGATCTGCCAATCAAAACTCATCCTGCCAGATGAGAATACCAGCCAGCCCTCCCTGCACCCTTAAACTTACCCTATACCCTGGATCGGGGAGACAGATTTGGGAGCCCAGCCCCCCATCTCCTTGCCAATTGAATGTGCAATAAAGCCTTTCTTCCTGCAAAGACTGGTGTGCCAC
Organism: Ceratotherium simum simum; assembly: GCF_057802395.1. Taxonomy (NCBI): domain Eukaryota; kingdom Metazoa; phylum Chordata; class Mammalia; order Perissodactyla; family Rhinocerotidae; genus Ceratotherium; species Ceratotherium simum. Next base: position 60,998,362 of record NC_141911.1, read on the forward strand.
GGTTGGCTTCTGTGTGCAACAGGTGGCAAGCCCCTGCTTGGTAACACTTTGCCTTACAAAAATTGAAGCATATTATCTTACTTTGTTGGGTGAACTGTCAATATGTTTACTAACTTTTATATTTGGTTATTTGTCTTTTTTTTACTCTAGACACATTACAGGGATTGACTCTTTTTGTGTCATTTGTTACAAATATTCTTTCCCAATTTATCATGTGTACTCTGACTTTACCTATGGTTTTACGGTAGTTTGCAATTCTTTAAAAATATTTCGTATTATCAGTTATGTCTCTCTATCTATGGCTTCTGGGTTTCCCATCTTGCTTTAAATCCTCTCCCCTTAGCCATACATATATTCCAAATTTTCTTCTAAAATTCACTTTTTGTCTTTACTAATTACACTGTGAAATACAAGTCCAATCAATATCTGATTTAATTCCTTGTGCAAACTCCATTTTGAATACCAGAAATCTTGTGTTTTGTTTGGTGTTTGTTGTTTTTTAAATTATCATGCCACTTGACTGCCATTGCCAAAGTCAGCAATCATTGTTCCAGAAAGTGTTGATCTCTGCTTTATTATGGTTATCTGTATGCATGCCTCTTTCCTCTACTGGAATGTAAGCCCTTTGAGGACAGATTCTTGCCATTTATCTTATGTGCCTGTACTGGTCCTGAGCTTGTTTGCCCTCAAGTCCGTTTCTGCTCTCCCCCACCCCCAGACGGGGAGATGCTGTGGGGAGAGGGCTGATGCCTGCTGCCTGCATTTCCCCTGCTTCCTTATCAACTGCCTCCAGCTGGCTTCAATTAACAGGAGACACTAGGTGGAGATTGAAGAGTGGGAGGAAGGGAGAAACCACAGCATTCCTCCTCCTTCTCTGAGGCAGCCAGCATCTCTGGAGACAGCTAACCCTCCTCCATGATCCCAGTTCTGTAACCCTGGCCCCCAAGCTCCTAGATGATCACCTCCTTCCTTTGTACCCCCAGAAGGTAGTGACTTCCTGGTGTGGCTAATCTCTGGTTAGCCTCACTGTCTCCTCTTTGGCTTCTCAGTTTTCGTATCATCTAAGTAAACCAATTCCCTGCTTTAAATTTCCTATAATTTCTTGATTGAGCCCTGATATACTCTCCAACAGTATTTAACCTTGTGCCTTGATCAGAGGAAAAGCTCAAATAAATTTTTTTTAGCAATGAGTATCATGATGGCCTTCCACACGAGCACGATTACTGGGAACTGTTCATTCTTACCTATTCAATACCATATGCAATATAATTGAACAAACACTGCTAATTGAGAATCAGGTAACCACCACCTCCAGAAACACAGCATCCAGTTTCCCCATCACCACAGTGATGGTACTATCCTCATTAACAGAGTCTGTAGATTCTGGATTCAGTTCAGAATTTCTCTGTCCTTCATTGCCATTCAACAACGTCTTTTCACCTATGATTCTACTAAATGTATTGGTTATTAAAATCTTTTCTCTTTGAGCCTCCATGCTCTCTGCTATCCAAACTGAAATGTCAATATTTATTAAGTGACTGAGCAAGCGTCTATTGAGAGCCCAATATCTGCCAAGCACTACGTGAAGCAGAAGCTACAAGACCACCAAGACATAGTCTTTCTGGGATCTCAGTAAGTTGGCAATTTTAATGCAATGTGATAAAGGATATTTTGGTTGGCAAAACACTGAGATGGCCCCCAAGATCCCCCACCCTTGCTGTACACACTCTGTATAATCCCTTCCCCTTAAGTATGGGCAGGATTTGCGAATATGGTGGGACAGTTACTCTATTGATTAGGTTACATCATATGTCAAAGATAATGGATAGTCACTTCGGGGTTATATTACATAAGACCATGTTCTTAGTCGATTGAGAAGAAACATTCTCCTGCTGGTCTTGAAGAAGCAAATTGCTGTGTTGTAGAGAGGGCCACGTGGCAGAGACCTAGGTTGAGAGTGGGCCCCAGCCAGCAGCTATTAAGAAAACAGAGACCTCATCAGTCTTAGAGCTGCAAGAAAATAAATTCTGCCAACAACCTAAGGCAGCTTGGAAGCCTAACGTTCCCTAGTCGAACCTCCAGATGAGGACACAGCGGCCAGCATCTTGATCTTGGCTCTAGATCCTGAGCAGAGCATCCGGGACTCTCGACCCACAGAAACTGTGAGAAAATCAATTTTGTTGTTTCAAGCTGCTACATGTGTTGTAATTCGATAAGCAGCAATAGACAAAAAAAACAAATATCCTCTGACAGGGGTAGACAGAGGATACTATTAGTACCTACACGGAAAGACCTAATCCAACCTATGATCAGGGATCACTTCCTAAGAAAGACCTAAAGCTGAGACCTGAAGACTTTGCATGGGTTAGTCAAGGGAACAGGAGGGGAGAGGAGGGATAGAGAGATATTCCACATAGAAAGTCCCAGAAGAGTGTTTGTGTGTGTGTGTGTGTGTGTGTGTGTGTGTGTGTGTGTGTGTGTGAGAGAGACAGAAAGAGAGAGAGAGAGAGAGAGAAACATAGATCATAAACTCCTCCTCTTTAGATATCTAGTAGTTTGCTAATTACCTCTGGCTTCAAACCATACTTAAACCATATCCTTTAGGACTCTTCATCCTATGCTTCTCCTCCATCTAACCACTCTTATCTCACTCTATATTTTAGCCAACAACTTCCATTTGTGTTAGGAAAGAGCTGTGTTTTTCTTACTTTGCAACTCCTATCCCAGAAATTTTGCCGCCAATATCCTAGGTGCGGAGAACAGCTTCTTTGACTCACAAGAGGTCTTCCCTGTCTGTTTCACACAACAACAGTCCATCATCTCCAGAACACTGTCCTAAAGTACTTCCTGTTAGTCTCTACCCAGAATCCCACACCTCACCCCCAGCAGTGCATTTGTGTAAAGACTGTGCACACCTCTGTTCATGGTATCCCTGGCTAGCTTGTCGCTTCCTTTGGCCTCTTGAGCACTCGGACCATGTTCAGTTTATGTTCTGTCTCATTTTAGTTTCTGTTATCATATCATAAACAGCTGCTGACAGGCTGCTTTATTTTCTTGCAAGCAAGGCTTAATAGCACCTGAGCTATTCAAAGTAAAGAGAAACCTCTCTCACTTCCAGCCCCCAGACCACCATTCAGATCTTCTTTTCTCATGGGACATCGTGGGGTTTAGAGAAATGGATAATGGGCTAGAAATTTCATTTTTATCTTTGTTACCAATCAAGTGTAAGTATAGCTCAGTTTTTTGGGTGCATATTATGTGTCCAGCATTGTGTAAAGCTCTTTACATGGATTATTCCATCCCATGCTTACAGCAAATCTACAGACATATGTAGTAATATATTCCCCATTATACAGACAAGAACTAAAGCTTAGAGAGATCCAGTAAGTAGCAAAGCAGGGACACCAGCCCCAGCACTGTGCCCAGGCCCCGGTTCTCAATCACCACAGTGTGATGTCTCTTCAGGTCTCATCCTGGACATTACTCCATCCAGGAAGTCCTCCCTGACCACAGACGCAACCAATGTTGGACCTGGGAAGCTGTCTCCTCCTCAGGGGATTTTACACTCTGGCACAGAGCTGGGACCTGAATTGAGACTGCTTGGGTTTAGTCACATTCTGCCACTACCAACTTGGTGATCTTAATCCCTCAGCCTCAATTACTTCACCTGTAAAATGGGGATAATAACAACAATCTCATAGGGCAGCCATGAGAATTAAATAAGATAATGCTTATAAAGTGTTTATTCTCTGGATTAGCAGCTAGTAAGCACTCAAGAAAAATATGATTTCTATTATTCTGATCCTCAAGGAGATGAAACAGGTACACACATGTAGGATAACTCACTTCCTACTAGTGAAAGAGCAAAACTCCTCCTGAGTCAAGCATTCCTCCCAGGCATTAAGGCAATAAACGTCAGGTATGTTGAAAGTTGAAATATTCCTTTAAAAGACGATATTTTTTGAATTATTTATAATAACCAAGAGAAAGGACTATAAATGAGTATTTTTACCTTTGTGATTTTTAAGAGTGAACTTTAAATAACAGTGTTGTAAACTATGAAATATTTCATCTGATTCCTAAATCTCAAATAATGCTGCAATAAGGTAAGGAGGATGTCGTTCAAGAGGGAGACTCAGAGCAGCTATGCACTTGAAACACCAGAGAGAAGGCAGTACGTTCAAGCCAGGAGGTCGAATTGGCTCTTTCATTATTTTCGATGTAGCTAATGAAGGGCAAACCTCAGAATGTTCAGAACTTTTCAGATAAACACTGGGAATGGTGAGCATAATTCATGTCAGAGATTGATTTACTCAAATATACAGATGTGGAGAGAAAATTTCAGCATTTTAATCTTTTCTAAATATGGTCTGCTTGAAATACAGTAGGAAAGGTCTCAACTGAAAGCCAACACATGTGGGGTCTGGTGCTGGCTCTGCCTAACTAGCTGTGTGGCCTTGGCAAGCTGCACAGTCTCCCTGGGCTTAGCGGCCTTATCGTCACAAAGGAGAGGATGGGGAGCCCAACTGGAGGACCCCACAAGTTCCTTCCAGCTTTAATATCCAATGGAGTAAATGACTTGGTATCTTCTATTTATTTTTGGTATCTTTTCTTTTTAAAGTGGATGATCACCTTTGAAAGCATACACTTTAAATAAAACATGGGTTTAAGGCATCTTGGAAAGGTATCTTGATGGCCACTGGCTGGAGGAAAACAGACTGCAATTAGCAGTTGGAGTCAATACAAAACTAAGTCACATAGCAAGAGTATTCAAATATTTTCCTAGGCATAGAAATGAAACTTTCAGGATTATCATTTTTAAAATCATAACTATTTCAAAATGTACACAGTTAGTAACCATGTGAAAAAATAAAGCATAGCCTATGATGAACAAAATGTATTTTACATGTAAACCTCAATTATAGAAAGCAAAGCCTTCCTATGAATTATTTTCAAACATTTAAATTAGATTTTAATTCATAACAGCCAAAATTTCCAGTGAACTTATATATATATATATTTGTATAATACTAATATATGTGAATTATTGCAAATAGGCTTAGTGAATTTCAAAGCATTACACATTTTTTTAAAGTAGGCTTCAATATAGTTGTACTTCTGGGTAACTCATCTGTACATTCTTGCTTCAGAAAGCTGAGCAAGCCCAGGGAAACACATTAATCCTTTATGCCTCAGTTACGCACATGAAACGGGAATACGGTAATATCATATGTCCCTAAATCTTTGGAGAAGAGTAGTGTGTTCCTTCAAGATAGATTGGAGGTAGGGAGTGGAAGTGCTTGTCAATGGTCTAACAGCTAATGGAAGGTCATTTCAAAACCGATGAAAAGGCATTTCCCGTGGCAACTCATGTGAATTATACTGGCACCCTCCAAAATCTCTGACTGATGCCTGGTTTATGAATCAACTTGTTTTTTGTTGCTGTTGATACTGTTATTTTTCTTGTTTTATTTTTGTTTTGGTTTTCCCTCCCCCAGGAACTCCTATAAACAAATGTGTTCATTTGTAGGTATATTATGAAACTGCACCTTTGTCATCACTTTCTTTCTGTCATAAGATTATCTAATCCCTGATCCAAATTGTAATACAAATACCCAATCTCATTTCTGTCCTAGTGAAATCAAATAGCTCAGAAATATCTCTCAAATCCATTATCTGTCCTCTCTGCGCTCCTCAAGAGACATAAACTGCCAAACCTCTCCCCAGAGGTAAGAGTGAACCAGAGGAAGGTACTCCAACAAGTGAAAGGTAAGCAAACAAGAGAGATGTTCCACACAGTGAGCCCCCCACACACACACACGGATGCTTATCTGCATTTTGACCAAATGCCTCATTTAGGAAATATTAGAAAAATTTATACAGGCTACTCGGGTTAAACATGGAATTACTATAAATAATTATAATTCTGCAGTTACCGTTAGAAAATGCTAACTGTGTGTCTTTTGGGTGGTCTTGACAAAACTGATCTCTTCTGAATGGGAGGAGCTGCCTTCCACCAGGGGTGATCTGCTACTTCTGAGCGTTTCCTTCTGGTTGCGCGGGGACGTTGAATGGTCATTTAATCAACCTTAAAGTAGCCACTGAACAGGCTCTAACTAAACCTTGTGATTTAAGTGCTGAGATTAGTGAGATACTGCCCCAGGGAAATGGACATTTTGAGTGTTTCTAGGGCAACAGTTAATCTCTCCCAGCAGCAAATTGGCTAGAAAATAAGGGGATAGGAATGTTGAAACCCCTTTAAAATTAAAGAAAACACCATATTTGAAGATTAAGGTCGATGGAGAGATGCAATCACACACTAATGATACACAGGAGCATGCTGTCGAAGTAATGACGGTTACTCAGAAAAGCAGACATCAAGAAAACTTCACTTGATTAAACAGTTTTTTGTTTGGGTAATTTTGGTTTGGCTTGGTTTGGTATGTTCCTTTCTGTGGTTTTTCAATACGGTTTAACTGCTGATCTGCCTAGAGGTTTGGCTTCAGCAGAATCTGAAGTAACTGAGTAGCCCTGATAGCAACAGAGATGCCTCCAGGTGCAGAGCTGTGCAATATTTAAGCAAATGCAGAGGAGAACAAAGCCGACTGTTGATTTGCCTTTCTTTTTTCCGTTTTCAATGATCCTACCATTCTTCTTAGAACTACCTTTCCTCTCTATTATTTGATCTCCATTATTGATAAACCTGGAAAACAGAGATTCTTCTCTAACATATAATAGTCTCAATTGTACTGTTTTTTCTTTTAAAGTCTGCAAACGCTTAGATCAGGAACTAACAATTTCTTAGAAATGAGAGTATCCTTTTTATGTCTTTTTCCTCAGGGGGTTGGGAAGTGGGAGACACAAGTAGTTTTGGTTTTATATACACTATTGGAGAGGAAGGAAGCCTTCCCATCTTCAGGAATCCTGTTGCGTAATGCAGATATGGGTACGAAGGACCAAACTTTGTCAACTGACAGAATATTTTCCTAATTGATGACACTCCAGAGAGAAGCAGAAATTCAAAAGGCTTGACAGAATAATGAGGGATGCTAAGGAAGGAAATCTGGGAAGAAAATTAAAGGGGAACAAAATCAATCACATAACCTGCCAACCACCAGATCAATAATCTCTGTGGACGTTTGTTTTTTCACTGTTTGTTTTGGTGGGGAGGGGTCAGACTGCAGAGAGGGTACAGTTCTAAGTAGCCACGATACTCAATTCAAGGGAAGAAGAAAGACTCATTGAACACGTAACACTCGTCCTTGTGCCTTCAAGGACAACAAAGTCCTCAAGAAGCTTGTATCTGGTAGACAACACAGGTTCAGAGGTTTCTGGGGAGGGGGGGAAGTACTCACTAGTTAGTGCACCAGCTCATCCCACCTTCTTTGTTTGTAAACAAGTTCATGGTGTACCAGGGTCTCCCTCCAACACCCACTGAGAAATAAGAGCTTTGTTTTTCTTCTTTTTTACCAAAGTAGCTACAGATAGGGAAGTGCTTTATTTTGTTTAATAGAGTAATCTGAAAAACAGTTCCCTGAAGAATCAGTTTATTCTCAATATACATAGAAACTAAAACATAAGCGAATGGAAATTTCCAAACAGTGCATTGTGTGACTGGCTGACCTCTGCAAGACGTGTATCCTTTTGTTTTTCTTTATAACAAATGTGCTATTTTAACACCTACTCACTAATGATAGCTATCAACATTTCCAGCTGACAGCCGATGCAGAAGGATTAGGAAGAACATGAAGAATAATTTCCTTGCAGGTGGAAAGAAAAATCACCACTCATGGTATATTTAAAGGCAGCCCTTCTGCCAATCTTAAATCCTGGGGGAAGGGAGAGATCCCAGTGCTTTACAAAATAAAAATTAAAAATATCAATGCAATGAACTTGCTTCACATATCTGAGTACCTTTTGAAGCCCAAGAAAGAGAAGTGTCGATTTTCTACATTTTCTCTAATCCAATCATTCTTTTTCTTTTCTTTTCTTTTCTTTTTTTTTTAGTGAGGAAGATTAGCCCTGAGCTAACATCTGTTGCTAATCCTCCTCTTTTTGCTGAGGAAGATTGGCCCTGGGCTAACATCGGTGCCCATCTTCCACTACTTTATATGTGGGACACCTGCCACAGAGTGGCTTGATAAGCGGTGCCCAGGTCCGCCCCAGGGATCGGAACCTGGGAACCCCCAGCAGCTGAAGCGGAGCACATGAACTTAACCACTATGCCACTGGGCCGGCCCCCTAATCATTCTTTGTAGAACTACCCTTCCTCTTCATTATTCTAGAGCATCACCATTATGCCTCTCCTGTCTTAGAGAAAACAAGAACAAATGAGAGAGGACTTGGCATGCATGTTTTTTATTTAAAAAAAAGAAGACCTGGCAAAGATTATCTGATTGTGTGTTCTTTGGTAAATCTATGTCTTGGCTGTACCTTTAAAAAAAAATCACACCCAAGGACCATGGTGGAGTACATTTATTGCGGAAGCTCCTTCTCAGCTGCCAATTGAGAAAAAATCTCAAGAAGCAATGAATTCAGTCAACGTAGAGCTTCTGAGTCCCAAGGCTGAGCCGCTGAAAGGAATGAATAAAGTTAAGAGGCTTTTACTTGTAACTTTTAATTCTGGCAGATTAAACAAACAACTAAGTCTCTTTTCCTAAAATTATTAACATTTCCAGGTAGGGTGGGATTATTCAGAGGTTATTTTTCAAAAATTTCCCCAAAACTCTGGCACAGGATTGGCATTGTCCCTGTAAATGTTTTCATTTCAAGAGTGGTGTTGAATAAGAAAAAAATTGTTTTAGTTATACATTGTAAACAGTCTAGCTGACAAAGAGCTTTCATAAGGATATTTGTTTTGGTGAAATAAATTGGCATTGATGGAGAGAAAGTGATCTGAGGGAAAAAGATCCAACGAGGAAACAACGGAAGAATATCAATTAAAAAGTAATACAAGGAGAGGTTTAAGGACTGGCAGTAAATCCTTTATTCATGGCCATTTATTGATGTTATATTTCCAACAACATGCTATAAGGAATACTAAAATCTTTATATTTTAGAGGCACATTTAATATTTATCTCAAAGTCTTAAGGAACTTTTCACTCTATTTAATATACTTTTTCAATATATTCGATGTAAGATTCTGGAGACAGCAAACCGAGCAAAATTTCCCATTCTTATCCCTATTATGTTTTCCCTTCCTTTTTATAGGTATGTGGAGGATCATAAGGCAGAATATTTGAGGTTCCATATCCACAGTGGGTAACTACTTTGACAAACTCTTAAGTTCTGAGGATTGTTTTATGGTCTGTACAAATTTATTCTTAGCCAGTGTGCTCGAGCTGGCTCATCCTGCCTTGTGAGAGCCAACTGTAAAACCTGCAGGTTTTTGAGCCAACTAACATTCCACTGGTAGTTTGCAATTGGCCATGTGGGAGCATTTACAGCATATTAATTGTCAAATGCTATGAATGAGGACTCCCCTAACCCCATCCCGAGGGCTGGTTAATAAACATTTACCAGCACACCATTGATCAGAGCTATTCTTTGCCTTTTTCATAAAATGCCAAGGAATATAAAATCTATTATGTAATTCAGCTTTGACCAAAACACCCTTGAAGACATTTTATGTTTATCTTTTAAATCAATAATTTAAGAATCTCAGGAATTGGTACTATTAAATTTAAAGAATACAAGCCAATCAAATCAGATTAGATTAGGTTTAGCTGTAAATAATCCTCTGTATTTTAAAGTTGGAAATTACGTCCTCCAAATACCTCTCTTCACTTTACTCAGACACATGAAGTCAGTGTGTCTCTCCACACATGCCAATGCCCTCTTGCTGGCCCTCCTCTGTTTTGAGGATTTAGCTCTATTGATTCAGAAATTTGACACCCTGAGAACACATTTATCTTACAGGTAACTTTATATGTGAAAACAAATTTTATATTATTAGCCATTTAGCATTATTTTATTGAAGTAAGGCAAAAAAGTCAGAAGACTATAAATAGTCAAATGGATAGAAGTTAGAGTTAATATAAATGTAAAATTAAACTCCCCTGAGGAGGAGACAGCTTCCCAGGCCCAGCCTTATTTGCTGACAGCTACGGTCAGGAAGGACTTCCTGGATGGAGTAACGTCCAGGTCGAGCCCTGAGGAGACACTACAGTATAGTGATTGAGACATGCACTCTCCTAAATTCCCAACGGACAACCAAAAGATATTAATACTGCTTACACACGAACCTAGTCAAGTTTTCTTCAACGAAATTATTATAGGAAAAATAAGGTTGTTTCATTCATTTTGGCTTCAGTTTCACATGTGGGCAAAGAAGAATACTGGTACAGACATCTTCTCTTACTTTTCTAGTGAAAAATAGGCCCTGGGGCCCCGCATAATAAATATTTAATGCCTTTGTGGCGGTGTTCAGTTTAAGCAAGATAATGAGAGTGTCTCCTAAGTTTAAACATGGAAAGGGTTCACGGTGAGGGGAGAGATCTTCAACTTCCCTTTTTTCTTGGCTTTGGCTCTCGCTTAGTATTCCGCAGGAAATGAACTGTGAAGGGATGTGCTGCCACATCAGAATTCTAAAAGAAGACGCCTTAAAAGCACCAAAGTAAACCTTCCTCTGAGGAGAACGTAGCAGGCTGATTATAGCACATTTCATCACTGACCAACAGAACAGAAGTAAATCAAGTCAAGGGCCGGCCGTTCCAGAAACAGTTCTGACCAAAGAGTTTTCTGGAGCTTCAGTTTCGTGGCTTCATATTTAATCACTTCGGCATTTTGCTGGTTAAACAACCGTGATATGAAATATGAATCCCAGAAAGTGTTGTTTCATCCCAAACGGCTGGAAAATTGGTAATTCTTTCTTCCCCGCCACTTGTTATAGATTCAAAAGAATCATTCCAAATCCCCACTATTTATTCTGTCCAATAAATTGTCTTGTTCCATGGTTTTTCAGGATCATTAAACAGCAGTCCTAGCATCTTTTTGTAAATGTCGTCTCATTTTAGATAACTGCTTTAAACACATAATCTAAGCTCAGAACCAAATTGACGGCAGCTGATTCAGACTCAAGCCCTCCAGAGCACTGGTATCTATACTCCACACAACACGTAAGAACAGAGTTTTCTAGGGCAGGTAGGGCAAGACCTCCAGATCAGTGAACTCTTACTCTTCTCTGATTCCCATCGTCACCATTATTTAATTTTTCTCTGAATGTTTTTTTTAATAAATCAAGTGTCTTTGTAAAATTGTAGACATTATAACACTACTTATTTTCTTTCATTTGTTAAAACCCTACTTCAAAGACTTTAATTCTGAAAAGTTGTAAAAGGCAAACAGCTTTTTCTTACAGTATACAAGATACCAGAAACATTGCTACTTTCTGTGTACCAGTGATGTCCATGAACTTGATCAATGCGTAATCACTTAAGAATCCATTAAGATAGGATATGAGCCAGTTGGTGTGAATCTGGCTGCGGCCACCACTTTTTATCCTCTGTGAAGGCAGCGGCCAAGTGTCAAGTACCTTGACACTGCTGAATTCTCTCTGCAGTGAATGGCAGTTGCCCAGAGGGGGACTGAAATGCAAGGGTTCCATGCCCATGTGCCACTGATTCTGAATAATTTGAGGCCGTGTATTGTAACGCTAAAATCTCAGAGGGTCCAGGTATGAAGTGGTCTAGCCCAGACTGAATCTCCAAGTGGGTAAGCAGAACCAAACCTTTCTGTCCCTTTCCCAGGAGTCTGAGAACTGCTGGTCTTGGGAAGCACCCTCTAGCTCTAGGCCCAAAGTCTAGCTCTCTCATCTCCACACCCATTTTTGAACTCCTGGGAAACCTTGGGTAGACTGCATATCTATATGGACCACATATCTATATGATCTTTCTCTGGATGTGTTCAGATTCTTCACTATGAAAAAGCCGTCACGGATCCCATTTGCCATCTGATTCCGGGTTGGTTCTCTGTTAGGTTCTGGGAATTTTGTTAAGCAGAGGAAGAAGCCCCTCACAGTCGGTCTTACCTTTTGATGCAGCACATTAGTTCTAGATGTTCCCACAGACCTAAGCTACAGTAAGTCCAGTAGAACGTTGCAGATGCAGAAACCTTCTTCACATTGGCAGTGACAATTTGCATACACAGAATGAGGTTAGGTTTTTTTCCCTCCTATTGTATTACATATTTTATCAGTAATCTAAAAATCACAATATTAATGTGTTTCTGCTGCTTAGTCAATGTCCGTAAGTTTGCACTGTCAGCATTTTGCATCACTATTTATCCTTAATATTTTTCTTCGGATGTGCCGTTGAAAGAAACAAAGAAGGATAATTCTTCCTGTTTTTTGTTTTCCTTCTACGTCTCCCTGTCCTTCGGGCTGCTATTTTACCGAACCCTCTAATTTATAAAAGAATGGTCTCTCAGAAGTGATGAAGTATAAGAATTTTAAACCCCTGAATTGCTATGTTTGTTTCAAACCTTACAACAGTCAATTCTAATTTAGTGCTCAACATTCTAAATTAACATTCCAAGAATTCTTTTATCTAGCAATGTAAAATATCAAATTCAAAGTCAATCATAAGAAGACATAATGTTTCCACACAATTTGGGGTTTGTTTGATGTTCGGGTGCCAGCAGAACACCAGAAAAAGAATGTTTGCTATTTTCGGGTAACTTCAGTTTCCTTTGTGCAATATATAACCAATTAAATAGAATTTTTAGCATTCTTTTCATTATCTCCTAGACCTTCATTTAGTGACATACAGCATGTATATGAATATATCAGCTTATGTCTCATTTTCCCCAAATTTATGATATTATACTTTTAAGTTTACAGGCTAAAAGTGGAAAAAAGATTCACAAACATTGTTTATGTTTGCTTTTGCCTGACTAATGGCAGTGGTATCACAAGGCCCTGGTCAACGCTTGAGGGAAGCTGCCAAGTACACACAGACGGGCTGAACGTCACTAAAGATAAGCAAGTCATAATATATGGTCTGTGGTGGCACAAGATATCTGCATAAAATAATTCCTCAAAATAAAAGAAATTCACTTAAGGGAAACGTAGCTTATATTAATAAATTTTCCTCTGGTAATTGATATCTTCCTATGAAATTCTAAAAATATCCTGCTGGATAGTCATAATTGTTTGGACAGCTTCTCATATGAAGGCCATAAGTCACAAGAAGACACAGACTTGGCTCCCTCTGTCCCACACAAAGACAACTGGGGACTCTTGATTAATGCTAAATGTTGTTACATTAACTTGGTGATAAATTAAAATTCCTGTTAAGAAATAATAGATTTTTTTAAAGAGCATGGCTTTTGGTTGAATAAGCTGAGCTCTAGAAGTGTGGCTATACCTACAGTAACGCTTGGGTGAATTTAACCCAAAGCAGTTACATCTTAACAAAAATAGATGAGACTGCATCAGAGCATTTTGACAAAATATTCCCTGCCACTTTTATGTAGTTTGTTTTAAAATATGTTAAGTCAGTCTTTGGAATTTTTAAAAATATTTTAATGTCTTCTATAATATAACTCTTTAAATAGCATTAACATGTACTTACTAGACTCTAAGGTTAGGGTGACAGATTGAAATTATTGTTTCAATCACTTGAGTTAAGACCATCTCTACTTCCAGCACTTGAGTCAAAGCAGCAGGAACGGCGTCGCAGCAGAGCACGCGCCAACTTAAGCATTAGCACGTGACTGAATCCTAACTGACAAGCATCTCTTGATCTGTCCCATTATCTCTGTCTTAGTTCCAACCTTCATTATTTCTAACATGGCCTCTAGACCTCCAATCTCCCTCTCCCCCAGTCCACCTTCTACGCTGCAGGAATCTGCCCATTGGACACCTTTCCTTAAAGCTTTGCAACTGTTCAACTGCCTTTAGTCTTCAAAGTTCAAACTCCTAATATGATAAACCAGTTTCTTCGCAATTTGTCTCCAACTTACTTCTTCATTCTTATCTCTAACCACCCCATAAGCACTTCCAATACCCTAAACTGTAATTTTTATCACAATGGCTAATAACACAAGCTGTATAATCAGACTCTCTGGGTTCTAATCCCAGCAGTACCACCTTGTAGATGTGTGAGCTACAAAGTACTCAGCTTCTCTACATTTCAGTTTTCCTGTCTGCAAAATGGGGAGCAAAGGGTCATTGTTAATATCAAATGACACATACTAATACTCAACAAAGAGTAGCTAGTATTAATCACAGCAAATAAACACTTTATTCATTCTTACTTCCATGCCTTTACCCAAAGCCACTTGCCTGATGTGTCCCTCCCCCCAGCATCCTTCTCTCCATGACGAACTCCTCTTTGTCCCACAAAGCCTATTTCAAATGAGAATTGCCTCTGAAAGCCTTCTTTTACCATTTCACTTATAAAAAGGGAGTTGCCCCACGGTGGTACTCTTATAGCATTTTGTACATATTGCAGTAATACAACCTGCATCTTCATGGCTCTACATATCTGCCTTCTCCCATATATGGTAAGATCTGCATGGGAAACAATAACATCTTTGCATCCTTGTATTCTGTTAATGGGTTTTATTGTGCCACCCCCCCAAGAAAAGATATTTTGAATTCCTAATACCCAATACCACAAAATGTGACCTTATTTGGAAATAGGGTTGTTGCAGATGTAATTAGTCAAGACGGGGTCATACTGGAGTAGAGTGGTGGAGTAGGCTAATCCAATACGACTGGGGTCCTTATAAGAAGACAGCAATGTGAAGAAACAGAGACGCAGAGAAAACACCAAGTGAAGATGGAGGCAGAAATTGGAGGGAGGCATCTACAAGCCAAAGATCACCAAGGATTGCTGGCCTCCAACAGAAGCTAAGCGGCAAGGAAGGATTCTTCTCAAGAGCCTTCAGAAGGAGCATGGCCCTGCTGACACCTTGATTCCCATCTTCTGGCCTCCAGAACCATGTGATGACAAATTTCCGTTGTTTAAGCTCCCCTGTTTGTGGTACTTTGTTATGACAGCCTTAGGAAACACACATATATTCCCAGATTCAAGGGAAAAAACTACAATATATTTGTGTTAAAGATGCAAATGGCTTTAAGAATTTCACTTAATCAATTTGGACTTACATAGAAAAATAGGGGTATATATAGATGGCTATATGAGATCATCAAAAGTTCTGACTCTAAGAATCTACGATTTTGTGTGATTTCATATTTTGGTGTCATATTTCAACTTCCTGCCCCATCTAAAAATTTGAGATGGTAGATTCTTAGGACTTAGAAAACTTTGCTATATTCCTCCTTGCCCTATAACCTACATTGATTGCTCATAAAGTGGAAATTATTGTTAATCATCAAGGCAGTGATATAAAGGTTATCAATAGGTGACTCATATAAATGACACAATTATTCATCTCTATATGTTATCTGTAATCTGAGGATATTGTGTCTCAGACTTTAGAAAAGTTTTTTTCAAAGCATTTTTAATTACAGCATGTTTGCTCTTAGTGTTCTATTTATCTATAACGCAATTATGCTGATATGTGTCTTACCTAGAAACATTAATTTATACAGAAATAACAATGTAAAGACGGACAAAACTACTCTTATATTCCAGGCCAGAATCAAGGTCTACTCTCTACCTTAGGAACTGTAGCTAAAAAGAAAGAAAATATTCGAGAAAAATTTGCAAAGAAAAATGTAATTTCAGTCATTGTGGTTAGAAGGGACATTCATTGTATAATTGAAAATTCCAAAGTATACAGGGAAGGCAGAATGCCACACTATTTGGTGCCTAAAATAACACATTATTATAAAGTAAAGCAATTTCATTTTTGGAGCACGGAGAGTCCAAGGCTGTGGAAGTGTGCTTTCTGAGATCTCTCTGAGCCTTAACTTCAAGAACAAGCAGTGAAAGTACTAAATCTGTCGTAAAATAGAAATCTCTGCCCTCCCTCAGCCAAACATCCAGTTTTCTGACACTGATGTTTAATGTTGGTTCTAAACACACATCTCACCTCTTATTGTTCAGGTCATCGAGCACCAGGCCGCACAATGAAGGAAGTCGGTACAGTCCAAGTCTGGTTCTCTGGCTTGTGGAACCTTGTGAGTGTGCATACTCTATCCAGTCATCCAGTAATCCAACAGTCATCCAACACTCATGGGTTATGTTTTATCCCAGGCCACCACTGTTTGCTATGGCAGCTTTGGGTAAGTTATTTTTCTCTGAAGCTCAGTTTCCCCCTTTGTAAGTGAAAATAATACAGGATACACTTCCTAGGATCTGCTGTGAGGATTAAATAAGAGAAGACTCAGTGCTTAACACAGAGCCTGGCATGTAAGAATTACCCAAGAAAAGTTAATCGTATCATCATTATGTGGGGGTGCATAACGGAAGCAGTAAGCAAGCTGAAGGTAGGACCATGCCCATTTCTTGATGGACACCCAATACTAACACTCTAGGCCAGCTATCAGCAAACAAAACCCGTGGGCGAAATCCAGCCCAACACCTGCTTCTGCAAATAAACATCTATTGCAACAGAGTCACTCCTGTTCTCTCACATGTGCTCTATGTCTGCTTTCCCCTGAAGATCTGAGTAGTTGTAAAAAAGACTGTACAGCCTTCAGATCCTAATATATTTACTATTTGGCCCTTTAAAGAATAAGTTTGCTGAGCCGGCACCAGGCCCTTGCTACTTCGTGTGGTCCTTAGCTCGTTAGAAATGCAGACACTCAGGCCCCAGACCTACTCAATCAGACTCTGCACAGTCTCACCAGATCCCCCAGTGACTCACGTGCACACCGAAGGCTGAGAAGCACTGGTCTAGGTCAGAGGTCGGCAAACTTTTTCTGTAAAGGGCCAGACGGTAAGTATTTTAACCTTTGTGGCAATACGTCTTTGTTGCAACCATTCAACTCTGCCCTCCTAATTCGAGAGCAGCCATCAACATGGGCATGGTTCTATACCAGTAAACCTATTTATGAAAACTGAAATTCTAATTTCATATAGTTTTCATGTTTCACAAAATATCCTTTTAATTTTTTCCAACAGTGAAAAATGTTCAAACCTTTCTTAGCTCCTGGGCCATACAAAAACAGGCAGCAGGCGGGGTCTGGCCCCAGGCCATAATCAGTCTTGGTCTAGGCTGCTGGCCAATACTTCGCCCCTCCCCCTCTTCTGTCACTCTCCCCAAGACTAAACACCTACTTATATTTTCTAGCACATGTGACTTTAGAGAAGTTATCTGTTATTTATCTAACTTACCCTAGAATACATTTCCGTTCCTCCTATATAATTTCTACCTTTTCATATAAAGTTTCTGTCAAATCACGTGATGATGTACTACATTTCTTCTGCATTAGCTGAACAGAACATAGAACAGAGGGGCTGAGCTAGGAAGACTAGATAGATAGATAGATAGATAGATAGATAGATAGATAGATAGATAGATATACCTGCCTCTGAAAAAACAGGAAACTGATCATAATGAAGAACTCTTTTGGCCCTAAATTCAAACCAACCATATTGAGCATTTCTAAATATGTAGTCAGGGTTCAAGTCTCTTTATTTGATATACAAACCTTACAATATACCGAGATTATAAACAAATCAGTTTCATAAAAGAAGCTTAGTTCACAAAAACCTTTATGTTCAAACTTTATTGAAGCTGAGTAAAATAGAGACTTGCCACTAATGATAGGTAGATAAGAGGACTTTGTTGAATTAACACAGCCATTAATAATTTAGGTTTAGCAATTTAAGAGAAACATGAAAGTACTCAAGATTCATCAGAAGCACAAACTATATGAACTATTTGAACAATCCTGGACGAAACATTTATATATACAGACAGACATATATATTTACAATATATAACTTTCACATTTTTAATCTGAATGAATTTGTTAGAATAGGTTCTGACTCCTGGTTCTGACTCCTGGCTTAGGCTACTGCCACATCGTGATATATTTTTTAATTATTACCTTAAGACTCTATTTCATCTTTCTACCGTCATCCAATTTTCTCTCTCCTTTCTAGGATAGTTTATTCTGTGGGACAGGCTGAGATAAAGACCATTCTCCTTAATCTGACAAATCCTTCAACTGTAAATCATTCACGAATAAAATATTGCCCCCAGTGTATTAATTAGAAAAATTTCAGCTACAAGAAACAGAAAATCCTGGCCTAACCAGCTGAAGCCTTACAAAATTTATTATTTCATATAAGAAATTCGGAGGTGAAGCAGCTCCAGGGTTGCTGAATTCAGTGCCTCAACAACATCAACGACTAAGAATCTTTCCATTTTTCCATATTGTATTCTTCAGGATGTAGGCTTGCCCTCAGGCTAACTACCTTATCAGAACCACACAAGGTAATATCCAATACAAATACTGTCTTTTTCTGTGTCTCTTTTAATTGTTACAAAATTTTTCCCTAAGTGCCCAGAAGACTCCACTTCATGGCTCATTAACGAGAAATGCATCATATCTAGTGCTAAAATATGAAGAGCCAAGAAAAATGCGATTACCATAATTGGATTAGGGAAGCATATGGCCATGGGAAAAAGGTTAAATTATCTGAACAGAAATCAGTATGAGAGAGGAGGAAGGGGCAGGAGTGTGGGAGTTATTATTAAATAGTCAAACAATACTCAATACTACAACCAGAATCAGTATTTAGCAAACTGCCACTAATAAAATTTATCCCATTCGTCAACTAGAGTTAATTTGAAGGTAGCTAATTATTTTTCATGGAGTAGATATCACTGGGAGATTCTGATTGTCACTATACAACCTGATTATTGGAATAATACAGGTCTGCAGCAGCCAAAATATAATTACACAATTAAAGGCACATGCCATAATCTGAGAATCACTACAAAACACGGCATAACCTAGCCCTAACACCTTTCGGTAGACCAATGTCCATCATGTGATTCAGGCAGCTGGGCTTTATAACCTCTGCTCAGGTTCCAGCCAAGCTTCTCCGTGATATGATCAGTTCTAATTAATATAATTGCTGACCAATTAGACTCTGCATTATTTTTAGATCTCTTTTTGTCCCACTCAATCAAAATGTTTGTCATTTTAGTAACATTCCATTCGCTCCTGCATTCCTCTCATATTTTTGTTGTTTTGTTGGTTCTTGATCACAACTTTACAGTCATTCTAATTTTCACTATTTGTACTTGTCAACAGCAACCAACACTTGCCTTCACAGGTGGGGATACCAGGGAGTAGTAGGGACTGTGGAAAAATGGAGAGCATATGCTCCACTTAAAGGACCAGCTGCTTCTCAGCTTAGCTGACTGATGCCAGTGGAAATGTGGGCTCAATATGATGAGATTTTCCAATTTTTCAAAAGAAATGAGGAATATGGATGTTTTATGTAGTAACCTCCCAATGCATCAGTGTTAGCAATTAATTACTGGGTATTGATCACACAAAGGTGTTCATTTTGCGAAAATTCCTTAAGCTGTACACTTTAATTTGTGTATTATTCTGTATTAAAGTATGACTTGTACTTGAACACAAAGTTTACTCCAAAATAAGCAAAAACAAAAAAAACAACATCAAGCAAAGGTAATTCAAAAAAATAAAAACACTCCGATATGACGTAGAGGCTCTCAGTTTGTGCCTGTTAGGGGAGCTGTCTCTGACAGCTTCATCTCAAGGTGCTGCAGGTGGGAAGAAACACGGCTTGGTCACTCAGTGGCTGATGGGTGACAGTGGACTGAGACAAGAAGAGAAGTTTGTGCATTCTCTTCCTTCCCCCCCTCGCTGTCCACCCTGAGCGTCTACCCAGCAGCAGACAGTACAGAAAGCTGGGTGAGGACAGAGCACTGCTTCTAAAACCCAGAGGGGAGCTATGCAGACAGTTACTATTTATTTTTCTCAACTATTTCCTCAAGTTAGGAAACAAAAAAATCTTTTCTAAATGTAATCTATTCTAAAACTATTCTAAGTTTTCCAAATATAACATAAAAAGCATCTCAAATTTTCTTTTTGCAATTTAAAAGTCTAAATTAGAAACTGACTGATATTTGTTAATATAAATCAGGACCTGATGAGTTTCAGAGACAGTTATTTATCCTAACTTCTTGTTATGTTTTGCTCTTTTTCATAGGAATGTAGTTATAGAGTGAGTAATTTAGGACGGGAGTATCTCTTGGTGGGCTTCACAACAATAGTTTTGTTGGAGACCTACTTCTTTTTTTTTTTTTTTCCTGAGGAAGATTGTCCCTGAGCTAACATCTGTGCCAATCTTCCCCTATTTTGTATGTGGGATGCCACCACAGCATGGCTGACAAGTGGTGTAGGTCCACGTTGGGGATCTGAACCCGCACACCCCAGGCCACCAAAGCAGAGTGCGCTGAACTTAACCACTACGCCACGGGGCCAGCCCTGAGACCTACTTCTTTTAAGTACTTTGCTGCTAAAAATGTGACAGAGCTACTCTTTATTTTTCCCATGAATGTTCTGAAGACACGTTTAAACGTTTCAACCTATGAGAATATGCTTACTTCTTTTGCAGAATATTGAAGAAAAAAATTCTTCAATTTGAACTACTATTTGAACAGGAAAGAATAAGGTATTTAAATATGATCAGATATCTAGAAACAAAACAGCACATTCCATGAAGAAACTGTGAGAAATCACAACATAGATATATTGTAAATGAACAACTCAAAAATGTAGGAATAAGAGAATAGGAATATAAGTGATGTTATTAAAGTTAGCTTATTAGCAAAAGCAAAATGACACCAGATTAAATCTATTGGTTTTTCCTACATAGAATAGAGGAAAAAATAAGGTAAAAATTGGTGGTATTAAATTTTGCCATTCTTTCAACTTAAGGGTGAAACTATAGCTTGAGAATTTTCTGAAGGTTTAATGAACAATTATTTCCCTTTAAAAATCAAAGTTTTTCCCTAATAGCTTTTTAGAAAACTATCTGATCCTTGATAATATTCAGTCTTGGCTTATGAATAAGGCAAAAATAGTTTATGAGGGATGGAATCTTTTATGTATGGACGTGTCTGTGTGTGCATGCATAACTGTTTACAATGGAAACATATCCAGAATAAGGATAAAATTACTGATGGAATTCATAAAAGACATAACTGCTGACTCAGAGCCTTGGGAAAACTGTTGCTCAGAAGCTGCCAGGATTCCAAGAAATCAAGCAGGAAGTCTATGAGCAAACGTAGGGAAATTTTAATCAAAACTTCACTATCTAATCTAAGGTGATTTGAATACTTCCATAGATGTTTATGAGATTTTATCACATATCATTAAGGCAAAACACATCATTTATACACACAGTAACCATATGAGACAAACTCTCTAAACTTTCAAGTTACCATGTAGCTAAAACAATCACTTACCTTGATTTAGTACATTGCTCTGGATTTTCCTGGATGGGAAAGACTAGATATTAGGCAAGTAGTCAAGACACAGCCAAGCTACTGACCTTTCTCCTTTCTCTCTAAAGGGTATTTAACAGTACTCACCTGTTTCAGACAGGTAAGAAGTGGGTTTATGTATATTTTCATTTACATAAGGTGTTAATACCTCGGAATTTGAAAGGTCATTTTGGTCTTTCAAAACATGAGGGCAAAGTGAGGCAGAAAGCATTCTCTGTCAGTGTGCTTTAATCAGTTACTTTTGCTGCATTGGCTTTTGGAATGGAAGATGAGATCCTGCTGGAGATAGCCCCTTACATTACCTAGCTCGCTTCTTGAAGGCCCTTCCAATCCTGTGAAGTCCACGATCCCATGAATACTTGCACAGACCCTGACCACAGCACACTCAAACTGTCCTGTAATAAGACGTCCCACAGATAAATAGAGACTCTTGCATTCAATCTGACTTCTACTCGAAAACAAAATGCAGGGTATGAAATTTTCCAAAATCTCATTCTAAGACTTGTTGTCTACTATTAACCAACACTCCACATACCTCTAATTAAATTTCTTCTTAGATTGAGGAAAAGTTGGAACCTCCCCACCACCAATATCAACCGCTGTGATGGAGCCATAGGTGAGCAGCCTCGTGTGTTCATAAAGCACCTTACAGACCGCAACATTCTTGAGCATCCTTGTTCCCCTGCCTCAGACTCTTTTGTCCACAGAAATCAATGAAGAAGCAGTCACTGATCAACATCAGTTTGTTGGCTTTAACTAAGAAGACACTTTGTGGTGTTATAGAGAGCATTTCAACAACACCGTCGCAAGTCATTCATGTGGAGTTCTAAAGCAGAGAAAACAAAATCTGTATCATTTCTTTGATTCCAAATATCAACATGCGATTGAAAAAAATATCAAATCTCTACATTGTGAAACACAAATCAAGACATACTCTCTTACTTCGTGTTTATTTCTGAAATTATTTCCCTTCTATCTAGTTCTGGTACTTTAAGTCCAGTGGATGGGAGAAAAGCACAAACATGAAGCCATCACTAAAGCAACGCGGAGAACACAGCCCTACTTATTGTTGATAAGAGTTGTAGAAGCTAGGAACGGAAAGCAAAACAGGAAATCATAGTTTACTTATAAATGGCTTATTTATATATGGACCAAGCAAGAGCTGGTCCATATAAGTCCTAATTCAGTCAAATTCATTGTTAAAATATCCCCCTATCTTACTTAGTTGATCACTACTCCTAAATTTCACTTTGCCTTAGTGACACTTCCCTTCTTTGTTCTGGATCTCAACATGGTGCCTGAGGAATCCAGAGCTGAACCAGGACTGTCGTCCAGATCTTTTTCTCACTGGCTTTGCCAGGAATGGCTTCTGTTCCCCCTCGCCCCCTGCCGCCCCCCCACCCCGTGACTCTGCTGGCTGTTGAGTGTGGCCCTGTCCCTTCAGCCACCCCCCACCCCATGTCATCTTTCAATTCCTGAAGCTCCTCTGGTTGCTGTTTTGAAGGAACTCTGGGCCTGGCTTTTGGTTTGGTTTGGTTTGGTTTATCCTCCTGGTTTCCACGACTTTTCTTGGTATTTGACCACACCAATCTGACCTTCCCACCCACCCCAGTTCCCATTCCCACCTCACGAGTGACTTACAATGACTTCTAGAAAGCAAAGTCCTGACAGACATCAAACTCCGACAGCGGGACGGAGCTCTGCAGACGTGTCTGACGGCGACCCCCGCTCCGCCCCGTGTGCCCCTAAGCGTCTGCGGCACCGAAATGAAGGAGGAGAGAGCCGAACACACAGTTGTCCGGCAGAATGGAGCGGTAAACGGCCAACCGGTGCTTTGCCAGAAATTCAGTTTTCCCTCCTACTTACCTAAACACCATTAACATTTTCTTTAAAAGGGGGTAGATTTGCTCGGTACATTTACTCCTTCTAAAAAGGTACGTTTTCTCTCATTTCATTCTCACAGCCCGAACTTTTAAGTCTCTAACGAACAGCTAATCCCCACACTGTGCCCTTACCCACCTTTCCCGGAACATCCCTTCACCGGTTGTTACCACAACCCGCTCCCTGCTGCTTCCCGGGACACGCCTGCTACTTTCCCGGGCAGGCAGGGCCCGGAGGCCGGACAGACCCGCGGCCCGGGGCAGGGGCGAGGCCGCGGCAGTGCACAGCGCCGGCTCCCGTCCAGGTGCTCTCCTGCCGGCGGCCCCTCCACCTCTGACACTGGGAGGGAACGGCGGCCTTCCCGCTGCTCAGACCTTGTTCCTTCGCAGGCGCGCCTTGCCGCCTGCCATCCGGGGACATATAATGTACGAATTTTAAGAATATACTTCCGTTTCCCTCTCTCATTCTTTGTGCCATAATTTTCAAACAATTTACATTGACATATGCTTTAAAAACCACCACAATACATTACTCTTGTTTCTTCAGACACAGTGGGTCCTGTGGTAAGTGTATGCTTAACTTTATCCAGTGTGAGTTCCCACCAGTAATATAGGAGGGTTCCAGTTTCTCTACGTCCTTGTCAACACTTGGAATTGTCAGCCTTTTCAATTTAAGCCATTTTAATGAGTGTACAGTGGTATTTAATGGTGATTTTAATTTGCATTTTCCTAGTGATTAATGATGTTGAGTATTTTTTCATGAGCTTGTTAGACAGGAAGTATCTTCTTTTATGAAGTGTCCAAATCTTTTTCTTTTGCCCATTTCTTGATTGGGATGTTGGTCTTCTTATTATTGAGTTAAAAGAGTTCTTTATAAATTCTGTGTATACATCTACGTATACACCCTTTGTCAGATATATGTTTTGCAAATATTTTCTCCCATTTTTCTGCTTGCCTTTTTGTTTTCTTAACAATGTCTTTTGACAAGTGAAAATTTTGATTTTAATGTAGTCCACTTTATCAGATTTTTCACTTATGGCTTATGATTATGTCTGTCTAAGAAATCTTTGCCTAACCCGAGGACATACAGATTTTCTCCTATGTTTTCTTCTGAAAGATTTATCATTTTAGCTCCTATGTCTAGGTATATGACTTATTTTGTATTATTTTTTTGTGTATGGTATAATGAAAAGGCTGAGATTTCATTTTCTCCATACAGATATCCAGTTATTCTAACACAGTTTACTGAAAGACTATCCTTTCCCCCACTGAATTTTTGACACTTTTGTTGAAAATCAATTGATTACATTAAGTGTTGATCTGTTTCTGGATTGTCATGTCTGTTCCATTGATCCATTTGTCTATTCTTTGCCATTACTATACTGCTTTGATTACTATAGCTTTATAAATCTTGAAAGCAGATGGTGTAAATCCTCCAACTTTATTATTTAAAAACATCATTTGGAAATTCTAGATCCTTTGAATTTTGTTATAAATTGTACAATAAGCTTGTTGATTTCTACTTACCCTTATTTATGAGAGATATATTTGCTGGATATAGAATTTTAAGTTGACACTTTTTTCTGTCAGCATTTTTTTTTTTTTCTGAGGAGGATTCATGCTAAGCTAACATCTGTTGCCAATCTTCCTCTTTTTTTGCTTGAGGAAGATTAGCCCTGAGCTAACATCTGTGCCAATCTTCCTCTATTTTGTATGTGGGTTTCCGCCACAGCATGGCTGACGAGTGGTGTAGGTCCACACCCAGGATTCAAACCCATGAACCTGGGCCACTGAAGCAGAGCTTGCCAAACTTACCCAGTAGGCCCAGGGGCTGGCCCCCCTCTGTCAGCATTTTAAAGAGAGAAGCTCATTGTCTTTGGAATTGCATAATTTCTGATAAGAAGTCTGCTGATATTTTTATCTCTGTTTCTCTGGATGCAATGTGTCTTTGTTCTCTTGATGCTTTTAATATTCCCTCTTTAACACTTTTTCTGCAGTTTAATTATAATAAAACTTGGAGAATTTTTATTTATGTTTCCTTTACTTGGGCTGCATTTTGTCTTTTGGATCAAGCGTTTATAGTTTTTTAAATCAGATTTGGAAAAATTTTGGCCTTTATTTCTTCAAGTATTTTTTCTGTTCCTTTCCTTCTCTTCTGGAATTCCAACTGCACATATGTTAAATCATTTGTTATTGTCTCACAGGTCACTAAAGACTAATTTTTTTTTAGTCTTTTTTTCTCTGTGCTTCATTTTGGATACTTTCTATCACTATCCAATATGTATATTGGATTTGTACAATTTTAAAGTTTTTTTCTGTTAATTAACTTTACTATCTTTTTCACTTTGGATCTGTTTTATTGACTGACTTTTCTCCACATTATAGGTCCCATTTTTCTGCTTCTTCACATATGCAGTAATTTTGGCTGGATGCTGGACATCGTGGTTTTGTGTTTTTGAGTGCTGCATTTTGTTATATCTTTTAGGGTGAATCTAGATTACCTTTAGTGCTCCTTTAGCCCCACTTTTATGGTGAGGCTCTTCTGGGGTCTCTAGTAAATGCACCATAAATTCGTGAAGGTCTCTTCATTTTGGCTTATGGGAACTTGAATGGTTCTCAGACCTTTATGAGCTCCAGGAATTGTTCAGCTTATGGCTCCCTGGTAATTGTTCTTTTCTCTGAAATTGTTCATATCCAAGGATGTATTTGTAGGTTGATATTCAGCCAAAGACTCAGTGGGATTCCTGTGAAGATATCTGGGGCACGTCTGCATGGCCCCCTTCTCTTAGGCGGCCTGCCCCACAAATTCTAGATGCTTTGGCTTCTTCAAATGATGATTTCTGTCTCCTCCACCCTTGACATACCCAAGCTTTGTTTCCCTTCCTGTACTTTCAGTGGAAATTACTTCCAGGCAGAAAGCCTGGGCAAAGATAGGGCTCACTTAATTTGTTTCTCCTTTCTCCAGGATTACAGTCTTGTGCTGCCTACTATCAAGTATCTTAAAATAGTTATTTCCTAAAATTTGTCAAGTTTTCTAGTTGTTTGTGGACAGAGGGTAATTACATATCCTTATTACCTCTTGTGGCCAAATTCTGACATATCTTAGAATGGAGTTTGGTTTTAGAAAATCTTGAGATTTAGTCCTTTGAAATATAATAGAATTGAAAGGTACATTCAGCTGTTTAAAAAAAAAAAAGAACAGAAAAAAAGAAAGAGAGAGAGAAAAGTAGCTGCCTTTATTATTTATAATCTCACCATCTTCTGGAGTCCAATTCCTTCTACTAGCAGGAAAAAATAAAATAAAATTGGCCAAATAAAATTAACTCAGCTTCTTTTGATTTTAAAATATTTGAGGAAAAAATAAGTCAATTAAAAATTAGTCACAACTGTTTCTCCTTTCTTACAGAGACTTCTCTAACTCTCTTTCCTCTACAACTAGCCTCTGGGTCCTGGCCAGCATGGTGGTGTAGGGAGAGATCTTTGGTCACATGCTCTCTTCTGCTGGAATTTTCCCTTCCCTCCCTCATTACTGGACCACCCACACCAGTGCCTCCTGAGCTCCGACTGATCTGGTCTTGTTCCATGGTGTCATCTACTATTGATGCCTCCGCATCTTGTTATCTTGTTATGTTCCTTCATCCTAAGGTCCCCGTAGTGGTTCTCTTCTGTTCCACTGATTGTCTCAAATCTTTGACCCTTGTGGGACACCCAAGAGCCATCAGCTGATTTTGCTCACCCTGAAGCAAGATGAAGAATTCTTTGAGGCAGCCTTCAGCATTTCCTCAGGCATTGCTCTTCTGCCCAGAGACTACATACAACCAACACAAAGCTGAATGCAGGGCTTCGCTAAGGAGCTCACAGCCTTCCCTCTTCCCTGCCCCCAGGACATTAGCATCCACGTAGGTGAGTAGGTCACTCATATCTATACTCTCCCACTTCTCTCTTTCTCTAGTTTCCAAATCCTATTCTTAGTGAATGGGAACTCCCGTTCCTGTCATAAGGGAACTTTCATTACAATATAGTCTCTGTTCTCTTTATGCTGTGGCTTCTTGTAAATGCAGTACTATAGGAATTGAGGGAACCAAGCCCAGACTTTTAATTGTAAAAAGAAGCTTTTGGAATTTATAAAACTGTCTTGTTCTTTAACAAAACATGACTTTGTGACTTAAGTCTTGCAATGGATTAAAACATGTCAGCTTCAGGACTCAGAGAGGAATAAAAGACATCTTTGTTCTGTACCTGCTCTCACTCTGAAGCAATAAATGCCATTGATTCAACAAATAGGGCGGCCACTACACACCCAGGGACGAGGGAACAAAAAATAAAGAAAATATTGACATAATATCTCAAAAATTATTATCCCTTTTACCTCCTCTATAGTAAATCTTTGCATGAGGATTGACTTTCATCATATCCTCCTCCTCCCTACTAACATCCGCATGGCCTGATTGTAACAGTAGTAAGAGCTAAACTGCAGTGATTGCATAAGGTGTGTCGGGCACTGCTCTCAGTGCTTTCAACTCACTGAATCCCCATAACAATCCTATGTGGTGTGTATTTTCATTGCCCCCATTTTACAGAAAGGGAAGCTAGGCACAAAGAGGTTAAGTAACTTGCCCAAGATCACACAGACACTTTTTCTTGGATAAAATTATTTAACCTTTAATTCTCAGAATTTTCATCTATAGAATGAGGATAACAATTACAATAATATAAATGAGGCAGTATGTGTAGTAGTGAATCAAAAGCTTCTTAGATCCAGACTGCCTGGGTTCAAATTCTGTGTTTCTGAGTTATCAGCTGGTACCCTTGGGTTCCAGGACCTCTCTGTAACTCAGTTGCCTCAACTGTAAAGCAGGAAGGATGATAAATGTCTCTGCCCCTGAGGATTATTATGAGGATAAAGGAATTAATGTAAGTAGAGACTTAGACCCGAACCTGGCACACAGCAAGTTCTGAATAAATGTCTGCTCTTTTCAAAGGTCCACTCTACCTTACCTGAAATCCTGGAGGCCAGGTGAATTTTGGAATTTGAAGACTTTTTTAGAATGGCAACATGGAGCATTGCCCCAGTGGGGTCTGAGAAACACCCTATGACCAAACATTAATATTTCTATAGCAAAATGCAGGAAAATTCACTTTAAGTGAGATAAATAAAGACTAAAAATAGCCTCGTGTCAGTTCAGGTCAGATTTTGCTGCTGAATCAATGATTTCAAAATTTTCGTTTTCAGAGATTTTTTATTTTAGAATTTGAGATGACGTGTTACGGACTGTGTTATTTCACATTGTTGTGAGGATTAAATGAGGTGATCTATGTGAGCTGAGCTAAGCACAATGCCTGGCACGTAGAAAGCACGCCATAAGTGTGTCTTTGTCATTTTATTGAAATTACGACTATTATTATTGTATTAAATCCACAAAATGTTTACAGCTAGAGCAGCATCTTCGTAGTTCCTTTACAGTATTCTCCTAGACATTCCCACAGATAACTTCCTGTAAAGTCCCCTGCTTTCCTTGTATCATATTTTATGCCTGGGCGTGAAACTCTTCTATCCCCTTTCTCTCTGCCACTCTCCTTGGTGAACAGTCCATTACTGGATCCCCCAGGCTTGTCACTGTCTCATCAGTCACAGTGAAGGAAAGAACACAGTCTCATGGAGAAAAGGAAGAAAGGAGTGAAATAATGGCTGTCATTTATTGAACATCTGCTCTGGGATCTGTGCTAGATACTTTATATAATTATCTCATTTAATTCTCTCAACCACTTTGTGGAGTAGGTAGTATCATTCCCATCTTACAGACTGAGAAACTGAGAGACAGAGAGGTTAGGTGATTGCCCAAGGACTTCAGAAGGAAGTCCCTGAAATTGTTCAGCTGCTTCTCCTCCCCTCCCCCATGAGGAGGAGTCATAGTTTATTTCCGTTTTCTAAGGAATACACACTGTTCCAAAGTTTAAGAACCATTGAAGTTATAGATGTTATAAAAATACCAGATAATGTAGGTGGACTGATGAGTGCTATCAGATTCCAGGTTCAGGCGGGATTTATTTACCAGTCTTCCCTCCACCCCAGGTAGTGCTACATTGGCCCCTCTGCGAGGGTGGGGATTAAAAGTCATCCCAACAACATTTTGTGGCTGCAGCTTCCCTTCTCAGCTCACCTTCAACATTCTCCCCACAGCCTCTATCTTGTTCACTCTCTAAATCTGGTTTGTGTGCTCCCTTCAGTCTGTCACCTTCACCAGATTAAAATCTCCTTTGAAAGTGGGAGCCATGTCTAATTCCTCATTTTATCCATCCCCAAACTACAATGTTTTACCCATAGTTACTTCTTAATATGCTTTTGAAGAAACAGAAACTAAAGCAATATCTCAGGGGGAATCTCAGACTGGCATTTCAATGTCAATTGCATCCTTCTTTTACACATATGTCAGCCTCCAAATCAGCTACAGCCCTTCCCTTCCTTTGAGTTCCCAGAAACTGAGGAATCTTGGAGTTCTTGTCAAATAACTATAAAAGAACATTTTAAACATTATAATAAGTATTTCTCCAGGCTTCATTCCTTAATTATTCCTATCGTCCTGCCTTTCAAATTATAAAATGCACTCTGCTTTTCCTCCAGTCCCTACATGTCTGGGGTATAGGTGTGAGAAGTGGGTGGTGGACGGAAACCCTCAAAAATTAAGCCCAAGCTGAGGCCAGCCCCGTGGCTTAGCGGTTAAGTGCGCGCGCTCTGCTACTGGTGGACCGGGTTTGGGTCCCGGGTGCGCACCGCTGCACCACCTCTCCGGCCATGCTGAGGCCGTGTCCCACATACAGCAACTAGAAGGATGTGCAACTATGACATACAACTATCTATTGGGGCTTTGAGGAAAAAAAAAAAAAGGAAGAGGATTGGCAATAGATGTTAGCTCAGAGCCGGTCTTCCTCAGCAAAAAGAGGATTAGCATGGATGTTAGCTCAGGGCTGATCTTCCTCACAAAAAAAAAAAAAAAATTAAGCCCAAGCCAATATAAGAATTAAAAAAAAATCCACAGACAAGCCCTACCATTTCCTTATTTTCCAGTACATGTATAGCTTTCTTATAAAACACACATATATAAAAAATGGTAGAATAAAAGCTGTTTTAATGATATAACTTCATCCCAATCATCCATGGAACATATGCTATAGAGCTGTTTAAATTGAGTCTTTCTATTTTCCAGAAAATCATCTTTGTCTCTTTTCCTTTAAGAAGGACTTTATTTGCACAACAATTTGGGTCTTTATGGAATACTGGCACTATTCTTTTCATTTTCTTCTAGGACAGTGAACCCGCAAATAAATTTATGTTTCCATAATCACTCACGTGTCTGCTAAGATCAGCATGTTCACGTGGAGGGATTGAGGGGCAGCAGGAAGTGGAGGGCAGGGAACGTTAGGGGGCTTGTCTTATTTGTTTTTACTAAAATTACAAATCGCAGATGAATAAAAATAGAAACATTTTCAAAATATGATTTTCAGATGTTTGAGAAAATGGCAGTTGTCTAGATGGAAAAAATATTATGAATGAAATTTGTGGAGGGAGAGGTTGGGCACCAAAGATGGTCCCCTGAGCCTCTCCTTGGTTTTGCCACTATTCATAAGCTACTTATGTATTAAACCACACAATCCCTCCACTGAAAAATGTAAATAAATTTTGAATTAATAAGCATTGAAAAATAGAAGGCATTTCTTTACTTTCTTTTTTCTGTTTTTTTCAAGACCATATCCATTGACCCCACTACATATTCTGGGTAATATGAAGATACCGGAGATTTCAGGGTAGATAGTGTATGCCTAGCCCTAACGTTGGCCCAGAAAACTCTTCAAAGTGCATCTTGTAACTGTTGTCAAATGAGTTCACTGAAACAGCAATATTAATTTAATCATATATTGTTTTAGTTTTTATGGTGAAATAGTTCCAAGGATTACGTTTGAGTAAATTCTTAGTTTTTTATCGGAAGATCCACTCTATAATAATAATAATAGGTAGGTACTCACATTTTTCTCACTCATAAAATACTGAGGTTTGGATAGGGCAAATTAATTGTCTAAAATCACTCAATAAAGGACAAAAGTTTTGGGGAAAAAAGAGTTTCTTTTCATCTTATGAATAGTAAATCCACATCAATGGACTAAGTTAAGGAATAAGAAAACAAGCCATAAAGAGTTTCAGTTTCCATTTTATCTTGTGTGCAGCAAACATTAAATTCTAAGTTATATATATTTTCTTTAACTTTTTAAAATAAAGATATAAATGTCATCTATAAACGTTAAATAGTCAGATGATTATGAAGTACTTCTGATTTGTATAATCAACTTTTAAATTAAAAATTTATCACAAAGCTAATAAAAAAGAGAAGAGACAGTATTAAAAAAAAAGGATGGGTGAGATATTGTACAGTTTCTCAGTTGAAAGGAGCAGCACTTCCTTTTCTCCTGATACCCAAAGCTCCCTGGATGGCGGATCATATCTGATTAGAATGCGTCTCGCCCTCCAGCAGAGAAGTTATGTTACTTTTCCCAGCAGCCATTGGGTCAGTCCGCCACAGGACACTCAGCTGACCACCAAGTTATTACATTCCCAAGACTGGAGACTCTCCTTTTTTTCCCCAGCACTTAATGCATCATCCTCTCTATAGACACTCAAGCTCTTTCCTCTGAAAAGTAATACAGGGAGACTGCTGAATTATGCCTCGTTCAGACTGAAGAATGATCTATTTTCTCTTCTTTAATTCCTGGAGAGTAAACGAAAAGTACATTTAATTCCTGATGTAACTCTGACCTCCCTTTTCTCAGTTAATAGAGTGGACATTTGAAATTTTTGCACTGAAAAAAATTGGCACACAGTGATTATATTTTAGCTTTATTTCAAGATGACAAGAATTCCATTGGGTTGAAAATTACGGGTAACATTGGGGAATAAAGGACTCATTAAGCAGGAAGTAGGTCACTAATCTAGTTTATTTTCAATACTATAGATTCTACAAAAGAAAGCCATTCTCTCCTAGCTTACACAAGAATGAATGAAAGTATGTATGACGAGGGATCATTTTTATGCTTACAACTCTGGAAGGTGGTTGTTGTAGCCTGAGTGGAGAAATGAAGCTGAAAGTCTTTGATGTCTAAATTCCATTGATAGCTTTTAAGCAAAAATAACAGTGGAGTGAGCTGTGGAAATAGCCATGAAAGAGAGTGGATGTTTCAAGAAAAATAGTCACACAATTGTTTAACATTAAGGGGATCAAACAAAATAAGATTGCGAGCCATTTTCTTCTAAGGAAGAAAAAAGGATGTTTACATTCTTAATTTTTCTTTTCATCCAAGTCCAAGTATGAAGAATCCAAGAGTCTCAGACTGGCTAGATCTCCCAGTAATTCTCCTTCAAAGAAACTTTCAGTGAGGAATTAAGGAAACCAATAAAGGAAGCTGTTTTAATGGGAATGTAGAAATTTGGGGAGAAAGGAATAAGAATATAAAACAATAAAGTCAAAAGGGCAAATGACTCCAAAAACATAAATTTTTTCTCTGTTGTTCTTAATCAGGCATAAGCATCAGAATTACTCATGGAGGTTTTTCATAATATAGTTGCCAAGATGCCATCCTAGGCTTTCTAAATCAAAAGCTCTTGAGGCCAGCCCCATGACATAGTGGTTAAGTTCAGCATGCTCCACTTTGGCGGCCCGGGTTTGTGGATTCGGATCCCTGGCGTGGACCTATACCACTCATCAGCCATGCTGTGGCGGCAACCCTCTATACAAAATAGAGGAAGATGGGCACAGATGTTAGCCCAGAGCAAATCTTCCTCAACAACAACAACTAAAAACCCCTAGAAGTGGCACAGGAGCATGGATCTTTTTTTTAAAAGTTCCACCAGTTATTTCAAAGCACACTTCAGCTGAAGAACTACTTTTCCAGTATAATCCACATTTCCCCAGGCCTCACCACTCTATGATTACAAAACCCCAGTCACAGCAATAGCTCAAATCTCACGGTCCTCCACCTCCACGTGTAATTGCAGGATTCCATCCACCTATTTCTCTGGCCCCCAAATGCATAGCACAGGGCTGGAAAGCACTCCTCCTAGACTTTTCTGCCTGGCATTTCTTGTTGAGGTCCTGGCTAGCAGAGCCACTTGAGAGTGGTACTTAACACTGGCTCCCTGCTCAAAGTGCTGACACCTATCCTGGGTCTCCCAGGGTGCAAACCCTCAAGCCCAAACAGCCTTTGTCATCTCAGAACTAAGCTATGTTATGCCTAGACATGGGGAAAATTATGCTCCTTCACAGCCCAGAAGCACAGGCTCACTAAAAGACTGTGACCTAATCACAGGAATATAGCATGTTTCCCCTCCCCCCTACACTTCACCCCACATTACTAAAACCTATTTACAGCAGTTCCTTTCACCAGGTACATCATGTATGGCTATCAAGAAAAAATTACAAGGCATACCAAAAGGCAAAAACACAATTTGAAGAGAGATTTGAAGAGAGAGAACAAGCATCAGAACCAGACATGGCAGGGATATTGGAATTATTAGACGGGGGAATTTAAAACTACTATGATTAATATGCTAAAAGCTCTAATGGATAAAGTAGAAAGCATGCAAGAACAGATGGGCAATGTAAGCAGAGAGATGGAAATCCTAAGAAAGAACCAAAAAGAAATGCTTGAGATAAAAAACACTGTAATAGAAATGAATGCCTTTGGTGGGCTTGTTAGTAGACTGGACAAGGCTGAGGAAAGAATCTCTGAGCTTGAGGATATATCAATAGAATCCTCAAAAACCAAAAAGCAAAGAGAACAAAGACTGAAAAAAAAATAGAATAGAATATCCAAGAACTATGGGACAACGACGAAGGGTGTAACGTATGCAGGAATACCAGAAGGAGGAGAAAGAGAAAGGAACAGAGGAAATATTTGAAACAATAATGACTGAGAATTTCCCCAAATTAATGTCAGATGTCAAACAACAGACTCAGGAAGCTCAGAGAATACCAAGCAGGTTAAACACGTAAAAAAAAATACACCTCGGCAATATCATTTTCAATTTACAGAAAATCAAAGATAAAGAAAAAATTCTGAAAGGAGCCAGAGGAAAAAATCACTTTACCGTAAGGAACAAAAATAAGAATTATATCTGAGTTCCCAGAAACCATGCAAACAAGAAGAAAGTGGAGCAAAATATTTAAAGTGCCAGGAGAAAATGATGCTCTTCCCTAACCAATCACCTAACCAATCTTCCTACCTCATCACCTTGGCCCCTAAGCCACATGACCGGTGCCTCTGTGCTGGTGAAAACATCCCTCAGATTCTTCTCGCAGCCTTTGTCTCCGTCAGGGTGCAGGCTAACTCCATGAGACCCTTCATAAAAGAGACAGCATCCTGTCCGCTCATAGCCCTTTCCATCTCGGTCACCAGACACCCTGCTCTCTGGAGATACTTTCCTACTACTTAACCTGCTTCACCCAAATAGTCTCTTTGAGCTTTTAGCTGCAACTTTTCAGCAAACACACGCCAAAACTCCAAATCCCAATTTAGGTCCAGACGAGATCCCAATACATTAGTAACTCTTCTATGACAATATTCTTTCTCCCAAGTTACCTAAAATCTAAATCTAAAAAGTCCAAGAGAATCACAAGGGCTTAGATGAAGTGAGTTACTAAATGTCAACTTCTGTAGTTACCTAGAAAAATGCTAACATCTGCATTTTCAAACCCAAAGCCCAAGTACCGTTTGGATTGCCACATGGATAAGGGGAGGGAAGAGGGTGAGAGAGCATTTGGTAGAAAATGTAGTCTCGGATCTCCAATCCTAAAAACTACTGAAGAAGTTGCCTGTATCATGTCAAAACTTCACGATCTCCTTGCTCCCTGCACCCGTCCGCTGCTCCCTGTCTCACCTGCGCTTGTCAAATCTTGTCAGGGCTATTCATCTTGGCAAGTGGCTCCACCATCCAGCCAGTTCTTTAAGCCAAAAATTGGTTGTCAAGTTTGACTGTTCTTTCTCTTTCCTCTCACCTCCCACAACAAATCTATCACTAAGTCCCATCAGTTCTATACTCTAAATTTCTGTTGATTCTATTATCTCCTTCTCTTCATCCCCATAGTCTCTAGTCCAGGCTGACATCATGACTTGCTGAGACTAAAGCAATAAGCCACAACTGATTTCCTCACACCCACTTTTGTACCCTGAAAATTTTTTCTATGGTACAATCAGAGTAATTTTTTTAACGTCTGCTTCCCCTCTATTAACAATCTTAAAATCTTCCTAAATTCTCTAAATTTCAGGGTGGTTGACAATAAATTTAGGATAGTGATTTCTACACTGATGGTTATTGGAAGAATTTGAAAGAATATAAAATATATGAGAGATTCTGTATATAAAAAGCTTTATATAGTACTTTACTTGGCATGGGTCAGAAGTTATTTTTTCTTTCTAAGGTAATTAAGGGCATTGGACTAAATGGAGAAACAAAAGTCCATGATTGTATGTTACTAAAAGAAGCTGGGATGTACCTAAATTTAAACTCGATGCCATACTCTTCAGATTTTCGATTGGTAATAAAATACTGAACCAAATGAACATGCATATGACTCATATTAGACTATGTCAAGGGTGATAAAAATCACTCTTGTCTACATACTGCACTTTGCTAGCCCCAGCTCTGTCATCTTGTATCTGTTGGGTCATAGGTTGCTGACGGATTGCTCAGACTAGGAAGTCAAAAGAAGCGAGTCAGAGCTTCAAATAAGTCAAGCCCTAAAACAAACTGAAACAAGAGATTTAATAGAAGCACGACTTACCTCATATTTGCCTCAAATGGGGGTTGGGGGAGGGTTTCCAAAGGTGGCAGTGATGGGTCATGTTTTTCAAATTGACCCTGAAGAAGGGAGAAAAGAACATGTTTTTCAAATTGACCCTGAAGAAGGGAGAAAAGAACAATCAGAAAAAGGCATAACAGATGGTCTTCTGAGAAAGATAAAACTTTTGAACTGAATTGAACTGAACTGAATTTCAGGAGCCTCCTGGGTTCTCCTTCACAGGAATCTGAGGATGAAGACACCACGGAGTGAGAAGTGTGTAATATTTCCTCTGGTTCCTAAAATTATTGCATGTCTTCTGGACCTGGATATGTACAATAGCTGGTGAATGGGCTAAGAGCAACTACTGGGAAAGGGAGAAGGATAAAGAATACAGAGCACAGAATACAGGAGAAAATAGTGTCCCTCAGCACCTGGAGATTCCAAATGAAGATATGAAACATACATCTATACGTATACATACAGCACCTTCTTCCAACTGCATTAAGTCTATGTTCTACTCTTTCCTAGATCCTCTTTTCCAGATTCTAAACTCCTGCTCCATCATTCCCTTCTTGAAAGAGACCCCTTGGATCAATGACCCATCACATACTCAATCATCCCTGGAGTTTCCATAGACATGGGAATCACACCATTTCCTTTTCAGTCTGTAACAGATATATTTATATCTCTTTCAATGAATGAGGCATGAGTTTATTTGCTTAATATAAATAAATAAATGAATGAATGAAGTTTGAGAACTCCCCACAAAGTTGGTTCTTATAGCTTGAATCTCAGAATCTTCATCTGTAAATTGTGGGTAGAGTAACTACCTTGCTGGTTGTTACAAGAAACTGAGAGTTATAAATGAAAAACCTTATATTCTGCTTGGCACAGAGTCGGCAGTTATCTATTCCCTTAATAAAGCTCAATGATATCCCAAATTTGGAAATTAAAATTGCAGGCATATCCTTAGCACAAGCATCATAAGGATTTTTCAAATAGTCCATAGCTCATGGTCCCAATATACATGTTTAAAAATATCATATAATTGATGAGACCCATTAGACTTTCAAGGACATATTTGGCTTTCTATTATGAATTCCAAAACTTGAAAACCTTGGGGGAAATTCTTCTGTAATAGAGTATGTCAAATACAAGCTCTGTTTTTGCTTATTTATACTAAATGGACTCTAAGCTCCAGTCCACCATGCTGTACAAGATTTATTTACAAAATCTTTAGCCAGAGCTAGAGCTCCATGAGTTCTGAGTATACATGAACTTCCTTCCAGCAGATTATTTTGGGTCAATTTTTCTGATGTGACTTTGATTTCAGCCTGTTTGTCCACTTGTGTTTAGAAAATACATAGTTATAAGCAATTTTTTTTTCAGTGAGAGCTATTTTCATTTAAGGGTATACTATTTAGAACAAAAACTAAACTTATTGAATACATTCCCAAATGGGTTATAAATTATATTTGTAGACAGTGACCTGACCCTTACATCTTAAGCAAGTCAGAATGTTATACAATTTTCAAAATGTTTAGTGAGCTCTGTTGACCCATATTTTGAAGAGCATTCAAATTTCTCCCCATGGAATAATATGAATCATACATGAACCCGCATTTACTTAACTTTCCTATCTTTTAAAATGTAGAAAAATTCAGGTTCCTTTTGATAAGTAAATTACATGTTATTCTTCAAGATAATTGTCATGTAACTGCTTTAGTTGGCTAACCTTGTGTTCTCACCAAAATAGCAATATTATTTGAAGAAATTGTTTTTATATGAGGTATGGGGAAAGGGATTCTAAAAGTACAAAAATACTCATCCAAATCTTGAATATTTAATCAGGTCTTTTCAGCACACTGGCAAAACGGAAAAACAAGGTAAGCACATTGGAAAGTGACATTCATTCTTATAATTCATTTTGATACTATTCTTTGTAGAGCATTTATAAAATTACTTCCTAAATGAAATATTAATATATGAAACTTCATATAGTGAAAAAGCTACTTCCTGCAGAAATCTGACTCAACTATAGATTCAACTTATAAGCTAAGACACTGGTTTATCTCAAGACTACTGGGTGTGCATAATGAAAATATAACCACAAGCACCCGTAGAACACGTTACACTATTTAAAATGCTTTTACATACGTTATCATTTATAATTTAATCACATATAGTTATAAATTTCAATAAATTCTTTGGATTGGTCAAAATGCTGGAAAAAACTAAATTCATGTCTCAAATTACTTTTATTAGCATTTTTCTGAAAATAGAGCATTTTACCAGATGAAATAAATATAGGTTTTGAACAAATATGTCATAAAAGTGTTTTTCATTTAAATGTAAAAACGCATGTACCACGATGACTATCAATCTTATTTTGTTCCCTCTTAAATGTATAACTGCATTATAACTTGAATGGGCTCAGCAGGGGCACCAGCCAGACACCACAAGGCTTGGAGACTAGAGCCTGATGGGTTAAAGCTAGGTTAGGAATTTAACAAGGAGGAGCCAAAATCCAGAAAGTAAATGGAGGGTGTGAACCATTGTTCTCAAGAAGCTCGAGGATTCATAGGTGGGGAAACCAGATGTGAATAATCGAACCACAGCCTGGAGCAGGGCTCACCTGACAGGCTGATCCAAGGGACAACAAACGGGTCCAACTGGAATGGGATGGGAACACGTGGAAATTCCTGGGATTACTGGGTGTAGAGTTGCGTGCCCTCATGGGTCAGCTGGTACTGAGGCACAGGAGGTGGACCTTACATAAAGGTGCATGTTGGGAAAGACAGATAAAATCGATAAAATGTTGTTAGCCTTAACTCACACTTCATGTGTTATGTGGTTATGGTAATGGTAATTAAATTCAACTCTACATGGAGATTTGTTTTCTCACCCAGAATGCTTTAGTAGGAGTAGTCATGCAATTGCTGACTTCTCCATATTGATCTGAAATACTTTTGAAACTAAAATTTTAGGAATCGGGTTCTGTAATTAACATTAATAAGTAATTAGAATAATTATGAAATATCTACTAAATTTCAGATAAAATTACTTGTATGTCATTTTGAAGAGGATGAAGCTTAAATCCTTCATCCTGATAGATAAGAAGAATAAAAGTATTTTGTAAAAGCATTGACCTAGCACTTTGACTGACATATGATAGATACTAAAAATTATTTGTTGACTGAACGCGAACTCTTTCTGATTTGTTGCAATTTGGGGTGACTTCTTTAACAGTCCCATCCCGGCACTATTAGGAAAAAAAAAAATTACTAAAATTCAGTATAATGTATGTTCTTTTTACCTATGTGTGATTATGTAATTCCAACAAAGCTATTTACATGATTCTGAATTATGATTAATTACACATATAATTATCTGTGTTGACTACGAACTGTACTTAATTGTCCCTCCTTTTGGTTTTCACAAAGGATGTTTCTGCCTCATGTTAGTTTTGATTCGTAATACACGCACTTCTCTGAAAAATGTTCTGAGACATTTTTGTGTCTTGTGAGGTTAAAGGAAATAACTCTCTCATTTAGAGGGTGTTGTTTGATGCAAGAAAAATAACATGTAAAATCGCAGCTCAAAGGTAAGTTTTCAAAATGCATATCTCTATTGACTCAATATGAATTTGTTTGATCCACAAAATCAAACTCTGAAATTAGTGATAAGAAAAGAAACTAAAGAGCGTGCAAAAAGAATAGAAATATGCTAACGACGCAAGAGAAAGTTCAGGAATAAAGGGTTAACAGCTTCTTTTTTTTTTTTTTTAACATTATTTATTTATTTATTTTCCCCCCAAAGCCCCAGTAGATAGTTGTACATCCTTCTAGTTGCTGTATGTGGGACGCGGCCTCAGTATGGCCAAGAAGCGCTGCGTCGGTGCACACCCGGGATCCGAACCCGGGCCACCAGCAGCAGAGCGTGCACACTTAACCGCTAAGCCACGGGGCCAGCCCAAGGGTAACAGCTTCTAAGGGCCTAAAAAACAAAAGTTGTACTTGACTGCAATTTGTGTCAAGTACAAGGTGCCAATGTGTACCTTGAATTAAATATTAGACATAGCATTTTATTCAGAGACAAGCATATAGATTTAAAAAGTAAACTTAAAATTCCCACAACTAATAACAGTATAAAAAACCTGTTTTCTTCTCTTCTTCTCCTGACCAGTACCCTACAGTAGGAAGTTTATCTTCACTATTTATTGGCCCAGGAAGAGAAATCACACATCACTCCAAAGGTTGACTTGACCAGGGCAGGAAACAGTTTTCTGGGAACCATGCAGCATCTGTAAGTCTCCTGATAATTGCACCGACAGTGCCTGCCTTTGCTTCTTTCAGCTCCTATTTTGCTATGCGCTGCCAACCAGTGCAAACTGAGGGGCCTTTTCCCTAGTCCCAGTACAGCCAGCAATGTGGCTGCTGTCGACGTGATAGACTGGGGGACATAGTGATATTGATTCAATTAAAGTCTGTTAATCAAGACTGGGTTTGTGAGAGGGTTTGGAGAGCTGGATTTCTCTTCTGTGCCCAGAACAATATGTTTGTGTACTCTTAGATGCTGCGTGGTAAATTTAACGGAAATTTAATATTAACTGTGTATTTCTGTGGATGTGGCTGGGTGTTTTCCAATATCCTGAGAGACTGCTGAAAAATACACACACATATGCTCGCACACACATAGCAGAGAGGCAAAAAGACCAATTGAGTTGTAGGAAAGCTTAGTTTAATCTTCAAACTAGAGACATGGCATCACCAACAATATGAAAAAATTTTCTTAGCGGGAGACTGCCTGAAACCTTACCAGGCCAGAGGTTTGCATTGTGGCAGTCTTGAAGATAATTAGGAAAAGTTTCTTAGAGACTTAGCTGCTTAGCTCCAAGTGTCAGCAGGGACAGTGATGTTAACAGCTGCCCTCCTCTTCGCCTCACCCTCACCTGCTACCACACATACACACACACACACACACACACACACACGTAGATAAGAACTAATTGTCTACAATCCTTAACACCCTCTCTAGAGGTGAGTGGTCCTACATTTGTCTTCCTTCTGGTCTTTCCTCGGTCCAGAGCATCAAGATTTGAGCATATGTACACAGAAACACATAGGCAATCTCCTAAATATTCATTTGGCTAATAGTCTAGCAAATTCCAGTACTCTAAGGATTAACTAGTCACTTTATTTCTTTTGGAAGGCCCTGCTGTAACTGAAGCCCAACACATTGTTTGTCTTCCACTGTTTGTCTTCCAAGGAACATGTTCAAATGTCCTCATCATGACAAAGCACCCGCTGTGGAAAGACCTTTTCAAATTGTGAGACACTAAGGCTTTTTTGGAGGAAGAGAGGTTGTTATCTAATTTTTAAAAATTTTTGATCCTTTGTAGGAGTGGACAAAATATAAGATTATTAGAGATTTTAAACAACTTAATTTTAAGGAGTGTTTCTAGCCTCTCTTTAGTGTATAAAGTTAAGCAGATCCACCCTTACGTTAAATGGATATTTGAAACCTATAAATATAAACAATTTTCATTTAAGTTAATTGTTTTGACCTCCTCCTCCTGCAACAGTACTTTTTGGAGAACAGCTAACAAAAGTAAAGGAAAGATTTGCATTTCAGAGGCCTTTATTTCCCCAGATCATGCACTAGTGTGGGTTCTAATGAATAATGCAGAGACTCAGTAGCAGGAAGCCAAAAAGAGAATTAAAAAAACCAAAGATGGAGACAACAAACTCCACAAACTGTCCCATTAATCCTTGAATGACTGAGAATTGACTATTAGTGAGCTCATTTTTTGTTTGTTTCAATTGTTGCCTAGAGAAGGGTGGCTTTGCAGAGTCCCTTAAAGCATGACTGAACAGAGGCTTCTCAGAATGCTCAAGTCCCTATTTTTTCCCTAAATGGGTGTTAACACTAGAACTATTTAAAGTGATACATCATTGAGAAAGAAATTAGGTGAGATTTTAGTTTCTTCTCTAAATATATTTTCATGAGAGTACATTGGAAATAAGGGAACTCAGAGATTTTTATTGCTTGTCTCAGTGGCTAGATTTTTGGCATTTATATGTAAACAAACTCTAATATGATGTTAAGTGCTATATTCCAAATAAGAGCTATGGGAAAATAGACAATAAATTATATCAATAGCAAGTAAGATATATACTCTTAGCCCTTTTTAGACCCACATTTTATTCAATTAACATTCAACAAATATTTATTGAACATGTATTATATGCCAGATATTTACATTTTAACGATGTCAGTTATTATCTCAAATTCTCTTTTAAAACAAAGATTATTAAATAAATGAGGATTAGTGGAGAGAGCCAATGATTTGCCTTGGGAACATGAGAGGGAGAAAGCATTCAGAGACCTGGCTAGGACCAGAGGTGTGCTGCTAAATGTTTAACAACTGGCTCTCCAGGGTTTTTTAAAAAACAAATAAAGGCCTGATTTGCAGTGTTTGCTAATTAATGTGGTGTAAATAGGACCATCAATTTGATTTCGAGCTACCAACCTGACGTCACTGAATGCGGAATTGGGAAGAGATGCATACAGCCCATTCTCCTGATCATTATGAACCCGTTCATCATTGTTAGTACCTACCCGACACGGCTTTCCAGGGTCATCCTGAGAGCCTATTTATGACTACATAACTGGCAAAACTGGGAGGCTAAATAGCTTTGCAGAGTGACTCATGAATGCCCACAGATATATTTATATATGCCCCCATTGTCGTTATCTCTTTTCTTCTCTTAGCTTGGAGCATCCACTCTCATATGCTGTCTCTCTTTAGCCCTCTGCTACATCGAGCACCTGACCTCTGCTA
Source organism: Ceratotherium simum simum (assembly GCF_057802395.1). Classification (NCBI taxonomy): domain Eukaryota; kingdom Metazoa; phylum Chordata; class Mammalia; order Perissodactyla; family Rhinocerotidae; genus Ceratotherium; species Ceratotherium simum. The sequence goes on from NC_141911.1 coordinate 61,041,325, forward strand.
CCACAAAGAGAAAAACAGCTTCTGCTGTGGGAAGCTGGCAATAACTTTGCGCAACTTCAGCAACATGTTTCACCATCTTGTCACACAGTATAAAAATGATGTGTACTCAAGGATGAGATTTAATAAAATTAGTAAATGTTTCTGTTTCATCAAGAAAATTCTTAAATAAAACTTGCAGTTTTTCACTGAGAGTATGTTGAGATGAAGAATTCAATGACTATAAGCCTTTATTAGAGCTAAATTTCCAGAAGTTTACCCATTATTGCTTTTGCACCATCAGTGAAAATGTAAAAACAATTTAAAGGGCAAATAATATCTTAGTATTATCATGAAAATAATTTTTACCTTGCCCTAAGGGTCCATGGACAACACATTGAGAACTACTACTCTAGTCTAAAGTCACAAATGTCTCTTGGTTTGGTTATTGCAATAGGCTCCCCACATCCATTCTGGCCACCTTGTAATCTATTCACCAACAGCCAAAGTAGACTGGTAATACGGCAATTCTAATCATGTCACTCCCTATTCAAAACCCTTTTATGACTTCTCATTACTCTTAGAATAAAATTAAAACCCTTACCGTGGCTGACAGAGCTCTGTATGATGTGGTCCCTGCCTACCTCTGCAGCCTTATCTCCCTCTGTTTTCTTCTTCAATCTATTTGCAACAACCATATGTTATAAGAGGTTCGGGGATTCGATCGGAGACGTAAAAGACACTTTCCACTCCAAACAAATGGACTGAAGGTATATTTTACTATATAGAGGATAGTAAAGGCGATAGTCTGCAAACAGATCCAAATAGGTCAAATATTAAGAGGCAAAAAACATCAGCCCGACTAGAAAGGGAAAACACCCACATCGGCTGAAGAGAAATGACACAAATCAACTGGAAAGAGAAACACCAGGTTGACCGCAAAGAGAACACATCAAATCAATTACTTCATATCAAATCAATTACTTCACATCAAATCAATTACTCACAACATCCACGCCCCACTGCCGGGAGAGCCCTGTCAATCGACGCGGCTGGGCAAGGATCACACGTCCTGGGCAAGGCGTCCCTTCCACAGGTGGAACTCTCACCGGGTCTCAGTGTCCAGCAGTTTATATAAGCAGTTACAGAGTTTACAGAGCAAGCATCCAGTGTTCCCATGCACAAATGGTTATCAGTGGCGTATGTGCATTGAGCCCCTTGGCTAACGTCCCAGCCCAGTAATTGTGTACGTGCATTGTTCTCTTTGGTTATCGTCTTAGCCCGGCACAGATGGCCAGTCCATCCCGCGCTATGACGCTCCAAGACCCTTGAAATGTTACAACTTGCAACTCTCTCCGTGGGAGAAGGGCTGGTTCCCACCACGCAGAAAGCAGCTTTTATATTTCTTTTTGTGCTGGTGGCTGTAGGTCAATGGAGCGGCCAAACATGGCTGTACTCATGTCAAGACACCATACTAGCATCTTTCTGTTCTTCCAACACAGTAGATTCATTCTTGCCCCCAGGGTCTTTGCATATGCTCTGCTTTGTACTTGTAAAGCTTTCTCCATGCTCCATTGACCTGATTAACTTGACCCATCCTGCAGCTATTCGCTTCAATCTCACTCTAAGAGGCTTTCCTTACCTGTCCTCCATTAGATTAGATCCCCCGTCATAAGTTTTCACCATCTTGTAAGTATATAATTAGTGTTGTATTTATTTTTGAGACCTACCTCCTCCACGAGACTATAACCATTCTCGACGAAGAGACTGTCTATCGTGTTCTCCACTGGATCCCTAATGCACAGATTAAGGGCTGTGAGTGTTGTCTGATTTTATTGAAGGATGTCACCTAGCATGAAAAAGAAGGAACTGGAAGATGATCTGCATGTAAATGTCAGTCTGGCTACTCCTTTAACCATGTACAACACTGACCCTATGGGCCTCAACTGAAGGAGCAACAAAGCACCTTAACCCAGCACCAAAGTGCCTCACTAAGGCTTTCATCACTAAAAAAAAAAAAGCACAAACTAGAGGTACAAAGAACACATGTCTCGGGCCAGCCCCAGTAGCCTAGTGGTTAATTTTGGCAAGCTCCACTTTGGTGACCTGGGTTCGGTTCCCGGGCACAGACCTTCACCACTTGTCTGTCAGTGGCCATGCTGCGGCAGTGGCTCACGTACAAAAAGAGGAAGATTGGCAACAGATGTTAGCTCAGGGTAAATCTTCCTCAGCAAAAACAAATATATAAATAATAATAATAACAACAATAAACTTAAAAAAAAAAACATACGTCTCTCATTCCCCACAAGAATCAAACTGGAGCCAGACCAGCACATCTGTACTCAAAACTAAAACTCAACCCCAATCATGAAGGTTTTGTTACAGGGACAAATTTGTCATACCTAAATTCCCCTTTCCTTTAAGATGATGTCTTTCCAAGGAGGTTCCTAAATTCTCCATTCAAATAGACTTCAGACAATCTACAGACATGGCCAACAAATGTCTGAACTCTAGCAGCAAGCATCACCCAGCCCCAAATGTGGACTTCCACTATACTTTATCCAGTCACTTTATTATCTCCTCCAGTCTTCCATTTCAGTAGAAATACTGAAGTATGTACTAGCTCTGAGTCAAGTCTGTAACTTCTAGACTTTCTGGAAAAGTTATCATACTCCCAAGTGTAACACCACAGTAAATCTTACCTCTAGAAAATGTTGTGGCTCTTCTGTTAAAGAAAATGTGCCAGAAATTAAGTAACTCCAGGAGGCTCAAAGTTCTTCTTTGGAGTATACCCAATACGGCTCCAATATGTCCTCTGCCAGATGGACGACCAGCAGGTGATTGGAGACAGTAGCTTAAGAAGATACCACTAGAAATTATAATTTTGTGTGTGTGTGTGCGAGGAAGATCAGGCTTGAGCTAACATCTGATGCCATTCCTCCTCTTTTTTTTTTTTCCTGAGGAAGACTGGCCCTGAGCTAACATTCGTGCCCATCTTCCCCTACTTTATATGGGACACCGCCACAGCATGGCTCGACAAGCAGTGCGTCAGTGCATGCCCGGGATCCAAACTGGTGAACCCCAGGCCGCCGGAGCCGAGCACGTGCACTTAACCACTTGTGCCACTGGGCCAGCCCCTAGAAATTATAATTTTTAATATTTATTTTTTACTCAGTTCAACATAAGACACCCAAATGATTTGACTTCCTAAAATACTCCATTAATTCTAGTCAAGATGAACTTTATGCATCTTACACAATGCAGTGTATGAACAATTCCTAGTACGTCATAAAACTCAGGATTGCTTGGTGATGAAAAAAAGTTTTGGTTAAATGGCTAAATATTTTATTTAAAATGTCTCAATTACATTTAGAAGAATGTGAGATAGTATTTCCTTTTCCTATTTCCTGCAGTATTCCTCCCAAAGCTAGAGTTTGTTTTAAAAAGACAAAGACTAAACACTGCAGTGAATTATGTCTGTGCCCATGTGCAAACACCTCTTTCTTTTTGCTTGTCTTTGTGAGTTTTTGAAATCTAATATTTATTACATTGTGTTTGAAAAAGAGACAAGTAAAATGCAGCTTAAAAAAGAGAAGATGGTAACAGTGAGAGATCTAATGACCTACCATGACCTACTGTAATTGGGTCAGCAAGAGGCTAGGAATGAATGTATTTGTAATGGAAATAGGAACTTTTCTGGAACATTTAAATAGCTGATACTGTGCCATTGCCTTGGAAACCCACTTGGATGTAATCAGTCTTTTTTTTTTTTTTTGAGGGAGACTGGCCCTGTGCTAACATCTGTTGCCAATCTTCCTCTTTTTCTTTTTTCTCCCCAAAGCCCCAGTGCACACTTGTGTGTCACAGTTGTAGAGTTGTAGCTCTTCTATGTGGGACGCCACCTCAGCATGGCTTGATGAGTGGTGAGTAAGTCGGCGCCCAGGATCTGAACCAGCAAACCCAGGGCCAACAAAGCAGAATGCGCAAACTTAACCACTATGCCACCTGGCCAGTCCCTCAGTCATTTTTTCAGACTGGTTTGAGAAGGGAATCCCAGATGGAAAAGTTCAAAGTAGGAGGTTAATATCTAGAGAAGAGCTAGTGGTTGCGCTTGGAAACCTAGACATCAAGAGACCACTGAAAGGGCTGACAGCTGAGGGGAAGGAAGCACCAGGAATCCCGATTGTGAGTGTGGAAGCATCAAGGAAAAATTTCAGCCTCTGCAGCAGCTGGCTGACATTGCTATTGAGTGGTTTGGAATTTACCTATGTCCTTTTATATTTGCTGTTTCTAATTTCTCTTTTTATTTGCACTCTTGGATTTTAGGCCAATCACCCAACTGATGGGTCATGCAGTACTCCATAGTCTTATTATGCCTCCTTTAAAGAAATTTTTACTTGCCAAAAGCTATCAGACTAAATAACTCATTGATGGTATATTACAGATGACTTTCTTGATCTCATAAAAGCTGACTGCACATGATGTACATTATTCCGCTTCTCACTTTTGCTCTCCTTCCTGCTCCTGTCAGCATGTCTTCCCACGGTTACAAGGAGAAGGCCAGGCTTCAGACTCAGGCCAGCCATGGTATTAGAGGGGCACTTTGAGAAGGGTATGGAAGATAAGAGATTGCCAGCAAAAGTGAGGTTTGTAAATTATCTATGAATATAATTGATTCATATTACAAATTCTCCATTTCTTTCGAACAGCACTGTCTGGTAGAACTTTCTGTGATGACGGAAATGCTCTGTATCTGTGCTGTTCAGTGCAGTTGCTGCTAGTGCAACTGAGTAACTGGATTTTTAATTGTATTTCATTTTAATCATTTTAAATTTAAATTTAAATGGCCACGTGTAGCTAATAGCTACCATACTGGTCACAGCTCTCAAAAATGCCCTTCTAGTTATCACAGTCAGCTGTACAATGTAATTTCATTAACTGCAAATCTACTAATTTAGAAACCATGATTATTTGACTTGGATTGAATCAGTCTATCACTGACTTTTTGAACAATGAAGAAAATGGCCATAGTCATATTAATAATGCAAAAAACATTACAGATGAAAAGTTTAACTTTCATAGGGGCAGGAACTAGTTACAAGAACTAATTTAGAACTATTAAAACTATTTGTAAATGAATACAGATAATAGATTTGTTATATAATGAATCACTTTTATTATTCATTGATGTGAAGCTGGTCTAAATGGACCTTTACTTGGAAACACATTTTCAATGGTTAATTTTATGTGTCAACGTGGCTGGTCTAAGGGATCCCCAGAGAGCTGGTGAAACATTATTTCTGGGCGTGTCTGTGAGGGTGTTTCTGGAAGAGGTTAGCATTTAAAACTGCAGACTGAGTAAAGAAGATCACTCTCACCAATGTGGGTGGGCATCATCCAATCCGTTGAGGGCTCGAATAGAACAGAAAGGTGAAGGACTGGCAGATTCTTGCTCTCTCTTCTTGAACTGGGACCTCTCATTCTCCTGCCCTTGGACATGGAGCTCCTGGTTCTTGGACCTTCCGACTCTGGGACTTACACCATCAGTTCCCCTAGTTCTCAGGCCTTCAGACTTGGGCTGAATTATATCACTGGTTTTCCTGTCTCTCCAGCTTGCAGATGACAGATGCAGGACTTCTTGGCCTCCATAACCACGTGAGCCTATTCCTATAATAAATCTCCTCTTACATATATCTATATATATCCTATTGGTTCTGTTTTTCTGGAGAACCCTGCCTGATACAACTCTTTTAATAATTAGCTATATATTTATTCACTTACTCGAACTGTATGCCAGACACTAGGCTAGTCTCAGCAACTTTTCAAAAAGACTTGCCCTTAAGAACCTCATTTCTGCCCTAGAGATTAAATAGGTATCTCTGACTTATTAGAGTTTAATAGATATTAATATATTTGCCACCTTAAAGATATGCAATTGACATTAAACCACTTAACATCAAAAAAGCGCTCATGCTTATTTTTAAAGATTTCACCAGCACTTTATCTAATGTATTTCATATTTCATATTTTTCACATAAATAATACTGAACTCTTCCCAGATTAGTACAAAATAATGCCACTTTTAATATTTTATTTAATTGTACTTTATGCTGACTATTATTTACATGATTATAAGTTTCTTTAATACAGTATATTAGCATATAGTATAGTATATATAAATATATGTTTAAGGTTTTCGCCACATATTTAGTTGAGTTTAAAATTTTTCCAGTATTTAAAATGTGATTTTGTTTTATATACTATATATAAACTTCACCTAATACTAGTGTACTAATATAATACTATTATATACTAATGTAAACTAATATAACCTGCCTCCTCTGCCACAGAGAATATATACTAATATAAGTACTATATTACTCATAATAAACATTATAAGTTTTAGTGTACTTACATTACCGTAAGAATAACCATAAGCATATAAACTAATATAAGGATAAATACTAATAGCTTCTTCTTTTAATTTTCTGCATTAGGTATTATTTTAACACCTAATATGTACTATCAATAAAAATAATGACTTGATTTACACTTAATGAAAGGGGCTGAATATGTTAACCTTTCCAGGAATATTGAGCATGGACTGTGGAGGCAGACGCCAAACTTTTCGACTTCCAGCTCTCCCACCTACTGGATATAACCTCGAGCAAGTCATTCCAGTTATCTGTGCTTCTATTCCCTCACTGGGAAAGCGGAGAATAATAACTGCCTCCTAATAGGGTCAGTGTGAGAATTACATAAAAAGATTCATGAAAAGTGATTTACATAGTCCCTGACACATCGTAAGTGCTCAATAAAACCTTATCATTATTATTACTGTTGGAAATATATTGCAAGGTAAACCAAATAAATGTGCCATCCTGTGTCACCTGCCTATAGGAGCTCTTTCAGGAGGGGAGCATGCCAATGTCCGGGTAATATTATAGCATGCCAGGTAGTATCTGTCTTTACAGAAAACTCAACCAGCGTTTAAATGCTGGAAGAGTTTTACTCACTGGTATCTAAATTTGTAGACAAAACCTTCAAGTATTTTCATTTCCTTATAGAATGTTAATATACTTATCTTTTGCCTCTAAGTACAAGACTGGAAAATTCACACTCTTTTGTACTTTTTGTACTTTATTTTGAAGAATATGTATTTGACATGAAATCACTGCAAGAAGATGTTCGTCATGTTGCAAACAAATTTATTTTTCTCTGAAAGACGTGTGTATGAAATTTAAAAATATGGACTTTACCCAGTGTGCCTATAAAACCCCTTCGCTTGCAGAGAGGTGTGCTCCTGCTGGTAACAGTTCTCCTCTAAGGCAGTAAGTGGCATATAAAGAAGGATAATTTTATTTTTAAATACAACCCATCACTTACCCTAAAGCCAAAGAAAGAAATTAAAAGCTATAATTATCTATGTGCTGAATAAAAAACACAGATGGAGTTTCTACACGCTAACATCCTTCACCCTTCAGAACGGATTGGTAAGAATATAGAATTAAAAACTATCAGCTGGAAATACAGGACACTGTCTAACTTAAGACCAAAATGAAAACTAGAGTAGCCAGGAGACATTTACCTCATATTCTCACTTTTCCTGCCAACCTGCCATTTTCAGTGGGATTAAGACAAGTGTCAGCTATAAGGGAGGGGGAATTTTATATATACACTAAAACACGCGAATTCTCCCGGGAAGCCTTGTAACTGTCGCATTTAAGATCCTTGGAAATTTTTGGTCTTGGAATAGATTCATGAAACAAAGTAATCCTAAAGAGTTTAACATCGTCAGTGACTAATGTGGATCATGTCAAACCTGCCTCCTCTGCCACAGAGAATGAAATGCTGCCACAATCAAGCTTGAAGATGGTACTGTTGGAGGTTATTGGCTTTCTAACAAATTTAGACTTGACAGTTATTTTGTCTTTCTCTTGTCTTAGTGGACTAGTCCACAAGAGCACAGCCTATTCTCTGGCTGCTCAGAGAATACACACCAACCTATCTGCCTGCGAGCGGCCATCCAGGAAGGATGCCCTACAGATTGGGGGTACCCATGACAGCTGTTTGACCACACAGGGGAAGGATGTCCAGAGGAGATTGTGGGTGAATGCTGGGCCAAACTTCTCAACTTCTCATTAGTCTCCTTTTATAGACCCGAGAGCTAGCCACAAGCAGCTGCATGCTTTGATAAAAGTGGATCATAGAAATGGAAATAAATGCCATATCTGGCACATATTTTAGGCTGATTTCTTTGGACAACTGAACATAAAGAGTTGTCTTTATGGGGAAGTAATATCTAGCAGGTATTTTTAAAGGATTTATATTTTATCTAATCATATTGTATAAATTAACCCCTTTTTAGGTAAAACAAATAGCATCTGAACATTGGCATTTCATTGTCACTGACCTGTAAAATCATCTAGAAAATATGCTTCATTTTTAGAGCTTAAATTATCCTGCCTATGAAAATAGCAATAATAAAAGTCATCTTTCTATTTCTTGTGTTAGCAGGAAAACTATTGCACAGATAATGTAAAATATCACTTCGGTATGAATTTAGCCCTGAATGAATGACCTGGGCCTGGGCTAAGAGAGGACAGGAACTTATAGGGTACCTTCTTGGGAGCCAAACTTAAAAGGCTAATTCATCTTCCTACCCTTGTTTATCTTTTGCTCTGGTTTTATTACTTAACTCTTTCAACTTGCTATATGTATGTACTTTGTAAGATACTTGCCCAAAACCCTTTTGGAAGGAAATGAGGGTATAAACAATCAAATTTTAATGAAATAGTATAATCATTAGTTAGATTTTCTTGAGCACACGCTGGGTGATTATGGGGATGGTGACACAAGGGAACAGTAGAAAATCCTAGTACATTACTCAGGAACACCAACTTGTTAACCACTTAAAATGCATAAATCACATACAAATAAATAAGGTTCTCCTTAACATTTGGGAGAAATTTTAAAAGAGAAAAATGCTGGAAGTGAGAATTAAATATTTATTAGTACACTTTTATGCTACATACTATGTGCCAGACACTGTTCTGGTTGTTTTACATGTATGATGTATGTTCTACTATTACCACCATCCCCATTTTACAAATGAGGAAACTGAGGGTCAGAGTGGCTAAGTACTTTGCCTAAAGTCACACTGGTAAAAAGCAGCAGCCAGGATTTGAAGCCAGGCAGGCTGGTTACAGGGTCTATTACACCATTTCACAGCATTACCAATCCAGACAGCAGAAGACAGTTGTGTAAATAGCTCTGCGATTCTCAACTCTGAAGGCCCAGTAGCATCATCGGGAACGGGAGAGGGGAGGTAAAAAACACATTCTGATGTCTGGGCCCCACTCGCAAAGCATCATGTATAGATTCTAAAAGCCCCACAGGTGATTCTATTCTTGCACCCTGGGTTAAGAACTACTGAAATAGACAAAGCATCCATTTCAGTTCATACACAGTTCAAAGCAGCAAGGACTTTGAAGGCATATTCTATATTCTGAGCAGGCTCTTCCAAATCATTGAAACACAGGAATGAGTAAAGTGAGTGCAGTGTCACAGTGAACCAGGCCCTACACAGGCTCCACGCTGTCACTCTCCTGCCAACAAAAGACACCACGTTTGCAGCAATGGTGAGTTCTATTCTCTAGCCTGGAGAACACAGAAATTTCAGTCCAGAGGTGAAGGAAGGCAGATGGAGCAGTGCCTCTTTCACAGCATGTGTAGGTTACACTTTCCATTAATAGACATGGAAAGAAGTAACATGGTAAGAAAGCCACCCCGTTCAGCTAAAAGCACAGCTGCATACTCCGTTTTTACGACACGAAGAAGAATGTCCTTTTAAACCTATGTTTTACAGTCAAAACTATGCAAAACATCTTTAACCACTTAACTTTGTGATAGACGATCACAGAGGCTGGAGGTTAATTTACTGAGTTAATTTACTGAGTACTGTGTACTCCAAAACAAGATGTAAAGAGAGAGGGCAAGAGGAAAAGAGCAAGAAAGAGATGAAGTGAAGGAGGCCCAGTCAAGTATTACCAAGCAATAAATTAAAATTAAGGTGTGGATTTCCCCCCAAAGTTGTCAGTTCCGTGTGGAGACATGATGCTGTGCCTTTTAATGTCAACCCTGCCAACGCTTTCAATTATTTCAGTTGCTGGAGTTTTCCAGATGCACAGAGAATTTAACAAATTACGGAGACCATGTATGTGAATTATTCACTGGGCTCTGTTTGTGTATTTCATTTGTATCCACACTGCTAGATGAATTGCTAGGTGCCAAATTCTTGAAAAAAAGGTTGTCCTGTGCTCAATAATGACTTAGATGCTTCAAATCCTTTGTGACATGATGGGGTTACAAAGAAATAAATTCATATTATATGTCCTCAAATGCTGCCCGTGTTTATTCCTGCACTAATATCAAATGATTTGCTAATGAGGTGACTTAATAAGTGGTAATTATAATTTCTTACTTATATTTGACTATGAGTTTCTTAACTTTAGGGAATAAACTATTTGTGCCCAGAAACTCACTCTTTCACCTAATTTTATCTTGACTGCCATGTGGTAAATAGTCCTCAGCCTTTATTTGCCATATTTTTTTCTTCCTTTCTCTTCAGGCTTTGCGGTTTTATGGAGCAATGTTACAATCTGACACTGTAAAATAGATCCTCAAGAATTTGAGGAACTAACCCCATATAAATTTGAGTAAGTGAAAGGGACATCATTGTGTATAATCCTCCAAGGACTTTCATTTGTGAGGTATTATACTAAGTTGTTTCATGCTAAGGGGGAAATCTACCAATTAGAAAAATGATAACCAAAATCATCATCATCATCATCATCTGGAATTATGATCATTCTAGGTTGACATTAGTAGTTCAAGGAGACAGGCTAAACAAATTAATACTTCAGGTAAGACTAGATAGCAAATAGTATTTGAAATAAATATTTTCCCGCGTGCGAAAAGCATCTGCTGATCTCAGGGCATTCTTGGGTGCAGGGGGTTGCCTGAGGAGGGTCATTGCGCACGAGTCACGGGGCTCATCCTCCGTCTTAAACTGCTCTCGGCGGTGTCTGCGTCTCCCCGGGGCCCTGGCTCCTCCGGGGGGCTGGCTGGGCAAGTGCGCGTGGACTCAGCTTTGCGGAGCCAGCTCCCCGGCCGGGGGGCTCCGGGGGCTCCATCTGGAGACGCAGATACAGAACACTGCCGTTTAACTTCGGGGCCCAGGGGCATGTGCTAACACGGAGTCTTTTCTCTCATTTGTGTCTACTTCCTACCACTTAGAACTCAGCGAAGAGGAGGAGTGGTTCACTGACTCCTAACTTCCAGCGGCCACCGTGGGGGCGTTGCTTCACCTCTGTGCATTTTTTAGATGTACAATGAGGACATTGCTCCGTACTCAAGTCCCCTCCAGCTATCTCATTTACAGCTTTCCTCGGTAACACGTTTTTTTAAAGCCAGATCCAACTGGTTATAATCAAAAGTAGCCAAAAGTGCATCTCTTTAAAAACACTACCATTATGTTCGTCTTCAACAGAGGTTTTGCCAAATTTGTGAGACCTGAAAATAAGAATTAAAAATACAAAATAAATCTCACCTACACTGTTTCTCTCTCTTCCTTTAAGATTGTAGATCAAATATTCAAATGTCTTCTTTCCGATTAAAGAAATTTTACAAACATCACTATTATTTTCTTATCCCCTTTAGGATACACATTTCATCTAGAAGATTCAAAAGGAGAAAAAAAATAGACTGTATGAAAAAATATATAGATCTAACATGTATTCATGAAATAAATATCCCAGAGCCTATCATACCAAAGCCAGACTGCTGTGAATCAAAAACTCAAATGTGATTGTAAATTATTGCAACAAATTTTTGCCTAAAAAGGAAAAGGGCAGAAAAGAGAGCTTCATCTTTTGAAAATCTAAATGTGCTAGATATTATGTTAGAGACATTTATATATCTATGTAATTGAAATTTTTGCAACAGTTTTGTGATGTAGATATTTTTATTCCCAATTTTATAGAGAAGTCCATTGCAATCCAGAGAGACTGAGCACGTGCTCAAGAACACACTGTTAGTGAGATCTAGACTTTGAATCCCTATCTGACGAGCCCAGAACCCAAGACTTTTCCAAACTGTTCCCACCATGTGCTGCCCTGGGCTACGCTGGGAGGGGGCAGTGGAAAGTGCATGAAGCTGTGATGACGGGGTGGTTTTTCACTTCTGAAGGGATCAACTCCCTTTATACTCCCCTCATCTGTGCTCTTTTTCAAAGAGCGTGTCTTCAGTCAAAAGCCTCACATCCTCAGGAAGCACGTGTCCCATCATTCTTAGAGGACTGCTGTTTCCTTAAATGTTAGATGGAATGAGGTCACACATCAGGCCCACTGCGACTGGGCTTTGTTTAAGGTTTGATAATGCATTTGTCTTCAGGTCAAATGGGATTATTACCAGAACTCTGCTGAAACATAAAAGGCAAATGGAAAAGTGACAAAAAGCAGGAGTCAGCACTCCAAAAAAAAATGCAGAATGAATTTGATGTAGAAAAGGAAAACCTAGGGACAAAAAGCAGTAATAGAAATATGTTTTACAAGTGTCATAAAAATTTGTTTAAAAAACAGATTTTAGTTTTGCAAGGCAAAGGAATGAAATTGAGAAAATTCTTGCTTCTTTGCTGTAGAGGGAAAAAAACTAGTAACAGATGACATTAAAAACACAGAGACTTTAAATAATTTTACTCCTTCATATATTTTATTGTTTATTGAAAAAAATAACAAACATATAGGAAAGTATATGAGTTAGCTTACACATACATAAGTATACATTTCAGTGGATTTTCCTTTTTTTTTTTTTTTGTGAGGAAGATCAGCCCTGTGCTAACATCTGCCAATCCTCCTCTTTTTTTGCTGAGGAAGACTGACCCTGGCCTAACATCCGTGCCCATCTTCCTCCACTTTATATGGGAAGCCGCCACAGCATGGCTTGCCAAGCAGTGCGTCGGTGCGCCTCTGGGATCTGAATGGGTGAACCCCATGCCGATGCGGTGGAGCGCGCGCACTTAACTGCGTGTGCCACCGGGCCAGCCCCTAAGTGGATTTTCTTTTTTCTTTTTCTTTTTTTTGCTGAGGAAGATTCGCCCTGAGCTAACATCCATGCCAATCTTCCTCTATTTTCTACTATGTGGGCCACCAGCACAGTATGGCTGCTAACAGAGCGGTGTAGGTCTGCATCTGGGAACCAAACCCAGGCCACCAAAACAGAGTGTGCTGAACTTAAACTACTAGGCTACTGGGGCTGGCCCTTCAGTGAATTTTCATAAAATGAACACATCTAGGTAACCACCATCCAGAACAAGAAATAATCCATTTCCACACCGCTGCCAGTTGCTTTCCCTCCCCTGCAAAAGTATCTATCCTGACTTCAGATACTATTGCTCAGTTTTATGTTTTTGACGTTCATATAACCAGAATCATATAATGTGTACTTCTTTGTGTCTGACTTCTTTTGCTGGACACTACGTCTATGAGATTTCACACATATTGTTGTATGTAGCACTTGTTCATGTTCATTGCTAAGTAATATGTGATTGAATCAATAAAACACAATTTATGTATCCATTCTCTATTTATAGCTATTTGGGTTGTTCCCAGTTTTGACTATTATGAATGCTTAAGAATATGCATATTCATGCACTTGACTTTCTGTTGTCCACATATTTGTTACATTTACACCTAGGAGTGGAAATGCTGAGTCATTGGCTGTGCATTTGTTCAGTTTTAATATTTATTGCCAAAAGGATTTCCAAAGTTGCTGTATCAATTTACTTTCCCACCAGCAGTGGATGAGAGTTCCAGTTACTCCAAACCATTGCCTGAGTTTGGTATTGTCAATCTTTTTAATTTTAGACGTTCTGGAGGGTGTGGAGTGGTATCTTATTGTGGTTTTAATTTGTATTTCCCTGATGACAAATAAGACTGAGAACATTTTCATATGTTAACAGCAATTTGGATATGCTTTTCTGTGAAGTTACCACGTAAGTCTTTTGCAAGGTTTTCTGATATGTTGTCCATCCTTTTCTTATTGATTTGTTGGATTTTTTTTTTTTGTATTCTGACTCTAAACCTGTTGGTTTATGTATTGCACATATCCTTTCCTACTGGAAAAAATATCAATCCTTTATATGCAATTATATTGCATATATATATAATTTTTACATATATGCAAAAAATGCAATCCTTTATGTATTGCAAATATCCTCTCCTTTTTGAAAAAATATCAATTCTAGTCAAGTATCCAGGACAAGAGATAGAAAGATAGAAAATAGCATTAAAATGAGAAAAACAATTTAATTGTAAAGCCGTGTTAAAATATTATATATGTTTGGATTCCTTGGGCTTGAAGATGGAATCCTTATTTACAAAATACATTGGCAGCTGTCCCTATAGAGTCAGCAGCTTTATTCTGAAAGTATAAGAAAGAGAAATAGAGTGACTTTTTTGGACGCCACAGTATACAAAACCCCCAGTTACTCATTGTGGCAAGGAGGTGGGCCATTTCCTATTCAGAACGAGTTCAGGAGCTCTAGCAAGGGTTTTGGAGTCAAAAAGAACTGGGTGTGTATCTCCGCTCCGCCGCCCACAGCTGCTCCTGCTGAGGTTATGTAACTCTCTGTGTCTCCCATCTGAGCAATTAACATCACACCCGTCTCACAGGGCTAAAGGGAGGAGGCAACTAGACACGGCATATGTTTTGTCCATGGCTGTGTCTCCAATACTTACAGCAGCATGTGTCACATAGTAGGAGCTTACTCCTGCATTCCCGTCTGCCTTACACCCTCATTATTAGTTATTTACACTCTAATTAGAATAAATTTAGAGGCTCCATTGAGGGTGAAAAAGCAAGAGGTCACGAGGTAACTTGCAAAACCAGAGATTATCTACTTTCACAATTTGGTCAAAGCAAAATTAGATGAGAAAGCTTCGTGTTGATACCCAAGAAGAAAGTAGAACATCGTCATTTTGAAACGGCCTTGAAGGGCCAGAAATAGAGTAATTAGCATGCTTTTGCAGACCCAAATAGTTCTAGAAAGACCAATTTAATTTCCTTTCCTGATATATAGCAAAGTAATATTGAAAAAGGGAAAACTGTACATTTAATCTCTTTAATCATTAGGAAGGCCTTTCATGTCATCCCATCTAACATTCCTGGGATTATACTAGATTCTTGCTCCTCAAAGTGTGGGCCTTGGCCCCAGACCAGCAGCATCAGTATCACCTGGGAGCTTGTTAGAAATGCAGACTCTCAGGCCCCTCCCCAGACCTGCTAAGTCAGAACCTTCATTTTAGCAAAATCCCCAGCGGATTCTTATGCACTTTCACTTGGAGAAGCACTGGACCAGACAGTAGATTCAAGTATCTATTGATCTGATAACCCACATTTAAAAACTTAGGTTGGAGTGAAAGTAAGGATAGAAAGAGGGGGGGTCAAACTGAAGAAACGGCAACCATCATGTTTAAAGTTCAATTTATTTGTCAGCAAGGTCACTTTGACTGCACGTCTGGGCAACTGGGCACTGGGTGCTTTCAGCCAGGGTTATCCCTCCACTTATCCTCATTTTTCGGTTCTTTTCTGCACAGGCTCAAAAAAAATCAAAATGATTGGATCTTACTTTTACTTTTGATTTCTACCTTAGCTCAAAGAGGACTGCAGACGAAGGAAGAAGAAATGGAGGAAAGGAAGGAGGCAAAGTTTCTAAAAGAAACTGCAGCTGACACACCGTCTTGATCCCTCATTCAGTCATTGACTCGGCCAAAAACCATTCGTCTTTGCAGCCTCTGACTTGGAGTTCCAAACTCTCTCCCTGTACCTTCTATGTCCTCCCTTTAAATAGAAAAACAGCATGAATGGATTGGGCTACAGAGTCTCTGAAAAAGTATTTTTTGTCAGTTGGTTTGTGGAAGTAAACTCTGGTGAGTTAAATAAATGATACGGGTGACCCAGATGGCTGTGAATCTAAAAGTTTGTGAATTGCTGGACAATTAAGTCCATTCTGTTAGGTGAGTACCCCCAAAACTTACGGTTTGTGGGTAACTAACTTTGTTAGAGAATGTTTGTAAAATAATGATAATAGTAACAATTGTTAATTGTATATGGTTTGATTAATACATGCGAGGACTGTGCTAAGTGTCTTAGATACAGTCCCACATTTACTTTTCTCAATAATACAATTAGATGAGTTAGGGGCACCTTATATTAGTATTCATTTACTGAGTCCTAGTGGTTAAGAGGGAAGTAAAAGTCACAATAACACAAAATATTCCCTAATAAATTGGCCACTTATAGAATGAATTCCCACTCAGACAAACATCACTTCCATTTAATGCCAGCATACCAGGACAAGAGCCAAAGTTTTTGTCCCTCAGTGTCTTGTTAATTGTATCAAACATCCAGCAACACAGTGAAAACCAACAACAAAGCACAACGGTAGATTCTGGAAAAGAGGCAGATTTCATGACGTTGGTGAAAAATATGTTGGAACACTGTTCAAATCACAGGCAAAGACACTAACAGATGAGGATCTGGCAGAATTTAGAATAGCTAACTGAAAAAGAAAAATCAGCAAACTGTTGACGGGTTATGTTCTTTAAATCATATGAATGATTTAAATATTGAAAGATTATGATCCTGCTCTAAAAGCCAGAACTGAAGTGAAGATTGTCTATCATACTATGATATAATTTTCTCCCCCCAAAATTATGCCAAAAGTTAATATCTGATTCATTCTTCATTTATGCTAAGAAATAGCACATCTTTGCAATGTTAACTGTGAATTAAAATGAATTCAGTTTCTTATAGTTTAGCTTGTATTTTTAAAGATGAGTTTGCAAACCTCACAATTTGCTGTAAAATGTATGATATTTGAAGTGGATTCATTTTAAGAGGGTTTTTCTTCCAGTATCAACCCTGCTCAGGTAAGGAGGCTCTCCTATTTTATTATGATCCATGTTACATGTGGGAAAACTGAGGCGTTATGTGGCTCTGTAACTTGACCAAGATCATAGCCAGGCATCGAGTCTGCAACATCCAGTCTTGGTCCTACAGAGTACTGCTGTTAAAATGAGGATCCTAAAATCATCCTAATAATAAGAATTTGACCAATGAAGACAACAAGATGGGAGAGAGGAACTTGAAATCCTTGACTTCTAAAGTTGTGGAAAGGAATAGGATGATGTAAGATATAGAATAGGACCTGTGGAACTCACTGAATTTATTATTTGGGGGTCAAGATGCCTCTTCTTCCTTAGAGAAAGTGAATGCAACTGGCACTGAAAGGAAAAGTTTTCTAAAAGTATGGTATTCAGTGGATCATTTAGTATAAAGCAAATTTGAAAGATCAGAGAACATCTGGAACCATAAAGTCATGTCATCCAAGCCCAGCGCTACACTCTGCTCAAGTTTACGGGCTCTGAGCCTGTGACGGATTACACATCCAAACTGAAACAAATGACGAGTTTCCTGTGGGAACTCTGGACACGAGCTTCCATTTACAGATATAGCCGTAAGTCCCCATCATTAGAGACGTACATGCTAATGACAGCGGTGACAAATTCCCTCGTGATGTAAACTGCATGATAAATGGATGTGTGCTGGACATCACCTCTTTTAATTCCAGTTGCTAAAACACACAGCTTTCTCCATTCCTCTTCTTTATATATTTGAGGGAAGATAATTTGCCTCAAATTTCTAGATAGATAAGCATAATATCCTTGGGGGAGGAGGGAGAACAACAATTTATGGTGCATTATCAGAGCTCCCACTGGCACAAGTTAAATGTAATTTTGTTAGAGATGTAAACAACAAAAACAAGAAATTTTACTCATGAGAAAGATATACTTGAACTGCGGAAGTTAGTTGCTTGCCAATATCAGTCTTAACTTGAGAATCAACTAAGAATGTTAACCCTCTTCTCAGGAAAAGTCAGTGTAACAAAGAAATGGCAAGACACAAAATAAAGTGTTTTATAATCAAAATGCATTAGTGGGTACAAATGAGGCCTGACCAGCCATCACTGAGGAGATATATTTAAGCTAATGTAACTTCCAGCATTTATCATAGTGTGTGAATTATTCCTCAGCATACATAATTTGCTTTACTTCCTTTTTTACTCACTGTATATTAAGAGATAGAAATATGAATGCTTATTACTTTTGACTTCTAGGACAAAATTAAATAATTGTGTATAATTGGTAAGATGAATTATATGGTGATCAATGTTTAGTTGTGCATATTTGCAAGGGTGGAGCAACACTAAGCTGAATGTTCAGCCATGCACTTGCATGAGGGTAAAGGTTATAATATTTAAGCTAGGATTTCTAAGGTAAGGTTGTAGAGAACGGATGGATTCGGTTATACACAACTACATAAACACATGGAAGTCTGAAGGAAAGGTCAGAGAAGTCTTTGAGGAGATAATGTGTTAATAATAATCATAATAATAATTATGAAAGTCACGGGCCCGCCATTATGGATCCAGGATGAATAAACTGTGAATGAACGAAATGAATGAAGCATTTAGTCAATGACTAAGCTAAATGCCTCTGAACAAAATGAGAAATGCTTAAGGTGTATGAACACCAGACCATTGGATGAATATTTACATAAACATGGAAAAAACAGAGCAACCTCCCCATCAAAATATATTTGGACATCTCAACAGAAGTCTCTTGAGGCCTAACACTGCAGAAGATGACCTGCAGCATCTGGCCATATCTTATTAGCTTGGGGAATCCATCTGGGCAAATCACTGTCACCATGTTTTGGGTAAACTAGAATAATCCTCTCCTCAACCAGAGACTAGAGTGCTGGCCACAGTCACAGTCACCTCATTGGAAAGACTCATCCAAGGGAATGTGTACAAACAGCCACTATACCAAATGTCACTCCACCCACCACATGTTCAAGTAAATTAGCCAATTTCTAAAACTCACCATCTATGCTGAATACCATGTTGGGCAGCAGAAAGGAAATTATAGTATGTTTATTAAAGTTTTCAAACAATACTAAGTTGGGTGGGGTAAGTGCAGACAAAAACAAGGTAATAGCTAGTTACCAGGAAAGACTGGTTAAGAACACATAAGAAAAAAAAGTCTAAAGAATCACAGGGGATGACAAATTAAATGTGCTAGCCCCATCCTTAGCCCTATACTGTCATGTAACGCTTACATGTAAGAGAGATAGGAAGATGGGAGCTAGAAAGTATTTTTCCCTCAAAGTTAACATACATCAAATCTTAATTAAGAGCTTTGCATTTGAGGGCCTTATATTGCCCCCAAAAAACTAGGAAACAGGAGAGAATCTTGAAAGAATCTTAGGAATATTAAGAAATAACTTAAAATATACTAAGTCCTATGAAACACCAAAGACGTTTAGATAAGAAAAAAGAACAGTTCTGTCTTCTGAGAAGCTTATCTCTTATTTATTTCAGAGTAATATAAAACAAAATATTTGTTTACTGATTTTAGACAGAATGGAACTCTTTATAACCGTTTTATGGGAGGATGATATCAAACCCTGTATAATCACAATAAGATACCACTTCATACCCACAGAAGGCTATAATCAAAAAAATGGACAGTAACATGTGTTGACAATGATGTAGAGAAATGAGAACCCTCCTACATAGATTATGGGAATGCAAAATTGTGCAGTCCTTTGGAAGGCTATTTGGCAGTTCCTTACAAAGTTAAACAGAGCTGTCATGCGATCCAGTAATTCCACTCCTTGTATATACCTAAGAGAATTGAAAATATATGTCCACACAAAAACTTGTACATGAATGTTCATAGAAGCATTATTCATAACAGCCAAAAAGTGGAAAAACCCAAATGTCCATCAATTGAAGAATGAATAAATAAAACATGGTATATCCAGACAATGGAATATTATTCACTCATAAAGAGGAATGATACAAGCTACAACATGGATGAACCTTGAAAACATTATGCTAAGTGAAAGAAGCCAGACAAAAAAGGCCATATATTATGTAATTTCATTTCTATTAAATGTCCAGAATAGGCAAACCTATAGAGGTAGAAAGTAGATTAATTGGCCTGGAGAGGGGATGGGGATGGAGAGTGATAGCTAATGATGTCAGAGTTTCTTTTGGGGTTAATGAAAATGTTCTAGAGTTAGAAATGTTCTGGAAACATATAGTGGTGATGATTGCACAACTCGGGGAATATACTAAAAACCACTGAACCATACACTTTAAAAGGATGAGTTTTATGGTATGTGAATTATATTTCAATTTTTAAAAAAGCCTGTATAAGCGAGTAACTAATATTAGGAAAAGAGCTATTATATTTTAGAAAAAAATATTTTGTCTTATAATCTAAGCTTCTGCAGTACACAAATATTCATTAGAAGGATAGTGCATATCAGCTGTTCCCTCTTCCTTAGAAAAGATGAAATAAAAACAAAAAGACTGAAATTATAAGATTAATAATACCTGTTCTCTGCCTACATACTCTGCAGTGAAGTAGACAGACATACGGACAAATAATTACATTACATGAAATACATAGAAAAAAATAAAGAGGTCTATACAAGGTATTACAACACAGAGGAGAGAGAAGGTCTAATTCTGGGTGGCATCAAGGAGATTCAAAGATAGTATAAATTGATCTGAGTCTTGATGGAAGAGTGCGTAGTCACCAGACACACAGGGCATAGAAACACACGCAGAGACAAAGAGGTCTGAAACAGCAGGTCGGCTTCCTAGATCTGCAAGTCATTCTGTTGGGACAGAACTCTCGAGTTTTTGCAGAAGAAGAGCAGATGAGGCTCAAACGGTTTTGTTCTTACAAAGAATAAAACTGTGGGCTTTGTTCCATAGGAGATGGAGAGCCATCAAAGATAGTATTCAAGGAAGTGAAATATTCAGATTTCAATTTAGGTAGATCACACAGGCAGGATTGTGGGGCAAGGAGTGGAGGAATGCAAGACTGGAGGCCAAGAGATCCTTAGAGAATACATGATTAAGGCAAGTAAACGATGAAGCACTATTAGTAGGAACAGAGATAAGGGGACCAGTTAGAGAGAAACAGAAAGGCACTGTGAGCTGAGGGAGGAGGAGGAATGGAGAACGACTCACCTCTGACTTAGGCGGGAAGAGCTTCAAGGGTCGTTTGTGTTGGTTGCATTTCTAACAAAATTGCATTTAAATTGTAATGTTGAATTTGAAGTGTTCATTTCAGGTATAAGAAACCTAGTCAGTAGAATTTTGACTTTGAAATTTGGAAGAGAAAGTCTGGGCTGGAGATATATATTCGAGGGGTCATTAGAACATACCTGAGGTGATGGAAATGGGTAAGATTGAGCAAGAAGAACTGATAGAAAAAAGAAGGGAGAAAAGACCAGAAACCATCGGAAGCCTAGATTATGGATAAGACAGCATAGAGCCTGGCACATATTGGTCAATAAGTATTGGTCAAATGAATAGACGAGTGAACATCATATTTGGTCTGAAGGATAGCAGGTAGGATGAGGAGGTGAAGACGGAATCAAGAAAGAGGGACACCACAGAATCTTCTTTCCTAGCTGTCTGTATATCGCAAGGGGAAATAAAAGTCAGCCTTGTTCTTCATTGGCTGGGCATATTATTCTGCAATTTTTCAGCTCAGAGCTGAGATCGTTGAGGAAATGAGTGTGGATACAAAAGGGAGCTGAAGACTGAGTCCTAGTCAGGAGGAGGAGACAGATCCAGCAACTAGAGAGACAAACAGCCAGTGGGATGGCGGTAAAGGGAGATCGGAGTGGTGTCTTGGAAACCAAGTGAAGAAAATGGAGAAGGGGTGGTCATCTGCGCCAAATGCTGCTACTAAGTCAAGTTAGATGAGGACTGAGCATTTTACCCTGAATATGGCAATGTAGAGGTCGTTTGCGACCTTAACAAGCACTCTTCTGTGAAGCAGAAATGGGAGAAATTCTCACTGCAGTGGGTTCAGGAGAGACTGCTGTGGAGGAGCAAAGTAAGTGAGTTCAAGGAAAGGCAGAGAATGAGGAAGTGAAGAAAAGAGAAACAGGTATGGAGTTCTACCGTAAAAGGGAGCAGAGAAATGGGCAAAGCTAGAGGTGGGACGTGGAGTCAAGAGAGGGCTTCTTTTTAATAAGATGGAAGATATTCCATATGTTTTCATGCCGATGGGAATAATTTAGTGCAGAAAGAAAGGAGGATGCAGAAGAGAGAAGGGATCAACAGAGCCTCGTGGACGGTAAGGAGGAACAGGACCCAGTACACAAGTGGAGTGGTAGGAGCCACGCTCCTGTAGGAAAAGCAGAGGATGTGGCTCCAGGTATAGGAACGTTGATAGGATAATAGTTGAATTATTCTTCCATACATGAGTTACCTCACCTTCTAGAACATTGCCTGTTTGGGTCCTAAAGCAAAGAAAAACAATTTTATAAGCTCTAAATCAATTAGCTTTTGTAGAAAAAATAATATAAGGGATAAATTTATTTGAATAGAGTCACATTTTTATAAGATACTGGAAAAAGGCTTGAGCAGGTAAGGTGATAGAGATTTCAAAAGGTATTAAATATTATTTTATATTCTCAATTCCACACTCAGTGAATGTTGGATATGATTATCACGATCACTACTCATGTTTTCACTAAGTTGTTTTGCAACTCGAGTTTCTTTACAGTTCGTGATGAGGTTTTCTCTACTGTAAATAAGGCAGTGGGGATACTGTCTCCACCTTATGAAGTGGTGATGTGACTTCAACAACCTGGATTTTTATGTCCAACAGGAAAACTAATAATATTTAAATATAGCACTTTGCACATAGTGATATTCAATAAGTATTTATTAATTTGGTTTAAACATTGTAGTTATTTCACATGAAGTAATAAACGTTTAACATCACAAACTATCAGTCCAAGAACAAATTGGAAAATAGTTACTCTCAGATCAATTGCGGATAATATTGTGATTATGTATGAACAAGCTCTGACCAACAGAACAAATATCCTGCTACTTAATTTAAAAAATAGAATTATTGTTTTTTGCAAGATACATAAATACAAAGTAAATGCAAAATACAAAGAAGAAATCTCTCTGGGACTCCAAAAGCCAACCCTCTAGCTTACATGAGAGCTGGATCGATTTTTACCCCTTTACTCCTAATAAGTGTGCCGTAAATGTTAGTTGGGAAGAAAAATAAGCAAACTTAAAAAAATAATCTTTCTTTACATAAAAAGTAAATGCTTTTTTGATAGTTAATCATTTGACTATAGACCATAAAAATCACTTAACAAATAAAACCATTTAAATTTTAAAGTAAATTTGGGTCCTATTTTATACTTGAGAGCATATTTATTCAAGCCACAAACATACTTCTGGAGTGTAAGTCAAATGGTAATTCAAGTTGCTCATTATTCTTCCCTGCTGAGTCTTTAAACAAAATGGACACATTGTTTTAGGTTAATTGCCTGAGACAGTCTCAATTTGAAACCCCATATTGATAGTTCTGTGATCATTCAATTCAGAATGTTTTCTAAAAATTAGGTATATTGCTGTCATCCACTCAAAGGTCAATGTTCTTTTTAAGGTGAAAAGCACCCTTACAACTTGTAACAAATTTTAACAGCTCTGATTTCTAGGGATTCTCTTTAAATGTGCCTAAAAAGTAATTCACGGCCTTTTCGTAATTTATTGGATTTTAAAAATCTTATTTTTTATTCTAATCGTTTCATGTGGTGTTAAAAATATGCAAATGTTCTACAGCCATTCATACACAAATTATATACCCATCTTCGCTCTTCACTTTCCTTTGCTAGGTAAATTATTACTTGGGGTTCTTGCTATCACAGGAAATGTGTAATTTCACAAAACATACAACGTACAATCTTCAGGAACTGAAACTTGATGATTACAGATGAATGGGCATTTTCGAATTGGCAAGTTGTAGCTAAAGTAGTCTTTAGAGGCTGTTTATTTGGCTTGGCAAGCCCCCAAGTATGGACTTCAGAGTTTGCATGAGTCTTATCATTTTGATACCATGAGCAAGGACTGTCTTTTTTACTTGTTTTAGTGACTCTACACCAGAATTATATTTACAGAATAAAATGTTGATGGTGTACAGGTTAGAAAACTTTCAGCTGCAAATGGCAGAAAACCCAACTCCAACTAGCTTAAACAATCAGATATTTGTTGGCTCAATTAATTAGAGGAAGAGGAGGAGAGGCCTTAGAGGTGACAATCCTGTCACCCACTAGATTTCTTTTCCCTACTTCACATCTTCAGGGTAATAGCAGAATAGCTGCAGGAGAATCATGACAACGTCTGGAGAGAGGGTGACTCTGAGGATCTCGCTCATTGTGATGATGAGTCATTCTGAGATGCCCCTTGGAAACCTCTCCTGCACCTGTCACTTGCTCTAGGGGTGGGGTTAGCCTTAGATGCACCAGAGCCACCCCTGGAGCAGATAGTGAGGTCAGGTTCTGCTGAGACCCATGCGAGGTGTGAGGAAGGAGAAGACACCTGAATAAGGTCTGGGGATTGTTGGAAGGAACGGAGAAATGAATGCTTGTGGGCAGCAGAAATGTCTATTTCAAATGGTGACCGGTGATCATATATTAAATATAGCCCTCCAAAAATCAAGAGCAAATAAAAAATTGGGAAAGCAATACTCTTCCACATATAAAGAATTTTTGTTTTGTAGCTTTAGAATTATTCAGAGTTGGGAGACTTTTTGCAATCCCGTCTTTGAAATTCAAGGTGTGTTTTCAACTTTTTTTCCGAAAAGGAGTAATAGACCAGTAATAGACCAGGGTTATTCTGTAGCTGCTATTTTTTAAATCAGGCTGTAACTTTGGAAATGGTATCAAACCTTTTTTCGCCTCCCCTATTTGTTACTGTGCTTTTTGGATGATGTTTTTGCTAACTTTTTATTCAACTTTAACAAGCACTTTCCATATTTATGGTATGGTGCTAAGTGCTTTTTCACATCTTTCATCCATTATTGGCACCTGTATAGTTCAGGTAATTGGAGGAGGAGGTAGAGGTTAAGGAGGATATGCTGGTCTATCTGATAGGATTTGTTTGGAGAGAGTGATTAATTGGAACAAAATAAGGGATATGCAAACTGGTGTTATATTACATCTTATATTTATATTAAATCTTGATTTAGTTGCTAGGTGCATTCAAGCATCCTATTAATATTCATCCTTCACTTGCCACGTGATTTAAGTGTGATCTTAATTGATGCTTATAAAACCAATGGTTAGAGATCCATCTCTTATAACCACCTAGAAGAAATTCCTAAGCCTATGAATCAATTTCCTCATTTATACGATCAAAGAAAGTCTGCCTCATGGAATTTCGGGGAGATTTCAATGAGACGAGCTATGTAAAATCGTGGAGCAATGTCTGACAAAAAGCAGGCCCTCTGTAAAGGTTAAGCAACTTCTGGAAAATGCCTGTTGATGGAGTCTCCCAATTAAAGAAGCTAACATTCAAAGGATAGGGGGCATGTATGTACAATCCTTTAATTTTGTAGTATTGCAAGACTGTTTGTTTGTTTAATGAGGGCAAAAGTAAAGAATACAGAATTCAGTATACTTTAAGTTCAGATTCCCAAAAATATACAAAGAGGAAGCCAAAAATCTTTTTAAAAATTTTCTAACTGAACACAAACCTATGTATCTAGTACAACCTGCTGCATAAACCCAAAGGAAAAAACCAACTACACATATCTATTATTTTGTTCTAATTAACCCAGTCAGTCAAAAGAACACCTACTGGAAGGTAGCCCAGTAAACCTTAAATTCCACCCATCCTCTCCCCCCACCCCAGACCCCTGTGACCACACCCACCCCACCCCATAACCCATTTAGCAAGAACCTTCAGGGATTACTCAGTGCCAATCTGGTCAATCCTTGCCCGGAGGCCAAGTGGAGGGATAACTGAAGTGCAGTCAGCCTACTGCTAGCGGTGTTTCTCACTGCCACACAGTGTCATCGTGGAAACTTGGTCCCAAGAGTTCCTCAGATCCCTGTTAACACTTGCTGAGCTGGTCCGAGGCCACGGTCTGGCTTCAGGGATGCCTCTCATTTGGATTCCTAGAGTAGAGCCTCATGATTTGTCCACAATGCCTTGCTCAGCCATTGCAGTCACACGTCTGGGCAGCTGGGTCCTGAGAGCCTTGTAGCATAAATCACCAGCTGTGCCAGACCCGTCCTCCCCCCAGCAACACTTGGGATCTTATGTCAAGCTTGGATCAGCCACCACCTCCCCCATTTCCTGAGGACACTTTGTTCCCAGGCATCCCATTGCCCTTCTCTGTTACTGTGTCTTGGTCAGAACCACCCGAGTCTACCCTGACAGATCACTCTAACTCCAAATTTCTGGGTGTGTGTCTTGGTCCCAGTCTCTCTGAGGCTCCTAGGCTCTTCATGCAAATCTCACAGCTGGGTTTGTAAAGAGTAACAACGCAGAGTGACTGTCAAAAAGACTCTATCCTCATGCGTACATCCTCACTCTATATTCCTCTATATTCACATAACTAGGGAAACCACTTTTATTAGTTTCCTATGGCTGCTGTAATAAATTATCACAAATTTGGCTTAAAACAACACAAATGTATTCTTCTACAGTTCTGGAGATCAGAGGTCTGAATTATGTCTTACAGGACTAAAATGAACGTTTCTGCAGAGCCTGTTCCTTTTGGAAGAGAATCCATTCCTTGCCTCTTCCAACTTCTAGAGGCTGCCAGCATTCCTTGGCTTATGGCCACATCACTCCAATCTGTACTTCCATTGTTACATCGTCTTCGCCTAACTTTAACTCTCCTGCCTCCCTCTTATAAGGACCTGTGGAATTACGTTGGAACCACCTGGATAATCCAGGATAATGTCTCTATCCCAAAATGCTTAATTTAGTCATATCAGCAAAGTCCCATTTACCACGTAAAGTAACATTTTCACAGGTGCTGAGGATTAGGACATGGACATCTTTGGGGACTCATTATTCTGTCTGCCACGCCACTCAAGTGACTGCTTAGACAACAGAGATCTGCTTCAGGGCCACGTTCTGTTTCCACCCTATGCTTAGTGGAAGGTGGCAGAATTTTTAAATATATGTCTCAGGGGACATTCCCTTCAAAATCCACATTAACCAGCCTCTGACTCACACCTTCCTAGCTGCACGGCAGAGTGAGAAAAACCCTCAAAACCCCAGCATGTCTTGATGCAATAGGTTACTAAATAATATGTGATTAGAGGACAAGATAGTCAAAGGCATGATTTGAACATGAAATTCAAAATGTCCGCTTCCCATAGTCTATCCTGAGTCTTCTCTGTTTCCTGCTGGGCCTCCCTGAAACCCAGGCATCAGGGCCACCCCTTAGAGTTCTCTGCTTGGGTTCAAGGCTCTCCACCTCTGAAAGCCAAACTAGGTAGGTTCAGCTATTCCAGTCGGGCCCCCAGGTTCAGATTGCCATGAGCTGTAGCAAGCAACATGCCGACCTCTAAAGTTTTGCTGACTTGATGTTTGTTATCATGGCTCATCCCTGAACAACCAAAAAATGTTTACTGTGGTCTAATGAGAATACCCATTCTGCTTAAGCATTTTAGACAGTCCTAACACAGAAAATACACAACAATAAAACAATGAGGAGCAACACTTTTAGTTATCTAATATGAGCAGTTTGTCCATTAGCAACTTTATTGGAAAGTACCCAGACTATCAGGTTGAACTACATGCAATTGCCAATTTTTCCAGTTTTCTTACCTACAAAAATGGTAATTTCATATGATACAACATAATATGTTAATGGTGGCCTTACAGACTCCAGCAGCATTCACCTGAAGCTCTACAAGGGACAACTGGTGACTCGCCAAAACACTCTCCTCACTCCTCCCACCTGGCCCCCCCAGTCATATCTCGGTGTGTTGGATATCTTCTGTTTGCCTGTCCAGACCCATTCCCAACATCATCCTCCTCTGGGATCCTGGGAGACTGACCTATATGGACTGGTATGGCCATATGGCCTTCAGGTGAGTTAGACAAGGGGATCAGAGGGCAGGAGGACAATGAGGAGAGAGTGTTTAGTCACCCTCCTCCTACTCCACCAGGTCATCCTTTGTTATCTGCATCCTTCCCTAAAGGCCACAGCTCTTGTCAGACACACTCTACAAACAGCCTCAGGGATCCTTCAGTCCTAGGAGAGGTAATGGCTCTCTACTGTTGCTAGTTCTGGGGTTCTACATAATCCCTTATTTTTGTTAATGCTCCCCACACTTTTAAAAATAATCCTTTTAGGGGCTGCCCCGGTGGCATAGCAGTTAAGTGCGTGTGTTCCACTTTGGCAGTCCGGGGTTCACAGGTTCAGATCCCGGGCGCAGACTGATGCACCACTTGTCAAGCCATGCCGTGGCAGCATCACATATAAAGTAGAGGAAGATGGGCATGGATGTTAGCCCAGGACCAATCTTCCTCAGCAAAAAGAGGAGGATTGGCAACAGATGTTAGCTCAGGACTGATCTTCCTCACACACACAAAAAATAATAATAATCCTTTTACATGGTTTGAGCTTACCCTCTATTTTCTTCAGAAATCCTGACTGAAACATTTAAATAATCACTCAACCCAGGTCCTCCAAAATAATAACTCCCACACATTTCATTTTGTGGGTGGCATTTCCTCTAAGCACCCCTGGAACCAGACAGAGGGTAGAGGGTTGCCACGGGTATTCCAGGCTGCAGACCCAGCTAGGCCCATTTAGGGGTGAATGAGTCTTCAGACTCCACATCTTCCATCTGAGACTCTGGATCCAGTGGATTAGAGACCCTGCTGTGCCGCATCTGAACTCCCAACCCACAGAAACCATGAGACATAAAAACCTATTATTGTTGCTTGCAGCCACTACATTTTGAGGTAATTTGTTACACAGCAACAGATGACTAGTACACTTCTCCTCTCTAGTGTCTGCCCTCTGAGGAGCATCCAACCTCTTTCTCTTTCTCGCTCTCCATCATCTCCGATGCCTGTGAGAAGAGGAGGCACCAGCGCTCACTGAGGCTAACCACACAGCAGACCAGGGCGACTCATTTCTCCTGTTTTCTAAATCTTCCCTGGCAAGACTTAACAGCATGACACAGTGGCAAAGAGCGCGCACTCTATAGCTCAACCGTGTGGCTTTGAGCACTAGCTCTGCCAGCTACTAGCTGTGAGCCCTTGGGCCAGTCATGTAATCTTGACACACCCCAGTGTCTTCATCTGTAAAATAATAATAGCACACGGCTGATAGGGTTATTAGAAGATTTCAATGGGTTATTATTTCTAAAGGTCTTAGAAGAGTGCCTGGAATAGAGAAAGTGTCACATAACTGTTTCTTAAATAAAATAATGCAGTGTCCCAGAAAATGACCATTTTCCTCCCAAACAAAGCAAAAGAATCACTGGACTGACTGAATCAAGAAAATCTTAAGAATGGCCTTAAAAACCTAGTCTCTTCAAAAGTATTCTAAAGTATTTCATTAAGAGTAATATGCTAATTGCCTGATAAAGTACTTGATATCAGTTAATAAACATACTGTTTGGCTAGGGCAAATTTTTCTGTGGCTTTCTGAAGCATAATTTTGAACCTCCTTACAAAGTCTGTAGCTTTCTCCCCTGCTCTGCAATAAGTCTTGAGATGTGTATCAGGTCTGGTAGATGAGCCAAGATCCCAATAGGAAACAGATGATGGTCTCAAACTGGGTAATTCAGGAGAGTTTAATTAAGGAACTATTTTTAAAAGGTAGACAACATTTAACAAAGCCAATAACAAAGGCTAGTATAGCTCATGATGGCGGGCAGCCGTCACCTCCCGCAGGCTGGATGGCAAGGAGCTGGAGAAGACTGACTTGAAGAGACTTTGGCAGAGGGACGTAGCCCACCAAGGATGACCCAGTGGGAGGTTACCAGGTGTTTGGTTATTTGTTGTTGTGTAACAAACCACCCCCAAACTTGCTAGGGTGAAACAATAATTATGTATTATGCTCACGATTTTGTGGGCCAGGAATTCTGGCAGGACATAGAGGAGATGGATCATTTTTGCTTCACAGTGCCTGAAGCCTCGGCCAGGGTGTTTGAACAGCTGGAGATGTCTGGGACAGCTCTATGGGGGTCATATGCTTGGGGCCTCAACTCTGCTGTTGGCTGGGTTTCTTGGCTCTTCTCCACGATATATCTGCTGTGGTTGGAATGTCCTCCAAGATGGGGTCCTCACCACATGTCTGCCTGGGAAGGCTGGAACGGCTGGGGGATGACCAGAATTGCTCTCTCTCCACAGGGTCTCTCCCTGGAGCTCCCTCCAGCAATACTGTCTCAGGGGAGTCAGACTTCTTACATGACAGCTCAGAGCTCCAAGAGACCTGGGTAGATGGGGCTGCAAGGCTTCTTGTGATGACCTAGCCTCAGAAGTCCCAAAATGTCACTCCCAACTGCATTCAGTTACTCAAGCAAGCCACTTAGGCCAGTCCAGATTAAATGAGACAGGGGAATTGACTCCACTTCTCAATGGGAGAAACAGCAGAGAATTTCCCACCATGTTTAGTCCACCATAGCAGGTTAATAAAGATTCCGAGCTCATTCTCCTCCTGCCCCCGATCTCTTACTGATACTCCCTATTAACCGAGGCAACCAATAGCCAGAGGGCAAAGGAGCTTGTTGATGTAGTCCTTACAGGTCAGACTTCTGGGGAACAGAGTAGGACCTGGAGGGACAAACGGAAGATATCCAGCATATTCAATGACTCTCCTAATCCTCAAATGCTTGTTTTAGGGCTTTCAAGCACTGTGCCAGAGTTACGCAGGAGCGTGTTCTTAAGAACATAGGGATGACCACGAGGAGAGAGCCATATAAGCCCTCCATTACCTACACTTGTATTTCCCACTATGGTACCTTTTACTCTTACCGTCTTAATCAGTGTTCAGATAGAGTTTTCATTTGAGCTAGAATTTCATTCTCAGAGCACACTCTCCATTTCTGGTACCTCAGTTTCCCACCTACAGAACAACAGCCTTACTTTCCACTGGAATCCTCCTGTTGGAATAGTCTTACAAGTGACTCCCACACTAGAGCAGCTAGCAACATGTCATCCTTTGTATGCGAGCACACTGAGGCTTGGGGTGCAGTGCGCTTGTACCCAAGAGTCTAGCAACATCGGACATTGGGTCCTCCTCCATCACAAGGTTCAGTTTTCCGTAAAAATTTTTTGGTGGAGAGCAGGGATGGTAGAGTCTTAGGTGAAAGCCTCAAAAATCATCCTCTACATCCTCTTCTTTTTGGTTTATCTTAGGAATCAAATAGTTAATACCTTCTTCAGCAAAGACTAGTAAAGTAGTATTTGCATTTGATTTCTTCTAGAATCTTTTGCTAACCATCGAATATCTGAGCAGTAATTTTAAAACATCTGGTAGTCTCATTTTAAACTAAATCTCATCACAGTTTACCAGATTCCCCAAATGAGAAAGAGCTTGTTTCTCCCGAACAATCCACATACCTCTAGTGACAGGTGGTCTAGAGCACATTTATATCACAACAGGCAGTCTGACCCTTTTTGTCCTGGGGCCAGGGGATTCTGAAGAGTGGGTGGTAGGACTATTCTTGTAAGTCATTCCTACGCCAGGGCAGCTAGCAAAAACTTAACAATAAAAAGAATTGACTTTGAACCAGATAAAGATATCCCCTTTAAACCAAACTAAAAGTATCCCTACCTCAACCTCCCCTTAGCTGGATCCCCAAAATGCCTGCAGCCACTCCAGCAAAGAAGTCTGAGAGGGTAATGTTGGGTTGGCAAGAGTCAGCTGTCTTCATCACTCGTCAGTTAAATCCACACAGCCACGTGGACACATTGCTAGGGACCGGCTCAGAGACTTGAGAAGGGGCCCTGTGAGTGAAGGACCCTGAAAGTTTCCTGAGCTTTGGGGTAAATCCACCTCTGCCCTTTCTGCAGAGTTTTCCTGGGGGAGCCCTTGCTCTTCTCTGCCTCTGTGCCTAGATCATGGATACCCTGATTCATCTTGACAGACCCTCCCCCACACCATGCCAAATCACAGGGAACAAAGAAAAGTGGTTTAGTTCTTCTCTTCCAGAAGTTCCAGGGTCCTTGTGCAAATTAGTCTAACTCCATCCTAGGGACCTTCCTTTGCTCACGGGGTCTCAGAGAATGGCAGCCTTCTGTTTTAACCATCATCACCCCACTTCAAACATGGGAAACCTTCCTATCCTACATTTACATCAATAAGGGCAAAACTTCACGTGATTCTTAGCAGAACAAAGATCTGATTCAAACAAACTTTTTGCCTCCTTTCCTACAGATACTCCCTTAATTTTTAGTTTCCCCCCCTCAATGCCCACCCACACGTATTGTCTGCCTCAAGAGGCACCCTGTTACTCATACTCATACATAAAATTAACCTCTGAAAAGATACAAAAGGTAGATACAGGCTTTTTTTTAAATATATGTATATATATTTATCAATTATATACGCTAACATTTTTTCATATGCAATTTTACTGTTTTCAGGGAATTCATAATCTGGAATTCAACACTGTACTTAACATTAAGCACCCACCATGTGCCAGGCAACATTGTAGGAGCTGAGAAGCCAGTAGTGAAAGAAAGCAAACTCAGCCTTATGGAGCTTACAGAGATCAGGAATAAACCAACAAATGATAACTACAGACTCTAATGTCCAGAGTAGATAAGTGCTATCAAGAAAAATACAGCTGTGTTTGGTAATGGGGTGACTGTGTGTCCTGTTTGCTTATGTGGTCTGAGAAAACCTCTCTGAGATGATACATGAGCAGAGACCCACATTAAGAGAGAGGATTAGCTATGAACTATTTGGGGGAAGGTATAGGTTTTTCCAAGGATTTCCAATATTTAAAAAAAAATCCTAATAACAATAAAAATTGTTAATGAGTCACAAGAACAGTAAATAAGACATCAGAAACATTATTTCTTCATTAATTCATTCAATAAATAATTACTGAGCCCTTTTATGTTTCTAGGGGTACAAATATGAACACGAGGTCCCAAAGAGCCTCCACTAGGACCAGCATGAAATGAGACGCAGTGCCTCCCTCCAGAAGCTCATGTTCTGATGTGGAAATAAATTTCAAATAAATAGAGGATTACAAAATGGTGCAATGAGTGAGCAGGCACTGTAAGATTACTTAAGAGGGACACCTAAATGAGCCTTGTGTGGGAGATGGGGAGGTGGGCCTGGGAGTGTGAGCTTCCAGGAGCCCTGATCTCTAAATTAAATTCAGAGGAAACAGGAGGAGTTAGCCCGAAGCCAAAGTAAGAGAGCAAATTTCAGCCACATGCAAAGTCCTCGGAAAGTGAGGAGAACATGCTACATTTAAGGAAATATGACCCTGATGCCTCTGCAGTAAACCAGATTCAGATGGCAAATGGTCTTACAGACTGAGAAGATTGTCCCTTATCCAGAGGACAATGGGGAGGGACTAAAGTGTTTTAGGAGGGAAGTAACTCCATCAGGCTTACACTTTAGAGAGATCACTCTGCCTGCAACATGGAGAGTGCATGGGTTCACAGACTGAAGACAAGAAGTGGGATGGAGAAAAAGGGGATGGATTTAAGAGTCATGATGGAAGATCAATCTTCAAGGCTCCCAGATTGGCTGGAAAGTGAGAATGGCAAAATAAATTAGTTACACTGAAGAAGTGACTTCAGAGAATGGATTTGGAGTCAGTCATGAACAATGTGTGGGATTTGAATAGATGGAGAAAGGAGTTTGAATCAGAAGGAGAAAGCTAGAAGTCCCTTCACATAGTTATTCTCTGAGTAAGAATTACTGAGCTCTAACGTGTGCTGGGCACTCTAATTACTACTGTACATTTATTATGTTACTTAATAGTCATAACAGGTCTATGTGGGCTATTGTTACTCCTGTTACAAAGAAGGAAACTGAAGCATGGAGCCGCTGACTAAACTGCCCATGGTCCCACAGCCAGCATATGAAAAGGATAATATAAACTTCCAAGCTAGAGAACAAAAATCAGTCCCATGACTTTATAACCGTTTCTCATTTTACAAAAAAAATATTTGTACTTCCCACCACTCCATAGGTGGAGTGACTTTTGGCTGTTTAAAATATACAAAGAAACAAATTCACTCTCAGCATAAAAGAAACCAAAATATTGTCATTACTAAAGAGGTGCACAGAGACTAATGCAGACTCTGAAAGCATTCCAAAGAGGAATTTCCCAAGACATTTCCGGCAATGGCAGCACAGTTTATCAAAATATATGGCCTTCCAAGGTAACTACTGCAAAGAGCAAATCACTGGCATTGATCAATTAAGGAGTTTTAAGACATTACTGAAATGTTGTTCAGATTCCCAGCCCTAGTATGAAAGAGATTTTGCAGGCCTTACTCTCATGCTGGAATAGTTTGCGCAACGCTTCTAATGTATGTACCAGCTCAGTGAGTTCCCAGAGAAGAATGAAAACAAGTGAACTGAAGGGATTGGGGCCTGTTCTGGGGATGTAGTTCCCTCTTTCTATTGATTTATTGATTATTCTTCTTGGAAGTGCTATCGTTTAAAGATGACATTTTCTGTAAGCACGGCTGGAAATTTTATCCTGGAACTTTTAGATTAGAAAGGCTGCAAGTTATTCCCTTTCAACATATTGTTAATTTTCCTCTAAGAAAGCAATGGGAAAATTGAATCACTATGACTTATCTCTAAAGAATGAACTAGTAGCTTAATCTATATCTCCATACAGCCATTGTTCATTTAAAAAATGTAATATTTTCAAGGCATGTATCAAACTTGAGTGAAAAGTTGTTTTTTTTTTTGTGAGGAAGATCGGCCCTGAGCTAACATCCACGCCAATCCTCCTCTTTTTACTGAGGAAGACTGGCCCTGCGCTAACATCTGCGCCCATCTTCCTCCACTTTATGTGGGATGCCGCCACAGCATGGCCTGACAAGGGGTGCATCAGTGCCCGCCCAGGATCCGAACCCTGGCTGCCAGCAGCGGAGTGTGAGCACTTAATCGCTACGCCACAGGGCTGGCCCAAGTGAAGAATTTTGAACAATTTATAGTATACCTAATTTTGAAGTCTTGCTTGAGTTTTCATTGATTTTATTATGTTGTAAAATGTTGATTTTTGTTTTAAAAGAATTGATTCAAAGTTTTTCCAAAGGCTACTCCTAAAAGATGAAAATTATGTCCAGTCATGAGCTTCTTTCTTTTTCTCTGGCATGATGATTAAATCATAGTTTTTCTTACTTATTGTGGGGGAGGAAGGTTTCACAACAGTGTCTAGGCAGCCATCTGAGATTTTTAAAATGAGACTCTGAGCATCAGGTAAAGAATTTTTATCTACAAAAATAAAGGAAAGACAAGTGATTCTCTAGACTAGCAATCAAGATCAATAAGCCTCTGTTTCCCTTGATTTTCTTTTGAAAATACACATTTTTGTTCCTTCAACCTTTAAAGAGTCTATTTCCAATGACCTACTTTTAAATTGGTTTTTAGTTAAGTGTGTCACACCTGGATGCAGTTGACTTAAAAGTGTTTCACTTGTTGCTATTTCTCTCTAAGCTAATTATTTTATTTTTAGTCATTCTGATTAGTGCAGGATATTTTCTCTAGAGAATGGAATCTCTTCTTTAATAGGAAAGGGGATGGGAAGTGTATAGATTTGTTCTGGGGACGAGTGTTTTATGGGATTTTATGTTTCCGCGAGTAGTTAATATTATTTATCAATGAAAACAACATAATTCCTCTGTTTAACATACTCTCCATATGCAGCTAAAGGGCAGTGGGGAAAGTTAAGAGCTCCTGTGGTCGATCTGCTTCTTAGATGGGAACTCAAAGCGTTATCAACAGATGGTTGTCCACCCCTTGGTAAGAGTCTCTAGGGAAAAATTCCACAGTTGTTTTTCATCATGAATCCATCTGCATTACATCCCTGTGTCAGGAAAGTGTGTTTAGTATCTGTCCCAAATCTCTCTTGTTTTAATGTAAGGCCATTTCCTATCTGTGTGACCTTCATCGATAGGAAGAACAGCTGCACACCATCCTCTGCGTAACGTTGTTTTACACGGACCAGCCTTTGTATATCAAACGGAACTCTTGGCTGCTGCAAGAGACTTGGGTAGAAAGCCTCATGTTTGATTTGGGAAAGAAAATGCTGTGTACCGATTGGAATCATTGCACTATAACACAGTTTTATTCTTCATAAGTGGGCTCTGTCTTCGAAATTGAAAATTATGATCTCATTTAAATTCATGCATTTAAAATATTAGGCTGATCCGTACTTCGAAACAACTTGAAACACATACTCCAACACTATCCTCATAAAACTGCCATTTCACATATGCCTAGTGCTGCTAAGGGTAAAAGGTGATCTTACTAAGTGTGATACAACTTCCAAAGACCACTGAAAGAAGTAAAGAATTATTTACTCTTATCAAAGATTCATTGCTGACGTATTTACATACAATATGTACACAGAAGTACTGCCCAAGTACTCTACTAGAACGCCCACATTTCTTAAATTGACTCAACAACTATCTACTGAACATACGCTGTGTCCCAGACACCATGCCTTGTGACACAGTGTTATTCCAGATGGATTCCTGAGGTGGCCTCCAGCATCCCCACCTCCTGGTGCTCACCCCCTGGTGCGATCCCCTCCTCTTGTGTGAGGGCAGGATTTGACTTTGTTCCAACAAAGAGAATAAGGCGAAGGTGATGGGATGTGTGCGATTATGTGTATGTGACTGTGTGATTCTGTTACATAAGATTATAGTGCCTGTCTTGCTGGAGGCTCTCTTCCTTGCTGGCTTCGAGGAAGCAAGTGGCCATGTTGGGGAATTCCATGTGGTGAGGAACTGAAGGCGGCTTCTAGAAGCAGAGAGGGCTACAAGCCAGCAAGTAAAAGAATCCCTCAGTTTTACAATCGCAAGGAACTGAGTTCTGTCAATAGCCTGAGTGAACTTGGATCCTTCTCCAGGTGACCCTCAGAGGAGACTGCAGCTCTGACCCACACCTTGATTGCCTTGTGAAACCCCCTGGAGCAGAAGACCTAGTTCAGCTGAGCCCGGACTCATTCACAGAAACTGGGACATAATGAATGTGTGTTGCTTTAAGCCACAAAAATTGTGGTAATATTGTTACATAGCAATAAATAACTAATAGCTCCTCAGTCTTTCTTTGTCTTTCTTGACCTTGAAATCTTTGAAGCATACAGGCCAGTTACTTTGTAGAAAGTTCTTCAATCTGGGTGTGTGTATGTGGAAATCCCTCAATCTAATCCTCATGATTAGATTCAGATTTTTTGGCAGGAATAATACAGAAGTGATGTTGAGTCCTTCTCAGTATATCCTATTAAGAGGTATATATGGTTGGTTTATCACAATATAAGTGATATTTAATTGATTGCTTGGTTAGAGAGGTATCCACAAGCTCTCTTTGTTGTAAAGATACTATTTTCCCATGGTAACTAATATGTAACTTGTGAGGATAGACTTTAAGACTATGTCAATATCCCATTCATCATCAAACTCTCAGCTATTAGTTTTAGAAACTGTTAATGATTTTCCAACTACATGATTCCTTTTATATTTAGTACTTGGCATTCTACTGTAAGGAATATTCCCTTCTCTTCTATTTATTTACTTATCTAGTTATCTATTTATATCAATATAGAATCACAGTTTCTTACTTTAGCCAATGGTTTATAATTTGTTACTATTATTATATATTTTGATATTCCAATTGCTCCAGATTTGTAAATTAGAAGCCCCTTCAGATATATCTTCTGTCCTTCTGGTATGTTGCCTCATTTTTAAGCCTTTTTTATTTTCTGGCAAAACAGAAATTTCCAGGCACATCTTGTGCTTTCCCTGTCCTAGACCTGGAATTTTTTCTCCAAAGACTCCTGGTTTCTTTTAAAGTGGAGAATGGTATTTAGAAACCAAAATCTGGGTACTAAGTGTACTCATTGTTACCGGAACATCATTGCTTCTAGTACCTCTCAGTGACAGAGCTGGAATATATATATAGATAAATTTAACAAAATATATGCAAGACATATACACTAAAAACTACAAGACATTGCTGGGAGAAATTTTAAAAGACTGGAATAAATGGATAAGTGTACTATGTTCATGGATTGTAGGACTCAATATTATGAAGTAAATAATTATGATGTCTTCTGCTTAGCATCTCACAAGGCTGCAATTAATGTATGGGCTGGGATTGTGGTCTCATCTGAGGCTTAACTGGGGAAATATCTGAACTCACTGAGGTTGTTGGGGAGAATTCAGTTCCTTGTAGTTATAAGACTGAGGGATTCATTAGCTTGCTGGCCAGAGCTCCTTGTAGGCTGTCAGCTAGAGGCTGCCCATAGCTCTTAGAAGCTGCCTGCATTTCCTTGTTATGTGGGATTTCCCCACAGACATACACACATACATACACACATTGAATTTTTAACCTCCAATTGCATTGCAACACCACAATGTACCTTCTAGTCTTACCCCTTCAACAGTGAGAAACCTGATCCCATTATATGTGCAAATGTATTTACTCAATTTTCTCAAGCCTAGAATACACAGGATTGCTGCAAGGGAACAGAAGATACTGTGTGGTATTTGGGGGAAAAAACAAGGCAAGGCAGGAAAGATGTTATGACTCTTATAATTTGTGTTCTCTTTTTTGGAAAAGGAATTTGATCAGCCATCGTTTTGTTTGTTTTTTCTAGTTGTACGACCAAACCCTTTAACAGCAGAGGTAGGTAAAAGCCATTCATGTAGAACTTTGTAAGCCATATTAGAGAGTTTGGGTTTTATTCTAGTACAATGGGAATGCACTGGAGGGCTTTCTGTTAAGTCACATTTGTTTGTTATAAACAGCATTAACAGCATTTTTCAAGTTATTTTCTGGTAATATTTATTATTTACTTATTCTTCAACTCATTCTGAAACAAAATTTGAGATGCTTAGAGCAATCCATACCAATAAGTTAAAAACATAAAATAATCGAGCAAATTGGGATCGAATACAATGGAGCTAAAAACCAAGAAGCCAGGGTGAGGCCGGTTCAAAATACACTTACCTTTAAGTACTTTAAAATTACAAGAGGTATTGTTACCAACTTTCTCTGAGCTTTCTAGAGCATTCTAGAGCATATCCCTTGTGATATGCTCACCTCAGGTAAAAGGTTTTGCAGTAACCCCCAATCCACCATCTACACCACATGGAATTAAGACTCACTGATGGGAAAATCCATGGATTGTTTTTCTTGCAGTAATTTTTTTTAGAAACCTTCCTAATTTCTGATAATTTAACCCTTTCAGGTTGGGAGAGAAAAAAGGCCATTTGGATAGAGCCTGTTTATTTAATCAAGGTAGCCAACCAAAGCAAACAATTCAAGCCAAAAATGGACTCCATTTTTAGTAGGTAAGTGGAGTTTTAAATTATAATTGACTTCCTGTTAGAAGAAATGCATGAATTTCCACAGGGGAGAACTGAGC
Source organism: Ceratotherium simum simum (assembly GCF_057802395.1). NCBI lineage: Eukaryota > Metazoa > Chordata > Mammalia > Perissodactyla > Rhinocerotidae > Ceratotherium > Ceratotherium simum. The sequence continues at coordinate 61,080,886 of NC_141911.1, forward strand.
ACTGAGGAGAAAGCAACAGCAAAGTTTCAGAGAAAATGAAGTTACCAAAGGACAATTCTTTAATGCAGGAAAGATAAATCATTGCATTGGAGGAATGGAGAACATTTTTTAACCTTCTCATATTATCAATTTAATTATGTGTTTCTATGTAGTGAGTAATGTCTTATATTCTTGCCAAGAATGTTTTGAAAGGAGTTTGTTGAAAGTATGTCAGCTCAATTACTTTTGGTATATCACTGCTAAGGGTGTTGTTCACACGTTGTGAAACACACAACTCCAGATTTAATTCTGCCAAAAAAATTAGGTCATTGCAAAATACCATCCTAAGACTGCAAATGCGGGACAGGGATCTGGGGATGAGGACAAAGCAAAGGAAGACACCAGTTCCTTCTTGTAAAACATGACAGGGATGGGACAAAACAGAGTAGCAAGTCTGATCTCTTTTATAGGGATACATTTTTTGGTGTGTGTGTGTGTTTGTGTGTCTGTTAATTCCAGTTAAATATAAATGACGAATTAATTTAAATTGGGCTAACTGCCTGTTCTGCTCTGTACAGGGGGTAGCACCAGTGCTCTCAGGTTACCCTAATTGGACAGAGGTGCCCTTGTTTTCCGACTTCATTCACAAACCATCTCTGATTATTTCAATTTACCTTTTTCTTTTTCCAGAAAATCTTTTTCCAGTCACGAAAAGGGGGTGTTTGATGCAAAGGCACTTAATTTATAATGATTATTATTGTTGTTCTTATTAACATTAGCACGGGAATGGCTTTATTGGAAGTTACCCACCCAGACTCGCGAATCCGTCTTGGTGGCACACGCCCAACTGTCCTTCCTCGGACGCGGTCGGTGGCTGGGCGCTTTGAGCCACCGCGCTGGCTGGGCTCCGAGGGAGGTCGGTCCCCACTCCTCGCAGACCGGAGCGCCAGGCTGGAGGAAAGCGAGGCGGGACAGTCATTGTTCTCCCAGGCCCGAGGAAAAGCGCCCAAGCTAGCACCACCTCTCACTTTGGGGCGAAACTTCCCCTAGCTCCCGCCTTCTGGGCTTGGGATGGGTCTCCGCATCGCGACCTTCCCTTTCCCAGAGTGGGACACTGAGAACACACCACAGTCACCTTTGCGCGCTCCCCGGAGCCGCCTTGGCACACAGCGCACCCCAGCGGCCGCATGGCCTCCTGCTAGCCGTGGCCACTTGGCTTCCGGAGAGCTTGCCAGTCGCCGCCGCAGCCGCCTCGGAATCGGGGGACTCGAGAGACTGCGAGAGCCAGTCTCGGCCGGACCCCAGGGAGGGCGCCGGGCTGCTGCGCCGGACCCCACCCGCCACACCTGGGAGCCGTGAGGACTGGGAGAGGCGGGGCGGGGCAGGGGGCTGGCCCGGTGCCCGAGCGGCTTCCCCGAAAGCTGGCCGGACTGGAGCAAGACGAAGGGGGAGGGTCTCGAGGCAGAAGCCTGCTGCTCCGAGGGAGGGACCCCAGCTGGGGTGGAAAACCAGCGCCAGCCAGCCGCAGAGACGCGCTGCGCCCATCATGGAGCGGGCCGGCCTCGGCTCTGCGCCGCCGCCGCAGCAGCGGGACCAGGACTCAGTGGAATCCTGGCTGGACGATCACTGGGACTTTACCTTCTCTTACTTTGTTAGGAAAGCCACCAGGTAAGAAGAGGACCCACGGAAGACCCGGCCGGGGCGCGGAGCGTGACCTGGGGCTGATCTCTCTCCCCTTTTGCATTTTCCCTTTCGTTCACCATTCAACAACCTCGTTCCCAGGCCCTTCGCTTTTGAAGTAGGTCCCTGGTCCTGTTACGGTATAGGGACCTCGACTTTAAGGCGAGTACAGTCGAAAAACCCAAGCTTAGGATTCGATCCAACTTGCTCACAAAGTTCTAATACAAAAATGTACGTGCCGACCCCCCGATCCCTGACCGCCTTGGTATTCCCTGGGAGCAAGATTATTTTCATAACAGCCGTGCTCCCGGGCCTTCCTCCAGCCCTTCTCTAGCCTCCTGGTTCCCCTAAATCTCCTTAGCGAAACCAAAACAGTTTTTGAGCCCCTTCCCTGCAGCTCCGGAAGCACCATTTCCAACTCGGTCCCAGTGGCTCCGCTCCTCCTCCGTCCCCCTCGCCCCGGCCCTGGCGGGGCGGGGAAGCCGGGGAAGGGGCGAGACCACAAGGAAGCCCAGAGGCAGCAACATGCCGGAACCCTCCCAGAGTGAGTGCCTTTTGCCCCCTTCCAGTCCCCCGATTGTCCCGCACGCCTCCTTCCACTCGCTCTTGCGCCCAAGGCGGCGCCGCCGAAAGGGCTGGGCGGAGGGGATCGCGGCGCGCACACAAAGGGCGCGGGGGAGGCGCGGCGGGGAGCGGACCCCGGCGGCTGGCGGGTCCCGCGCGGCCCCAGGTGACCCCAGAGGCCGGCCCTTCCTGGTCGAGAGCCAAGCGCCGGGGCGGCCACGGCGGAGGGCGGGGAGGAGGGAGCCCGTCCCCTGGGAGGCAGCGGCGCAGCGGGCAATCGGGGCGCGCGTGGGAAACGCTCGCCGGGAGGTGGGGAGGAACTGAGCCTGAGGCCGGGGGCCGAGGACGGTGGAGCGGAGAGTGCGTGGCAGGCGGGTCCCCCGAAGCCCCAGTCGTCGGTGCGAAGCCGGAGCGCGGGCAAGGCTACTGCGCGCTGACTCGAGGACGCACACCTTCGGAGAAGGGTCCCGAGCCTCGCCGCCGCCGGCTCGGGGCAGCGGCCGTCGGGCAGCCAGCGCTGGCCGCCTCGGCCGCCCGGGAGACGCGCGCGGGGCGGTGATGGTGGAGGAGCCGGCCGGGGCTCCCACCCGCCGGCGCGCGGCCTCGGCTCTGCCGGGCGCTCCCCGCCAGGGGGCGGCGCAGCGCGGGGCGAGCGGGCGGCGGCGGGCGGCGGCGCGGGCGGTAGGGGACCTGGCTTGAGTCACCGGCCTCACCTGGGCACGTCGTTGCCCCTCGGCGCCTCCTAGAGTCCAGGGGCCGCCGGGGCCGCTTGATCGGCACCTCGAACTTCCCACGTTTGCTATGTTGCCCTTTGGAGACAAAACAAGGTATTTCCTTCAGCATCCCCCCGTCCCACTTTCCCCGCGGGCGCGGCGGGGGCCGGGTGCGGGGTAGTGGCTCGGGTCACACCGGTGGGGCGCTGTTTCATTGAATATGGAGTCTGTGATATTTCTGTCTTCCTTTACTGTCTTGCGGATGTGTTACTTTGGGATCTTAGATGGGGCTCTTTTTAACCCTGTTTCTCCTAACGAGTTGGTGTCGATTTGATCACTTTCGGGGTTTTTGGACAGAGGCCACCGCTTCGGGACAAATCTTATCTCTTCTGTGTAATTACTCCGCTCTCCTTTTTAAATCCTCTTCCCCGATTTCGCCTTGTTCCTTCAAAATCCTAGGTCTGGAGCGACCAGAGGATGAACCCTGAAAGGGAAGTGGTTTCTTTTCAAAGGCCACTTTTCTGCGAGTTTGGGGCGAGGCGCTAAGGCCATCTAGGTCTGGAATTACTGATTCCTGGGGGCGACAGTGTTCAGATGTCACCTGGTACCCCGAGGCCATCTGTCCCCACTTTCTTTCACCCCCATACACTTCCACCTCTGCCCTCGGTGAATTCTAGCGCACAGAACGGGGAGTGGGCAGAGAATTGGGCTGAGTTTTTAAGTGTGTGTGGCTGTTCTCTGGAGGTGTTCTTTAGGCAGATTATTAAGTTGAAAGAAAAAAGTTGTTTTATATATCAGCATAAATGTCCTTTCCTTTTTTCTCCCCTCTCCCTTTAAAGACATAAACTTGGGATTGTTTGGTGGTAGTTTTTAACTAGTCATAGATAAGTAGTACCCTTGCTGCCAAAATATTGAAAGTAACATTTTATTGGAATACAAATGGAGAGTTAAGTTACATTTTTTTTCACATTACTTTTTCTCCCAAGTAGCATAGGATTAAAATTCTAGTTCTCAAAATCCAGTGTAAAATCTGGATCATCTGAGACCCTGTGTACTTTTTTCAGTTAGGGTCTTTATGTTATAGTTGATGTTGACAACAGGCTGAACACTTTCTATGATATATGTGTGTGTGTGCATATGTGTTCCTAAAAGTTTATGTGGCCTATAAGTTGGAAAGCGAAAGTGTAAAATATTTAAGAGTAGTACAGGCCTTCAATTTTAGGAGTTATAAAGTACTGAAGGTTGTCACTGCAGAGAAGACAATCTGAGAGTTTGTGTGTACCCTGAGGTTCTTCAGGAAACAACATTCCAGTTTGGGCTTACGTTCGGTGGCATTTACTGGAGACTTAAGAACGAGAGTCTGGACGTTAGTTGATGATAAAAGTGCGGAAGGGCTAAAGCCCTTCACATGGTTGTGATACAAACTTATTGTAGACATTTTAACTTTACAGCTGATTTTTTTTTTAACTAGAAGCTCATATTGCTTTGCTTTTTTCCCTTTTGTTACACTTAGTAAGTGTAAATGAATACTGTATGTGATGCAGGAAACCGATGAAATGATGCAAGTTCTGTAGAGGCATTTGGCATGTTTTAAGATTTGAAATAAATTTGGATTCACTTAGATTGGCCATCTGTGCCTGTAAACAGGCGTGTTGATGGAACTGTTTCTACATTATTTGATTTAATTGTTGTGATTCAACATTCATGCATTCTCGATCCTCTCCCCAGACTGAATGATCTGCACTCAATAGTAGTCACTGAACAGAATGAAGGTTCTGGCATTCCTAAATTCTCATGTAAACACCTGTGAATTTTGGTTGACCTTGAACACAGTTATGCTGCTATATTACATTGTTTCCTGTAACTATCTTCAAATATAGAGCTAAGCACCTCATTAAAAGGTATAGTTTGGAGCCTAGAATAGATGGTGTTTAGTAATCACAGCCTGTTTATGTGAATTTGAGAGAGTCAGTTGAACAAGTCATAACATAATCTACTGGCATAAAAATGAATTTGAGACTAGTAACCACAACTTATGGAAAACTCCCACCCTCACTGTCGGAGACAACTTTGCAGTCCTGCAGGCCCGAGATACAGTGTTAATTAAGGGCTCTTAATGCTCGTGCGTTCACAAATGCAGCCTTCCCTGCTAATGCCACTTAACCACTGTTGTTCTTCTTGACAGCATATTAAAATCATGTTACCTTTCATTAGTTACTAATCAGCTCTGTGGCTGTGGGTGATATTTTAGGTCATTTAGTATGGTGGGGGAACATGATTGACTTTTTATTGCTTTGTTTTGTACTAGGCAAAAGCTTAAGAATATTTGGCATATACTGGAAATAGGAGATATTAAGTGAGGACAGGTTTTTATGACCGCTTGGATCAAAGTCCGGGAGTTTTACACTCCCGTGTAGTCTTCTAGGATAGACTTTTTATTTGACGCTGCAGGGCTGTGCTGAATTAGTTGAGGTTGCAGGTCCTGTGTTTGGGATTCTTTCTTTGTTTTTTTTCCTTGGTAATTTTTTTCTCATCTCTAAAAGTTGCAACACTTTTATTTGCAAGATATTTATATTAAAATCAGATGATGGATATAAAATAAATATTGCTATATGCTTTTAAAAATTATTTCTATAATTATATAGGAACATAAACTTTTCACAATTTTCAGACAAATGGTTTGTTAAGCATATTATGTTAAGCAGTCACTAGTGTTGAAGATAAAACTGTGGGTATTGACTCAGTCTGACTTTGATATTATTTATAATATTTTTCTGCTGGTGCAATATTGGCCTTTTTTGCTTCTATTGTTTATAACCAGGGTCCATATAGCCAGCTGTAAGCAGCCTTTAGTGCCCTAAAAGTATTCGTGTGGATGGAATTCTTCCCCTCTAGAAGAATCTGTAGGAGCCCCTAAAATGATGTTTCTCATTGCCCTTCTTTCTCTAATGTTCTCAAGGTTTCAAATACAGATCCATTCAGATCTTGCAATACAAGATCATGATTCCTAAAAATGTGGTAGAATTAATGCAGTCGCAAACATAGATGGATATCTCTGTTTGCTTATTGTAACACAAACTTAAATAGGCTTGTAGTACAATTCGGTAGCTTTTTTTGTTTCAGTTTGTGATCGGAAGATCTGTAGAAATCACCAATATTTTCACAAGGTCATGTCTTCAGCACCTAAAGATGAGCAATTTTTAGCATTTTGATTATGCTGTGTAACAAAATTTCCTTTGTAAATAACTCCAACTAAATAGATGATTGGACTCTGGTCTCTGACATAATTTCTTTTAAAATATTGGAGACTGCTTTCAAGTTGTCTGGGTCAAGTTTGTGTCTTCACCCTTCATCTGATGGCAGAGAACGTGTCTTACTAAGATGCTCCTCTTCCTCTGAATTTGAAAACACAAATGCACTTAGAACTTTGCTTGAACTTCCTAGTGCCTTTTAGTAATGCTTGAGAAAGATTTGTTTCATAATTGAAAAGGCTAATAATCAGAAGTGCTCAGTATTTATTAGTTTATCCCCCAAACATTTTTCAACCTAATAATTTATTAAACCTGTAACTGTTGTATGGAGTTAGATTTGTTCTTTGTTCTCAGAGCTGACTGAAGGATAAAAACCTCTTCCTAGGATAAAAGGCTTTAGTAAAGACTGCAGAGCAATTAAATAAATCACTGAGTTGATTGATAGTGGAGGGTTGAAAGATGACTAATTACTGAATTTAGGATGCAGACTAGCTACCGACTTTGCAGGACTTCCTATCAAATTAGTTTAGCTGGACAGATGGAAATTCAGTTGATCAGTGTTACAGCTGATTGATGTGGCCTTGGAGATATCTGTTATGTCAGGTTCTCAGTAAAGAGTGCCTGTGAACTGCATACCTAGGAATAAAAATTGAAGAAAGTCTTTCCGCATGAGTCATTTGTTTGATATTTAACTCTGTAATCTTATTTACTGACTCAGTATTCTCATTTTATTTTAAATTATATATATATTTTCCACAATGTAAGTGCTTTATTCATTTTCTCTAATTGGTAGGAATTTATACATGTTGCCAACCAAATGTTTAAGGCAGGTAAAGCAACCTGAGTGTTAAGTTCATAAGAATCATTTTGAGGGGCCACTTGGTGGTATAGCGGTTAAGTGCGCTCGCTCCACCGCGTTGGCCCAGGGTTCGAAGGTTCGGATCCCGGACGCGCACCGACCCACTGCTTGTCAAGCCATACTGTGGCTGCGCCCCATATAAAGTAGAGGAAGGTGGGCATGGATGTTAGCCCAGGGCCAATCTTCCTTGGCAAAAAAGAGGAGAATTGGCATCGGATGTTAGCTCAGGGCTGATCTTCCTCACACACACACACACACAAAGAATCGTTTTGATAAGTATTCTAAAAAGCTTTTAAAAAGCCTTTATATATATATATATTATTTTTTTTTCCCCTCCCCTTTCTGGTTTGTAGTTTGTAGTGAACATGCTTTTTAGAGTCTTCTGTGCCATTGTTAGCTTCTGTATTCTTTGAGATTTTTCCCTGGAGTCTGAATTGTAAAGTAAGATTAATTTTTTGCAAATTATCTTCTCTGAATAATTTTATTACATCTAAACTTGGGAGAGAAAAGATCCCCATCTGATATCATATCCCTAGTGATAACTATAAAAAAATAAGAATAATGAGGTCTACTTTCTGTTGAATACCTGTGCTGAGGTTATAAGAAGAGAAAAGATCCAAAACTTTGAAGCTGATAAAATAATTAATACACACACAGGATCTTTGAGCTTTAAAGTTAGAGGGGATCATGTAATCCAGTGTTTCTCAAACTTAAGTAACGTTCTCCTTTAAAGACATTCTTATGGATCTCCAGTATATTAGTTAGAAAGCTTTTGGTCACAAGTGACAGAAACCCAACTTGAACTCATACAAAATTGACTCACATAATTGAAGTACCTGGGGATTGGTTTGGCTGTGAAATTCAGCTGATCGAATAATCTTGTCAAGATTCTGTCTGTCTGTCTCTGTATCTAGCTAATCTATCAGTCCTTCCTTCAGTCCATCCATCCATTTTTCCATCCATTCATTCTTCCTTCCTTCCTTCATCCATCCATGCATCCACCTATCCGTCCATCCATGTTTTGACCCTATGCTGTGTTGGTTTTATTCTCCTGCATGCTTTCTTCATGTGCTGGAAAAGTTTCTTTTTGGCAGGTTTATGTGGGTCTTAAACTTCTAATGTTAGAGAAGTACCTTCTTATCCATATCAGTCCTCTCAAAAGTACTCTGGCCTTGTTTGGGTCATGTGTCTGCTCTGTAGCAGTCATTGTGTCCGGAAGAATAGGGTTGTCGCACTACTTTTTTGGGACAGGTAACCCATAGTGTGATATGTCATTGGGGGAGGGGGAATTCCCAAAAGAAAGCGATGAGGGCACAGCCAGAGGTTCCAGATACCTACCGTACTTAGCGTGGGCTTTCTTTTATTTTAATGTTAGTTAAATGTGGAATTCTTAAGAGTAGGTATAATTTAATCATACTTACAGCATTTATGCAACTGTAATACCAAAATAAATTTATAAGTTAATTATGAATAAAATGGTAAAACTCCTGCCAAATGCAAATTGACAGCGTTCACTAAATCACCCTTGCAAAGTGAACGTGGCCCTGACTGCCCAGTGAAGGGTCTGGTGAGGTCAGTTCGCCTTTGCTACGGCTGCCCTGTGATGCATCGTCCACTTCTCCCACTGGGTCTCTGTGTGAAGAATCAGGAAACTTTTATTCCCAGGCACAGCATACCAGCTTTTGGTTTTTACTTGGTTTAAAAGCACATTTGCGTATTAAATTTACCTCTTTTATTTTCTCCTTATCCCAGAACCACTGGGCTACAGTGTGACTGTAAACACAATTATAAACCTGACCACTAAAATTGCAGGACAGTACCTGGTTATAAGGTGGTCATCCCAGTCATTTAAAGTTTACTTCTTTTGCCTTTTTTTGGTTTTAATTGTCATCAGTGTGAAAACACAAACTTTCATTTTCATAGAAAAGTACAGATCTTCAAAACGTATTTGTTTTGGACTCTTGGGGCTTCTGAGACCTCAGATTGAGAAATGCCAGTCTAGTCCAGTCTCTCCCGTATCTAAGCCGCAAAGCAAGTCAATTACATATTTACAGCATAGATTTCAGTTATGATGTTTTCTTTCAGATATAAGTAGGTTTTCCTTAAAAGAACATTTCTCATACATGTGATTCTGAATGCGTGGAAAATTACAAAACGTGTCTCTTCCAATTCTTGGTCAAATTTGAATGTAAAACCATATGAAGCAGTTATGCATTTTATTTATGTTTGGTCCCAATAAGCTTCTCAGATGTTTTCATACCTGGAGAAAACTTGGAAATACTAAGTAACTTTAGGCAGAGCATCCATTTCTTTTCCATGCCAGACCCAAGTGAACTACGCAGTGCAACATCAGAGGAGAGGTTATTGGAGGATGTCACTTGAGGGTGCCCCCATCTCCCTGTTATAGTATGTTAGTCTTTTATTCATCTAAACCAGTGCTTCCCAAAGGGGATGCTATTGGCATTTGGTGGTGACCCTTTTTTTTTGTTGTGAGAGACTGTTCAGCACAATGCAGGATGTTTAACATCCCTGGGCCCCGGATGCCAAATGCCAGGAGCACCCCCATCCTTGTGACACACATTTCCACATGCCCCAAAGGGCTGGCACAGCGACTTGGTTGGGAGCCCCTGTTCTGAACCCTTTAAAATTTATCTCTGTTTATGGTGGGTAAGGGCCCTGGGAAGGATAGATTTAGGCTTCAACCCCAGAACTACGTCTTTCTGAGGGTATGACCTTAGGTGCTTTATTTGCTTTCTCTGTAAAATGGAAATAATAGTATTTACTTCATAGGCTTCTTAAGAAATTTACAGGAAATAATGCATATTTCCGTATCTTTTTTAGAGTGATTTTCAGTAGTTTACTATTTTACCTTGAGAACCATCAGTGCCTTGAATATAATCACTTACTTTGATAGTCATTCCCTTCTTCTGGGAATTAAAAGAACAGAACAGGGATTATAGACTTTTAAGTGTCCTTCTCATTCTTCAGATGAAGTTTTATTAATGGTTTGAACAGAACCTTTGTGGATTGTGTAAGGTTCTGGAAAGGGGATTGGAATGGGAGGCCAGGCCTCTGGATTTTGTCCCCAGCTTTGTGACTGGCCCAAGTTAACAAACCTCCACTTGAAAATGGGAGGTGGGAGGGAATAAGGAATCAAGGCAGAGAAATTGATCAGTGAGCTTTAAAACCTCTTCCAGCTCTCAGCATCTTGATTCTCACCAGGAGAGCAGACTATCAACTTCTCAGATTGAATAGTTTCCTCTAAGTATTTTCCAAATACCCGTAGTGGATCGAGGTCAAATTATGCAAACTACATAACTAAAACTGTATAGAATTAGGATCCAAGAGCAAAAAAATGTCTAACGTTATAATGTGAATTATTTTTATATTTTTCCTACAGATAATTTTAGCAGATTTTCATATAAGTTATTAAACATCTCTTTCCAGACAGGAAATTAGTACACTCTTTGTAATTTTGGTTTTAGTGATTCACATGACTGATGAAAAAAGCACTAGAGAGAAAGAAAAAGGGATGAAGTTTTAATAGTAGATTTTAAAAACACAAGAATGCGTTGTGTTTCGTGGATCATTCATGGCCTGCAACTCTCTACTCTGTTCTGTTTGTGGCACCCTGCAAGTCTCCCCAAATGCTAGTGCTCAGGGGACCTGCTGTATGGGCATCCTGGAGGCCCAGGCATCAGCCTACTTATAGAATTTCCCCAAGTGACCCCCCTTGAGTAGGAGCTAAAACGGATCAACTTTAATCCCCAAATCTCCTGTAGCAGAGTGTTAAAGCATTGCTTTATCAAGTCTTAAAACCATTCTCCAGTTTAGAATTATGGTTATTATGAAATATTGCTGTGGTTTTCATCATAGTAATTAGTTGTATATTTTTTCACATTTATTGTCAGCTGGTTTTATTTTATCTTTGGTCTTTTGAAAAAAAAATCATCCCCCAAATCTATAACCTATTTTTCTTAAAAAATTAATTTCTAAGTAGTAATGGAAGAACAAGTTATGTTCTTGCATTTATTTTTCTCGACTAAATGTTCAGCTCTTAATCTTTATGTATTATTCAGAAAATTATGTCATATGTAAGTGTAATTATTGGTCTAAGGAGTCTGTGTTTTTTCAGTACTAATTTGAGAAAATGCTAACATTGAAACAATTTCTTATGAGTGTTTCTGTAGAGAAATTAGTGCTTTTAAACTAGGAGCAACAAATGGCTAACATCTAGTTATTCTATAGAAGCCCACTGAATGAATTCTTTTTATTTTTACAAAAAAAAGTCACTTTTGAAAATATACTCCATTTAATGTTCGATTAACTTAAAAACAATAATTATCATGTATTAAACACTGTGTCCCAGACTCTGCTGTCATTTTATAGGCATCATTTTCTTTTTCTTAAAAACCCTGTCACGGTTAATACCATTTTCTCCATTTTAGAGAGAGAAAATAATGTCCCTAAGGTCTCACTCGTAGAAAGAAGTAGTTCTGGGGTTGAAGCCTAAGTCTTTGGCACCCAGGGCCCTTACCCAACATGCTCTACTGCAGTTCACTGTCCGTGTTCATGGAAGCCCACTAAAGGCTCATAGAGTTAATGTCATGGGGAATTGCGCTCAGGAAGAGGTTGAAGTTTCTTCTAGGGCCTCTTAATGTGCAAGCACCTTGCTAAATGATGTGCCTAGAGACCTTGCCCAGGTGGGTTCAGTTTCTATATATAATTTTAGAGTATAAAAAGTGGCAACTCTCAAATGACATTTTAAATAGAGTGGCTGACAATTTAGGTACTAGGCCATTAGAATTATATTTTTAGTATTAGAACACAGAATACCCTAAGTACAGTGTATTTTGAAAGAATTTTTACCCTTTGATATATTATTTTAGGCAAGAGTACAAAACACATTAAACTAGTTGGTCTACAAGTAGGTTTCATCTAATTATGTTTTTAACTCATGAGAGTTATTCTGTTTATGTCACAATTTTACTTTGCCTTGTAAATTTTTCTTTTTCCTTACTTTTCTAGATGCCAAGAAATATTCCATAAAACCTTGACAATGTGTTCTAATTATTTTTCCCTTTCAAGACATCTGGAATATTGAATATGTATTTTTAGGCATTTCTTTCTTTTTCAAGATTCATTTTGTAAGATGAGTGAGCAGTTCAACTTTAGTAGAAAGTAAAGTTACTGCTGCCTGGAGCCCTTATGGACACAGGCATTAGAGTGTATTGTGTGTGTGTGTGTATGTGTGTGTGTGTGTGTGGAATTAGAGTGTATGCTGCATGGAGCCCTTAGGGACACAGGCATTAGAGTGTATTGTGTGTGTGTGTGTGTGGCATTAGAGTGTACGCTGCATGGAGCCCTTATGGACACAGGCATTAGAGTGTATTGTGTGTGTGTGTGTGTGTGTGTCATTAGAGTGTATGCTACGTGGAGCCCTTATGGACACAGGCATTAGAGTGTATTGTGTGTGTGTGTGTGTGTGGCATTAGAGTGTATGCTGCATGGAGCCCTTATGAACACAGGCATTAGAGTGTATTGTGTGTGTGGCATTAGAGTGTATGCTGCATGGAGCCCTTATGGACACAGGCATTAGAGTGTATTGTGTGTGTGTGTGGCATTAGAGTGTATGCTGCATGGAGCCCTTATGGACACAGGCATTAGAGTGTATTGTGTGTGTGTGTGTGTGTGTGTGGCATTAGAGTGTATGCTGCATGGAGCCCTTATGGACACAGGCATTAGAGTGTATTGTGTGTGTGTGTGTGTGTGTGTGGCATTAGAGTGTATGCTGCATGGAGCCCTTATGGACACAGGCATTAGAGTGTATTGTGTGTGTGTGTGTGTGTGTGGCATTAGAGTGTAGTGTGTGTGTGTTACATTAGAGTGTATGCTGCGTGGAGCCCTTATGGACACAGGCATTAGAGTGTATTGTGTGTGTGTGTGTGTGTGGCATTAGAGTGTATGCTGCATGGAGCCCTTATGGACACAGGCATTAGAGTGTATTGTGTGTGTGTGTGTGTGTGGCATTAGAGTGTAGTGTGTGTGTGTGTGTGTGTTGCATTAGAGTGTATGCTGCATGGAGCCCTTATGAACACAGGCATTAGAGTGTATTGTGTGTGTGTGTGTGTGTGTGTGGCATTAGAGTGTATGCTGCATGGAGCCCTTATGGACACAGGCATTAGAGTGTATTGTGTGTGTGTGTGTGTGTGTGGCATTAGAGTGTATGCTGCATGGAGCCCTTATGGACACAGGCATTAGAGTGTATTGTGTGTGTGTGTGTGTGTGTGGCATTAGAGTGTGTGTGTGTGTCCCTTTTGCTATTCACATTTAAAATGCCATACAAGAGCTTGCATCCCTCTGCCCTGTTAATAAGTTTTGCACATCCTATTTAATACTTCTAGATAGTGGGCACTGGAAGAAACTGTGACTTGTCTAGATTAGTAGAAAATTTCTAGAACACAAAATAAGTTGTAGTTTTCTTTCCTGTGGTAGGTTTATAATAATCGTGAGTGAAAATGAGAGATTGGAAAAGGGGGAAAGTTTTGATTCTTAATAGTATGTGCCATATAGTGACTTTTCATTTTTTAAATGAATATTACTAATCAATCTATAAAATTTTTAGAAAGTATGAGATGAAGTGTACCCAATCTACAACACTTATTTAAATATCCATAAAAACGGTATTACTGGGGCTGGCCCTGTGGCTGAGTGGTTAAGGTTCCACGTGATCCGCTTTGGTGGCTCAGGGTCATGGGTTCGGATCCCGGGTGCAGACCTACTTCACGCGCCAGCCATGCTGTGGAGGCATCCCACATACAAAATAGAGGAAGACTGGCACAGATGTTAGCTCAGGGCTAATCTTCCTCAAGCAAAAAAAATGAAGATTGGCAATGGATGTTGGCTCAGGGCAAATCTTCCTCACAAAAAAAAAAAAAATACTAGCTTGACACCATTAAATTTAATCATTAACTTAATTGAGTCTATGATACACTTTTCACCTACTTACAAAATATGAGCACACAGGAAGTGTAGAATGAAATATATAGCACTTTATTCCTGCCATGTGTGTGATTTGATGAAATAAACCCTGTGTTACAACCGTTATGGACAAAAATGTAAAAAAATGACCACCTTCTAAGCTTCCTACCCCCCAGAATTCCTTTGATCTTTTTTATCATTCAGGATTGAACGTATTCATCCTTCTGTTAGTAAAGGCACAGCACAATGTCCGAGCCTGGAAGTGTCACGTTCAGCCTTTGCCTGCAGCAGCTGCTAGAACCTGACTGCCTAGCCTTGTGAGTGCGGGAACTCATTTAGTTTTGTGGGGTGCTCCACCCACGTCGGAACATCGCCCTAAAGGGCGCAGTGCTGTCAGTGCTGTAAAGGAGCCTCGTGAAATCAAAATGTGTTAAGCATTATTCTTCATGACACTGATTTTTGTATCAAATTGTCATTGCATGAGCAGTTTGAGCTGCAAGAGTCTTCCCCAAAGTACCATATAATAAACTTCTGATTGGATTCATTGTTCAAAAAGATTTGAGATTTAAAATTCAAGTTACATTTATGACAACTCATGGCAAGTTTTTGGCAAATTCCATTTGGCGTTATTTCCTACTATCTAATTCCTATCAGTCTTTTGGGCTCTTTACTTGCTCAGCGTGGGAAAGGGTCCCTCAGTAAGCCTGCGCAGCATCTGTGGTATGCAGTATACAAGTCTGAAACCACAGATGGCATTTGCATTAGTGTTACCTGAGAGGAATAACTCCTAACATTGATTTTGGTACCCTCCAAGGTTTCTCCAGCTATTTTAAGGCATATTGTTAAAGACGAAAACAAAACTAAATCTAATTTGCCCATTTAAAGTTGGTATATAATACAACTCATTTATGAGGTAAGAAATTTTTTGTATAATAAAATGAGGAAGGAAATAAGTGACTGGAGGATAATAAACCAGATTGTGGTGAGGAGAGAGGGAATGATTTGGGTGGGATGTTAAACATCAGGATCTTGTCATGGATTGTAAATTCTTGGCATCAATTTTCATTGTATTTCCCTTGGCCATGGCTTTATTTCAAGTGTCAAGGGCCTCTTGTCTTTCATTAACAGCCTTGTAAACGTTAAATCAACTCGAAGACTTCAAGAAGGCCACTCTGCTCATGATTGCTCCCAGGTTTGCAGGGCAGTGAGCAAGGGCAGGCTTGCACATGAAAGTCGAGTCTCTGAGTTATGAGGGCTTGTAGCAAAGGGTAAAATATAAAATACCTTTGTGGAACGGGCGTCCCCTTGGTTCTTTTTGCTCAGATGGCTAGGATGTAACTTATGTAGAGTTAGGATGTAACTCTTCTTTTTGCGGGGAAAACTTAGTGAGAGCCTATAAAGAATGGCATTCTGAGGTATCTGCTTTGGCCGAGGACTTGGAGTCCTCAGGGTGCATGTAGCCAGCCTTTTGCAGACCCCGTTAGACCCTCGCAGCCTGTGAGCTTTGTACCACCGGGAACACAACCTTTTTTCCCTCATCTTTTCCCGGGTTCTCCTGGCGGAATTTTATGAGGAAATAAACAGCCATTGCTCCTTACCCCAGCCCTGCATCTCTGTTGGAGTGAGTACTAAATTATAGGAGACAGCAAAATCTTAAGTATGTGGAGGAGATTTTGAAATGCTTCCACATGCGTTTTCTAATTTCACTTGTACATCAACCCTGTATGGTGAGTGAAGGAGTAAGGAGGTCTTTCCCCTATGTGAAAATGAGGAAGCGAGGGGCAAAAAGAGGGTAATTGAGTTGACTGACCTGGTGATCATCTCCTGGCCTGTTGATACTGTAAGCCATTGTGGGGGTCTTCATGGCCTGTTAATACAGCTGCCCTTTTTTACAACTGAAGAACTTGAACTCCAGAGAAGTTGTGATTGGTTCACCCTCACATCTGTGTGGTCTTGTAGCTGGAACTAGAATTCTCTCCTGATTGCCAGTTTGGTATTCTTGACTTTATACCCTGCAGAAGACAGTCAGCACCTTGCACTTCGAAAAGAAGTCAGAACCAGTGGTGTCTGCCCTGTTTTATAGAGGATAAAATTGAAATGCAGAAAGAAAACGCAGGAAGAAAATTGTTTGCTACTGGTCACACATCCCACTAGTAGCAAATGCTAAGACTAGATTAGAATTTAGGATTCATGGCTAAAAAATACAGCTTCTCAATGCTTTGTCGTCTCAAGAATTTTTAGCAATTAGTCAAACTCCCTTTTATAAGTAGACTGCAATTTGTTTTTTCTCTTTTAAGTATATTATATGGTATGGTTTTGAGAGTGAAATGAAAAAGCTTACTTAAGGAGGAATTTTATGCCACAAATTATTAATCTAAGAGCTTTCAAAAGGTTCACTTGTCACACACAGGATCACAGTGTGGTACACAGGATCCTTTGTGCTCTTTTGATGACAAAATTAGTATTAGTGATTTGATAGCCTGGAACTCATTAGTATGCTGGATAGAACTTACCTTTTCTTTGTAGTCTTTCTGCCAACAATTCCAGTTGGGAAAAACAGACTATAGAGTGACTAGAGTGGCCAGCTAAAATACAGGACACCCCGTTAAATTCGAATTTCAGATACAACTTATACTAAACAATTATTCATTGTTTATCTGAAACTCAGTTTTAACTGGGTATCCCATATTTTTATTTGCTAAATCAAGCGACCCTAAGAATGACTCTTCTCTCGAACACGTTTATTATACATTCTTTTCAGTGCATTGTGTTAGATTTATAAAACACGACCTGTTTTCAGAGAAGTATAGACATGAGATGCAGGCAGAGTTTTTTTAAGGACACTAACCTTAAGAATTTTTGTTCCCTTGAGTCCTCTGAGACAGAGTTTTTACCTCCGTGGGTTAGTGTGCCATCCTTTTATGATCTGGCTGGAAAGAATTAAGTTAGAGAATGAGTTGTTGTGATCTTACTCTCTCTGTGCCTTGTATGCCTGAATCTGATTTTGACTCTTTCAGATGCAGCTAGAAGTTACGGAGTGCCTTCTTCATGACAAGCGTTGAGGTTCTGGGAACTTTTATATTCTTACAGGCCATAAGACTTGGAATAGGAGACCTAGTTTTGCTATCAAATAGCAGAATGTGTTTGGTTCAGCCATTTAATTTAGCTTCATAATTTACAAAGTAGGATTGTTAATGCCTGCCTCACCAGGTTTAAATAAAATGGTGCTTTTTGTTTTTCAATATCACTAATATAAATACTTTTCAAAATCCCATAGAATCAAGGAAGAGCAAGAAGGGGAACTAGAGATCCTCTAGAGGCCATAGAATTGATTTGCCCAGTCAGAACTACCACGCAGGTTTCTTGAGTCCTCTCTGGTACTTTTTACCCTTATATTTGACGTGTTTACAGTCATCTCTTCCCTCTTTATTCATTTGTATGCATTTACATTTAACTTCACATCACAGAAAAATCCAATATGTATATAAATTAGCCTCTGAACACAATATAAACTTCAGTTTTGGGAGGAGACGTCACTTAATAATTTATCTGAGGTTGCTCATTACTGTATCCCTGGTGCCCAGCTACACTCAGGGATCTTTACCTCATGAGAATAATTCATTCTAGAAAAAAAGGACACTTAAAAGTGAATTCAATTAAAAGGGAAAAATATCAGTGAAAACGTTTTAATTGGAACTTTATCTTGAACAATGGAACCGTAGATTATGAAAGTAAATTTATTTTAGATTTCATAAAACTTAGATTATAATGAAAACTCCATGCGAATTTTTAGAATAAACAATTGATTTTCTGACAAAACTATACCATAAACAATGGTATATGTTTATGGTGTATAAATACATGTACCTCATGTTTGACTTTTGCAGCAGGATCATAGAGAGTCTTTTTTTTTCCCAAAAATAGTTTTTTTGAGTTAGTATTTGAAAACTTCGTCAGTTTTTCCAAGGGCCTTTTAAAATCTAGAATGTAATTATTTGAACAGAACTCTCTTTTTGAGTATCTGTTATGTCATTATCCCTGTTGATTCTTTCTTCAGTTGTTAGCTGGTCTTTAATTGGGCATAACCCTTATTTGTCAGAGGCTTTGTGTAATACTAGAATGCTTCTCCAACATCACTTTTGTCTACTTCTGGAAATTCTCTATCTTATATAAGAATTTTAATTTGGAGCCAGCCCTGATAGCCTAGTGGTTCAAGTTCGGCATGCACTGCTTTGGCGGCCCAGGTTCAGTTCCCGGGCGCAGAACCACACCACTCATCTGTCATTAGCCATGTTGTGGCAGCAGCTCACGTAGAAGAACTAGAAGGACTTAAAACTAGAATATACAACTATTTACTAGGGCTTTGGGGAGAAAAAAAAAAGACGAAGATTGGCAACAGATGTTAGTTCAGGGTGAATCTTTCCCAGCAAAAAAAAAAAGAATTTCAATTTGCAGGTGATTTGTACTTGTATAGAGACTGGAGTGTTAAAAACTCACCAGGAGAGGAGAGAAGTTACTCTTAGGAGAGGCCCACTTCATACAGCCACATAGGTCACGCACTACAACACTTCAAGGGATGCATGAGGGAGAGAGGTGTGAGAGATGATTTAATTTTATTTGTAGTTGATTCATAAGTGATTGTTTTGATGTTATGATAACATATGTTTTCCTACACAAGCATATAACGACAGGGACTCAGATAATCAATAATGTGGTCATGAGAAACCCCTTCCCTCCATGACTAGTAGTTAATAAAAGTTGTTGACTGAATGACTGAATATCATTCTAGATAGTCAGTCTAGATCTGCTTTACTTGGGTCATTTAATACTGAGGTCATCTCTCCAAGAATATATCTAGAGATAAATCACTTTTAAGACAATTAAATATAGTAATAAAAAACACATGAAGAACTGTTGAGCACTGGCTCTAAGACATATACTTGGCACTGCAGGATATACGAGGATAAATTAGCCGTGATCAGTTATGAAGCTTACATCAGAGGGATGATGAACATTAATAGCTAAAACACAGTGTTGATTTTCCGTAACGAATATACCAGCATTCAGACATTCAAAAGACTGTTGTCCCTTTTGATGTAGTTAATTTAGAGCCTTCACTTATTTATTCACTCACTTCACTCAAGAAATATTTATTGAGGACATATTATGTGACAGGCATTTGCTGTGTGACGGGATGCAGTAGTGAACAAAGCAGACAAGTAGCTCTGATGAAATTTATATCTGGTCAGGGGAGACAGACAATAAACCAACAGATTAATGAACAAGAGAAGTATCTGATAGTGAGAATTCAGAGTGTGGGGCGAGAACACGATGTGTTGGAGGCCCCTTTAGGTGAAGTGATCAGGGAAGAGCTGTCTGAACGGGGGCTGAGGAAGCTGTGATCAGCCAGGTGCAGGTGGGGGGAGAGCATTGCAGACTGGGGGCAGTTGGAGTTTGGGGTGCTTGACGAGCACCAAGGAGGCCAGTGTGGGCAAGAGGAGCTGTGGTAGGGGTTTCAAAGAGTTTGGGTTTTATCCTCAGTTCAATGAGAAGCCAAGTTGGGTAGTTAAGATGTTAAGATTTACTTTGTTAAAAGATCTGCTGTCTGGAGAATGGATTGAAAGGAGCAAGTATAATATCAGAGAGACCAGTTGGGGCTGCGGCCATAGTCCAGGGGGCATATGGTGGGGCTTGGACCAGAGTGGTAGTAGAGGAGTTAGGAATGAACAGGTTGGGAAAGAAGGTTTTGGGAGTCAAGTTGATGGGACTTGGATTGGACGTGAGAAATGAAGGAAACAGAAATTTAAAGTAATTCCTAGATGTCTGGTTTGAGTAACTGGGGAGGTGACGGTGCTATTTATTGATGTGAGGAAAACTGGCAGGGAATGAGATGGGAGCAAGATGACATTAGGAAGGGCATTAGGAATTCTGTTTCCCCCATTTTCACTTGTCCGTTTAGACATCCACATGCAGTTGTCAAGTAGGTGATTTGATTAAAAAATTAAAAAGTTGATCACCAGGGGCCAGCCCCATGGCCTAGGGTTAAGTTTGGTGTGCTCTGCTTCAGCGGCCCGGGTTTGGTACCCGGGCGTGGACCTACACCACTCGTCGGCAGCCATGCTGTGGTGGTGACCCACATATGAAACAGAGGAAGATGGGCACAGCTGTTAGCTCAGGGTGAATCTTCCTCAAGCAAAAAGAGGCAGATTGGCAACGGATATTAGCTCAGGGCCAGTCTCCCTCACCAAAAAAAAAAAAGTTGATCACCATTTTCCAGTGAGAAGATAAGAAATAAGTTGGGGCTAAGTTTTAGGTTTGTAGCTGAAATAATTAAAATGCCTATTTTTATATTGATTTAACAATATAAGTTACATGTACATATTTTAAAATCCTCATAAGATATGTTAATTTACACATACTGCTTTCTTCCTATCTTACATTTTACAAAAGAATTTTATTCAAAAGCTTCCTGTATGTTTTTGACAGCTTCACATGTATTTTGACGTCAGTGTCTTTGGTACTACTACTGCAATTTTGGGGGGTTAGTTATATAAGTATTCCCCGGAGTACATCACCTTCATTTCTATCTAAGTTTTTAACATACAGCATTGTTTTAAGCAGTGTTTGTTGCTGTCATTGGAAAGTTTGTCCTAAGCCACAGCATGTATTTATAAAACATTAGGACAGTTATATTTTTAAAAGCTCTGTGCCGAAGGTGCATATACTTGTGATCTGTACTATATACCTACCTACTACATTACTTTTAAAAGAGGTCTTTAAAGAGCTTTTATAACTGTATCCAACACTTGAAATTATTAAGTCATCTGGATAATATCTGTTATTTTTTTCCCCATTTCATTCTAGACTGGCACCATTTCAGAATAATATATATTTACCAAACAATACAGTGTTGTTCAAAATAAAGTAATTAAGGGAACATCCCATAAATGAAAGACTTAGAAGAGACTCAGAAATAAGACAACCTCTTCTTTTTATCTCAGCTTTCTTCTTTTTTCACTTAATAAATCTGGAGATTGTTCATATCAGTACATATGACCATCTTTTAGTGTCTGCCTAGTGGTCTGTAGTATAAATGTGTCATGATGCATTAGCCAGCCTCCCAGGGGTGGTGTTAGGTTGCTTGTCACCTTTGCTAAATGAACAGTCCTGCAATAAATACCCTGGTACTTCCTTTGCCACACGTGTAAAATCTCTGGAACAGAGGATAAGTGCATTTAAAAATGTATTAGCTATTGCCTATTTGTCCTCCAAAGAGGTGAAACCAATATTTAGTACAGCCACAAAGATTGGAGAGTGTCTGTATCCCAACACTCTCCAAAATAGTGCATTGTCAAACTTTTTTTATCCTGCTATTTGGTGAAAATAATCCATATGTTATTGTAGAGTGGAGACTGCATTGCTCTTACTATAGGCAAATTCTTTTAAATATCCTCAATGGTAGCAAGTTTTTATCTTTTGAAGGTAAATTTGAGTTTTGGAAAAAGTAAAGTCTTATGCATAAGATAGATATTAAGTTAGCTGTTACTCTAGGTTTCTTTGGTCTTTGTTTTATTTTTTTTGTTTTAAGAGGAAGACCAAAAACAAGATCTAACTTTTAGATAAAACTAATGTTCTTACTTGGCTTATGATTTTCTTAGAAGTTAGTTTCAAAAGAAGCGTTCCAAAAATGTCCAAAGTAATGGCAGTATCAATTGGTCTAAGATTACAGCTTTCCAAAGGGAATTGTTTGAAATGAATAATCATTTGGATGTGTATGATCTGGTATGTTTGTTTGAAAAAATCACTCTCTGTGAAGCCTTTAGCTCAAATAGATTTCTTTCACAGGAGAGTACATTAAAAACATAAATAATTTAAATTTTCTTGGATTGAATTTTTAAAATTAGGTATTGCCTACTTTTTAATTTTCTTCCTTTATACCAGGAGTAGATAATCTAGAAGAAATTTTTACCATTGAACAAGCATATTTAGGATAATATTTACAGAAGTCTACAGTCTTTCTATATACCAGATAAAATTGTTTATATTTCCCATTTCCCCTTCTAAATCTAATCTATATATAGCAATATAGATAAAACTATCTAAAATTAAGCATATTAGCTAGCCAAATTTAGATAAATATTTGTCTTTAACTTTCACATATTTAGCTTCAGAACAAGTTGTATGTTTTAAACAGCAGATTAATTTCCATATTTATGTTTTCTTAAGACTATTGTCAAATTTAGTGTCTTTTACTTTAATACAAACTGATTTTGAGGAAAGCAGACTTGATGCTTGATGTGTTGTAAATCAGATATCTGAAAATATACATATATAGGCATCATACTTTATTAAAATTATTCATTGGCACAATTGTCCTCTTTAGTTTTTCAAAATAAAACTGCCTTAAATAAAGCATCTTGTTTATATTTTCTATGACAATTCGAAAGATTATCTGATCAGTTTACCATGAGAGAATTTTTAGCAGTTTTCAGGGTAGCACCTTTCCATCTTAAATATTTAATGTGTCTGCATGTTCTGTTCTGCAGAGAAATGGTCAATGCATGGTTTGCTGAGAGAGTTCACACCATCCCTGTCTGCAAGGAAGGCGTCAGAGGCCACCCGGAATCCTGCTCTTGCCCCTTGCCGCAGACTCCCCGTGCGGATAGCAGTGCCCCTGGAACTCCAACCAGGAAAATCTCTGCCTCCGAATTTGACCGGCCTCTTAGACCCATTGTTGTCAAGGATTCTGAGGGAACTGTGAGCTTCCTCTCTGACTCAGAAAAGAAGGAACAGATGCCTCTAACCTCCCCAAGGTTTGATAATGATGAAGGGGACCAGTGCTCAAGACTCTTGGAATTAGTGAAAGATATTTCTAGTCATTTGGATGTCACAGCCTTATGTCACAAAATTTTCTTGCACATCCATGGACTCATCTCCGCTGACCGCTATTCCCTGTTCCTCGTCTGTGAGGACAGCTCCAACGACAAGTTTCTTATCAGCCGCCTCTTTGATGTTGCAGAAGGTTCAACACTGGAAGAAGCTTCCAATAACTGTATCCGCTTAGAATGGAACAAAGGCATTGTGGGACACGTGGCAGCGCTTGGTGAGCCTTTGAACATCAAAGATGCGTATGAGGTAAACAGGGAGCCATTGGAACCGTGGAGGTGGGTTGGGAAGGGGGACATGGGTGGGCACTGGACAGCTACTGCGAATGGTGGAGATATTCAAAACTGAGATGTACGCAGTAGGAGAACTGGGAGGTAATAATTTCCATACTTATTTAAAACTGGAATGTATGGTAAGAGCTTTCCCTTCTTTTAAATTTTTTTCACTGGGGTTGAGTCAAGAATATGAACCTGAGACAAATCTTGTCTTGTTTTTCTCCTTAATGATAATTTAACATAGCTCATCTCATAGTTGTATTCTCTCATCTTTTTGCCTCATCACTATACATATCCCTATCTGTTATTTGTATGTGAACTTTTGAGGATTTTACTGAGATTCCAAAACGATAGGTCCAAAAATTGTCAAAAAACCAAACCCATAGTCTTTTTTTATTCATTCATTCAATTGATCATATTCATTCATGAGAAGTCCGATTGACAGTAAAGTCTGATTTCCTTTCTTTCCATCCTTTCTTCCTTTTGTTTTATTAAACAAATACATTTATGGATGTCTTAAAAAAAAATGGAAATTTTTGCTCTAAAATATTTCAGTGGAAGGATTTGATATTCCACTTTTGCTACAGTTTTGTACAGGTCTTTAATTATGGATTGAAAGATAACACTATATGATTCTTCAAATTTCCTATTTAAAATGATCTTTTTTATTAATAGAATTATGGGTTTTAAACAAAGCATCTTAATTGAGTGACACTTTGTATGTTTATGAAATATTTTCCAGCACCTTGAAAGAACAATTGTTCTACCCACCTACCATGCAGTACCCTGTACAGGTTCCAGGATAATCCCAGCTTGAGGCTCCTCTATGTAATTCGCGGGGTCATTGCTGTTTTGTTCACCCCTGTTCACTGGTGCCTAATATGGTGCCTGGAGTGTAGTCAAGTCTTAATAAATATTGATTCAGTGAAAATTATAGTAGATGAGATAGATAAGGAGAATAGAAAGCAGAGCGTAATAGATGCCAAGGAAAATGTAGTAGGGCCAGGGAAGCAGGAGATGACGTCTAGTTGGGGAGATGGAGAAAGGTTTCTTTGAGGAAGCAGTGCTGACAGTGGACCCTAAAAAATAGGTAAGATTTGAATAGATTGAGTTGTGTGCATGGTGAGATCCAGATGTGAAGAGAAGTTTGAAGAGATGAGGAAGTTGGACCGTGTGGCAGTTGTGTGGAAAGGGTATAGTCAGTATGGACGTCGAGGAGCTGTGGGAGCAGAGCCTGATTACTGGGGTCTTGAATGCCAGGCGAAGAGTGTGTCTGTGGTCCAGAGCCATGAGGAATAATGGAAGATGGTTTGAAAGGGGGACTGGTATGATTCTGACTGTGCTTTAGACAGATGAATTTGATGGTGGTCATAAAATGAATTAGAGGGAAAAATACTGGAAGCTGGGAGGATAGATTATTGTAATAGTATGAGGAAGTGAGGACCTGAAGCAGGGCACTAGCCTTCAAGATCAAAAAGAGGGAATGGACTTCAGATGAAGAAGTAGGATGTGCTGGACTTGGCAGCTAAATAGGAGATGGAAGTGAGGGGGAGAAAGAGGAGTCAGAGATGACTCAGCTTTCAAGTTGGGTGAATAAATAATGGTAACTGCTGAGGAACACCGAGGGCAGGGATTTGGGGAGAGAAGTGATAGTTCAGTCAGGAAGGTTAAATCCTGAGATATTTTTCAGAATCCATTCTGTACAAGCAATTTATTCAATTTTGGTTCTCCATGGAGCTGTCTCCATGACCTCTTTGAGCTCTGTAGTAACGTCACACCATAGCCAGCTCCAAGAGGGGTATTAAGGACACAGCTGAAAGACTGCTGCCAAATTTGCAGAATTCCCTTCCTGTCTTAGGTGACAGCTGGGTTTCCGCTCTTCAATGGCACTATAGTCTCAAGTACAGTAGGACCGTAAATATGCTTCAGCTTTGCTGAGAAAGCCTTCATTTGTCCTCGTGCTCCTGTTTTTCCAGCCCTGAGAATTTCTTCCCTTACACGCATTTTATTTCATCTGCAACCATCTTTAAAGTTTTGACAATGTAATTTTTGTTTTGCATTTAGTAATGATTTAATTCTGCTGCTGCTGTCTAAAAGAGGCCCCGTGTCCTTGATTTGTGACACTCCCAGAGTGAAGCCTCTTAGCCTGCGGGTTCCTCATGTTGCCACTTCACTCTTGGCACCCTGATCTGTGTTTATAGTGGCCTTGCAGAAGTTATTTGTGTCCCAGGAATTTCAATAGAAGTTGTGGGGTTGATCTGTGACATATAATTTACATTGGTATTAACAGTGGAAGTCAGTGGCTAACGGATAATTCATTACTTAGCCCCACCCATAATTTGAATAATCAAAATACTGTCGCATAGCCTTTTGTGAAAGTAGTCAGAATATGAAAATACATTCTAGTGTTTTCTGAGTCCTCCCTCTTTAAACATGCATCTGTAAAAATAATACTCTATAGCAGTATTTCTTAAGCTTATTTGACCACAGAACACTTTAAAAGTTGTACTGTAACAGGGGAAAACCACAAGGTGGCCATGAAATATAATAGTGCTCAGACTGACGCTAAGAATAAAAAAATGGTGTCATAGATAAATTTGTTGTAAGAAATGGTCAACATTTGATTCACTGTTTAAAACTTTGTAACAGAATGATATAAATTATCAGAATTCAACTATTTTATTACTAATAAAATTACACATTCATATATTTAAAATATAAGACAAGTTCTACAACTTAGACCAGTAATTCTCAATTAGACCACAAATACCAATGAAAGGGTTAGTAAATGCTGCCTATATATTGATGGTGTCACACATCATCTCCTGCATCAGTCCATCATTTATGCAATTTTCTTGAATGTGGCACAGCATTTATGACTAATAAGATATTAACACATAATAATCAGAACAACTATATAAATGTGTTTGGTGTTTTCCTTTATACAGTCATGCATCTCCTAACGGCGGGGATACGCTCTGAGAAATGCATTGTTAGGCAATTTCGTTGTTGTACGAACATCACAGAGTGTACTTACACAAACCTAGATGGTGTAGCCTACTACACACCTAGGCTATATGGTACTAATCTTATGGGACCGCCAATGGATATGCTGTCTGTTGGTAACTGAAATGTTGTTCTGCGGTGCATAACTGTATATGAAAACAGGTATCATCCAATATCTAGATTAGATTGTGTATTAGTCAGGGTTCTTCAGAGAAACAGAACCAATAGAATATATATGTAGAGATATAAAAAGAGATTTATTATAGGAATTAGCTCACTTGGTTATGGAGGCCTAGAACGTCCATGATCTGCCTGCCTTCTGCAAGCTGGAGAACCAGGAAAGCTGGTGGTGTAATTCAGAGTCTGAAGGCCAGAGAATCGAGGGGCCACTGGTGTAAGTCTGGTCTGGGTTTGAATCTGAAGGCGCCCCCCACCCCCCCACCCCGCCCCGCCTGAGAACTAGGAGCTCCGACAGAGGGCAGGAGGGCAGGAGAAGATGGCTGTCTCAGCTCAAGCAGAGAGAGCGAATCTGCCCTTCCTCTGCCTTGTTGGTCTGGTCAGGCCCTCAATGGGTTGGATGATGCCCACCTACAATGGTGAAGATCTTCTTTATTCAGTCTGCTGATTCAAATGCTAATCTCTTGTGGAGACATCCTTACAGGCACACCTTGTAATAAAGTTTTCCAGCTAATTGGGCATCCTTTAGCTTAGTCGAGTTGACATATAAAATTAACCATCACAAATTGCCTTGAACCCCTAGTTCCATGTCCTTAAGCCTCCCTAAGATTTCCTATGTCAAAGGTTTTACATTGTCACAACACGCCACTTTCTCCCAAGTCAACTGGAATGCAAAACTTGGACTCTTCTGTTTCCACAGGACAGCCACTCCCATGTATGTCATGATTTCTAGAGAGAAGGCTTGGAGGGTCTTAGGGAAGGGTCACATGGCCACTCATGTGGCCTCTACCACGTAGCTGCTATTCCTCCCATCCCTACTTCATTCCTTCTTTGTCATTCTTTCTCCGGATAAATGAATCTTCACCATCTCTCACCCTGCACGTCTCACTTTCTACTTCAAGTATTTATCAAGATATTTTTCTAAAGAAATATGAGCTCTCTCAAATGAATTTCTGATGAATAAAATTATTTCCAAAATGAATTTTAGAAGAAAGAACACTAACACCTGTTTTAATTTTGATAAATCTACTAATATGTCATGGCATCTTTGTGCCCTAGGGAACACAGTTTGGGAACTGCTATATCTGTCTTTATTCACTGTTCTAATAATCTTTAGGCATTGTCTTAAAAATGCTACTCTGTGAAAGAAAACCAGCCTATAATTTGGCAAGTCTACTGTGTTGTTTCCTTTTTTTTGTTTTTTGTATTTTTATTTTTACATAATTGCAAACTTGCAGAAAAGTTGCAAGACCCGTATAAGCAACTTCTATATACCCTTTATCCATATTCTGCAGTTATGTTTTACCCCATTTGCTTTACCATTTTCTCTCTTTTTCTATATATAATGCATATAAGTAATACTACATATTTTTTATCAACCATCTAATAAGTTAGAGACGTTTTAACTAAATATTTCACTGTATATTTTCTAACAAGAATATTCTCTTACACCATTGTAATACTTTTACCAAATCAGAATTTTTTTTTTTGCTGGGAAAGATTCACCCCAAATCAGGAAATTTTATGGTACAATACCAGTATCTAACAGTCTATAGTCAGGTTTGGTCAATTGTCCCATTAATGTCCTTTATAGTTATTTTTCCCCTCCGATCAAAGATCTAATCTAGGATTACATATTGTACATATTTGTCATGTCTCTTTAGTCCCCTTTAAGTCTAGAACAGTTTGTCAGTGTTCCTTTATCTTTCTTGACATGTATTTTGGAAGAATACAGACAAGTTATTTTGTAGACTAGACTATCTTTCCTGAATAGATTAAACTTAGGCACTTTTGGCAGGAATACCACAGGTGTTGATGTTATGACCTTGTTTGGTTTTCCAAACAACAATTAATTCTTCCCTCCTACACCAGCTGGGGGTCCTGCAATCCACTTCAGTTCTGACAATAAATACCTGGAGTTAGACTCCACAGGTTAAGGACTCAGGCCCACAGGATTGTCCCCACTTCAGACGCCAGCCACAAATGAGGTCCCCAGGCTACCTATACCTATGCTCAGCTGACTACAGATTCAGGGGTTCCCCGCTCAGCTTCAGTCATTTGCTAGAATGACTCACAGAACTCAAGAAAGTGCTATCCTTACAATTACGGTTTTATTATAAAGGATACAATTCAGGAACAGCCAAATGGGAGAGATGTGTAGGGCAAGGAATGGGAATGTGGGGGACACAGAACTTCCATGCTCCCTGGGGAGCGTCATCCCAGCACAGATATCTTCACCAACCCGGACGCTCCCCCAAACCTCATTGTTCTGAGGTTTTTATTGAGATTTCATTATGTAGGCATGATTGATTAAATCATTGGCAATTTGTGATTGAACTCAATCTCCAGTGCTGGCTTCGCTCTGCCGAGGTCAGGGGTGGGGCTGAGAGTTCTAACCCTCTAATCAATTGGTTGGTTTTTCTGGTGGCCAGCCCCCATCCTGAAGCTATCTGGAGCGCTCTCCCCCATGAATCATCTAATTAGCATGAACTCAGGTGTGGTTGAAAGGGGCTTGTTATGAATATCAAAAGACTCTCCTATCACTTGGGAAATTTTAAGGGTTTTAGGAGCTCTGTGCCGGGAACCAGGGACAAAGACCAAATATAGTTTTTATTATACCACAGACCTTCTCAGTGTACGTTATCAGGAAGCATGTGATGTTAGTTTACCCCAGTATCGATGATGTTAAATTTGATAACTTGGTTAAAGTGGTGTCCACTGGGTCTCTCCACTATAAAGGTACAGTTTTCTCATTGTAATTATTAAGTAGCCAGCCCTGGAGGTCTAGTGGTGAAGATTCAGTGTTCTCACCACCCTAGCCTGCGTTTGTTTCCTTGTTAGGGAACCACACCACCCGTCTATGGTTTGTCGTGCTGTGGCAGCTGCAAGTTGCTGGGATGCTGAAAGCTGTGCCACCGATATTTCAAATACCAACTGGGTCACCCATGGTGGACAGGTTTCCGTGGAGCTTTCAGACTAAGAAAGATTAGGAAGAAGGACCTGGCCACCCACTTCGAAAGAATTGGCCATGAAAACCCTATGAATAGCAGCAGAGCATTGTCTGATACAGCGCCATAAGGTGAGAAGATGGCGCAAAAAGACTGGTCAGGGTTCTGCCCTGCTGTCCACAGGGCCACTAGGAGTCGGAGAGACTTGATGGCACTAGCAACAACAAATTAATAAGTATCTTATGGGGAGATACTTTCATATTGTGTAAATATTCTTTTCCTCATCAACCTACATTTACCAGTTTTGGCATCCACTAATTTTCTAATGTCATCATACCTTCTATATTTATTAGTTGGCATTCTAATGTGAGGAAGAGTTTTGTCTTTTTGATTCATTCATCCATTTATTCATTCATTTATATCACTGAGGACTCTGATTTTCATTTTGTTTATGAGTTATGATCTGTTATTATCTTTATTTACTTGGATTCTCAAATTATATCAGATTTGCAGGCTCCCATGTCTTTGTGATATGTCCCCATCATTCTGCAATTTTCTTGCTTTCTGGTGGGGCTGGAAGTTCTAACTGGCTTAACAAAATGTTCCAGGTCATCTTATACATTCTCTGCCCTAGCCCTAGAATGACTGTTTTTTCCAAGGAGCCTTGGTTCCAAGGAAGGGATGGTATTTAGAAACCAAGGTCTGGGCACCAGGTGTGCTCATTGCTTCTGATATGTGCTCGTTGCTAATGTGTTAGCAGACAGAGTTAGGGAAAAACAAATATACACACATACTATGTTTTATTTATTTCTCTGTATATCTGCTTACTATATTAAAAACAATGAATTCTTACTGATACCTCCAATTTCAATCCACATCTCAAGGTATATTTTTTCTACTTCTTTTCTCTATTAGGTGTTTCCTTCTCCAAAAATGAAGAACCAGGCTTCCTTATTCTTTATATATTTAAGCATCTCCTCAAGTCAAGTTCTAACCTCTTTACTCCTTTTTGTAGGTTCCAGTATCTTTCCCTTCAGGCTGAAGAACTTACATTAGCACTTCTTCTAGTACAGGTCTGGTGCTGACAAATTCTCTCAGTTTTAGTTTATCTGAAAATGCCTTTATTTTACCTGTATTCTTAAAAGATATTTTCACTGGATAGACAATGCTCAGTTAATAGTAGTTTTCTTTCAACACTTTAAATGGGTTTTCCCACTTTTTTCTGGTCTTTGTTTTTCTCGTGAGAAGTAAGCCGTACTTTGTATTTTCACCTTCTATGTTTCATGCTATATATCATTTTCACACCATGTGTATAAGTGTAAGGTTTTCACCAACTTTGAGAAATTTTTAGTTTAATTTTAAATATTTTATTTTATTTCTTTTGTGTGTGAGGAAGATCGGCCCTGAGCTAACATCTGCCAATCCTCCTCTTTTTGCTGAGGAAGACTGGCCCTGGGCTAACATCCATGCCCGTCTTCCTCTACTTTATATGGGACGCTGCCACAGCATGGCCTGACAAGCAGTGCGTCGGTGTGCGCCCGGGATCCAAACCAGTGAACCCCGGGCCTCCGCAGCGGAGCTCGCGCACTTAACCGCTTGCCCACCAGGCCGGCCCCTAAATATTTTATTTCTAATTGTATTTATTTAAATAAAAATAAAATATTTAACTTGAAATATTTTCTGCTCCATTTTCTTTCTTCTTTTTGGGACTTCAATTATATATATTTTAGACTGCTTGATATTGTCCCAGAAAACAGTGAGGCTCTGTTAACTTTTTATAGGTTTTTTCTTTTTCCTCTCACTTCTTCTGATTAGATACTTTCTGTTGATCTATCCTCAGGTTCACAGACCCTTTCTTCTTCTCTTTCTAATCTGCTGTTAAATCCCTCGATGAACTTTTGATTTTAGACATTGTACTTTTCAGTTCTAGAATTTCCATTTGGCTTTTTTTTTCTTAATAGTTTTTTCTTTCTTTGCAGGGATTCCTATCAGTTCATTGTTACCATATTTTATTTTAAGTCCTTAAATACATTTATAGTAGCTGCTTTTAAAATCTTTGTCTGTTAATTCTAACATCTGAATCATCTTGGGGTCATTTTCTGTTGACTACTTTTTCTCTTTATTATGGGTTGCAATTTCCTGTTTTTTCCCATGTGTTGTGATTTTTGATTGCATGCTGGACATTGTGGATGTTTCATTGCAGGGCTTTTGGATCATATCAGCCCTTTAAAATAGGGCTGACATTTGTTCTTGCAGGCAGTGAAATTACTGAGAGATCCTTTTGGTCCTGTTGGGCTTGGTATTATTATTTGTCAGGGTGGATCTATTTTAGTTTTGAATTGAATCTTAGGGAGTGCCCCCTGAATTTAGGGTGTGGTCCTGACTCCTAAGGGGTGGCCTTTCTCTGTCTCAACTGAATGCCTGAGGTGCTCAGTGAGGTCTCTCCTCTGCCTGGGCTGGAACTCCAGTGTCTCTGACCATGTCCCCAGCTGGTGTCCCCATTCTGCTTTCAGCCTTCAACAGGTCATTTTTCCAAGTTCTCTTAGAGTCTTGCTCTGTACGTGTCTGAAGTGAATAGCCACTCAGTCTTCTGCCACTCCTCCTTTATACCCCCAACCCCCAACACAGCCTCTCTCATCAGGTACTTTGCCTTGCAGATTCCAGCCTTGCAAATTTAGAAGCTTTGAATTTCTTTCAGTTCCATTGGAAATTGTTGTTCCACTTGGTTACTACTGGCCTTCTCCCCAGCAGGAAAATGCCCCCAGGAAGAAAGCCAGAGTATTGCATGGCAATTGTGTATTTCCCCTCTTCACTGCCTGTGGTTTATTTGTCTCATATTATTTGGTCTAGTCTTATATTTTTTAGCAGGAGGGCAAGTCTGGTACCAGTTGCTTTATTATGGCAGTGGATATCCAAGGCTTGTGTTTTTTTATACTGTCATGTTCTTATAAACAGTGAAAGAAATAATCACAATAATACTAGTGTTCCATTTTTTTCTTTGGTGTTTCTTGGACCTAGGGGGGTTAGAAGTTCTCTCTGTGTATCGCCTTTGCACTGAGTGCATTGTTAAAGGAAAATTCTTTGAGATGCCAAAGTACACCTAAAGTGAATTTGAAGCATACATTACTCCCACCTCCTTCAATGAAGTGACATCCAGGCTGCTGTTGATTTTAAACTTCTAGTATGCATAAAAATGCTGTGAAAGTCCTACTAATTTCAGTCTCTCAAACTCTATTGCTCTGATTAGATAGTTGGGTTTAATCTTCTTTATAGATTGGTCTTGTTATTCAAATATTCATTAACAAAATAATTGTTGAGGGTGCATTTCAATTCACATTTTGATTATTAGCTTGTAGAATAATTTACTCTATAAGTTAATAAATTTTTACTTTAATTCATTAATAATCAGTATCCTGTTGCTTTCTTCAGATACTTTGCACTACTAAAGTATGTTATTTAAGAACTATTTCTTAGAAACATTCAGCCAGGGTTTTCTTTGTGTCTCAGTATAACTTTGAGCATGTTTGCAGAAAAACCAAAAATGCAGTAGTGTTTATTTATAATATAAAATATTCAAACTGATTTTCCACCATTTTATAACTTTTTTTTTGCAGTTGTCTTTAATGCCGGGTTTGGCCCTCTTGGGAAAATTGGCCTCATTTCTGACCCCAATTTATGGAATCTAGTGTAATCATTTCCTTCATTCACAGCTTTGGCTTTGCATGACTTTAGACTAATTAAAAAAAAATAGAAATGACCTTGAAAGATGAGAATTTTCCAATGTAGCTATTCCATATTCTCCGAAGGGAATTCCAAAAGCAGAGTTTTTAGAGCAGTGATGCTATTATTAGGTTGAACATGTAACTTCCCAAGGCTATTACTTTGAAGGGAACAACACTCATTCAGATGTTTATGTTCTGGTATGTTTTATCCATTCTAATCTTTCCTCATATAGTAGTAAGTGTCCGTTTCCTCTAGTATGTTTTCCCCCTACCTACAAGCTTTCTTTAAACTACAATAAGCTAAAAATGATCACATTTGATAACTATGATATCACTTGTTAATGAATTCCTTTGTTTATTTAACAAATGCTTTTAAGTTCCTGTGCTAATATCGGGAATACAGTGATGAACCAAAAAAAGCCCCGCATAGAGTTTACAGCCTAACTAACTTTAATCTTCCCAATCTAGAGTTTAATAGAAAATAGCCTGTACCTTTCTTAACCCACATTTAGAACTTTTACACACCTCTCAGAGTCCTTTGTGATTTTTGGATGTGCATGATATACTTTGTAAAAGGGGAAAGAGCTTCAAAAGATTAAGTTGTTTACAGTCTGATTGAGGCCATGCAGACTTTTGTTTTTTTGGTGATGAAGATTAGCCCTGAGCTAACATCTGTTGCCAATTCCCCTCTTTTTGCTGAGGAAGATTGGTCCTGGGCTAACATCCGTGCCCATCTTCCTCTACTTTATATGTGGGACGCC
The DNA here is from genome assembly GCF_057802395.1 of Ceratotherium simum simum. NCBI lineage: Eukaryota > Metazoa > Chordata > Mammalia > Perissodactyla > Rhinocerotidae > Ceratotherium > Ceratotherium simum. The sequence continues at coordinate 61,114,688 of NC_141911.1, forward strand.
TGTCACAGCATGGCTTGGTAAGTGGTGCGTAGGTCCACGCCCACGATCCGAACCTGCAAACCCTGGGCTGTGAAAGCGGAGTGTGCAGACTTAACCAGTATACCGCTGGGCTGGCCCCCATGCAGACTTTTTATATATATTAAAAGAAAATATTTAAATTCTTATGAACACCTGAGATAGAACAGAATACTGAGGAATTATATAAACAACCATTACGAGGAAGTAAAGTCAATACTAGTAAGGTCGTTTTGGAGGTGGTAGGTTTTATAGGAAAAGTTTCAGAGCAGAGATGCTTTTCTGTTGGATGGCACAGAAGAATCAGGTAGTGAGATGGGAACAGGCAAATTGTGTTACAGGAGAGGAGAGTTGACAGTTTTCCTGAATTTAAGTAAGGCTATCCAAATTGGTTAATAGTTTGAATTTCCTTTATTTCTTTAAGTTTATTTCTTTATTTCTATTTCCTTTATTTGTTTGAGTCCGTATTTTTTTGGTTCTAATAAACACTAGCTGCTAAAAAAACACTTAAATTTATCTTTGTCAAAGACGATATGTACTTACATGATATGATGCCTTTTACAATGATAAAATTGTCATTCAGAGCAACAAGGTAAGTCGAAGGTTAGATTTCTCTAATCTTATAAATCGGAAAAATCAAATCAATCTTTGAACAAGTCAGTCATTAAATTGAATTTCTTTTTCCTTACTAGGATCCTCGATTCAATGCAGAAGTTGACCAAATCACAGGCTACAGGACACAAAGTATTCTTTGTATGCCAATTAAGAATCACAGGGAAGAGGTAAGCCAGTTTTCCATTTTATAAAAGGTCATCTGGAAACATTTCTCTTTTTGAAAAAAAAGTTTTTACTTTGTGCGCTTATGAAATAATACTATAGTGACAAGTTAACTATAAAGTGCTTAAATGTTCTGCTCAATATTTTTTATTTAGATTTTAATTATAGGGTTGAATCCTGATAGAGACTTTACTTGGACTTAGAAATAAATTTCAGACATTTTGTTTCCTTGCTTTGCTCTTCCCAGGACCTTATTCTGTCCTAAGATATATAATTGTGGTTGCAGTTGGAATCAATTTATTTCATATTATCTTTTAAGTGTCTGAATAATGCTCATTTCATAAATGGTTATCCAATTGCAATGGTCATCAGCTGATTGTTTTCTGGATTCAAAATGAGGTTATGAAAAAATGGAAATTGTAGCTAATTCCAAGTAAATTTCATCGTGAAGTTATAACAAGCAAATGAAAATATGTTGGTTTATATTTCATCTAACTAGAAGGTTTGGATTCTGTTAGCACTGATTTCCCTCTTCGTTTATACTTATTTGAAAAAAATAGTTAATAAATTACCGATTAAACTGAATGTTTCAATTGAGTGTTTTCAACCCTGGCTGCACATTACAATCAACTGAAGAACTTCTAAAATATTACCAATTAAATCAGAATCTCTAAGGGCAAGGTCTGGATACTGATATATTTTTAAAGCTCCCCAAGTAATTCTAAAGTGTAGCCAGGGTTGAAAATGACTACTCTAAGTGGAAACAGATAGATTGAAAGAGCCCATATCGGTGGTTCTTGGTCTTGGCTGCACAGTAGAATCACTTGGGAAGTAGTTAGCAATTCGAATGCCCAGGTTTCACCTTAAATCAGTCTCTGGGGTTGGGACCTGAGCATCAGGATTTTAAAGCTCCCGGTGATCACAGTTCGTGGCTGAGGTTGAGAATCGCTGCCAAGGGGTCTAGAAACACTTTGATGCGTCTGCTTGATTTATATTCAGATTCTGACATCTTTCCTTTATCTCCTCCATCTGGTCTATTACCAAGTCCCATTGATTTTTTTCCATTAGATTATTTCTCATTTCAATTTCTTTCTTTTCATTCCTGATGCCTGCACCATAATTCAGATCTGGAAGCAATGCCTGAACTTTTAAAATAGTCTTGTAAGGGGTTTCTCTACTTGCAGTCAGTTTCCTTTCAATCCACCCTGCATATGCCTTGGGAATTTTCCTAAAACACAGCTTTCTGAATCAGTGCTCCTAAAACATTAATGTGCATATGAATCACATGGGGATTTTGTTAAAATGCAGATTCTGAATTTAGTAGGTCTAGGTGGGACCTGAGATTCTTTTCTAACAAGCACCAAGTTGATGCTGATGCCCTGGGTCAGCAGATCACAATTTGATTAAGAGGATCCTAAATCAGTCACTTCTCAGTAGTCTAAAATAAGTTCTCACTGCCTTAGAGTTGCTACATGGTTTCTTAAGGAGGGTAGTTACTAAAAATACCTGCAGCTAAAACATGAATATGAGATTAATTAGTTAATTAGTAAGTTAATTAATTATGTGACTGAATAAATAAAATTGAAAAGGCCGTGCATGGACTAATGGTAGCGCTATTAATTGGGTTGCCAGATATGGCAAATAAAAAGCATGTCCCATGCAATATTTGGGACATAGTTATACTAAAAAATTTACTTGTTATTCATCTGAAATTGTTTGACTAGATATCCTGTATTTTATCAGGCAACCCTAGTTATAAACCAAGGACTATGATTCTGTGTACTTAAAAAGACAATGTTCAGCTTTTAGTTAGTAATTATGGTTTAAAATCATGGCCCAAAACACAACTTCATACTGGCCAAGAGACTCAGCCTGAATTATACTCTGATTAAACTCTTTCTAAATAATGTGAACAATCTCGCCAACAGTAGGAGTTGGGAGAACCCATGAGATGTGCAGCAGAATCACCATGGTGAAGTGAGTGGGACTGCCCTTCTGTAAGAGAGCATTTTCAGGACACATATGTTTCTCTTTTTATGACTGCCTGTGAGGATGATTTAAATTAAAACAAACAACAACAACAAAACCCCCAGCTGTATTGAAGTATAATTTGCCCTAAAATTTTAAGTGTACAATTTGATGAGTTTTGATAAATGTGTATACAGTCATGTAACCACCACTATCATCAAGATATGGAGCATTTCTGTCACCTCAGATATTTCCCTGTGCGCCTTTGTAGTTGATCTCCATCTCCCTCAACCCCCAGCCCCTGACAGTCACCGATCTGTTTTTTGTCTGTATTGTTTTGCCTTTTCTAGAATGTCATATAAATGGAATCCTACAGTATGAAGTCTTGTGTGTCTGGCTTCTTTCACTTAGCACATGTTGTTGCATGGGTCAGTAGTTTATTCCTTTTTATTGCTGAGTGATTTATTCCATTTTATGGATATACCACAATTTGATTATCCATTCCTCAGCTGATAGACATTTGAGTTGTTTGCAGTTTTTATCTACTATGAAAAAAGTCACTGTCAGTGTTTGCATACAGATCTTTGTGTGGACATAATGTTTTCATTTCTCTTGGGTAAATATATAGGAGAGGAACTGCCAGGTCATATGTTAGGTAAATGTTTAATTTTATAAGAAACTTCCAAACTCTTTCTCAAAGTGGCTGTACCATATGCATTCTTACCAGCAATGTATGAGAGTTCCAGTTACTTCACACCCTTGGCAACACGTGGTATTGTCAAATTTTGAAATTTTAGCCATTCTAGCGGGGATGGTTTAAATTTGATTACATGAATATATAACCCCACTCTCAGCCAAGGGCTGTCGGCTCACTTACAAATATAATTAAAGTGGGTTCGGCCACAGGTCCCCAGACTGTGATTGTCCAAAGCTCTCTCTAAGATTCCTGCTGGGTTCCTGAGTGTCCTCAGGTTTCTCTGCCCCCATGCCCCTGCATCCTCCTGCTGTCTCTGTTCTACCCTGTGATGACTTGATATGAAGCCTGGGCTCTTAACTGGTTTCCTCAAAAGTTCGCTCACACCAAGCATTTTATGAGATAAAAAACCTTCAGTAACTTTACTGGGGATTTAGTAACTTTACTGAAGGGAGGGTTTCCAAATAGCTTTTTAAACATCTCGCTGACCCTACCCATTCCCTATCCTCTCCCCCTTGCTCCTTCTCCTCCCACATTCACACCACCCAGTTCGAAATTATTTCCTGTGAGAATAATTTCTTCAGAGAAAAGGAATGAAGAAAAACAGAGGAATAGACACACTCTCAGCATGGCTATGTAGTATAAAAAAGTAATTTAGCTGACTGAGAACCAAGGCCACTAAGAAGATGCAATAGATGACTTCTAGAATTATCTTTAAGTTTATAGCTACGTAAACAGACTCAGGGCAGTGTTTGCTTTTGTGTGTACTTGTGTGTGTTCTTTCTCTCATGAAGCTTTTGAAATCAGAATGGAGAGTCACAGTAGGCTTTTGGGAGTAATTGTTAAGTTTGCTTGCTCTGGGCTAGAATCCCGTTTTTACCACTTCCTTGATGAGTAACCAGGATGGAATTGGTTAATCCCTTTGCCCTTCAGTTTCCTCATCTGCAACATGGGGGTTAAAAAAAGCCCTACTTCATAGGGTTGTAAAGATTAAATGCATTAATGCATGCAGAGGGCTTACCATAGTTCCTGGCACACCGGAATGGTCAAAAAATGTCAGCTGTTTTTTTTTAACAGGAGACATAGAACTAACAGAGCTTTTAAGAGAGACAGGGAATGATCAAGTTATATGAAGAGGTCATTGGCCACATAGTAACCAGCACAGTCCTGACTTAACTGGTGTGTTACCTGACATAACTAGGTTGTTATCCTCTAACAAACCTGAAGCTTAAAAGAAAAATGCTTTTCACTGTTTTTCCTCATAAATGAGGCAAAATGAATTTGTTGTCTTCTCTTTGTGTTAGTCCAATTGTGGTGAGTAAGCCAGCACTGATTCCAACTACCAAGGAACCTAAAATGAAATGTGATTATTGACTGTTTACAAAATGTCCTTTAAGTGCCTTTCAGTGACCCCAGTTTCTTAAGGCATAGGTATCAACTCTGGAAAGCTGCTTGAACGGAGCAGTTGAATATGGAGTCCTAAAGTCTGAACTATATAACATAGTCCAGAAAATTCAGGAAGATTTTTAAGATTTAGTAAAATATATAATCTCATTTGTCTCTTCTTGTGAAGCATTTCAACTAAAAATTTTCACGACTTCTTTTCATTGATGTTATAATCTTAAGTGTAATAGATACAGCAATACCTTTTTAGAAGTCAGGATCATAGATACTCCCAAACTTCTCTAACAGACATTTTTAAAAAAAATCTTAGAGGGTAAGCTTTTGCAATCTTCTCTTCTCCCTATTCCCTTCCAAGAGAATGAGGTTAATGGACAAAGTAGGGGAAAAAAACTGGAAAGCTTGAGAAGGCTAAAATAATTTATTTTGGAAAGGTCAAAGAGCTACTGGCTAGAGAAAAATGAATGAAGACAGAAAGAAAAAGGTCAAGGGAGAGAAGAGAGCCAGCCTGGGCTGTGTGTTAGAGTGGTTTGAGGACTGTGGGGTGGGACTCTGGAAATAACTGCCTATCTTGTGGAAACTATTCTAAAGACCTGGCTTATACTAATTCGTTTAAGCTTCATAACAACCATAGGAGGTGGTCATTATTTATTCCCACTTAACAGATGAGGAAACAGACGCAGAACTTTCAGGGAACTCACCCAAAGTCACATGACTAAAAACTGGTGAAGCTGAGATTCAATCCTAGGCAGTCGGACTGCGGGGTCATAATGTGGGAAGGTGGGCTTCTTACAAATTCTGCTGTGGATGATGACTGCACTGTACTTTCTCCCCCTCCCTGCAGTGTTTTCTTGAACAGTTGTGGTAAACCTTTAAATTATGGTTGATTTGGGTGGGGGGAGGGGAGGTACACTACTGATGTGTTTAATGTGGCTCCACGCAGAAGCAGGACCGGAAGGTGGAAACAAGGAGACTGGCTGTATTCTGATGGCTTTTCCAAGTTAAGTGTTTAAAACACTCTGCAGACAGACTTTTTAAAATGAAAAAAGAAAAAGAGTGAAGGAGAAAGATGGATCAGAGTCACATTGTCTATAATGTCTTAAGAGGAATCCATCCAGTAAACTAGAGGAAATCTTGACCAGAGATGAAAGAGTTACAGGATTATGCTTCTTATTCATCTGGCCAATGTGCTCCAGAGAAGAACCATATCGGGCACATGAAGCACAATGAAGAAAATTGCAGCAAGTGTGTGAATTTTTAGGGCTGCTGTTAAATTTCTTTCATACTTAATGCTGCATTTTTTGGACCTGGGCACTTGAACCAGTTTTTATTTTTGTCACTTGCATTAGTTATTTCTGTAACCAGACAATTCTTTCATGTTCAGTGAAGAAGCGCAGGGAAATTCAACTCTTTCTCTGTATCTCAGGTGACCTATTTCTGAAATACTGCCCTCTTCTGAAGTATTGCTCGTTATGACCTGGTAGAGATGGGTGTTCTTTTTTATTTATAGGGGCTGCACCAATGAGGTAGCAGGCAGGACACTGTGAAATAATGCAAGTTCTGTGAAAATTTCCTATTGATCTGAGCTGGAGATTATATCCAATAATGTCTTTCAAGCTAGGCTGAAACACCTATTTTCTCTTGGTTGAAAGTCAACTCCAGTTATTAAGCAGAAATCTAATTTGGAATCAGAGCTCTTTTCCACCTTATCTATTTTTGTTTTAGCATTTGATTTGATTTTATCATACTTGATGATATGCTTATAATTCTTTGATGCAAATATAACAGAATTTATGATAAATTTTTTTACAATGTGATAAAGGAGTATTTTAGCTAAATATCTAATTATTTCTATCTTCCTTTAAAAAAAACCTGAAAATTTTCAAAAAATATCAGCTAATTTTTATGAGATAAATACTTGGATGGATCAAAGAGATTTAATGCCTGCCAAAAATCACAAAATAAAGCAGTAATGGAATCAGATGTGTAATTCCAACTGCAATGTACAAAAGTGAATGTTTTCTAGAATTTAAGCTATATGATTTTATCTTCTCATTTTAAAATATTCTCATTTTTTCCCCTGAATTATTTTGTTTGGACAAGTAATTATTGAATCACTGTACTATGTAGAGCAGTGAGGATCTAAAAAAAAGGAAGCAAGGAAGATACTTGCTTTAAATTTTTTTTCAATTTGTTGCTGTGGATCTTGTATACCAGAAATTAAATATTGATACAAAGCAACAAGACAAATGCTAAATGAGTTCAATATTTGACACACAAGTGCAAAGGAAAGACTAGGTTTTGAGAGCTACAGAAGTCACAGAGGATAGAAGAAGCTGTGGCTTCATAGGGTAGATGCCTGCTGTTTATCCCAGAGCCCTAAGAGAGGAAGCACATCCAGGCCCTCCACGAGAGGTGCAGGCAGAGGAGATGCTTGTCTGTGATCTCAGGCTCACAATACTGACTGGGTCTTTCTTAAGTTTGACAAGTAACCTTGGAACAGATAAACGTTATGGTTTTATGCATAATACTTCAATTCTAAGTCAGACTAGATGAAAATATAGCTACAAAAATAAGCAGAGTTAATCTAGATCTATTTTAATCTTAAAGAATTGGCCAAGTAGCCAATGTGTTGTTTTTTTAACTTATAAATTGTTGATTGCATTTATTCCCCTGCGATATTCTTTCTTGTGGCTTGGTTTTAGAAACAAAACAAAAGCACTCTGCAAAGTTTCCGTTTGTTCTGGACTTGATGTCATGATGCTGATGATCTTTTCATTTTCCTTTTCCACATTGCCCTTTAAATAATAAACAAGTGTGTTTTACCAAGAAGAAGGTGGTAACCACTGTCCTAAGGAAAACACATTTCTTAAGAGCAGCAGATGAAAAACATGGTGCTAATAGGTTAAATCCCTGAGGCTACACTACTGATCCGGGAGAAGAAGAAAGGGTGAATAAAAGCTTGAGACTGAAGATTAAATTAATGGTACGCTGTATTCACCCAAATCTTATTTTTAATGCTCAGAAAATTTGGTTCAGACTGAATGCTATGTTTTATTCGATATGAGGCCTATCTTCATTAGTACTTGCAGGATAACCATTCCAGCACTTGTTGGAATACATTACATTTTTAATTTAATAGATCATTTATAAATTTAGTTTTGAGAAGTTTTACGTAGGCCCTGAATAATGCAGGTCTGGAACCAGTTGCAGATAAGCAGATAAGCATAAACAATTGCTTTGTTATAATATCTGACTCAGAGCCACACCATTAGACTCTTGGATGGATTTTGATTATTAAATAATTTTCATTTTTTCATGCATTCTTAAAGAATTAAGGTGGTTGTCAATGAAATAGTTGCTCTCAATAGATATATGTGCAAACATCTATATTCATCTATTAAGAGCTAAGGTTACATAGATAAAGTCCTCTATAAATTGTTTAAATACTCTGTATTCCTTCTTATTAAATCCTCATCTAAAAATCCCTACTTGTTTCTCTTCTACCATAGAGTGGAAATTAATATTCCAGGCTTAGTTTAAATTGAAGAGCAAGAGATGATGATCTTATAAAATTTTTGAATCATGTTTTTCTGTATCACTTCATAGCAGTGAAATAAAGCAAAAATACCTGGATTTAGAATTCCAGATATATTTGATTATTAAAAATCATTTGATGATCATGAGTATTATATTAGTTATCTCTTGCAACATAACAAATTACCCTAAGCTTAGTGATTTTGGACAACAGACATTTATTATCTCACAGTTTCTGTGGTTCAGGAATTCTGCAGTGGCTTAGCTGGCTGGGTGGTTCTGGCCCAGATTACCTGCAGGGGGTGCAGCACTCAGGATATGAGAGAGATGTTTGACTCAGGCCTGAGTGTCCACTCCCCAGAGGGCTCACACACATGGTTCTTGGCAGGAGGCCTCAGTTAGCGTCCTTGTCACGTGGCAGAGAGTGAGCAAGGAGGAGCAATAGCGCCTTTGTATGACCAAGTCTGCAGAGACGTACACCGTCACTTGATAGTACTCTGTTCTTTAGAGGCCGGGCATCGAGTCCAGCCCAAACTCAAGAGCAGGGGAATTAGGCTCCACCTCTTGAAGAAAGGAGTATCAAAGAATTTGTGGAGATGTTTTGAAACCAGCAGAAGTACTAAATATATTTTGAAGCTTTATTCTCTGTCCTTAAAACTGACCAGATGATAAAAGAGGAACTCCACTCATTAATTAAAATAATATTTAAAAATTATTATTTCTCAACCTGGTACTAAAAAATAATATGAACTACCAGAGGCAACATAGGCTGGGTTTAAAAAAGGTGGCGAGTTGGTGTGTATGCTTTGCCAGGTTGGCATGAGTCACAGGGAAAAGAGGAAGTAGAGAATTAAAAGAGGAAGATGGAGGAGGAAAAGAGGAAGATGTCTGCTTCTTTGGGCTGTGGCAAATGATTGAGGCGTTAAAAGGCTTCTAAAATGTTAGGTCATAAATGCTAGTCTACATGAGACCACTGTTTCCATGTAATTTCAATACTTTGCTTTGAAAGTATTGAAACAGTCACTGGTATATCTCTTTCTGCACTGTTGTTTTCTGCCTCTGTCCTGGATCAGGAGCGGAGGGAATGTGTTTAGCACTTTGGCACTGTGTTTGCTTGAATGTAAACTGGAAGGAGGGAGTGTCCTGGAGATAAGTCCATGCAGGCAGAGAGGCAAGATCACGAAGAGCCTTCTAAAGCCATGGAAAGGAGGTGCTGAATTTTTCTTTAAGCCGGGAAACATTTGCTATATTTAAAGATCTGTAGGGCCACAGCATTAAGGATGAACAGTTCTCTTTGTTTAACATCTAACCCAGAGCCACATAATTTGACACTTGATAGATTTTGATAATTAAATAATTTCCATATTTGTTCATACACGGAGAAAGTACTGTGTCTCGAAGCGGGGAAGTTGGTAAGGAAGCTTTTGCAGTAATCCAGACTACAAGTGGACACAGGCTGAGGCGGAGGGAACAAGAAGAGTGGATTTGTTAACACTTCTGTTTGGGAGGTTGAGGGATTGATTTGATGGAAGGTTAAGTAGAAGGAAGAATCTAGAATACTTCCTAGGTTTTTTAGATAGGATGCAACGGGGAAAGTTGTGATAGTCCCTAAAATAAAACATGCAACAGAGAGAATTGGTTTGTGGGGATGACAACAGTTAGGTCCTTTTTGGGATATGTTGTACTGTCTACTGCTTTCTCCGCTCTCCTCATGTCTCAGCGCTGCCTCCCCAGCCCACCTTCAGCTGATGGCCTGCTTACTATTTCAGCAAAAAAATTCTCAATTAGAAGAATCTTCCCACAAGAGGACTTCGCCAGTCTCTTCCCCTGCTCCTGCACCTGAGTCCATATGCTTCTGTTTCCCTTCTACTTTAACCGTCTCTGAAATAGCAAAGGTCAGTCTCACACGTGTACACTAGGTCTCATCCTGTTTTTTCTGCTCAAAGACACGGCTCAGCAGGTCTTCCCTCTATGTGCAGAATCACCAAAATTCCCCTCTCTACCAAATTAGTTTATCACTCTACAAATATGCTGTTATTTCTCCCATCTTAAAAACAAAAATAAACACCCATTGGCCTACACATCTCCTTTCAGAAAACACCCATGTCTCTGATCACCATCAGAGCAAAACTCTTTGAAAGAGATGTCCACGCTCGCCATTTCCATTTCCTTCCATCCTTGCTTGAACACACTCCACCCAAGCCTTTACCCTCCCCATTCTATGGAAGCTCTTGGCAAGGTCCCCTGGCTTCTGTAGGGCAAGAGCTGGTGATCATTTCTCAGTTCTCAGCTTACCCGGCCTGTCAGTAGCATGTGACATTCTTAGTGGTCACTCATTGTTTTCACTTGCTTTCCAGGACCTCAGACCCCCCAGTTTTCCTCTTGTCTCTTTGAGCATCTCTCTCTCTCCTTAGCTGGTGTCTGCTCATCACAATGCTGCTAAATGGCTCAGCCCTGGACCCTCTTCTCTGCTCTGACGACACTCACTCCTTCTGTGACTTTATTTACTCTCATGGCTTTAAATACCGTATATGTGCTGACCAAACTTATATGGCAGCTGTGCTGTTTCGTCAGTTTAAACTCATATTTCAACTGCTTACTTGACTGCTGTACCTACATATGTCTCACAGGCACTTAACATCTAAAACCCAACTCCTGGTCTTCCTTTCCATCAAAGCTGCTCCATACTTGTCCCCATGCAGTGAACAATTTGGCTATCACTCTAGTTATTCAGGCTGAATTCCCTGAAGCCATCTCTGCCTTCTTTCCCTCACAGCAGATGCCTGGTTAATTAGCAAACACTATTGCCTGTCCCTTCCATCACTCGTCTCCACCTGCGCTTCTAACCCCCTGCGCTTCTAACCCCCGGCTCAAGCCATCAATATGTAGCACCTGAATTATTACAGTAGCCCCCTGACTAGTATCCCTGCCTCAAGCCTTTAACTCCCTATGGTCTAGTCTCAACACAAATTTTATAAAATTTGTTAGATCTCATCACTCGCCTGTTCAAAAATCTCCAGTGTATTTCCACCTCACTCTATAAGAATAGTCCCACATGATCTGGCTCCGATGCCCCTCTGATCTCTTCTCCTGTTATCTCTCCCCCCTCCCCCCAATCCTCTCCGGTACAGTGGCAGTCTTGCTGTTTCTCAATAAATCAGGTAAGCTCCAGCCCCAGGGCCTTTGCACTTGCTGTTCCCTCTGTCTGGAAGTCTCTTCCCTAGTTATTCACATGGCTCACTCTCTCATCTCCTTCAGGTTTTTACTCCAGTGACATCTCCATAAGACTTTGGCCATCCTTATTAAATATCAACCATTACTTCCATCCCTGCTCTGTTTTCTCCATAATGCTTAAGCATTCAATCACCATTTCACATACTATACATTAAACCTACTGGTTTATTTCTGTTTTCCCTCACTAGCCTGAAAGCCCCATGCGAGCAAGGTGAGATGAGAATGCTTCACAGAGGAGGCGACATTTAAGCTGCATTTGTAGTATGCAATAACCTAGTTTACTTGAGAACTTATAGTATGATTCTTTTTCAGAAGTGTTTTTTTACCATCTTAAAGCATGATAACCAAAATAGACTGGCAAATTAAGGGATCTCAAGCAGAGATTTAAATAAAGGCTATGTGGTAAATAGCAGTAGGGCTAGGATCTTCCCGCTGATCTGGAGAGATCAATAGTAACTTCTTTGTTGATATTATTATCCCCATTTTAGATGAGGAAATATGGACTTGGTCAAGTTAGGGAAATTTCCCAATGTTACATATCTTTTAGGTGTTGACAGAGCTGGAATTCAGACCCATGTCGTCTTATTCTAAGGCTGCATTTTTCTCACTATGAAATCATTATCTTCTTTCATTTTTATTAATGATTATACCTGAAAAGCTACCAACCAACTCTTTTTCTATTTTAGCTTTTGAAAATGCAAGTTATAGACTGGAATAATATAATAACAAAATCTAGAGTTGCAAACAATGATTCTACATACTATTAATTACTCTGTATATTAACTGGCACAGCCGTCTGGAGGAGGACAGTCTTTGTGCTGGTAACACCTACAACTAGGAGTTTTGCGAGTGAGACTGATGTCTGCATCTGAGCTTCCATATATGATTACCTTTTCAGGCTCATCTTCCATTTGGAGGAAAAAACACTTAAGAGAGAAAATTGTGTTTTAACTCTGATAACATAATAGACTATATTCTCTATGTGAAGAATTTGTTGAATGTAAATAAAATGATGAATATACACACACACATGGTTTTCTCCTGGATCTGTTAAGCTAAATGAAATGGATATCTAGCTTCTCACGGCTGTGATGCGGTTAGCTGGACCAGTAGAGGCAAGAGCAGGGATCTGAACACTCAGTTCAGCTCTAATTAGGAAGGTATTCTCTCAGCCCCTTTGATACCAACTTTAATTGATAAATGAGATTCAGCCTTTCAGTGTTTTGATGCACAAAACTTGCTTTTTGCCACTTTTGCTGTGTTATCTCTCTTCTGTTTGTGTTAGGTGCACATTATGGGCACACCCCTTTCCCCTGTAATTATCAGGAAGCTTGATTAGCACAACATCTTACCAGGCTGTAGAGACGTGGACCTGTTATAAGTGCAGGCAGTGCTGGAACAAGCCTGATCCTGGTTTAATAGAATCCAAATCCAACAACACTGTCCAGAGTAAGCCTGTGCTTTGCAGGCCAGCACCTGGCAGAATGCAGGATACCACCCTGAAAATAAATCTTAGTTACTAAATAGCTCCAAGGCTCTGAAGTCATTTTTGGCAATGTCACGTAAAAGGTGGGCACAAACAGTGGTAGAATTATCCTGATACAAAGTGCAGTTTGTACAATATATATTGAGTATACAATTTTGGACTTATTCCCAATTAGGCAGAGAGACAGTTTGAAAGAAAGAGCTCCAACTCTGTAGCAAAAATGACTTGAGTGCTGGCTTCAGATCAGTGATTCTTGAAGCAAGCTTCTTCACCTCTCTGTGCCGTAGGTCACTCATCTGTGAAGTTTTAACATGAAGTACAAACACTTAGGGGGGCTTGGAAAGTCCTAGGGAGACAAGGAATGTGACAGTGCCCACGGCAGAGCTCTTCAGCTAGTGAAGATTCAGAAAAGGTCCCTTTCCTCCCTTCAGAGTGTTGCAAGGCCAGACAAATGGAGGCATGGAAAGTTAAGCAACAACAGTTAAACACTGAACGTGGGAAAGACAGCAGGTTCTTTTCTGCTATGTGACCTTTGTGTCTCTGGCAGTTTTTAAAGGGCATGGAAGGAGACTCTGCTCACAGTAGCTATGTGCTGCTCTGTCTCAGACCTGAATCTCCGTATCCCAAGGGACATAAAGGTCTAATAAGGTAAAAGGTCCCTGTGGTTCTAGATCTGAGACCTTTGCCTCATTGCTTAAAAGCTAGTGTGGCAGAGAGATTAGTATTTGGCAGGGAAGAGGAATTTTTTTGTGCAAAGGGATAAGAATAAACACCAGGATCAAGAATTATGCCCAGCATCCCCTTGTCTGGAAGGAATCCAGGCGCAGGTTGGCACCACTCCCACTGGATGTTCCTGGGGCAGGACAGCTACCAACCCCCAGAGGCTGGATTTGTCTTGGTTCTTCTGGGGAACAGAGCAAATGGTCAGGGCCTCAGCCTGCTCTACCAGGACAGCCGGGAACTGGGCACGCGGACCACCACTTTCATATGCTGTCAGCGATTGCAAATTTACTTTTAAAACTTTTAAATACTTTTTGAAAACTGAGTCAAATTTTACATACAGTAAGACACACAGATCTTAATGTACAATTTGATGAGTTTCGACAAATGTATATACATGTGTGTAACTAACACCCCACTCAAGATATAACTTTTCATCACCCCAGTCGGTCCCCACCACCCATGGGCAACACTGTTCTGATTTCTGTCACCACAGGTTAATTCTGCTTTTTCTTGAAGAATCTACTTATTTTTGAAACTGCATTATTATCTATTTTCCCCTGAAACGTAGGACATTTTTATGTTGTATAAGTGGTTCTTGGCTATAAAAATGTGTCATAAGATTTATAATTGAAGTCAAAGAAAACAGAACTTTTAGCAGCTATCTTCAGATCTGTTTTTGTTTCTTAAAGTTATAATTTTGAAATTGTTTCATTCCCTTTGATGAAAATATGCATTAAGATAAGCCCATGTATGGGATTTGAAGACAGCCTTGGATGTACTAGAAACCCCTTGGTCTTCACAATTCCTTTAGTTTAAAGAATAGTGCCTAAGAACCTGTATTTTATACTACTGCTGGTTTCACTTTACCTGGGGAAGCAGTAGAAAGAATGTGGGCTTTGGCATCAGACCTGGAGAGCATGTGGGTCTGCACATTCTTGGACTACCTATTTAACTTTTCCGAACATCAGCTGCCTCTGTGATTAAATGGGAATAATAATATCTCCCTGAAAGGGTTGTGCCAGAGGTTAAACGGATTAACAGATACTAAGTGCCTGTCACATAGCAGGCCCTCCCTTCTCCTTTTTTTAAATGGCAAACTTTTTAGCATTATGAATTTTTCTTTTTTTGGCTGGGAATAGATTTATTAACTATATTAGAGACATTGGCCATTGATCATGTATTGCTGATGCCAGTTATCTTCAGGGCACTGCTGTTTATATCTTGCAACTTCCTAGAAGCTTCTCTTCACCTTGGCTGCCTCTTCCTAGTCACCCAAGCTGTGAGAGGAAACTACCAGCACCCACTACTTCTACATTCATACTTGTGTTGTCCCCAACCCTAGAATATCCAGAAACGTACTCTTGAGAGAGAGAGTAGGTATAGTGGTGCGTGTACATTACAGATGGGTAAAATGGATCACAACCAAATAAAGGCAGTCTTACCAGTCATTTAAAGAAATATCAAACCTCGATTCTCAAATTTATTAATAAAAGCCAAACAACCCAAACAAAAAAGTCAAAATTGGTAAAGGTACATGTAGACAACACAGAAGAGGAAAACCAAGATAGCAGATAAAAATTAAAAAGTGGTTCATTTGCTCTAGTAATCAAGAGAATGCAAATTAAAACAACAATAAGATACAGTTTTATACCTATCAGATTGACAAAGATTAAAAAGCCTGATAATACTAGGTGCTGATTAGGATATGAGGTTAGTAAGAACCCTTACATATCGCTGGGAAAGGTATAAATTTCTGTAATCCCTTTGAAGATTTCATCAAAGAAGCTCTTGCACATGTGCACAAGGAGACCTATATAGAGATGTTCCTTGTAGATGGTTCAGAATAGCAGAAAATTGCGATCAGTCCAAACATTTGGGGATGAAATGAATAAAATTTGTATAGAATACAATGGGACTGGGAAGGAGAAAGTCCAATTTAATTTAGTCTTAAGAAAGGAGAACATCACCAATATTAACACTTAGCTCTGTATCAGTGGTTCTCAAAATGGTTTTTGTCCCTAGACCAGTGGCACTTGGCATCACTTGAGAACTTTTAGTAAAACAAATTCTCAGGCCCCAACCCAGATCTACTGAATCTGAAACTCTGGGGGTGGGAACTCAGCAAGCTGTGTTTTAACAAGCCCCACACTACCACTGTTCTAGATGACAAAGACAGGGACTTTTATGACGATCTTATTCACTGCGATTTTCTATATTTTTAAAATTAAAAGTTGAAACTAACAATCTGAAGCTTTTCTTTCCCACTCTCCCAAAGTCCGTCTAGGCTGTGAATTTCAACTCCATAACCAAAGGCTTATTAAGAGCATAAGCTCATTACTGCCTCATAAAGTTCTCAGATGTGGACAGATCTCTTAGTATCAAGCAAAGGGTAGAAAAAAAAATTGGGCAGATATTATTGACTATTATTCAGATGTGTAGCGTCCAGTAAGTACATCACCCTAAAACTGATCCCTCTGACACTTCTCCTCTTATCATCAACAGCAAATATCTATCTAGCATTGAGTACCTTCAGAACAATGCAGAGTACTGATGCTCCCGTAAGGCATAAGGTATAAATCATGTCCCTAGAAAACAACCTAGTTGGAGAGTCAGGATGTGAGTATAGAAGACGAGGTTAAAAATGAGAATACCCCACTGTAAGATGTAGGGCATACACAGTTGCTGCACAGAATTTCAGAGGAGTTTGAAGGGAAGCTTTTTGGAGACTCAGCCTCAGTAGAGAAAGTGGAAGTAATATTTCAAGGAATGATGTGAACAAAGGTCATTGTAGCATTCTAACTTAAATACCCATGTAAAAAGTGATCCTAGTTCAGGTTGAGGGTATGGAATCAGAGTCTTCACCTAGAGATAGATGGAACCATTAAAAAGTCTTGAGTAATGAGGTAATTTGTACATGCAAAGCAGTGTCCCAAGAATATAAATTTGGCATAAGTGTCAAAGATGGACTAAAGGCAAGAAAACAATTAGCAAGGAGATATCAGGGCCTTCAACAACGTGAAGATTTAGATGGTGAAACACAAGATACAATACTGGGTAAAGAAAAATGAAAAAGGAATGGAAAAATGTGAAAATAATTCTAATGGAAGGTATCAGTTTCTTATTGCTGCTGTAAAAAACTACCAGAAACTTAGTAGCTTAAAACAATGCAAATGTATTGTGTCATAGTTTTGGAGTTCAGAGTCCAAAATAGTTCTCACTGGGCTAAAATCACAGTGTCAGCAGGGGTGTGTTCCTATGTGGAGTCTCTAAGAGGGGAAGAATCTGTTCTCTTGCCTTTTCCAGGTTCTACAAGCTGCCCACATCCCTTGGCTTGTGGCCCCTTCCTCCATCTTCAAAACCTGCAGCATAGGGTCTTCAAATCTCTGACTCTGACTCTTCTGCCTCCCGCTTTCCCTCATAAGGATTCTTGTGATTTCACTGGGCCCAGGCAGATGATTCAGGATAGTCTCCTCATCTCCAGATCCTTAACTATCACATCTGCAAAGTCGCTTTTGCCTTTAAGGTAACATGTTCACAGGTTCTGGGGATTAGGACGAGGATATCTTTGGGGGCCATTATTTTTCCTACCACATGGAATATGACCATGATTTGATGATTGCCTAGGGTTTGGAAGAGAGGTGGAAAAGCCTAGATTGGTCATGTCAGCCATCTCGTTTTCAGTTTGCTCATCTGCAAAACAGGGGTAGAGAAGTGGGTAGGGGTGGGATTCCCTTCCAAGCCTAACACTGACTAGAATGTCAGCTCCCTGAGGCCAGGGATTTGTGTCTGTCTTGTTCACTACTGGTGTCTTCACTGTCTAGAACAGTAACTGATACATATTTATAGGTGCTCAGTAATTATTTGTTGAATAGAATGTTTGTTGCCAAATGAATGACTGAGTCAAGGAAAAATTTGAAAAGAGCACAGGGGAGAATTCTCCACCGGCCCCTATCTACATTAAGTTCTTGTTTTCTTGGTGACGTAAGGTTTTTGGCTCAGGTTGTAGATGGTCTAGAATCCTGTCATTATGATGAGACATTCTGCTGGTGGGAGAGAGGGAGAGCTGAGATTTGTAGTCTGTTCTTTTTCTCACTTGCTTTTAGCCTCCATGCTGAGCATCCCCTGGAAGTAGGAATGGGGAAATACATTGGGACTGATGTATGGCCTCAGGAGGGGTCTGGGGCAGCTGCTGATAGAAGAAATTGCTCACTGTGGCAATGATCAGTTGCCCCTGAAACGACCAGCTGTCACATTCCATGCTGCTCACCCAGCGAGAGTCAAGGCTTACCCTTTGCATTCCTAAAAGAACACTTGACCCCATGAGGACATAATATCCATTTATGCTGTGGAAAGTGCCAGTAAAATAGAAAACAGAGAAGATTCTTTGTGCTTAAAAAATATATCATGAAGTATTGGTGTTTGGAGGGTATGGATAGCCAGCAGGTAGGCAGAAGTATTGGGTTTCTGGTATGGAAGCTAACATTTTTAGGGGGTTGGCCTCTCAGATATGAGGTCTGACATACACTTGCCATAAAATCTGCCTTTGAAAATGGACACTTAAAAACCTATGGTTAGCAGTTCCCTGGCTTGAAGAAAATGAACTAATTTGTTTAAAGGAGCAATAGTTGACAGGAGGAGGAAAGACTTTATATCAACACAAGGAGGGCAGAGGGTGCTAGTTTTGCTCAGGATCCTTGAAATTGTAGAATTAAAGTCTTTTTTTGTCTTTTACTGTCTTATGTGACCTTGGACAAACACTATATCTTTTCCCCTGTTTTTATCTGTTGTCTTTATCAGTGCTGTTTTTAAAAGGGCATCCATCTGAGGATAGGAGGTACATATACATATTAGATATATTTTCCTGGCCTAATAGTTTCTTGAAAGAACTTGCCTGTTTTTTTTTTTAATACGAATTATATTTAATTCATCATCCCTTAAACAAATTAACCTCTAATATCTGAATCTATAAAATTACTAGTGAGAGAAATAATTGGTTACCTGAAAGGATGAAAAATTCATCCTTGGAAGTCCTCATTCCACAAGATTGCCTAATGGTAAATATCTTGCTCTAATGTTAGGGGAAAAAAATTAAACATAGTAAAGACCTGGTATTCAGCAGGTACAAAGTAGGTTTTGAAGCCTTGAGCAAGACTTCTGGTCAGTATACCAGACTGAACAGATGCAGAAGAAAACCGCTCCCACCCGCCCCCCATTCTGCAAACAAGTAGATAAAATTTCATCAAAAGCAATTTAACAAATTACAGATGAGCTCAAGAAAGGGAAAACCCCAGGTGTCAGAAACAAAGAGGGGAACCCAAGGTAAGAAATGTGAGTGACCACTGGCCAGCTGAGCTCCCAGAGTCTGAGATTCAGGATAGTGAGATGAACATCTGAGGGCAGCATCGGCAGGCCGGGGGTGCGTCTACTCGGCAGGCACGGTCTGGGCAGGGAGGTGAAACTGAACTCCCATGGAAAGCCTAGACGAGTGAAGCTTCCATCCACGAAACTGGGCCTGGCAAACTCCACCGGCAGCCAGGAGAGGCAGCAGGGAAGCTTGCCTTCTGCCAGCAGCTGCGAGACAAAGAAGAGACACCTGTGAAGCATGAGAGCACGAGCCTGTGGCACACACAGGTATGGAGTTCAGTTCACACCAGCAGTGCAGTGCGCAGACAAGCAGGAAATTGCCGTGCATGGACACTTCATGACCCGGGGAACATGGGACTCCCATGGAAAACAGTCCTGCTGAGGATGAACCTACAGTCAAAATGAAGTATGTTCGGAGAGATGACGGACGACGAGCCCTAGTATTTAAAGGACAAAGAAAGAAAAGGAAGAGGAATAGGCAGGTTTGAAAAAAGAATCAAATAGACATTCTAGAAATGGAAAAGAGTTATTGAACTATGTGAACACTATTGTGTGGGTTGAAAATTGTGAATAATGGCTTATATTTAGTATGGTTTCAGGGCCGTTGTTCTTTTAACCACAGAGAAAACTTTTCAGCCCACAGTTAGAAAAATGCTTACCCTGTAATTGTTCCCGAGTGTAAAACACAAACATGCAGGTTGAAACCGCAGTTGAAATCGGGATCCAGGTTTTAATGAAGGGAGAGCTCTAGGGCCCATCCTCCTGTGTACTGAAGATGCCTTGTTTGATGTTCTACATAAACGAAGATAAGATGCTGCAGACCCAGTGGGAACAGGCTGTGCTTCGGTTCTGCTTTTGTAGTCAAGATAGATGCTCACTAACCCACCCATAAAATATTTACTCCCCCTCCCCTCCCGACTCTCCCCTCCCACCACAAGTCAGTTCACAGATCACTGACTCAGTTAAGGGTATCTGTAGCCTGCAGCCTCGGACCACAGTGAGCTAAATGGCCGAAGCTAGCTTTCCCCTCATTCTCAAGGGACGCTAATGACCTAAACTAACCAACATTATCACTTTTACTAGAAAATACGTTGTGCAGCTGATTTTCCTTTCTTTTAAGACTTTGTAAGAAACTATCATCTCACTGTCAATTTATGGTGATATCATGATGGACTAAAATGTTAATATAGTTTGATTATTGGCCATTTGATAAATAGCTAGTTTTTTGTCCCTTCATATTTTTGAGTGAGCAGGAACTTTCTCTTCACTTCCTTGCTTAGTACATTACCTCACACAGCTCCAGGTACAAATAGCACATCAGTGCATACTTTTTTATGCTGTATAATTATCTGAGAAGGTTTGCATAACAGTCTCTTTGTCTGTTTTAAACTCATCTTCCTTAAAATGAAGATTTAAAATTTGTCTTTCTTTTATAAAACCATTTAATAAAGACAAATAAAAACTCAAATGTCATCATTGCTGAGAAGCCTTCTCTTTTACCCATATTAGAAGTGCCCCCCCCGCCCCGTGCTCTTAGCAGTCTGTGGGCATCCAGCATAAAACTGACCACACCATCTCATGTGCTCTAAGTGTCTGCTTATGTATCACCCATTCTTGGTCCTGAGTTCCTTCAGGGGGGTCTTTCTCCCAGTTTTTCTCACTCATATATAGAAGGCCCCTCAGCATTTGTTGAGTGAATGACTGAACACTTGAAATAACCAAGTTATTCTGGTACCACTATGCATTAGAGCCCAGTGACCTTCTGGTGGTTCCTATCAGTTCTATTCACATGAATTAGCTGCAGTCCAGACATTTTTTGACCTTAGAGACAAAAGCTTTTGTTAGCATTTAGTCGTTGAGATTTGAGCATCTAGAAACCTTTTAGCCATTTTCAAGAGCTAAAGAGTGTACAAAAATAAGAGACTTGAACTAAGGACAATAAAAAGGTACAAAATAATTGGATAATTCTGCTTTTTCTAAATTAACCTTCCTTTACTCTGTCATCGGGTGGGGAGGAAAGGTGTTGAGAAGCCCAGAAAACTGCATCAGACAAGAATATATTTCCCCTTCCTTGTTCTGCTATCCTAGAGGGAATTTTATATCCTTTTCCTAAAGCACACGTACTCGAGAGAGCTGAGGAAACAAGGATCAACCGTCTCCACACGACTAAGGACGTTATATTCCTAACGTGTAACCATTTAGGGGATAATAGCTTATTCCACTGAAAATATTAAATTGCAGAAGGAAGGAAAGGGTAGAATTTATAAGTGGCAAAGAGGAAACAAAGTAAGTTGAAGGTCTTTTTAAGATTAAGGTAATAACTCAGACTGGAGTTGGAACTAAACAGGTAAGTAAGATACACTTGCAAGCGGAAAGATGAGACGGTTCTTCAAGTCTTGCTCAAGCTTGCATGGAAACTTAAGATATATTCCTAGAACGAGTTTAGCTCAGTCTTCTTAAGATATAATTTATCAGAACACCTTCTGATCCATTTGAAATAAATCTCAGCCTGTTAATTCCTGTTTTGATTTTTCAATAAAACCTCTTTCCCCAAAAACAAGTCTGTTGAAGGTAAAATAATTTTCAAGGTCAGAAGTTTCAAAAGAAGTTGGACTACATGCCTACATTAGGAATTGTTTTCACCCTAACGGTCCTCCTGCATTTTAATTTCTGTGATTGACCACTGGGTCCTGTTTCATTTTCAGTAGAAGAGCATTTAGCCCGTTTGAAATATTATATTTAAAACCAATATAAAATGTTCATTTTATCATATATTTTATTTGAAATGTGATAGAAATTTAGTGTTTATTTTTTATTCAAGAACTATGACAAATATTCACTTAAAATGTAATTGTCGGGGCCGGCCCGGTGGCGCAAGCGGTTAAGTGCGCGCGCTCTGCTGCGGCAGCCTGGGGGTCGCAGGTTCGGATCCCTGGCGCGCACCGACGCACTGCTTGTCAAGCTATGCTGTGGCGGCGTCCCATATAAAGTGGAGGAAGATGGGCATGGATGTTAGCCCAGGGCCGGTCTTCCTCAGCAAAAAGAGGAGGATTGGCATCGGATGTTAGCTCAGGGCTGGTTTTCCTCATTAAAAAAAAAAAATGTGATTGCCAAGAAGTTAAAAACATTTGAACTCTTATTAGGGAAAAAGAATGTAGTAAATGATACAGAACTAGTTCAAATGCTGAGGGGTTTTGTTTTGGTTTTGTAGCTTATTGTTATTTTAAAGCACATGTAGAAATTCTTCTGTAAACACACTTTGGTGAATTTATGCCAATAATTTTGGTCAACGAAATTACCACTTTTCTCTGCTTATACCAGGTTGTTGGCGTAGCCCAGGCCATCAACAAGAAATCGGGCAATGGTGGGACATTCACTGAAAAGGATGAAAAGGTACCCAAACTTGTGTCTGGTATGATGTCAGTTTAGGAAGATGCTTTCTCTTTATAGTGTATAGACCTCTAGAATTAGCTGTTGCTGAAATTGTTGATTACAAAAAACATGATAGTTTAAGTGATCTGAAATGTTCCAAAGTGTCTCTTTCCTATGGCTCAATACAGTGCTGACCTGACTTTGGAGGACCTGTGGCATTCAGTCAGCAGAAACCCCCCCAACCCCCTGCTCGCTGTGCTGCCAAGCCTCCCCCAGGGCTGTGTGCCTGTTAGGGACATAAGCGGGTGCCATGGTATTTTAAGTATCTCATTTACCTTTCATCACCACTATAAAGAAATTCAACCTTGAGTAAAACCCCTAAACACGGCTCCAAGTTCAGCACTCCAGGTCAGCTAAAAATTGGAATTGCCTCCTGGTGAAATTTCAGAATGTTTTATAAGCTTTGCACACAGACGGTGGGGCGCCAAGGTGTGAATTCGGGCTGGATGATGTGAATTTAGCTTTAGAAAGAACGGCAGTCAGCATTATTTTATTACTCCTCTCATCCAACTCTGAAGGAATACATTCCACACCGCACCACATCAACATGCTTTCCATTTAAGGACGGACCCTTAAACCTGTTTATAACTTCATTCTGTCAGTAGGTTTTATTATTTCTCTTCTTGAATATGCAGTTATATGCATATCATGGAGCCCACTGAATTCTTCCTATTCAAGCCCATTGCTATTTATGTCACTCCCCTGAAAAGTAGTAGGTGCCTTTGGAAGACATTCAGACAAGACAGAGTTATTTTTGTCTCCATGCTGTAGGCTGTATTGGCACGTGTGTGGTCCCCAGGTCTTAATTGCTTCAGAACATAGCAAGTACCTTTTTAAATCAGTGTAATAGACATACAGTCTCCTCTTCTGTTAATGACACCTGAGAACATTTGGTAGGGAACATGGTTCTAGATTGGCTTTATATTCCATTATTTGTTTACAGTCCATTAATGTAAACCCCTCTTGAAAGATGTGCATTCTTAGGCTGTATCATCTCTTGGCAAAATAAATCCATGATTGTGAACACAGTATACCATGTAAAGATTTATGTTAATCAATAATATAATTGTGAACGTATCACCCTAGTACAGTATAATGATGATAGATCCATGTTAAAAAGAACATATTTAAACTCATATTTGCAACTTTATATGGGACTGTTATTGCCAATATTCTCTTAACAAGTATGTGAGCTTTCGTTTGCCCCAGTAATAAGTTATAAACTATTTATATAGTCGGCAGAGATCCAAGTCTTATTATCATTCAGAGACTACAACAGATTTTACATAGAGCCAGTTTCAATTTCAAATGATATAAAGAGATCTGTGTCCCTCCCCTCTTTCTCCTTGTTAATTTATAACTAATGCATGACTTGAGGAGATTATATTAACACTTGTCACCTACTACTTGTGCCATTCAGCTAACACTTGCATTGCATCAGGTGCTAATTTTATGCAGAATAAACATCTACACTTTTGGCTTTCTCCTATTTATTTCAACTGTAAATGTTTTTTGATGCCTTTTGTTTTTTCAGGCAATGTAACAGGACAGTTTTCTAGACAATTCTTATTTGGCTGTTGTCTTACCTGTTTTCTAGGACTTTGCTGCGTATTTGGCATTTTGTGGTATTGTTCTTCATAATGCTCAACTCTATGAGACTTCACTGCTGGAGAACAAGAGAAATCAGGCAAGTGTGATTACTAAAGAGAGTATAGGAATTCTTTTTTAAAAAATTGTTAAATTTTTATCCAAGTAATATATGCATATGACTAAAAATCCAAATAGTACAGATTTAAGTTTCCAAATATTTTGGCTGTTTCTACTAATAGTTATTTCCATTTCCTATTTTCCATGTTCTGTTGCTTTTTCCCTGTTAGACAATATTCATTAACTTGACAGATGAGGACTTATTTGACTTAGACCACCTCTGCTTGCCATTACCCTGATCCGACCAGTATCATTATGTCGCTGTTTTAAGTTACTGGATGGGTTGCATTTGTAATGTTAAATAAGGCTTTTAGTTCTTGCTCTGTCAACTAGAGACATCATTTCTTGATCCCATGCTTTATAAGATGAGGATCTTAGCATCTCTCATCTTTCCTTCCCAGCTACCACTCCTTACCTCTGCTTTTCCCATCTTGACTTTTTATATTTCTCATGTTGATAACATATATATTGTTCTACAACCAGGATTGACTTTTCTTAAGCTTTGTCTAGGTTAATTCTAAAGTTGTAATTTAAAATAAAGTGTTTATAAGTATTATGACTACATAAATGTTGTTCATATTACCTTTGTTATATAACTTGTAGTTTTTCTTGATATTTCTGAATTCCATTCTTTTTTTCCTTGAACTTCTTGCTCTAGTGTACCTTCATGTTGTTGGTTTTTCTCCCCAAACTCCCCATTTCTTACAGCATTCTGTTGCTTGCTTCTTTTTCTTGGAGATCTCCAAATTGAGGTTTTCCATCTTTCCTCTTCCAAGTGTCAACCTTAAAAATAAAACAACCAGTTATTTTACCAGTGAAACAAGTTTATTCAGGAATAGCCAAAGAATTCCAATTCAGCATATGCATGCTATGGCAGACCATAGGCAAATCCGACAATCAAAGGAGAGGCATGTTATTTTATAGGGAAAAAGGAGGATATTGGGAGGGGTTGTTTTGAAGGAAAGTCTGTTGGAGAAAAGCAAGAGTTCAGGGTGGTGATGGTTTTTCATTGGCTGAGTTGCTAGGGTAATGATTTCTGTTTGGGATGCAATGTATTCTTCTTCCTGTAATTGACAATTCTTTCCTATTTAGTACTTTCTCTTGGGGTCTGTAATTGACTATCTTTCCTATAATTGACCTGGTGTGGTACTGCGTGGGAACTCCCTGCTTCTGGCCTCCTGACTCCATTTTAAATGAGATTTCCCTTTATTAATTTTCACACAAGCTAAACTATTTCTCCTCATGCCTGCTGTACAGGTGTCATCATAGAACTCTCCTTCACTGCTTTCTTAGAAAGACTCCACTGGATCCCATAGCTCCTTCTTTATCAGTTTACTTCCTTGTTTTATTGCAGCATATTCTCAATTAACTACTTGAGAAAGAATATTGGTGAGTAAGCTTTCTGAGTTCTTGAATGTATGAAAATGTCTACTGTATCATCCTACCAGTTTGGCTGGGTATAAAATTCTAAATTGAGGGGCCGGCCCTGTGGCTTAGCGGTTACGTGCGCACGCTCTGCGACTGGTGGCCCGGGTTTGGATCCTGGGCGCGCACTGACACACTGCTTGTCCGGCCATGCTGAGGCAGCGTCCCACATTGAGCAACTAGAATTATGTGCAACTATGACATACAACTATCTGCCGGGGCTTTGGGGAGAAAAAGGGAAGAAAAGGAGAAAGATTGGCAATAGATGTTAGCTCAGGGCCGGTCTTCCTCAGCCAAAAGAGGAGGATTGGCATGGATGTTAGCTCAGTGCTGATCTTCCTCACAAAAAAAATTCTAAATTGAAAAATCATTTTCTCAGAATTTAAAGGTAGTACTTTGTCTTCTAACTAGCATCCATGTTATTGTGATTCTTGGCTCTTTGTAGATTTTTTTTTTTCTTTTGTCTATAAGCTTTTCAAATGATTTCCTTATCTGCTTTTGTAACTTAATTTCACAATATGACTCTTTTTTCATTCATCAGGCTGGTACCTGGTCATCCCTTTCAGTCTGGAGACTTAAGCCCTTCAGTTTTATGTAATTCTTTTTCATTATTTCTTTGATAATTTGTCTCCCCTACCCTTTTTTTTCTCTTTTTAGAACTTGTTTTAATAAGTTATTGGACTTTCCATTGCCTTCAACTGCAGTCTCTTCCTAACTGTTCTCTCTGCTGCATTCTTGCCACCCTGTGATTCCAGTCCCCATTTTTATGAACCCAGCTGTGATCTTGTCACTTCCTTCCTGCAATTCATAATGGTCCATACTGCTTCAAAAGACATACAGGGCTTTTGGGGTTCTTTCTCTGCTCAACTCTGCAGTGTCATCTCCCCAGTTCTCTTTACTCTCTATATTCTCATAAAACTTGATCAAAACTTGCAGTATGCTACGTTCTCTCAATTCAGTTCTTTTTGACTGAACTATTTACCTTCCCCACTTCACCTTCCACTTCATCTTTCAGGCCTCAGCTAGGATAGTATCACCTCCAATAAACTTTCTGTAACACCCTTAGTCCCCCTTCATCACACAAATACCTTGTGAGATTAGAAGAAATTCTATGGAATTCAAAGGAAAGAGAAATTACCAGGCAAAACACAAAAGGAACTCTTAAACCTTGGTTTACTTTGGACAATATTTACTGTGCTCTGTGAAAATGTTGATAATGTTGATCTCAGAAGTTTGGAATAACAACAACAGTGTGTTTTATGTATCAGATACTGTTCAGAATGCTTCCTAATGTTAATTTATTTAGTCCTCACAACAGCCCTTTGATTTTGGTACTACTGTTTGTTTTCCCCCTTTTCAAGAAACTTGCCCTAGATCACAAAGCTAGCAGGAAGCGAGTTACGATTAAAACTGATGACTCTGGCTTCAGAGTCTGTGATCATAACCACTATACTAACTGTACAACAATCAACAGGGAAGTTTTGTTAGTAAGCAGAGATTTATATATTTAATACTTGAACACAAACTTGGTTGTAACTTGTTAGATGATATATAAGCAACTTATAACCCATATAAATTACTGTATTACTTTAATAATTACAAACAAGTACTAAATAATAAGCTCTTAATTTTTTTGTCTAGGTGCTGCTTGACCTTGCTAGCTTAATTTTTGAAGAACAACAGTCGTTAGAAGTAATTCTAAAGAAAATAGCTGCCACTATTATCTCTTTCATGCAGGTGCAGAAATGCACCATTTTCATAGTGGATGAAGATTGCTCCGTGAGTACAGAGTATGACTTTTTTATTTTTAGAAAGATAGAAACTTATGTTTCTTAAAGCACTGCTTGTAAACCTCATGTTAGCCTCAGAACTCTCGCTCAAACCCAACTATATATGGTTGTTTATGTAAAGCTGATCAGAGTTTGAGCTGTTCTGGTTGAGAAGGGGTAGAGGTGAGGTTGCAGGATGCCTTGAATGCATGCTTTCACCTGTGTGCCCCTCCACTGAGTAGTTACCATGGGAACGTCTGTGTACTGCTTTTGTCAATGGCTATACGACCTTAATGGAGAAATACTTTGTCATTACAGTGTGCACACCTTTATGGTCAGGAATAGTGTTGCCCTGGTTGCTGTGAACAGGTTGACCCCTGCTTCTGAAAGGGCTCGGTCCCCAAATTTTTTTTTAACCAGAAATTATTTATAAACCAAAAGGCATGGCCCAGTAAAGGCAATGTTATTAAAGGTGCTTATTAGTCCCAAGTTCTTTACCAACAATGGAAAACTGTTCTTATTGGTAGATTTCAATCCATTGATTTGTAAGGTAAAGAAACAGATGTGTGCAGAAAGATGGAGCGTTCTCATAGAGTGCTAGCTACTTCTAAACAGCCCAGCTGAGTTTGCTGTTAGAATCAGGCCCCTAGCCTAAGGCAGTTTTCCTTTATGCACTTTCTTTCCTTCTCAACCTGTGAACCACTGCATTTGGGATATTTCTTTTTGGTGCAGTTGTTTTTCTTTTCCTTTAGACGCTGAGAATAGGCTCTTCATTGGTGAGTTAGGAAAAGAGAGTGGGGATTACCACTTGCATAGGTCAGCTATAATCCATATATGATATCTGAATTGATATTTTTAGGGAAGTAGAATAATAAAAGATATTTAATACTTAACATATTAAAAAATTTTGTTTTGGATAGTAAGAGTATACTGTATGACTCAGCATTATCTGAATCATTTTGTGTGTGTGTGTAATTCTTATTAATAGCATATCAAATGAGAATTCACTGTGCTGTAAGATAATCAGTATTCTCATAGATATTATTTCATTTTTCAATCAGTTATAAAATTCTTAATATAGAGATGATTACAAGATAGTAGCTATCCTTTTAAAGTTCAGGTCAGAACTTGTTAATGCGGTATGTCAATTTATTATTATTATTATTATTTTTTGTGTGAGGAGATAGCTCTGTGCTAACATCTGCCAATCCTCCTCTTTTTGCTGAGGAAGACTGGCCCTGGGCTAACATCCGTGCTCATCTTCCTCTACTTTATATGGGACGCCACCACAGCATGGCTTGCCAAGCAGTGCGTCGGTGTGCGCCCGGGGTTCCGAACTGGCGAAGCCCGGACCACAGCGGAGCATGCGCACTTAACCACTTATGCCACCGGGCCAGCCCCTGTCAATTTATTATTTCTTCTCTGTGACCTGCTCTTTAGCATTTAATTTTTGAAGTTATATGTAAGGCACTCCTTTTTTAGACAACTTAAATATCACTTTAATTAACATTCAGCTCATGCTTCTACCTATCATAGCAGCAAATGTCTTGAATCAGTGGTGCTTTGAAGTATAGCTTGGCATTATGACAATTAATGTATTTTGCTCAGTTTTAACAACTTAATTTGTTGGTTTTAGGAATTAAGTGACTTGATGTTTATTTATATTATAATTATTTTTTGATTAAAAATATTCCAACAACATAAGCAAAAATCCAAATGTAAGCAAGAAAAAACATGTACTCAGTTTTCTATCCCCAAATTAAACTAATATCATTGTTTTATTTCTGTTTCCTTCCATTTCATTATTCAGTTGTGTTCTGCTTTTCATGTAACTTCAAAAGTACTTTTCTATGTTGCTAAAATCTTCACAATTATTTTAATGATCTCATAAAATATTATTGAATCATATGTCTTTTAAAAAAGATCTAACAACAATAATCAGTGTATACTTAAAAGCTAAAACTTGAGGATTTCGAATAAATATAGAGAAAGTTTGAAGCTAACATATTCATTAACACCTGGTAGAAAAACAAAAGCAAATAGTACTGAGATAAGCATTTTTGCAAGAAAATATCAGAAACACTAGCAACATGGCTTTCGATAATGGGAAGGACGTTTGAGGATGTCAAGAAGTGAGTACTGGGGTCAGTTGGAGAGTGAGTTAAAAAATATCACAAGTGTTAGTATCTTCAGTCAGTTCCCCAGACCCGTATGTCTGTGTCTAGATAGTTTTCATTACGTTGTCAAACTATATCTCAGTCTGTGTTGTCACTCTGTTTTCAGGATTCTTTTTCTAGTGTGTTTCACATGGAGTGTGAGGAATTAGAAAAATCATCCGATACTTTAACAAGGTAAAATACTTATTCTCTGTCTTTATCACAGGTATATAATACTGGCTAAATAGTTATTTCATGATCTGTTTAGTTTAGGACATAGAAGCTACAAACTGCTCTCTTCCCCCACAAATAATTTTATTTGTGAAAATATTTTTCTATTTGATGTTAAAATTCCAGGATTTTTTTTTCACTGCAGTTGACCTATTGGAGAATTCTTTCATCTGATGAATGGTGTCGCAATTAGTACAGGCCTGGGTGTGGTGTTTTTTGTGAACTGGCTCATGTAAAACCCACGAGTACTACATTTCAATTATACTTTTTCATTGCATATTGGACCCTCACTGGAATTGTGATTGGCTTCTGAACAGACTGTTCTGTGAATCTGTTCTGATTTGGAATCAGCCGTGGGGATTTAACCAATACCAGAAGGAAGCCTGTGATCCCCATCACACTAGTACCTGTACCCCATGGCTGGAATCAGCCCAGATCTCTGTGGTAGTTCATTGCTTTTTCATGTTTTTTTGTAATTTTAAGATTTGTATTCATTTTTTTGTTGTTAATTGTCACTCAGAAACAGTAGAAAGTAGTTGGATGATCTAGGTTATAGATGTTATTGCCCCAATTTTATATGTGCTTTCTGAAGAACTTAGAAAGGGTTTAGAGTAAACTACCAAATGTTCTTTCTCATATTCCTTTTTCACCCTTAGCAAAAAAACTGGTATTGTTTGCTTAAGTTATAGGATGTTCTAAGTAATATAAGTCAGCCAGGATAAAGTGTCAGGAATTCTTGGGCATAATGCTATTTATCACATTATTCATTGTTCATTTGTCTCAACTTATTTTACCCCTAATTATTGGTATTGTATCTAAAAGCCTCATATGATCATGGAAATAGAACATTATCTTAACTTTACTGTTTGATATTAAAGTTCCAGATTTTTTTCCCTACAGTTGACCTATCAAAGAATTATTTCATGTAGTGAATGATGTCAGAATTAGTACTGTTCTCAGTAACCAAGCTCCTTCCTTGGTGGTGATGCTTTAAAAATAAACTTGGTGCAAATCTAAACTAAAGAACATTCTATAAGTTAACTGGCCTGGTCTCTTCAAAAAGTCAGTATCACTGAATAAAATGGAGGGAGGGACTGCTCTTGGACACAACAGCAAATGCAATACATGAGCCTTGATTAGATCCTGGTTAAAAATAAAACAGCTATCAAAGTCATTTTGAGGACAATTGCAAATTTGAATGTGGACCAGATACTAGATGTTGATGGGGAATTATTGTTACTTTTCTTTGAAATTAAGAAGATATTATGGGCCGGCCCCGTGGCTTAGTGGTTGGGTGCGCGCGCTCCGCTGCTGGGCGGCCTGGGTTCGGATCCCGGGCGCGCACCGACGCACTGCTTCTCTGGCCGTGCTGAGGCCGTGTCCCACATACAGCAACTGGAGGGATGTGCAACTATGACATACAACTATCTACTGGGGCTTTGGGGGAAAAAAATAAATAAATAAATAAAATTAAAATTAAGAAGATATTATGGTTAGTAGGAGAATGTTCTTATTTTTAGGAGATTCATGCTGGTGTATTTAAGGATGAAGTGTTTCATGTCACGTCTGCACCTTACTTTAAAATGGGTCAGCCAAAGAGAAATAAGTAAATGTATCTAAATTTAATATATTCAAACAAATATATATATTTACACATAACATATGTAGATAAAGCAAACATGGCAAAATGTTAAAAATTGTTGAGTCAACGAGTAAGCTATTCATTTTACTTTCAGCTTTCTTGGATAATTCAAAATGTTTATCATAAAAAATTGGAAGAAAATGTTTGTAATAAAATGTTGTAATAATAAAAAGTAACAAACAAAACAAAAATTATCTCTATACATCATATAAAGCAGATCTGTCCTCTTATGTCTTCCCCCATCAAGATGGAGAAACTGGGCCGGCCCCGTGGCTTAGTGGTTAAGTACGTGCGCTCCGCTGCTGGCGGCCCGGGTTCAGATCCCGGGCACTCACCGAGGCACCGCTTCTCTGGCCATGCTGAGGCCGCGTCCCACATACAGCAACTAGAAGGATGTGCAGCTATGACATACAACTATCTACTGGGGCTTTGGGGGAAACAATAAATAAATAAAATTATAAAAAAAAAAAAAAAGATGGAGAAACTGTTGACCACAGTGACTTAAAGCTGTTAGTTTGTTAAACGATTGTATTTAAATCAAAACTCATTGTTTCTAGACTATTATTTTAACAACACGATACAATGAAAAGCGGTTTCTCCTATTAAAAGAATTTTAGGAACTAGCAAAGGGGCGGATGTAACTTGGGGGCAGATGGGGAATTCATTAAACTCAGAAGATACACCTGACTTGGGCCTTCACTGCTGACTTGGCGTGGGGTGTGTAGTCGAGGTAGATAAGCCATGGTATCTCTACCCAGAGATTCTTCTGCTGGCCTGGAGTTTTTGGTTCACATAGTGATAACTGAAGAGCTGACTTTTGTGTCTCTCTTGTCATCGCTGGTCATGAACTGTAGTTTGTATCCCATCTCCATGGCTGTTCTTTCCTGCCCCCCGTGTATTTCCTAGCTATTTGACATTGTTTTAGTTAGTATTGAATCCTTTTTGAATGTGTGGTAATATGCACATGTCCCGGTGAGTATGTATGTATCCCTCTTTTTTTTTTTTTGTGAGGAAGATCAGCCCCGAGCTAACATCCATGCTAATCCTCCTCTTTTTGCTGAGGAAGACTGGCTCTGAGCTAACATCCATTGCCAATCCTCCTCCTTTTTTTTTCCCCCAAAGCCCCAGTAGATAGTTGTATGTCATAGTTGCACAGTCTTCTAGTTGCTCTATGTGGGACGTGGCCTTAGCATGGCCGGAGGGCCCAGGCCGCCAGTAGCGCAGCGCGAGCACTTAACCGCTAAGCCACGAGCACTTAACCGCTAAGCCACGCAGCCGGCCCCAATGTATCCCTCTTAAGTGCTGGTATCAGGCTGAACCGCCTAGTTCAGTCATCAAGTTTCTTTTCTTATGAGGAGCATTAATATATATTATTTTGATTTTATGATGGTATGACATTTTTGTTGCTTTTTAGAAAGAATATTTTAGGAATTTTCTAGATAAGACACATGTAAATATTCGATTATTTTACTCTGGCTTGTATAAATAATTAATTGCTATATATAGAAATATAAAAATATAAATAGATACATGTATATTTGTGAATTTACATATATCCATAGGACAATAGGAAAATCGGTATGATGCATATAAAATGTATAAAATGATGAATTATTTACATTTACCTTTGAATATTTGTGCAGGAGCATATGTCTGTGTAATTATATTTTATATATATTATATAATATATATAATTATATTATATATAATTATATAAAATATAATTATATATATTATATATATTTATATTCACATTTTGATTTTTATTATAAATTCAGCCAGGTCCTCTAATTTCTTCAGTGATAACTGAATAAGCCCAGTGACTTGTGTAATAGTGACCTCTACTGGTGAATATGCACTTTTTTCAAAAAGCGAAATTTTAGTATATATTTGATTTATTCAGGTTGGTTTCTGATGAATACCATGTTCCCTCTCTGTAGGCAAAATGGAAAGTTTCTTGCCTTTTATTTTTTTTTAATCATTCCAAGACAGTCTTAGTATAAAGATTTTTTATAAAAGATAACTAGGTCAGTGTGATTACCTTAAAAGAGACTGATTTACATGGATCATTTTAACTGATGGATTAACTGATTTTACAGTAATGAAAATTATTCAGCACTAATGCCTTGTGTCAGCTAAATGTTTTAAAGTTAGCCTTTATTCTAATAATGCAATAAGAGACCTCTTAGTGACATAAATATGTTTTTATTTTAATAAAAATTAGATATCGGGCTTAATTTTGCAACAATTCTGAATTAAAATGGTGTTGAGTAACTTCAGCATTTTGAAAAAGGACTAAGCTGATATTGACACTTCACCAGAGGATTCCTTATTGCGTTTCTAAAATTGCTTATTGATAGAATTCAGGCCTCTCCGATTCTCATTATTAAACACTCTGTCAGTCTAAACACTCTTCCATGAAATTAAATGCTAGACAGTTTGATGATGTTCGCAGTAAGTAAATCATTCTCTGTAGGCAGTTATGTATCTTTTGAAAAGCATGGTTCATTTGGTATTTTTCTAACCAACCCACTAATTATCTTTTACAATTTAAAATAGTATATCGAAGACAGTTTAGAAATGTTAAGTGTAAAACGAAAACATTCAGGGTGAACATTATACACAGTTATTAGAATCATATTGTCATGGGATAAAGCACAGGAAGCTGTTGGGAGTTCGGCTGCCTGAGAATTTCAGAAGGGAAGTTCATTTCAGATGGTGGGAGGTTTTAGTTTCTGTGCTTAATTCAGAGAGCCACCCAATGAGAAGGAAAAAATGAGTGTGGAGTGGGGACAGTTTATGTTGGCTCTTAATTTTAAGAAGTAGATATTTTAGTGCCATAATTCCATATTAGTTAACTTTATATTAATTTATAAATGTACATTTTTATCATAAAATGACAAATACATAGAATTAATCCTTTAGGCTCACTTTCTTGGAATATATATACTAGTTAGTACTTGCTAATTATTATTATATTAGAAAACATAGTTATAGTTAAATACAGTGACACCTACTACTTTAAAAAACTGTGGATACAGAGTAGGAGAGTGTAGAGTCTGAAATCAGACTGATGGTATTTAAATTGAAGTTTTACCACTTATTAGCTCTAGGGCTTCGTGTAAATTATTTAACCTCTTGAAGCCTCAGTTTCTTCATCTGTAAAATGGGGATAATGACAGTAGGATTGTAGTAAAGACTAAATGAGATAATGCACATAAAATGCTTCAGAAAATTTCTGGCACATAGTAAGTACTCAGTATGTGTAAGCTAGTGTTTCTGTATCTCTGATGTGTTTTTCTGCCTTTGGTGCACATTGCCTGCAGTGATTCCCACTTAGTTCTAAAGCACAGAAATTTGTGAGTGTTCCCATGTCTTCTCAAGGTTGTACTCATATACAACTCCCTTGATATCCACTGTGCAAAATGCCTTAGATGTCTAGGTTAGCCTGGACCCTCCAAGAAGCAGATGCTGAGACTGGATTAAATGTGCAGCCAAGTTATTAGGGGAACCCCCTGTGAGAGTAAAGAGAGAAGGAGCTGGGAGAGGCTAGGAGAGCCATCAGACCCCCACACAAGTCTGATCCAGAGTGAAAGAAAGGGGGAAAGAAGGAAGGAGGATTGTGTGGAAGTGTCTTAGACTGCAGAGCAGTCTAAGGAAAGTTGGGCACGGCTGTTGGGGAGTCCTCTAGCCAGTCTTCTCAGAAGAATCCTGGGTCTCCAGGAATGGACCTATCTTAGCGACCCTGCTGTGCTCAGCGTCCAGGGGCAGCCCTGGGAGGCATGGCCTCAGTGCAAACGTTGTCCCGGTTCCAGATCCCGGCAACTCGAGACATCAGTCAGTCACTCTTCCTGCAGCTGGAGCTCTGAGAGGCACGTTTTCAAGGCTACCTGTGCTTCCTGTTATTTAAAGAATGAGATCCATATTCCTTGTGTTGCACTTTCAGAATCATCCACTATCTGTCCTAACATTGTCAGCCTAAAACCATCACTTTATTCCTAACAATCTGTAACTATTTAATGTTTCCCAAATACACACAGAACTCGGTTCCATTTCAGCAACGTATGTTTTACTGGTTTGGTTTTCTTCCCCTTCCTGGAATACCCTCCCTTTCATTCCTAATGTCTTTTTTCACATCCTTACATCTCACCCAGCCTTTCATGCATTTCTCTAATGCCACCTCCTCTCTAACCCACTCCATTAGGTGCTGTCTGTCCATCTTCTCCATATGGGTGGTGCTCGCATTGTTACCAATTGTACTAATTAGGATTAGGTTTGACCATAAATCTTAAAAACTCGTAAATAAAAATAGCTTAAACAAGAATGCAGTATTACTACTCTCTCCTGTAAAGGCCCAGAGGCAGGCGGCTCAGGGTCGGTGCTGCTGCTCTGCTCCACAAAGGCCTCAGGGACCCAGGTGCCTACAGGCTTTCTATTCCGCATCTCTAGGATGTGGCCCTTCCCTTCAGGATCAGGGATGCAGCTCCAGCCATCATATCCCTGTTTCAAAGGGAAGGATGGAGGACAGGGAAAGAAGGGGCAGAGAGCATGCCTCAGCTGTCCCTTAGGTAAGGTTTCTAGAAGCAATCACAGTGCCTCTTACATCCTGTTGACTAGAACTTAGTCACATGGCCATGTCAAGCCACTAGGGTGGCTGAGAAATGTAGTCTCTATTCTGGGTGGCCATGTGTCCAGATCAAGACAAAGGAAGAACGGTTATTGAGGGACAGATGCGAGCCTCTGCACTAGACTCTACCCTGAGTACGTTCAACGAAACGTATTGTCTGTTCTGTGTCACAACCCTCAGCTGGCTGGTAAGCCCCTTATGATAGCTACTGACCTGTGTAAGTTTGTCCCTCTCCTGATGCTAAGGGGCCTCTCATGGAACAGGTGCTCAATCTGTATTTTTTGAGTGCAGGAACTAAGAATTTATCAGCATTTTTTTACAGAGTAAGAAATAAAATGGTATCATATAACTTTAATAAATCTAATACTCATTTTCCACTGAAGTAACCATCAGGAAAACTTAATTTTCAGAGAATTGAAAAAAGAATTAGGTTTCTGTTGATTTAAAAGTAATTTTAGTACTTCTGCTTCTCTATGTCAACATCTGTAAGTCTGAATTTATGATCTCTGGCAAGTTGCTTAACTATTTTGGGTTTCATCTGGCTCACACTGTTAACCTAATGATGATAAGAATAATGAAAGTCATTAATATTATCATTTTAAAAGAGATTTGGACAAGGGTATCTTCTTCAATGTACTTCTTCCTCCCAGTAACCACCTTTTCATTTTTCTTATCTTTATTATTATCTTGTTTTCTTTTCCTGAGACTTTAGATGTCTATAAGATATTTGCAGTTTTAAAAATTATTTTGTCAACCTAAATCCTGCACTTATCTCATAACTTTTTCTTGGGCTCCTAGGTCTGATGTGTACGATGTTCCGCATGCCTTCACAGATTGTCAGTCTGCATTATCACTCAGTAAATGTTGAGTCTGAAGTTCATCTATTCCTATGTTACTACTGTCATTTCCTTTTCCTTCGTTTTCATTTATACATAATACCAGACATGTGGTCAGTACCCGATTTGACCAAATTACACGTAGACTAAAATGAACAGCAAAGAAAGGAAGGACTAACATGCCTTGCCCAGGAATGAGGCCGAGACTTCAGGAATCTTTGTGGACTCACTGGTGCTCAGGGACACCATCTGAAACTACTCTCCCAAGAAGCAGTTTGGGTGGGTGAGAAGGACGGAGGATAGGAAAAATATTGGAACTTGGAGAACTCAGAACACATGGACATTTTTCCTGAAACATATATTTTATTTTGAAATGTCTCCTACTATTCTGCTTTCCTATTTCTTCAGTTAGTGCTATTACAATTAATACAGGCATATCCTTAAAACTGGAGTAAATTTGTATAACCTGACCCTCTTTGCGAATTCATCCCCATCACCAGGGAACATATGAGGTTTCCTGATGAAAAAACATGTTCTGTTGTTTTCCCACCTCCAGCACTGGCACTGTACTTATGTACCCTCTGACATCAGATTAATCTTTTATGTTCAACCTATTAAGCAAGAAACTGGGAAAAATATTTTAAGTTCAAAAAATTTTTAATTAAAAAAATATTATATAAAGGGTCTTAAAGCAGAAAAAAGAACAGAGAAGAGCTTAACAAAATTCTTTTAGGCCTGCTTGAAATTTCCCTTGGTTTGAAACGTGTAAAAGATTGTTTTATTGGGCTGGATAGAAAAAGAAAATAATTGAGGAAGTAAAACAGGCCTTAGACCTTAGTCATTCTGGAATCTGATGAGAAAATAAGACATAGGGGAAAATTCATGTGGATTTTACATTAAGTGGCACAAAAATCAACATTCCCATTAACAGTGGTAATAAGATTACTTATGAGTAAAGTTTTAAAACTTGTTTAGATGGTTGAAAAATTGTGGATCTTTGTCTTTTCAAACCATTTCAATTATTGTAACTACCAAAGTTAAAAATCCTCAAATACATTTAAAGCTGCATTTTCTAATGAAGACATACACTTTGCCCTGTAATTTAAGATCGGTATGTTTCTCTAATCATTTATTTAACTGTTTTGCCCATGTTTTTTCACTGCACAGAAAGAACTCATATCTGTTATTTCCACAGGGAACGTGATGCAAACAGAATCAATTACATGTATGCTCAGTATGTCAAAAATACTATGGAACCACTTAATATCCCAGATGTCAGTAAGGACAAGAGATTTCTCTGGACAGTAAGTGACCCCATTTTAGACTTGAAGCTTGAAGGCTGTGTTCCCATCAGATGTGCACTTACAGGGACTCTGCAGCTGAAGGACTGGCCCTAGAACTGGCTCTTTAGGAGTGATCTGAGAAAAGAGAATAAAATAGTTCGTAACACCTGTTGAGTGGCGGTCAGCTATACTTGAGTATTTTTCTCTGTACTTTTATCATTTTTTAACATGTATTAATGAATTATGAACTAATGTTGAGGTAATTTAACTATTACCTACTTAAAGCCAATGACGTTCCTTAGATAGTGTTGCTAGAGTTCTTGAGTTTATCCTCAAAAATGAAGTTCCGTATGACTTGAACTTAAGTAATTGGTTATCTACCGCAGTGAGTAGCTCTGTGGAAAAACAAAGATCTGTTTTCCTTGACAGCAAAAGCTACAAAGATCAGTTTCTCAGACCTTGAAAACTGTGAATTCTAGTACTTTCTCTCATCTTACTTCAGAAAAGCTTTGCACTTTGAGGCAGCTGCCTTGATTTTTTTATTTGCATATCCAGGAGACCTTTTTAGAACTTTAGCAATATGGGCAATAGAACAGAAGTGGAACTAAAGAAGGACAAGTTTGTAACGTGGTACCCTAGCGGTGTAATGCTTTTGGATCTTTTGGATACCGCTACATAGGTGTATGGTGGATACTACACAGGTATGGTAGATACTGAATAAATATTTTGCTTAATATTACTATAAGCTTCTTGGAGAGTGTAAAATGGAAAAAAAAGAAATATAGGTTATTATTTTTAATAATGTAAAGACTAATTGCTTTATATTGCATTTATGTGAACTTCATTATAATTTGTACATTTTCTGCACTCTGATGTTATCTAAAGCTAATAAGAGATCAATATATTAGTGGTTTCAGATGTGCAATTTAGTTTATATAGCATGTAATGGGCAAATCAGTCTTTTCACAATTTTTCGCTGTTTTACTTTGTTTAGAATGAAAACACAGGAAATGTAAACCAGCAGTGCATTAGAAGTTTGCTTTGCACGCCTATAAAAAATGGAAAGAAGAATAAAGTGATAGGTAAAGCCTTTTCATTAACCTCTACTCTGTACTTAATAGAAAAAAGTGTAGCCCCAGAAACTTCTTTCTTTCAAGTATAAATTTAAAGGATAAAATGTGTGAACAAAGATAAAAATTAGAATAATAAAAGAATTTTGAAATAATTTTATATTGATAAATGTCAACAGACATTTGTTAAATATCTTATTAACTCTGATGTATTTTCATAATCATTATAATCCTTTTTCAACAGAATGATGTGTTGAAAGTTAGTGGACTGAGAGACATCAAGTTGATAATGTGCATTATTTTAGAGTCTCACTTCTTGGTTTCTGATTTTTCTTTTGTGAATATGTGGTTTCGATTGTAGGTTGTAGTCATTCACTCATTCAAGAATATTTATTGAGCACGCCACTGTTGTAGGCACTTGGGAAAAATCAGCAAACAAGGCAGAAATCCCTGCCCTCCTGGAGCTTACATTCTTATATGAAGGTTCTAGAAAAATGTCCACTTCAGGAATGGTGGAAGAATGCATTCTCAGAGAAAAGGAATGATGTTTCCTATTATTGACATATTTGTTTCTTGGCACTGCATGTTATGTTAAGAGTAGAACAGAAAACATGGGGTTTTAAATGCCAGTCACACGACTGACATTGTGAAAATAGTCTGAACTGTTAACATTCTCCCAAGAACTTGGAAATAAAGGAATTATGAGTGCCTTCTAAAGGCTAAATTTTTAAATAAAAACCCGAATGGAGCAAGGCTTAGATATATAAATTTACCTTGAAAAGTGTGAATAGTTTCCAGGTTGCAAGACTTGACTATAATTTTATTGAAGGAGAGTATCAGTCAGAAAGGCTGGGGAGGGAGAAAAAAAAGACAAGTATTGCAAGTGCCTGTCCAGGTTCTGTCCAGGAGTCAGGGAGCCTCAGCCCCTCACGTGGAGGTGGATGTAGAGAGTTGTACCAGTTTGCAGACAGTATTCTAACCACATAGCGAGGCCATCATTTTGCTAGCGATGGATGCAGCAGGTTGTAGCTGATATTTCTCAACTATTCCAGTCCCTTTGCTGGTGTGCATCCTTACTGTGAGACAGCTACACCCGCTTACGCCGGTAAACATCCCACCAGTCTGACCTCCCTTGTTCTGATTATTTTCTTTCCAAGGTAGGTTAACTCATAGGAAGAGAACGCAGTCTTCGTATCCTCTCAAATAGATTGACTGCTTTGACAGCTGTTTCTTATTGTAAATCAGTGAACTGGACTTGAGGCAATGGGCTGGGGTTGCAGGTGCACGTACTCCTGTTCCTGGGACAGCTCTATTTCTTGTTGGGCATTAATACTATGCTGGGGTTATATATCAGTCTTGTGAAGTTAGTTACTGGATCCAACCCAGAGAGACAGATCTGTCCTCAGCATGGGAACCTAGTTCCTAAGGCTACAAGGCTGGGTGGGGGTCAGATCCTGACCTGGTGAATTGCCTGGTAAAGCTTTAGAAGCCAGCCTGGTGACTCCCTGCTGGGCTGTTTGGTCACATGCCCTCTTCACAGTTCTCAGAGGAAAAAGTAGAGGCTGATGAATACGTACTACGGAAGCCCTCTTTTCAAGATTATTACCGATCAGATCTCTAACATAAACAACAAAAGAAAACTGACAAGGGTGCCCTACAATATGATATTGAGTAAACATCATATTATAAAATTTTATTTCCCAGGGAGCTCAAGGTGGAAACTGCATTATAAAAGTTATGCTTTTTTTAAATGCTTTTTGATATAACTATAAAGATTTACTACAAGTTGCCTTTGACCTTTGATCTCTATGGAAGTGAACTAAATAACCTTTCAGATCTGTTCAAAATTCACCTTCTATGATCCTGTCACTGTTTCAGACAAGTGAGCCAAAAAAATAATAAATACCACTTGAAATAATCAGACTTCTCCTGGCATACATTTTGTGTCACCCTAGTTGAAAGCAGAGCCAAAAGTAAGCAAATGTTGTTTTTGGTGAGGAAGAATTCTCTGGAAATACAAAGAAAGAAAAAAATGATTCCCTTAGTGGGGTGTTTGTGGGGGCTTAAGTTGATTCCAAGTATAAGAGGGAAAATTTCCAGTGTTCCCTGCTGTTTTATAAGTGTGACAAAACAGAGAATTTGAATTCTCAGCCATACTCTGTGCCCACAGATGCAGCATGGAAAATATCGTGGTTGTAGATAATTTTTCTTACATGTCACAGACCAGATTCTGCTTTTATATAACTCTAATAGAGAATCCCCATAGAGTTACATTTAGAAAGACAGACAGGCCCATGTGTTTTTGGTAATCTTCCTTCCCCCTCATTTTTTTCCATTACTGACATTTAGATGAAATTATAGACATTAGACCAGTATGGGGCCTGTTGTATCATCAGATGTATTCCCTGAGGTATTATTTCATAGCAAATGTTTTCTTAGTGCTCTGGCTAATACAGAGTGTTTCCATAACTTTACTTCCAAAACTATTAAGGAAGTATTTTTCTCATTCAACATTCATTTATTTTAACCAATAATTTCCTCTATTTATTAGGCTAAATATGCCTTTTTCCCATATCATATTTATCAGAAATTCTTATGCCCATTTGCCATACCAGTTTCAGGGCAGATTTTGAAGAAATTAGTCCCATTCCCATCCAAAAAAATGTTTAGCCACTTTCAATAAGTTATATTTCCATCTCTGTGTATAATAAAAGTTATAGTGTTATACCACATATTGCTTGACAGTGAAGTATGAGAGAAAAGTATGAGAAATATGTATTTCTTACTGTATGTATGTTCTAAACTGATTACTATCCTAATCCTCTGGTCATCTGTGTGTTGCAAGTTGATTCCAAGGCATAAACAAATATTCTAAAATTATATAAGTTCAAATTTGACTTCTACTTCATTTTATTTTTCATATTAAATTTTATCATTTGACAATATCACTAACTGCTCATTTGTTTATAAAATATTTGCTAGGATTTTCTTAATGCAAGTGTAATTAAACTGTGTAGTGTCATCCATGGTACAGTTTTCTTTTTTTACAGTATCCAGTTTTTTTCCCAGTTAGAGAAATGTAGATTATGTTTAGTTATAATAAGCACCAGGAAATAAGACTGTAGGAGCAGTAATAATTGGAAGAAAATGAGAGAAAAATAAAACTAGGAAATTATAGCTTAAAAGTATAAAAATGAAAATATACAAAATAAAAATAAATATAAGGATTATAGTTTCAAGAATTGACTGAAGAAATAGAAATATAAGGAAAGCTTCATAGTACCACTGGAAAACAGAAAAGCGTACCTTGCTGGGCCCAGAAACACTGAGGAATTTCTGGAAGATATGAAGTATATACCATTTCTAAGAATACATTACACAAAATTTGAATAGAGATAACAATATTAATATCAAAGTAGAATTTAAGATAAAAACATAATGTTAAAGCGTCACTTTGCATTGATTAAAGTTAAAATCCATGGAGGAAAATGTAATTGTCATAAATGCTTTTAATAAGCTAAATAACATCATTGACAAATAAAAGCCAAAGCTATTAAAAATATAGGGAGAAATGGACAAAAAGGTGGTCATGGTGAGAGCCTTTAGTAGACTTCTCATAGAATGTTAAGGTACAGGAAAAAATAAGGAAACATTAGAATTGATTAATATAAAAATGAAACGGATTTAAATTATCATATATAGATTTACTTTTATCTTTTGTAATTTAAAAATACAAATTCCCGTTAAATATCCACCAGAAATGTACAAATACTCATGAGATACACAAACAACACAAACTCAGTCATTTCTGAAAAGCAGAATTGACAGCCACTCTCGTGGATCACAATGCATTAAAACTGGAAATGCATAATAAAAGGATAAATTGGAAGGAAAAAACTCAGAAACTGAAAAGCATTTTCCTAAATGACAGAAGAAATCAAAAGTCAAAATGAAAGTACAGCATTTTAGAGAATTAATGGTTGTATCAATGTAACATAAAAACTCAAGGTACACAGTCAAAGCTATACTCAGAGGAGATATTTAGCTTTAAATATTTTGTTATTATTAATCAAGAAATAATGAAATTATTTGAACTAAGTGTTCAACTGAAGAAATTATAAAAGCGGCACCTTTTTTTCTCTTTCTCACCCTCTATGCTGTCCCCCAAAATAACGAAATAAATAGGAAGAAAGAAAGCAGAGGAAAGAAATTGGAAAGATGAATTTGTGAAATGGGAAGGGATAGTAAAACGAGAGATAATGGGCAAACACAATAATAATAAAGAAATCTCCAAGAGAGAAACAATTAGGAAAGAGAAAAAAAGTGTAATTACAGATACAGAAGAAATTTTAACAGGCATTAGATAACACATGTACCAAAAAGGTAGTACATTTTATGAAATGGAGAAATTCTATAAAAATGGGTAATAATCTATACTAACTCAAGAGGTGTTTAAAATTTTTCATAGAAGTAATTGAGAAAGTTATTTTTCAAGTCATTTAAACAAAAAAAAAGCTATTGCCCAAAGGAAATTCTAACCAAAGTGATCAGATGAGAGGAGAGGATGAAATACGGCGAGACATAGAAAAGGAAGAGGCAAAATAACATACAAGTGATATGAATTGTGAAATGGGAAAACCCAAGAGAATCAGCCAGAAGGACCTATCTAAAAAGAAAGTTTAAAAAGTGCCTAGTTATCAAATTATTAAAGAGAAATAACTTTAATATATGCCAAGACAAATTTGTTAGAAAATTATAATGGAAAAAAGTCCCATTTACAATAGTAACAAGGAATAAACTTAAGCCAGAAATATGTAGCATCTATATGAGGAAAATTCTGAGTAACTTAAAAATCTTTAGTAAGTGAACTGATATAACATTTCGTAATGATAACAATCTATTTTGTAAGATGTCAGTGTCCCCAGATTAGATTTACATCAATTTTAAGACATATCCTTGTAAGATTTTTTTTTCAGGGGGAAGGGGAATTCTTGACCAACATTTATAAAATTCATCTGGAAGAATAACATATAAAAAGAATCAGAGTTGATGGATAGAGAATTGCCTTATCAGAAATTAGAGTAATGCTATAAAAGTAACATAATTAAAAGTGTGTATCATGTGTGCTACAAGAGATGGCATGATTGATGGAACACAACGGAAAGTCTAAATGCGGACCCACGTCTGGTATATATATATATTTGTGTTATTGTATGTA
Source organism: Ceratotherium simum simum (assembly GCF_057802395.1). Classification (NCBI taxonomy): domain Eukaryota; kingdom Metazoa; phylum Chordata; class Mammalia; order Perissodactyla; family Rhinocerotidae; genus Ceratotherium; species Ceratotherium simum. Next base: position 61,159,283 of record NC_141911.1, read on the forward strand.
ATAGAGTATATTTCATTGTTTCTAAGATGACATTGGTTGAAAGACACCATTTTATGTATCTTCAAGAAAGAAAAAAATGATTTCAATTAAACTATGACAAGCAATTGATTAGGATGCATACTGATTTCAAAAATATTAACATGTGAAAAAAGTACATAATAGTTGAAATAAGTATGAATTTAGTATTTAAGGTGACACTTCAAATCATTAGAGAATGGGTAACTATTCAAGTATTGTAAGAATCTACTAGCAATTTGGGGAAAAAATTAAGTTGAATTAGAGGATTAAATGTGATACAATGAATCTATAAAAGTACTAGGGGAAAAGATGGTTTTATATGTAATCTTAAAATGGGGAAGCTTCTTTTAAAAGCAAGACACTATACAGCAATAAAAACTTCTCAAATTAAGATAATTGACAAATGACAAGTGCAAAAAAAAATATTTGCAATAAAGGTGATAAGGGCAAGTCATATATTAACAAGACAGGATGCTAATGTTGGAGTCCATGTTGTGTGGTAGAGAGGACATGAGACGACAAGCAGGATGTAAGAGTTGACTCCCTGCTCTGCCAAAAAGCTGGGAGGAAAACTGTGGTAGGTAACAACATCTGATCCCTGGAATTACAGAAAAGGAAACATAATTGTGTGCTTTTAGAAACCATCTAGTCCCTTCAGCATCATTTCGAGAGATGCCTTCAATGCCAACTTAGCCCCTCAGAGCTGCCATGATGACCACATGAAATAATGTCTGTACAAGTATTTGGTGAACTCTAATAATATTAAGTAGCACTGATATTTTACTATGTAACTGTACTACTTCTTGGTTTTCTCCTAATATGTTTTTGAATATTTTATTTTATGATTGTACATATTCATTGGTTTTTACTGAGTGGTTTTGGTTTTTTGGTTCTGCATTAACTACTTTGTTTTTGTATGTAAGTGATTCTGATTTTGTATGGCTTACTAGTAGATGTGGCATCTGAAATGACCAGTTTTGAATTTCATTATTGTACTCTTTATCCACTCTTCTGGTCATTAATGAAGAAGTTGTGAAAACTCCATCTGTAAATGGGTCCAAGCTTTCAATTTTCCCAAAGAACCCTGTTGGTTTGTTATAAACCTTCTTCTTCATAGCTTTCTTTTTTAACTTGAGTATTTTGTTTGATAGAGCTTAACTGTCTATATGTCTATATCTGTATCTGGATTGTAACAGAGACACACTTTAGCTGTTGTGCTCTGAGCTGTGGTTGTTATAGCCAACTCTTGATATTTGTACGCTTAGCATTCCATTTCAATACCTTTCCATTCTAGAAGTATTAATTAATACCTCAATGTATTCATTCATTGTGACTGAGGCATAGATTTGAACTGCTGTTCAGGAGAGAGTTACATAGCCAGGTCAGAAGCCTAGCCGACTGCCAGGTAGCCACATTTCAGTGCCTCCTTGTTGTCTTTTCCTTTCATACATGCAGTAATTCTTATGAAATGATAAAAAGAAAAATATTGCTTATGAAAAATGGCCATCAAGGAGGAGAAAACTTGAGTGAGAATTGAAAGGAAATTATATTGTGATGTGAGGATAAGGGCATGAAACACATGATTTGCAAGAAAATGTGGTTTGGGAGATGGCCAGAAGCTATATAAACAGTTCCATATTTATAATGGGAGATTCACAAAGGTTGGAGGACATAACCCTGTGTTTTTACCATACAAGGGACATGTTCTTTTAAGATAGTGAGGGCCAATTGCCATTTAATCATGGTTTCTACTTGCAGTGTCCAAATTCATTGTGTTTTGTTTAAAGTTTTTCTTGATAATGGAATAAGTGTTGGAGAAGTAATCTCAACAGTACTAATCCAGATAGATAAGGATATCTTTACTGTCTAAAGTCAAAAAACTCCCACAAACAAACAAAAAAGAGCATAAAAAGAGAGTACAGATCATTTGTAGTGTTAAAAATAAAGAAATTGCACACCCGTGGTCATAAAGGGACCTAATGTGCAGCCATGCATCAGCGTGGACTCTAGGAAATCCTTTTGTGCTCCAGGAAAAATAAGAGATAACAGACTACAGTCTTCATGGGAAAATAGTTGGGGTCACAGCCGCAATCCTGCATTCTTTCATTAACTCAGTAAACATTTTCTGAGTTCCTGCTATATGCCAGGCATTTTGCTCGTTGAGGAAGTGGAATTGAAAAAATAAAATCTCTAAGACCAAGGTATGTACAGTCTAGAGGGAGAGAGAAATAAAATCCACCATGATACGCCAAGTGATCACATTGAGGGCATAGAAGAGAGACGTGCCCACCTCAGCTGGGAACTGGGAGGCCTCCAGGAGCTCACTGTGAAAGAGATGGAGGGATCAACTGGGAAAACAGGAGAGAAGGCGGAGGGGGCAGCATGGGCAACAGTGCGGGCAAGCTAGGTGCAGTCCGGACTGCTAGCAAGGATCTGACGGAGGTAAAGGGCACAGAGCAACAGCGTGTGGTGAAAAGTGGGCTTTGGGGCAAAGCCGAGCTGAGGTTTGAATTTTAGACATAAGCATACTAGCTGAGTAGCCTTGAGCAAATTACTTAACGTTTCCGAGATTCAGTTTCTTCATTGTAGAATGGGGATGGTCAGAGCTACCTCACAGTATAAATTGGGAGGACGCGAGATCATGTGTGTGCGAAAGCATTTAGCACAATGTCTGCCCCACGGTGGTCACCTGAGGAAAGTCTGTTATCAGATATTTAGAGACAAAAGAGATAATGACTTTAACAACACTTTGTTTTACCCAGAGGTTGGAGGTCACCAAACTCCTCACAGAGAGACCACTTGGCTAGGAATCCTATAGAACAACTAGTTTGATAAAGATTTACCCTAACATTGATGTAATCTTCCCTTTATATTGACTACACGTTTGACTTTGTATGAGAGGCCAGGACTTGGGAGGTTGTGATTTTCTTCAAACATTAGTTCTGCTTTTATTTCTAAGTAAATAGTCATTTTTATTGGCATTTATTTGCAGTATCAAAAGTTGTCTGCCAATATGATCCTCCTGGATGCAGAGGTGCATATTTGACCTTTGAGACTGTCTGTGAATTGCCTGTTTTCTACATTCTATTTTGTATGTAACTGTGTTTTTAACCTCTGTTTTCTCAGTAAGGAAAGGCAATCTGTCTGACCCAAAATTCTGATGTGCATCAAAATTGTTCTCTTGGCAAGTGTACAAAAATCCAATTAGTCTCCAAAGGACAAATTGTCTTTGGGGACTCAACTGATGTAAAATTCGTGACCCAGTCTGGAAGAAAATAGCACTCTAGGATTTTTTTTAACACTGGCAACATACATTTAGGACTATGTGAAAGGAGTTCTCATGTAAATTATTTTAGTGTACTTTTCTATCTTATATTTGTGAGCATTCGTTTGCTTATTTGGAGATGCAAAGCACTCTAAGAGAAAAGTATAAGATAATCTTTAGGGGTATGTGTTACAGTTAATAAAGACTATGATAATTCATAATAACATTTGTTCAATTTCTTGGATCGTTACAGGGGTTTGCCAACTTGTTAATAAGATGGACGAGAATACTGGCAAGGTTAAGCCTTTCAACCGAAATGATGAGCAGTTTCTGGAAGCTTTTGTCATCTTTTGTGGCTTGGGGATCCAGAACACACAGATGTATGAAGCAGTGGAGAGAGCCATGGCCAAGCAAATGGTCACATTAGAGGTGGGATGAAGCTTACACGACTTCTCGGTCTACAGCCAAACACTCAGCTTCTACCTTTCCCTCCTAACAACTCGTGGTGGCTGTTTGTTGTATCATTGTATCCTCATGAGAATCATGTGATTTAGATGATCATTTAAACAGCTAAGGAAACTGAGACCCAGAATATTTTAGAAACTTGTCAAGAATTCATATGACCAAACCAAAACTCAGGGTGTTCTCCCTTCAGTCCTCTGCTTTTTTGGCAGAAAGCAATCCTTGACCTTAATAATCCATTCCCAGATGTCTACTTCCCCTGTGGCCTGTCTGTCCCTTCCCCATTGCCTGAGCCTCCCCATCTCTCCATGCAAGCAGTGGTGTTCACACATTTTTAAAAAACAAAAACAGAAACACTAAGCACTCAGAGAATCCGAAGTGAAGAAAAGAAAAAAAAAATCAGTGAAAATCAGGACTAGTTTAAACTCCTGGACTAGCTACTTTGGAATCTCTCAGAAACTCTTTTTTTTTTTATGTATTTTTTTTTTTTATTTTGTGAGGAAGATCAGCCCTGAGCTAACATCCGATGCCAATCTTCCTCTTTTTGCCGAGGAAGCTTGGCCCTGGGCTAACATCCATGCCCATCTTCCTCTACTCTATATGGACGCTGCCACAGCATGGCTTGATAAGCGGTGCGTCGGTGCACGCCCGGGATCCGAATCGGTGAACCCCGGGCCGCCGCAGCGGAGCATGTGCACTTAACTGCTATGCCACTGTGCTGGGCACTCAGAAACTCTTTCAAATTACAGGTTTATGGATCCCACTTCTGAAAATTCTGATTCAGTAAGCCTTGGGTAGAGGCTGGGAATCTGTATTACTACAGAGTTCCCCGAGTGATTCTGAACGTGCAGGCAGTGAGTGAACAACTGGTCTGGGGGACTGACTTCAGGCAGGCTCCCTCCCAGCTAGGGCTAGCCTACCCAAGTGGGGCCAGCCCTCGCCTGATGTATGTCACTAACTGCCTTGAAAATGCTCGCTTTGTATAACATGGAAATTTCTTACATCATAGACCAATTTAGGGAAATAGACTTCAGAAAGTACAAATGTCTCTAGTTTTTGTACTAGAGACAAAACTGTGTGAATATATTTGAATGTTTGCCTACTCATACCTAGTTGAGGTCAGTGGGAATTGGTATTTGGAACATAACTTTTCCTCTAACCCCTAATAAATAAATACTGAACCTAATGAGCTAGAAAGTTATAAATTATACATCAAGATTTATCAATACCAAGATGGTACCCTTTACTTTCTAAGGTGAATGTATAATTCTTACAGTTTTGCTATAGTATTATATAAGGTAAGAGACCTTGGATTATAAACCAGGGAAAAATCACAGTTTCAAATATATATACACAAATATATATATATATATATATATATACACAAATATATATATATATATATACACACACACACACACACACACACACACACATATACATATGTGTACATATAGTTTCATATACATGTATGTGTGTGTGTGTATATATATATAATTTTTTATCTAATCTTTTTCTACAGTTCCCATGGTTTTGCATTGAAGAACTGAATCTAAGCCAGCTATGAGTTAAAAATTATTTCTTTTTTAAAAAACTTTTTATTATGGAAAATTTCAAACATATACAAAAGTAGAGAGAATAGCTTAATGAGCCCCCATGCACTCATCAGCCATCTTCCGAAATTGCCGACCCCATGGCCAGTATCATTCCATCTCTACCCTCACTCCTTGGAACTCTTCTTCCCCTCCCATTGGATTATTTTGAAGCAAATACCAGACATCGGATCATTTTGTTCAAAATCTCTAGATATTTTCCTGATTGAGGAATTTTTATTTCTATTTTTATACTTTAAGCTTTACTTTGTTACATATATGCTATGAGTAATTAGGCTTTCATTTAGTATAAACATTTTTCAATTTAAGGTCATTATGGGAAGTCATTTCTGTGATCATAGGTTCAAACTTGAAAATATTTTCCTTTTCTCATGAGCCCATTGGATAAAAGCTAAGGACACAGACCCCTCAGGTTTTCTTATGACAGTGAATTATTTTGACCTGGAAGCCATATTATTATAATAACAATAATAATAGCTAACCTCCATCAAATGCTTACTCTGTTCTAATGCTTATATGTATTAACAGAATTAATCCTTACAACCCTGTGAGTAAGGTGCTATTTTTATCTTCAGTGTGTGATAAAATTAATCTTTTTGAGCTTAGCATGTTGTTATTCCTTTATTCATTTATCCATGTTGCATTGCACTTATTTATATTAGACTAATTCCTGGTCACAGTTTTAGCTTTTCCCAACAAACTGCCTCTGTGGTGTCAGCAGCAACAGGTTAGGAGTCGTGACCCATCAATTTCACGTGAGCAGAAGACAGAAGCTCCAAGTTTCCTGCGATTTCCTAGTGATTAACAGTTCAAATGCTAAGACAGATCCGAAGGAGCACATATAAATGCTCTGAAACACAAGATAGTAGACAATAAATACCTTTTGGCTTTAGATTTTGAATTGCTTAAAATTTTAAAGACTGGTTTAAGGAAAACTAGTTTGGATTGCTGCATTACTTGGCTCACCATTTAAAGTCTGAAAATGGGTTACCTTTTTATCAATGATTCTAAAACTTGTGTTTTTAGTAAATCTATGTTGTCTCTATCGAAAATGAACATTAAAAAATATTTTTTAAGGGGCCAGCCCTGTGGCCAAGTGGTTAAAGTTCTGCACACACCTTTTTGGCGGCCCAGGTTTGCGGGTTCTGATCGGCCATGCTTGTCAGCCATGCTGTGGCAGTGACCCGCATACAAAATAGAGGAAGATTGGCACAGATATCAGCTCAGGGGAAATCTTCCTCAGCAAAAAAAAAAAAAAAAAAAAAATTAAATATGATAGATGTTTTAATTACCACTACCTTGGTTAAATAGAATATCTAAAATATTATCGCTTCACTTAGAAGTTATCACTTTTGAAAATGGGAATTAATGATTTTCAAGTTAAATTATAAGAAGATAGTAAGCCTGCCTTTTTAACTCAACTAGGGTAATGGAAAGTGTACTAGAGTAGGAGTTGAAAGCTGGGTCCTAGGCCCTCCTGTCGTCTCACTGGGTGAGAATCACTGCTCCTAGGTGTCCTCACCTGTTAATGGGTGGGTTTAGTACTCTTCTTCTCAGCTCATAAGTCCTACAAGTGTAAAGGGATCCTTGAACCTGTGTGACATTATATCCCAGCCACTCAGTTTTTCTTCATGAATTCTACAGTGGTTATTGGCCTCATCTGAGAGTCACTTCTAGACTACTTTCTTTCCAAATATCAATGTTAAAAATGTCAGTTTATGCAACATTTTTGTTTTTGTTTTTGTTTTGTTTTGTTTTTGTGAGGAAGATTGGCCCTGAGCTAACACCTTCTGCCAATCCTCCTCTTTTTGCTGAGGAAGACTGGCCCTGGGCTAACATCCATGCTCATCTTCCTCCACTTTGTATGGGATGCTGCCACAGCATGGCCTGACAAGCGGTGCGTCGGTGCGCGCCCGGGATCCGAACCCACGAACCCCGGGCCGCCGCAGCGGAGCGCATGCACTTAACTGCTTGCACCACTGGGCCAGCTCCGCAACGTTTTTTTTATTAATTCTGTAGACAAATAGAAACAACTAAAGTCAGTATATTTTTTAAAAAGGCAATACAAAGTAAATTTTCTGCCAAGTTTAAGCCAAATAGTGTGGCTTATAAATAATGTGTTTGGTATATCAACAATGTCAGAATAAAAGTGGCAAGAGTTTTCTTGGAACTTAGGGAGTATAACTTTTTGTTTTCTGAAATAAGCAATGGAATCGAAATCTGGGATTTGCTCTCTGGTGAAGAAAGCAGCAAACAAGATTTGACATTCTGAGGAGTCTAGTTCTCTCTCCAGGAAGGTTTAGCAGAATCCCAAGTTTGCAGTTGTAGTCTGCATGTGGTAGTCCTCTTCTGTATAACCTGTATTCCTTCTTTTCTTATGCTGTAGGTTCTGTCATATCACGCTTCAGCAGCGGAGGAAGAAACAAGAGAGCTCCAATCCTTAGCGGTAATTCTCCTTCTCTTTCTTTGTAAAAATGACTAACTACAGACATCTAACAATACATAAATACGCTTCTCTCAGGATAACTGCCTCTACTAGTAATGGCCCCCTAGACATGTAATTAAATGCGGTAAATATTTAGATAGACATTCATAAAAGTATTTAATCATCTCTGCTTTCTTGCAGGACTACAAAGGCACTGATAATACAAAGCAAAAGATCATAACATACTGACTTTGTAAAACATTATATGATTCTGATTTTTTCCAATAATTGTTATAATCTTTATATCTTTCTAAGGCCAAAATTAGTTTTCAGTTCCCTGGGGAAATGTGGACAGGTGACTGCAGGGTGGTTGTTTGGTTAGGATAATGACAACAAAGATTTTTTAGTTAGTTACTGATAACTTACTCTGCATTATTGAGAACTGAGAGTGATTTTAATTTCTGACCATATGGCTTACGGACTATTATTTGAAATCGGGTTGAAGTAAGGCCGGTTCCTGAATTCTCATCACATTCTTATTTAGTATGCTGTGAGAGAAAAGCACATTGATATTTAAGTGGAATGTCATATGTTTTGGGTCTTGATTGAGATTGCTGTGGCCGAGATTAATGAAAATTTGAGGCACTTACACATTTACAACTAAGGCTGGCCTTCTGAGTTTACATTTACTTGAGACAACATAGATAAGGTCTATGTGAGATGTGAGGAGAAGGGTGTGAACAGATCACTGAGCTTCTTTTTCATTGTCATCATCATCATCATCATAGCTTACCAGATGCTAACCCTCTATGCCCTTACATACATTTTCTCATGTAAACTGCACAACTGTCTTATGAAGCCCACACTGACGCTAGAGAAGCCAAGTGACTTGCTCAAGGTCACACTGGCAGGAAGTGAGGGAGTCAGGGTACAAACTCATATAGTCTCCTTCCAGAGCCCATGCACAAAACCACACGCTCTCTGTTATGAGCCGTTGGGGAGAGGGAAGAGTCAAGATGATTTGGATGTCTTGACCTTGGTAATTCAAAGAACCACGATGCCATTAATTAACAAAAGTGGAAATATTAAGAAGGAAAACTGGTAGATTTGATTGGAACATGGTAAGTTTGAGGTGCTGGTGGAACAACCAAATGGACATCTTCACTGATCTGGAAAGGCAGGACTAGAGTGTTGATCAGGAGAGGCAGGACTGGAGTGGTGAGGGACTGGTGGGCAGAACTAGAGGTGGTGACTTGAAAGTTAAGTCTTGGGATTTGGGGGAGTCCCGTGGTAGTGAAATAATGGGAGTGGAGCAGTTGGGAGAGAGTGCAGAGAGAAATGTGCAAGACTATGGGCAGAACTCTTATAAATACAGCTTTAGATGGGAGGAGTGGGAAAAGAAACCAGCTAAGGTAGAGAAGCAGTAGTTAGGGAGGAAGATTAAGGATAGAGCAGTGGCACAGAAGGCAAGATAGAACAGTTGCAAAAGAGACAGAGATCCCATCAGCGGTAGGAAGGTTGAGAAATAGGAAGACTGAGAAAATGCTGCTGGATTCAGTAATTAGGTGATTCTTGAGAAAGCAGCTTCAGGAGTGAAACTGCAAACAGAAGGAGTAAATGGTGAGAAATGGAGGAAATGAATGTGGACTATTTCTAAAAAATAAGTTTCGTGGAGAAGTAGCCATGAAGGGTGTTGGCTGAATCATGTGAAGTTTTTTATTGTTTGTTTTGTGTTTGTGAGCAGGGTTTGCTCACAACCAAGAGAGCCAACATGTTCTTGGACAAAGGGGGAAGGTACGGGGTGGGTGTGAGACTAACAGTGCAAGACAGTGAAGAGACTTGGACCTTGAAGTGGCCTAGGCATTAAGAGAGACATTTCTTTGGCCAAGACAAGAAGAAAGGGGTAATAATAATAATAATAGCCACATTTATGGAGCGTTTACCATATACCTGGCATGTTTAAAGTTCTTTGTGTGTGTGTGGACTAAATGTATTCAATCCACAACAACTCTCTAAGGTCAGTAGTATTAGCATTTTGAAAATGGAATTTAGGGTTGAGAGAGTTTAGATTGTCCTATTCGGGTCATAAGTGATGATGCCAGTACTAAACTCAGGTGGTCCAGATCCAGAACCCACACTCCATTGCACAGCACTGGCAAGATGATGGGCTGCAAAGGAGGGAAGGAGAATGAGGACCTGTAGACATGCTCAGTTACATCACTGAGTAGGATGCTGAGTCATTTGCCAAGAACAGTTTAAGGAACTTGCGATGATTTCACCTGAAAGGTTAAGCTTCTTTTGGGGTTAGCCGCATTCGGAATTGGCTGTATTTATTTTGTTCACAATGGTATTTGAAGGAATGAGCAGTTTTTCAATTATGTACAAAGGTTTATAGGTTTAAAGTATCTTTCACATTAGGCTTAATAGGCCCATTTGTCTAATCCTCCAGAATGATAAAGTTTGGAACTAAGTGCATACTGTGAGTTGGAAATTATCCCATGGAAAGATACATTTTGAAGTGCTTGCAGGCACTGTGGGATGATTAGGTTATTTCTAAAATGAGGACAAGGTTACACTCTGCCATGTGCTGTTTTAGCTAAATAAAAAGTAGCAAATAAAGTAATTTCTAAAGATCATGCTAAAAAAATCACTAGGACATTAAACCTTGCTTTTCACTTTGAAAATAGCAGAGTCTTTCAGAAAAATCTGAAAATTATTTTCTCAATTATGTTTATAATTTTAGCAAGAGAAAAACACTTTGGAATAACTGAAAATTGCCGTATTGCAGTATTGTTCAAAACCATCTGTTGTTCCATTTGGAAAATAGATTTCTGGCAGCTGCATTGAGAAATTTAGGGTTACATAGCTTGTAGGTCAAGTAATTCATTTAAATTCAGCAACTGATTTCAATTCTAGTTTTCTATCAACCTAATAAAAATTCCTTTACAGCCCCAACTACACAGGTGTCTGCATCATCCAGCAATTACCAAAATTGCTGTCTTTGTCATGTCTGATTGTTTATCTCAATTTAAAACCTAAAATAAATTGAAAAGCTGTCAAATGTTTTCTTAACTTTTATTTTTAAAAATTAGTTGTTAAGAAAATTAAATAATGTATTCTGATGATCCGTAGTCACAAGTTGTTGGGATAACAATAAAAGGACCCCAGGTGACCCGGTTATGGTTCTTACAAAGTTAGTAGTTAAGATATCAGAATGTAATAAATAGTTATTACATTTGATTGATTGAAAAGGCCTTTTCTGCCTTCCTCTCTTGTTAGAAGAGCAGTAAATTATATTAGAGTTTAGGTTTTTTTTTTTTTTTTTTGTGAGGAAGATCAGCCCTGAGCTAACATCCATGCAATCCTGCTCTTTTTGCTGAGGAAGACCAGCCCTGAGCTAACATCTATTGCCAATCCTCCTCCTTTTTTTTTTTTTTTCCTCCCCAAAGCCCCAGTTGATAGTTGTATGTCACAGTTGCACATCCTGCTAGTTGCTCTATGTGGGACGCGGCCTCAGCAAGGCCGGAGAAGCCGTGCGTCGGTGCGCGCCCGGGATCCAAACCCAGGCCGCCAGTAGCGGAGCACGCGCACTTAACCGCTAAGCCAGGGGGCCGGCCCTGAGTTTAGTTTTTTAAAATAAGCTCCTCAGTTTTGTCATGGAGACAGTGTTGATTTGGTTCAGTCCCTATAACTTCTGCTTTACAGCAATTTCTAATCCCAGGTCATGTATCTAAAAGCAAACTGAGACCCTGTCATGATCCTGAAGGGTCTTCTGTATCAAAATAGTGAGAGAGGGAGATGCCGACCTCTTGGGCAGGATTTCCTAGGACAGAATGTACCTCATCTTGACCTTAACCTCTCAGAGCCAGAAACTTCACGAGAACTCGCTTGATCAGGCATGTGTGTCATTGCTGCAGGTAACAGCAGTAAGAGCAGAGCCAGGTACCTGCCCCAAATCTCTGATGCCTAAGTCAGTGTTAGAGTATAGATCTAGTTCCTTCTATCAAGATGACCATCACATCCCCTCACTTTTTGGGAGAATCTATATGGATAGCCAAATTATAAATGGAAGATTTTGAGCAGTAATAACAAAGAAGAGTTGACCCTATGATCTCGATAACCAGTGTCACTGAATGTGGTAACCTGTGGCATCCAGTAAGGCACCCTCTTCCTCAAACAGTGCTAGAAATACTCTGGAACAATCTGAGTCCTTTGGACTTCTTTATACCATCAGTTGATAACATTCATTTTTATAGATGTCTATTACATTAACTGGGCTGTATCTTTTCCACACTGGCAAGACTTAATAGATACTGTTGATTCTGCCTGCTTTCATTTGACAAGCTAATCTTATCTGTTTTGCTTTGATTTTACTAGTGGATCACGTCCAATGTTAATCTTAGCTCCAGAGTATAGTGGCACTGTTCTTGAGCTTCTTATATACTAACTTCATGTTAACCAGATCTGTGTGTATTAGTCCCAGTTTATCAGAGTCTTGACATTATTATGTACTTTCTTTATATAGTTTGGAAAACTATGTTCATTATCCAAGTTTTTTTAAAGTCTATGCTTCTTCCCTATTGAGATTTAAAGGAACCCATTTATATAATGTTAGAAAGAAGGAGAAATCATAAAACATGTTGGTATAGTTATTGAAGAAAATATACTAATCCAGTCCTGCTGTGCCTTATTCACTTCTTTATTCTCTATAAGATTTGGTTCCACATACTGAGTTGAATATTCACCTCCCTTTGTACAAGTAGATTTCTTTTTCATGTGTAGTTGGATGCACTTCAGTCTTAGAGAGAGAGAAATTCTATCAGCTTTGTAAACTAATTGTGTGGGTTTTTTCCTTTAAAAACACCTTTTCTGTGCTTGTAAAAAGTGAGGAAGAGAGACATTAGTCTTCTGTAAAGTGTAATGTGATGGCTGTCACAGTGGCTTTATTCAAAGCCTGGAACCAAACTGCTCTTCACAGAAGAGTGCCCCAGTAGGCGGGGGATGGGGGCTAGTGATCAAACACCTGACCGAGGGTCTCTCTCCTCATAACTGCCAATAAACTCATCAAATATCTTATTAACTTTTCCCTGAAAATAACTTCCTTAAAGGATGAATCATTGAGGAAAATCTCTTTTCCTCTTAACATTTATATTGAATAAACTTCAAGGAGTATTACTGTAACAGAATGCCTTTAGAAAGCACTGAAGCTAATTGGAAGAATTTGACATTTTATGGAACACCAAGTTCAGTAGCTGCCCTTCTTCTCAGACTTATTTTAATAAATAACTTTCTGAATAAGGAGCCTTTTCCTAACAGTTGGCTAGTAGGAGTTGTTTATTTCATTTTTATTTTATCTCTGGGGATTTGATCCTTCAGACTGAGGCAGGCAGAATGCTTTTGATAGCAGTGTGACCTTTCTTGTATGAAGATTATACAACTGAGCAAATTTCGTAGCCATGTAGCCACATGTCTTTATTTTCTTCTGAATTTACCAGAGACTTTGCCACAGGCCAAATATGAACCTTTGTCATGAGGCATCCACTAAAAATAAGAAACTCAATATTTTTAAAACAATCATTATATTTACTTTACCCAAGTGTATTATTTTCCATGAACACATGCCTTATGGGCTTCAGGGAGACTATATACTTTATAACTGTATTATTTCCTATAAAGTATCATTTCTCAATTGAGTAAACAAAAAGGCACCCTCTACACTTGTATAAAAGGGACAACAGTGTGTCCCTTTTGTTACCTTGATGGCCTTTATAATGAGAAAAAGTTGAAGAAAAGCAGGGTATCATTTATCTTAAGTAAGGCACTTATAAAGCTCAGGAAGGATTCTCTTTGACTTTAGAAAAATAGGTGACTGTATTAGTCAGGGTTCTCCAGAGAAACAAAACCAGTAGGATATGTATATCCAAGGAGATTTATTTGAGGAATTGGCTCACATGATTATGGGAGCTGAGAAGTCCAGCAATCTGCCACCTGCAAGGTAGAGACCCAGGAAAGCTGGTGGTGTAATTCAGTCCGAGTCTGAAGGCCTGAGAACAGAAGAGCGGATGGTTTAATCCCAGTCCAAGGGCCTGAGCACATGAGATGAGATGTCCCAACTCAAGCAGGGAGGTAGATTTCTTTCCTCTGCCTTTTGTTCTATTCAGGCCCCCAATGGAATGGATGATGCCCACCCACACTGGGGAGTGCAGTCTACTTTACTGAGGCCACTGATTCCAATGCTAATCTCATCCAGAAACACCCTCACTGACACACCCAGAAATAATGTTTAATTTGGGCACCCCACAGCCAGTCAAATTGACACATAAAATTAACCATCACAAGTGACTAAAAAAAAGTAGTCAAATGTGTACTTAACATTCTCTATCATTGTGTTGTTAGGAATCACTTGGGCAAACTACCAACATACTTGTTATTGCACTTAAAAAACTATTTTCAATTATTTATGTGTCTGTTGTCTCCATCAGGCTGTTAGTTCTTGAGTCGTAATAATAATAATAACAACTACCATTTAGTGATTGCTTAACAAGATCCTGGTTTACCTGTTTTGTTGAAGGATTGATTGAATGACCTAGTAGATTCTGGAAAATCCAGACTTTTAGAAAGCCTATAATCTAGCATGAAATAACACAACTCAAGCTCCTTCAATCCATTCAACAAGATTTTTGTTTTCTTTTTCTTTAAAATGATTATGAAGCTTGAAATAATTTAATAGTTGATTAAATATATAAAACTGCCTGTTAACTGGTGATAGAGCCAGACATGTCAAGGGGCGCTAAGACACGTTTTCATTGCCAACTTTCATTTTCATGAGAAAGCATGATGGTTAAAAACATGGGTCTAGAGGGAGACATTTAGGTTCAAATTCTAGCTGTGTGATCTCAGGCAAATATGTGATTTCTCTGTGCCTCAGTTTCTTCATCTGTAAAAAGAGGATAATAAAAGAATTTACCTCACAGAGTTGTAGTGACCAGAGTTCCTGGTACATACGCCCCCATTAAGTATTAGTTATTGTTGGTAGTGGGAATAGTGGGAGGAAAATCAGTTCTCAAGATCTAGTAGTAAGAGCATCGAGATCTTTATGTTTGCTGTCATGTACCAAGTCTTTGCACCCAAACCATTCCAATAATGTGCACTCAAGAAAGTATACACTCATTTTTAAATTGGCCTACGTAGAACAGGTTAGTAGAAAACTTACTGCAAGAAGAAAGCACCACGTGTTATAAGAAGAAATGTCAACCAGTTGTCTACTTGAGGGGGATAATCTAGAATTGACCATTTTAAGTAACTTGCTACCAGAGCTGCTAAAAGGTAGAAACTGTGTGTGTGTAATCAAGCATGGAAACACTGCATAACCATAACAGCTAAGGTGCACCCATCCATTTCCCTTGAACACTGAGAGAGTCAGAGACAGAGCTTGGGCCCTGTACAGGAAGGTCACTGGCAAGATTTAGATGCCTCTCAGAGTGTGGCATTTGGTTCCAAAGTGAGCAGGCAATAAGAGATCCTGGAGTCCTGTGGACACAGAGATAAATGTACCATAAACTCAGAATATTAACCCTTAGAGACAATGTAATCCAACCTCCTCGTTTTACAGGTGAGAAAAAAAGCAGAGAGGTTGAATACCTTGTTCAGGGTGACAAAGTCAGTGGGACGTCGTGACTAGAACCCTAATAGCAAACATTCCTTTTTACCATGTGCTTCACCTTGCTTTTAAGTTTCTCTTTTCATGGTCATTATCTAATGCTGAAATGCAGATGTGGTAGAATTTGTCAGCTGGTGATCAATTTAATATTTAACTCCTTATCAGTCAGGTGGTATTCAGAACAACTGGTTTTGATTAATGATCACTGAGAAACTAAAATATTTTTATAACTCTGAATACTGCTTCCTTTAACCCAATCCAGCCCTACTCCCAAAGATACTTTCAGTTCCACTCTTAGTGAATTTCACTTCCAGAGGTTTTTTTTTTTTTTAATTTTTGCAAGAATGGTGAAAAGTAGCCAAGGCATTAAAAAAAGATTCATAAAAAGGTGGCTTAAATGAAGAATTTCCTTTAAAGAGTCACTAGAGGCAAACTAGTTCTTTATTATTTGAATGGCAGATACAATTAAAGAACTCAGAAGAAAAATGAGAGTATAGTACTGAGCTGTTTGTCAGATTGAATCTTTAATCCACTGAGCTTTGTGTATTTTTTTGCATTCCATATTTGGTTAATTTGACACAAATTAAAACTCCCATTCAGTTAAAGCACTAAATAAATGCAGTGGCCTGAGAATTCACAGGCGTTGTGCCCGCATGTGGAGGGATAGGCAGAATTGGATGTGTTAGGTGGTATATAGTCCCAGGAGTTTTCAATTGGATTATAGCATAATACATATACACATTTAATGCACCTTATTGTTTTACAGAATCTTTAAAGTATGTTATTTCTGTTAGTCTTTAACACCACAATGCAAGAAGTTATATTATCCCGTGAAGAAAAACAAAGTCAGAAATCGCACTTTGCAAATTCTAACAAATCAAACCATCACAAAAGGAGAAGCTGTGAAAATCCAGATTTGAATATACATATCCTATGCCAGAAAAACCACACACTTTATTCCCTACTATTAGTAAAATGTAGAATATTTTGTTTTATAAAATGGCAGGTAAGAATTATAGGTAATATGTTTTACTTAAATCACCTTTGTCCCAAGGCCTTCCAAGGCAAACAGAAAGTTGAATTATCTTGTAGTGGTCAATGAAGCAGTTTTAAATGAGCTTTAAATGGCGTCTGACTTTCCTCATGACTTGTTAGTAATCAGTCCCAAGAATTCTGAACATCTGTATCACTGACCACAAGGTTCCGGAGGAAAATGTTTGCATGTCCCCACGGGGTCAGCTCAGGAGGGTTGAGTTGTGGTGTGGCGTGACTGAACAAGCCAAAGAAAAGGTTCTTTTCTCTCAGTAGAGAGAGGTTGGGAATTAGAGTGTGTAATGGAGAGAGGCACAAGCTGTGTTGGCTGCCTTTATCCTGTAGCGTTGAGAATATCCTTTGTGGAAGGAAGGAAAGAAAACCCTGCTGTAAGAATAATGATGCCCTAAGGAAAAAACATCTGTTCTCTTGTCGAGTGCAGTATGTTTAAGGGAAGCAGCTGTTATCTGCTTTGAGTTAAAAGGTGGGCTGATTCCCACCTCCACACTTCCGAGTTCCAGTTGAGTCCACTGCTCCTCTCTGAAGTTGGAGGCTCATGTAAACAACAAAGCCCTTTATCTAAATATTTTAATTCCTTCTCTTTTCCCATAATTCAGCCCACGCATTAGCCTGTGGAATTGACTTAACACAATGCATATTTTCCTGTGAATTTGGGACTTGGGAAAAGATTCTTAGTTTGGAGTATACAGAGAGGTGACATTCGTTTAAAGTTTAGATACATCTGGTATATGTAAGTAAAATGTGAAGTTCAACATGAGCAGGGGAATGTGCAAGTGCCTTCAGATTGTAGAGGAAAGCTCTAGATTGTTCCATAAGATTTTATTATTTTGCCCATTTTACTTCATGCAAGTTGTAGGTAAAGCGGACTAGTGATATCGCAGATACTCATAGGAAACCTAAGGGGTTTGGAGGGAGTCGAGGAAAAAACATTCAAGGGAAGCAACCTGCCTGGTTCAGATTCCTTAATTATTCTTTCCTCTGCCCCGCACCAAGTTAAACCCTCTTTTTATCAAGTGAATCTCAGCCTGATCTGGCTAAAGCAGTTAAAGTGCTGGCAGGGTAAAGGGTTAACAGGGTGGAGGAGTGGGGGTTCCTGCAAGTTCTGATGCCCCCGGGGGCGGGCAGGAAATCTAGGAGAGAAGCTTGACAGCTCTGCTCCTCTGAGGGGCCAGGGTGCCTTGGCCGTAGCCAGTGTTGCTTTGTGGGAATTGGGGCTCAGTGTGGCCTGATTTTTCAGGAGAAGCCAGAAATCATTTTTTTCCTTGTTAAATTCTCCCAGTTCTTAAACAATATAACACATTTGGTGACTTTTAAAAACATTCAGTACCAAACAAAACAGATTGGAATACACTTGCCAGGTCTGCTAGTTTCCTAGCTCAGGTTAACAGGCTTCATCCTCCTAGGTTTTGGGACCTTAAAACTGGAACTTACTGACTCAAATTAACTGAAGGGAATGAGACTTGTTTCCTCCCATTTATTTAGTAAATATTCATAGTAACAAATATCAAAACTCTATTCATCAGTAGTCACAATGGATACCAAGATAAGGAAAGACATAGCCCCACCTGTAGATCCCAGTGTAGTTAGGAGACAAACAGGGAAATTACATTATAGTGCATTTCATGTAATTAAACAGGTATCCCCAGGGTGGGGTCAGCTCTAAAGGGCATTTAACCCTTCTTTGGATGGAAACTGTGCCTTAAAGGAGTCCATCGGTTAAAGAGAGTAGGTGCTTTACAGGAGAAGCAGGAGGTACAAAGGAATGTTGATGAAAAAGAGCAAGGTATATTTCAAGAAAGTGCAAGTGCTTACTACAATTAAATGATTATCAAATGAAAGCCGAGGATGTTAATAAAAAACAGATCCCCCTCCAAAAAACAAAAACAGCTTCCAAAGACCCATCCCAGACCTACTGAATCACTGCTTATTTTCATAGGCACATGAGGTGATTCTACGATTGAGGCGTGCATGAAGCACGTTCTGCTAGTCTCTAGCATAGCTTGTGTCAAATCTAGACCAGGAGAGTCGGCCTGGATTGGAAGCCAGGCTCCATTCCTTAACTAGCTGAGCTACCATGGGTAAGGAAATTAACCTCTTTGTGCTTAAGTTTCTGTACCTGAAAAATGGAACTAGAATATCCACTTCATAAGGTTGTCCTGAGAATTAAATGTAAAATCCTTAGAGCAGCATCATCCTGCTCACCACTTGCTTCCTAGCCCATAGTACTGGGACTGGTCCAGAATAATTACTCAGTAAATATCTGTTGAATGAATAAGACTGGGGAGGTATACAGGGGCCAGATCACTGGAGTCCTTAGTTCTGCTTACTGTTCTAGGTACAATCTCAGGGCAACTACCCTCTCTCTACTTATCTACCTGGAACCATATTAGTTATCCCCGTGTGGCTCAGTTTAAAAAAAAAATGGGGGTAACTCCTATATTAGAAAATTTCTAGTGTATTACATTAAAAAGGAAAAACAAGCATAATGTGCTGTTTCTCTATAGCAAAGCGAGAAAACTTAGGGAATCACTGCTGCTTTAATTAACAGCTTTATTTTATTTTTTTCTCCCCTGACCTAAGGCTGCTGTGGTACCATCTGCCCAGACCCTTAAAATTACTGACTTCAGCTTCAGTGACTTTGAGCTGTCTGACTTGGAAACGGCACTGTGCACGATTCGGATGTTCACTGACCTCAACCTGGTGCAGAACTTCCAGATGAAACATGAGGTAGGAATGCAGTGATGTCCTTTGGAAAAGTGTGTGTGTGTGTGTGTGTGTGTGTGTGTGTGTGTGAGAGAGAGAGAGAGAATTAGTTTTGTATGCTAGTATGGAATAGGGATTTTTAAGCTTTAGTGATTAATATACTGTCACCTAATGCATACTGAGATTTTTAAAGGAAAATTTTCAACCATTAAAAAGACATTTATTGGGTTCCTCCCATGTATCAAGCACCAGGTTGAAGAGTAGGGGAGTATGTTCCCAAAAGTGAGCGGGATGTGCAAAGGCATGATGACAGAAAGATTGGGGGTGGGGGCGAGAGTGGCAACTGGAGAGGAAGGTAGGAAGCAAATCACATATAACCTCGTAAGCTATTCAGAGGAATTTGGATTTTATCCTGAAAACAATGGTGAGTCACTGAGGAATTTTAAGCAGGGAAGTAACATGGTCTGATTGCAGAGGTCATAATAACACAGTACAGGGAAGGACCAAAGGAGTGAACTCCTTTGGAAATGAGGGCGTAAAGGTGGCTTGATGTGAGGCCAAGCTCTTGGTCTGAACAGGGTCACCCACATGGGGTGAAGATGGAAACTGATTTTAACCTCTGTTCATTGCCTTATTCGCCTCCCGGAAAATAGCAAGACTTAAATCAAAGCCTTCTAATACCAGTCTGGAGATATCAAGGGAATTCTAGTGTGTTTCATAATGGCTATGTGTAAAGCATCAAAGAATAAGGGAGAATAGAAAGCACTGTTTGAAAAAAAATCAGTAATTTGCCTTTAAACTTATTTTTTTCTGGTCAGTTGAATGTCTAGTCTCTTTGTACAGATCTCCTCTCTGGAAATTTAAATACCTTGAAGGCTTCCACTATTTAGCAATCCATTAATTCATAAAATAAAAATTTATGAATATACACAGTGTTCTCAGCACTGTGCTAGGTACACATTCCAGTGATGAGTTGTCCCTGCGCTCAAAAGCTCACAGTTAGGAGTGAAAGCTAAGGGCTAATATAGCTACGGTCAATACAGTGCCATTTATGGTATAAGTGGGGCCCAAATCTAGTTCTTTCTTGAATTTAACCAAAGTTAATATTACTCTTGGGTGAAAACAAAGAACAACTGTCTGTGGACTCTTCTCTAATAAGACTTCACTCCTATTAGAGTGTGTTGATTAAGGGATATTAGTCATTTAATTGTTTCAAGAAGCTCTCAAGAAAGGTTATTGGTTATTATTGTCCCTGTTTTACAAATGAAGAAATTGAGACAGCATGATAGAGTAGAAAGCTCATGGATTTTGAGATATAGCTCTACTAGTGATTAGCTCTTCTTTCCTTGGGCAATTAATCCCTCATTCTCAGTTTGGTAATCTGTTAATTGGGGGTAATGCTGTGACTTGCCCTGTGGGCATCTTGTGAGAATTACGCATGCATCTATGTGAGTATGTATTTGTATGCATGTGTATGTGTGTATACTTGGATGATATTTTGCTTAACACAGGTGTGGAGTGCATGTCAGTTATCCCTTCCTTAGGCCAAATTTGACTATAGTTATATCACCCCATCAAATTTCTCTATTGTAGGTTGTAGGGCCCATTTTTAAAAGCCTTTTCTATTAATGGAATGAAGACCTCATTTAGAGCTGGAACTTCTAAATGTGAATCTCAGTTCTGTTTCTTGCTAGTTATAGGACCTTATAAACTAAGATAGCATCTCTAATCCGTTTCTATTCCTGAGATCACCCATACTTTAAACTAGTAATGATTCTGTTGAAAGGGCCTGGCCAGAACAAAGAAATGTAGTCCTTGTACCTATTTATGAAATTCTTATAAGTTGATTTATTTCTTAAAAACTTTTATTTTTAGATAGCATTTGAGTGTTGGATATGAAGATAGTCACTTAAAATTTCCTTAGCAATGTTTATTCTCACCTTTTCTTGAATTTTTTCCATTAGGCAGATATTTCTCCTCACTGTCTCATTCTTCTTCTTTCCTTTTCTGTTTGAATAACTACTATTCTAATTCCGGCCAACATCAACTTGAACATTGCAGTCCTTCTTCTCGGCCTTCCTGCCTTAATGACTCTTTTGTTTATTTCAGATATTATTGTCCCTTTAAGTTTAGGATGATAAAATTAAAATGTTATTGCTAGAGAGGCTGGTAGCATCATGAAGCTGCCCTGACAGAACATTTCCAGATCTTCACGTCTCTGCTTGGCTTCCTATAACCATTGCAACCGTTGCTCTTGCTGATCTCTGAAACAGATTCTTGACTCTCCTCAAACAAATCTGCATGTTCTGTGCTTATTTCTACCTTCTGTCTTTTACACGTCATTCCTCCCCTGAATGGGCTGCTCCACTTCCAGGTCTGCTCCATTTTATGCCACAACATACTTTTCTCTTCCTCAGAGCCTGACTCAAAAATCTCTGATCCTGGGAGAACCCTAGGATTGACTTCATGCCATTTGGAATGCTGTTGACACAGTTCATAAATTTGTGTTCTCAATTTTATGTTGATAGATTTAGTTCCTTTTTATGTGCACTTTTGTTATTTTTACTACTGATTGAGATTCTTGAAGGCAGGAGCTGAGCTGTCTTTTCTGTTTCTTCCCTTTCTCTCATAGCATCTTGAGTATGCCACTCAGGACTTAGGAAGCTTTTGTAATTGCTGGAGACTGATTCAGTGTATTGAGCATGCTCCCTAGAATCATCCGAACTGCACATAATTATTCAATAGTCCTGTACAAAAAAGACTATTGCAAATTTTAACATGGCAGGCATGTCCACCAAGCACTTAGCAGATCTGACCATTATTTTCCTAAATGCTGTTAAGAACATTCTGATAATAGAATCCAAAACTGTACTTAAATCTAGTTGCTAACTACTATATCCACTGTGTTACCCAATTCTATCAGGCCCATCTTAAAAGAAGCTTAATAGAATAGTCCATCAGTAATTATGTTTCATAGAGTCATTTTGGTCATTATTTCACATTAAATGATATATGTGCATATTTAACTATATCTACAGATTTATGATTAGTAAAGAGATATGTCCATAGGTTAAATTTCTGGGTTTTCCGCTTATTTTACTTGATTCTTTAATTAATCACCAGTAATTTTCTACCACACTTTACTGTATAGTTTTTAAGCATATCAAAGAAAGTTTATGGCTTTTACCTAAAATTCTCCTGATAGGATGAATCTATCGCCTTCCTGGACAACTTTGTTCAGCAATGTCATGGTGAAGGAAGCTGCAGGGTACTTGGGGTTAACACATCAGTCTTAGGCACACTGAAATCCTCTGCAAAATATGGTGACTTGGAGGTGAAGGAGCTAGGGGACTTTGGGGCTCTTTGTTATCAGAATTGCCTGTGAACTGTGTGATGAAACAGGAACAAAAAGACCCGAAAAGAAAAGGGAAGATATGAAAGCACTAATTTTCTACCAAATCCTCTGTAAGCAATTGCTACCAACAATGAAGAAACCTTGTTTTTGGCCTTCTTCTGCAGCCAATCATACTGTGTGGAATATTGTTAAAGCAACATTCTTTTCCCTGGTACTTTTTTCATTCCCCAGGGCAGCGTCCTTTGTGTTGGAAATATCTCCGGGGATATACGTCGGGAGAAGCGTGTATTTATTTTTACTGATCCCCAAATGTATAGTAAATCATTCAGAATTGAAGAGAGGCAGGCTCTGATGCTAACAGAAACACAAAATAACCATGCTTAGAGCCCATGAGTCCCTGGGGATTTTACTGAATCACCACTTAGAAGTTGAATTAAACCCAGCTTATGAGATTTTCCGATCAGTCTATCCCTTTTTTCCCCCATCTGTTGTGTTTTGTTTTTTTTTTTTTGGTGAGGAAGATCAGCCCTGAGCTAACATCCATGCCAATCCTCCTCTTTTTGCTGAGGAAGACTGGCCCTGGGCTAACATCTGTGCCCATCTTCCTCCACTTTATATGGGATGCCGCCACAGCATTGCTTGACAAGCAGTGCCTCGGTGCACACTGGGGATCCAAACCCGGGCCGCCAGCAGCGGAGTGCGTGCACTTAACCACTATGCCACTGAGCCGGCCCTCCCCCCATCTTTTAAAATATATTTTTTTCATATGTACCCTAGGGCTTTATTTTGCATATGTTATTTTTAAAAAATTACTTCTGGTAACTAAGCAGTAACTCTGCCTGAATATTGAAGCACAGTTTAAAAGCGACAAAGAGGGGCTGGCCCGGTGGCATAGCGGCTAAGTTCGTGAGTCCCACTTCGGCAACCTGGGGTTCGCCGGTTTGGATCCTGGGCGCGGACCTACTCACCGCTCATCAAGCCGTGCTGAGGTGGTGTCCCACATAGAAGAACTAGAAGGACCTACAACTAAGATATACAACTATGTACTGGGGCTTTGGGGAGAAAAAAAAAGAAAAAGAGGAAGATTAGCAATAGATGTTAGCTCAGGGCCAATCTTCCTAAAAAATGAAAGGGGCAAAGATCTAATGATTGTATTAGAACTTGAAGCTCCAGTTGGTCCTTGGACATGTGCTGTATACCTGCCCCCAGTTGACCCCCAGAGCCTTGCACTGAATACCTTCACAGACATAGAACATGGGAGCCTGAGAGTGGCTGCTTGCATGGCTCTCTAAAAGTGAATTCATAGGTATCTGACTATCTGGACTCTCCTGATTGATGACACATGGACATAATACCTTTTAAAAAGCCAGTCAGTGCCCTACCCATGCCAAAAATACCTTTCTTAGAGCTGTCTTGCATTTTACATCTAATTTAGTTAGCGTGGTGGTTAACGTGGTGGGCTCTGGAGTCAGACTGCTCAGGTTTGAATTTCGGCCTCACCCTTAATGAGCAACATGACCTTGGGCAAATTACCTGTCAGTTTCCTCACCTGTAAAATGATCCAGATAGTAGTGCCTCCCTCAGAGTCGTGAGAGTTGGATGTAAACGATCTTATAGTGCCTGGAACATAGGAAATGTGGGATAAATGTTAGCAATTATTATTCCTCCTTATGCTTTATCTCCCAAAGGTTCTTTGCAGATGGATTTTGAGTGTTAAGAAGAATTACCGGAAGAATGTTGCCTATCATAACTGGAGACACGCCTTTAATACAGCCCAATGCATGTTTGCTGCTCTAAAAGCAGGCAAAATTCAGGTACTTTTTAGAGCCATTTATATATTTAAGACATTTCGTTGCTTTAGTGGTAAAATTTATAGCTTGTTCTTTCATGTTTTTTAAATGTGTACTAATGATGATTGAGAATGATATTTATTGCCACTTAAAAAATAAATTATTTTGTTATTTAAAGAAGACTTAGTTACTAAGCAAAATACTTAGTTACTAATTTTCTTTCATATATAATATATATGGCATATTTTTAAAAATCTTTTAAAATAACTTCATGTTAAACTTAATAGTCTTTGGGCAAATAAATACTTCCTTCAGAAGAAAACTCTACAGTATAAGAAAAAGTATCAGATTTCTCATGTTCACATTCAACCTGCTCTACAGTAGAATTCCTCAAAAGCCACTTGAGTCCTGAACTTGGCTTCACAGATAAGTCCATGGTTCTCTATTGCATTCTCTCAGGAGCACTCAGTTAATTTTATAAGTACGATTTCATGGAAAGCGTTTTGGTTTCATAGACATTGACCGAGACTGTTTATAAGGAAGTTCAATGCAGAAAACGTTCAAGTAATTCGTTCCTTTCCAGGCCAAATTTTATCCATATCTCTGTCCTTAGATTCTAACTTCAGTGGGAATCGACTAGTTATTCTAGGTAAGTGATTCCAGGCATCCATCATATAACTTTTTAATTCAGAGCTTCCATGCTCTT
Source organism: Ceratotherium simum simum (assembly GCF_057802395.1). NCBI lineage: Eukaryota > Metazoa > Chordata > Mammalia > Perissodactyla > Rhinocerotidae > Ceratotherium > Ceratotherium simum. The sequence continues at coordinate 61,184,333 of NC_141911.1, forward strand.
TTCTTTGTAATAAATTTCAAAAATGTTATTGTCTGTCTCTACTTTCATAGGGTGCACACTTTAACTGGCTAGAGCTAAGAGAAGTGATTGTTGTCCAAGAAGCCATATGAAATACCATAGTAGTATTTTCCTGCCATAGCAAATATTCATAAGAAATAGGGTAAACTTATTTTGGGGTATGGAAAGGTTATAAGGATTATACCACTGAAGACTCTCCTTGCTTTTTGTGAAGAATAACAAAATGAAGATTTTTGGGTGTGTTGTAAACATACTGTTTAGAGTGTAGAGAGTTCCAGCAGAACAGAGCTGATAATAATGTCAACTTGTGTTTTCTTACTAATGAAGGAGAACAGTAGAATAGATAATACAAATGGCAGATATTAAAAAATAACGTATATTTGGCTTTGGAATATATTGTGTAATTTTTTGAAGCCAAATTTTCATTCCTAATCCTCCTTTTTTCTGTTGTTTTGCTTAATATTCACATTGTCTCTGTCCCTTAAGGACACAGCAACTGACAGCAGAGTGAAGGCAGCAGAATCTGCAGTGAGCTAAAAAGCAGAGAGAAAACAGTTGTTTAAAGTTTATTTCGATTATTTCACATATATGTAAATAATTAAGAATTAATGGTAAATACTACAGGTGGACAGATTATTGTTTGAGGCATTTCAACTTTTTCTATTGCTAAGTGACATTTGACATAATCCCATTCTAAAGACAAAGTACAATTGATTTCCTGCAGAACAGGATTCTAGCATGAGTCCGTTGTGACTATAAAGAAGCACATATGTAACGCAGTGAGAAAGAAAATACCTGATTAGTGAAAAGAGGTAGTATAATGCACTTCACCACATTGTCCTTTCTCTTTCTTTCCTCCAATGCCCTCGGTGGTGCAGAACAAGCTGACTGACCTGGAGACACTTGCATTGCTGATTGCTGCACTGAGCCACGATCTGGATCACCGTGGTGTGAATAACTCGTACATACAGCGGTAAGGCGTTTTCCCCAGCCAGAGAGGAAAATGTTGCTTTTAAACTGTAGGGCTGTCTTTTTTAAAGTAAAAGCCACAGCAAAATTTGATGGTACAAAATTTCAATTGGTCAAGTTCCCATAACATACTCTGGTTTTACTTAAGGGAAATGGAAAAAATAATGCAAATCCAGTATTGTGTTGGTACTGTTTCTGGTCTGAAGTTGAAAAAATATTTATTTTGAGCATCTTATTTCATTAGATAATTACCAAGAGTTTTGCTTTAGTTTATGTACACCAGCTTAAGAGCTTCATTAGAAAACTATTAAGACTAGTTCAGAAAAGGTAGAATTTCATCCTGGAATAGAAAAGATAATGTTTGAAAAGTGCTCAGGTCGATCCTAGGTACCTAGTCAGTGCTCAGTAGAAGGCGGCTCTGGTCTGGTGAAGGCAGGGAGCAGTGTGGGGAGCCTGGGCTCTGCAGTCAGACCTGGATTCAGATCCTACCACTGCCACACAGTTCCTGTGTGACCTTGGGCAAGGAGCTCATCTCTCTATACCTCAATGTCCTCATTTGTAAAACGGAGATCATAGCATACCTACCTCATAGGGTTGCTGTAAGCTTTAACAGAGAACACACATCAATACCAGGTAGCATGCCTGCTATATCTGGTACATAAGTGTTAAATAAATCTCAGCAGCAGATGCTTCTGATAGTCCTATCATCATCAGAAGCCTGCTTTTTTGGCCGATTTTGAGGGTAAGATACTAACTCTTCAGACAAGTGTTTCAGGCTCCCTTACGGATCATACTTAAGTGATGTTTGCAATGACAAATGAGATGATAAAGGTGACATCACTTTCATCATTTTCGAGCCGCTGTGACATTTTTATTTTCTTGCAGCAACTTAGTTGAAAAGCTTACGTTTTAATGGCAAAAGTCTCTTACTACTGAGCATTTTTTAAGTACATAAGTGACTAAACTAATGGATAGATCTCTTAAGAAAATTCCGGATGTCTGATATCTTGAGGGAATTTCAGGAAGCTCTCTAATCACATTCCCTTTATCTAAATAAATGGAAAACTTCATGTAAGAAGAATTGTAGTGATGTAGCAACTGTGTCCTCTGCTGACCTCTGATGGGAAAAGATAGCAGGCTCTTGCCTGAGTGTCAGTGACTGGCTATTTCCTCTTTAAAACCTAACGTTTTGGAGAACTGATTGGGTGACATGTCCTTTGTCCTCTGTGCTTTGTCATGTGCTTGTGATCCTGAGCCTCACATCGACACAGGAGTTATTAGGAAAGGGATCAACGACATGAAAAGATGTATAGCGCAGAGTCAAGCACAGACACTGATCAGAGTCAGGGGTGCTCCATCCCCTCCCTGCCTTGGCACTGAACATGATATTATTAGTATATAGGCGTTATTAGTGTGCAGATTGCTCTGAGATGCCATATTGCCCTGCTTTAGAGTGAAAAAAACACTCAGCTATTTTTTCCTTTGTTTATTTAAAAATAATTACCCGGAAAAACATCTGGAGATACGTCATCTTCTCTTTAAAAAAAAAAGTCCTGGGAAAAAGTCAGACTGCAGAATCTTGCTTTCACACACACCACAAAGCAGACTTCCACCAAGTAATAATAACTTAAAAAAAATTAAAGGAGTTTCAGAGACTTTTATTTCTTCCTACATCCCTGTGGTTTGAGTAGAAGAAACCAAGAATTTTCCAGTGATGTTTCTTTTTTTTCCTGTTTTTGTGGTAAATGAATGATACTTCAAGTAGGATTTTCTTAACCGGGACTCTGGGAAGAATAATAGTACCAAAACATTCCCATATAAAGAAGTAATTTCTAAAAAAGGTGTACTGTGTCCAGACCTCATCAGATATTCAAACATTGTATGAAGACGACCAAAACAATAAAAGAAGGCACAGAAATAAAAGTAATACATCAAAAAGACAAAAGCCCTCATGTGGTAGCAAAGTTAGAAACTGAACTTCTCCTGTCATTTGTTCTTCTTGAACATCTTTTCAGAAAATTAATTTGAAGGTAAGATATTCCTTTTAAGGAAGCTGTGTTTTGAGTCATTATTTGATTCTTTGATTACTTCCTTGATTAGGAAGGCTGCCATTATGAGGAGTACTGCAAATATGCCAGTGAAATATTTGGGGGAAGAGTTCACTGTTGTGCTTCCTTCTCCCCATGGGTGGATAAAGGAAAGAGTGATTTCAGATAGATATTGAAGTATTGTTTTAAAAATACACCGGAATAGGAACAAAATGGCTGGAGAACAGACATCTGCTAGAGAAAGCGCCATTGTAATACTTGGCTTATGTAGAGAAATTTTCTGCGGTAGGCCTGCAGTCAATATAAGAAGACTGTCATAGATGCATTTATTTGGTTAGATCCAGATTTGGTGTTTGATAAAATGATATAGTGAAATTATCCTACATTTTAGGCAGATGGATAATGATTAATTACTAGGGTCTGGCACTTTGCTAGGCAGAAAGAGAACTATAAAAGTATAAAATGTGGTTCCTGTTATCAAGGAATTTTCATAGTCTCGTGAAACAATGGTGATCAATGCAAGAAAGTATCTAGTAAGTCCTGAGTTGTTTAATAACATGAGCTGTAAGTGTTCAGCAGAGAAGGAGACTGGCCAAGACCAATGGAGTCCATCTCCACTGTTAATGGAGGAATGAGACTTAAACTGGATCTTAAAAAGGGTTAGGATTTGGAGAGGAGAAAGGATGAAGATATTCCAGAAGCACCATTAGGTGAGCATTCTCATGGAACAGTGATGATGGCTAGCCTGCCTAGAGTGAGAAGGCTCACTGACTAGGAATGAAAAGGGAGAGGATGAACAAATAGAAGTTCGAGGGAGCTCTCCCTTTCGAGGGAGAGCTACACAACTAAGTGCATTTTAGATTTGATATAGTGAAAACACAAGGAGCCACTGCAGTGGGTAATAAAGACATTGTTTAGGAAGAAAGTCTGAAAATAAGGTAGAAGGTAAATGAGTAATAATTGGAACCACAGAGTTTAGCTATAAAGCTGTTACAGCAAGCCAGGTATATGGTGAAAATCACATATTGGCTGGAGAGAGAGAAAGAGGCTGAAGGAAAGAGAAACTTTTTTTGTAATGTAATATTGAACAGTTAGTTATATGCATGAAGGAAGGGGAAACATCATGACTCCCAGTCCAAGACCTTGGGACAATGACAGTGCCATTGATGACCGTGAGAGAACTGGGGGGCATGTGTGTGTGTGTGTGCTCGGGGGGAGGGGGGAGAAGCATGCAGGGTATAAGAGTTTGGCAATGAGGAGAAAATAATAAATAGGATAGCAGTTAGAAGAGGTAAAATGATGAACGTTTTTTTCAAAATTAGAGACTCAGTCAAATCAGAATAAAAGAATTTCCTGGTAACCACAATGGGACCACATATATTTGTCCCGGGAGAACTGGTTCTGTGCCGTGGTCTTCTCTGCTCTGTGACAGAGGAGCAGGAGTGAGCTGGAGTTGTGGACTGGCATGGTGGTAATAGAGGGTCAGCAGGCTCTGAGAGACTTAAAAGGGCAGTAAAGACAGCTCAGAAATCACACTTTGTGAAGTTCAAACCGGGTAGAGTCTATTTTAGCCAGGAATGAGATCATCCCTGGTAAGGTTGGAGGGCTTGAGAGACTGGAGATCTGAATGTGAATAAAGTGCAAGTTCAATTAGTCCTAATGTCAGTAGCTAATAATAATAATAATAATAGAAGCTAATGCTTAATATAGCCCTCATCATGTGGCATTGGAACCCTTTTTAGCACTTTATATGTACAAGTTCAGTTGGTCCTTAGACCACCACGCAGTGCAGTGGCTACGATGGTTATGGTGGTTAAGGGCCAACTCAGATGCCAGATGCCTGGGTGCAAATGCGAATCCTGACTCCTCTCACCATGTGACCTTGGGCAAGTCCTGTAACCTCCCTCCCTGTGTTTCCTTCTCTGTATAATGGAATAATGACAGTACCTGTCTCATAGAGTTTTCCATAAGGATTAAGGAGTATAAATAAATGTAAAGTGCTTGGAACAGTCCCTGGCACATATAAATGCTCTACAGGTTTTAGCTGTTTTCACAGGGGATGCTATTAAGGACAGGTAGGAGTTCAAGATCTTGCTTTGTCCCAAAAGTGGATCAGGGAGTAGCAAAGATACTATGCCTCATGGCACTTAGAAGCTGTGGGACAAAGAAGGGAGTGTCTATTGTTGATGTGAAAAGAGACAATCAGTAGAGTCAAGGAGGTCAAAGAAATGGGGTCAAAAGGTCAAATGATTCATTGGCTTGAATATCTGTGTCACCAAATGTGATTACAGAGAATGCGAAGGTAAAATAACCTCTGATTGATAGAAGACAATAGTGATGATTTGGAGAGAAATTGTGAAGTAAAGAATTAAATGGGCTTGACTTGGGTTACAAAGAGTAGTTAAGAGATTTGAGCCCAGAGCAATATATATGGGATGAGAAGCAAAATCAAGGACGGTTGTTAGAGTTAGTAAAAAGGAATACTGGAGTGGCAGGAATTGTTTTTCTTACAGAGACTTTATTTTCTGTTGATTTCTAAGGCTTTATATTTCTAGAATATTGGTCTGACTTCTGCACTGGCATCCTAATGCCACTCATAGGATGGACCAACAACTGCAGGATAAGATGAAAATGTAGGGAGGGCATGCTAGGCCGTTACTGCTCAATGACATTAATGTGGGAATAAAATTCTGCAGCAGAAGTGGTCTAAATGGGTCCTTTTGACAGGGTCTCAAATAAAGAGGCAACATTGCCTTGTGTCTGAAAGAGTATAAAGCAACAGGATATAGAATACGTAGATATCCATGAATATTTTTTGTAAACAAGAAACTTGGGGCATTTGTCACCCTTTTATTGATTCGTAGATCTGCAGTTTTAGAATGTAAGTAAAGGCAAACACATAATTTGCATTCATCTATCTCACAAGCCAAGAATTTTCTCTACTGTGAAACAGTCCTTTCTGCATTGTCTAAAAATGTAATGTGGGTTTGAAGTTTTAAACATGTTTGTGTTGTATGCACCTAATCGCATTTCTAGTGCAGCTTCTAACTAGGTCAGTGAGTGGATACTGTGTGCAAAGTGCTGTAGTGTCATGAGCCAGCGTGATGTGGTGAGGAGGATGTATTTGTTTTTGTTTTTTTTTAGAACTGAGTTGACTTTTTTTTTTTAATTTTTTATTTATTTATATATTTTGCCCCCAAAGCCCCAGTAGATAGTTGTATGTCATAGCTGTACATTCTTCTAGTTGCTGTATGTGGGACGCGGCCTCAGCACTGCCGGACAAGCTGTGCATCGGTGTGCGCCCAGGATCCGAACCCGGGCCGACAGCAGCAAAGCGCGCGCACTTAACCGCTAAGCCACGGGGCCGGCCCAGGAGGATGTGTTTGAATCCTTGGGCAAGTTAGATAATCTCTCTGAACTTTTAGTCATCTAAAAAACAAATGCTAAAATGCCAATTTTAGAGAGGTCTCAGCCTGGGTCCCCCTGGAGGCACAGCCTGAGACAAAAGCTGTTGTGCTTATAGCTTATTTGTGCACGTGATCCCAGGGAGCAGGAACGCAGGCCTGGGAGTGTGAAACGGGAAAAGAGAAAGCCAGCAGAAGGATGAGTTATCCAGCTGTCCACCCTTCCAGGCAGCTGGTGCTCAATCCTGCCAGGTGCTTTTGAGAAGTGTTATGAAATGAGACCCAGAACTGTTCGCAGACGGACAGAGACAAAAGGAGGAGGGGGCAGCTATCCATAAGCTCCTGTACTCCATTGGTCAAAGGTGACTCCATAGGCCTTAGATCCTCCACACTCCAGGCTGAACAAGCCTGAGTGCAGAGAGAGTTCCTGTGGGCCCCAGCTGTGAGGTGAGAGAGCCGCAGGGCAGCAGTGAGAGGTATTCACGGTGGGCCAGGGCAAGACACCTTCTAATTGGCACCTGTGTGAAGTCTGTTAAAACGTGCATGAAACTGGACACTATGTCAGTGGCTGGAATAGGAGGTGGGATTCAGGATTTTGATGTGGTGAACAGTGTTCTCATACAGGAGTATTGTAAAAATTAAATATAAACTACTTAGCACAGTGCCTGACATGTTATAGCCCCTCAGTAAATGGTAATTGTTATCATTAGGGAAAACAGACCTGACGAAACGCATGAGGTTTATCTAACAGGGTAATACACTTATAAACAGCTAACACCTGGCTGTATGTCCTGACTTTCTTATATAAATAAAAAGAACAGATACTCTAGAAGCTTTTCCTTTTCTAGGTGAAGCGAATGAGGAAGGCTGCAATTGTTAGGCTGAAGTTGACTTCAGCATATCTAGTCTGAGGAGAAAATGCTGCTGCCAAAATGGAGAATATAGAATATGAGGCAGGATTCAGAAGGGAGAGCATCGATTCTGTTTATCCTAGGCCCTCTGTTATTCTGTCTCCCTGGATCATCTCATCTACTCCCATGGCTTGAGTTCCCATCTGCATGTTGATATGTTCCAAATCTGTATCTCCAGTCCAGACGTGAGTTCAGACATTTATACCCACTTGGGTGTACTTTAGACATCTTAAAATCAACAGATCCAGCACTCAATTAGTCATCTCCCCACTATCATCCCTCATCCCTAGTCATCTTCTCCCTTTTATCCTGTGTCAGTAAATGAGAAGACAGAAATATGGCCTTCATACTTTTCCCCCTTCATCTCCCTCATCCCCACTAGGTCCCAACATTGGGATCCATTGCCAACTCCTCTTTAGTCTACCTCCTCAACAGCTCTCGTAACTCTGCTTCTCTTTACTGGGGATTCTACCACTCTAATCCAGACTCTTATTTCGCTTTACTAGAACAGTTTGCTGGTAGTCTCCTAACTCACTCACTCCCAGTAGTCTCCATGCATCTCCAGTCTTGATTCCAGCAAATTTATTTATTTATTTTTACAAATCTGCTCATTTTACTCCATCCGTTGTCTTCCCATTGTCCAGTGATAAGCACAGTATCTGACACACAGTACAACTCACTAAATATGGAAAGAGCAAAGACGACAGGCAGACAGGAGTTAATCTGGGAACGGTTACAACAGCAACAACAAAAATTGGCAGTTTGGGGGTCAGCAATTATCCGTGGTAGATTAAACAATAGGAACAGATGAGAATACCCATTCTCTTACCTTTATTTTCATTTTACTGTTTGTTTTCCCTTAAGGCCTTCTCACTCTACTCATTTTTTCCCGTGTTAGTTTCTTCAGTCTTGGGTAACTTCTCTATCTTCAACAAATTAAATGCAAAGTAAAATAAGGATTCATATAGAAGTATAAAGAAAAAACAAATTAGTTCTATTATCTGACACTCGTATGGTGCTTTACAATTCATAAATCTCTGTCCTATAAATTTTAGGAACAGAGATTCTCAGGAACTTTAACTTTTTTTTTTTTTCAAAGAAGAAATAGTGGAAATTGTGCTTTATATTCACATGTGAGGGGTCATGAGAAATATGAGTGGAAGACTAGACTTGCCATGCTCTAGGACTTGATTTGTGACTGTCTGTTACATACAGTGAACTGAGTGTAATATCTCTCTCCCTTTCTCCCTTCAGCCAACCCATCTCTACTGTTGCCCCAGTTCACTTTAGAGAGCGTGCAGGATGTCCCACACTGAAATCACCTGGATCCCCCGTGGGGAATTTCTGACTCATCTCTCTCCTCCTTCCTGCAGAGGGGGATGTGCACCGACTGTCCCCCCTTTCCTTGCCTTTCATCACTCACACTCAGTTAATTCCACCTCAGTCAGCTCTCTCTCTTATACGTAGGCACACCTGAATACGCTGACTTTCAGGCTTATTTCAGAGGAAAGGCTAGCATAGGGAAATTTGTTTCGGATTTTAAATTAATTGCAGTTTTGAAATTGAAAATTATTACTGGTACAGCTATTTCAGAGATTATTTTTTCATGTTTAAAGAAATTAGTTCTTTGTCTTTATTCCTTCTACTATTTTAATCAATATTAAAACCAGTGCAATTGTTCGTGCTTTGAACCGGCAGCAGTTACATGGGTATCTGAAAACAATTTGACTCTCTACATTTATTTCCCCGAGATTATCTCATTCTTTTCTCAGCAAAAGAAAAGTTGTTAGTTTGATTAATTTTGTGAAATAGCCTCTTTTTTAATTAACTAATAATAATAATAAACTGATAAACTGACATATTGGAGAAATTGATAATTTTTTAAACTTTTTTTCTTTCTTCAACAAAATATTTTTCAGAAGTGAACACCCACTTGCTCAGCTCTACTGCCATTCAATCATGGAGCATCATCATTTTGACCAGTGCCTGATGATTCTTAATAGTCCAGTAAGTACCTAATTTATGGTTGTGGAATTTTAAAAGAGAGCTTTATAAATTCAGTTTTATTTTTAAGTTTTGGATATATTCCCAGCATCATAAATTCTTGAGCAGGCTTTATTCCTTTTTGGGTAAGGAAGGCAAAGCCAAAACATTTGAGGTCTTCACAGCCTCACTTCTCTAGACAACCAGCACTGTTTCAGTGTTGCCTGATAAGGGAAATCAGGTTACACACCTTTATTTGGTTATTCCAAATTAGAAACGAACAAAGCTGGTATTTCATGGGTCTCAGTTAATTCTGCTTTTTCTTGGTGGGGGGGAAGTCAAATGAAGCGGTTTATACAGCTCGCAATAGCTTTTCCTCTTTTTATTGAAACTTCTGAGCACTAACTGTTTTATTAAGGAATAAAACTGTTCAACAGCTTGGTTAAATGAATATTTATCAATGTAAGAAAGCATATGATATGCTATGCTAGACATATTTATGTCAAGGAAAATAAGATTAAAATAATATACACCATAACGTTAACAGTGGTTGTCTTTGTCTAGTTAAATTATCAGTACTTTGTATTTTCTTATTTTGGTTTGTTCATTATTCACGTTATCTGTTGTGTGCACATATTACCTTTATAATAAGAAAAAAATGAAGGTTGTAAGTATTAGGTTGAAGAAGCACAATGCCTGGTATGTAATCTGAAAGCAGTTTTACCTCCACCTCTTCACGTTTGCGCAGTGGGGCCGTTCTTCCCTGAGCCATAGAAGGAAACTCAGGGAGGCCCAGGACTCTTTTGGTCACTGTACTGTGAGGAAAAGCCCTCTAGTTACTTTAGGTCCCAAAATACAGTATACAATTCTCAAGTTAGAAACCAAACCTCCAGTCCTATGTAACAGTCCAGATTTTGAACTTGATTTAAAGTTTCAGGTTCTCCCCTAACTGCCCTGGCTGGCTTCTTTTGTCCCTACTTGGTGTTTCTTCTAACTCTTTCCTCTCCCTCAAACCCCCAAGTAGTTTCCTCCCCTCCAGACTGGGAGAACAGGTGAGAGGAGGGGTAAGGACATTCTCCAGACTGGTAATGTTAGGAGTGTCTCCCTCTTTGTGCGTGGTAGGTGTCTGAGCCAAGTTTTTTTCTTGTGGGTAATTTCATGGTCCCGCTGAGCACCCTCATTGTGGGGCGTTTCCACTGGACATCCCCTTATATGAGTGATCATCTCCGTCTGCTTTATCACCACAGGACTCCTTCCTCAGCTCATGGAAATCTGATCATTTGCTTTCAGCTCCTTTCTGCTAAGATTCTTTAGCCTTCTTTGTGGTCCTCTTGAACAGGACAGGACTTAAATCAATCCCATGCCTGCAAAACTCAGAGAATGCAAGCCATCCCATTTAGTAACAACCTCTCCTTCATTGCTGCGATCAGAGCAGCCAGCCAGCCTGTGTCTTGCCTTTTAGATTTTCCAGAAGGAATCAGACACAGGTCCACTATAGCCCCCCCCCACCCCACTAAACTACAGGAGACATCTGCAGGGACTTCATGCCCCTCTCTCTTACTTGAGGTGAAGGGGAACACAATCTCACCTCTCTCTAAATACCTCTAAAATGTGGGTGAAGGTTAAGACAGCCTTCTTATAAATCTGGCATGTGGTCTAGTACAGACTATTTTGCTACAGTATGTGATTGTTTAATATGAATTAGTTCATGTGTGATTGGTAAGTAGGCAAATGATGTCAGTATAATATATAAGTTTTATTGCTTCATATACAAGTTCTCTTGAGTAAGGTGCCAGAATTATGGGAGTTGAATTTCGACCTTCAGCAAGAAAGGAAAATGCCCTCCACTTGGCTTTTGCTCACACAGCCCTTTCCATTCTATTCTAAGAATATTGAAATGGCCACTTGCACCTGAGGCATGCTCCCTTGCTTTGGACTGCTTTAGGCTCATGGCAGGTAATTAGAGTAGCCCCACTGTCCCAGGAATCTAATTCCATTTTTTTGTTCCTGGGCTCTGGTAAACCAGTGTTTCCACTCGATTGTTTTTGTGTCATTAAATATCCTCAGAGGCAGCCTCCAGACTTGCCAGCCTGGGCTTCCAAGTTACCTCCAGATATACCAATTCTTGCTCTGGCTATAAAGTTGCATAGGTTTCCAGTGGTCTGCCTCACACTGTTTTTTTCCCATAAACTATGTTATTTTTAGTGTGTAGTTTTTCAGAACTGAGACTTTTCAGGAATGTATATGTTGAGTTATGGCAGAAACATCTGTACTTTCCTTGGAATTTGCTATCTTTGTACTTCAGCTAAAACTTTCATTTTAATATCCTATTCTGTTTTAAAGAAGGAAAATATGCTAAGCTTTTTTAAAAAACATAATATTTTAGGGGCCGGCCCGGTGGTGCAAGTGGTTAAGTGTACGCACTCTGCTGCCGTGGCCCAGAGTTCACCGGTTCAGATCCCGGGCGCACATCGAGGCACGGCTTGTCAAGCCATGCTGTGGCGGCATCCCATATAAAGTAGAGGAAGATGGGCGTGGATGTTAGCCCAGGGCCAGTCTTCCTCAGCAAAAAGAGGATTGGCAGATGTTAGCTCATGGCCGATCTTCCTCACACACACAAAAAAAAACATAATATTTTACAGTATTCCTATCATAGCTACCTCTGTTATTAAATAATGTAACTTATTATGTAATATGTTATTACTTAACATGTAAGGAATCTGGTTGTATAAATGGCTGGCCTCAAATTATAAGACCTACCTATATATTCTGTCTTTCTAAGCACCAATACACAAGAATTTTTTTTTTTTTTTTAATTTTTATTTATTTTTCCCCCAAAGCCCCAGCAGATAGCTGTATGTCATAGTTGCACATCCTTCTAGTTGCTGCATGTGGGATGCGACCTCAGCATGGCCGGAGAAGTGGTGCCTCGGTGCGCACCCGGGATCTGAACCCAGGCCGCCAGCAGCGGAGCGCACGCACTTAACCACTAAGCCACGGGGCCGGCCCACCAATACACAAGAATTTAAAGCCTGTGCTTTTGGAAGGGAAAATAAAAATATAACACCAAAAGACATTTCCTTTTCCACTCGAAATGGTTTTATCTTAAAATAAATAAAAGTGTCAGAAAGTGTTTTCTGAGTAGTTTTCTGTTTCGCCCAGAATCTAGAATGATTTAATATTCAAAAATAATGTTTATGGTTGTAGTCACAGATTCATTAATTAGATATATGCCACAATTTCAGCATCTAGTTATCCTCTAACCAGTGTTCTGGCTTCAGCCTACCACACTCAGCAGTTTCCCCTTCTTAAAAAAAATCCTTTGCCTCCAGATCCTGTTCCTAAGCCTCTGGGTGTTTTCTTGGCCCTGAGATTTAGGAAGCACATCTGACTCACTTTAACAGATGTTGTTTTGAGTATATTCTGAGTGCCCAAGGTATGTTTTACTTAGTTCAAGATTAGAGAGCCACTATTCTTTAAATTACAGGCAAGAAATAAAAAATGGTTATGTAGTGAAAACTTGCAATAACTTGCACATGGATTAGCCACCTTTTAAATACTCCTTATAGGTGTTTTAACCCATGCTTTCTTTATGCCACCAGTAAGCACACCTTTGGCTCATGCCCTCCACCCATTTATATTGGCATCTTCCTAAGGAATACACAGTGTTCTCAATGTTTGTTAAGTTAAAATTATATAAATTTGCACCAAAAATGTTATTGGATTTATTATAAAAGCCATAGAGAAATGATTTTTTTTAATAATCAGTTGTTTAAAAGTTTCACTACTGTGTTCTTCATGTCATTAATATGGCTTTGATTTTTCAAAGTTTCACTTGGTGTTATGTTGTAGCAATTAAGCTGCCCAAAGGAAAAAGATCTAGTTATAGATTTTAGGTCTAAGGAGTATAAGAGTTGGAAAAACATGATACATAGGCAGATGCACCATTATGAAGCTGTTTTTTCTTATGTGACAAGGCAGTAGGAGCACAGAGGGGAAACATTATTTCACAGTATTTATTTTAAGTAAGCAGGTGTCTTCCATAGTCATGAGTTCAGAATACTATGCATGTGTTTAAGATATGTGAATATATTTTCAGATATTTTTCTTGTCAGCAGCTTTTGCAGGTGGAATCTAATGATGGTTTTCTTTTTTTTATAAAGGGCAATCAGATTCTCAGTGGCCTCTCCATTGAAGAATATAAAACCACCTTGAAAATGATCAAGCAAGCTATTTTAGCTACAGACCTAGCACTGTACATTAAGTAAGTTTTAAGAAATATCCTGAGATAAACAGGTCTTGGTAGTTTTTGCATTGTTTCAAACTTTGAAAATCCACATTGGAAAATTTTTAGATTATAAGGACAAATGTCCTGGCAGAGCTGTTTTTCAAACTATGGAGCAGTTTCTTAAAGGAAGCCAGAAAAGTCTACTCCTTTGACTTAGTTAATGCTAGAAATTACAGAATACAGAGTTATTTCTGATGTTTATCCACCACTATCTCTCTGAAGCTATGTACAAAGCAAATAACCATTGCGAGTTCATTCCAAGCTGGGTTGTCCAATCTAAAGATTATAAAGGCCATTTGCTTTTCCTCCTTTCCTTCACTCCCCTGACTTCTGACCGTTTCACAATCCTTTGTACTGTCATCTTAGCCTAGGTGGGCAGGAAAAGGAGCTGAGTGCCAGACAAGTAAATCTTGTTTCTTTTTATTTGATTTTGGCAGAAGAAGAGTATTAATATAGAACTTTAATTAATGAAGTTACTGATTCAAAGATTAAAGTATGCATTAAAGTAGGATTTGTGATGTACACATGCATTTGCATAATTAAACTGCCTCTCTAAAAGCGAGAAAAGACTTGGCTGCATTTGGGCAGGAATCAGTTTCCCACAGGTAGAGCAAGATCTTTGCTGCATGTGTGGGAGTGAGGGGAGGCAGGCAGTCATGCTCATGGGATTTCCCTGGACCACGGGCCCCTCTCCCTCTGTGCAGGGATTCACATCCATGGTTGTAGCCACTCTTATGAGAAGTAAAAACAAACAGAACAGACACAAAAACACATACCAGATAGCCACTGTTGTACATCTAAATGAAACTGCATCTAAAAGTGTCTGCTTCATTGGACTTTGGAGCACTTTAAAGTTAATTCAGATAAAAGAAAATATAGTAAACTTCAGTGTATTCAAAGTGATTGCAGAATAAACATTATCAAATTACCAAGAATTTGAAAAATACTTGTAACCAACCACAAAGACTTCTCAACGTTTCCAGGCCATGTGGGTCTCTCCTCTGAACCCTTATGAAACCTGCTTTTCATTTTTGGTACTCAATCACATACAGTCAATTTTGTTATATAAGGTTTTCTTATGTTTGTCTTGTCTCTCTGACTAGATTTATTTTAAACACTGTGAAAAGAACTCACGTCTTAAAGACTTCCCAAGATGCTTAACAATGTGGGCACATAGGAGGTATTCACTATATACTTAAATATTAGCTCACACTTCACTTGGTCTTTTTTTGCTTCAGAAGCACTTCACAACTTTATACTGACATAGAGTAATTATTATGAACCTTTGTTATTCTATACCATAATATATTTGAAGAAGATACATGAGATTAAACTGAAACCATATAGATCTTATTATGCCATACACTTAAAATTTCTTAAATCATTCTTGGCATCAAATTTTTAACTCAGATTGTTTCATTTTCTTAAAATCACGTTCAAGAAATGAAATGACCACTATTCATGGTCTGTAGTTAAAAAGTAGGTGAGGTTTAATGTTTTACCAAAGAAAATGGCAGAAGGGAGGAAAGTAAGGTATTAAAGATTTTTAAATGATGATTTTTATATTGGATTCTAAGATGGGAAAAAACCATTAGAGACTCTTTTCCCCCAAAATTTACTCCATGAATCTTTGTAGACCAAAGGGATAAGAGCCTGGGGACTCATCATAACTACCAAATATTTTTTTTTATTTTCAAGGAGGCGAGGAGAATTTTTTGAACTTGTAAGAAAAAATCAATTCAATTCGGAAGATCCTCATCAAAAGGAGTTGTTTTTGTAAGTAGGTTTACCCTTCTTAAAGCTGAAGTTTTGCCACCCAATTAATTTTATCATCATCAGATTTTATTGTAATTATTTGTTATAATGTGATGATCTTAGAGGCTGTCAGAATTCTCCAGAGTGTTCTACAAAGGGCTGAGTATGAATATTTACTTGAAAAGAAATGCATTTGCAAATTCAAGTGAATAAATCACTCCTTTGTCCTAGAAGGACCTTTAAAATGTGGTAGAGTATCAGTACAAGTCTATAGGGTTCCCTTGTTCATATTCCCAATTCTTTGGAATGAAAGAGCTGAAAATAGCATCCTAAAGATTGTGGGAGCAAGAAGGTGGCTGTGAAGTGTTTACTTCTCTTGAGTGATGGCAGAGAGCACTGACATAACTTCAGGATTTCTGTTTTTCCTCACCTGCGCCCTGTCCCTCCCTCCTAGCTGCAGAGACCATCCCTTGGCTGTTACTGTGACTACCTTTGCCATGGCAAGAACTGGATCAAAAAGAACAGAACAGAGGGTCAATAGTAAAGAAAAGAAAGACATGGCAATACTAAGGACAGTGCTGTTACAATTTTGAAATCAACATTTCTTTAAACAGATTGATATTATTTAGCATGCAAACAAATGCAAATTATAAGGAAACAATATACAAATGCCCAGCTGTCTGGTCGGTATAGTCATGTTTCACTTAATAGTCTCAACATGTTTTTCAGAACAGTGCCTTAGAAAAGTGTGGACATGCTGCTGTGATTAGTGAACAGTTTTGCCCAATAACAAAAAAGAAATCCAACCTCAATTCCAAGTCTGTGCCACGGTTTTCGCTTCTCCACTCTCCTAACTTCTAAGCTCATGAAGAAGTACTCAGGTCTAGCACTCAGCGTCACCTCTGGCACTCTTCATTTTTTTGGTTGTAGTTAAGCTCATATAGGTGGACAGTGTTCTTCAGGGGAGGCCATTTGAATTGGCAAATGTTATTGAAATCCTTCATGAAAATGGGTTTAAACAATGATTAAAACTCTCTGGTGCACTCATTTCTTGTGAGAGAGTTGGTATAAGAAAGAGAATAGCAGTGGAAAACCATTTGCTTTGGGGACTTATCTAGTGAGGGAGAAGATACTTTTAGGTTGTGTTTCCCTAGAGGGACAAGTGATACGATCCTTTACCTTGAGTGTTTCTGCAATGAGTGATGGCCTTTTTGCCTGTTTCTTCAAACAAAAGGATTAAATGGTAGATATTTGGATCTGACATGGGAAAACTGTGCTAAAGATAGAAGAACCATTTTCATACGATAGTTATATATTGAATTCTAGAGCGCCTTGTCACAGGCCCCAGAGTCCAGCGTGGTTTTCACTTCTCTAACAAGGGAAGGACTAAAGAGCACTGTCCTCTCATCTCCCTCTTTTCTTCCAGCAGATACTGTTGAGTAATTCAAAGGCTTTTCACATAGAAGTCACTATGTATGTTGAGTGAATTAGGATGACCCACCATAGTTCTTTCTCTCATAGGACTTTTATCAGTAGGATATCTGATGTTATCCTTTAATGGTTAATTATTAGTAATCAGTGTGTTTTTATCATATTATCACTGAGAATGGAGTACCAAGTTGAAACAAAATAATAGCAGGCAAGTTTTTGCCGAAAGGTTAATAATTTCTCTCCTTATGCCAATCTGGAGCTAAATGAGGCAGTTTGAAGTCAAATTCTAGTAGTTCACTGGGTGAACCAAAACAATGACACTCTGCTATCACTGTATCAGTCACACTTCTATCTAAATTCTGTTTCTTTAGTCTTCATACCATCCCTGTAGTTTAGAGGGTTTTAATTTAACTTTTGTATTAGTAGCTATTTACTGAGGGTATATATTCGCATGAAAGTAAACAGGAGTTAAAGAAGTTGGGCTTCTTTTTCCTTTAACAGAGCTATGCTGATGACAGCTTGTGATCTTTCTGCAATTACAAAACCCTGGCCTATTCAACAACGGGTATGTTGCTTAGTGATGATAAATGTAATCATTAAAAAGTCAAAATCAGGAAACTCTTTACTCTTAAAGGTAGCTTCTGAAGTACTTGTGGAACTTTTAATCTAATTTTTAAGTAGTACTAAAAGCAGATAATTGGACATAAACAAGTTTTCTTTTTTAGAAGATTCATTAGCACTTACTAGTATTTATAAGATATATTAAGAGAGCATCTGTATGAACAGAGCAGAAACCTAGCTGTGGATAAGTTTTAAATTCCAGTACTACTTCTGGCTCACTGAGGGATGTTTTTAGCACATCCCTTTAATAACCTTGAAAATTAGAAGAAGCAAACTTATTTTTCTTATGGTTATCCTACTAGGTTATACCACAGCTCTAAATAGGCATTAACAAGTAGAACTTAAACATTCCTGGAGCTTGTAAATATTGGAAACGTTGATATAAGAGGTCAGGAAGAATCTGATCAGGGCCTATGGCTAGGCGGCTAGAAATATATCCTTCTCTCTAAATAAGTAACTGCCATAACATTTGGCAGTGGCAGTAAAGGCCCTAGGCTTAGAAGAGGGATGGGTATACATGCAGTGATATGTATATTGTGTTTTTTGGAGGCTGCATTTTGAATCCTTGCTGCACTACCTAAAATTATGGATAGTCTGCTATTGGTCAAGGCTCTGAGCTACATAGGTATGGAGCCCAGCAACCACAGGTTTATCTCATGAAACACACATGCCGAGACAACAAGATCAGAAATGCACTCTCCATGTGTCAAACCTGATATGCCATAAGCACTCAAGAAAGGTGGTCTTTACAGACCCTCCTGCTCCATAATAAATAGGACTAAATGCCCATTTCCAAAATGGGAAGAGAATGGAAGAGGGAGGAATTCATCTTTTCATTTATCTTTTCTTTCTTCTAAATCAAACTCTGAAAAGGTAGAACAATGAGGCTGGGGTCCAGACATAAAAAGCAATACTATAAAGCCTCTATAATTAAAACAGTTTGGTGACAGACCAGTGGAACACAATAGAAAATCTAGAATTGCATAGAACATTTAATATATAATAAAGGTAGTATTTCAAATAACTGAGGAAAAGATAGACTTTTTACTAAATAATGTTAGGATGATTTTCCCATCTTCCATAGCGAGATAGCAAAAGACAAAATTGGATCTACTCTGCATACTTAAGTTCCAAGTGGAGCATAGAGTTCAATGTAGAGAATTAAACCATACAAGTACTAAATAAAAACATTTGTGGATTCTTCTATAACCTAGGAGTGTGAAAACTTTTCTAACTATGGCTTGACAGGCAGAAACAATAAAGAAAAAGATTGATAAATTTGATTACATAAAAATGAAGAAATAAAACTTTTGCATGGCAAAAGACACTATACTATAAGCAGAGTAAAAAACAATGAAAAACTGGTAAAAAAAATTTGCAACTTATATCTGACAGATAGTTAATATCCCTAATATTAAAGAATTTCTAAAAAAGAAAAAAGAAAAAGGCCAACAACCCTACAGAAAAATAGGCCAAAGATTTGAACAGAAAGTTGATAGAAAAAGAAATGCGAACGACTCTTATTCACTTGAAAAGGTGCTCAGAACATCAGTCATAAGAAAAAATACAAATTAAAACTACACTGACACAAAAAAACTTGTATAGAATCTCATAACAGCTTTATTCCTAACAGTCAGAAACTAGAAACAACCCAAGCATCTATCAACAGGGGGAGGGAGAAACATATTGTAGTATATTCCTTCATACAATGGAGTACTGCTCAGCAATAAACAGAAACTAACCATTGACACATGCAACAATATAGATGAGTCTCATAAACCTTGTATTGAGCAAAAGAAGCCAGACACAGAAGAATACGTACTGTGATTTCATTTATATGAAGTTCCAGAACAGGTGAAACTAATCTATGGTGAAAGAAATTAGAATAGTGGTTGTGAGAGAAGGGAGGAAAGAAGGGGCAGGGATTGATTGGGAAAGGGGCATGAGGGCACCTTTTAGGGTGACAGAAATATTCCATATCTTGGATGGGGTGTGTGTTAAATGGTTATATGCATTTGTCAATACACTGAACTGTATACTTATGAGCTGTGCATTCACAGTATGTAAATTGTACTTCTTTTAAAAAAACAACACTGAGATACCATTTCTCAATTGTCCAATTGGCAAAAATCCAAAGGTTTTACAACATACTCTGTTGCGGAAACTGTGGGAAAACAAGGAATGCAAAATACTGCAACCGTTTGGAAGTATATAAATACACATATTCCTTTACCATTACTTCTAGAAATCTTATCCCAAAGATATACTAGCAAGAATATAAAAAAGTATTTACACACAGCTGTTCATTTTAGTGCTATTTATAATGCAAAGACTAGAAATAACTCAAATATTCATCAATAGGGTACTGATTGAATAAATTGTAGTATATTTACAATCTGTATACTACTATGGATTACAAGGATATATTTTTAAGTGAAAAACAAGGTAGAGAAAAATGTGTATGGTATGCTACCATTTATCTAAAAGAGGGGTATATATGTACATGTTTGCTTATATGTTAAAAACCCAGAAGGATTAACCACAAAAAAATTAATGATTTCCTATAGGAGAGGAGGAATAGGAGAGGGAACAGGGATAGAAGCTAGAGTTGCTTGAATGTCCCTGTTTTGTAGATTTCACTTTGGAACCATGTAAATAGTTTTTATAAAATAAAACTGAATTTTAAAAAATCACTAAACTTTGAAAGTAAAATGAAACAAACCTGATTTTGTTTGCAAAACCACACTGAGAGGGACTATTTCATTCCAAGTAGCATTAAAACAGTAATTTGACCATGTATCTCTAGTGGGATGTACCCTAAAAACAAAAAGAATTACCAAAAAAGCTCTTAAAACTGTTTTCAGTAATCATATTATTAGTGGTAATTTTGTATAGATACTCAGTCACTATTGTGGATGATGTGGGATAAAAGCATACAAGAAATTATATTGCTGTTGAGAATACATTTCAGCGTGAAATGTATTTCCACATTTTCAGTGTGAGGGGAAAGATAAAGATCTAAGATAGACAAAGTTATGCAGAAATCCTGTAGTCCTAAATTTCAACTAGAAATATTGTATGGACTTAGGTTGTGTCTTAGCTCCAAACCCTAAAAGGACTTAAAAATATGGATCAACCTAGTAGTAATGAACAAACCTAGTGCCCAGATTGAGGTTTCTCAATACCTCAACTTAAAGGAACAAGGGCTCCAGGAAGAAATGGCTGATTGCAGTTCTAAAGCAGGAAATGTACAAGATGAGCCTAGAACGTCTTGTTTAGCAGAAAGCAAAGAAGCTGTCCAAGACTGATAGGGTTGTGTCAAAAGCACAAAGAAGTGAACTTAATAAGCTCCCACTGGCCAAAATGGAACAATTTCAGCATCCATAAAGATTGAAATACATTAAATATGTTTAAATCCAAGAGTTTAAAATAATAATAAAAATAATAAAACAAAACCTTCCATGATCATCTTTGGTGGATGCTTGAGAACCGAGTTATTTTAAAAATGGTAAGTAAAGTAGAGAAAATCAAGCATTTCTCCTTCTTTTCTTATATGAATTGTACTTTAGGGTAACTAAATAATCAACGTGGGGAACTTCCTCTTTACTGTATTTCATCTTATAAAGGAAAAAGGAATGATTGCTTTGAATATCATCTTTTTGCAGCCTCTAAATTAATGGATCTAGGCAAAGATCATAAAGGGTTGCTAATATCACAAACAGAGAGCCAACCAAGCATTCAGTAGCCCTTGATAGGAGTACATACACAGCACTGCCTATGAAGTAGTTGTGGCAAAAAAAAAAAAAATTAGAATCTCAATCTAATCAAGCCTCTAGTGTATGGAAATACAGGGTACAGAGAAACATTAAATTTCATCACAGGAATGCAATCAGCAAAATCCAGACAGTGGGAAACTGTAAGATAAATAACCCAGTTTATTCAACAACAAACATCAAGATTATAAAGAAAATTTTTAAAAAGAGAGAAGAGAAGGAACTGGTAGATTAAAGGCAACTTAAAAGGCATATCAATCAATCACAGTATATTTTTACTATTTGATACTGTGTTCTTCACAGCACCTGGTGTAACAGGTGCTCAATAAATATCTCATTGATTATGCATACAGACGGGCACACAGTACTTTCTTCCTGCTAATTGCTGGAGTTGAAATAACATGTTGTTGGGCCGGCCCGGTGGCTTGGCGGTTAAGTGCGAGCGCTCCGCTGCTGGCGGCCCAGGTTCGGATCCCGGGCGCGCACCGACGCACCGCTTCTCCGGCCATGCTGGGGCCGCGTCCCACATACAGCAACTAGAGGGATGTGCAACTATGACATACAACTATCTACTGGGGCTTTGGGGGGAAAAAATAAATAAAATCTTTAAAAAAAAAAGAAATGTTGCTTTTTTCTGGTTAGTTACAGAAGATTACAAACTCTAGCCTTTGTGATGAAATATAATTTCTATTACTCATTACTGCTTTAATTTTACTGATGTGGTTGAAAGCTACAGATTTGATAGATTTTATCTTCATTCAAAATGTTTTACAGTGATATGCTTTTAATTGCCAAAACTTAGTCTGTTATTTATTTCAGATAGCAGAACTTGTAGCGACTGAATTTTTTGACCAAGGAGACAGGGAGAGAAAAGAACTCAACATAGAGCCTGCTGTAAGTACAAGACCTTGTTGGTACAAATTATTCAAATACATTTTTTTATTGTAGACTTCTTTTTATGCTTCTATGAGACCTTTCCTTGGGAATGCAATCTCTCCTCATTTTATTTTTAAAACTTTTTTCGTATTAGAAGAATTATACATGTTTATTACGGAAAACGAGCACATAAAAGAGGACAAAAAAGACTCTTTGGGTCATCATATTGTACCTATGTTTTTATAATTTGATTTTTCCACTTGAATATCATAAGCCACTTTTCATTCTAACAGATGCTCTTCTATATATTATTTGTAATGATTACATGAAATAGATGTAACCGTAATTTACCCACTTCCTTTGGGGTAATGTTCTGCAGTGTTCACTATAAACATCTATGTTGTGAAATGTGTGCCACTTTTCATTATCTTGTTAGGATAAATTCCCAGAATTGCTGTGTTGAAGGGCACACAGATTTTAAAGATTTTTGATACATACTGTCTTTTTACATAGAGCCTGGATCTCACACAAATATGGATCCCAACAAGAAAAAGATTCTTCTCAAACCATTTGTCTTTTGGAATGAGTTTTTCCTGAAAATGAAGCATAAAGTCATTTTTTTTTTTTCAATTCAAATGAACAGTTATTGAGCCCATATTAAATGGGACATGGTTAAGAGATGCCCCTCCTGTATCTGTGCAGTTCCCTCCACTCTGCTCTGTTTCCTCAGCTGGGTACATCCTGTGTCTCATTAGTCTTTTACAATTATTCAGTCTCCTATAATGTAACAGTAGGCTTGCTCAGAAGCACGGAATCTTCTTAGAAAGTGGTGGGTAGCAGAGTGATGGTTAGAGCTAACAGAGAATTTGCTGCATTTTAAACATGCACTGAGACAGACTCATTGCTTCCCACGGAGGTGCTGGGCTATTCTGATGCTCCAGGCATGAACTCCTCGGTATAATTAGCAGTGACGTCTGTGTAATCTGCGCTCAAAAAGCTTTCTGTGTGAAGGAATTATAATCAGCTGTGGTCTCAGTGGCTTCTTCCACAAAGCTGAGGGTGTTTGATTTCACATCAGTAGACAATTTGAAAGCCTGTGTGTGTGTTCTCCAAATACATGTCAGTGGTTGATTCTACGTCAGCAGTGAACTCTAGGTCAGTGGTCAACTCTAGGTCAGTGGTTGACTCTAGGTCAGTGATCAAGTCTAGGGCAGTGATCGATTCCAGGGGTAATGTGAGGAAAGTCACAGTCAGAATGAACAAGATGGAGAGGATCAGCATCTTCCTGAGCATGGTGCGGGTGGGGAGTGCAGGAGGCTCGCAGAGGTAGAGAGCAGGTAGGCAGGTATTGCCTTCCTCAGCTAACCTAGTGATTCATCTGTTTAGAGTCAATTATGCTCTTTAAGTTATGCTCTTTAAGTAAACGAGATATCTATGTGTGTCTCTTTCTGTGTTTTCAGGATCTAATGAACAGAGAGAAGAAAAACAAAATCCCAAATATGCAAGTTGGGTTCATAGATGCCATCTGCTTACAACTGTATGAGGTATTTATATGAAAACTACTAGACTTGCTAAACTTAGACTGCATTGTGAATTAAAACCTAAAGTAAATTGAAGTGATTAACACTAGGCATATATTTTTTGCTTCTTAATCAAGAAATAAGAAGTAAAATTATTAGGATTTTTTCTTTTGTTGATGAACATGCTATTTGCATTGAACAAGGAACACATTTTATGTTTACTATTTCTCAAAAACTTTAATTCATCAAAACTATCTATTGAGTGCCAACTATGTGCTAGGCTCCAACAAACTGATGTAAAGAATACTGAGAAAAATTATGTGCCAGGGCTACCCTCGAGCAGGTATATTGTGCATACTCTCTGTTAGCCTATTCTTTTTAAGTCTAAATTTCACCCTAGATAAGAAAAAATAATCTAACTTTTTCTCATTGTCATAGTGGGGCTTTAACATTGTTAAGAAAATTTTTATGAGGATTAAAAGAAGGTAGCTAGAAGAATATTGCAGGTTCCCATTTCCATACACCTATTGGCTTGGGTTTTTTTGTTTGTTTGTTTATTTTTAGGTAAAGATATTCTCCCTAAAACATCCAACTTACCAGTTTAGATGTTTATGCCCCAAGCACAGAAAGTAGATGCTGTCCTTGTCTTTCAAAGTTTAAACAGGAAACTGTCTTAAGTTTTAATTATTTGGGAAAAGAACATTTATCATGGAGTTATCACAGAATGTCAAGACCAGAGGAAACCCTAGAAATCTTCTAATCCAGACATTTCATGGATTCAGTAAAGGAATATGTCAAGTTCATCTTCCAGGGAGCTGGAATATTTGCCCCAGACAGGTAGGTAGTGGGAGAACTGCATCTAGAATCCAGTTCTCACCTAAGTCCAGGGTTCTAGTCATCAAAAGAATTTAATACAGAAGCTGCGGCTGAAGAGGAAAAGAAGAGGAGGAGAGGCCAGGAGAGGCAGCAAAAGCAGAAGGAGCATCGGATGTTCGGCCTCTGTACCACTATCTCCCCACCTTGTTTTGGCATTCTACTTGTTTACTCCTTTGCAGAAGTATGTTCAGAGCAGGGTTTTGAACACCCTTGAATATCTCATTCTTTACTTAGCAGATCTTTCCTTATTGATTGGATTAAGAGTTCCTCAGTTGAAGATACTAATGTCTTTTGATTTTTCCCCATGCCTGTAAATCTAGTCAAAATTACAATCAGATCACCTATTATAGATTTTATCCTTCCACATTTCATGTTTGTGCAAGGATTCATTTTATTTGAATCTGCTATTAAATTCTATGTGACAGATATGTATTTTTACTATTACATTAGTAATATACTATTTTAGAAAAATCAGAGAATAGAGAAGCAAAAAGAAAGATAAAATCACTTATAATTCCACTACTCTGAGATAATTACCGTCAACCGTATAGATGCTTTATGACATCTTCCTGTTTTTCATTTAACAAAAATTGCTTTGTGCAATCCATAATATACATCTTTCTGTTCCAGATGTGTTTCTGTGACATTTTTAATGGCTGCAAAATAGTAACACAATATACCTAACCCTGTTGTTGGGTTATCTCAGTCATTTTGAATGTTTTTCTATTACAAAGAAATCTGCAATGAACATTCTTGTAGCTAAATATTTATGGCACTATAGTTAGTAAATAATAATGCCACACAGAATTATAAATTAATCTTTATTATAATCTTGGATGAAAATCTATTTAAGTACATTGTATAAAACCATTTAATAGAAAAACAAAAAGTAAGCAGTTCCTAGTACAGTCATAGTTAGGGACAGCCATCTGTACTACATAAAAACAAAATGTATTGTTTCCCTGCAAAGCAGATTCCATGCAGATCGTGTCTCCATAGCTCAATAATGTTATTTTGGAATGTGTGCATTTGCTCTATCTCTCAGCACATACTCCTTGTTTGTATAGCTTAAGAGGAATCATTCGTGAATAATCCATGTATGTGTTCACACAGCTTGTGAAAACTCCAACAGTGGGCCTGCTTGTGAAGCGAGTGTGGGATGTGGCCCTTTGGTACAGGCCTGGGGAGAGGGCTCATTTCCTGGCTTCCTTATAGTTGTTTGCTTTCTTTTTTTTTCTTTAGGTCCTGACCCATGTATCAGAGGACTGTTTCCCTTTGCTAGATGGTTGCAGAAAGAACAGGCAAAAATGGCAGGCTCTTGCAGAACAGCAGGAGAAGATGCTGATTAATGGAGAAAGCAGCCAGGCCAAGCGGAACTGAGTGGCCTATTCATGCAGAGTTGAAGTTTACAGATGGTGTATTCTGCAGTATGCCTAGTCTTGCTATACACTGTACAGATTTAGTGTATACTTTGCCACTGCTGTATTTTTATTTTTGCACAACTTTTGAGAGCACAGCATGAAATGTTTTTAGGGGACTATTACATATTTTCTGTATATTTGTTTTATGCCACTGAACTGAGATTTTCAATGACACCCACTCTTAGCACATGGATAAGAGCACTGTTTGTGATATGTTGTGTACTGCAAAGTGCAAGTGGCATTGTTGCACTGAGGTGGTTTTTTTTGCTTAGAGATTTTAAATAATTGGTTTTGTGTTTTCTGAATTACCAATCTTTCAAGAATGTTTGGAATCTTTCCTTTCTCAAAAATAAGCTAGGAGCAAATTGAATATATTCTGTGACATTTAAAACCTTCATAGGATAGAGGAAAACGTTGGCTAAGTGGATTTTAAGGGGTATGTTTGTCAACAGTGTATTACCTTAAGAAAAAAAGTTAAAACTCTGAAACAAATGGAAAGTACTACGAGGCAGTATTGTAAAGAAAAAGTATTATTTCATTGATTTGCTATTTTTGTTAGAGAACAGGCAGGAGAGCACTTTCTCATTTCACTGCAATACATCTATCCAAAGGCTACCATCAAGTCTCTTCAGTCTAACCCATCTGATGGAAAGCAGGGGAAACCTCTTGAGAAGACCCAGTCACTGTATCGAGGGATGAGTGTGATCCAGAAAGGGCATGGCCATGGATGTCTGTCAGTGAAGAAAAACGTTCTGTTGGAAGACCCTTTGGAGAGTCAGTGAGCGTTTTGAATATTGAACTTCCTTTTTTAAATAGCTTCATCATCTTTCATCTCCTTACAAACCAAAGTTTATAAGTCAAGAGCTTAAATCTCAACAGGAAATCGAGAAAAAAGTGATAAGTGGAGCACTGACCTGAAGTGAGATTCAACTACAGATAAGAGGGTACAAAATGAATCATTGTTGTTCTCTTTTCAAACCAAGTATAGAGAAAAGTTTTAATTATATAAACAGCAAAGGGCTATCCTTGATATTGGAGTCAAAAATTAAATTAGGGAGCAGTAAGGTAAGAAACCTTAGGCCTGAATAAAACTTAGCAGTATTGAGTTTGTGATTGAGAGTGCCATATTTTGCTTTATAGGACTAGTCAACCCGGAATCACGGAAGTTGGGGTAGTACCCTAAACGCTGGCCCTGACCTCGTAGTTGGTGGTATTTACTTCTCATAGCTTTTCGTACATTTAGAAAATGTTACCATTTTCTTAGAATTTGAGCCCACTGAAGTGGATTCCCATTGTACATGTGTGCCCCTAACTTCACATTTATTCAGTGTTGCAGAAGTAGGGAATGAATCGAGCAACAGGTTCAAGAAAGGAAAGCCTGCTCCAAATCTGTGGAAATGTTTGGACTTGGGGAGAGCAGGGAGGTGTTTGAGGTCAAAAAAAGTTTCTGAGTTCCTGTCACTAATTTGGATAGAAATCTCTTGAGGATATGGTAATGCAGCATTCTCAAAGACCTTTCACTAAAACATGTTTTCCAATCATATTGTTTTTTCTCTAAACTGCCTAAAATTCAATATGTTTGTTAAGTTTTTAACATTCTGAGTGTGTATATGTATCTTGACATAATGTGGCTTTCTTCTTACCATTCAGGTAAAAACAAAACAAAACAAATTGTATTGTATTGACATTACTTTGTAGTGGTAAAGGCTAGTCTAGAAAGTTATCAGCTATTTAATGTTATATGTATTGTTATTAGAATACTTGTATTTTCAGGATGTTATTCTATTTTATTTTATGGCATACAAATGAGATCTGTAAGGTTGCCTCTTGGTGACACTGGTGCGTAAAGTACACAGACTGTCACTAAAATCATGTGTCTACATACTGGTATACACCTATGCATGCATACGTAATTCCTTAGTATAGAAAAATTGTTTAAAGAATTACAGTCTTTAAAAACTTATCTTTTTTTCATACACATCATGATTTAGCAGTTATGCTAAAATCTATAGACACATATATTAGTAGTCTGTTTAGACCCCCTCTAATATATGTCACTGAGATTTTTAAAGACAGAGACCATGTATGGAGGATTTGTATGTGTGTCACTTAAACAAGCAAGAAGAGATATTTAGATTAGAAATTGTTTGGTTTACCTTTAGATAATGGTTTATTTTACTTTACTAGTTTAGAAATTAAAAGAAGTTTGGCAATGCCATGCCTATTTTATTTTATTGTTGGATGTTTTAGTTCATACAGAAGAAGAATACTTCTTTAGGCTTGGTTAGTTGGTTCAAATAATTTTTAATTTTTAGGAAAAATCATTCCATACATGGATTAATATCTGGTACGTGGGCACAAATCAAAGTTTTTGCTTTTATGTGAATATTTCCTTTCCATTATCTTCTCAAGTTGGAAAAAAATATATATATAGTCTTCCCCCACCCTACCCTATATTTATATTAGCAATAACTAGTGAAAAGTTGTTCTAGATTAGTTTGTTTTAGTTATAGCTAAGTAATATGATACCATTTCATTTCCATTTTTAGCCCAAAAAGTCCCGACTATTATACTAATTGTTAAAAGATGTCTATAAAATTGCCTGGCCTTATCTTTTTCAGAAGACTGGCCTTTGCCAATCGCAGTCCTGTGTGAACTTGTTTGAGTCACTTAACCGCTGTGTGCCTGATAAGTTGTGCTATTAAAGGAGTTCTGTTTGGGCTAAGCCTTTGTCTTCAAGGAGGATGTCACAGAAGGCAGCTACTATGTCAGCCCTAATGGGCCCTGGAGACCACTGTCAGAAATGGGATACTGGGCTACAGAGCACAGTGACCTAATCCCACATGTCATTTCTTATGTTGAGTTTCCAAGACTGGAAAAGCAAAGACAATACATTTATTCGGCTTCCCACGCAGATCGCTGGTGACTGTGAGATGCAGAGCTCTTTGAGCACCTCGCCTCAAGGTACAAACCCTGACAATGATGTTGTCACCACTGATCTCTTAATTAAGAAGAAGAGTTTCCATTGATAGGAGTATTGAAGATAAGAAAGTGTATGAAAATATACTGGACATATTGGATTCTGGGAGGAAACTGGTCACAGATACATTCTTGCCTAGCAGTGAAGTGCCTTTATTTTTAGCATAGAGCACAGATGTTAGACCTACTCCAATTTGATTTCAGTTTTCCTGTGTTTTTCACCAGATTATACTCCTAAAACTTTACAGGCCATCACAAGCAATGCTGTTTTGTTTTTATGAGATCAATTTAAGGTGAGAAGGGGAAAAAGAGTAACTGCTGTCTTCTGTGAACAACTGTAGTTAAAATAAGGTGGTATAATTCAATTGCTCAGTATAGGACATGCATTGGTCCACCTTTTATTGAGTCCCTGCCACATGTCAGGCATTGTACTCAACCATGGAGACAGAGCAGTGACCTCAAGGAGCTCACAGTCTCTGCAGGAAAGGCTGGATAAGAGACTTAACCAGCTTCTGATCCTGCTGATTTAACGTTAAAATAACATTATATCACTTTCGTTTTCATCTATAACATATGTATTATACAGTTATTTGAGGACCTTTACCTGGAACTTATTAAGAATCTGTTCGTGAACATCCTGTCTTCTTGCAAGTATGAATCACTTAGCCTGTTGATAGCTTAAAAGAACATCCTATGTACGGAGTCATATATTCCACTATCTGGATTATTTTTTCATATGTTGGCCAGGTAGAGATTACTCAGAGGTCTCTTAGACTGCTAAATTGTGCACAGTTTTGGACCCCTTCTGCTCCACCACAGGGAGCGAGGAAGAAAGTATTAAAAGCTCACTTTGACCTTCCATATACTTCTCAAAAGCCTGTGTAAACATGTCTTAATGAATGTTGTTGAGAGCAATGTAAATAGTTGAAAATATAAATTTCTATTACAGTTTAAGGAAAAAAAACCTTATGAATCATCACTAGCCACTGTTAATATCTATTTGTATTCTTATACCTTTTCAATATATTTGAACAAATATATAGTTTCTGGCACTATTTTTGTACTAGGATAAAGGAGTTACTATGTATATTATGTTTAGCTTTTAAGTCATTTAAAATAATTGTGAATGTTGATTTCTTGTCTTTCCTCTCCCCCCACCATGAAAACCATTTCAGATGACTTCGGTGACAAAAATCACTTTAAAGGACACTTACCCACCTGTGACCCCTGAAGTCAAGAGATGGTCAGGGTGGTTTTCCATTGTGAAAACTTGTAAGAACCTGTCATTTGTTTGCTCATTTTGCTATGCTTTGTAAAAATAAAAACAATGAATAAGTAGGTATGAGTATTGTGTGATTATCGGGGGACTTTGAATTTTAGGCAGGGAGAATGGGGCCAATAGTTTGAGAGACTTTAATCAAACTAACCTATGGTTCTGTTAGCTGAAAAAAACTGTTTTAATAAAATCCTTTCCTTAGTCTAGACTCCTCTCAGTAATAGTATTCTTTTTATTAATATCCTTTGCTGGAAATTTAAGGGCAACATCTTCCATACTTCTCACTTCAAGATCCTAACAACTCCATGGAGGGTGATTATTCCCTGCCTCATGTTGTGTGAGGAGCTAAGGCTTAGGAGTTAAATACTTGCCAGACGGCATGAGCTGGATTCGAGCCCAGATCTTTCTAGTGTCAAAGCAGGTGTTGATTCCACTTAGTTCTCTTCTTGAGTTGTAATTGTTAAAGGTCCCAAATCCATCCTTAGTGAATCCGATGGGCTACCTAGAAGCATTAGAGACAAGATTTCTGTCACCCGGCAGGTTTGGTTTTGTTTGGGTTTTTACAGTCAACATTCCTTTAGTTCATCTGATAATAACTAATGCCATGCCTTCACAGAATCCCAGATACCACCGTGCTTCAGTGCTGCTGGTCTAGAGGTGTGGTGGTACAATTAAATGCAGTTTTCTGAGGACCTTTGCCTGGAACTTATTAAGAATCTGATAGTGAAGAGATTCATTATTTAGTTTTGCCACTAGACAAGCCCTCTTCCTGTGGGGCAGAATATCTAGGTTATGCCTAATTCAGAAAGATAAAGACAAAAATAAAACGAAAGCTCGTGTAAAACAATATGTTAGATTTTCTGGCCACTAGGGAGCGCCAGAGTTACAGTTGCATTTAAAGCAGTAATCCTCCCTGACTGGGTACAAACAGGGAATAAAACTGCTTTCTAAAAGATTTTTACTAGCTAAAGAAAAATAAATGGAAAAAACCAATTGGGAATTAAGACTTGCTGACTGCTGTCTGTCTAGTGATCATTTCTTCAAGATTTTCTCCAAACAATAACTGATCATCTGAAGTCTCTGATTGATACTCTATTCCACCCACAGGGACACCATCCCTTCTTGTAGAAAAGAGAAGCATTTGACAACTCTCTTGAACCCACAGTCTTGCTATTAGCTGTGCTGCCTTCTCAGCAAACAGGGATTCCTAGGTTTGATATATGCAAATGTAGGACATGATTTTCTATTTTTAAGGCATATAACATAACAGACACTTTGAACTTGCAGAGAATATTCTCTGATTTTAAGCTATATTCAGCTTTGGCAGGAAAAAAAATTATATGTTTCCAGTTCAAAATAAAAATCCACAAGAGTTATGAATGGGACCAAAATAATAATATGTGAAACAAAAGAAATCTGATTAATTAAGTGGCATGCATGATTTCTCTCTCTGGCTTGCCTCATTTTGAGTGTGTGTGTGTGTGTGTGTGTGTCTGTGTATAATATAAACAGGAACTAAGTTAACTCTTTCAGTCATCTGACAACAATCTCAGTGGCACATTTTAGGATTCCTCTTTTTAAACTAAAATCTAAGGGACAAGACTGCATGGCTAAAGGGTAAAAAAACCATGAATGTGGACTGTCACAACAGCTTTCTATCCCTATATATATATATCCCCTATATACATCCTCTATAGTAATTCCTTTTAGAGACATATTTCACTTCATATCACTGTTTCCTCTTACCCAGCAGGAGTGTTCTTAGGCTTTATGACACCAATCCAGCATATTTCTGTAAGAAACAAGCTTCTCCCTTTACCAACCAGCTCTCTGAAAGTCAAGAATTCTCTGGTCTTGCTGATCTGCCCGGACCAAGGAGGAAAGGCATAAAATATGGTCAACAACTACCTCAGCTACAACTTCTCTCTATAGAAAAGCCAAGAGAAGTAGTTACTAAGGGTGCTTTACTGAGTCTGTTAGAATAAATAATATGCTTCTTGGGAGATGAAGGCAGGACTGTGTCATATCATTATTCCCTCTGTTTCTTGAAACCTCTGCTTCTCTTCTTCTATTTTGGCTCCATCCCCTAGGCCTTCAAACATATTTGATTCTCCCCTTCCCTAAAAACAGCTCCCTGAATGACACAGCCCTCCTAAGCTACCAGCATTTCTGCATTCTTTCTTGTACTTTGAAGGTATTCAACAAATAGTGCAAGAATAGATTTCCATCCTTTCCCATTTAAATTGAATTTTTTATAAAGAAAGGAAAAAGTAATTGCAGTGCAGGGCAACAGAAAAATCAATACAGCATTTTTAGACATTCTCAGTTGAACAAGAGCTGAAATTTCAGATGAAAAAACAAACTGAATAAAACAATCTTTTAGACAAAAATACTTGTTTTCTACTGTGAAAAATAGTTTACCAGGCTTTTGTTAATAAATTGATAACCAATGGTAGAGTTACTCCCAGTGGAAGTTTTACCATATTGCTAGGAGCCAAGGAAAATTCATTCATTCACAAATAGTTGATTCTCTTCTAAGTGTCAGGCTGGGGTAAACTAAATAGACATGGTCTCACAGAGCTTCTAGTCCAGTGGAGGCTACACACAAGGGCAAAGAGACTCATCTATGCACTGAGGGTGGGAGTGGAGGGTACTTAATTCAAACTTGAGGGTTCACAGATGGCTTCCTTAAGGGTGTGACATCTGGTTTAGCCAAGTGAAAAGGGAGAAGAGTACTCCTGGTAGAAACATGTGAAGACCTAGAAGTAGCAGACCAGAGAACTTGAAAGACTTCCCTCGATTTATTTAAATGCTTGTAAATTTTATACTTATGAATGATGAGGATTAAAAATATAAAGTATAAATATTACATGTACGTATAAATGTTGTATAAAATAAAGCAAGTGTCCTTTAAATGTAAATTTGAGCTCTTAAGAAAGTAAGAGAAATTCCCAGAGGCTAAAATAAAGCTAATTAAAAATCCAAGCAGTAAGCATGTGAGCTGATACTATGTCAGACCTGGGAATATTTGGAGATCTCTATAATGAAGGGGTTTTAATGCCCACCCAGGCAGGAAACATGGTCTTGAGACCCTGTGAAGCATTTGGGGAACAGCCCTCCAAGTAAGGCCAAACCCTTTGAAGAGCTATGCCCTCAATGAACATGTAAAAATTGGGGGGAAGTCCACTCAGAGACACAGGAAAACATAAAGGAAGCACTGCCTGTCTTAATCTTGGGTTTGATTAAAAAAAAAAAATCATAACATTGGGTCTACCCTCATATTCACACAGATTTGGGGTTTGAATATGATCCAGGACTACCCAAGTTAAATTGTAAGCACAAAAAGAAGTCTCAGGCCAGTAATATCCCTGGACACCTGGCAAAAGCAAAGGCAAAATGTCTTTGGAGGAACACAGCCTCAAATAGGCCCATAAAATTTCCACAGAAATTATGCCACTAAAGACAAATTCATAATGCATAATTGCAAAACACGTGAGGAAACAATTCACAATGCAAGAAGTCAGAAGACTTCCACAAGACTGCAGGATCAGATCCCCAAGAAACCCAGACAATAGAACTCTTTGATAGAGGCTGTTGGGAGGATCACTGATTCCTCGTTCTTGTGTTTCCAAATGAAGGAACACCCCTAAGGTGACACTCTTGGCCCCTTGTTCCACCTTTCACCCAACTCAGTCAGATGCATGATTGGAGGGTGACAGCCATCAGTCCACAGTCCTTAAATGGGTGAAGTTAATCTAATAAAATGCAATAAATGCTGGGGATTTGTTTCTTTTCCTTACTTTTTGACCCTGATCCAGTGCAAGTTGGAAATCCTAGGTAAGTGTGTCCCAGTATGTAGGCTGTCTCAAGGTCTAGCCTGCTGAAGGGGTGAGGACTGAGGCAGGAAGTGTTACACCCACGTTGACCATAGCCTGTTCTCTAAATGCCATATTTACCTGACCACTTCCACAAAGCACTACACCAGCCAGCGTCACATGGTTTTCTTTGAGTGCTATGCCTATCTCCTACAAAGGCTTTCTAGGCTGTTTCTCTGCAATACCAATGGGCCATTTCAATCAATGTCCTCTCCAGCCTCTGATCAATGTGGTAAATCTGTGCTTTCTTGGGTCTGTCGTAAGCCATGCCGTTCGAGGGACAGAATGTGCAAATAAGAACATTCTTACTCACCTCTCCTTCCTGCTGGTGGCTGTTGGAAGACAGAGTGAAGTCAACAGTGAAAAAGATCCCATTCTAGGAATGCGGTGTATATGGCCTAGAGTTCAAGAAAAGCATGGTTAGAAGTTGATCTGTTTTATATTTAAAATTCTGAAAAGTAAATTTAACATGACCAGAAATTATCATTCACATTTTTCTTCTGCCTATTCTAAGACTTGCATTGGTGATAATCATTAACGAAGCATACTAACAGTCACTGGACTGTTTTCATAGTCAGCACAATGGATGAGGCAGCATCATGGGTAATAATATATCCAATACAAATAAATAGTATTAGGGAACTGCAGAGGCAAGAAGAGCTAATATTATTTCCATATAAACACATTCTAAAGAGCCATGGCATTGTGAGTATAACAGTTATTTTTTTCTCTCAGTGAGTTATGAAATTAGAGAGGAAGAGCACATCTGACGATAACACAAGCAGATGGTTCTCGGACCTGAATAAGAAGAGGTGGTACCTGGACACTACCAATGCGAATTGATTTTCACACGCACTAATTGGACAATGGACTATGTAATTATGTCTTCTCTACTTAATTTTCTAAATTTTCACTGAAATATCATTGTATTAGTTTCCTATTGCTGGTGTAACAAATTATCACAGATGTATTGACTTAAAACAACACAAATTTATTATCCTACTGTTCAAGAGATCAAAAGTCTAAAATGTGTCCGCAAGGCTACACTACTTCTAGAAGCCACTTCCTTGCCTTTCTGAGCTTTTAGAGGCTGCCTGCACTGCTTAGTTTGTTGTCTCTTCCTCCATCTTCAAAGCCAGCAGTGTAACATCTTTAAAGGGCTCTCTCTTTCTCTCTTACACACACACACACACACACACACACGACCTACCTCGGCTCCCATCTTCACATTTCCTTCTCTAACCCTCTCATAAGGAGGCTTATGATTACCTTGGGCCCATCCAGATAATCCAGGATGATCTTCCCATTTCTTTTTTTTGTGTGTGAGGAAGATCAGCCCTGAGCTGACATCCATGCCAATCCTCCTCTTTTTGCTGAGGAAGAATGGCCCTGGGCTAATATCCATGCCTATCTTCCTCCACTTTATGTGGGACACCGCCACAGCATGGCCTGATAAGCGGTGCGTCGGTGCGCGCCCGGGATCCGAACCTGGCAGCCAGCAGCAGAGCGCGCGCACCTAGCCACTATGCCACAGGGCCAGCCCCGACCTTCCCATTTCAAAATACCTAACAATCACATCTGCAAAGTCCCTTCAGCCATGTAAGGGGACGTGTTCAGAGGTTCCAGGGATTAGGATGTGGACATCTTTGGGGGCCATTATTCTGTCTACCAGTCACTATCTCTCACATGAGCTCATGAATTTTGTAGTACATTTTTTTTGTGTGAGATTTTTTTTAATTGACTATTTTTTTAGAACAATTTTGGATTCACAGCAAAACTGAACAGAAAGTACAGAGTTTCCAAATATCCCATCACCCCACCTGCACAGTCTCCCCCACTATCAACATCGCACCCCAGAGTGGTACAATTGTTTCAGTCAATGAACCAATACTGACACACCATTGCCACCTAAAGTCCAAAGTTTACATTAGGGTTCACTCTTGGTGTTGTACATTCTATGGGTTTGGACAAATGTATAATGATATGTATCCATCATTATAGTGGCGGAGTAGTTTCATTGCCCTAAAAATCTTCTATGCTCTGCCTATGCATCCCTCCTTGCCCCCTAACACCTGGCAACCACTAATTTTTTTTAAATTTAAAGAATTTATTTTTTAGAGCATTTTTAGGTTCACAGAAAAATTGAGAGGAAGGTACAGAGAGTTCACATATACCCCCTGCTTGTATCCATCACTATAGTATCATACAGAGTAGATCCACGGCCCTAAAAACCCTCTGCACTCTGCCTATTAATCCTTCTTCCCTCCCTCAGCCCCTGGCAACCACTGATTTTTCTTTTTTTAACTGTCTCCATAGTTTTGCCTTTTCCAGAATGTTACAGAGTTGGAATCATACATTATGTAGCCTTTAACAATTGGCTTCTTCCACTTAGTAATATGCATCTAAGATTCTTCCATGTCTTTTTTTTTGGCTTGCTAGCCCATTTCTTTTTAGCTCTTAATAATATTTCATAGTATGGGTGTACCACTTATATTTTTAAGTCAAATTGTTTATATATATAGACAGGGGCCTCACACACCCAAGGGGCTGCCCTGCCCTGAAGCCTCAAGAAAAATTTAAATTCTATCCAGTATACTCCTTTTAGGCAAGCAAAGAATTTATATGATAAAGTAGATTTTATGAGGTTTTTGAAAGATATAAACAAAACGTGTTAAGTGCCCAGTACAGAAAGTACAGTAAATAGACTAGTAGACTTCTATTATTGTTATTATTACAATGATGATAATGATGAAAGATTTCTATCCCAGAAGTTAAAATAAAAGCTTCTATTCTAAAGAAGATAAAATTTGACTATTGAAAGCACATCTAGAATGAATTAAACTTAGATTGTGCTTTGCCATTTACCAAGCTCTTTCACATACACAACCTTATCTCATCTTGACAGCAATTCTGCACTAAAGGCATTATTTTCATTCCTGATTTTCAGATGATGACACTGAGTCCCAGAGACTCAGTTGTTTCACATCTTGTAATTTGCAGAGTTGCCACCTGAACCCGTCTTCCCACACCAAATCTGGTACACTTTGCATTACACAATAGTTCCACTCTCTAAGGGTTCCAAATGGTCAGGCTTTTATTATGTAAATAGGTAATTTTCAAAGTGTGGTTCCTGGACCAGCAGCATCAGCATCATGTGTTGAAAATGCAAATTCTCCGGCCCCATGCCTGATCTACTGAGGGTCAGGCCAAGCAATCTGAGTTTTTTATTAGCCCTGCAGGTTACTCCAATGTGAGCTCAAGTTTGAGAACCACTGATCCAAGACATTGCTCTTTTCTTCTAATTTTACAATCCCAAGATGAAAGAGATAACGAGACAGCCACACCAAAACTGTTTAAATAATGACTCAATTAAAGTAACACTTTTATTAGAGAGACTCCTAGAATTTTGAAGGATTCAAACTTCAAGCACCTTTCAATGAGTCATTGAACCATTGAAGCCAACTCATTGAAAATGCTGTTCCAATTATATGGATTTTTCATCTCAACAAAAGTACAACATATTCCATCCATATAGGGAAGGGAGAAGTCAAAACAAGGGAGGTTTCAAATTAAGTTTCAGCAGGGGCAGAAGCAGGATAATCATGATGATTTCCAGAGTTTCCTCTCCTTCTATGTTATCTACAATTGCTTCAGCAGGACCTTAAAAGACTAGCTCCATTATCAGTCCTTCTCCCCCTCATAGATCTTACCCTTAGAGAACAAACACTTCACTGCAAAAGGCCAGAATGATGAGATTCAGTCCTCTCACATTTGGAACAAAGACAAATTGGATGTGGTATGTCAGCCTGAGACGGCAAAGTGAGAGCTGACATTTTATCTGTTATAGATACCCTTACTGGTGATCCACCAAATTGTTTCTAGATCTGAGAGTAGAGGACAATGGTGCTCTTTCTGATATATCATCTAAATATGTCATGGGTTGGATCAACATCCAGGAGCAATTTGGGAGGGTAAAGACTCCTGCCAGCTACCACCCCGGAGGTCCAACAGTCACTATTCATTATCAGAACCAAGGGATCAGTCCAGTTTTGAAAGGGGCCCCAGGGAAGACTCTGGCAAAAACCATCCCTGAGGAAAAGCAGTCTGTTCCAAGTCTATGAGAGAGAGTAAGCATTTCGAAGGAGATTTAAGAGAGGAGGTGAGGCTAGTGGTGCTTTCACCAGAAGCCAAAATCCACGGTAGGGCTGGTCCCTGCTCAGCCCTCGGCCTTCCTTGTTGCTACAGTTTGGAGCTTCTTCAAAACCTAGGGAAACTCCAGATGAGGATAGGGCTTCCAACTGTGTGGGGAAAGAGAGCTCTTCCCTGGCCAGGGATGAGGCCCTGATAACCATCCTGCTGGTACGGTGAAGCATGTTACTGCCCTGAGCCCTGCACCTTAGTTGGCCCCCAAGAGCTATGAAGGCTGTGTCCTGGGGACAATTGGCAGGTGATTTCATGCCCAAAGAGGCCTTTTCCATAGAATTACCAGAAAACAATTCTTTGCATTACAGTAAGGACTGCGAGCAGAGTAGAGGGAAGGAGGTGAACATTTATTGGGCAGTAACTATGTGTCAGACCCCTTCCATACATTAACTCATTTTATCCTCACAAGAATCTCATTAAGTAGATAATTTTATCCCCATTTTCCAGACAGGAAAATAAGGCAGAGAAGGTTATGTTACTTACTCAAAGTCACAAGCTTGCAAGTGGCATAGCTAGAATATGAACTCAGGTCTGGCTTCAAAGTCCCTGCTCTCACTACTGCGCTGCCACAGCAGATGGGGCCCAGTGGGTTGACTACCTGTCTTGGAGAGAAAGTCATTTCAGGCCTTCCTGTGTGAGCTGTCACCCACAGATCAATGAAGAGTGCAGTGTATACATCACCCGTGCCATCTTTCTTGGCCTGCAGACACACATCCTGATCACACTGTCCTGAGAGAGAATCATTATGCACTTCTCCTACCACCGAAGAAGGGTTGGAGGTCACAGACAGCTGAGTTGGGAGTTTTTCTCAGGATGCTCCTTATTTATGCCATCTACTCCCCTTTCTCCATCCAAACCTCCTTCCTCCATTTACCTCCATACATCCCAGTTAAATGAAAACCATCATCAATTTTTTTATCTCTTAACACGAGGGAAAAAAAGGGCTGAGGTGAGCATTTTATTGCAAAGGTAGCCACACAGCATTTGCTGCAATCTGGTTCTTTCAGCATAATCCTCTAAGTGCTCTTTTATTTGCCCTAAAGCTTTATATACAACATAGTCATAACTATCAATGATATTTCAGCCAGTTAATCATTCATTTGTGATAGCCTAAGTCAGAAGAACAGTTTTCTGTGAAGTTTGTTTTCATTTTCAAGCTGGTCAAACTAACCCCTTGTAGAAAGACTCCTTTCTTCTTGGGACATATATCTATCACTCCCCACTGGGGACTTATTTATTTAACTATTACAGAATAGTGACATATTAACTAATACTTCCCTTTGTATTTGTCAGCTACAATTATATCCTTCTTTTAACAAGCTATGTGCCAGGACAATTCCATGACAGAATGCAGTCTCTAGGGCAGGGTTCCTGGGCAGCACTAACCTATGGAATTGCTTGCCAGGCAGATGAAACAATTTGGAATGGAACAGGAATAGAGCAGCTGTAGGCAGCCCAGGCTGTTCTGTCACGGCCTTGAGGTAGGAACACCTACCCTCATCTGTGTGAGAGTTGATTTTACTGTGGCCATTTGGCCAACTAATCTACTTGAGGAATTTCTCCTAAGGCAATATAGATGTGCATACACTGCAAGGGTGGGGCATCGGCTGCAAAGATATGGTATACTCGTATTAATAACCATTTTATAGTGCTCTATCCTCAATAAGTAGAATATCTGGATCTGGGAAATAAAGAGTAAAAATAGAAGTGGCCCTGTTGCCATCACTTCCTACTCCTTCAACTCTGTGAGTTAGAAATCCTATTT
Organism: Ceratotherium simum simum; assembly: GCF_057802395.1. Lineage (NCBI taxonomy): Eukaryota > Metazoa > Chordata > Mammalia > Perissodactyla > Rhinocerotidae > Ceratotherium > Ceratotherium simum. Next base: position 61,224,325 of record NC_141911.1, read on the forward strand.
CCCAACACACCAATAGGCAAAGAAAGAAGTCACTATCCTGGCAGGAGTAACTGACCCAGAGTATCAGAAGACAGGGTTGCTTGTACACAACAGGAGCAGGAAAGAATATGTTTGGTACCCAGGTGTTCCAACGGAGCATCTTTTAGTATTTTTTGCCAAATTTTGAAAGAAAATGGATAAGTGCAGCAGCCACAGTGTGAGAAGGGCATCACGGCCAGGGTCCCAGGCTCCTGAGGGAAAGCCTCCAAGGGCAAGGCAAATCTAGAATGGGTAATAGAAGACAGAAACGATAAGCATCATTGTGACCACTAGGACAGCTGCCACCACTGGGCTAATAGTTCATCCCACTAATCTTCCCCTTCTCCCCAGAGAAAGAGACCAACTAGGATCCCAGAGGAGCTATTCCCAGATGAGGCAAACTTATTATATTAAGCAAGTGTGATCCGAGCAGTGCCAGAGGTAGATTTTAGTTAGTCCATGGTGTACTGACAAGATTCATCTCCCACTCTAGCCACCCTCCCTCAACCTATACACACACAGCACCAGAGCATAAAGGCACTCGCTCTCCAGGCTGTCAGGATCTTTGACTGCTAACAGTGTCAGCTCACAGCTGGGCCCAGAAATTGTCCTGGTCCTAAGGGAGCTGCCTGGCTCAAGGTTACCCACTCTCTCTAGGGACAACACTGCATCCTATCACGGGTCAACGAGGGGAACAAAGACCCAACCCCCTTGCCTAAGTGAGGACAACTCTGAAGAGCTATTCCAGTTCCAGAGCCCCTCAGAGGACTGATTGACTTCGTTGTTCCTGCACAGCAGATCAAGTTCTCCCTGCTGCCCAGTCCTGCTGCCTTCATTCACTCACAGGTGTTTTCCCAAGAGCACTCCCTGGTAAACTTCTTGCACCGAATTCTCTGTCGTCAAGTCTGTTTTTCAGGGAATCCAAGCTAAAATAGATGTGAACAGTGGTAATCCCTAAATGGCGGGATTTTTTTTTCCCTTTTTTTATTATGGTCACTTGATTTTCTTTCCTTTTTTACAGAGGTAACATTGGTTTATAACATTATATAAATTTCAAGTGTACATCATTATATTTCAATTTATGTGTAGAATACATCATGTACACCACCCAAAGACTAATTACAATCCATCACCATACACTTATGCCTAATCACCCCTTTCACCCTCCTCCCTCTCCCCTTTCCCTCTGGTAACCACCAATCCAATCTCTGTCTCTGTGTTTGTTGTTGTTTTATCATCTATTTATGAGTGAGATCATACAGTATTTGACTTTCTCCCTCTGACTTATTTCACTTAGCATAACACCCTCAAGGTCCATCCATGTTGTCGCAAATGGCAAGATTTCATGTTTTTTAATGGCTGAGTAGTATTCCATTGTGTATATATACCACATCTTCTGTATCCATTCATCACTTGATGGGCACCTAGGTTGCTTCCAAGTCTTGGCTATTGTGAATAATGTCACAATGAACACAGGAATGCATATATCTTTACACATTCATGTTTTCACATTCTTTGGATAAATATCCAACAGTGGAATAGCTGGATCATATGGTAGTTCTATTCTTAATTTTTTGAGGAATCTCCATACTGCTTTCCATAGTGGCTGCACCAGTTTGCACTCCCACCAGCAGTGTATGAGAGTTCCCTTTCTCCACATCCTCTCCAACACTTGTTATTTCTTGTCTGGTTAATTATAGACATTCTGACGGGCGTGAAGTGATATCTCATTGTAGTTTGGATTTGCATTTCCCTAATAATTAGTGATGTTGAACATGTTTTCATGTGTCTGTTGGCCATCTGTATATCTATCTTCTTTGGGAAAATGTCTGTTCAGGTCTTTTGCCCATTTTTTAATTGGGTTGTTAGTTTTTTTGTTGTTGAGATGTATGAGTTCTTTATATATTTTGGAAATTAATCCCTTATCAGATATATGGTTTGCAAATATCTTCTCCCAATTGTTAGGTTGTATTTTTGTTTTGTTGATGGTTTCCTTTGCTGTGCAGAAGCTTTTTAGTTTTATGTAGTCCCATTTGTTTATTTTTTCTATTATTTCCCTTGCCTGGTCAGAGATGGTACTTGCAAGTATGCTGCTAAGAGCAATGTCAAAGAGCGTACTGCCTATGTTTTCTTTTAGAAGTTTTATGGTTTCAGGTTTTATATTTAAGTCTTTAACCAATTTTGAGTTAATTTTTGTGTATGGTGTAAGATAATGGTCTACTTTCCTTCTTTTGCAGCTGGCTGTCCAGTTTCCCCAACACTATTTACTTAAGAGACTCCCCTTTCTCTATTATATGTTCTTAGCTCTCTTGTCGAAAATTAGGTGTCCATAGATGTGTGGGTTTACTTCTTGGCTCTCGATTCTGTTCCATTGATCTGTGTGTCTGTTTTTGTACCAGTAAAATGGGGGGATTATTGAAGGTTATTGTTTCCTTTTCGCTTATCTGCATATCTTGATTTTCAACAATGAACATATTACTTCTGTAGTAAGAGCTACAGATGCATACATACACATATGTGCATATATAAAGTTTCTTAGAGTCATTAAGTTCAGGTGAAAAAAGCCGTTTAGGTGTGACCTTCAACATACAAAATGGAGAGAAGAAAAACCAATACAAATAGAATAAATATATTAGTGAAAAAAATTTAATAATTTAGACAAAAGGAACACATCCTAGAAACAAATAATTTATTGAAACTCACTCAAAAAATACAAAACATGTATAGTATATTAAAATTAAAGAAATATTATTATACATTATATATAATATACATTATAATTATGTATAATATACAATATACATTATATATAATATACTATATATATTATGATATATTATACATATATGTATATTATATATTACATATACTATATTATTATATATATTATTATAATTAAAGAAATTAAATTGTTGTTTTCAAACTTCTCTCATAAAGAAGACACCAGGCTCATACAGATTTATAATAAGTTCTACCAAACTTTTAGAGGAAAAAGAATTATTGATGAGGATGTGGCCTAAGGAATTCATATACACTGTTTTAGGAAGGATAAATTGATATACCACTTTGAAAAAGTATTTGTATTATATTTCCCCCTATTTTTTAAATTTTAAAGTTTTTTTTTTTTAATCCATGTTTTATATGCACATTTTGTCTTCCAGAAGCTTCTTAGAAAGGATGCTTATGGGATAAATTTTTTGAGACCTGTATAACTGGAAAACATCTGTAGTCTATCCTAATACTCAACTGATAGTTTGGATCAGTATAGAACTCTACATTAGAAAAAAAGGCAATAATTTCCTTTTTACTTTGAAGGCAATGCTCCTTTACTGTCTAACGTCCAGTATGCTGTTGAGAAATTCAAACCCATTATGATTATGATGTGTATGTCACTGCCCTTGCCAACGCCCCATCACAGAAATTTATAAAATTATTTCTTTTTCCCCACATAAATGAAATTTCACAATGTGCCTTAGTGTGGTCCTATTTTTACCTGCTGTGCTAAGCACTTGGTGAGCCCTTTCAATGTAGAAACTCAAATCTTTCAGTTTGGGTAATTTTGTTGAATTATTTGATGCATGATTTCCTGCCCTCTACTTTTTCTGTTTTCACATTCAGAACTTTTGTTTGTCAAATGTTATGACTCCTGGACTGGTCCTTTAATTTCCTTACATTTTCATGCATGTCTTTTCTTCATCTTTTTATATATTTTCTGGGATGTTTCTTTCTCATCCAACTCTTCTATTAAGTATTTCATCTCTTCCATCACATTTTTAATTTCCAAGAGCTATTTTTTGGTTCTCTGTTCAATTTTTCATGCCATCCTGTTTTTGTTCCAGACATACATATATTCTCTTATATCTTTGAAGATATTAATGATAGCCATATTTCTATTTTTATTTTTGAGGTTTTATTCTTTCCACATATATCTAAAATGATTTCATCCATTTATTTTCTTCTCTTTCATATTAGAGGCTTTTTTCTCAAAAGTCTCCCTGATTAAATGCTCATTTTTAAAGGTGTATGACTAAAGGCCTGGTGAGCTTGCCAACTGTGAAATTCCCTGTAGGGTGATCCAGATGGGCCATTTGTTGGGGAAAGTGCAATGTCATTTTCTTTAGGTCTTTGCACACGGACCGGTCAGAGCCCCCAGAGAAGACTCTTCCAAAATCTTATGTAGAGAGTAAAGACTTGGCTTCCAGAGTTTTAAAAAGTGAATAGGGTGGATCTCTCAATATGTAATAGTTACACATTCAATTCATCTTCCTGTTTCTTTATAGTATTTGTGTTCTCAATTGTGTGCAGTATCTCTCAGTCAAGAGTTCTTCTGTTTTACCATCTGGAGAATAATTCTGTGGGCTGTGAGGGACAATTACTCATGGGTGTAGTATAGAGAAGGTGGTTTGGGAATTTAACTGCTTCTTTAAAAGCTTTCAATCAATTCACCATATTTCAGCTAGACCCTTTTACCCCATCTTCCAGAGGTACCAATTATGGAGCCTTTTGAAGATTCCGCAGCATAAATTAAGGTGGTTCTCTGATTCCCTTCCATTGCCCCTCATCCCATCTTAGTTTTGGCTTTTTCAGTTTTACCAAGTAATTTACCACTCATCCATCTACTGTCCAGATTTAAAAATTTTATTGATATTGTCTCATCTTCTCTTTTCCCCATCTCTGGGGAGTTTTCCCTTTTTAAAAGTTTTATTGGGGTTTTGAAAGGAAATAAAATTAGACATATGTATTAAATCTACTGTTTTTACTAGGAGATGTGATTTAAGAAAAATAAATATGCACAGAGTCTACAACTCAGCAATTTCACTACTAGGTAAACTCTTGACACGTGTACCAGGAGAGATGTGCAGAAATATTCAAAGCAGCATTGACATAACAGCAACAATGTAGAAGTAATCCATGGATGAATCTTAGAAAGATAATGGTTAGTTTAAAAAAAATTGCAGAAGAATGCATACCATAGGAAATAAACTTATTTAGTTCAAAAACATAAAAAATCCTAAAAATGCATTGTTAGTTACTGTTATCTTCAATATATTTAGTAAAACCATAAAAAAACAGCAAAGCAATGGTAAACGTAAAAAAGTCAAAGTAGTAGTTACCCTTGGTTGGGGAGAGACAGAGAGTTGAAATTGGGATGAAAATGAAGAGCTTCAACAGTATTGGCAATTGTTAGAATCCCCCAGGAGCAAACCCTGATGCAGGTATTTGAGTGTAAGTAGTTGATTTGGGAGGCTATCCCAGGAAGCACTGACAAAGGAGTAGAGAGGTGAGATGGGAGGGGAGGGGAGTCTGTACAAGGGTGAGTTTTAAGCAGATTATTACTGTGGGCAACTGAGGCTCAGTTTCACTGGGGACCTCTTGGAGACTGTACACAATACACCTCAAAATCATCCTACTTGAGGGGCAAGGAAGCTTGGATATTTGTCTGCCAGCTCCTGCCCATTGTTAGTTGAGGGCTGCTCCTGGTGGCCTTAATTCCCTGGCACTTCGGCATGCCCTGCCTGAAGGGGCTAAGCATGTTCCTGTGACCAGAGGAAAGCCGACAGGCAGAGCGTCTCAGGTGCTTACAGCACACAGCCATTTGTGCTTTTCGGGAGTAGTGAGCACGAACAGAATAGGCCATCCACAGTACTTCTACTTTTTAAACCAGGAGTGGCTAAAATGGGATTTGTTTGGTTATTTTTTGTATTATATATGTGAAATGTATTCTTTCATATCATTGCTAATGTTAATAAAAAATATTAAGTAAACTTGTACATGTTTCTGGAATTCCCATTTTATTCTTTGGAAGATGTTTGTTAGCAATGTGGACTTCATAACGTGTCCATTTTCACTGACCTTCTGCTCACTTGCAGCAATGGGGCCATAGACTCTCTGGCATCATTGGGCCCTAAATCATTATTTGAACAAGTTGGCTTTTCGGGCCTTTCAGCCTCCTTGCAGCAGAGCTGTTGTAATTCAGTTTAAATATGGTCATTTACATAACAGCAGGAACTGATTTGCAAGAACTCTTTAGACAGTATATTTTAGGAAAACATCATGGTGTGAAACTCAATTCAATTTATGTGTCTGTTTTTGTATTATATGGATCATTTTTACATAGTAAGAATTTGACATTTGCAGTTTTAGAGGTCATATGCTGTGAGCTTTAGAGGTCATATGCTGTGAGCTAAGACACACTTTCGGATTATAATTAATTCAAATCCCAATTATGCTATTCCAAGCAGCAACGGTTCTATAAAATCCTCGTTTCTGTGGCCAGCATGTTACAGTTTAGTTTATTAAGCCAAATGCATTGCAGGCTGTGCTTATGGAACAGAGTCATTCAACCAACCAAGGCAACCATAGCTGACACCTGGACACTTTACAGAACAATACACTGCAGCTGGACTCAAGGGGGAAACTTGCTAATTTGTACCTGGTTACACAAATAGGCCAAAGGTGCCTTAACTGATTTTAGAGAATTATCTTTACTACTCAAAATCATTAGAGCCAATAGCACTGTATGAAGTAAGCTAAATAGATAAATATCTATTGACTAAATTACCCCTCTAATACATCAGCTTAAAAAAAAAACAACTTTGAAAATAAGTTTCAAAAAAACCTGAATGCTTACAATGACATGCATATCTGTATTCTTTGATACAAAGTTTGACTTAATCCTTTGTTAACAACTACCTCTAAGGCAGCTGAAGGGTAATAAACACTCTCTTGCCAAAGGAACTGACAATTCACTGGCTTAAAGGTCCTCAATTTTTCTCTGAACAAGACCAGGCTCATCGTTCTACCTCTGAAGGTGAGTCTCTATTTACACTGACAACAAACTGATCAGAAACTGGAATGAGCTGTTTCAGAACAGCTCACAAGGGCTGACTCTTTAGAGGTGGGGATGTAAGCAGAATAGAGGAATTGGTAACATGATACGTTTTTATGGGCCATTTCTAACAGGAAAGTAAAATGCATTGTGATTCCCTTTAATTTTACATATCAATTTGTTCTCAGGGCCTACTTGGTGAGGCAGACCAACTTAGTATTTCTTTTATAACTGTAAACATTTCCATTTCACATTCATCAGTTTAACCATCTCTTAAAATAGATTAATTATTAGCATTTAAAGATTGTCTTTATTCTCCTTCATATACAACTCCAATAAATGAGTGGATGGATTGGTGGATGGATGGATGGATAACTGTAATTCAAATTGGAAATTTTGACTGATACAACAATATACAAAATACATTTCAAAGTGAGCTGTTAGACCACAGAGCCTAAATTTCAACATAGATATAAAAGATTATGCCAATTGAGAAAATGTTTTGAAGATTATTTCATTGGAAAGAGAGATGTATTATGGAGGAACAATGATGAGGGTTGTTTGCAATGTACCTCAAGATAGTCACAGAACTTAATAAGCATCTCCTGCACTAATCTCTTTATTTAAAATTTTGATATCCTGCTCATCGTGTTTTTTTGCATTAACATTTATTTTTAAAAAATGTTTCACTAAAATATTGTTTATTTTGATTGCTGAGGTTTTTTGGCACCCCCTTTAATTTTGCGCTTAAGATGAGCGCCTCACTAGCTTCACCCTAGTCCCAGCCCTAACTGAGGGGCACAAGGGAATAATGTCTGACCCTCACCTGCACCTGCTAAAGCAGCCTATGACAGCAGGACAGAGGTGGGTGACTAGGAAAGTACCGCACTCTCCTCTAATGGTGGGTCAAAGGATGGGAACTTTAGGGACGACATGAAAACTAGTGGTAGGAATAGACGCCAGGGGTCATTTAAAAAGGTATCCTGTCCAAGAGGATGGTCTGAGAGGGTTGAGGACAACCTAGGAGTAGGCGGCTTTGGGATATACTGCTGCAAAGCAGAAGCTGAGGGGCACTGGGAGTGACCAAATGAAGGCAAAGCACTGCTACCCCTGGAGAGTTGGACTGACGGCCAAGCAATCAGAGGGACCCCACCTCTGCCCTCTGCCCTCCACCCCACTCTCCAACCCTAGAGGGGTTAAGCAAGGTTTATAACACACTCTTCCCTGAAGACTGCTGGCCTGACTGCAGCCAAGCCCTAGAATGGAGGTGGGGTGTGGAGGAGAAGTCTTAAGTTTGAATGAAGAACAAAGTATTCTTTAATACATTAGACACAACATTTCTAACACTGATTAAAACAATGCGTTTGATATTAAAGTGACCTTAGGATTCAAGACCGTGTTACTAAACTCCAGGGGCATCATTCCTATTATAATCTATTGCAGCTGGGCTCCAGAAGGCTCATTTACAAAGATTACAATGCAAATTGTGCCCCTGGAGTTGTACAACTTGGAGGCCCTGATAGAATATTTTATTACTTGAACGGTCAGAAAAATCATGGGACTGCCTAGGTTTTTATGTAGGCATAGGAAAAAAACTTCTCCCAGTGAAAGATAAAGACAAAAATGAATTTGCATTTTAATTAAACTCCATAAATTGTGCTTGTTCAACTTATGGTCACAGAAAGACGGATGAAGGAACGAACAGATGAATAAACAGATAGTAAAAGGCCAATTTCAGTTATTAAAGAGAGTGATTCTATTTAAATTAATCTGTTTCTTTAACAAGGAGATGATTTAAGAAGCATATTCCTGTTGAAAAGGGTAGAAACATTCTTTGGGGACAAATTTCAATGTCTGACTGATGTTGTTTAGGGACTTGATCTGTATTTCAAAGGTTGGTCTCCCATATAGATAAGCTAGCTGAAAAGAGAATACTGTGCCCTGATGCCCTTGGGAGGTACCATACACATCTGGCACAGCTGCCGTCTACTGTCTTGTTTGCTAATCTAGTCTCTGACAGACACCTAGGATGTTCCCACATTTCTGTGGTTCTCTTTTCTCCAATCTCACTTTCACCATTTATTTGCAGTCCTCATTTCTCAGAAAGGTTAGGGTAATACTTAATTAGCCTTCTCTTCCAGATGGGTTCCTCAAATCCCTCCTATATTTGGTGCCAAATGAAGCCTTCTAAAATACAAATCTGATCACATGAAGATAGGTTGTGGGTATCTACACATACACAAACATATACATATATGTATATGCATACATATATACACATATATGTACATAGGAATATATGAAAATATACCTATACATATGGTGAGTGTGTACAAACATACACATATACTTAAAACTGGAAGAATCATATAAAAGCATAATAATTATGTCCTTAAGTTATATTTTTAAAAAATACTCCAGAAAAACTTTCCCAACTGCTACACAGCAGGGTGAAAGGATTTCTGTGATCTCTAGAAAGCTATTCCCTTGAGACGAGCTTGCAACATTGTATTGCCCTTCCTCATGATATCTCTGGACTTCATGATGAGACTAATATTTCCCTGGTTATCATGAATCAGCTGTTCTTGTCTTTTATGAGCTATGCTGAGAGCTTTACAAGCTCATTACACTAGGGAGAAGTAGGCTTACCTGACCTACTCTTGGTAGTTCAGGGCAGGCTTCTTAGAGCAGTAAATGACCGAGCTGGGACCTGAAGCAACAGAAAGCATGCACATTCAGGAGACTGGGACTGCAGGGAGTTTAATACGTTTAGATCTTAGAGTACACAGCAAGGAATGGCAAGAGACTGGAGATGTGAGTAGGAGCGTCATAAGACATGTTAAGGAACATGGTTTGTACTTTCTCTTGGAGGAATGGGACGGGGCTCAGCAGGAGCTTCTGCTGATTTCCACTTCTTTCACACCATTCAGTGGGGGATGTGTACTGCGGAGTCCAGATAGAGGGTACAGCTGTACGTCCATAGCGTCTGCACCCACATGCACACACACACCCAATCCACCCACTTTCCCAAACTGCAGGACCCTAAGTCTTCTAGTATCATCAGAGAAGAAAATAAAGGACTGGGTCTGCCTCAGCTGGTTGGCCCAGTTGCTTCTTCAGTAAGCGAGGTCTATAGGGAAACTGGTCCATAGGTTCTGTACAACCTTTTCTAGATAGAGTCTAGGTAAGTGATAAGAATTGGGGAGCTACAGAGTTGGGAGCTGAAGAAGGAAAAGTGTAGTTAAAAATTTGATCTGGTCATTAAAAAAATATCTAATGATACTAGTCTACAGAGATAACACAGATTCCTAACTGATTTTAAATTAGTTTACTGCCTCTGATAAATGGAAAGCTGAAAGTTTAGCATGCCCATTCTGTTTGCAGGTTTGCACGAGTCCAAGTGATATTTGCTTTCACCTGATCCTATTCTGCTCCCCCTGGGAAGCTCAAGGTGGCCATGAGATAAAGGGTGAGATCGTGTTTGGAAGGCACTGTGAGGTGAACAATGGTAAGAAGTCATTCTAGTTTCTTCTTCCCCACCTTCCTAACTGAGTCAGGAATTTTCATTTCAATTGCTATGAGATCATAGAGTAGGAAGATGTATTCCCAGAGAGAGCTATAGCATCATGCTACCCTTCACAGGCAAATCCAAGTCATACCCAGTTCCAAGTTAATCACTAGAACAAGTCACAAAATACCTAAATAACTTTTAGGTGACTTTCTAATAAACAGCAGAATGACATGGATTTTCTTTACAAAATATCAAAATACTTTGAGACCTGGGATACTTCTAAGGGTTTATTATTGCTGTTGGATTTTCTTTCTCAGGGAATGTGGAGAGAAACCAAGGTTTATTGAGTACTTGATGTCTACCACTTGTTCAGGGTGTGCTTTATACAATTTATTCATAAAACTGTATGTATTAGGTATTTATCTTCATTTTACAGATAAGGAAACTGACACTCAGAGACTGAGTAATCTGACCAAGGTCCTGTATGGTAATGGGCGTTGTAGTCAGTATTGAAATGCAAGACTTTTTGTTTCTAAAACACAGGTTCTTTTTACTGCACCACATTTCTATTCCAGTAACCAGACACATCTAATTTTCTAATCTGAAAAGAAAGATTGGATCCATCATCCATGGCCTTCTAAATTCACAAATCGCCATAAGTAGTGAGATTATCTGAGAGACTATTTAGTCCTTGGCTTTAGAGTAACCATAAACTTTTCTACTCTTCTCCAAGTTGAAAGTATACTAGGGTGATGGTTCCTAAATGATGAGGTTTTCATTATCTTTGGCAAAAGAGAGAAAAAAAAAAAGACAAGGTAGTCAATTTTCTCATAAAGCTAGAGTTATAAATGTAAAGGACTTCCTGTCATTCTAAAATTACGCTCTCTCTACCTCCCCACCCCCCGTGTGTGTTGTGATGTCTTTTTCTTTTTTAATGAAATAATGGAGATGGTAGAAGGTAGTTTGCTTTTTAATGTGCTTACGTGATGAAATGAAAAGTGGGCAACTCCATTGAAAGAGTGTGCCCAATGGATACAATCAAAATTTAAAAATTTGATTCTATTCCCCAATGTCCTGTTCACATTTGTTAGATATATCCTTCCCTAACCCTGAATGAAATCTTGGGCATGCCCTATAGCTTCTCTACTGACCTTTAGTTAATAAGAGGTTCTCTGGTCACATTCACTCACAATAATAGTCTCTTTTTAGTAATATGTTCAAGCTACTTAATAATCAAAACTCCACACTTCATATTAAATTAGTGCTTCTCCTCCACCAGCTCAGACCTGCTCCAGGCGAGAAGCCTGTGGGGGAGGGAGAGATATGCTGACCTCCGTCCCTTTTAACCTTTCTAGCTGCCCTCCATGCCCCCACCCCACACACATAATGAGTTTTGGCTTCTGACTACACCAGGTTTGGGGACGAGAGGGAGTGACAGTAAAACAAAGGACTGGTTTTAATTAATGGTACAGCTGACATCTGGCTTTCCTCTGCACACGGCAGATATTTAAATTGCATACAGTGTTTGAAAGTTGCTAAGAGAGTAAATCTTAAAAATTCTCATTGTAAGAAAAAGAATTTTGTAACTGTGTATGGTGATGCATGGTAACTAGACGTACTGTAGTAATCATTTCACAGTGTATACAAATATCAAATCATTACGTTGTACACCTGAAACTAATATAACATTATACATCAATTATACCTCAATTTAAAAAAAAGAAAGATGATTCTTTTATGGGAGTTTTCATGTTATCCAGCCACATTTCTACCTCTCAAAATTTTTCTCAGTGGCCTATCACCATTCAAGACAAAAACAAAAACTTAATGAGTACCTACTGTGTCTCATGCACTGTACCAGATGCCAGGATATTTATCCAAACCTCTGGCATCCCAAAAACACAATGCAAAAGGACATACTAGAAAAATAAAATAAATTTTCAGTATCAATATTATGTTAACTTCTTTAACTTTTCAGCTGTATTTGGTCATGAAGTCTTACTTTACAACATAATTGCTATTGTGAAAAAGGGCTAGGTCATTAATAGTCTCATTTCTCACATGCTATTTGATATATGCTCTAAATTATGTTACCTCCTGCATAGTGTGCACTTGGAACTTATAAGCATAAAAACTATCTTCAGACAGTATGCATTCTAATTCTTGAAATAAATGTGCCCACAAATTGCAGTTTAAGACAGAGTAGGTATGCTTATCATGTTTGAATTCAGCTGAATTTCAGAAAAGAAGCTAAGGAATTTATAAAAAAAGAACTAGAAGAGCTTGGAATTTGTGTAGTTAGGTGACCTCTTGAACTTTAAAATTCCTCATCACAGTACAAAGTTAGTTCTAAGAAAAGAAATAGAGTAAGTTCTCTCCTAAGGAGAGACCTGACTCTGATTGCCCAGGGGCTGACTCAACTGGAGATCATGGCGTTTGATGGTACTTGGAAGGTAGACCGGAGTGAGAACTATGACAAGTTCATGGAAAAAATGGGTAAGAGCTTAATTCTTTAGTGGCTCATTCTCATGTTTCTCACAGACATTTTTCTTTCTACCTCCTTCTAAACCTCTGGGCTTAGAGAATGGCTCCTATTATGGCAGTGAGGATCCAGAATGTGTGATGGTTCAGAAAAGGGAAAACTATACCCTTACTTCTTACTTTAGGAAGAAAAGTTTCTTGGGTGCTGTCCTCTGAAACAAAAAAAAACATCCAGATATGCTTCATTCACATTAACTGCACATTGAGCCTATATCATTGAAAATTGACCACTTTTTTTTGTTTAGAAAGTAAAAAATGGCAGTGCGTAATAACAACTTCCCCAGACTTTAAAACATTGAATTCTACAGGATGGAAAAGCAAAGACCATATAATAAAGCAATGGAAAAGAGTTCTATCAAAATTCACAGCTCTGAATAAATGAGACAATTCTCTTTTCCTCTGACTTCTAAAATTTGGGGAATAATCTCACGACACTATGTAGTTTCTATGGCAATTTTAACTGATTTTAATATCTATACTGATTTTAATATCTTTAATATTCTGGCAGCCCATACGCTGCACAAGACAGGCAAACAAACTTGTGTCATTCCCCAAAAATAAAAATCTGCATCAATTATATCCTATAGTTCAGGGATTCCAAGTTTAAATTTATGAAATTTGTACATTCTTACAATAACAGATTTAACTATAATATTTGCTCATTTTCTCATTTTTGTGACAGTAAAAAATGCCACAAAAAGTACAGAGAATTATGAAGTTCAAAATTTAAAAGGTATTATGGAAAGCAAAGGAGTACTAAAAAAAGAACACTGTATACATGGAATTAAAGTTGTATACCCCTATAAATATATGAATATACTTTTTAATCCTTCATTTAACATTTCTGGAATTTGATTTACTTAACGCTGAAATGAGAAGTTTGATAATTTTTATAAATTACAATTTTTGTATAAATTACAAATTTTTTGGTATAAATTACAAATTTACAATTCTATGCTTCATTTAATTTTTCTTAAGTTTTGGAAAAATAGCTTGAATCAGTACTCTTGATCTGATTGAGCTTGAACTTTTTCTACAGAAGCAATCTGAATGCTCCTGTGCCAAGGCAACGCTGTTAGGTTTTCCTCCCTGCCCTCAAAATATAAATAAACGAACAAATAAACAAACAAATAAATAAAACAGAACTTGGAAAAATAAACACTTTCTATGGCATTTTGACTTTATTTTCTTCAACTTCTTTCTCTTTGCAGGTATTAATATAATGAAAAGGAGGCTTGCAGCTCGTGACAATTTGGAGCTGACAATTACACAAGAAGGAAATAAATTCACGGTCAAAGAATCAAGCACTTTTCGAACCACTGAAACTGTTTTTGAGCTTGGTGTCACTTTTAATTACAGGCTAGCGGACGGAACTGAACTCAGCGTAAGAAAAATTTTATAAGCAATGCATTCTTGATTTTTCTACACAATTCTAAAATAATCTCTGCTCTCTGTCATTGGATGGTTTACTTAATGTAGTCTCCTTCATTTACTGAGCAGCCAATGGAGTTTATCCATGTTATACATTGTACATATTGGGAGATTACTTAAATATAATGTTTTTATTTTCATATACATCTGTAAAGAACCTGGATTGAACAGTAAGAATTAGAAAAATACCCTTTGAGGGGGCTAGCCCTGTGGCGTAGCGGTTAAGTGGGTGCACTCCGCTGCTGGGGGCCCGGGTTTGGATTCCGGGCACGCACCCAGGCACCGCTTTGTCAGGCCATGTGGCGGCGGTGTCCCACATAAAGTGGAGGAAGATGAGCACGGATGTTAGCCCAGGGCCAGTCTTCCTCAGCAAAAAGAGGAGGATTGGCATGGATGTTAGCTCAGGGCTGATCTTCCTCTAAATAAATAAATAAATAAATAAATAAATAAGAAAAATACCCTTTGAATGACTGAGTATAGATCTAGTCATAAAGAAAACTAAAGCTCAGTGTTTTCAACTTTACACACCTGACAGCAACAGAAGATTTTAGAGTTATCTAACTTAAACAAAATGGGCATTTAATAAATGTACTGAAATAATAAAATAAATGAATAAATTAGTGAATGAGTGAGTGACCAAATGGAAAGGTCTAATGTTACATGGTTTAAGATATAAAATTCTAGAGAGGGGCCGGCCTGGTGGCGCAAGTGGTTAAGTGCAAGTGCTTTGCTGCAGCGGCCCAGGATTCACCGGTCCGGATCCCAGGCGTGCACCGACGCACTGCTTGGCAAGCCATGCTGTGCTGGCGTCCCATATAAAGTGGAGGAAGATGGGCCCGGATGTCAGCCCAGGGCCAGTCTTCCTCAGCAAAAAAAGAGGAGGATTGGCAGATGTTAGCACAGGGCTGATCTCCTCACACACACACACAAAAAAGGTAACAACCAATGTAATTATACAAGAAAAAGCAATAAAGGGTATATTTAAAAAAATACATAAAATAAAATTCTAGAGAGTCACATTTTTCAACTAATTTTTTAAAAACTTTTTTGTCCTCATAATTTTTCTAGTTAAATTATAGATGTTTGCAATGACAATTAAACTGTCAAATATTTTATCAATTGTGGCCATTTTTTAATTTCTACAATTATATAAATTAAAATAAGCATAGGGTTATTAGCCTCTCCATGAAAGTAATTTGAACCATGACTAAATTTAGGATACTTTTTTAAACATGAAAGATTTAGAAAAGAGAAGCCCCGATCATCTGCCTTTTTCTTTTTCTTTTTGGCAAGGAAGACCAGCCCTGAGCTAACATCCATGCCAATCCTCCTCTTTTTGCTGAGGAAGACTGGCCCTGAGCTAACATCCATACCCATCTTCCTCCACTTTATGTGGGACACCACCATAGCATGGCCTGACAAGCGGTGCATCGGTGCGTGCCCGAGATCCGAACCCGGGCCGCCAGCAGCAGAGTGCACGCACTTAACCACTATGCCACGGGGCCGGCCCTTGATCATCTGCCTTGAATTAAAATTCAGCATTTAGAAATTATTGAATGAGATGAGCATAATGGTTACCAGCACATACTCTAGAGCCCAAAAGCCTGGGTTTGATCCTGGCTCCATGACATTAGGTAAATTACAGTGTCTCAGTTTTCTCATCTGTAAAATGGAGATAATAATATCTACTTCATAGGGTCACTGTGAAGATTGAAGAAGTAGATCTATAGAACTCAGATCAGTGCCCAACACATATAAAATGCTAAAAATAATGCTATTTTATTATTATATTTTTATTTTTATATAGGGGTCTTGGAGCCCAAAAGGAAATAAACTTGTTGGAAAATTCAAACAGGTAGACAATGGAAACAAACTGACTGTTGTCCAAGAAATTACAGATGGTGAAATGGTCCTGGTGAGTTATAAAAAGATTATAGCTATTTCCCAAAGACAAAAACAATTACATAACCATACTTTTATTTTTGCGGTTGCTGAGTTACATCTTCAATAAATAGACTATTACTTTTCTCGTAAATCTTACTATTTTAAAAATATAGATATTTTCTGATGCCTATTTATTGAAGGAAATATACATATGTCAAATACACCGATGCCTATTTTTACTGAACATGTAAGTGACTACAAACCAAATGTCTTTTTTAAATGGGTGTATCCTGTGTCTGTATAAACTGTCTCTGTCAAGTACAAGAAAAAAATACCATAAATTCATTTCAAAGCTATAATAATACTAATATTTTTCTTAATTAGCCTTAAATCTTAATGGCAAATTCTTCTACATTTGTTAACACCTTTCAGACTTACGCATATGAAGGAGTAGAAGCCAAGAGGATCTTTAAAAAGGAGTGAGCATTGTTCTTGGAGCACAGCCCAGAACACAAAGCAGATGGAAAATCTATATTGTACTAGAACTGTTTTTCTCTCCTCATCAAGTATAAAGTTACTGACTGCTTGGTCCTTTTATGAACATTGGCCAATGGCTTATATTTCCAGTCTCGCCAAAGCAAAAGCAGTCAAAGCTAATTAGGATTTAACTTGTTTTACATTCTGTAAGATGTACATTTATTGGTGTTCTAAGAGAATTTGTGACATTTTTAAAAATAGATGAATAAACATTGTTCCCACATTGTTTTATACGTAGCCTCTTCTTTTTTTTATTTTTTTAAAAAAGCTATATGACACACACATTAATGGACTGGGTTTTTCCCCCATATTTGGTAAACTAAAAACATGGACTGCATGGGGGTCTTTAAAATTTTGTACTGGTTGGAAATATTTTCCTTCTAATATCTATTATTATAAAAATAATATATGCTCAACCAGAAAACTTAGAGATAAGAAAAGCAAAGGCAAAATAAACATTTCCATAAACCCACAATCCAGAGAGCATCACCATTCTGACTTTAATAGATATCCCCCCAGTCCTCTTCTCTGGGTGTGGATATATATATTTCCCCATACATACTACTTTGAATAAAATGACAGGAAACAAATGATGCACTAAGTTAAAGAATTATATTATATTTTTCTACATGGTCAGTGATTCCCAGACCTGGCTGTGAATCGGGACCTGAGAAACTTAAAAATTTTTTGCATATGTAATCTCCACTGTTAACCTACTAGATCAGAATCTTTTTTTTTTTTTTGTGAGGAAGATCAGCCCTGAGCTAACATCCATGCTAATCCTCCTCTTTTTGCTGAGGAAGACCGGCTCTGAGCTAACATCTATTGCCAATCCTCCTCCTCTTTTTTCCCCAAAGCCCCAGTAGATAGTTGTACGTCATAGTTGCACATCCTTCTAGTTGCTGTATGTGCAACGCTGCCTCAGCATGGCTGAAGAGGTGGTGCATCGGTGTGCGCCCGGGATCCGAACCCAGGCCGCCAGCAGCGGAGTGCGCGCACTTAACCGCTAAGCCACGGGGCGGCCCCTAGATCAGAATCTTTGAAGAACGAACCAGGGATTTTAGAAAAAATTCCCAAGTGATTCATTCAGATGCAGCAGGGTGACTAACCAGTCTTTGAGAACAACTGGGCTATCAGATACCAAAATTGTCATGTTCAATTGCCACCTCTTTTTTCTCATAAACACATACACTGCCAATTTGCCAGGGCCCAAAAAGTTTCCTTTTACTCATATTCTCACATGATGTACTATTTTATGTATTTCTACAGCAACTGCATTTTAGTGGGCATGTATTAGGGGATAGAGAAGGTGGTCAATTTTTTCAGCATTTAACTCTACAGACTTTCATTTTGATCTAATTTGTTAACTCTTTTTCATACCTATGAAGGTGACAGCTAACGTTTATATAGTTCTTACCACGCACCAGTCACTGTTCTCAGTGGTATATACACATGGCAGACACATTACAACATCGGAAGAAAAATGTTTGAGTACATGATGAAAATGAATAGATTAGAGAACACATATCTGGATCTTTTTTGTGCTTCAGAGGACAGCACTCAAATGATCTCTTCTTCCACTAGTGAGACAGTGTATTCTTCCTAATGCAAGAAGTGAGAATATGGTTTTCCCTACACTGAACTATCACACATTCTGGATCCTCACTGCCAGAACAGGAGCCATTCTCTAAGCCCAGAGGTTTATAACATGCAATCTTCTGCAAAAAACAAGAACTTAAATCCAATGTTCCTTTTATGACTTCAGTAAAAACTTCACATAGAAAATAGTAATTATTTAGATTTTCACGTTTTTTTTTTTTTTATAATTTTATTTATTTATTTATTTTTTCCCCCAAAGCCCCAGTAGATAGTTGTATGTCATAGCTGCACATCCCCCTAGTTGCTGTACGTGGGACGTGGCCTCGGCATTGCCGGATAAGCTGTGCGTCAGTGCGCGCCCAGGATCCGAACCCGGGCCGCCAGCAGCAGAGCGCGCACACTTAACTGCTAAGCCACAGGGCCGGCCCTCACATGCTTTTTAAAATAAAAGTTCAAAGTACTTTTATTTCTCTATTCTTGTCTACTTATGTGAAAGAGGAAAAGGGCAGGTATCATTTGAAAGTGGAGAAACAAAGGCACAAAGAAGTTTATTAGCTTATCTAACCTTGTGCAGAGTCTACGATGAACAGGAACAAATGTCGGTCTTGACTTTCAGTCCAGTACGTTATGATCTATGCTATTACTCAGCCTGTTATAAACAAAAATATCTTAAGAAAAAAATGTCCCTTAATTCCTTAGAGGCACCCAAGAACAGTACTCCAAATGAGTTAGGTCAGACTGTAAAATGGTGGCAATTAGTGGTTAGGCACTTTTCTATTTCTAGCCTCACTACAGGCTCACTTTTTTCACAATTTATATCCTTTCCAGTATTCAATGTCCACTATTTATTAGTATTGGAGAGCACCCCATCATTTGCTAAGTGACTGCCATTGCTATAACCCCTCTTTGGGAAATTGACCTTGATATCACCCCAACCTGATTGACCAAGAGAGCGTGACCCAGGAGCAGCCAACCAACCACAATTTGGGGAGCTTATGAACTCTGTGCAGAAAGAACCATACAACTAACTGAACTTAGAAAAATCTCTCTTTAGGGAGTTTGAATCTGAGAAATACACAGTTAGTAGTTGGTAGAAAGGAAAAAGGTTTAAAGAGGACAAAGAGGGCAGGCCGTGAGTTATTAAAGTCATGAGTATGGGAAACTACAAGCAAGCAGAAGCCATAGGGTAGAGAGCAGAATAGAGGGACAGTTAGAAGCAGCTGGAGTAGTAAAAGCAGAAACACTTACACATGAAATGTGGTATCTGGGATCTGCTTCAAATTGCTTTCTCCTCAGTCTGGAATTGGGGAGACAGTGGGGAAGGGTATCGGTGAAACAAGATTGGTCACAAGTTGACAACTGTTGCAGCTGTTGAAAAGCGCCTGACGCATGATGACACATGATAGGTTCACTGATGAAGTGAATGATGGAAATTCATTTTACTTTTCTTCCTACTTTTGAATGTATTTGAAATTTTCCATAACAAAAAGTTAAAAACATAATACTTAAATACATATATAACTCCAGAAGCCAACCACCTCCCATCACTTCCATTGCTATCACTTTGGTCTGAGTCACCATTGTCTTCCCCCTGGATTACTGTAATAACCCCCTAAAAAGCCTCCCACCTCTACGTTCCCTACCCTCCCCCCTTAGTCTCTTTTTCACTACAGCAGCCAGAAGGATCCTTTAAAAATCTAAACCAGATCATGTCACTCCTCTGAACAAAGCAGTGCAACGTCTCCCATTTCATTCAGAGAAAAAGCCAATGCCCTTAAATGGCCTAAAAGACCCTATGTGATCAGATCCACTATTACCCAGCTGACATGCATTCTATTTTCAAGGATTATCTGGAGGACTATCAAGTGGAGAAAACACTCTGGAACAAAGGCCCTAAGGCAGCAGCAATCCTGGTAAATTTGAAGAACATGGATAGCCTGGTAAGAGTCCCCAAGGTTGTCCAGAGCTGACTAAAAATAAGACCAATGTTCAGGAAATACAGGCTAACTCAGCCTTCCTAGAACTCAGAAATGATGTGGTAAAAAGAGAATGAGTTTTGGAATCACAGAGACTTGCTTAAACTCTTGTCTTTTTACTTATTGAAATTCAAGTTCTGAGCCTCAATTTTTCTCACTTGAAAAATAGGAAAAATAGTAATGATTTTCTGAGATTGTTGTTAATTGAGGTATTACATATAAAACAACTAGCATGGTGCCTGGCATATAGCTGGTACTCAATAAATGTAAGTAATACAAACCTGCACCCTTCTCTTGTTGAGAAGACAGAGAAAAGTATGTCTTGAGTAAATGGGAAAACTCTTTTCTCAAAATACCCTCCACTGAGCCTGTGTGGTAGAGCAAGCCTTGGCCTGATAAATGCAAACTCTTAGTTCCAGTCCAGTCTGTGACATAACTAGCTGGGGACTTTGGGTGACTCACTTCATCTCGTTGGAATTTAGTTCAATTATCTTTAAAATAAGGCTACTGGACAAGACGATCTCTAAATTTCTTTCCAGTGCTAAGATTCTATGATGTCTGAATAACATCCAGTGATTCTTCCTTTAAGTAGTCCCTTTGGTGTGTGTCACAGGAAGGTGTTGCAATGACAGAGGGTGGGTGGGGAGAGGGAGATATCTTTTAAGCTCTTAAGCACTGCTGGCTTCAAGGGCCTTGTGCTTGGTTTAATGCTTTGCTGTTACTGTCTTAAAATTCTCGATAAATTTTGGAACAAGGATCCCTGCATTTTCATTTCACACTAGGTCCTGCAAATTATGTAGCTGGTCCCGTTCCTATAAGCTGACTATGAGTAAATATAAAATATTTTCCAGTGAGCAACTGGAGACTGGCAGCAAGACATGCCTGGGCACCTGAAGAGAGGTGACTGGGTGGGTAAGACAGTTGTCTGGGGTAGAATGAAAGTGGGAGGGGGTTTTATGTGGATTGAGAGGGGAGGAAGGTGGTGGATGGACACTTCAACCAATTATGAAATGCTTCTTTACATTCTGCTACTTGCTTTCTCTGAACCCTAGCATAAGACTGCCATCTACTGGTCAATGACACGAACTCTTTCAAAGACTTCCAATGCAGGGTCTCTGCGTTTCAGCGTCTTACACGGTGTGCCAGAAAGGGCCAACATACCATATTCTGCAGTTTGAAATGATAATTATTAACTTCTTCCTCAGTGCCAACTTCCAAACTAAAGTAATACAAAGACTCCTTTTCTGTCCTCCTGAACAATCCCCTAAAGCTGCTTTCATTTACTCAACAAAAGATAACTTTTAAAAAGTACTATGTGCCAGGCAACAAGTATTCAACGATGAACACCACTGGCAGAGATATTTAGGTCACTAAGAACTTCATCAAATGGATTCAGATTCTCAGGTTCATCTTGGGTCTGAGTCGGAATACCTAGAATAGCATCATCTTCAAAACGGGATGGTCATCTAGCAGTAGGGTTACACTTGCAGTGTGTGCTAATATGCAAGGTGGTGTATAGCTCTGACCTACAGGACCAATGACCCACCTTCAGGCTGTTGGCTGGAACAGACATTACCGCAGAATTGACTGGAAAAGAAGAGTAAGCAAGGGTGGCAGAAGATGAAGAAAGTTAGGGGCACAAATAAAGAACAGTGCCCCAGGGGCTCCACTCTCTCTGAGAGCTCCATCAGAATGAAGGGTACCAGAAGTCCTCCCTTCTGTGATATCTTAGATTACCAGGAAGAAAAGAGTGACCTTGAATACTTGTCCAGCAATTAGTGGTTTGGACTGCTGTGAAGGGAGAAGAGTGGTAGAAATCTGAAGGAGGGCGAGGAAGGTCTCCCAGGATCTCAGCCCAGTTTCAAGGCCACATCTCTTAGATTACAGGTGGTTCTTTTCACACAATTCTGTACAATCATTACGTAAGCTGGAGAAAACACCTGAGAGCAGAAGAGCAGCACTCCTCCTCCACTCAAAAACAAACAAGTCCTTTAGGTAAAGGAGTATGCGCCTAATGCCATTTCTTGGTTTTGCTGTAGACAATTTTTTAAAACAAGATATCAAGATAACAAGGGTATGTGACACAGACTTTCTTCTCTTCAACATATCCTTAGAACAGACAGACCTGAGTGAGGACGGAGCTTATCTCACACTCTTGGTCCCCACTGAGTGTTCACCCTGTGTTCCCATAGCACAATGTGCTCGCCTGTATCATATACCATTGTTGGGTATTCAAGTTGCTTGCCTGTCTCCTCTGAGCTCCACGAGGGCAAGGACAGAGTCTTATATCTATATCCCCTCTCCACACTATAACCCTCTAACACATAGTCAACATTAATAATTGTAGTTGAATGAATAAATGGGGCATATGCTGGACAGCCTCAGCCTCACAAGCCAGCCTTCCCCATCCTGTATCCTGAAAACTTTTACACAGAAGCTCTACTGAAGGAATCAGCCCTAGCTGTTCCTTATGCACAGATAATCTTATTCTGAACCAGATCATTCCCACCTTGGCCATATCTGATTAGGCCACCTGATGCAAGGGCAGTCAACCTATATACTTGAGAGCAGCCTATAATATGAGAACTTTACACAAGATCAATAATTCTAATTAATTAAACCAGTTAGGGTCTCTCTCTTGGGAATTTGACTTCAGTACACAGAAAAAGTCATCAGCTAGTAATGATGGGCAAAAGTTGAAAGACACAGAGGAAAGGCAGACAACAGTTGAGGCCATGAGGCAAAAGGGATCATGGTGAATTCTAGTAAACAAAAATCAGATAGAAGAAAAGAATGTGAGAGGACAGGTTCTTAGAGGTGGAAATAATGGATTCTTGCTTCTGATGGATAAAAATATAATTTGTTCACTACAGCTTCCTAGGATCCTGAGTGGCCAAGAGTACATATTTCTTTAACCAAATTGAATTAAGCATCTACCATGTGACAAATATGACATGAGTTTTACTGGTGAATAAGACAAATTTTGCTCCCATGGAGCTTTGAATCCAGCTTAGAAGCTTAGAAGCTAGAGGTAGAAGACTGACATTGAACAAGTAAAAACAACTGAGATAAGCTTCACAAAGAAGTAGTGTAGGCTCTCACAGAAGCATATAGTATCTTGAATTATGTGTTCCATTGGCTTATTTTTCCTAAGATGCCTGATTAGATGGCCTTTCCTAATTCTAAGAGACCTAAGATTCTTTTCATCTGTAACCATCTACGAAAAGGCTAGTTTCCAGGGCATACAAAATCTTCAAAACACAAAATGGCTCCAAAATACAAAGAGAAAATTGTAAAATCTAAATAAATAAATGTTTTATCCAGAAAACATAGCACTAATTCAGATTCAGTTCAATCAACTCTTACTACCACTACAAGTTAACCCCTTCACGGTGTTTACAATATGCCAGACATTGTGCAAAGTGCTTTATAAAAATCAACTCATATTAATCTTCACAAAAACTCAATACAACAAGAACTAATACGACTATCCTCATTTTACAGATGAGGAAACTGAGAAAAAGAGTTACGTAACTTGGCTGAGGTCAACAGCCAGCAAACTGCTGAACCAGGATTTGAACCCTAGCAGTCTGTTTCTAGAGTCTAGATGTTCCAGAGTTCAGATTCAATTTTATTTAATGTGAGTATGTAGGTAAATTTTCTTTCACATATTCAGCAAATATTTATTGAGCATTTATTACATGTGGGTGCTGATCTAGGTGTTAGAGATACAACAGTGAGCAAGACAAAAAACATCCCTGTCCTCATGGAGGGGATACAGACAATTTACAAGAGAAGGAAGTACAATATATATGGTACATTGGGTGGCATGGACGCTATGGAGAAAACAAAGCCAGGAAGAGGGATGACGAGTGCCAGGGGTCAGATCATGGGTACAATTTAAAATAGGATAGTCAGGGAAGTAACCTGAGTAGGTGACATTTGAGCAATAACCTGAAAGAAGCGAGGGAATGAGCCATTCTAAGTATGTTTTATATGATATCGGGTAGAGTAAGAGCCCTGGGTTTGGATCCTTGGACCCATGACAGTCTTAAAACAGTCCTAGAGTTATATTTAGTGAGTGTCTGGGATTTGCAATATAAAGAGCCTAACTAGCACATTCTATGAGGGCTAGAAGTTGCTAGCTTAGGAAGAGCAGAGCATTACTAAACAAGCAACAGCCTCTTCATTCATTTTGAGCTGGAATTTGTGTAGGATTACTTTGTGAATTGGCAATGTTGAAAACTTTATGAACCTGATTCTTCTCAGTTTCTAAAGTCAATACATGATCTATTTTAGTCTGCCTGGGTTACCAATTGATGTGCATATTCTGCAGTTACTGGGTAGAGTATTCTAGATATGTCTGTTAGGTCTACTTGGTTTATAGTGTTGTTCAAGTCTTCTACTTTCTTATTGATCTTCTGTCTAGATGTTTTACCCATCATTGAAAGTGGGGTATTAAGTCTCCAAATATTATTGTAGAACTCTCTATTTCTCCCTTTAATTCTGTCCATGTCTTCATATATTTTGATTTAGCATTTGCTTGGTTGCTGTGAACCTCTGACTGTTTCCCAGAGTTCAGACAAACCTGTTTCAGATAGTTTCTACTTATTTTTCAATGTTTCTGTGGAGGGATGGAGGCTTGGGGTTGCCTACTCCACCATTTTGAACATAGGTCTCCCAAGGTGACTTTTGACACAGCTCTCACCAAGGCAGAAAAAAAGGTAAATCTGTTTTCTAATGGGGCATATTTATAGTTACGAACATAAAAGATGAACTTCTCCAGTAGATGCTTAAGTCTTATTCCCTACATCTGTCTCCTCCGTTTCATGTTGGCCCCTGAGTGATCACTGAGGAATCATAGAACTCCATGGAATGTAGTTTGAAAAGCACTATTATGTGTCTCTATAACACCTGACACTATGTGCCTAGTGCCTGTGATCTGATGTTAGAATAGCTAAATAATAATTTTGGCCTAGACCATCTCTTGCTTATTTTCTAACACACTTGTTTTCAAAAGACTTTCTTCCCAACTTGTAATGAATGCATTTTCACTGAGAAAACTTGGAAAATATTAAAAAGCACTAAGAATGAAATGATCTGTGGTTCCATCTCCCAGAAATAACTGCTATTAACATGTTGACACTTCCCACGCTTATAAAATGAGCCTAATTCTGGTTAATATTTTACACACAGCGGTTATCACCTTGGTATCCATTTACTTAACACTGTTACTCTAGTTCATGCCCATGTTAATATTGCCATGTCTACTCTTGGAAGCCTATTATATAATTTTATCAGAGAAGACATCATGTATTGACTAACCTTTCAATCTCCACCCTCATGACTGTCCCTCCAAAGTCTTTCAATAAAACAAAAACGGGTTAATTGCTGAGTTAATTAGCATAATGAGATTTCAACATCTTTGTCATCTTGACCTACCAATTAAGCTTTGCCCTACTGAAGCGGTTTTTAAACTTTAAAAAGCAGCAGAATGCCTTCTTTATTTTGAAATAAAAACTTTTATGAAACCCTAAAATACAAAATAACAAAACTGAGCTCTTACGGTTAAAGTCTGTACACGTGTAGGTAGAGGGAAGAGGGTAGACAGTTCGTTCAGAGCCAATCCTGCTTAGCCTTCCTAACACCCAAACCATTATGCAGAACTTCAGGGCTCTGGAACAGAATGTTTGAATATCCCATTGCTCTGTCAAATGTCCTCAGTCAGTACAGCAGTTTCCCCTTATATACGGTTTTGCTTTCCAAGGTTTCCATTACCCTCACTCAACCATGGTCTGAAAATATTAAATGGAAAATTCCAGAAGTCAACAGTTCATAAGTTTTAAATTTCTTACCGTTCTGAGTAGTGTGATAAAACCTCTTGCTGTCCCACTCCATCCTGCTCGGGACATGAATCACCCCTTTGTCCAGCTGATCCATGCTGTATACACTACTCTCTGTTAGTCATTTAGTAGTTAGTCATTTAGTACACTACTCTCCGTTAGTCATTTAAGAGCAGTGATCCTGGCAATTCGAATATGCCAAAGAGAAGCCGTGAAATGCTTCCTTTAAGTGAAAAGGTGCAAGTTCTCGACTTAATAAGAAAAGAAAAAGAACTGTATGCTGAGGTTGCTAAGATCTACAGAAAGCATGAATCTTCTATCTGTGAAATTGTGAAGAAAGAAAAAGAAATTTGTGCTGGTTTTGCTGTCACACCTCAAACTGCAAAAGTTACAGCCACCGTGTGGAATAAATTAAGACAGAAATAGCATTAAATTTGTGAGTGGAAGACAGAAGGTCAAAGCAGCCTAACGCTACATCACAATGCCTACATCATTCACCTCACTTCACCTCATCACATAGGCACTGTATCATCTCACATAATCACAAGAAGGGTAAATACAGTACAACAAGATATTTTGCAGAGAGTCCACATTCACATAACTTATTACAGTATATTGTTATAACTGTTCTACTTTATTACTAGTTATTGTTGTTAATCTCTTACTGTGCCTAATTTATAAATTAAACTTTATCATAGGTATGTAGCTTTAGGAAAGAACATAGTATATGTAGGGTTTGGTACTATCCGCAGTTTTAGGCATCCACTGGGGGTCTTAAAACATATCCCCTGCGGATAAGGGGAGACTACCGTACTTCTAAACAGTTGGATGACTACTGCATCTATATCTCCTACGGCTCCTCAGACAGTGCCTGACACACAGTAGGAATTCACTGAGTATTTATTGAAATTAAAGAAGAGAAATCCAGGGGGCCGGCTCGGTGGCGCAAGCGGTTAAGTGCACATGCTCCACTGCGGCGGCCCGGGGTTCGCCGGTTCGGATCCCGGGCGCACACCGATGCACCGCTTGTTAAGCCATGCTGTGGCAGCGTCCCATATAACATGGAGGAAGATGGGCACGGATGTTAGCCCAGGGCCAGTCTTCTTCAGCACAAAAGAGGAGAATTGGCATCAGATGTTAGCTCAGGGCTGGTCTTCCTCACAAAAAAAAAAAAAAAAAGAAGAAGAGATATCCAAAAAGGGGGAATGGATTTAGTGCATATCCATTACTAGTACTTGAAAAAACCTTAGAAAGTATCCCCACTGAGAGTGGTAGATCAATAGTAATAGATCTTAGTGGTATCATTATACTATTATGTTACAAAAGAGATAATTCAACAAGTTTTTTTGTGTGTGAGGAAGATTGGCCCCGTGCTAACATCTGTTACCAACCTTCCTCCTCTTCTTTTTTCTCCCCAAAGTCCCAGTACACAGTTGTATATCACAGTTGTAGAGTTGTAGCTCTTCTACGTGGGATGCCGCCCTAGCATGGCTTGATGAGCGGTGAGTAGGTCCGCACCCAAGATCCAAACTAGTGAACCCCCGGGCCGCCAAAGCTGAACACGTGAACTTAACTGCTATGCCACCAGCCGGCCCCAACAAGTATTTTTTGACCAGGATTGTATTAGTAGTTTCAGAATACAACAAAATATAATTGAATAAATATTTAATTTTTTTTCCATGTTCAAGGTACTGTTTGAGGGACTTGTGGAAGCTGCAAAGATGGTAAAAATATAGCCTCCTTCCTAAAGGATACTTAATACTCTCATAGGGGAGACAATTTACATAAAACAGTGCTACAAAGCAAGCCAATGTGCCAGACAATATGTCAAGAAGATTTCAGTGTTTTTTGAGGTGAGGGTAGAGAAATTTTGAAAAATGACCAGTCCAATAGATAGCCTCATCAATAGGTGGGTGTTATAGAATGTAGAGGGTAATAGTAATGCAGAAGGAAGGCCAAAAACTACGGGAACAAATACTTCACTGCCTTGATCTTGAGAAGATAATCCTCTACATGACATATAAAGTAGTTGAAGATGAGTTAAAAGTGAAGTTTTTGCAATTTGTATGTTAGAAATACTGAGAATGGAGAGAGCAATGTGAATCATAGTGAGGGAGACTTTATGAAGTTGGCATTTGAATTGAAAAAGGATGGGTAGATTAGACAGGGGGGAAGCATTACAGTTGAATGAGAACAACATGCACCAAAGCCCAAAGGCCAAAAGGAGAACAGTTTCCGTAAGGAAGATAGAAGCAATCTGGCTGGAGCAAAGGGTGTTTGCTGGACACTAGGTTGGCTGAGCAGGGTGGAGACATATTAATAGTGGGGTATACAGATGGGAGCTGACAAAGGCCAAGATGAAGATAAAAGAGAAGCTGCAATAAATAGCAATTAGTTATGATGACTGTACAACTCCCAAAGGAAAGTATCATAGGTATGTATAGCAGTAATGATGAAAGAGAAAAAAAAAGAAAGATAAAATTCCCCAGAAGACGGAGAAATAACTTGCTGTACCCATCAAAGGGTTATTGTTGGGACACTCATCCAATTTGGAAAGGAGGGAGAAATGAAGTGAAGATGAGAATGGGATGACTTAAGACAAACACATGTTTTCAGATGAAAATTACAATAGCAAAGTTTTTTTTACTGTTGGAGAGGTTACTCTGTAAAATTAGTTTAATTCCTAGGATGATCATGAGGATGCTTTACTATATGGACATAGTAGCCTAAAGAAATCTGCATTATCACCTTAGGTTAAAGCCAAACTTACCACATCCCTCTTGAGAACTTACTGCACTTGAACTTCAGAAGATTTGTCATGTCTTCTTAAAAATACTTTCCTAACATTGGCCTGTCTGTTACGGCATTCTCAAATACTATCTTCTCAACCCTAGCCCCAATCAGATTAATTGTGTTGATGGTATCATGAACATGTTGGATCGTGGGTGCAGTGTAATAATTCAATCTGTAATTCCTGGTACATATTTTTCACTTGAACATATAAGGTAAAAAAGTCTAAGGGGTAGGGAAAATGCTGAGCTTTTGCGTTGCTAACAGTGTACCTGGATTTCAGTAAAGTACCTTCTTGGAAATTAAATTGCTTTTAATTTCGGGACATAGCAAATTCCACAACAGACTCCACATTCATTTCTGTCTGTCATGTGGAGTGATCAAAGGGATTTTTACAGGGATGAAGTCTGAAGAGGTGACAAGACCTTTTAATTGAATTTAGTCTAAAGGACCCCTCCCTGTTTGCATTAATTACTCTCCCAAATGTGACAGATCTTCCTGACTCAAGAGATCAGACTAGAGTACCAACATCCTCTCAGAGATGAGTGGGTGACTCTGCCAAGGACAAGTTTAAACCATTTCAAACCTTTTTCTGAAATGGCTACTTCTACCCTGAAAAGTTCAATAATTTTTATCAATCCTATTTCAGTAATTAGAAATAATTGATCAACTCTTGCCATTGAGAAAGATGCGTCCATCTCTGCTATGGGCAATAGTTTACCTTCCCCCTGTAATTTTTATAAAGCCTCAATGTCACTTAAGATCAGGGTCTTTTCCAATCTACTACTAGCAGATAATCTGGGCTACATCATACAGTTCAGTTAAGTCTCAGGTGATGGTCTTCTCATTCCCAGAATCTACAAAGCAAAGGACAGTGGTATTTTTCTCTAAGGAAGTACACTATCTTTGTCTCTATTATGGGGCAACTGATTTGGAGGCAAATTTAAGCGAAGTTAGGCATCTGTTGAACAGCATTAGGAAAACTGGATTCAGAGTCAATTTTAGGCTTTATAAGTTTTTTTTAGTAACGTTAGACAATTCACTCTTTTTGTGTCTCATTTTCCAGTTCTGTAAAATAGAGTAATCACAGCTTCAAAGAGGTTTTACAAAGATTTAGTGGCAGTTTATTAAACACACACACAGTCACATCTTCATTCATCACACTAAGAGAACCACTTATCTGTCTAGATATCTGTATTTCTGAACAATCCAAGATTCATAATGTGATAAGGGGAGAGATGTTTAAAATTGGAGCCGCCGGGGAAAATCCAGGCAGTACAGTGAAGGAGTTCAGAGTATGTCACCCCAAACACATGCCCCTTGAGCATATTATCTTGAGTTAAAGGCAGAAACAACAGGTGCAAGAAGGGCACTCGGACCTTTCTTTTTCTTCCTGAAAGAAGGAGATAAAACTCCCATGTGAAAGGTGCCCTCCCTATACCAGGAGGAAGGGAGACATTCTTATCACCAGAGAAGAGAAGTCCAGGCAGAGAAATCTGTACAAACACACCTTGTTAAACTGCTTGTCTCAATCTATTCTATTTTCCCTCTGATCTTCCACTATGGGCTCTCTTTCAAACTGTCTCTCACTCTTACGAACACTTACTGTTTTCTCAACAGGTCAAGCACAGACCCAACACCCCCTTATACAGTTTTCCAAACCCTGGCCACATTAACTCATCAATCTGATTGCTGCTTATGTCAACATTTAGATCACACAAAAGAACCTGAACTAATTTTTGTTCTGCCAATGTGAGCACCTGGTGGACAAACTCTGGAAAATGAATGCATGACAGGGTATAGCATCCACAACCAAGAAAATACGTCACTCTTCCTCTTCTTTTGGTGAGTTGACTGGACACAGAAAAACCTCTGTGGAAGCTCAAGTACTGTCCTTTGTTCAGATAAAGACATTAGAAGGGAATTTTTCCCCTTGCGTTGAAAACTGTCATGGTGCTGGAACTTACTGCAATAAAACCCTGTGGTTTGATTCCACAGGTAGCATCCTCCAGCCTCTCATTAAGGTGCTAAATGGTCTTAGCACTGACTCTTATGGTATAGACACCTGCCAAATCATCAGATGTTATGGCTGGCTCACAAGCCATCCCTGTGTAACCTGGGGTAGCTCAGTTGCTCCCCTAATTAGCTGCCGAAAACCAAAGATTACATAAATAGACCAAACATCTAGACTAACTTGGGCAGGTAACAAAACCAAACCGTATAGCTGCTAAGGCCTAACTGTAGGCCTCCTAGATCAGATATTTTGCAACCTGTTCTAATCCTACCGACAGATAGGGATACACGGAAGGTGGAGATGTGCAGATGCCAACATGACAGGTGACAAGATATACCAAACCCCAACCCGGTAGGTCACAAGTTCCATTCTGATCTTATCCATGAACAATACTGGTCTTTTCATCTCATGTGATGACAAGATATATAAAGGGTTCCCACCTAGATGGTCAGGACAATATGGACTTGGATTCCTGACCCCCTCTGTCACCAGGTACTCCACCTTAAATGCCAGCCAAATTACAAACTTGGGCTCCTTTGTTCATAAAGTAGTGCCACACAAACATACTAGACGAGATGTCAGAGAAAACTGGCTTGTGTATCACAATTCTAAGTTCTTTTCAATACTGAGATCTGTTTTCCCAGGCTTTGGAAGTTACGAATTGGAGAAGATAGCTCTAAATCTTTCCATAGTAATAGAACAAGAGTTCAATATCACTCTGCAAACACTGAAGCCCTTCAATCAGAAGTTTTTAGCCTCTGTTGTACTCCCAAATCTCCTTGCCTTGGCCACATTGACCGCCCAAGAAGGGGAACCGTGTGCGGTCACTAGAGAAGCAGGCTGCTTCTACGTAAATCACTTGGGACAAACAGTGTCTAATCTGCACCTTTTGAAGGACAAGACAAACACTCGCCATTGATAAAGGAGGCTCAGCCAGTCTATCGGACCGACCTATTCCCAGGGACGAGAGACTGATTTAACGGGATATGGGGAAATGTGCTTAGATTTGTAATTTTCAGTTTATTCATTCTCATTCTAATCTGTTCTTCTCTCCCTTTGCAGATCCCTCGCCACTTGGCTACTAACCCAATTCTTCTCTCCACAGCCACCAATGCAGCTTTTATGTGAAACTTCTAGGGAAGTTTCAGACAGGGGAAATGAAGGAGTTCAGAGCATGTTACCTCAAAATAAGCCACTTTGGCATACTGATTAAGTCAAAAGCACCTGACAAACAAGAGGTGCAAGGGCTCTGTGACCTTTTTTCTGCCTGAAAGGAAGAGGTAAAACTCTCACGTGAAAGGTGCCCTCCCTTGACTAGGAGGAAGAAAAACATTTTTATCACCAGAGATGGGGAATCCAGGCTGAGAAATCTGTACAAACAAACATTGTTAAACTAGCCCTTATCTTCCTAGTCATCTCTCCACAATTTACTGCCCCTTAGCCCAAACCCCTGTCTTGTTTCTTTGCCTAAAAGGCATAAAAGCTTTTGCTCTGGTCACTTCT
The DNA here is from genome assembly GCF_057802395.1 of Ceratotherium simum simum. NCBI lineage: Eukaryota > Metazoa > Chordata > Mammalia > Perissodactyla > Rhinocerotidae > Ceratotherium > Ceratotherium simum. Next base: position 61,256,801 of record NC_141911.1, read on the forward strand.
TCAGGTCTTCATTCTCTTGCAAAAGTTCTCACGTACATGTAAAAAAATTTTAATAAAATCTGTATGCTTTTCTTCTGTTAATCTGTCTTATGTCAGTTTGATTCTTGGGCCCTGCTAGAGACCCAAAGTGGGTAGAGGAGACTTTTTCCTCGCCTACAATGGTCAATCATTTTTTCGGCCAGCACTTTAATCTCGCTGTGGATCACACTCCCAAACCCTTGCATTATTCTTAAATTCACTCCCATGAAGTACATGCAAAATTCTCATGTTTTGCTCTCTGGCCCCCTTAAAAACTCAACGCTCGTAATTAAGATGTCCACCTCATTAGAGCTTTTTCAAGGATTAAATAAAGTATGTGTAACCTGCTAGGGACAGTGCAAACCCCATCATAGGGGGCCCTCCTTAAACCTGGGCATATGGATCCAAAAGGAATACAGAGATAAGGAGAGGCGACCGTGGGCAGTTCCACGGTGGAATTCATCACCTGACAGGAACGGGACGTGAGGGTGACTTCCGGCCCCGCCACAGAGTATTTCTTCTGGCAAAACCTGAAGACCCAGCTCTCCGCCAGGGCGCTGGAGGCGGATTGGGCAGGCCCGCTCATCTTCTTCCGGGCGGAGCCCGCGCTGCCTGCCGGCTGTCACGGAGACAGCGGACCGCCGGGCTGCGCCTGCGCGCTGGGAGGGGGCGGGGCCCAGGGCCCATTTCCGGGGCGGGAGTAGCGCGTGCGCTGGGGAGCGCACTCTGTCCTGTTTCTGGCGACGGGAACGCGGAAGTGCGGTAACCGAGGGTTTTGCAGCTGTTCGAATTGCGGCGCGGCGACTGGTGCGAGATGGAGGTGGACGTGGCGGCCGAAGATGGTCGGGACGGTGCCCGGGAGCGGCGAGGCTTGGGTGAAGCTGGGAGGCAGCCGCAGAACCACGAAGTCCAGCCTCAGTCCGGGGCAGACCGGTTTCCGAAACAGTCCTACTGGCTGGATCTCTGGCTCTTCATTCTCTTCCACCTGGTGTTGTTTTTCATCGTGTATCTTTTGCCCTGGTGAGTACTCTGAATGCAGAGTTGAAGTGGTAAGGGGCTTGGAGACCATGTACTCCAGTTTTGGGGGGGAGGGGGCAAGGAAACTGAATTCCGGAGGGTGTGGTATGTCCAGGGTCATACAGCTGGTGTGGCGGGGTGGGATGAAGACTAGTGAAAGTGTCCTTCTTCAGCACCTTATGGGAGGGTCTTCGAAAAGGGGTGGCGGAAGCTTGGCTTCATAATTTTTTTCTTATGTTTTGGAATGAAATCAGCTGGATTTGAGTTCCTGCACTACCACTAAGAAACTGGAGAAGTTACTTAGCTTCTCGGAGCTTTATTTTCTCGTTTACCATTTGTGACCAATAGTAACCAGGTCATAGGGGTGTAGTGAAGATTAAATGAGAGAGTGATTTATCTGAAAGCGGTTTATTTGCATGATGCCTGGCAGCAGTAAGCGCTCAGCTAAAGCTGTTGTTACTCTACAACAGTCTGACCATGAGCAGGCCACGCAGGTGTCTCATGTCCAAAACTGAACTAACTTCTTTCCCAAATGTACTTATTTTTCAGGGTTCCCATTTCAGTAAATGTTAACTTTATCCACTCGGTACTCCTCCCAGAAGCCTGGGACTCTTTGACTTCCCTGTTTTTTACACACACCCACACATCCCCAAACACCAACTGATTAAGTCACGAAATTCTGTAGGTTCCACTTGCAAAATCCATGCTGTCCATTTTCATTGCCACTAACTCTGAACAGACAGTTGTGGCAGGGAATAAAGGAAGGGAACTTAGAGAAGGGGGAGAGGGGAGCAGAACAAGAAGAGGGACACAGGACTGAGATGATAAGGGACAAGTTGAGAGAAGCAGCGAGCTGAAGGAGGGGGCGTGGAGGAAAGCGGTGCAGCTCATTTACTCTTTGGACTTGATTATTTACTCACCATGAGTTATCTTTTGGACTTTGGAGTTGATTGTTTACTCACCATAAGTAAACTTCTCTCAATCATCATGCTTATGAATTTGCACTCCTTGATAGGCAATTGTCTTCTTTCCCCACCCCCAAATTTTGGCAAAGATTTGGGCATAAGCTCATTGTATCTGAGGCCCGGTTGTCACTGATTTCTTGGATGGTGTGGAAAATTAGAAGGCAGAGGGTCAAGTGGGGCAAATGGAAGAGGGGGGTATTTCTATAGAATCCTGTGTCAAGCCAGAGTTTCCACTCTTCTCCACCTCCCCTCCTTTTTTGGTAGACTAATACCTCAATAAGAGTAATTTTATTTTTTTTTAATGGCCTAAATTTTCAGCTTTGGATTGAAAATGGAATCCTAAGAGGAACAGTCCAGGCCTTTTTTTTGCTCTTACCAATATGTAAATCATATAGGAGTAGGCAAGTGACTAAGACAATCAAGATTTTCAGAAGTTGGCATAAAGTATTAAGATGGGAAGATAAAGGAAACATTGTTGACAAATGTTTGGTTTTTACAGAATGGTGTGCCTGATATCTAAATTAAGAAGTTGGCTCCTGGAATGGATTCTGAAAATGACTACAAACTTCTTGAGGAAAGCAGACAGACAGGATTGTGCAACAGAAGAATTTCACACTCTAAGGGACCTTTTCATTTCACACATTCTGTAATTCATTTGGGGGACTATATTAAATGGGTTATGATCTCACCTATTCATACCTAAGTTCTTAAAACTAGACTCTTTGATTCATGTTTAAAAACTTTTTTTGAACATCTGATGGCTTTACAGGGGCTGAATATAAAAGTATTTATACGTAAAGGTTTAGTGTATTACGAAATATAGTAATGTCTTTAACAGTTTTAAGAATTGGCCAGGGTTTAATATGATGCAAATAACATGGTGAAATAATAAGGTGGAGTATTTAAAAATAAGTTACTCAAAAGCAAGGGAAGGATTTTGAGAAGGGAGTTAAAAGCTAGACAGAAAATGCAGGCCCACAATGTGTTGGCTCTACGTACCAGTTTAATTTTTGGATTAAGTGGGCATCTGTTATGGTTGCCAAACTGATACAGTCTTAGAGAATCCAGTATTGGAAAGCTAGCGTGAGTGTCCTCTTACCTCGATGCTTCCCCTCTTTTAAGCTCTTGAACTCCCTAAATTAGGACTGTGTGTTTCCAACCTATTTTTTATTATTATAGTTGCATTAAGAATGCTTGTGAGCAAAACATGTTTATTTTTATGTCTGTAACTTAAATACTTCAGCAAAGTCAGCACATTTCCTCATTCAACAAATATTTGAACACTTACTATGGGCCAGGTACAGCAGTGACCAAAACAAACAAAAATCCTTGCCTTCATGGAACTTACATTTCTTGTTTTTTTATCTAAATATGTTAAAAATTGACATTCTAGGAGCGCTCAGCTGGCATTTAATCAGAAAGGCCACCCTCTCAAAGCAGCTACATAAGCCCTTCAGAAGCTCTTCCTGTTACATAACAGATACTCCTTTATACAACAGATGTTAGAAATGGGCTCTTAGTCGTTGAAACTGGTGACATTTGATATATGTGAACTGCCTGGATATTGGGGATGTTCCCCTCCCTTAGAAACAGGGCAGAGATCTGGTAAGCTCCACATCCTGTACTTTTAGAATGGCATTGAGGTTAGAGTGAAATCTGAGGTTGACATCAGAGGATTTTAACTGCCCAGTGCCAACCAAAGGTTAACAGTATGCCGTCAGGGTACTGTTGAGTCTGCCTGAAGAGAACCTTTCATGCAAAGGTTGAAGCATCTAGAGAAACAGAACTGGGATTTCATTGAGGATACCAGACAGATTTATGAACTGTTTTTGTGCTGCTTGCTAGTAATTTTGTCCAATAAATGTTTATTGCATAGCTAAATTTGGTCTGATTTGCATTTGTTTTAACAAATTACTTGTAGTGAGGTTGTGAGAGGATTAACAGTTCTCATATAGTTTACTGTTAGGTCACATACAAAGACATAATCCATACTATCTTTCTGAGCCTATAATCAGCCTACTACCACTACTATTGAATATTCTGAAAATTTCTAGTACAGGGAAGATGGCGAGATCTTAGCGTTAATGACATGACTGTAAATGTTATACAAAAATGGTGGCAGTATGAGGTTGAGTCTTTCCTACAGATGAGTAAGAGATTGTGCCTTCCACTGAACTGTGCCACCTCAAGCGTAGTGACTGGTTACAGTACCCACACTTGAAGGCTTCTAAGTGGATAAATGGGACACCAAGAAGAGTTGGCAAACTTACTATGACAAAAACAAAGAGACATCAAAAGAATAACATCAATATAATTTTAATCTGATAAATTCCTTTGTAAATTTCACAAACAAATTCATATAAGTGAAATAGTTGTATTAATAACCATTTGAAATGAACTGGCTGATTAGCAATTGTGAGGAAATTTTTAGAGGTCTGTTAGCCTGAAAACTTTAGGAAGTAAAGTGCTCCATATCCCTAGTCCCTAAATGGCATGGGAATACATTCAGAAGAGTTCAGGATATTTAGGGTCAGGATGAGCATTTAATGTCGAGATTATGCTCCAGGACAAGGGTCATCAAACTGGCCAATGGGCCATATCTGGCCTGCTGCCTCTTTTTATAAGGCCTGTGAGCTAAGAATAATTTTTACATCTTAAAATGATTGAAAAAAATCAAAAGGCTAATTCATGACAGGAGAATTATATGAAATCCAAGTTTCAGTGCTGATAACAGTTTTACTGGAACGTGACATGCCTGTTCATTTATATATTGTTAATGGCTGCTTTCACCCTATGATGGCAGAGTTGTATAGTTATTTCAGAGACCCTATGGTCTTCAAAGCCTGAATTGTTTACTGTCTGGCTTTTCACAGAAAGTTTGCCAACTCCTGCGGGAACCCTGCTTTAGACTTTGCTGGAGTTTAACTATTAGGAGCCTCTTGTGATAACACTGTATGATCAGTGATATTCCAAGTGCTATAAATTAAGTTACATTTCCCATAAAATACATAATCCACATGGGGGTGGGAGGGTGAGGAAGCCACAGTTCATGAATGCAAAGAAAAGTCCAGCCATATTAATTTAAAAATCAGTTTATCCTAAAAAAAAAATTTGAACCAGAAGAAACTGATTTCACATGAAAATATAACATTCTGAAGATAAGTATTTTGAACATTACGACAACTGTTGGTTGCATTATTTTAAATGTTATCATCATAAGCTTATAACCAGAAGAAAACATCTATAAAAATAAATAGGCACCCTAGAAATAAAAATTTTACATGTGAATGATTAGTTAGTAAATATGTATTCAATCTATATTTGGAGTGTTGAGTCAACATAAAAACAAATGGTCAGTTTCTGGTTTGTTAGTACTTATTATATGGTTCAGGAGGTTTCAACTGGACAGTACTTTAAATACAAAGAGCCAAAATAGGACATTTCTATTTGATGTTTGCAACTCAATTGTGAGTTGAAAATGCAAATTTCTATGAGACTGCTGTTAAATATCAGAAATTAGTTCAAATGTTTAAAGTAATACATTTAACTGAATATCTTGACCAAATAGAAATTAAAAAAACTTACACAAAGCTTTTGGAAGTTATTAAAAAATACCTGAAGCCCATTTTTCTAGTATTTTACAATGTTAGAAAAGCAATAATTAAATACATGGACATTTCAAATACAATTTTACAAACTTTACAATATTTACAAACCCTTCATACTAAAAGTTATGTTAAAAATAAGCTTTCTTAAAAGATAAAATTTTATTTAGTTGATATTCAAGTATTTCTAAATTAAGAGATTATAAAGTAATAATCACCTACAATTATAGTTAGAAAAGGCTATTAAAAACTTCTCTAGGTGGAAGACAAAATTTGACCAAGATTTGGTAACTGGGTGAGGTTAGACTTTTACAAACAATTATTTTCTATTTATCTAGAAGTATTCATTTTTCATCATTTACATTTTGGAATATTTTAACAATTTATGGAACTGGTCAAAATATTAAATTTACTAATTTACTTTATAGCATTATTAAGTTATAGCTATAAAGTTTATCCATTGGTGAATATAAGGAAAATTTTAATTCTGTAATTCTCAAGTCTTTGGAGCAGACAATATAAAACTTTCCAAAACCATAGTTTACCAGCTTAGCATAAAATCAAATGACAACCAGTTCAATAAGGCAATTAAAGTAACTTATTTTCACTTGTAAGGTCATCATAATAATGGAAAATTCCTTTATTTTTTAAAATAAAGGCCTCTCCATGAAAGTTGTTGGGATAAAATTACAATTTTTTTAGAGTAGGAAAAAAGGGAGGGAAGCTCAAATTAATACATTTCATTAAAATTAAACCCTTTATATGAGAGGCAGAAATTTAATCTGGAAACCCAGAAAAATTCTCAGATTCAAGAATCTGAAAATCACTAAAATGAGTTGACAACCTATAAACAGGTAACAGTATAGCAGGGAAAATTTAGATAGTCACGGTGAGATTCCCAATAAGAGGGCCCTAGGTTAATTTCTAACACTGGTCATTAGCCCAAAGTAAACCAAACCAAAATAAAAACCTTTCCCATTTCATCTAAAATTAGAAAAAAATGTAACAAGAGAAATAAATATACTAAAGTTAAGCATTTTAATTATTTTTAGCTTACATGGCTGAAGTAGTGTTTATGAATACATACAACAGTCCAAGGCCTAATTTATGTTAGTGAGGCATTCTGAAGATAAAAGTTCTAAGAGCAAAATTAAGTTTTTTCTGTTCTGACCTTGAGAATTTAATTTAAAAACTGCTTTAATCCTTAAGGCTTTTTTTCCCCAAATGCTATCAATTTCATGGGTCAATATTTTTTAAGACACTTAAAGGGATCATATGCAATAGACTATCACAGAAGTCAAAAGCACATGGGTGAAGCCCTCTTGGTTACCCACTGGAAAGTGCTTCTCGCAAAGCAAATACTGCTTTCACTACACAAACTATACATCACCTGGTCTTTTCAACTAGCATAGTTTACCAATCCACATACATGAGTACTAGTTAGTTTAATACTTATGGGTCTACTAGCCACAAAATAAAGGGACAAAGGACATTTTTATTCAGTGGCAGCATACGGTCAATGACTTTTTCTATCCCCCTGAGTTTCTATTTTTCAAGGCATGCCAAAACTATGCAAAGTGAATTTCTAAAATATCCAAAAGTTGTTCAACATAAAATAAAAAATATAGATAGAAAGTTAAAGTGATTAGTGACTTTAAAAATGCCATGATTTTAATTTCATAATCACCAGGTTTGGTCAATCGATTCTTATATTTTAATGGCCTCTGAGAAGTATAAGGTTGCTGGTTTCATCATTTATCTATTACAATGTATACTAGGTTTATATCTTTGCTCAGAAGGGTAGTTTGAACCAAGACTATTTTGTAACACAGGTCCTAGCCCTCTTTCACTCTGAGATGGTGAATTATCATTACAAAAGCCACTGCTCTCTGGAAAACAGAGCTTGGGCCTCTGATGGTATTTCAATCTATATGTATCAGTCATGCAGCTATCAACTGAAAAATAGGTAGTTAATGAAACTGTCTCATTTGGACAGGTAGAACTAGAGTCTATTTCTGGTTGGCAAAATGTATCAACAACTGTACCCAAGTCTGCTTGAAAATCATTAGTTGAAGAGCTGGACAGGTGGTTTGGTGTGTTGCCAACATGCTCTCTTACTTGAAGTGTTGTTTCCGTAAGTCTTTCATCATTCATATATGTACTAACTTCTGAACCTGGTTCTGAAGCTGTACTTGAACTGTGCTTCGGAAGACTAGAAGAATTGGCTTTAAACATCTCTGTAAGTTTGACATCAGGTGTAGAATCATTTTTCTCTGACTGTGGCACACTGGTTATAGCATATTTCTTTGGTGGCAAAGGGGGCGGTAGATCCTGGCAAACAAGTTTTGGCATCTGACAACCATCAGATCTGCAGGTTGACTGAATTATATGTTCCTTGGATAGAGAGTTCTCAGAGCGACATTGTTCCATCATAGCATGCTGCTGGATGAGGGGAGCAGTTTCTGGCTTTAACCCAACAGTTCTCTTGTGTGAGGACCACAATGAAGATGGTGAGACTACTTCACTACTGTTCATTCTCTTTCCAGAAGCAGAATTATCATCAATGTGAAAAAGTAAACCTGTTCTCTCAGAATTTTCTATATTAAGCCTCTCAGAAAATTTGTATTCACTTGATTTTTCAAGTTTCTGTTCATCTGATTGGTGGATATGTTCTCTTGCTGTATGGTCCTTGAGTATTTGTGGACTGGACGAAGGGAATAACTTTCCATTGGATTCACATATATGTGACCTGCAATATAAAAACAAAACAAAGCTAAAAACACCATATGCAAATACACAAAAGTGGAGGAAAAACGAACACTTGTCTTGTAGTTTAACTTCCCAATATATAATTTATGTTATTTTTGTAATATAACAAAAATGGAAAGATATTTGCAACCATTAATATGTTACACTCTCTGAATCTAAAATCTTTATGCCAGAATACAGGAATGCTTACCAGAAATGCCTGTCATTACCAAAATCAGATTTCTAATAATTAAAAGTATAATTAAAAAAACTCATTTCAACTTATAAACACTGAAATTATATTTATTTGTGATAAAATATAGCACAGACTTCAGGAAAATGTTACAAGCAAACAATTCAATACCCTAAAACACTTCCCAGCCAACAAGACAAAGTTTATAGCAATAGAGGTACTTTAATTTTGATATATAATGCTATAAGGATAGTATGCTAATTAAAAATAATTTAGTTAATCAAGATTATTTAGGTAATAATTAACTTTTTTTTTTTTTGAGGAAGATTAGCCCTGAACTACCATTTGTTGCCAAACCTCCTCTTTTTCGCCAAGGAAGATGGGCCCTGGGCCCATGAATGTTAATTCATGCCCATCTTCCTCTACTTTATACAAGACGCTGCCACAGCACGGCTTGATAAGCAGTGTGGGGTCCACACCCGGGATCCGAACCTGTGACCCCCAGGCCGCCAAAGCGGAGCACGAGAACTTAACTACTATACCACCGGGCCAGCGCCTAATAATTAACTTATAAGGTGAAGATAAATGATATCACATTGCAAATTATTTTTCCTCATATGATTAAATTATTTTTCTCATATGAATTATGTGAATTCAATTAGAACAGAATGATGAGAGGTGAGGCTTTGCTAGAGATAAGAGCTATATTCATTTCAGCTCCATTGCTTTGGGCAAATTACTTAATCTAAGCCCCAGATTTTCTTTTGTAAGATACCATCTACCTCATAAGAACACTGTGAGGATGAAAACAATCGTGTGTTGTACCTGGTACTTTGTAGGCCCTCTATCCTTAGGTCTACATCCTTTTAATGATCCCAATAAGACAGGCATTGTAATACTGTAGACCCACTGCTTTCAGAGCAGTAATATGTATTGATGACTTTCTGACAGAGTTCCTATAACACATGCAATTAATAAAAAAGATTTTAATATTTCCAAATATCTTTGATTACCTTTTTATCAAAGGATTTTTTACTTGTAGATGTGATTCTGGGTGGAACTCATGAGATTTACAGCCAACTTCCAAGTTTTTGAGTTCTTTTCTAAAGGCTGGGGAGGGAGGGAGAAAAACAAAATTATTTAAATCATCTTTTATAATTTACTCCATAATTTACATAAGGTTTTCTATAAACAAGTAATTCTCTTCCAATTAACAAACGAAGTCTAATTCTTCAAGACTCAGCTCAAATAACACCTCTTTTCTGAACTCTTTCTACAAAATGAATAACTCTTTCCTTAATTTGTTATCACTTGAAAATGTCAGCAATGCCCAAATAGTGCTATTCTCCCTGGATCGTGGGGAGCCATGTGTTTCCCCTGTTATATGAGACCACTCTTGCTGATGAAGTGGTGGGGAAATCCCGCATTTGAAGACAGATGACTTGGGGTGAAGTCTGGATTCATTACTTATTGGTTGGTAATTTTAAGAAAGCCTCTTACCCCTGACAATGTTTCCTTGTTTATGAATTAAGATAATGATACCTACTTTACCCACCTCACAGGACTATTAGGAACATCAAGTGAATTACAATGGGTGGGAGGGCATTATGATAACATGTAAAATGTTATACCACCACTAACTAGCCACCATTTATTGACTGCTGACTCAGGTTGTAAGAAGTTGATAATTATTTCATTTAATCTTTACCATTGAACACCATTTGTACTTGAAAAGATGACAAACTTTGGTTATTCAGACTTGAGTATTCGACCAGAAATTTTCTTGAAAATGAAAGAAGCAAATCTGTCACTTCAAAGAAAACAACTGGCAGTATTTATTGCCAATGATAAAATTCAAGCTTTTAGATGAAAATAATAATTTTGGAAAACCGGTATCCACCACCATCAGTTTTGTGGCTTCCCAATAATTATAAAGACTTTCTGCTAATATCTGTGGTGATATTAACAAATGCGTTTTTTAAAAAGATATTATATTATATAAAGAAATGTATCAACATTTGGAAGACTTGCATAATTTAGCAAACCAATCTTTTCCAAATGAGGATACATGGATGTTACAAAATCATGCATCAAGTAAATCATTCTTTAAACGAATATTTAAAATTTTCAGTTTTAATGTCTAATACAGCACATATTAATAGATATAACCTATAGAAACAAAAGCTCTTTGAGGTCCTCAATATTTTTTAAGAATATAAAGATATCCTGAGGTCAAAAGTTTGAAAACCACTGTTCCAGTTGATTGGAAATAGTTGTCTTTTAAAAATTTCAGTCACAACTATCCTGTGAAACAATTCCCCTTTTCATACGCAAGGAAGTTAAGTGACCTAACCAGTGTTACACAGCTGGCGAGTGGCAGCATTCAAACCAGTCCAAGGCTGACTCCAAAGCCAGTGCTCTTTCCACTACCTGCAAGCTCCCTTTCACATATGCCACTAAAATACAAGGGCATGATACAGAATCTCCTTCTGATGAAACTAGGCCATTAGTTTGAACATCAAATAACAGGATATATACTTTGATGTGCTAATGCTCACAGAGGATACCAAAATATTGGAACTGGCTTGAAGTTTCAATTAATTGCCCATACTTCTGTACAATTCTAGTAAGTTTTCCTGTATTCTCCCTTATTTTTAGATGACGTTTTCATCATATTCATTTATCTCAGTGTCCTTTCATCCTCATGCTTCTAATCTACTTTACACCAACCTATGAACTTAAGATCACAAAACCAAATTGAAGAAAACAAAACCAAAGTACCCTGTCACTCAAAATTCAACGGGAATCTATAGTTGAGCAAAAGACCTAAGTATTACTCTATGGAAAAAAAAAATCTGTATTTGATTAGGATCAGGCTCTGCAAGTTAAATCTTGAAGTAATTTCCAAGAAAGAGTTGTGTAATATACACGAGAATTTAATACCCTATGTGATAGTGCTCACATAGTAAATGATATCTCCCAATAAAAACTTAAGATAGTAGAATAAGGGCAACTACAAGTCTGACACTCATTTGTTTAAGATTTAACACTCATTTCCACTAGATTGCAGTAAGCTCTTTACTGTATGATATGTTCCCATTTTGTTGTTGTTTCCCCAGAGGCTAGCACAGTATCTAGCACATAGAAGGCATTCAGTGCAAGTCTGCAGGATGAATAAACAATTGCATGAAAAACATACTGTTCTCCTTCCTTTAAATCACTCCCACCCTGTCCACCATGTTCCCAACTCATGGATCCAGGACAAGATAAGTATAAACTGAGACAAATTCTTACTTTTCTTCCCTACCTATCTCAAGTCTATCAGGTGCCCTACTAATAAAATCTTAAAAATCAAAGGCACTTTGTAATTTATCCCAGGGAATCTTAGTTGCTTGTAAGCTTGACACACTGTCTGAGGCTCAAATAAGCCTCTCTTCGACAGTGACTTTATGATTTAAAAAGAAAAAAAAAAGTAGTGTCAAAAAGAACCTCAAGGGGCCGGCCCAGTGGTGGAGTGGTTAAGTTTGCGAGCTCTGCTTCAGTGGCCCAGAGTTCTTGGGTTCGGATCCCGGGCACAGACCTAGGCACCACTTATCAGGCCATGCTGTGGCAGACGTCCTACACACAAAAAAGTGGAGGAAGATGGGCACAGATGTTAGCCCAGGGCCAATCTTCCTCAGCAAAAAGAGGAGGATTGGCAACAGATGTTAGCTCAAGACTAATCTTCCTCACCAAAAAAAAAAAAAAGAACCTCGATAATTTTTCAATCTTTAAAGCCTGAAAAATTTGTAAATTGAAGTTACATTATAATTTTCCATCCACTGTGATTTTTAACTTCAGAATGTTTATTTTACTTCTGAACTTATCCATAATTTCAGAGTTTAATATTTGCAAACACAAGAATAAATAATACTTAATAAAAATAAAAAATTCTTTAAGAATTAAAGTATCGACACAATGGGCAGCAGGAGGCAGCAGAGGTTTTATAAATATACTTGAAATTTTAATATCACTATGGCAGGCATTCAACCAAGTAGTCTGACTTCAGAATTCCAACTAATTTAAAAATAGATGTGTTCTTTTTCTCTTCTGCTGACATAGACATCCATGTGTCTTTACTGGGAATTTTGGCTCCAGGTTCCTTGCAAATCTAAGATAGTCCAATTTTAACACTTGGCACAGAAGATATCTCAACGTCAAGGCAAGAAGCTTTAATTAATGTTAATTTTGATACTGTATACAAAAAAACCCGAAGCCCAACAGTCAAGAAATCATATATATATTTCATCTGAAAAGATGACCTAGGTTTAAAACAGACACATAACAATAAAACCAAACTGCTGGTCCAGATAATGTAATCTTCACTCGTCTTTTCTAGGGAGATTTCAGAATATAATGGGAATACTGCCTAAACATTCAAGAACAATAATCTAATCAATGTCCTAATTTACAATAAAAAGACATTTAAATAAAATTGAATAGTTTGGAAAGATCACAAAACTTTAATTGGGTAAATATTCCCAGCTAAATTTAACATATACCAAAAGGAGTAGAGAAATACTTTAATATATAATAATCTACACTATCAGATACCTAAATCTGGGGACAATATAAAATAAAAAGGCAGAAGTCAGTAACTTCTTTTCTCACTGGGATTATAATTTAAAGAAAAAGCAAATAATGCTATTTTGCTACAAATTAAATTTCAATACTGAAAGTTTATGGTTTTAAAAATACATAGATAAACATTTGGTGGTGGTGGACCAAGCAATAGAGAAGAATTATGTGTAATAAATTGCCTCTCAATAGTCTATGAGACTCTTAGAAAAAATAAATTTAGTTGGCATAGAAACAAAATCAACTGTTAAAAGTAACTCTTCCGGGGCCAGCCCGGTGGCGCAAGCGGTTAAGTGCGCGCGCTCCGCTGCGGCGGCCCGGGGTTCGCTGGTTCGGATCCCGGGCGCGCACCGACGCACTGCTTGGCAAGCCATGCTGTGGCGGCGTCCCATATAAAGTGGAAGAAGATGGGCACAGATGTTAGCCCAGGGCCGTCTTCCTCAGCAAAAAAAGAGGAGGATTGGCGGATGTTAGCACAGGGCTGATCTCCCCACAAAAAAAAAAAAAAAAAAGTAACTCTTCCTCTAGATACACTTTCTTATGTATTTATTTTAAATGAATATACTCTGCAGTTTGCAAAAAACATCTTAGAGAAAATAATCAAACTTATATAGATGTACAAACACTTCCAATAAATTTTTTTTCATCTACTAATTCTAGGATTTAACATTAAAAGTAGTATATTTCACTTAACAAAGTGGAGGTACAGACTTTTTTATAATAATTAAGGGAGTTAACAGATTTTTTGAGCACTGATTAACTTCTTTCACTCTTGTCATTTCCAAGATCAGGATTCTCAGCTTGAACTAATCCTGATTTCTACGATCAACCGAGATTAAGCCAAGTATTGCCGCCTCCAAAGCAAGTGGCAAAAGTTCCAGAAAGACTTAATGATTCCTTGGTGATTTGTTATGTATAATCTGTAAAGATCCTAACATATATTTACTTCAGTAGTTAACCTTACCTCACAGAGAAAAGAGTCCGTTAGGTATGAACTACTTTCCTGTCCCATCTAACGCAACACACACTGAAGGATACCTGCACACACCTTTATCGCCCCCTTGACAGGAAAGCTCCTTCCCTTAATTCAAAGCCTGTCTCTTTACCTTGTTTCATTCTTACTCTAACCCCAGGGATCTTACTCCATCCATTATTGTTCTGTTCTATTCTTATCTTCACACCTTTCTCTTCCTCTGCACATCACTCGTTCCTTACCTTCTGCAACATAAATGCCCAAGCCTCTCCATTTAAAAACAAAACAACAAACCCAAAACTAAGCTCTTGGTTTCACTTTTGTCCTCTAGATACTGCTTCTTTGCTATTCACAGCAAAGGTTTTGACAGATGTGCTAAATCTGTTTCTTTACTTCTCTTTTATTTACTTTTTATTCTACTGTAATCTTTTTTAAAAAACTTATTTGAAAATAATTTCAAAAAGTTCAGGAAACATGAAAGATTAAAACTAGTACAAAGAATATCTGTATATCTTTTACCAGATTCACCTATGCTTAACATTTTACCCCATTTTTTCCTGAACCGTTTGAGAGAAAGTTATCAACATCATGGCCCTTTACTTCTAAATACTTCAGTTCTACCTCAATCTAGCTTCTATTTCCAATGTTCTTCTAACATTGCTTTTACTATATCACTAATGACTTACTAACTGCTAAATCAAACTGGCACTTTTTTTTTTAACCCTTATTCTGCTTAATCTGTGACCACTTTTATTCTTGAAGCTCCCCATTTTCCTGGTTTCCCTGTGATAACCCTCTCCTGTATTTTCTCATACCTTTCCAGCTACTCCTCACACTTTCCCAAAGTCGCTCCTTCTCCCTATCCTTGGCTCACCTCTCTTACTCAGCAAACACATGTTCTTTTCCTCGTCTATTTTTTGCCCTGAAATCTCCAGTTTTCCTGAGTGATGTCATCCAAGTCTATGGCATTTAATTCCTATATATGCCAATGGTTACCAAATACATAATCTTTCCTGAGTTCTAGACTTATGTTCCTAATTGTCTATTAGATCTATTTACCTAGATGATAACCAATTAAATCCAAAAATAAATTTGGCATCCCCTCTTACCTGCCAAAATTTGTTCCTTCTTCCTATACTCCTCGATTTGGTAAATGGTGTATGTACTTATGTAAGTCCCCAGTACGGCTACCCACAGCTTCCTCTCTTTCCCCCATTCTGTACATTTGTCACAAAAACTGACTCCCTATATTCCTATAATCTCTCAAAGCTTCTCTCTTGACCTTGCTACTGCCTTAGTTTATGCCCTCATCTTTTCTCTCTGAGGATATTAGTCATCTAACTAATTTTTCTCCCATGCTCGAAATTCACCCTGTACACCACCACCCAAGAGTCTCTGCTACGGTGCAAACTGGAGTATGCTACTCTGCTTCTCCCTTGGTGCCTTTCCACTCACTGGAGGATGTAAAAACAGCATCAAAGTTTCACCATGACTTGGCCTCTATCTATCCATCTATCCATCATCTCACACTTTCCACATATGAATTCCAGCCTCGCATATACCAAACGACCTGTATTCTTCCAACATGTGATACTTTCTCCTCACCATGTGCTTTTCAACATATCAATTTTTCTGTCTTGAACATAATTTAAGGCACTTGAAATTCTCCCCATTAGTGACTCATTTTAAAAGAAGAGCTAAAATAATCCAAACGACATTGTGGAATTTCAACAATGTTCCCAAATAATAGCTTTAGGCAGTGTAGATAAGGGTTTTTGCAGCAGAGTCCATCATGACATAGGCAGACAAGTCTATATAAGATTTCCAACAATGAAATAATTACAACAGCATTATTATAGATTTTAAGTTCTCTACCATCAAATAAACTTGTATAGACTAATATTAAAAATTTGACTTAAATGTCAAACAAAATATGGAGATAAAAAAATTTCTAACATCACCCTGATACCAAAACCAGACAAAGACAATACAAAGAAAGAAAATTACAGGCCAATATCGCTGATGAACATTGATGCAAAAATCCTCAACAAAATATTGGCAAACCGAATACAACAATACATTAAAAAGATCATACACCATGATCAAGTGGGATTTATACCAGGGACGCAGGGATGGTTCAACATCCGCAAATCAATCAACGTGATACATCACATCAACAAAACAAAGAATAAAAACCACATGATCATCTCAATAGACGCAGAGAAGGCATTTGACAAGATACAACATCCATTTATGATAAAAAACTCTCAATAAAACGGGAATAGAAGGAAAATACCTCAACATAATAAAGGCCATATATGACAAACCCACAGCTAACATCATACTCAACGGGGAAAGACTGAAAGCCATTCCTCTGAGAACAGGAACGAGGCAGGTCTGCCCACTCTCACCACTCCTGTTCAACACAGTACTGGAGGTTTTGGCCAGAGCAATTAGGCAAGAAAAAGGAATAAAGGAATCCAAATAGGTAACGAAGAATTGAAACTCTCACTATTTGCAGATGACATGATTGTATATATAGAAAATCCTAAAGAATCTGTTGGAAAACTATTAGAAACAATCAACAACTACAGCAAAGTTGCAGGGTACAAAATCAATCTACAAAAATCAGTTGTATTTCTGTATGCTAATAATGAACTAACAGAAAGAGAGCTCAAAAAGATAATACCATTTACAATTGCATCAAAAAGAATAAAATACCTAGGAATAAATCTTACCAAGGAGGTGAAGGACCTATACAATGAGTACTACAAGACATTATTGAAAGAAATCCATGATGACATAAAGAAATGGAAAGATATCCCATGCACGTGGATTGGAAGAATAAACATAGTTAAAATGTCTATATTACCTAAAACAATCTACAGATTCAATGCAATCCCAATCAGAATCCCAATGACATTCTTCACAGAAATAGAAAAAAGAATATTAAAATTTATATGGGGCAACAAAAGACCCCGAATAGCTAAAGAAATCCTAAGAAAAAAGAACAAAGCAGGAGGCATCACAATCCCTGACTTCAAAACATACTACAAAGCAATAGTAATCAAAACAGCATGGTACTGGTACAAAAACAGACACACAGATCAATGGAACAGAATTGAAAGCCCAGAAATAAAACCACACATATACGGACAGCTAATTTTCGACAAAGGTGCTAAGAACATGCAATGGAGAAAGGAAAGTCTCTTCAATAAATGGTGTTGGGAAAACTGGACAGCCACATGCAAAAGAATGAAAGTGGACCATGTGCTATCGCCATTCACAAAAATTAACTCAAAATGGATCAAAGACCTGAAGGTGAGACCTGAAACTATAAAACTCATAGAAGAAAATATAGGCAACACACTATTTGACATTGGTTTTAAAGGAATCTTTTTGGATGACATGCCTACCCAGACTAGGGAAACTAAAGAAAAAATAAACAAGTGGGACTTTATCAGATTAAAGAGCTTTTATAAGACAAATGAAACCAGAATCAAGATGAACAAACAACCAACCAGCTGGGAGAGAATATTTGCAAAATATACATCTGACAAGGGGTTGATCTCCATAATATATAAAGAACTCACACAATTGAACAACAAAAAAACAAACAACCCGATCAAAAAATGGGCAGAGGAAATGAACAGACACTTCTCCAAGGAAGATACACAGATGGCCAATAGGCACATGAAAAGATGCTCAACATCACTAATCATCAGGGAAATGCAAATCAAAACAACACTAAGATACCACCTCACGCCCGTTAGAATGGCTATAATCACCAAGACAAAAAACAACAAATGTTGGAGAGGATGTGGAGAAACAGGAACCCTCATACACAGCTGGTGGGAATGCAAATTGGTGCAGCCTCTATGGAAAACGGTATGGAGATTCCTCAAAGAATTAAAAATAGAGATGCCCTATGATCCAGCCATCCCACTACTGGGGATCCAAAGAGGCTTATGCACCCCTATGTTCATTGCAGCATTACTCACCATAGCCAAGAAGTGGAAGCAACCTAAGTGTCCCTCGACTGATGACTGGATTAGGAAAATGTCGTATATATATACAATGGAATACTACTCAGCCATAAAAAAAGACAAAATCGTCCCATTTGCAACAACATCGATGGGCCTGGAGCGTATTATGTTAAGTGAAATAAGCCAGAAAGAGAAAGACAAACACTGTATGATCTCACTCATATGTGGAATATAAACCAACACATGGACAGAGAAAACTGGACTCTGGTTACCAGGGGCAGTGGGGGTGGGGGGTGGGGGGTGGCCACAAGGGGTGAAGGGAGTCATATATATGGTGATGGACAAACAAAAATGTACAACCCAAAAATTTCACAATCTTAGAAACCATTAAAACATCAATAAAAAAAAAATTTGACTTAAATGTCAAACAAAATATGGAGATAAAAAAATTTCTAAGGCTCCATAACTAACTAAAAGTCTTTTATCTATTGTTAGAAAGTGATTCTTCAGGTCAATAATGTAAGTGTGCCCCCATTTTTAAAATAAGAAATAGGAGAAAACCAAGAAAATCATACCAAATCACAAAGAATTAAATTAAATTGTGCCTTATTGAAAAAAAAAATCCATGCAGGGAAAGTTTTTAGCTTGGGAAAAAATTTCTATACCACTTTACCATGTTCTCAGTCCTAGACTAGGGGAGGGGAATACACACACAGATGCCTCAAGGCAGGAACATTAAAAAAAGGTCTCAAGGTTAAGACCAGCTCAAAGAACTATGGTAGGCTATGAAGTTTATTTATTAAATAAGAAATAATTTTAACAAGCAATTTATGTAATTAAATAAAAAGTGCGTTACACAAACCACAATAAGATACCACCTCATACTTATTAAGATGGCAATTCTCAGAAAAAGAGAAAACAACAAATGTTGGTGAGAATGTGGAGAAGTTGGAACTCTTGTACATTGCTGGTGGGAAAATAAAATAGTGCAGCTGCTATGGAAAACAGTATGGTGGTTCCTCAAAAAATTAAACATAGAATCACCATAGGCTCCAGCAACTGTATTTCTCCGTATGTACTCAAAAGGACTGAAAGCAGGCACTCTCAGATATTTGTACACCAGTGTTCACAGGAGCATTATTATTCACAATAGCCAAAAGGTGGAAACAACCCAAATGTCCATCAACAGAAGAATGGATGAACAACATGTCTCATATCATTCTATGTAATATTATTCAGCCTTAAAAAGGAATGAAATTCTGACACAGGCTACAATATGGATGACCTCTGAAGACATTATGCTAAGTGAAATAAGCCAATTGCAAAAAGACAAATATTGTATGATTCCACTTATATGAGGTACTTAGAGTAGTCAAATTCATAGAGACAGAAAGTAGAATGGTGGTTGCTAGAGGCTGGTGGGAGGGGGAAATGGGAAGTTGTTTAATGAGTACAGAGTTTCAGTCTGAGAAGAACAGAGAGTTGTGGAGATGGATGGTAGTGATGGTTGCACAGTTATGTGAAGGTACTTAACACCCCTGACCTATCACGTAAAAATGGTTAGAATGGCAAATTTTGTTATGTATATTTTACAACAATAAAAAAATTACTTTTAAATGGGTTACATACTCATACATAAATATTCTTTCATATTAAATAGGGAAACCCACTACAAAGCTCTTATAGCAATGCACTCTTGACCATCAAAATCTCTACGGCCTTGTGTTTTTATTACTACCAGGAAACAAGCATCATTTTGTTAAGAGTACTGAACTTGCAGTTATTGTTCAATCTCACCGACTTCTGCTGTTGATTTCTGGCCAACCCTCTACTGTTTCCTGTAATACTTGGTTACTAGACTTTTATCAGATTTTTAACACAGGCAAGACATTTTATGTGGGAAAGGAAGGTTATTTCCTTAATATAAGTGTTTCCTTCTGATATTATACCATTTGATGAAAACAAAATAACTTAACATTTAATCATATTCAATGTCTGCCACCTAAAAAATAATCTCCATAAAAGCCTTAAGGATGATAAAGACTAGAAACAAATTTTAAAATATGTTCCTTGTGGGTATTTTTTATTGTGAAAAATTGTATCCCCTTCTGGGCCTCTGAATTCTAAAATTTGAAAACATTGTCTTTGTAACGTCAGTAATCCCCTTGCTCATCATTTTCCTTGATCCCTTTCCTCCAGATCTTTCAGGTATATCCTCCCAATAGCAATCCTGAATTCTGTGTACATTCAGAAGTCTAATTTTCTTTGTTTCTGGGCTGCTGTGTGTTGCTAACAAATCACCTATAATAAATAAAGCTACACCATTCCATATTACTGTTCCCAAACTGCACTCTTCCAGGAGGCTGTTTATCAGTTTTTCTATTTGTCCTTACTCCAGGTCAGTTCCAGGCACCTGTAAACCTAGACTCTTCCACCCTCTGTGAAATTAGGTCTGGCTGAAAGATTGCCCTGGCCAATGAGATGTGAATGGAAGTGCGTGTACCATTTCTGGGTTGAAGTTTTAAGAGCTTACACGTGGTTCTCCATGTTGTGTCCTCCTTCAATCCTCTCTCCCTCCAACACTGCAGTGAGCAGAAAAGTATTTGTGGAGGTGGGGTCCCATTAGCCTGGGGCCCTGAGCAATTACTAGGAACAGACTCCAGGTGGACCTCCACTGGACATGTATCATGAGCAAAAACAAACTTGCATTACAGACGTTGAGATTTTGATGTTGTTACCGTTGCACACCAGGACCTAGCCTATCCTGACTGACTCACTTCCCCTTTACCCATTCCCTGAAATAGCTATTCTCATCCTTAAAAGCTTTGAAGCTTGAACTCTCCCAACTTCTGTCCTCATTACTCATAAACTTATCAGTAACAGGAGACTTCTTAGCTTCTTTACTCTTATCATCACAATTTATTCTTTACTGCTACTATTACAACGTATTGAAATAAAATTTTTACCTTCCAAGTGGTTTTTGCTCTGTTGGGAAGTACAGTTCACACGTTCTATATTTAGGTTGCTTGTCTTAATCTGGTCACTAGAAAACAGAACAAAACACATACCAAACATATTAGCTATCATGGATTAGTACTTTAGTTTATTCTAAGAAAAGGAAAGGAAATAACATTTGTTAAACAATTATTATATGCCACATGCTATTCTAGGGGATTAATGTACATTGTTGAATTTACATCTCACAGAAACACTTATAAATAGTTATGATCTTCATTTTACAATAGGAGATTAAGGCTGTGAAAGTCAAATTAATTTGCCCAATAATTAAAATCCAAGCCCATCAGGTTACAAAGTCCTGATTTTTCTAATACTCTTGACTACCCCTTTCCGAGAGGCGTTATAATGTTACCCTGCCAAATAAAAGTTGCCCTAAGTCTTTATTACAATGATTATTTTAATAAAACACAAGTAGGTGATTTTTTCAAATCTGACTTTTTAATAATGAATGTGGTAAAAATACCAGCTATTAACAAATTAAGATGTTTTAGATGGATTAAAAGCAGAAATAGTGGCTAGACTGACCTAAGAAATCAGCTACTTAAGCTGTGGACATGTTTTAGAGGTTACACAGAGAAGTGCAAACGTATTCACTGCTAACAGTAATATAATAAATGTATTCAGAATTAATTAATTAAGAATTAATCGAACACAAACTGAGTTATTTGGTTGCATTCTTTTAATCTGCTAAAGGAAAAAACATCTCTTTCATGGAAGTGGATTGTGACAGCAGAAAATAACCCCAGTTCTGAGTTACAGACGTTAGAGGTAGAATAATGAGCATTATACAGATTGAAGAATTAAACAATTAACTTAATGACTGAGATGCAACCAATTTAAATCTATGCTTTAAAACCTGTAGTATATATAAACAGTTTTCAGTGGCAACAGTGGTAATATATTTCTCCACTTTCTAAATTTCCTAAAAATAAACAGTTGTCATTTTTGGAATCAGGAAATAACTATTAAAAATAGAAACTTGAAATATCAAATAACCTGCAATATCCCAGGTTTCTTTACTCTGAGCTCAAGTTCTTTTCATTACACTTAATTGTCTCCAAACTTTGAAAATTACTTCAAACACTTGACAAGAGAGAATGGTGGGGGGGAACCATTCATTTAATTTGTGTATTACCTGAAGAATACCATTTCTTTAACACCACTGACATCCATTATTGTACCATTTCCATCGATAACAGGTGAGTCCAAATTAGCAGATCCATTACTGATATGATCACTGCTTTCATATCCAGACTCAGTCCTTTGCATCTGCCAATTGTCACCAGGAACTTTAGTCTCTTTGAAGCCTTTATTTTTCTCTGTTCCTTTTCCATTAGATTCCAGGGAACTTTTGCTTCCTATTTCCTGCTTTATTTCATCTTCATATATGGTCATTAAATTTTTTTGCTTTGGATTCTCTTTTGGCCAATTGTTAAAACTCTGATCTTTGCTACATTTAGGTTTGTTACTTATATTTGATTTATGTCTTGGACTATGCTGCCTTTTTTCATTTTCATTAAAAATACTATCAACATTCAACGTTTCTCTCATAGGTTTCCACCCTCGGTTCCGGCTTTTACCACTGCCATTACAGCTGCTTCCTTTATCCCTAGAATCTTGGCTGCTGTCAGTATCATATCCAGTGCCACTGTCGCTCTTCACTTTACCAGTGATTTTCTCTCCCGGAGCAAAACTCTGGGATTTACTTGAACCTAACACTTGTGCAGAAGCTCGACTCTGATGGGCAACTCGGTCATGTTTAAATGGTCCTTTTCCTTGACTGTGATGTAGATGTGGATTGCCATATTGTCTAATGTCATTTGGGGCAGGAGGTGATCCAGGCTTGAAATGTGGAAGGTCTTCATCAACCAAATCTTCAAAAATATATAATAAATACACAGATGAACTACTCTTCAGAGCCACTTTTTAGTGACAAGCCAAATACATTGTTTGAGAAGAAATGTTAAACAGTAATAAGTAAATAATAAGTATTTAAATTATATCACATAGTGCTTTGAGATTGAAAAGTAATTTTCAGTCTCTATGCTTAATGAGAGGCATTTATAAAACAAATGGTTATATACTGATTTTAAAAAATGATTTCTAAAGTAGATCATAAGATAAAGAAGTTTTTTTTAAAAGAAAGTATTCTATTTCATACATAATTAATGAAAATCATAAAAATAAAAATATTTTCCACTTCTTACATTGGTAAAGATTTAAGAGTTTGTTAAACTAATTGCTGCTGAGCGTGAAGAACAGACATCCAATCACTGCCGGCGGGAGCACAGACGGGTTCAGTCTTTCAGGAGGGCAACTGAGCCACGTCTATCAAACTAAAAATAAACATACCCTAACCCAGCAATGCTTCTGAGAGAATGTTATGCTGTGGCTATTCACAAAAAGTACACAAAGGTATATGTGAAAGGATGTCACTGCAGCAAAAACCTCAAACCATCTTTTAAAGTCCAGAGGATCAGTTAAATTATGGAATGTCCATAAAGAAAAGAGCATAAAACCGGAAAGAGTAAGACATGCCCAAAATGAACTGGAGAGCAGCAACAGTGGAACAGAGGGAAGGTTAGGAGTTACAGGAAAAGAAGGTCTTTTCACTTAATTTTATAACCTTCCTTATTATTTGAATGTGCCACATGGATGAACTGAATTTATAATTAAAAGTAAAGTTAAGACATCAAAATAAACACAAGTATTCCAAGCTAGAATTAAATAAGAACCAGGAAAATGTTACATTTACAGATTTAATAAGTGTATTAAAGAAATCGTATTAAGATATATAATATATAAAAATATATATAATAAAAGATAAATTATATTAAACTGCATTAAAGTTATAAAATTTGGTTTTCAAATAAGATTTTAGCAGCCGCCTTTCAAATGAACAGTATAAGCTCTTAACTTACCTCTTTGTCGGCCCAAATCTTTTTTTTGCCCCCTCTCCAAATCTTTCCTTTGTAAGGAAAGTAAGTTTTTCTGTTCAATGGCTTTTAGAGCACATTCTCTGGAAATGTCTTTTATTTTTTCCCTTTGATCATTGTGACTTAACTTAACTGTAAAAGAAATCATTTAAAAAAAAATAATGATAAAGATCATTTTTCAAATTGCTCAATAAAAATATAAATGGAACTATATAAAAATTTTAAGATGTTATATATTAAAAACAAAGTATAAAGTATATAATAACTCATTTTTACGCTTAACTAAAAACTCAGTGTGGTTTATCCTGACACTGGAGATGCCTGCTGTCTTTTAAAACTCCCTGTACAGTTCCTAAGGCGAGTGTAAAGGAAAAAAGAGCCTGGCTACTGAAATAATAGCTACAGGTAAGTGAGGGTCACTGTGTGTCAAGCACTACTCTAAGCGGCTTAGCTCATTCAAGTCTATGAGGTGAGTACAATTACTGTCTCCATTTCAGATCAGGAAACTGAGGCAGAGAGAAGTTAAAAACTCGCCCAAGTTCACACAGCTTGTAAATGCAGAATCGGGATCATGAACCCAAGTTGTCTGGTTCCAATATTTGTGTTCTTAAACACATACACCGATTCTGGGCCTAAAAAATAGATATTGGCTTAATCTAACAGCACCAACAATATATAAGAGGGAAAAAGGTATAGTTCCATTAAGAATTTTTAAAAGCATTTATTGTAAATCTTTGTTAATTCTGAATTTTACCACCCTTGATGAAACAGGTTAGTTTTATGGTCATCCTGAACATCCACACAATTTCTAAACCACAACTACACACAATACCATGATGTTTCATTTTTGACTCAAGTCACAGAATTTGGTCTGTGAAAATTAAAGCTGTGGGGTGACAATAACAAGACCGAGTTGAATAAAAATGAGGTTAAGAGTAAACTACAACTATAGTAACTTTGAACTCCTGCTGCATTCACTAATGGCATATGAGCCAAATTACTAACTCATGTTTTTCCTCTCCAAGTTAATAATTAACTCCTTGAAGGAAAGGCCACATTATAGCTTTCTTTGGTAACTGTCCAGATTGCCTCCAAGGTACTACCGGTCTGAGAGCATGGAGAAACTCAAACACTGGTTCAGTCAAGTTGTTCAGATGAAACTACAGGTCTCAGAGAAATGCATACGTCCAAAGACAAAATTTTGTTTTCTACTTGTTATTTTCTCTTCATGGCCAAGGAAAGTTGCACCTTCCTTTTGTACGGTCCTTACCAGGAATTATAGATTCAGTAAGAGAAGAAAGGAGGAGGCTTAACTACTCAGGAACAACGTAAGAATGACAATGAAACGCATACCTGGTCCTCTACCACCACTTGTTTGAATGTGGCTCCGATTAAATGGTGAAATATTATCTGCGTGAACTTTCTGATTTTCTCTCTGTTTTGCTTGATCACCAAATCCATTTTCTTTTAAATTATCTCGCTTATAAATTGAGGGCTTCTCAAATCCTTAAAAAGACAAACAAAAATGCATCATCCCCTTCCTCCTCCGCACAAGAAGACGACATGTTTGAATCATCTTTTCAGACATTTTTAATACTGCAGACAAAATTACTCAAAAGTTTAGAGGATTGACATCTCTTAAGGATTTCTACATCTTTATAACGCATCCCAAACCAGCCTGGCTGCTCTGGACTACTCCCAGTGTAGTAACTCATTTTAAATTTCAATATTTATTGCTACAAAGAGCTACCAGCCAAGGATCCCTTTCTGTGCTTGTGTGACCATAGCAGTGGGGGCTCCTGCAGGTGCCTCCGAGCCCAATGATGAGAAAAGGTTTCTTTCTGAAGATTAACTCAAAGTATGAGAATTTTCCTGAACTCCACTTTACCGAAACTACATTTTGAAATTATCCTCAACACTCATTTTATATTCAGTATTTTAGTATTCCTAGTGTGACTGGGATAACAGAAAAACACTAAAAAGAATTTAAAAAAAGAATTACCCATATTTTCTGCAACGGATTTATACTGTGACCAGTTGACGACCTGCCTGAGCGCATCTTCAGTAGACACTGCTGTGCCCTCTGGGTTTGCATAAAACAAAAGCAGCGGCTGGAAGTGGCACCGGATGCACTTGGAGACCACGTCTTTCCATCGAGTTCCAACCTTTTAAAAAACCACCACGAATGAAAACAAAACAGAACCTTGCATTCAACGCATTACATGAAAAGGCAGAAACAACTAATTGGTATAGTAAAAATTTTAAAGACATTCAGATACTAGTAGTTCAATTGTCCATCATATTATATGATTAATTTTATCTTATTTAGTAACGAGTCTAAACAAAAACCTTTTAAACTTTACCGTTAAAAAAACTAATGGACAAAGTTATATGCTTTCTGTGTCAAGATTTAGATGCTCATATTTTAAAAAGCTTTTCACATACATGATTGACTTTTGACAAAGATTTCAAGGCAACTTAGTGGGGAAATATAAAAGAGTCTATTTAATAAATGCTGG
The DNA here is from genome assembly GCF_057802395.1 of Ceratotherium simum simum. Lineage (NCBI taxonomy): Eukaryota > Metazoa > Chordata > Mammalia > Perissodactyla > Rhinocerotidae > Ceratotherium > Ceratotherium simum. The sequence goes on from NC_141911.1 coordinate 61,283,396, forward strand.
AAAAACTGGATAGCTATATGAGAAAATGAACTTTGACCTCATTATAAATAAAGCACAAAGATTAACTCATAATGAAGCACAGGAAAACGATAAAGCTTACAGAAGAAAACAAAAGAGAAAATCTTAACAACCTTGGGGGAGGAAAAGATTTCTTAGGATAGCAAACAAACCACACACACAAAAAAATGTTTAAACCAGGGCTTCATCAAAATGAATTAATCACTTCTTCTCTTTGAAAGACACTATCAAGAAAATGAAAAAAATAAGCCACATATATCTAATAAAGGACTGGTGTGCCAAATAAAGAATTCCTACAACCCATTAATAAGAAGACAATCTAACTTGAAAAATGGTCAAAACATTTGAACTGACACTTCACCAAACAGATTTAAGAATGGCCAATATGCAAATGAAAACATGCTCAAAACATTATTAATCATAAGAGAAACGCAAATTAAAACCACAGTGAGATAACGTTATAAATTCACTAGGAGGGCTAAAATTAAAAAGCCTACCAACACGGAGTGCTTGCTAAGAATGTGCAGCAACTGGAACTCTCACACACTGCTGGAGGGATGTAAAATGGTACAATCAATCGCTTTGGAGATTGATTTGCCAGTTTCTCGTAAAGTTTAACATACACTTGCCATACAACCCAGCAATTCCACTTATGGGTATTATCTAAGAGCACTGGAAAAAAATATGTTCCCACAAAGACTGTTCCTACTTCAACAGGTGAAGGGATAAATAAATTGTTATATAGCCATACAATGGAACACAATAATAAAAATGAAGCACTGATGCACATAATATGAATGAATCTTAAAAGACATTATGCTTAACAAAGGAAGTCAGACACAGAGGAATGCATACTCAAGAGAACATTCACATAAAACTGCAGAATGAGCAAAATTAATCTATAGTGAGATCAATGATTTCCTGGGGCCTGGGGTGGGGTGGGGGGCTTGACAGTAAAGGGGCATGATAGAATTTTCTGGGTTGATGAAAATATTCTATATAATAACTGTAGAGGTGTACGTATAGGTGTACGTATTTGTCAAAACCCTAACTATAGGGGCTGGCCCGGTGGCAGAGTGGTTAAGTTCACGCACTCCACTTCAGTGGCCCGGGGTTCGCGGGTTCGGATCTTGGGTGCAGACCTACACACTGCCATCAAGCCATGCTGTGGCGGCATCCTACATACAAAATGGAGGAAGACTGGCACAGATGTTAGCTCAGCGACAGTGTTCCTCAAGCAAAAAGAGGAAGACAGGCAACAGATGTTAGCTCAGGGCCAATCTTCCTCACCAAAAACAAAATAAAACAAAACAAAACCCAAAACCCTAACTATACACCTAAAATGAGTGCATTTTAATGTTTGTAAATTGTAACTCTATAAAGTTGATTTAAAAACAAAACCAACAAACAAAAAACAAAGCATTCTAGAATATTAATTTTGCAGGAAAGGGGCCTTTAAAAAAAAATTCCTAAGAGGCTTTTTCAAACTACACATATTTAGCTGTTTACTTTCCTTACCTGGGATTCTGAGATATGTGAAGAATTAATCTGAAAACAAAACAAACATAAAACTCGCAGGGTGATTAATAGACCCAGTTCTTCCTCCAAATTTTGACAATTTAAACTATGTGCATGCAAAGTAGGAGCACCAAAATGTTGCTACACACCAACTCAAAATGGAACTTCTTAATAAACTGCTACATCAAAGCACTAAGTAATTCCAGCAAAGTGCTGATTTTAGAATATAAATACCAAAATTTTTTCATTGCCTTTATTGAGTATAACTTCCATGAAGTAAAATTATCCAGTTATAGTGTGTAAGTCAATGAGTTCTGAAAAATGTACAGTCATGTAATTCTCACCCCTCAAACTTCCCCATGTCCCCTTTGAAGGGCCTGCCAACCAATGATCTACTTTTTATCACTTTGTTTTTTCCTTTTCTAGAATTTTCTATAAGCAGAATCATAGTATTTAGTTGTTTATGTCTCACTTCTTTCATTTAGCATAATGCTTTTGAGATGTGTCCACATGGTTACATGTATCAACAGTTCATTCCTCTTCACTGCTGAGTATTATATTCCACTGTATAGCTATACCACAACTTGTTATCCATTCACCTGTTGATGCACATTTGAGTTTTTCCAGTTTGGGTTATTATGAATAAAACTACTACAAACATTTAAGTACAAGTTTTGTGTGAACATATATTTTCATAGGAGTGAAACTGCTAAGTTGTATAGTGAGCATGTTTAAATTTATAAGAAACTGACAGACTGTTTTCTAAAGTGACTGTTCAATTCTGCATTTCCATAAGCCTTGTATGAGAGATCTAGCTGCTCCACGTCCTTGACAACTCTTGGTATGGTGAGTCTTTTTTCATTTGAGCCATTATAAGGTTGTAACAGAATCTCAGTTTGAATTGAACTTACATTTCCCTTGTGCCTAATGATGTATCGAATATCATTTCCAGGGCCATTCATATATCTTCTTTGGTCAACTGTCTAAATCTTTTGCCCATTTTTTAATTGATATGTCTTTTTATTATTGAGTTGTAATAGTTCTTTACATATTCTGGATACAGCCTTTATTAGATATATGCTTGACAAATATTTTCTCTGGGTAGCCTTTTCATTCTTCTAACAGCATCTTACTGAAGAGCAAAGTTTTAAGTTTTAAAGAAGTCAAATTTATCAGTTATTTTTATGGTCCATGTTTATTGACCGCTACCTATTAAATCTCTCTATATATAAACAGCAGTTTTAACATTGCTGTCTGATATTCCCATCTCTCATTTTGGACTGTTTTTATTAATATTTCTTCAGGTTATAGGTCTTATTTTCTTAATTCTTTGCAAATGCTATTTTGAAATGGCATATTGAAATTTTATTGAATTTTACATTTTTGGGTATTGAATTTTGTTATGTTCCTCTAAAAAGTGTTGGACTTTGCTCTGGCATGTAGCTAAGTTATGTGGGATCAACTTGGTCCTTTGAAAGCTTCATGTGTGGTGATGGGTCGTAATTAGTATTTTGGTGGTGAACATGATGTAATCTATGCAGAAATAGAAGTACAATGATGTACACCTGAAACTTTTACAATGTCATAAACCAATGTTACTGCAATAAACAAAAAATTAAAAAAAAAAAAAAAAAAGCTTCATGTTAAGCTTTTTACGTCAGGTCCAGAGCAATCTTCAATCTAGAGATAATTCGGCCCCACTATGAAGGTAATACTTTCCTGAGGATTCTACTTGATGCCCTGTGTATTACATCTTTCCACTTTGCTGGTGGGAATGCAAACTCTTCCTAGCCCTGTAATGGTTTTGGGGATTGTTTGCCCTTCTGTTTTCCAGATGTTCTTTCCCCTACCTGGTGCAGGTTTGCCCTACACATACACAGATCATACCATTCAGCCAAAGATTAAAGGGGACCCTCTCCCAATCTCCAGCACTTTCCCTCTGTATTTCCACTTTCTAGTATTCTGACCAGCAAGTTTTAGCCATCTTGGCCTCCCTGAACTCTAATTTCAGTTTCCTGAACTCAGGGAGACCACTGGGCTTTGTCGTTCCCCCTTCCCTGCTGGACAACCCAGAATCTACCTCCAGGGCATAAGCATGGGTAATTGTAAGGCTCATCTCATTCGTTTCCCTTTTCTCTGTTCAGCTGCCTGTTGTCCAATGTCTAAAAAAGCTGTTTCATCTACTTGGCTTTCTAATTTTTCATAGTGGAGGGGCTATTCCCATAGCAGTTAATCCTTTGTAGGCAGAATAAGAAGTTCACTAAATACCAAATATTTGAACTTTTATTGACTTAGTAAATCGTGGTGCTGAAAAATGGCCCTTTGTTATATATTTAAATGAAAGTAAATGGAATTGTACATCATTTGCTTCTTACAATCACATAAGTTATATTTTTAAATCAGTTTACTGCTTAATAATAGGATTCTCAAAGCCAATAAGCCTGAGAACAGCGTAGACAAGATCAACAGTTTTCAACTCTAGCTAAGTCTGAATCTCCTGCAGAACTTTTAAAAAGTTCAGATATCTGCTTCCATCACTGAATCAAGAATTCAAGAGTAGGGGCATATATGTTTCTCAAAAAGCTCTAAAGGTGCTTCTGACACATGCTCCTTATTAAGAACTATTATTCACTAGTTTTCTAGACATTATTGTAACGTTTGAGTAAATAATTTACCAAAAGATATAATAGATATATCTAATTCTGAATACCAGAAACAAAATTTGAAAAGACAGTTACAATAAAAAGAAAAATGTTCCTCACAAGTTATACAAAGCAATTGCGAATCATCCGCAAAGAGATACATAACAATTATGTATCAGACAAAAGAGCATACATATGGATCACTGACGGTTACATATGTGTATACTAACATTCATTAAGCAGTCATCTTTTTATTATTCTCGAAATTAACTGGTTTAAAAGCTAACTTCAAAATAAACTAGATTTCAAGAATTAATAAAAGGAAGTGTGAACTTAATGATGCTCTTATCATTAAGTTCATTTATTATTATTTTATATAATAATTATATCATTATTTTATATAATTACATCATTTCATCATATCTATATTATAAATCATTAATTCCTAAAAAGTAAGAATCACAATAATTATTCCAGTTAGTGAAAGTGTCACTTACCTCCTTCACATTTGCATCATCAAAAAACACCCATTTTGAACTCTTGGTATGAAAAGCAAAGGCACAATAATGTCGGCTAGTGTAGCAGATTATACCAACAAGGTGAAGTTCACTATTTTTGGCATTTTCATCAGTAACCCTATAAAAAAGCTATTTAAAAAATTAATAATGTACATTTAATACTGTATATTTTTAAAAATGAAGAACAATAATTTGATGAATCATGTATTTGATTCACTATGAAAAATATTTCTCATGCATACTGCAATCCAATTCAATATTATATTAGTACTGACATCACCACTGACACTGCACTGTTAACAGAGTTGCTATTTTTCATTGGTCCATAAGAAATATTAAATCCAATAAAATGAGTTTGCTACAATTTAGTTCAGTAACACAGTTTCTTCAGTAACAGAACTGATACTTCACATATATAAACTCAAAGTATGAGATAAATGACACATTTCCTGATAATTCTTGATTGAATCACGAATTCAAACATACATTAAACATATTATCTAAAAGATAATTATCTAGAAGTTTAATTGTAATATAAACCAATTCAAAATATATTAAGATGGTAATAAGCATTTTAAGAAATCACTGCTGTAGATGAATTTTAAATCTTAAAACTTTCTAGATTACTATTTATATTTATAATCATTATCATATATATACCCATACACACACACATATAACATCATATCATCATCATTCTAGAGTGAAACAGGGATAGGGTATGAGATAGTTTAGTTTGTAATTGATAAGCCACTCCCAGTCTATGCATGAAAGGCATTCCACTTAGCCTGATTTGATTAACTTGATCAGAGTTACAGCTGAACATTATTTCCTTTAAAAAGAAAATTTAGGGCCGGCCCGTGGCTTAGCAGTTAACTGCACGCACTCTGCCACCGGCGGCCAGGGTTTGGATCCCGGGCACGCACCGACGCACCGCTTCTCCGGCCATGCTGAGGCCACGTCCCACATACAGCAACTAGAAGGACGTGCAACTATGACATACAACTATCTACTGGGGCTTTCGGGAAAAAAAGGAGGAGGATTGGCAATAGATGTTAGCTCAGAGCCGGTCTTCCTCAGCAAAAAGAGGAGGATTAGCACGGATGTTAGCTCAGGGCTGATCTTCCTCAAAAAAGAAAAAAAAAAGAAAATTTAGTTCTGAAAAACAAAGTGTGTTATAATATATGAAGATGTTTTAGAGGAACTGAAAGATAAAAGGGAAGAGAATAAAAACAGTTGAGATACCCCAGGAAGATAAAGATGTGTTGCCAGATTCCGAACAACATCTTCAGTCAAGTCAGAATGCTCAGAATCCCAGACTAAACCAATTGTAACAATCTCTGGGCAATTCATTAAAACACGGCGAATTTTTATTTTTTGGCCACAGTTACTCTAAAGAAAAACACAAAAGGCAAGTTTTAAAATTTTCTAAACAGATTGTATTATGCAATGAGAATCTTAATATATATTAGAAATTTATTTCTTCAGCAAACTAAAATGGACTTCGAGCAAACTATTTGTCTTAATTATTGATTAAAAAGGAAGTTTATTTTAAATCAAAGTACTTTTCTTTAATATTTTTGTAAATTTGTTAAAACAAGAATTGAACCTAAAAAAAGTAGAAAACCCTTGAAGTCATTAATATTACATGAGAAAAGAATGATACCATTTGTAATGTTTATTTAAAGGAAAAAAAAAAGAAACTAACTTTCTCTTTAGTTAAATGATAGATTTCAGAACTTAAAAAAAATTAATCAACATATGCTACCTCAAATCCTTCACAAAATTAAGAGTTTTTAAAGAAATAATGCTAAGATAGACAGCTCCCATGGTATAGTTATCTAAAATAATATTGAAAAAAATTCTTAAAATTAATTCCATATAATATTTACATGATCATTTCTGAATGTCTACTTTCAAATGTCTAGTTCAAATTTACAAACATAGACACATACTAATATTCTCCAAATCATACTTACAGGACATTTCCGATAGTCATCAGTTGTATTTGCTGCTTGTAGCAATTCTGCAAACATTTCAGGCTTAAAGCGTTCATGCCTTTCCATCATTCTTTCAACTTCATTGCTACAAAAGAAGAAGCAGTCCCAAATCTGGCCTATGCACTTATAAAAGATCTAATAAACTATGCATTAAAAATACTAAGTTGTCAATATAGGTATGATCACTTTTTTTCTCTTAAAACATGAGTTTGTCTGAAAAATTAACCATAAAGTAAACTTCCATAAAGTGAAAATTGTGAAATTTGGCAAGTGTATGATGAAAATATTATGTCAAGAATAGACTAAAATAACATGAAATTATACCATTGTTCCGAACTACACGAACGAGGTAAGATGTTCCATCTGAAGGTAGTTCTAAGTTAAATGTTTCTTTTACATTATTACTTAACAATTAGGGACTTGAGTTTAAACTGTGGTCTAACATGAACAACAAACTGTAGGAAAGGCTCCCTCTCTGGCTTAAAGTTCCCAGAAACAAAATTATCATTTTCAGCTAAAAGAAGGGCCCGGCCCTTTGCTGATTAATGTAGAGTCACAACCAAAGCTCTTTAAGCCAGGCCTGTGTCTTTTGTTCCTATTATGAATGCTAATCATTTCATAAGAACCTAGGCAGGGTATCTGTGTCACTTTTTATTCAACTTCCCCTTGAGTCACATTTTTACATATCAAGGTATTAAGTGCCTTTAAGCAACTAGTTAAACCTTTCCACAAAGTGATGTATTGTAAACCCAAATACCCTTCCTAGTTTCCATTCTAGACGCTCTGGTTCTACCTCATAGTAATATAACTGTCCTAGAGCTGCATATATTTTAGGTTCAGCAGTTTAAATAATATACAATATTCAATAACAACTAAAAGTACCCATTCTTCTAAAGCACTTCACAAATATACTAGAAAGCATAAATCTGATAGGCTCCTTCAAATTGCACATAATGGTTTCACAAAATTGACAGCATCAGAGTAGTGGTTAACCAAACAAATTTTGAATTTGAAATGAAACCAGACCAGGGTTTTAATCTTAATTAGTCCATTTACCAGATTAACCTCATTAAACCTATTTCTTCATCAACAAAATAGTGTTTTTGTTAAGATTAAAAGCAACAATTTGCGCAAAGACTGGAACACAGTAAACATTCAATAATTGGCATTCAATACTTATCACCAATAAAAAGAGAGAGATTATAATTAGAATTCAAAGTCTGGGGTCTTATAATGTGGTTGTGGACCAGGGAGAGACTGATCTAATTACTTAAGATACCGCCTCAGAGCACTGGCATTTAAAACAAGAGTTTCAAGGTAGACAAAGTTTTATAGGTTTTTTGTTTTTTTTTTTTAATTTTATTCCGGTCACGTTGGTTTATAACATTGTATAAATTGCAGGTGTACAACATTATACTTCTATTTCTGCATAGATTACATCACGTTCACCACCCAAATACTAATTACAATCCACCTCCACACACATGTGCCTAACCATCCCTTTCGCCCTCCTCCCTCCCTCCTTCCTCTCTGGTGACCACCAATCCAATTAATTTGTGGTCTATTCTTGTTCAAACACCATCTTCTTTTTCATACAAAATGAAAAAAATGAGCAGACAATTGAATGAAGTTTAGGGAATATTTCTCTAAACAAATGTTTCCCAACTCTGTATATATAACAAAGATACTAAACACAACCAAATAACCAAATTGTTATTATTCAATAATCTGTAAGAAATAAGGTGCTACATCCAAGAAAGCCAGGAAGTTTAATAATATAATTAAATGGATAAACACCTCATATTCATTTTGCACAATGATAAAAATATTGGTTGCATTTATCAACTAACTGTTGTACTGATGTACTCTGATAATTATTGATCCATGTTTTATCTTTTGAATTAAAATATGTGTAAACATTTATGATCATATTCAATGTTTATCGTACATCAAATATTTATATTCTCAAATACCTGTTCGAAAGTGTTCAAACAATTCTTATTATGTAAAATCTAGGGATCATTTCTGGATCCCTAACTAGCTAATGTTTCATGGATAGGGAGGAATGGAGGATGGAGGGAGAGAGGGGGCAGGAAGCATGGAAAACTTTTATTTCAGGTAAATGTTGAGGCCTTAAATGCAATAAACCTAATGGAGGATTATTTTTCCTTTTTTCCCCCTTTTCTGCTTACCCTAGCTTCCATCATCACCATGAAGGGACATGGTGGAGGTGACAGGAAACATGGCCACTATAAAGGTAACACCTTAGCAAAAATGAAGAAATCACATGCAATTCCATTTACCACTGAGTTTGTCATTTTAAAATCTCCTTCATTGTTCCAAAAACTTGCTATAAATATAAGTAGATGTAAATTTTTTGTGTGTGTGAGGAAGATCAGCCCTGAGCTAACATCTGCCAATCCTCTTTTTTTTTTTTTTTTTTTTTGCTGAGGAAGACTGGCCCTGGGCTAACATCCGTGCCCATCTTCCTCTACTTTATATGGGACGCCGCCACAGCATGGCTTGACAAGCGGTGCATCGGTGCGTGCCCAGGATCTGAACCGGCGAACCCCAGGCTGCCGCAGTGGAGCGCGCGCACTTAACCACTTGTGCCACCAGGCCAACTGTAAATTTCGACTAATGTTTAGTACATTTCACTAAATGGTACATAGATTAGGCTCAATCAGAAAGAGCCAACTAAGATAGACAACTCTTGTATAGTATAGAGGTACTGTACCTCTGATGATAGTATATTTGTTAATCTCAGACAGAGAGTAGAAATTCACGTATGTCATAGTTTTATAAAATAAATGCTCAATGTGCTTAAATGCATTATTAACATCTTTGGTAAATATGCTTTAATATATTCTTACCACAGGGCTGTTGTAGAAATGTACCGCACAAATTCTGTAAAAGGGAGAGGATCTGATGATGCTCCACAGCTACGACACACACACTATAGGTAAAAACATATGTTTAATTTATATTTAATTACATTGATTAGATAAATATCTAATAAACTAGTGAAGCCATCTCACCTGTTCATACAGAGTCATAGCAAACTTCTGGTGAGTGACACAGGACTTGGAGGTACACATGTCTGCGTCTCTGCTTGGCACTATGTGAAAATGAATCCTCTCCAAGATATTTTCCTAATTTAAAAATTAAAAGACAAATGAGTTGTGGGTCTTACAGAGGACACTTCGAAATACAACTCTTTTTAACTTTACAAACTTAAAAATCTTTTTAAGATTTTCCGAAGTGTTACATGCAGGAGTGCCATACACACTGTCAGCTTTTCAGCTTTTCCTCTTCCATCAACACAGCAAACGTTGTTCAATTATTCACCTTTTGTAGCATTAGCTTAAAAAAATTCTTAACAAAACAAACACTATAATGTAACATATGATTTTAATAAAGATTTTTAAAACTCTTTTAAAAATCAACTCATGGTGGCTGACATCTAGAATCTAATATTAGAAAATGTTTCCTATGTTCCCAGCTTTCTCATATGATTTTGAAAAAGCAGTTAATTTTTCAAAAATCCTACTTGGATCATCTGGATAGTCTATATAACTTACATCAAAGTATCAATGATAAAGGCTTTTAATATCTGCACTAACACCTTAACGCAAGGAATGTGCTCTGCAACAAATTTCATATGAAAGTTCAGATTTGTAATACAGATCAATAAGGGGTATTTATTTCTTTAACAAAATAATCCTTCTTTTTACCAAGGCTTAACCAATAGATTCTTTTAATTAGCCAACTCCCCCCCACCCCTCCGTTCTGCCCCAGGACATTTAAAACCATCCAATTATTTAAGACTGCATTTCTAGATATTCCATGAATTATCATATCATGTATTAGTACATTTTATTTAAGTGAAAGTAAAACTATAAAGTACAGTATTGTGCAAAATATATTTATGTTTTAAGCAGTGGATCAATTATAAATGTAAGAAATATGAAAAGCATATTTCATGACTGTGTATGCTGTTTTTGACACACCTTAATCAACATAGCAAGTTTGCTAGGCAGTACACTAGTGAAGGAGCTTTCCAGCTGTCCAAGGAAACAGTCAAGATGCTCATTAAAAAAATGGTAATAACATATAGATGCCAAATGAATTCTACAGATAGTAAATTCTACAGAAATTCAGAGAATTGATTGGGTGGTGTAATCATACATTGTCCAGTAGGTATAACTTAGATTGACCCTTAACAAACAATAGATTAGAAAAGTTTTAAATGTTTCAGGAACTTGAAGAAAGCCTGTAAAGCAGGAATTTAAAAGATGTGTTTGAAGAACAGAACGGAACCATCTCACTAGAAGGGAAAATTCAGGGAGGAAGCAAAGAGATAAGCTGGAATTTAACTGTAAAGGGGCTTAAATGTCAGAAGAGCCTAGATTTGAATTACAGAAATATATGAAGAGCAATCACTAATCTGAAGAAAATTACGTTAATCTGATGGCCGTTAAAAACAGACTGTAAAGAGGATATGCTGAAAGGATACTAGCAAAGAGGCTTAAATCATATCGAGAGTAGAGGCCTCGACAAGGAAGAAGTGATGACCGAGAAACAACATGGCAAGGAAAACCTTAAAAGGGTTTCTGATGAAAAGAATTTACAGCATTTGCTGAACAGATACAGGACTAAGAGAAGAAGTGGTTATGCCTTAACCACAGGTGACATCTATGTTACCGAAACATTTAGGAATCAACATACATATTTTAGAAGGTGTATAAGGTACACTGCTGATCAAAGGAATGCTCTCCTTATCAATATGGTGGTAACAGAGTCTCAGAACATTAACCTCAGGCAGTGATTCTCAACCTGGAATGAGATACATATCAGAACTGCTGCCCCTGATGGCTGCCCACCAAGATCCGCTTCTTTCCCACAGAGAATCATTGCATTGCATGTAATGAGAAATGTTACTGCTGGCAGTGTGTTGCACATGTAAATCCTGTGGAGGCACAACACTTCCTTAAAAGTGATATAATTTATATTTAATAAACTGTTTTGCTCCAATAAATAAATTTTAAAATATTCTAGTATTTTACAAACACTCAATACAAATTAAAGCAGCACAAATCATCAAAAGCAAACATACACGAAACACAGATGGATTTAAAGGAGCTCTGAAGGATGAGTAAGTCATGGATTCACTGACCAGTTCTGATACTTTTCCATTGTTATAAATTTATGTTTAAGTTGTCTCAAAATTTGCATCATTTAAGGAATGCAAACTACTATCCAGACTTAAGGATTATCAAAAATACTTACAAAGCACTCTGCAGCATCATCCATAAGGCCAAGCTGAAATCGCTGCTCATCTTTGAAGCTTTCTGCAAGAGCGTGCCTTATGTTATCTGAGGGGAGTGCTTTTTCTCGACTGTGCTGAAACTGTGCAAATGTTGTCTGCAAATCAACAAGTACATCAGTAAGTGTAATGTCAACAACCATAAAACACTTCAATAATTTCATTACAACATAGTGAAACTCAAAACACTAGACTTAGACACTAATACAAAACACTGTTTTGCTTGAAAATCCCATAAAAAATTAATTATTTGTATCAGTTATGTTAGAAATGACTGCCCCAGACTCTAAATCAAGTGTGAGCAAATGTGTGAACAAGAATTAAACACATAGCGCTTTCAGGTCCCATCCTCAGAGATTCTGGTCGACTAAGACATTTTTAAACTGTTCCCCAGCTGACTCTGATGCGCGTTGTTTAAGGAAGAGTTTTGAGATAAATTGCCTTAAATCTAAAAGTATACTATAGGAATTAAAATTATGTTAAGCAAGAATAAGCATATAATGACATAACCAAACCTCAATGCCTGCAGCATCATTTCTGCCACACTCTATGTGACTGAAAAGAATCACTAAGGCCAGCCCATATTCAAGGAATGAGACTCCACCTTTTTGACAGGATGAATGCAAAAGAACCTACAGACATGTTTTAAAGCAGCCACGACTCACCTCACCCCTGAGCTCACCTCTATCACTCTCCCCGTTGCTCACAAAGCTTCTGCCACCCAGGTTCCTGGAACATGTCAGCACACTCCCGCCTCAGGGCCTTTGCAGTTGCTGTTTCTCTGCCTGCCTGGAACGCCCTAGTCCACTCCGGCACCTTTTCCAGGTCTTGATTCAAATGGCGCTTTCTTGGTGAGGCTTTCCTGTCCACTCCACACTCTCTATTCCCTCTCCCTGATTTATTTCATCTCCTGAGCAATTAACATCATCCAGCATACTCTGTATTCTGCTTCCTTACTGTCTCCTCCCCTATGAGAACACGAGCTCCATGAGAGCAGGGGTTCTGATCAGTTTGCTCACTGCATATCCTCAGTAACTACAGCTGTGCCCAGAATTCAGTAGTAGCTCAAAAATATTTGTTAAAATGAATAGAGAATTATTTCAGAATAATGAAAAATGTAATGTGCCTAACAATTTATACTATTCAGAATATTAATTGTAGCTGTCCTTATATAAAAGTGGAAAATGAAAACAAGCCTCAATAAACCATACTTTAAGAATTCAAAACTATAAATCACTTGACAATGAAGTTGAATTACAAATAAACTGACCAAATATCAACTATAAAATAAAATAAAATTTTTGGAGAAAGAATTGATAGTAATTTTTCAGAACTATTAAAAAGTTACCTTCAACGCACAAAATATGCAGGCATCTCCTTGACAAACATGTCCAGTCAGAACCCGCAAGCTTCGTCGGAATATATCCAATTGCCATAAAACCTAAAAAATAGTGAGATGCGAAGAAAGAACACAGTAAGATTTTTCTCACCGTGAGAAAAGACAGATTTAAATATTTTTAAAATAAATAACTTCTCTTAATCTCTTGTACACAATCAGACATCCACAACCACTAAAAATAACAGCAAGTATAAAACTGCTACATACATGTAGTGCATATAAAAGATGGATTTAGAAGATCTTCCTATCGACTCACATGTAAAAATCATGACAGGAATATAGCAGGAAAAACCTAATTCCTCAGTTAAGGATTTTATATGAACAGAAAACATGGCATACTGAATGGAGGACTTGGCAGAGACATGAAAGAGGAAGTGATTATAATACTCATTACAAACCGAAATTTAGGAAGGAAATATCATTGGAGTCGAAAGCTAGGGTGTACCAAACAGGGGTCAGTGCTTTGTGGAAAGAAAAAGGGGTGAGCAGTGGCCCATGTGGTCACTGTATACTAAATGAGAGAGGGGCATCTCTGTGGTAATGGGGGGTGCAGCATGGTAAGAGACAGCAGTTAAGAAATAACCTGAATATATTTTCTGCAAATTATCCATTTCTCATCTGCTACTAAAAGACAAAAACAAAACAAAAAAAGACTGTAATTGTTGAAATAAATCAATCTAGCACTTAAAATCATTCTGAAAAACCTGAAATCTGCACCCTGAGAATAATAATAGTCATGTCCCATAGAGTTTTTGTAAGGAATAAATAGTACGTAATAATATGTAAAGTGTTTAGAGCAGTGCCCAGTACATAACCGGCATGCAATGCATGTCAGCTGTATTTCTTCCTGTAAATACTACTACAACAAACAATGAAACTCTTCAAGTTCCCCTACATCTTTCAGTCATTTCCTCAAGCAATATAACTAAGAAAATTCATTCATGGCCTCTCGTTTCTCCCAACTAAAAACAAAGGTTAACAGAAACAAATGATTTTAATGTTTCCTATATTTTCAATTATTCAATAACTAAAGGTCACTTCAACATTTCCCTCTGAGAGTTGCCTTTCTTAAAGCCTAACTAATAGGACCCATTTACCTATCACAAATAACTCAGTGTTTTGTAAAGCACTTGAAAATGTTTCATAACTTTCTTTTTTTTTTTTTTAAAGATTTTATTTATTTTATTTTTCCCCCCAAAGCCCCAGTGGATAGTTGTATGTCGTAGCTGCACATCCTTCTAGTTGCTGTATGCGGGACTCGGCCTCAGGATGAACGGAGAAGTGGTGCCTCGATGCGCACCCGGGATCCGAACCCGGGCCACCAGCATCGCAGCCACCTTAACCACCAAGCCACAGGGCCGGCCCGTCATAACTTTCTTGTATATCATATCCTATCATACCATAAAATACACTACATGAAATTCATATTACCAACAAGGAAGAAGAAGATCATGACAGCAAAGCTTTGGGAAGTAACACAGCACGGTGGTTAACAACAACCTCTGAAGGCAGGCTGCCTGGGTTCTAACTCTGGCTTTATTGTTTACCAGTGCCTGGGCTGACGTGGGCAAAATATTTTCTGAAACTCAGTTTTCCCATCAGTAAAATGAGGATAAACATAGTACCTACCTCTCTGGATTGCTGTAACGTTTCAATTAGATAAAACGTAGTGTTCAGATAGTGTCTAGCACACAGTAAGAACACAACAAATGATAGCCATAAATATTATAACTTTGCTCTTAACTTAGAGACTTTAAAACCACACCAATATGCCATACATACTTAATTGTACTACTTTCTCATCAGGAAAAGTTTACAATATTCAGCCAAAAGACAATACACTCTATAAACTGTTTATAAGGCTAGCGAAGTGAGTCTTTCAAACGTAACCGGAAAGTTTTCTGGGATTAGCAAAATTTTTAAGTTACACTGGATCCAAGCTACAGAAAAGTATTTTATGTGAATTTGCAAATTCTCTGTACATTTTTCAATACAACAGTTTAAAACCTATTTTAACAAATTCATATCAAAAATTGTTCTAATTATTGTTAATCCTCATCCTAGTTCTTTTTAAAATGTTAATTGTACTCTACCACCTGTTTAAAAAAATTAAAGTCTAAACAATTTGTTGGACTAGTTGTTTTCTTTTGCATTATTTGCATGTAGCATTTTAACATGGCACCTAACAAAATTAATGTGCTTATTTTTGAATGTTTTTTTTTTAATTTTTTGTTTATTGAATGTTTATACATGTTTCTTATTTAATTATTTCCAAAAGATCAATACATATATGCACATGCATTTAATAAAGGAATACAAACCTCTCATCATATTTCTCATTTCAAAAAGATCTAAAAAATAACTTTAAAATTAAGTAACAAGAAATGGCATATAAATTCATTTTTCTGACTTATATCACATGCATAACATTTTAAGAATGTCCACTTTCAGTAATTTCTTACAAGAGGTATTCCACAATATTTCTCAGCAGTTTTAAAAAGTATTCATCAAACTACATATTAACATTTGTATTTTGAATTCTTTAAAATGAAGTCAGGCTTTTTCTGACAAAAACTATTTGAATAGCTGTTTTGTCAGTGAGGATTGGCTTTGCAAATTAATTTATATGGCAGACATTTCAACATCAAAGGCCAGAAGATCCCCTACGTTGAAGAGATGGAGCTGGGAGTTCAGGGAAGCCAAAGCAGTCAGAGTTGGCAGGGCAGTGCTGCAGAGGAGAGAGCTGCCCAGAGAGTTAACACCAGAGCTCTGTACAGGGTCCCCTTCGAGTATTCAGGTGAGTCATGTGAGGAAACTACCCAAGGCCGTGGAAAAAAATACCCAAAAAGATTAGAGGGAAAGTACCTAGAGCTCATACCAGCCTAGGATGTGCCTGTTTCCAACATCGAAAGTGGAAAGCTTCATAATTCACAGAATTCTGATTAAAGAAGAAGGGTCTTGCCCCAGTAGCAGAGAAATTAACCCTAGAATGAACACAGCTCTGGCACTGCCTAAGAAACCTTAAAAGTAAAGCGATCAAACTGTTTCCCAATAAAGTAACCCTAGCGCAGAACAAAGTTCAAGAATATTTTTAGGAATATAAAACTATCCATCACCCAACAAGGTAAAACTCAAAAATTACAGGGATTAAAAGACATTCAATAAAAAATTACCAGGCATTAAAAGAAACAAGAAAATATACTCCAAAATGAGGAAGAAAAAAAAATCAATTGAAACACCTAGAATTTGCATAAATGACAGAATTAGTAGACAAGTACATTAAAACAACTATTATATTTTGTACATCTAAGAAGCTAAGGAAAAGAGTGAACATATTAAGTATAGACATGAAAGAGATTTTAAAAAGACCCAGATCAAACTTCTAGAGGTGAAAATTGCAATGTCTGATATAAAAAATACACTGGATAGGATAAATAGCAGATTAGACACTGCAAAGGAAAAGATTAATGACCGTGAAGACACAGCAAGAGAAACCATACAAAATGAAACAGAGAGAACAAAAGACTGAGAAAGAAAATGAATACAGCATCATGGAGCTGTGGGACAACTTCAAGCAACCAATATACGTAATTGGAGTCCCCCAAAGGAGGGGAGAGACAAAAAAATTATTGAAGAAATAATGGTCAAAGTGTTTCCAAATTTGATTAAAATTATAACCCACGGATCCAAGATGCTCAATAAATCCCAAAAGAAAACTATGTCAAGACACATCATAATCAAATAGCTTTAAACCAGTGATAAAGAGAAAATATTAAAAGCAGCCAGAGAAAAAGAACACATTATATACAGAAGCACAAAGATAAAAATGACAGCAGGCTTTTCATGAGAAATAATGTAAGCTAGAAGATACTCAATGGTGAAAAGTTCAAAGTTTTTCCTCTAAGATCTGGAACAAGACAAGGGTGCCCACTCTCACCACTCCTATACAACACAGTACTCGAGTCTCAGCTAGAGTAATCAGGCAAGAAAAGAAATAAAAGGTACCAGAATTGGAAAGGAAGAAGTAAAATTGTCTCTACTGCAGATGACATGCTTTTATATTGAGAAAATCCTAAAGACTCAACCAAAGAACTATTACATCTAATCAATTAATTCAGTAAAGTTGCAGGATACAAAATTAACAAACAAAAATCTATAGCATTTCTATACACCCACAATGAATTTTCTAAAAAATAAATAAAGAAATCAATCACATTTACAATAGTATCAAAAACAATAAAATACTTAGGAATAAATTTAACTAAGGAGGTGAAAGATCTCTACTCTGAAAACTACCAGACATTGATGAAAGAAATCGAAGAAGTCACAAATAAACGGAAAGGTATCCTGTGTTCGTGGATTGGAAGAATTAATATTGTTAAAATCTCCATACTACCAAAAGCCACGTATAGGTTCAATGCAATCTCTATCAAGATTCCAGGGGCATTTTTTACAGAAGTAGAAACAACACTCCTAAAATTTATATGGAACCACAAACAACTCCAAATAGCCAAAGAAATCCTGAGAAAGAAGAACAAAGCAAGACGCATCACACTTCCTGATTTCAAGCTATACAATAAAGCTATAGTCATCAAACCAGTATGGTACTGGCATAAAAACAGATGAGTAGACCAATAGAACAGAAATGAGAGCCAAAAAATAAACCCAAGCACATATGGTCAACTAATATTTGACAAGGGAGCCAAGAACACTCAATGGAGAAAAGACAGTCTTTTCAATAAATGGTGCTGGGATAACTGGATATTCACACGCAAAAGAACGAAACTGGACCCATATCTTATACCACTTACAAAAATTAACTCAAAATGGATTAAATACTTAAATGTAAGACCTGAAACCATGAAATTCCTAGAAGAAACACAGGAATAACACTCCTTGACATGGGTCTTAACAATGATTTTTTGAATATGACACTTAAAGCACAAGCAACAAAATCAAAAATAAACAAAAGGGACTATATCAAACTACAAAAAGCTTCTGCACAGCAAAAGAAATGACCAACAAAGTGTAAAAACAACCTACAGAATGGGAAAAATATTTGCAAACCATTTATCTGATAAGGGGTTAATATTCAAAATATATAAAGAACTCACACAACTCAATAGCCAAAAAACAAATAGCCCAATTAAAAAATGGGCAAAGAACTCGAAAAGACATTTCTCCAAAGAACATACACGAAGAGCCAACAGGTACATGAGAAGATGTTCAACATTACTAGTCATTAAGGAAATGCAAATTAAAACCATAATGAGATATCACTTCAGAGCTGTTAGAATGGCCATCATCAAAAAGGCAAGAGATGAAAAATGCTGGCATAGCTGTGGAGAAAAGGAAACCCTTGTGCACTGTTGGTGGGATTGTAAATTGGTACAGCCACTATGAAAAACAGTATAGATGATCCTCAAAAAATGAAAAACAGAATTACCATATGATCTAGCAATTCCACTTCTGGAAACATATCTATAGGAAACAAAAACACTAACTAGAAAAGATACTTGCACCCCCACGTTCATAGCAGCATTATTTACAACAGCCAAGACATAGAAACAGCCTAAGCGTCCACTGATGGATGAATGGATAAAGAAGTTGTGGTATATACATACAATGGAATATTATTCAGCCATAAATAATGAGGAAAGCCTACCATTTGCAACAACACAGATGGAACTTGAAGGCACTAAGCTGAGTAAAATAAGTCAGGAAGAGAAAGACAAATACTGTATGATCTCACTTATACGTGGAATCTAAAACAAACAAACTCATAGAAAAAGAAATCAGACGTGTGGTTACCAGAGGCAGGGGATCGGGGGAAGGGGCAATTGGAGGAAGGTGATCAAAAGGTACAAACTTCCAGTTACAAGATAAATAAGTACTAGAGATGTAACACTGCTGTATGATGTATAGGAAAGTTGTTAAGAGAGTAAATCCTAAGAGTTCTCATCACAAGGAGAAAATTTTTTCCTTTTTTCTTTATCTTCTTTTTATTGTGTCTACATGAGAAGATGGATGTTAGCTGAACCTACTGTGGTAATCATTTCATGATATATGTAAATCAAACTATCACGCTGCACATCTTAAACTTACATAGTGATGTATGTCAATTATTTTTCATTAAAACTGGAAAAAAAATAATGCAAGCTAGAAGACAGGGGCAAAATCTTTCAAGTACTGAAAGAGAAAAACTGTCAACTTAGACTTCTTTAATGAGTGAAAATATCTTTCAAAAACAAAAGTGAAATAGAGAACTTTTTTACAAACACACAAAAGCTGAAAGAATTCATCCCCAATACACCTATACTACAAGAAATGTTAAAAGAGGTCCTTCAAGCAGAAGAAAATGATACCAGATGGAAAGCTGGATCGACACAAAGGAGCGAAGAGCACCAGAAACATTAACTATGCAGATCAATATAAATAATCTTCATGGTACAGGTCAGTGGAAAGTTCATTTTTAAAAAATACATCATCATAGGAACACTTCTCCATTTTCTTTACCATGTAAGTGTCCTTACTCAGAATGTTCTCTTGTTATAATATGCTTTTCATCTCCCCAAACTACACACAGTTATTTTAGGAGCCAAGAAAAGGAAAGAAACAGAGGGAAAAATAGAAGTGCAAAAAGAAGATCCGGAAAAGGAGCAACAAGAAACGATGTGAAGTGACAGGAGCCCTGTCTCACAGTCTGATTCAAGCAGAAGCATTTAATTCCAAGTCTTTGGGGGTAGGACATTTCCCTAGATCCAGGGCCATTCAATAAATATTTTCCTGCATTTCTCACAGCACTTGATGCCAGTGGGATCTTTGAGCCAAGGCAGAACAGTGACTGCCATTTAAGGAGCCCAAAGTAAATCAGAATTAACGCTTTCCTAATACCAATTTCTCTCTTTCCTTGGGTAAATTATGAAACTTTTGAGCTTGCCCATCTGCCCACAGGACAACTGAGAACACAGGTCTGAGTCAGAAGTCTGAGCACCTAACACATTCTAGATGTGTTCTTTTATCAAATGAGTCAATTAACCAATATTTCTCTTTCTACTCCAGTTTTCAGGAAGAAAAAAAAGCAATAGAAAGAAAATATGTGAAAAATGACTTATTTTAAATAAATTCTTTTACAGTATATTCTAGGGTCAACAGAAAAACATTCCAATATTCTAAATCTTCCTCACGTTTAGTACAGTACAGCCAATGGTCAGAAGGACACAGGACACTACAAGATCTGGAACCACCGAATAAAAACTACACCATACATAAGAAAGGATATTTATCCAAGGCAGAAAAGCAGGTTAATACATACTATTAATTAAAAGAATTTTAACAAGGATTGAAGCAAAATGGATTAACCTTCAATTTAACTAGAACAGTGGTGTCCAAATTATGATTCCATAAGAGGTGATGTAAGAGCCACAGTAGGGGGGAGGGGGAAGGGTCTTTGAGTACTGAGATTAAAACTCTGCATTCTCATTTCAACCCAAGCAGCTTGTTTCTTTTTATATTAACTATTGGGATTCTACTGGGTTTCTTAAAAAAAGGGAGGAAGGGGAGTAGATTAGCTGATTCAAAAAAGGAAATTTACGTATTTTTAGGAAGATATTCTTAATTTACTAAGTAAACATTATAAATCAAAAGATTTTTTAATACCATATCAATCTGTTGAAAAAACCATTTCCATTTATTATAAAAACTAAAATGCCCAGCCAAAATATTTTTGCTACCATTAAAAGTGACATTAAAAAGTCATTCCAGTCAATACTAACTTTATTCTTTTTTACTAGTTAATTATTTTATTGAGGTCATATTGGCTTACAAGATTGTGTAATTTCAGGTGTACATTATCATATTTTAGTTTCTGCATAGACTGCATCATGTTCGCCACCAATAGTCTAGTTTTTATCCGTCACCATACATATGTCCCCCTTTATCCCTTTCGCCCTCTCCCCATCCCCTCCTTCTCTGGTAACCACTAATCTGTTCTCCTCATCCATGTGTTTGAATAATAACTTTATTCTTAATTTACAAGTTGAAAAAGCATTAAACAAAAGATTTCCTGAAAAGCACTTTTTAAAATGTAACAAGTAACTATGGTCTCACCTGTACAGCACTATTAAGAAAGCAGCTGTTCTGTCCCGGTTCATTCAACAAGCCTTTGGTAGGAGCTAGGGATAGCATACTCCCAGGTTGATAAGCTTTTGCAAGATTGCCACCAGGTTTCCGTAAGAATTTTACCCAGGCCATTTTCAAGCAACTTTGTTTGCATTAAAGCTAAGAATTATACACTTAGGTGATATTTCTGATGATAAAATGGATGATGTCTTCAACTGTCCACTTAAATTCACCACAGTCTATTATTATAATATAAGTTTCCAAGTCCATGTCTTTCCTGATGCTGTAAATTTTTGAAGACTTTATCAAGTGAAAAAAGGCTACATAAACATCAAGGTTCTGAAAGCTTTTTTAAACAAGGCCTTAAAGATTTTTAAATGTGTTAAATTTTATAGGAGAGTTGTATAGTTTAAGATGAAAAAGATTTTTTAAAAAACTGCTAAAAATAATGTCGAAGAACAAATCATTGTCATTAAATCACAAGCCATTTGTCTTGATGGTTTAAAAAACAGAATCTACAAAAAGACGTAGAGCTGGCGTTTGGTATGATTCCTTTGGTCATTTGTTTTCCTTATGGTTTTTTAATAAGAAAGCAGACTCTGTCTTTCCCAGGTGAAGTTATCAAAGGTGACTCCGTATTTCATATCAATGTCACCTCAAAGCAAATCTACAAGAAAGAAAAGAAATGTTTAGACAAAAGTAAAGGCTAATCAAGAAAATTCCTACTTTACTATTTGAACACAAATATTAAATATATAATTAAAACTAATCATCAAAGGATGAAAACTAATAACATTCTATGAAAACAGTTCAACATTTAAATTTTTTTTAAAATGTCAGTGTAAGATCAATCACTGTCTACTCTCAAGATTTCAATATTCATATGATGGTTTCATAAGGAGAATATTCTACAGAAAATCAGAATTAAATTAGATCTTAAGTAGTATTTTGAAAAATACTAAATTGCTGTCAACACTAACTAGCTTTCTTTATTAAAACAAATGCATAACCAGAGACTATACTGTTGTCTATCTTATACACAGAATCATATTATTTTTCTAAGAAAGTAGATTTTATGTAAACTGATATGCATAACAACTCAGAAGAAACTTTAAAATGATAAACAAACCTGAGTAAATTAAAGTAAATTTCCATCTTATTCACAAATGCATGCTCCTGGCTAAAAGAACTTTAAATGCTAAACTTCTTAATTAAAAACAATGAAATATTACTAACAAAGTTTTGTTTAATCGATTGAATTTCCTTGCTACATTCATTCATTCAACAAACATTTATTGAGACATGTACTGTGCCAGGTACTGGAACTAACATTATAATGAGGAAAGGCAAGCAATAATACAATGAATAATAAATTGTAGCGTGAACTAGAAGAGTTATATGCTGAATACTAACAGAAAAACAATTCAAGGAAAGAGAATGGGAAGTGTATATACAATGTCAGACGGCTTGCACTTTTAAATAGGATAGTCACGGAAAGTCTAATTGAGAAGGTTACCTTTGCACAAAGATTTCAAGGAGGCGAAGATGCCACCTGGGAGCAGGCATTCCTAGCAGAGTGAACAGCATGCCTGGTATGTTGGAAGAACAGTAAGAAGCCCAGTGTGGCAGGAGAAATGCGGACAAAGAGGAGAGTAGATGAAAAGGGAGGATGGGAAAGAGATCATGTAGGGCCTCAATCATCTAAGTCCTCTGTAAGGACTTTGGCTTTAAACTCTGGGTAAAAGTCATTGAGTTTCATTTTCCCAGCACAAAAAGATGAGAGACAGAATAGGCACAGGTCAGTTCAATACCAGTGATCAAATACCCACTGGGATAGCAAAGCATTGAGGAACGAAGAAGAAAAGCATCAGTCTCTAAATAAAAGTCAGGAGACCTGTTTCCAGGCCAATGTATCAGCTCATCACTTACTAGCTATTGGGTCTTAGATAAATCCTTGTCATCTCTGATTCATAGCTTCTTCATCTATAAAATGGGGCTAAAAATAACAGACCTGCTTAACTTAACATAGGTTAAATGTTTCAAGAATTATAAAACACTATATTATGTCAGTTGTTTTCTTCTTTTTATTTTAACTCTATGGGTTGTAACATCTTCTAAAGTGATCTAAATGATCCCAAAACCTTTCATATGAATTAAGTTTTTTAGTAAATGTAGTCATTTACAACATTAAGGGAGCTCTGTATTGGTAGTAAATTCCTATTTTTAATGGAAGAATCCTTTTGAAACAATGTTCTTTCAACAGTCATTTACTAGGCACCAGGTCTGTACCACGAACTGTGCTCAAGTCTATGAAACAATCCCTACCCTTAATGAGTTTAGTTTGGTAAGGGGCACAGACTCAAACAGATAATTTAAAAACATTGTGGCTTCCATTCCTGCGCAAGACGTCAAACTAGTGTGTGTTCCTGGTTCTCTCCCCGCCACCCAACTCAGGAGATTATACAAAAGCAACAGGTAGTCTAATGAGAAACAGAGAGAAACCTTAAGGATGCCAAAAGTAACTGGCTTCAAAAGTGGGAGGGAAATAGCAGCAGAGAGAGAGAGGGAGGGCCAAGTGCTACAGACTGGGAAAGATCTTTCTAGTTCTACCTTTGCCGTTCCTCATTGCTCAGGGCAGAGAATTCCCACCCCACACAATGCAATGAAAGAGGACAGCTCTGCTATCACCCCAGTGCCATCTGGAGGGTAAGGGAGACGATGACATCAGGGAAGCATGAGAGCAAGGCCAGTTTGGGAAGTGGTAACAAGTACAGGTGCCTGCAAGGCCCGTGTGTTTTCTGTCCTCACCCCTACTCCACAAACAGGATGGAGGATATGAGGACCTGGAGAAGATCCTGCCTCTAGGCAGGGCAACAGGAAGTTCTTTTTGGAACCAACTCTCAAGCTGCATGACCCCAAATCAAGCCCTTACATCCCCACGTCTCTCCTTGAAATCATCTGAAGAAACAAATTAGAGCCTAGTGCTTTTACCCTTCTCCTCATGTAAATATTACCAGCTTCTAATTTGGTACTCCCAGGAAAAGGATAACCAGACACTTGCAGAGGACGAGCCCTATGAAAGAAAGGCAACAAACTGAACAATCTGTACTACAGGAAAGAGAATGAACAGACCAAAGGGACACAAATTTAAAATAAACTTAATAAATATCCACCAACTGAATATGAGTATATTTTTTAAAACTATTGAAATTAAAAAAACTCAAAGGATGAGTTAACTAGCAAAATAAATAGAAAGGAAGATCATATCAAAGAGCAGTAAGTTTAGGTCAAGAAATTCTCCTACAAAGCATTAAAAAAGGAATAAAGAAGTGGAAAATATAAACATTTAAAAAAGCTAAGAGACACGGATGAAATCTACAAGTGTCAATATCTAACTAAAAGGATTCCCAGAAAGAAAGGGGAAAAGTAAATTGAGTAAATACTTTCAGAAATGATTAAGATTTTTCCAGAATTAAAGACTGAAAAATCCAGAGAGACAAATAGAATAGATAACTCAAAAATCTAAACACGATGTGAGGAAGGAAGGAAGGAGGATGAAAATTAGGAAACCTTAAAAAAAAAAAAAGTAAGAGATTTTCAAGCCCATTTATAGGCAAATAATAAAAAGAAAAATAAACCCAAAACTAACACTTGTAAAAACTAATACAACAGACAAAATCTTCACAAGCTTGATTAAGCAAAAAAAAAGAAAAAGAAACAAACACCGATAGGATTGATAAAGGAGAAATGACCACAGACAAATAAGCAACTAAACGAACTGTAAAAGAATACCACTTAAATCTTACGGCAATAACTTTGAAAATTTAAAGGAATAGGTAATTTCCTAGCAAAATACAAATTACCAATATTAACCCAAGAAGGAGAAAAGTTTGTTTGTTTGTTTGTTTTTTGGTGAGGAAGATTAGCCTTGAGCTAACTTCTGTTGCCAATCCTCCTCTTTTTGCTGAGGAAGATTGGCCCTGGGCTAACATCTGTGCCCATCTTCCTCTACTTTATATGTGGGACGCCGCCACAGCATGGCTTGATAAGCAGTGTATAGGTCTGCACCCAGGACCCGAACCTGCGAACCCTGGACTGCCAAAGCGGAGCACACTAACTTAACCACTACACCACCGGGCTGGCCCTGGGAAAATTTTTTAAAAGACTAGTTTAGAAGAAAATGGAAAGGAAACAAAAGTTCTCCCATTGAAAATGGCATCTGGATCACATGGATTCAAAGTTAAATTTTACTGAATCTTTAAAGAACTGTTAATTCTAACGTTAAATTATTGCAGGCCACAGGGAAAATAAAAAGTACCTCACATCCTTTCACGAAGCTAACATAACCTTAATACCAAAACATGATGAAATTCAGCCCAATGTGACATATGATTACAGATGCAAAACTTATAAATAAAACTCTAACAAACATAATTTATCAATGTGTCAAAAGAATAACGTACTATTGAAAAGAATAATAATCAAGTAGGGTTTATTCCAGGAATGCAAATATGATTCTATATTTATTCTTTCAATAAATATTTGGGAGGCTGCTAAGAGAAGAGCTAACAGCAATATTCATAACAGCCTAAAAGTGGAAACAACCCAAATGTTCATCAACTAATGAATGGATAAACAAAATATGGCGTATGCACACATGTGGACGTGCATATGTATTTTCATATAATGGAATATTATTCAGCCATAAAAAGGAATGAAGTACTTATACATGCTACAATATGGAGGAACACTGAAAACATTTTAGAAAGTGAAAGAAGCCAGTCACAAAAGACCACACATTGTATGATTCCATTCATACAAAATGTCCAGAACAGAGAAATCTACAGAGACAGATAGTAGATTAGTGGTTGCTTAGACTGGAGAAGTGGGGGCTGTAGAGATGGGGGGTGAAGGAGTGTTGGTTAAAGGGTACAGGGATTCTTTTCGAGGTGGTGAAAAATTGTGGTGATGTACATTTCTCTGAGTATATTAAAAATAACTAAATTGTACACTTTAAATGAATGAATTGTATGGCATGTGAATTATATTTCAAATAAAGCTGCTTAAAAAAAGACAGGAAAAGAAAAGAAGACAACATAGCAGGCCAGAGATTGCTATCCTCAGAAAAGCCTGCTTGCAAGGTTTTAGCCTTTGGGAACTTACGGCTTCAGGAGGATTCCCACCACAATAACTGGTAAGAGTCACTGACTGTACTTAAACCATGCCAGTAAATATGGTTTATCCTGAACACCCGCTTTTCTTTTGGAATTCTGGAAATTTGGTACATCTTAGGTGGAGGATGCCTATGTGATTACCCTATCCCCTGCAAATAAAGACCCAAGGCACTGAGTCTCTAACTAGCTTCCTGGCAGACATTTTATATATGTCATCACAATTCGTTGCTGGAGGAATTAGTGTGTCCAATGTGACTCCACTGGGAGAAAACTACTGGAAGCTTGTGCCCGCTTCCTCCAGACCTCACCCCATGATCCTTCTCTGTTTGCCAGTTTGCTTTACATCCTTTGGCCATAAAAAAGCACAGCAATGAGTACAACTATATGCTGGGTGCTCTAAGTTCTCCTAGAGAATCACCAAACCTGGGAGTAGGAGGGATCCTGGAGACCCTCAACACAGAGGCATTAAAACAGTGCGATTAAGAGCTACTTTGTTTCTATCAGGCTGGCAAAAGATTAAGAGCTACTTTGTTTCTATCAGGCTGGCAAAAACTTAAAAGTGACACTGTTGGTGGGGATAAATGGAAAGAGGTGCTTTCCTTTATTGTTGACTCATAAAATATGTAATTATAGTATAATATCCTTGTGGCAATATTACATTAACCTGGCAACAACTATTAAAATTAAAAACAAACCACTTCAATATAAAAAACTCAATATCGAGAATCTATGACTCCAAAATAGAAGTACCACTTTATTGAGATATATTACGTAGGTGCAGTAAATAAGGAAGGAAATAAAATGAACGTCCACAAATAGGGACATAATTATATAACACGGTGTTTCTGAGTGACAAAAGTAAAATGCAGAACTTTAATATGATCCCATTTTGGTAAAATAATATATGTGTGAAAATATATATGCTTTATATGATCATCTGAGCAAGGAGGAGTATGTATATGTGTAACTGAAATGGGCGCGACAGCCAAGCTAGAAAATAAAAGTGGGGAAAAGGCTGCACTAAAAAAAAACCTATAGTATGTATATTAATCACATTTATGCATTATATAAGTTGTGTGTGTGTGTGTGTGTGTGTGTGTATGTATACACAAATATAAAATTAAAACAAAAAAAGATACACCAGAAAAGTACAAACCAAAAGAAATTTGATGTAGCAATTTTAGGGTCAGATAAAATTGATTTAAAAGCGAATATTACATGGTAAAACATAATTTTATAGAAAATTAAAATTAAAAAGATAGTACACCAGAGAATATACATTATTTCAGAACAAGCTTAGAACAAATGCAAAAATCAACTGTATATTAGGCTGCAAAGGAAATCTCAAGAAATTCCAAAAAATCAATATCATACAGACTATGTTCTTTGTCTATAATATGAATTAGAAGTCAACAACAAAATCTAAATAACTCTTTGGTAAAATAGAAAAACATAAGAGAAGTTATTAAATATTCAGAACTGAATGACAAAGAGCTACATACTAAAATTTATAGGATGCTGCTAAAATAATACTGAGAAGAAAACTTCAAGTTTAGAATCCAACAAACAACAAGAGATGGAATACTGATCAGTCCAGCTCATGGGGCTACAAAAATAAGCAAGAAAACAAACCAAAACAAAAAACAAAAAACCAACAGCATGAGACAAGGTTGCTACAGCAACTATAACCAATAGACAATGATTATTTTACAGAATACCCAAGGAACTCCTGAAGATTAGGGGAGAAAAAGGCAAATTATACAACAGAAATATAGGCAAAGACTACAAGTAGGCAACTCAAAGGAGAAAAAAATGGCTAATAAATATACAGAGATATTTCAACTTCAGAAAACGGCAAATTAAAACATATTACCACCTTTTAGACCCATCAAACTGGCAATAATAACACCACTATTGTATTATGCGGGAAAGTGCCTGCTCTTATGTGGGAACCTGGGGGCACTTCAGGCACCACTGGTGGGACTGCAAACTGAGGTGGTCATTATGGAGGGCAATCTCAGATTCACTGAGTGGAAGCACTCAATAACATTAAGAATATGCATATATTAAAGCCTATAATTCTGCCCCTGGGTACAGGACTTCTTGCACAGGCCCATAAATCAGCAATATCCATTGTCTGAGGTCACAAAGAGCTGGCATCCCACATATGGATTACTAGCAGAACAGACAAGAAAAATGTGGAATAGACACAGGTTGGACAACTAAGCAGTGTCAGAAATATTGAATTACTTTTATTATAGTAACATAAATGTTGAATAAGAAGAATTAGATTTATAGCATAATACCATTTTTTATGAATTAATAACACATACTCAAAATAACACTAGGTAGTTCAAAAGTTCATAAATACACACAAACATGAAAGGTGGATTGGAAGGACCCATATTAAATATACCAAAATAGGTGCCTATTGGTGGAGAGACAGAAACTAAGATGAGAAAGGAGGAGGAAGGAAGAGAAATACACCATAAATGAGAAGAGTCTTATACATGTTGGTAGTGATGTGTCATGAACTGAAGATAATGATTAACTCAATTATGCAGTTATTAGTGCAGCTGAAGTCCAAAGAACAAAGAATATGCAGACATGCAAAGTCAGAGCTATGCATATCATACCCTAAGATTAGTGTAGACGCAGAAACAGGCTCCCTGGAAGATGCCATATCTTACATCTGAAAGAACAAATGAAAGGTTCGTGTGTGTGTTGGGAGGGTGGGATGCATTCCAAAGAATACCATGAACCAAGTCAGGAAGTAAGAATCTATACGCAATAAACTACAAGGTGGACAGATAACCAGAGGCCAGATCATGGCTAGTCTTGAAGGTCATCTGAATTTTGACATCTGAATTTTACCTAATACTAAGTGGTGAAAAGCCTGTGTCGGTTTTAAGCAGGGAAAGGACAAGGAGACTTGTGGTTTAAATAGACCACGGCAGTGAATAAGATGGATCTGAGGTAAAAGTCCATGGGTAAAGGTGGTAAATTGGGAGGTGAGGGAATAAATGTGGATGGGAGGTGACATGAGACTGAACTAGGGAAGTGGGAGCAGAAACAGGGGAAGAATAGAGACATCTCTTAGAAGTGAAGTCAGCAAGACCTGTGATGCAGAGAAGAAACCAAGTTTCCAGGTTTCTACACTGGCAGTAGGATGGTTATGCCAACCCAGACAGCATAAACTGAAATCATAGTTACCATTTCTTGTGTGTACATAGTGAGAACTTTTAAGATCCACTCTCTTAGCAAATTTTTCAAGTATAGAATACAGTATTATTAACTATAATTACCGTGCTGTACATTAGATCCCCAGAACTTATTCTTCTCATAGCTGGACATCTGTACCTGTTGACCACCTTCACCCATTCCACCCCCTGTTCTGCTGCCCCTGGCAACCACCAGTCTACTGTTTCTATGAGTTCAGTTTTTTTAGATTCCACATATAAATATTTGTCTTTCTCTGTCTGACTTATTTCATTTTGAATAACGCCTTCAAGGTTCATCCATGTTGTTACAAATGGCAAGATATCCTTTTTTATGTCTGAATAATATTCCTCTGTGTGTGTGTGTTTGTGTATGTGTATCACATTTTCTTTATCCATTCATCTGTTGACAGACACTTAAGTTGTTTCCATGTCTTGGGTACTGTAAATAATGCTGCAATGAACATGGGGTGCAGCTATCTTATCCAGATAGTGATTCTGTTTCCTTTGGATATATACCCAGAAGTGGGACTGCTGGATCATACAGTAGTTCTATTTTTAATTTTTTGAGGAACCTCCATACTGTTTTCCACAGTGGCTGTACTAATTTATATTCTCAAAACAGTGCACAAGTGTCACCCATTCTCTACATCCTCACCAGCACTTTTTATATCTTTTTGAGTAACAGCCATTCTAACAAGTGTGAGGTGATAGCTCCTTGTAGTTTTGATTTGCATTTCCCTGATGATTAGTGATGTTGAGCACCTTATCATGTACCTGCTGGCCATTTGTATATCTTTTTTGGAAAAATGCCTGTTCAGGCCCTTTGTCCATTACTGAGTTGTATGAGTTCCTTATATATTTTGGAAAACTAACCCCTTATCCGATATATGGTTTGCAAATATTTTTTCCCATTTTGTAGGCTGCCTTCTCATTTTGTTGATCATTTCTTTTGCTGTGTAGAAGCTTTTTAGTTTGGTGTATTCCCACTTGTTTATTTTTGCTTTTGCTGCTTGTGTTTTTGGTGCCATATCAAAAAATCATCGCCAAGACAAATGTCAAGCAGATTTTCCCCTATATTTTCTTCTATGAGTTTTAAGGTTTCCAGTCTCACATGTAAGTCTTTAATCCATTTTGAGTTAATTTTTATGAGTGGTGTAAGATATGGGTCCAGTTTCATTCTTTTGCATGTGAATATCCAGTTTTCCCAACACCATTTATTGAAGAGACTATTGTTTCTGCGTTGAGTATTCTTGGCTCCCTTGTCAAATATTAGTTGACCATACATGCTTGCGTTTATTTTATTTATTTATTTAATTGTTGGGTGAGGAAGATTAGCCCTGATCTAATATCTGTTACCAATCTCCCTTTTTTTGCTGAGGAAGATTGGCCCTGGGCTAACATCTGTATCCATCTTCCTCTACTTTATATGTGGGACACCTGCCACAGCATGGCTTGATAAGTGGTGCATAGGTCTGCACCTGGGATTCCCAGGCCACCGAAGTGGAGTGTGTGAACTTGACCACCACACCACTGGGCTGGCCCCTGGGTTTATTTTTTGGCCTCCATTTCTATTCCATTGGTCTATTTGTCTGTTTTTATGCCAGGATCATATTATTTTGATGACTACAGCTTTATTGTATAGCTTGAAATCAGGAAATGTGATGCCTCCTGCTTTGTTCTTTTTCCTCAGAATTTCTTTGGCTATTTGGGGTCTTCTGTGGTTCCACATAAATTTTAGGAGTGTTGTTTCTACTGCTGTAAAAAATGCATTGAATCTATAGATGGCTTTTGGTAGTATGGACATTTTAACAATATTAATTCTTCCAATCTATGAACACGGGATACTTTCCATTTATTTGTGTCCTCTTTGATTTCTTTCATCCAATGTCTGGTAGTTTTCAGAGTAGAGATCTTTCACCTCCTTAGTTAAATTTATTCCTAAGTATTTTATTGTTTGTGATGCTATTGTAAATGGGATTGTTTTAGTTCTTTCTTTTTCAGATGGTTTGTTGTTAGTGTATAGACATGCAACTGATTTCTTTATGTTGGTTTTGTATCCTGCAACTTTACTGAATTCATTTATTAGTTCTAACAGTTTTTTGTGGTTTTTTAGTATTTTCTATATATAAGATTGTCATCTGCAAACAGAGATACTTTTACTTCTTCCTTTCCAATGTGGATGTCTTTTATTTCTTTTTCTTGCCTAATTGCTCTGACTAGGACTTCAGAACTATGTTGAACAGGAGTGGTGAGAGTGGGCACCCTTGTCTTGTTCCTTTTCCTGGAGGAAAAGCTTTCAACCTCTCACAGTTGAACATGATGTTAGCTGCAGGCTTGTCACATATGGCCTTTATTACGTTGAGGTACGTTTCCTCTATACCTACTTTGTTGAGAATTTTTATATGGAAAAAATACTTAATTTTGTTAAATGCTTTTTCTGCATCTATTGAGATGATCATATGATTTTTTATCTTTCCTTCTATTAATGTGGTATATCACATTTTTTGATGTGCAAATGTTGAACCATCCTTGTATCCCAGGGATAAATCCCACTTGATTATGGTATATGATCCTTTTAATGTGCTATTGAATTTGCTTTGCAAATATTTTGTTGAGAATTTTGCGTCTATATTCCTCAGGGATATTGGCCTGTAGTTTTCTTTTCTTGTAGCATCCTTATTTACTTTTGATATCAGGGTAAAGCTGGCCTTGTAAAGTGAGTTTAAAAGTGTCTTCTCTTCTTCGATTTTTTGGAAGAGTTTGAGAAGGATTGGCAATTTTATCCTATCCAACTATTTCAAGCTTATGATTAAAAAATTAAATTTTAACTTGAAAATGTGCCAGGAGTTTGAGCAAAGAAAAAGAAAATCACTGCAGTTTTCTTCCTTTTTTTTTTTTTTTGTGAGGAAGATCAGGCCTGTGCTAACATCTGCCAATCCTCCTCTTTTTTTGCTGAGGAAGACTGACCCTGGGCTAACATCCGTGCCCATCTTCTTCCACTTTATATGGGACGCCACCACAGCATGGCTTGCCAAGCAGTGCGTCGGTGTGCGCCCGGGATCCGACCCGGTGAACCCCGGGCCGCCGCAGCAGAGCGCGCGCACTCGACCGCTTGCACCACTGGGCCAGCCCCCTCACTGCTGTTTTCTTATGAGTCAGTGCTTTACCAGCAGGCAAGATTCCAGAGCCACTTTCCTCCATTACCCCAGGTACTAACTCCATTCTCCCCTCAAAACTTAAGCCAGTACCTAAATAATTACCACAGTAAATCTACACCACAGTACTTAAACTCCTTAGGGTTTTTCTTTCCCTTTTTAAAATGGAGAAGACTAGGCTACATAGAATTTATTCAAGTTCTAATATCCAATGACTTTATTAGGCTACTAGAACAGTCTAGGTAAATGGTAATGATAGCTTAAATTGGACTCATTATAGCTGTTATGGGTGAATCGTGTCGTGTGTCCCCACGGCCTGCCTCCACAATATGTTAAAGTCCTAGCCTCCAGTACCTGTGAACAATGACCTTATCTGGAAATAGGACTTTCTCAGATGTAATTAGGTTAGGATGAAGTCATTAGGGTGGGCCCTAATCCAATAAGACTAGCAGCAGTCATTAAAAGAAGAGACAGACAGACTGAGAGAACTCTGTGCGATGGTAGGCAGAGGTTGGAGTGATGCAGCAGCAAGTCAAGAACACCAAGGATTGACAGCCACCACCAAAAGCCAGGAAGGGGCAAGGAAGGATTCTACTCAGAGCCCTCAGAAGGAACCAACCGTGCCAACTCCTTGATTTTGGATTTTTAGCCTCCAGAACTGTAAGAGAATAAATTTCTATTGTTTTAAGCCATCCAGTTTGTGGTACTTAGTTACAACAGCCCTAGAAAACTAATACAATAGCTGATAAAGCCATGAGACGCCTTTGTTTGTTCTTTTAAGTTTATTGGTTTTTCTTTTAATTATAAAATAGTATTTGTTTATTATTTAGAATTTTAAATAGCATAGAAGTACTGCATAAAGAAAATTAGAAGTACCATAATCCCATGTAGTAGAGAATCACTTCTAATAAAGCTATTGAAATGTATTCTTAATAGTATCCTGGCCTAGCCATCAAACTGTAAAGTCAAATTTCATTTTAACATCTTTTTACTAATAAACAATATAACTACTCAAGGACACACTGAAGACTTTTCACTGATATACTACAACTGTTCATCTTACTACTTTTAGTAAGATTCCATTTTTCTTTTAGATACCTATATGGCAAGCTGAAGAGGTATAGCAAGTTGAAGCAATAAAAAAATCTCATTCATTATAGAGGTATCTTCATTTTTATCAAGTTGAAGGATTACAGTAAGGAAGATAGAATTGAAAAATAGATGTCCTTTTATATAAAAAAACCCACTGTCACTCTACAAATGGGGGAATAGGAGAAAACTATATTAGAAAATTTATAAAACGAAGACAGAAAATAAGATTAAAGTAATAAGGAAATGCTGTACCACCACCACCAAAAACAGCAAAATTTTTTTTTCGCCTTTATGACTTTATAAATTCCGAATTCAAGTGTATACTAGTGATGATGACAAGGTCATATTGTAGGTCAAGGGATAATCTCTTTGCCCAAGACACAGTCACTTTATATTTAAAAGGAGTGAAGGTCATGCAAAAACAGGAAACATAAAGCATTTATGACTGCAGATTACTTAAGATCTAGACTTCACTGCACTTACACTCATCTAGATGATTGATTTATTTTTTATTAGGCAGTTAATTTATCTGTTCTAACAACATCAATAGCTCCCATTGGTAAATACCATATCTTTATTTTTTTTTTTTTTTAATTTTTTGTTTATTGCAGTAACATTGGTTTATAACATTGTAAAAATTTCAGGTGTACATCATTGTACTTCTATTTCTGCATAGATTACATCATGTTCACCACCAAAATACTAATTACAACCCATCACCACACACATGTACCCAATTATCCCTTTCACCCTCCTCCCTCCCCCCTTCCCCTCTGCTAACCACCAATCCAATCTCTGTCCCTATGTGTTTGTTTATTGTTGTTATTATCTACTACTTAATGAAGGAAATCATACGAATACCATATCTTTAGAAGGGACATTAAATTACTTCTTGTCTAATCCGACCTAGAGATATGTTTAAACATAATGCCATAAGCCAAGAATCTTCAATATCTCAAACCTAAAAATACCCTGCAGCATTTGAAATTACCAAACGTTCCTTCCATGTGACGTGTATGCAATTCTCCCTTTCTCTAATCTCTTTCCAGAAAGAATCACAAAAATTACTACTTTTTAATTAATTTAACAGATAGTGAGATAGTCTCTAATACCAGAGAGCTCACCTTCTAGTGTGGAGAGATGAGAACTCAAATATATATATAGTCATATGCTATGAAGAAATATATAATACTGTAGATAATTATGAAGGAAATTAAGGAAGGATCAGGAAACAGAGAGCTGACTGAGGATGGTGCTTGTTAGACAGCACTGTCAAGATCACCTCACCCGAGGAAAAGACATTTCAACAGAGACCTGTAAAAAGCGAAGGAGCCAGTCATGTGGGAAGGACAATTAAGCCAGAGTGAACAGAGAATGTGAGGCCCTGAGGTAGAGACATCCTTAATATCTTCAGGGAAAATCAAGGAGGCCAGAGGAGGAAATGCTGAGCAGTGGGAGTACAAGATGCTGGAGGGTGGGTTGTAGGTCATGACAGGCCATGTTAAGGACATTGGATTTGATGTGTACAATGGGAAGGAATTTGATGGTCCTGAACAAAGAAAGGATATGATTTTATTTAAATTTTAAAAGGATCACTTTGGCTACCGTGTGATCATTGGCTACCAACAGATCATTGAGGAGAGAGAACAGAAAGATAGTAAGGTTAGGATGCTACTTTAAAAGTCCAGAGTAGAAATTATAGTAACTTGAACTTATTGGAGAGCTGTAGCAATAGTAAGATGTCAGAATCTGAAAATATTTTGAAGATAGAGCCCATGGAATTTGTTGCTAGATTAACGTGAGTGTTGAAAGAAATACAGAAGTTCATGACGACACGTTTTCTGATTTAAGTAACTGGAAGAATAGAGTTTTTTCTATCAGAATTAACCCACTCACTGTCATAAACCTTTTTAACATACTACAATATTGTTCTAAATCTATATTGTTCTAAATCTACTGCATTTACTGAGATGAGGAACATGTAGGGAAAAGCCTGTCAGGCATGGGTGCAAAAAAGAATTAAGTTTTGGATGTATTAATTTTCACCTCCCAGTGGATGTATCTAAGATGATGGGTGCATATGAGCCTGTAGTTAGGGGAGGTGTTTGGGTCAGAGATAAACATCACCATGTATTTGGAAACCAAACATTTATAAAGCTGGCTTTCAAAGAAGATACATAAAGGAGACTGAGAGAATTAGCCAGTGAGGTGAGAGGAGAGTGTCCCAGGGGCCAAGCAAAAAAAAGTCAACGATGAAGAATCAATATGTATGCCAAATGTTAAAGGGTCAAAGATGGTAATGATGAAGACTTGACTGTCGGATTTCACAGTGCTTTTCAAATTGCAAGTAATTTTCACTGTTTTACACTTTTTTGCTCTATTTCTTTGTATCCAGTAAAGAACTGTGCTTTATTTCTTGTGGCTTTTACCTACTCACTACTTTCCACTGGTAACTAACTAGAGAAAGACAAAAGTGTGTGTGTATCCAGAATATAGAATATGAACATTAAAGACAATGGTTTATGACAATCTGCTTTACAACATGATCTCCAGAAGAGAATCAGGCCAAAGCAGGCATAACCTAACATTTCTTTGTCTTGACAAAGCCCAAAACTGAACTCCTGTATCTTCTTCCCCATCTCAGTTGAAGGTAACTTCATCTTTCCAGTTACTCAGAACAAATATCTTGGTATCATCTTTGACTCCTCTTCCTCGCATATCTCAGTCAGAATGTGACCAATTCTCACCACCTTCACTTCTACTATTCTGGTCTTAGCCATCATCAAATCTTGTCTAGAATGCTACAATAGCTTCCTAACTGTCTCCTAGCTTCTACTCTTTACCCCTTACAGTGTATCAAGAGTAGACAAAAAAAGATCCTTCTAAAATTAAAACATAATGTCATCCCTCTGCTCAAATCCTTGCAATGGGTCTTTATAACATTCAGATTAAAAACCAGAAAGTCTTTATAATGGCCTGCTAGGCCCCTATACTATCTGCTAAAAGTAAAACACACTCTTTCTATACTCTCACACCACTTCTGAGACCAGATGTGTTGAGACCACAACAAGCAATTCTCTAGTTCTCAGTAGACACTGACGGGGTGTACTACAATTTAACTCAATTCTGACACTATCTACCTGGAGTTAGTGTCAGAGTCCACACGTCAAGGGCTCAAACCCACAAGACTGCCCCCCTCACTTCAGACACCAATCACAAGTCCCAAGTTGTCACCTGTACTTCTGATTGAACACCTATACATTGGGGGTTCCAATGACTTCCTCCATGGGTTTGATTAATTTGCTAGCACAGCTCAAAGAACTCAGGAAAATAGCTTATTGACTAGATTTCAGGTTTATTAGAAAAGAATACAACTCTGGAACAGCCAGATGGAAGAGATGCATAAGGCAAGGTATGTGGGAAGGGGCGTGGAGCTCCCGTGCCCTCTTCAGACACACCGCCCTCCCAGCACCTTCACATTTCACCAACCCAAAAGCTCTCCGAACCCCTTCAGTTAGGATTTTTTTATGGAGGCTTTGTTACATAGGAATGATGATTAAATCATTGGCCATTAGTGATTAACTCAACCTCCACCACTCTCTCCTTCCTGGAGGTGGTGGGGGAGGCTGAAAGTGCCTTCCTCTAATCCCGTGGTTGGTTGCCCTGACAACCAGACCCCCATCCTGAGGCTATCCCAGAGCCCCCAACCACTAGTCATCCCATTAGCACACAAAAAACATTTAGCACTTCCAGAGATTCCAAGGGCTTTAGAGCTGTGTGCCAGGAAATGGGACCAGAGACCAAATACACATTTCTTATAATGTCACATCTGCCCATTCCCTCACCTCTAACCTCATCTCTATTTTCCCTTTACCTTCTCCATTTCTGCTACCGGCCTCCTTGTTATTCCTGAACACACCATGCAGACTCCTGCTCTAAAGTCTCTGCACTGGCTATTCCTCTGCCTGGAATACACTTCCCCTTGATTTCCACACGGCTTCTCCCTGGCTCCCTTCACGTGATTGCTTTGCTCAAAATCACCTTCTACATGAGGCCTACACTTACTTAAAATTGCAACCCACCACAATCTCCACTCCACATTCCCAATCCCCTTGCCCTGCTCTACTTTTTCTTCTCCCCTTGGCATTCTTCGCCATCTAGTATACTATATATTGACTTACGATGTTTATTATTGTTTCTTCTCCAATCCTCTTAGAATGTGAAGTGACTCCCAAGCATCTAGAACAGTACATGGTAAGTACTCATTAAATACTTATTGAATGAAGCTCAGGAAATCAAGTGAAACCTCCATCAACAAACCCTCTGAAATGAGTGTTCCTAACAAAGATGACCTAGGCACTAAGGGAACAGGACAATTTCCACCATCTGGCAGCTATAGGCCAGTGTCACTACTATACTGACAAGGAAGTAGGATTATCTCAGGCCTATACAGCAGGGCCACATAGGAGAAAAAAATCTTCAAGGGGTCAAACAGCCTGCTCACCTAAAAGTGGGGAAGACCACCATGAGAGGGGGCAAGAGCTTATTACGCAGGCTGAGAAGTTTGGAAGAAGCCAAAGCATAAAATGTCTGGAGGACAAAGAATGCCCTAATGGCTTCTGGACAAGGATGGAATCCATGTTCTGATACTGACCTCATGACTCTCACAACTATTTATTCCATCTCTGATAAAGTTTCCAGCAACACAGCACATTACTCAACAACCCAATCATTAAAAGCATATCAGTTCCATCATCTATAATCATAATCTATATAAAAAGGTTCATAGAGTTATGAATCATCTATCATGTATAAAATACCAAGTAAATGTTCAAAACATAGCAGGCATTAAGTAAATGCGAGCTACTTATAATGATAGCAACAACACTATCTTTGATATAAAATGATTTTTAACAATATAAACAAACATTTGAATAAAAAGTAAAAGCTGTATTATATGATATTTTATATCCCATTTTGCTCTTCATTTCCTTAAACTGATGTATCAATCTTGACTACAGCCTTAATCCAGATTAGTGGGATCAGATAAATTATACAATAAAGTATCAATTTCTAAATTTTAAAATCTGTTAATAAGTCATTCTTAGCAGAAAATAAGCAATTTCATTTAAAGAGCTATACTACTTTAAGAAAACAATATATGAAAAATTCTAATTTACAAAAAATGTTTGGGAATGCTTCACTTTACAAGTGGATTCACCACAGTATTATCTTAAACATTCATTTACAAACCATTTAGACTAGAAAAGGAGAAACTGAGTTAAAATGTTAGAAGGCAATGGATCAGAAATAAAGGGAAAGCAACTCTGAAATAACAACATAAGCAACAGAGAAGATTTAATTTAGAAAAATTCAACCTATGTACAACTTCTCAGAAAAATAACTACAAACTTCCTTAATGACAATTTTAATTCATAAATAACACGATGATCCATCCAGCCACAAAAAATAACTAGAGCACCCACAATGCACCTTGACACTGCTCTCATCCTGTCTCTGGGCCCCTGAGAATGCCCCCCCCCCTCGCCTGTAATACTGTCCATCCAGTACTCTCCTT
The DNA here is from genome assembly GCF_057802395.1 of Ceratotherium simum simum. NCBI lineage: Eukaryota > Metazoa > Chordata > Mammalia > Perissodactyla > Rhinocerotidae > Ceratotherium > Ceratotherium simum. Next base: position 61,323,158 of record NC_141911.1, read on the forward strand.
ACAATTAAGACCACAGTACACGCGTCATCACCTTCAGATTCCTTTAGTTGTTCTGTCTTCCCTTTACAGCAACACACTATAAACCTTTAACAAAGGGATGTACAAAGTATAGCAGTAATGCAAAGAGGAAGTAATCTACTATCCTTTGCTGGAGGAGAAGAGACTTCACAGGTGTGATGTGGGTTACTGGAAAGTCGAAAGGGGAACGGGAAGAGAAGAGAAGCAGCATCTCGCAAAGGCAAGGGTGTAAGAAAAAAGATAATCTTTGGAAACCCACTGTAGCTGGGGGAGGATTGGGAATAGCCAGAGATGAGGCTTAGCAAAGGAAGAACTCATATTTCTGACTACTTTAACATTGGCTTATTATTTTTGATCTCCAGTGCCCAGCATACCACAGGTCGATAAATGTTTATTGACTAAATTTGCTAACTGAGAAAAGCACAAAAAGTAAGTAAAAAACTTCCAAATTCCAAAGGAAAAGTATTTCTTCAAACTGCTTTTGCAGGTCAATATTTGCAAAATAGAATTATTTCTAAATTAATTCAAAAATACCATGACAACTTAGATAACTGATTTTGTTCATTAAAACAGCTAAGGTATTGAAATATGGCTTATGGTGCATTACATTTTATTTTCTGGGGAATTACAAACATGAATGTATGACGCAATTTTTCTGAAGTGACTCATGTAAAACAAAAACAAAAATTCTTCAACCAGATGCAATGGCTTGCAGCATTTTTGCATGTGTCATGGACACCTTTAGTGTAAATGCATAATATAAAATTCATAGGATTAAAATAAGAAAGAAGGAAAAAAAAATCATAAGATCACAAAGAAAACCAATTATATTAAAATTCGGTTCTAACCAATGACCACAATAGGCCTCCAGTTGAAGAACTCCTCATAGAGGATATGCATTAACTTGGAAAAGCAAAGAACAGATACTTTCTGCCTAGATATTATATAGTATTCCTATTATTTAAAAAAAAAAAAATCATAACAACTTGCCAAGATCAGAATTTTATATAAAGTTACTAAAGTTTAAATAACCTTTGAAGATTTTATCTATGGTAGAACAGGTTACATCTACTTCCTGTTCCTATTATGTGCATATATGGTAACAAAATTTTCTAAAATCATTACATCCACACAAAATTAATAATATATTAACGCTACATTTGTATCATCGATTTCTAGCTAGCTCTCCAAAGATGACATAAATCAAATTAGCACACTTCCTCACTTAATCCAAGAGCTCATGAGCAACATGAGGCTAGCCTGACAATCTTTTGGGTCCCAGCAGATCTAGCACACTGTTCAAAATACTTCCAGATTCAATATACAAGCTACCTTTGCTGTAGGTTGTTTTGGGGGTCTATAATTAAGAAATACCTTATAGTTAAAGCTGTCAAATAATAAGATCTGCTAATATTTTAGTAACTTAGCAGACATCTTTGTAGGATAGCTTAATCTACCACTTTATAGATTTCAAACATATTTTTGGAAAATTGTAGGATAAAGGAATGTCCTCTCCATCATGATAGGTGTGTGAGTTCCAAATAGTTCCAGCAGGGAAAATAACTGATTTTGGCTTTTAAAAGTGTACATCACCTTAAAATAGATCAGAATTTTCATTTTTTAACTCTTAGTCTTGTTAAACTTCTAAACCATATGATTCTGAAATTGTATTTCTTGATACTACACAGTTTAAAATAAACATTTATTTGACACTAAATAATATAAAAGATCTTGAATCACATTACATACTAAACTCGTAAGAGCTTTGAGATTTTTCTTTTTTTTAAAGAAAAGAATAAACTAGGTGTAAAAGTTGTCCCTCCCCCATTAAAATAGCTCTCTTTTTGAAAATTCCTTTTTTTATCTTCTAGAGAAAACAATAATATTAATGACACTAATAGTGTCAAGTTTTATGAACTATATACAATCTACATACATTTATGAAAAGATGTTTTTTCTTAATTCATAGGGAAAAGGAAAGGCCTGTTCTTGGTTGCATATTTTTTACACTGTAAGAAAAAATACACATAACAACCAATGAGTTGATTTACAAACAAATGTAAATAAATCACTTTCATGGTTTATCAACAGTAATCATGAACCTAGACAAACTGTCCAAAGAGCTCGTTTTTAAAAGCCTCTAAAATGTAAAACAAAACACAAACTCTGTTTTTTCAGACTATAATTAACTCCTGCCTACAGTGAGTTTGTCTATTTGGAATTCTTATGACAATAGCAGATAGATCATATATTACTTTTGCAAAATAAGTTTTGCTGTTTTTTGTAAATTTCTCTTTAACAGGATGAAGGAGCTTTGCCTAGACCATTATCATGGAACTGAAACGGAAAGAAAATAAAACGAACGAGTATCAATTTAGCCAGAAGTTCTTTCAATCAGAACTTTGTGTCAGCATTTGCTACTCTTGGTAAATATCGAGAATTAGCAATGCTTTTCTTTAAAGAACAGAACTCAAGGAGCGAATCAGTGCCTCATCACAACACAAAGAACTCCCTAAGTTTATTGTTAAACATCCCTCAGAAATTGCCTTGAAAATTCCTTGCAAAAATATATATTTTTTCCAGATAAGGAAACATTTGGCAAACTCTGCTGTCTAACAAATAAAGCCTTGCAGTACATTTTGCAAGCATTAATCAGACTTTGCATTGATAAAGAAAACCTTGTAGCGGGATAACAAAACCTCAGAACACGCTCAGATTGCACGCTTTAGAAATCCTTCCTATTACACCTGTGCAAGTACTTCCTGTTCTCCAACGACGTTTAAAATTAGTTTGGTAAACGTCCCATAAGTCGCCGTTCAGAAGCTAAACATTAACTTTATACATTACTACTACCACCCAGAAACCACCAGCCCAAAGAGTCTCACGAATCCAGTCATCTCTCTTCCCCAAGCAGGGCACCATAACCATCCTGGACCCCTTTAGAAAGCTGCTGCTCCGGAGAGGCAGTGGCTTGGAAAGTGAGAGGTAGGCGCCAAGTATGCGTAATACTCAGAACCCCAATGCACTCGGCGACCCAGCAGGACTCCAGGGTCTGGCCCGAGCCCGCCCTCAAACACAGCAGCAATTAACAACCCTGAGCCAGTAAGAACAGCACCTCCTCCCTCCTGGCGCGCCTGCAGCCCGGCCACAGGCATCCCCGCCGGGGCCGGGACGCCGCGGGAAGGAGGCAGGAGGTTGCGTGACCTCGGGCGCCTGAACCGCCGGCTAAAGAGCCGGGGTCTGCCCCGAGGGATGGGGGGCGGAGGAGGTCGCGGGGCTGCGAGGGCAGAGACGGGGCTGGAACGAGGGTCTCCCGGTCAGGCCCGTGGGGATCTCAGGTCGCTGGTTGTCCATCCAAGGTCTAGTTTCGGAGACTTACATAGAGCTCTGCCCTCCCAGCGAGAGGAGCGCGCGATCCAGGTAGAGAAATACCGGCCTTCCAGTCCTACAGGGCTCCCTCCCGCCGGCCCAGCTCCTCACGCCGACACCAGGCTGACACACCAACAGCTGCCACCGTAACCGAAGCTCACCGGGAACTGGAGCAGACGCCGCTGCTCTCCGCCGCCCAGAGCCCGACCCTGTGCACAGAGCATGCGCACACGCCCCAACACCCAGGCCAGTCAGGGCAGTGACACCTGCAATCAACAGGTCCCCGGAGCCCCGCCCCTCTCCCCGCCTCGCGCCCGCCCCGCCTCCTCGGAGCTGGCCCCGCCTACACGCTCACCGACCTAGCTCCGCCCCCACACGCAATTTCCCGGCTTTCCGGACCTGAGGAACTGTATTCCCGCGGGGGTTCGATGGCACGCACGATCCAGTTGACTTACTCCGGGGCGCGAGATCCCGCGAGATCAAGAGTTGGAACATTTCCCATACGGGGAGGAGCGGAGCGCTAGGGCGTAGGTCTGGGAGAAGGTGGCTGAAGGTTGAGCTCTGTGGTGTGAAGGGAAGGAGGGGATAGTTCCTCAAGTGGAGGCAATTATTCCGGTGCTCTTGGTTATTTATTCGGTATTTTCTAAGCTCAGGAACGTAGATCCACCGAGGACTGGGCTTTAGGTTAGGTGGTGTTACCTGAGAAAATCTCTGCTGCTTGCCTCAAAACCCCACGCGGATGCGCAGTTCCCTTTAGCTCTCTGTGAATCATTACGAGCTGTTTGCAGTCACGTGGCCTCCATTGGCATGAGTGTGTAGTCTCCAACTAGTTATTTCGTGACTATTAATAAAATGAAAACTTTAATAAACGTGTTGACCGGTTAATGGTTAAGTGTAAGCTGCCTCCTTACCTTGCTTTCGAACAGGCGCTAAGTTAAAAGCTGCTGCTTGGGAATGGAGCTAAACTTTGTTTTGTAATAAATTGTATCGTAGAAATAGTAGTATGAGAAAAACCCACTGCCGTCTTTAGTATCCAAGATCCCTCTCAGTAATTAGTAATTAAGGTTTTGGAACTCATTCCAAAGCTGGTGCAGGTAGAACATACAAATAATAAAATTGGTTTAAATGAACTCGGTAGGTTAAGCTTAAAAGTTTACTTGAAGAAATAGAATAAAGAAACATTTTAGGTTGATATGGGTGAATAATGCCTGAGACTGAATCAGTGAGAATTTATTGAGCATCATTATGTTCCCTTTACTAACGTAGGCACTGAAGGAAATACAATGAAATTGAAGACATGGTTCCTGCCTTCAAGAAATGTAAAACTTTTGGAGGAGGAGGAGGAAAAAACTCGACATTAAAAAAATAATAATAATAACATCACTGACTCTCCCCTTGGTTTCCCTAGTGCCACTTCTCGTTCTGCAACTACTTCTCTGATGCACTTTAAATATTTTTATTCCTCTGCGTGCCCTTTGTGTTCCCAAGGACTCCATTTTCTTTTGTTGTTGAACAGTTACTCCTATTGTCGCTGGGCAATCTCTTCCCCATCATGGTCTCCTGTGCACCAAGGACTTGCAGGTGTATATCTTCAGTTCAGACCCTTTAAGCAACAGCATCTTCATTTGGATTTCACACAGGTACCTTAAATATGTCCCAAATTGACACTGGCATCTTTAGCATTCCCTACTCCTGACTCCATGTCTCTCCCCACCCATCTGGAACCTCGCCCATTTTCATTCCCTATTTCAAATAATAGCACTTAGTTGCCCAAGTCAGAAATCCATGAGTACTCCCGATACTACATTTCCTTCATTTCCTCTATCCTAATATCAAATCCTATTGACTCTTATCTCTTTTAAGTATCTCTCAAATCCACCCTGCTTTTTAATCTCCACTCTCACTGTGGTAATCCATCAAGTCGTCATCATCTCTCCTGACTCATTTCCCTTGAACTGTTGCATTAGTCTCTAGTTATTTCCCACTCCAGTTGAACCTCCATTCTATTAACACTTTCTCTTACATGAAATATGATCATGATATTCTTCTGCTAAGATTTTTTCAGGGCTCCCTATTACCAGTAGGGCCCTTCATGATCTGGCTCATGAGATGTTAACCTCATCTACCGCTCTTGCCCATTTACTCCACACTAGCCGTAATGAACTCCTTGCTGTTCTGTCACCCTACTAAGTTCTCTCCAGATCCTTCAGGTCTCAGTTGAATACTTATCTCCATGAAACCTTTGAAAACTAGCTAAGACAGACTTGCCCTTCCCTCACCCTTTTCGGGCTTATTTCTATTATAACAATTATATTGTACTATAATTATTTCTTTGCAAATGTAACTGACATAGCAACCCTCACCTCTACTCTTGAAAAATAATTTGAACTGTGGATAATAAAGGCTCTTATGTTCTCCCTTCCCCATTTAGAGATTACAGAAGAATGCCCTTCGGTTCACCCTGCTCAAGAATTTGACTATACCCTGACTGTACACTTTTTAAATCATGTAATTTGAAACTTTCTACCAGTTCTTGGCATATCTCAGTACTGAGTTTTAAATGATAGACTTGTAATAAGTCACAAGTTAAGCATCAAGAGGGCAGTCTGAAGCAAGCAGATGAAACAAAGGAAAATTGACATTGCACCACGTATTAGGACAAGAGTTGTTCCCAGAAACTTTGTAGCTAGAAATGTCACAACATAGGTTTTAAATGTATTGCCCCTGAGAATTACTATTTGTCCTTGAGGGATGTATGTGTGTTTGATTCAATAGTTATTTATTGGTTGGACTCAAATGTATGAAGAAGGATCTCTGCACCTTACACTGGCGTGAGGTCATGAAAGGGAACAGGCTTGGAGTGCCAAAGACCACCTTACATTGTTCACCTGAGGCCTAGTCAAAGTTTACGTTACCAGCACTATCACACTACACATCTCGCACTATTATTCTAGAGTGATTATAACTCAGACTTCGGGAAATGTGCTACCTTGTGGCTAGATTCACCCTATCACTAATGGGTTGTAGCAGCAGCATCCTTCTTTCCTGAGGTGCTATGATCCAGTAGTTCCAGAAGGTAATCAACAGCTGTAGGCATGGCAAACCATGACTGAGCAGGTTGGGGTAAAGGGAAACACAGCATAGAGAAGTAGTAGCTGAATGGCTGACTCAGGATTAGATACTAGACACAATCCTTTCTTCCTAAGTGCATTAAGGAAGTGATGAGGGCTGACAAGTGTTATTTTCTTACTAAGACTCTAGAGAGCAGGGACAGTATTTTTTTACTTTTGTATTTCCAGGGCATAGCATGCTTAACAAATATATGTTCATTGGATGAAGTGAAAAATTGGAAGTTTTGTTGGTTTTTTAAAGGATAGAGACATCTGTGTTGGCCAGGGTTGTTGGGGAGGGCTTCTGTGCAAGATCAAATATGAGCTTCAGTTTGGAAGGTTCGTAGGTAGACTTATTTGAAGGCATTGAGGAAGAGACATGACTACTTCAAGAGCAAAGTCTTAGGAATGAATAAGGCCAATGCAGGGCTATCAGAGGAAGCCTTTGTAAGTTCTTGAACAGGAAGATTAGTTTGGAATTGCATACAGAAGATTTATAGGGGAAGTCATAGCCAGGCAGGAAGATGACCTAAACTAGAGCAGTTCCAGAGAAATCTTCAGGATGTGACTTGATGATGAGGCCAACCAGAAAAATCTAGTCATAATCAGCCACTCCCTCCTTGACACACTCACATCCCAATTTTTGTGACACCATCCTCTCATGGCTTTCCTCCAACTTCATTGGCTGCTCCTTTCCAATCTACTTTTCTCTTCTCAATGATGAATGTGCCTCAGTGCCTGGTCTTGAGATCTCATATCTTCATGGTTTTAAATGCATTTCCCACACAGCAGCCAAAGTAGTCTATTTAAAATGTAGACATGTTATTCCCCAGCTTAAATTGTTCAGTGACTTACCATTTACATAGAGTAAAATCCAAATTCTTGCCAAGGCTTACTGACCCTGAATGATCTGTCCTTACCTCCTTAACAGCATCTCATGCTATTCAAGGTTTTGCATTCTTTATTCTCTAGGAAACAGGGTTTTCACCTGGGGGTGATTTTGTCTCCCAGAGGCCATTTGGTCAGAGACATTTCTTGTTGTCACAGTTGGAGTGGGGGGGTGCCATTGCTGGTATCCGGTGAGGCCAGGGATGCTGCTAAATGTCCTACAATGGACAAGACAGTCTCCTATGACAAAGAATTATCAGGTCCTAAGTGTCAATAGTGCCAAGGTTGAGAAACCCTGACCTACAACACTCTTCCCCTGAGTCTCCAAGTGGCTGACTCCTCGTCATCCTCTATACCTCAGTTTTAACTTCATCTTCTTAGAAAAACCATCCTTGACCTACAACTCTCTGCTGATCTCTATCAGTGTCCTGTTTATTCACCTCGTATCATTTATCATGCACAACCTGTGATTATTTAGCTTATTTATTTGCTTACTTGTTTATTGTCTTTCTCACGATCCGGGAAGAAGGTTCCACGGAGGGCTTGCCTCTCTTGATCATCATTCTATCTGTAAAGTGTGATACAGTGGGGCAAAGTAGACATCAATAAAGAGTTGTTCAATGCCTGTCTTAGTGTCTACAGTAAGTCACTGAATAGAAACTTAACAATAAGACTTTCTTTTATTCTTTTTCTTTTTTTCTGTAAAATTGAAATGTACAGTTACTAAGAGAGCAGAGTGAAGAATCTGGAAAGAAGTTGTCATGACTAACAGCATCTTCTGAAAAGGCTGCTGATCTGCTGTCAGTCATCAGATGCACTCCACAAATCCCCTCTCATCCTGAGTACCTTCTCACAATCAGAACCAGAAGTTGAGTAATATTATGGCCAAATTAACTACTGTCTGGGAGATGATAAAAATCAGTCAGGAAGGAAAGAAAGAAGATAAGGGAGAATAGTACCAAAAAATGAGATAAAATTATAATATTTTTGATCAAATGATCTCAGAAGTTCAGAAAACCTGATTTTTTAAATATGTGCACATCTGAAGAAAGCTGTGTCAAAAATGTATTGCAGAGCCAGCCCTAATGGCCTGCTGGTTAAAATTTGGTGTGCTCTGCCTTGGCAGCCTGGGCCCGGTTCCTGGGCGCGGAACCACACCACTCATCTGTCGGTAGCCAAGCTGTGGTGACTGCTCACATAGAACTAAAAGGACCTACGACTAGAATATACAGCTATGTACTGGGGCTTTGGGGAGGGGGAAAAAGAAAAAAAGAAGATTGGCTAACAGATGTTAGCTCAGGGTGAATCTTTCCCAGCAAAAAAAAAAAAAAAAAAAATGTATTGGGAAGTGTCTGGCTAATATACGTTTCAGTTCTTTCAATTGAGAAAGTATTGGTTGTGAATATATATTGCTTTGTCTTTTCCTGATTTTAGTAATAGATCTACACTACTTAACCATAGGGTGTACATAACTCCAAGTGGAGTATTTTACCCTGATTTGACTGCAGTGATTGGTGAATGGATGATTCAGGCTAATCAGCATCCTTTCCCAGGAGTTTTCAAATCAGAGCTTACAGGCAAGATTCCTTTTTTCTCTGATTGCAAAGCTGTAAAGATGTGAGCTCAGAGCTGCTTGTGGCAATGTGCCTTGCCCTTTAGAGTAGCTGATCTGAAAGAATAAGGCAGATATGAAGGGAAGAGGGAGAGAGAGAGTCCCTGCGGGTCCTCTATCTTCTTATAAAATGGGGAATTCAGGAGTTGAAGCTTTAATGGACTCCTCTAAGCTCTGAAGCATGACTTTTTGTTAAACATCAGAAGAGAAAATTCAATATCCATGGCATCTTAGTCAGCTCCTCCTTAACTGAAACTTTACTGTCCATACGTCCCAATCTTTCTAAGCCTCTGCTATACCAGAGTCAACATTTGCTAGTCAATCCCAATTAGGGCTTTAACCAGTGGCCTCCTTAAATTTTGCTGACTTATTGTCAGCTTAGGCAATCTCATTGCTCTTGTATGTAATTTCACTTTGAAACATTCTAATTTTCTTATCTGTGAAATTGGGATGAGAAATAATACTTATATATGATGCCTTTTGATAATGCCCCAGATAAAAGCAACCGTAAAGTCTTATACTGTGTTATTATGGCCATTAGTGTTGTTATTATGATTACCAATAATGTTGTCATCAATGATAATGTGATGCTACAAGAACCTATATATTGTTTTTGTTGCTGTGATATGTATTTTATTACAATCTCAAAGATGCAGGAGGCTTTAGATTTTATCTGGTCTAGCCTCCCACTCACTAAAGGACCATCCCTGCCAGTGACTGTCCAGCCTCTGTTCAAATATGGTAACAGTGATAGAAAACCTGATGCTTTGTGGGGCAGCCTATTCCTTTTTAAGACTTCTTTAACTGTTAAGAAATTTTCATCAAATTTCAATGAGTTGAAATCCACCTCACAGTAATTTCCACGTGCTGGTCTTATTTCTGGCCTTTGTAGCAACAGAAATCTATATTCTCTTTTCCATAAGACACTATTTAACTTTGAAAACATCTTTTATATTTTCAAGCTGAAAATACACAGTTCTCTCAACAATTTTTTGAAGGCCTAGAAAATATTAAAGCAATGCACTTATTCTTTCATTTGTTTATTATAGTTCATCCTACAAAGGCTTTAAAGTAAATTCTAAAAATAAAATAAAATGAATTCTAGCATATAATGTAAAGTAGTGGTCAAATATAATAAGAAAAAGAATCAGAACTATAGGAAATTAAAATAAGAATAGAAGAAAGACAGAATGAGCAAAAGGACAGAAATGTGTGTGGGCCTGTAGCTTTAACTTGTTTGGCTCTGATCTAAAATCAAAAGTGGATATGAGATTTAAGTTATCAGTAACAGGAAAACATTTTTCTGTCATCATCTAAAATGCTTTTTCCCCATGTGGGCCTTCATCTAAGGAGGCTGTTATCTGTGTTCACTGGCAATGTTCTCATCAACACATCCCTGTAAAGTGCAGTAACAGGCTTTATGTACCATTCGTGTCATTGAATTCAGGACGCACTCTTGTTGTCAACTTCTCAAAAAATGTGGTGCCCAAAAATAAAAACAGATTTTTGCAATTAGCCTGATTATGGTTTCAGGAGATTATTTCCTCTCTCGATTGAAACACTGTGTTTTGATCAGGGCAGTTTGAGTAAGATTGTTTTATTTTGCAACTTGTTATCCAACGGAAGTTTATGTTCAAAACACTGAATTTTTTGTTTGATTATTTTGTTTTTATGAATTGATATTAAGCCAGGTTTCCCAAATCTTAATTCCATTAGTTTTTTGGGACCCAAATGCGTATACTGCCTTAAAACTCAAGCAACTTCATCATCTGTTTACTTCATTTCTTTAAAACATCCTATTAGGTTTTGAAGTTTTAGTCCATATCTCATAAGATTCACTATTCTTCCTAGATTTTTGTTTTGCCAAACTTAACAACATCTACTTTGTCTTCAGCTAAATCATTGAGGAAAACATTGAAGAAGGCTAGATTCCTGACATTCAGCTCCAGCTGGAGCCAAAGTGAACCCTAATGGCAACATTAGAACTGTCTAGAGAGCCAAGAAGAGACCGTGTTTGAGGGCAATGTGGTATCATAGCGAAGCAGGCCATTTAGACCTGGACAGTCCTAGGCTCAATTCCTGACCTTACCGTTTTTTGTTTCTGTGACCTTGAGTGGTGACTAACTTCTCCAAACCTTAGTTTCCTCTTCTGTGTGTAGCCGGGTATCCTAGCTAATCCCTAACTGGATTGCTGCTAACAGGATTAGTAGGATTGTCACCCCGTGTGGGCATTTATTTGCATTTTTTTCCTGGCAATGTTGTGTAATCCGTGGGAAAGAATGAAAGAAACAGATAGAAGAATTGCTTGTGTTCAAAAGCAAAATGATACGATAGAAAGAACACTGGATGGAGACTTATGAAATTCTCTTGCTCTTAACGAGTAGCTGTGTGGCTGTGGGCAGGTCACTTTCCCTCTCTTAACCTCTCTTTCAGGATCCATAAATGATGGGATTGGACCACAGGGTTCTAAATACTAAAGATATGAAATGAAGGGGCCTTTTCTCAGTTGTTATTTCATTCCAAAATATTTATCAGGAACTAAGTGCTTTATGCAGATTATTTTCTTTAACTTTCCCAACAACCCTAAAATATTAATATTTAGATATTATTAATATCGTTATTTTAGAGACAATGAAAGTGAGGTACCTAGCACAATGTCTGGCACATTGGAGGTCCTCAATAAACATAAGCTTAATGATGAAATAAAAGAATGTTTTAGTTAACTGTGCTGTCTGGTTACAGTCATGGAAATGCAGTAGAGAGGTAGAAATGAGCAAAGGCAATATGTACTAGACTAAGACCAAGAAGTAAAGGCCAAAATATCTAGAGATTTTGTCATGAAACCAATCACTAGGACTTTTGTGTATAAATATAATTTCTTTTTAATTTTTCATAAAACAAGTTTTATCACATGTTTTATATGTAAGATTCTTTAATCTTAGAGATTAGGTTGTTAAAATCCCTCACTGTACAGACAAGAAAACTTAAGCTCAGGGAGGTAAAGTTACCCAAGCTCATGCTAGACTCTGGTAGAACCAGGACTGCAATCCAATTCCTAAACTTTTGGAATTTGCCTGGTGTGAAATATTTTCTCTGAAATATTCTGAAGTTTCATAGGAGATAGTACTCTTTTTGTTTCTTAAAGTGCAGTGAAATTTCTTCTATTTTCCAGTATTGGTGATAAACATACTTGGCATATTTGTACCCTTCTGAAAGACAAGGGAAGGAGAACATAAGGAAGAAGTCAGGAGCATTTCACAAGTGAAGATTTTCTTCTTCTGAATTGTGATATCCATGGTACTATTCCGACTTTATGAAAAACACTAAAGTGTCTGGAAATTTACCAAATTTATTTTCCCACCCTTTGGGAAATCTAAGCCTTGTGTCACGTATACATACACACAAACACACACACACACACACACAGCTTTACATCTTAAGTTGACTTGTTTTTAAAGTAGTTCATTAAGAAACACAATAGTGAAATAACACTGTGTCTTTTGTTCTTAGCATATTGGCTGAAGCAACGAACCCAACGGAAGTTGCCCTGGAGAGCACATTTCTTTGTAAAGATGACAAAAATATTCAGGGCACCAGTGTTTTCAAATTGAACTTCCTTGTTGAAATTCACTTAAGTCAAAAGAAAAGAGGGAAATAAGACTTATTTTTTAATAGAGTAATAAAATTGTTGGAAAATATTCAGTGATAGACATCCTTCAAGGAATTATAGATACACTCTATGTAAAGGCAGAAATTCTGGAGTACTGAATTTCTAATTCTTAACTGCTAGTGCTCTTGAGTCTTACACCCTCTTATCTATAAAACAAGCTCTAAAGCTGAAATTGTGCTGGGGAATAAAAAACTAACTCTTGGCAAATAATATCCCTGGAATGTGTGTTCGAGCCTTTTTTGTACATTTAAAAAATCAGTTTTCTGATTAAATTGTTTTCTACAAGTTGTTTTCTGCTACTGTTTCAAATTCTTTTAATTCTGAAGAACTCTCTTTATCAAGTTAGTTATAATTACTCTAATGTGATGGAGAGAAGCCATTTCAGTTGTTCAACGCAGTGCTGACATTTCAGTTTCCAACAGGAGCTAGCAGGAGGTAGAACAGCGACTGCAGCCCACAGTAAGCAGCATCATTTACATCGTGATCTGGTTCACCTGAATGTATGCAGAACTAGATCAAAAGTTTCATGAAACAATACTATTGCCATGAATGATGTACTCTGATATATTATTTTATTTTATTCTATTTCATTTGAAAAGCTGCTGGTCATAACCAGCTAAATTGATGTCTAGACCCCTAATAGAACACAACTACAATTTGAAAGACATAGAGCAAAAGGTTTATAGTGAAAGAAGCAACGTTTACTCTTTTCTTTATTACAGTATGGAAATTTACTTCCAGTTAGAAAAGAACATTTATTTTGTTTTGATATTGTTACATTAACATTTTTTTACTGACTAATCACCTCCCAAAGGCCCCACCTCCTAATACCATCATGTTGGGGTTAGGATTTCAACATATGGGTTTTAAAGGGGACATACACATTCAGTCTATAGCGTTATAATAAGTTTAATGTGTTTTTAATAGATTTTGATGAGTTTGTGAGGAAACTTACTGTAATTGATCATATACTATGTTCACATCTCTTTCCATGTATCAGAAGTAAAGAATATGTTTCTTAAATAAATGTAGTCCATGTTCACATTTGACTTTATGTTCCGAAATAGGGGCTGAGTCTGGAGTGCTATATGGCCTGGAAGAGAGCCTTGCCCAGGAGGCCTGGGACCTGAGGCAAATCAGCTATGTTGTAGAATCTTCATTAGCTCCAATTTTCACATAGGTAGAATTAAGCTAAAATGGATATTAGGACCTGAATTTAAAAATTAAGCTTGAGAATGGAAATTAGAAAATAGTCCATCCTGCTTTTTCAAGGTAAGGTGGAAAAGAAGAGAAAGCTATTTCAGATTGGTTGCAGTTAGGTGAGTTTTCCATTATTTTAGCATCAGCTCATAAACGAATCACCTCCTTTCCCTGCTTATGACTTCCAGATGCCTAATTTCTTTAAGCAAGGTGGAAACCCCCCAAAGGGACTTGGGGGTGATCGTTTTTATTCATTATACTCTAGAGATGATTGTGCCAAAGCATTAGAATCCGGGTGCAATATGCTTCCTGATTTGAAACATTCCAAATAGGTATTTAAATGAAAAGCCATTTCAATTAAAAAAAAAAAAAAAGAAAAGGAAGGGTTATGTAGCCATTGGTCCCATGGGAACTCCCTTCTGATTGTGTAATGCATTTTCTGAAGAGGTAGGGTATACTGATCAAGGAAAGGGTCCACCATATTGATTTTTTTTAAATTCTCAAGTGACATACAAAATATGTGAATACTCACAAGAAATAAGACAATTTTAGCAAGATCCTAAAAAGGCTACCTTAATTGCAATTTTGAGTCTGGAGAATGGAATTAAAGCTAATGTTTATCCTAAAAAGTAGTCAGGCCACTTTAGTATTTCTGATTATATATATATTTAATACACCCTTTGCTCCAATATATATTAGTTCCAAATCAGGGCCAAGTATATTTATTCCAAAGTAGTTCCAGTGTAACCTCTAATCTAACTTAGTTCTAAATGCCTTTGCTTTCTTACTGTGTGATCCTGATTTTTTAAATTTTGTTAATAACAATAGCTAACATTTACCAAGCACTTACCATGTATTGGGTAATGTACTTTATAATGCATTATTTTTTGAGATAGATACTAGTATTATCCCCATAATTCAGATACATTTATTCAACAAACTTTTGTCGTTCTTTACTATGTACCAGGCACAGAGGATACAACAGTTAATAAAAAAGGCAAATTCCCTGGCCTCAGAGAGCATTCATTCTTGTGGGCGAGAAAACGATAAAGGAATAAATACGTGTATTATGTATGGCGGCCATAAGAATGTTCCTTATAGATCTCCAGCAACATAACTGACCAAGGGCCTCAGTTCTGCTGTACACTGACATCCATCACTGCATTCTTCCACAGTCTGCTTCTAGCCAGTGACTGACCGTGACAGTGACACTAAGGCAGACCTGATTCTGGGACACAGAGGACCTCTCCTGCAGTTGACTTTGGCTCAAGGATCTTCCAACAGACTTGCGGAATCTTCCTTAGACTGCACAGCAGTCTGGAACACGTCCATGGTCTTCAGTTTGAGGTCTCTTGCCTCTCCCAGCCTTTCTTGACTCCTTCCCCATTTTTTCTCACCTGGGCAATTTTCCTAGTAAAATTCTAGCAGGTTTAATCCCATCTTGGCCTCTGCTTCTCAGAGGACCCAGACTAACATGTTAGGGAGTAAAGAAAAGTGAAAGTGCAATAAAGGGTTAGAAGTGTGCTCTCTTAAGTAAGAGTGGTCAGGGAAGGTCAGGCAGAGGTGGCATTTGAGCCACATAAAAGTTGGAGAAAACTGTGACTTACAGAGTGAGTAAACCGCTTGAGATTATATCACTGATTTGTGGTAGGTCAGCAGATAACTTGCATCTTTAAATACAGCTGCTTTTATACGTTGTTTGCAAGCAAGTGATGATAAAGAAAATGTAACGAGAATATCTATTTGGGTGACAATTCATATCAGACAATTGTGTATATGTAGAACAAAACTATTTCAAAGCAGGTGAGGGAAAGGCTCCAGAAACCATAGGGAAATGCAATTAGCTTCTATACAGCCTGGCTTGAATTTCCTTTCAGCCAGCTTCATTCTAGCATATCTCTCTCCCGCTGTTCTTTTATATTTATTTTGCTAGTGCTGCAGCTTCTATACTAACTCTTCAATCAGCAGTTTTAAAATAGGGTATGACATTGAATTTATCGTTTTTTCTTCTGACTTTTTCCGGTCCTGTTTCCTGAAACGTCTCCATCTCCTACACAGCCTAAGTTGTCATTGGCAAATATGTGTTTCAAAATATTACACAATACGGAATAATAAGCACATTCTTTTGGATCTGAACTATAACCTCTTAGAAATAGTCTTTTTTCCTTTTTGCCCCTATGTACCGAATCTTCCTATTGAAATCACATTACGTTTGAGAAGCCAGGGAAAGTTTATATCCAGGGTTGAAATCTAGCTCATCTATTTAAGGAATTCAAAAAGGGACACACCCTTTTATTTATCTAATAATACTTCAGCTTAAGCCATTGAATTCCTTATATAATTATACTTACTTTTTTCTTAGTTCTGGAAAGTTTAAATTTTTTAAGCATTAAAATTTTCTAAAACTTTGGTGTGTTTGCGAAGTGCTTTGATCAGTTAGTCTGGAATAGATTCCCCTTGCTTGTTCTTTTGGCAAAAGCCTGGCACTCTTCCACTTTTCACAGCAAGTGAACTGCCCTTCTTCCTACAGAAGAGAGCGTGTGGAGGTCGAAAGTATTTTTCATAAGAAAAAGGGCATTCAAAACAAAACTTTCCTCAGCTTAATAAAAAGCAGTCGTGGCTGAGAAACTGCAATGATGTCATTAAGTTTTATCTTGCATAAGCAGCAGAGTGAGGAAATTCCAGAATTAATAAGTCTGCTGGTACAGCTGTGCCCTGAATTGGAAAGTTCAGGATGTTCTTTTCACACTCACAACTGGACATTTTGCTCCACGTTGGCCTTTGTGAGAATATTTGGCTCCCTCCCTTTCCAAGCTGCTAAAACATTTATAAATAGGTCTATTTAGAAAATGTAAAGTTTTAAATGGATGCAATAAATGGTCATTTTGACTAAAAACTATTGTCTATATCTGCCTTGACTTTGCAATAACAAATAATTAGTTATTTTTAATTGCCAGGTCCTTTCAAATATTGAGTTAAGAAATGGTAAATACTTAGAGAAATGATTGAAAGGAGTGGAGAGTTAAAAGCCAAGAATGATCTTTTTACCATAGCTCTAGTTATTAACGTAGCTCTAGTTATTTTTCTGGAGAACATTTGGCCAGCCGATCATCAGGAAATTGGCTTAAATAAAATAGGAGATATAATTTCGTGACCTGGAAGTCTGTTAACATATAATGGAAATTGAGAGATTTTCCTCTAAAGTTTTGAAAAGTAGAAAATATTTTCATTTAAAGGAATGGCTTTGGTGTGTTATCGCACTAGATGATTTCTTTCAGCCTTATAATTTATTAGTGTCATGCATTTGTTTCCTCTTTGTTTCCTCTTCTTTGACCTTACAGGGGAAAGAGAAGGAAGGTTACAGAGATCAAAAGGGTGCACAACGCTAAGCAGAAATAAGCAGGTTTAATCAGAGTGCACTTTTGTGTTTCTCTAATTTCAAAATTAAACATGCACGTTGCTTGTTCTACTTAGTTCACTTTCAACACAGTCTGAAAGTTCAGCTTTCTTTGATCATGAGTGCTTGAATGACTTTGGAGGGGGACTCTAAAATTACTCACTTTGTAGTCGTATTTGCCCCAAATTAAGATAATGGGGAATTTTTTATTATTTTGTCTAGACATAATAAAATAGTTTAAGGCAGAATTTTATTCTGAAAGGGAAGTTATGAACCATGAGTTCTTAAAGCATATATTTTAGAGCCAGACTCACCAAATTCTTCCCGTTTCGAGCTAGAATTAAGCTAATCACCTTAGTTCTCTGAGGCTCAATTTTCTTTTATAAAATCGAGATTGTTTATAATACTTCCTCTCAGGATAGTTATGAAAATAAAATAATATTAGAAAAATATATATTAAATAACCTTTATAAAGCAGTGAGTATAGTGCTTGGTATTTAGTGATGAATCAACAAATGTTATTTTCATTCCTGTACTTTCTCGTTTGTTCCATTTTTCATGTATACAAATGTGGGTGGAAGACAAATGCCACAGTCTTTCTGCTGTTCCAAAAAGGCTATCATATTTCTTCAAACTTTGAAAGACTTAGCTGCTTTTCAGGTTAATGGAAAAGCCATTCAAAATTCCTTTCAAATTCTTAATTGTGTAGCAACTGGAGTGTGAAATTTTGGCATTTCTAAAGGTGTCAGACAGCTGAGCTAGAATCAATAGACACTTCCAGGAAAGGAAGAAATAAAACAGTGAGCAGAGGGTTATTCCATCATTTTCTACCCAATCTTAAAAAAAAAACAACAAAAAGTTAGGATTCTCCCTTTTCAAATACTCCTTTATGCTACTGGGGTTCTTTAGCTAGCATATTTAATTGCTGCCCCCCTTTTGGTGGTTGACAGAATGGTGACTCTGAGCATAGAGCTTAACTATCTGGAGATATTTGAAATCAGGCATGAAATTTTCAATTGAATGAAAAATAGTAACTTATTTCAAACTGTAATAAAAAACTAAACCATTTCATTAAAATGCATAATAGAATATGACTAATTCTTATTTTTTAAAAGATTAAAATAAATAAAAAATGGCATGATGGAAGCCTCATATTTAGAGTTTATCACAGATGCAAAAATTATTATTTTAAAACAGGTAAACAGAAAACATAAATAAAACTAAGATATCTTAAAGACATATTTTCAATTATACAAAGTCTTTACAATTTTAGTAAGTATAAGTACAATAGTTTGATACTATCACTTTCTAGGATTGCATTTTTCATAAGATATTTTAAAAAAATTTCTCTGCCTGCAAGTCTAGAGGATGATTAAAAGAACCACCAATTCCAACATTAAATATAGATTCTTTTGTAAATATGTAATGTAACTATGTGACATATTCTTTCCCTACGCTCTCCTTCTTCCTATCTCCTAAACTTAATCTGGTAAATAGTATTCTATGGATGAGACATTTTTTCTCTAGTGTAAACACCTAACACAGAACTCTTAACTGAATTGAAATGGGAAGAGTTGATATTTATTTCTTACCAGTTTCATGTTATACACTTCCTCAACCATATTTTAAGACATACCTATAACTCCATATTAGTTTGAGTCTTTGACCCCACTATATTCACATATCTCATGATTGATATGTGCTACATTACTTTCAGATGCTTTGGTGCTCTTTTATTTCTTGGTGTTGTTTGGGGTTTACAGCGGGTCCTCCCTAGTGCTTAAAGATTTGAGCAGAATTCAAAAATTCAGCAAAGAAAGCTGCCAATTCCAATTATACACTCTTCCTCCCTCATATATATATTTATTTATATGTATATTAGTGTGTATTGTATTTGTTATTACTCTTCTAAAAATGCATACATAAAGTTGAACCTAATCAATACACAGCATTGAGATTTGTGAAACTTGAATGCCGAGCATACCCTGGTCATTAAAAATGTAGTAGTATGATGTTCCTTGAGTCACTGTCTCTCCATCTCCTTGACTTAATACTAAACGAATATAATAATCCAATTGAACTTTGGAGAATGTCATCTAGAATAAGTACCCAATGATTTAAAGCATGTCAAAAAATACAAAGCACTTTAGAAATTCGAAGAATGACTAGTGAAAAGACTTCATCCAGACATGCTATTTTATCATGGTCACCAGAAAGGAAGACCCCAACCCCTTTCTCCATCAATAATGTTTGTACATCATCTTTCATAGCTTTCATCCCTTAAATAAAACCCTGAATGAGTCTACATATCTTGCACTGTGTTTTGATTCTAGATTCCATTTGAAAAACTTATTCAGGAATGCCTCATATTAAAGGAAACAAAGATGAAAACTTTCGTTGTCAGTTACTATTCTGGACTTTCTCAATGAAAGGCTGGATTGTTTAGACCAGGTAAAAACAAAATTATGAATAAAGACAAATGAGTTAAAAAAATTTAAATAAGATTTTGAATCGTTTATTAGTGTTTTATCTGAGATTGAAATTAAATGCCATAAAAGGAAAATGGCTAAATTGCTATAAAATTATTGCTACCAATGAAGAGTGTAAGTGGCTTTGCCAGTAAGTAGAAATAATAAAACAACAACATTTCTGTTCAGAGGTTTTTGTGGCACACAGAACTTTCTTTTCATAGGTCTTCTGTTTCTGGTACAGTGGTATCCTCTGTAGGTTCAGTTGTTATCACTATAGGAATATTCTCAGATACCCAACCCTTAGGAGTCCTATTAAAGGACCGTCTGCCAGAAAGAGGATTGGCAAAGGCCATGAACCTGGGATCTGTTAGAAGTAGTAGATCAAAATCTGGAACCTTGAATTTAACCATTTTTGATGCTTTTTCAAAACCACCAAATGGCATGGCAACTCTGTGGGAAATGAAAAGAAAAAGAATACATTAATTAATTTTCAAATATATTTTCCAGAAAATAGAAAACAATTTAATTCATGATTTTCTGGGCATGCTGTTATGTTATATTCTTGGTGTCGTTTTCGGTTTTTGACCTCTGAGGCAGGCATGTCCATTTAAGGACTGCAACTTTATGATAAAGTAGATACTGATAACAAATTGGTGTAAAGTCCTTTGTACGTAGGACTCTTAGGTTTGGACTAAATTAATCTATTCCTTGTGCCCTGAGCTCATGGCAAACATTTCTTCCTTTGTGCCTTTGCTAACAATGTTTCCCCTGCTTAAGGTATTTCCTCCCTGCCTCTTCACCTGTGTGTGTCCTGTGGCCTGTAAGTTCTAACTTCCTCCAACTATCCCAGCTCACACTTCCTTCGTTAACCAAATTCCTGTGGCAATGATTGTCTTGTGTCAGTCATTCAGTGCTTATGATATGCTACTTTCTATTGTCAGCTTCTCTTTTTAAGAATATGGTTTGGTTTGGGTCATCTGTGAATTATAAACTCTGAGGGCAAGAAGTATGTCTTTTGCATCTTTCTATCTCTACCTCAAAACCCTCAAAATCCTTCTATTTGTCTTCTGAATAAAGCCTAAGGTGCACATAATGTTCTAGCTTTGTTTGATTTAGCCATTTATTTATTTATTCATTCAATGCCAGGCACATTTCTAAATGCTGGAATACAGCCCTGAACAATGTAGTCAAAGTCCAAGCTCATATTCTAGAGAAGGAGACAGATGATAAAAAAACATAAACATATAGACAAACATCCAGTAGTGATGAGAATGATGCAGAAAATTAAAATAAGATGATGTAATAGGGTATAACTGAATGACTAGATAGTCAGGGAAGATTTCTCTGAAGAGGTGACGTTTAAACTGCCCTCTGAAGGTCAGAAGTTAGCCATAGACAGTACAGCTGAAGCACATGAGCATTTCAGGTAGAAGGAGTAGCTAATGCAAGGAATCTAAGGCAGCAATAACATTGGCATGTTCAGGAAAAGAAAGAAGGGCTATGCTGCTAGACCAGTAGGTGAGAGGGATCCTAGAGGGAAGAGGACAGAGAGATTGATTGTGTGAGAATTTGTCCAAGTAAGGATTATAAATTTCACTCTAAGAGTAAAGAGGAGCCATTGTAAGGTGTAAAGCAAAGGAGCGGTATAATCTGATTAAATTTTTATGAAGATCGCTCTGGCTGCTGTCGCTGTGCAGTTATAGGGAGACAAGAGTGTAATGAGGGAAGATGCTGCAGCAATTCAAGTGGGAAATGATGGTGGCTTGGATTTCAGTTGTTCTCTATGAAGATGGAAAGAATGGGTGGTTTGAGGATGTGTTTTAGGGGTAGATTCAACAGGATTTGCTGATAAATTGGATAATAATTGTGAGGGAGATATAGAAATCAAGGATCACTCCTAGGTTTAGAGATTTAACAACTGGCTGATGAAAGACAGATGGGAACATGTTTTGTGTATGCTTGGAAAAAATGATTTTAACATCCCAGTGGAAAGGTCAGTCACGCTGGTTTTGCCCTATCCTCTTTCATGCACCCTTTGTTCCAGCCAAACCAAATGCACTGCTTGCTCTTCTCCTTAATGCTCTCCCACCGCATTGCCTTTATTCATACTCTCATTTCTCTGCTTGGAGTATGCTGACCCTTATTACTACATTTCTAAATCCTCTTAAAGTTCTTTAAGTTCTAAGTATGTTATTTAATAGCATATTTAACTTTCTTCTTGCAGCTTTCCCTGATCTCCCACAGACAGAAGTAAGCTCTTTATCTCTTAAGTGTCCATGGATTCTGTTTTAACCTCCCCTGTAACCCTTTTTCCATCTTTCATTATATCCGTTGGGATGTCTGCCTTATTTCTTACTAGACTGTACTCCAAGAGGATTGGAATTCTCTCTGATGTATCTTTGTAACTCATTACAATATACTTGTATAATGCATTGTACCTAGAAGGTCCTCCTAAACATCTAGACAATGGAATTGGTATGACTATATAGATTCTCCAATATTGTGGAGATTATTTTAAAGCCTGGAAAAGATCTGATTTTCTTTGTAGCTCAATCACTCTGTGATCTTTCTTGACTATTCTAATTTCTGTGTGATAATGGTGAGGAAGCATGGAGTTTGGTTAGGTAAGGAGAAAGTGATTGATGGACTTTGAAAAATGGGATGGCTTTGGCAGGAGGGAATGAAGTATTATTGAAGTAAAGAATAAATGAAAAGTAAAGATACAATGTGATAGAGAGTAAGATGCTTGAAATTGAGATTTTGAAGGTGACATAGGTATTGGTAATGACAAACTTTAAGAAAAGCCAAGAGTGACGGAGGCGGGATTGAGAAAACAATCCTTAAAATTGAGACAGTCAAGGACTTGAAAGAGTAGAGAGTTCAGTGGATCATTCACATGGGTATTGAAGCCACTGAAAAGTGATGACTGGAATAATACTGGGGAGGAAGACAGTGAGCCAGATATTAAAATCTTCAGTGAAGCGAATATCCCCAGAGTGGATAGATGACCTCAACCATGGCTGTAGCAGATGTAACTGTGTCATATAGCATAGAACCTCATATCTTATTGGCCCATAATTTTCTTGTCTTCTGGTATTTTACTTCCCTATGAAGAGCAGTATGTTTTACTTTCCATTGCATCTGTTCTGAAGATGACTGATCTTATAATATTTCCCCCAAATTTCTATGGAAGATATGGATAATAACAGATCACTGATTGGTGCATAACCTCAGTCTAGTATAGTATTAGATCAATCATGTCAGTATGGACTTTCACATCCAGAGCCTAAAACGATTGCTCTGGAGGTAAAAGACGTCGGTTTGGAAAAGAACTTTAGGAACTTAGATTACCATTCAGGAGCATTATGATTATTCAGCTTCAGAAGGCATAATAATGATGAAAGCTACTATTTATTGACTCGGTACTATGCACTAGACGCTATTATAAGTGCTTCTCAAACTCTGTTGGTACAGGAATCACCTTGGGATCTTGTTACATGCAGATGCTAATTTAGTCAGCCCAGAGTGTGTCCTGAGATTCTGCATTTCTCACTAGTTCTCAGGTAATGCCAGAGCTGCTGGTCTGTGGACCACACTAGGAGTACCAAGGGGTTACGTGATTGTCTCATTAAATCCTCACTCACAACAACCCTATCAGTTGATTCTATTTACCTCCCCATTTGACAAATGAATCTGAGGCACAGATAAATTAAATGACTTGCCCAAAGTCACCTACCTGTTAAGCTGTAGAACCAGGATTTAAACCCAGGTGGCCAGATTCCCTGGAGGCGTGCTTTAGTCACTACCCTATACCACACTGCCCCAAGATAATTCTTATGCAGTATTGGGCCTTCTGAGATCACTTTCTAAGTAGAGCAGTGTGTTTAGGAATGTCAACTCATTTGGGCTGTGTCTAAAGGATGTCAAACCAGGTTGCTGTCACATTCATGATGCAATTAGCTGATTCAAGGTCCCACATTTTGTCATTTGATTTAGTGAATTGAAGAGTCTTTCTAACTCAAATTTGATTTAGTACATATGTAAAACTTCTTATTTTTGGATGTCCAAGATGTCCAAGACAATATTTCACCATTTTAGAAGCTTGCCGTTGTGATCAATAGTCTGTTTATTTGCTGGTTCATTCACTTATTCATACAACAAATTACTGATTGCTTTTACATCTATAAACTCTGCTATGTGCTAGGAATTCAAAGATGGAAAGATTGTAGTAGATCTTAACCTCGATGAAGTCACAGACAAATAAAGAGTGAAACATGAGAAAAAAAACAACTCATCATGGAATATGATAGTTACTCCAAGGGAAGACTGTCCTGAATGCAGAGGAACTTAAGGTAAAAAGCATCTTAGTCTGCCTGGTAGGTCAGGAAACACTTCGTAAACTTAGAGCCTGGGATCAGGACCAGCTACATAATTTGTAGGGCCCAGTGCAAAATGAAAACTCGGGGGGTCCTTGTTAAGAAGTAGTTAAGAATTTGGAAACAGAGACAGCAAAGCATTAAACCAAGTACGGCCCTACTAAGCATGGGGTCGTGCAAATGCACAGGCCATACACCCATTCCTGGGAGTTTAAGAATATATAGTTATCCATTGGATACAAGAGACTGAAGTTGAACATTTCTAGAGTTAGGCTGAATTTGGTAAATTAATCTTGTATTTATTAATTCCGGAAATGAATTTTACTCATTTATTTATTTTTTTCTGAATTAAATCAAAGAAGAAATGTTGCTCTGCCACTGAAATCCAATATTTGGGTTTGGCATTTGGTGCTTTAATTTTGCCCTTTTATCCAGGTCTGTTTCATTTTTCCCTCCCAATTTGTGGGTCATTTTCTTCTGTAAATGAAAATATTCCCTTCTGTTCCACCATCCATCTCCTACCTCCTACCACTGATCCAGTGAAAGGTTGCTGTTTGAAAACCAGAGCTTTCTTTTCTTTGGCACCATTGAGACTATATCCTGTTTGTTTGAATTTTTATTGCCCTCAGACACAAACTAAAGTCCATTAACAGAGATGTCAAGCATTCAAAATGAGAGACTACTTGGGAGGTTTTTAAGATCTCTGAAAATTGTTTCAAGTTTTAGTCAAAGCTAGTGAAGCAAAATTTGCACTGAAAGGTTTGGAATGTTCTAGTGAAAGACGCATCTTTATAATTCCCATGATATAAATTCTTCAACCGTAGATCTGACTTACAATGATTTTTACACTTTGGCGTCTGTGTAGTGAATAAGCCTTTTTACTCAGATTCACAGTTAATAGATGCTTTCTTGTTTATTTTGATTGATCAGTAATAGGATTGAGTTTGTAAAAATTGATGGTGTTGGACATATAATAGACCCGTAATAATGACTGATTGTTCTATAAGGAAAGAATTATGTAAATGTTTGCACAGAAATTAAAATAAATTATTCTACTAAATAGCTGATGGCTATAATATATGTAAAGGTACTTAATCATATAATTATAGCATTTATTTTACAGATAAAGAAATTAATACCAGGAGAGGTTCGGTGACATATCCAAAGTCATACAGCCTTTTGAAGCAGAGCTGGAAATCTCTTTGCTCCTAGTTTACTTTCCTCACGTGTTACGTGGGTTTAATATAGTATTATTTGAATACAGCATAATGTTTAAATACACTGAAAGTGAGTACAAGAATACAAAGTCGTATTAAACTATGGGCCATTTTGAAACTGATTAGACCTGGGAGCCAGTTCTCATCCAGTCATTTTCACTGCTGAATGCTATCAGACTACATCTTACCCTTATATGCTTTATTAACAAAATCTAGTAATTATGTACAATAATGTGGGGCCACCAAATAATATTCTTTTACTCTGGGAATATTTGAAAACTGCTTCTTTCTTTCTTTCTCTCTCTGTTTCTCTCATTTGTTTTTGCAAAAATGAAAAAAAATAGATATATTAGAATAACGTCAGTATAATAACATTGAATTATTTGAGAAACAGAAGGGAAAATGATACTTCTGATTACATTTTATTTTTAAAATGTATAGGTGTAATAGTTGTGTGAGGAACTAAATTTCTGGTCAAATTATTTTCTCATAATCTTGAGTAGTTTGATAAAATAAAATCCTGTTAAATAACCTACAGCAGAAAAGATATTAACCCAATTTGTACCTGGAGATTATTTTAACCTTTCTTTCAAATTACTGGAATGTATTTTTGACTAATTCAAAGAATGACTTTTATCACATTTAATTTACAAAAGCCCAGATACCCATTGGGATTATTTTGCTTATGTGATTTTTTTTAAAATAAAAATTTTATTGAAGTGTAAGTTACATTAAAAAAAGTGTACAAATCATAAAGTAAAACTTGATGAATATTATTTATTTTCTAATTATTTGTTGCTGGTGTATAAAAATATCATTAATTTTTATGTTGACCTTGTACTCTGTGATCTTGATAAATTTACTTACTAATTCTGATTACTAACCTGTAGCTTCTTTTGAATTTCCTGTGGACACAATCATGTCATTTGTGAATAAGGACACTTTTATTTTTCCTTTCTTCTACTTATACCTTTTGTTTATTATTATTGTTTCATTGTCTAGCAGAGGTCAACAAACAACTTCTTTGCCTGAAAACGTGCGTGTAGGTATGTTTTTATTTTAACTTTTACCTTTAAAGAATATTTTCACTGGATATAGAGTTATAGGCTGGTAGTTATTTATTTCATAATTTTAAAGATGTTAATTCCATTGTCTCCCATAATTCCAGTTGGGAAATCACCTGTCCTATTTTTACTCTTTTATGAGAATGTGCATTTTATTCTCTAGCTTTAAGGTGTTCTTACTGTCTATGGTTGTCAGCAGTTTTACACTCAGGTGACTTTGTGTGGTTTACTTTGCATTTACCCTTCCTGGGTTGTGAGGTACTTCTTGAACCTGTCGCTTGATCTCTTTTGTTAATTTTGAAAAATTCTTGGCCATTAACTCTTCAGATTGCTTCTGCCTTCTTCTCTCTCTTATTCCCTCCTGAACTCTAATCACACATATATATTGGCATTGTTATTACTCTTCCAAGTGTGTCTTCTGCTATTTTCCTGCATTTTGAATCCTTTTTTTCTCTCTATGCTTCAGTTTGAACATTTTCTGAAGCTGTTTATGAATTCTCTCTTCAGCTGTGTTTAATCTGCCATGAAATCTATTATTTAATTTTTAAAAACATTTCTATCATTAAATATAACACAAATACAGAAAACCTCATAAAGATGTATAATAACTTATTATAAAGTGAATGACTTTGTAACCACTACACATGTTAAGAGCTCCTCCAGAAGCCCTAAACATGTCCCTGCCCAATCACAACCCCTCCTGCCCCTAGTTGTAGTCCGTATTTTGACTTTTATGGTAATATCAACTTATAAAATATTCTAAAACTTTCTTTGTATGTTAATAACCCAAGTGTGCATCTCTAAATATTATGGTTTAGTTTTGCCTGTCTTTTAAATCTATTTTATACCATTGATTTTTCTTTCATCTCTTTCTTGCATTTTATTTATCGAAGATACTGGATCATTTGTCCTATAGAGTTTCCCACAGATTGAATTTTACTGATTACATTCTCTTGGATTAGTTTAACACATTTCTCTGTTCTTGGTAATTCCTGTAAATTTCATATGGATCCAGTGGCTTGATCCATTGACTTCTTAATCTCAGTTACTATATTTTTCATTTTTGTAGAATTTCCATTTTATTCTTTTTTTAATAAAAACATTTCCAATCTGCTGGACTTCTTCATCTTGTCGTCTATTTTCTTGAACATATTTCTCACAATTATTTTAAAGTGAGTGTCTGATATTTCAATAATTTCATCTTTTGTGTGTCTGTTTCTTTTATTATTTTTCTCTTTATTTTTAGTCATTTGGTCTTGTCTCATAGTATGCCTGGTAATCTTATTTGACTGATGACACTGTGTAAAAAAAATTGTAGAGATAATTTGAGTCTCTGAATGGTGTCATTTTCCTTCCAGAGAAGATTTGCTTTGGTCCATGGCAGGCAGTTTGACTTAAAGAAGGTGACATTTATGCAATCTAGGACTCTGTTGATTGGGACCAGCATTTAATTTCATGAAGGCTGGTCTATTTGCCTTTACGCCAGTGGTTTACCCCTTATGGCTCCCAACTAAGAGCTTAGAATATTTGGGCCTCTCCTCCTAGCAGACCTTATACTCCTATTTTGGTCTTCCCAAGACTCTTGAGTTTACCAAAAGGTTTGCTCACTTTCTCCGCTTTTTCTTAGCTGTTGCCAGTAAATCAGCAAATGCCTCAAGGGGAAAAGTGGTACCAAATGTTGGATTACATCTCTAAATTTCCCTTATCTCCAGGATCTTGGCCCTCAAGTCCTTACTTCTTGGTAGCTTTTCAATCATTTTTAAAAGTCATTTTTATAATAATTAGCTTTTTGATGTACTTTTGTGAAGTTGTTCTGATATAAAATAGTCTGCCATAGCTGGAAATGGATTTCCATTTCCTACCTATGTGACTTTTTATAGTTTCATTCATTTAGCAAGCATTTAAGCCAAACATATAATTACACCATTTATTGTTGTTAAGTAGGCTTCTAAAGCAATGCATGCAATGGACAATGTCTTAAACCTAGTGTAGCCAGGTACATATATTTTAACAGGAAGGATCTTAAAGCTATCTGCTTGGGATTGTCTGTGTATCATATCATGTTTTGTTTCACCTGTTAATGTTATTTAATGATAATAAAGAATTTAAGACTAGACTGGAATGTTGATTAACATTAAGCACTTAAGTTTTTATTTCTATGTTGATGTGTATATAAAAAGAAACAAAATTTTCTCGAGTAAAGGAGAGGTATTAGCAAGTTAAGTTCTCTCTCTCTCAATCTCTCTGTCCCCCCCCGCCCTGCACTGTATGTTACATTTACAAAAGCCTTGATTTAACAGAGGGAGCTACATTTCCTAATCATATAGTATTGTGTTCATTGATGTAGGATTCATGTATAGGCGTCTCTTTATAACCAACCCAAACATGCCAATGTGTTTGTAGAACTGGAAGCAAGCTGCTCAGTAAGTGTGGGATACGAAGTCACAAGATACACTGAAATCATGCAGCATCTCTAAAGCACTAATCTCAAAGACAAGCCTCAAGTATTCCATTAGTTTCCATTTTCCCCTAGAGTTTTACTTTTTTATAATTATCTACACTCTTATTTTGGGAAAAAAACGATATCTTTGATTAGAAGGGGCTTCCAACCTCCTTTCCCTGCCACTCCTCAACTCTTCCCTAAATTCTATGGTACACCTTATTCATGCAATAGATGTAGTACTAATACTACTGGTATTACTAACTATACTAATAGTATTAGATGTAATACTCAAAGAAGTATTACTGATGTATTACTAATAATAGAGGTAATACTAATGCTATTAATATAGCGGTGTATGAAAACTAAAATGCTAATAGCACAATAATTTAAAAAGTACTAAAGAAGACCACTATTTAAATGCATGCTTTGTGGCATTCTTTTGTAAATCAAAGACTACTCCTTAATTTATTAATTTTAAATGAATAGTCATTAAGCAGCCTATAAATTAGGTCTAATTTTTGTGAGTGTGAGACAGCACACTGGAGATATTTTACTCTAAAATGAAAATCAAGTGATCAAAGAATGGGTTATAAGACCATTAAAAATATATCTAAAGTCCCCATGGAAAAATAAAAGTCCATTGTGTAAACTATAATGCAGGTATTATTTGGCAATATTTTTGGTAGCATAAGTTTTGGTTTGTACATGTCCTAGAGTCTTAGGTCATAAGTCCCTAAGTTACCTTTAATTTGGCTTAAAGCCTACAAAAATATAAATTGGAACCTGGAGTTACACAGTAATTCTCACAGTCCTATATATGAATCATTTCTGAAATTCTTCAACAGCGTTGCCATTTGAAGCAACGCATAAACTAATATCAACCTTTGAATTAAAAATTATTATTAAAATAACATTTCTTTTAAATGTGGGAGAGAATCTTGATGTTATAAGAGTGATAGTTTCTGAATCATTTCCTTCATTTTTATACAAAAAAAGACTAAGGTTTGGCATATTAGTAATATTGCAAAAATGAGTCTTTGCCTAGGCTTAGGAGTTATCCTATATTGCTATTTTGAGTCTGTTCTTAAAAGAAAAAAATGGTTTTCTACCAGAGGATTCAGGTCTCCATACCATGATATAAAAACCTTGGTATTACTTGCCAACAGTGTTACCCAAGATAATTGAATTACCTGTTAAAGCTCCTGTAATCGGGCAGTTCTGCCTTTCCTTCAGGCTTGAAAAATTTAGGGTATAAAGCCTCTAAAAGCTCCGGATCACTGCTAATGGCCTGTTCCCAGGGCGACTGATAGTACTTAGGGACGGCTGTGGTGTTGAATCTTTCAGGAGGAATTTCCTTCAGTGGGCCAGAATATCCTTTGGAAAAATATAGTAAGAATAAGTAAACACAGAGTGCCTGAGAGTTACTAAACTTCACCTAAGATTTTACCATGTTGAATTTTTCATGCAGGGGTAAATTTATGATCCTTCAGAAAAGAGTAGTCTGACAGTGTTGGACATTTTTAAACCCCATTAAACTTATGGAACGTTCAAAAGAAACCACTTTTCTTTTGTTTTGTGAGGAAGATTCGCCCTGAACTAACATCCATTGCCAATCCTTCTCTTTTTGCTGAGGAAGATTGGCCCTGGGCTAACATCCATGCCCACTTCCTCTACTTTATGTGGGACGCCGCCACAGCATGGCTTAACAATCGGTTCATCAGCGCATGCCCGGGATCTGAACCTGCGAACCCTGGGCCACCAAGGCAGAGCACGAGTGGTTAACCACTACGCCCCCTGGCTGGCCCCAAGAAACCACTTTTCTTAATGTTTAATTTTACCAAATCATACAGTTATTTCTTCCTTGACTATCTTAGTATATATTTGTTCAGTGAAACTATTCATTTAATTTTTTAAAATTACGCCCCTTACATTAATTTATACTAGCTTTTAGATATCATAATTAATGAACTTATTTAAAAATATATATTGAGTGTCCACTGTGGGCTCTGGGGAAATAGCACTGAAGACAAAAATCTCCCTCCTCAGAGCTGATTCGTCAGAGGCAAGTTTCCGGTCTTGTCTATCTTAAATTGCTGAGAGGTCTGTAAACTGTATAAGCTTCAAAATGGTGAAGTAATTTGTTTCCACTGCCTTAGTCAGGCCCTGATCTTCTGGTTCCCTGATGTGTCCATCCCATGTTTACTTTGTTCCTGAAGATTTCTTACCTAACTCTTCTACTTCTGGTCTCACCTCCTCAACTTATTCTTCTCACAGGAGCTGGAAATTTCTGTAAGTGCCATTTAAAAAATCACACAAATTCCCGGTGTAAACTTTAAACCATTTTCACATGCATTAGGTGGCACTTTTCAAGTCTTCAGAGGCACAGCTCTCTACTCTCTGTCTACACTACCACACAGCCTAACTATGGCCTTCAGATAGTTCTCTCTTGCACCGTGTCAAAACCTTTCACCATCTGATCACTCCTAGTTTTACATTTCCCTGATGCTCTTTCTCTTCTCCAAAGTGTTTTCTGTTTTCTTCTGTCAAATTATACCTATCCTGTCTTTATACTAAAGAGTTTATTTCCTCCAAAAGGTCTTGTTGATAATCCACATCTAGACAGTTATTGGCTTGCAGTCATTGAATTTTCTTCTGATTGCTTCCAGTATCTGACTATAATCTCTTCTGATAGGCTTTGCTTCTCTGCTTGTCACTTGAATCCTGGTGTTTCTCAAAGCTCTTTTCTTAGACTATACGTTCTGTCCAGAAAATTCCATTTACATTCATGGCTTTAACTGTGACCGACATATTGATGTTTCCAAGTTTTGTTTTTTGATCTCCAGGCCCTTCTATTCAACCACCTATTATATTTGTCCAAATGAATATTTCCCTGGCACCCTTTATAAAGTGTCTAGACCCATATGCAGCCATTTTCTAATACATCCTGCTTCTTTTTCTATATTAATCATCTTAGTGAATGTTATCACTCTTTTCTCAGATGCCCAAGACAGAAGCATTATCCTAAACCCCTCCTCATTCCCACAACAAATCACGAAGTATTACCAACTATACTTCTTAAAGATTTCTAAAATAGTAGCTCTCAAACTTGTGTTTCTGAATCACCTTGGGCCTTATTTAAAATATTGATAATGGGTTCTTCCCTCCAGAGATCTGGCTTTAGTAAATCTCAGGTATAGCTTACGAATCTTATGCAACTGATTTGCAAATGCAACATTGGGAAACGTTTTTCTAGAAAATTCCCTTTCCTCTTCGTTTCCATTACTACTGCCCTGGTTCAGGTCTTGCCCACCATCTCTTGCCTGGGCTTTACAATAGCTTCCATACTAATCCTTTAGCTCTCAACCTCTCTCCCAGGCACCCTCCACACTGCCGCCTGAATGGCCTTTCGGACTGGAAAACTTGATCCTGTCTCTCACTTCCCTTTCTCAGGATGCTGTAATGGCTCCCTATGACAACAATCTCAACTCCTCAGCAAACACACATGGCCCTACCCAGCTGTCCAGCCCCATCTCTTGCCATTCTGCTCTCACATTTTATGTTCCAGAACTTGGATCTACTTGAAACTTGCTGTGTCCCTTGTGCCTCCCTACTTGTTCCATTTCTTCCCTGTGCCTGGAATGCCCTCCCTAATTCTTGTCACCTACAAATTCCTATTTTAAGCCTTAGCTTGAGGTTACCTCTTCTATGTAGCCATTCCTATCTCCCCCAGGAAAGCAGAATCACTTTTTTTGTGTCTTCAATTTGTATAGTATATACATAACTACATTATTGTAACTACCACATTTTATTTCCTCTTCCTTTCCTAAAGTTGATCAGCTGTCAGCCATATAGAAACTGGAAATTTTAAAATTTTATATTTTTAAAAATTCCTTGAAATCCCACTACCTGGATATGATTATTTTACTTTTGTGTATTTTTTCCCCCAGTTTTTCTTCACCTGTAACCAATAATGATCATGTAACTATAATTCTAGTGTACATGTAATTTTATATTTTATTTCTAGTCAATTTTGTTTGAAATACTTTTGACTGTTTCCACATCATGTTCATAATCCTTTTAAGGGTTTCATAACAATCTATTGAATTGAAGGATCATAATTGGTCTAATCTTTTTGCATTTTTGAATGTTCCAGGTTTTCCAATTTCTTTTTATAGGTGGAATTAACTAATAACTTTTTTCTTTTTTTGATATGCTGAATTATTTACAGGAAAGAATGTACATATGTTTAACGTCTCAGAAATATTGCAATTCAGTAATGCTACATGTTACTATTTCCTATTTGATTTTTTTTTGTTTTTTTTGGTGAGGAAGATTGGCCCTGAGCTAACATCTGCCAATCTTCCTCTTTTTGCTGAGGAAGACTGGCCCTGGGGCTAACATCCATGCCCATTTTCCTCCACTTTATATGGGACACCACCACAGCATGGCTTGACAAGTGGTGTGATCCGAACCGGTGAACCCTGGGCTGCCGCAGCGGAGCGCATGCACTTAACCGCTTGTGCCACTGGGCTGGCCCCTCCTATTTGACTTTTAAATATATATTTTTAATATAACTAATTTGAATTCCAAGGAACTTCATTCCTACAGTGTTATGGCATTAAAATACTCTTATTGATTCACGTTTGAGAAAAGTTGGCTTTTGGATACATGGTAGGTTAATCAACAACAATTTTTGCTAAATTGGAATAAGCTATAGTTTGCTTCCTGAATTGGTTGTACTTTTCAATTCATCAACCAAGAAGGAAGGATCCATTACTCTTGCTTCACAGCAAACTACGTGATAACCTCCAAACTTTCCCCTTTCTTAGTCTATATTATATAGACATTTCCTAATATTTAATAGCTGGATATTTAGCTTTAAATAGCTGTATGAATTTATCCTTGTAACATCTCTCTTTACATATGTAAATATATATTTGTATATATATACACATATACACACATGCAGTAAATAAGATGGCAGTCAATAAAATGCATATATAATATTAAATTATATATGCAGAGATAAAGTGAGACTACGAATATAATGTGGATATTTGTCCTGTCTCCTATGTATGAATTCCTTGAGGGTACAGATTAATATTTTTATTCTTTTTGCAATTTCATAGTTTATAATGATGATCATGTAATAAAAGTTCTGACTTAGTGATGAGAGTACCAGATTGATCCAACACAAACTTTTCTATATGTCTTCTCTTTCCTATTAAAAAAACCCCAATACTCCAAACATTAGAAAGTAAGCAGTTACAGTACAGGAGTTGGAGTTAAAAGAATATGTGTATATATTAAGAATATAAAAGTGCGCGGGGCCAGCCCGGTGGTGCAAGTGGTTAAGTGCACGTGGTCTGCTTTGGCAGCCCAGGGTTCGCAGGTTTGGATCCCAGGCACGCAGTGAAGCACTGCTTGGTAAGCCACGCTGTGGCGGCGGCCCATATAAAGTAGAGGAAGACGGGCACGGATGTTAGCTCAGGGCCACTTTTCCTCAAGAAAAAGGGGAGGATTGGCATCGGATGTTAGCTCAGGGCTAGTCCTCCTCACAAAAAAAAAAAAAAAAAGAATATAAAAGTGAAAAGGGAAAGGATTAACTTTGAGTACTTTATTATGTGTTAGGGACTATGCTTATCACATTTGATTCTCACAATGACCCTGTGCAGTGAGATTTGGTTTCCTTATTTTATAAACCGAGAAAACAAACTCAATGGGATTTATTGTCTTTCCTACCACAGTAGTAAGATGGGCAGGGATGGAAGGAGTCAGAAGGTTGAATCCAGATCTTTCTGATTCTAAAAATTGTTTCTCCCCCACGTGCTTAATGCTGTATATGTAGAATCTGTTACCTGCTTTTCTGCCACAAAAAAAGCTATTTGAAAGCTATTTGAGAACTTTATTACAATGCTTCACTTCCAAATTCTGTGCATTATATTGAGTGCTTGGTTTCCTTCAATGCTATTTTGTTCTATCTGTCAATACTTTTTTCTTGTGTCTTCAGTAAGAATGTCCTAATAAGTCTAAGCTCATCAATGACTGACACTCAACTTACTTTTAAAGAAGATTTAATATTATACAGTTGCTTTACTTACATATTTTCAAAAACATTATTGGTATTTGAGAAGAATTCTAGAAGTACTTTGCGAAATTTACTGTTTATTTTATAAAAATATGACAGGTATTGCTAATTTCCAGATTAAAGTCTTTGAAATTACAAAAAATCTACTTTATACATTACACTTGAGGAAATACTTAAAGATACTTGCTGTAAGTTATTTTGAAAAGGTATTGTCTAACTAGATCAGATAATTTTTGTGAAAGATTTAATATTTCAAAATCTAACAATATTTCTAAATAACATATACTGACTTGGACAAGGATTTACTTCTCTTTTAAAATAATAAACAAATATACAATCTCAAGGGATTGTATTTAAAGTCCTCTAAGGGAGCAGAGAATAATGAAAGCAATCTCCACAAGGTCACTTCACGTTAGAGATCTGTAAATTTGGTACCAGACCTGCATTTAATTCTTGATCAGTCAATATGAGCTTATAGCCATTCATAAGCTCAGTTTCTTAGTTTGTAAAACGAGGATTGTAATAAATATGTCATAGAGTTATTGTGAAATTAAAGCAGACAATACATATCATAGTACTTCATAAATTATACAGTCCTTTACAAATATAATTTCAATATCATTACAAATGACTTAATTTTTTTTTTTTTTTTGTGAGGAAGATCACCCCTGAGCTAACATCCATGCTAATCCTCCTCTTTTTGCTGAGGAAGACCAGCTCTGAGCTAACATCTATTGCAAATCCTCCTCCTCCTTTTTTTCCCCAAAGCCCCAGGAGATAGTTGTACGTCATAGTTGCACATCCTTCTAGTTGCTGTATGTGGGACGCGGCCTCAGCATGGCCAGAGAAGTGGTGCGTTGGTGCACGCCCGGGATCTGAACCCGGGCCCGCCAGTAGTGGAGCACGCGCACTTAACTGCTAAGCCACGGGGCTGGCCCAACTTAATTTTTAATATAACCGATGATTGCCAACAAATACAATGGACCATCTGAAAGAACATAAGACTACTATAAATGTTTTACATGACTCCTTTAGGTCTAAATCTTTACATTTATCTTGAACTTACCCACAAAATAGATACATAATGAGAAAAGCTGTATCATTAGATACTGTTGGATTCAAATGACTTGAGTCATATATTTAAGTGCACAGCAATTTTATTGTTCTATTTGTCAGGGGATTAATTACCTGGTGCAATGCTTTCTGGATTGGGTGGACTTCGTGGGTCCGGGGTGTTGGGAGGAGTAAACGGAGCTGGCTGAGAACCAATTTCCAGGTTGCTTCCATCCAGTTTCTCATTTTGCATGGCAATATTGTACTGTATTTGATCAAAAATAAACTCTGCTGAAAACTCAGACGTATTGGATACACCAATAGGCGATAGCATAGGTGCAAGACTCCACTTGTATATTTAGATTTTAAATACAATGCCACTTCCTCGTTTCCTGGGGCCTCGATAATTTACATTGTACTTGGTTGAGCTATGGAATGAGAAATTTTACTGATATCAATCTAAGATCTGTTTTATGATGATAATTCACTTAATAATAATTCATTGAGCCTTACTATGTGCCAGGCACTGTGTCTAGGACTTTGTATCAATTATTTAATTTACTATTCACAACATCCCTATAAGGTGAATCTATTTAATTTTTAAGTCTTTACTAATTTAATATTATAGAGCATACTGGACAAACACTTGGCTTAGTCATTGTTACATTACTATTTTATTTATAGTTGAGATTTAATTAGATTCTTTAATATGTCTTGTTGAAAAATTTAATCTGAAATTTGAACAGCAGTCGTGTATAACAAAAAAAAATTGTACTTTAAGCTGCATGGACTTGTAGAAGGAAAAGTTTGAGATTTCTAGAAAATAAAATGCTTAAAAGAGATGTTTGTCTTTTAAGTTTTAGGTGAATTTGTTTTACTATTATAAGTCAGGATTTATTCTATGGCAATGATATAGCACTTTAAAAACAGTCAATTTACCTTTTAACAGAGAAAAATAGACATTGTAGTAGGTTATGTCCTCAGAAGATAGATAGGCCTTGTCTCTATAATGAAACATTGTTTTAATTATGTATGGGAAATATGTGTATTTTAAAAAGAAGCCAATCTATTTAAGAAGTACATAAAGTCAAATATCTTTTAGGTTTAGAAAGAAAAATTTAGTGAAGAGCATAGCGAAGTAAAGACAAATTTTCACTTTTTTCTGTGTGACAAGCGGAAAATATTTTATAATGCTTTTTCATTTCTATATTTATTTATAAGACGATATGGTGAAGTACAATTTTACATTTTAATGCTTATTTACCTTTATAGAAATGTGAGGGTAAAAGACTATTTTGTCCTAAAGTCCAAATACTTACCATAATTAAAGGCCATAAATTAAGGGCCTCACCTGATAAAATTATGAAGGAAATAAAGTTTATCCTGTTTTCAGGCTTCACCCCCCCACAGCCACTCTCCAGGTGCCTCTTACATTCACCTTATTCTCTGCAGCACCATGGGGAAAGTCGCTGTGGAAATGAGTAGGGCATATGTTAGCAATGGTGAGCTGACTTGTGGAAAAACTCAAGAAGGCATGAGAGGTCAGGTTTATTAGGGCAGTACGAGGTCTTGATTACTGGGCATAAGAGTTTGCATTTTATGCAACAGACAATAAGAAACAATTTCTAAAGACAAGTAATGCTGTGCTCAGATACGTTAGCATTCAGTATTTTGAATTTAGCTATTATCTTGAGCGTTCAACTTAATTGACTAGATTAGTATCTTTTTTCATTTCTGAACCTACACCACCTCTTAAAAAAGAGGAACATTCTTTCTAACATTAATTATAAATAAAAAGCCAATTGAAATAAATATAGGAAGTTTAAATGTATCATTTATAAAGAATTACTTTTTCTAAGTTCCTGAAATGTGTCCATGAAATGAATTTTACCTAAATTTACAAATCAGTCTACCTACATTAGTTTAAGACTTGTAATACTGACCTTCTGTGTAGACTTTTTCGTGGGGATTAATAATGAGCAGGAAAATCAGCTCTTTCTAGCTAGTCATTAATTATCAGGAGACGCCCAAAACCTCTATTGTCATTGTTAAGTGTACCCACAAAGCTTTACAAGAGTTGGGTAGTGACTTATTTTAATTAAACATGAACCTTAAATTATAGAGTTCCATCACATGTGATTCCCTGCAGGAAAAGTTGAAAAGACAAATGAAAATGTGTTTTGTTTTATTTTATTTCAGTTAAGTTCTAAATAAAATAAAATAAAACCAGAGCAGTATCTTACAGGTTATAAACATGTGAGTTAAAAACATAGGTATAATGTATATTACATGATTTCTGTTGAAATATCAATTGAAATAAAAGGGTTTAAAAAAAAATCTGTTCTATAATTTGTGCCAAATACGTAGTAGAAGTTATTTTTTGAATAAAATAAGTGTATGTGCAAAATCCTAGTATATTTAATTTGGTCTTATTTCAGAATTACTTTTTATAGTATACTTTCCCTTTCCCAGTATTAAAGATTTCTAGGGATTTCAAAGAGTTCATAGTTACTGAATACATATGTAGTCTTAACTGTAAAATGTGGATTGTTTGCTTAATATCCTTTTGTAGTGATTTATAGAAGAGGGTATTAACTATCATGGATCACTCTTCTACTTTATTTTTCCTTAGTGCTTATTTTCCTCATCTGTTTCCTTTTTTGTCTTTTGTATAAGAAGTTGATCAGTTCATGAACTAAGGCTTCAAAATCGGCTTATGTAATGAGCAACGTATTTTGATTTCTTTTTAAGAATGCACATTTCCTGTTTACGCCATTGGAGGTTTGTGTGGCTTGAATTTGCCAGTTTCTCGGCAGTAGAGTCAGCCCAAAGCTGAACTTATTTTTTCTATTTTCTATGGCATTAATACCAGGGAGGTGGTTTATATTTTCATCTAATGATGTTCTAAACCTTATAATAAAAAAGGAAATACATAAATAGAAGTTAAATAATTATTTTGACAATGTCTATAGCTCAAGGGAAGCAGTAAAAGTAAAAGCTTATTTCGGAAAATGTAGTCAATAAATTAGGTTAATGTGATATAAATCACATAAAGATGATTCTAGAAGTAGATTGTAAGTAAATAGTTGTTCTCCATCTTTCAATGTTATTTTGTCTTTCCATCAATAGACAAAGGCTGTATTTATTTATCTTTGAGCTTCCAGCATAATATCTAGAACATAGTGGGCATTCACTAAATATTTGCCAAAAGCATAAATAAATGAATGGAAATAGACTTGAATCTCATATTACTTTTTTAATTCTTGTCATATTAACAATGCTTGCTCCAAGTTGCAATTAAGTACCTTGATAAAGCAAATGTATCATCATATAATGTGGCTCACTATCTTCCTCAATGATTTATTATATGTGTCATTTTTAAAATTAAGATCAGAGAACATAGACCATTAAAGCCAGCAGGCACCTTAGAGAACATTTGAGTCCATTTCTTTATTTTAGAAATAAGAAAACAAACAGGTCCAGAAAGGCAAAGAAACTTTTAAATTAACTGCAAATCACACTGCTTGTGGACGAGCCAGGACCAAACCCTGTTCTCCTGGTTCCCAGGCCAGTCTCG
Source organism: Ceratotherium simum simum (assembly GCF_057802395.1). NCBI lineage: Eukaryota > Metazoa > Chordata > Mammalia > Perissodactyla > Rhinocerotidae > Ceratotherium > Ceratotherium simum. The sequence continues at coordinate 61,362,711 of NC_141911.1, forward strand.
TTTAATTACACCATGATAGGTGTCCATGCCAAGAACTCTAGAGTTCTGAGAGCTGTCTTTCAGTCTTCTTTATTATGGTGTTAAGTCAATCGATATACTTCCTTGAATACTACTTTGCTCATTTCTAAAGAAAAAGCAGTAAATTTCATCAGACTTCAGAGTATGTTATGTAACTAACTACATGTGACTTCATTGCATACCTTATTATTGTTTATTGCTGTGAGTTATTTATCAGCACTTAATTGTTTATTTCAATATGCCAGGTTTTTTTTTTTTTTTGGTGAAGAAGATTAGCCCTGAGCTAACATCTGTTGCCAATCCTCCTCTTTTTGCTGAGGAAGATTGGGCCTGGGCTAACATCTATGCCCATCTTCCTCTACTTTGTATGTGGGATGCCCGCCACAGCATGGCTTGATAAGCGGTGCATAGGTCCGTGCCCAGGATTCGAACCCGTAAACCCAGGGCTGCTGAAGCAGAGTGCGCAAACTTGACCACTATGCCACTGGGCCGGCCCCATATGCCAGTTTTATATTTATTTAGTGCCCAATCTTCTAAGAATATTGAAAAATTATCAAGACATATTCTTATTCATTTTATGTATAATCAGAACATTTGATCACAGATGTATAAGATCATTGTCAATAATTTGAAATACTAGTAATGAGAGAATATGTTGCATTCATAAGGACATTTTTAATCTCATTGTACCTTCCTCCAGAACTGTAGTTAAAGCATTATTCTTAGAGATGTAAATGTAAGTTATAGGAACTGGCGTTATTCATCTATTCAGATGTCTAGACTTGTAGATGACTTTTCAAAGAATTTCCTTGAGCCACCTTATTTTATATTACTCCTTAAAGCTGCTTCTCTATTGTCATTATTGAAAGAATATGATTGTATAATCAGACTCTGTCAGCTGGGATAAGGATTATTTTAGGCTCATACTGTGTTAGCCACAGACATTTTCTGATAAGAGGATACTGGGCATAATTATAGAGTAACATAACATTATACTTATCCATGACTTCAAATGAAAAATCATCCCAGATAAATGTAAATACCGTAGTTGAATAAGACTTGATGCCTAGCCGAATTCATAATTACAAGTAGATTCAATCCACGGATGTTGATCAAGGGAAGTAGAAATTTTGAGAATGAGTAAAATTTTAGTGTTTGTGGGTGTGGATGTTAGTTCTATAATGTGTTTTAGCAATTATGGTAAAAGATCTCAGTGGCACCGGTTTGTTTGCTGTAAAGAAGTGAGCTGTCCATTCAAAACAAGCTATTAGCAAGAGCAGCTGGCAAGTTTTCAGGTTTAAATTCATAAGTAAACTTGCAGACTTCTCGTAGCTAAGCAGAAACCCCAGTAAATAAAATTTACATTTGTTGTAGTCTCCACCATTTCTTCAAAGTGCAAACCAATGCACTATTCCTTTTTGACTCTTCATGCCCGGTATTCTGTTTTTAAAGCCATTTCCCCAAAGCTAACTGTTTTCCAACTATGAGCTTCTTCCTCTACAATCTCTCTAAAAGACAGTTTAAATTAATATAGGATTAATGTAATATGTAAAATCTAATTTATTTGTTTATCCATTTGTTTACTAACATTGGGTTGAGGAAAACTTTGTCTAAAGACTTTTGTCCACATTGGTTTTGTTGTAAATAGGTCTCAGACTTCCCTACACAATGTGGAATAAACGCTTTGAGAGATGGACTGTGTCTGTGGTTCCCAGGCACGTTTCGATGCCAGGATATATTCAGCCAATAAAATGCTTATACTTACTTTGTGGAGCGCTGTGTGCTTTGGAAGTGTTTCCATCCCAAACATTTAACTACTGGTGATAAGACCATGGAAACTTTTAGTACCACTGCTCTCCACTCCCTCTCCCTCCTCTTAGCAGAACAGACCAGTTCTTCAGGGCCAAATCTATGAGCTTACAATGTCCCTATTGAACCGAAAAGATACTCATATCATACATAATACTTCTTTTGTTTACCCACCTAAACTATTCATTATCATGAAAAATACATCTAACAGAATCAACAGAAAGAAAATATGTAGAATTCTTGTTTGGGAATCTAGTAATACATACAAATTTAGAAATGCTGTCCATTTATTTAGATACCACAAGATCAATTTATACCTACATTTATTTGTGCTTTCGATTCATACTGGAAATTTTCAAATGTGTATTTGTCAGATCTTCTTTGTCGCATCTTAAATAGTCTGGCACCGCGGTTACTGAGATGGGATAACTCTTCCAACATGATGTCTTTGGGGATGCTGACCTTTTTGCCCAGGTCTATGCCATCTACATCTGTAAAACAATATTCACGTGCATGAAAACCTCAAGGCAAGTATTTTTAAATGCTTCGCTACATTCCATGATTTATTGTCTGCTGTCTGCTAGTCTGGTGACTAAGATACAGGCTCTTTACTTAGACTGCCTTAGGTTGCATCCTGTCCACAGCTTTCTAACTCTATGAGCATAGATACGCTACTTATTTTTTCTAAACCTCACTTTCTTCATCTCCAAAGTGGGGCTAATAGTAATAATACCTACCATATAGGGTTGATATGAGGATTAAATAAAATGCTTCATGTAAAGCGTTTAGTATCGTACCTGGCACGTAGAAAGAGTGAATGAAAGTTAGCTAACGGCACTATTAGTAGAATCTAGACTTTCTGTATTTGGTGAGTTTTCGAATAACACTGCTTTAGAGTTATCTTAATAAGCTCTGTTTTGCTCCCCACGTTTTTATGTATCACTTTTAGCTGTCCTTATTACCAGAATGCCTATGCTTCCACCCACATCACCCTATTTCTCTGTCTCTGTGAAAATACCACTCAATCTGCATCCAGCACCAAGGAGCCTAGCATAAAGTAGGCAGAAGATAAGTTCTGAAGGAACAAATCCTTCTCAACTCAGCTTAAGTGCCATTTCTGTGAATCCCTTTTCTAAAATTTCTATTCATAATTATTCATGCCTTCTCTGTGTTCCCATAGAACTGAATCACAATTACTTGATTCCATTTTTCTTATTTTACAGTTTGCATTTTTCTTTATGTTTTAGTCTTTATGACCCCCATGCCTTAAGTATAGGAGATGTTCAATAAATGAGTGTTATTTTCTGTTTCTAGTACTGAAGGACTTTTCTAAAATCCAAAAGAGATGAAACTTCTCCACTCCCTCCTTTAACCAGAAATATATTCCTGCGAAAGCCACCGAGTTCTTTTGCCAGTGTGGACTGCTGTTAAATGCACAGGAAGAAAAATTGGACCATCATTAAAATAAATAATTATTCTGATTGATTGGGACAACATTTTTTGATGATGTGACAAATTAACCCTAATAATTAGGCTTTTGGAAGTTTTTAGAGATAAAACAACAGAATTATTTATTAAATTTTCTCCCCCTTTTGCTTTGAAAAAAATCAATTTGTTGACATATTTTGGCTTTACATGGAGAAGAGCTCCGCTAATTATAAAAACTATAATGTCAAGACTTCCGCTTCTAAGAAGATAGAGTAGGTATACTTTTCCCCCATACTTCTACTAAATACAACTAAAAATCCTGGATGTTATGTATAAAACAAACATAAGAAGACTCTGAAAGTTGGAAAGAAGAAGCAGACCAGCAAGGGACCTTAGGACCCAAGGAACAACATGGTGGTGAATTCTCTGGGTTTTCTTTTAGCCTCCTTTATCCCATTTATAGCTGAAAATGCTAGCAACCCAGAAACGCCAACAGGTACAGACAAAAAAAGCTCCAACAGAAGACTGTTCTCTCCCGGCAAAAGACCAGTAAAGGAGCAGTCTAACAAGACAGAAAACTTTTAGACAATAGCCACTCTGCTTCAGCCAAATACCACAGAAAAAATCTTTGGCCTCTCCCCTCAACAAAGCCTCTGTGGAGAGCCCAGAATTTTACCCTTGTGAGGCTGTAACAAGGTCCTCCAATACTCCCACAGGGATGGTATAAAAGAGGTCAACCAGGAAGCTGGAACTTTCATCTGCGTTGGCCAATAACAGCCCTCCCTGCCTGCAGTGGTAGTGGAGACCATGTGGGGATCCCAAACTCCTGCCCCCTCCTAGCAGAACCTAAGAGCCCCCCCTTCAAGTTTCAATGGGGGCCAAGTGGGGAACCTGGACTTCTACTTCCCCCTGGCAGTGACAAGGTGGCACTCTCCTCCTCCTGCTGAAGCAGCATCAGACTAGGATAGATGAAACAGAAGGCTTAAATAAGAGCAAGAGTCTCAGAACCTAATATGAAAATTTTCAGCTCAAATAAAAAATCACTTGCCAAGCAAGAATCAGGAGGATCTCAAACTGAATGAGAAAAGACAGATGCCAATACCAAGATGATTGAGAAATTAAAATTATCTAACAAAAAATTTAAAGCAGTTGTGATCAAAATGTTTCAAAGAGCAATTACAAAGCTTCTGGAAACAAATGAAAAAAAATATAGAAATCTTTAGCCAAGAAATAAAAAATTGTGGCAGAGAAATAAAAGATGTAAACAACCCCATGGAAACTTTAGAACTAAAAATACAATAATTAAAATTAAAAGTTCAGTGGATGGACTCAATAGGAGGATGGAGGGGACAAAGGAAAGAATCAGTGAACTGTGCGACAGAACAATAGAAATTACCCAATAAGAACAAGAGAGAAAAAAGAGACTGAAAAGAAAAATGATCAAAGCCTTGGGGATTTGTGAGACTATAACAAAAGATAGAGCATTTGTGTCATTGAAATCCCAGAAGGAGAGAAGGAGTCTGGGGCTGGAAAAGTACTCAAAGAAATAATGGCTGAAAACTTACTAAATTTGGCAAGAGACATAAACCTACAGATTCAAGAAACAGAGAATATCTTATACAAGATAAATCTATAGAATGCCACAACAAGACATATCATAAACTTCTAAAAACTAAAGACAAAGAAAAAATCCTGAAAATAGCCATAGAATAATGACAACTTACCTGTGGAAATAAAATAAAAATGAGAATCACAGTGGAATTCTCATCAGAAATCATGAAGGCCAGAAGGAAGTGGCACAAAAGTGCTGAAAGCAAAGATTTGTCAACCCAGAATCTGATACCCAGTGAAAATATCCTCTAGGAATAAAGGGGAAATTGAGATATCTTCAGATGATGGAAAACTAGGGGAATATGTTACCTGGCGACCTACTGTAAAAGAATGGTTTGGGCTGCTATAACAAAATACCACAGACTGGTGGCTTATAAACAACAGAAATTTATTTCTCACAATTCTAGGGGTGGGAAGTCTAAGATCTGGGTGCCAGCATGGTTGGGTTCTGATGAAAGCCCTCTTCTGGGTTGCAGACTGCTGACTTCTTGCTGTGTTTTTACATGGTGGGACAAAGGAGCTCTCCAGGTTCTCTTTTGTAAGGACGTTAATCTCATTCATGAGGGCCCCACCCTCATGACCTAATCACCTCCTAAAGGCCTCATCTCCTAATACAATCATATGAGTCATTAAGATTTCAACATGTGAATTTTGGGGGGATACAAACATTCAAACTATAGCAAATAGCTAAAGGAATTTCTTTAAACAGAAAGGAAACAATAAAAGAAGGAACTGTGAAACATCAGGAATGAAGAAAGAATACAGCCAGCAAAAATGTGGGTTAATACAATAAGCTTCTTTTCTCCTCTTGTTTTCTAAATTATGTTTGATGGTAGAAGCAAAAAATATAACACTCATATAATTATAAATGTATTTAAAAGAAATATTTAAGACAATTATGTTAGTGACAAGGGAGGGTAAAGGAACGTGAAAGCAGGTAAGGTTTATACACTTTACTTGAACTGATAAAATGGCAACATCAGTAGACTTTGATAAGTTATGCACATATAATGTAATACTTAGAGCAACTACTAGAAGCTCTACAAAAACCCTTGAAAAAACTATAGATAAATAAAAATAGAATTCTAAAAAATGTTCAAGTAATCCTATAGGAAGGTGTGAAAAAGAAAACAGAAATTAAAAACAGAGATAACAAACAAAACAAAAAAATAAGATGATGAACTTAATCAGTAATTACATTAAATATAAGTGCTCCAAATACACCAATTAAAGGATAGAGACTGGCAGATTGGACTAAAAAACATGATCCAACTACATACTGTGTACAAGAAACTCACTTCAAATATAGTAATATAGGCAAGTTGAAAGTAACAGGGTGGGAAAGGATATATCAAGCAAATATTAATCAATGGAAAGCAGGAGTGGTTATATTAATATCAGATAAAGTGGACTTCAGAGCAAAGAAAATTACCAGGCACAGAGAAGGACATTATGTCATGATTAAGGTGTCAATCCACCAAGAAGCCCTAGAAGTCCTACAGGCGTACACACCAAAAAACAGAGCTGCAGATGGAGCAAAAACTAGTAGAACTTAAAGCATACATAGACAAAATCCACAATCATAGTTGGAGACTTCAATATCCCTTTCAACAAGTGATAGAACAACAGACAGAAAATCAGCAAGGATATAAAAGAATTCAACAATACCGTCAACCAGTAGGATCTAATTGACATTTATAGAATATTCTACTGAACAACAACAGAAAGCACATTCTTTTCAAGTGCCCATGGAACACATACCAAGATAGACCATTTCCTGGGCCATAAAATAAACCTAAACAAATTAAAAAGAAATGAAATTATGCAGAGTATGATCTCTAGTCACAATGGAATCACACTAGAAATCAGTAACAGAAAGATAAGAGGAAAATCTCCAAATATTGGAAACTAAACAACAGACATCTAAATAATCCATGAGTCAAAGACAGTCTCAAGGGATATAAAAAATTCATTGAACTGAATGAAAATGAAAATATAGCATATCAAAATTTATCCGACACAGATAATGCAGTGCCGACAGGGACATTTATAGCAATAAATGCATATGTAAAAAAAAAAAAGGAAAAGTCTCAAATCAATTTTCTAAGCTTCCAACTCAAAAATCTAGAAAAATAAAAGCAAAATAAACCCAAAGCAAGCAAAAGAAGAAAATAAGAGCACAAATTTAAAACAGAAAAACAATAGAGAAAATCAATTAAGCATGGACTTGGTTTTTGAAAAGATCAATAAAAAATACAAATCTGTAGCTAGAACGACACACAAAAAAATATAGAAGACACAAGTGACCAATATTAGGACAAAACAGAGGCTATCACTACAGATACTGCAGATAGCAATGGATAATAAGAGAATATTATGAACAACTCTACACGTCAATTTGAAAACAGAAAAAATTTACCAATTCCTTGAAAATCACAAAGTACCACACCTCACCCAACATGAAGTAAATAATTTGATTAATCCCATAACTATAAGGCAAATTAATTTATAATTTTAAAATCTTCCAAAAAACAAATCTTCAGACTTAGACGGTTTTACTGGAGAATTCTACCGAACATTTAAAGAAGAATTAACACCAATGCTACATAATCTCTGCCTGAAAATAGAAGAGGGAACACTTCCCAATTCATTTATTAAACTAATGTTACCCTGATACCAAAACCAAACAAAGACAACACACGAAAAAGAAAGCTGCAGACCAATATCCTTCATGCATATACAAGCAAAAATTCTTAACAAAATATTAGTAAATAGAATTCAACATTATATAAAAAGAATTCTACACCATGAGCAAGTGGGGTTTATTCTAGGGATACAAGGCTGGTTCAATATTCAAAAATTAATGTATTCCGCCATATTAACAGGCTAAAGAAGAAAAATCACCTGATCATACCTTTGGGATCTAGGACTGGGCAAAGTGTTGTTAAACTTGACACCAAAAGCACAATCCATAAAAGGAAAAATTGATAAACTGGACTTCATCAAAATTAGAAACTTTTACTCCAAGAAAGACTCTGTTAAGAGGATGAAAAGATAAGCTAGAGTGGGAAACAATATTTGCAAAACACATATTTGACGACAGGTTAGAATATATAAAGAACTTTCAAAACTCACCAGTAAAAAAGCAAACAATCCCATTGGAGCATGGGCAAAAGACAAGAAGAGACATTTCACAAAAGAAGATATACAGATGGCAAAGACGCATATGAAAAGATGTTCAACATCATTAGTCATTAAGGAAATGCAAATTAAAACCAGAATGTATCAGAATGGCTAAAATAAAAAATAGTGACAGCACCTAATGCTGGGGAGTGTGTGGAAAAAGGGGATCACTGCTATATTGCTGTTGGAAATGTGAAATGGTACAACCACTCTGGAAAATAATTTAGTAGGTTCAGTTAAAAACTGAACCCCAACGAAATGAAAGCTTATGTTCACACAAAGACCTATATACAAATGTTCATAGCAGTTTTATTCTTAATAATAAAAAAACAGAAACAACCCAGATGTACCTCAATGGGTAAATGGTTAAAAACACTGTGGTCCATCCATGCCATGGTATTCAGCAATAAAAAGGAACAAACTATTGAAACACACAACACCTGAATGTATCTCCAGAGAATTACACTGAGTGAAAAAGCCAATCCCCAAAGGTTACATACAGTATGATTCCATTTATATAGCATTCTTGAAACAAACAAACAAAATATATATAGGGATATGGGGAGCAGATTAGTGATTGACAGGAGTCTCTTGACTGTATCATTGTCAATATTCTGGTTGTGATATTGTACTACAGTTTTGCAAAATGTTGCCATCAGAGGAAACTGGGAAAAGGTACACGGGATAGCTCTATTATTTCTTACAACTGCATGTGAACTACAATGATCTCAAAATGAAAAGTTTAACCAAGAGCTACAAGCCATAACAAGACATGAATGATCCTTAAATGTATATTGCTAAGTGAAAGAAGCCAGTCTGTAAAGACTATGTACTATATGATTCCAACTATACGACATTCTGGAAAAGGCAAAACTATAGAAGACAGTAAAAGGACCAGTGGTTGCCTGGGGCGTCGGGGGAAGAAGGGAGGGATGAAGAGGTGGAGTGCTGGGGTTTTTTGGGCAGTGTGACTTTTCTGTATGATACTCTAACAACAGACACACGACATTTTGCATTCGTGGAAATCCATAGAACAGTACCACACAAAGTGTGAACCTTAATGTAAACTATGGACTTTAGTTAATAACAGTGTATCAATATTGGTCCATCAATCATAACAAGTATACCACACTAATGCAAGATTTTAATAATAGAGGGAACTGTGTGTTGGGAGAAGGAGCATATAGGAACACTCTATACTTTCTGCTCAATTTTTCTGTAAACCTAAAACTGCTCTAAAAAATAAAGTCTGTTGTTAAAAAAAAGTTTAAAAAAATTTCATAGCCCTTCCTAATGCAGTGCAGAACAGCTTTGTCTGCTCTCTAGGATGCCAAAAAAAAAATAAAAAAATCTGTGCTTTACAATCCCCGGGGATGGCAGAAATAGCTTATGCAGGAGGAAGAGAAGGCACACAGCAGAGGAGATGAGGGTATTTTATAACAGTTGCCTGGGATTCCTCTGCCACCTGTGCTGAGTTCGACAGGGAATAGTCCCCTTTGTTTATCTGCAAGTGTTTGGAGTCGTTTACCGTGTGCTTGGAGCAGGAAAGGAGGAGCCAGGTTATTTTTCAGTGTCTCTGACTACCTACCTCAATATTCTAGAAAGTGTGACAGGGGTGGGCAATTTCAACTTTTTGATTCTGGAATCACAAGAGCAAGTTCCCTTTAGATCACACAAGAGAGAAGGACTCATTTTTTATAGTAATTTGGTACAATAACTTCTTTAAATGCTTCTTAAAATAATTCGATTAGCAATGCAGATAGAAGAAGAGAATAAAATAATAACAGAAAATCAAAATCCACAGATTTTTGTCCATTAAACTTTTCTAGAAATACATATCCCATGTAATGTAATTATATGTTACAAATAGTATTTTTAAACAAATTTAGGTTTTTCCTGAAAGGTCCTTCTAATGGGACATTTTCAAGAAATGAAAAATGCCCCAGAATTGGCAGCCACGAGATGACACAGAGATGATAGTCTTCACAGTAATGGCATCTTTCTCCTTACAATTAAGGCTACAAAGTTTTTCTATAAAGAAACCAAAACAGGGATGCAACTTTTCTCTTCCTCCTCCCTTCTATTACCAATTCGAGTCATTATAAACAGCTAAATGAAAATAGAAGTGCTAGAAAAAGGAACAGCATATTATTACGTTAATTCCTATAAATTCTAAATTTTAAGCTGTGGCGTAAATTTAATTTTGGGGCCCCGAGATAAAAATCTGAGAAAATGTTTTTATCTCATTTTCTTCTTCCTAATGACCGGCCCCCAATATTAGCTGATTCCACCAATATTTCTCAAATAACCATGTGACTTAAGTGAATTCCATCCCTCTGGCCCCTGAGATTTACAATAGTCTCCTGGGGTGTGTTTGACAGGAATTCATCACCTTTGTGAATGATTCAGGAACAGGTATGTGACCTGACCTAGGCCAATGAGAGTGAAGATCAGGACTCTTATCTGTGAATGTTGTGCCAAAGATACTTTCTTTTTCCGCTGCATGTAAGCACTGAAGAATATTGCCTAGGCAACTGTTGGCAAGTACTTGGCAGAATGATAGAGCCAGGCTTGGGATGAAGCTTACCCCAAGGAAATCAGAGCAGAGACAGAGAAAGAAACTGGGTCCTTGATGGCACACTTGAGCTGCTCGATGAAGCCTTACCAGATCACCTCTGAACTTTTCAGATACATGAGCCAGTCAATTCCCTTATTGTTGAAGATATTTTAAGCTAAATTGACTTCTGATTTTGTTATTTTCAACTAAAAGCATGCTAACTGATATAGTTATTCTCTCTAGATCCTCGTCTCACTGTTGTAGGTCCAAAAAGTATACAAGATTGGAATCACAAGCAAGAGCGAAGAAGGCTAGCCTAGAAGCCCAGTAGTGGAGTCTCAAAGAGGAAAGGGAGAAGAGAGCAGAGGTGTAAAAAAAAATGGTTATACCCCTGGCCACAGGCTCCTTTGGGTTCATAAGAAACATTCACTCCTTTTTAGCAAAGCACTACAACCATCACTCAAGCTTCTCCAAGGAATAGATGTGCAACAAAAGCCATGAAGACCTTATCTACCCTCAATGGAGAACTCAAAGAAATAATCTGCTGGTACAGCCCATTGTTACTAGGAAATTTATACCACGTGAGAGGAGAAATAAGAGACAAAAAGGAAAAAGGAAGAGAAGTCACACGAAATAATTGACGAACTCTCAACTTTTTACTCTTCATACTCTATTCCGCTTCCTTTATGCCTAAATTTTTTCCCTCTTACTCGTAAGTAATAGACAGTGAGTTAATTGTCTTTGAGCGACCATATGAAGGTATTACGGATCTCTGGGGCCAGAAGCACCAGAGGAGAAGTCCAGTGGTGGGCTGGAGCAAGCTTGTACTGGCTCCCAAGAGTCAAGTGATAAATTTTCAGGAATTCTGCGAGCCAGTAGTTAAATTCAGTAAATACAACCGTTATTAAAATTAAATTACACAAACTTAATAATTAGGTAAATTATATTAAAAACAAAGCGATAAATACTCAAAAAGCATCACTTTCTAAATCTTTTACCACTTTTTGCTGTTATCTATGTTCTTGACGTTATTTATATCTATTGTATCTGTATGTTGGAAATACTATACAATGTTGTATTACTGCTCATCTCTTCCTAACTCTGCATTCAGTGCCTCCTTGATGGTAGCTTGAAATTGGACATGGTGGGAATATTTATACTGCAGAAATTGGCAAACTCTACAAACCAAGGCATTTTTCCTCCCAAAGAACCAGTTGTTAAATATTTACTAGCATACTACTAGACACACGAATATGTTGTCAATGTGTTTTGCATAAACAAACAACAAAAGATGTAAACTAAATTCTCCGAGGTTTTTTTACCTTCTCTTCCAATAGTTAAATTTCTAATGTAAGTGGAGCAGGAGTTCCAGACCATCTGTGAGTTGGAGAATCTAACGTATGAACATTCTCATTACTTAAATCTTCAGAGTGAAGAACGCTGTCAACTGGGCACATGGAATTCTGTGTTCAGCTGTTCCCTGCCCTTTATTGCAAACCCTTGGGCAGGGTCTGAACAGTGTGTTTAATCTGGATGCCTGATAAATGATATAACTTATTCAGGATGCATATTCTTGCCCTGATGGATTAGAAGGTTGTCTTTGTGGCATTAGATCATCTATTGAAAATAATATTGCTAGGCATACTTTCCTACTGATGCCATTTATAGTGATCCAGAATTTTCTATTTATTCTTTAAAGGTATTATAGGACTTAATCTATTATATTTTGCTACTATTTCAAGGAAATCAGTGATTGTTTTTGAATAGTTAAATATTGAATTGTATAAAGACATAGACATATAACTTTAGGGTCTTGACCTTAATCTAATTTCCACCAAAAATCCACAATTTTTCATCTACCAGAAATATTAAGTAATTGTTACCAATATTCTTTCTCATAGTGTCCTCAAATGCACAATATTTTTGTGGTTAAATTAAGATTTAAAATCTTACATTAGAAAGTTCCAATATTTTGGTTTTTGAGTATACTTTTCTTCCACTTTCATGCTGTGGAGCCACATTACTGTAAGTACTAGAAACCAAAGGGAAAAGTGCATTTTATTAGGAGAATATCTATGACATTTGACAATGTGATCAATTTCTTTTCCAAACCTTCCCTCAATGTGCAGTCTTATGAGCAGACCTTGGACTTAAATTCTTCCAAAAGGAAACATTCTTTTTTTCACATTTATTTCAGAGGTTAACACTCTGAAACTTAGTCAACAAAGATTTATGTGTGCATAGGTAGTTCTGTAGTTTTAACTTGAAATTTTGACCCTGCCGAAGTAACATATTTGGTTAGATCAGTGAATCCAATTCACAGTTTGCAAAGATACTTTCTTACAGATAATTGTAGTAAGACAAAATTCTTTCAAAGCTGCTTCCCCATGATTCACTGGCAGTTGCAATTCTGGTGAAATGGGCAAAACCACCGGAGGGGAGTTAACTGAAGCTGATTTGCTTTAGGGTGGTCCTATTGATTTACTTAGAAGCCTCACTGAGGTCAAGAGATTTTTCTCTGCACTTGCACAGGCCTCTCCTGCCTGTTTACAGACAGTTGGCCTATATGGATTGAATAATAGTCCATAACATATACATTTTTGCATGATGCAACATACATATATACATATTATATAAAAGATAGTAGTCCAGATTGTGATTTTGAATAATGCCTGAAAAGACTACAATTGATAAAAAATTTATTAATAATTTTCTTTACATTAAAAAGTGGATTTTGAAACCCACCTGGGATTCTTTATTTTCATCTTTCATGTCTCTTCACCTTGATTTGAAATCTAAGACAATTCTATAAAGTTTTCAAATATTTACTATTAATTAAAATATTATCATTTAATAGCTGTGTAAATCCATAAACATTTAAGAAATGAGATTACCAACGTATTGAATTACACTAAGAGAATCATCTAGGACTGTGTATTGGATGTACATCTAGAGCATATCAGAGTGAAAAAGGCAACAAAGAAACCAGGATGATGGAATGGTACGGCTAGAACTAAACACTGTAATTGCAACTTTGGTGTAAACTAGAATTTAACCTAGCTCTCTGCTGCTGCTTTTTTTGGAGGGGCTTACTAGTGATTTAGTAATCTATGGCATGCTCAGAACATCTAGGAATTCACAAGACATTACTGCACATCAATTTTCAAAATAAAACATGCTTTTTCTTGGGGTTATGAGGATGCTAATGTGAAATTTTAAACCAAAGAAAACTAACAAACTTGTACACTGAAGCCTTGGGTTAAATTCTTTTTCTCCCTCACATTTTTTACATTTGGTCTGTGATATTTAAGGCCGTCCTGGTATCCTCGTTTTGATATCGATGACTTGATTAATTACAATTTAAGATATGCTTATACAGAAAAAGTACAAGAGGCTTTATACAATCATTCATCTGAAATTCGAGATTTTATATTCTGTACTTTTCAAAGGGCTTTTGCGAGTTATGTCAATAGTATCATTCCCTTTATCATTGGTGGAGACACTCAAATACACTGTTTGACTTGGGCACATAGCTCAATAAATTAGAATCATGGAATTTTAGAATTAGATATATCAGCAAATCCAATCTCCTCATTTTCAGATAAGGAATCTGATGGCTGGTCTGGAGCCCAGGGCTCCTGGGCCCATAGCAACAGCACTCCATTTAGAACCTGGGCTTCCTGTTTTCAAACCACAAAGCTAAACTCTTTTCCTGAAATCACAAAAACAATCTACACAGTCCTCTTCTGTGTGCTGGGAAAAGCTGTCATGAAGGAAAAAAACAAACAAAAAGCATACCAAAAAGCCCTCGCAGAGCCCAGGTGAAAAACTGTAGGGTGACTGAAGCAGCCTTAAGAGGCACTGTGGTCCTCCCTAGTTCTGAAGCTCTTCTTCTGAACCGTCAGCAGTGTCTGTGCCTAAGATCAGGGGACGGCATCCTCCCCGTTCTTCCCATGGTTATTTTAATTCCAATTCCTCTCCCCACCATTTCTGGACAGGTGCCAGTTGCTCTAGGGCGTTTCTCCTCCTTTCATTCTTTTTCCTCCTCTTTCTCTATCAACTTATTGCTCCCTATCCTTTTATCCTGCCCTCTCTCTTTTCCTTCAGGATTCAAGTCTCAGAGGAGTTACTGAGTGAGAGAGGAAGGTGATTAACACTGGAGAATATGTACAGATTCAGGAGTAAATGGAACAATTATAAGCCATCTTTTCTTGCCCCCATAGCTAAATCATGCATAGAAAGTGGCAAAATATTTTTGTGTTTTTGTGTGTCTTGCAGAATAACACTTTTTAGCTGGTAGCAACATGGATCTGATACTTCTGTACAAAGCTTCCAGGTTTAGTATCACAATAGTAACACAAGGCAGCTACCATCATCAGCTCTAAAACTTGTAATATTGATGATGATCATGACATGGTGATAAGCATGGTCAATCTGAAAGTATACAGCCTTAGTGTTAGGGCATACCTTTTGTTAATTATTTGTTGGGAGTGTAGTATATTTTGCTTCTGGTACATAATTTGACATCAAATCATAATGGATCCATATTGAGTAACAATTTGGGTTAGTGGTTAGTAGATGCTGGGAGTTATCTACATTTTTACTCATGCTATCCAGTTCTATGTATTTTAGTCTATGTAGACAGGATTTCTCAGTAATTCTTCGAGGTTATTTTTCCTTCAGATGGAATGAGTGCTTTGATGTAAAACTCTTCCTTTTGATTCTTATATTTTTGTACTGATTCATCTCAAAGTCTCACTGGATATAGTCTCTTTCCCCTACAACATGAACTGGACTGAACTCCCAGCTGATGTTTAGAAGACAACTCGTTTAGCTGTCTCATTGTCACATTTCATTTTCCTCCAGGCTAAATGTTTTTGTAAGTGATATAAAAATAAATGAGTTATGATACTGCAAAAAAGAAAACATCCTGATACGCAAGGGGAGAAAGGAGTGGGAGAAGGCTTTGAAAAAGTCCTTCTCTGTTCATTTTTGTAAAGGACAATCCAGTTCAAATTTGGTTTATTTGGTCTTATAATTAGATTGAAACAGTTGCATGCTTTATCTTAAATTATTCAGATTCTCACTGGTGTGAAGCGTTTGAAAGTTTGGAGGATTATTCCCAAAAAGGTTTCTTTGCAGTCCATGTCTCATTTCTGCATCCTTAGGAAAAATGATACTCCCCTAGCTTGGGTCTTTAAACACCATGTTGTACACAAACATTAAAGCTCCATATAAGATCTCAGAGGAAATAAGAGAGGGAAGTTATTTAAGCTGTTTCATAAAGTACTTCAGCTATTTTATCCGAGATGAGTTAAAAAGAGTCCGTGATTACCCCTGTGTTATCTGGAATACTTGACCTCCTAAAAAAGGCAGAGCATGTGACTCCACTTAGGTGAGCTGGAAATCTACGCATGACTTGGGTGGGAGGGCTTCAGGAGACTTTACACAGCCAGGACCTACTGGTGGTGAGATAGGAGTTTTGGGGGGTTTTCCCCTTTGAGATATAATTGTATTTTTTCTCTATATTTCAATTAAAAACTTATGTTATACAAAAAAAGAAACATATTCTTCTCCTTATAGGTCTATGTCAGGACTAACATAGAGTACAACCCAACACATCATTTAAACTGGGAATATATTAAACAGATCCACTGATTTATGATTATGATGCAATTAGAAAACGACAACTTATCCCAAGCCTAGTTTTAAGGTAAATAATTTAGTCTCAAACACAAGTGATTGTCTGATTGTTGTCTTATTGATCAGGAAAACTATTCAAACAATTTCAAGTAAACTACCTGAAGCAGGAAATACAAAAAAAGCATAAAAACTTAAAAGAAGCATGAATTTCAAATCTTTGGGTTGGTGCAAATTCAATTCTGGGATCTGATTCAGAATTATGCTCACTTTATTCCAAGCTAGTGTGATATCATAGTAAAACATGGGAACTAAATTGAATCCAGTATGGCGATTTTGTATTGCAGAAAATAGAAGACAAAACTTAGCAGGACCCTTCAGATATGACTACATTGTGTGGGGAGCATCTAAAATAATCTTTGAGTGGTTCTATTCAGGTTGCTTTATGGAAGGTGCAATATGAAAACATCATACTTACCCCTGTTTGCAGCTGCCACAATCAGATCTTATGCCTCTATGTCTCGGTATTGTTCAGGTAAAAGGTTACATTTTTTGTCAATACAGGGGAAATAAGGAGGCATCCTGAAAACTCCACAAATATATCTGGAATGGCTCAAATCAGTCCTTAAAAGGGTCTAGATGTTCTACTTATTAACTTTTAAACGTGATGTTATCCTTTGCCATGAGCCAAGTTGTATTTCCTTTATAACAATGAAAATGCAATGTATAAAGCATTGCTTTCTAGAATTATTTGCTAAAACTTAAAGAAAAGGGAGGAGTACAATATCATCTTGCATCTAATTTATACTAAAAATTTTTTGAATCATATGTTTGGTGACTGCAAGAACTTTATATTTTCCTAGAAACTATAAATAAAAGTAGATTTCCACACAGAATATCTTGGTAAATCAATTGCTAAATATGAAGACTGGTTTCAGGGTTAAAGAAATTCACAATGAATATGAATTCCAATTTGACAGCTTTTGTGAAAAAAAAGATGATAGAACAGATGATTTACGTAATATAAGGTAAAAGAAATCGAGATAGACCATATGCAATGGACAATGAAGACAAGATTGTATGAGACCTGTCCAAAAAAAAAAAAAAATTGAGAGTGATATTAACTTATAATGTGAAAGGCAAGCCAAGCAGAATGTACATCAGCTGTCAGATTGCTTCATTCCTTTAGAGCAGTTGTTCATCTGAAAATAGCTTCGAAATGAGAAAGGATGACTACAAAAGGCTTAGTTACCATAGGCTTGTCCACACCCCCTGGAGCTCCAGGTTTGTTATGACAGGATAGCAAGAATTCAAAGAGAGTAAACTATAGAATATTAAACAACATCAGGAAGGATCTACATTAATGCTGAGCTATATTATTGTTACGAATAATTTTTGTTGATACCATTTCCATGGATTTCTTTCATGATGGCTGATGCTTGCTGTTTCTTCTGCTTCACCGTGGCATTATGTGATAGCATGGTTTTTTGTTTCCTGTTAAAAATAAAGGAACGTTATTGAGACAATGTGAGGAACTCATTTAGAGTATTTTATAATCATCCTTTTGAAAGAGAGCCCCTTTGCTCTTTATTAAGGATTCATTATCGCTTTCTCCAGAAAGACTTTCATATGCATTCCTTGTCTGGTGACAGAGCGTGTTAGTCATTGACAGGCGATGAATGTCACAGTAAACAGAGAATGATTCTCGGAGTTTCAGGCCCAGTCTTATCTGTACACTAGCACAATGGTCATCAGGCAATGAGAAACAATGGAAGAGCTGGCCTCCTTCCCCACCCTCTCTCTTTTCCACAGTTTATTTTAATCTGTCATCGTTTCCTTATTGGCCTTCATTTGTACCAGCATCACAGTACATCAATTCCAGCAAACCGTAAGAATGAAGAAAGGACCCCAGATTAAACCAGAACTTCTTGGTGATGACATTTTAATATTGGCATCAACAGCTGTCCCTAAAAGCAGAGAATGCCCACTTATGAGTCACAATTCTGAACTTCCTTGGAAACTGACTAATAAAACATGTTAGGAAACAATATACTCACCTTGCTCTTAGATCGTGCTTTTCAGCAGGGATGAATCCCAATTTGTGGAAGAAAGACTGGAGATGGAATATGGATGGCACTTTGGCCCGATGGTTTTTATCCTTGAGCCTGGGACGGCATGGTCCCTAGCTCTGACTCAAACTGGGGTCTGAGCCTTTCTGAAGAGAGCGGCATCCAGCTGACATCAGCTGACTATATATAGCACCAAATACTTCAGCTACTCATATCTTCCTGGCGAAAGGGAGGAACAGAGAAAGATTAGGTTCTCTCCATTGTATTTCTAGTTTGTGAGATGGTTGAATGAACATACAAAAAGTTTTTATGGAGCACCTTCTGTTGGAAGAGATAGTAGCCAAAAGGGATTTTAAAAATTTTGTACGATGTAGCTCTCACGCTACATCTTAATTGGGGTGGCAAGAGACACATCCGTGAACTAGAACAGAATGATAGGTTATTAACAGTTAAAACGAAAGTATGGACAATAGTACCTCTGGAGTTTCAAGAAGAAAGAAAACAATATGGGGTGGGTCAATAAAGCCATCCCTTAAGCAGGAATGAGAACTTACGTGAGGTTCAGAAAAATGGGTAATATTTGAATGGTGAAGGGGGGGAGCATTTTTAAATGGGCGTTAAAGGTTGAGCCATGAAGCTCTCTGAGTAAAAGTTTAGACTCATAACTGGGTCATGCTTTTTGAAGAGACCCTTAGAGAACAGTTCCCACAAAGTTGGCCACTCTCTGCAAGATCTGGAGTCAAGGATTCCTATTTGGGAGAATGACAGGATAAGAGGTTTGGAAGGTAGGCCGTGTTGGCCTCCTTGCTGGTCTCTGAACACAGAAGCATGTTCCCAGTTCTGGGCTTTTGCTTTTACCATTTCCCACTTCCTGGGACCTGCTCTCCGCCACCCACATGGCTCACTCTCTCACGCGTTCAGGACTCCACTCAACTGTTGAGTCCTCCTTCAGTCCTTCCCCAATTGCCCTAAAATATCACATGGTGTCTCTCTCTAGTCCCTTACTGTGCTACAGTTTTTCTTTATATTTTTTTGCTAGTTAAGATTAAAGTCAAATGGGAGTGACAGAAAACCACAAAAAACAGAAATTTTGAAAAGATGGAAGTTTGTTTTTCTCACACATAAGCTTAGCCCAGAGGTGAATAATTTTAGGTTGGTGTGATTGACATAATCATCAGGGGCTCAGTCGCCTTCTAACTTTTTGCTCCATTATCCCTAAAATGCAGACCCCTTGGGCTTACATGGCTGCTCCAGTTCTAGTCAGCGTGTTCATATTTCAGTCAGCAGGAAAAAGAAAAAGTAATGAAGAAGACACATTAGCTCTCCTTCAGAACATGTCCTGAGATTGCTCAGACCTCTTCTGCTTATGTCCCTCTAACCAGAACTTAGTCAAATAGCCATATATAGCTCAAGAGAGGTTGGAAAACATAGATTTCATTCTGGGTGGCCACGTGCCCAGTTAAAATTCAGAGGTTAACTTACTGACAAAGGAGATAAATGGTTACTGGGTGACAACCCTCAATTTTTGCCACAAGAACATGTCAACATTATTTTCTCTCTCCCTCTCTCTCTCTCTCTCTCTCCAGTATCTCTTTTTCTTGCTAAAATGTGAACTCCATAAGGGCTTGGGCTTTGTCTGTATCTTCAGCAGCAAGAATTGTGTCTGTATATGGTGAGCACTTAGTATTCATTGAATGAATGAATAAATGAGTGGGTTGGAGATTAATTGTGGAATGCATTAAAGGTTTGGCATGAGTTTGGAATTCTCTTCCTGTTGGCCAAACACTAGGAGAAAAATAGGATTGTAATAAATGAACAGTTACTTGATTCTAAGAAGATGGTGGTCAATTGCGGGAGAAGTTGTTTTGTATGAGACTGAAATAGGTTATACATTTTGGAACCTGATCATAGGCTTGAGAGTTCACGGTAGTAGATGGTAGGTTTAAGCGAATCTATTACAATTGTTTCTAAGCAAATTTTTGCGTTATTAATTATGTTTCCCATTTAGCCAAAGACAGTGAATTTAAATTCCCTCTCAAGATTCCTCAATTTCTCTTATATCCCTGGATTTAGCATTTAATGAAGTGTGCTATTAGTCAAGTCTCTTAAATTCTTAGTTTTCTCATCTGTAAAATGGAGATTACAGTATCTACCACATAGAGTCATGGACATTTTACATCTAACAATTTTAGAAATTCCTGATACTTAATAAAAGTTTAATGAATGTCAATTTTTTCCTTTTATTATTATTATTATTCCTGCAATATGAAAGGATTTAGAACCTTAGAACAATCAATTGCATTATTCAGTATAAAATAAAAATATATTGAGAAAACCCCAATTTTCCTATTTGGTTATCTTCATATGTTTCCAACTTTGTGTTATGTACAGTTCCACAGATTGAAATGGTGTCCTCGGCAGACAATAATTGCTATATGTTCATTTTGGTTTCCAAAAGGAGATATTTTAAAGGATTTTAAAAGTTTTAAAGGATATGATAACTTACTAGTTTTTGTTTATTTTTCAATTATACTTAAAATTATTTTGCCTTATTTTTCTAGCTCATTTATACATATCTCTGATAGCTTTCTGGTTTCTGAGTTATTATTTTTTCTGCAAAGAAGAAAGAACAAGTCATTGGTATTGTGGTTTTGAGACAGTGTATGCTATCCATACTTCATGACACAAAGGCTAAATTTTAGACAGAACTTTAATAAATAAAGCATTTTCAGATGTTTGATTCTAAAAGCCAATGCATTTAAATTTTAGATCGAGTCACAGTTAATATATTTCTATTTCATCTGCACAGAGATCTGTCTCTAGATAAAGCTTCCCTCAAATTTGTCATATTGCAATCTGTTTGTCCACAGCCCCCACCCTTTTATCCCCAAGACCCAGGACTGCCTCCATCATCAATACCCCCCACTCCACACTATAGACTAGAAAAGGATCTCTCCTACCCCCAGGATCTCAGTACCTACATTTGTCCTAGTACTCATTCCTGTCCTTAAAGCTTCCTCCTAACCCCAATTTAAGCAGAGTAGTACTGTATCTTTCCTTCAAGGCCCTAAGTAGTTTAAATTAATTGGTGCTAAAGACCGAAGATGAGGTCTTTTCTTGTAGGCAAAAGAATGGGATTCTAATGGTAGAAGGTGGTGCCTTGGGGGGCTACCAAGGAAGAAGTTTTGGGCAGAGCTATTCAACACCCCTGCAACCAAACTCTTCCCATTGCTGGGGCTGCCACAGTTGCATTTCCAATTCCTTTACCATTTGCTAAAACAGAAAAAGAGATTAAATGAGGTGAATCTTACTGCCAGCATACTACCCAACCAAAATCCACACCATGAGGACCCATGAAAGGCAACCTTATTCAGTCATTGGTAAACACGAGCCCTTTAACCAATTGGTAAACAAAGTCTACATTGATCTTCCTCTGACTAAGCAGTTGTTTTTTAATTCTGTGTTTCTCCTTGTCCCATTTTCAGTCTATATTAGGTGGCTGTGGGCAGTTAGAGATTAGGGCAGGATCCGGGGGGGCCCAGGATGTGAGGACTGACTGTCTGCTAGGTGGGCAGACCACGCATTACATTATTGAGGCTTGGTTCACACATAACCCAAACAAGGCAGCTGCCAGGCCAGTGTCAAGTGAGAAATCTGAGAGGACGATTAGCTCTTTACCAGCCTCGGGGCCTCAGATAGGGTGCTAACCCGGAGATGAAAGAATTCTGTTTGAAAGGATGACAAATCTGTAAACAACTCGCAGCTGGTGACACTGTCCATGGAAGCATGGGCTTGGGTTTGTGCAAAATACCCTGCATTCTTCTTTTTTTTGTTGTTTTTTTTTTTTGTTTTTTTTGTTTATTGCAGTAACATTGGTTTATAACATTGTATAAATTTCAGGTGTACATCATTATACTTCTATTTCTGCATAGATTACATCATGTTCACCACCCAAATACTAATTACAACCCACCACCACACACATGTACCGAATTATCCCTTTCACCCACCTCCCTCCCCCCTTCCCCTCTGGTAACCACCAATCCAATCTCTGTCTCTATGTGTTTATTTATTGTTGTTATTATCTACTACTTAATGAAGGAAATCATGTGGTATTTGACCTTCTCCCTCTGACTTATTTCACTTTGCATAATACCCTCAATGTCCATCCATGTTGTCACAAATGGCTGGATTTCATCGTTTCTTATGGCTGAGTAGTATTGCATTCTTCTTAATAGCTAACTGGCTTGCCATGTCTTCCATGGTTTCTGTTTTCCTACATCGAGGGGAGTCTAGCGTACAATTGATCTCCTTACCAGGCCTTAGCAAAGGACAGAATAGCTATGAGCAGTGCTGTGGTGACCATCCTACCAGCCAAGATGAGACAGCACAAGGCGGAGAGATGAGTTTGCAGCTGGTCTCATTACAGTGAAGGCCTAAGGGACCAACAGCGGTGAGAGGAACTATTACAGCCAGCATTTAGTTCATGTTTGCCAGGCATGGTTAACCCTTGTTTTACAGAGGAGGAAACTGAGCTTCTAAGAGATTAAGTAAAATTCCCAACACGTCACACCCGTAAATTACAGAGATGGAATTAAAAATTGGTTCTGTCTGATCCAAAGGCTTTTGTATTTTCACTATATTGTGCAGAAATCTCTATCTTCCTAACTTCTAAATATCTCTGTATTGATATCTTCAAAACAAAAATAAAGAAGCAGAGTTGAGAATTGTCAGAATAATTATTTCAATGTGTTCCTTATTGATTCTTTTTGGAATTTAGCTTCCCAGCACTAGGTTTATTTTGGCTGAGCTACTTTCTCCTTATAACATTGGTGGCTCTTTTCCACCCCATGTTTTTCTGGTTTGCAAACTTCTAGAGTCCCTCATGGTGTCTATTCTCAGGCTGCTTTCATTTCCTTCAGCTGTGCAAATATGAAAGTTATTAAAATGCTGAGCAGAAACCAATGGAAACATGTGTCATTTGCTGTCCAGACCTCTCCTTCCTTTCCTGGCCGGTGAACCACACACATAAACACACGTACCACCTTCACTGCCAAAAATAAGGATCAAATCCAACTCTATCCAAAGAACCCATTTATAGGCAAGCCCAGTGTTTTACCTGTCTTCCTCTGCAAATTTATTTCTTTTGCTTAAGTATTTCCTTTTAGGCTCTTATGTTAAGCCTTAAGGTAAACTGGAGAGAAAAGGAGAGATAAACAGACCAGTGACCAGCTTGTCAAGGACAGAAGCTAACGTAATAGGTTTGGGAACTTGGAAACAAATAAAGTTTCATATACAGGAATATTAAGAAACAAGTTGCCAAAGCAAACCCGCAAATCATTTTCTTCCTTTGCTTGCATAATCCCAGCATTTATCCAGAACTTTGTCACATTCCCTTTCATGATTCTAGCCAGGCTGTATTTTTCCGGCAGTCTACGGAAGCATTTTCTTTGGCAGTTTTCTCCCCTGCAAGAAAATCTACCCCTCCTGTTTTTTTTTTTTTTTTTGGTGAGGAAGATTGGCCCTGAGCTAACATCTGTTGCCAATCTTCCTCTTTTTTTTTGTATGTGGGACACCACCACAGCATGCCTTGATGAGTGGCGTGTAGGTCTGCACCCAGGATCTGAACCCATGAACCCTGGGCCGCTGAAGCAGAGCATGCAAACTTAACCACTACACCACCAGGCTGGCCTCTCTACCCCTCCTTTTCTACACAAATTTCCCATGACCCAATTAAATAAAAGTTCATTAAAGAAAACATGAAGTCTTTTTAAAGAATGTATAGCCCAGAAATTTAGTGACAGAACCTGGACTTCACAGCCATATATCACATGTTTGAGTTATCAGCAGCATGTATAAAATAAGGACAATCATGGTAGCAACGTCATAAGGCTGTTCCGTGGCATAGTGCTTATCAGAAGGCCTGGCACATATTAAGTGTGTATTAAATGTTAGCTGTTATTATTATTATCACCATCAAAAAGTTTAACTTGAGCATAAACATGTGAAAGGATGATAATCAAAATATGTGAAGTCACCTTAAATAATAATGGCTTAATCTCCATTTGCAGATGAGACACAGAGAGGTTAAGTCACATGCTGATGTCACACAGGTAGAAAAAGTAGAATTATTCCTTAACTGAGAAAGATATGGATCTGACTTGAGCTGTGGTATTAATACACATACATAAAGCATGTGTAGATCAGAAGAGGGATTGCTAAGAAATAAAGCATCCAGAAATGAACAGTGAAAGATCTGGTGTCCTGATAAGTATATATTCTCTGTGTGAGTGATCTACCAGTGTGTCAGAACATGATGTCATTAACAAAATCTGAATTGTACTAACAACTCTCCTTATTCTGATGCTATCTATCCTCACCATACAAACTCCCACTAACCTATTGGTTTCCTGGGTAGTTTGCCTGAATCCAAATCCACCTTTTTCTCATTAAACTATGACTCATTTTAGGAGCAAAAAAATCAGTGCCTAGTAAATGTTGAATGAATGAGTTAATGAATAGATGGATAAGAAAAAGTTAAAGAAATTGGAAAAGAACCAGGAGTGTGAAGTTCAAAGAAAAGAGAATTTTAAGGCACTGTCAAGTTCTACACAGAAGTCGCAAAGAATGACATGAGAAAAGGTCATTGAATTTGGCAAGAAGTAGGTCATTGGCAGCATTTAGAGACACCTTTTCAATGTGGTAGTAACAGCACCCAAATAGAAAGGATTTAAGGCAAGAATGAGTCGGTAGGAATTGTAAGCTGCAAATGGAAACTATTTATTTGAAAGGACTGGCTGTGAACTAAAGGCAAGAGAGAGTTCAGTTGCTCGAAAGGAAAGCAAGTTGTGTGCACACATGTGTGGTGTGTGTGTGTGTGTGTATGTGTGTTTTGGAAGAGGAAACTTGAATGCATTTGGAGATAAAAGAGAAACAAATATTGATACATAAAACAATAACAGCTCTGATAATTTGAGATTTGGAGTGGTTTACTTCATGAAAGAACTAAGCCTATGACGGTTGACGATTGGAGAAAATCTTGGTAGGAGAGAAGAAGTATGTGACATGCAAGGTTAAAAAGGTATTGTGGGTTGAGGTTTGGCATCAGGCCAGGTGGTGCCATCAGGAGGCCGTCCAGCATGCCATTACCAGGGTAAATTTACCAGGGACCGGGTTCTGAGCAGGTCCAGACATGTCAACTTTCCAAGTTCATTAGTCTTAGTGAGGCTGTGCCCCATCTTTGAAATTCATTCATTGAAGTTACTTTGAGACAGTCACAAGTGACCTCTTAGATAGCATATCTTCACCTATCTCCTGGCCTTCTCATCTGAGTTTCCAGACTGCAACTAGAACCCCCTCAACATTAACATCTCCCAAACTAGGCTTATCATCTTTTCTCTCAAATGAGATCCTCATCCTGAATCCCCAATCTCAGAGAATATAGACTTTACTACCTACCCAGCAGACCAAGCCAGGAATCGTCCCAGAATCCTCTTTCTTCCTTTTCACACTTACAATCTAATCAAGCGCTTAAGTCACTTTTTGGCTGGGGGAGTGGAACTCTACCTCAGCTCCACCCCTCTCACCCAAAGGAATAGAGGAGATAATAATCTGATTTATTGGCTCTCCGGACTCAGAGCTGGTTAGGTTGGGTGGTGACTGTAGTCAAAGTGTGTTGAGAGGATGTACACCAGGGTGTTTCCTTCTTTGCTCTCTATCCCAAGCATGCAGCAAAAGTTGTAAGGCAATTGTAGTCCCAGCCTTCTTGCTTTCTCTCTTGTTTTTCATTTTATATGACCGATAAGATTATATTGAAGTTACATTTGGGCTTGGGGTTGGTAGGCTCTTAGGCCTTTACCCATATTCATTGTTTTGGGACCCAAAGTTTTGCTGAAAATAGTTTTTTGCCTCTACCAGATGAATTCCCTTGTTTGGTGAGTCTCCACTGATTGTTCTATGGCCTCCTTCTACAAATATTTCCACCTCCTTGAAACCTTCTCTGACCTTCTTGGGCTACTTGCTCTTCTGAGCTTATGTTGTGATGTGTTTATATGTACAATACATCTATTATTGTATTGAACCTCTTTGTTCTAACAAGGCTCTAATGTTTTCTTGCCTAGTAGCTTGAGTCACTTTGTAACCACAGTGCTTAAAATAGTGCTGGCATATGTTAGGCATGTGGCAAATATTTGTTGGATAACATAGCATAATGCTTGGCACATAGTGGAAATGTAATGTATATTAGTTCCTTTCACCACTGTTAACTTAACCATCCATTCTCCATTCTTATCTCCTGATTCCATGATATGCAGTGTTGGGACAAGAACTGATGGTGGTTAGTGGACCTTTAGCTCCCTTATTTTGTGTCAAAGCTCTTGAAGCTGAAATTGTGTGCATGCCATGCAACATGATCTTAACACACCTCAAATAAACACGTACCTCTTAAGTCAAAAATGCATCTCCAATATTACCTCTTTATTGAAACACTTTCTTTCTTGATTCTGGAAAACTATATATTCTTGGTTTTCTTCCTCTGTTCTTTCTCAGCTTATTCATTCAATAAATACTTATTGAGCAACTGTCATATACTAGGTATTACTCTAGGCACTGAGTAGTAAACCAAATTTTAAAAATTCCCATCCTCATGGAGCTTACATTCAAGTGGGAGAGAAAGGCATGGGGCAAGATAAACAAGTAAAATATACTGTGTGTTAAGTAATGATAAGTACTAAGAAATATAATAAAGTAAGGAAGGCAGGCAGCGTTGTTGGGGGGGCGGATTGTGATTTTAGGTAGAATGACCCAGGAAGGCCTCATTGAAAAGGTGGCATTTGAGTAAAGACCTGAAGGAAATGCAGGAGGAAGTCATGAGGCTGTATTAGAAGAACATCCCGGGAAGAAGGAGCTTGTACAAAGGCCCTGAGGTGGTAACATGTCTGGCCATATTGGAGAAAAGTGAAGAGGCTAGTGTGCCTCTAATGGTAACGAAGGTCCAAAACATCACAACTAATCTTTCCCCATTAAATTTAAAATTCCTTGAAGGCAGACAGGTCTCTTCCTCCTGCTGAGATTCTTGTTGCATTATGTACACTCGGTGCTATAAAAACAAATGCGTGTGCTTTAGGAATGAAGCCACTAGCAAAGAACAGAGAAAGACTGATTAACCAATTTAGCTGATTCTGGAACAGACTCCGTTTTCTGTGTGCACAAAATTTACAAAGAAGTCACGAACCTCTGGAACCATTTTGGAAACCTAGTTGTCAAATATAAACTCCATAGGCACTCTCTCTCCACTCTGGGAAAAAACCCTTTACACACTCTATGCCAGACCCCAGACACCCCGGGTATACAAAGGTGAATAAAATACAATCCTACTTTTTTCAAATCACGGGTACAGGTTACATTCTAGAAAGGAATACCAATTAGATTATCACATAATTACAACATCGTGTAATAGGAGCTATTGTGAGGAAAGTATAGGCACCACTAAATTTAAATTACCAAAAACACGCCCCCCCACCCCTCCCCAAAGATGGGTTTCAAAAACATGCTTTCTGCTTTGGGGTGATGCAGCCTCAACCACCTAATTTCCAGCCTCACTTGCCCCCTCCAGTGCCTTATTCAGGGCACATACTGCACGATGTATGCAGGAACTCTGCCAGTGTTGGAGTTTCCCCCCAGAAGTTAGCCTACTCAGCTAGAGGGGAGGAGGGAGCTCCAGGAGAAGAGGGAAGCCAAGAATTCTTCCTAGGGCAGTGCAACACTGCCTCCTTTCTAGCTCTATTCCCACCTGAGGGCTGCGGGGCTGCCTATAGGAGGCTCCTTACATGAGTAACAGCCACATCTCTCCTTACACATTTCAACGGCCAGTCCTGCAGTGAACTGCAGCCCTGGAAGTGTCCTCTGGGTAAAAAAAGACCCAGACAAATTTGACCACGCCCCTTAGGCGGCAGACAATGGGAAAATATTTCACTTCTTAAGAATTTGTTTTTTCTCAAATTTACTAAATTACAGAAAAAAAAGATTATTATTTAGAAAATAGTCTTTATATATTTAGAAACATTTTTCTAAATATATAGATCAGTTTCCCCAAATTTTATTACTAACACATGAAAATTATATGTAAGTTTGAAGCATAACTTTAAAAGGAATACCTGTGAACACATTGTCCAACTTGAGAAGTAGAATATTATCAATGCTATTGATGCCTGTATTGGTCCCTCCCATCTTCTCCCTGCCTTCCTGCCCCTCCCCAGAAGTACCTACCGTAATAAATATTTTAAGTCATTTCCTAGGTTGTCTTTATGGTTTCTACAATGAGCATGTATGCATCACCAAACTATGTAACTTGATTTGGGTTATTTTTGAATTTTATAAAATATTAACGGATATGTGTTCTTCTATCATATTTTTTTCACTGAAAAAAGTTTCTGAGATTCATTCATGTTATGTGGAGCAGCAGTTTACTTATTTCCACTACTGCTTAGTACTCCATTGTATGAAGATACCACACTTTACTAATCCAATCTCTTATTGACTGATACTTGGTTTTTTCCATTAGAAGCAATGCTGCTAGGACACACACATATGTTTCCTGGGGCACTTATGACAGAGCTTCTCTAGGGAATAAACCCAGGAGTGAAATTCGTGGGTCGTATTGACTGTACCAATTTATCTTCCCACTAGCAGCCTATAAGGGTTCTACTATGTTTTGCATCCTCAATAACACCTGTCAGATTAGACGTTAACGTTGTCATCAATCAAGTGGGTGTAAAATGGTATCTTGTGGCGTCATTTGTATTTCCCTGGTTACTAAGGTGAGGTTGTACCCTTCCATGTGTATGAGGACATTACAGACCTGGGTCCAGTTTAAATGGGTCCAGAAATGAAAATTTTCGGCTTATGATTTTTCCTTACCATGTAAACAGTGTAAATTTTGATTCTAAATGCACGTCTGAAACTTCCAGTGGCTACAAATTCTCAGGAGAGCTTTTTTTCCCCATAGTCAAATCTCTTCTAGACAGTTTTCTTTGCTGCTTGCCTCTGTAAAGGGTTGTTCATTCACTTATTGTTCCTGAAGTCTTTTCCTGTGTGCATGGAATGGGGGATCAGAATTTGCCACCCCAAAATGTGTCTCTCTGGCTTGATTATTTTTAAGAACAAAAAAATCAGAAAGAAACTTTGAACTTTCCCCTAACTACCTAAAAGAATTTAAGATAGAAGGCCTGTGCCAGGAAGGAACTATCACCATAGATAACTCTAGGTGTGGTAGACCAGGAGAAACCTTGCTAGGCCCATTTTTATTCAAGTTCTCTTTCAGGTCGTATTCTCTATAGACGGCCCAGCAAACATTGTTTACCAAACATTTGCTTTTCCATCTCCGTGTAAATTGCCTTCCTCCCTTTTGAAGTCCCAACCACCACCCCCAACATCCTCCTTTGTCTTTAACTAAAGATGGTGTTTAAGTTGGTGGCTTAGCCATTTTGGTGAGTTACTCAGTTTTCCTGGGTTTCTCTCATGTATACATGTTATAAAACTTTGATTTTCTCATGTTACTCTGTCTCACGTCAACTTAATTCTTAGACCAGCCAGAAGAACCTAGAGGGTAGAGGAATAGTTCTTCCTCCCCTTAGTGGCTTTTCTCAAGCATGGCTTTTGTGCAGGATGGTCACTAATGGAGTTCTCTGCTCTGGGAAGATGCAAAGTTCTAGGCCACCTGGATATGCAGGTTCACCCAGGCACCCACTGCTTCAGTTCTCACTCACTTCCCTAGATTCACACTCCTGCTTAATTCCTGGCAGCGTCTTCTAATCATTGAAAAAGTGTTTTTAGTACTTTATATAGCAAGTTTTTGATGAATTAAGAGAATTATTAAGGAATTTCTCTTTTATTTTTTCAAGTAGCATTTAAATACAGTTGAAAGCTGGTACAGATATTTGTGGAAGAGATCATCATTTTTTCAGTCTACTGCCAATGCTGGGTGCCTCAGTGAATTGGTGGATCCCTTGAAACGACTCCACCAATGATAAGAATTGATGAATTCTGAATGACATGGAGACTGGACCCACTGTTCATATGGATCCTGTGAAAACCCTGTGCTGGTCCGCCGCTGAGTGACCTTGTTAACCTCTGTGGTGTCAAGTCACCCTTTGGGGCTTGATTTTTCTCATTTCTAAGATGGACTGGTTGATCTAGTATATCTTCCTAAGCAGTGTGGGTGTCAGAGGTTCTGGGAGATATTGATCTCTTTGACTCCCAGGTGTTGCCTGGGGCGCATGAGCCTCTTACCAGTCACCTTTAGTCTCCAGCAGTCTCACCTCTTTGTCCCAGTGTGCCATGCAACTGTCATTTTCCTCGAGCACAATGTTGTGAAAAAAGTTAAGAAGCGTGGCTTAGAAGATCTTCTAACTGTCCTTCTGTCTGTAAAACTCTTGATTCTAAAGAGTGACTATTAATGCTTCTTCCTGGGCATTTGTTCAGTGAATGAGCATAGCATATCCAAAAGAGAGAGGGGGTAGGTTTTGCACAGAGTTGCTTTGAACCGAAATCTTCAAAAGGAGTTGCATATCTCTGTGAATGAGGAAAATCTCAAGAATTTTGTGTTAAGTGGCTTGTTTAGAGCCAGTAATGCCATTCCAGGATAATGGTGCTGATGATCCGAAAGAGCCAACGCCCTTGATGGTTCCTTAGACACAAATCGTATTTACTTAACTCTGGTTTGATTGTGCTTTTCCGCCTCCTCACTTCTTTTCCATGAGTACAATGTTACAGAGGCAGCTTACGTGACCTCGTGCTCTTGCCTCTCTTTTTTGGTTTCTATTTCAGAGTTGTGTGCCTTTGTTTTGCTTTGCGTTTTCAATCCCTCTTTGTCCCTGATATTTTGAATGGCTTGAAATAACAGAAGCTGATTTCACATCCTAAGGACTCTACCCATAAAACCTATCAAAAACAATGATTGGTTTTGCTACTACCTGAAAGCATGGGTCCCAACATGCTCTACTTCTGGCTGTTTCTAGCACGATTCTGAATCACACTTTAAGAAGAATGTTTAGCACTCAGCAACCCAGAGTTCAGTCTGGCCCTGAAGGGGCATTGTTTAGATTGGGATGTAGTGTGTTTTTAAAACAATAGATTCTTGTCTCCGCTCCAGACCTACCAAGTCTAAACCTCCACGAGTGGGGTCAGAGAATGCAGTTTTACAAAACTGCAGTTGTAGCCTTTGAGACTTCTTCTCTGGAAACAGCGGAGACAGCAAATCATTTGGCTGAAAAATGGAGGAAGGGTTGAAGAAAATTTCACAGAAGAGCTATCTTTTTTAAAAAATTTGCCCTTGAAGGATGAATCAAATATTTGCCTGATGAAGAAGACAAGGGCAGGATATTTTAGTTAGAAGGAGTAGCATGAGTCAAGGCAGGAGAGTGACACTCCATGGTATGTCTTTGAGAGTCGTGAATGTTCTAGTGTGACTAGATTGATGCCCAATACAGGAGGTAGAAATGACACAAGATGAGTCAGTAAAGCAGATTAGGACTAAATTGTGAAAAGTTTTGAATGATAAGGAATTGCTTTTTATTTCATAGGCAATAAAAGTCATCAAAGGATGAATAAATATGATAATAATGTGGTAAGACTTTCATTTTATAATATAACCATGGCAACCATGTTGAGGATGAATTCAAGGGAGAAGAAACTCTCCCTTGAAGAAGAAGAGGCAATGAGACCAATCGAAGATTGTTAGAGTAGCTCAGAAGAATGA
Organism: Ceratotherium simum simum; assembly: GCF_057802395.1. NCBI lineage: Eukaryota > Metazoa > Chordata > Mammalia > Perissodactyla > Rhinocerotidae > Ceratotherium > Ceratotherium simum. The sequence goes on from NC_141911.1 coordinate 61,394,782, forward strand.
TTATACTCAGGAGGTGGGAAATGGAGAAAAATGGCATAGATTTGGGATCTTTCATTTACTAAGCAAATATTTGTTGACTATTTTGTATGTGGTGGTCCCTGTGCTAGCTGCTAGGAAAAACAAAACCAAACCACGAATGTTCTAAGACAAATAAAAAATATGTAATGTGTGTGTGTCTGCATGCATGCACCTGTGCAAGTAAATGTGTATGAACAGAAGAAATATTTTTGAAATAATGTATCCTATGTGGAAGAAATATAAATAACTTTGCTTTTCTTTTATTAGACATCATTGAATTTTATAAAGTGTCTACAATGTGGTTGTATCACATTTAAAAAATATAATTTAAAAATGTAAATATTGTTTTGCCTCCCAGAACCCTGGTGAGAAGGTAGACTTGTGAACAAACAACTATTTAGCAATAAGGTAATTGTTATAATATAGATATGTTGAAACGTTACTGAAAACATGGGAGAAGTAGCTCTAAATATGCCTTCAAGAGACTGGGAATCTTCATGAAGGAGGCAGCATTTCAAGTGAAGCTTGTAGGATTTGTGAGAGTCTCAGCTACTCTAGACAAAGGGAACAGCACTGGAAGATTAATGTGAGTGGACAGGCAGGTGTCCAGTCCTGAAGAGTCTTGTATTCTTTGCAAAAGTGTTTAGAATGTATCTTACAGTCCATTACGAAAATGCAAGCAGGAAGAAGATAGCCAAACGTTCACACCACGAAGGCCATCCTGGCAGCAGCATAGAAGTTAGAGTGAGGTGATGTGGACTGTGGAGTGAAATAAGGCAGCAGGAAAATCAGTAGAGAGACATCTGTGATAGTTTAGGTGAGAATTACCAGGTATTAGTGATTTGATTGGATGACTGACACGTGTGTGTCTGTGTTTGCATGCCTGTGCCTGTGCATGCAACACGAGTGTGTGTGTGTGGGTCAAAGGCGCAGAAAGAATTTATGATGTCTATCAAATTACTATTTTTTCTCAAATGAGGGGATAATGATTTTATTCACCATAATAAGAAATATATGACTAAAAGACTGGTGGGAAGTTATGGTGAATTTTATGTGGGATATCCAAGTGGAAAATTTTGGTAGGCAGATGTATGTGTGAGTATAGACCTCATGAAAGAGATAAAGAGTTAAAAAACATCAATAAAATTTGGGAACTGCATAGATGTTGTTAGATGGGATAGTTGTGACATACTCAAATGTAAGATAAAGAATGAGGAAAAGGTTGAAGAGGAATGAAATACTGAGTTTGACCTTGCACATGTTATAAATTATTGGATGACTATATAGCAGAGTGATTAAAGCATGAACTCTCATGATGCTCTGGGCGACCTGGGTTCAAATCTCAGCTTTCGCAGTTACTGAGTGTTTCCCCATGAGCGAATCATTTAACCTCTATGAGGCTCAGGTTTCTCATCTGTATAATAGAATTAATATTAGTTTTAACCCATAGGGTTGTTGTGAGGATTAAATGAGATAGTTTATGGAGGGCACTACAAGTAATACCTGGAGCATCATTAGTTTTAATTATTATTTGGATTATTTAGAAAAAAATGAAAGGATTTTGGTCTCGATGAAAAATGTAGCCATGTGAAACTCTTCTTTTATGAAGAAAAAAATTCTTTGTTGCTTAGTTACCAGAGAGAAGGTAAACTGTGCCTGTGTTTTGGTCCATGGATCAAAATGACGCAAAGCAACTAGAGTTTTCAATACAAAGAAGAGCTAACATCCCAGTCAAGGTTTTGAAATTTAGTTCGTGGTTGTTCAGAAACATAACAGGACAAGACAAAAGAGCAAACCTGCAATTGTTAATCAAGACAGAGCTCTGTTGTGTCCATCATGACCATGATGCTCTCTTGCTCTTTTCCAGGCATGGGAAATTATTTTGGCTCTCCAGGCTAGGTAGTTTGAAGACATGTTTCTCCTTTAATGTCCTTAACCATTGCTTCCTTTTTCTTATGATTAAGCACTGCAGACCCAGACGTCAGCTACCCAAGGCAAGTAGAAGCCAGGATACGACATTGTGTAGCTGTGTCCTCCACCTGCTGTGAGTCGCATTGCTTATATCTTCTTCCTTAAAAACAACTGCAAAGAAATGAACAGTGGGTTTTCAAAGTTTTAGTGATCTTTTCTTGTTAGATACAAGAGATGAGTGGATTTTAAGAGAGACAGGTGGATACATTTTTAAGGTTTCTTTTTTCCTGAAAGAGTTAAATGAATCACTAGGTCGGATTATGTAAATACCTACCTCTTCTAGTGACAAAGGTGTCACCGACTCACAGATCTTTTCAGATTCTTATTCTTCTTAGAAGAAGCACTAAAATTTTTGAGTGTCTATTGTTCTAGGTACTTTGCATATGTTAACGAATTTAATATGCGCAACATGACCATGAAGTAGGTATTATTATCATATACTATTCTATAGATTAAGAAATTGAGAAATTCAGCAGTTTGTAGTAAGCAGCAGTTTGATTCAAAAGGTTACAAGCTTAACCCCAGTGCTGTAGCATGTATTAGTTACTTTAAAAGAATTGGTTAAAAAAAACATGATAAGGCTTAAGGGTGTGTTTTTAAATAGTTTGAAAAAATAGATATAAAAAAATATAATAGGTGCCTCATTACAGATCTTTAGTAAAGGATGCACAAAATCATTATACTTTTAAAAAGTGCTTTACATACGTTATCTCATTTGATACTCACAACAACCCTGTGAGTAAAGCAGAGAAAAATACTTTTGTCCTCAAATGAAGTTCAACAAGATTAAATCACTTAGTCATTGTTGCATGGCCAGTATCAAAAAAGGGACAAAAATTCAGATTTGTCCAGTGTTTTTTCCACTCGGCCACCTTCCTACTTTCATAAACAGCAATCCTGTGCCTTTGCAAGGTAGAGGAGGTATGGGGCAAAATGGAGCATTTTTTGAAATGGTTTTTTTACCTAATTATGGAAAAGTGCAAACCGAGGTAAACGTTTATTCTTAGTACTGTATTCAATAGCAAACCTGCATTTCAAGTGAAGAGTTGTTAGATTATTTATTTACTTACTTATTATTTATGAGAACTACGAGAACCAGTCTTACCAGTGCAGTTTTAGAGACCACAGTTCTTCAAAATAAATATTTTGGAAATTAGACTATCCTCTTAATCTGTCTGTTGCTCTTTAGAAAAAAAATTTCTTGAATAAATTTAAAGTGTTTCTGAGAAGACTTGAAAATTTTATTTGATTTTATTAAAGGCCATTCTAAAAACTGATCTCTCACTGTTATTATTCACTGAGAGTAGTTTTGAAATAGTTGTGATAATATCATAGACTAGGACAGTTTATCCCTTCTGCTTTTTTTTGTTTTTAAAATTCACAATACCCTTTGGAGGTTAATCAATTTGCTCTGCTACACACAGTGCATTAATAAAATATGAGTGTTTAGAACATTCTAGAGCCATCCTTTCCATTTGCTACTTAGGTTCAGTGAACCACTCTCCCTTCCAGGCATAGTGCTTTTCCAGAACTTACTCCCAATGCAAGAACAATACATAGGCGCTGAGTTTGTTATAAATCTGAGAAATAACTATAGGAGAAAATTTACAAATGAAATATAAAGAAAAGCAAACAAATTAGGGGCATGGCGGGGGGCAGTAGCTAAAAACCCAGGAGAACTTTTTTCTTGCTGATTTACTCTTTCTGAAGAAAGAGCTAATCACTGCTCTCAAAGGCTTTGAAAAGATGCCTTCTGGCTGGCCAGCCATGCTGTGGAAACATTTGCTGTTCTTCATTCCTGAGCTGAATTCTGTCTACGGTGAAGCAGACCAGAAAATGAAGGGAAGGCTGGTTAATGAAATCATATAAAGTTGGTCTATTTATTCACTGCTTTTATTATGCCAGAGTTATTCCTAGGGTATTGAGAATCAGAATGGTCTATGGGAACTAAAGCCTTGGGCCCTGAGTTGGGGGCACATTCATTCATGTAGACAAGTGGTGGGCATTGGAGCACATGGAACTATGAGGTGACAGTGGCTTTTTAAGTTGGTGCTATGGTTCCCCTGTACACAATCACTCCATAAATTCCTTCACTTTGTGTCATGAACGGGGCAATTTCCTTTTTCACATATGCTTCTCAGCATGCTGTCTTTTGTGATTTCTTGTTCCGATGGCTGTTTTTGTTATTTACCATATCTCCTGTACCAAAATTGTGGTTGTTACAGGTGGGGGAAGTGAGGGAGTAGAGCCGAGGGTAATGGGGAACTCCACCTTTCCTTGCCCCTGTTCTCCTATGGATAGTCTTACATGTGTCTTCCTAAAAACCAAGGAAATGCTCCGCTTTCCTGTATTTTGTTTAATTTTCTCTTTTTCCTCTGTGTTCTCATAGCACTTAATTTATACTTCTGAAACAGAATTTACTTTCTGATATATGTGTCTTATATTTGTCTGTGCTGTTTGATAATAGGCATCATATTATATTCATCTTTGTATTATGCTCTAACGCCCAGCAAAATTACTCCTTGTACATAGTAGATACTCAATAAATGTGAAATGAGTAGATGAGATCTCTATTTCCATATATTTTCTCTCTCTCTCTTTTTTTACAATGCACATTTTGTGTATTACTTTTTTAAGGAAAACATTAGATTGTGTTATTTGAAGAATAGGTTAATTCCTAGATAATTCCTTTCTTGTTGTTGATCTGTGTAGTATCAACTAGCAGCAAGCTCCTGAGAGATTTTTAGAACCACACCAGAAGCAGATACTAATGAGCCCCAGATGCACATTAGAAAGAAAAGCCACTATTGGTTATCACTTTCAGTGCAAGGTCTGGCCTGGTTCAGAAGCCCTGTTCTTCACTGGCACATTGGTTAGCCTCTATGCAGGCTAAGTAGGGAGCAGGGCTGGTTATGGATAGTGATGATGATAGCTATGGACACACTAGGCACTGTACTTTCCACATGCATTAGTTCATCTAATCCTGTGGTGCAGGCACAGAGAAGGTAAGTGACTTTCCCAAGGTCACACAGTAGCATGGGAGGGAGCCTGACATTCAAACCCCTGCAGTTTGCCTCTAGCCCTTATTCTTCACCACCACATAGTCTGTTCCTGCCCAGTAGTTCCCCTTTCTGGAAAAAGACAATAAATTGAATGATGAACAGCAAATTCAATTTTCTCATGGAAATAAGATTAGTATAGGGGATTATTTTATGTGTATTTAATGACCCTTTGTCTGACTTTTAATAGAAGTGACTGCTAATGGAGTTAACCTATTATTTAGCATGCACAGCAAATCCTAGTATATGTAAGTGAATTAAACAGGGCAACTCAGTAATGAAACATTTTATATTATAATAAATATAAACTATTTAATTGTACTGTTTAAAAGAGTTCTTATTTCTTAATCTGTGCCTTTATTTTCTACAAATCAGAAGAGTAAGTAATTTTTATCAGAACTATGGAATTCAAAGACTTCTGTGGGGGGATTTACAGACATTCTCAAGGAGAATTTTGTGAAAACTTGGATGACTTCATAGATTTTTGCAGTCTTCTTTTTCTTTTAACAAATCTTCCTGTAGAAAGAACAAATAGAGAAGATCAAACTCCTAATCACTATATTATCTTCCAAACAAAGATCTTTCTATTCTTGACCTGCTGTGTCATCAGCACTCATAACTTTATCTTGGACCCCTAGCTGAATTTTAATCATTTGATTCTTTACCACAACTTCACTATACAATATATTTTAACCGTTAAAGTTTTATTATTAATGGTGTTCAAACTCAAAAACACAACTCAGATTGATCCTGAATCCAGAAACGTAAAACTTCTGCTCTGGCTCTCAAGTCCTATATTTTGTTTTCTGATGATTTATAATAGTAGTTCTCAAACAGGGGTAAAGTATTTTTCCCCCCAGGGGAGATTTGGCAATGTCTGGAGACATTTTTAATTGTCACAATCTGGGGTGCTATGGCATCTAGTGAGTAGAGGCCAGAGATGCTGCTAACCACCCTCTAACACACAGGACTCCTCATTCCCCACTGTTATCCCATCCAAAATGTCACCGGTGCTAAGGGTAAGAAACCCTGGTTTATAAACGCCCTTGTTGGGAACATTGCTTTTTTACCTTTTCAGCTACTATAGAGAATTTTAGGTACTGTATGAAAAAGTTAATAGGTCTAATTTCTAAGGGAACGTATACATTCAAATGAAAGTTGTCCTTCAAAGTCAAAGAGACAGAGGGCAAGAATGGGATCTAGAACGTAGGTTTGTTTTTTTCCAGAAGAGGGAAGGCTTTTCCACAATGAAAGGAGGAAAGAAGGAAACAATGGGTATAGGTGCAGATAATTTTGAAGACGTACAGATGTAAATTTGCAGATGTTTGTGTCAAATGTCTTCCATTTACTCTGTGAGATGGGAGTTGAGGTCGTCTATGGAGAGGGAGGTGGCAGTGGTGACCTAGAAGGTTTAAGAATAATGGAAGTTGAAATAGTCACTGTAGAGAATAGGCAGCAGCTGTGCTTAGAAGTTTAATAGGTAGGTGCACTATGATTCAGTTATCTTGTAAAGTTTGTGCTAGACATAGCCTCCAGGAGAAGGAGAAGGAGCAAGACTCTTCTTGCCGAGTGGACCAGGGTGCAGGACAGAGTTCTGGCCGTAGCAAAGGACTTGGGAACCAGTAGAAAACAAAGGAGAACCTCATTTATAATGGCTGGATAAAAACAGTGGTGGTTAAGGGGATCGATTGTAACCTGATGGGCATGGGAGAGCCCAGGCTTACGGTACAAGATGGATTCTTAATCCTACCTGCAGATGAGAATGGAGGTCTTATTCATTCATGTTTCAAGCATTAGCTCCACAACTACCAGAATAAAGCCTGGCATATTGTAGATGCTTGATAAATATTTGTTGAATGAATAAATGCTAAACACTGTGCTAGGCACTGGAGATACATATATTGCTGAAGAACATGGTCTTTTCTTGTATAAGCTGGTTTGACTTGTAGTTTCTGGCATTTTGACACTGAAAGAGACATAACTGATACCAGAGACAAATACAGTGTACTCTGGGACCCAAAGGAGGGTCATCTGACCCAGTCTTCAGAGTTCAGAGAGAGCTTCCCAGAGGAGGTGGCCTTTGAGTCTGTGTATAGCGGGCCAAGGATGAGGCAGGGCCATTTTATTTTTGAAGGATGGGTCCCGATGGACTAAGGGAGGCAGGAATGACACTGAGAAATTCACCCCTTCCCCTAAATTTCTTCACCTTCCCCGCCAGAGAAAAGTTGTGCAGGCCAGGAAAATCCAACAGAAGCTTCTAGTCTAGGAAGGCCTTACACACGTTATTTGTGAGCTAGCTGCGTGTTTTACATATTTTACCAAGGACCATATATATCAATTCCGAAGACAAATTGCATGAAATTAAGGACAGCCAGTTGAAGAAATAATGAAAGTCCTGAATTTGGGTTTGGAAGACAAGGATTTCGCACTTCGTGTCAACACTTGAGTAATGCACTAACCACCGTAGGTGAGCTAAATGTTCCTGCCTTAGTTTCCTTTTCAGCAGCAGGAAATCTGTATTGTCTCCCACATGACATTAATCGGTATGAGAAAAGGATTCAGAATGCTTGGAGTACTAAGTAAAATTTATTTTCCTATTCAAGATACATATTCAGTGACGTTCTCCAGAAAATGCATTTCTTTGTACTAACCCATAATTTAGATATTAGGTTATAGAGCAGAAACAGCTGTATTTTTCTGATAAAAGAAAATAAACTTTTGCTCCTTTAGCCTTGATGTTTTAAATTTTGGACCTACTTCTTGTTAATGTGTCTTTTTACATTTGATCTGGTGTACTTGTGACAACTAACCGACTAGTGATTAGAACATTTCAGGGAATCTGCATCAGGGCATCTGATGCATAAAATGGGGCCAAGGGGAAGACCGTCCTTCGCTGGCTTACACCAGATTCCAGAGATCCACTAGTCTGATGAAAATGTGTTTATTCCTAAAGCATTTTGTCTTTTTTTAAGATGCTTTATCGTCTATTAATTTAAAACTCCTCACAATAATTCTGCGAGTTAAGTATCATAATTGTCCCATTTTATACTTTAGGAAAGTGAGGAGGTTGAAGAATTTGGCCAAAGACCCAGGAGCTACTGTGGCAGAATCAAGTCGGGGGGCTGCCTTGCTCACGGGGATCATGCCCGTGCTCACCTCCTTCTTGTGGCAAACTGTTCCTCCACCCTCCCCTCCAACAGGTGGGCTGATCGGGAGCTACACTGACTGACCTTGGAGTGACCACCTGAACTAAGCTGGACTAATAATAACAACCCTGCCGACCCAGCACATGGATGGCAAGAGGACAGCCCGGACAATTAGAATCTTTCCTCACGTTTCCTTTTTTTTGCATGGAAGAGGAGAGGGATGGAGGAAGGTCAGGGAGGTGATGTGGGGAGAGCTTTCTTTTCTCTGGCTGGGAAGCTATTCACATGGGAGCCAGAAGAAGCCACTGAAAGTTGTTGTGGGTGGCATATTGAGAGTGCTCATCCGTAGAAGGAAGCTGATGTACAGACAGAAACAGATAAAAGAGAGAGACCAGGCGGCACTCATGTCCCCGATGACAATTGTGATTTTATCCTGCTGCCCAATTGGTTTCCTGGGCCAATAAATGCCTCCTTTTCCTTTGCCCAAGCTAGTTGGGTTTCTGACACTTCCAATAAGAGGCCTGATTAACACAACTGGGAAGAAGCAGAACCAGAATTCAAATGGAATCTCTTACTCCAATTCTCAATCTCAATCCAATTCCATGCGATTTCCACCAAGCCACAATATCTGTCATGCCTCTACTCTGGGATCCTCAGGTCCTTATGGAATCAACATGCCATTTATACTGACAATACTAGATAAGTTGTACCAGGTGCAAGTTTCTGGCTTCCTCTCATAGCTCTCGTGATTTACGCTACCTGATGTTTCCAGATTGGTATTTCTGGTAAGAAAAGCTGAACATCCAGGTGAACTCAGGATAAGCTAAGTTCTGGGCTGAAATAAGTTGTTCAGATCTTGCACATTTAGAACTGTCTGGAACTCTTTGCTGTTAGGCCTCAGATTTCATTTTTCCTCCTTTGAGTAATCAAAGCCAAAAAAGTGGAAACATGAAGGATCTTTTTTCAAATATAGATTTTAATGGTCTCCCAGAAGAATTAGTTTTAGAACTATAGCCAGCTCATTTGGTTTAACTATATCCTTTGTTCCTTTATTTATTAGAATAAGATGGTCCTTCCTGAATGAGAGGAAGCAGTTCTTTGTTCTTCTGAATTCACACGGATGTTACTATTGCATATTCCAACATCTTTTAAAATCTTTTCTCTAATCCCTTCCATTTCTTTTAAGGAAAATCTTATTACCATATCATAGAATTCTTGACCTAGGATCTTATTCTCAAACTACATTACTTAAAAGTAGATTTATACTGAAAAAGTATTTGTGTATGTATATATATATATAATGTATATGTTATATGTATAATTAATATAAACTCTACTTTAATAAATTGCAAGATTTTTTACATAGAAATAGGACACTGAATTAAAAGACTTTTTTCCAGCCCATAATTCTGATTATATTCTTCATAATAACTCTCTGTGATTGATAAGTCTTTTTTAACTCTTTTCAACTACAAGTGAAGAAATTCATTAAAAAGGGCTACCTAATGCAATCTGTAGTCATAAATTAACATATTCATAGGATATATTATTTATGACAAGTAAACATCTCTGCTTGGTTGTTCTTGACCGTTTGGATATGGCCATTGTCTTTGAACCAACCGGCAAAACAGCAGTGACAACAACAACAACAAATACCGATTTAATATAAATATTCAATGAAAAACATTAAAGACACAACCAACCTGAGATCCATAATTCAATTAAGAGCGTGATCAAGGTTACAGTGAAGATTTTAAAAAGGTCAAGTCAAATTCTGCTTGTGTTCTCATCAACCTGCAATGCTGTGTGACAGGACTCAGTGCCAGGTCAGTTTTAGCAATCTCTTTTTTCCTTACCATGTTCACAGCATCTATTGCCATCAATAGAGGCAATAAAAGACAACAGAAACTAGAGGCAAAAACAATAAAAGAGCAGTAGACTCTTGCCTGAGTTGTCAAGTTACTCATCGGTCCTGGGTTATGGGCTTTCCATGAATATCTACGTTATTTATTTTTCTATGCCAAGTCACCTGATTCTCAAGTCCTGGCTTAGGAAATGTGCCGGGCAGGGAGGCATGCCATTGGCTCACAGAGAACTGTGTTTGTTACAAGTGCCCTTTGTTTTATTTTTACTGTGCAAAGCAGAAAGTGCCATGTAATTTACGAGGCTCGATTATTTATACTCTGAGGCTAAAGAAGGTAAGGATTAGTCCCTCTATTTTGTTAATTCCTATTTTTCCTATAGCATTTCTCTCTGCTAAACTCTTAGATACCACGATATTATTTGCCAGAACAATGATCTACATTTTGGTGTCTGATGTACAAATACTCTTTTCAAAATAACTGAAAATTTTAATATTTTTGGGATCTGAAATAATACATAAAGGTAAGCTATAGGATTTGGTATAGAATTTACGTTTGTCCCCAAAAGGAAGCAAAACACTAGGTGTGATACTACTCTAAACTTGGTGGATGATTGTGAAGAATTTGAGAAATTATTTCTTTCTAAAGAAGAATTTGTTAAAGATTCTGAATAGCTGAAAAGCAAAGAATAAAATTACCTTCAACTACTGCATTACATGGGTTGACTTTTTCCTCACTTATAAAAACCAAATTTAATTATGCATCAGATTCTGCATTAATTTTGACATGTATTTTATATGGAATTTTTATACACGTATTTTTCTTGTTTAGCCTTCACAGCAATATGCATGGATTAGGCATCACTTTTGCAAATGAGACTTTTGCAAATGAGAAGTCTGAGACTTCAAGCGATTTAGTAGCTTTTCCTCCACCTACAGCTGGGAAACAGAACCAGGATTTGAAGCCAGGTCTGTTGGATTCTAAAATCTACAAACTTAACCCCTAGTTTATACTCTTTCCCTTTTTTGGTTCATTAAAAATAATAATAAAACAAATTTTAAAAATCTACATTTTATATTGTGAAAAGAGACCTGTCTGAAACCCTCATTCTTTCTAGTCACTAATCTGAATGCTGGTAAGTGAGGCTGTGCTTCCTGAACTAAAGCTATAAATTTCTGTTATATTTGGAGAGAATTCTTTAATTAAATTAGCAGATTAGGACACCAACTCATGAGCACACGGTATAACAATTCAAACACAGACACTAGCACACTTATTCTCATCTAGACAAAGAGCCATAGTTTGAAAACCTGGTTGTGTGGAAAAAATTGAACCCTAGCTCTTGAATTAACTATTTCAGTGCCCGTGTTGAAATAACACAAAAAGAACATTTCTAGAGGAAATATTTGTAACTTTGTGGTAGCGATACTACTATAAACAATGAATTACTTTCGCTTTATGGATCTTTCCTTTTTTTTTTTTTCTTTAGTCATCTATTACTGTTAGCTGCTGGTGATCATAAAAAAGAAATTATTTTGTCTCGTATTTTCAGGATTTGTTGGTATTAGGTCATTGTTACTAGATGGAAGGAAGTTGAGTGCTTGGAACTTGAGACTTTCTCAAGATTACAGCAGTGAGTCACTTAGCCAAATGAGAGCAAGGACCTTCCCGGTTATAAGTGGTGTACCCTGGCAACTCAATCTGCCTTTTCTCCATCGCTTCTCCTTCAAGCCCATGGGCTTTTCATGAAGGGCAAGTGGGTTTGTTGAGTGTAACGACCATTCCTGCTCTCTGAGAAGACATCTTGAATTAGAGTTTGTTTCTATGGTTGGCATACAAACTTCATGGTTTTATTTTGAGATTTAAATCTAAAAGTGAAGATGCCTTGTCAGTTGCTAATGTCTTTGGAGAAACTTTGCCTTAAGAGTTGATTGTTCCTGGAGAACAAAGGTTTTGAAGTTCAGGCAGCCTTGAGTCAAGCTGTAAGTAGGCATAAAGAATGAGACAGCATGACCCATTGCCCTCAGATTTTGAAACATAGTTTACGCCCACTAGACTAACATCATTATTTCAAGAGAGGCACTGTTAGCTCTGACTCACACAGGAATCACTGTTGTCTGGACACGAGTGATTTCTAGAATTTATTTCTCATGAAATAAGATTTTATTTGTAGTGCTTTAGACCTTAGAAATTAATTCAATGTATATATGGATCATTCTTAATTATCAAGTTTATTTTTCTCTATGTCTGTTTCCAATTCTATACTATCTACTATATCATTTCAAGCATAGCAGTTGTCTCTATCACAATTTTTCTCATGAGCTTTGACTGTATAAAATTTGTCTTGTTGATTTATACTTTGATATCTTTTGTGAGACAATCCAGAGATGACCCCAATTGAACTGGAATAACGGGCCTCTTTGCTGGTGTCATTTAGTACAGCAGATATTAATAGAAAGTTTTGCCTTCCTTAAGTATCACCTTTTACTTCCCCTTCACAGAACCCTGCAGGGCCCCCATGGATCGACAATATTGCCGATTAAATAGAATTTAAACTTTTAATAAAATTTTCTAAATTCTTCTGATCACTGCCTACCTTCCTCACGTAATAATAGTCATTACGCATCAGAGTACATGCTCTCAGTTGAGCAATATAATTTCAATTCCTATGTCCAGGTCATATGACATTCCTCAAAGCTGTTGTTCCACCCGCTAGTCATTCTTGGAATGTACTTCCACCTGCTCCCCAACTACATCTCTTGCCTCCTTTAAAACAGCTATAAAATTTCCTTCAGTAGATTTCTTACCTGCCTGAATTTGTTGTCTTCAGAGAGTAGAGAATAGAATTAGACTAAGGGAAGAGGGTAGGTGTGGTTAGTATAGCTCTAAGCATCACTTTCCATTAGCAATCAGAAAGAATATCCATGTTCTCCCAACCATAGTTGCCAACCCACCTGCCTCTCTAATGTTATATTTTCCCTTCTTTCCTATTATAAGCAGTTAATTGTTCAGGCTCTTATTTAGAGTCAAGCCCTCCACTTGTGCACTGGATTGCATCCTCTCTGACAGCCTCACTTCATGCAGGTCATTTGCTTTGTGGTCATTAGAAAGACCTTCTCTAACAATCTGAAATAGCAGCTCCCAGACATCATTGCCTTCTATGGCCTCAGCCTGCTTTACTTTTCTTCAAGGCATTTATCATGGCCTGAAATGATATTATACATTTACTTGTCTCCTTTCACTTAGAACAGAGGTTGGCAAATCATGGCTTAAAGTACAAATCGGCTTGCTATCTGTTTTAATAAATAAAATTTTATTGGAACACAGCCATGTTCATTTGTCTTTCGATGACAGCTTTGGCACTTATGATGGCAGAGTTAGATAGTTGTCGCAGAGGCCGTATGGCCCACAAAGCCTAAAATATTTATTATCTGGACCTTTATAGAAAAAGTTGGGCAACTCTTCCACTAGAATATAAACCCCTCAAAAGAAAATGCCTTGTTTTGTTCCCTGCCGTATCCCCAGTCCTAGAAGAATGCCTGGCACTTAATAGAGAGGCTCAATAAATATTTGTTGAAGAAACAATAAAAGAAAGAATGAATGGATGGATTGTCTACGGCACTCTCTCTGATTCAATCTTCTTCTGTTCTCATTACCCTTCCTCCATTTTCCACAGACTCTGTCCTCTGATTTGTTTCTTCTATTACCCTTTTTCTTCATGTTCATAAAATATTCAGTTGGGGGAAAATCCCTAAAAACAGTTACACAAATTTTGGAAACATGAAGATTAAGCTAAGGAATTTTTTCTTTGGCATTAGTATTAAAAATGTGTCCATTTTTTCTTTGCTAGCCTCTGTATCATTGTGTTCATTTTGGAGCAAAAACTCTGTCAGGAAGAAACGATATTTCTTTTAAAAGTCATTCTTCATAGCTAGGTATCTAGCATATTGCTTGATATTCTTGGTAACTTTTGCTAATAATGTTGCCTTTTTTTATGTTATATTTTATGGAGTTTGATTTCTATAGAGTAATCCCCTGTTTTATATTTTGTTGACTGAGCACTTTTTATTGTAATATGTAATGCTTACCCCCTCTTCGATTTTTGTTCATGAGACTTTATTCAAGCCTCATGACTTGAACCTGTGAAATCTTTTGATTTCACAACGTATCCAGCCGGAGATACTTTTCATATTAACTTTGATCCCTTGCAGATGTGAAACAAAACCAGCACTAGATAAATGAACTTTCTATGTCTATACTTAAAACAAAAGAAAACAAACAAAAATCTCTGCTGGATCTGATTACCCCGAGGTGACTGGAAATTCTGTGAACCTGTGGAGTCTGGAATGTACTGGCAACAAAGAGCCTGGGTTAAATATTGGAATCTTGGATTATGTTTGTGAAATAGGAGGGTAAAGCTCTAATGTGTCCAAAAATAATCTCAAGTGTGAGTTATTATTGCTCCCTTAGAGAGAAATTCACAATTGTATAATATCTGATAAAGGTAAAAGTATGTGACTCGGAATATACAATTATTCATGTTTTATGAGTGGATGCATCAAATCTGATCCATTAGAGCTGTCCTGACATGATCACTTCTGTGATCTGGCTCTAGTAGCCAACAGACGTTCACGGTTCCTCAGTCAAGGTGATTTGCTGCTGCCTTATCACGAGGAATGATGATACGTGACCCTTTTCTCTGTCTCTAGCTCTAACCTCATTTATTTAATTGAGTTCTGAGGCTCGCTCTTGACAGGACTCCAGTTCATATTCAACCTCACCTATAGCTCTGTAGCTCCTCTGTTATAATTTATTGGAGTGTTAAAAGTAGTGATAATGAGAGAAGCTTGATGAAAGATCTTTATTTCTAAATATCTAAATAAATTTCTGTTTATTTCAACATGCAAAATATGTAAATAATAAAAGTTTTATCTTTAATAATAATAATAATGGTAGCCTTAAGTAACTTTGATGTATCCTAGTTTTCTAATTACAGAACTGGTAAAGGCAACTAAGATACTGGAAAATAAAAAGGTTAATCTATATCCTATAATGGAAAAGTTTTTTTAAACTGTTGTTTTTTGTTTTGTTTTTGAGTTTCAATAGATCATTTTTGCTTATTTTTCATAAATCTCTGTCATTAGGTCCTCAAAATAAACTAAATTTACAAAATCTACCAAGTTTATTAAAAACGTTTATTATTTTTTGGCGAAACAGAACCTGCATATTATGTGACAGCATGATTTAGTTTGAAAGAATCAGTTCCCAGGAATCAGGAGACACAGTCCTGGAATTGCTTCTATTGTGTGATGTTAAACAGGTCACATAACTTTTCTGGGATTCGGTTTCCTCACCAGTAATGGGAGAGGGGTGAATTAGATGATCTCTCTTCCCTTCCAGACTAATAGTCTCATGTTCTATTTTAGGGCCTCTGGGATGTGTATCGTGGAACCAAATCCACAAGCTGGAATCCAGGTATATATTCCTACTTATATTTTTTATTGCTTACTTTCAATAGTTCCTTCAAAATGAGGATAAAATTAAATTTATTTAGCTTACTCATCTTTTGTTATTCCAAAGGCACACCCAACCCTGGGTCAGAGAGGAAATGTTCAAACATTTGTAAACAATCAACTTTCCCGATGTGAAGACCAACTTGGCAGAATCCTAAACGGGCAAGGCAAAGAAAACAGTCCAGGCACCAGCTTGGACTCCTTTAAGGGGTCCAAAATCTGGATTCTTTGTTAAACTGTATTTTGTCTATCTCTCTTTCTTCTCCAGCAATGTTTTATTGCTTAAGGCAAAAAGAGTGGAGAAAGATAATGCAGCTGACTCATTGAAAGATAAATCTCATTGAAAGATAAATCTCAGCATAATATTTTAAACACTGTGACTTTGTATTAGGCTGAGCACCAAGGAGGCTCATCAGGCAACTTAACTCATCATCAGACGGCACAAACTGTGAAGGGCAACCTGACGTACTGGGTACCCAGGCAGAGACTGTCACTGAGAACAACTTAAAATGTTGGTTGGAAAAAAAGCTTGATTGTATCCATGAGCTGGAATACTCAGGCCATGAATTAAATGAAGGTGGGAACCCAGAGAGGTAAGCAGAGTACATCTTTTAAGGGTATTTCTCGACCTGGATGAACTTGAGGGTTAATTTTTGTATCTTTGCAGTTTTATGAGAATAGATGGCAAAGCCCAGGGTTTGCCAAACAAGGGAAGCTTAATAAGAGACACACCCTCTATAAAACTGGAACACCAAAGGGCTATACTGTTATCGTAAGAATGAACCAGAAATAAACCTGCATGCACCATGCACATTGCCCCTCTCTAAATACTTCAAGAAAAACTACCTGTACTAAACCTTGATGATAAGCAGTTTAAAATAAATCCCCTGCAAATTTCTAACCATCAACTAGCCCTCAAACGTGTTTGAAGAATTTGAATTCCCATCATAGTGGGAATTCTGTGATGGTCTGAAAAATCTTAAGCCAAGAGTTAGTTGCAAGTGATCCTAGACTGGTAGTGCTAAGGTACTTCACAGAAACAAGTGGAAATCCCTTCTATTGGAACCCACCATTCCCTACTGATAAGGGCTCAAGGAAGATGAGTAGCTCATAAAAAATAAAATAAAAATATAATACACATAAGGAAATAAGATACTAAGAGTGAGAGCCAACAGACAAGAGACAGAGAAATCTGCAAACATTTTGGAGTTAATAAACATGTATGTTAAAAAAGAAGTATGAATTATATATTTTAAGAAATAAAGAAGAGTTTTAAAATTATAGGTAAATGGGCCAGCCCGGTGGCACAAGCAGTTAAGTGCGTGCGCTCCACTGTGACAGCCTGGGGTTCGCCAGCTCAGATCCCGGGTGCGCACTGACGCACCGCTTGTCAAGCCATGCTGTGGCGGTGTCCCATATAAAGTGGAGGAACGTGGGCATGGATGTTAGCCCGGGGCCAATCTGCTTCAGCAAAAAGAGGAGGATTGGCAGATGTTAGCTCAGGGCCAATCTTCCTCAAAAAAAAAAAAACAAAAACAGAAGAATAAAAAAATGACAGGTAAAGATCCAGTACAATTAAAACAGAATCAAATCAATCAGAATCTACAGAAATGAAACATACGAGTGAAATGAAGAACTAAATGTATGGGTTGAATAGTGGATTAGACACAGCTCGCAAGAGAATTAATATTCTAGAACAGAAGATATTACCTAAAATAAAGTTCAGTGAGTAAAAGAGAAGGAAAATATGAAGGAGAAGTTAAGAGACATGGAGGCTAGGTCCAAAATAAATCTAATTAGTGTCCCAGAAAGAGAAAACAGAGTAGGACAGCAATAGTTTCTGAAAAGATAATGGTTGCCCTGATAAGAGACACCCAATCTACAAAAACAGGAAGCCTAAAGATGCCCAAATAGGATAAATAAAATAATATCTATGCCTAAATGTATCATAGTGAAACTACAAAATGCCAAGACAAAAAGAAACTCTTAAAAGCAGCTCTGGGACAGAATAGGGTGGGAGGGCAGAGAATCATAAATTGCAAATTGCAAAAGGTACAAAAAAATCAAGTAGTGAGCATTTTGAGGCTATTGAACTTCCAGAGTAGAGCAATAATGGGAGTTATAGGACAGGGATGAGAAGAGACGTTTAATGGATTTTGTATTTACCAAAGTCCTATTATGAACCAGGAGGCCCTACTTGCACCAATTAATTCTCTGATAGCCCTATGATATGGATATAAGTAGCCTCATCTCATAGGTAAGAAAAAGGAAACTGAAAGACATTAATTTTTCAAGATCATGAAGCTAGTAAATGGTGAAATTGGGTTTCACATCCATGTCTGTTTGTCTCCAGAGCTTGTGGGGGTTTTGCTTTATGGTTAGAAGGGACAAGAGAAAGAAGAGAGAAATGAAAAATGAAATAAATTCATAGTGGTATCTTTTATGAGTCCCTAGCAGAGTTACTGGGAAGGAGAGAATTCTAAAGTTAACCATAACCCGGGTGAACTTAATAAAAGCACAGTGGATCCTTGTATTGATGGATTTGGCATTCTAGTTTTCTTACACTTGAGGTTGGCCAGGGAGGCCATGACATATATTACTTTATAATGAGGATAGTCAGTAGTAAAGCCTATGTAGTTCATTCATCCCTTAAATCAACAAATATATACTGAGCTCCTAATTGGTCAGGAACTGTATGGGGTGCTGGGGATACAACAGTCCCAACTCCTGCTTTCACAGAATTTATAGTCTACTAGAGGACATACAAAACAGGAACTTATAATGCAATATGTTTGGTGATAGGTAGAGGCTAGTGGGGGTGCTAAAGAAAACGAGTAGGAAGCAGATAGTTTTCTTGGGGGTGGGATGTGGGAAAGTATGATCAGGGAAGGCTTGAAACCTAAGAAACAATGGGGAAAATTAAATGCACTGAGCACAACTTTGAGTTGTAAACTGATAAGGCTGCTTTGGAGGGATCAGATGGGAAGAAAATGTAATGTGTTAGCCGGCATCTTTATCTCAATGAGAGGCACAGCTTGGTCCCCACTAGTGTTCAGGCCACATCTGATGGAAAGGGGGTTGGCCTCCCTGGAGGCTATTTGCACAAGATGCTGAGGAGCCTTTAGTGCAGGACTGATCCTAAAGGAAGAGGCAGATGGTAGAAAAATTCCACCCAGTGACAAAGCTTTGGTGGTGATAGGCGAGTGGGGTTTTTGAATATCTGTTACTTTTATGACAGAAAGTTTTGTTGGTATTTATAAACCTACCCCCTCCCCTTCTAAGGAGGGTGGGCACTGGTAATGGGAGGAGAGGAGCAGTGAGGCCGGGCACTGCTGGGAGGGGAAAGAATGGCACTTTGCTCATAACCGGGCAGGAAAGGGGAGTCTGGAGATGAGGAATGGTCAGGGGTTCCACTGTAGAGTGTGTGCTCTTTCTCCCTTTGTTTCCATAAAGTCTCGTATAAAGTCCACATTTCTCAGCAATGTTTTCTGTGAAGTGGATTCATTATTGGGGGAGGAGGGAGGATGTTGGGGACCTCAAAGAGAAGGACAAATGGGACAGATAAAATCTGGGTTACTTTTACACATGTTCTCCTAATATAAGCCCCCAAGGGTACTTTTTCAGCTGTAGGGGAGAAGGTCAGGAAGATAGAATGGGCCCTGAGTAAAAACTGAAAAGGCTGTTTTCTCTACAAACTTTCTCTCAGAAACTGAGCAGAGAATTATCCTTCCCTCTCTGGCCAAAAGCTCGGCATGAGCCGTGGAGCAAGCCCACAGTCTCCACTCCTGAGCAGCAGCACAAGGTCTGGCAGTAGAATAGTCATGCCAATAATGGGTGTGTCGGGAGACGCACCTTGGTCATGTGGAGTGGCTACTGTTAGTCTGGTTTTAAAGATGAGGAAACAGCAGAACAGAGAGGTTAAGAAACTTGTTCAAGGTCCACACAGGAAGTAATCTTGAAGGAAGCAAGAAAGTGACACAACTGGGATTTGAACCCAGGCTACCTGGCTGCAGAGTCAGGTTCTTCATCACCATACTAGATCGTGATGAAGAGGGTAGGTCCTGGAAATCAGACACCTGGGCTGATCCCAGCCTCCACCACTGTATTCAACAGAGTTCAAGCCGCATGGAAGTAAACTGGGCGAGGCTAGAGCTATATCTGCTTTGCTCATCACTGTACACTCAGCAGCTGTTATACGGTAGGTGTGCAGTAAATATTTGTAGAATGAGTAAAATCAGATGTATCACTGCATACGTAGGATGTCCTCTCTCATGCGGACTGGGATTGTCTATTCTGTACAAGTCAAGAGGATGGACAAGCCAGAGCACAAGTATTTAAATTGTAGCTTTGTTTTGAAAGATGAAAGAGAATGATCTCTAATAGACTCATGGGGATTAAAGGAACATGACACACCAGCTTTGTAGATGAGCAACTAGCCCCAGAGTGGTAAGGGACTCCTCCAAGGTCCCACCATCAGTAAGGGCTAGGTGGCGGTAGATAAACAAGCCAAGCATAGATCAGGGCTGGGGGGAGGGAGGAGGAGGTTCAGCTCTAAGCAGCTTGCCCAAATGTAAAAATCACAAAATTTAGAGAAACAGTTATCCTAATTTCAGCATGCAGGTAAGTTATGTGTCGTTTACAACTATTAGTGTTATTTGAATTATATAATGGGAGCAGTGGTGGCCCCAAAGTCTTTTCTGTGCTTGGGGCCTTGAAAGATCTGAATCTTTCTGGCTTTCCAAGCCAGAACCAGGAACTAGACTCAGACCCCTCACTGCCAGTCCACACATTCCTCTTTCCCCCTTTACCACACAGGGCTATTGTGTTGGGCCTGACTTGATCCTGAAGGAAATGCGGAAGGAGGGTGGGGTAGGGAGAAGGAATGTGGATGATAGGATCCCAGCCCATTATTCCCCTTTCATGCCCAGGGAGGCCACAAGTGCCACAGGCAGAATTGACTGTTAGTCCTGTTCTTTGCCTTTGTCACATGTCCTTCCTCCCTTTCCTCATGCCTCTAACTTCCCTCTTCCTCTTACTTCCCAACCACAACAAACATGTTTTACCCTGAAATTGCAGTCACAGGATAGGTGTGAACTTGATGACATTAGTGAGCCAGTGTGATGCATTTTCTGTTAGCAGCTCAGAATCATGGTATTCTGCTATTCTTGAAGTATTTCTCATCTCTCTTTTCTTTTCTTGTTTTCTAATTCATCCCTCTTTTAGGGCTTGTGGGTGGGAGGAGAGGAGGGAGACAATAGGAGACTGTTGGTCAGAGGCCGACCATTCTCCTGCTTTACTCCAGGGGGGCACCGAGCGGTGGCACTGAGCCACTCCCACTCAACGCTGAGTCGGGCCAGCCCAGGAGGAAGCCTGTGCCACCGCCGGCCAACCCTCATCGCATCACTATTGACTTTTCTTTAAGCTTTGTTTACAAAAATTCTTGACCACAGATAAAGATCCAAGTCGTGGAACCAGGGGGGGGGGGGTGCAGGTTTTGTGGGGCCTGAAATGTATACAATTTTGGAGCCCCCTTTGAGAAAAAAGACCTGAAATTAAAAATATAAAATTAGCACAGGACTTTAGAAGAGGCCTCTATAAATCAGATCCCCTTAAATGACATTAAACTATCTTAGACTATATTAGCTTCAGGGTCAATCCTGGGAGGGCTTTTTGACTTTTGGACTGGAAGGTTTTATTTTGTGACCTTAAATAAGTTATGAGGGCAAGGGTTGTTTTTTATTTGCTTTTTCCACTTCTCCGTCATTTCGCCATGGCACCTACTCACGGTGGACAATAAGTACTGGTCCATGAATTGTGCTTGTGTCGATGCAACAATCAAATAGGCAGGCATTGGGCAAGACTGATGGGCTCACTCTAGCCACAGTGCTGTGGAAATAGTCTGTCCTGGAAGCAGTGGGGACACAGAGAAGGCAAAGGTCAGTTCTATTTGGGGCAGAGGCATAGTGATCATGTAAAGCTTCAGAGGCAGGTCGATCTGTGTATTGAGACTTGAAAGATGAGTAAAGGTGTGGGGATGGTGTTGAAAGGCATGTCAAGCAGAGAGAGCAGTGTGAGCCGAAGTGTGGAGGGTTGAAACCACATAAGGAGTTCATGGAATTGTAAGCAGTTTGATATAGGTGGAGTATGAAGCACAGACGAAGAGGGATTATTAGCAAGAGGTAAGGCTGAGAGGCAGGAAAAGATGAAATACTGAGGGCTTCACAGGAGTTTGGAGTTTAGGCTGTGGACCATGGGGAGCCACTGTTGGCTTTAAAGGGAATAACGTGATGTGCATTTTTGTAATATAATTCCAGCACCTGTATGAAGAACAGACCAGGGATGCAGGCAGCAAGACACTTAGGACCCTATTGCGATCGTGTAAGTGAAAGGCCATGAGGGCCTGATCAGATGCTGTGGCAATGGTGGTGGTAGGGCCAGGTGGATAAGGAGAGATGCTAAGAAGTGGGAGTTCACAGGGTTTGATGATTGAGGGGTTGGTAAGGATTAGGGTGAGGGAGAAAATCAGGGCAATGCTTCCAGTCCTGGCTTAGGCAGTTGGGTGGATGGGTGGTGGTACCAGGTACTTTGTGAAGAATGTTGGAGAAGGAGCAAGCTGTGGGGGAAGGGGTGGAAGTCTCTTCTGCAAGTGTTGGATGGGCGGTGTTTGGAGATCACTCAAGTGGTGAAGTGCAGTGAGTAAATAGACTCAGGGCTGGAGCCAAAGAGCTCATTGGAGTCAGGTTTGGATATGGATTGTCTGTCACCACCAGGTAAGTGGTAAGGATTTGGTGGTTGTCAATTGGATTACCCAGGAAGATCCTTCAGAGAGAGAAAAGCAGGCGGCTGGAGATGGAGCACTGATGTTAATAACAGGCGAAGGTGATTTCCGTATTTGCTCCTTTGGCAGTTTTGTAAAACTGCTACCTGTGTCAAATGGCACAAATGCTCCTGTGCCACTTCCAAAGCGCTCTATAAGTTTCTTCGCTTCTCTGGCTAAGAAACACTGAGCTGCATCCTGCTTAAATCCTACCACCCTTTGCAGGTCTCAGCTCAAATCTAATTTCCCCCATGGAGGGTTGGGTGCCCCAGTGGTGTATACTGCTTTCAGCACATATCGCAGTTTATGTTAATTGGTGGTTTTATTTTCTTGTCTCCCTCTCTAGTCAGAAGCTCTATGAAAGCAGGGAGTTGTAGTTCTCATGCTTACTCCAGCGCCTGGCTCATTACAGACGGTCAATAAATCCTTTCTGAAGTGATAACTGTGGATGCAAGTGGGTGTCTGCAGGTGATTGCCTCTAGGCAAGAGCGCTAAATGGGGACCCGGTTAATTCCCCTGGGAGAAGTCATTGCTGCGCAATAATCTATTCTTGGTGCCCAGGACACAATGTGATTTCTATAACGGCATCCGTGATAAGAAAAGTTATTTTATATCAGCAACAGAATTGTCATTCATTATAATCAGTGTTTAATAAATCCTGTCATGTAATGTGTGGGGAGCTGTGTTTGCTTCCTATTGGTTTTATTTAACAATAAGCAGGATTTAATTACTTTCCTGGCACCAGGTCATTAACTTTTATGATACAGAGATTAAACGGCCAGGCTCTGGAGTCAGACTGCCTGGATTTGAATCCTGAATCTGCCACTTGCAAATGCGAGATCTTGGGGAGGTAACTTGACCACTCAGTGCCTTACTTTCCTCATCTGGAGAATGGAGATCACAGGAGTAACTTCCTTGCCGAGTGATGGCGGGGACTATATAGCTGAATGTAGGAACAGTCTGACACATGGTAAATAACCCCAGTGATTATTAGCTGTTACTGTTGTTATCTGGTGGTTCTTGTACTTCAAGAGCGGTTTTCCACAGAAACGCTTAAAATGTCCATACATGGTATCAGCTCAATACGTCCAACAAGGAACTTTTAACTTTCCCTCCTACGTTCATTTCTCACTTCAGTCTTCCTCCTCTCAGTAAAACATGCCATCTATCCAATGGTTCAGACCATAACATCTAAAAATAAACTGTAATGCCTCCCTTTCTTTGACAGCCCACATCCAGCACTTTCCCAAGCCCTGGTGAGTCTATCTCCCAAATACAATGGAAATCTGTCTGTGTTCCTTCTGTCTTGGTGGCTCCACGGTACCGTTGTTTGCCTGGACTTCTGCAAGAGCTTCCCAGCTGTTCTTCCTGCCTTTATCATTGCACTGCTTCAATCCATTTCCCTCATTTTTAAACACGCAGTTCAGGTCAGTTTACTCTCAGCTAGGAACCCTTCTATTGCTTCCCACGGCCTTTAGGAGAAAATTCAAATTCCCTGTTATAGCCTACGAAGCATGCGAAGTATTCATGGGCTGACCTCCCCAACCGCATTTGCCCAACTTTTCTCTCTCAACTTCTGTGGCTCTCTCAACTACTGAAGAGGCCATGCAGGCCTCTTTCTCTCCTTGATCATAGTGAGCCTTTCTTGTCTACAAGCTTGGCTGTTCTGTCTGCCTGAAATGCTCTTCCCCAGCTCTTTACAAGGCTGGGCATCTTATCCTTGAGCTCTTCATTAAAATATCAAGTGCTTGGAGAAGACTTCTCTGACCCCTCTTTCTAAGATGGCCTTCCTCACTAACTCCTTCTTTTCTTGGCTGTCAATTACTTTTCTGGCACTCATTATATGTTTATTATTTCTGTTATCTGCACTTCTTGCTAAAAGCAGCTCCACTCCATGAGGGCAGGAACCTTATCTACCTTTTTCCCCACTGTAACCCTTCTGCCTAGCAGAGTACCTGGCACAAGGTAGAAATACAACACACATTATTTGGAAGAACTGAAAGACTGAATGGATGCTATTGTGGCAAAAATTGACTTGGAGATCAAGAAACAATAGTACTCTCAGTTTATTCATTCATTCATTCAGCAAGCGTGTATTGAAGACCTACTATGAGTCATTCATGTAATTCATTAGGTGTTAGAATAAAAGCTGAGCAAGTCATTGTCTCTCGTATTGAATATAAATGAAGTATTGTGGAAATACAGAAGAGGGAGTGACTAACAGTTTGGAGAATGAAATGCTTTAATGAGTGATATTTGAGCTGCTTCTTGAGGACGAACATGTTCACAGGCCAGGAAAGGAGAGGGCATTTTAGACAGAGGGAGAGCATGCTCAAACACATAAGGAAAGGAACATGAACAGCAGGATTGTGGAAACGGATTATGGTCCACCTGGAGTCGTGGCGGGAACTGGAGTTGGAAGAATAGAGTGGTGCTTGATAAGGCAGAGCTGGGCCTTCAGGAATAAGAAAGAAAAAAGCATTTGGAAAAGCTTAAGTAGTTCAACATTCACATACCTGAGTTTCAGAAACTTAAGTATGATGGAAAAAGAGAATGGAACTGGAGGCAGAGAGACATGGTATGATGCTATTTTAACAGTGCAGGTAACAAATGAACCTGGACTTGGGTAGCGGCACAAGGAGTAGAGAAAAGTGCTTCTGCACGACATTGGGTGACCTTGGGCATTTTGTCCTAGCCAGGTCTCAATTTCCTTTCTGTAAAATGAGAGTTTTGATTAGATAATCTCTGTGATCCCTTTCAGGATGATTATCCCATACATGCCTTAGAATTTTTCTTTTGTTGTAAATCTATCTATCTAGTTTCCCGGCCAGGGAGAGGCCATGCCATCTACACCTTTTTTATCGTGTATATATAGATAAGTGTATATAGAATGACTGTGGAACAGAAAGGCCCAATTCAAATCCCAGATCTACCATTTTCTAGTGGTATGCCCATGTCAGATATTTATGCATCCTATGCCTCAGTTTCTTCATCCATAAAATGGGGATATTAACAGTACCAACTGCAAAACGTTAAGAAGATTAAATGAAACCAAAGAGATGAAGTATTTAGTATAGGGTTTGGTACATTGCGAGTGTCTATAAAGAGTGGCTATCATCACTATCATCATCATCATCACCACCATCATCATCATCCTCATCATCTCTCTGCCTAGTAGAGTACTTAACACCTAAAAAATACTTAACACATTCCTGATGAACGACTGGATGAATGCAGTAAAAGAGAATAGCAATTCAGGTAAATTATGCCAAATAAACCTCTACTTTTTTCCTTGACTATTTGAACACGTTTTTTATTAATTCTATGAAAATTGATAGGCAACAGCTATGTCTCCAGGGCAAATCTTCACCTTGCCATGTTTAGGAAGCTTCATTTGGAGTGACATGTGTGATAAAATCAGAGTAAGTCAGAAGCATAGGTGGCAGAATTGCCTGGTTTTTGTGATACGCTTTCCAATTTTTTTTCTGTTTTTGAAAATCCATAATAATTAAATGTTTGTGAATTTGTATGTGTCATAATTTTTCACATATCATCCTGTTGAAAGATTTTCACATCGTTCCTGACCTTGGACTATTTGTGTGGGTATAACAGACTGGCAAGTTCCAGATTACAGAGCTGCTGTAGTTAGAATGAGTTATCATTGTAGTCAACTCTGGCTTTTTCTACCTTACTCTTTTAGACGCACACATTATTATACATCTTCCATTATTGTGTTCTCCTTCATTTTATGTTTCTCCATTCTGGGAGGATTTCAGAATGGAGATAATGATATAGTGCCACATAAAACTATCCCATCAATTGCCAATGACATCAGCTCTGTCTGTAAAACAGGAAAGGAGGGTGGATGTTAACATGGGCTGTGTCTGGAACAACATAACACTGGCTAAGGTGTATACACACCAAGTGCCTTAAGAGCTTAAAATGGAATCTACAGTACAGCAGCATTAATGTTTGAAAATGCCATTACACCACAGGTTGGGTAATGCTGCCATCTTAAATCTGCCAGATGTTGGGTTTAAACAGCTCTGTAAGCTTTGAGGAAAGAACATAGCATTGAAAGGAAAGCAAACCTGGTGCTCATTTTGGCTTTTTAGGTCCCTCCTGTATTTTATTACATGATCTCCAGGTGCCCTTCTAATTTTACTAGTCTGTGCGTTTTGAAAACCTACCAAAGATATTCCTATTTTAGTACTTAATCTTTTAAAAATTATTTTGGGTCCCAAAGCATTTTTGTGGCATATTTAATTTTCAATGCTTTGGAATCAAGATTACTTAGCAAAGGATAAAGTCTTAGATTAGGTGGCAGGAAAGGGAGCTAATCATTTCGGTTTTCCGGGAGAGCGTCATTTCACCCCCCAAACGCAAATTAAAAAAAAAAAATGACTGTTATAGCTGCCAAATGGAAAAGAAACGTTCCAAAGATTGTAACCACATCTGTGACATGTATTGACGGCTTGGAGGAAGATCTGGTCATCCTACTGCTCACTCAGCCGTCTCCGTCTTCCCAGAAATTAGAGCAGTGGGGCTGCAGGGGTCACTCATTCAGCAGTTCCCTTTGCTCTGTTGTCTTGAAAGAGTTTAGAGAGGAGGCCAGCTGGCAGCCGTGGTGTGTGTTTGGGACGGGAGTGGTGAGATGAGGAGGAGAGTGTGATGAGAGGAGGAGGCACAGTGGCAGAGAAAGGGGTGGGCAGTAATGGGGGAGGTCTGGTGGTGACCGATTTATTTATTACCAAGTGTTCGAGGAGGCAAACCGTGCCTGCCTTTTCACGTGGAAAGATATGACTGCTGCGTCCTCCCTTCCTCTTGTCCTGTTCTCTCAAATCTGTCCTCCCCAGTGCTGCCAGAATGAACTTCCTACCAAGAGGGCTAGCTCATGCCAGTTCCTTGTTTAAAATCCTTTAATGGCTCTCTGTTGTTGCCCTACACCAGGAATGAACAAACTACAGCCCACATGCCGAGTTTGGCTTACCGCCTGTTTTTGTACAGTGAACTACAAATGGTTTTTACATTTGTAAGTGGTTGAAAAAAATTTTTTTAAAGAATATTATTTCATGACTTGTGAAGGTTATGTGAAATTCCAATTACAATGTCCGTAAATAAAGTTTTATTAAGCCATGCTCATTTGTTTTCATATCATGGTCACTTTTGCAGAGTTGACTTGAAGCCATATGGTTCTCTAAGCCTAAAGCATTTACCACCAGGCCTTTTACAGAAAAAAATTTACCCTTCCCTGTAGGATAAAATCCACTGTTTCTGATTCCCACCTTATTATCCAGTAATAACACAGAACAGCCTGGAGTTTATCAACACTGTGCTGTTCCCTTTGTCTGGAATGGCTTCCCTTTTGGCTGTACCAGTTACTCCTACTCAGCCCTTAAGACTCAACTCTGCCATAAATTCTTCCGGAAAGACTTCTGTGAGGACTTTTCCAACCATGCACCAATGCACCAATCTTCTCACCTTAAGGTTGGATATCTTTTTGCTGTTCTCATAACACTCTGTGTATAATCCTATCATTGTTCTTGTCTCTTTACATGTACCTCCTCTTAGAGCTACCAGCTCCCTGGGGACAGAGGCCACGTTTTATTCACTAATATGTCCATGGCATGGAACATCATGTATGGCAATCAGTTGGGAAATGATAAAGGATTGCTGACTGACTGATAAATGGTTGCATCCATCTCCCCCTGAGAGTAGCTCCTGGAGCTGCCAACAGAAGACCTTTATGTGCTCTTGCCAGAAGTGGTACATTCTGGAGGAATAACTAAGTGTCCATGAACTGTGACATTCCATTCTCCTTCCTAGGGCTTTATTCTTAAACTCTACAAAGAGTCTATAGCCATAGTCTATGGTGAGTCCTTTTATACTGGCTTTCCATTTGGGGAGAGGATTTGAGTTTGCTGTCTCTTTAAATCCAACTCTAGGTATATTCATTGTGCCAAGAAAAAAAGTCTAGGGCAGGAACAGAAATGCCATTCAATGTTATTAAACCTGTGGGCTGCTCATGCTGATAAAATTTTATGTTTCCCTTTGTCAGAAAAATTAAAAATCAGGATGAGCATTACCTGCTTTCCTTCTGACATCTTCACAGAAGCCCCGATTTTCTTAGATTAAAATAAAATCTTGCCACTGATAACTTCAAATAATAATAACTTGGGGAAAATGCTAAGTTGAGTAATTGAATGCCTGAGGGAGATTTCTTAAAATGAACGCAATGCACGTTTCATGGAAATACTTGTGCCATAAATATCAATGTCTTCATGGGAGTAAAAATATTTGTTTTATACTTATGGCTAAAATGCCTCCCCCCTTTTTTTTTTTTATCTTGGAATGGCCCTCTTTTAACGTACTTTGTTTTAAGAACAACTTTTTTTTTTAGAGTATTTATTTGTTTATTTATTTGTGAGGAAGATCAGCCCTGAGCTAACATCCATGCTAATCCTCCTCTTTTTGCTGAGGAAGACCGGCTCTGAGCTAACATCTATTGCCAATCCTCCTCCTTTTTTTTTCCCCCAAAGCCCCAGCAGATAGTTGCACGTCATAGCTGCACGTCATAGCTGCACATCCTTCTAGTTGCTGTATGTGGGACGCGGCCTCAGCATGGCCGGAGAAGCGGTGCGTCGGTGCGCGCTCGGGACCCGAACCCGGGCCGCCAGTAGCGGAGCGCGAGCACTTAACGGCTAAACCACGGGGCCGACCCTAAGAACAACTTTTTAGGAGGGTAATGGTGAAATAAAAATGTGCTACACATTCTTTTGCAACTTCCTCAGGCAAAATAGCTATAGCATTTGTTCCTACCTCTGATTTTTTCCTACATGATAGCATTTTAGACCTTGAACAGTTAATTCTTATTTATTTCTGGATGTCTTCCTTTATTACGCAAAATGAGAAAGCCAGATACTTTGCTTATTCAAACACATTGTGGAAGACCCAGTTGAGTCTCCGTTAGAAATATAAGATTTTCCAACAGCACCACTGGAGAACACCATAGGACGTGAAAGCTCTGCCCTCATTGGTTATTTTCTTTATCAAGTTCATACCGGACACGGGGCTTGGCTTAGCTGAGCATTGAACTTTGGCTATTTTATCACAAAATCAGGGTTCTTTTTCCTGTTCTCAGCCCTCTAGTAAGTATCAACCTTAATACATTATAGGCATTTTGTATTCTAATAATCAGAGCTGTAGTTACTGTAGATAGAAACCAGAGAAAGAGTGTCTGACGTCAAGGACAAAAAGGCATGTCACTGGCATAAAGGTCCAAACAATACCAAGTTATAGGAAAATGTGAAGCCCCTTCTCCTTTATTTATTTATGTTAAAAATATTTTTCTTCTCTGTCCTATGTACTGGTCTGGCAGAAAGCTGTGTTATGAATGACTTGTAGCTCAACAGGAAAAACTACCAAGGCAACCCCTTGAAATGAGGCTGGTCCTGACAGGTCAGGGAGCAGCCCCAGCTGCAGCAAAGCTTCTGCTGACTCTGTCAGGGTTTTCTCTTTTGCTTCCCAAATGGTTGCCCCATCGAAGCAGTAGCAAGGCAGTGCAGTGTGCCTTCCCTAGGGTAAGAACAGCGCTTTCCTTTCCAACACAGGCACTGTACTGTGTGGAAGAAACATCCCTGCAGAATACACCTATTGCTCAATTGTCTAAACAAATATTTTTTCCTAGAAAAGGGGATGCTGAAGAAAGACTAAGCAGGATCCTTCCTCTACCTCTGAATGTTCACAGCAATGTAGACAGGGTTCTTCAAGGAAAATTTGAGCTTAAATAAGATTGTGCCTTTGCCTTCATATACCCCATATAATTTATTTCGTAATTTAAGGCAAACGTCACGCTTATTCAGATCATCATGGTGAGGCAGTCCTGCCTTATAAAGCCTTCTCAGACCCTCAAGTAGGAAATACAGCTCTTGAAATTCTGAAGAGGTAAGGGAAGCTTTTTCTTCTTGAGGGTAGGTGAGAGTGGAGGAAAGCTTATGAAGACAGGCGACAGAAAAGTCAAGGAGAAAGGAAGTATAATATAGTAAATCTTCCCTACAACTTGAGAGAGAAAAAAATGTCAGAGCAAGATACATTGGAAGCATTTCATCTTTAAGTGCCCTTCATAAAATTACTTGATTTTTATAAGGGGGATTGCCAGATAATTTCTAGACGTATATTATAAAAACAGTTAGAAATTCTAGATTTCTAGAAATATAAAATCACATTTTGTAAGGCTGTAAATAACGAAATACCCCTTTGTGAAAAATATTGCCCTATTAAATTTGAGAAGTCAGGGATCTTGCTATTTTCCAAAACCACTGAGGAAAAGGGAATACGTTGCACTAAATATTTCTGGTATTATGTGGACCAGGGAAACTGGCTATTCTCGAAGGAACTCTGTGGCTGTCTTCCTGGTGGAGATCCAGGGAATTGAACTCTCCTTGTCTCAGGCTGTCGGTTTTCTCCATGTGGAGAAAACATTGCCTACCTCTTAGTGTGTTTTGAAATTTATAGTCTGCTAAGCGCTAGGAATTCCTCAGAGAAAAGGGACTTTTTCTATGGCATGAGCGTCTTAAGACAGTATAGTGCTACTCTCTCTTACGTCATTTTAATCTTTATAACAGTCCTCATTTTTGAAGAATGTTTCAAGTGCTGGCCCTTTAAAAAATATTTTTTTTACCGGAATGCCAAAAACAGCCGTCTTATTAAGAATTTATAAAAAAAAAGTGTCAAAAAGCTGAAAGTTTTAATGTTATGTAGGAAAAGCCAAAGTCATTTTTAAAAAAGTTTTACTTAAATACGCTTTATTATAATGAGGGCCTCAGTTTAACAGAGGTCAGTCTCGGGCCAGCCTAAAGAGGACAGACGGCTGGAAGTAATGGAATGACAAACATGGTAGGTTCTCTGAGTGAGTCCAGAGTAGTTTTAGAAATTCAACCAAAGTATTATCAAGTCATATTACCATTGGCTATGCTTGTGCTGAGGACTGATTTTCAAAATACTATAAAGGAAAGAATTAATAAAAAATAATATTAAGATATGTTTGGATCCTAAACTTCCTAATTTACATGTGAAATTGATAATGTTCTCAGGTAAGTTTTTTCTAAAGTTTTTAAATGTTAGAGTCAAAATGTTGCCATCAGCATGAAATTCTTTGATGTGCCTGGAGGCTGTTATTGTAGAAACCAAAATTTAAATATATGTAATAGGTAAGATTAAATCTCCTTTGGGGTGAAGACTAATTCAAAACAATTTTTTTATAAGGAAAAATGAAAAGACTCTTTAAGTTGATTTTCAAGTTACTTTTTATTACTAGTACAATTTAGACTTTCAGTATGCATTTTCAAATACAGTCTTTTGGGGGTAAACACAGGTGAAAATGTCAATCTAATTAGCAGGAGAACATAGTCTTTTTTTAGTAGAAAAGTGTGGACAGTGTATACTTCTACTTTGAATAGAAATCAAGTGTGAAAATCTACTTTCTCTTAAAAAACAAACATTTCTAAAATTCTTCTCTAATTATAATAACTGAGCCTATTTGATATAATTTTTTTACTCAAAGTTTCAATTTGTTAATACATATATATACGTGAGCCCTAATAGGGTGGCCCTTTCCACTGTGAGCAATGGTGCCAAAACATAAAAGAGACATAGAGATAAATCTGTGCATTTATGAAACTCAAAATACTAGACAAAATTTAAATCACCTTAATCATGGACACGTCACACACATGCAATAATATGATATTTAAACTCAAGATGGAGGAAAGGTGCCAAATTAATGTCCCTGTACTTTTAGAGAATCCTTTTTAATCCACGGTAAACCAGGAACTCTTTCTACCTATGTGGTTGCTACTAGCAGAAACATGTCCTACAACACATGCGGTATGTATTTACAAAGCAACAGCACTTCTCTAAACAGACTAATATTTTGTTTAGAGACTAACTAATTTTATTTTGTGAGAACAGTAGCTATCTAGGTATAGTCACCCACCGGAATCAGATCTCAGCGTGACATGTCCTGTCTCAAACATTAGCTTAAATGTAAGCAATCTAACTTTACTCTTTTTCAAATAAACGAGAGATAAACACCCACGATACGTTTTGTGATGATTTGACAATGGCAGTTTTGCTTTGCAGAATTATATCTGCAAAGTATGACTTCTTGAGACATTGATTTCTAATAAAAATATGAGATGTCTATTTCCTTCTGAGTGAAAAATGTACAACTTTCTTGCCGTATATTGTCTTTTTCTTGATGTCTAGAATAAATTCAGATAGCTTAATACAAATGACAATTTTGATCTAGTACATGCAAAGAGTGAGGTGGCTGTTTTATAATAGCAATATTTAGGTTTAAAATGTTCTGCTTCTCTCTATTTTTAGTCTAGTGAAAGTTTTAGTGAATAATATAATGTGTATCAACTTCTGGAATTGTAGTGTATCAAATCCTAGGAGTAATGGAAATCACTTCTAGTGTTTATAAAAGAAAGCAACAAAATAGGATCTGATCCCGTCAGGCTAATTCTTCTCTGCTAAATCCCCCATATCTTAAAACATTGACATCTAGAATGATTCAACCACTTTAATAAAGTTTGAAGCAAAGAAGTTTTTATGTGAGGGATTCCAGAGAATTTACTGACAGACTAACAATATATTGGGCATTATTTTTTAAGATTCCACAGGACCTTCAGGAGTCAATAAATATACCTTATAGTTTGAGAGAATTAACACTATATCGATTTAAGATAATTTAACAATATAACTTTAGAAAGTAGTCATCTTTTCTTCATAACTAAACAAATTAGTATCTAGTTGGGTCCTTCAATAACAGAACTTACTGTGATTTCTTCAAATTTTTATTCTTTTCTTCTAAGATAAGGGATCACTTGTACCCTGGAAATTTTTTTTAAGTTTTATTCTGTGAAAGACACCATCATAATAATAAATTCAAGGGTTAAAAAGTAAAACAAAGCAAAATAATCACATTTAAAAACCTAAGAAAGCTTCGAATGCTCAAGATGTTTTTATTTTAAAACAGTCTCAATACTTGCTTATGCTGTAAAATACTTTGAATTTCCTTGTATTTAATCCTCTGTGGGTATGGCAGGAAGAAGCAGGTGTTTGACTGATTGTCTCATGGCCATGCTAACAAGGCCTGGGTCATGGAATCAACCAAGCAGCTGTTTAACTTCCTGCGAACTTCCTAATGATGACTTTCGAAAGAAGCACGGCTTGTTGCATAGGCTTCTGTGGCATGTTTTGTATAACTGAATAAATGGTCATGTCCTACAGGTGCATAATAACAGACACATCCATCTACCACTTCCTTGAATCCATTAACAGTTTTTTCTTCACATCACATCACCCATCACTTCACGTAACACGTAGCACAAAATCTGCCGCCCAACCATTCTTTTTGGACCTTTACTGATTCATGTAGTGACATCCATGACCTAATCCACTCCTAAATTTAATCTGATATTTATATGATGAGCAACAAAAATGAAAAATGCATCAAAGGTCATTCTACTAATGAAAGAATCTCAGAATATCCGAGTTGTTAAGGATATAAGAGATTAGATAATCTGATCTCGTTTGACAAAGGAGGACACCTGAACCTGAGGTCTATTCCTGTCTCAGGCTGCTGGCTTTACATAGGTTAAAAACTAGTCCTGTACCTGAATCTTTCTATTCCCCACACGTTACATCATTTACTTCAAAAGTCCCTCTGAACTGTATAATTGTCTTACTCTCAAATACTTCTTTCTTTCTGAGAATACTTATACTGTATTTCAATTCTAAAAAACAAATCTGAATTTTATTAGATTTTAAAAAATATTTCAGCGAAACGCTTAAAATAACACCAAGGAAATCCTTTTTTATGTAATTATTATTCACTGGCTTACTCCCTTTGAAAACTTCTCCAACGTTATATTTCTTGCTGTTATTGCTAATGACAATTAGCACATCATATTTCATTAATTCTTTCCTGGACTAAGGCATATAGAAGAAAATAATTTCATTTTTATTAAGCAGAGTTTAATTGCCTAGACTACCTCATACTAATGAAATAAATGGAATTAAGATTGTGAATTACAGATAAGTACCAGCACATCAATGCAGAAAATAAATTTTTTCTTCAAAGAAATTCTCTACGCATCAGCAGAAAAGGAAGTGATTCACACTCACATGTGCGCGCACACACACACACACACACACTCAGATAAACGACCTATGAGAACAAGCCAAGATCAAAAGTAAATCTAAATCTATTGGAAAAATCAAAAACCCTGCAAGGGAACACTTTTAAAAATGATTACTGTAGGTGATGCATGATCAGTTCTTCTAACTTTCATGTTTGGCGTCTCCATCCCCTTGGGTGTGGGTTATAGTTGAAACTGGCTACTGGAAGACAGTAATCAGATCTGGTCTCCATGGACATTATTTCAGAATCATTTCTGGAAGGCTGCCTATAATATGCATATGACAACTGGGAACCATATTGGGAGTTGGTGGGCTTACTATTATTGGGTAGGGATGCAACATTATACTCTTGCCTTCCAGATGTGCCCATATTGGCCTTCTGGGTTTGAGGAGCATAGGACAGTCTCTCATTCCAATCCTCAGAGGGCCCTGGAAGCACCTTCCTCCGAGCTGCTGAGACCACATTTGCCACAATGGATTCCTGGATGTTTCTGGGTCTAAAGGCATCATCCACTAAACCAAGAGGAGAATTTGCTGCTGCTTCCCAAGGAGTTAGTCTCTTGTTTGCTTTCTCTAGCCCATCAGTTGGTTTGCTAGAGTAGCCATAAGCAGGCTGGTATACCCAAGGAGATGTTGTAGAGATGGCGGGTGGAACTGGTCTTCCAGGAAGAGAAAGGGAGCGTCCACTCTCCTAGAAACAATGAAAATGTTAATATATCTCATTCATTTTGGTTTATGCTGACTGGCTGTTACTCCAAAGTATACTTGGCACCATTACCAAGTACTGTAAAAGTCAGATCCCCCAGTGCTTAGTCCTAAAGCCAAGACACGCTGCCTTTGCCTGGTGTATTATTAGCTCTGCTCTGGGACTGGGCCCTCACTTAGGACCTCCTTGGTGCTCTAGCTCTCTGAGCCCATAGCTCCAATTGCCACTATCTGTCTTAGACATACCCACCACAGCAGGTGTCCTGTCATCACTGCGGGCCACCCTCACTTCCTCTCTGCCCTCCACATATTCATATCTACATCCACAGCCCACCCGCATTCCTGCTTTCCTGGTACAAAACAAACAACACGTATTGATAACTCCAGAAACAGACCATAAGCTACTGGGCTTCGTACTTTTCCCAAGTGACCTTTAATCTGTTATCTTATTCTGGTCCACTGAATATAGCAAAAACAAACAAAACCTGCTTAGATGTGTCTGACGTTACTGGCCTGATGGAGCGGATGGCCTTTTTCCCCTCAAATTCTATTTGTATATTGGGGAAGATCATATGGATCTTCATGTCCTAAGTGTGGTGTATTGTCCATGTCCCTGAAGGAAACACTCCGGCCACTTGTTTCACTGAGTTTTACTTCCTTTTGTGTGTATTACAGTTCTTATTTCTTTGAGAGTGTGTGTCCCTGCCACATTCCCTCGTGTATGCTAAATGTTCGGTCTGTCTAATACGCAGACATATAATTTAGTGACAGCTCTTGTGTTCTCTCCTTTCACCCCCTCTCTGTTTGCAGGGACCCTGAAGACTGGCTATCCGCATTACTTCCTCACACATTCCCACCTGCATGAGACTCTCTTAGACAAACTTCTGGCAAAAAGTAGCAAATGTATGCACACCTAAGGGAAAGGATATGAAAGTATCATGACATGTGTTTCTTGAACAAAAAGCATTGCCATGCTTGAAAATGTGTTCAAATTTCAGAAACGGCTTCAATAGCTTTCCTTTCTTAATCAAGTTCTTAAATTTTAAAGTGAATAGCAACATCTGGATTTGGACAAAATATTTCAGATTCAAATGTTTTGTTTTGTTTTTTCCATTAGGCACACAAAGAAGGTAGGCCATTCATTCTTGGTTTGCATATAAAGAATAAGGGGTCAATATAATGGATCTTCTCTCTTTTCAATCATTAGTATTTTAGTAATAATGGTTGAATCCTAGCAAAAAGTTGTTTTCATTAATCTCTTTCTCTTAGTCTGGATCTAATAATAAGTCCTCTTCACTATATAGTCAGGGAGGGGGAAAAAAAATGCCTGACTTTTAGTCACTCTTTAAGGATTAGCTTCTATTCCACATTATTTAGGCATTGGTTTCATTCATTCATTTAACAAAAATTTTATTGAACACCTAATATTTCTAGGCTGTCTTCTATGAACTAAAGATACAAAGATGATTCAGATAAAGTCCCCGTCCTCAAGAAGTGTGCAATCCAGTACCATTTTTAGCTCTGCAGTGGCAAGTCAGCCAATCACAGGTCAATTTAGAGAAGAGACTTTTTACCCATCTTGACAGGACCAATAGGGTTTTTTTCTCAACTGTGAGCAGTATTAACATTCAGTATGATAAGAAGAAATTTAGCTCCTGTCCCCTACAGTATATGTCTATGTCTCCCCATTGTCCTTATTTATGGAAGAAGGAGAACAATATTGGTCTATAGAGCCCTTGGGACAGTTTTCAGATTCCAAGGGTATCTGCCTTGTGTGGTCTTTCTTCTGATAGAGCAGCTCAAGGCCTACTGCAGTCGGGTCTTTAAAACAATAGAGACTTGAGGGGATGGCAATAAAGGGATCCAAGACTCTATAGAAATAGGAGAGGCTCCTGAATATACATACAGGTGACTAATGTCGCTGGTTAATATCTGGAAAAAGAAATAATTATCAATATATTTGGAAGTATTAAGTGCGATGTGAATGCATATACTTCAGGGATAGGACATCCAAAATGCAGGATGAAAGAGAGAAATTTATTTTCTGGTCTTTCTCCTACCCACTTAGTTTGAAAATCTTCAGAAGAATGGAAACTTAGAAATTAAAAAGTTAAAAACATTGTTAAATGATATTCTAATAACAAAGACATCAGGGATTTTTTTCAGCTAAGTTATAAACATTAATTAGTGGAATGTGTGGGGAAGAGTAAAACTGAAGTATAATATTGAAAGAGTAAGTCGAGGTTTTCCGAAGAGAAATTTAAAACCGCATTGAAATTAAAAAAAAAAAAATCTCACGTAGAAAACACATACGCCAAACATAGCAGCAGTACTGGTTCTGAAGGAAGCACGCAATTACCTCAAGGAACAAAATGACTGTCGCTCTTCTACGTGTTCCTCAGACTGCCAAACGGGCCTTCATATGCCTTTAAGTGCTAACAATAGAAGATAAAACTACAAATTGTCTTAGGTTAGAGGCGCAACTGTGCTATATATAAATAGTTCCTTAGGTACATTGTTGTTTCCGCTTGTGCCCAAAATATTGCAGGCCTCTAGTCTCTGCCTGCACCCACACCCCTAATTTTAACACATTTCCCCAAAGCAATTTCCACACCTTGTTCCTCGGTGCTATTTCCTTCTGCCAATCTCTGTCCCAGGGCTCATGCTGTTCTCTGCTTGGCTGGCTAAATGAAGCCATGTGGTATACCCTGAGCCAGAAATGACCAAAGGGACCTGAAAATAACAGAGGTGTTTCTTCTATTTCGGAGTTTGAACGTCTGATGGTGGAATCCTAGCATGACATGGGTTAGATCCTGGGTTGTAGTCTCTACCATGGTTATATTATTACCAAAAGAATTTAAATTTTTGACATGAGAGAACTTAACTGTAACCAATATGTTAAAATGGCACTATGTTTGATGCAACATAAAATTGCTTCTTCTTTTTTTTGTGTGTGTGTGAGGAAGATTAGCCCTGAGCTAACACCTGTTGCCAATCCTCCTATTTTTTGCTGAGGAAGATTGGCCCTGGGCTAATATCCATGCCCATCTTCCTCTACTTTATGTGGGATGCCTGCCACAGTGTGGCTTGATGAGCAGTGTGTAGGTCTGCACCTGGGATCTGAACCTGAGAACCCCGGGCCACCAGAAGCGGAGCTCGAGCTTAACCACTATACGACCGGGCCGGCCCCAATGGCTTCTTTCCTTTTGTCTCCTACTACCTTTTAAATTTTTTTAGTGCTAGAAGTTTTCCCACTGCCATTGGATGAAGACTTAGTAGGTTCTGTGACATTCTACTTCCTTTTAGGAATATGGTGACCTTATGTTACCTAAACCACTTTATTACAAAATAGAATATTCCATCCCTTGGAATAACAAACTCCAATTTCAACTTAGAGTTAAATCTCTTCTCCTTCCCCAACTGGGGCCCATTTTGGGAGGATCACCTTCCTTAAGGAAGGCATTGTGGTTGGCTTCTTTACTCTTTCCTTCCTTTTCCTCCCCCAGCTTTCTACCTGTGAGTTCTGGCCCCCTGGGATTAGAGTGCAAGAATGGAGAAGAAAAAAGAGTGGAAGGAAATTTTTACTGGATTTGGTAATATTATATTTTGGCTTTTCAGTCCTGGAGCCAGGTAGGCCCAAAAGAAGGAAACTTGCACGGGACATTTGAAGATTCCTATCACTGGGGACATCTTGGCTGTAGTCCTGGATTCATGCCAATTCATCCCTATCCTAGAGGTTAACTGTGACTCACTCTGCACCCCCCAGGAAGCTGTCTACCTCCAGCTTGTAACCACTAGGGTTCATTTGCACCCTTGGGGAGGGCCTGAGATGACCCGATCCAGCTCTCGCTTGCTCCTGGCCTGCTCTGGTCCACGGGGTACACTCACACCATTTGCCTTTGGGAGTGCTGCCACAAACTTCCTGGTTCTTTGCCAAAGCAGTTTGTCAGCCCGTCTCTCAACCCCCAGATATCCTGGGAGGGAGTCAGGCCCCAGTCCATTCTGACCTCCCAACCGTCCTCACGCAGTCACCTCATATCAAGTCCTCTAAGGAGTTACTTTGAAACTCTTTGTTCACAAGGCTGGAGGTGAGAGGGTAGGGCCCGTCTCCTCCACCTGTCCAAACACACACACCGTGATCCACTGCATTCCAGAATTCCTCCTCCCCAAATCCTCTCTCCTTGCCATTCTCTGACCCCTTTAACAGGCTGGACCTGACTGATGGGTTCAAGAATTGTGGAAGTGGTTTGCTATTCTTTGAACACACCAGGCACACTCATGCCTAATATTTTCTTTGTAAGTCTGTATTTTAATCTGGAATCTCACTGCAGTGTGCAGTGTCTCTTATATCTGAGGCCCTGGGGAAACTCCCACTTTAATATCCTGTCATGCAACATCATCATTTTCAGTAGAGTGCAAAGTTCTTTCTCTTATCTTTATTTATAAAATGAAATGCAGACTAAAAATAGAATGGAAAATGTTTTTTTCTACTAATTAATTTCAAGAAATTTCTCTAATAACTTCAAATAGTCTTAAGAGATGAAATCTTATACTTGACTCTGGTCTCGCTCTAGAGCAGAGGGCTCACTTGTTTCCAGGGCGTCTCGGTCCATCCTTAGGCTCTAATTGCTGAGAATTTCTTCCTTACGTTGAACCAAACTGCTTCCCGTAACTTCACCCCAGTGGTCCTGATAACATAGACCATATCTACTTCCACCTCTATGCAGACGTTCCTTCATATATTCCCAGTTGCTTCTCCCCTCTTTGAACACCTTCACCATCCTATTGCTATCCTTCATTTTTCAAAATAAGGAGAAATAACATCCACGGTGTTCATTCCCCCAAGTTTTCTGCATCTTCTTCCTCCAGGTTTATACGTAAGGCTAATGCAGATATAATATCTTGATCTTTTTAAGTAGGTGTACGTACATAAATACCAAAAGCCAAGCCATGAAGACATCATTCAAACTGACTGAGGGGCCATCGTCATCTGGCAGATGGCATAGTTAATATTCAGTCTGTGTGTATTCTGAGCAATGTGTCCTTTAAAAATCAAACCCGTGAAAGTACATGCCAATCTTTAGCTGGTCCAATGTGATGCATGCAGCAAAGGCTGCAAAGATTCCCAGTGAACTCACGAATCACCTGGTGTTATATATTCCCACCAAAAGGCTAAATACAAAGAAGGCTTTGTGTTTAGCTCTGCCTTTCATAATAGCCAACACTAATAGACCACTTAGTCTGTGCCAAGTGGTGGGTGCTGATTGCTTTACGTGGAGTATTTCATTTAATCCTCATAACAACCCCATGAAGTAGGCACTACTATCCCTATTTTCCAGATGGGACTTAAAGGGGGCAAGTAACTTCCCCAGGGGTGGAAAGCTAATAAGTGCTGGAGTGGGGCATTGAACCCAGGCAGTCTCATATCAGAGTTCTTAATTGAATAGTGCACTATACTTGCAATGAAATTGTTTTGAGACGACATCTTTTTAAAAAAAGATTCAAATCAAACCAGCCCTGATCGCCTAGCGGTTGAAGTTTGGTGCGCTCTGCTTCTGCAGCCCAGGTTTGGTTCCCGGGCGCGGAACCACACTACTTGTCTGTCAGTAGCCATGCTGTGGCGGTGGCTCATGTGGAAGAACTAGAAGAACTTACAACTATACACAATTATGTACTGGGGCTTTGTAGGGAGAAGAAAAAGGAGGAAGATTGGCACAGATGTTAGCGTAGGACGAATCTTCCCCTTTAAAGAACACAAAGATTCAAATCTAAGCAAACTAAATGGAACGAGATCTTGGAAATTTTGGAAAGGGTCATTAAATCTGTGATTAAATTTGGATTGATTAATACTGGCATCTTGCCATTTGTCAAGAACAAGTAGGTGCCGGTGCACACATCACATTTAGATGCACTCCCTCTTTAGAGACACAGCCGGGGCTCTGCATTCAGTCAGCTGAAAGGCTCAGAGGAGCTGAGGGCCTTTCTCAGCTTAACATAAACCATCTTTTCATGTCAATTAAATGTTGATTTATCCATACAGCTTGTTAATGAAGCGGCTTAGTTGGCTTCCTTGTTAAACCGTCTGGTGACCAATTTAACTGGCAGGAAACACTTGACAATTAAAAAGGAAGTATAGCCTGAGGTTTACTGAGGGCAAAGAAGTGAATTCTAAAGCAATGCAAACAGCCCTAGAAGCCAAAGAAGGTTAATGTGATCTATGTTTTGAAATTCAAACTATTTCATGCCATAAACCTGGAAAGCTAAAAAATTCTCTTGGCTGAAATCCTGCTTACATATGCAGAGTAGAGAAAGTGTCTCCAACTGATAAATGTTATTTCAACTCCTTCAACTCTGTTCTCTCTTAAACATATGATCAATAAATATTCATTACAAACATACTTTATCATAAGCAGATTCCAGGAAAAGCAAACAGGAATAAATGGCATTTCCTTTGCCTTTTAATCATTAATTAGAATTTCTAAAAAGCAGAGGTCCATGAAGGGCACATGAATAGAAGAAACCACTAGGCATTCTCCACTTTTCCTTTTGCTCAGGTCAAAATCTTGGGAGTCACTGTGGACTCCTCCCCATCTCTTACACTCTACACCTGACCTGCCAGCATTGACTTTAAAAGGCATCCAGTAGCCGACCATTTCTCACCACCTCCACTAGTACTATCCTAGGCTAAGCCATCATGTTCTCTTCCCCAGATTATTGCTATAGTCTCCTAATTAGTTTCCCCAGTTCCATCCTTGCTCCTTTAGTCTATTCTCAATATGGCAGCCAAAATTATCCTGTTAAAACCTAAGTCAGATTATGTCACTTAGTCCTCTGTTCATGGCTTCTCATTTCAAAAAAGGAAAATCAAAGTCCTTTTATTGATCCACAAGGCCCTGTAAAATCTGCTGGCCCCACCCCTCCTTATATCTCTGATTTTATCTCCTCCTGCTTGCTCCCACTCTCTTTGATCCAGCCACACTGGCCCCTTTGCTATTCTTTGAACATACCAGGCACACTCATGCCTCAGGACCTTTATACTTTCTTATCCTTCTCTCTGGAACACAATACTCCGGACATCAGCGTGATTCCTACTTCATTTCCTTTAGGCTTTACTCAAATATCATAGGATCACTATTTGGCTCTTCTCTCTCTCTCAAAGTTCCTTATCCCCCTTCCCTGCTCCACTTCTCCCCTTTTATCTAACATAAAATCTAATTTATTTAATTACTATTTATCTGCTTCTTCCCACTAGAATTTAGCTCCCTCAAGAGTAAGGCTTATTGTTTTATTCATTAAGACATCCCTAGACCTAGAACAGTGCCTGGCAAGTAGATGCCTAGTAAGTATTTGTTGAATGAATAAATGATAATTTCTATATCAGACTGCCATAACCAGGAAATTTGGTTAGCTTTACCAAAGTTTTTGGTCGTGTCCTAAGATGTAGCCCTTCTCATTTGTCAGTTACATGTGGTGAGGGACTCACACAAATAGACTCATGTCCACTACCCCCAGTATACGCACACTAATATACATGCCAAGCCATGTTGGCAAGACAGATAGCATTAATTAATATTTACAAATGAATCAATTTTTCTAAACAAGTAGAAGTTTTTACGTGCAAGTAAATGATTTGCATTTAGGTCAGTGGAAGTGTGAGGGTTTGATTCTGCTTTGATTCAACTGCTTTGATTCCCCAAATGAGAAAAATCTTAGAAAATATGCATGAATCCTAAAGGATTCCTTAAGAGCCTAAAATATATTTGCAAGATTTAAAAATAAAGACCTAAGAAGAAAAAGATAATGGAAATTGAGATTAGTGCGAGTTGGAGAAGCGAAAACTGAAAGTTGATTTACCAGTTACCAGGAGACTGCACGCAGCTGTGGGGAATGGCAATTTCTAATTCATCTCTTAGGGGCTGTTCCAGCTCTAATACATCTTCAGTTAAAATTTTCCTGACAGGGGAAGCAGGTCAACATTGGAAGAAATTTCTCCATAAAGATAGAGAATTCGTTTTTCTAGAGACCTTTAAATATAGGACAAATGCTCCTTTGAGGTGACTTAGACACAATCACGCTTGAAGTCAAGGGGATAAGGAGAATTTCAAAGTTAGTTTTGTTCTAGTCTCTTAATAAAACAGTCTCTATCTCATATTGCCTGAGACCTGACTTCTTAAAGTGAATCTTAAATTTTCTTCCACCAAGTGGATTTTTGGAAATTCTGTGATAGCACTCTCTTATCCAAAAAATGGAGGAGAGTATCCATTTCTTTAGACAGAAATCTGCAGTATTAGTCTGCTCACCAAGAACAATGCAGAGAACCGGGACTAATAAGTTGTATTAGTGAATACAAAAGCAGCCAGGTCACCACACATTGCTTAAAAAGTTCCATGAATGCAATAAATATATTAGACATCAAAAGACGGGACATCGCCTTGTAGCTAGAACTTCTCATCTTGGCTCTGTGCCACTAGGGACTATTCATCTTAATTCACTTTAGATTAGCTTTTAGATTAAATTTTCAGTTCTAAAACAATAGATTTTTTTTTTTAAGTTTTATTTCATGTTTGAAGGAAATCCCTTTGTGAGAAAGTGTGAGGGTTGTAAATGACAATGGAAGCCAGCACGATATATTGGAAAGAATGTGAACTTGGACATGACACTGACTCTGGAGACCTGCCTTTGCCTCTTGTTACCCATATGACCCAAGCCCTCCCAGCCTTACTTTCCCTGGTTGTAAAATGGTCATAATGCTGGCTACCATTTCAAGGTTACAGGTAGAGGAGAGAGTGCGTTTATAAATGGAATGCCGCATAGCACCACAAATGGGGATTATTCTTGTTATTGTGAGAAGAGTCTGCGAGGCCTTAAAAGGTATCAGAGACCCAGCAGAACCTTTTGTTCAAGAGGCAACTGCATAGGCAGGCTGCCGACTGGGATAAAAATAGGAGGGAGCCTTGCCTTTGAAGTGGCATTAGCGCCGCACGCCTCAGATACCGCTGCGCCAGCTCTGCCTCCCTCCCGCCACCCGCACTCAGGGAGCAGGGCTGGCCAGAAGCACCGCCCTGACCTCATCTGCCTGTCAGCCCCGGGTGGGCCAAAACACAGACTTCTCCATCTCTTTCAACCCTCTGTTATAAAAGAATAAAAATAACCACATTCAATTTAAGGTCATGAAG
Source organism: Ceratotherium simum simum (assembly GCF_057802395.1). NCBI lineage: Eukaryota > Metazoa > Chordata > Mammalia > Perissodactyla > Rhinocerotidae > Ceratotherium > Ceratotherium simum. Next base: position 61,439,256 of record NC_141911.1, read on the forward strand.
ACTGATGTTAAGGAGGAATCTGTGCATATACTTCTGTGGTCCCTTTCATCTTAGAAGCAAAGATAACAGTAACTAAAATGTATGGAATCTTTACTAGGTACTAGTCGAAGTTCTAAGCATTTTTTCTATTGACTCATTTAATCCTCTCAACAACCCTATAATCACTATCTTTCAAATAAGGAAACTGAGGCATAGAAATTAGGTAATGGACTCTAGGTCACACAGTTAGTATGTGTTTGTACAGGGAAATTGAAGAATTAAAGCTGTAGATAACAAAATTTTATCTAAATAATGTATTTTAAGACATTAAATCTGTTAGTGGAAAGAAATCACTACAGTAGCAATTTCTACTCTCTCACCTTCCTTTATCTTCAAAAAAGAAGTTTGTCACTAAAAATGATAGTCTATGAAAATACTCCTGTTAATATAGACTGTGTTCTATTTAGATAGCTGGAATTGCCATTTTAATGTTTTGTGATTCTTGGGAAAAAGCCTTCCTTAGGTATATTTCTATAAAAATCTACTTCAGGAGGCAGCCCAGTGGCACAAGCGGTTAAGTGCGTGCGCTCTGCTGCGGCGGCCCGGGGTTTGCCAGTTCAGATCCCGGGTGCACCCCAAGGCACCGCTTGGCAAGCCATGCTGTGGTGGCATCCCATATAAAGTGGAGGAGGATGGGCACGGATGTTAGCCGGGGGCCAGTCTTCCTCAGCAAACAAAAAAAAAAAAAAAAAAAGAGGATTGGCAGATGTTAGCACAGGGCTGATCTTCCTCACACACACAAAAAATCTACTTCAACTGGTTTGAACATAAAAATAAGAACTTTTAAACACATTTCAAAATATTTTCTGAAAAGAAGTTTTCTCTCTCCCCAAAAGATTTAAGTAGTAAAAGTTATATAGATTTCCACCATAGAAAAAAATGAATAATAGATATCAAAAGTTCAAATTTCATGAGTTTCTATAGAGGAAAAAAAGGAATTTTCACAATAAACAGAGGATGTTGATCTTGTATGAAATAAATGAGTTTTTGACCTTGTGGGAAGTTTTTGTAGAGAAAAATGTCAGTGCCTGGCATATAGTAAGCACTTAATAAAGGAGAGTCATCATTATTAGGGTAAAATTGATACACTATATACCTTACTAGGATTATAATTATGATAAATTATAAAACCCACTTAAAATGTGTCTAACTATATGAACATAGCTTTAGCTGTTTGTAATATCTTAAATACCTTTCCTAAAACAAATCCAGGCCACCATCTCCTCCCTCCCTCGTTCACAAAACGAAAAGTCCCCATGAATGGGCACTTATCCCTAGAAGAAGTGTGGGGGTAAGAGAGATGATTTTTTACAGATTATGTGCCTGCTATTTGAAGAAGAGCTAATATCCCTTAAGCAAACTCATTTCCCAAGTAGAATGGCTTTGGCTTTCTCAGAGGAAAATTTTATCAGTTAAGATTTTAAGAACAAGAATTCTTAAGAAATGTGTGTATATCATCTGACAACCTTGATTGGGCTCTTTGCATGATAACATTCCCCAAATTTTCCACTGGCGTGCTTTTAAGCAATCCTATCACAACTCTTAATTATATTAGAAAACTGACAAGTCAAAGCTGGTTAATGGTAACGACAGGGACACATCAACAACTACACAACACGTGACAGCACTATTTCACAAGGATGCGGAGCACACAGTATGAGGAATACGGCTCATTTGATCTTTGCAACTCTTTCTGTCCATTACGTTTCTCAGCTTATTAAATAGATCCTTTGATTCATTCCCTGGGCCCTTGGGAAAATGTTTAACCTACTGTTCTTGGGAAATTTAAGATTTACTGCCAAATCATATTTATGTTTCCTTCTTCAAAGCATAGCCCCAGAGTGATTTTTAAAATTAGGAATAAAAAATGTAACTCTTCATCTGGGAAATCACCAATAGCTTGTTTTCTTAAGCCCAGAGTGGGAAAAATTTTGCTTAATTGCCTTAACACATCTCTCTGGTCCCAATGGTAAATTTTATTTAACCATCTCTGTCTTGTTTGAGGGAATTTACACCATAATTTCATGTATGTCCTTTCATTTTAGAGACACAGGAACGCCATAAACTAAGTGAGATTCTCAAACGAATGATTGTTTTTCTGGAATAGGTAACAGACCACTGAGGGGGAAAAATAGATTAGAGCAGAGTATACAATAATAGTCACGATGGTGTGCTTTCCCAGAACAAATGGGAAACTTGGAAACATCTTTTATCAGGAGTGTCCCAGGTACATTTCTTCAAAATCGGAAGGATTTACATCACTTGAAAATAGTAATCCCAGATATATCTGTAACTCCATCAATGTCAAGGGGATGTCTCATGAGGTATTAATATGCTTGTCACTTATCAAACTTTTAAAATTAGAGACCAAACATTTAATTTTGCCTTTAGCTTTTTCTATTGGCATAGCTTTCTTAATACACTCACAAAACAGCAAGATGTACTTATCTAGACATAACATTGCATGTTAATACTATAGCAAATTCTGCTATGTGGGCCAGTCATTTATTCAAAGGATCTCATTCCTTATTCCCCTGACTTCCTCCCATTCCCAAGTTCCCCTTTATTTTGACATGATGTTAGGTAGTTATTGACTATCCAATTGCTGAACAATTTTTTCACTTTCTTTCCAGTATTGATTCATGCAAATGCATAGATGAATTAACAAAAGCCTTGTGAATTAACTACACACACTTCATCAACCCTCTAAGCCACTTTGGATGTATAGTCTTAGCCTAAGATGATAGATAAATTCTCCTGGAGGTACTAAAATGTCTAGGCCCTTGTAAGTATGCACTTGAGATTGAGAAAGGAAGAGAAGACATCCTTCAGGGATGTGGATGTCTGAAGTCCTGAAGCAACTATCCATTAAAAAAAAAATACGCTGGGGAAGGAATGGAAAAGGAAATGTCTAGAGCTTATCTATTTGTAAAAGATTTCTAACTTACACCAGTCAAAATGTTCCTCTCAAATCTGTTTTGATCTGTTTCTTAAATATCATGAGACATTTTCTGATAGTGGTGTGCAGATGGTTGATGGTTGATGGTTGTTTCCCCAGTTCCAACCTTGTCCCTAATCTTGCTTGTTTCAGTACTGGTAAGTCTAATGCAGGTAAATTCCTTTTAAAATATAATTAGCCGATCAGCGATCATTGACCACCTGGAACCACACATGTGTAGTGACCTAGGGTAGAGCTCTCCTGTGTCTTTTAGCTGGGAGAAAGGTTATCTCCCAATTCTTTCATTTAAAGGGCCTGAATGAGGTGGGGATAGTGGGAGAATCTCCTGCAATTTATCCCTGTGAGTCAGATATTCTCAGATGAAATGCAACTTTGATGTTACAACTAATTGCTAAATTCAGGTCAGTCCAGACGAGTACACTTTTTGCAAAAAATGAAGTCTAGATGAGACAAAATGAAGTCTGACAATGCAGTGCATCCCCACGATATGTCGATAATTAAACATTTATGCACCATTCACAAGACAGGATTTTGACTTCGATCATGGTTGACAGCGCTAAGAAGAATTTATAGAAGTTTAAAAAAACAAAACAAAACATCAAAACAGGTTGAATAGTGAAAGCAAAGAAGATAAATCCTAAACAGTTCTTCTTTGCAAAAGATTGCTTTCTGTATGAATGCAAGATACATTTGACACAATTTTATAAAAAGGAACATGTGCATTTTAACAGCAAAGGATGGAGACCTAGTGATTCGGGTGAAACAATAAGCCAAGGGTACTAGAAGTTCTGCTTGACAGCATTGCAAGCCCATTTCTTACCTTCCTCCAGGTGCCTACTGGCTGCCCTAGGACTAGAGGCCGCTCTGCGCTTCAGAACCTCCCCATTCTCGGGATAGTCAGGAGGAACGTAATCACACTTCGCAACTCTGGAACCAAAGCAGATCCTTCTAGTCATGGCTTCAAGGAAAGAAAAATTGTTCTCTCGCCTCCTCTGCTTTTGCTCTCATTAAAAAAATGATGTATTTAATTTTAAGATATTGTTCCTTCAAATATCCTGGAATTAAAGTGGTAAGGAACAAGCAAATCTTGTCTTGTCGGGTTTTAAACTGACCCTGGTTTTTAAAAAGTATTGAACTACATCAAATACTCACAAAACTTAAAAACCTGAATGCTTTTCAGAAGATATTTATATAGAGAATCATAAACCCTTAGAGATGGAAGGGATGTTAGAGGTCCGGCGGTCAGGCTTCCATGAGGTACAGGAATTCCTGTTACGACACACCTGACAGGCATTGGAATGGGGAAAGCACGGGCTGTGAAAACAGATAAAGCTGGATTCAGCTGGTACCTTACTAGCTGGGTGACTTTGGGCAATTTTCTTAACCTCTCTGAGCTTCAGGTTCCTCATCAATTAAAAAAGATGGGGATAATTATAACAAATAGGTTGTTGTGAGAACTGAATTAAGTACATGTATTAAAGCCCTTAACACATTTTGTACGTTCAATAGATGTTAGTTCCTTCTCCATCTCTGCCCTGCAAGTTTTTGAAGTTTTCTTAAGTTAAACTGAAATTTACTATCTTGTAACTTCCACTCATTAGTCCTAATTTTTTTCTCTTTCACCAATAGAGACATTAACTCTCTCATCCACACCATGGTTCCCCAAGTGTCCATCTCTCCTATCTCCTTTTAGTCTTTTCTCCTCCCACTGGTAAATGCACAACCATGTATCTCATATTACAGGACTTCTAGACACGTCATCATCCTTTTTGTTTTAGCAATAAACTGTAGTGCGTCAAAGGTCTGAAAACAATGCTCTTGTTAGGATCAAAGCTGCTGCCCTGGGGCTCTACCTGTTTCTTTGTTCCGTACACTCTTGTAACATTTAAGCAGCCTCTGACTGATTTTGCATTTTGGCAATTCAATCATCTTAATGCTAAGATACAACAAAAATATTGAGATCTTTCCCTGTGAGCCATAAAGTGCACAAACTTCTTTTTCCTTTTGAAAATTTTACAATCATATTTGTTTTCATTTTAAAAAGCTAAGTAGCATTCAGAGTGCTTCAAAAATTCTCCGTTAGCCTAGATCCCAAAATAAGAATGTTTTGATTACCGCCAGAGAGATTTAAGTTAGTTATTGGTAAGAACATTTTTGATTGGAGATAACAGCCTCTATTTCCCTCTCCAAGGAGGAAGTCATACAATCCCTCTCCCTAGAGATAAGAAAACAGCCAAGCAACTTTGTACAGTCCTTTCTCTAGATGATAAATTGTATCATTCTATTCCTAGAAATATTTATTCTCAGCCTTGATTAGAAGCAGGAGGTCAGATAAAATAACATCTCCAGGCCCTCTTTATTCTCCTATTGAAAAAATAAATAAAAAAGAATGTTCAAAACAAATTATTTGCAACAAGTTTTAGAATGGCTGCCTGTGCAACCCTTTCTGAGCGAGAAGACAGTTTGCTGCCATCTCCTGGACCTTTGGAATAAAGTCATCAAGACCAATGCCTCAGTGCCTTGTCACTTCCGACAAGCATTTGAAAGCAGCTGTGGTTTACAGGTTTGGCTGTCCCTGACTGGATGAACTATTTATGGGTTTTAAAGAATAAAGTTGACTTAAACATTTTTGTGTAAGAAAAGCGTTTCTCAAAGTGTGTTTCACAGCCCGTTAGCATCAGAATCACCTGGGGTGTATGTTACAATAACAAATTCCTGGGGCCCACCCAGACCTACTAAATCAGAATTTCCAAGGTGGGGCCGGGGGAATCTTAATTCTCCCCTGGGAACAAAAGTTGGAAAATTGTTAGAACACTGTGAAGGCAACACTTTGCTAAAACTAAAGTGCTGTATATAAAAGAAATCATATTAGTTGGTGAACTGAAGTGTAAAATTAAAATCAAAAGTTCTAACTGACATATTTTGCTCTGTTCTTTATTTCAATAATACCACCCATGATGAGTTGTGACATTTTGCTGGATATTTCATGATATAGAATTCAAAATCTATTTAGCCCCTATTGGGTTTATATGAAGAATTATAATTGGCACCACCTGATAAACATTAATAAGTCCAGCGGGCCAGACATCAACTCTGGGTGTGATTTAAAAAAAAGCCCAAATGGTGGAAGGATTAGTATGACGTTTTAAATCAGCATTTTATTTATATTAGTCTACCCTATTCCTTAGTGATTTTTAGCTCTAGAGGATGGTTTTGTGAACATTTCTTTATCAATCTGAGATATGCTAGGAGAAAAAAGAACTAATGGGTATACAATGCAAGAAAGAGACCTAGTTGTTTTTTACTTTTTAAGAAAAAACGTAATTAAATGGCACAAAAAGAAAACTGAACTAAATCAATCAAATTGTATTTGAAACAAAAGCAATTTTGGATTCAGGTAAAATTTTTAGAATTTCAGCTTGTTTTGATATTTTTCTCTTCATGATCAGTCCTGACTTCTGCTTCTGACTCAGAAGGATACTAGAAGTACCAGAAAACCCACAAAAATTCCTGGGTTTGAAAGGCAGCTGGAATTTTAGGTTCCTCCCTACATCAGTCACTCAGCTTCTGAGTGTTTTTCATCACTTGCCCGGGAGCTGGGAGTTTGCTCTGTTCAGAATGAGGTTTCACTCTTTCTGTTTTTGGAAACTGATTATGCTTCTCAGGCAAGGGGATCAATTACTCTAAAGAGGCCAGGTTGTTGACCCTTTGTCCCGGGACAGTGCTGGGGAGGAAGGATAAGAATAGCTGTCTGCCGCCCCTTCAGAGGTCAGCCAGGTTCTGTCAGAGCCCCAACTGTCGGAGCTTGAATTGGGATGGCCTGGGGATTGGGTTGCCAATCGCTCTACTTTCTGTGTGATAGGCCTATTTAAGCTTCAGTGACCCGACTAGAACCTTGCTCAGGGTACCAACTATCCTATTTGAGACTATATTTAATTCACAAGCATTTTCTCACAAGAATCCTCTTTACATTGCTAAGTGCACCGCACTTGTTCTATTTAATATCGGTACTTTGAATTGAACACAGTCCCTTTACAGTAAATCTCAAAGCTGATGTTTCTTTTTTTTAATATTGTACCAGGTTTTTTCAATCCTGGTCTCATCTTTGTATACCCCACAACAATGCTAGTACACTAGACAAAGACAAGAAAAAAATTGACCAACAGGCCTGAATACAAAGGAATATAGACATATAAAGCTTCAGCAAGAAGAAGGCGGTAGAGAAGAAACACAGATCTCGCAGTAAAAGACTCCTGGGAATAGAAGGAGTCAATGTGAGATTTATATAGACATTGCTTCTGCTTTCGCTATTTTGGTTGTGTTAGACCCCTTAAACCGGGATGCATATTAACAGAGAAAACAAAAGAACTTGTTTAATTGTTGTGTGTGTGTTTTCCTCCTTGGAAGTTTTTGAAATAGTGGCTATTGTCTATTGAGCGCCCTTTACAGTAATGTTAATAGCTAACATACGTCAAATGCTTTCGATGTGCCAGGCCCTGTTCCGTACACCTAACACATATTGATTCACTTAATCTTCACAACAACTTGTGAGGTGCACCTATTATTGTCTCCACGTCACAGCTGAGAGTACAGAGGCACAGAAGGGTTGAATCATTTGCCTCAAGTCTGCAACTAGAAAGAGACAGGCCTGGGATTCAGCTGCAGGCAACGTGGCCCGAGTCCACACTCTCCCCACTACCAGATGTGCCTCTGTGGGCTTGGCATTTACCTGCACTGTCTCACCTAACCTAGGTGAATTTCATCAAAGAAATGGTTACCTTTGGCTTCACCTAAATCAAATTATGGCTTTTTTTTAATTTAAAAATTTGGGAAAACATTTTTCCACATTGTTGTTACTAAAATTTGAGAACTTTCTCATCACTCTTCTTTTCTTCCTTAATTTACCTGGTGTAAATTAGTGCAGCTCTAGAAATATATGATGCTAGTTGGCTGGAAGTGAATGTGTGGAGAAGTTGGTCTAGTGTATCATGGGTATTCGTTCAATGGTAACTAGAAAAACGTTGGGTTCCCTCTACCATTTATTGAGTTATAAGCAAATAGGGTGATAGAAATAAAAACTACAGCTTCCCCTTCCCTTGGACCTCTTTAAAAGTGTCTATCATTTGGGACTACCAAACTTGAAGACGTTTTTTCAATATTTCTTCCATTGATTTAGAATGTTTAAGGTCACATTTAAGTTATTGCTGAGACTGGTAAAGCTTATCGCCTTGGATGGGCAATTCTTTTCATCTGTGACCTTCGTCTTCTTGTGATCAAGAGAGACAATGTAGTATTGTGGTTAGAGAATGGCTCTGGAGCTTGACTGTTAGGTCTTGAGTCTTACCCTCACCACTTTAGACAAGTTCTTTAACTTTTCTTTACCTCAATTTTCTCATCTGTAAAGTGGGATGATAATAGCACCTACTTTATACTTTAGTCATTTTGTGATAACTAAAAAAGTTGACATTTGTTAAGTATTTAGAACAGCACCTAGCATATAGTAAGCCCTCATAATTGTTACCTGATTAGTGGCTCTATGATTTTAAATTAAGGCTGTGAAGCTCTGCAAATATAATGAGAGGTTTTTATAATTAACTTAGAAGTTCACGTCTTGTCTCCTTGAAGTCAGTGATGGCCATGTTCAAACCCATGTTTAGAATCCATTATACTAGTTTCTTAGAAGATGTTTTCAAAATAACAATGAGACATAGTTTAAGAAAAAAAAAAAAACTACTGGAAAAAACATAAGGTGTAAAAATGTCCTTGCTGGGAAGTCTTTGACAGAAATAACTGCTGAGAAATCTTCCATTGAGAACATTGGGGCAGGAAGGGTTTGCTGCCTCGTGCACATCCAGGATGAAAGCTAGCTCAGCTGGGAGAGACTTCACAGAACTCTGAGGTTCCAGTGACAACTGTTTTTTCAGAGTATAGTTTGAAACAATGAAAACTTGTGACTCTCTCAGCACTGTTCTGTTTAGAATTATTCTTGTTGAAATGTCTCAAGTTATTATTGGTTTAGTAGCAAGCCAAGCTGGGTGCTGATTCACTTTTTAACAAGCAAGTTCCCTGAATTACATTTAGTCAGAATGGCATGAAGCCAAGGGGAGGAGTTCCTTTTATGTGGAGACTTTGATTCTGCTTTATTTTTTTTAAGTGACATTCCTCCCCACTTCCAGCCTATGAATATCGTCTGTTCATCCTGAAATAAGCAAATGAAAGAATTTGGGGAACTCATACAAAATCACTGTCAAGTCCATCTTTTTTACTTAAAAAACAGATGTTTCTTTTTCAGAAACTGGTTTTCACTTCCAACACACTATCATAGCATCTGATTTTATGAGCAATCTTATGAAAGGAGTGGGGTCCTTTCTAATATTGCTCAACGTGGTTAAAGCCATCGATGAACCATGTACAGAGTAGGCTCTTGGCAAATAGTTCGGGGAACACACACTTAACAGGTCTCAGGGAGTGGGATCCTGGGGTTTAAAGAGACTGTGGACACCATGTGGTGCTGCAGGCAGAGCCCAGGCTTGGATGTCAGACAAATATCTAGGTCCAACCCCAGACCATTACACATAAGCTTCGTGATTGTTGGACAAGTTGTTTAGCCTCTCTGAGCTTCAGATACCTCGTCTATAAAATGAGAATAATAATACCTTCCCTTTAGGGTAATTTCGAGGAGTGAATGAAGCCATAGTATAATTGGGTAAGAGTGCAGGTCCGGACAGAATTCAGGGTCCACTACTTAACACTGTGAGATCTTGGGCAAGTTATTCAGCCTCTTTGTGCCTCAGAATCAGGTCTATAATCTATAAACTGGGGCCAATAATGGTACCTATCTCATAAGGACTGATTAAAAGAGAGAATCTATGGTGGTTACCAGAGGCAGGGAGTGGGGAGGGGTGCAAAATGGGTGAAGGTGGTCAAAAGGTAGAAACTTTCAGTTATAAGGTAAGTAAGTCTCTATTTATGGGATGTAATGGGATGTAATGTACAATATGGTGACTATAGTTAACAATACTGTATTGTATATTTGAAAGTTACTAAGAGAATAGATCTTAAAAGTTCTCATTACAAGAAAAAAAAATTTGAAACTATGTGTGGTGATGGATGTTAAGGTGATCATTTAGCAACATATACCAGTATTGAATCATTATGTTGTGCACCTGAAACTAACATAATGTTATATGTCAATTATATCTCAATAAAAAAAAAAGAGGTAATCTATGAAATATACTCGAAACAATTCAGGGCCCAAAGTTTGTGCTCGGTTAATGTTAGCTATTGTTATAACTTATGGAAAGGATTTAACACAGTTCCTGGCATATAGTAGAAACTTAATACCTTGATCCCCCACCCCACCTTCTGCCTTTTCCTCAGGTCTCACAAGGTGTTTGAATGGCTGCCACGGCTTCCATCCTCACCCATGTCATCTTGACTTGGACCATAATGTGTGACTCAGAGCCTTTGGATGGTCTTGAAAATAGATTATTCTACCAAATAAAGATATTGAAGATTCCCTGACTTATAAAATGTCTCCTGAAGAACAAACAAAAAAAAAAAACTTTGCTTTTTTTTTTTTTTTTTTGTGAGGAAGATGGGCCCTGAGCTAACATCTGCCAATCATCCTCTTTTTGCTGAGGAAGACTGGCCCTGGGCTAACATCCGTGCCCATCTTCCTCCACTTTATATGGGACGCCGCCACAGCATGGCTTGCCAAGCGGTGAGTCGGTGCGGGCCCGGGATCCGAACCGGCGAACCCCGGGCCGCCGCAGCGGAGCGTGTGAACTTAACTGCTTGCGCCACCAGGCCGGCCCCAAAAATACTTTGCTTTTTGATATTTACTTCCAAGAAGAAAAATGTTCTCAGTTTCTTCCTAAGATGTGCGTTCCTTTTCAACTTACAGCTAATCGCAGTCCCTTGTTTTGTTTTGTTTTTCTTCCATGAACAAACCATTAATAGTTATCAATGAGCTCAAGAAGAGGGAGCTGTGAGTGCAGGAATCCTCCACGCACATTTGAATATTATTATTGAGTATTATTATCATTATTAGATAGAGGAAGGAAGGTAGGCTGGAAAGTAGGTCCTTGTGATTATTTTTATTAGGGACCCTGAATGTATCTCTCACCAGTCATAAAGCACACATAATTTAGATAAACATGTCAAGAATGAGGTAAAGTGGTAAACATGAGGAGCTTTACATTTAGAACCAAAAAATAAAAATGTAAGAAATTCTATGTATGAATAACAAAAAATTATTTAAACTATAGACTCTGTAGAAGTCTAACTTTCTCTTTATACTTGAGATATACTTTATTAGCTGGCAAACCTCTGATCAAATCAGGAATCTGACAGGATTTGAGATGTCTGAAATGTCTGACAGGATTTGATTTTTTTTAATTAAATTTCTCTTTTATTCAATTGCCTCTAAGTAGAAAGATCTGTGATTTCCAAGTGCCAAATGATAGTTTAGTGTACAAATATACATACCACAGAAACATATTAATTTTTTAAAAGATTTACGAAACTGGCTGCCCCGATGACATCGAGGAAGGGACAATTCTGATCTGGGGGCTCCTCCAGAAGACTGATTTTCCTTGGCCTGACGCTCCATAGGATGGCCCGTAATTTTTGTACTTTTTTTTTTAAAGCCAGAGAGGGGGAAACAGAGACTGGCCTCTTACTGAAATTTTGCCTGGTGTTTGGGTCCTGTGGGAATTCACTAGCTTGCTTTATGGCCCTCAGCCAACCCTGGTGGGAAGTCTAGAGAAGAATTCAATTCTGCTTTTTCCCAGAATACTTGTTGACGACCTCAGCAGCACTGAAGTGTTACACGAGCCTTTGTGTCCCCCAGAGTCCAGTGATCAGGGGACATGAGACCAGCGAGGGTCAGTGTTTCCGGGAATATAATGTTGGTTCTTAGAATTTACATATTTTTCTCATGAACCTTTAACAATTTTTAAAACAAACTCAACAGCTCTGATTTTAGGAGGGAATGAGCATGTAGCCCCCTGCTTCCCTCTGGAAGCATTTTAAGCATTTAGCTTTTCAGAAAGCAATTACTTCTTTTTGATGACTAGGACTTCAAATACCCTTCCTGCCAGGCCGGTGGTGACTCATAAAACAGCAATTTCAGGAACTCACCATTAGAATAGGGGTGCTTGCAGGTTCTCAGATTTATAACTGGATGAAATGATACACAGCAAGGGGATTTTGTGTGAAAGATTAAATCCAAACTGAGACACTCACAGCCATGTGTCCTGTGCTCTCAAGAGGCTTCGCTGTGACGGTGCCGCGGAGTCAGAGTGTCTGATACGCTGTCAGCAGCAAAACGACCTTCCAAGTCCTCTGAGCGAGTAGCCGTAAATAGGACAATGGTCCCACATATGTGAGTCCACCCCCTTTAAATGTAGATCATTTATTTTGACATCTCAGACATGACTCTTGCTGCCAAGCTGGAATTTAGGCTCTACGCTAATACTCAGCTGCCCTAAGCAGCCCACTTCTTGAAAGGGGCCGGTACAATCTAGAAGAGTTAAGAACCCTGGCTTACTTTAAAGAACTATTTGTAACTCAGATCAGTTTTCCTATAGTTAAAATGAGTTGCTTCTTGTGAAGATTAAATGAGATACATGTTATCATGAAGAATCATGCTAGATATATTTTGAAGTACAAACTTTTACATCCTCCAGACTGACAACGCAAATGTGTCTTATAAAACATATTCCTAAAAACTTATGCTTTACACTACCAAGGAATAGTCAAAATGCAGAAACAGTGTGATTCTTCCTCTCTCAAAACAACGTGTTCATTATTGAGATATTAGAAACAAAATTGTAAATGTTCTAAAATTAAAGTGGCAACACTCAGAATCCCAATCTTACCAGTTCTGGGATTCAGTCTGCCCTCCTATAAAACTGAGAGGAATGTGCTTCACTTACATTTACATACATTTACCTTTCTTCCTAGAAGATCTAGTGTTGTGCATACTCACTATGGCACAAGATTCCAGGAAGAGAGGTTTGAGACGTTATTAAGGAGAAACTCGTGGAAAGAAATTTGCACAAGTTCCTGCAGTAAGTCAGTGACTGCAAATACATTTTATTTTATATTCCAGTGCCTATAAACCATGCAGTGGATTCCTTGGGATAATGTATATAAGGCATCTAACATAGCACAGGCACTCAGAAAATGATCATTGCTATTGTGTTGATGATGAAAACTTGAATTCATAGGTGCTCTGCCTAGAAATTAAGCTAACAAAGGACAAGGGAAAAGGCAAGGTGCTAAAAACTAAACAAAAACTGCCTCCTCACACCCCACGACCGGCCAACCAGCCAATCAAACATCTGTCACCACCACAAAGCCAACGACACCCAGATTGCAGAGGGTGTCCAGTGGGAGGGAAGCTGAGGTCATGAGTTTTAAGTCTCCCACCTGCCACACTGACATCATTTCCACAATTCCAACCTGAAACCTGGTGCATACAGCTTATTCTGCATGCAAGTTTCCAGGGGGCTCCCTGGCTGGGGAGAAGGGGCAAAGGAAATCCCTCTTTCTCCACGGAGCTGGCTTAGTCCTTCCCCTTCCTACTCCTCCATCCCTCAGCGGGAGGTGAGACTCTGTGGTGGGTATACTTTGGGAGGATTCCCACCCCTTTCCCATAAAATGGGACTGGATGAGATGAGACCTATATTCCCAGTTCCCAGTCCGAGTTGTGGATGCTTAGACTGGATGCCTCGCATGTTTCTTAGGAGATTTTTGGGAACCCATGCCAGTCCCAGTCATGTTAGTTGTGTCTTTAGTCATCAACTCCAGACAGTGGCTCTGCTAAGATCGCCACCTGTCCAACAGGAAGTGGACCGAAAACACTTCTCATTCCTACATACCACAAACCACTGGACAACTGGGAATACTGTGGGTCATTACCATCCTAGGCTACTTTTGAACCAATGATCTCAAACTGACTACCTTGTGTTCTATTAACTCTCCCCTATTTCATGCCGTTCTTTAGATGCTATGTTAAGAATGCAAAGTTATAAAAATGACCTCCTTTCCTGCTTCGCCTTCAGAAGGCTTTTTTGATTGTTCTATTAGCAAAGAATGCAAAATGCACAGCATTCAGCAGACTTCCTTTCCAGAGAACAAGAATACAAACAATAGTATTTTATAATGGATAGGCTGCTTTTTCCTTTATCCTGTATTAACCTTCCTAATTGACTTCCCAAAAAGGCAAATAAGAGACCCAGTTACATCCTGTGGTTGTAATCTCTAGGTAAATTGCCATCAAAGGCAATAGAAGATTTTCCAGAGAAAAAGCAGAAGAATCAGCCCTATCATTCTGTATCTGACATAATTCTCCTCTTTATGTGTGATGTCTTAGAAATACCTACGGCTTGCAGGTTTAGATGTATGGATAAATGGATATGCTCACAAAAAAGAAATTCAGATGCTTTAGGAGTGATAAAAGAGAAGTATCAGAAAAATGACTCAGGTCAGAACAGCTCATATAAGGAAGACTTTTTTAAAAATACATACATTGAACAGATAAAGAAGAAAGTAATATTTTAATAGGATAGTGAAAAATATAGCAGATTGACAGTGACAGCAGAAAAAGAACAGGAATACAGATATTTTCAGAGAATTAAAATGGTACCATGTACTCTCAAACCAGGCTAGTTTTTATGAGAGGTCTCTAAATGTATCCCCTGTATTGAGTAGATGGTTTTCCTTGGAGCTATCAAAAATGCTTTGTGATTCTCTACATTAATTCATGTTGAATATTTTCCATGGTCGGTCAAACTGGGACTTAAAATAGATATGAGAAAGGTCTTCAGGTTTACTGTCAGTAACATTATTAACTTCATAGCCAGCTGGATGACGGCATGGTGTGTGACCAATCCAAATTTACAAGGTAACCTTGCCTGAATCCTCCTGGTCCATCAAATATAAATAATAAAGTGAAGGTGCGAGAATAGAATTGCAAGGAACAGCGGGAGAAGCAGTCGTAAGAAAGCAAAAGAAACACAAGAAAAAAACTCTGTGAGGTCACTCAGAAATGATGCTAATGATTGTGTGTTCTCACCCTGCGGCCTCCATACACACGGGGTTCCTCGTGCTTCACAATCAGCCCCTGGAGTCAGCAACCCCTCACGCCCCGATCGCGGTTTCCCAAGGAAAAACAATAGTCCTGTGTACCTTATCTGCATCCTGCTCACTTTTTTATACCTTGCTCCATTACACTGTACTCTGCCACTCGCCTCAGCTGAGGAAAACACACTTTATGCTTTCACGGGCAATTGCAGATGTACTCAGTTTCCTATGTAACTGTGAGGGAGGATGGGGATCGATCGCTAAGGATAATTATCCTTCTTGCTCTATTCTCTTTACTTTAGAAACGTTTTCTGAAATAAGTTAATATCTGTAAAACATCTGGCAAGGAACCTGATACAGAAGTGCTCAATAATTATTAATACCCTCTTTCTGACTCTCCATGCTAAACGATGTACATTCCAACAATCCCCAGGGTACCTTCTCTGCAATATCAAACAGGTGGCTGAGGTTGACAGATCAGCACTGATCCCTGTGCTTGATAAATTTCTTATCCCTTAACACTAGTAATGGAGATAAAGCACTACTTAAAAAGGAAATTTCAGTCAATACATGTTATATTTTCACTACATTCGAACCTTTTCTCCATAGGAGCACAGCTATTATGTTACATAGAGGCTGTGTCCTCAAGTTTGATAACCCTGATCACTGTCTTTCTTGTGGCTAAAGCATAAATCCTAAGTATCCTGCTTACTTAATATGATGGCACATGTCTATTTGGGGTACTCCCAGATTTTTTAAGTGTGCAAAGAAGATAAATATGTTTTAAGTCAATCTGAGTTAGATTTTTGACTCATTAAAAATATTATGCTCCTTGGACCCAGATTGGGAGGTGACACCTGAAATTAAGTAAGTTGAGGACTTGCTAGGCATTCTCGGGGACTCAAGTAACACTGCAAACAATTCGCTTCAAGCAAAGCGGACACTCAGCCTCAGCTACAAGATCACTCTTCCACAATAGATGGTTTCCACACCTGAACTGTGACACCACTTTTCTTGGCTGAGAACTTCGGCCTTGGCGCCACAAAATAAGATGTTGAGGCTGATTCTTGCTTTGGAGAGGTGGGAATGCCCACAGGCACTGGGGAGGCACTGACTGGTGAGGTGGCCTCTGCAAAGAAGGTAGGCTGAGAGGTGTAGGCTGGTACTGAGTACACGGACGAGGCCTGCACATGAGTGGGTGAGCTAGCATTCACTGGCCGGGGAGGAAGAGCTTGCTTCATGGCTGGCCCTGAACTGACCTTGACTGATGACTTTTGGGGGAGGCCATCCTTTGCATCTGGAGGCTGGAAAGTAAACAAGGATGCATTTAGCTGATACGGTTGGTGCTTCATGACGTCCAAAGCATTGAGGGGTTTCTTGCCCTTTTTCTTGCTCGTTTTGGAGGCCTGTGGGGCTGACGGCTGAGACTTGACAGCAGCCGGTGGGTAGGAAGGAGAGTGGATAGGGTTGTAGGCCACAGGAGGGGGTGCTCGGACGTTGGAGGAGTACTTCCACCCGGCTGGTAGAGAGGGAGTGGGAGACTGAGCACGAGTGGCGTGGGCCTGCACGGTGTCTGAGTCTACCACGTACTTCTCCATCCTTGACTGCCTTTTAGCAAAGAGCTGGGCCCCTCTCCCACTCATTCCTGGAAGCTGATTGGATGGTCCCCCTGCGCCAGCACGGCCAGCATTTACTGTTGGTGTGGGAACTGTCGGCTTGGGTGCGTGGTTCAGACTGGCTACTGCTGCTTGTGGTCCCTTGAAGGGACCAGCTGGGTTCAGAGCACTCGCAGGCCGGGCAGGAGGGTAAGAAGGCTGGGCTATTTTGATGGAGGAGACAACGGTGCCCTGCGATGGGTTGGACGTGGGGAAGGCAGGTGGTTGGGTTGGAGCCACTCCTGGTGACCAGACTGGAGAAACTGGAGTTACTGGTTGGGAGGATGAGGACTTGACTGCAGGTTTTGGAGCAACAGGAGGTGGGGTCTTTTGTTTCCCAGAGGAGCCTTGCATGAAATTACAAGCCTCTGCTCCTAAACTGAGGTAGTCTTCTTCGGGTCCGGAATCGCCTCCAGCTCCAGTGGCCCGTTTGCCCTCTGAATTTTGAAGAAGTGACAAGAGTTCAGGATTTGGGCTTACTTTGGGCTCTTTAAAAGTGAACATGGGTTTTGTTGTGCTTCTCCTTTTGGCCTCCTGCAATATCCCTGTTCTTTTTGCTGGCACTGCGATCCTTTCATCCCGGGAAGCTATTCGCTCAGATGCGTCGTAAAAGGCTGCCTGGGACCAGGGGGCAGGCTGGGGCCACGGAGGGGGCTGTGCTGGGCCAGCTATCGGACTTGATACTGCTCTGGAGAAGGCTTCAGGTGGAGGTGTGACTGCAGAATAAGGTGGAGGCGCAGGAAAGTCAGCAGTGGGACTTGTCATGTTTCGGGTTGGGGAGAAGGGGGTTGCTGGCTGGTTCACAGACCCCGGGAAGGGTTTGGCCGTTCTGTTCATGGGGATCATCCTCTGGGCCTCTGCTGTCTCGGACACCCCACTGAAGCCATTCTGTTGGGGCACGTGGCCAAGACCATGGCTCACCTCCACGTAGCTTTGGCTCACAGAGCTCTGCACTCTCATCGATTCTTCTTCCTTCCTTTGGTAAGAAGTCATGGTTCTGAGGCCATCCGTCTGGGCAGCATCTGGTTCTCTGCTTGGCATTCCACCTGCCCTCTCTTCCTCTTTCTGGGCCGCAATCTGATCCATCCTCTCCCTCCTCTTGGCAAACATGAGGGCCCCCTTGCCTGTGGTGTCTGGCAACATCTCCATCTTGTCCCCTCTGTTCAGTTTCTTTTCAATGTCCACTAGTCCAGAATCCCAGTCAAAGTTCACAACTTGTGTGTTGTCGTCAACGTCAGATAATAACTCTTCATCCACCTCTGATTCACTCGGGTCCAGAAACGCGACTTCACATGTATCCTCCCTGTCCCCTTCCTCCTCTTCGTCTGCCTCTCGCTCGAGCTCGCCAGTACCGTAGCTGACTAGGGTGTATTTCCTGGCTCGCCGCCGACGCTTCTTAAACATCAACACCCCCTTGGAGTTGGGGTTGGGGGCATCTGTCAGAAGGAGGGCAATGCTTTTGCATTTAGATTTTGCTTCTTTCACCTGCTTTTCTGACAGGCTTTCACTCCTTCTGAGCCCTAGGGAAAGTACAAAAATTATATTGAATTGATGAGTACAAGGAAGACTCTATAGCGACCCAGAAATCAACTCTCTTGGGGGAAAATGAACACGAAAAAAACGTTTACAATTGGGAACTGAATTTTGAAGCAATCCAACTCATTTCTCTTTTTTATCTCTTTTAAAATGTATACTTCTATAATGATACACAATGATATATATAACTATACAATGCCTTGTTTCACTTGCTCATGTAAATACATTTTTATGTATTGATTAGAATATATGTTTCATAATTTGATTAGAATAATATGTTTCATAATGGATCCTGATACTTTAACAATAAACACTGGCTAGTAAATGTCAGTTAACAGGATGTAAACAAAACTAAAAGGGAAATAATTTAAGGACATAATATTTTCTGAAAAACAAGTTAAGATATACCTTGTACTTCTTCTTTTTTTTTTTTTTTTAAAGTCAATATAAAGCTGTTTCCAAGCATTTTTGAAAAGCAGGAGGGAGAGGGATCAAGAAAATGTTATTTACCTAAATATTTTAATGTAATGAATTTGAATATTTAAGTTTTCTTCTTCTTTTTTTACTTTGATATCCTCCCTAAAGTCCTTGCATTCATGGAGACTGAATTAACATAAATTCAAAAAACTGAATGAATAATAATTGAAGGTACTCAATCAATCATTAATAGTAATTCAGAACACTAGATCATTGTGAATACATGTAAGAAATTTTAGCTACAAAGTTGTCAAGATAAATTTGTAATATATAGCTATTTTGGAAATACAACACTACTAAAGTTGCAGCAACTTTAAATCTTGGGGAAATTTAGTGTAAATCTTGGGGAAATTTAAAAATTATATGACTGGTGACCCTTTTAACTGTGGGTAAAAGCTAGTGCAGAAACTAAGTCGTTTAGATGAGAGTTTGACAGTTTTAAAAATAACAAAAATTTAGATTTAAATTTTTACTTTTATCATTATTATTATAAAAAATAAATTGGTGGCAAATTAATTTATAGCATCAGTTAATTATAATCGTATATTTAGTGATAATGAGCATGATTCACAAATAAGTTTTGAATTCTTCAAAATAATTAAGTGGAGATTTCAGAGAAATGTTTTGAATATTTTATGATCGAAAATTAACTCTTTTTGTCACTGGAAAAAAAATCAGGCTTAATTGTTAATTTTTTAAAAATAAAAGAGAATCAGAGCAAATAGCTTCATAACAAAGTTACAAATATTCTCTGGTAATCGAATTTTATTTAGAGAAAACAGTAAAAAGTGTGGTCATTCCTAAATGTAATTCCTTTTTTGATCAGAGTTATACAGCTTACTGTTAAATTGACAGTCACAGTTGTTGCTACCTTCACCGCCAACATGTAAAGTATGTGAGCGCTGCCTTAATACACTTGTTTAATATGCTATAAATGTGGAGATGCGTACAGATGCTTAAAGTATAAGGAATGAGTAGCAGCACTTGCCAATAAAGCTACAAATGGTTATGCTAAAAATATGCTTTGAAAGGAATAACAATAGGTTGGAAGATTTAACATACTGCTTTGAATAGCCGAGTTCATTACTGTTGTGTATCATTCATACATTCAAGCGCCTTTGCCGGTCAGCCTTTACCTCCTCAAACAAAATTCCAAAATTTGTAAAAAAAAAAAAAAAAAATGAAAAAAAATAACGAAGATCTTAAAACCTAACTGCCTTTCTTATCCTCGTTCCCCTTTTTGTAATCAGTCCCTGAGTAAAACAAAAGACTGTAAAAAGCCATGAATTTAAATATATTTTATGTTTGGGGGCATTTACATGCCTCCACATGGCCCTGGAGACTGACTTCTGTTCTAGGAGGTAGACGAAACGCTGTGCAGTCTAGTGAAGACTTACACAACGGAGAGGATCATGTAACTGCTCAGTATTCCACATGTCCCTGTCTGTCAAGCTCACTTCTGCAAGCATCATCAAGCTGCACAAAGATTTTTTTTCAAAACGAGGATCTGCTTTGAATATCAGTGTGGAGCTTGTATTTTAAAGACACCTCTCGGTAGCAGACTCAACAGTTTTTGACATCTAAACTCGGAGTCCACATGACTTCGAATACTCTCGGACACTGTTTTGATATGAAATATTACAACCTTCTGAGACAAACCAAAAAGGCACATTAACAGTATTATTTTCTTTAACAGTTCCCGTGCCTTTGGGGAGAAAGGAAAGTGCATTAAAAACATTTAAATCTACTATAAAGGTCAAACTTACTGCTTCCAATTCGTGTTCTCCACAATTTCACATTTGTTATTTTGTGCATTAATTAAAAAAAAAAAAGCCAATGAGAGACATAAGAAAAGTCTTTAAAAAAGAGCAAAATCCATGCAGGCCAAGCAACAGCAAAATGCCCTAAGCTCCCACACCCCTTACGAGAGCCCAGCAGTGGCCGGGCAGGACTTACGTGCGTGGCGCGCTCTGTGCTTGTGAGGTTTGCTGTGATCCCTTTCCGAGCGTGGGTCTTCTCCCTGCTCTGTGCCTTCTGATGAGACTGCAAAGGATATCAGAGAAGGAGGTGCTTCTGACTGCCCTCCTTCCACTGGAGAATCCACACACCCCTTTCCTGCCTGCAGCCTGCACCCTTCTGTCTTCTGCCTGTCAGAGCAGTCGAGGATCACTTCCACTCGGGGCAGCCCCGCGGCTCCGGCTCCACTTTCCTGGATCACTCTCAACTCTTTGCCACTGGAAATCTGGATTATCTTACTGGACCTCCGAGAAGGGTCCTCTTTCTCATCAGTGGAGACTGAATTTATGTGGACAATCCCATCGTGTTGTAAATTAGGTTCTGAGTCGGGAGACTTAGATTTTTCAGCTCCCAGGAGAGCCACTACAGGAGCACTTGTGCCCTTGTGTCTCTCCTGTGAAAGGGACAGTTGTAACTCAACCACAGGGCCTGGCTGCCCCGCTTCTGCCTTGCCCCTTAAGATAACCTCCCCTGGTGGGCCTCCCCTTTGCAAGTCAGGCATTTGGGGAGCCACATGGTAGCTCAAGCTCCTTTCTTCTTTTATGCTCCCTGAACAACGGGGGCCACTTCCCTGGTCCTCAGCTGGGGGAGTTCCACTCTTGATGGGGGTGATGTAGAACTCTTTGTACTGGCTCTTTGTGGCTGGTCGAGTCTGCAGGGTGGTGCTTTCCACATACCCCTCCTGGGTGAGATGCTCATGGGTTTTGTTTTCAGTTTCAGAGATCGAAGTTTCACTTATTCCACTCGATGGTCTGCACATGGAAAAATCGGTCCAGACAGTTAAATCAGAGTGTGTTCCACCTGCCAAAGAACGTCCTGACACTTTTATGATGTCTAATACATGATACAGTCAAAATATTTCCTCCTAAATGTCAACTGCAACATATTTGAAAACAGAAATTGGCAACATGTTTATATTATTATTTAAAGATCTTCCAAATAAACTTCTTTTCAAAGCAAAGCAAAAATGCTTACAAAAGACTATGAAACCTAAATCCATCCTAAATTCAGCCTCCACTTTTTAAAAGCATGGGTTATAGCCTCATGGATGCCCTTTATTCATAATTATTTGGGTATTTTCAAATAACCATGTTTGCTATAATATGACTAAGCATTTCAACGTCTTATTGACTAAGTTTAGGTCTGCATGTTATAAAGTCTCATAAATATATTCAACAGCTTCAGGGCAATATTAATATACAGATAATCTTGTTATAAACCAATGTTACTTCAATAAAAAATTAAGTAAATAAAAAAATACAGATAATTCAAGTAAGCCTTTTAGAAGCTGTGCTTTCTTGAAAGGAATGAAATAGAAGCTGTTTTTTAAGCTCCAGTGAGCATGTGTTTTGTAATAAGTGGACCCCAGCCCAGTACTCTTGTGTAAAGAGAAATCCTTTCCATGCTGCAATGAATCATTGGGTCATGAAGTATTTATAATCTGAGATGTCTCCCCTTCTCCTATTTGAACCTGTCTCTTGGAGCATTTTCCTTATAAGATCTCTGAAGTCTAACTGTTCCTTTATCTCCCAGCTGAGGGGCCCAGAGCTGTTCACCACAGTTCTTTGATTTTGACCTTAACCGCTCCCAGTTGGTTTTGCAAAATTTGGGTTTGCAAGAAGCAAGGTCAGTTAAGGGTTAAACAACTTCTTGCTAAAATCCTAATTTAAACTCCAACTGCTTTTAGACAAGAAGCATCATTCGCAGAACAGCTGTAGGAGACGCCTTCATTTCTTACATTTGGAGGGTTTTTTTGAGAAGCAGCAGTGTCTATCTCTGCCCCTTTCTTCCTCCCTCAAAATGCACCCTGACTAATGCAGGATCATCACGGAAGGGAGTGAGCCCCTACTTTTATTCCACTCAAGGGAATTTATCTTAGAATTTATGTGGTAGTAGAATTTCAGACTAATGTTCAAAATAATTACTCCGAACTTTGCTTTGGACTGTATTTAGCCAAACAAAACTAAACAAAACAAAAACAAACAATCAAATGAAATGCAGCTTTCTCTATGCAAGTAATCTCCTGGTAATACAAAAAAAAAAAAAACATTATAATAGAGTATTTAA
This sequence comes from Ceratotherium simum simum, assembly GCF_057802395.1. Classification (NCBI taxonomy): domain Eukaryota; kingdom Metazoa; phylum Chordata; class Mammalia; order Perissodactyla; family Rhinocerotidae; genus Ceratotherium; species Ceratotherium simum. The sequence continues at coordinate 61,462,098 of NC_141911.1, forward strand.
AAAATTTGATGACAGCAAATTAGATCTTTCTTTTATAGGAAATGATGAATACACTCTATGCAACTGAATCTGAGGGTACCAAAAGGTCAGAGAGTTGTAATTTAGGAAGGCCTTGGGATGGAAGTGGATTAAATCACTTTGAATTATATTAGCAATCAATTATGAAGCTGAGAAGAAAGTAGTCTGAATTGATTCCAGCCTTACAGACTATATCACAGGCAACAGGGTCAGATAAATGCTAACGTTTATTGGTAGCTGAAGTAAAATAGATATACATGAATAAAAATCATGAAAGCACTAGAGGTTAAAGCTTTATACCTTAAAATGCTTATTTCCATTCAGTCTACATAGGTAATCAAATCCAAAATATATGTCTCATAATTATATAATTTTTAAAATATCTTATTTTAATAAAATGTAAGATAATAGAGACATAATGTTAGAGGAGTCTTTTTAGATAGTCTGACCCAGCTATCTCTGGGCAATGGTCCAGGAGAAGCAAACCGCTTGTCCTCTAGTGATAGATGACAGTTACATGAGTGAGAGAAATATTTAATTCCAGGAAGCAATGTTCAGCCATCCAGAGTGGTGATGATGATGATGACGATGATTATCTTTGGGCTGATTTTAATTTGAATTAAAATTTTGAATCTCATCAATTAATTATCTATTTCGTGAAAGTAAAAATAGTTAAGAGAAAATAATAATAATCATGATTCCAGTTACTAAAAGCAGCAGAGAACTAGTCCATTTACTTCTGAAACCAAATATGTACCTAAGACTCAGCTTTAAACCACCAAGGATTTTCCCAATGATAGCCATCAAAATCAAAACAAGAACTAGTAAGGAATGTCCCAGACCGCAAATGTGTTCCAAAGAAATTGGCCTTAGTAAATCAGTAAAGACACTAAAAAGGAATAAATCAGAAAAGGGTTTTCTCCCATTTTGGATGTGATTAAACCTTTGCAAAGATGGAACTCTTCAAATACCTTGGAGATTGATGCAGGATAATGGCAGACACCATGACTACACTCACTTGGCAACATTGCCGTTAGATTCCTTTTAAAAGCAAGTGGCAGTTTTGTAAGTAGAATCCTATGGGCTTAAACATGGGTCTTGACGGGTAAATATTTAGATGGCAGATTCTAAGAATAATGCTAGATTTCTTTTATTTTCACAAGATTTTGGCCATAGTGAGTTCATGTTTGTATGGAAATGGAATCCCATTGAATGATTATCAGATGAGTGATGCTGCATGTAGTGTTTCTAGAGTTAAGGCAAAACCTGGAGGACTTTGAGAGTCTGTGAGATGTCCTCTGACATCTTCCTGAAGGCTGCTCTCCAGGAGGCCAGAACTTTCCTTTCTGGATTCATTCGACAGCCCTGTGTCACTTAACGATGGGGATACATTCTGGAGAAAAGCATCATTAGGCGATTTTGTTGTTGTGCGAACATCATGGTGTGTCTCACTCAAACCTAGACGGTATAGCCTACTGCACACCTAGCCTATATGGTACTAATCTTATCGGACCATCGTCATATATGTGGTCCGTCATCCTGAAACATCACTATGCGATGCATGACTGTATTGCCGTGGTCAGGGCCTCACTTGCAAAGTCAGTATGGACTGTGTTGTGATCTGCACACTGTGAAAAATTTGATGCTATAGTTTTTCATGATTGCTCTCATTGTTTTATTTTGTTTTTACGTTTAAAGTTTGCTTCTGCATTTTTAAGCAGTTTGGTGGGGAGGGTAGTATTTGGAGAGATCAAATTAACAAACGATTTGCATTGATAGTCCAAAAACTTTATTCTAACCATCTGCTTTTGCCCATATCCAAATATTAGTTTTACTGGAGGTCCTGGCAAGCAGAAATCTGGATGCTTTTATGGTTTTTGTTGTTGCTGTTCTTTTTCTTCTCCTAGGCATCCTCTTTCTATAAAAATTATTGTGTAGTGGTTTCACATCTTTAATTCATCTGGGAATCTGGGAATTAGCATTTCGTGATCCTGACCCACCACAAAATCTTGACCTTAAAGTGTTAAATTATGTCCAACACGCTGAGCATTCTGGGGAGCTGGTCTAAAATACCTAACTAAGATTTTCAATGAAGTTCTTGACATAAAGATTTTCAAGTTAATTCTCAGTTAACTAGAAAATTCAGTTGATTAGAATTGCCACTTTGCAAACACTGTGGGTTTCTGTTTAACTCTACTGACCTTCTACAGAGCACCGCCAATTTCCCCATAAATGACAAATTATATATGTAGTAGAAACTATAATCTTTCTCCTCTAGCTTCAAGAGAAAATATATACTCCAACAAATCTTCTGTACCTTTTGATGAGCATTTGGAGAGAGTCCGTTATGCTCTCCATGAGCTTGATGACCTCGGGGTAGGTGAGGTCTGCACAAGGGTTCCCATTGATAGAGACCACTTCATCCCCTTCACAGAGCCCAGACCTGGATGCTTTGCTCTGGCTTCGGATCTGAGTGGAATGAAAAAGGAGGCAATAGTTAGAGTCTTATAACTTGTAAAAAACCATGCCACCATCTCTGAGAAACATTTATTTGAAAGAGGTAAATAGATCTGCAAATTATAAAACCAGCCCTGATTTTTAATTCACCTGTTAATCTATAAGACCACCCTAAACACTTCCCAGCCCTCTCACACACACAATGTATTATGTACCATAATGTCAACATTTAATTCATAGCATTGTAAGAAGACAGAAAGGAAAAGTAAATCTACGGTAAAGGAGCTAGAATAAAAGGAATAAGGAATAGAGAAGAATGAGGGAAGACATGTTTTAATTGAGTATCCATTAAAAATAATTACGTCACATTGTAAAGTCTGACCCCAATCAGGCAGTTACTTCTTACATTAAAATAAATTTAAAAGCCTCTCCCATTGCCAAGGTGGCTGGAACACCGACTGTGAGAAGAGCGATCAGTTTAAGGGGAGAGCTGCACAGCTAAATGAACTAAGGAAAGCCATCTCAGCATAATGGGGAAGTTAGGCAGCCAGCATATTAAGAATTACGTCAAAGAGAAAAATCCTTGATTGAAATTAACTACTTAAGTCTTGGTACCAAGCAAATTTTAGCAAAAAAGTCATTATTTTGCAAAAAATAAAAACATCCCTGTTATAAGGACTGCATCATATTCTAGCACAGAATGATGTGAAACAAAAACTGAGTAAAAACCTAAGGAGAACCTTCGGACTCTGGAAGAAGAGAACTTCAGAGGAGCAGAAGAATGGCGGAGAGCTCCCTCCAGCTCCTTAGTGAGGAATAACTGGAGGTTTACGTCCCGTGTAATTATGATTATGGTGAGATGTTGTGCTGGTTATTCCCCCTCTGCCCCTCCAGGTCCATTCTCCACCCTCCCTGGTGCTGCTTTGTCCAGCAGGGGGACTGGCTTCTAGAACCGCATTGGCCAGGCTCCCTTACACGGTGGCTCTTGGTTAACCAGGATTTGGCCAATGGGAAGCTCAATAAGAGATCAAAGACCCAGGGAATGAGAGGTCAGGTAGATGATCTGCTGGGCGATGGTTTGGCAATGGTTCTGTTCCTCCATCTAGACAGTTACAGCTCCTGTCTGCCCCACTACCATGCGTTCACTTTTGTTCCAATAACACACACCGTCCCTTGCATCTTCAGGCCTCCTGGTAATAACAGCTTCCTGCTCTTCATCTCTGGGTGCTTCCTTATCATTTGTTGGTTCCCTTAAACCTGACTTTAGTCCTGTATTACATCATCCTTAATTACTCCTTTGAGCATGCCACCTCTTTCCTGCTGGGACCCTAAGTGATACTAATATCTTTAGATTTCATTTTATAATGTGAGTTTACTGGTTCTCGATGAACTATGTATTGTGATCATACAATCTCAAATTTAACTACACATTAAAATACTATTCTAGATATTTTCTACCAAGGTGATCCCTCTCTGACTATGAAAATCAAGATTGTGAGTCCACAGAGATTAAAACCAGGTAAGCATACTTCTTGAAGAATGTTTTCATAGCCAGCCTCATTTCTGATTGGGCATGAAATGTATTTCAATTTTTCTCTAACAGCTTCCCACTAATTCTTGCTAAGATCTTAAATAATGATTAATATGTTGACTAGTATAGATCTAAAGTTTACGTCTCTAAGTGCGTTTACAGTTTAAGTGACACTCTTGAAAGGAAAAGAATACCTTTAAGTGTCAAAGCAATGATGCTGTTGAAGTTCAATGTGATTCAGGGAAGTTCTTTTCTGGGAAGATCTACCCTTTTATTGTCATAAATTATAACCTCTAGAAGGCCTTCCCCTTCTCTAACAAATCAATCTCATTCCTTTTTTTTTTGGAAGAACCTACTAATTTACTGCAAAATATTAAATGAATTCAATATTTTCAAGGCTATAAGGAAGCAACAAAAGCAATGAGAAAGAGAATATTCACCCTATTTTGAAAAATATCTCTTTTAAGTGCCAAATGTATTTGTTTTGTTTTGTCTTTCATGAAATAATTAAAATAAAGAATCACAAGAGAATTGTTAATAAGTCAAGGATAAAACAATATCCAACATGAACATTTAAGTTAGGGTTAGAGTTCTTCACATTTCATTCATTTAAATTTATTTGTGTTTTTTATAAAGTGAGGTAGGTAGATAATAAAGCATATTTTGAAGCATAAAACCATTCATTCAATGGAGTCAGATGTACTAGAATACAAACAGAAAATTCATCCTTTGGACGACCAAAGGAGTCTTATGTTGATAAAACAGACGTGTCATTATATGCACCAAGGCCCTATCTCAGAGTGGGGGTTTCCCTTTATCAGCAACAGGTTGTGTGAATTTTAAGCAGCTTCACGGATTTGCAGAGCAAGATGAAAAACTGGTCCTTGGAAAATAAATAAATCCCCAACTTAACAGAGCTGTCTATCATCCAAACGTGTTGCTTGACGGGAAAAGCACAGTTCATCATTATGCTTGTCAAGTGGAGCTTTTAATGGTATCCCAACAAGCAGAAGCATTACCGTAGGAGTCGTTAGCATTCCTTCAGAGCGTACGTTCTGGGGTCAGCATTCAGAATCAAATGCTGTGATTGTGTTCGCCAACCTTTTACATTTGTCTGTATGGCAGGAAGTATTTTTCCCTCAAGAGCCATGTTAAATATGGTGATACTTTCATCGCCACAAAGGCTTTTCTGAAGGACTACTCTTTCTCCATTTTTTGTAGGACGACGAAACCAAACAAAGATTGTACGACAGGGTCTATTATGCCCACACATACCCCTTGCAATCACCAACTTCACCAGTATGCTCCTGTTCATAGGTGTATTATGAAGAATAAACATTTATTGTGCACAAAAAACCTTTACCTTATATTGTGTGTAATTATGTATTTTTATAATTTGTATAATCATGCATTATTATGTATGTGATTAAAAATTCTAACTCCTGAAAATATTCTTATGTGTGAAAATGAAATACATTGTTAGTAATAAGAGTAAGTTTGGCCATAAAAATCATTAGTATTGCCAATGCTGAATCTCTATCAGTGAATTTATCAACCAGTCTTCTCCTTAAGCCATTGGTCCTAGATTCACAAGATACACGTCATAGTGGGAAAGAACACCAGCTCTGAAGGAAGAGGACCTGGGTTTTAGTTGTGTGGCTGCAATGCTCACTAGCTGTCTGAACTTAGATGAGTTACACTACACCCTTGAGCTTTAGTTTTCTAAAGTGTAAAATACAGCTAATAAATCTGATCTATAGATGGTTAATAAGGATTAGAAATAATATGTGTTAAGTTCCACGATGCACACACAGCTCATAGAGGTGCTCGAGAAGGGACTAGTGAATGAGAATTTGTTGACTTCCTATACACACACACACAAAAGGAACAAGCCAAGTGAAAAGAAAAGCTGTAAAATGTTGGGACTTTATCTACAAGATGTTTGAAAACATCTGGATTTCTTTTCAGTTTTTATCCAGATATTTGGCATTATCTCATTATAATCTAAGATAAATAATGTTTTATCTGTCTTTTCCTCAGTAAGTACACATTTCATAACTGAAAGACAGAAGAAGACAAGCCTATTTATTGTTTACCAGCAGAAATAATAGTACAAATATTTAAATATTAGTGGTTTGTTTTTATTGAGCACCTACTGTGCTAAGCCCTTTACATCCTTATACCATTTATCTCTACAAAACCACAACAAGAAACATAAACATACTTCCACTTGCGTATGTTCAGATGCACTGCCATTACCTTCAGTTTAAAGATAAGAAAACTGAGACCCAGAAAAGTTAGTTACTTTGCCTAAAACCAAACAGCTAGGAGCAGAATTTGAACCCAGGGAATCTGGCTCCGGGACTTGTGTTTTGAACCACTGCACACATTGCCTCCCTGGTCAATAGTCTGAATTCTCTCCTGTGAACCCCAGAGTGAAGAGAGAGAGAGGAGCCGTGTGCCAACAATTGGCAGAGGTGGGGAGTAGAGTCAGGGAAGAAGTGGAAGGACTAGGTGGAGGTGACAGAAACTTGCCTGGTCATTTTAAGAGTTATATATATATAATATATTCTTTAAAGATTGGAAAATAGTCAATATTATGACCCAATATGTCACAAATTCAAAATCAAATATAACTATCTTTTGCAAACTGTGATTTGATACAACATACCTATGTGAGTATGTGAGAAATTGCTTTTCTTTGAGAACATTCCCTTAGAGACCTCATTCCACACCTAATACATTAGACAGATAAGTGAGTTTCTATCCATTAAATACTACATTCCCTTTTAGCGTCTCTCAATTTAATCATACCACATAACTAAGAGAGATATTGGCAGTGGAAATATTTACCAAATACTATGTTCTATTGCTTACAGCTTCTTGATCCATGCCAGGAAAGATTTATTTTACTGCAAGCAACTACAAATGGAAACTTAAGGCTTCTCTGGTAAATTTAACAACATTATTTTCATTTCACAAAATAAATCTGAGAAGAATGTCAGCTATGCTAATTTAGTTTTATGAATAAATAATTCCCTGGCAAAATTGAAAAAACTCCTTTTTCTATTCTCTTATTATTGCTTCATTTCCAAGTCTTCCAGAACTGACTAGAAAGCAAGTGTCAGATTTGAGTTCGCACCTTGTACTTAACTATTTTGTGTTGTGTCTACGCCACATCAATGGTGTTAGCTTCCTGTTAGTGAAACTACATCTTGTCTCACGGGCTGCATTTTCATGTACAACTCATTGACAAGTCATCTGGGAAGACATCAGAGTAAGTGGTAGAACCAACACAATCTTCTCCTTAAATTTCACTACGATATCTATTAAAATATAAGAAAAAGGAAGATAAAATTAGCATAAATCTATCCTATCGCATGTAGGGCTATTCTCAACCCATAAAACAAAGTCTTGCGGACCAGGAGATAACCAAGAGAGGATGAGAGAAATGATCTCAGACAACAAGTAAAGTTTTAGAGATTAAAATATTTTGATGGAAATTGGAAAGTAGTCTGTGATCTCGCAGCTCTTTCTGAAGCCCCAGCCCTTCCTCAATTTTCTACTTCAGGCCTTTGGCAAAACTTCCCTCATACCTGTGAGACAAGATTTAATAAGCATTCCCTTACCCCAGATGGCTCTTAAACTGAAGCCCTAGGTAGGTCTGTATTCCTCAATTGACCAGGGAAATGGGCACAATGGTCCTTGGGATGCGCAGCAAGAGTAATGAAACTGGTGGCTAAAGTTTTAGAAATAAGTAAATAATCCTACTTTTAAAGGGCTTGCTATGCAGATTCTGAACTCCTACCTCTGCCCTTGATGGGGGAGTTTCCCTTCCTGTTGGGTATTCATGTTTATAGTGGTACGATATTTTTGGAAATCAATAGCAAATAGAAATATAACAGTTTCAGAATGACAAGGCAAAAAAAAGAACTAGGACCAGAAAACAATGAAATAAAAACAATAATAACCCAAGGAAAATCTTTATCATAGGAAGCAAAAATCATCCTGGAATTTAGTGCAGAAATCCAAACAGTAAAATGGAAAAAAAGACTTGAGAAAATATCTAGCACATGGGATAAATAAATAAGAAATATAACTAACAACTGAATAAATCAAAAGTCAATGGAGAAGACTGTAGCTAAGAGCTGATCGGATTGCTCAACTTCTGTTCCAAGCCCCTCAGAGTGTGCCTTGTGTGTCGCAGAGGCTGAGAAAATAAAATACTATTTCTCAGACTGTCCCTCGGCTAGGGTTCTCAGTGCGATAGAGTTCAACACAGCAGGCATACTTGCAAGAACCCTGTATTTGGAACTGAGTTAAGCGGAGAGAAGCATTACACTGTGAGGCATCCCTCTTGCTGGTGCAGATCTGGGAGATGATTTTACTCTGGAGATAGCAGTTCTACTGGCAGCTTCTTAATTCCAGATCACAGTGAAGGTGTGCAACCCTGGACCCCAGAGCTGGCCCAGTGGCTTCCTGACTCCCTAGCTTCCCAATTGTGACAAATGCTGCCCAATCTCTTGAATAGCCAGTTTTGCAGTGTCGTGTGAAGTCATTCCTGGAGGCCCCACCTAAAGCCTGCCTTTCCAGATCTTTCAACAATTCAACAATAAGTGCTTCTTAAATTCCTTTCTGACTAAAATAACTAGAGAGGTTTCTATTTTTTGCAAATGAACCCTGAACTGATACAGAAGGATAGGATTAAGGGCGAACATAGGTGGTGAAAGAACAAGAGGTAAAAGAGCAACTATTTCTCAAACACAGAAAAGGGGGAAAATGATGATGCAGATACTGCTATTTCAAGACAGAGAGGAGAGACAGCACGAGAACTTACACCAGATAAATTGTATGAAGTCACCATCTGCTGAGAAGAAAGGAGGAAGGGCAGAGGGGGCTTAAAAGTTGAGGACAATGAAGGAAGGTCAGAAAAGCCATTGTAGAGCACATCCTAGAACTAAGCATGAGAGAAATAAAGGCTTTGTGAAGAACTTATAAGGAATAAAGTGAGATGATGATCAACATGCACAGTTGTCTTAGACAAATGTTCTAAAAAGAGAGTAGATTCCTAAAAGGAAGCGAAGCTTTTCTCCATTAAAGCATTGATAAGTGTATAAAGAATTGAACAAGAGATTCAATTATACAAATTGTCCAAATAGTGAAGATAACTCTTCAACTGTGTGTTCACACCAGGCCATGGTTGCACATGCACGTAGACACTAGCATATTTAAGTTATTCTCTACTCAATACTTCAATTCAAGCTCAATAGCCTGTCCTCACGTTGAGTTTTGGTTTGAAGACTATGAACTTTTCTGCTCTCGTCACTAATATCCGCCCAGATACGGGGCGAAAAGTTTTCCTTTTGGAAAATTGTCCTTATCCTTAGGGACCAAGTTGCCATAAAAGTAAAAAGCATTCCTGGTAGCAACTTTGGAAGGATTCCCGGAGTAAATAGCTGTCTTTGACAAGAATGAGGGCCCTAATCCATGGGGCTGCATACTTAAGAATCTGCATACCAATGTGATTCCACAGGCAGAAATGACGCCGCAGTTTCACTGCTATGAGCTGTTATAAAGCAGCCACCATGATGCTGGAAAACCAACAAGGACAAATATGGAATGGTATTCTCTGCTCTTCTTTCCTTCCTAAGAATGTAAACATCCTAGCTCTTTCAGAAAAACACGATGGATCAGAGCCTATGTAGGACATGCCCCCATCTGCTCTTCTGGTGGATTAAATGGTGAAAGATTGCACAAAGGATTTTGACCCATAGGCAGAGTCCTCTTATAAACATTTACACAGAATATCAGGAAAAAAAAAAATTCTTAAAGAACTCGTTAAAAAACATTTAAAATCTAAAAGATTAGATAAATAAGTTGTCAGTGTTATCAGGATTACTCAGGAAAGAGAGCAGAACTAGAACTCACTATTTGGGTTTCTCAAATCTCTGTTTATATTTATTAACTACACACACAAGTATTAACTAAATAACATTATGTCGCAATATCTCACCTAATAAGAATTTAGTTATCTAAAGGACCTGTAAGTGAGCTCATCAGTCTTCTGAGTGGTCAAAATACAGTAAAAAATAAAGTTCACTATAACTTCTGGACATCACTGTAAGTATGTGGAATCCTTTCTCAGTCTATTTGCTTAGTTTTATATAATTTGAATAAGCTTTTTAAATTTGGTTTAGAGAAAATAAGAAATGGAGAGTCAAACATGCATCCTGTATGAAGAAGGTGTTACAGTTAATACAACACCAAAGCAAGGCAGTAAAAGCCAAAATTTAAAAACACATACAAATCTTTAAAAGAAAAAAAGACTCAGAATACTAGGGTAATTTAATAAAAGTGTAAAAAAACTCTCATATGCTCAATGGAACTTAATGCTTGTACTGTATTTGAGTAAAATAATGGGCATTAATAATCATGATCCCGAGTCATTTAAAATGTTTAAATTATCTTTAATAGACTGATTAGATGCAGAAAAACATGTGATATCTTTTAGAAAGAGTGCCATCCCAAGCAGCTACATTGGAAGTTTTGCTCTCTAAAGGTATAACTGGACCTGAGGCATTACCAGATTAATAGAGTGAGGAAACTCGAAAATTCAGAATTTGAGATTCTAAGTACTTTGCTTAAATTGTGTTTTTAGGGCCAGCCCTGTGGCTTGGTGGTTAAGTGCGCGCACTGCGATGCTGGCGGCCCGGGTTCGGATCCCGGGTGCGCATCGAGGCACCACTTCTCCGTTCATCCTGAGGCCGAGTCCCACATGCAGCAACTAGAAGGATGTGCAGCTACGACACACAACTATCCACTGGGGCTTTGGGGGGAAAAAATAAAATAAATAAAATCTTTAAATTGTGTTTTTACTGAAATTGTTTTCTTTCGGACACTGAGTGTCTCATGTACCCAGAAAATGTATTTGTCTGGAATGCCCTGTTTTTCCATAGCTCCAGACATCTGAAGTTTTCCTGTTTGACTAAACTAGATGAAGCAATTTCTCCTCCCTCATACATAAAACTATAGCTAGAGAAGAGAGACATAAAGTGAAAATCGTCCTCCAAAGGACAAGAGTACAGATTTTTAAAAAATGTGTAAGTTCTATTCTTTTGCTCTGGACTTAAAGGTATTAGCAAACTGGAGATGTTATCTTAATTCTGTCACTGACTCATGTGACAAGGCATTTAAGCTCTGAGGGAATCATTTTCCTTACCAGGAGAATGAAGGAATGCCCTCCATACTCCTAATGTTATGCCTTGTTAAACTGTAATACATACACACATACACACATATAAGATATATCATGGTGCTTCCATTTTGGAAAGAATCATATAAAATTTTTATTGAGGTTTTAAAGAAGTGTCAACAGTACAAATTTATAAATATTTTAATCCAAGGAAATGAAGTTGATTGCGGTGAACATTTACTTTAGTGGGGAACGGGGGAAAAGACAATGCCAATACTGTCTTCACATAATTGGGATAATTGCCACCATCCCAGTCATAGGACATGCTGAAGATCTGCTTGCAAAAAGGAGCAACTATCTGGTGCAGGGGCCAGAGGAAGTTAATTAAGGACTGTGTCCTTTCAGGGAAGGGCCGATTTAAACAACCACCTCAAATGCTTGGTTAACTGGAATTTCATTTAGGCCATCATCAGTGTGTGACCTAAAGCAGTAAGTCTCAAATGTTTTGGTCTTAGGACCCCTTTACACTCTTAAAAATGATTGAGGACTTCAAAAATATTTTGTTCTTGTGGGTTCTTTCTATTGGCGTACACTGTGTTAGAAATAAAAAGTGAGACATTTAAAATTTTTGTTCATTATTTTAAGATAAAATAAGTGGCATGTCAACATAAATAATATGTTTTTAAGAAAAATAAAAATAATCAGGTTTTCTAAAACTAAGATAATTTAGTGAGAGTAGGGACATTGTTTTCCATTTTTGTAAATCTCTAATGTCTGAGCTTAATAGAAGACAGCTGTATTCTCATAGGTGCTTCTGCATTGATTCTGTTGTGTTGACTGAAGTATATAAAGTATATGTATCTGGCCTCACACAGATACATAGTTGGAAAAGGGAGGAGTATTTTGACAGCCTTTTCAGATAACTTTGGACATTCTTTTTTGATACTACATCAAACTCAACAAGTGGTAGTTTCTAAAGTTGCAATGTGGAATCTGAAACCATAGCAATGAACTTCTCATACTTGGTAATATTAAAATCCACTGGTTTATTTTGCCCTGTGAATGGGTCTTATACCCATGCATGATTTTGTTACATCATGCATTGGTCATTTGGAAAATATTGATTCACTGAATTACGCAGATCTTCCAAATGTTGATACATTTCATTATATAATATACAAAATCACACTCCTTAATATCACTAATAACTTCATCAGAGAAGTCTTAAAGTATTGGGAAACTGTCAAATTCATGATGGCAGATGAAACTTTCTAATTTTCCCTTGAAAGCTCAAATACTGTCAGTTGTTTTCCTTGAAGTGATAGCCTCACTTTGCTCATTTTCTAGAAAATGTCTGCTGAATACTCAAGTATGAATAACTACAGTTTGTCTGTCAGTCATTCTTTAAAGTAAAAATGATCTTCCATGAAAAAAATAGCTAACTAGCTATTTTGAGCTTGCAATTCAAACAACTGTACAAGTGTTTCCACAAGACAAACACTGTACTTTGGTATTCAGTCAAAGGGCTTTATACGTATTTTCATTTTGCCACACAGAATATTAAAAAGATATGTGCTTGAGATTTAATAAAATTCAAACTTTTACTGCTTCACCCAGGACATCCTTACATGAAACTGGTGTCTTGTTTCTTAAGTCAAATGATGACAGCGAGGAATATAACTCCTATGACAGGTAGGTGTCACCACCTCAAATGCTAAGGTGCAAGTGGTTTCATCCATCTTTGCTTTTGCACCATCAGTGCAAATTTCAACATGGTGAAAAAGGCAAACAATGTCTTAGTATTATTATGAAAATCGTTTTGAACTCACGGATTGCCTGAAAGTATCTCAGAGACCCCCAGAGGTCTGCAGACCACACTTTGAGAACCACTGATCTAAAGGGACACGGGTATGTGATAGAGATCCTTGGCCTCTTGGGTATCTGAGTTGGAGAAGGGGAAGTTCCATCAAAGGCAATGCAAGGGCAAACAGAAGTAAGGTCCAGCCCAGGGAGGAAAGGCTGAGAGAAACCAGGAAAGGATGCCTTTTAAGAACTGTGTGCTGAGAGAGCATGCCTGAAACCAACCATGAATTCAGACTGAAGATCACTTTGGTCATCTGAGGGAAATGGAGAAGCAGTTTCAGCCCAGTTCTGGAGATTCCAAGTCTATTGTCTGTGGAGAGGAGAGACAAAGAGGGGAAGAAAGTCTTCACTGGGCTGGAATGTCAGGTTGCTTTGGAAATAGCTCCCTTTTAGTTTCCAAACTACTGGCTAGTTGAAATTCACTGAGAGCTGTGACTGCAACACAAAGATCTTTGTATTTTTATAATCCAAAGTATGTCTTGCACATAGTAGGTGTGCAATAAATATGTGCTGAATAAATGACAATATGAATAAACCGAATTTTACCCAAACGTCTATCTCAACTTCCCTCAGTACCTGGGCAAACAGTCACTCCCAAATCTATTACTTTCTGTTTATTCTTTCTTCATAGTCTTTTCTCGGTACGAGATTACTACAACAGTATCCTGTGATAAATAGGAATTCCCAGTGTATCTGTGGAAAAGAATTGGTCCTATTGAATATCGGCCATCAGCAAGAACTGAGTTGTCCCTAGCAAAGGCAATGATCACACCATGATGACTCAAGAACAACTCTGCAGCTGCTCCTGCCAATCACCGCAGTTCGCCATCATTCCTCTGGCTCCATGGGAAGTAAGGTCACAAGGCAACCAGTAAAACTTAAAAACTTGACTATGCATGGGCTTGGCTGCAATTTCTGGAGCTGAGCGCACGAGCAGAGGCAGCTCGAGGTGCTGGAGCTGAGGCCCCAGCACAGGTGCGGCTGTGCTTCCTCTGTGCCCTGCCTGCCTTGGCAGGTCCCCGTGAGCTGAGTGGGGCCGTGGGAGCGATTTCCAAAGCCTGTACTTCAAGAAGGGAAATTAGGGTCATGCCAAGGGCCCTCTGTGCCCATGCAAGTGTTCTGTTGATGCGTCTTAAACCGGTCACGCTCCCTGCTGGGGTTGACTAATACTCTCCCTATTTATTTCTGATTGAGGAGAGCCTGCATGAATGTTATCATCTTGCCAAAAAATCCCGAGCCTTGCAGAGGCAGGCAAGAACCTCAGCTCCGCTGTCTCTTCACCTAGCCCGAGGTCTGTGTTATCTTTATGTAAGGAAATGGAGTCAGAGCTCGAGGCTGTGCTACGTCACCACGTTTGATTAATTAGTTAAGTCAATGATTATCCTACATATTTCCTGATTGTCTTTTATGTGACTGACAGTGTTCTGAGGTCTGAAATACGACAATGACTATTGCACTCAAGAGCAATTTATATTCTAAGATTGATACGTAAGTAGATAATTGTAACCCTATACGATAACTGTGATGATCAAAGTACACAGAGCATGCAATGGGAGCACACAGCAGGGCCATAGCAGGCAAGGATTCTTGGAGGAGGTGAGGTTTCCTAAAGGACACGTAGATGTTAGCCTCCCAAGGAGAGGGCAAGGGGAATTGGAGATGCAAAGGCATGGAACCCCATACACAGTGAGCCCTCAGTCAATGCCAGCTGGAGGAACTATCTTTTCACAACACAGTGCTGCCTCCCATTAATACTACAGTATCTTACAGGGTACTTCAAAACAAATGCCTGTTAGCTCACCCACAAAATGTTTACAAAAATCCCATCTTGGCTATTCAAAGTGAGGTTCACAGACCAGCAGCATTGGAATTACCCTGGGGCTTGTTAGAACCACAGTATCCCAGCCCCCAGCCCACATGAATCAACATCTGCATTTTAACAAGATCCCCTGGTGATTCATGCACATATTAGGATTTGAGATGACCTTCTAGAACAGTGGTTTATAACCTTTGGCGAACATCAGACTCTCTGGGGAGATGTTTTATAATACAGAAACCCAATTTTTATTCTCTATCCTCCATGGAAACCAAATCCCAGAGGCTGGGACCTATGTATCTGCATTTTTAATGAGCTTCCCAGGGGACACTGAGGCCTATTCTTTGACACAACCTGGTATTATTCTCTATAAAATACTGTAGGGAAATATGTCTGGGGCCAACCATTTCCGTGTGTGTGTGTGTGTGTGTGTGTGTGTGTGTGTGTGTGTGTGACAAATAGGAAGATCTTTACTGAGTGACTTTCTTCCAAGCGACCACATTATTAACTCTATCGAGCCTCAAATAACCATTCTTTTCAGGGAGACTGAAAGATGAGCTTATGATCACTATTTTAAGATTTCTTTGCATTTTCTTGTATTTTAACGATATAAGTTTTATTGTTCTGAAAACAAACATGCTCCAAAGCCAAGGCTCTCTGGATTAGAAGTAGTAAACATAAGGTAAGCTAGGGGGCTGCTAAAGGCCACTTATGTGGAAAAACTATCCCCCCAAATTTTATCCCTAAGCAGATCATGCAAGCAAATAACTAGCTCTTCAAAAATATTTTGCGTAGCCTCCAGCCATATAAAAAGCTCCAAAGACCATTTGACAATACTTGTGCTAAATGTAAAATGCAAATATGACAATATATTTGAATTCTGATTTACCTTAACTATAATTTTATTCTCCAGCTAGTCACAAAATTTAACATCCTGAAGACAAGGGATTTTCATTTGAAACTAAATATGATGAAATTTCAATTTCCTCTCTATTATTACATAAACCTGAAGCAAAGAAATGGAATTACGAAGTGCTCGTTTTATAGGAAAAATTATCTCCACATTAATTAAATTAGTTGTGCATAATATGGCATCTTCTAATATTGAAGGAAATGGAATAATCAAATGGCAGACAAATATATTAAAGTATTTTAATGATTTAAAGTTCAGTATAAAAACATTTGATATAACTCAAGGAAACTACACAACAGACTATATAAATTATGCTTTAAAGGAAAATATAAACCATATTAATTTCTTTGGGCAAGTACTTTCTTAATTTTACAAATTGTTGGTAAAAGAAAATTTAAGCAATATTGAGTCTCCTCCTCTTTCTATGAAACAATTTGGATTTGAATGAAAACATCAAATCCCCACTTTTTTTCAAATGAATGGTTTTGCACCCATCCTTCAGAATAACATAGCGTAATCTCTGTTACTGTTTAATCTCATTTACATTTGCTAAAACATGGTTTCTTTTATTCAGAATTTGTTTTGAAGAGAAATAAAAAGCCTGTTAAAATTAGACCAAGTTTCACAGCTCATTTCATCTCATTTTTGAAGGGATTTATTAGTCACAGAATTCACAAGTGGGGATTGTCCCCAGCAGCAGGTACTCTTCTGGACTTGCCTTCCCCGGGCTGGCCTCAGAGTCTAGGAAGAACTTGGCAATTGGACTTCCATCTTAAAAGGCTGGTTATATGACATGCCCTGACAACCACAGATAACCACCAGGACCCATAGTGAGAGAGGCACCAAATCCATGAGGACCGATTTACTCCGACAACAAATATGTATTAAGCACCTAGGCTGTGCAAGTACTGTACTCTGAAAACTATCAAGATGTTATGGTAGAGTTCCTGAACAAAGCTCTCAGAAGTGGAAAGCCATTGCATTATCTGCCGCAAAATTTAGTCTCCCATTTCTGAATTTCATTTATTTATCTGTCTTCTCTCCAGCTCTCCCTCCCTTTCCTCCTTCCTCTCCTCCCTCCCTTCTCTCTCTCTCCAATAATGATGTCTCTTACAAATTCTTCATGGACCACAACTATAGGTGATGGACTCAACTACTTGTCATTCACAAGGATGTGAAGAAAGGTTTCTTGTGCCTGAGTCTATATTTAGGATCCCTTCTCACAGATTCCTTTATTGGCACATTTATATTTGACATGTTAATATTCCTTGAAACAAAATACACACAGCAAAAGTATGAGATGATGTTGTTGGCATATAAGTGTACAAGACAGACGTTCTGTCTGTTCCCCAATATCAGTGTTAAAAAAATTGAAATCCATATTAAAATAGGAAAGAGTGTGATTTAGAGGAATATGGATTGACATTCCTGCATTAAGAGTTTCATAGAAGCATGAAGAAGACCCTGGCTAAGGGTGGCCTGCCCCTGATCATAGGTGCAATGCTGGGCTGGGCTTTACAAAGCCCTGACTGGACTGTGGATTTGGTTCTGAATAGTGTAGATGTTCACCAATAAAATGATGAACAGAACATTATGAAATCTAGATTTTGGCTGATGCCACATAAACATATGACTTGTGCCATATAAAGCTTATGAATATAAATCTAAGTTCTTTATTCAATCTCTACTGTTCAATAATTTTAAAGCCAAACTTTTGGATAAAATGGTATTATTTTCTACTTTTTAACATTTGAGAATGACATTTTTATTCCCACACCCTCCATTTTTTAAAAAAGTTAGTGGTAAAATAGAAGTATGCCTTCTTATATAACTTTGGAGGGTATTTTTGATTTGCTTTAGGAATTTTCTGGCTCCTCTTTATCTCCCTTTGCCTGTGTGTGTGTGTGTGTGTGTGTGTGTGTGTGAGAGAGAGAGAGAGAGACAAGAGAAATGTCTATGAGCCTCTTGACAGTAGAGACCACGTCTTCTTACCTGGTACAAAGAGCCAAGTGCATTTCTTTATGCGACGTCCATTACTCTTAGAAGCCCACAAATGCAATTAAAAAAATAGTAAATAATGAAGCAACAAGGCAAGAAATTAAGCGGACCAGAAAAAATATGAGACATGAGACAATTTAAGCGGCCACAAAAATTGTTACAAGCATACAATAAAGAAAAACTTGACTGATAATAAATGTAGATTGAAAGGTACATGGTAATTGAGAGACAATGTCTGCATGTTGCAGCGCCCTGGCGACAGCAGATGACCTCAACTCTCCTGGCTAATGGGAAAGCTATTAGCATAATGGAGCAGTTACTACCAGATGTGCCTGTTAGAAAAATAAAATATTACAACTATTGCACAGAAAATAAAACAACCAGCATGTTCCTTTGGGAATTACCTAAAATTCAACTCATTATTTACACACAGATATTGGTGAGGCTCTTTAATTTGTGAGTTTCTCCCTTTGATACTGACATTTTTTGATAGGATAAATATCTCAAATTGTGAGGCTGTTGTATTTTTTTCCAAAATGCCTTCCTTTATTTTCCTCACAAGGGAGGTATCGTTTATAATCTTAAGAACTTGGCAGTCACACGATTTCCCTTAGTAAGCCCAAGGCGTCCATGAGCATTCCTGGTGCTTAAGCCCACCAAGTAGTCCTGAGGTTTCGAGTCTTAAAGCTTTCTTCACAGCCAGAAGTTTCTTTGATGTTTGAGTTGTTGAACACAAATTTGCCAGATAATTTGTCTTCTAATAAAAGACTTCTGTAGTCCACTTCTGTTCCTAAGAGTGTTAGTTGAGCTTCCTTTTCGATGAACACTCTGATTCCATCTTGAACAACTTCATCAGAATCTCCTTGTGTGTTCATATATGAGAAAGTATATGAAAGGCAGTGGTAAGGACACCAGCTTTCACACCTTCGTGTTCAGGCTCATCTTGAAGAAGTGTTATATTGTTGACTGCTGATGGTGTCAGGGTGAGTGTGGCCTGGGTGGGTAGCTGCTTCCCCTTCTCCTCATCTCACAGCCTCGTCTTGCTAAGGAAGAGACATTTTTGCCTTTCTGGCACCCTAGTGCCCCTGGCTAACGCTCAGAGGACACCCCAGCTTCTGTCCATGGTTACACAGTGGGCCAATGCACTTTTTTTTTTTCACTATTAAACAATTTTTTCTCTTTGTAGTTAGTGAAGATATTTCCTGAAGGCTCCAATTGGATATAAGTGTTCCTAGACTAGCTTGGTGTTAATGCTATTTCGAAGCAATGATTTAGTTGTTCTCAGCAATGCTATTTGCACATATTGTTTTTCAAAGATAGATATTTGTCATTTTAAAACATTTCCTGGTTATAAAGACAGAAAATTTTCAACAGTTTCTACAAACAGGCAGACCCGGTAACTCTCACTCCTAAGTCAGGAACAGAGAAAGCCAAGAAGCAACACAATTTGCTCTACATAATTCCCTCAGGTATTTGTGGGAACAGTCCCCTCTTGAAGTAAGAATGAGGGTAGGGATGAAAACAGAAAGAATAGTTCAAATTCTGTTTAAGAAGACATTAGAACACCCCAATACCATTTCCTATTCCTCACAGCCAAGCAAATGTCCTTTATTTACCCTACAGGACCCCAGGCAGAGTTGAGCGTGGGTGTACCACATGGAAAATAGGGGCTTAAATGAAAGATGACTACAAGATCTTGAAACATGTCCTCTCAGCCCTCCTCCTGTCTGGGCTCCCGGAACTCTGGCAGCTGGACTTCATACTCTTCTGGAAGGAGATTGGAGGGTTCTGACCAGCCACTCAATAAAGATAGTAATCTTAGGGCTTCTCCAGAAAATGGCCCAGCTTTGTCACCCTACAGGAAGCAGAGAGCCAAGGAAATCAGTCTTCTAATCTAAAGGAGAGCCTCCATTGTAAAAGACAGAGACCAAAACAAGCAAAAAGCAAACATGGAGACTATGCCGGAAGAGGACAATGTCAACAAACATTATCACTACTGTCTCCAGAGAGATATGAAATTCGTGAAACGAAATAAGATGATATAGTAAAGAATGAGAAAGACTCTTGGAAATTAAAAGTAGCTTAGCAGAAATGAATAGCTCAATAGAGAATTTGGAAGATAATGTTGAGGAAATTTTCTAGAGTTTCCTAGAACTTAACAGATTTAAATAGTAAGACAAAGAGATGAAAATAGAAGGACAAAGCTAAGAAAATTAGAAAATGCATACGAATGGTTCAATGTCTGCATGACAGAAATTTCAGAAGGAGAAAACAGAGAAAATGAGAGAAATAAATAATGCAAGAAAATTTCCCATAATTGAAGGGCAAGTTTTTCTAGATTAAAAGGGCCCACATAATAGATAAAAATACACCCAAACCAAGGCACATCATTATGAATTTCACAAAAAGATTTTATAAGTTTCCAAGAGAAAAAGTTACATACAAGGGATGAAAAATCCGAATGGCTTTGAATTTCTCAAGAACAACACCGGAAGCTAAAACACAGACTAATACCTTCAAAATTCTGAGACAATATTTCCAGCTTAGAATGCTATACCTAGATAAATGATCAATTAAGTGTGAGGATGGAATAAAGATGCTATCATATATACTAGATCTCAGAAAATCTAGCTCTCATCACCCTTTCTTAGGAAGCAACTGAAGGAAGAGAGCCATGAAAATGAAGAAGAAAACCAAGAAAAAGGGAGACGTGGGATCTAGGAAATAGGGATCAACTCAAGAAAGAGGACAGAGGAATCCCCGGGATGATTAAGAAGGAAGATTCCAGAAACCAGGCATGCGCCTGGCAAAAAGAACCAGCAGTCCAAATTAGAACAGGTCAGAAGACTCCAGGGAAGGTGTCTCTGAAAGGGATGATAGTCATAGAGTTCTTGATTTGTTTTAAAATATGAGGAGGATTATTTAGACAGATGGAGAGAGTTTGGGAATAAATTAATGACAAATACTTAGAAAACTAAAAAGGAAAAACAGCTGTTAATTCTAAGGTGGAAAAAATTGTACAAGAAAGGAAAAAGTACTCATAGCATACTATATGGCTTAGCTTCATAATCTAAGCACTGAATATTGATTCAATCAATATATGAGACAATTATATTGGGAGGATGGAGTCAGAGCCAAGGGGAATTATGTGAGCTTGAGGCAAGGAGCAGGGAGGGGTAACAGAGCTGTATCTTCAGTTTCCATAGTGGTAAGCCAATGACAATGTTTACAACTAAAAAAATAATAAAATAAGGAAATAGCACAATAAGTGTGTATTTTAGAAATAAGAAGGAAAACAGCCAAAGGTAAGAGAGTCGCCTTTGGAAAATCCAGAACTGATGGTTTTTCATCACAAGTCCTCTAGAATTATTTGACTCTTTCAACTATGTGCATGTAACTTTGATAAAGATTAAAAACTAAATTTAAAGAAGCATCATGGCTTTTTCTCTAATTTTTGTATTTTTAATATTCTGGTTCCCAAGCGTACTGGCTTTGAGTAACCTGTGAATCTAAACTTTGTATAAATAAAAGTTGTCTTGATTTACTCAAAATTCTACTCTAGAATGTTAAATAATCCATGAGCTTTACGGACATGAAAGATTAGCCACTAGCCTAATTCTTCAGTGAACAACGAGTATCTAGTTAAGGAAAATATTAAAATGTTTTATTTCAGTATCTGCCCTTAATCTACAAGCCAGCATCAAAACAGGAGTATATATAAATATATAAATGTGCATGTGTTTTAGGTATAAAAGACCGTATTCTACAAAAGATTTTGAGGTGAAGAAGTAGTTTTCTTTTCTCTCTTCCTTTTTTTTTTTTCTGGTCAATTGATCCATCCATCCTTTAACTGTACATGGAAGGACCATAGGGCCAGGATGCTGCACGACTTTGAGGGGCACCCGTCACATTAGATACACGTTAATGACACCCCACGACGGGGCACAAAGTCAAGAAGAAAACAAATGGTGGAGATGAAATGGGAGGGATTTTTGACCTCTTGAGAGGAAAGTGTGAGGGTAGAAAGAAAATAGGCGTGGAATAAAAATTCTACAATGGAAAGCTCAAATAAAATTCCACTTCACTCCACTCATTTGAAACCCTAGATCTAACAGACTTGTTCCCGGTGAATGACTTCAGAGTTCGGCGCTTGGAGATTTTCTAGACTTCTGCCTCTGCAGAAGTTAAGACGGAAGGAAGAACAACAAGAAGACACAGACCTTCCGTGCAGATGATATAACTGAATTCTGAAAAGTGGAATTAAGTGTTTCGATTCGTTCAGCTTGCTGATCTCTGCTTCCTCTCCCTCTTGTCTACCTCCCTTCCCCTTTCTCCTGGAAGCCAGCCTTGGCAACACAGCCGGTGATGAGGACATAGGCTTCAAAATATGGCCATGGTATGAAGGCAGCAGCAGAAATTTTTAAACAGCATTTCAGCACCACACCACAGTGCCGCGAAGGGAACCTTGTGTAATATGAGCAACTATGAGCTGATGCTATTTTACTAATCCTGGGCAGTGATCCCTGGGGGTTGCATTACCTGTGTGTATGTGTGTGTGTGTGTGTGCATGTGTGTGTCTTCTGCAGTCTCCTATTTTATATGGCAGTTATCAAGAAGTCATCTTCTTTTCAGACATGCCAAAGGCAAAGTGGTGATAATCTGGTATTAACCCTAACTCTGGGGTTTTCACCTATTAGCAAGGACTTTGACATTAAAAGCAAAGAAAGGCTGAAATGAGAATGACCTTCTCTGACATCCCCTTCTTCTAGACTCAGCCTCTGCATGTGTTAGTTTCTTGGTCCTTATCACCTCATTAAGTCACCAAATCTTGCTACCTGGAAGGAAAGATTGATGGAGTGGTAACTGGCAGCTCTCTTGTGACACTGCAGCCAGTGCTCTCCCATTTGCTTACTAAAGGACACTTGCTTTTCCCCCAAGCAGATCCCTATTCTGAACTTCCTTTCTCTTTAACAGGCCATTCTCCAAACTCTTTAACTTTTCCCTCACCAGATCCTTCAGAAGAAAAATAACTTCTTGGGCCAGAACATGGTAGTATCTAACATCTCTACTTCAAAACCTTTAAAAGATATTAGGCAACAGTGCAAAACCCTGAAGATAGCAGGAGATTAGAAGAAAATTCTTCTCTGTGTTTAGAATCTACCTAGCGTTTCCCAGAATGTCCATCCTGTCTTCAAATCTGATTTTTCCTCCAGACCCCAGATCAAATGGCGGCTTTTACCTGGAGCCCTTCCCCTGATGACCTCCCATTACCCTCCAGGCAGAAACATCTGTAGTCTAGAAACTCATTAAAAATGACTACGAATTTCTCTTCTGGCATTTTATAGCTTACACTTTAATTATTAGGGAACATGTTGTCTCCACTCCTAAATTGAATCTTCATGAAAACAGAAACTGTTTTAATCTCCTTCTTATCCAACATGGCAAATTACTAATAACAACATCCCCAGCTAAACTGTTTGCTATACACACACTATCTCTAATCCTCACAACAACCCTGGGGGCAAGGGCTGTTAAGTCCATTTTGCAGAAGAACTGAAGGCTCTGAGATGTGAAGGGGCTTGCCCAAGATCACACTGTCAGTAAGTGGCCAGCATTTCACTGAACCTGTCATTTTATCCAGACTCTGTCCTCTTCATACTCTGCAATAAGACAGAAAGAAGGAGGGAGGAAGGAGGAAAGAAAAAGTTTGAAATCTCAAGCTTTTACTCATTTATTGGAATAATACTTCACAGACTTCCAGAGTTGTAGAGTTGCCAGAGATTGAAGAAATTAAGACAATCTATCCTCTATTTTTTACACAGAGGACAACAGAGACCAGAGAGGCTAAGATCCCTGTTCATGGTTGAACAGCCAGTGACACAGCTGGGACTAATGCAGACCTCAAGGATCCTGATTCCCACTCCAAAGTTCCTTTCTCTGTAAGATGTAAATTTTGAACCACGCACTAAAACATCAAGACATTCAAAACAGGATAGCACTAACAGACATGTAAGCATGTTTGTTTAAACTTTTGTTTGCTAAAGTCCTCTGGATGCTAAGAAGCAAGAATTACAATTTCTAAAAGTTTTCTTGAATAATTTTCCCATCCCCCAAACATGTGGGATAATATCTAAAATATACAAGATGACTTAATTCTCTTTTGTTGGTTCACCAAAAAGGAAATATTTGCCTTTAAAGTGTGCTTCGCTACTTAGTAGTCATAACAATACAAATAGTGAATGCTTCATCCATGAGCAACTTGCTAAATTCATACTTTTGAACAGCACAAAGGCAGCAAGTTTAGAATATGACCAAGCCAGTGTGGTGTGGGCATTAAAAATATATGCATGTTTAGGGCCAAGTTCAGGGCCTTGTAATTTTCCTTGTAATTAACTGATATATGCTTTCAGAAAAATGTGTCTAGCACCACGGGCAGTTAACCAAGTCCTAGAAGACCCCACAGCAGAACTGTGTGCCCTTACAGCTCCACACACACCCCCTGTCAGGACACTAAGGCCATCTCCTTCAGGAAACTCCTCTTCTTCCTCAATCCCTCTCCTTCCCCCCCAACACTGGGGCAGGAATCAGGGACATCTGAGATCTTAGAAATAAGGGAAAGAGAGTTACCTCTGAGAGTTAACTCTAAGATCAACAGTCACAGATGAGAACAGAAACTTGCACAGTAACTCGAGATACATGGACTGAGAGAAGGCCAGGGCAGCCTAATGGAAGGTATTACCATGTCTAAGGAAAGAATGTGTCTTTCAGAATGGGTTGTCCAGAAATAGACACTAGAAAAGGGTAGGAAACAAGCAGTGCCCATAAAAGTCATGTCTGGAAAAGACGGTATCCAGAGCCAGGGCTGATCTGCACAGTAATAAGTGCATTGCAACCACACAGGTGAGCCATCAGGCACCCACAGTTCAGTCTTTCAACTCACACACTTTGCTCTATTCCACACTCACACATCCAGCTTTACATAATAACTTGGTTTCCAAGGGAAGATGCAGCACCAGCCAGAAGATGCAAGTATTCAGTCTTCTTGTCAATATGCTTTGTCTCTCTCTCTAAAGGAAGAAATCAGAATTCTAGATCACCTTCAGTCTTCTTTGTCTCCAGGTAGCATGAGCTAGTAACCCCAGATTGGGTTACTGCTTGAACAATGACAAGATTATTTTAGAATCTGCGTAACTGAGGGTCAGGCCTGGACTCCGCTACATTTGCAAAGGTCAGGCCACCTTGGAGAGACCTTTTATCAAGCCAGTCAGTCAAATGTTCCCTACCTCATCATATCTTTTTTCAAATTTCAGTCAAAATTAATTGACTTCTACTCTGCCCACAAATAGACATTCAATGATCTCTCTTTCTCTTAGAGCATATCGTATGCCTTGTGCTATATTTCTTTTTATCTTACAAAAGTGTCTCTCTCTCCTTGAGAGCAGGTGGTTTTATTTTGTTTATTCAATCACTGTTTTTTGAGTGTCAATATAGAAACGAATAAGATACAGTCATGTCCTCTATACGCTCACGCTAGTAGGGGGGACAGACAGAAACACAAGTTATACAAGTGGTAAAGGCGATAATAAAAGTATGTATAAAGAAGAGACATATCGCAAAAGAGGGAGAGAGGGACCACATGGGGAAGCCTCCCAAGAGGAGGTGATGGCCAAGAAAGATTTTGGGAAATAAGTAAAACTTCACTGAGAAGACTAGAAAGGGGAAGAGCATTCAAAGCAAAGGAGAAAACATGTGCAAAGGCCAAAAATATGTGAAATGACCTGGGAACAAAACACAGCTCATACTGTGAAAATGTGAAGCACAAGGAAGAGAGTCATGAGAAACAAGAAGCGGGATAGGTGGAGAGAGGACGGACGAAAAGGGTGTCCCACATGGAGTTTGGATTTTCCATTGCAGATGACAGGAGCCAGCAGAGGCTTTCAACTACAAAAGAGCCTCATTCAGGTTTGTGCTTGGGAAGATGTTGTTAGTACCAGTGTGGACAAGGGAAGGGAGAGAGGTAAGCTAGAAAAAAGCCAGATTAGATACATAAACAGATGATTAGACATATAGATAGATAGATAGATAGATAGATAGATAGATAGATAGACAGATAATTAAAGAAGGCATTTGGAAAAATCCAGACCAGCAGTCGCCAATAGAAATATAATATGAACCACAAGCGTAAGCCACATGTATAATTTTAAATTTTCTAGTAGCCAGGTTAAAAACATAAAAAGAAACAGGTGAAATTAATTGTAATATGTATTTGTTCCCATATACCCCAAATATTATCCTTTCAACGTGTAATCAATATAAAAATTATTAATGAGATAGTTTACGTTCTTCTTTCATCCTAAGTCCTTGAAATCTGGTGTGTAGTTTACACTCCCAGTGCATTTCAATTCAAAATAGCCACAGTTCAGGTGTTCAATAGCCACATAGGGCTGGTGGCTACCATATGGGACAGCACAGGTTCAGACAATAAATGATGAGGCAGTGACTCACGTCATATATTTATATGATGAATTTGAGAGAAATTAGGGACAGATTGATGCCAACAATGAAACAACAGTTGAATATAAAGTTTTCCAGCTTAGGAAATTGCTGGATGACAATGCCATTAGCCAAGCCGGAGAAGCAAGTTTAGGGAAAATGAGATAATGAGTTTGTTGGGGACTTACTGAATTTGAAGTGTGTGTGGGACCTCACGCCTAGGGGATATAATAATGCCAACAGCATACACCACATAATGCTTTTATGTTTCAAGAACTCTTCTAAGTGGTTTTGTATATGAACACACTGAATCTTCAAAACAACACTATGAGTTAGGTCCTACTACCATCCCCAAGAGGAAACACTGATGTACAGAGAGAATAAGTCATTTGGCCCCAGTTCCATTGTTATCAGCTATCAAGCAGCAGAGCACAGATTTAACCCCAGGCAGGCTGGTTCCAGAGTCAAGGCTTACAACAGCACATTGTAAGGCCACTCTGAAGGCAGGGCCTGTGGAATCAGACAAACCTGGGTTCAAAAAACTCCTCCTTCACTTACTAATCGTGTGACTTTGAGCAAGTTTACTAATCACTGAATTTCAGTTTTCTCATCTGTAAAATGGGAATAATATGCCTATCCCACGGGGTTGTTGACAGGAATGACTGGCATAAGGTATATAAAATATTCATCACAGCAATAGGTATACAACACATGATAAATAGTAGCTACTGTTACTATTACATCCATTGGGCTTGGAGCTCAATGCAGAGCTCCAAGCTGGGATATATACTTCCCTTCAAATACCTAACATGGGATCTGTCTGAGTTCTGTCTTTTAAAGAAATGACTTTAGTTCATTACAAAGGCATATGTAAAGAACTTCACAGATGAGAACTATAGGCTGGGCTCATCCTGTGTCAACAGCTAAAGCAATCACAGGCATTTAGATCATGGGACAGCCCTGCTAAGTGGTCATGGCACTGAGATACTATGGAGAACTGCACTGGAAATAAAAATGGTGCTCCTACCCTCAAGGGGTCTAAAAGAACAGACTGAATACCTCACGAGAACACATTTGTTCTTGTGTACTTTTATTAGTTAGTGATAAAAAATAATCAATAAAAATTCTTTATCAGACAGGGATCTATGGTCATGTGGTTAAAATCCAAGAAAATTTAATCATCGGGTCTAGGTTTATCACATCACCCATCCAGATAATCTCATTCTTGTATAGGTAGGCATTTGGATAAGAAAACAAAAAACGAAATTAAATAAATTAACCAAAAACCTTAAACAAAGAACCTCTTGCTCCACAATCCTCAGCATTTTTAACTTGAGATTTCCGACATGTTCATGTTAATTACATGCCATTTCCTGCCAAGCTTATGGTCATGTGATCTAAGTTTGCATTGTAATTAGCTTTGTCTTTTACAAAACACTCTGCTTTTTTCTAGATGATGAGATGCTGGGTGTGGAATCTTTTGAATAGTTTTAAAGAAAACTTCAGCAACCAATTAGCTCTCAAACTCTTAGAATCCCCCAGTTCATACACTGAATCAACAAGCGCTCATATTGATCCATCCAATCCCACTGTCATTCCATCCCTCAACTCTCTAAATTCCATTTAGGTGGTAGGTCTCCTTTTTCAATTCAGGGCTAAGTTAATAACACAATGCTCTGCATGCCGAGCCCATCTGACTCTTCTCATCTCAGGTTCTGTCCGGAGGCCTACACTGGAAACCTCTCCTCTACAAGACGTTTGAGTGGGCCACATACCTGGCTTGCCCAACAGGCACAGCAGATGAGTAACAAGTATGTTTATAGATTTTGTGGTGCTCCAGCTGTCGCTATGTCAGTGTTTTCTGCTAAAATTGATGTATTTTTGGCTGTCTGCCTCATCCCCTGAGCAGTTCAGACATCACCAGCAGGGCCCAGTGGTCTGAGGACGCCACACTTCAGAGAAAGAAGTTAGATTCTTTGTAGGAATAAAGTTGCTTATCAGAAGGTTGCCTAATATGGTGGTTAATGACTGACCCAGAGGCCTCCTAGAAGAGCCAAATGTTCAGCAAGAATAAAAGAGAACATTAATTAGCTCAAGGACAATGCACAGGAGTGGAGAGCCTGTCTCTCCTAGCTTGCTGGGTAAGACTAGGTGAAGCATTAAATCACTCCATGATTCCATCACTGTAAGTCCAGGGATTAAACTTGCTACATTTTCAACCCATCTGAATATAAATGAACTTCCATTTGCGACTCCTTTACAATTTGGAAAATTCAGAATAATAATTCAAATGCAGAAATGCATATTATATATTTGGGGAGGAAAAAGTGTGGGGAGGGAGAAAAGACCTCAAAGTAGTTAAACAGGTTCTCAAACAGACATCTAGAAACACTTTACTAGGCTGTAGGTTATGTTGGCGAAAACCTGTCATGGGAGTCTGTAGGCTCAGAGATTTGTATGATAAGAGAATTGTGCTTGAAGAGCAAAATGGAGGAGGGAGGGAGATTGCTGGCTTATGCACAAGTATTCAGCTTGTGGATGGATCCAAGAGTTGAGTGGTGAGTTGTTAGAAGATGTCAGAAATTCACGCTGACATGTTAACAAGCTGCACTTGACAATTTGATCCAATGGAATATGTTTTTCCTTTGAATTTTAAACTGAACTAAACCAAGGAGACTCATAAAATGAAGTAAATTTGTCTAAAGGAAAAGGTTTCCAAATAAATTTCAATCCATTAAAATTATGTCTCTCTCCGATGGCCAATCCTTCACGCTCCATGGTGTTTACTATTTCATTTTCACCTTTTAAAGGACTTTTTCTTTTTAAAAAGAATATACACACACACAGACTCACACATGAAATTCTCATTTGGCTTCCTGCCTTCAGTCTCTTTCTTCTTTAATCAATTCTCAAATCAGTGTGAAATGGATTAATAAATATTTCTCTGTCACTTTACTACTCAAGGAGTAACATTGGCTTCCCATTAACTCTTAGATCCACTCTGCTTGGTTTTAGTCATTTTCTTAAGAAGATGAACCTAGTTTTGCCTGACCAACTGTCCAGGTCCAGAGAGGAGGCTGCTGTCTCTAGTCAGAACCAGAGCTCCTTCTGGATAACAGAAGATGCCTCAGATCTGAGCAGCAAGAGAAGCTGAACCCATGCAGAGGAGTCAGGATCCAAAAATCAGAGGACAGTTAAGAAAGCACTGTAAGTGGGAGGGCTTAGACACAGGCTTGGAAAGTTAGGCAGGAGTTGATGAGCCAGAACAGGAGTTCCAAACCTAAGAGGCAACAGCAAGACCAAGTGCAAATAATTCCAGACCAAGTGCATTTATGTGGTGGTTGGTGGTGAGTAGGTCATGGAGAGGGGTCCTAAGTAACTGCCTAGAACAGCGGGTCTCAAAGTGTGGTTCAAAGACCTTGGGGGATCCCTGAGACCCTTACAGAGGACCCACGAGGTCAAGACTATTTCATAACAATAGGAAGGCATTATTTGCCCTTTTCACTCTCATTAGCCTAGAGCGGAGTTTTCCAGAGGCTGCATGATACACGATGCCACCATCACTCTGATGGCTAATGGAATGTGTGCCTCCCACACTGGAGACCTCATTGCCAACCTTAACTCTTCACGGTGCCCTCACTCCATATCTCATCACATCCTGTTGCTTCTACCTCAGGACTGTCTCTTGAATCTGGTCCTCCTTGCCACGGCCTTATTTCAGTCCTTCTTCTGTTTTAGCAGCCTGCCATGTGCCCGCCTCCTCTCCAGTCACTTCACTTTCAATCCATTCTCCACACTAACACAATCAAGTCCTGCATCCACACTCCCACAGAAAAACCTGTGCAGAGTCTTGCTTATGAACAGAAGTAAATCTAAACGTCTTTACTTAACATACAAGCAAGATCCTCCACAATCTGACCCCTGTCTACCTCCCTAGCACCATCTCTTGTACCTTCTCCCTCACCCCACTCCATCCTCCAGCCTGGAGTGCAGCCACAAGGAAGTTCTCCTGAGTCTTAGAACATGCCAGACTCTTTTGTGACTCTACACCTTTGTACACGCTGTTGGCTCTGGAATGAACTCCCCTGAATCCTTTTTTGCTGAACGTCATTAAATGCCATCCTCCTCCTTTTTCTTTTAATTGCCATTTGTCACCATACACAAATGTCCTTTTACCCTTTTTGCCCTCCCCTCTCCCTCCTTCCCCCCTAGTAACCACTAATCTATTATCTGTGTCTACGTGTTTGTTTGTTGTTGCTCTTGTTTTTCATCTTCCACATAGGAGTGAAATCACATGGTATTTGGCTTTCTCTGTCCGACTTATTTTGCTTAGTATAATGCCCTCAGGATCCATCCACGCTGTCACAAATGGCACGATTTCATCTTTTTATGGCTGAGTAGTATTCCATTGTGTATGTGTGTGTGTGTGTATACATATATATTTATACACATACCACATCTATATCCATTCACCCAGTGATGGGCACTTAGGTTGTTTCCAAGTGTTGGCTATTGTGAATAATGCTGCAATGAACACAGGGGTGCAAATATCTTTTCAAATTAATGTTTTCATGTTCTTTGGATAAATACCCAGAAGTGGAACAGCTGGATCATATGGTAGTTCTATTTATAATTTTGCGGGGAATCTCCATACTGTGTTCCATAGTGGCTGCACCAGTTTACATTCCCACCAGCAGTGTATAAGGGTTCTCTTTTCTCCACATCCTCTTCAACATTTGTTATTTCTTGTCTTTTTAATAATAGCATCTCCCTTTTTTATTCTGTTTTTCTTTCACTTGCTCAGCCAAGCTATTCCCTGTTTCAGGGCAACTGTACGTGCTATTTCTGCCTAGAATGTTCTTCCCTTCCTTCTTTGCATGCCTTGTCCTTTCTATCCTTTGGTTCTTGGCTTCCTATCCTTTGGTTCCTTTCGTTCCTATCCTTTGGTTCCAGGCCAGAAGTCCTGCCAGCCCTTTTCCCTATAATCACAGATGCTAGAGCTATAGGGCCTCTCACAGGGCTCTGCCCAACCACTATGCAGGCTCCTCTGCAAAGGTCAATGGCTAAGGAGCCTCAATAGGCAACATTCACCCTTCTCTCTCTCTCTTTCACTTCTCTCCTCTCTAGTATTTTTTCTTCTCTCTCCCAAAGTCTAATCACTTCAGTCTTAAGGGTCTCCAAACTTTGATAGCAGCCTAAACTTGGATTAAAACTTCTCTAGAAGAACACTCAACTGGTGGTGATGATGAGCTGCAGGTCTTGCAGTTCCCTTCCTTGATAAAAAGAAAAATGAATAAGGTGGTCACACAAAAGAAGAGTCATTGAATTAGGCCAGAGCTAGACTTTGAGAATGCATTTGATACCCTGGAACCAGTGATCTTACCTGCATAATATTATGTATATACACAAGGGAGTTGATTTGGAAAAGCGTCTTAGCCTGACCCATGCTGTGTCGCAGGCTGCATTAGCCTGGTGCTCTCACCAGAAGGCTCTGAATACATTTGAAAGTCACACTTCCCCATCTCTGCCACCCTGCTCATACTTGGTGTGCCCATTTGTTTGGTTTTGGTCTGTCCCTCCCTCTGGCAGATGAGCTCCATGAGGTCCAGGGCCATGTCTATTTTGTTCACCATCGTGTCCCCAGCATCTGGCACAGTATCTGGTGCATATAGTGCTCTGTAAACATGTACTGAATAAATGATCGAACAAGGGACCTATTTATTTTTCAAGATCAAGCAAAAATGTTATTTCCTAGGTGGAGCCTCTGCTCCCTTTCTCAGGCAGCTATTGGCTCTTCCCTCTGAGCACCCACAACACTGCACACTCTGCTGTTACAGAGAAAGGGAACAGATATTTTCTGTGGCTCCATCATATGTCCTACGTGAGCTGCTGTTTATATGTATCTCTCACTTCATTCTTTCAACAATCCCAAGAGACAGATATTGTTTCCCACATTTACAGATGACAAACAGGCTCAAAAAATCCTAGTCATACAACCAGTAATAGGCGGCAAAGCCTTATTCAAAACTACCTCCATTTGCCTCTTCTGCAAAACCCCTTTTCATTAAGTTACTCTGCCATATGGTTTTAAGGTCGATGTCATAATTTACCTGTTTACAGGTTTGTGTTACCTTTGGAGACAGAGACTATGCAAATTCATCTTTGTATTTATAACACTGAGCATGCCGCCTGCCATACCACATTCAACATCTGAACTGAAGAACATACATACAAGTGAACGTGAGTCTGTCTACTGATGGACAGGGGACTTTACACCCTCAAGGCCTCAGGGCTTACTCTCAGAGACTGTTGGTATTGACCACGCACTCCATGGAGAGCTTCTGCCCGGGTTCCTGCCTGAACACAAGTTGGGTCCCTCCGCCAAGCTCCTGACCCTAAATCCAACCTCTTGTTTCTTCTGTCTCTGCCACAAGATTCCCAGATCCTGAGTGCATTTGGCTGATGTCTGCCTCATAGGGTATTTCTATCTTAGTGGTCAGTGCAACACCACAGAGGCGTGACTACATGACACACTCTTTTATTACTTGGAACATTAGCTACTTTTCTTTATTTGCAGCTGAAGTCACTGCTACCAATGACTGTCAGTCAATCAACAAGGTGAGCCCATGACTCTGGCAGATTCTTTTGGGAAATCAAAAATAGCATGCTGTCTGTCTTCAGATGCTTTCAGGCTTGCTAGGGAGATATAATCACAGATGAAACAGTTAGAGAACGGTACAAACAAGTTTAGAGTCATATACCAATTTGAGTCACAGTTTGAGGCTCTGGCTCTCAGTATAAGCTTGCCAAAGCCTTAGCTATTCCCATTTGCACTCCAGAAATCTCTGCACATGCTGTTCACTCCCCTAGAAACTGGCACTTGCCACCCCAGCTATGGGCACAGGGTCTCACAGGCATAATGATGACCCAGGGCCTGATGCTTTCAAATGTATTCAGAGTCGTCCGGCCAGAGCACCAGGCTAATACAGCCTGCGACTCAGTGCGGGCCAGGCTAAGATGCCTTTCCAAATCAACTCCCTCATGTGTAAACGTGAAATTATGCAGGTAAGATCACTGGTTCCAGGGCTTCAAATGCATTCCCAAAGCCTAGTTCTGGCCCAATTCAATGACTCTTCTTTTGTGTGACCACCTTATTCATTTTGTTTTTATCAAGGATGGGAACTGCTAAGACCTGCTGCTCGTCATTACCACCAGTTGACTTTCTTCTAAAGAAGTTTTAATCCAACTTGAACCTTCCCTCAAAGTTGGAAGCCCTTAAGACGGAAGTGATTAGACTTAGAGAGAGAGAAAAAAAAAATTAGAAGAGGGAGAAAGAGAAAGAGAGACAGAAAGAGAGAGAGAGAAGGGTGTACATTGCCTATTGAGGCCCCTTAGCCATTGACCTTTGCAGAGAAGCCTGAACAGTGGTTGGGCAGAGCCCACTGTGAGTCTCCTGTAGCTGGAACATCTGTGTTTATAGGGAAAGGGGTAGGGAGGGCTGGGTCTGGAACTCTTCATTATCATGTAAATTGAATTCCTTCTTTCTCCCCGAATGAAAGCTACAGTCACTTATTAATTTAGAAGTGAAAGTCCAAATTCTTACAGATTTTCTTCAGAATAACTCATAGATAGAGAAACTATCCTTGGAGCCCTTCTAAAGGAAATGCTAGATGTACTCTCCAAAACTTCAGTTAGAAATAAACCAGAATCCAAATGTCCCGCATTGTCGTGTCCAAGCAAGTCTTATTTTTAGAATGAGGTGTCACTCAACCCGCTGTATAAGGCCGCGCTAGAAGCCTCTGCTTTTAGGGAAGTTCCCTGCTCTTCCCTGGAGCAGGACTGTTTCATTTCACATTTATGTGCCTCTCCATTGACATCTTCTTCCCATCCCCAGAAAGAAAAGCCTCCCTCTTAGTCTAAAGGATTTCTTAAAAACGTGACAGTGTACAATATGAACACCTAAAAACAAAACCAAAACAGGTAAAAACAATAAGACATGCAGGTGGACATGCACGTAAATTAACGTTAGAGATATTGACAGATAAATATAGTTTACACAGTATTTGTTCTAGCTGTTCAAATAAACAGGATTAAAATAACTCTGCTCATGAAATCAAGTGTGAAAATTAAGGAAGTGTGTGTATAGTAGCAAAAGAATTCTGTTATATTTGAGTTTGAACTCAAATTCACCCATTTAGTAGTCTGTGTGACCTTGGGGAAAAATAATTAATATTTATTAAGAAATGGTTACGTGTCAGGTTCTGAGCTAATTACTTCACATGTTGCATAACTTTTCTGAGTCATGTTCCTTTTCTATAGAGCTATGATGATAATATGTACCTTATATGCTGTTGTGAAGAATTTGAAAACATATGTAAAACACCTAGACATGGAGTGACTATAAAAATAGATATTTTAAAAATAAAAATGGAACATAGTAACAGCACTTCTAGTATATTCAAAAAGTGATCTAGTTCTCACTCTACTTTTAGATGCATCTTCTTAAGTGAAGAAAAGAGTCTAGAAGCAGTGATTCTGGTGCATATTAAGTATTTTAATGAGTAAAGAAAGTAAAATTAAAAATTACTAAAGCAACATTATCTTTGAATCAAAGTGAAATTCTGAAGAATGAAAAGCATATTATTCAATTTCTCCTTGATGTTATTTGGGTGGACATTGCATGTTGCAAGAGAAAATAAATTTTATTACAGTCCTAGGAGAAAATTATTAGACCTTAGTTTTTCACCTATTCCATACTTATTAACTTGTTCTGTGAACTTGATCCAGTCAATTAACTTTTTCCCAGGTCCATTTGGATATCTGTAATTAACTCATTAGAGATTCTATATATTTGCAATTTCACCTAACACAGTGATAAGGATAATAAGATCTCTAAAGATGACTTCATCTTGGCACAATTCAGCAGAGCTGCAGTGGTTTTATTGAGTGAGATGCAGAACACATTGGCAATGCATATGAATGGACAACAACCTTCCACCGGAATTTTCTGGCCCTTTCAGAGATTTGATAGGGGAAGTTGTTGGAAGCTTTCGGGGGCAATGTCAATGGCACATTGAGTAGCACTCTGTTTCCTGGTTCCTCTGATCCAGCCGGAGCACTTATTTAAGGGCTAGATGAGATGGAAAAGGGAAGAGCATGTACAACATTCAGCCTGAAATAGAGTGAGGAACAACGTGGAGGTGAAATTACTGGTCAAAATCCCTCCCAGTAAAGGACTATGCTCCCTCCCACCCAAAGTGGTTTAGACTAGTTGCAAATCCAGCCCCCTTGTAGACTGGAGAGAGCGGAAATGGCCACAGGTGCCTATTATCACCTCTCAAACCCAGGATGAGGCAGAGATGTTTCCCATAGATACCTTTGTTACCACCAAAGCCAATCGAGATCAGGGGCAAATTTTTGGGCTACCTTTAAAAACTCATGAAATCTAAGTAAGAAAGAAGGCCAAAAATTTTCAGATCTTATCCACGGTGGTTTTGTTCTGATACTGATTCCCTACAGGTAACCTATGATGGTTGAAATCTGATTTTCAGGACCCTGAATGACCTGGCAGAATGTGTGATAAGCTCTAGGACATTCTTGGCACAGAAATTTCAGTTTGAGTTGACATTTTTAAACACGTTGAACTTACTTTACTATCTTTCGTGCATAAAAAAGTAAGCTAGTAGGAAAGAGCAAACAGGGTTGAACATTTTTGGTTATGGTTTCCACCATGACTGTTAGAAAATAAATGACAATATAAGTGTTGGTAAATGTAGTCTGTGGCATGAGAACACGATGTCTGCCTATTGGTTTTGGAAAGGGGTATAGGATTGGGGGCCATGGGGTGGGTTTATATAACAATCTTAACCTACAAAAAGATTTCAAATTGTGAGAATGAAGGCCATTTATGCTGAGGGTGAGGGTTTTGAGTATATATGGATTGGCAGGGGAGAAGAAAAAGATTTCTTTTATGGAGTCATATATTGTCTGCAGAATTTCTAATTTTAATTCAATGGAAGGCCAAGGAAAACTCAACAGACTCAGAGGCACATCAAGCTAAGATTGCCAGACAGCTGGTCACGTTACAGGAGATGGCCTCTCCCACTCTTTTTACCTTCATTAAGGGCTGCACAACTATGTAGTAAATGGTGGGGTTTTTGTGAAATATAGCTCAGCAGCCTGGCATGACCATAAAGGCAGCCGACCATGGACAGCATGGTACAGAATTAGATCCTAGATCAGGGATAATGCGAGGTCACTAAACCATGTTCTGCACAGGGCCCAGCCCAGCCAGCAGATGTTAAACAAGACACTTCTGGACGCCTATTTGGCATTCAGTAAATACTTGTTGATTAACTGATTGACTTACTGATTGACAAAATGGTCACTGGGGATGCCAAGTTAGACGACAGGGATTTTGACTTAACTCTATTAATATGTCAGAGGATTAGGCAAGTCTCAACATTTTCCCGCTTCAAGATCCTCAAGTCTACAACACAGAGATAATCACTTGCCTACAACAGTTACAGGAAAGAAGAGAAGACCGAAAAAAGACAAGATTATTGTTGAAGTCTGAGGCACCCCTCTCCAATGAAGAGGTGCCAGCACCAGCTTCTGTAGGGAATCAGAGCTTGATAGCTCAGCTGTCAACGTCCTGAAAGGAGAGACAGAGGGCGAGCCTGTTCCAGGAGCACGAGGCGCAGCCAGGCACATGGAGCAGGCTGCGCAACAGGGCGAAGGACTGGCAGAAGCTGAGGAACACTGAGCAGACAAGCAGGACTGGGCTGAGGACCTCAGGGATTCTCTCCTCTAAAACCTTCCCCCTTAACCCTGCTATATCCGGTTGGAGCAGAGGCTCTCAAAATTTA
Organism: Ceratotherium simum simum; assembly: GCF_057802395.1. Taxonomy (NCBI): domain Eukaryota; kingdom Metazoa; phylum Chordata; class Mammalia; order Perissodactyla; family Rhinocerotidae; genus Ceratotherium; species Ceratotherium simum. Next base: position 61,499,247 of record NC_141911.1, read on the forward strand.
GTGTACATAAGAGTCACTTGGCATGCTTGCTTAGATTGTCAAACCCTTCCCCCGGAGACTCTGAATCAGCAGGTCTCAGTTGGAGCCCAGTAATCTGCATTTTAGCAAGCACTCCAGGTATTCCTGTAGTGGGTGGTCTAGGACCACATTTGGAGAAGACCACAGTTGAGAACCCATCAAGCTTTGTACTTCTTAATGGCAGTGACAAACACCAGTGATGACAAAAAGATGGCATTGGGCCTCATATCCAAACAGTTCAAATTTTGGATTTCTCATTATCTCAGGACCAATGACACTCAGCTACCATTTACTGAGCACCCATCCTATGAAAAGCATTGAACTAAGGGGTGCAAAGTATACAAAGATAAGAACAGTCACGTGCACAGACAACTTCAAAATCAGGCTGAATTTGATAGAATCATCAAGTGCTTAGGCCAGGAAACCTACAGAAGAGAAGGAGAGTTCTAAATGCTGGGATCTGGGAAAGCACTGGGAAAGAACTGGTGACCTCTGAGGTGAAGCTGGAAAGGAGGTAGGCCTGCATCCGGTATGAAGAAGGGCGCCTCAGGCAAAGGGCACCGGTTAAACAAAGATATGGAAGCCTCGGAATCCAGAGTAAGGGCGTGTGACTGGCCTGTGGAGAATATTAGAGTGGAGACAGAAAGCAGAGAAGACTAAAGAGGTGGGTTGTGGCCATACCTCGGGGAGCTTTCAACGATAGGATGAAGTTCAATTTTGTTCTAAAGGCGATGTACGTAGGATTTTGAGCAGAGGAGTAACTGTAAAGGATATTTCATCTATTTTTTTAATTTAATAGGTAATACTTAATATTTAACTTAAACATTATTCTTAATAGCTAATATATTCATGGGGCACAAAATTTTAAAGGAACAAGATGGCACATAAATGTAAATTTTCCCTCCCTTTCACCCTTGTCCCCCAGCCATTTATTTTGGAAGCAACTAATGTTACCAGTTTCTTTTGTATGGGGAGGATTTCTTGGGAAAATAACTAATGGTAAAATATTGGTTGGGCTGGAATGGGGAACAGAGAGCTTAATGACAGAGACATCAGTTTGGTGATCATTTCAAAAGCCCAGGTGATGAACTGAAGGCTTGAAATGGAGTACTGCTAATGTGAATACAAGGGAGATTCAGAAAAGACATTTCATAATCCTTTAGTCTCCATGTCCAACCAACTTCCAAATGGCACAGTAGGAGTCAAGGATGAAATTTTGTCTTGAGACTTGAGGGTTGGTGAGGAGAAAGAGTCAGTTTGGGACAGGGAGATGGGGAGGCTACACAGGAAAGACGAGTTCTATTGTGAAAACTTTTGTTTGAGAGACAGGACATAAAAGTGGACATGACAAATATTCCATTCCAAGGTCAGGCACATAGCTTGGAAGAGAAATAGATACCAGGGAGTCAAGGCAGAGAGGTGGTAGTTAAAGCTGTAGGATTGTATGAGCTTGGTAAAGGAGGACACACAGAAGATAAAGGGACTGAGTACTGAAAAATTTCCACATTGAAGGGGGAAGTAGAAGAAGTGGAGACAAGGAGGCAGAGGAGAAATGGCCAGAGAGTCAGTATGTGTGTTCCTGATTCCAGAGGAAGAAAGAATTTCAAATGCAGAGGGATAGGAGGATTTCCGGTCAATACCACCACCGTGGTAAAAGGGATGTGACGTAGAAAGAAAGAGCTGAGAAGACGTCATTGGAGCACCTGACGGTGAATAGATTATGGATGAGTTTTAAGGGCTGGTTTCTGAAGAGTGGTGGGGGTGGAATAATGCAAGAGAGAGAGTGAAGGAGGCAAGGAGTGGAGGCCCAGTGTAGACCCTTCTTTCAAGAAGTCTGCCCTGAGTGGAGGGAGAGAGGATAAGAGCTGGAAAGCGGAATAAGGTAGAGAACTTTTTCCACAAACGGAGGGGAAAAGGTTGGGGAGAAAAGGGTGGAGTGGGGAAATGTTGATGGCACAAGCTCCCTGGAAGAGACCGAGAGGAAAATTTGAAAGGAAGGGAGGAAAGCCAAGGAGTTCACGCCTCATCACCTTGGCCATCTCAGCACAGTAGCTGAACTTACCTCCATGCTCCACGGGCAATGAGTTTATTTTGGGAAGTTGGCAAAAAAATACAGAAAGGAATTTGATAGGATATTGACTTGAGATGAAAGAAGAGATTTTCAAGAGCCAGTGAAGGTCCAACTGAGGTTGGACTAAGGAAGCTACACCTATGAGTCGATTCAATTAGTTTCCAGAGCTTTCGTCCAATTCTCCCCCACAATCACCATCTCAAAAGAACTGTCCTTAAAGTAAGAGTTTGGCCTGTTGGAATACTCTGAGAAATGTTCTCAAGAACTCTCACATTCTTCCCGTGGCCCATAAAGAAAAGCAGAGGAAGGAATGCAGAGTGCCTTCCGGACAGGTTTCTGGGAGTCAATCACTGGTCGCTGTTACTCAGGAAGCTTATGCAGTGATATGTGGAAAGAGAACTTAAATATCTCTATCACACCAGGCTGCACAATTGCGATTTATTTATTAGCACCCTGTGAAAACTACCAAAAGGAATTTACAAACAATTTATTGGAGACGGATTGGAGATGAGTGGAGTCAGTACACCTCCCTGTGATTCGGGTCAATACAGACGTTATTTACCTAGAGATCACCTAGTGGTTCTCCAAGGACAGTGTGCAATGCCTTCCTCCTCCTCTTCCCTTTCCTCCTAAACCTCCTCCCTTTATCTTTTCTCGCCCATCCTGGATTTACTCCCAAAGTGTGGAAGGAAGGCATAGAGACAGTGCTCCTGCTTAGGTTAAAAGAAGTTATAATGGGGACACGTTAGTTGTGAAGAACCATGTGTCCCCAAGAGGAGCATAAGGACCTGCAAACCTATCTATGATTTTGTCCCCAGGTTAATTGTGGGATATATTTTAGTTTAGCTTTTTTTGTTTCTATCCTGTCCTGGACCGTTTTTTTTGGCTAGTGCTTCAGTTTTAAATCTCTCCTCATATGAATGATTTATATTGTGCCTGCGTCAAGCAATTATGATATATAAGAAAAAGATGTAAGTTCATTGAAAGTTAGACATTTATTCCTTTATCCTTAAATTTGAGATGACTCCCAGGGAGTGTTTTCTCATTGTTCATGGTTTTATTCCCTGAATTGCGGTAATGTGTAAGCGAAGCCCACACTGCATATTTCTTCCTCAGGCTACAGAGTATTTGGTCAAAACACGCGCTCCTGAGGCTATGCTGCCCTCCAGCGGTCTGCGCTGAGAATAGTCAACTATTTTTTTCTGGGCGGAAATCGGTTACCAACCAGGCCTGTTTGACTTAAGCATTAACTCCTGACCTAAAAAAAATTATTATGTGCCAAGTCTCAGAGGCATGAGGGAAAAAGGAAGGCTTTATTTCCCAACATTCCTTCAAAAGGTATAGGAGTAAAAAGTACAACAGCAGCAGCCCCACGCTTGCTTATGTTAATTATAACTGGCTGCAGGCATGTGGCCGTGGGGACTGAGCTGCGGGGTATGAGTTGAACTGGCTCCCCTAGGCCTTTGGGGCCAAGCCCCAGCTCCTCTACGGCAACCCCCTCATCAGAATCGTGACATCATGTTCCGCAACTGAGGATACACAGTTGTTCAGCAACAAACGCATTCAGGGAAAACATTCAACTCTTCTCCTTGTGGCCAAGACTCTCAAGAGGGGGCTCAGTAATTATGGTGATTACATTAATCACAAGGATCATTGTGGGGAAGGGTATTCATGTGGATGCCTGATAAGGGTGCTCTGCGGGGGTCTGCTCTAATTGGCCACCATCAAGGCCCACTAATGCCTGTGGTTAACCTCCCAGGTTGTTGATGGAGAAAGGAGACCACCCATCAAAGGGGCAGGCAGATTCAGGATTTGCTGGGTTGTTCTGTGCAGGGCTTAGGAGCCAGGTTGGTTGTGGGGCATTAGGCTACTCAGCTAGAACCCATCCTGGAACAGGCAGGCCAGCTAAAAACACATGCTGTGCTATCCCTGTGGTTCGTCACATTGTTTCTGGTACTTTGGGTGATTTTGGTTAATCGTGAATCTCCTTCAATAATCAAAGGTTTTCGGCATGGAAAGCACTAGTTCTTGTGCGCTGCTCTTGGGCACAGAGATGAGCTGGGCGAGTCCAGTGAGTAAAAATGAGTTCCCTACTAGTGGTTATCTGGTGCTGTGGGGAAAGCCCTAGAAAGGACCCTGTGCTTAGAAACTTGAGCTCTAGGATCAGCTTTGCCACAAACTGGTTACGTGACCACAAGCGAGTCACTTGATCTTTCTGGGCTCAGTCTCCTCATCTGCAATCTGTGGCATTTAGCTCAGATAAGTGGTTTACAGACTGATACGTGGGGAGGGTGTGCCTCACAGGCTACCACCAGGACACAGGGTCCATTCTTCCCTCCCTCTTCAAGCAAAGCAGGCCGACTTTGATCCATTTACAAACCAGAATTTGAAAACCACTGGATCAGATGGTCTATACACCCTTCCTTTCCAGCTATGTTATACTGAAATAGGGACAGATACTCTGAATGTCGATGGTACCCAGGAAATGAGTCCACTCTGACTCTGGGGTGATGGCATGTGTGTGTGTTGGAAGAGAGGAGACAAAGGAAGGAGTACAGCTCACTGTGGTCCCACAGCTCCCTGGAGGACACAGGTCAAGGAAGGAACTAGACAGAACCTATGAAGCAAACACCAGACAGTTTGAAGAATGTGGGCACGTGCATAAGTATGGTTATACTCTACAGGCAAGCCAGCCAGAAAATGGATGGTCAGAGTTGAGGAATGGTCTGGAAAAAATAGGGAGCATAAACAGGATAACAACTCTTTTCACTCCATCTCAAGAAGATTTATTGTAAATGGGCCCCCCATTCCTGAGTGGGCCCCCAAAGGAAAAATATACTAAAAAGAGTTGAAGAAGCAAGACTTCCAGAAAATAGAGGAAAAGGTTTTACTATACTGTACACGGGTATATGTATCATTATTAGTAGTAGCCGTCATTAATAAAAGTAATATGATTTGTTTTCATCCAGGAAGTTTTCCCTTTAAGTTAGCTTAAAAACAAGATATAATATAAAATGTGTACAACTTTATTTCTCAACCACCCAGAGTGTTTTTTCCTCTGCAGTGTTTAAGTCAAGATGAGATACATGGATGAGTGATGGCTGGGCTCCAATCTCCTTTCTTGATCCCATGGGATACAGATTAAGCACAGATCAAGGCTCAGAATCATGAACTAGCCACTGTTCTAGTTCAACTATGCTGAGTGAATGCAGAAGAAGTGTCTTTTCCTCTTGTGTTTTCATATCACCATCTGTAATCGATATTTATAGAGAGATTGCAATTTATGAAAGTAATTGCTCGAACTGTAATTCATAGTTATATGAATTGCTGCGGTCCGATTTGTATGCCCCTAATAGATGTCTCTATTGGTACCCATTTTTGCGCTAAAAATGCAGGATAGATAGTGAGAGAATATTCATCCAATGAACAAATATTTATTGAGCACATATTATAGGAAAGGCATTGAAGTAAATGATGTGGGACTACAAAGATTGGCCAGGCATAGTCCTTGCCCACAAAGCGCATACAATCTGGCAAAAAGCGGTGTGTGTGAACAACTACAAAATACGGCAGTAACTAGTGACTGCTGGATATGTGGAGTGGTAATATGTGCTTCTGATAGAGAGTTGAGGGTGGGATTTTAGGTAATTTGCTCAGAAAAGGGTTTATGAAGTAAACTGCCTGTGGTCTGGGCCTTGAAGCATGCATAAAATTTTGTAGGTAAAGATGGGAAGAGAGAACATTCCAGGCAGGATTGGCATGAGCAGGGTTAAGGCAGTGGGGAAGCACAGCCGGTGTTCAAGGGACAGCAAGGCAGGTGGAGGGTGTGGGGAGTGGAGGAGCGGGAGCATGGGGAGGGCTAGGGAAGGGAGAAGGCACGTCTGAACAGGAAGGTCGGAGTTATAGTACAGCGGGGTTTGTGTTTCGTGCTGAGAGGATGAGAGGTGTTGCATGGCGGCAAGCATGGAAGCCACATACAGAATGATTTGGAAGGAAAAGTGACTCTTCCAGAAATGCCTCTGGAGGACTATCACATTAGTCCAGGCGTAGAAGGACGAGGGTCTGAGCTAGAGGGTGGCATAGGACGTGTGTGTGTGTGTGTGCGTGCGCGCGCGCGTGTGCATGTTGGGGATGTTATTGGAAAAGAATTCAACCGGATGCCATTGCATAAGATAAAACAAGTTGGGCAAGAAGGAACAGGTTAGAGTCCTACATGTGAAAAGGTTTTGGCCTCTTTTCAACAGATGGGCTAAATACATATGTGGATGTGCAATGTCAGGAGGATTTAGTGTGACACATGCAGGTATACTGCGACACAAGAAGTCCTGGCATCATTTTCCAAAGTAAAGAAAGTTTTTTAAAAATGAAAGTGAAAAAAAATTCTGGAAGCAGGGAGATGTGATTGGGTACTGATAGTCATTACTTTGTAAATGAAGTTGAATATTTTTCTATTTCAGCAAATCATTAGAACAAGTGGAAAATCCATTGGAATACAGATATACAGTCCATAAACAGAAAAAGGTAATAGAAACCACCCTGACTATTCATAAGCCAACTGGTGACAAGGATGATGTGTAGACAAAATTTCCCTGCAAATGGTTTGTTGTGCTTTTCTTGTCAAAACATGAGTAACAGACCCAATTCTTTTGTGTTTTACTTCCCTTTTTATGTTAGGGAAAAATGTCATATTTTATTTTAGATGTAACTAGACAATTAAAGAAAACAACTGTCTAGAATTCCAAAAATCAAACAAAACGGTAACAAGATGTAGTTATTGAATCAATCAACAGCCCCAAATTGAATGCTCACTATAAAGGCAACTTTGGGCTAAATTGTGGGGGAAGAAGAGACTCGACTCATTCACAGAAAGGCTTGAAATTTAGTTGGGCAAATCTGGCTAAAGAACAAGAGACCACTAAAATCAATAAATTATAATACTGTAGGCTACTGATATTTTCAAGGAATTTATTCAGAGATCTTAGAAAATTTCCAATCCTCAAATCCCACAACAGCACATAATTCCCTCATAAAATATTCAAGCAACAACAACTTGATATCATCAAAACTATGTTGGACTATGATGGGGACCGATTTCCTGGGTTCACTCACTTGGCTAGTGACCCCCTACCTCAAGCTAGCTTTGCAGAACTCCTGAATGGAAGTCATGTCTTTGCAAAATACAAATGGCAGTGCCATGAAACTTAGGGATGACTTGAAAGAAGCCAAAACTAGGATTGCTAAGACTGTGCATGATCAAGTACTAATTAGCAAGATGCCTGTCCAAAAGGGGCTAAAAGAATGGAGAAATCCCTAGAGCAGAGTTGATGCTTCACAGAATAGATGGGGTTGTGTTGAGAATGAGTCATGTTCGGGATTGGTAGAGATGGGAAGAGGGATGAAGGAAGGCATCCCAGCGAGGAGTTTGGCCAGGCCTGATGTCTCGCCTCTGGGCTCTTCTCTACCATCAGTGGAATGGCTGGATCCCACCCACAGGCTTAGCATCACCTCAGCCACTAGGGTCAATCCTTTTCTTGGGCAGGAGTTATTTCAACAGCTCTGGCAGAGGGCAGCGAGCCTATTATTAAATGGCAGTCACCCTTGCAGGCACTTTATTTAATCGTCAAATCTATAAATCTATAAAATATTTATTATTTTCCCCATTTTTATATATGAAGAAATCAAGGCTTACAACAGTTAAGGAACTTGCCCATGATCATACAGTAAGTGGCAGGAGAATGAAATTCAAGTCCAAAGGCTTACCATGGTAGATTTCCTCTCAGGCTCTGGAACACATATTCTTAGCCTTGTGTTTTTGGGGACACAGGACGGGGTTGCTTGATGCTGGTCGGCTCTGATTAGGTGGCCAAGTTTTGACAATTAGGCTTCTCCCTTGTTTTAGAGAACCAATATGGTAACTATATTCCTGCTTGTCTTACTCTTTGTGACTTAATCCTACTCATGATAAATTGGGTGATAACCCAGATCCTCTAGGTTGAGAGTCTTTTCTTGCCCTTGTCGCACCTCCTCCTCCTCCCAGGGCTGGAAGTCCTGCTCTTGGATTTCACCTGAGTGCTTGGACTCTATGACCATTTGTTAGTAGATATCCCAGATGCTGTTTGTCTATACCCCTAGATTTCTCAGAATGGATGTCATGGATCCTTCATCTCTGTCTGTCATTCACATACTAGTCCATTCCCACTCTTGAAGTTTGGCTTTTTCTGAAAGGAACTGCTTGCCTAGCCTACTACCAATTTTCTGTTCCCATACTTATCCCAAAGTCTATTCTACTTGTTAGGCTTGTCTTCCTTCTAGTACTAATACTAGATAGATCTGGGGATCTGTCTCCCACATTATTTATCATTCTATGTGTATGTCTTTGTCTAGCTCCTTTAGCCCTATACCTGGGCTATGTGTGACCCACAGTGTAAGTATGGCAGAATAGTGATGGAAAGAAGCACAGTGTGTTCTTGAGAAGTGCAGAGCTTGACCTAAGAAGGGTGGGAGGGTGTGTGTGGCAAGTCATTGAAAGCAAAGGTGGATTAGTGGGGTGGAAACACAGTAAAAACAGTTTTAAATGCCAGGATGAGACATTTGGATATAACCCAGTAGTGATGAGAAGTTATTACTGGTTTTTAAGTACCCTAGGGAGATTAGTTAGGGTGCAGGATGGACTGGAGGGGATTAGACTGAAGATAGAGAAACTAGGAAATCATTAGAGTTGTGCAAACATGAAGTGATGAGAGCCTGGGTTAGAGTTTATTTGTAATAACCCATAGGAAGGAGATAAGAGACACAATTTGAAGCAAAAACTATAGACTCAGTGAGAGATTGGATTTATAGAGAAGAACTCAAGGATGACTGCAAATTCATAATAATGGTGGTATCATTAGAAGAAACAAAGAATCTAGGAAGGGAAATCAAAATATTGGGGAAGGACTCTAACACCCCAGCTCTCTTTCCAAGATGCTTAAGTAATAACTCTGATTGTATCTGAGGACATAGCTGGTAAGTATTCAAGCAGAGGGATATGTTGAAATCAGTTGAATTGCTGAAATGAGACAGGAAGGCAAATGAGAGATCAGAGCTAAACATACCAATTTGGGCTAGATGTGGGAGTGGAAGTCATAAATGTGGATGAGGGGGACTCAAACCTCGTCTGGCAAGAAGTCCACAGCTTTACACAGTATTCTGGGTCTGGGACCCTACAGGGCCGGTGGCCAAGGATGGGCAAGGGAGTTATGGATGGCCTGAATATTCGTAAATAAGAAAACCTGTTATATAACTTGGCTCTAAAAAGCTCGAACCTCTGGTGCATGAGAACCCTGATGTTATAATGCCTGTGTGCACATTTCCCATCTCATCCCACTGAGAAAGGCTGCAGATGCCCCTTGCTACAGCTGATTCCCTTTGGCACTAAAACGTACTCTCCCGCTAAAGTTGCTGTCGAAATGCCTCTTTTCTTAGATCAACGGTACAAATTATCTGAGTTTAATTCTCAGCTGTGCTTAACTCTCATTCTCAACTCTCCTTTCCAAAATGTATATAATGTCAACAAGATCAGCAAGTTGTTGAGGGTTTCTGTCAGTGTCCTCAGCTGTAAAATGGAAACATTAATACCTGACTTCCCTTTCTGTGAAGAAGGAAGAATCCTAAAATGGGTCCATACAGAATTTGCACTTAAAAAAATATATTGAGATGGCAGATTTCTTATTTCAGCGTGGCTCTTTTAGCTCGTAGGTTCAGAGGCTACTGATTGGTGTAGTCAATATACTTTTTATGTAACTTCAGGACCAAACTAGGCTTCTTTTAGTTCTGATCCTAATTAAAATTCAAAATTGTGGTTAAAAAAATAAAAGGAAGAAAAATGTAAATATTTATGGTGGGTTCTTTTGTGAGGAGGGAACTTTTTGGATATGAACTGGCTTTTGCCCAAGAGTATTCTGAGTTTAGTAAGTAACTCAGCACGCTTGGATTAAATTTCCAATGAAAAACATGAAGCTTAAAAAGTAAGTGGAAAGTACTTGGCAGGACACATATTTACATTTGATGAAGGGAAATCTTTGTGGTAATTGGCCAAACCTGACAAGCCCAGGGATTAACCCATCCTCACTCATCACAGTAACAGAAATTGCCAGTTATCATTGGCTCCATGCTGGGGCTTTCTCAAAGAAGTCGGCACACCCTGAAAGGAAGCTGACCTGTGTGAGCGCAGTGTGTGTGTGCTTGTGCACAAACTTAGTGCATGGGGATGCCTTACAGGTGGATGAATCATTGAAGACATGAGGCCCTCCTATAACATACAAACTGCTTTCTAAAACACAGGAGGAAATCTGATATTTGAGGTACTGTAATTCCCTTCTCTAAGACACGAGTCTGAATATAGGTCTCTTTTCTCATTGTGATAACATTTTCAGCACAATAAAATAATGAGACTTTTTAGATGATTTACCCATGATCACACAGGTAATAAATGGTAGAACAGAAATTCTAATCCATAACTGTTTCTACTCAAAAGTTCAAATATTTTCCACTATACTTGCCACCTACAAAATATGGTGTAGGTGAGGAGACGAAGGAGGGGGCTCCCGGGGACAGCCAGCTTACAAAGTGTATATTTCTGATTCCATGATATCTAATTCATTTCTAACATTCAAAGGCAAGGCATTAAAATTATCGAGCACCGTGATGAAAATTAAACTCAGCCGCAGAGAGATTTTAGTGACTTGCGCAAGGTCACAGAGCTAGTACATGGGAGAGCCAGGATTCAAACCGAGAGCTATGTGACTTAAAATGTCAGGCCATGGGCTAAACATTTTCACCTATGAAACTTCTTTATAATTGATGACAATCCTAGGAGAATGTTAGAAGTGAGGGGAGGAAATTGGAGTCAGCACATAAGAGAATTCGCTAGGCTTCCTTCTGAGTTACTTCAGACAAATTAGCTCCTGCATTTTGGGAGGGGGAGGAGGAGGAAAAACACATATAAAATATTTTATTTTCCCAAATGGGAAACATAAGGGGATCAGATTTTGCTTGCAGGCTTAGAGTTCTTTTTGTATGTATGGTTAATATTATTCTGTCTTCTTTCTTTCTTTTATGTTCTGATGAGGGTTTCAATCAGAAAACGTGAGGATAATTCCTACATCAGAATTTCCACAGAGATGAAACAGAGTTCTACGTGCAAACCTGCAGTGGTGTTCAGGACAATTTGCTGAGCACTGTGAAGGACATGAGGCCTGCACTGTGAGGTCGACCTCTGTAGAATACTTTGGTGTTGGGGAGACCATTATTCCCCTTTACATACTTTCTCAAAAGAGGGAAATTCCATTCCCCTCACAGATGGGACAATATAACACTTCTGGATGTCTCCTGTCACTTTGCCCATGGGAAGAGTAGCTAATTTGATTGGTGGAGAGTCTGAAAGCCACTGAGCCACAATGTTTTCCAGGGACTGTGTTTATTGAATTGAAAAGTTAATGACAGCCATTGCTTTCTCCTACTATCTTGGACTGGCTGTGCTCATGGGCAGTGGGCTCACTTGTGGCTTCAAGATCCAGGAAGTAAGTAAACTTTCCCTGGGGAGGCCCAGCTAGGCTTCTGTTCTCTTTGCCAGCTTTCTTGTCTGGAAATGGGTGAGTCAGGTCAGCCCGTCAGCAGAGGCCAATTAACTTTAGTGTAATAAATGTTAATTCCCTAAAAGGAAGTGCTATTTTAGCCTCAGGTCCAAGTCACATTGTCTAGTCCACCTTTATTGTGAGTAAAATTGATAATTTGAAGTTAAAACCTAAAAGGAAGGTGGGATGTGTGAGTGCTACTCTAAACCTTGAACATTTGGGACCTTTGAGACAGGCATTTCAGTCCTCTGCTGTCTGAAAACATTAGCATAACATAACCATCAGCAGGATCTGGCTCCGTGTTCTTGAGAGTCATGGGTTTGTTTTGCTTTTTTATTTGCTTTCTGCTTTAAAGGCACATAATAAATATCTGTTGATTGATTAGAGTAAGTTACTAAACAGCAGCTGGTGCTTAAATTAATCCTACTTGAACCAAAACAGCTGGCCTAAGGCACTGAGCAAATCTCAGAAATCAAACATGTCCCTCTTCATGTCAGAGAACAACATGTATTTTAAGATGAAGGGAGAGGAGGAGGAAAAGGTGCTGATGGGACCTCTCGCTGCCTCCAGAGAGTGCTCAGACCGAAAGCCACTCCAGCTTTCTGCCACCTCTGAGAGTGTCTTGCTAACAGCTGGCAAGCCCAAAGAGGCAAAGGGTCATCGGGGTTCAAAACAAAGGAAAAGACTCCATGTACTCTGGAATTTATATTGAAGTTCTTCTGAGAAAAGCAGAAATAGCCTTTTTGATGGATCGCTTCATTCATTCATTTATTGGCAAGGAGTTCTAAAGCGCTACCCAGAACTCTTCGGGGGAGAACAGTTTTCTCTGCACATGCAAATGCTTCCAAGATGGAGGGAAACTGTAGACAGCCTGACGTGGTCATAGGTCAAACCATGTTCTCCAAGCCAACTGTACCAATAACAAAGCTGATTGTTTTCTTTAAGCTCCAACTGTCTAACTCTGGTTTATTTCTTAATTTGTTCAGAAACTAAAAGAGAGCAAAGAGGATGATTAATTATTGCTCCCTAAAATTTCACAACATGCTTATTGAGTAAAAACCAATTAATTTTATGAAACTTTAAAATAAAATATGCTTAGTGTAGACAGTTTCCATCAACCGAATTTTTGGTAAGTATGAGGGACAGTAGTTAGATGTTACATTCCCTGTCAAGTTCTTTAATGCAACTAGCAGGAGAACCATATTGGCCACAGAATGAAGGAGACCGAAAGAAGTTGCCCAAATGGAAGGGCACCCTGTTTCCACATGGAGGTGGCCAACAGAGACAGGCTGGGCCTGGCTGAGATTCTCAAGAAGACACTTGGGGTTTCCATTCAAGGCTCATATATATGGAAAGACAACGAAGGTCCCCAGTTGCACACCATACAGTATGACTTCAATGACAATCCCAGAAAAAGTTTGAAGTAAATGTAACTAAATGCCTATCTTAACCATAACAAAATGAAAAACTTTATCAAAGCATTTAACAATGCCAACAACAAAGTTGAGCAATAACTTCCTGTGAATTCCTTATGTAACATTTGAGGACTTCAAGCAAAGCCCCTTGTGTACACCCTGTGTTTTCAAAACATACTCTTGGTAACCAGATAAACTAAGTTGCTAAATACATTTACTGATTCCCAGCCAGTTAAATGTCAGAATCATCCATCAAAAACACTCGCCTTGGTTCTGGAGTCTTGGATCTGTAGCTCTCTGTTTTTGCAATAATTAGATATAGCACCACCAGTTTTCTATTGCAATCCCTCCAGATTTATAACAATCAATAAGGTTATCTGCACTTGGATGTATATTTATCTTTCTATTATTTACAAACATGTTTGTGATTGAAGCTGCATGCATGCATCTTGTCCAAGGGAAGTGTCAAGTTATTAAAAGGTGTATAGTAAAAAAAAAAAGAGGGATGCAAAACCCATTCCTGTTTTTCTTAGTGAATATTGAGAAGTACTACAGGACAGAATTAGTCACTGGTGACTGTGTCACGGATCCTGATGGGAAACAATCAAACTACTGCAGCTCTTGATTGGTACAAATGGGAGCACAACCTTTGGAAGTTTCTCAGTAAGACAAATGTTTATCTACATTTTGCTCCCAATAAATTGTGAGCACCTTAAGTCAGAAATGCAGTTTGTTCGTCTATGAGTTTGTGCCTGGTACATGGTAGGCATTTGACATATATTGTTAAGTGAATGAAATCTGTTGATAATTTATAATCCAGGAATAGAACAGATTTCAGGTAAAGCTTTTGCTAGGTGAATAATGAATACAAATCACAAGCACATCTCCAGGAAGGCTCAGGAGTGTCTCTTATTAATTTCTGCTATTATTATTAAACAGAAGCCCTGGAGAATGGACAGAAATGGTGCCTAATGTTATTAATTAAAAGTAGATATGAACGTGATGTAATCTATGCAAAAATAGAAGTATAATGATGTACACCTGAAATGTATACAATGTTATAAATCAATGTTACTGCAATAAACAAAAAATTAAAAAAACAAAATAAAATAAAGATATTAATAACTAAAAAAAAAAAGTAGATGAAGATACTTAATTGAAACTATGAAGCACTCCATCTTTTCTTTATGCTAAGCACCCAATATTTAAAAGCAAACAATAAAATATTCTCTCAAGGCAATTCTATGAAGCTTCACTCCACTTTTTAAAGAAGCAATTTTCTCATCTAAGATTAGTTTTCTTGACATTTCTACTATTTTTTAATCTTTTAAAAAATAACTGATATTTTACAAAAAAGAAAAACCACCTTGTAATCAACTTCTAAATAAACAGCTTTTTCCATATATTAGTGATCTTGTAGCAAGAACACCCAGAACTTCATAAAACCCCAGAAGACTTGAGAAAATCCTGACTCACAAGAACATAGTGCTTATTTGGTTTCAGGCCGTTGGCTGCTTCATTGTTGGGATTTTCCAAGTCAAATAGAGTTACACTTAGAATATGCCAGTAAGCATTAATATTAATGACTATAAATGAAAGTTGGCCTTCCCCAGTCAGATGTAAGACCAGACTTTCCAAATCCAGTGTTCTCTTTTGGGCAGCAGAGGGCAGTGAAAGCACTGTTAATTGATCATATAAACCTTTTCTTACAGTCTGGAGAGAAACTGCATTTCCTTACAACTGCATTTTCCATTTTAAGCACCACACATGTAAGTGGTTCGAAAGACAATACATTTTTAGTCTCAGACGCATTTATGGAGCCACATAGAATGTTTACAAAGTGCAATGAAGTATCTATACAGCATTCCAGGGACTTACAGTTCAATTTAATATAACATAAAAATGTTTCAAAGGATATTATTACATTATGCTCTTGGTCTAAAATTTATCTATATGGTGTAGGAGATACTAAAACTGTGGTAACCTATCAGAGACAGAGTGCTGTGTCTGTATTAGCATATAATTTAAGAGTTGCAAGGGGCCCTTGAGGTCAACTAATGAGCCACGCTCCTCTTTTTAACCGACCTGGAAAGGTTACTGGATTCCCCCTACTGGAAAGAGGGTAAGGAATCATGAGAGTTGTGGTCTCCTCACTCCTCTCATCCTACAGTCTTTATTTTGCCACACCATATTTCATAATACTTAGTTAGATTTATGACTTCTGATATTTTTCTCAAGGTTCAAAGGTCTAGGAATCCTCACCTGGAAAATGCAGTAGTGTTCAAATTCAGTCTGATCTTGTCTCTGTAAAGGTTTGTTTTCAACAGATGAGGAGGAAGTAAACCCAGTAAGGTTACACATTTGACATTTTTAAAATTTCCCTACCTATAGCAAATCAATATATGTTTCATGATCTTCAAACGTAAGACCCCATCACTCCCCAACCCCAGCATTAGGACTAAGTAGAAGACACTGCCCTTTTAACCTCAGCAAACCCACGCAAATCTGGTCCCCTTTCCTTCTTGGCACGCCCCAGCACCGTATCATGGTTACAAATTTTACTAAATGGGACTGAAACCAGCTGTTGATGATTTCTGAGCTGTGAACTTCCAAAGCCTGGGCTTCAATCTGGAAAATCGACAGATTGAAGCCCACTTCACTTTCCCTACTGAGTTAGCAATGTCAACATCAGGGGAAATGGTTAAATGGCTAACGGTGAAATAATAACCTCTGGGAGAGAAGACAGCTCAGGGAAGCCAGGACGCCACTCAGTTACACTGAAACATTTTGCCTCTGGACTTTGTTGATCTGTCTGGAACACATGAGGTCTGATTGGCATTAGCAAGTTCAAGGGCCGCGAGCGACATTTTCCTGACCCTGCGGCAACTTCTTCTTTCTTTAAAGAACACACACTAAGCCTTGGGCCCAGGGCGTCTTACTTTCATTTTCACTAGCTGGCTTCTCAGCCCCTGGCTTTGTTCTAAGTCTGTAGTCTTTCAGCAAGTCAAGGGCCAGGCTGAAATCCCAGAGCAAATTCCTTCAAGGCCAAACAAGGAAATGCTCAAGGAGTCTTTGGAAACCCAAAACCAAGAACACTAGGTTATCTTATTTGGCAGTTAATATATTGGATGTTAACGTATTTTTCACCAAAATTAGACATTTATGAATTAGTTGTGTATCTTCATTACATCACATTCTCTAACAAAGGTCAAAGGTGCATGGATAGGTCCACATTTTAAATAGACTCTAACCTTTTATAAGGTATAAGGGTTTTTTTCAAAACCAAGTCAAGGAGAATACCTCCTTAGGGGCTCTGGCATTACAAACTTTAATTAAAATGCTGTATATCTTATGATTTCTTGTGGAGATGGTTAATACCTAAAGGAATTATCCAGAGGTGTACCAAAAACATATGGGAAAGATGGAATCTCTTTGTACAGAAACTATCAATTACTGTTCTCTATCCCTTTTCCCCAATGGCAAATGGTTCTCTAGAAAAGACTATGGATGGGGGCTTCCCCAGTGTGCCTTCAGTCGGGCTAGCTGGAGAAGCCACAGAGCCTCCAGCCAAGGGCCAAGCGGAGCTTTGTGTTCTTGTGTGCTGAAACGTGTTACCACCCAGCAAGGATGAGGCTCTGGGCACAACCTGCTGGTTTGGAAACCTGAAGCCAGGATTTTTAGAAGCCTGGCTCTTAGGCATACCCCAAACAACAAAGGGAAGCTATTTGTTTGGAAAGCCCAGTCTCAGGGAATGTCAGAGCTAAAGATCAATTGTAGAGTTATCCGGAAGCTCAATGCATACCCTATTTTCATGGCTCCTCTGCAAGATTTTGTTCCCTATACGGGACAGAGAGACAGGGAGAGGAGAGAAAGGAGGGAGCGAGGGAAAGGAAAAGAAATGGACAGTATAGAGCGAGAGTTAAAAATGGGCTTTAGGTTAAAACCCACTCACTAGCCGAGTTCAACTACCTAAGCTTCTGTTTTCTGAAATATTAAAAGGGAATAATAATACTCACCTAGGTTATAGGAGTGTTATAAGAATTCATTGAGTTAATCTCTGTAAATGACTTAGTGCAATGCCCAGAACATGTGAAGTATGCTCAATAAGGTTAACCAATATTACTGTTATTTTTAAGTAACTGGATAAAGAGGGCAAAGATGCACCTATTGTCAGGTACAGTTCCTTAAACACTACCATTTTATTAGCTAATCATTCAGAGCCTTGTGAGCAGGACCTATTCTTCAAGTACATCAGTGGATTTGGGTACTATAAGAGCCTCATCAATCTATTCAACCCACATTTATAGAATCTATACAACCCAGGTCACCATTTGTTCAGGTTGCACCCTGCACAAGGGGGACTGGTGCGGGGGGATCTTGCACTTGTCAAGCCCTGCACCCTGGCTTCGGGTTGCATCATCCCAGAAGAAGTGGCAATATTTTTTTTTAGTTTTGCATCAATGTTCCATATGAACTAGCAGCAGCTCTGGGGTCCAATCCCAAATCCCACAGCTCTTTATGATCATGACCAAACCCTCCAGCCACACCCTGGTTTCCTTTTCCCAGGCAAGATGGCAGAGACGCTCCTTCCCTGGGATCCACCTGGGTAAGGAGGAAGCTGTGCTCCAGGGACCAGCCTCTAGGGAAGAGAAACCAATTTAAACAGGCGTCTCCTATCTGTTGACTCCACCCAGAAACTGAAAAGGGGAGGGAGACTTTGCCTTTTCTTCCTCCCTAGAGAGCTCATATCTCAACTCTACCCAAAAGGTATTGCTTGAGTATTGAGGCATGGGAGTTAGAGGGAGAGATAACGGAAATAAACCACATTTTCTGTTTCCTTTTTCATCCCAGCAGCCCGAATGAATGGCGGAGAATTTCATAGCCAGTTTTGTCATTGAGTCCCTCTGTCTGAACTGCTGTCCTCTGATCCACCTAGAGTAATCCTGCTTGTCCTGTCAGACTTAGCTTTCCATGATCTGCAATCCTATCCTAGGGTGAGGTAGGGGCCTCTCTATTTCTTCAAAGCATCTTGGACATACTTCCCAGAATGTAAACCCACGAGGACAGGACCTGGGCCTATCTTTACACAGTTTTACTCCCAGTACCTAGAACAGTACCCGATACATAGTAGACATCCAGCAAATATTGTTGAACAAGTGGATAAGTGAATCAGTACATGTAAAGGAGGAGAAAAAAATAGTATATACAACTACAACTGCCTTCTATAAGAACAGAGAGTGGATTCTAGAACAAGAAAGGCCCATTCCCTGAGCACAAGGATGGATTTAGGTATGAACAAAACGGGCCTCGATTAGAATCTGGAAGTACATGAAAAGAACAGAATTACTCTGCACAATAGAGAGCAAGACTATCCCAGAGCTGGAGCATGAGGGAGAGGTAGAATGCAATGCAGGAGAGATGGCATGAGGAGGAGAATCGGGAGGCAGAAGAGAAGACTGGCAGGAGTCTGGGTGCTCCGTGGGGTGAAGCAGACAGTGAGGAAGCCCTGGTGATAGGGGACCAAACGGACCCATAACAAGAATGTGCCCTTTGTCATTTGAAGTTTATTGCTATGCTCTCCTATGACCCAAAAACTCAACAGTTCAAGTTTTGAAACATATTATCAGCCTTGATTTCCTCACTTTGTGTGGGAGGAGGAGAGGCAGATAGGGGGGTGTGGGAGAGACTAAAAGAGAAGGGAGTTGTGTCCCAAGCGTGGGTTTATGTCAGGACAGAGATAAAAGAACAGCTACAAGATGCAGAGTACATCAGAGAGCAGGAAATCAGAGCAGAGCTGACTACAAATGCAACAGGAATCTCGGGGGCATGCTTTGGCCTTCAAAGGGACGTGAAATGGGAATTTTGTGCTGCTAATCTTTGCCAGATCTCAAGGGGCCAGGAGGTCCCAACTAAC
Organism: Ceratotherium simum simum; assembly: GCF_057802395.1. Lineage (NCBI taxonomy): Eukaryota > Metazoa > Chordata > Mammalia > Perissodactyla > Rhinocerotidae > Ceratotherium > Ceratotherium simum. The sequence continues at coordinate 61,518,279 of NC_141911.1, forward strand.
ACCTGGGGCACATTATACATTCTGCCATAAAGGTTAATTTTCTTGTCTGTGACCCCTTTGGACTATGATTTCCTCAAAGGCAGGGATTTTCTTATTTGTAAGAGCATCTGCATCTCTAGCACAGAGTCTAATAGATAGTAGTTACTGTTTGTTGAATGAATAAACGAATGGTTTATCATAGACCTTCTTTATTAAGAACTACCTAAGATTGAACCAGCCCTGATGGCCTAGTGGTTAAAGTTTGGCGCTCTCCGCTTTGGCAATCCTGGTTCTGTTCTCAGTTGCAGAACCACACCACTGGTCTGTCAGTAGCCATGCTATGGTGGAGGCTCACATAGAAGAACTAGAAGGACTTACAACTAGAATACACAGGGCTGGTCCCGTGGCTTAGTGGTTAAGTGCACACGCTCCGCTACTGGCGGCCCGGGTTCGGATCCCGGGCGTGCACCAATGCACCAATTCTCTGGCCATGATGAGGCCACGTCCCACATACAGCAACTAGAAGGATGTGCAACTATGACATACAACTATCTACTGGGGCTTTGGGGAAAAAAAAGGAGGAGGATTGGCAACAGATGTTAGCTCAGAGCCAGTCTTCCTCAGCAAAAAGAGGAGGCTTAGCATGGATGTTAGCTCAGGGCTCATCTTCCTCACAAAAAAAAAAAAAGAATTCAGTTCTAGAATATACAACTATGTACTGGGGCTTTGGGGAGGGGGAAAAAAAGAACTACCTAAGACTAGTGAAAAAATCAAATAGGAGAGAAGGAGCAATGAAGAGAGAGAGAGAGGGAGGGAGGGAAGGAAGGAGGGATGAAGGGAAAGAATAAGAATGGAACCCTAATACATATAAACTGAAGAGTTCCTCAGGTAATGTTTTTTCCACATCTCTAACTTATCTCTTACCTTCTAAAACTTCCCTTGGCACCTGCTCCATATTCTAGAATTAGGTTAAGTGGAGTCAAAAGCCTGGTGGATGGTCTTCACGGGCGGTCCTCTACTTAGGCAAAGGGCATGCACATCCTAACAGGCTGCAATCCCATCTCAGTGAGAGCCAAGCATCACCGGGCCAGTACTTGATGAGGAGTATTCACATTTCAAGGACAGAATGTACCCAGGACAGCTCTGGCCTCTATGCTACTGTGAGTTTGCCTCCAGGCAGTACTTAAAGATGAATAACAGGTTTTCCAGACCTTTATGCAAAAAGCTTAATGTAAGTTGTTAGATCAGATGGTCTGGGGATATACCCCTGCAATAAAGGTTTTACAGACTATGGAATAAATCATAACAACATTTAATAATACTAATAAAAAAAAGTCAGTTGATCTTCATTTCCCCATGTATTTGATGAATTGATAGAAGAAATAAGTAAAATCTGATGTTTAAAAAAATATTAAAGATGCAAAACAAAAATAAGTTCCGAGACCAGGTCTAAATATACGCAAATCCAAATGTCATACGTTTTCCCTATTATTGCAGATATATTAAGCATTGAAATAGCAATTACTGAAACACAGATCAGTAAGTCAGGCAAAATGATTTCTTAGTCTGGTGGACTGTATAAATATGCCCCTAATTTGAATTAATCCACCTTTGAAATTGTGTATAGGATGACAGTTTAGTTTTTCCTAGATGAAAACATGCTTAAATAGGACAGAAACTACTGCCTGCATACTCACTGTAATGATCTAACAGGACAGATATTTGCCTAGGATGCCTTGTGGAAAGTATCTGACTTTGCACACAAGAATGTACTCACTCACTAAAGGTGTTATGGAAGTGCTTCTTTCTTAGAATCAAATCTAATAATTGAGTTCATTCTCAGATGTGTTTAACTCTCATTCTCTACCCTACTTTCAAAAATGTCCTCTTCTTCCCTTCTTTCTTCATAGGATGGGACAAAATACACCACCACAAGGCAACCTTAATAATATGTGGTTGCAATGTAGTTAGTTCTTACACAATGGCTGCCCATGATTTCACTTGGTCCTCAGTTTATTTGCCCTCAGATTCTGGTCGTTACAGACAGTTTGCATTCCCCAAGACCAGGATCATGGCTAATGGGTGGTAGGGAGAAAAGTGCCTGTCATTCTCCAAAGATATGACGTGCCAACATAATGTGGATAAGCTCAAGAAACCATTTCCAAACATGGAAACAGGACTGACTCAGTTTGGGGCAGATAGAAGCTTTTGCCAGTTCTTAATTTTGCCAATCTCTCTAGCCAACTTCTCAACCACTCAACACAGGATGAAAGGAAACAAAATGACTTCTATTTCCAACACTTTGGAGCTATTAGAAATGATCAAAGTTTTTCTTAATAAGTAAAATAGATATTAGAAAAATTAGGGTCTGAGGATTATCTCAAAACCCTTTACAATTATGGAAATTTCACAGCAGGGTTAAAATTCCTAGAAAGTAAGAACTGAATATTTTCATTATCTTCTCTGTTTGTACGCACTTCTTTACAGCTAAGTTTATTTTGCTTTGCCAGAAAATTTTCAGCTATTCACTGATTAATAGAAGGGACATGTACCCCCAACACAAAAGCACCAAATTCCCAAAATGCATTAACAATGCTTCCTTTATAAAGTAGCTGTCTTCTTTCACTCCGTCCATAACTTGGGGCTTCAGAGACTTGGTTTTGTTTTGTTTTCCTATTAATTTTTAAATCAGTTTTTCTCTATTTCCTTTGACAACTCTTCTTTCTTCTCTCCTCCTAAGAGTAGGTTCTCTCAGGGCAAATCCTTGGCTTTTCTCTCCCAAAGCAATCCCTCAGTGGGCTCCTGCTCTCAGGGATTCATCCGTTGCTTCTCTGTGGATGCTTCGAAATCTACAACCACATTGACAACTGGTTACCAGCCATCTACTACCTGAAAGCCTGTTCTATCTTGAGGACAACAGATTCAAAGGAAAAATTACATCTTCCCCAGCCAGGTAGGCTGAACATCCATCCCAGCTACTTATTCTGTCAGTGGAGTTAAGACTTACATGGAGGTAATACCTAAAGAGCCATATACTAGAAATTGACAAAGGATAGAAATAAACCTGCCTTCCTGGTGACTCACTGCATTACTTTTGGCACTAAACCTTTTATGAGTTATTTAATTATCCTTTATTGCTTTACATTTGTGTGTCAGTGATTTGACCAATATTTATTGAGCGCTTACTCTGTGCCAGGTATTGTTGTAGATGCAGGCAGACAGCAGTGAACAGGAAAGACCTTAGAGAAGCTTACAATTTTAGAGGGAAGAAGCCAACAATCAACACATAAAAATATAGGATGAATTTAAGTACCAATTAGAGCAATATAGAAAAAGAAGGTAAAAATAGACTAACGTGATCGAGCAGCTGGGTAGAATGGTAGAGGCCACTTTAGATGGGGAATGTCCCTCTGAGGAGGTAATATTTGAATTGACACCTGAATAATGAAGACACAGAGATGCCAGGATCTAGTAAAAATGTATTCCAACCCAAAGACAGAGCATATTCAAAGGCTCTGAGATGTGGACAAGCTTAGTATTTTTTTTTTTTTTTGTGATGAACATCAGCCCTGAGCTAACATCCATGCCAATCCTCCTCTTTTTGCTGAGGAAGACTTAGCCCTGAGCTAACATCCATGCCCATCTTCCTCCACTTTATGTGGGACGCTGCCACAGCATGGCCTGACAAGCAGTGCGTCGGTGCGCGCCTGGGATCCGAACCCGGGCAACCAGCAGCAGAGCGTGCACACTTAACTGCTACACCACGGGGCAGGCCCCAAGCTTAGCGTATTTGAGGAAGAGTAGAAGGAAATGAGGCAACAGAAGTCAGATATCAGCTCATGTGGACTTTGTAGGCCAAGGTTTCTCAACTTGGGCACTGTTGACATTTTGGGCCGGAAAATTCTTTGTTGTGGGGAGCTATTCTGTATAGTGTAGGGTGTTTAGCAGCATTCCTGGGCTCTACCCACTAGATGCCAGTAGGGTCTCCCTAGTAGAGACAACCAAAAAGTGTCTCCAGAAATTGCCAAATGTCTTTGAGGGGGTGAGGGGGCAAAACAGCCTCCAGCTGAGAACCACGGTTGGAGGCCAAAGTAAGAAATTTGGATATTATTCTAAGCATAATGGGAAGCTATTAGAACATCTTGGGCAGAGAGTGATAAGATCTGAATTACGCTGTAGGAAGTTTATGCTGGCTTTTGTGGACAGAGAGAACAATAGAGGCAGGGAGGAAATTAGAAGGCTGCAACAAAACCCGAGTCAGAGACGATGGACTAAGGAGGTAATCAAGAGGACTCATCTTCATCTAGGAATTTGGTGGAGGGTGTTGAGAGGAAGAAAAGAATCAAGAATGATGCTTAGGTTCTTTGCTGGAACCATAAAGCAGCTGGACCTAAGCTCTAAGCCTGACATGGCAGTGCCACTTATTGATGGGGAAGACTTGGAAGCAGATTATGAGTGCAGGGGTTGGAAATCAAAAATTCTGTTTAGCCATGTTAAGTTTGAGATCTCTATTAGATATCCAAGCGGCGAGTCAAGTAGGCAGTTAGATGTATGAGTGTGGTACCCTGAGGAGAGGTCAGGATTGGAGATCTAAGTCTATAGATGGAATTTGAAGATGACAGATTAGATAGGATTATGTAGTCTATTAGTTTCCTGTGGGTGTTGTAACAAGTGACTACAAACTGGTGGCTTAATACAACTGAGAGTTATTCTCTCACAATCTGGAGGCCTGAAGTCCAAAATCAAAATGTCTATAGGGGCTGTACTCCCTCTGGAGACTCTAGGGGAGAATCCATTCCTCGCTTCTTCTAGCATCTGGTGGCTGTCAGCAATCCTTGACTTGTGGCCTTGTGGCCACATCACTCCAAGCTCTACATCTTTGGTCACATCACCTCCATCTCTTCTGTCTGTCAAATCTCCCCTGTGTTTCTTTTATAAGGACATTAGTCATTGGATTTGGAGCCCACTTGAATAATCCAAGATGATCCCTTTATCTCAAATTCCTTAACTTAATTACATCTGCAAAGACCCCTTTTCCGAAATAGTTAACATTCACAGGTTCTGGGAATTAGAACATGGACATATCTCTTAGGGGACCTCCAATCAATCCACAACACCTAGGGAGAGAGTGTAGATAGGGAAGAAAAAAGGCTGACACTCCAAGGACAGAGCCTTGGAGACTCCAACATACAGAAGTTGGTAGAGAAGGAGGAGCCAGGAAAGAATGGCTGGGAAATGCAGTGGTCACAGACAACTAGCGAGAGAGGGCCTGGGGTTCACGTTTCTTTTGCATCTCCGATGTTTCTTTGTACCAGATTTGGCCCAGAGTAAGTTTAAAAGATGCTCCTTGAACTGAAATGAATGTTTAGAGTGATCTTAAAAAGCACTTGTCCATGCCACTAAACTGCCTTGAGATTGTTGGAAAAACTCAGAGGTAATCGCTCACACATTTATTGCTTTAGGTGAGCACATGGAAAAAGACAGAGAGGGGGCAAAATAACTGTTTCATTTTGTGCCAAGTTTTTACTATAATAGTCACCATCATTCTTCCTTTAATTCTTCATTCCAAAGCCTACAAAGGGCTAACATTTGAAACCTATTGAGCAAATTCTTTGGAATTTGCAGCAAACTTCCAAAGTTAAATTTAGGATTCAAATCTTTGTGATTGGTCAGTGAAGTGAAGGGATGGGGACTGATGATTTGAGGAACTGCATTCCTCTGATGTCCTGATATGGTAACAGGAAATATATCTGGGTGATGCAATTAATTCTTCGCTCCTCGGGAAAATAGACTCATTATCTTTTCATAAAAGTAAGGGATTCAGTGTTACCAATAACTTAATAGTCAATACATTTCAGTTTTACTTACTGATGAGCAAACATATCCTAAAGTCCTTTGAATAGAAATATGTCATGTAGGGTCAAAATGTTATCTGTCTTACAACATAAAAATTGATACCTTGGAGAAACACATTTTAAATAAAATAAAATTGAATGTATGACCTCAGAATGCAGGAACACGGGTCTTTTTTCCTTTTTTTTTTTCAGGTGTGGCTCCCTTAGTGGCTGGCAGAGCACTCAAGGGCTTAGCCCTCAAAAACTCTACAGGGAGAAATTTAAGGGAAAATTTCAACTTTTCTTCTCATGAAGTCATCTTTCTTCTAGAAGGGAAATGATGATTGAAGCAGCCTGTTTCCTGAGATGGTTGAAGACTGCAGGAGGAGGTGTGAAGAACTTTCTATAGTTTCCCTCTGCTCACACAACTGTGGACGAGTTGTAGGGTGGAGCCATTTGGGATCCTCATCTCCACCACTGGAGATAGACTCAGAAATTGTAGTCTTGTACTTTCGACCCTCTCTCCGCCATTTTCCACCCTCACTCCTACCTGCCCCAAGGTCCTCAGGGGGAAACAAAATTATGTAAGACTGAGACTTGCTTGTCTAGGGCTGTCGGCCTCCCAAGCAAGAACAAGATGTATTAAATAATGGACCAGTCAATTAATTAACTTGGTGTACAAAGTTGAAGAAAAGCACATTTTACACTTAAAATCCTAAGATTTAAAGTAATATGACATGTCTCAAAATCTTTGAGATTAAATTTCACTTGCACTTTCCTCATGTTAACCACCACCCCCCACCACCGTCCACACACTGTATATATCCAAACCAATATTCTGATTTGAGTAAGTATTTAGATGGTAATGTGGATGAATGGAACATAACAAACCACATATTTTTTTGAGATGTGAAAAGGATGAAAACAATGCCCACTATGTAAGAATGTTAAGAGTAAATTGAAACGTGCCTTGAAAAATAAAAGTTAAAGCAGAAAGAGTATGAAAGAATTGCTGAGGCTAAGAAATGACACACGACTTGCCAAGAGTCGAAAGTCCCACAAGCAGCTCTTTGATATGACTAGAGAATTAGCTCATATCCGCGTTGTGTTCCCTACATAAGTGGAGGGGTATTTTGGCAAGAAAAGTGGCAGCAGATTCTTGGCTTTTCCCATCAGGCTCTGACGGGAGTGAGCAGCCAGCCCTGGGTTCCAGTTCAGGCTTTGTGCCCTTCTCATTTTGTGATAGAAACAAGTCCTCGCCCCTTTCTGAGGCCCTCTCTCTCCATCTGAAAAATAGGAGTAATAATGAATACACTGGCTCATTAATAGGTTTGTTGTGAGGATAACATGTATTAGTGGACATGGAAGGGCTTTGAAAGAGTTTAAAGATGCAAGTCATTTTATTATGTAGTAAAAGGAATCAGGATGGAGACTGTCTGACCCTACTCAGGCCTCATAATCAACTAGGATAATCACCATGCTTTCCACTAGACCTCCTTAAATAATAATTAGAGTAGCTACCATGTATTTAGTGTGTCACGTGAACAAAGCATTTAACAATAATCTTTGATATAGGGTTAGTACTTCCATCTTCACAGATGACACAAATAAGGTCCAGAAGGATTAAATGGCTTTCCAAATCACAGTTCTGAGAAATGGAGGAGCTGGGGTTTGGATCCAGATCTGACTCCCAAGCACATACTCTTACATTCTAGGTCATACAGACCAAAGGCCAGAGTGATGGGAAACACGGCCCCTGATTGCATTGGTGGGTGTGTTGACAGACCCCAGCCTACCTCTTCTCTTCACTAATCTCAAGAGCCTTTCATATCAGAAGCATCCAAGAGGTCCCTGCCGTGGAAGATCCCAGTGAACTTCCCTTGGGAAGAACCTCTTGTGTTTGTGGGGAATGGCTTTTCCAAACAAAGACCCCAGTTTCAAAGATCCATTATGTGGATGAGATTTGCCAGGGCACTCTTGGGATCTACTGTGCGAGTGAGTCCATAGGCTTCTTATCACCATGTCACCTTCTTGCATCTATTCTCTGTGTGCCTAAGGAAAAGGAAATTAGAGCTAAGATCACCCACGCTCTACAGTTCAGAAACCATTTTGTTTTACTGTGAGTTACACTTGTCTCCACCGCTCCCACCATGCTTCCCTCCTGTTGTGTGCCAAATATGAGTGCTCAATAAGCATTATTGACTGCCTGGCTGACTGAGTGAGAACTGATTTACCCAATAAGGAGTAATTTTGACTTGGACAAAATAAAAATAATTACAAGTTAAAAAATGTAGTTGGTACTTATGTATATGCTGTCTAATGTGAGTGTGCAGATCCAATGACTTTTTCTACGTTCTCATTCTCCTTTTCCTCCCTGTGACTCTTGGAGCTGTTGACCACAATTCACTTCTTGAAACCATCTCCTTCCTTGACTTCCATGGAGCTTACACTATCCTGGTTCTCCACAGCCTCTACTTTTATGACCGCGTCTTCACAGTTTCCTTCATGAGTTTTTCTTCACTTCCTATTCCTCACACATGGACATTACCTAAGATTATACCAATTTCCCAGTCTCTCTTCAAAATCAGTCCCCATCTATGGAGATGGCTTCTAAATCTGTGCTTCAAATCCCCACACTCTCACCTCACTTCCAGTTTGTACCTACTTTTCATTTGGATTCCATCTTACTATGTCCTACTCAGGTTTAAAAACCTTTGAAATCATCTTTGATGTTTTCCCTTAGGTTTCCTTCACCATTCAAACAATTCCTACTGATATTTCCTTAGTAATATTTCCATATTTATGCTTTCCTTTTTATTTATTTAACATATATCTTTGAATTCCAGGCCTTCATCTTGAAAAACGCACAAACTTCTGAGTAAGGCCCACTTCCTTTTTGTCATCCCTTCTAATCCTCTCGCACATGGTTGCCAGATTAGTATTCCCCAAACACTTTTTTCACTTTCCCACTCCTGTTCTTGACCTAAGACAACTCTGCTTTATCTATGAAATGAAGTCCAAATTCTTTGCCTGATAGTCACATCCTTGTAACATCTGAATTTAAGCAACCTTTCTAAATACATCTCCTATTTTTCTCTACTTAAATCTGTTGCTTTGGGCAGACTGATCTTCCCACTGCTCCCCTATAATAACACTTGGTGCATTTTGATCTCTGAATATTGGCTCATTCCTACCTCCTAGAATGCCTACTATTCTCTTCTTCTCTCATCCAATTCTTATACTTAAGAAGGCCCAATTCAATTCTTCTCTTCCTAAGAAGCTTCCCCTGGTTACCTCAGTCCCCAGTAAAATCGGCAAGGGAAACACATCCTCTAAATCTGCACCTATCACTGCCTCTGAGCCCAAGCACCATCTAAACACACTCTATTGTGGGGCATTTCATGTTGTGGAACTGAGTTATCATTTAACTTCCCACATGTGAATATTAAAACTTCCCATCATGTTGTGCCTTCTCTGAGGACAGAAGCAGATTGGCATGGTGGCAAAGAGCATGATGTCTATAGCCAGACTGTCTGGGGTCAAGTTATCAGTACCTGTGTGATCTTGGGCAATATATTTTATTGTACCTCAGTTTCCTCAAGTGAAAATGAGGATATTATACTTCCCTCATAACTTATTGTAAGGATTAAATGAGTTAATGTGTGTAAGGTACTTAGACGGTGCCAGGCACATAGTAAGTACTTTGTAAGTCTTAGCTATTATTCTTCCTGACGTATTTCCCAGTGTATACCAATTTATACACATACATACGTGTATATCTATATTTATATCTGGAAGGATAATTGTGATATTGTGATTTATAAGAAACACATATATTTGGTCATTCAGATGACTGAAATATATTTCTCAGATACATGTGGTCTTTGTCCACAGTTCCTGGCTCACAACTCCTAAAAGCCCTGGAATTTCTTGTTTGTGTTAATGAAGGTGACTTTTGGACTCCACCCAAGGGTGGGAGCTGGTTGCCAATAGAGCCAACCATGTGATTAGAGGGTTGGAACTTTCAGTTCCACCTCCTAACCTCCTGGGAGGGGGGAGGGGCTGGATGTTGAATCAATTGCCAATGGCCAATGATTTAGTCAGTCATGAGTACGTATGAAGCCTCCCTAAAAACCCAAAGGACGGCTTGTCAGTCTTTTTTGTCAGAGAGCTTCCAGGTTGGTGAACATATGGAGGTGCTGGGAGAGAGAGTGGTGCTTCCGGAGAGGGCACGGAAGCTCCACGCCCCTTCCCTCATACCTTGCCCTCTGCATCTCTTCCATCTGGATGTTCATCTGTATCCTTTATCATATTCTTTAATAGACTGGTAAATGTAAGCAAGTGTTTCCTTGAGTTCTAGCAAATTAATCAAACCTGGGGAGGGGATCGTGGGAACCTCTGATTTATAGCCAGTTGGCCAGAAGTACAGGTAACAACCTGGGAATTGTATCTGAAGTGGGGGGCAGTCTTGTGGGACTGAGACCTAACCTGTGGAATCTGATTCTATCTCCAGACAGAGAGTGTCAGAATTGAGTTGAATTCTTGGACACCCTGCTGGCGTGCGAGAACTGCTTGTTAGTGTGAGGAAGCCTTACACCATCGGAATTGGGTCCAGGAACCCTTTGCAATAGTTCATCAACTAACTAGTTAATTTGGAGAGTATAGAAATACCATCAATTTCAAGACTATATATGTGTTTCCCTCTAGCTCAGTTTTATGTCTGAATTATGCTGAGTTATGTTACTTTAGCTTCTCATTCTTCTCTTCCTGACTGCATACGAGTGTTCTTCTAAGACACAGAGATGAGCAGCACACTCATTTTCAGTGAAGACTTTGACCAAAATAGAAATGCCCATTTTTAGCTGAACATCCTTTCACACGTGAGACATACATATTCCCTAGATGGCAATGATGAGTCTAGATGAAACGGTGCTTTGTATAACAATTTGTGTTCAGTTTGGAAATAGGTTCTAAGACTTTCCCCATGAACAATCTTCCTGAAGTTAAAAAAGAAAAAAGAGAGAGGGAAAAAATGTAGGAAAATCCCCACTGCTGAATAATGAAGACATTTAAGGCACATCTGTGGGCAAATTGTCAGTTTTTAAAACATCTTTTTTTGTTTTAAAGATATATGCAGACTGCAAAATAAGATTACATGAAAATCTATATATTTAAATCTTTTAAAAAACTGAAATAAAAATGTGGTTTCATAATATAAAACAGTAAAACCTATATGGGAAGAAGAGCATAAGTAATTGGTAATGTTAAGGAGAGATTAGGTGCAGAATCTGGGGATAGAGCAGTAAACACCTGTAGACAGATGTGGGCTGTGTCAGGAGGGTAGAGATGGACAAGCCCCTGGGGGGGAATCCTGGCTCTCTGGGAGGGATGAGGGGAGAGGGGAGGAGTGCTCAACCTTTTTGCGTTCTGATCTATTCCTTACCAAACCCGGAGGAGTCCAGTTTTGTTAGAGAAAAATTCACTGGAGAGGACCAAGGGAAACTAGTATCCCTGATTCTCCTTGGAGCCCATCAATACTCAATTTCATGCTGGCTTATGTTCTTCACTCTGGTGATCCTTGACAGTCTACATTAATTCCTAGGAATCTATAACAAGCATGGTGGTTTTGCAGTTATACATGTAAATTATGAAAGTACAACAACAGATATTCTACATGGTACAAAGGTTGAAAGCCTCATGGTGTGCACAATTATGAGCAAATTTTAATTTTCAAAAGAAATGGCTGCAGTTGGAGAAAGTTGCAGAGTCACTCCTTTTCTTGCCTGAAGTTGAGACCGTCTACCACTCATTTCTGAGAACCCTACGCCTTTAGTTATTACTTAGTGCATTCAAATAGTCAATTAAATATTTAATTAGCACCTGTCCTGTCCCAAGTGTGATGAATCCTATGCAAGGAGAAATACAGGGTGTGCCCATTAAAAGCTTCAAATTAGAATCAATACGGGAAAAATTGTTTCATATTTCTTTGAACTCTCATCGTAGTCAAGATGAATCAACCAAACATTTTAGCTGAAAATGAATAATGTGTTTAAACTCATGTGTGAGGGTTAAAAAAGGGGTGTCTTCCTATTCCTCATCATACTTCCATTAAGTGAAGTTCCAAGGTCACTTCTGTTAGTTATGCTAATGGAACTACAACCTTGTTTTCTTTCTTTTCATATTAGAGTCTTCCCAGGGGGAGACAGAGGGACATATTTAAAGGAAAGAATGTGGGCTTTGCAGGATTCTGGGTTAGAATCCTGACTTTAGGCCTTTCAATCTGTATAATTTTGGGAAAATTACTCAACCTCTCTGAGCTTCAGTTTTCTCCTTAATAAAATTGTGATAATTATAATTCCTTCCAGTGTTGCTATATAATTAGAAATAAAGCTTTATAAACCACCTGACATAGTGCCTGACACAAAAAGCACTTGAAAAATAGTATATTTTAGTATCATTGCTGAAAGATCTCAAATTCTCATTTGCTGACCTGCACATTTAATAATGAAGAATGTGCTAAATTGTCCTACCTGAAAAGATGAATTAAATATCTACCATCTAATATGATCAACTAAGATACCACAGGGAACAATGGAATACTAAGATTTAATACTCATGTTCACAGATTGCTATTGTATTCCTTCTGGCATTTTCACCAATCTGCAGTCTTACTGAAATGGAATTTGAGAATCATAGAAGATGTGGTACATATACACAATGGAATACTACTCAACCATAAGAAACGATGAAATCCAGCCATTTGTGATTACATGGATGGACATTGATGGTATTATGCAAAGTGAAATAAGTCAGAGGGAGAAGGTCAAATACCATATGATTTCCTTCATTAAGTAGTAGATAATAACAACAATAAATAAACACATAGAGACAGAGATTGGATTGGTGGTTACCAGAGGGGAAGGGGGGAGGGAGGAGGGCAAAAGGGATAATTCGGCACATGTGTGTGGTGATGGGTTGTAATTAGTATTTGGGTGGTGAACATGATGTAATATATGCAGAAATAGAAGTATAATGATGTACACCTGAAATTTATACAATGTTATAAACCAATGTTACTGCAATAAACAAAAAAATAAAACATAAAAATAAATAAATAAATAAATAAAATCAGAGTTAATTCAGAATACATAATTACAAGTAACTGGGATTCAGACAGAATATCCCCTTTTTTCATAAACTAAAAAGTTTAGTCTTAGATGTCATATAAGAAAAAAAAGATTAAAAAAGAGCTATTTCACTAAATTTCAATATCAGGAGAAGGAACAATCTATACGTGGTAAATGAAGTCCTGATGAATTTTTCTCTCTCTTTCAATTTAAATTGCCTACTGCTCCAGCTAGGCATCTTGCATGTCTTATCTGTAATCTATCTTCAAGTAGTGTAGGGGGATTTCCAGTCCCCACTTCTAATTTTTCCAGGGCGGGGGAGGTGAGGGCCTATGGTCTCCTCTTTACCGCTCCTCACTCCTCAAGGAGGAGGATGAGTGCCTTGCCTGATTGTTGAGACTGGAGGAGGGACTGAGCAAGACTAGCTCAAGTCAGCCCCCTCTGGGTCTTCCCCCCTCAAGAGACCCTACTCGGGATGTATTCTCAGTTAGTCCATGTGATCAGTTTAGAAGAGTAGGCTCTCTCTGGCTTTGCCTGCGACTGGGCAGGGAAGTTTAATTCTGGGGTGAAATACTAAGAAGCTCATTATGGTTGCACATCTTGGCCACAACCTCAAATTCAGCTTAATTTAATTTTTTTTAAAATTTGTATTTAAATTTCATCTGTTTCCTATGTTTTATTTCTCAATTGTTTCCAATCTCAAGAATTGGTATAATTTGCATCTTATGATGAAAAAACTCATGTTTGGAGAAATAACATATGTAGCCCAAGGTTATACAGTTGGTAAATAGCTGAATAAGTGTTTCAGCCCTGGCCTACTTTGCTGTACCATCCAGTTTCTTTTCAAGATACAATGCTGCCTTCTTTTTGTTGAACAGTAAAAATAACAACTACCACAATAATAAAACTCCCGGTCCTATTTTGAAGCTATACATTTTCACCCTTGGGTCCCAACAAACTTGCTGTCTCTTCGTGTACTGATATTGTCTCATAACAGAAAGTGTCTGCTCTGACCTTCCCTCCTTACACAGTGTGTCTGCACAAACTAAGTACGCAGAGAAATAAGACAGGAGATAGAATTAACCAGGCCATCATATCAATCAAATCCTCCCTCTGCTTCTTCCCAAAATGTCTCACTGTTTAGGACAGGTGACTTTTCTTGATTTATGTACACAATAGCATGAAGACTTGCATAACTTTACACTTGGGTAAAACTTTCTACTTGTATAGAAATGGACCAGACTTAACAGAGTCTGGTTACGTTATTTTCACACTTGAATATCTTTCTCCTTTTCCACAACCAATTTATTTTATGGCTCTGACCTTCTGGGACACAACCCTGTATTACCTATATTTAACTACATTAACTGTATTTTCTTATTTTCTGCACTCTTGATGCTCTGACATCCCCATGCACTGCCTGGGGAACAACTGCCTCTCCCAGGGTTAGCTAATTCCTTGAGATAATTTACTTAGCATTTGAGCACACCTTTGATACACAAACCAACCAATCCGGAGTCCATACCCCACCTGCCTCCTCTATCTGGCATTCCAGGAGGCAATATTCCTCTGCCCTAATCATCTCGGGGCCAGGTACCAGACAGCTAGGGACCACCCTGATAATTCAGAGCCCTCCAAATTTATTCAAACTATCCAATCCTAAACCTGCTCACCTTGCCTTGCCCATTCCTTCCCTTGAAAATTGCAGTAAAGACTGCCCACTGTCTCCCCTCTCTCTCTGCCTGTTCACCAACTCTGTTCTTCCCCGGTGGCCTTGCGTGGTGTGGCACGTCCCCTCCTCTTGGGAACCGTGAGCAACAAACGATTTTTTCAATGGCATTGTCTCCTGAGCTGTTGGCCTCACCACACCTGAATAAAAACAAAATCCTGAGTACATTTCAAAACAAACCTGTACCCTTGCAAATAGCAAAAAGCATATGCAACCATAGATATTTTAACATACTGCTTTTTTTGTGGCAAGTTATACTCGAAAACTGGATTATTACAAATTAATGAAATGATAATTTTCTAGGATTCTTTAGACAAATAATACTGAGATGAAGATATGAAGGTTGTTTTCTTTTAATAGATTTCTTTTAATGGAATGTGATATTTTCCAAAGTGGATTACAAGCATTTGATAATGGCTTACAGTGAAAGCAATCTGAAGCCACCTCGTTGCCTTACAGCTTCAAATGGAATTCTTCTGTAAGCCTCATGAAGACAGTGGTTATTTTCATTATAAAATATTTTGAAAATGGAGTTGAAGCCAGAATCAAGCAAAACTAATTATAATTTTGATGTATATTCTAAAGGAAAAATACAGGGTAATGAGGATTAACTCAATAACATAAGTAAAAGCACCGAGGTAGGTGATCAACATGTAATAGAATTTAAAAATGCTACTTTTGGGGCCGGCCCCGTGGCTTAGCAGTTAAGTGTGCACGCTCCGCTACTGGCGGCCTGGGGTTCAGATCCCGGGTGCGCACCGACGCACCGCTTGTCCGGCCATGCTGAGGCCGCATCCCACATACAGCAACTAGAAGGATGTGCAGCTATGACATACAACTATCTACTGGGGCTTTGGGGGAAAAATAAATAAATAAAATTTAAAAAAAAAATGCTACTTTTCCCTACCATTATCTGCAAGAGTGCTCAACTAGATTTGCATTGCATTTTAGAAGGAAGTTGGATTACTGAAAACTAACAGCAATATCCCAGAATTAGAGCAGTATTTCTCAACATTTTTTTCATGGTCACTTCCTAAGGAGATTTTTTTCTTAATCTGCCCCATCCCCATGAAATGTTAAGACTACAACTATACTGTACATCTGTTTATGGGGGACCACAAACTATTACAATAGCTAAGATACTTTTTTGCCCCCCAAGAACTAATTTTCACCCCCATGGGGGAACTAGCACCCCACTGATAACCAGTGAGAATACATGGTTAGGGTCACCAATGGTGCTTACCCTGGCTGCACATCAGAACTGTGTGGAAGGCTTTTAGTTACCAAGGCCCCATTTGGAGACTTTTATGTAATTTGTCTGAGGTGGGACCCAGGCTTTGTTATTTTAAAACTCTCCAGTGGGTTAGATCAAGAAAGATCCTTCACTACTCACCAGAGAAGAGCAAGTCTAAGTTCTTATTCCATGCTTCCAGCCTGTGACAAGCTAACCAAGTAACATGACATGGTGTGTTTGTAATTTACTTAACTGTAAATTGACATACATCAATTCTTTCACACTGTAATAAAAACATATATTTATATGGCTTCCCCATGTACAGTTAGGGGATGGATGTGTTGGAGAAAGTACTTCTGGAATAAAAAGAGAAAGTGGGCAACGATCGTAACTCCAGGAACATGGTATTTGAAGGGAGAAACCCCCCTTTTCATTTTGGGGTCAACAGCAGGACGTCACCTGGGGTTAAGAACACCAGCAGGAGAGCAGTTTGCCCTCTGATCCCAGGAGGGCCTGTTTTGGTAGAACAGTAGTTCTCAAAGTGTGGTCCTTAGAACTTATTAGAAATGCAAATAATCAGACCTTACCCCAGACCTACTGAACCAGAAATTTGGGGGGTAGGGACAGTGATCTTTGTTTAACAAGCCCACCAGGTGACTGTGATGCTCTCTCAAGTGTGAGACTCACTGGTAAAACGTGGCTCTCAAGCATCTTACGTTCTAACTGCTTCTTTTCATCCTTGAGAAAATTTACCTTTTATTCCTACTGCTGATTTTTATCCTGTACTTGATTAATTTGTTCTTAATTCTGTTCCTATGAACCAAGATCTTAACAACCTGGATCATATTTGTGCAATCAACAAACTTTAAAAATTCCATCTTGGGGCCAGCCCTATGGCACAGTGGTCGAGTTTGACATGCTCTGCTTTGGCGGCCCGCATTCACAGGTTCAGTTCCTGGGTGCAGATCTATACCACTCATTGACGGCCATGCTGTGGCAGTGACCCACATCCAAAATGGATGAAGATTGGCACAGGTGTTAGCTCAGGGCGAATCTTTCTCAAGCAAAAAGAGGAAAATTGGCAACAGATGTTAGGTCAGGGACAATCTTCCTCACCAAAAAAAAAAAAAAAAAAAAAAATTCCATCTCCATAAACCACAGTTGGAAATATTAACAAGACAGAGCTCAAAACCAGCCACTTTGAACCTCTTTAAACACATTGTACAGAGGAGTTAACTAGGAAAAGAGGTGTCCCTTTGGACCACTACGAACATTTAAAATTCTTTATGTGTTGCTGGAAATACCAAACATTAATCAAATCCCCAATACTAGGGCGACATTAAACAAAAAGCAAATTAGACTATGGTGATAATAGTATCTAGTCTCTCATTATCATTCAAATCATGCCGATTCCTGAGCTCCATTGTCCTTCTAAAATTCTATATATATACAGTGCCATGGGAGCACTTGGTATCAGAACTTAAAACATATCCCATGTGAAAGAATTAAACTGTTCCATTCCTGTAAGTTGTTTTCGTTATTGTTTTAATTTTCCATACAGTTCAAAATTGCCTTTTAACAAGGGACCAGATCCTAAAGCAGAAGGGTGAGGATTACTTCTTCTGGGCCAGGCCTTATTAATATGATACTGATTCTGCCCTTACAGGAGAGGAAGAGAGCTGAAGAGGACAGAGGATAAAGGGCAGAGTCGGAAGCAATAAACTTATTTCAGGTGGCTTTAATCAAACTTAAGAGGACTGGAACTGAAGGTCATCTTCCTCCTCTACACTTCAAGAGGAAATGCTGCTGTAAATAAGGCTCATGTTGTTGACATGAACATGCTTAGAAAATGCTATCGTATACACATCCAGGCATAAAAACAGAGCTGTGTCCCATTTGCTGCAACACATTACATGTCTCGCTGCCCATAAAAGGTAATGTAACTCTGCTTGTGATCTTATTGTTCAAATATACATTGTGCCTGATGTAAACCGTCTTCCCCATCTGGCTGTAAGGGAGATAATACAGAGATGACAGAGCAGTTTATCACCAGAGACTCCGAAGTTTACAGAATTCAGTCAGTCTGCTTAAAGATGAATTAAACTGACTTGAAGCCAAAATGTGAGCTCTTGTAAAACCTGACACACCAGCAAAATATGCTTCTTGATAGAACAGAGATTAAGAAGAGTCTTTGGTCAAAAATTTTAGCTATAACTTCACAAAAGCAAGACAACTAATCAATTCAGTGAAAAATTGGTCAACTCAAAGTGCCTGACCCAAAAGTCCTAGCCTGAATGTATTTCTTTTAACTATACTGATCTTTACAGAAAAATAGGAAGCCTTTGATTGATTTCATTCTTAAAATACTGATGGCATTCTCTCAGCACTTTATATAAGACATTTAGAAAAGAGAACACACTAAATTATTTTATAAGGGATTTGAAACGTTAGAGTGAAATTATAAAGAGACTAACATTCTTTAGTGTAGCTTTCCAGGATTTTGCAATCTCCAACAATATTAATGAAGACATAAAATGCATTGTACCAATTCTGATAAAGCTTAAAGAAGGTAAAAGAAATAACCAATTACTGCTTTAATTTTATCGTTAGAACGCAACAGAGAGTGAGTGAAGGACATGCAGGGCTCACAGAAGAACTGGAGGCTAATCCAGGACCTGAGCGCCAGAGTGTGGAATCTTTTGAGAGCTTTTCTCTTCTTTTTGGGTGGCAGATTTCTAAAACTGGGTCACAGAAAGAACGAGAAAGTCAGCGACCTCTCCTGATTATCTGTCAGCTGTATTCAAAATAGCACTGGTGCTCACCACACAGCACAACTTGAGCCCTATTTGGCAGGAAAGTGCTGTTCTTGCCTGATGTTTTACCTTTCTTTCTGAACCTTTGAAGTCAGGTCTCACACAGAAAATAAAACCATATACACTACAGCAGAATACATATTTTTAAGCTTATGGCATCTGGCCTACTTCTAATATTTTATATAGGGAACTTTCTGGATGGAAGTTGTTTCGTGCGCCCTCTGCCTCTGGTTATCTTGGTAGATGACCACATGATCCCAACATACCTTTGTCTACAATGCCCTACAATGGACACATCTTGCTTTTTCCAGGTATTTTCCTAATAGTGTTTTTAAAAAGTGTTAAGCTATTCAGTCAACTAGCTGCTTTCGAACTAGCTATAAGAGAAACGTTTCAGGGACAAATTGTTGACTATTTTTATTCCATATATGTAGCATCCTAGTTTTGAAGTCAGTATGTCATGGAACTTTGGAAGATAACTGTGTAGAGCAATTTGGGGCACATCATCTTGCTTTTTAAAACCTGTATAGCAAGGTTTGTCATGTCTTGGTTTCTAACATCTTTATCAATAGATATGAATAACACATCTTACTTTCTTGTCCCAAGTAACATGTTTCAATGTCTCCTGCAATGAGATAAACATAAAGTCGTGTGCAAGATATACTAAAGAGTGGTTCAAATCTGGTTCCAATAGTTATTAACTCAAGTCCTTTTATTTTTTCAATTGTGTAGTTTGTTTTCAGAATTTCTTTTTTTGTTGCTTTAACTCATCTTGATTTGGGGACATTTGCAAAAGATTTTATGTCATGGGTGATTTATTTCTATCAATATTCTCTTATAGTAATAGTATATTGATCTTTGGAACCTACACTGATGTATAGTAAAACAGCTTTTATCATAATTCTTTGTGTTGTTTGTATATTTTTTAAACATGATCCTTCTGCAAAGAGCAATGGATAGGAAATAAGAAATTAAAGAGACAACAAGACTCTGAAATATAATCAGCATACACTATTACAGAAACTTTTGGTAGGTGTAAATAATAATGGCTCACATTTCTTGAGTGCTTACTATGTGCTGGGCACAGCATTATGTATTGTATATTCATTATAATTTAATAAACAGCAATTCCAGGAGATAAGTACCATCATTGCGCCTGTCGTTTGTTTTATGAAGGAACTGAGGTTTAGCGTGGCCAGCAACTAGTTCAGAGTCATGTACCAGTAAGTGATAAGGTAGGATGCAAACACAGCTCCTCTTGACTCTAGTGCTTAATCACTACGCCATCCTCTCTCCTATCTGTACAACCCTAAGTGTCCCCTCAGTGATGTATATTTTTAATGTTAACTCAGTTAAACTCCACCATAATTCATTTTCCAGGCATCGCATATGATTGTTAGATCCACCCTACGAAGTCATTGAAGAATTAAACAAGCCAATTATTTCCTTGCCCAAGGACATTAGTTGTCAAAATATTGCTCCTAAAGAACCAAAACAAGAGCCAGTCCTGATGGCCTGATGGTTAAAGTTTGGGGCTTGCTGCTTCGGCGGCCCGGGTTGGCTTGCCAGTCTTGGAACCACACCACCTGTCTGTCGGTTGCCATGCTGTGGTGGCAGCTCATAGAGAAGAACTAGAATGACTTACAACTAGCATATACAACCATGTACAGGGGCTTTGGGGAGCAAAAAAAAAAAGGGAAGATTGGCAACAGATGTTAGCTCAGGCTGAATAAGAAAAAAAAAAGAACCAAAACAAATATGATAAGCAAGATGGATAAAACTTCCTATAAAATTGTATTATTATTTTTATTGCAATTGCTGTTGTTGATATTACTATTATAATTGGTTGGTCAAACATGGCCTGAGCCATCACCATAAAATAGAACTTCTGACTTCAGTTGGAATCAGCATCAAAGTTAGTGAGTAGTTCAGCCTACTTTCAGCTCACAGATGTTGCTGTTTGACTCGAGTTGCTATGCTACTCCCAAAATGGATATGTCCTGGTCCTTTATTTATTATGGGGAGCCATTGTTTTGTTTTCACTGTAGATAGTCCAAAAAGAATAGAAGAGTTAGCTAAGAAACTGGGAGTTCAGTAACTGTCTTGATTTGCCGAGGACTGAAGGGTTTCCCAGGAAGCAGGACTTTCAGTTTTAAAATTGGGACCGTCCCAGGCAAATTGCGATGCATTGGTACCCTACTGGGAGGAGACTTGTGGTTTTATTAATCTTTCAGTTGTAACACCAATCTATCTCAAGTACGCTAGACATGCACTTGAGTTGACACTGAAAAGCTGTCCTCGATTAGGCCTACGTGGCCAAAGTAAAGCTGACATCTGAGGACAGAACTTAAAGATAAAGACCTCCATGCCTGTAATAGAAATTCCCACATCTTGAAATGTGGTGTCACAGCTTAAAAATGAAACTTTAACATATAAAAAGTCTAATAAGACCTGCCCTAACATTCTCACTCTATCAGAAATTTAGTTGTACTCAGACTTGGTGCTACTTTCACATATGTTCGTGGCACTGAAAACAACATGACTATCAAGTGATGCTTTGCTGACACTCACACATCAACATGAGCTTGGGCACCTTGAAAGGCTTATTCCAATGATATTGACTTAGCTCAAGTCATTTCTAAAACTCCTTTTAGAATTGCCTTTAAAGTCAGATTTATTTAATTTGTAGCCTGTCCTCAATTTGTATGAACAGGGTATTAGGAGCACGGATGATTTTCCTTATTCACCATACATAGGTCCAAATAACTTGATTTTTTTCCTAAAATCAAACTCCTACCTTAGAGGACAATGTTTACAACCCCTTGTGTTATTCAAAAGAACATGACACAAGCTCTGGGGACAATTCCAAAGGGGTGTGACCACATCCCTTTGATCAACAGCAGCATGCTGGCTTAAGGAGACAATCCCAATGTCAGAGAGAGCAATTTTGGAGTTATAAGCTCTATATGATCGTTCTCTTCCCCCACATCACTTATGTTAACTTAAAGTCAGACCTTTTAACTGTCAGCTAAAAAGCCTATAATTTTGGTGTTCATCTTAAGCCCAGCCATCAGTGTTGTCATGCTGTATCCCAAACCACTTAGGCTTCCTTTCATGGTGTCTACTCAAATACTGAACTTCTCACTTGTAGCTCGCTGGGTGTCCTTCTCTAAAGATTACTTTTCCCCTCAGAGCTGCTGTCTTTACCTCTAGGATATCAGCTATTTAGCTTGTAATCGCTTCATGAGGCGGTCGTGGGGCGTGGTTGGTTGTGTGAAGTCTTTCTAGGTAAACTTGTCAATCACGTCCTCCTCTAACATGAGGTTAGAGGTTTTGCAACATCAACACTATTGACATTTTAGATTGGATTATTGTTTGTTGTGGGGGCTGTCCTGTTTATTGTAGGAGGTTTAGCAGCATCCCTGGCCTCTATCCACTAGATGCCAGTTGTGACAATCAAAAATGTCTCCAGACATTGCCAAATGTCCCCCCGTAGGGCAAAATCGCTCCTGGTAAAGAACAACTGGCTAACATAAGGAACAGAGAGATGACTTGTTCTCTTCATAGAGTTTTACGTAATATACATTATGCTGAGCCCGATTAAACTTTACTTAGCTTGAAAGGAAAAGACTCTCACTTTTAAACCGAATGAAAATATATTTTACTTCATTAATTGATATAACAAAATCTATATTTAGAAAAAAATGCTGTGCTTTCCTGGTGAAACACTAACCACATACACCAGGTAGCAAGGTGTCCATTCATTTCTTCATTCCCCTGATATTTACTGAGCATCTACCAAGTGAGAGACCATGCTGGGCACTGGGAATACAGTGGTGAACAAGACACACAAGATCCCTGCTCTCAAGAAGCCTGCAATTTATCAAGTTTGGGAGACGTAAACAACACAGTGAGATATGTACCACACCACAATTTGTGGTAAGGTAGTGTATTGACCATATTTTTTATTTTCTATATTTTATAATGTTTTGACATTTTGGGGGTGGGGGTTGGTGGCTGGAGAGAGATGGCCCCTCCCAGAGCTAGTTCATTCCTAACGTAATAAGCAACATGCCTGAGAGCACTCCTTTCATATGCAAACCAACCAATCCCAAGTCCATACCCTCAACCGCCTCCCTTATCTAACTCTCACCCTCCAAGCCAATATTTCCCTTGCCCAGAATCAACCCAAGTCCAGGCACCAGACAACTAGGACAACCCCTGTGCCCCAAAGCCCACCAGAATTACTCAAATGAGCCAGTCCTAAGCTGCTTTGCCTGCTTTGACTTTCCCATGGAAAACACAATAAAGGTTGTGGCCTATGCCTTCCCCTCACTCTTTTTTGCACCCTGACTGACACTGATGCTTCCCCACGTGGCCCTGCATGCCATGGTATGCCCCCTCCTCTCTGGAAATGTAAGTAATAAAAACCTTCTTTCAATGGCATTAGTCTCTCCATGTTGTCACTCACTCACCTCTAAAAATTAAGATGCCACAGGTACAATGATTGAGACAGCACATAGAGGGTACTCTACTCCAGTCAAGGGGACCAGAAAAGTTTCCTGAGGAAGGATTAGAGTTAGGTAAGGGGGAATAAATTTCATGCAGGTAGAAAAGAATGTACAAATGGCCAGGTGTGACCAAGTTGAGGTAGGAGAGTTGAAGGACAGATTCATTCAGAGTGTTCATCTTGAAGGTAGTTGGAAATCATTAAGTATTTAAATCAGGAGAGTAACAGGATTAATCCATTTTATTAGGAAGATCCTTCTGGCTGCATTGTGGGAAACATGTCTTAGTAGAGAAAGAACTGGACAGAGACTAGTTAGTAGGTTTTTGAAGCAAATGTAGGAAAAGATGATAGTGTCCTAAAAGAAACTGGTGACTGAGAATGAACAGAAGTTGATCAATTGAAGAGATGTTCAGCATGAAGAACTGAGCAGAGCTGGTGAATTAAAAGGGAGGAGCAAGGAAGAAGCCAAGGTTTCTGGCTTAAGAAACTGTTTAGACGTGTCTAGTAGTGCCTTTCACTGAAATAAAGAACCCAAGAGGAGAATCAGATCTGGGGGGAAAGTTGAACTTGAGCTGTCTGTCAGACATTAAAATAGATGTCTAGCATTCAGTTGGATGTGATGGTCTGGAGTGGAGAAGAGAGATGCTCTAGAGACAGAGCATTTGAAAATCATGTCTAAATGATTCAAAAGTCATCCACAAGGAGTAGTAACGGCTGCCAGGAGTGACCCTGGAAGAGTGAGTCGAATGACAAGAGAGGAATTCAGGTCAGAACCCAGAGGAACATCAACATTAATTACCAGGAGGAAAAAGAGCCCTCAAAGGAGACTGAGATGGGGTGATGGGAGAGGCAGGAGGGAAACCCGTGCCTAGAATTCTCTCACTCCTCCATCTCCTCCCAGCCTCACCCCATCATCACTATCTTCTTCATCTGAAAACTATCCTATCAAGATTCTTTGCTGAAGACCCAGCTTCAAGCATTGTGACTTTTGTGGTGCTTCCTCTGACCACCCCCAGGTAGCAGTAAGTGTTCCTCCTCGGTTACAGCATTGATCTCATCACACGCGTGTCTCCCTTGACGGCAGAGACCATTCTCACTATTGTGTCCCCAGTCCAATAATGGCACCTAGTATGCATTCGACTTATATTTGTTGAATATATGAAAAAACATGTTGCATTCTTGACTCATAGGACAGTCCTTGGGCAATCACCTGAAGCCAATTTACTCTTATTTTGGCAAAAATTCTAATAGATTTTCTCACCCACAGGTGATTAAAAACAGAGGAGAAATGGAACTAGAGGACACATACTCACACACACTGATGGAGCACTGAAAGCTTAAAAGTGAAAGAGAAGAAGCTAAAATGCTTTGTATGTGGCAGTCTAGTGTCCTTCAACATAAATGCCAACACGTTCACTAATTTTAATACAATTCAGAAATTGATGTTCTTGTGAGAACATTGAGTCTCCAAGGAGGATAAATTATGATAGGTAAAACTCTATTAAGTCAGTCAAGAGAGCGTGTGTACATTTTTAGTAGATTTAGAGTACAATGGCAATTATTTTTAGTTTTCAGCTTTTAGAGCGAAGGTTATATAAATGTTAGAAAGATTCAAAATGTACAGTGACTATGCATTTTAGCTGAACTTCTGGTTGTCTGGAACACGTGCATTATGTGGAGTAGTTCACTCTCTAATAATGGGAGTGCCATATAAACGAGCTGCTGCCATATGTGGATATGATTACTCGGAATTACAAAATGGAATCTCTTGCCTTTCTCATTTACAAACTCATAAACACAATGTTTGCTACAAAAGCATATTAAGCACAACACAGCATTTCCAAGTGGCTGCCCCATTGTTATCAAGGTCTTCTATGTCAGGGTGTACAGGAATTTAAGAAGATTTCTATACTGTGCGCTCCCTCTCCATCCTTCATGGAATAGCACCGAAGTGTATTCTGTTGCCTTTTGCAGTCAGCATGAGCTTCCCTGCCACCAACCTATGATCGTGTTCTTGGACATTAAAATGAAGCTCACTCAAAAAATATTCCTAAATAGGGCACAATGGTTAAACTGGCAGTGCTATAAATACTACAGGACCAAAGTATATTTTTGTCTTTATTTCTCTGTGCCAGACACTGTTAAAGCAACTATTAATACACAAACTTTTTTGTTGTTGTTGTTGTCAAGGAGAGTCTGCAGCTTCCTTAGGGCTATTTTAAAGTCTGTGCCTGATTTCACATAAATATTTACCCAAGGGAAGGTGTCTGACAGTGAGAATCTATACACAGTCGCAGTCCTTAGGCAGTGCTTCCACTGTATAGACCCTGCTGAAGGGATAAAAAGCTCCCCCGTGGAAATCCCATTATGAAAAGAGAGAGAAAAAGGAAAAGTTACCATTATTCTCCAAAAGTTGAAGTTTATAAAAACAAAATGTCTTTGTCAAGAGGCCCAGCCAGTTTGCCTTGTGTTCGAAATATGCTCATTTTAGCAATCTCAAAGGAGAAAATAAAAAGTAATGGGGAATTATTTTTCAAAACATCTGAAAATAAGTACTTACACATATATTCTACAAATTTTTTAAAAACTCAATATATTTTAAGATGACCTCTGAAGCAGAGATTAAATTATGTATTGGCATGCCTAAATTGAAATATTTGACAATAAAAAAAACAGGGTGAATCACAGTGAAGCTATCAGTTAAAACCACATTTTTTAGTGCTTTTCTTTTTTTTTTTTTTTAAAGATTTTATTTATTCAGTTTTTTCCCCCCAAAGCCCCAGTAGATAGTTGTATGTCATAGGTTCACATCCTTCTAGTTGCTGTACGTGGGACTCGGCCTCACGTTGGACGGAGAAGTGGTGCCTCAGGGCGCTCCCGGGATCCGAACCCGGGCCGCCAGCATCAGAGCGCGCGCACTTAACCGCTAAGCCACGGAGCCGGCCCTTTTAGTGCTTTTCTAACTTGTAAACCAATAACTTTTCCAGAGATTGTTTAGAATTATTCAAGAAACTGATATCATTTCCTCGTGGCTTTTGCCTACAATCAGCACATATATCCTAAAAGCAATAATAATGTGCTAATAACCCATGTAGATTAAACACCTGTATGCGCCAGGCACTCTACGTAGAACTTCACATGGATTTTGTGATTTGATCCTTGCAACCATCCTGTAAAAAGGGCAATATTATTTTCTCTATTGAAGAGGTGGAGAAACTGAGGCTGAGTCCTAGTCAAGACCCCATAGCTGCCAAGTGAGGGCATGAGGAGTCACAACCAGGCAGTCTGATCATCCCCCGGAGACCAGCAGCGAGCCCACCCACTCCTCCTGCAGTTTGTGGTCTACTGGCCAAGGAGGACTTCAAACTCTCACACAGCACACACACAAGCGCTCTGAAAGAAAGGTGGAAAATGCTTTTAGAGAATATCACATGGGGTCTAAAATCAGGCTGTCAGGGAAGAATGGAGAGCTAATGACCCTTGGGCTGAGAGCTAATGGTTAGTAGGAGGTAGCCAGGCAAAGAGACAGAGAGTGTTCCTAGCAGCGTAGAGGGCATATGTAAAGGTCCCAAGGCAGAAAAGAGCTTATTCCAGTAATAGAACTGCAAGAAAATGAGTATTTGGAATGTATTGAGTAACAGAGAGGATGGAGGGAGATGGGCTCAGACATGTAGGCAGACCTCGCAGACCATGTGAGGGAATTTGTATTCATCCTAAGTGCAGCGAAAAGCGATTGAAGAATTTTGAGTAAAGAGAGCCATGAGCCTATTTGCATTTTAGAGTCATCTGTCTGCTGTTTGGAAAATGGACTGGAGGATGGGAAGAGAGCAGATTGGAGGCTGTTGCAGGAGCCCCAAGGGGCTGACGATGAAGCTTGACTAGCGGGGGCAGCGAAGTTGCAAGGAAGAGAATGTGCTTGAGATGTATTGTGGAAATAGATTTACAAGACCCGGTGGTGGACTGGATGAAGAGGAAGGAGTTCCAGATACCTCACAGAAGCTTTCATTAATTAAATCAAGGCTCAACTCCTTCCCACTTCTCCTATGTCTGACGGGGATCAGTTAACACCCTTTCAGAGTTAATACCAGTGTAAATATCTCATGAAAGAGAGAAGAGAGGGAGACTACAGACCTAATAGTTACTACTTAGTGATGTCAGGTTGTAAGTGTAACTAAATTTCCTCAGTGTTTCTAGGTGGTACCAATGGGATAGGTGGGGGAAGGGGAGAGAGAGGTGGAAGAAAGCTGTCTACCCCCAAGGAACAGCTGTGGGACCATTTGTCAAATGTCCCCCACAATGCTTCAAGTTGTGAATCCTGGGAGGTTGTCATTCTGCTGGAGAACACGCATAGTTAGAGAACTGAGAGTTCAAATACAAGTAGAATCTCACCAATCATTTTGAAGTAATACTTTCTCTCTCATTTTTATAAAAGAAAACAAAAAGCTCTTTAAAAACAAAACAGTATATATATATATAAAATAAGTCACAAATAAATACTATATATTAATAATATATATTATTAGGCACTTATTGAAATATTAATAGTTCATAACATTTAAAAAGTTAAATATCAAGCCTCCAACAAAAAAATAAGTAATTAAGCCCAATATTAATGGTTAGAGAATAAAGAGATCATGTTCCCAAACATATTTTTTTGCACACGTTCTGGCTGTGGATATTTTAGTTGAGGAAATCAGTTCCGAGACTGGCTTCTTCTACAGACTACTGTTAAAGTTATTCTCCACAAGATTTAGCCTCGTTTTCCTCAGTGTCTTTCTGCTCACACATACGGCAATAAACCCCCTCCCAATGGCCACATTGGGAGTCTCCACGTCAGTATATGGAACTGTGTGTCTGAGTGTGGAATTGATTAGCCAGAATTCCTACTAAGAAGAGAGACCAAAAGAGTGAGGTGTTTTAAACCTTTCAACATCAATAACAGATGAGAGAATGTGGGGTGTTAAGCCTGGAAAAGAGAGACTAAAGGTGACTATCTTAACTATTTTCATATCTATTAGGAAGCCTGCGATGTGGAAGAAGAATTGAATTCACTTTTTGTGGCCCCCAGGGCCAAAGCAAGGCCCAACGGATGAAGGACAAGGGGAAGCAAACTGATGCTCAACGTAAAGAAGGCCTTTTCCAACAGAATTGTTCAGAAATGAACCAGGGTACGGTGGCTCACTGTCACAAGTGCTACCTGCAGAGACTGAATGACTATTTTGCATTAATGCTTTACAAAGTTTGATCAGTCAGAAAGGCATTTGGCTAAAGAGCTCTATTTCTAAGATTCATCGTGTCATCGGTTATGTCTTCAGCATCCATTCTCACCATTCTAACAGCCACAAATTTCCATCTCATGATTTGTGAAGTTCATTGGCATCACAGTGGGGATTGATTGCGAGCGAGGGGTTTGAAGCAAGGCTAGGTAATTAGCACATCCCATTTCTCTGGCCACAGAGATTGGGTCAGGGGTGAGCGTGTGACAATCTAGTCTGATGTCTTGGGAGTTCTGGGACAAATATGCTTTTTTCCCACCTGCTATGGATAGGGAAGCACGTCGCCTCTGCAATAACTGTCAGTCATCTTAGGACCACAAAGGGAGATCCTGCCTAGAAACCAAGAAAAGAACTGAAGAGAGAAAGACCTGGACCTGGTTACATCATGGACACCAGCAGATCAAGCCATACCTAAAACCAGTTCTCCTAATGGATTTTTCAATTACATGAGCCAATGAAGTCTCTTTTTGCTTTGAGCAGTTTGCGTATGTTTTCTATGCATGCAAACTAATGATTCCTAACTCTGATTCTACCCGCTGCACTTTGCATTCAGAGATCCAATAGCAGCCAAGAGATTTCCCTAATACTGATCTCCGAATCATATAAACTCAATTTATGTCAAAATCTGGTTTCCATAACCATTAGTATCTCCTTCAGAACAAACAATGTTAACTACCATTGGAACTAAAAATTTACTAAGGATTTAAAATAGATCTAAAACAGTTTTACAGGAAACTTTTCATCCTGCATGTGTAAACTTAATCCTTCTTCCTCCTTGCAGGGCTACTGTCAATGAAAAAAAAGCAGTTACGATCAATGCAGAAATCCTACAGGGTTAACGACCTTGTGAATTGACCATATTAAATGCTTAAATAATTTCTTGATTTGCTTGAAGTTTGGTAACTTCTCAACACTAGAACTTTAATAACCATAAACTATTTTGCATGCTGTTTTCCAATCTTTCATATTTTGATTCTATAGAATTCGTTTTTTGACTCACATCAGCAGGTCATCCTCAGTTGGGTTCAGATTTTACTTATCTGTGCCTATGTGTAAACTGAAAAATGAAAAGTGAAAATCACAGACATACACTGAGCGCAAATATTAGCATCAACCTCGCCTCCAGGACAGGACCTTCCCAGCTCTGGCTGTGGTCCGCTAGTGTGTTGAGATACTGATTTTTTTTCCTTCAGTCCTCAAGGCAGCTGCGCAGAGCCCCAGACAGTCCAAGACTGGCCAGGAGCAGCCTTGTCTGTTTACGCAAAATGCAATCGAAATATTTTCCTTTCCTACGTGTGGTATTGCAATAAAAAGCCCAGGATGCACTACCCTACATAACCCTACTTAAAGGAACTACCTTGTTCCTCTTTTGTTGAACTTGACAGATTCCAGCTTTGGAAACCCATAATAAACATTGTTTTGCCAGCATATTAGTAAAGGAAAGTGGTAAGACTTTCCTTTGAGTTTGAATTCAAAGACAAGAAAATCCAAAACTTATTTTCTTTTTCTGCGTTGAGATAAAATGTTTTCACTTATCTCTTTCCCTTGAAAATTATTTTTATGTGCTTTTACTCAGTGTTCTTCTTATAAAAATGGATTTTAGTAAGTTCTGGTTTAAAACGAAAATTGTGGACTTTCAGGGTAGAGCAGGTGTCCTCACATCATCACTCTTCACCAACGAGACTCCTGCAGCCGGACACAGAGAAGTGAGGACTGTTGTTGCAGAGACCACACAATAGGTCCTTGGAAAACTTGTAAGGGACACTCCAGAAAGATGGGTTCTTGTTCCAATATGATGGTGCCAATGAACTATCATGCACCTGTCTACCACTTTCATTAACAATGGTTATTTAACATTTCAGGTTTTAAATTGCAGAAAACAAATTCTTACACAGGTGTTCTTACATTTCAACTGAATGTTGACACACAAAACACCATTTTATGGCAAACACTAACCCTAAATAAGGTCTATGCCCAGTTCCCGTGGAGGTTTCTTATGTAACCAGGATGGAATATTTGATTATTGATAGTGCCTGAAATCTAGGTGTTTCTTGGCTAAAGTAAGCAAGAACCATTTGAGGCAACTTAAATTTTATAACTAGCAGAAGGTAAATTGCTTCAAGATGCTCACTTTCAAAGAATAAAATGTCTTCTTTTATTAACGATAACAAGTCAGATACAAACACGTTTACAAGCTCAAAACTCAGCTATATTTCCAAAGGCAGGGACAGGAAGTTTTTCAGAGCATTTCTTTTTCTAAACCAGACTCTTCTTTGAATCCCACCTTAAACACTGCCTTATTCCTGGTGTGGTCACCGGCCTCTAACTCAGAACACAAGTAGGTCGAAGAAAACGCTCTCATCTATTTTCAAACACCCTGGGATTTTTGAAGTGAAAACTTTTATAAATAGTTGGAAGCATATTATTAGGAGTCTGCTTGGAAACTGCACCATTTGGGTCAGAAAAAAGATACCTGCTGAGGGAAAAGATTACAAGGTTGTGGATAACCGCAAGATCAAATGGTTTTAACAGCTGGCACACTGCTTATGCTTCTCTGTGCTAAATTCACACCTTTCAACATGGGAATAGAAACAGAGTGGTTTTTAAAAATGCAGAAATTTTGAGCAGTGACAAGTGCTCAATTCAGGAAAAAAACTGTAACTCACTAAATTTAAATTAATGACTGATGTAGTAAGGAGTTTTCACCCAGGAAATAAACAAATATTTGCTGATTTTTAAATTATGTGTAAGACTGGCCCTATACTAGGCATTCCATACAAGCCTGAGCCGTTTGTTGGCAATCCCAACTGAAGAGCTCTTGATTCAATGAGCCAAACGAATGGAAAAAGATCCACAGTATACAGGTGGTAGTAACAGATTGGGTGTAGAGCTGGTTCCTGAGAATCTAGGAGCCCACTGATTTGCTTACATAATTTATGCCTCACTTGCTGCCTGTTATTTCTGATCTATGCAGCAAAGCTGGATTCTTGTACAGTTTAGATTATAGAGTAAAGGAGTGGCATGGATTCATTTCAGTATAGAATTGCTTTTTTCCCCTTCTAGACAGAGTCAAGCTTTTTGTCAGTACAGCACAGTGTATAAGATTTTTCACAATGGAGTCTACCATTTTGTAAGTGTTCAAAAAACATTAAAAGCAAGAATAGCCTAATGATCCTGGATGCTTGGGGGATTAAGTGTTCTCACAAATTGAAATGTTAGCTGTGTAATAGTTTAATATCATAGCAAAGACCCAAACTAGTAGTCAGAAGACCTATGTTTCTCTCCCAGGTCTGTGAATGTGGACAAGGCATAAACTCTCCAATGGTCAATTTCCTTACTTCTGAATTCTTAATTTCTCAGGTTTATTGAGAGAATCCAACAAACGATGTTCTTTTTAAATTGGAAGGTGCTAAGGATATTGTATCTACCCTTTTGAATATCTGCATAAGATGTGATAGTCTTCTCATATCTTAGTTAACACAGTCATAGATATAATTGAATATTCCTCATCACAATAAAATGCTTATTGCATGTAACACCCATTTTAACCCTTAACTCAACTCAGTAAATATTAATTTGAGTCATCACCATGGGTAAGAATTCACAAGTTGGATACAGATACGTCCCTATCCTCAAGGTAGTCATAATCTAATGAAGGTGAGAAACCCAAACACAACCACTTATGTATTCGGTAAATATTGATTGAATTCCTACTAGATGACAGGCACTGTGGTAGGCCCTTTGCTACCAATGTGAAAAAGTCCTGTACCGTGACATCAAGGAGCTTGTGTTGTGGGCCGGCCCCGTGGCTTAGCGGTTAAGTGCGCACTCTCCACTGCTGGCGGCCTGGGTTCGGATACCGGGCGCGCACCGACGCACTGCTTCTCCGGCCATGCTGAGGCCGCGTCCCACATACAGCAACTAGAAGGATGTGCAGCTATGACATACAACTATCTACTGGGGCTTTGGGGGAAAATAAATAAATAAATAAATAAAAATTAAAGAAAAAAAAGGAGCTTGTGTTCTAATAAGAAAGACAAAGTTTCTTTTATAAAAAAGCTACAAATTATTCCCATATACTACATAAATATTGTAACGGAAGTATGCACAACACAGTTGAAAAGTAGAGGTGGGAAGGAAGTACTAAAATATGATAACTAGAGCAAGGGATGAAAAGCCCAAGGTCAAGTTTATGTGGAAATTTGAGCTATGTGATCTATTCCAAGGTACTTGTTTTCTCTATTAGCTTCAAGATGTATAAAATGGGAAAAAAAAAATATTATCTTCCTCGTAGGACTTTTGTGTGGATTAAAAGAGGCAATGCAGATCAAGCTTTAGCCTTGCTCCTGGCACATGAGAAATGCTTGATACATGTTTAATTATTGTTAACACATGTATGCCCCATCTCTATTGTCTCTGCTTGAATGCCTAATACAATGTTATATACACAACAGGTTCTCGGTAAATCCTTAGTTGCAACCCTACAGGGTCATTATGAACGTTAATCTAAAGGATTATCATCATAAACATCTATTCCAACAATAAAATATTGAAGATGTAATTTTTTTCACTAAATTATACCATCCACTTGCTTAGTCCTTTACCTTTTCTTCTATAAACAGAATGCAGAAAATAAATAAATCAGAAACAAACTATACACATCCATGATAAATCAGTTGATTGAGGGCTCTAATTAATGGAATTTGACTTAATTCAGATCAATCTATCTATAAGTTATGATAATCATTATATATTTTTATTTTAAAAAGTGCACTTGTACTTTTTGGAACTTTCCATTATAGTTAATTTAGTGAAAAATTATTTCAATTTTGTAGACTCTTGGGAGATAATTGAAAGACTCTATTTGTACAAACAAAAATAAATGAAGATTTGAAGAAATCATTTGGCTAAAGTGAAGGGCAGGGTTCAATTGAAGAAGAAATGAAGTATAAATTCTTCTATTAAAAATTAAAAGCCAGGGCTGGCCCAGTGGCACAGCAGTTAAGTTCACGAGCTCTACTTCGGTGGCCCATGGTTCGCAGGTTCAGATCCTGGGCACGGACCGATGCACCGCTTATCAAGCCATGCTTTCGCTGGCATCCCATATAAAATGGAGGAAGATGGGCACAGATGTTATCCCAGGGCCAGTCTTCCTCAGCAAAAAGAGGAGGATTGGCATCAGATGTTAGCTCAGGGCAAATCTTCCTCACACACACACGAAAAATATTAAAAGCCGGCTCCTTGTTACTTAGGAAATATAACCAAATATATTTCTTATTTTCCCCTACATAATTAGCCAAAATGAGATTAGAAACCTCTTGACTTTAAAACTTTGAGAGGCTACCTGATTTTCTTAGAGGACATTCTGAATTCTTTATGGCGATATAATTTAGGAGGTATAAACAATTCAGTTACTACCCATGCAAACCTAAAAACATTCATCTAAATTTTAAAATGGTCCAAAGAGTTGCCCAGTTCCTTATTTTTACGGCAAATAAAAAACAGCCACTCGACTGGCTTTTTTTTGCCTGTATGCATCTGTCCTTTTTTTCCCCTTCCAGTTTTGTTGAGATATAATTGACATATAACATCATATTAGCTTTAGGTGTACAACACGATGATTGTGTATATTGCAAAATGAGTACCGCAAGTCTAGTTAACGTCCATCACTTCGCATAGTTACAAATTTATTTGTCTTGTGATGAGAACTTGGAAGATCTGCTCTCTCAGCAACCTTCAAATATACAATTCGGCACTGTTCACACTAGTCACCATGCTGTCCCTTATCCCCAGGCCTTATGCACCTGGCTTTCTGTTTTGCTTCGGCTCTTCCTCTTCCTCTCCCTTCCCCTCCATCTTGCCCTCCTTCCCTTTCTCCTTTCTTTTTTTCTAGTCCTCCCTTCCTTCTATCTTTACCTCTTCCTTCTTTTGTTTTTTCTTTATATGGCCAGGGACCAGGAGCTTTCTTAAGTGCTGGCAAAGAAACAGTGAATAAAACAGACACAGTTCCTTCTTCCTTCCTCACAGAGCTTATAATCTTCTATGGAAAACCCTTAATTAAACAAGTGTCTACTACAACATTTTAAGCACTATAATCAGGCAAGTACGGTACAGGACAAGAGCACGTTGCTGTGGAATGCGGCTTAGTTCGTGAACAAGAAGCAGCTCATTAACCAAGGCTTTTAAAGTTGCTTTACGTTTTACTGTGTATTTATATATAAGTATATAAATATAAAAATACTACGTAGTCAAACTTTGCCTCACAGTATCCCAGGGTAACTAGGTGTAAGCAGTTTGCTTCACTCTAATAAATAGGCTAATCTCCTTCACCAGACATTTATAAAATAGAGGAACAAATAATAGAAGGTTAAAGAAAAAGCATCTCTTTTGTAATGATCTGAGACTTTTTGAGTAAGGTCTAATCTTTCTAAAGAAATGTCACTGCTAACGTTTGGATATCGTTGGAACTGGTCTGGATTTTCAAGGCTCAAAGTATGAGTTATGACCTAATAAGACCTAGGCCATCTGTTTTTTCTTGCTCGGAGAAGCTTTTCTAAGTTTACTATAGAAGGACATAGTTTCAATGTATTTCTTCCCGTGCAAATTTATACGCAGGGTGGCAAATTTTCTCAAAGATCAACACTTCTGACTTCATCCTAAGGGTTTTTTTCCTGCCGTGTAATCACAGATGACTGTTTTCCAAATGCTTTTTATAAGTTTTGATCCTGACCAATTAACTAATACACCCGTACATGGACTGATTAGTTCAGTACAAACAAACCTCTTGCCATGAAATAGCAACACTTCTTAACAGGCTAACACGTCAACCATTCTGGTCCCGATCTAGTTTACTGTGCCTGCTTGCCTTCTTGGAGGATGGCAACAGGCCAGGCAGGAATATCTAGGCTTGTTTGAGAGTTCGCTTTGGTTGCCTAGCAAACCTCCTGTCATGGGGGCCAGGCGGCCTGGCCTCCGCAGATCCTGTGCACCCTGCAGACACCCTCCTCCTCCCGAGACGCAGTGCAAGGATACACGAATGCTTTTCTGAAAAAAGAATATTTTCTTCATTTCTGTAATCAGCCCATGTGCATATTTAATACGGTGCTTTTAAAAAGTAAAAACAGGGGAGAAATTTAATATTTCTAGATCAATACAGTTTCCTGACCAATTTCTACGCAATACCAGTACGGCATATATAAGCAGGATGCTTTTTTCCAAAGTTGATAGCACAGGTCATTTTTCCAAAATTCAAATTATATCTATGGAATACATGTATAAAACCAATAGCAACCACTAGGTCTCAGGAGCAGCTCTGCCGTCATCTACAGGACATTAAACGTCCACTATGCTCCGAGGTTCTCTTATGGTGTAACTTCTCAACCGTTTTTAGGAAAAAACAGGCTCTAGAACAACATCAGGAAAAGCACCCCTGGGTGAGCACGGCCCCCGCCACGTGCCGTAAAGCAGGTACGCGTGTCTATGTGCACAGAGGATAACACAGCACTGCCGTGCAGCTACACCACTGGAGGAGGCAGTGAAGACGTTGTTTTGAAAATTCTACTTTTCCAGCAGAGAGGGCTAATGTTTTTAAACCCAAGAGACACCTCTCTCTCTCTCTCTAATTCAATTTCAAGAAGGCCCTGGGAAGCAGCATGGTAATGGCAGAAATCCTTATCTGACAGTCAGGGCTCTTGAGTCCAGACTCGGCTGAGACACCACCTGGTTGTAGAGCCTTGAACACTTCACTTTACTTTTCTGGGCCCCAGCTACCTCATGTGTAGAAGGACAGGAGTGGTCAAGGTCATCTTTAGGGTCCCTTCTGATTCCGACATTTTGTGTCTTGTCAATAAAACAAAGAGAATCCCGCAGCCACAAAGAGTTAGGAAAATGAGAGTAAATATCTGAATAACGTCAAACTTGAGATTTTTTTTAATGCAGAAAATATCCCTGACAGCAACTTCATCTTGCTCTTCGGCCCACCATCTGCTAGCGTCCAGGCCAAGCTGCGCATGTTGGGCAAACGAGTGAGACAGGACCAAAGGGAGTCATTTGCACGAAGGTTTTGGGTTTGCTGAAAAGGGGAAAGGAGAAGACTGGAAAGAGAGTGAAAATGATGAAGGAGCGCAGCTGGTGTCTCCCTAAGAGCATCTCTAAGACGTGGGTCTCAATGCACGGGCAGGGACAGCGTCCTCAGCGTCCCCTTGCTGAGTAGGACCAGTGAGGGGAGTGCGTCCTCACTCTCTATGGACAGAGGCCGTGGAGAGGGGGACCACCGGGCTCCGCGGGGCTTCGGCACACTCAGGAGTGCTGGACGACAGCATCCTGGTTCCTCCAGCGGAAAGCAGATTTGACTATCACAGTAATAATGTACATTTGTTACATTTGATAACTTACAGCATTTTAGAGTTTTTGTTTTATTATACCTTTTAACAATGTGACCCTAGTAACTGACTGTATTTTTTCTCTTGGCTTTGACTGCTACAAAGTTTGAGACCAAACTGCAGCCTGGCTCCCACGGTTGCTGTGTGTTGTTGCACAGGTTTGCACTGCACAACTCTAGGGGGCACTATATTCCCTTTTGAGTAGATGCCAGCATGATTTCATCAATGCAGAAAGAAATATCCCTTTAATCACCCTTATTATTCTTTCTCCCTACCTCCACTGATCATCCAAACCTTCCCACTGCATTACCCAAACACTCCTTAACCCTGTCCTGTTCTCAGCCCACAGCAGCTGCCACAATTCACATCCTCAACATATTCCATGGTTGCAATAGCTTCCCAGCAGCTCCAGACATGTATGAAAAAGCAAAACATTTTTTTCCTCTCCATGAGGGCTCAAGAATTATGTGAACAAATTTCACTCTTGCTAGTGCTTCGAATAGCTCCCTATCACACACTCACAAGATGAAACCCAAGATTTCATCTTGTGAAACCCGTATCACAGCTTACAAAGGCCTTCTGGATCTAGCCCCTGCCTACCTCTACGGTTCACCTCCTATAACCCCAGCTCTGTTCTCCATTCACATGGAGGTGCTTGTAATTCCTCAAACACACCACCCCAGCCCTGCGTCCTTGACACTGCAAATATTATTCTATCTGCTCCAATTGTATTTCTCCTTCTCATCTGCCTGGTGAAAATCTATCACGAACTCCCCCATCAAACTGTGCACATTTTGGAGGCAGGATCTTTGTCTCATTTTCCTCTGTTTTCCCGGTACCTAGCCAACGTCTTGGCACTCCTTACACATTTGAAAAATCTCTTGGAATTCTCAAAACAAAGTTGGGAAATTGTTGCACTGAGATTTCAGGGCACCAGTTCCCTATAAGGCATCTGTGTTTGTTACCCAAACCTGGCCTGGCAGAGAGTTATTATCATACATCCCACCCACAAGTTTATGGAGAAAGGTATCCCTCTCTTCCTTATCCTTAAGATAGTCCACATCTCTTCTTCCTCTGCATGTACTGGAGACAGAATTCAAGCGACCCCATGATTTTAATAATACTTGAATACAGCTGCATTAAGGAACCCTATTAGGGTTAGACTGTAATGAGCCTGACAGTGATGAACATTCCTCTGGGAAAGCTATGGAGCTCAAGATGTTCAGGCCCCTGTCCTCACAGAACAACCTTAATGGATAAAATCACAAACTCTGTTACCTGGGGTCTGTATGTAGGTGGAGAGCATGAGATTTAGGTGATGACAATGAACTATTACTGGCAAAAAATGCAACAGCTGGAGTGGGGTTTGGGGATGGAAAAAAATTTCAATATATCCTTTGCAAGTAGGCTGGGCTTTTAAGGCCAGCAGCCACCTGGTTTGAGGTTGACATTCTACTGGCTGGTGATTCTAGTTAGCAAGTCACATCGATGCCTCACGTGCTAGAGAGTCCAGGCAATGAAATTGTATTTCCTTGGATTCTCTTGCTATATCAGGAATATTTTCCATCCTAATGCCTCCCTAACACATTTTTTTGAGTTACCACAACACTGAAACAACCACATTCTTAAAACTTTGGTACCCTTTACAACATTGATTAGACTATAAACAGAGATTCTAGCAAAGTGCTACATCTAACCATGCAATGAAGTTCACCATGCAGCCCGGAACACATCCCGTGCAAGGAAAAGGAGGATCGGCCTCACTCCAAGAAAACCTCGCTTATTGGATTACTACAGCTATGAGCATTATGTATTAGATCTTACTGTCTGGGACAGCAATTTGCAGAACAGTTTTCCAAAAACCAGTCATATGTTAGCTACTCAACTCCAATGCACAATATTTGGGCTTTTGCAACTGAGAGACAGCTAGAAATAGGATTGGAGAGAAGCTGCATCATCGTCTGGAGAGTAGCCTAGAGGAAAGCTCCCTTTAACAGAGTGAAGACGTTGGCAGGACAGACTGTCCAGTTTGCAAGTGCTGAGCTTTATATACCTGGCTGGAGAAGACATAATCTGAACGAAAATGTCTCCCTATCTTTCTGGAGATTCTTCAGCCCTTCACCATGTCCACACAGAGGTGGTGTGCCATACATCTCAGGATCAGGGCCAACACCCCTGCCAAGAGCCTGAGAAGGTGGGCATGGATGGGCAGGGGCAGGAGAGGACATGCCAGCAGGGATGACTCAGCCAACAACACTGACCAAGGTCCTGGTCTTTTTTGCTGTGACTCCTCTGTTGGCTTCTATGTTGCCAATGCCTAGGGTACATGTTTGGGGAAATATTTCTACCCTCTTAAGAGCCATGTAATTAAAATGAATTAACTCAGAACGCCCATGGCTTTGTTCCATCCCAAATGATAATACCTGAAAGCCAATGCTGAATGAAAAGTTTCTATACTTCTCATTGGAGTCACGGCACAAGACCCTCTTCTGCCAATTCTCTACCAGAAAAAAAATAGGCAAAGATTTCCTGCAGACCTGTACAGTCCTGAAGTGAGGGTATACCTGTCACAGAAGGGCTTATTTTTGATATATGTCTGTAACTTCGCATTGATCTGTTGGTCCTTAATCCACTGGGGAATGCTACACACCCACACTGGGCCCCTGGGTACTGCCTTTCACATTCAAATCTTTGATTTACTGACAGAATGTGTAAAATCTGATGTATCTAGACAGCTCCCGTCAACTACATGTGTATTGAAACACAAATTACATACAAGTGCAAATTATTTCAGCTGAGATCAGCATTAATTGAAACTCAGAATAATAATCCCCTCGAGACTTTCTGGAAAAACTTGTTGCCACATGAATTCAGATTTTTTTCTAGTGCACCCTGTTGAGATGTCTGTCCTTTTCTCATGCAAGGATTTTTCCATAAAGAGAGGCTCAGTAAGCTAAAGAGAAGGAGCTGCATTACAGAGGCAGCAGAAAGGTTACAGTGATGTTAAGAGCCAACATCCTCTCCAATAGGTCTGTAGCCTGCAGGCATTTCCTCAGCTGCACTCAACAGTCAGGATCTGTATTCTAGAAGGGATGACACAGATCAATTAACCATCTTGTTTGTATTTAGAGCTAGGAAACAACTTCCAAGGTCAATATTTGGGTTCTTAGACTATATATTACATGTGAAATTTGGCTAAAACACCAATATTCTATAGCTACCGCCATGCTATGTGTATGGCAGACAAAACTTTTTTTTCCAAAATATACGTAAGGAACCTGGATACCACACTTTCTTTATTATATATCCAGGGAATTTATTGTTTTATTTAAAAGATTTACTTTGTGCTATTAGCACAGATGTATAATGAAAGACATGTGCACAGATAAGGCCAGACAGTCCACATATGGCTAAACTACACTATGTGGATGATACTTCTAGTAAAAAAAACCTTTTTTCTTCTTGACAAGCTGAGCTTATTAGCTGTCTGAGATCCCCAAATATAATGCGATTCTTACAGGACACTTTTCCTTGGAGTTTAAAATGGAAGACAACATTATATCTCTCTATCCTATTATAATAGCAGCCTTATCTTCACAACTAACAGAAATCAAACAATGCCAGGAGGTAATGTACTGGAGAAGGCTGTTAACCCTCTTTGGTTTCATAAACAAATATGGTTGTGTCTCTTTGCATGAATCTGTGGGTCCCAATAGAATACGTAGGTAGAAAATATGTGGGTCCCGTGAATACGTAGGTTGAAAAGAGTTAAGAGAAAAATCTATTTGACCATCCTGTCCAGCTAGAAAGTAAACTGCTGGAGGTTCCTCAGGGAATTCTTTAGAAAGAGGAAGTAAGCAACATCACAAATATGGCATGTTTTTACTTCCAGAAAGGATCATCTACCTGTAGGTCTTGGACCAGAAAGCCAAGCTTTTTTTCTCTAAAACTGAAGGATTTCTTGAGGTCACAAAGCAGCCCCATCCACACAGCAGAGGTATGTCTATTTCGGACAGCATCTGATTAGGATCTGAGTATTAGAACTGGTAACAAAAAGCATCTGACACGTGGTGAACTGGAATTACTCAGTGGCTAAAAAATGACACTGAAGTACAAAGACATTTTCCATGAGCGTTTGCCTTTGACCTTCACTGCTTCCTCATTTATTTGACCGTTCTATAAGCACATGCTAGACGCTAAGGATACAAAGATGAATAGGATAGAGTTGCTACCCTCAGGATGCTCCCAGCATCGTGAGGGAAGCAGATAACTGTCAAACAATGTGTTGTGCAACAAAGACATGCACAGAGTATTATGAGAACACTGAGATGAGGTCATTAATTCACAGCCAAGACAGGCTACCTCAGCAGGTGGCAGAAGTTAACCAAGTGGAGAGAGAGAACACCATATTGAGGGAGAAGCAAGAATAAAGACAAGATGGCAAAAAAAAAAGTATACATAAATACAAATAAAAATAAAAATAAATCAATGAATAAATATATATCATATGTAGAGTAAATATAAGCAATTGGTGCTGGCGGAGTTTAAAGCTCAAGTAGGAAAAAAAAAAAGATAAGGCTGGAGAATTAGACAAAACATCGTTGATCAAGGATTTATTTTCCCAAATTAAAGAGCTTTAGCTTTAGTCTGGAAGGGATGGGCATGCTGAAGGGTTTTGATCAGCAGAGTGGCATGGGCCGCTAAGTTTTATAGATCCATCAGCCTGGCAGATGTGTGAAAGATGGATTTGAAGATAAGAGGGAGCTAGAGACAGAGATGCGGTCATCATACCCATAACGATGGTAGCAGAGCTTCTGACAATGAGAAAATCTGCAAGGGATTGTGTGCAGAGGGAGAAGGCAGAGGGCTGACCATGGAACTCTACAAAAACCAACATTTAAAGGCTAGGTAAAGAACTTAGGCAGATCTTAATAACAATCTTCCTCAGCCGGAGGAGATTTTTCTTGATTAGGCCAGTTTGCTCACCTTCTGCCTGGTTATTCCATGATTAGACTGGTGTCAAGAAAAGAAATGGTTTCGGGGCAGGCCGGTGGCGTAGTGAATAAGTGCGTGCGGTCCGCTTTGGCGGGGGGACTGTGGGTTTGGATTCCGGGCGCGCACCTACGCACCACTTGTCAAGCCACGCTGTGGCAGCGTCCCATATAAAGTAGAGGAAGATGGGCATGGATGTGAGCCCAGGGCCAATCTTCCTCAGCAAAAAAAGAGGAGGATTGGCATTGGACATTAGCTCAGGGCTGATCTTCCTCAAAAAAAAAAGAAAAGAAAAGAAATGGTTTCATATGTGTATTGTGAAAACATTCATTTGCTTTAAGATTTATTTCATCCTCAGCAAAATTGTTCCAGTACGCAATTTTAATAAAGCTGGAGTGTGAAATACATATTTTTTATTATATCACACTAAAACTATAAGAGATTTTTTTGATGGTTAAGTTACTTTACAGTTTAAAGAGAGAAAGCCTAAGGAAGTGATTGCCTTTCCTCTGTTCTGTGGCAGGTTATTTTGATCCTAGAGCCCATGGTCCAAGACAGAACGAGTACGTGGTGGTGTGCCCACTGTAGGCATCAAGTGTTGTTGTATCTACTCTAATATGTGTGAAGCTGGATCACTTAGATAAAAGCTGTTTTCATGACATGGGTGATCTCACCCACTCAATGACTTCAGCCACCAGCTGTACACAGCTGAATTCCAAATCCTTTCCTGTCTCCTGAGCTCTGGATCCTATGCACAACTGCTGACAAGGCACTGTGGATGGCCTCCAGGAACCTCACACTTCAAGTGCATAAAAGTAAACCTTTATCTTTCTTGTATACCTGTTCCTTCTCGTATCGTCGCTTTCTCCAAGAATGACACTAAAATTTGCTCAATTACCCAAGTCATCTCAGATTCTTCTTTTTCCTTCACCACCTCCCACATCCCTTCAGCCACCTTATCCTACAGAATCTAATTATTTTGGTCATTGGAATTCATCTCCTCTTTTCTACTCCTCATCCTCTGTCCCCTACACTGGGACAATAATGTTAAATCTGCTCTCACAGACTTCAGTCTCTCACCCAACCAATCTTTTCTCCATGAATTGACCAAATTATTCGCTAAATGCATAAAATGTTTTTAATGAATTACCATTGCCTTAATAAAATTCTAACTTCCTAGGGGCCACAAGCCCCTTCATGATGTGGCTCCTGCCTAACTCCCCAACAATATCTTTTGTCTGCTGCTCTCCACCCTCAGCTTGCCCCGCACAGTTACACGCCAAGGCTCCTAACAGGCCACGCTGGTTTACGCCTTAAGGCTGTTCCTAGAACACATCTGTGACCGTCTGCTCCATCCTGACAGACACCATCTCGTATTTCAAGCTTCAGCTTGTGTATTCCATCTTCTAGAAAACATTCTGATCCCCTCTCCATCCCCTTTTGTGCCTCCGCTGTCTCCTACACCGTCTTCTACAATAACACAAAATCCTATTACACTAATTGCATCACTTACTTGACTCCCTCTACAATAATAGAAGCTTTTGGAGGAGATGAAGCTTATAATGTTCATCTTTGCATCCCTGGGACCGTGTTTGATTCATGGTGAGCCCTTAATTGATGTTTGTTGGCATCAAAACAGTTAAAAAGTTGATATTCAGATGAATACATTTTTCTCTTTTCATTTAATTACTTTAGTATATAAAAACAGCCAAAATTGGCTGAGGAGAGAAAATGGCTAAGTACAGTGATTGCAAAGAGATTTTGGCTCGAAGTCCAACTCTAATCAATTGCAAGTGGGCACAAGCTTGAGGGAGAGGGAGGCCCTATTGGGGCTCTGGAGAACGAATGTAAACACCTTCTGTCATGTCTGTGCCTTGTATTTGCTCTCCCTCCCTTAATGTAAGTATTCAATAAGCAAGTCTCTTTGAATAAGTATTCAAAAGTATTTTTAAAGATCTCACTTCATGCACATGAATAAGGCAAAAATGTCTGCATTTTCAGAGAATATATTCACCCTGAGAAACCGTGCTAAAACCAGCAAAGGGCATTTCTGTTAGATAATGACACAGAATTCTTAAAAGGCATATTGAATTTTATAATAGCCTTAATTTTATGCCATCTGGTTGGTACAAT
Source organism: Ceratotherium simum simum (assembly GCF_057802395.1). Lineage (NCBI taxonomy): Eukaryota > Metazoa > Chordata > Mammalia > Perissodactyla > Rhinocerotidae > Ceratotherium > Ceratotherium simum. Next base: position 61,562,287 of record NC_141911.1, read on the forward strand.
TATATTGTTTTATGTAATTTGATGGACTTGGGCATCTAAAATAGTCATGGAATTACCTTTGAAATATGTGAATAAGGATTAAATTATCACTACCTAATATAACTATATATGTCATGTCTTTTGGCAAATACAAAACTAGATATAGTGAGTTAAAAAGGCAAATGAAAATCTTATCCCAATAGTTGGATTGTCTTTTTTTTTTTTAAAGGAACAACTTATTTTATCTACAAAGTAGATTCAAGAAAATGCAATCCCTAAAATTCACTTTAAAAAATTCCTCTCTTGTTCCACAAAGTCTAATCAGGGTCTGTTTCATTATAATTTTATCTGAACTCTATATGCTGTAGCGCTGCTCTGCAAATGAGTCATAGGACAACTATTCCCAGTTTGTAGCCAATTCTCCAGAGAAGCAAAGAAAAAAGAAACAACTGCCTTTTAAGGAAATCAAACCTGTTTCTAGCGATAAAGCTCTTTCCATTCCTATTTGAATATATTCTCAACAACCGAAGAAGAGAGGATTGTAAAATACATGACCTATTGGATGAACCACCCAGCCAAATACATCTGTAGGTTTGTTTAATGTTTCTGCTCTACCATAATCTATTATATAGAGACACAGTACATAAATATATGCACCTGGGCACACGTGAAATGGTGAGATAAAAGGACATTTCTTTTTCTGCAAACATAAAAACATCTGGTCGCAGTTTGAAATTACATTATAGCTACTTTGTTAAAGAAATTTGTTTTTAAAAGAGAACTTGCAGTTTCTAGGAATCTTATAAAACATGGAATTTATATTGCAAAGAATTTGTATAGACAGCTGAATGGGAAAGACTGTTAAAAGTAGAGTCATGCAGCAGGCACCATTCAATTAATCTCTCTCTGCCTAACTCAACAATGTGAGGGGGAAACTGTCTCTTCAGTCTGGACTTCCCTGTAACTCTTCTCATTCTCCGAATTTGGAAAGTGAGGGAATATAAAAGTTTAGTATACAGTGGCTGGATATTTAGCTATTTTTCCAAAATTTTGGAATCATCACCTTACATTATACCAGAATATTTCTACCACTAATCTTTTTCGTTAGTGTCTTAGAATGAACTAGAAAAATGATTCCTGGCATAATGAAGTTCTTCTTTTAAAAGTGCAAGTGATTGATATTTATCCAATAACACAAAATCACTCTTACAGATTGAAATGTTCTATTAGTTTTGCCACCTGGAAGTCATATATAATAAGGGACACACATGTACATATAGGCACACATATCTACATACTATAAATCCGGATTTGGGTTTTGACTAAATTCTTTCCTACTTCTTTTGTCTGGACAACAAAGCTGTAGCTGAAGAATTTAAAATTAAAACACTTGATTGTCATCTATCAAGTCAAAACATCCTGATGCCATTATTCAGTCAGGGAATTGTAATAGTTGAATTCTCTGAATCGGAGGGGGTTTTTGTTTGTTCGTTTTGTTTTGTTTTGTTTTTTGTGAGGAAGATCAGCCCTGAGCTAACATCCATGCTAATCCTCCTCTTTTTGCTGAGGAAGACCGGCTCTGAGCTAACATCTATTGCCAATCCTCCTCCTTTTTTTCCCCAAAGCCCCAGTAGATAGTTGTATGTCATAGTTGCACATCCTTCTAGTTGCTGTATGTGGGACGCAGCCTCAGCATGGCGGGAGAAGCGGTGCATCGGTGCTCGCCCGGGATCCGAACCCGGGCCGCCAGTAGCGGAGCGTGAGCACTTAACCACTAAGCCTTGGGGCCAGCCCCTGTTTGTTCGTCTTTAACCAAATTACTTTTAATCTCCAAGATGATTAAAACAAATTTCTCAAAAGCAGCAGAAATGCTCTGGAATTTAAGGAACAGCATTATCTAAGAAAAATAAAAGGTTTATTGTAAAAAGTATATCTGGTAAAACATCTTGGAAAAAAATTTTAAATAATAATCTAAAAACCCAAGATCTTATAGAAAATATGTGTATATTTCTTCCACCTTGGCATAGGTAAAAGATTTCTCTAACAAGACCAAAAAACATTAACTGTAAAAGAAAAAAATTGGTAAGTTTGACTATATTAAAATTGTTGTTCAGCAAAAGAAATCTTAACAGGAAAAGAAAGGTTATAAAATTGAGAGGTCATTCACTATACATTCAACTGACAAGGTTTCATATGAAGAACAAGTACAGTACTTGTAGTAATCAAGATGAAGGACACAAATAACCTAACAGAAAAATATTTGAAAGATATGAATACGTAATTCATAGAAGAGAAAACACATTCAGCCAATAAACACATGAAGAGATATTCGACTTACCTGGTGGTCAGAGAAATACAAATCAAAACCACAATGAGATGACATTTTACACCCAGAAGATTGGCAAGAATTAAAAAGTCTGACCATATCAAGTGTTGGAAAGGATGTGGAGCCACAGGATGCCATATCCACTGCTGGTGGAATTGTAAAATCGCGCATCAATTTGAAAAAGAGTTTGGTATTTTCTCCTAAACCTGATCATTCACAAACCTGCGACCCAACAACTCCACTCCCAGCTATGTAACTAGAAGAAGCAGCCCTTGCTCATGTGCAACAGGAGACATGTTCTAGTAGCACTGTTCACAACAGCAGAAACCTGAAGTAACCCACATGCCCATCGACAAGGACATGGTGAATGAGCTGTGAGATATTTGCACAATCGAATATTATATATCAGACAAAACAAATGAACCAGAGTTGTAGCCATATGGATATAAGCTAGAGATAATGTTTTAAGTGAAAAAAAAGACTTCAAAGATTACATAAAACATGACACCCTTTTTATAAAAACAACTAAAATAAAAATACCTACTTCTTAAGAATGCATAAATATTCAATAAAACTGTATAAAAAGAACAGCAAGTAATGATGAATACAGAATTCGGGATGATGGTTACCTGAGGTGGAGAGAGGCAGGGTGATACATTGCGGAGTGGAGATCCCTAACGATGGATGTAGTCTCCGGTTTTAGTTTTTGTTTAGGAAGTTGGGGTCACGTGTGCTTAAGATATTATTAAAAGTAATTTAGGAAATATACTATGAACAAAGGATTATAATTACTCTAATTCTGTGCTCCTGTTGTCCAAAGTAAAAAAAAAAAAATTAATTTAAATAAATAAAAATTCATGGTCCGTGGCTCAAATGCTTTAGAAGGCTTTCAGATAATGATCTTGTTTGTTTTTCTGTTTTTTATGGGACTTTTTAACATCTAATACTTTTCATTATATAAAAAATACTTCCAAATACCCAAATGACATATGTAAAATACCAACTTATTAAGCACTAAGCTCCATGGATTTAATCCTTCCCAACTCCTCTGATTTTGCTGTTAACTACTCTGTCATACTTAGTCTTTCTCTCTCTTTCTCCCTCCAATATTTTAAAAAACACTTTCTTGGACCATCTTTTCCCTCAAGTAGATGCCATCTTCACTCTTCCCGTTTTCTCACCAGTCACATCCTACTTGCTATCTTTCCCTCACTGCCAAACTTGAAATATAATTGCCTATACTTGTATCTCCACTTGCTCTCCTCTAATGCCTATTCACTTCCCAGCCAACTACTGTGCAACTTCCATCCCTTCCATTCTACTGAGAAACGATCAGCAAACACTTCCTAGGTGTCAAATGTGTGGTCTTATCACCCTCTTCCTTGAACCCTGACATATTTGTCACTGATAACACATTCCTTGAAATATTCTCCTTCCTTAACTTCTCAGAAATACTTATGTTCTTCCTCTTTCTCTAGTGATCACCTTTAACTTCTTTCATTGGCTCCTCTTTCTCTGCCCATACTTTATATGTTGCTCGTCCCCCAGTGTCTGTCCTCTGCTTTCTTTGCTTCTTGCTTCATGTCCTTCACTATTAACTCCAGATTTTCTCTAGTGTTGGCCACTCTCCTGAGCCCTGACTGATACTCTTAACTCTCCATTATATAGTTCCTTCTGTATGTCCCAGAGATAACTCAAATCCAATTTAAAATTAAATTTTTCTTCTCACCATAACTACTCCTCATAACTGTTTCCCTGTAATTGTTCCTCCTATGCAACATTTCAACAAATGCCACATCTATCCTCCAAATTATTGTCCACTCTTCCCCTGTTCTTGTCATCCACAGCCTGTATCTTTCTAATTTGTCTGTTTCTTCCTTTTCAGCCCCAATGCTATTAGCTTAATCTAGAGTCTCATTATTTGTCACTGAAGTATTATATTCGTCTCCCAACCGTTCTCCGTCCTCCAAGCTCCACCTTTCAATCCGTCTCCACATTGCCATCATTCATCTTTCTAAGCCTGCAGATCGTCCCACGCCCCTCTTTAAAAATCTTTGATGAGAATTTGGGAGAGTTCGCAATGAATAAGATGATGAGTTTGAAAGGAAGGAGATAGTAACGTTTAATTCCTGATTCGTCTCAAATTCTGAGTTAATAAACTAAAGGGATTCTAAAATTAGTATCTTTTAACTCTTTCCATGATTGTGAGGTGGCAAGAGCTTCATTATGGCCTTTCTCACAGTTTTCCTTTGAGTCTGACACAAGGACTTCAGGCAAACTAAGACAATGAGTATAGAGTTTTAAATGTTATCAGAGGAACATGCCAACGAGCTTTTACGCACGCACAAAGAAAAACAAAACAATAAAAGAAAGAAGGCTCAGGCATCAAAGAGGGACACTGTGAATCTATCTGACTGAATTCTGTCTTTTGCATAATTCACTGAGATTTATCCAATACTCATAAAAGAGATCACTATAGCACCCAAACTGAAAGATTTCAGGAGATTCTAGTCTCTACAGACCACTTGCTGTTCATTGAACATGCCACATTCTTCCAAGCTCTTGTGTCCTTGTTGACTGTGCTCCCTAGGCCTGGAATGTCTTTGTCCAATTCAGAGTCCAGTTTGCAAGATGACTCCTCTGTATTGCTCCCTGATGCTACTAAGCAGAATTAAATTTATTCATGATTTTTATTTTACATTTATTTTTTATTATATATTCCTCTCTTTAAAGCCTGGTCACCTTGTATAATAGTTATAAATCTGCCTCTTCCATGGGCGTTTAAGTTTCCTAAGAGCAAGGACAATGTCTTATTCACTCCAGAATCTAGCATAGTTGTGGTATAATAAGAAACATATTTGGTCCTTGTCTCTGGTACCTGGCACAAAACTCCTAAACCCTTGGAATTTCCTGAGTGATAGGAGTGTCTTTTGTTGCTCATAAGGAGTCTTTCTGAGCACACCTGGGTTATGCTAATGAGGTGATTTTGGATGGGACCCCTAGATAGCCTCAGATGGGGCTGGGCACCAGAAAGATCAACTGATTAGAGGGTTGAAATTTTCAGCCCCACCTACTGACCTCTGGGAAGAGTGTGTGTGGGGGGAGGGCATGGATTAAGCTCTGTAAAAACTGAAACAGTGAGATTTGAGGAGCTTCCAGGTTGGTGGATGCATCCACATGCAGGAGGGTAGCGCACCCCAGTTCCACAGGGACAGGAACTCCTGTACTCAGGACCCCTCTTGACTTCACCCTATATACCTCTTCATCTGGCTGTTCATCTGTATGCTCTTTAATATCTTTTATAATAAACTGGTAAATGTAAGTAAATATTTCTCTGAGTTCTGTGAGCTCCTCTAGCAAATTAATCAAACCCAAGGAAGGGTTCTTGGGAACCTCCAATTTATAATCAGTTGGTCAGAAGCACAGGTGACAATCTGGATTTGCAAGTGGCATCTGAAGAAGAGGTAGCCTTGTGGGACTGAGCCCTTACCCTGTGGGATCTGACATTATCTCCGGGTAGATAGCATCATAATTGAGTTAAATTTGTAGGAGACCCAGTCAGTGTCTGCTGAGACTTGAAGAAATGCTTGCTGGTGTTTGAAAAAACACATCGGAATAGTACTTTTTACAAAGCAAGTGGTGAATATGCTTGCTGAATCAAAATGAATGTCAGAAGCTGATGCTAAAAATGAGGTAGAATCCATAAATCTGGGAAGTGTGGTTATTCCACTCTGAAATAGCTCGCTTAATGATTATGGACCCAACTTAGATAATTACACGAAAAAAATTCTTACAATGAAGTTGAAGCTATAAAAATAAATAATAACCATGTGTTTAGCTAAACATTTTCCTTATTAATGATGCCTGAGGTTATCTTATAACTGCTGGATCTCAGTGTTAATTAATAGTAAGTTTGGCCAACTAAAACTCTAGTCTCATTTTTCTGAACTGCTATCTACCTGGTATCACCACATCACCTTATAAAATTGATTTTTTTAATTAAATGCAGAACTTCACATTTATTGGTACAGCTAGTGCTTCAGTAGATGTGTTCCATTACCAGGACAAATTACAGGGTAGGAATGATTGGCATTTCCAGAAGTCTTTATTCGAACAGCTGTCATAGGAAGGAGTAGACTTGTTCTATATTTCACTGAAGGCAAAGTTTGAATCCATGAGTAGAAGTTATAAGGAGGAAGATTTCACCTAAATATAAAGTAAATTTCTTCGAATAACAGTGACCAACAATGAATTCTTTAGATTTCATTGGGTCCCACGGCCAGAAAGAACTATTTTTTTAAAGGCTGGTTGTTTATCTATTAGTGATGTTGTAAAAAGAAGCCTTCCATCTAGGGGCAAGTTGTATCAAATGAGATGTCTCTTTCAACTCTAAGCTTTTATGATCCCATTAATACTTTCCCTATTTTTCAGTTGTTGCCATTCTACAATCAATCTTATTTTGCTCCTAGATTTAATCCTGTCAATTGTTGTAACCTGTTAATTCATGTCTGTGCCTCAAGGGAAGTTTCTCTTTATAAAGTAAGTCTGTGTTCTCATTGTATATAGACCTATTATAAAGGGAGAAAAAAGATCTGTAGATGAAAATGGGACTTACAAACAAAATGATTTTTAAGCACATGTTTCATCTCAACTCCTAGAATTCATGATCCAAAGAGCTTCTAAATATTAGTATCTCTTAACTCTTTCCATGATGGTAAGAGGTCCTTCATTATGACCTCTTATGCAAAGAATTTTCCTTTGACTCTGATACAGAAATTTCATGCAAACTACAGAGAAAGAGTGTAGAGTTTTGAATGTCATCATAGGAACATGCCAAGAAACTTTTATGCACACACGAAAAAAATAAAAGAATGAAGGATCAGGCATCACAGAAGAATATATTGACATTTCCACTCCAGCTGCTTGAAAGGTGACTAGATTCAATAGGAAAAAAATGGTGAAGGGGGAAAAAACAAAGACTAAATTAATCTCAGACGTACATCTGGAGTTTATAAGAGAGGAGCGGAGAAGTGCTATGTCACTGATCCACACTAATGGATAACCAAGAGAGTTCACGCAAGTGTAACGCAGGCAATTCCCAATTACCCATCATAACGGAACCAAGGAGAGCAGAAAGTGATTTGAAATCTCTGATAATTCAAAGATAACAAAATTCCATCCTTATACGCATCAGATTTTCTTAAATTAAAATATTTTCTTATCTTTCCTTTATCCACATTACGTAAATGTGGTACTGAGTAGTAAAAGAACTAAAGGACAGACAATGAATAGGAAAATCCAGAATAGATCTCCTGGATAGTTATTGAGGGTCTTTAATATGCAAGAAACCATCAGATAAAAGAAATGTAAAATAGACTCCCTGACTTTAAGGGACTTAGCGTTTTCTTTGGGAAAAAACACACACTTGTGAAAAATCAAATAAATTAACAGTGTATGACCAAGCACCAAATGAGTGGGCATTGACAGTTTTAGAAAATAAAATACATTTTGTTTGGGGACAGATTCATGAAACCAGCTGAACCAAACTAAACTTTAAAGGATTATGAGGAAAAAAAATTGGCTACATAAGAAAGAAAGATTTGTTCTGGTGCTGTGTTCCTTTAATCTAGCTTAAAATGAACGATTGGATTGGGCTCACACACACATCTACCCACACACTAAGCTTTTAAACAACATCGCTTTTCTATGAAATGCTTACAGTAGTTGGTGAAAATCTCCTAAAGCTATTAGTCCCTGAAAGCACTCTTCCCTTTGTTTGGAGATCAGTGCATCACTTTTCCCTGTCTATCCCATCAATTAGCAGGAACTCTCAATAGTTAAACACACCATATTTCCCATAAATATAAACACACACACAAAATTAAACAATTTCTAAGCATTTGTGCTCATGAAGATTAAGGGATTTTGAATGCTGTAAAAATGGAAATCCCCAGCGCAACGCTCCTATTTTAGGTCTGAGTGTAGGCATGTTCTGCAAGGTCAAAAGCAAATTAAGGGACAGAGGGAAGAACAAAGTCCTAGCACAGAGAAGGAAAAGCCAAATTTTGGGATAATGTCTGCATCCTCCACTGACATCCTTTTTCATAAAGCCATCCCATCCTAAGAAGGAACTGGTTCAAAGGAGGCACTTGAGGCTACAATGTCAGTGTTTCTCTCTGAACCTTGAGCAACCTTCAGAGCTAAACCACAGTGAGAAACAGCAACGTGTGTTGCTGCAAAGACAGAATCTAAGATTAAAAGCAGCAACAACAGAGGGACCGGTGACCCTTCAATACTTTAGCTAGATTAACAATTTTGAGGTCACTGCAGAACATAGACTCTGGAAATGGAAAACAAAAAAATGGGAGTGGCGAATGATAGTCAAGACATCTGTCTTCAACGAACAGGAGAGACCAGGAACACGATGTGAGTGCCGTTGTGCAATTGCTGTGTCATCTCATTTGTTATTGTTTTAGTTTACAGATAGCTTCTGGTATGTGGACACCAACTTCTGGAAAGAGTCAGAGATAGGGACCCAGGCCACGCTCTCTGGAAATCACACAGATATAAACGTAATCACACTGCCCCCAGGGACACTAATAATTGGAAGTTTGCTAGCTCCTCCTCCATGCTCAGGAACAAGTTCACTTACATCCTTCTGCTCCAGCATTCCCAAGAATGGGCATGGCCCACAATCCATCCACATCTGTCCGTATCAGCTGCTCTTTCCAGAGGCCTTCATGACACAGCTTCCTCTCTGCTAGGAGCACCGTGGCTCCTGTGTACAAAGCTGTCAAGTTGCAAAACCCTCAAGGGTTAAACTGCAATGTCTGCAGTCCTTGCCATCCCTTCCTCCTGCTCCAGCCTCACTGCCTGTGAGAAGAAATGGCCACAACACACCTCTCCACAGCTCTGTGTCCCACGTTGTCACCTGGACTCCGGCACAGCTAACGCCCTGCATTTCACAGAAAACAGTTCCTAGTGCTTCCACCTGCTCTCTCTCTACTGGAGTGAAAGGTTGTCCTCAGCAAGGCTGGGAATTGGCATCTCCATTTCCTGCAGGCTGTCCCCTCTCGCACACATCCAAGCATATGAACTCCTATAGGTCAAGACCCCAACGGACACGTCTTTAGCCTAGGCTCACTCAGGACCAGCCCCATTACTCCACAAAATGAAACTAAGGACCATGTAAATGGAATAGATGGTCCACATGCATGTAAGTTCCCATTCTTTGGAAGCTTCAATGAAAGGAGCTTTATCTTTCATATTATGCTTCCCTCAGGGTGAATTTACAATCACCGGGGTACTTTTTGTTAATGTCTAAAGGATGTTTGAGAGCACATATGAGTCATGCACTCATATCTCAGCACAGAGTCATTCCTGTGGACCCGAGCTTCAGGCCAGGCTGCTGGGTCTTGTCCAGGGGCCCTCGGCAGCGCCAGAGAATTGAACAGGGCCAGAGGTGGCCGTTCCTCCATGCTTTATATTACATAGGCCAGATCTTTTAAAAAATAAATTACTTATCTTTTTCTAGAACCAGACAGATTAGGGACCTTTTAAACCATAGTAAAAAATATATATATACATATAAAGTATATTAAACACTAAATAGAGGTTTTGTAATACTTTTGTAAATTAAAACAAAAAAAAAAATTGATTCTAAGACCTAAATTTCAATGATGTGTTTCCTAAAAGGAAGGCTTTCTGTTGAAACTGACTATAACTATAGGAAAACAATACTACAATGACATTTATAGCAATACTTTTGTATATGGCTTTATCATGTATACAACCTATTTTCACATATCACCCAAAAGAGAGATACCAGAGTTTAATGACTTCTTTAGGGTAGGTTTTTTAAAATTTGATTTATCTGACTATCCTGTCTTGATAATTCCACGAAAAGCTGCAAACCCTGATTCCCTAGGCATTAATATCTTCTTGTCCATTACTTTTAAGACACTGATCATCTTTATGTAAAATTTTTATCCTGCAACAATCTGGAAATTTAATAGAATTGAAACACGTGGGAAATATTTTTCTCTCAAAAATTTTTCTTTCAAGACTTTTTTTAAGTTACAAATCACTATCAATATTTTTAAATGTTTAGAAATGAAAGTATGTTACTTAGGTTATGTGACCTTGGCATTTAATTATTTTATCAGCCAAAAAGAATTATACTTGCCAGTATAATAATGAGTAACATGTACATGATAAGAAAATTTCTGTTTCTCTATAATAGTTGGCCCCAAATTAATTCACATGGTCTTCATTTCCACCAAAAAAAAAAAGATAGCATACTATCAGACTAGTAATTCTACTTTTAGGGATTTTTTCTATAGGAATGATCCAACAAGTGCACAAATATATTTTATATATAAAAAGTATTCATCTCAGTGCTATTTCTAATGGTGAAAAGTTAAAAATAATTTAACGTGCAATAGAGAATGGGTTACATAAATTATAGTCAACTCATACCATGTAATACTATGCAGCCATAAAAAATTATGATGTAAATCAGTATTCATTGACATGGAAAGATGTTCACGCTGTGTTGTTGAATAAGAAAGCATATTCAGTACCATTCTTTTTACGTGGAATTGAATGTAAGTGTAAATGTAAGTTCGTGTGCGTGCAGAGAAAGGGGTCAGAAAAGTTGTTCACCAAAATGTTAATACTATGTTATTTCAGAATTGTATGATTTTTACTTTATTTTTATCCTTTTCTGTAATGGTTGAATTTTTTTACAGTGACAATGTGTCCTTTTTTATAAGCCAAAAATAAAAGCTATTTTCAATTCTAGCTATTTCAATTTTTTTAAAAAATATAGTCTTTAAACAATCCATTTGTGGGATAGAGCCATGATTTGATTCAAAACACTGCAGAGATGTGGAACTAAACTAATCAAGTCCAAGTTTACCAAGAACTCTCTCCTTTTTCTCTTTGACACATATTACCCAAAGGAGAGGGGTTTACAGAACAGATGAACAATATCAAACACATTCTCTCTTCTCCAGAAAATTAGAATTCTTCATAGAAGTGAACAGCTAGGTGAGAATGAGTGGTTTTACTTTATGAGATGGTCTCTATGCACAGTCATTCTGGGACTTCTAGTAGGGTAAGGACAACAAAACTTAAAAGCTGTAAACCATGTTGAATCCAGAGTTTGAGTAAAGAAGTTAGATTTATAAAAACATCAATTGTGTTTAAATTCATGACTTTTTAATGATATTTAAAAAAACATATTGACTATATTTGCATATGTTAGGGAACCACCTCATTATTTAGAAAAATACTAAGGAAAGGGAAAGAATAAAGCATTTACAAAAAAAAGGGCATTAGAAAATGTTGAATTCAGTCAACCACTGCAGTACAATTTTAAGCATTAAAAAAGGAAAAACTAGGGGCCAGCCTGGTGGTGTAGTGGTTAAGTTCGCGTGCTCCGCTTCGATGGCCCAGGGTTCGCAGGTTTGGATCCCAGGCACAGACATAACGCACCACTTATCAAGCCGTGCTGTGGTGGCATCCCACGTATAAAGTACAGGAAGATGGGCACAGATGTTAGCCCAGGACCAATGTTCCTTAGCAAAAAGAGGAGGATTGGCAACAGATGTTATTTCAGGGCTAATCTTCCTCACCAAAAAAAAAGGAAAAACTAATGAAAAAGCATATTAAATTGATACCATTTTGAGAGTTTTGTTTTATTTTGTTTTTTAATCAAACACATCCTGCAAATTACAATTTGGAAATGCAAATAAAATTCCCATAAAATACTATATAAAGAATTGCCCTTTCCAGAAAATACTGCTTTATTTTTCAAGTTAAGAGAAAAGGTAAGAGTTAAGATAAAATGTGACCATTCGTGGGCATTTTCTTTCACCTATGATCTTCGTGATTTAAAATAGACTCTAGCTAAAAGAAACCTTAAAATCATGTATTCTACATCTTTCATTTTATAAACAGAGGAATTGAGAGCCAGATAGTTCTAGCGATGTAGTTAAGGTCGCAGAGTAAAGTCAAGTTAGATCCATGCCTAGAATTCAGGTCTGATTCCCAGTTCAATCAATGGTCTTTGCACTGAACCTCTTGGATTGGCATCTTGTTACTATGTAATATCAAATAAAAATACGAACACACACATACAAAGCATATATATCACTCTTCTAATCACCCTTTAAATGAATTGCTCATTTAAAAAATCATCACATAAAAATTCAGCAAAATCAAGCTTTTCAGTAGTTGCCATTCTCACACTAAAGAATAAAAGATGTACCTTCACATTCATTCATTCATTTATTTAACAACCTTTCAATAAGTGTATAAGTCTGACTTAAGTGCCTAGTTATACATAAACAATATATGACATCTACATATATCATCTACCTTGAAGAGCACCATTTTAGAAGATGCCAAGAGCTATGACCCTGCTTTCAAAGAGCAGGGTGACAATATAATATGTGTGGGAAAAATACAAATCTTTTAACTAAAAATACCAATGAGAAACAAGTCTCTATGTCATAACAATAATATTTGTCTAAGTGCAAAATAGGAAGGCACACGATAGTCTGAAGTCACCCTTTGCCACCTTGGCTGCAGGACGCTGGGGCCTGAGTAAGAGTTCCTGCTTGGTAGTATTGTGAGTACCTAAAGGAAGAATGTCCTTATTTCCTGCTGTGCTGCAGTCATTATTGCATACCTACTATGTGCCTGGGAGAAACAAAGAGAGGAACATTCCGTCTTCAGAAGAGATCATGGTCAAAGTCACAGAGGCCTGGGGGAGAGTAAATGTGTCATGTTCAGGAGAAAATGAGAACAGCCATCCGGGAAGAAGCAAGCTGCTCAGACCAGAAACAGTGAAAGGGGGGAAAGGGCCTTAAAACCTTAAAAAGGAGTTTCTGTGAGTGAAGTGCTAGACTGGGGAAACACACTTAGGGAAAATAAGGGCAAAACAACTCTCCATACTTGTTCATCTCACCCCTGAATCAAAAGATCCAGGATGCTGTTACCTTTCCATGAAAATCAATTAAGAAAGAGAGACACATGCAGAACTTTTTATATTTGTTTCTCTCTCTCTCTATCTCCCCCTCACACACACACACACACACACACACACACACACACGGTATCACTCCTCTTTCTTCTGCAAGTAAGGCAACATCAGATTTGATGTCTCGATTTGTTTAGGAAGCTATGGGGGAAAAGAGAAGTTTACAGAGAACTGGATAAAAAAAGAATGAGAACTAAGAGAATGGGGGCAGTGAAGACAGAGAAGGAATTTTCCTTCTCAAATAAGAAAGAGAAGCAGAGGGTTAGAGACGTTGAAGGTAATCAAGAACAGAAGGGAATAAATATCATAATGAGATCCTTAATTGAATTTGTGTCTACTCTCAGCCCCGCGCCTGCAGCTGAAGGAACCCATGGTAACTCGCTCCACGTGAAGCCACATGGTCGTTTGGGCACAAAGGAAGCGTACAGAGATGAGCTTCCTCTCTGATTGCAGCTCTGCCTCAGGAGGAAATTGTCCTGATCAACATTTCCCCATCTGACAGGCAGGCAGCCAAAAGATTGGAGACCTGAAAATGGATCACTGCGTTCCGACTCTCTGCAGCAGCCAATAACTGTAATATAATATTTACACAATTCAGTCTAATATCAGTCATGCTGAGCACTGTCCAGTGGAAAATGTTATGTTTTTCATGAAAGAAATAAGAATAAAGGTGACTTATATGGTAGTCTCTTGACTCTTGAGGCCTAAGCCTTTCCTAAATTTTGTTTTTCACTTTAGCTTGATCTTGACTGATGAAAATAACTCACCACTGTTTGAAAAGCTAAAAACACCAAGAGTTGAATGTATTATCATTTACTTAGAAAAAGCAGCCTTATATAGTAATAACTTCTAATTTAGAAGACAAGAGCACGGGGGCGGAGGTCAGGGAGGGAATGAAATGCTCATTAGCCTTCGCCAAAGCCTTGGCACAGAGTTTTCCTGACTATTCAGAGATCAGTGTCCTATATTTACTTACCAGGGACAATTTATTTTCTTTTATATTTTCGAAGCACTTGAAATGATTCCTTCTCTTTGTGATGATTTCCATATGCTGTTTCCAACGAAAGGGCGATGGCTTACTGGTGAGTATAAGGCCACATTCTGAAACCATTAAATGCCACCTCACAGGGAGGGACCCCAAGGGCTGCAGGACCTCTCCCAGTGACATCGAGATCCGGATCTCAAAAGGCATTGCATGGCGGACAGCAGATATTCCTTCAATTTCGTAAAAGTTGGTTAAATAAAATGAGAACAACCACAAACGTGATAGTGATTTTTTAAAACCCCTGAATGTTTCCTGTGTGTTAAGTAATTTATACCGGTCATTTCTTACCCTGAAAACAATCCTTGGAGATAGGTGCTAACACTATCCCCATTTTACTATTGAGGAAACTGAGGCACAGAGACTAACATGATTGAAAGTGTCAGACTAAATAGAGCGCAACATAATTATATGCAACTAATTTTTCATAACTCTAGGTATTTTCCTTTTAAAAATGTGTACTATTTTAAAGTGGGACAATCCTTTTATTTGGCCTTGCAAAATATATAACTTTAAGATCCACTGCCTCAAACTGATTAAACTGCACAACAAAGAAATCTTGGTTAGTAATTGATACTGCAAACATTTTGTGAAATGTTGTATTTTATCAAAAATGAAAATTTGTGCTGGGTGAAAGAACTATCACAAATCATATATTCAGCTTTTGTGCTCCTAATTAGAATAATAATTAGAATAGTAATAATAGACTCTTTTACTGCACGATTACTATGTGTCAGGTATTATCTTAATATACAATCCTTACAAAGTATCACAAGATGTATTATTAACTGATTCCTTGGGTCTCAGATTCCTCACCTGTAAAACTGGTGACATTTATTATCTACAAAAACAGCAATTCCATTACATAGTACCCCATTTTACAGATCAGGAAACTGAGGCTCAGAAAACTGTGTTTAAAGCTACACAGTAAGTGGTAGCCAGCATCAAAATGCTTTTGTCCTTTCAATGAGTCAGTTTCCAAACAATATCTAAAGAAGATGATCTCTTCTTTGAATGAGCAATGAAAGTAAGACACACTAAAAAATATAATAAAATTCTTCTTTCCTCTAGGTCTGACATCGAGGTCAAAATAAACAGGATCTATGTATCAAATTCTCCTTGACACTCCTTAAATTCTTCTTCTCTCACTGGGAGAATCAATTTCAGAGGAAGAGGGAAGATTGCTTAACGTAACTTTTAACCAAACTTCTACATAAGAGGCAGTGGTAATTATTCATTTAAATAAAGTGTTCTAAAGACCGGCCAGTAGGCTGCTACATTATGAAAAGCTGAAGTGGATGAAGAGGAAATACGAAGACAAGAGCTCAAAGTTGTTCTCGCAGGACCAGTATTTTAATCATTTAATGATGGGAAAATAACCACATGGTGAGGGTTCCCAGGAGAGAGAGTTTTTCATTTTTATCACTGTGAAAGAAAGACTGGACTTCTTATAGCAATTTCTCATGGAAATATGTGCCAGCTACGTTGGCGTCTTTACGGTTCCTTGAACGTGCCAAGCATGCTTCTGTCTCAGGGCTCTTGTACTTGTGTTGCCCTGTGCCTGAAAGGCATGCCCCACACACCTGCCAAGCCAACTGGAACTCCTATGGACATTTATTTTCATCTAAAAAATGAGAAGGAAATGAGCGCTAACTAATGTTTAAACTACTTTAATATATTGACCGACACCGGTACCCTGGTCCAGTCTGGTCCAGACAGTTATGAATTGCATACTATACTTGAGGTAACCCCAACAAACAGGGGACCTCCCAACATGGCGGAGGGGAAAGAGGCTGCCTCATGTATTCATTCCCTTTCGGCATATTGCAATATACTGTGTTTTATGGTGCTTGATTAAGTGAACTTCCATTTTATTATCTAGTTTCAACTTCACAAAATGACACGTTTTAAAATACTCCTGAAAGGAAGCTATTAATTAAAGATAACATTTACATTTCAAGCACAAGAGAACAAGAATACAGCAAAGTGATCCTTCTCTATATTCCTACAGAAACTCTTCATCAGCCATGTTGTGAGATTAAAAACCATACTGTCTAATCATATGTGACAGGTAAGTAAAGTATTCAAAATTACCATGAAGACCATTTGGAATACGGATTTATATCCACTGTTTTTAGAGAGGAACTTTGCCTTATTGTGCCGCATGAGATTAGCTAGTGTTGATGTGAAGCAGTCAGGATTAAGAAGATATTTAATAACTAAGCATCCAGAACGTGAAAAACTTCTAGATTTGTTTTTTCAACAATGGTTGAAGTCAGGCAATACTTGACTTAAAACTTTACAGAATTTAAACCAAACAATTATGTTTAGAAAGCTCTTCATGGGTACAATTAAAAATGGCTAAAATAATACAATATGGCAACAAACCAAGATGTATTTTTTGTCAGCAAATATTGCTGCAGATGCAAAGAAAAAAGAATAAGGAAAATGGTAGAAACAATACTAGAACAAACTACACATTGGAGGAGGTTCGCTGTATAGTTAGATAAAAGAACATGTTTCTGGTATGTCTCAGCCTGCAGCATTTTCTAGATGCAATTTCAATACTGAAATAAATGAAGAACTACTCCTTTGGAGAGCCAATAAGGAAAGATATTGGAGATAAATTCTCAAAAGTAAATGAATTCTTTAAAAAAGTCAACGTTTTATCGGAAAAATGTAAATAAAACCACTGATGAAGCAGCTGCTTCAAGAGGGATTAACAAAGAAAAGATTCTAGCGTCAGGGTATGAAGGTGCCTCACGTAAGATTCGTTCACTGCATTATTTGTATGCAAATGCTTACAGCAAAATAAATTGAAGATAAAAGCACAAAAGTTCTGCAGAATGTCATCAATATGCTTAATTTTATAAAAACTCAGATTTAAAATATACTGGGGGGCTGGCCCCGTGGCATAGTGGTTAAGTGCTTGCACTCCCCTTTGGCGGCCTGGGGTTGGCAGGTTCCGATCCCGGGCATGGACATATGCACTGCTTATCAAGCCATGCTGTGGAGGCATCCCACATAAAAAATAGAGGAAGATGGGCACAGATGCTAGCCCAGGGGCAATGTTCCTCAGCAAAAAGAGGAGGATGTTAGCTCAGGGCTAATCTTCCTCACCAAAATAAATAAATAAATAAATAAATAAATAAATAAATAAATAAATAATAAAATATACCAGAATTTTTAAAACCTGCAATGATATAGGGAGTGACCAGGAAAAGCTTTTGTATCATACAGAGATTTGTACCACTGAGGGTCAATGGTACCTCTTGCAAATCCTTAAAAGCATGGATGTTTCACAGATCTATTTAATAGATAAATGAATGCTCCAAATTTGTTGACCTTTTCTGGAATGACAAATGGCTCTTAGTCGTTGGTTACCTGGCATATATTTTGGAATAATAAACACAATGTGTCCCCTAACAATTAATTGCTTGGAAAGCAAGTTAAAAAAAAAAAGAAAGAAATGGATGAAACAGAGAGAAGATTTTGAAGAGTTGTTGAAAATGTTTTTCTCATTATGTGATTTTTCAAGCTGAAAATTAATGGTGTTATTCTTTAAAATGTCATATCTACACACTTAACTAGAAAAAAGAATTTCTAACTGGTTTTCATATGTTTCAAATAAAAAGTATCAGTGACATTTTAACACTAAAACATAAAAATGTAGCCTATTCCAATTAGTTTGTGAGAACAGGATGCACACTGGGGAAGATGGAAATCTACCCATCAAATTACAACAAAAACATTTGTATTATTAGTTAATAAGAATGAAAAATGATTTTCAGCTAGTGATTCATTTCTTCAATGTGGATCTACCTATGTTAAGAAATTATCTTGTTCAGCCATGATAGTCTTTAGATTCAAGTATTGAAATAAATTAAAATGTCACTGAATCATTGTACCACCTAGGGTCACACCAAGATCTAAAAATCATAAAGTCTGTCAATCACATTGTTCTCACTAATAAAACCCCTGGTCAGTGAGAGTAAAAAGACCTCTTTTGTGCTGTTAAAGTAAAATAAAAATTAGTTTTAAAAATATTACTTATTTCATCTTTATCTTATTCTTTTAAATTTTCCTTTTGATATGTTGTATACTATCCATAAAATAATAGCACAGTATTACATAAATATGTATATACCCCATTTATACATCCCATATATATATACGCATCATGTATACATATATCTGATGTATAAATGGAATATGCTCCAAATTGTTTTACTTAAGGAGCCACAATCAGAACATTTTGGACACCACTGGTCTAATGGAGGAAAAATTGCAGCCATAGGCGGTAGCCAAATTTCATATGCAGCAAAGCATATGGAAGGTGAGGTGAAAGCTGTCTGATAACGGGAACAAAGTAGAGCAAGTGTTTACCTCTGACTAGAAAACTGAGTCAAGTCTCCCAGAGAGCTGACTTTGAGCAGCGTCTTCCAGAGTGGGTAAAATTTCTCCAAGCAGACAGAGCAGGTGCCGGAGAAAGGGGCAGACAAGCATTCCAGCCAGGACACAGCAGGGATGAAGTCTCAGCAGCAAGAAAGGCACGGTGTTTTGAGAGAACTGTAGCATTTGCCAATGGCTGAGTGCATATTCTGGGGAGTGGCGAGCATTGGGGCTGGATAGTGTGGCAGGGACCAGGTCTCGGATGGCCATGGGTGCCACGGCGGGGTCGTGAGCCCGGGAACAAGCCGAGGTGCAGGGGGCAGTGCGGAGCATGGGCTTTGGGATCAAAGCTGCATGACCTTAAGTTATTTACTTAACTTCTCTAAGACTCAGTTTCCTCTTTCATAAAAAAAGAGGACAGTAAGGCTATTGTGAATGAGATAATTCATAAAGCGCTTAAGGGTACTTAATAAGAGCTTTTAAATGTTATGGTTATTTTGATGACTATGATGGGGAGATTTTGAAGTATTTTAAGCAGTGATATAACAGGTGATTTAGAAAAATCTCTCTGGCAGCTCTCTGTAGTGTGAACCTGAGGAATGTGAAACCCCAGGCAGGGAGACAGTTAAAGGCCGCTGTGGTTATCTAAGAGACACAGGGCAAGGGCCTGAGCTGCAGGGGCGGGGTAGGCACACAGGGCAGGACGTGGAGGAAGAGCTACGGAGGAGGTGCAAGATCCCCACCCGGGTACCACCTCAATGCGTTGGCTTATATGCTTTTAATGTCTTGAACTACATAAGAAAATTCTCAAACATGGTCCTACTGCTAGAAACTTTTTGCTTCAAAAATAAAGTAGCATGTCATATTTCTTTTTTAAATAACATTTATTTGCTTCTAGCTACCAGTGGATGACCACTGTAGTTAGCTTCATGGAGTCTGAAATAATGTCTCAACACTTAAGTGATCAGTAGCGTTGAAGACTTCCCCCCCACCCAAAGCCCCAGCAGATAGTTGTATGTCATAGTTGCACATTCTTCTAGTTGCTGTATGTGGGACGCGGCCTCAGCATGGCCGGACAAGCGGTGCGTCAGTGCGCGCCCGGGATCCGAACCCCGGCCGCCAGTAGCGGAGCGCGCGCACTTAACTGCTAAGCCACGGGGCCGGCCCAGCATGTCATATTTTTTAAGAAGACGTGGGAAAAGCTAGTCATGGGTGAGGAGGATTATAAAAACCAAAGATCAATGGAGAGGAAAACTATTTGTTACATAATCAAGTGATACAATCTTTCGTTTACATTGTTTCAAATGGTAAATCCACCACATGTTTTAGTACATTTATCTAAAACACACCAGATTTATATGCTTGTTAAGGAAAACTACATCCAGACCATCCTAACACCAAACAATATCCACTATTGCCAATGATCTGCTACATGCCAAGGATTTTGACTTTGAAGACACAGTTTGTTAAGAATCTGGCCATCTCTGCTTTTTAATAATAAGAAAAAAATGGTAAATAATTTGGAAAAATAAAGTGCCTAAGGTAATTCAATACTATCAATAAATTCTCACCGAAGTGGTCAAACAATGAAATATCCCCCAAAGAGTAAATGTTATTTTGTTTCTCAGATGAACTTTAACTTCATAAAGTTGTTTACTCTGTAGGATCATTTAATAAAGCTGATGTAGGCATTCTCCACCTCCTTTTACCAAAACCTCATGGCATTTGGTTTCATCACGAGGCTGTTAGAATAGACACAAGAAACATCTTGGAGTCCGTATACTTTTCAGGTTTATTTACAAGACTGGTTCCCTTTCCAGTCTTGTCTCTCATTGCACATTGCTTGGAAATGCGTTTCCTGCAATCCTTTTCCTCAGGCCCATTAAAAGAAGAAATCATTACAAATGTTTCTAAGGATTAAATCTTAGATTGGTGATATTCTATTTGATAGAATTCTGTATTGAAATCACTG
Organism: Ceratotherium simum simum; assembly: GCF_057802395.1. NCBI lineage: Eukaryota > Metazoa > Chordata > Mammalia > Perissodactyla > Rhinocerotidae > Ceratotherium > Ceratotherium simum. The sequence continues at coordinate 61,583,045 of NC_141911.1, forward strand.
CAATTTTCAGCATTACTAAATGATAGCCTGTTCTCTTATCCAGGCTGACGCAGAGTGGCATGATGCCACTGACAGAGGGAAAGAATTCTATTTGACTTTGGACTGCTTTATATATATATATATTTTGTGCAAATAGTTTATATTTTGGGGCATCCGTTTTTTTCATGTATAAACTGAGAGAAATAAAGCTTTGTCTACTCAACTAGTATCAAATGAGATAACATATGTTAACACTTGGACTATTGTGAGACAAACACACTGAAGTATTTTTAGCTAAATATATAAATTAGCTTATATTCTTGAACACTTATTAACTAACAGAGCGAGGTAAATTATTTTGGAAGTTATTCTGTCTTTTAAAACCATTACCATGAAAAATATGCAAATATTATCCAGTTAGGCATAACATTTACGTCATGATATTACATACTGACCCTTGGAATTTGCAATACCACTTTCTTTAAAAACAACAATCACCTTAGTTTAATATCCAATAAAAGCTCAGAGTACTTACTTCTAAGTTGAGAGTTCTAGACTCTGACCATAATGTTCAAGAAACACCTTTTTAGACTAAAAAAGTACACATCTGCCTAATAGCAAAAACCATCCCAGGTTATGAAAGTACTGATTGACATTCAACAAACAGAGAATAAAAGGAAAAAAGAGTTGTTTACATTTCTTAAGCCCAAAGCCAGCTTTTCACTCATTCTACCTAGAAATAGCTTCAACATGATCATCAACAGAAGTCATAGGAGTTGGTGATAAGTTTTCAGGGCCAACCTACATCAAGGATATGTGATTGATAGTATGCACCTGTGTGAACTGATGTTTTTGTGGATTGTCATCTCATTCAGTTATAAACACGAAACTGTTTTATTTCTTCCATATTTATCTCAACTATGATAAAGCCAAATCCCTCCCTTAATATTTAGGTCAGATCCCATGCATTTTGGGTGGCTTTTTGTTATTAAAACAGTCTAGTCTGATAACAGCTTCAATCTAATGTCTGACTCCAAGCTCTCTGCCTAAGCACACTGGCCAGGCTTGGAGGGCTTGGCATGGGGAGGAAGGTGTTGTCTGCTCTTTACCCCTTTACCCACCTCCCTTTAGCTCCTCCCAGGTTGAAGGCAGAAAGGAAGACTGGAGAGGGAAGGGGAAGGTAGATATACTTATTCATAGCTGAATGAGGTGGCATTTCTCTCTCGGTTGGTTGCTGTGCTTCTCTGGTTAATGTTGAGTGGCCACCACTGCCCTCTCTGTGGCCAGTGTCCAAATGCTGAGGCACTTGTGTGGTTTCTTCTAGGAGCCCTGGAGGGCTTCACATTGCACAGTTTCCTAACACAGGAAATAGGGCTCCAGCCAACCTTTTCTATATCCCTTCCAAGCCCAAGTAGTTCCTCAAGATGCCAGCTTTCTCCTGCCAGCCCCTGGCTAAGAGCTTGGCCTTTCCAGGAAGGCCCAGCAAGATGGCTCAAGTCCTGCCACTTTCTGTGATAGTCATTCATCCAGAGGAAATGCAAGGATCCTTGCCTTACCAAATGGACAAGTTCCTATTCATTCTCTCTGTCTCTGTCTCTTTTTTTCTCTCCCTCCCCCTGCATCTTTCTCCAGTTTTATTCCCCCCACCCACCTCTCTTTATCCCCATCCCACCGGTGACATAGGCACTGGGCAGGTCAGCAACTCCATTGACAAAGACACACTACCAGGGAGTAAACTGCTAGGCTCTCCTCTTGCAGGCACCTCCAATCTTTACAACGATCATTTTTGAGGTTCCTGGCAGCCCCTCTCTTCCCTCCAGCCCACCCATCTTGGCTTCAGAAAGGGAAACTCTTCCCACCACCAATTATGACCTGCTCACAATGCCAAGGACTCGGACAATTCTTGCCTTTCTCTGGTCATCCTCTTATATCACTGGGAAAGGAGCAGTGGGGACATGATGGAAGGACATACGTGCCACCTTCAATATGTCCTGTGGGGACAGATCTGGCCTCAACTTTCTACAGCAGTGGTTCTGAATCTTGACCACATATCAGAATTATCTTTGGAGTGTTTACAAATCTTGATGCCCGGGGGCTCCCCTGAGCAATTAAATTAGAGTTGGATGAACACCATGGTATTTCTTTTTTTTAAACTCCCTTTTTGGGACCACCTTAACCTACCTTTATCCTGCAGGGCGCCTGTTTCCAGCAATGCAAAAGGAGAAGTCAGATCTGCAATTCAATCTCACCATTTTTATAGCTTAACCTTTGGCAAGTGACTTAGCCTTTCTGTGCCGCAATTTCCTCATCTCTAAAATGAGGATATTTTTCATATTACTTCTTTGGTTTGGGGGATCATTTGAGGAGATAATACCTACAAAATTCTTGGAACATTTCCTGGCATATGACAAGGGCCTGATAAATGCGAGCTACACATGGACTATGTCCAGATAAGGGCAAAGTCCATGCATAGTCATTATTTTATCTCATTGTCTCTTCACAAACAGTGATCTGTCTTAAAACATGCAATTTCAGAATAAAGATTTTGTATAACATCTGCTTAATAGATTTAGCGAGTGTGCACTGACTTCTTTAAGTACAGCTGTTTTTAGAATTTCTAAAAAGTGCTCAAGAAGTCAATAAAAAATGAAGTGATCAGTCATATTTTCTAATAAAGATGTTACTAACTTTCCTTATGTAGTAAGGAGCTTGATTTTGAAGTATACACATTCAAACACATTAAAATCTTTTTTTCTCTTTAGAAATAGCTATGTTTCTGGAATTACTTTATTTGAAGCATTTTAGAAACCTCACTGGTGGTACCAAAGGATAAGAGTTACGTTATTTGAATGTGCTTTGCCTGAATACATTTGTATTCAATCATTTAAAGAGAGGATATACAATAATATATGAGAATCATTAAATCTAATTCTGCCTCATAAAATGGATGATTGTGATTTGTCATCTCAATTTTAATAAAGTTATTTGAAGCTTTGAATTAAAATTCAATAGGAGAATAATTACCATAGTGGTCTATAACTTTTGAAGAAAATTTACATTTCTAAACATTAAAACATGTAAAGGATAAACAGGCTAAATATTCCTTTGTTCATTATTTTCAAAATGTGAGTTATTTCTGAATTGTTCGTAAGATTTGTTTGTAAACCAAAATTTATCCCCATTTCTTTATATGACAGCTTTCTAAACTGATTTGCCAAGACCATGTCCAGACACATAGCCATGTAAGAATATGTTCCAAAAAGAGAGTTTTATAAAGTAAAAGTGCTAACGTGCTTTAATAAGGACAACTGCACACACACAAAGGGGGTTTTATGTTGTAATTACATCTGGATAAATTTGTTTCTGTGGATTATCTCTTGGAAATATACTTTGCAGAGTATTGTCTTATAACTCTGTATTAGAAATGTTTGCTTCCCATCACATGTATTTAGAACATAAATTAAAATGTATATAAACATTTAAAAACCAGCCTAATGTTACTGATTAGTTAGGTCTTTTAAAATTCAATTTCTTCTTGAAAACAAAACAGAATTTTATGGCCTTGAGTTTCAATGTCAATGAAAAGTTTTGATTATTAATATTTCTTTAGTGATCTTTACAAATTGGGATTTCTCTACAGTTCAGCCAGCCAGCCAAATACTAAAAACCTTTGAACATCTCTCAAAAGCGACTAAACATGCCACTAGAAGGATGTTTATTGGGAATTACAAAGCTACTCAATTTCTGATCATTCTTAATGACATTAGACTAGCTTTTCTTTTGCTATTTTAGCTTGTTAGACTTTCATTCTATATAGAATTATGGAAAATCTAAACACTAGATATTTACAACAAGCCAAAAATTTGTTGTTGTCTATAAAGAACTGCTTGGTTGCATTCCCATTTTAAGGAGCATGATGCACTGTCTGCAATTTTCTTTTCTTTGGAAATACATATTTTCATCAATTTCCAAATTATTCCTTTGCGTGTTCTTCAAAACTGTGAGCATTTTGTTTGCCAGCACCCATCCCCTACCCAGCCTTTCTGCCTCTTTCCTCTACATCCTCCTACCTGAAGGTAAGTTGGCCTAATAAGTTATCACCAGTCCCTGGAAGAGGAGAAAGTCTATCCAAGCGACATTCACTTCAATTTGAACTCAGTGAGAGATCATTACTAGCATCAAGTTGACAATATTTTAAATGAAAAACAGTGATCCCAGTGAGTCCATGGCCTTGATAATACAGAAAGTGACAAGCACTCTGCTCCGAGGGTTTTCTAGAACAAATAAGACTAGTATAAGAAATAAAATATAATAACTTTGAATTAAGGAAAAAAATAGATCAACAAAAGAGAACCATAGTAATTTAGAAATTAGATTTTCTTTAGAAGGCTCTCTAGCCACCTTTTTACATACAGAAAAAAACTAGACTGTAGACCATGGTATCTCTCTCTGTCTCTCTCTCACTCACGTGTGCGCACGCACACACACACATGAGAATTAAGGCAAACATCCAGATGCTTTAATAACGATCTTTTGAAAACCACAAATATATTGCCTGGGTGTTTTAGGAAAGAAGACTTCGGGGGAGAGTGGGACTGAATTCTTGGACCCTGACACAGTCTAACAGCCTCTCTGAATCCTGGTAAGAGGGATGCCATCAGCAGAGAAATGCCTCCAAAGCACCTCTCACTAGCAATTTTCTTCAATTCTTCAAAAAATCACTACACATTGGTTCCACATTGAAATAAGCACATGGAGAACTCCAGAGAAACCCACTACCCACTCTATTCTTAAGGTCTGGCTACAAAAGAGCCACCAGGGAATCCCAGCTTCTAGTCACTTCTGTCTCCACATTTCAACTGGTAGGCAAGCGATTCTAAAATTGTATACCATAGTATCATTGTCGCATACATGAGCAACACAGGACCTCACTGATGGCAGAGTCCAGTTTCCTCCTTACTTCTCTCCTTTCCCACTCCAGTCAAAATTTTTGTCTCTCTCTCCCTCTACACACACACACACACACACACACACACACACACACAAAACTGATGAGTCAGGAAGGGTTAGAGTCTGTCTTAGGCCAGGCTGCAAGTTAGATCAGGGGTGGAATTAGAACCCAGATCTCAGTAACTAGAGCCAGACAACTGCTATTCTAGACCCAGAACAAATCCACTTCAATCTCATGGATTCTACATACCCTGAATTAGGCAGTAATATTTTGTCCTCTGTTGCCTGCCGCTGCCTCCTAAAGAAACACAATGAAGCTATCTTTCTGTACCCTTTATCACCACCAATTCCAAGCCAAAGACCCAAGGCAAGTTACTTAACCTCTCTGGGCTCTTTCCTCATCTGCAATTATCGAATTGATCTGCAGATCTCTGAAAAACTTTCCAGTTCTAAAAATTCTGCTTTTCATCTCCTGTTTTATGCTTCATTCTTGATGTTTGAAATTTCACTAGGTGGCAGGATTCCACCATCACATTATGAAAGGATTTTCTGATGGATGCCTGGGAGCAGAAAATTTCAAAGTATCTCCTTTCTTTACAGTGAACATAAAAAAAAAAAAGCGAAAAGGAAAGAATAACTAAAAGGCTGATGATCCATATCTTTCATAAAGATCTGGATCCATTTTTAATGTAAGTACAAAATAGGAAATTAATCGAACATGTTCTTTCATATAATACCACAATTGAATATTAAAATCAGGTAAACGTCTGCTTATTTTCATGCATTTTTAAATTTACTTTAGCTGAACTTCAATTAGACAATACCAGGTCCCCTCAAGCAAACTGGTAGTATATTGAGCTAAGAAACAAACAATCTAATGAAAACAAAAACAACTAAAACATTTTAAATCATTATTAGATGCATTTCCAAGTTACCTCTAAGTTATTTACAGTATATTTCCAGTGTCTTTGAATTTTATTTTGAGCATTTAACCAAATGAGTATACATGCTGGAATAGAGTACTTGGATTTTTGCGTTTATTTGTCAAATCCTTAGAAGAGTATTCTTTCAAATAGATTATATGACATCTTCATCATCTTTTTAAAATTATTGCCCCAAATTGGCCTTTTCACAAATGCCGCATAACACACATCTATAAGAGTGTATTTTATACCAGTCCCCAGTTGATAAGAGTCCCCAAAACAGCCAAGCCAATTGGTTATGCCAAGCTGGGCATTTCTTCTCTACCAGACCCAAGTAAAGTGGCATGAAACAGTAACTCAACCGTATATTCTAATATTGCCTAGAAGAAACATTACCAAGTGTCAGAGAGGCTGATTAAACTAGGCTTTTCTTCAGCTGATAAATACGGCACTCTTTTCTCTTTTTTCTATCAGTCGCTGTTTAATTACATATACGCTATATGTTACTCTCCAAACTTTCTTTGAAAACAAACAAACCCACACCCTAGAAAAATTCAACATCAGCAACAAAATTAAACTAATATATAGACTTCTGAATCTGAACTTGAAAAAACCATCAACAGGTTGCTTCCATTGCTTCCCTCCCGGCCCAGCGCGGTGATAACATCTCTTCGGTGGTCCTACCTTAGCAACTCGTAAGGGCTGCTTCTGCTCCTTGCCACCTTGCAGTCTGAACCCCCAGGGCGCCCCTCCGGTCATGGAAATGCAGATAAAATCCCCCGTGCCCATTTTCTCCTTTTAGCGGGGTAGCATGAAGAGGCTGAAAAGACAGACGAAGCCTGGGTGCGGCTGAGGAGGAGCCAAGCAGGCAGGACTGGGGCGCGCAGAGCCTTCGCTGCAGACGCCGCTGCGAATTTGCGCCGCTCGCTACTGGGAACGTTCAGGAGGAGCAGAGGCGCTCTCTAGCATCAAGGACACAGCCCACTCTTGCGTCACGCTCCTTTGCTCAGCCCACCTTCAAGGAAAGGAAAGCCCACACATAGGAAAACGTCCCCATCTGCCGCAAGATGGGGGGGTGGGGACGAGGGGAGCTAAAGTTGTCTAGCACTAACATTAAATCTCAGCACTTAAAAGAAAGCGTGATTGAAAAACTTGCGTTTAATAATTCTGTAAATAGTAGAGGACACGTGAAGGTTTTAATCTCCAGGCCACGGGTGACATCCTAAAATATGAGCTCTGAGAACTCAACTACTAGAGGATTAGATTCTCTCGAATAAATGTTTTGAGAGTTACCACACTGATGATTGAAACAGACAAAAGTGAGTTAAAGTGGGTTAAATTATTATTTTCCTAAGCTTTTACTGTCTGCAGCCTGCAGAATTAATCCCATAAGAAGAGGAAATAAAAGAAAGCAAAACATTTATATTTTTAAAAACCTTCTGCTCTAAGAAGTACTTTTCTGAACTATAATATATATATTTAGAGGAAAGGAGGAGGAAAGGGAGGCAGGGAGAAAAGAGAGGGAGAGAGAGAGAGAATTTCCCTCTGGAAACTACATTCTTATTACTATGTCTGTTGCATGGTTTGGGGTATTTTAAATTTAAATGTGTTTCATTTTCCTCCCTCCTCAGCAGGGAGGAAACTGCTTAAACCCGAATAATCAGCCAACTGCATACAATGCCACCTACCAGTTTCTTGTTTTTACAGTCTCTCATCGTGTGTTCTGAGTCTGGGTGGTCCAGCATAAAAGTTGATTTTATATGTGGTCTAAAATATTTTAGTGTCTTAAGTATGAATACAATCTCCTAAAAACTGTGCAATTGGAATATTTTTGATTTGCCATAATACTCTTATTTTCCATAATATTCATCCACGTAAAAACAGACTAAATACAGAGGAGCCTGGGAAAGTTAGCTGGTGTTCCGTGTGGCACCAGACACTGCGCCTGGTTCAGGACTAGGAAGCACTATACAATGAACACTCACACAGCACCACTCCCTGGGGGGCCAAAGATGTCAAGAGATTTTACTTGTGCTCATCACTGGAGCAAGGAGGACAAGTCATCAGAGACCACTGGCGCTGGCAGAGCCCCTTCAAAGGTCATGAGGCCCAGATGCCTCCCAAGTTTGAATTTCTTCAGAAAGGTGAATCGATTTTACCAAAATATTTCTTTTAAAGAAAGAATTTTACAAGTGACATCCTAAAATAGGAACTCTGAGGACAAAAGTAAGAGAAAAGAACTTTTATATTTGTTCTTTCCACTTTCTCATATCTCTTCTGCTCCTCATCCCACTCCAGTCCAGTGCTGTCCCCACAAGGGGACAAGCTCTCGGCGAGGTCACTTGTCACCTCCTTGCTCTTGTGTAGCACTCGACATTATTGACACGTCCTCGGTAAATTGTTTTCTCCCTGGGGCGTCTAGGACACCGCACGGGCTTGGCGTTCCTCCTGCCTCTCTAGCCACTCTCTTTACAACATTTCCATGGGTTCTCTCATTCACTTCACAAAATTTAACCTTCCGCTCAATCTCAGATATCTTTCCTTAACTCCAGGCCAATATAGCCAACTGTCTATTAAACCTGTTTCTGTGTGAATATATCACAGAAATCTAAAACTCAATATATTCAAGATCAAGTTCATTATTTTTCCCCCCAAATTCTGCGTCTCCTTTTAAGTTCCCCATCTCAGGATAATTGAATAACCCATTACCTTTCTCTTACGCCTGGTTACCTTCGGCCCTGACTTAAATGTAAATGTGATGCTGGAGGCTGGAACTGGTGCAGCCACATTGTGACGGTGAAGTAAAGCCGAAGATAACTGCAAAGACTCCAGTCTGGACTGAATTAATGCCAATAGCTGACCACCTCCAGTCGTCTTACTGTGCGAGAAAAATAACCCATGTTTGTTTAAACTGTTCTGGGTCCAGTTTATTGTTACTTGTAGCCAGCACACTCCTAACTGCTACACTCAAGGAATAGCTTCTCCATCCAACCTGTCCCTCCAGAGAACCAGGGTCTCAAAAATTGCTGTAATTTATTGAAGATTTATTCTGTCAGAAAGTTGACAAATAGTATTTTATTTATCCTCAAAGCAACCATGCGAGGTAGTTATTAGTGTCTCCCTTTTACTGGTAATTAACCCAGCCTTAGATCCTAAGTGACAGAGTGAAGGTTTGAACTTTTGCCTGCCTGAATTTAAAATACCTGTTCTTATCATTGCTCTCCTGTCTCCAGCACTTATGTATTCTCTTATGCTCATCTCATGCATCCAATTGCTCCTTAAGACCTAGGGATCCAACTTCTAAATAGATTGCAAATCCGCCCCTTCACTCCATTCCCACTGCTATGATTACTTCTATCTCTGGCCTGGATTTCAACAATCTCCTAACTATTCTCTGTTCCAGCTTTATCTCCACCCTCAATTAATTTTTGACTCTATACTCAGGGTGAAATTTCTGAAATGCAATATCTATCTTCTTTATCCTCTGTTTAAAGCCTCAAGGGCTTTCAGAATAGTCAAAACTCCTTTATAGAGATAACAGTTTCTGCCTCCCACTCCTCACTTCTCCCATCTCATCTCTCACCTTGAATTGTATGACTCAGACACACAGAACTACTTTTAGATTCTCTAACTTGCCTTGTAGTTCCATCTGCTAAGGCATTCTTCCAAGCTGTCTAGTCCTCCCCCACACATAGATCACCTGACAATTCTTACTCATCCTTGTGGCCTCAGATTGGGTGTCTCATCCTCCAGGAAGCCTTTCATAACCCTCCCCACAATATCCAGGTTAGGTGCTCCTTCCACATGCTACCATTACTCTGCACTTTCCCTCTCATTCTAATGGTCTCTTCAATTGTCTGAATCCTACCCTGGATTATTAACCCTGTCAGATTAGGGATCATTTCTGATTTATTCAGAATGGTATCCACAAGCCTAATACAGTTCCTGAAACCTAACTGGTATTGAACTAATATGAGTAGAATGAAAGAGCAGAAAAGATTTCCCAGAATAAAGGTGTAGAAAAGAGAAACAAAGAGTTCTAATTTCTTTTCTTTTTCTCCACTTCATTTGACTTGGAAAAATCTGAAATAGAGCCAAACTCTTGAATTCTATCACTTAGAGACCATGTGGAGTAGGTAGTGGCTGCCCCCCTAATATTTTGTCCCTCCCCCATTGGGTAGGAACTGCTGGGTTAGGTAAAATTGATCCTCCCGCCCCAGCAGCCTGGATGAGTTGGTTGATCTAAGGCAATCAGAGCAATCTTTCCTCCTCAACACAGAGATTAGTTCAGGAATGGGTACGAAACCTAGGCCTAAGTCAGACATTCTCCTGGCCCCAGTGATCAATTCATATATAGTCCAATCACAGGGAAGTTCAAGACTTTTCTACATAGCTGTAAGGGGCAGTATCCTTCCCCCGTGGATGTTGATAGCAGCCAATGGGGGAAGCCAGTATGAGGAGGAAACCACCACGAGGTATGTTGGGAGAGAGAGTCTGCCATGGGTCTCTAGCGCTCCTACATGTCTTTCTGGGTGTGTCAGACTGCAAGGTCCTAATGCTTTTCCTGAGCTATTTCTCAGGGTTGTGTTTGCAGCAAGCCACCTGGAGAGATGCGGTAATATCTCAATCTGGTACAAAGAGAAAGTTTGCTAGATGATAGTTAGCTGAAAACAAATTAAAAGAACGGTTTCACTAAGCTTAGTGTTCCTTAGCTGTTATGCAAACTTATTGTGTGTGTAGCATCCATCTGGGTCATATGTTAACCCTGTGAAGTTTGAGGCAAGATGAACTGATATAAGCATGCTGATGTCCATGCTGCTTGCTGTTCTGAGTAATAAAGTTCTTTGTCTCTACCCAAGAGTTTCCTGTCTACTTTCAACATCATGAAACAGTAACAAGCTAACTTAGTAGCTTGCACGGTGGATGAAATCGAATCCCAGATGCAATGGGTACAAACTGAGACACTAGTAGAGGAATGGAACCAGAGCCCTGGTCAAACAGCACATAAACCTGCTCTTCATTTTATTTGGGATTTAAGAATAAAGGCAAGAGCTAAAACATTATTTTCTTAAGGAAAAAAAAAGTGACAAGTGGCTTTGAAAATGATCTTCTTAGACTAAGTCTATACCTACGCCCTTTAAATGATTTAACAATGTATCAGATCCTCTGTTTTATACTATCATTCATTCTTCATTCACTTGATCATTCAAATAATACCTGTACTATCTTTCCCAGTTTTGACAGGACAGTAAGATATCTGAGCCTAACATGGGCTGGGAAGGCATATTGTGAAGCAAAACTATTCCATTAGGAGCGACTTGTTCTACAATAATTTCACATTGGCCACATGTGCCAGGCTCGTACCTCCTTACTTTTCTAATTCAATTTTTCACTCAAAAAAATTACTTTCCGGGGCAGCCCGGTGGCGCAAGCAGTTAAGTGCGCACGCTCCGCTGCAGCGGCCCAGGGTTCGCCGGTTCGGAGCCTGGGTGCGCACCAACGCACCACTTGTCAAGCCATGCTGTGGCGCCGTCCCGTATAAAGTGGAGGAAGATGGGCATGGATGTTAGCCCAGGACCAGTCTTCCTCAGCAAAAAGAGGAGGATTGGCAGATGTTAGCTCGGGGCTGGTCTTCCTCACAAAAAAAAAAAAAAAAATTACTTTCCATTTTGAGCTAATGTCTATGATCTCTTTCTAATTATTCAAAATCCTAGAAGTTACTCTTCATGATGAATAACATAGTAACAAATTTGGGGGGCAGGAGTAAAGCACCACAGCAAAAGGAATAAACATTTGTTGTGGTGTTCTGACCACAATTCCAGTGTGTGTGTATGTGTCAGGGGTTCTCCCACACCAACAAGCAATCTCAGATACCAGAAGGGTGTCCAAAAATTCAACTCAATTATGACACTATCTACCAGGAGACAGTGTCAGGTCCTACAGGTAAGGGCTCAGTCCCATAAGACTACCCGCCATCCCCATCTCCACTCACACACACTTCAGACGCCGGTTGCAAGCCCCGGTTGTCACCTGTGCTTCTGACTAACCAGCTATAGATCAGAGTTTCCAAAGACTTCTCTTTGAGTTGGATTAATTTGCTAGAGTGGCTCACAGAACTCAGAAACACTTACTTACATTTACCAGTTTATTAAAGGATATGATAAAGGATACAGATGAACAGCCAGATGGAAGAGATGCGTAGGGCAAGCTATGTGGGAAGGTGGGAGGAGCGTCCATGCCCTCTCAGGCACACCACTCTCCCAGCACCTCCACGTGTTCACCCACCTGGAAACTCTCTGAACCCTGTACTTTTGGGATTTTATGGAGGCTTCATCACGTAAGCATGATCGATCATTGACTCCATTGTCCACCCTTCTCCTTCCTCAAGAGAATGGGGGCGGGGCTGAAAATTCTAAGCTTCTAATGACGTTTGATCTTTCCGATGACCAGCCCTCATCTGGGAGCCATCTGGGAACCCACCCGGAGTCACCTCATTAGAACAAAAGACACTCTTATGGCCCAGGAAATCACAAGGGTTTCAGGGGCCCTATGTCAGGAACAGAGGTCAAAGACCAATATTAGAACAAGTGATGCTCCTAGTGTTCTTGTCACTTAGGAAATTACAAGGGTTTCAGGAGCTTTGTGGCAGAAACCAGGGGCAGAGACCAATAAATATTTTCTACTATCTCACAAAATTATTGTAAAATTATGTGAAATTTAGAATGACCAAAACTGGAAAAATGCACCATGATTTCAATATCTAAACCAAACCTATGTCTTTTTTCCTTTTGAGCATCAAAACTTCGCCCTTATTAAAAGACCTTAAAAAAAAAAAACTATCAGGCATCTTACATTAGCTAATATATTTATCCAAGTTAAATTTCAGTGAATCACCAAGTGAAACCACATGGCTTAAATTCCCTGTAGGATACATATATATTAAAAGTTTCATTTTCAAAAAGCATACCTTATAAAATGGTGTGTGTATGTGTACATTTTAGGGCAATGAAGATGGAGTTAAATAAACATATTAGAAAAAACTTCAGGCATCAGATTTTTCCAAAAGACTAGAGGGCATTTGTCTGTAACATCAAGGAATGAAATGACAATGTTATGACTCACGATGTCAACTGACGGTATTGTTTTGCTGCTTTATGTTTTTACCAATAAGTATTGCATGTTTTGCATTTCAGATAGTATTAGATTATCTGACACATCAGATAAAGGTAATTTTTAAGGAAAAATGTAAGGTAACATCAACGAACTATTGAAGATGAGATTTAAATGATAACTTTATATTTTTAAACCAGCAAAACCACTTTTTCCATGCATTACAATCATTATTTGGAGCTGTCACTAAATTATGCCCTCCAAAATCAGTGCTAAAATTGAAGCTTTGAAACAATGTATTGTGTTATTGTTGTTTTGTTTTATTTCTCCCTCTGCAAAAAGTGACTGACAACAGTTAGACATAAGATGATTGTTCTTAACCTCTGGAGGAAACATGCTGGTTGGAATTAATTGCAGATAACAGAACTTCATCCTAAGCATTGAAAAATATATATACAGATAATCAGCACGATGAATAAGCATTTGTGGACTCATATGTAACAGTTCTGCAACTCTCTGACTGTTGGAGCCTCACTACAGCATCATTTGCTGACCCCACCGGGGTCTGCGGTGACTCGAGTATTTGTGTTGTTTCCAGGAATGCCCGTGCGTGACATGCCATCTGAGCAGGTGGTGGTGCTCTGCGGCATTCCTGTGAAGGAGAAAACAGCAGTGGGAAAGAAGACACGCTCGGGCCCTCCTGAAAGAACTTTCCCTGCTCATCTTCATGTTCCGTCTTGCTTCGAGGCTGAATCTGGTTTGGGGAGAAAGTACCACCGCTGCTGCTGCTGATCCCCCGTCCGTCACGGAGGCTTGGAGAGCTAAGCAGATGCTCCCTATCGACTCCTACTTTCACACAAAGCCCAGGGTTGCTGCGTTGCCCAACCTCACAGCATGAGGGAGTGTATTGCCAGGCCTCCATCACAAAGTACCACAGACTGGGTAGCTTAAAGTACAGAAATTTATTTTCTCACAATTCTGGAAGCTGCAAGTCTGAGATCAAGGTGTCAGCAGAGTTTTTTAAGGTCTGTCTCGTTGACTTCTAGATAGCTGTCTTCACAGTCTTTTCTCGGTTGCTGTCTATCTTAATCTCCTCTTCTTATAAGGACACCAGTCGTAGTGGATGAAGGCCCACCCTAATGAGCTCATTTTATTTATTTATTTATTTATTTATTTATTTATTTATTTATTTATTCATTTTTTATTTATATATTTTTTGTGAGGAGATCAGCCCTGTGCTAACATCTGCCAATCCTCTTTTTTCGCTGAGGAAGACTGGCTCTGGGCTAACATCCTTGCCCGTCTTCCTCCACTTTATATGGGACGCCATCACAGCATGGCTTGCCAAGTGGTGTGTCGGTGTGCGCCTGGGATCCGAACCAGCGAACCCCGGGCCGCCACAGCGGAGCACACGCACTTAACCGCCTGCGCCACCGGGCCGGCCCCATGAGCTCATTTTAAATTGATTACCTTGAAAGACCCTATCTCCAAATACAGTGACATTCTGATACTGGGGAGTAGCACTTCAACATATGAATTTAGGGGGATAAAATTCAGCCCATAAGGGTCACATAGCACACAGACAGCCATACTGCCAGTTAATTTCCTTTTCAGTACACAAAAATATAGAAAACGTATGTGACAGGATAATTTTTGAGATTTTGATAATTTTCTTTGTTCTTCGGACTTTTCCCTTCTTCCTATTCCAAGAAAGGAGTCAGATCCTTACAATTCCTCAACTCAGGGATTTTCTTAACTCAGAAGGTGGTAACAGCGAGTCGCAGTTTTGTAAGGTCTAAACTCCATGAAATGATTTGGCAAGGTGTTCCAGAGGCAAGGAAGGCCAGGGGAGTGCCCTGGAGAGAAGCGGGAGAGTGTGTGGGGGGTTCGTCCTGACCGGGAGGGTCTGGAGGTCTGCAGGCATCTCAAGAAGTGCAGACCACACTGCTGTCAGGGAAACAACGGCCTCAGAGGGAGAGGCTGTGGGGTCTTTGAAGGCAGGTCAGATGCACAGAGCAGGGCCCCCAACTCCTGCTGACATTTGTCAGCCACGTGCATGTCAGGGCAGCTGCAGTCGGGTACCTGACTGCTGGCCAAGACCGCAGACAGTGCAGCGACCAGTGACGACAAATGACTGACCACCTGTTGCTCTGTTGACTTCCAATACCTTTGCAAACCCTGGGGAGGAAGAGACTCTAACCTTACCTGAGACTGGCTTTTCTGCCAACCCCGGGAGATGGGGGACAGAAGTTGAGAGTAAATTGATTGAAATGATAAAATAATATTCATTTGAATGAATGAGTGCCAGACGCTCCTCTAGGTTCAGGTGGTGTAGCTATCAGCATCCCAGGCAATATTCCTGCTCTCCTGGAGCCCACATTTTACCGGAGAGGGCAGACAATAAATAAGTAAACAAAATAGCTTTGGAGAGAAACGAGGGTGCAAAGAGAGAGCAACAGGGTGATAGGGGAGAGAGCGATGGGAGTGATACACACGACATGATCAGAGAGAGTCTCCCTGAGCTGAGACAACCGATAAGGGGACGGTTATGTGAAAAGCAGGAAGAGTGGGAGGAAGGGCAGAGATATGCTCTGTCAACCCGAAAAGGAGATGAAGTCTCGTGCAGGTACGTGTGGTAGACAGGTACCCATTACTGCAGAATCTCATAGGAAGCTCGTGGAGCTGAAGCTCAGGACCGTCCTCTCCAGGATCCCTTCCAAGGCCTGGGAAGGAACACCAACAGTGTGTTCCCATGCTCCCATGCCTTTGTGAAACTTGCCAAAGTAAAATACTTGAAGTGAATTTGGTTAAGATTGTTGTCTTCTTTCACTCCGACTTCCCCTCCAAGTGGTGGTAGAGAACCATCAGGAGTGTTCGGATCCAGCTAAGGGGAAGATGACTTGGGGATCCGTTCAGCTTGGGTTTGGTGGAACACAGTTATGTGGTTCACAGTCACATTTGTGTCAAGCTAGTGCTAGCTGTGCAGAGTAGGAACGAATAGCTTCCAGGCAGACGCCTTCCACGTGTTGTGCTAGCTTGCATGGTGTGGAAACATGAAAGGGCAGGGCCGGAGGTCTTATCGCAGCACGAGCCCATTCTAAGGTGCTGACACTAAGTATTTGGCCAGTGGGGAGAAACATAGGTTCAAATGTATAGTGCCACCAGCTAGTCTGGAAAACTTTTCCAATAGCTACACATAAAAATTGCCAGTGAAGAACTCCTGTCTTATCGATGCCTCGTCAAATGCGAAGGTCACCCCTTTCAGGAATGTGCTAGATAATGCACCACATACAATTATAAATGCGCCATACATCTTTCTTATGGCTATCGTGCAAAATAGAATTCATCAAAGTTCCTATGTTTATGGGCACAAACGTGCAGTCATGTTATAGTGATTACATCTATATAAGAAGTCTCATGTTGTGTGCAATCCAATTATCAATAACAAAAATATTGATTAACCATGCTAGAGGTTAACGGAAAAAAATGATATTACAAAATTATTGTCATATAAAGAGGAGATCAAAGAGTATTCAACCAAAAAATGTAGGAAAAAAGAGGTGTATCAAACAGTTAATTAATAAAAATAATGTTATTTATCTGGATTTTGAGATGTTTGTGGTAGTTATCAGCTAATTTGTGTGGATTTTTTTCATAGATAAAACTAATACTTTTTATTTATTTATTTTTTATTTTTTTGGTGACTAAGATTGTCCTTGAGCTAACATCTATGCCAATCTTCCTCTATTTTGTATGTTGGACGCCACTGTAGCGTGGCTTGATGAGCAGTATGTAGGTCCGTGCCAGGGATCTGAACCTGCGAACCTAACCACTATGCCACTGGGCTGGCCCCAAAACTAACATTTTTTAGATTTTCATAATTTAGTTGTCCCTCTTCTGATCTTTTCCTTTTTCTCCAATCTTTCCACCCCTTCTCTTACTTTATAGCTTCACAAGAAGAATTAAAATGTCTGCTTTACCCTTAGGCTTCTGGAAGGTAATAATATTAAAAATAGATACACTTACATTTACAATGTCAAAATGTGTGAAGTTGCAATAGTAGTATTAAAAATGCCTAATAAATGAAAAAAAAAATAATGCTGATGGAGTTCCTGAGTGAAGCCTTACATTGGAGCCAAATTTTAGATGTGGGTAGTAGTTTCTTGAGTTGGGAATCACTTTTAACCTATTAAGCAAAAATATGATTCAAATTTCTGTGTTTTTTTGCACCAAAGTAATATTTTCCAGACTAAACCATACTGTGCCATCAACCTGCTACCGGCTTGCTATCTACTCTGCCTTTAAAAACCTGCTTTAACTCACTCATTCATTTAACAAATGTTCCTTATTTACTTCAGGCACTTTTCTAGGCATGAGGCATATAGAAATTAACAAGTCAGACAAGCCCCGTGCCTCTAGAAGCTCATATTCCAGTAGGCTGGGCAGACCATAAAGGCAAATACTGACCCTATGTTTTGTCAGATGGTGGCAAGTGCTGTGAAGAAAAACACAGCTGTGGGGACGGGGGATGGGGAGGTTGGCTAGCTCAGGGAAAGCCCCCACCCCATGAGGAGGTGGTATCCGAGCAGAGACGTATCCTGCATTGTTGCAGTAGTGGTGGTTGTCATTGCAGGTTTAAATCATAACAACTTTTGACCAAACAAGATACTATAAGTATATTCTTTTCAGAGGCAGCACAGGTTCTGGGGAGAGGCAGGGGCTCGGTGCGAATTCAAACCCCAGTTTTGCTGCAGTTTTCTGCACAGCCTTGGGTGCGTCATTTGTCTTTTCTGAACCTTGGTATTCTCCTCCTTTGAAGTCGCTCTGAGCAATAAATGAAGTGTTTTTAAACACCTGCTTTTTAAGTAAGTGCCTGGCACATAGTAACTGCTCAATAAATCTTCCTCGAACCCCATCCCTTTGCTATCTAAGATGGTTCTTTCTGGATGGAAACACAGATACCTTAGCTGAGCGTTTGGGGAAGGAAGTAGCTTTTCATTGCAGGTCAGTGCAACAGGCTTCCCATAAAAGTGAGGAACTTCCTAGAAAACTGCCAATTATTCGCAAGGCAGCCAGCAATAACTGAGCAAAGAGAGAGTAAAATGGCCAGTGGTGAGTTTGAAGAGCAACCGTTCAGCTGACCGGATCGCGTTACCCCTCATAACTCTCTGGAATTAGACAGGCCTGGGTTTGTGTCCTGGTTCTGTCACCCCTGGTTACTGTGACCATCTATGCCTCAGTTTCCTCATGTGTGGAAAAGAAATGGCTGTTGTAGAGAGTTGGTGTGGGAAGTCAATGTTCAGCACTGTGCTGGAAGACAGGCGGCACTCGGTTTGTTTTTGTTGTTATTGTTATTGGTAGGGATTTATCACTTGTTTGACTCAAGACACTGTCCCCTTCCCTCTCTTACAGGTTTCTCACAAGACCCTGAGATAGTAGAAATATCGTCATAGCCTATAATAGAACTATGACATGAGGCCCTGACAGAGCAACTGGCTCCATCCATGACTGGGATTGCATTTCAGTTCTCCCACTTCCCCAGCATCCAGAACAGTGCCTGGAACCTACCAGGAACTCAGATATACTTGCTAATGGATGGACTCTACTCTTCCACGGTGCGTCACATCCAGATTTGACGGAACTGCTGAACCGGACAACGACTTGGGAGATTCTTTTTCTGCCCTGCAAGCAGGGGAACCCCTGGACTTTCCAACATGGCCAGGGAACCAATTTCCATGGGCTTCAGATTTTGAGTTTTCTGAGGGCAATAGTAGCTCCTCAGTAAATACACATGGAATGAAATCTCATAGAATCAAATTGAATTAAATGGAAACACAGTAAATGCAGACCCTAACATTATTAATCCTGGCTCAGACTTTGTTTCCAGATTTCAACTTTCGTGGACCATCATGTAGGGTGACAAGGACCAATACTTTTTGCATTCTTTGATAACTTTCTTTCTGAACTCCTGAGGTGGTTACAAACTAGTGATTAAGCCCCCTCAAGTAAGTGTCATTTTCTAAAGTCTCTGGGGAGAGGGAAAATGGCAGTCAGGTCAAGCAAATTGCCTGAGGTGACACTGGACTCAGTGAGAGCGCAAACCAGCTCCAGAGCCCCCTCGCCACACCAACGCCACACGGAACAGAGTGATAGGGACGTCACTTAGGTCATTTCCCTGACAACAGATGCAGGGGGTTTTCCTTCATCTTGTTCTCCAACACTTTCCCAAATCTGGCCTTAAATATCTCTATAGGGATAGCATTTCTTTCCATTTCCTTCTTTCCAACCTGGGAAATTATGCCAGCATCCAAGAGCTCTGGCCGCCAGGAGAAGTTTGTCATTTTAACTACAGCTTCCAGGTTTTTTTTCATATTTCTAGTAGTACTCTTTCTATTACTCTCTTTTTCTTTCTTTGTAGTGCTGATACCAGTAATGATTAAGATTATTGGGAATAGCGCCATCATACACGAATAATTCCTTCTCTGCAATAATTTAAAATGCCTTTGAAAAATCTGTCTTTCCGAGGGCCAGCCTGGTGGCATAGTGGTTAAGTTCTCGCATTCAGCTTCGGTGGCCCGGGGTTCACTGGTTCCGATCCTGGGCATGGACCTACTCACCGCTCATCAAGCCATGCTGAGGCAGCATCCCACGTAGAAGAGCTGCAACTCTACAACTGTGATACACAACTATGTACTGGGGCTTTGGGGAGAAAAAAGAAAAAGAGGAAGAGCCAATCTTCCTCAAAAAAAAATCTTTCTTTCCATCTTTATTAAAACATAGGTTTTTTAATCAAAATACTGAAGTAATGTTTGAGAAAGTCATCTGTTCTGCCAGATATCTACAGAATTTCAAGAAAATGTAAGAAAAGTTTTTTGAAAGGCTTACATAAACAAATATGAATATTTGCACAGATTGACAATTTTAAAATGTAATGTTATGTTATCATTAAGGGAAAAGTTAAATCACATATGGGATACTTCAAAGACATTATTTCTGATGTATCTCATTTATGAATGTATTTTAAAAATCCCAAAATCACTCAAATTTAGATAATCAATTTGAAATCTGTAAAATCTAGATGAAGTATATTATATTTTTGGAGGAATAAAGTGTTTTAACAAGTGCAGCCAATTAAAAAAATATATGTGAAATCCAACAGAGCCATTACACAAAAATTTCAAGTAAGATTATGTCTCCTACTCCAACGTTTACCATGAAGTAAGCTTTTTTTTAAGTCCGAGGGAGAAGAGGAACTGACTAGGTCACTGTAACTTTTATTCCTATGAAGTACACACTCAAAGTTAAACATGACAGAGCCTGACTTGGAGGGAAATTTTCAGTCCAAAAAAAACCAAATCAGATAATGATCATTAAAATGGATTTCATTTCATTCTTTCCAAATTCATCTTATCCTGCCTTAGCAATAAATGAAACCCAGATGTTAGAATGATGCAAGATACTTTGTTTTAAGCCCAGTAAAGCAGAGGTATGCTTTCTAGTTAGTATCACCATTCATTTGGAAATCAAACCCATTAGTTTCTTTACCAAATTATTTTGGCTAAGGAAACCCTGGGACGTAAATCGTTAAGGATTACCACTAGCCCTCAGGAGGCAAGTAAATAAATAATAGATACTACCCAGGTATAGTGGTAACTCAAAATCAGAAAATAACACAGTTTCACAGTTTTAAGTAACTTTTGTTCAAAGACTGATAAGATTTACAGTATGGTAAACATGCTTTTGTCACAGAATTAATGGAATGACAAATATATATTAATATTCAAGAGGCAAAATGAGTTCAGGATAATATCTGACTAATGATGTCATCATTAAAAATTAATAGAACACATCATTAATAAGAATTATAAGATTTTGAAGTGGAAGCATACAAGCAACAATGTATTCATAGACAGGGTACACAAATGTTATTTTGGTCCCAGGACAATGAATCTCAACAACCTTGAATTAGTAAATAATTTCCTTTCTTTGGTTTATGAGCCCATTTGTGACATACAGTTATACCAGTTACCTCTACCTCATTTGTGCCTGTGAAAGAAGGGTGAGAAAAGAAAGGGTAACTATTCTAAGAGCTATCTGCTTTTGAAACAAATTAAATAGAAGGGATTCTTATTATCAAAGAATATATTATCAAATATATATCAAATATAAATTATTATATTCTTCAGATGAATTTCAAAGAGAACATGTGTCATGTAAACAGGTATACTGTAAGAAGATATATGTGGAACTGTTCTATTAATAGAAAAGTGAAATAAATGACCATCTTTAATAAATATACATTTTTAAAAATCTTTCAGAACAACCGATTTGTACTGATTCATTTGTTCACTTTGTCGTATTCTCCTTGTAACACATAATACATTTTTTCACAAGATGGTTAGTGAAAGGGGCAGTTTATGACTGAAAACAAAACAAAACAAAACAAAACCCATAGGTACAGCCAGGAATTGGGTCTATATTCTTAAAATTAAACCCTTTGGCATTAT
The DNA here is from genome assembly GCF_057802395.1 of Ceratotherium simum simum. Taxonomy (NCBI): domain Eukaryota; kingdom Metazoa; phylum Chordata; class Mammalia; order Perissodactyla; family Rhinocerotidae; genus Ceratotherium; species Ceratotherium simum. The sequence goes on from NC_141911.1 coordinate 61,604,514, forward strand.
TCTTTAACCAACCATACCATTTGACTTAAACAATACATAATAATGCAGGCAAATATAGTAACATCTTTCATTGCCTTTAGTCACTTGAAAGAAAATGATTGAGTTTATTGTACATTTTTAGGTAAATCTAAGAAAATTTAAACATGCAGTCACTCAGCCACAGTATATTAGACACCAGAGATACAAACTCTTGGTTCCTATCTTCAAGGTGTTCAAGATCTAGAGCAGGGTTGAAAAGCCATGGCTTGAGGGCCATGGATCTCTGTGGCAACCACTCCACAGTCTTCCGCGAAAGCAGCCACAGGCAATACGTAAACGATGGTGTGACTGTGTTGTCATAAAACTTATTTCCAAAACAGCCAGGAGCTGGACTTGGCCCATGGGCTGAAGTCTGCTGATCAGTCAGTTAGAATACAGGAAAAACAGTATAACTAAATCAAAGAATCAAAAAAAAAAAGATAGTTCTTTGGAATTATGTTTCTGAACATTGGGGATAACTTTCAGCAGAGCAAAACTCCCATGCGAACCACTAGAAAAGCCCAATACATTTTTTAAAAATCTATTTAAAGACATCAGAAGTGGTGAACCAACTAGGATTAGGAGATGCCAAGATTCCTGAGAAGGACCAGAAGCTGACACTGTAAACTTTGCCCAGAGAGAGGACTGCTGCTGGGAATAAAGAAATCAGCAGATCCTTGGTTGAGTTCATGGAGCTAGAGCACTGGTTCTAAACCAGGGGTAATTCTGCCTCCAGGGGACATTTGACAATGTCTGGGGACATTTTTGATTGTCTTGATGTGGGGGAGGGGATCTAGTGAGTAGAGGTCAGGGATGCAATTTAAACACCCTGCAATGCACAGGACAGCCTTCCACCCCTCATACCAAACCTCTTAAGCTCAAGTTCATGTGCCCAACGCGCAGTAAGTCAAACACTGAGACATGGGTGCTTGGAGAGGGCAAAAGGTTTATTCAAATCAGCCAAAAGGAGAAGGTGGGAGCTAGGTTCTCTAAAATCTGCCTTAACAAGAGCAGAAAGCATGGGGATTTCATAGAGCTAAGGGGCTTGGCAGCAGGAGCTTTGGAGAAACAAAGGGGTCACTCTCGATAAGCCTCTGAGCAGTCTGACTTCTGGGCATCAACCGCTGCTGGGGGCTGGCCATCCAGTGATTGCAACCTCCCGGAAGGCATTCTCTTTCTTCTGCAAAATAAGCTCACAAATCCTCACCACCCCAAGTCACCCTCAAATTAAATAAGAAAACAGCAAATAAAACAAGGTCGAAAGGCAATCATGTTCTTATTGAATATCTACAGTAACCCTCAGGTATCCGGGGTTCACCCCCAGTAAAAAATTATCTGGCCCAAAATGTCCATAGTACCTCAGCTGAAAATCACTGGGCTACAGAAATGAAAAGCTTAGATTCTTACACAAACACACACACACACACACACACACACCCTAAAGCCTATTTAGTTCTTATTCCTGGTTTGGTTCAGACACTTCTAGAAATCACTTTATTGTAGTCTCACAGTCTCAGGTATGGAACTTTCCTGCCCCTATTGAATTCCACACATGAGGTTTTCTGAATCATCTTCGTTCACCTGGGGCCCAATCCCACTGCCCTACATTCATTCTCAGTAAAGCACCTGATCACTTACCTTAATGATTTGGCTAAAATTAGCCTGCAAACGCTCTACTTCCTTCCTTCCCACATAATTTTTCTATAATTTCACTCATTCTTTTCCATCTTGAAGAAATACTTTCTTAAAGTATTTCTTCTTTATCAAGGAAATGCCTTATCAGTTCTCTTTTCCTGCATCCCCCCACCCCAAAATCACTCTTTCTTAACCCTGCTATCTTTTTAGGTTATTCTCCTATCTCTCTCCTTCCTTTTGTGGCCACATTTATTGAAAGAGTAGTCAGCATGGACTGTGTCCACTTTATTATAGTCTAGCGTCTGTTTCAGAGACTCTCTACAAATGTCTTCTTAGCCAAATCTCAAGTGTAAAACCAACGGTCTTCCCTCAGCCACAACACAACACTTAAAAATCTCCTGTGTCCTCCTCTGACACTTACTAACCTGATTTTCCTTCTAGCATCATTTTTTTTATGCCCTTTCACGATCCCACCCGCTAAAGACGTCCCACAAGGCTCTATGTTCAGCATGCCAGTCATCATACTACGCCTCGCAGCGTCTGCCTTCGGCTTTACGATGCTTGAGCTGGGACTCAGACTATATTTCTGCTTTGCCAGAGGCTCCTTATTAAGTCTGCCAATAGGGGGCGCTGGAGGGAGACGGCAAGGCCAGAGAAGAGAGAGGGACTTGCTGCTCCCGATTGTTTCCAGTTCCTGTAACAGTCAGTTCCAACAGCAGCCCTTGATTCCAGTTTGTAGCTATTCCCACCCTTGCAGAACCAGTCTCATGACACCCCCTCAGAGACGTCAGCATCAGTGGAGCAGCAATCCCCCTGCAGCGGTCTGGCCCAGCCCCACCAAGTCCCACCTTCAAAATTCCATGTTTTAATAATTCCAACTTCTTCCCTTTGTTTCCCCAGACCTATTTGGGGGTGGGAGGGCTGCTTCTTGCAGTTGCTACCTCCATGGTGCCTTGGTGTTCTTATTTGCCTTTTCAATTATTTAATAATAGTGCCAGTAATACACAGAATAGACATTATTATAGCCATCATCATCTTACTTATTCAACAGAATAGTAATGTAACTTGCTTGTATCTTAGAACATTTTGAGTTAATTTTCTCCTAACTGACATGAAGGGAATATGGGATTTGGGGGTTCATTTAGTATATTGATGTTAATCGTGAAGAAAGATTTGGCCTCACTCTAAGGCTTAACTGGCAGCCAAGTTCACCTTCCGTCCTCCCTCCAGATAAGGGCTGCATCACTTGTTATGGGATGTGGGTGCTTATAGTGTGCGTGGAAGAGGGACCCAAAACTGGAAGAAGTTTGAAAGTTTGAATGAGAGAGGGGGTTTCAGTGACTGATATATAAACCCTGATGAAATGAGCATCTTTGGGCTGAACTAAGGACATCCATAAACTTTGCCTCATGTGCAGTAGGTATTATGCATTAATGAAATCTAAGATTCGCTCATTCAGGCTTACTTATTTTTTATATCATCCCCAAGGCCCCCAGGAACTATGACTATTCAAAGGAAGCTTCTAGATGTGGTAACATCATAGGGGAGCATGTTCTGTGTTGAGTTGTGAGGCCATGGAGAAGGGAGGCAAGACTGGAAGGCCCTGAGATGGGTACCCTGACACTGATGCTGACTGACAGCCATCGCTTTGCATCTTCAGGCCTGTGTACTAGGGAGGTAGGCCTTATAGAGAAAGGGGTCTTTGGGCCTGGAAACAGGAAGGCTAGAAACACGTGACATCTGCCACCAAAAACAAAAGAGCAGAGCAGGAGTCCTCAGAGATTCTAGGCCTTCTAGTCATATCGGGAAATTGTGAGGGGACAACATGCATTCAAATGTTATAAAGGTGGGGGCAGGGGGTATATGGGAACCCTCTGAACCTTCCTCTCAATTTTGCTGTGAACCTAAAACTGCTCTAAAAAAAATAAAGTCATTAAAAAAAGTTATCAGTTTCTTAAATTTTGTACTTGCCTTAATCTGATTATTTTTATCAAGACTTTCTATCCCACAATGAATAACTTAAAATTCTTAAATGAAGAGTGTCTACTCTGCTTGTTTTCAGGGCAGCAAGGAAGTGGGAGCTGAGAGACGATATCCTCCTCATTACGCAGCCAGCAAGCAGCAGAGAAGATGCTAACAGTGTTGAAGAGGATGTTGAAGGCTAAAGCCCTTGGGCCTGTACAGCAAGGAAGAAAGGATCGCAGGGAAAACCAGCCTAGCATCGAGAACTGACCCTGAGAACTTTAAGGTTCAGAAGCCCTATGGCTTTCAATTATGCAGAAATACAAACTGTAAAGAAAGCAAGAGAAATGCAAGCTACACAAGACACCACCACCACTTCTTGATTTCTGCAATCTTGCTGTGTCACTATTTCTCCCAGAATTACTTTGATAAGTCAAGGTAGCCAAAATCCCCCTCAAAAATGCCATTTACTTTCCTTCTAATAAATAAAAATACTCTAAATGTATCTTAGTTATGACATAATGATCAATGTTATTCAAATAAATAGTTCTAGAAAAATCTACATGACTGTTAGTATGAAAGCATTCTACTCAACTGGAAGCTAAATTCAAGCTTAAACTTTACACTGAATTTCAGAGGTCTTCTTTTAACTAATTTTCATGCTACATTGATCTGTGAAGAAATCTAAAATTTTAGTAATTTCACAGATTGCTTAAAACATTTGACTTTTTAAAAAAAAAATTCAATCCTAGCTCAATGAACCGTATGCCCTGTGTAGTTCTTTACTGACAAATCCAGAAATTTTTCTATCAAAGGCTTTCTAATGCAATCCAATCTGCTATTAACTTAACGTGTCTTGGCTGGCCTTTGGGGTTATCATTTAGTATTTATTATATCATATGCACACCTCTCACAGTTTATCCTGCCCTCAGTTTAATATAGTTACCATTTTATGAAGTTTCCTGGGGAATTAGGTTGCTCTATAAGGCTGTTACTTATGCACTACTACCAATAATTCCTTGAAATGATGAATTTTCTCACATTAGTGTTTTTTCGCTCTGCTTTGTTAAATTACCCTGGTGGCTTTAACACAGAAACTCAAAGAAGAAATGCTTGACTGTATTTTGTTTCTTTAATGTTTGGAAAAGAATGGGGATGACAGGTTCTATAAAGATTGTTCCAAGTTCAATACAATATAATTATGTATATTACTTGGTTATACTATTAATAAACTATTTTGAAGCCAAGGTTTCTTTTTAAATGATAAAAGTAAAAGCCTATATTTTTGGATTATACCTATAAAGAATAAATTTGTTGAATAAAAAATTTTTTATAGATAGTTTTTGAAAACAAAGTAAATTCACATCCTTTACTTAAACTACCATATAGAATAAAAATAAAGGGAGGATGTCCATTATTTCTATACAATTGAAGGCTCTGTGCATCCTCTTCTTCACGCTAACAGTAGAATAAGAGGAAACACTTTATTTAGAATATATAAATTGAAAATACTCAATGATCTGGAGTGATTTCTAAGCATCTCAGCATAAACAGTGGCTTTGTATGAAGCTGTGCTAATGAGGAAGCCTTGATATGAAACCTGTGGTAGGTTTCATAATCCTCCCTGGTAAAGCTGTAGGCATCTCAGAACTAGATGTGTGCTAACACCAAAGAACAAGAAGATATAGGGTTACCCACTTCAACAATATTTATTGAGAGCCATCAGTGTGTTCAACCCAATTCGATGATCCAATAAACAAACAGATCATTCATTTCACAGGACGCTTGTTGAGCATCTACTGCGTACCTTGTACAAAGTGCTAGGTGCTGGGGATAAAGGAGAGCAAAACATGGCCCCGACCCACAAACAACCCCCTAGCTAGTTGTGGGACTAGGTACAAATGCAACTCACAATCTACAATATGATATGTGCTATAACAGAGGTAGAGTCACTGTGTTATGGTATCTCAGAAGAATTTTGCCAGGGGTGGTGATGAAAGGGATGTTTGTGGAACACTTCCAAGAGAAGAAATGATATTTGAGCTGGACTTTGTAGACAGAAAGAGAGAGAGAGAAAAGAGGTAGAAGTCAGGAGGTAGGTGAGGAGGGAAGAAGAGAGGAAGAAGGAGGGAGGGAGGGAGGGAGTGAGGCAGGGAGGCTGAAAGATAAAGCAGGCAAAGAGACACCCTAAGGAGGACACGGAGGCATAAATAGGCACGTAAGTTTAAGGCCTACTACTGAGAGGTGCGGTTAGAGAACAGAGGCTGGGGCGGGGTGGTGCTGGGATGCTAGAGCTGAAGCTGGAAGCCTTGACTGGGATCAGATTACAAAGGACCTTGGTGCAGCGGTAGACTTTGGACTTTATCGTGAAGGCAATGAACAGCCAACAAACATTCTTAAACAAATAAACGAGAAATTGAGGGTGTTTTGGTGGTTATTTTGCTTTGTCGTGTTTCAGATGCTGCTGTTGAGTTGTGTGTTTTAGAAAGTTACTTTGGGAGCAGTACGGGAGTAGAGTGTGTGTCCTACATGCCTCTGCTACTAATAATATTTGTCAGATATTGAAGAAGAACTGTTGAGAGATGAGAGGATCTAAACTACATCAGGGACAAAAGAAAAGAAAAATAATTGTCAGCTATTGCCTAGAGAGGTGATACAGTGGGGTGGTAGACACTGGAAACAAACAGCTTAGATTGGAATCCAGGATTTCCAGTTATTAATTGCATAAACTCTGGCAAGTTATTTAATCTCTCTGTAACGCAGTTTCCTTTCCTGTAAAAAAGCAATAAAAATAATACCTACCTCATGAGGTTGTTAGGATTAAATGAGTTAACATGTTTAAAGCATAAGTACTACCTGACACGTAGTGGTTGTCCTGTAGTTGTTAGTGGTTATTAACAGTATCTATTCAAAGGAGAACTAAATCTCTTATTTTTGGAATGGAGGAAGAAGAGAGCATTTAATTTGGAATGTAAGGTGTAGGAAAAATGCCAAAATGCAAAGACTGCGGGAGTTGAGAGGGTACTCCAGGTGGGAAGAGCGAGAGGAAAGGCCCAGAGCAGGGAAGGAGAGGAGATGCTCAGCTTGTGGTAGAAGGTTCGGAGGGTCGTGCTGCAGAAGGAAAACAATGTTTCTTTATCTGAGAGCCTAAGGGCAGGAAAGAAACAGTCTTGCCCTTAACTCTACAGTTTCTCTACATATTAATAAGGGACCATAAAAATTTATCATCCAGCTGTGACACTTTGAGAGAGAAAAGAGCAGTAAAAATGATGAAAATTACATAACTTAATATTTATTTTAATGTATTTCAATATATTTTTAAAATATTTATGTATTGACCAAAAATTGTTTTATTCGAAAATTATTTTCAAATATGTCTTTCTAGATATAAAACAATACATATCTACGTACATTCAAGGAAAGTTTAAAAATTTTTATATTGATTATCTGAACATTTAAAATGACTTAGGCATAATAATTACAAGAAAGAAAATTATAGGATAATATCTGTCATGAACATAGATGCAAAAGTCCTATAAAAGAATGAGCAAATCTAATACAGGACATACAAAAAGGGTAATACATCAAGACCAAACGGGGTTTATTCCATAAATGCAAGATGGGTTTAACATTTAAAATTCAATGTAACTCAATGCATTAACAAAATAAAGAAAAAGAACATATAGTTATCTCAATAGATGCAGGAAGAATATGATCAAGAAAAAAAAAATACCTCTCAGCAAACTAGGAATGGAAAGGAACTACCTTTATTTCATCTTTTTTAGTATCTTTTTTAAAAAATTGACAACTATATTTTACTTAATGGTGAATTTTGAACATTTGCCTCTTGAGTTGAGATTAAGAAAATGATGACCACTATCACCAGTTCTAGTCTACATTATACTGGAGGTACAAGTCAGTGCTGTAAGGCAAGAAAAATAAAAGAAATGAGAGGTATAAGAAAAAGTAAAAGTACTTTTTTGGAAAAGAAAAAGTAAAGTTGGCGTTATTTGCAGATGACATGATTATGTATGTAAAAAATCCAAAAAAATGTACAAACTATTAGAATTAACAAGCACAGTTACTGGAAATAATGTCAATATCCAAAACTCAATTGTATTCTATATACTAAAAACAATTAGAAAATTAAAAAAATAATTAACAGCTTTTAAAATGGCACTGAAAAATAAAACATCTAGGAATAAATCTAAAAAATGATGTGCAAAACTTCTGTGCCGAAAATACAAAATATTGCTAAAGAGATTACAGTCATGTGGTGCTTAACAATGAGGATATGTTCTGAGAAATGCACTGTTAGGCGATTTTGTTGTCGTGGGAACAGCATAGAATGTACTGAAGGAGAATAAAATTTGCCACCCCAAAATGTGTCTCTTTAACATGAAGATTATTTTAGGCTGATTATTTCTTTTTCCTTTTTTTTTTTTTTTTTTCTGGTGAGGAAGATTATCCCTGAGCTAACATCTCTTGCCAATCCTCCCCTTTCTGCTGAGGAAAATTGGCCCTGGGCTAACATCCATGCGCATCTTTCCTCTACTTTATATGTGGGATGCCTGCCACAGCATGGCTTGATAAGCAGTGTGTAGGTCTATGCTCGGGATTCGAACCTGCGAACCCCAGGGTGCCGAAGTGCGAACTTAACCACTATGCCATCGGGCTGGCCCCTAGACTGATTATTTCTAAGAAACAAAAGACTCAGAAAGTTTTTCTTGTTACCTCCCCCTTAACAGCCTAGAAAAATTCAGATTAAAAAATCTGTCTTGGGAAGCAAGCTATCACCTTAACACAACATGAACTAGGTGGTAATAGGGAGGAACATAGAAAAGCCTGTTTGTTGGGCTCCCCTCTGTATTCTTCTGTTTCTGTGTGGCCAAACACTGGTTTTCCAAACGTTTATTCCTTTTCACCCACCTGTGAATTACCTTCCTTCCCTTTAAAGTCCCTGACTCTCCCACCCCCAACATCTTCTTTTGTCTTTAGCTGAGGATGGTATTTCAAGTGAGGGCCTCAGCCATTTTGATGAGTTACTTGGTTTTCCTGGGTTTCTCCCATATATGCATGTTGTTAAACTTTTGCCTGTTTTTTTTTTTTTTTTTTTTTTTTGCAGGGAAAGCTTCATCCTGAGCTAATATCTGTTGCCAGTCTTCCTCTTTTTTTTTTTCCCTCCCCAAAGCCCCAGTGCGTGGTTGAATATCTAGTTGTAAGTCCTTCTAGTTCTTTTGTATGAGCTGCCACCACAGTATGGCAACTGACAGAAGGGCGGTGTGGTTCCATGACTGGGAAGTGAACCCAGGCCACCAAAGAGGTGAGAGCACCAAATTTTAACCACTAGGCCATCAGGGCTGGCTTATTGCTTGTTTTTTTTTTCCCCCTGTCAATCTGTCTCACGTCAATTTAATTCTTAGAGCAACCAGAAGAACCTAGAAAGGTAGAAGAAAATTTCTTCCTCCCCTGCAGTACTTTTACAGAAACCTAGATGGTGTAGCCTACTACACACCTAGGCTATATGGTACTAATCTTATGGGACCACCATCGTATATGCAGTCCGTCATTGACAGAAATGTCATTATCGTACAAAAACATGACTGTATAAGGATCTAAATAAATGGAAGGATATTCTATGTTCATGATTGGAAGATTCATGATAGTAAAAATGTCAATTCTCCCCCAAAGTGATTTACCTATTCAAGGCAATCCTAATTCAAAATCATGGAAGGTTTTTGTTTTTGTGCCAATTGACAAGCGTATTCTAAAATTTATATGAAAAAGCAAAGTACCTAACCTAGCCAAGGCATCTTGAAGAAGAACAAAAACGTTGGGGGAACACAGATATCAAGATTTGTTATGAAGCTACGGAAATTACAACAGTGTGGTATTGGTTCAAGGACAATATAACAAAGTAAGGAACCCAGAAACAGACCCAAATATATACACTCACTTGATTTATGACAAAGTCACCACAGCAATTCAATAAAAGAAATGTTAGTCTTTTTAATAAAAGAATGCCAAAAAAAACTGGATATAATACTGGAAAATATTAAATATGACTCCTATCTCACACAAAAATTAATTTGAGATGGATTCTGCTATAGACTGAATGTTTTTGTCCCTTAGAAATTAATATATTGAAACCTAATCTCTAATGTGATGGTATTTGGAGGTGGGGACTTTGGGAGATGATTAGGTCCTGAGGGTGGAGCCCTCATGAATGGGATTAGTGCCCTTATAAAACAGACTCTAGAGTGCCCCTTGACCCTTCTGCCAAGAACCAGGAAGTGGGTCCTCACCAGACATGAAATCTGTGTGTGCCTAGGAAGTCGTGGACTTCCTAGCCTCCAGAACTGTGCGAAATAAGTATTTGTTGTCTATAAGCCACCCAGTCTGTGGTATTCTGTTATAGCAGCCCAAATGGACTAAGACAGATTTTATACCTAAATGTGAAAAGTCAAATAATGAATTTTCAAGAAGAAAAAAAGAATATCTTTATAGTCTTGAGACAAGCATATATTCTTAAATAGAATACAAAATTCATCAATCATAAAATAAAATATTGATAAATTTGCCTTTATTAAAATTAAGAAGATTTTCTTCATCAAAACCACCACCGAGAGAGTGAAAAGGAAGCCACAGATTGGAAGAAGATATTTGAAATACGTATATCTCCCAAAAGACTTGTGTCCAGAATATACAATAAATGACGCATATAAAACAATAGGTGGCCAGCCTTGGTGGCCTGGTGGTTAAGTTCAGCATGCTCCACTTCGGTGGCACGGAGTTTGGTTCCCAGGCACGGCCCTATACCACTCCATCAGTGGCCATGCTGTGGCGGCAACCCACATACAAAATAGAGGAAGACCAGCAACAGATGTTAGCACAGGGTGAATCTTCCTCAGCAAAAGAAAAGAAAAAAACACAATAGGAAAGAGACCCTTAGCTCAAATTTTTTAAAATGAGCAAAAGACTTGAATAGGCACTCCACAAAAGAAAGTCACCAATAAATACATAAAAATATGTGCAATATTATTAATCACAGTGAAATACAAATTAAAACAGTAATAAAATACCAATAACACCCATCAAAATGGCTGTAATTAAAAGGACTGAAAATACCAAGTGTTGGCAAAGATGTAAAGGAACTGAAACTCTAATACATGGCTGGTGATTGTGTTAGTTACAGTGTGGGAAACTGTTTAGCAATATCTACTAAAGCTAAATGTCCCCAAACTCTATAACACAGTGATATCCACGCCTAGGTATGTACTCAAGAGAGATGACTACCTACGCCTACCAAATATATAAAGAAAAAATATCTATAGAGCATTACTCATAACGGCCCCAAATTGGAAACAAACCAAATGTTCATCAATAGCACAATGGAATAAATTATAGATGGTATATTCATATACTAGAATACTACACAACAACAACAAAAGAATAGACCCTGCAATACTCAAAAGCACGTATGAATCTTATAGTGTTGAGTCAAAGAAGTCAGAGACAAAAGAGTGTATATTGCAGTATTCCATTTATATTTAGTTCAAAAAGAGGCAAAATTAATTTTTGGTGACAGAGGTCAGAATAGTGGTAACTTATTAGGGGCTAAATCAACTGGAAGGAGGAATGAGGGAGTTGACTGTGGTGCTGGAATGTTCTCCTCTTGATCTGAGTGGTGCTTGCACAAGTGTATACATATGTAAGAAATCATCAAGCTTTAACATCAGTGAATTGTACTATATGTGTTATATCTTCACTTTAAAAAGATAAATAATATAGATAGTAAAAATGATATAGACAGAATTATTATTCTCATTACATCTTCATATATTTTAATTGGTTTCTTAGCCATATATGTTTCTAATGTCATGTCACTAGTATTTTCCTGAAGAATGTTTTCTTTTACTATGGTCTTATTATTTTGTATGTTTTTCATAAAATTACCTGCAATATTTAAAGTGGTATTTTATTGTTAATATATTTGAAATTGTTGACATCTTCAGTTGATTTCAACCATACTATTTTGTGTGTGTGTGTGTGTGTGAGGAGATCAGCCCTGTGCTAACATCTGCCAATCCTCCTCTTTTTTTTTTTTTTGCCGAGGAAGACTGGCCCTGGGCTAACATCCATGCCCGTCTTCCTCCACTTTATATGGGATGCTGCCACAGCATGGCTTGCCAAGCAGTGCGTCAGTGCGCGCCCGGGATCCGAACCGGCGAACCCCAGGCCGCTACAGTGGAGCCTCGCACTTAACCGCTTGCGCCACCGGACCGGCCCCTCAACCGTACTACTTTTAATTATGAAAATATTCTCTCTAGAGTTGCTATGGTACCTTTTCAGATCAAAAATAATGCTAACGAGAATATTCTCAATTTTATTGTATTATATTGAAATGTGCTAATATTTCAGCCAAAATATTTTCACAGGTACTCTCTTTTTGTCTCAGGTATATTTATTCAATAAGTGTTTTATCAAACAAAATCCATCAAACAAATTCTCTCTCTCTATGATTCTTTTGAATGTTTTGCTACATTTAAATTCTTTTAAATTTCATTCTATTTTGGCACAGAGAATAATTTTCTCTGAATAAAGATAGGGGCACAATAAAAAGACATGCAAGATATTCTAAAGATCTATTATTTAATTTCAAAATCAAATCTTGTACACCTTTTGAGCCTTCATTAACTAATATGCTAAGTTCTGTTGTTCTAGTTAAACTGCAAAGATATTCTGCTTGCAGGTATTGTTTTCAGTAATTGCAACTTCCTAAAAACTTCAAAAGCTGAAGTTTTGGGCTCTCTATTTATTGACTACTTTGATTTAATATTTCCAAGCAATTCTGAACATTTACAACTAAGTTCAATATTATTGTATCACACTTAGATTGATTTACAAAGAACTTCTTTAAGGGCTCCAGCATTTCTAAAATGTGATTGATAATAAGTAGCAAAGAGAGAAAGCACGTATTTCCACACTGAATTTGAATTATTTTTTATTTCAACATCCCATTTGTAAAAAAACATTATGTAGCTCACTCTAACTGCATGTATGTACAAAACGTTTATAAAATTTGACAACTGAAGCTTCTATTTCAGCTGTTAGATCATCACAGCTCTTTTAGGATGCAATTATCAATTTTGTATGTACCACAACCAATACAATAAGCACATTTTTCAATGTATATTTCTTAATTTAGTGGGACATTGTTTATACTATGTTTCTACCAGGTTATCCATCAATATTTGTATTCATTTTATTACTGTATAAAGCAAATAATTTTATCTCAATGTTGAAATTTTAAACTAAATTAATAATGGCTTTAACAATGGTGCCAGATGTTTTATCTTGACAGAATGAATTTAAATAGTTTTACTTTGATTCCATGATTTTTACAGGGAAAAAATGGAAACATTTTTAATTGACTTGTTTTCTATTTGTAGCATCTGATATGTTGCTATAAGATTCTTATCATTTAACTATCTGTGAAGTTATTCTGTTAATGGAAGCAATAAAGTAATAGCTATCACTTCACTTTTTGTATGATAATAAGAAAACTTGGAATCTAAAATGAGCAAAATTTAGAAGTAAAATCATCTGATCCAAATGGAAAGTCATGCTTCACAGAGTGACATGTAAATACACCTTCTGCAGCTGCATATGTGAAATCATGGTCTCCACGCAGAATCCTCTTAAAATAACATTAGTGGAAGTTTTTGGTCTTCATGTGGTCAGCCATTTGGCCCCCTTGTTGGATGGGAAATTTTAACATTTTTGAAAGTTACACCTTCATCATTAGCTTTCTTTTTTTTTTTTTTTTTTTTTTTGTGAGGAAGATCAGCCCTGAGCTAACATCCATGCTAATCCTCCTCTTTTTGCTGAGGAAGACCAGCCCTGAGCTAACATCTATTGCCAATCCTCCTCCTTTTTTTCCCCCAAAGCCCCAGTAGATAGTTGTATGTCATAGTTGCACATCCTTCTAGTTGCTGTATGTGGGACGCCGCCTTAGCACGGCCAGACAAGTGGTGCATCAGTGAGCGCCCGGGATCCAAACCTGGGCCGCCAGTAGCGGAGCACGCACTTCACCGCTAAGCCACGGGGCCGGCCCCCATCCTTAGCTTTCTCTAGAAACAGAAACACGATACTTAATTTTTCACTAAACACTCTTGGTTTTAGCTCTTTACTACCAAAACAGTTTATTGCAATATTTTTTTAAAAAGCGTTGATAAAAAGATAAACAAAATTTTGAAGATTTATACCATAGGATACTGACAAAACTGCTTTAGTAAGAGTGTTCAGACCCCTCTCATTACACATGATGATAACCAGCCTCTATTTCCTGCACATGTTTTGTGGACATCTAATCTATAATTACCCACATTTCCTCATGACTCTGGCAGCTTGTTCCATCTTGAAAGCTGTAGCATGAACCGTGGCATAATTGGCTGGAACACCAGACAGACTGTGGGGGCAAGTGTGTTGAATCTTTCTTCCTCTACCCCCAAGCCCAGAATGATTTAACTGTTCCTAGCCTCTTGAGCCCAAGTGCACACCATTTTATCAATTTAGACTCTACTTCGTGTTCTGAACGGCAACTGTTAGTTATTTTGCTCTTAGAAAGGTTCTGGAAAGATAGGTTATCTCCAGTTGTCTTTATATGTGTTAAAGTGAGAATTCTTTTCCCTGCATATTAGTCTCACACTTCTAGATGAGCCTATAGTAGAAATTGCAAGTATAAAATAAAGGTCTATCAAATTGATCCTCACTTGTTTTAATACAACACTTAATACTACTTGTTTAAATCAGGAAAATAATTGTAAACTGGGGGCCAGCCTGGTGGCGTAGTGGTTGGGTCCGCATGCTCTGCTTCGGTGGCCTGGGGTTAGCGGGTTTGGATCCCCAGCACGGACCTACACACTGCTCATCAAGCCATGCTGTGGCAGCATCCCACATACAAAATAGAGGAGGATTGGCACAGATGTTAGCTCAGCGACAATCTTCCTCAAACAAAAAGAGGAAGATTGGCAACAGTCGTTAGCTCAGGGCCAATCTTCCTCAGACACAAAAAAATCGTAAACTGGATGGTACATTGAGGGAATAGGCATAAGTGGGGAATCTCTCAGGCAAACTGGGGCATATGGAAACCTTAGAACAGTTTAAATTCACAGTAGAAATAAATTCAATTCAATTCCACAAGTATTTGTTGAGGACCAAGTCAAGAACCTCTGCTATGAGCTGAAAGGAAAATACAAATAGGAATCAAGACAATTCTTTCATCTTACCTCTAGAAAGATAAAGCGTATATACAAAAAATTCATATTCAGAGTAGAATGGCATAATATTTTCTCAAAAATGAAGAAAGTTCTGAAAAATACATTTTCTTTCTTTTTTTTTTTTTTTGTGAGTGAGATCAGCCCTGAGTTAACATCCATGCCAATCTTCCTCATTTTGTTGAGGGAGACCGGCTTTGAGCTAACATCTATTGCCAATCCTCCTCCTTTTTTTTTCCCCCAAAGCCCCAGTAGATAGTTGTATGTCATAGTTGCACATCCTCCTAGTTGCTGTATGTGAGACGCGGCCTCAGCAAGGCCGGAGAAGAGGTGTGTCGGTGCGTGCCCAGGATCTGAACCCGGGCCGCCGGTAGCGGAGGGTGTGCACATAACCACTAAGCCATGGGCGGACCCTCAAAAATACATTAAAGACAATAACTGATGGTATTTGTTTCCAATGATAAAACTTGAGTTTTCAAGTAAAAATGAGAATTTGGATAAGTTGTATTCGCTACTACAAGCTTAATAGTTTCCAAATAATTAAAGGCTTTTCTGAAGAGATTGATAGTAATATGAACAAATGTGGTAATGAAATGTGTCAAGATTTCAAAGAATTGTGTAACTCAGTGAATCAATATTTTCCAAATGACTAATGTGTAAGCAATGTTACAAAAATCACGCATGGGTAAAAAAATGGCCATTCAAATTGTAAGATAGAAGAGTAGATTTTAATATAACAGTTTGAAACTTTTGTTGATATGGTTTCAGAATCCGCATTACAACTAACCTTTAAGAAATAAACCCTTGTTAAGTTTTGGTATATATCCCAAAAAAGGAAGAATACCGTAGTTTTCTGAAAAGGCTATTAAATATGCCCTTCTTTTTCCAACCACATATCTGTGTAAGGCTAAATTTTCCTCCTGTACTTCAACTGCAACAGCTACTCACAACAGATTGAATACAATAGTAGTTATGATAATTCAGCTGTCTTCTATTAAGCCAGGCATCAGAGATTCGCAAAAATGTAAAACAATGCTACTTTTCTCATTAAATCGTTCTGTTTTAGAAAATGTATTTTTTCATTAAAATATTATTTACACTAACATGTAATGGCATCATGACTGTTATTTCAAAAGGAATTAATAAAGATTGCCTTAAGTAATACAACTGTATCCAATTTCATGACGCTGGGACCATTGGGAAAACAGGGGAAAGAGAGATTATGGAGGTAATGATCAGGAAAGTTTTCACCAAAGACCTGGTATTCTAGTTAGACCCTGAAAAGTAGGACTTTAAGAGGAACTCTTTTTTAAAAGATGAAAGGTCATAAATAAAGGCTTAGAAACCGGAAAGCACCTGGTATTCTCAGGTGGTAATGAGTAATGAACTCAGTTGGCTGAAATATAAGGAAGACACCACTCTTTCCTGATTCTCTTACCTCTCTAACCATTCTTTCATCTCTCTTTCTCTTTTTTTTTGGCTTTTCTTTCTCTCTCACTCCATAAATATTGATATATTGATGCTTCCAACAGTTTTGTCCTTAGATCTCTCTTCTCACTCTAAGTCTCCCTCACCAATCATATCCATCCTTAAGACTGGAACTTCACTTCTTGGCCACGGAATCCCAGATATTTATCTTACTTCTCTTCCTGAGTTCCAGAACTATGTTTTCGACATATTGAAAGCAATAAACCTACAGTGAAATAAAGGTTTTCCTGGAAACCACTCCCTTTCCTATATCCCCGTTCTTAGCACCCCCCACTCAGGAGCAACTGAAGTCAAAATCAGCAGAGTCACCTTAGCCTTCACTCTCAGCTTCATCCCCCATATTCATTCAATTTCAGCCCCCTCCATTATCACTGTTCCTTGTTTTTCTTTTCTATAATATTATGCTATTTTCTTACTTCTCTTCTGCCACTAGACTCACAACGTTCCATTCCATGCTCCGTATTGCTGCCAAAGCCAATAGTACAAAAGCAACAAATCAAATCATGTTTTCCTGTTTTGAAACCCCTTGATGTCCCCCTCCAGGGACCCCTAACACCTTAGTGGGACATAAAATGCCATCTATTATCTGGTCTTTGATTACTTCTCCATTCTTAATTCTTGGCAGGTACCCTCCTCAGCCCATGACAAACATATTCCTTGATTCTGCCATATCAAAGAACTTGGAGTTCTCAAAATGTCTCCAGGTTGTTTTACATTTCCATGGCCTTGTTCTAGAAATGCCCTTCCCTGCTCTATCAACAAAGAATACCTAGTGACCTTTCATGATTGTTCTAGAGACCTATTTCCTGTAAGAATCCACATTGAGTTACGTAATGTATTTATTTTCCTCTTTTAATAATAACATTTTAAAAGTAATTATTAACACAAAATCTGTTTCTGAAACTATTCTTAACTCATTTCCCCTTTCTCTAGCACAAAATACTACTGTATGAAGCATTTTGCAGCGGCTCGTATTGTTTTAAATAAAAAGCAAAGAAAATTTAAATATCCAGCAGAAAGTACCCAAATAGATATTTCTTCTAACATCCCAACATATAAACTGGCAAACGAAGAGCTAAGGTTTATAAAACACATGTCCAAGAGCCAAGTGTACATTATGTCCTTTAAAAACTTGTTTCACAAATGATTTTCTATTGCTAGAATTCCTTGAATATTACGCAGATTTAATTTTTGATAGACTTGACATCCTTTTATATCACAGAAGATATTTTGTTTGGAGAGTTTTTTTCTCAAACCAAGCCAAATTTCTTATCTTTCATATTAACATAGCTGGTTATTCACAGCTCGTTTTAAAAAGGATTAAAATTCTTAAGTGACAACATCATAGCTGTATTTGCCATCCCCTGTATTCAAGCGATATCAGAGGTACAGATAAGCCTGCCAGAGACTTGCTTCATTATTGGGCTCAAGTCCCCATAATCAGTGAGCCCTTGTAGTTTTCTGTGAAAAATACAAGAACTTGGAAGAATGTCTTATGAAACCAATTTGAAAAAATAGAACACGCTTAGTTTTATACTAAGTTAGATGATTCCTCTACACCTAACATTGCGAATGAACGCTTAATGATTTGAACTTTAGAACTTCATTAAGAGGTTTCCAGTTCTACCATTAAAAAATAATCTATGAGAAGAATTTTGTCAAAAAAAAAGATTTATAATAAGTGACACCATAAGGATGTTATTCTCATACTTAAATCCTCATTGTGCTTTGTTTTCTTGGTTTTAAAGGCAGAATGCTGACACAATATTCTTAATATGGTGCCTAAAGACCATGTCAAGTTGAAAATTGCCTAAACACAGGGCTAGAAATAACTTGTTTAAGATTTAACAAACAAAATTCAACTTAATAAATTTTGAAGATCTTATTGGCTTTTTTCAGTAATTCAGGAATCAGGCAGCATCCAATCTGGCAGATAGAAAGGAACTCCCAGAGGCTGTACAAAATGAAAGGCTTCCATGGGCAGAAGGGAGCAGCAACAAGGAAGTCATACTGGGCGAAACAGTGGATTGGCTACTGCGAGGTTACTTTCCCTTAGGGGTCGTCAGGGGTCTATCAGGCAGATGACCTAGTGCCCATCAGGTGATTCCTGATTGCCTCGTTTTAGATTTCATTTCTAGGAGAGCCGAAACTGTATTTAAGTCTCAGTTTGGTGACTTGGGCTTGGCATGAGTGACTCCATTTTGGGCCGATTGTCTTTAAAAAGACAAATTTGGATGGAAATGTATATGATTTACCGAAGAGATGCAAAATGCTCACAGCATATACCTAATTATGTGAGGAAGACCTGATCCCAGTTACAGAAATGACAGGTTCCACCTTTACATATGGGTATAGACTTCAGGGCCTATCACATTCACGCTAAGAGCAGAAACAGTGATCATAAAGGCAGGGAAGCATCACTTATTGCTGCTTGGGTGATTCAGTAACATGAGGTTTTTCACGTCTGTAGTGATAGTGATGTTTTTCAGTGCCTTGTAAGCACCCCATGCATGGAAGCAGGTTTTTTTAAAAGGGCTAACAGAGAAAGGCAAGAAATAAGTAAAGGAAGCAAAGCAGTTAGGAATTAGAAAAGAAAGAAAGAAACGTGAAAACTCCCTGAGAAATTAGCCAACGTTGTGGAGAGAATATACGATTATAGGAGTTAGGGTCCTTAATGTTGAGAATGAGAATAATCAAAACTTAATGAAGAAAAAGTTTTATAACAGAGTGGTGAGATCTCTGACAAATCAGATTTTTTCCCCCATTCATTTTTCCGTTTAACAGATTCTGTTTCCTGGTAAGCTGTGTGGTCGGTTTACTGGGGTAACAAATGGTTTGAAACAATGATAGGGACAGTAGAGTAAACGGCATGAGTAACACATTTAAATAGGACAGAGAGCTCTCAACCACAGAAATAGAAGGGAGGAGGCTGTCCCACCTCTCAAAGAGGAGATGGAAGGTCATCCTATCTGAGGACAAGATTTGGGATTCCCACCTCCTGCTCCCCACTTAGAGACACTTTGTGCCTGCTGTATGTGAAGATGAGATCTTAAAGCTGAAATGTGGAGCAGACGAATTGGTTTTTATCCTTAAAGCTTCATGCTACAAAAGCAGATTCACACCTTCCCATGCATGGCTTGGAAACTGTCGATGCAAGCCATAGAAAGAGGATGTGGAACCTAGAAAGGCAGAAGCTGAGCCAAATTGCAAGAGATCGAAGACTGTGTACAGAGTTGGGTTAAAGTGAGCTACAAATGGAAGCTTTTTTGCATCGATTTCCCTTCCCCTCCCCACGACTGCCTTCTCTCTCTGATTTGTGTGCGAGCGTGGGGAGTGGAGGTGGGGGGCATTAATGTTTATATATTTTAGAAACTGATTCATTTTTTAAAAGTTTGCTTCAAAGTATCCTCTTGAAATGAAATTATAATTCAAAGTTTGCTTAACTCTTAAAATAAGCTTTTTAATGAAAGTATAGAAAATGTGGAGAGAGTTTGGAATCATGGATAAGGCACTGGAGTGCAGATCAAGAGATCTGGGTTCTAGTCCCAGCTTTTCAAAACCCGTGTGACGGTAAGCTTGACTATCTGAACCTCAGCTTTCCCATCTGCAGAATGAAAGTGTTGGACTAGAATGGTGTCCAAGGCTTCTTCCAACTCTGACATTTGATTACTCTGTGAAATCTGGGTTGAGTTGAGAGTTCCCTTTCATCTAGCACATTAACTATAGGTGGTTAGAGGCACACCTAAAGTGTGAGGACAGGAGGGACAAAACTAGCTTCTGAAATGTTGAAATTGCCCCCCTCAACAAATGAGTAGCTTGCTTTGTAACAAGTAGGAATAAAAAGATCACATGAATAGCAACATGTGGTACTCGTTACAAGTGAACAGTAGCAAAAGCCAAAGAATACATACGTAAGATCACCCAAAGGAAAGTACCATCAAGGACACTGGGCTGCTCTTACTAAACCTTCCAGGTGGAACAGATAATGCAAATAAAATTTAGATATCAAGTAACACAATGACAACATAGTAATAAATCCAAGAGAAGCAAGTACTCTCATTGGAACAGTGTTTTGACAGATCTGCTTGTGTATATTTACTTGGCTTGACCACTTACCAGCTATATGTACTTGGGCAAGTTAATTAGGTGCTCATTGTAGAAAATTTGGAAAATATAGAAAAATATCAAAGAATGAAAAAAAAGCCTCTTTGAAAGGAATTCTGGAAAATGTAGTTTTAGCTTTCAAACCTTTATACTAAAGGAAAGCAAGCCAGAACAGGTGCTTCTGTATTTGCCATGCTTATCATCTTTTACCTAAAACATCATTCTAAACACACATGCTAAAGCCATTTTCTTTAAGAGCACAAGCAGACAGAAATGTTCGCCACTATGTTTATTAATCAACATTATTTTGGAAGTTCCAATGAGTGCAATAAAAAAACCTAAATGAAATAATTTGTAAAACCATTGGAATAGAATAAATGTAGGGCTGATGATGTAGCTATACATCTAGAAAACTCCCAAAATTGCAGTTTTAAAGTAATAAAGAAGAGAATTTGATAATTCTATCCATTACTCATATAAATACATATTTAAAAATGAATAGCTTTTTCCTTACTGGCAATAAACAGACATAGAAATGGAAAAAAGCACACACACATAAAACAGATAATAGTAAAGAATTAAGTTAAAAAGAAAAATGCAGGACCTACATGTTAAAAAAATAAAAGCCCCAAAATCAATACTAACTGACTAAAGGGCCCAAATGTAAAGCAAACCACAGAGCATGTTCTGGGTTGAGAAATCTTAATATCACAAAAATATCAAGCTTCTAGAAAAAATGGTAAATTCAAAGAAAAAAATTTAGCAGCTTTATTGAGGTGTAATTGAAATGCAGTAAACTGTACATATTTAAATACACAATGTGATATACACACCCACACACACCCTGTAAAACCAACATCATGATCAAGATAATGAACATATCTATCACCATCAAAAGTACCCCCTTGCCGATGGTTCAATATTCGCAAATCAATCAACGTTAATACACCACATTCATAAAATGAAGAATAAAAATCACATGATCATCTCAATAGATGCAGAGAAAGCATTTGACAAGATACAGCATCCATTTATGATAAAAACTCTGAATAAAATGGGTACAGAAGGAAAGAACCTCAACATAATAAAGGCCGTATATGACAAACCCACAGCTAATATCATCCTCAATGGTGAAAAACTGAAACCTATCCCTCTAAGAACAGGAACCAGACAAGGATGCCCACTCTCACCACTCCTATTTAACATAGTACTGGAAGTCCTAGCCAGAGCAATCAGACAAGAAAAAGAAATAAAAGGGATCCAAATTGGAAAGGAAGAAGTGAAACTCTCACTATTTGCAGATGACATGATTTTATATATAGAAAACCCTAAAGAATCCACCAAAAAACTTTTAGAAGTAATAAACGAATACGGTAAATTTGCAGGATACAAAATCAACATACAAAAATCAGTTGCATTTCTATACACTAACAACGAAGTAGCAGAAAGAGAAATTAAGAATACAATCCCATTTAAAATTGCAACAAAAAGAATAAAATACCTAGGAATAAACTTAACCAAAGAGGTGAAAGATCTGTACACCGAAAACTATAAAACATTGCTGAACAAAATTGAAGAAGACACAAAGAAATGGAAAGATATTCCATGCTCTTGGATTGGAAGAATTAACATAGTTAAGATGTCCATACTTCCTAAAGCCATCTATAGATTCAATGCAATCCCTATCAAAGCTCCAACAATATTTTTCACAGAAATAGAACAAACAATCCTAAAATTTATATGGAACAACAAAAGACCCTGAATAGCCAAAGGAATCCTGAGAAAAAAGAACAAAGCTGGAGGTATCACACTCCCTGATTTCAAAATATACTACAAAGCTATAGTAACCAAAACAGCATGGTACTGGCACAAAAACAGACACACAGATCAATGGAATAGAATCGAAAACCCAGAAATAAACCCACACGTATATGGACAGCTAATCTTTGACAAAGGAGCCAGGAACATACAATGGAGAAAAGAAAGTCTCTTCAACAAATGGTGTTGGGAAAACTGGATAGATGTAGAGTAGACCCTTACCTTACACCATACACAAAAATTAACTCCAAATGGATTAAAGACTTGAATGTAAGACCTAGAACTATGAAACTTCTAGAAGAAAACATAGGCAGTATGCTCTTTGACATAGGTCTTAGCAACATATTTTCAAGCACCATGTCTCACCGGGCAAGAGAAACAATAGAAAAAATAAACAAATGGGACTACATCAAACTAAAAAGCTTCTGCACAGCAAAGGAAACCATCAACAAAACGAGAAGACAACCTAACAATTGGGAGAAGATATTTGCAAACCATACATCTGATAAGGGCTTAATCTCCAAAATATATAAAGAACTCATGCATCTCAACAACAAAAAAACTAACAACCCGATTAAAAAATGGGCAAAAGACCTGAACAGACATTTCTCCAAAGAAGATATACAGATGGCCAACAGACACGTGAAAAGATGTTCAAAATCATTAACTAGCAGGGAAATGCAAATCAAAACTACAATGAGATATCACCTCACGCCCGTCAGAATGGCTATAATTAACAAGACAGGAAACAACATGTGTTGGAGAGGATGTGGAGAGAAGGGAACTCTCATACACTGCTGGTGGGAGTGCAAACTGGTGCAGCAACTATGGAAAACAGCATGGAGATTCCTCAAAAAATCAAGGATAGAACTACCATATGATCCAGCTATTCCACTGCTGGGTATTTATCCAAAGAACTTGAAAACACCATTGCGTAAAGATACATGCACCCCTGTGTTCATTGCAGCGTTATTCACAATAGCCAAGACTTGGAAACAACCTAAGTGCCCATCAAGGGACGAATGGATAAAGAAGCTGTGGTATATATACACAATGGAATACTACTCAGCCATAAGAAATGATGAAATCCAGCCATTTGTGACAACATGGATGGACATTGAGGGTATTATGCAAAGTGAAATAAGTCAGAGGGAGAAGGTCAAATACCGTATGATTTCCCTCATTAAGTAGTAGATAATAACAACAATAAACAAACACATAGAGACAGAGATTGGATTGGTGGTTACCAGAGGGGAAAGGAGGAGGGAGGAGGGCGAAAGGAATAATTAGGCACATGTGTGTAATGATGGGTTGTAATTAGTATTTGGGTGGTGAACATGATGTAATCTATGCAGAAATAGAAGTACAATGATGTACACCTGAAATTTATGCAATGTTATAAACCAATGTTACTGCAATAAACAAAAAATAAAAATTTGCTAAGAGGATAAAAAAAAAAAAGTACCCGCTTGCCCATTGGAAATCCCTCCCGCCCCCCTCTCTGCCCCCTCCCCATTTCCTACTTTCCGTTACTATAGATTAGTTTGCATTTTCTCAAAATTTATGTAAATGTAATCTTATAATATGTTCTCCTTTTTGTTTGGCTTTTTTCACTTAACATAATTATTTCAAAATTCATCCATTTGTTGCATGTAGTTCATTCTTTTTTATTGCTGAGTATTCCATTGTATGGATATACCACAATTTATCTATTCACCTGTTCATAGAAATTTGTTAATTTCAGGTTTGAGTTTTTACAAATAAAGCTGTTGTGAACATTTGTGTACGAGCTTTTGTATGGACATACGTTTTTGTTCTTGGCACTTTGAAACCTCCAGAAGAAAACAGGAGGGAAATCTTTGTGATCTTGGTTTTAAAGTTGTACGTTTTTCATTTGGGCCTATGTTCCACTTTGAGTTAATTTTTTAACATGATGCAAGGTAGAAGATAGGAACTGAAGTTCATTTTTTGCATGTGGATATCAAATTGTTCCAGCACCATTTGTTGAAAAGACAGGAAGAGGCTGTTCTCCTTTACATCTTTGTTGAAAATCAATTGACTATATATATATGTGTCAATCTATTTCTGGAAACTATAATCTGTTTCCTTAATTTTTTGTCAATTTTGATGCTAATACTATAATGATTTGATTATTGGAGCTTTATAAGAATTCTCAGTGTCAGCCAGTATAAGTCCCTCAACTTTGTTCTTTTTCAAAGTTGCTTTGATTAATATAGATCTTCTGTATTTCCATGTGAATTTTTGAATAGCTAGTCATTTCCCCAAAAACAAACCTTGCTATTATTTTGATTGGGGTTGCATAGAATCTATAGATCAATTTGGGAAGAACTGACTTCTTAGCAATATTAAACCTTCCAATTCATCAATCTAGTATATCTCTTCATTTATTTAAATTACTAAAAAATTTTAAATTTTCTACAGTTTCTCTCAGCAATGTTTTGAACTTTTCTGTACATAGGACGTGCACATCTTCTGTCAGATTTATCCCTAATATTTCATATTTTTATTCTAGGGTAAATGGCATTGCTTTATTAAAATTTCAATTTCTAATTGTTTGTTGCTACTATACAGAAATACTATTGATTTTAAAATATTTATCTTGTATTCTTCAACCTTACTAAATTTACATATTAGTTCTAGTAGCTTTTTTGATAGAATCCACTGGATTTTTTTCACACAGACTATTATGTTGTGTGCAAATAAGAGTTTTTCTTTCTTTCTTTCTTACTAAACAAGATAACCTTTTTTTTCCATGCCTTACTGCACTGGCTAGAACTTCTAGTACAATGTTGAACAGAAGTGATAAAAGCAAACATCCTTGTATCATTTCTCACTGTGGGGGAAAGTAATTCAGTTTTTAGTCCTTAAGTATGATGTTAGCAGTAGGTTTTTGAAGATGCCTATTATCAGATTTAAAAAGTTCATTTTTATTCCTAGTTCACAGAGAATTTTAATCAGTGTGGATGTTGAACTTTGTCAAATGTTTTCTTCTGCATTTATTGAGATAATCATATGGTTTTTCTTTTTAATCTATTTATATGGTGAAGTACATTTATTTTTGAGTGTTAAACTAGTCTTGCATTCCTGGAATAAACTCCACTTGGTCCAAATATATTATACTTTTCATAAGTTTTTTCATTTTATCTCCTAAAATTTTAAGTTTTGCACCTATATTTATGAGCAATATTGATTTGTATATTCTTTCCTTTTAATGCCTTTGTCTGGTTTTGGTATCATGTAATGCTAGCATTGCAAAATTGTTTGGGAAGTAGTCCATCCTCTTCAATTTTTTCGAAGAATGTTTATAGAATTGGTTTTTTCCTCATTAAATGTTTGGTAGAATTTACTAATGAGGACCTCTGAGCCTAGAATATATCTGTCAGAAAGTTTTTAATTATAATTTCAATCTAATAGATAGAGGAAAATTTAGGTTATCCATTTCTTCTTCAGTGAGCTTTGCTATTTAAGTTGTCAAACTCATTGGCATAAAGTTATTCTATAATTCTATTCTCTTTTTTATTTATTTATTTATTTATTTATTTATTTATTTATTTATTTATTTATTTATTTATTTATTTATTTTTGTGAGAAAGATCAGCCCTGAGCTAACATCCATGTTAATCCTCCTTTTTTTCCTGAGGAAAACCGGCTCTGAGCTAACATCTACTGCCAATCCTCCTCCTTTTTCTCCCCAAAGCTCCAGCAGGTAGTTGTATGTCATAGTTGCACATCCTTCTAGTTGCTGTATGTGGGACGCGGCCTCAGCATGGCTGGACAAGCAGTGTGTTGGTGCACGCCTGGGATCCAAACCCGGGCCGCCAGCAGTGGAGCACTCGCACTTAACCGCTAAGCTATGGGGCCGGCACTCTATTATCTTTTAATATGGTAGAATTTGTAGTGATGTCATCTCTCATTCCTGATTTGATAATTTGTGTTTTTTCTCTCTCTCTCTCCCTCCCTTCTTCTCCTTCCTGATCTCCCTGGCTAGAAGTTTACCAATTTTATTGTCTCAAAGAAGCATCTTTGGATTTTCACTGATTTTCTCTATTACTTTTCTGTTTTCTATTTCACTGGTTCCCCTACTCTGATCTTTATTATTTCCTTTATATAGTTTATTTGGGGTTTCATTTGCTCTTTTTTTTCCTAGTGCCTTATGATGGAAAATGGTGTCATTGATTTAACGTCTTTCTTCTTTTCTAATATAGCATTTTAATGTTATAGATTTTGCCCTAAATAATGCTTTAAGCTGCATCTCATAACATTTGACATGTTATATTTTCATTTAGCTCAAAATAATTTTTAATTTTCCTTTTAATTTCTTTCATGACCCATGGGAATGTAGAAGTCTACTATTTAATTTCCAAATATTTCAGATTTTTCAAGATACCTATAATTGATTTCCAATTTAATTCAATTAAGTTCAGAGAACATGTTTGTATGACTGGAATCCTTTTACATTTATTGAGATTTTTTTTTTGTGGCTCAGCATCATCTACATAAATTAACTCCAAATGGGTCATAGACCTAAATGAAAAACCTAAAATTATAAAACTTCTAGAAGAAAACATAGGAGATGTCTTTGTGATCTTGAGTTAAACAAAGATTTCTTAGATAACATCAAAAGCATGATTTATAAAAGAAAAGTTAGTAAATTGAATTTCATCAAAATTAAGAACTTCTCTTCAAAAGAAACTGTTAAAGAAAGAAAAGCTAAGCCACAGTCTGGGAGAAAATATTAGTAAATTGCATATATGATAAAGAATCTAGAATTGTGAAGAAATCCCAGAATATGTGAAGAAATTCCAAAAATTCAATAATAAGAAATCAAACAACCCCCCAAAAATGGCAAAATATTTGAACAGACACTTCATCAAATATAATGTACAAATGGCAATTAAACACATAAAAAGATACTTGACAACATTAGTCATTGGGGAAACGCAAATTAAAACCACAATGAGATAACATTACACAACTATGAGAAGGTCTAAAATCAAAAACACTGAGCATACCAAGTGTTGGAGAGGAGCAACTGTAATTCTCATTCACTGCTGGTGGTAATGTAAAATGGTACACCACTTTGGAAAACAGTTTGGGAATATCTTAAAAAATTAAACATACATCTACTATCTCACCCAACTACTCCACTCCTAGGTATTTGTCTAAAAGAAATGAAAGCATTTGTTCACACAAAGACGTGTACATGAATGGTCATATTAGCTTTATTTATAATAGTCCCAAACTGGAATAACCCAATGTCCATCAGCTGATGATGGATAAACAAATTGTGGTATATCCATTCAATGGAATACTACTCTGATAAAAAGGAATGAACTACCAGTACACACACACAAAATAGATGAATCTCAAAATAATTAGCTTGAGTGAAAGAAGCCAGACCAAAAAAATAGTACATACAATATGATTCTACGTACATAAAACTCTAGAAAAAGCAAACAATCCTTTGACAGAAAGTAGATCAGTGGTTTCTTGGGGATGGAAGGGTGGAAAGAAGAAGGAAGAAGTGATTACAAAGAAGCACAAGGAAGCTTTTAGGGGTAGTAGATTTGTTAATTATTTTAATTAAGATGATTTCACTGGTGTATACATATGTCAAAACATCAAATTGAATACTTTAAGTATGTGCATCTTATTGTACGTCAATTATGTTTCAATACAGCTATTAAAAAATAATACATGTGCTACAACTAAAGTTCAATGCTAGCAACGTAAATTTAATATTTATTTCGTTATCCTTTAGGTGTTATTTCAATTCCAGAGAATACATTAATATAATTCAAACTTCATTCTTTGAACAATGGCATTTTCCTATGAAAGTATTCATTAAAATTGGTTTTCTAATATGAAATAGAAGACATAAATAAAAAGTTTTACAAAATTGTGTTTCATTGCTAATATTTATATAACATATCTCAAATTATAACCAGTTAAGAAATAAACCATTGAATGAATTATTTCAACCTAGAACAGTTCTTTCACCTCCTAAGTACTTTTCTCTACTCTGAATTGAAGGCTCAATCTTTATTTAAGCTAAAATAAGATGTATGCATTTAATTTCACCTTGAAACATTCTCCAGATAATGAAATATCCAATTAACTAAATATTAACATTAATTTATTTAGTAATAAAAATTAAATATGAGTTCACTTTCCTTTAAAACCAAGAAGTCAAAAAAGCCATTGAAGAACGCAAAACAAACCTAACATTGTCTTAGATCATCTTTTATGAGTCTACTCAGCTGGCTCTATGGTGTGCCTAGGGCTGCATTCTTTACCTACCATTCAACACTTTTCTGAACTCCAGATCCATATCCAGTCACTGAAATGTGAAATAAAACTGGATATTCCAAGATGAACCTAAACTAAATTTGTTAAATATTATATTTGGAACTTCACATTCAAGATGGTACTATGCCCACATTTGGTATTTTAAGACCAGACTTCTCCTCTGACCTCAAGTTGAAATATCCCAATTCATACTTGATATTAGCATTTGGATGTCTCATATACAACTCAAATATAACTTGTCCCAACCTGTACCCAATTCCCCACCCTCATTCCTTGGCATATAATTTTCCCTATCTCAGTAAAGGGCACTATTGCTCAAACTAGTTGCCTATGAATCCTTAGCAGATTTAAGTTCCAAAGAAAGACTGTAGCTATTACATTCCTTTCTGGTGCCTGTTAAACATAATGAACATAAATTTATATCGACATCATATTGTTCTACAACAAAGACGTTCAGTCAACATCTTTATCCATTTAAAATCAATATCTCTTTTCCAATTTCTAGGTAATTCACAACCTCTATTTCATTTTCTTTTCAGTCGTTATCAGAACAAATATTGAACCTACAGTTGCACCAAATGAGAAAAATCTCAACCTATAAACAAGTCTTAAAAACCTAAATCTAAAAAGATGTTTTCTTAGGAGGTGATAAAATATCACTTAGTGAAATATACATATAAGTTGTTGGTTCGAAACTGCACCCTTTCACGGAGGGCGAGAAGAGACGGAAGAAAGAGGCAGGCCACTCCAGATCGGTAGGTGGTGGTTTTAATAAGCAAGGGAACCCACCTACAAGGCTTGTCTTCAGCAGCCACAAGACGGTAGTTCTCCGCACCCACCTGCCAGAACTTTACAGTTTCTATAGAGGCCTTAATGGGGTTCAATCACATATACAGTCCAGACGGTTTCAACAACACCTTACTCTCTCAAGGCTGCATCCTTGAAAATGGCTCCCACTGTGAGAGGAAGGCACCTCCAAGGACACAGGAGGAGGCGAGGAGCTTCCAATTGCTGAGTCCAGCTGGAAGGTCAGCCTGTGGTCAAGTCCTCTCCATGACCTCCTCCAACATAAGTATATATATATATACAAAAATCTTACAAGACTGTGATTATAAAATAAAGTTACACTTTAAAAAATAAACCAAATTATTATGAGACAAGCCCGCACCAGATCCCTGAATTCAGTCCCCATTCAGGGTGATGCAGAAGAGGCTCTCTGAAGGCTCCCCAGGGTGCTAAATTATATGTGCTCCTGAACTCAATTCTCAGCTTCTTCCACCCTGGCTGGGTCTTGCCACACGCCCAGTCATCTGTGACTCCTCTACTCCTCAAATCTAAAGCCAGAGAGAACCATGCCCTCTTCACCTCTAAACAACGGCTCTCACTCTTGTTTGTGGAGATGGGACTGAGAGGTGCTCCCAGGAGGCTGAAGGGTGCTCCAGAGGAAACGGGCTCCCACTCACTGCTGCCACCAACATGGGACCTTTGCGTGGCCAGGATGAGCTCTCCAGACCTACTCCCCAACTGGGATAGGTGCAGACTTCTCTGTGTCTCCCAGTCTAGACTCAACTCTTAGATCTAGGGGGAAGGGGAAAAGGCAACATCTCCTTTCTCAGTTCAAAAAATCACCTAAGTTCTTGGCCAATGAAATACTATCCATTTTCATTAACAATAGAAACATTAGCTCCTTTCAAAAGAAAACTCCAATGCTTGGCCCCATTAGAACAACAGAATCACCAAACTGTCTACACATTTTCTCCCATGTGGTTAATACAGTCTTATCCATAGTCCCCTTGTTATTCTAGAATATACACTGATCTGTTTGTTGGTTTATGTAGATTTACTCTGACTAATAAAAAGTTACAAGTTTCTTACTTTTTTAAATATACTAATTTTAAAAATATGATTATTTGTTGTAAGAGGTCCCTCCCCCTCTCAAAATTAGTGGTTCAAACTATATACAGTTTATTTTTCCCTCTTGCAACAGCTCAGAGGTAGACATGGGGTACCTGTCTACTTCTGAGCTCTCTTCAAGGTGACTGGGTGGTTCTGGTTCATGGAGATACCCATGGACCATAGTTCCTTTTATCTTATTTCTTCCCATCAATCCTAGAGGGTTGTCCTCATCTAGATGGTTAATTTGGCTTGACCACTACCATGTCTGCAGTCCAGCCTGCAGGAAGGTGAGACAATCAGAATGAAAGTTTTAAAGATGAAACAAAGAAGTTGCACACATAATTTCCACTCTGGTTGGTGAGTCACGAAGTTACAACCAGCTGTAAGGGAGGCTGGGGCTGTAGTTGCTGGCTGAGCAGCCACGCAGCAGCTAAAACTCAAAAGAATAGATATTCCAGAAAAATTAGCAGTCCCTGCCACAAATATAATATTCTAAAATCTAAATTTATGATATTTTTATTTATAATAATAATATAAAATTGCATAATTTTTCTAGGTAGTCAAGTAAGTGGATTTGAGGAAGGAACCAAAGGAAAATCATTTCTTCTTGTTATTGATCATATATTCAAGCACCGATTTCAATTAGATTGTTAGTACCATTTCTACTTCTTCCCACCAATATTTTAGTGAGTTATCAGATGATTTTTATTTCTCATTTTCAATCCTAACAGCAGAAAAGGAAATGTTTGTGGTAGAATATCCCACAATAAGCTTTCAATATTATGAAGGTAAGAGTACCTTCCTTATAAGCATTTTGCAACATAAAAATTGGGATTCATTCATCTCTTAAGTGCCTGCTCTCCTGCCATCTTAGATCAAGAAAACAGTGCAATGAAAACATTGAATCATATCTCATTCGCTTCATCAACTGGACAAGCTTTCAAGCCACCAGGAATGTGGTATGAGTATGGGGTGAGCTATGGATACAGCACTATGGCTGTGCAGCAGTCATGACTCCATCTTCCACCTGCCATTATAGCAGGTTATGAAACTACATTTGCTGTTCCTTCTCAAATCTCAGCCACCATCAGGAAAGCCTATGTGAAGCCAAATGATTGCAGGATAAAGTTCTGAGGCCTAAAATCTTACTG
Organism: Ceratotherium simum simum; assembly: GCF_057802395.1. NCBI lineage: Eukaryota > Metazoa > Chordata > Mammalia > Perissodactyla > Rhinocerotidae > Ceratotherium > Ceratotherium simum. The sequence goes on from NC_141911.1 coordinate 61,636,195, forward strand.
AAACTTTGTAAAATAAGTGTTTTCTGAACACCAGATTCTTTATGAAGAGATGCTGCCTCCCATATAATTAAAAAAAATATACTGGAAAGTGTGTCAGATCATGTCATTCCTCAGTTCAAAACTTGAAATGACCCCTTTTTCATCAGAGTAAAAACCAAACTCGTAAAGGACCTACACCATCTCATCTGCTTCCCCTCTTAACTCCTGGCCTTTCTTTCCTACAACTTCCCTCCCATTCCCTCTGCTCCAGCCTTGCTGGCCTCCTTCTGCTCCTAGGACATGCCAGGCACCCTCCTTCCTGACACAGGGACTTTTGGGGGCTCTCTTCTGCCTGGAATGCTCTGCCCCCAGGTAATCTCTGTGGCTAATTCCACTACCTCCTTCAAGACTTTGTTCAAATCTCACCTTCTCTGTGAAGCTGTGTTAATTCAGGTCCCCTGAAAATCAGACGCTAATGTGGAATTAGACATATAAGATAGGAGGATTGGGTAGGATGATCCTCAGATGGCAGTGCAGCTCTGAGAAAATCTCAGCCAGGATGATGGGAAGCCTAGAGGAAAGATTTCTTACTAGAGGCCTCCCATGTTGGGCAGAAATACTCTGACTTTAGTACTCCGACTAGGCTCAGTCATTGGCTTGGTACTACTGGGAAAGCGTTTGCTTTGGCATGGATGCTGTAGCCCAAAGACATGGAAGCTGAAGGCTGTTATCTTGAAGGGAGATCTGAGTGGCGCACCTCCAGGGCCCCACAGAGCCCCGCCCTAACTACGCCATGTAATCCTGGAGCCCACCGCCAACTTGGTGTTCCCAGTCCTCCTTACCTTGCTCTTCTTTTACTTTGTCCCATGCATTTTATTTATTTTATATCACTTAATGCTCATGATCACAATGAGAAGAATGTAATATCTCAAATGTACAACGAGTAAGCTAAGGTTAGGAGGTTTAGAAAGCTCACCCACTGTAGGGTTTCCTGGGGTTTGGTCCTTAGACTTTATCTACTTACATTCAACTGTCACAGATGTGCTGTTAAGACTGATGATTACCGATGATGGTGCCATAACAACAACATTATTCGCGCTTATTATGTGTCAAACACTGTACTAAGTGCTTTACCTGCATCATCTCATTTAATCCACCAAACGACCCTTGAGGTTAGTATTATTTTGTGTGTGTGTGTGAGGAAGACTGGCTCTGAGTGAACATCTGTGCTCATCTTCCTCTATTTTGTATATGGGACGCTGCCACAGCATGGCTTGATGGGTGATGCATAGGTCTGCACCCGGGATCCGAAACTGCGGACCCTGGGCCACAGAAGCAGACTTAACCACTAGCCATGGGGCTGGCCCAGAAGTTAGTATTATTATGACTCCTATTTTTCTTGATGAACATACTGAGGTTTAGAGAGGGAACACACAGCTAGGAAGGGGCAGAACCAGACGTCATGACTTGGTCTGACCACAGGGCCCCATCTCTTGTCTGCCAGACTGATTTCTAAATCAGTACAGATCCCTCCCACGCTCCAGGCATGCATAGCCAATGGACGACTAGACATTTCCACTCAGAGGCCCCCAGATACCTCTGAACACACACACCCAAAACTGAACCCAGGCCCCTCCCCAAATCTGCTCTTGTTCCTGTTTCCCTAATGCCTCAAATAGCTCCACCATTCATCCACGAATTCTGCCAGATCAACAGTCTGAGTGTGTCATCCTTTTTCTGCCGCTCTTCCCCTGCTTTCTGTACCCAGTCCCGTTGACTCACCTTATAACCCTCCTCCCGATCTGCTTGGCCTCTCTAGCCACACCCCACTGCCTGCACTTAGGCCATCAGGTTTTCTCACCTGGATTGTTGCTAACAGTGTCCTAACTGGTCTTCCCCCCACCACTCTTGCCTTTCTTCTGCTCCATCCTTTCACTGACTCCAGAAAGATCTTTCTGAGGAAAAAAAAAATCCATTGTGTCATTCCCTTTTTTAAAATCTTTCCTTGCCTCTCCAGTGCCTTCCAGGGACCCCATGAGCTAGCTGAGCCCACCTCCCTGATCTCACTCCTCTAGAACTCCCCTGTTCGAGCTGGACTGGACTACTTGTACCTCTGAACGCCCAGGTTCCTCGTCTTCCTTGACCTGCTCCTGCCATTGCTGCAGCCCCTCACTCCTGTTGTTGCCTAACTTATTCCTGTCCTCGGGGCCTCGGCTCAGGTGCAACCCCCACCAGGGAGATATCTCTCACTGCCCAAGTCTGGGTGAAGCATCCCTTCTTAGATTTTCTTATGGCAACCAGTGTTCCCCCATAGAATGCCAATCCACTGTACTGTACTTGTAGGTCCCACCAGACGAGGGGTCGGCAAGCTTTCTCCGTGAGCGGCGAGGTAGTATTTAATTTAGGTTTTGTGGGTCTTGTGGTCTCTGTCACAACTACTCAAATCTGCCATTGGAGTGCAAAAGCAACCACAGAGAGGATGTCAATGAAAAGCATGGCTGTGTTCCAATAAAACTTTATTTATGGACACTGAAATTTGAATTTCATGTCATTTTCACGTGTCACAAAATATTATTCTTTTTTTGGTTTTTTTCCCCAACCATTTAAAAACATAAACCCATTTTTAGCTTGCAGACGGTACAAAAATAGGGAGGTGGGCCAGATTTTGCAGTTTGCCAATCCCTGTACTATTCCATGAACTTTTAACATCCAGAGCAGCATCTCATCCCACTTTGTATCCACAGTGCTTAGCACAGTATCCAACTTATAGTAGGTGCTTAATAAATACTTGTTAAATAAATAAAGCTTGCATAGCTACTAGTGAGTGTTAGTGTCAGGATTGAAACTTGAGTCAATCCGACTTGGCAGTAGGATGTCACACTGCCCACTCGGGCCAAGGGCATAAGCGATGCAGTATACTCAGCAAGATATTCAAAAGGTAATTCTACGTAGGAGTATAACTGCAGGGTCTGATGGTAACCCTATGTTTAACTTTGTTTTTTTTTTATCCCATTTCTTCTTGAATCAGCTTTGGTGGGTTACGTTTTTTTTCCTTTGGCATTTGACAATTTAATCTAAGATTTTAAAGTTTATTGGCATAAAGTTATTCATAATTTTCTGTTACTTTTTTATTGTCTTGGTATCTGTAATGAAGCCAGATTTTCTTATTCTTAATATTTTTATTTGTGCCTTTTTTCTTGATAATTCTTACCAGAGATTTCTATTTTAATTAGCTTTTTATTTTTTTTAGGGGGGTGACATTGCATATTTTATTTTAAAATAAAATTTCATACAGAGTGGCAACATCGCACCGTTGCTAAGAGCACAGCCTTTGGAGCCAGACTGTCTGGGTTTTGGTTTCATTTTTTTGGTTCTTTTTGAAAGTACATTGTTTATTTGAAGCTCTCAAGGGAAATGAAGATATATATCCAAACAAAAACTTGTACATGAATGATCACAGCAGCATTATTCATCATAGCCAAAAGAGAGAAGCAACCTAAATGCCCACCAACTGATGAATGGGTAAATCAAATGTGCTATATGCAGACAATGGAATATTACTTGGCAATAAAGAGGAGAATACAGATACATACTACAGCGTGGATGAACCTTGAAAACATTATGCTGAGTGAAAGCAGAGTCACAAAGGACCACATAGGGTATGGTTCCATTTATATGAAATGTTCAGAATAGGCAAATCTATGTAGACAGAAAATAGACCAGTTGCTGCCTGGGGCTGTGGGATGGGAGGGTCGGGAGGAAAGGGGAGTGACTACTAACGGGTGGGGTTTTTTGGGGAGGGACGAAAATGTTCTAAAATTGATTGCGGTGATGGCTGTACAACTCTGTGAACATACTAAAAACCACTGGACTGTACACTTTAAATGTGTGAATTGTCAATTCTCAATAAAGCTGTTATTAAAAAAAGAAAAAAAGTAATTCCAGAAACACCTTGGTTTGGGCCTGATGAACACTTGAACTCTATTATTACTGTTGTTGCTTGCTACTCAGCTTAGCCTACCATGCATCCCTCTTCCCACCCGCACTAACTTGACCTTATTTATTGTGCGTACAGGTATTTAACATAGTTCAGCTCCTGGCCATTTCAATTTTTTAAAATATAAACCTTCTTCAAACTGTAGCTTTGGAATCAGAAACTTCCAAACTTAAGTTACACAAATGCTTAGAGCATCAGAGCTCTGACTTCCCAAAGGCTACCCATTAGAAAGAACCTTGGGTACTGTCAGGAAATTCCATCTCTTTCTATATGGTCTTTTACAGAATTGACTCTCTGCTTTCTGTTCCTATTAAAGTTAGAACAGAAAGACCCTAAAGTGCACACAACACCAGCACACGGACATTCCCTGTGACCTCACCTTTCAATTAGGATGTGGTTACCTGGGTGACCAAGTTAATTACCTATGGAACATCAGAGGCTGAGCTCAGGTGGCAACAGGGCAGGTCCGACCAAGGAAGACTGGGAATGCAGGCTGACCTCGGGTCTGGTGCAGGCCAACAACCCAAGCACAGGAATCAGGTTGGTAGTTAATTGCTTAAGGAGTGTGCACTTGGGGCCACGAGAAGGGAAGCAGGACTGAAACCAGAAATCCATTTCATAAGAAAAAGAGACCTGTGATTAGTAACTCCAATCCCTGTTGGAACTATGTGGTCAACTAATATTCTAGTTATTTGAAAGCCTGAATATAAGGCCATCACAGGAGGAAAAGGTAGAACCAGTTAAGAGAGAATAGCAAATCAAGGATCAAAGAGAAAAAAAATATGAGTTGAAACAGCTTTGGAATCAGAGTCAGAAGCTCTGACTAGTAAGTCATTCTCATTTTCTGAACCTCAGTTTATTAATCTATAAAATGATTGGGTTGAATTCAGTCCTCACTGAATATTGAGTTGAATATCCATATCTCTAAAATCCCTTCCAGCTTTACACATTAAGGAATTCAGAACTGTCAGAACTGAAATCACAAGTTGTTTGTCCTGGTGCCCCTGAGCAAGGGGTGGGAAAGAATTTACAAATTCAGATTTAGAGGTTTTATAGGGCAACAAGCCAGCCAGGTCATCACATTGTGTTCCTATTTCCAAGTGACTCTCCTCTCTCTTCATTGTGACATAGCTGTGATATGACAACTTCTTTTTATTACTCTTACAAACTATACTTCTTCAATACTGGCCGAAGCTTCCTAAACCCCATCAAAGGTTTTCATCACACCGAGAATAGAAGAAACAAATTTAAGCCAAATTTTCCATTGTGGATTTTCAAACCTGACCAGTGTTGAAGCTAGATATAGGCAGGGTGTCACACCTTAAAATCTTATAAAAGGAGAGTAAGGAAAGGGACCATTAGTCTGAAACAACTTAAAATGCCTGTGAAACTCATGTAGCATTTCAGCATGTAAAGTTCAGCATCTCCATGTAAGTTTTTACCTAGGCATTTCATCAGTAAACGGATTTGTCAAGTAGCTTCTATTTTCTTGTAGCCCAGAAGAAAGCATATTTTGAAAACAAAACACTGGTCTGGTTTTACTTTTGTAAGTTTGAGCAAAGTGGTAGCTATCCCAAACCTAGGGCTGGCTGAAGTCCTTTCTCTTTGGCAGTGGCAGTTGTGAGAAATCAGCCAGATGGTCCTGACTTTTAAGGCCAGATAGAGAGCTCAAGTTCCAGGTCTCACACTGGTTGCTTTCTTTCTCAGCTGTTTCTCGCAGTACCCTGTGCTAAGCGCTGGGTGCTTATACATCTAGCGATCTCTGTTTTTTTGGGGGGGGGGGGGATCAGTCATCCTACTTCACAGACAAGGAATATGTGGACATTCGTTGAAGGACTACACAGAAGTCTAGCAATCCCAGCTCCCACGAAGACACCTCTTCCCATACTTTTCAGTTAAAACAGCTTTTCCTCCCTGTGTTACACGTTGCCAGGGCGCGGGGGCGTTCCTTCCTCTGCAGCGCGGGGCACGAGCACGTCATCAGATCGCCTGTGCACAGGCGCCAGATTCGCCTTTAAACTGTCACTCCTCGAGGTCCGCGATCCTGCACCTTCCTCTTTCGGCAGAGCAGTACCTGGAATGTCGTAGTTACTCAAGTAATTAGTTACTCAAGTAATATGGGATGAATGAATGGTTGAACCTGCAACCTGTTGAATGAAAGAATGAATGAACCCTCAGTACGCACTCCCTCCTTCCTGCGGGGCTCCACGGTGAAAGTGTGGCTCTGATTTAGCAACAGCGTTAAAATCTTTGACCCGTTGGAGGGGAGAAAAACAAAAAACAAGAAACAGACAGGAAAGGGCGAAAAGAGAGAGACGGGAGGTCGAGCGGCGAGCGCGCCGACCGGGCTCGGGGGCCCGGCCCCGCCCCGGGCCCGCCCCCCCGCCGGAGTCTGTGCGCGTGCGCCGGCGGGAGCGCGGCCGCCGGTCGGAGCCGGCGCCGGGGGCGCGCGGCCGGGAGAGGGTTTGACGTGGCAGTTCCCAGCCCAGCTGCAACTCCGCGCGCGAGACCGGGCTGCGGGGGCGCCGGGCCGGGAAAGGCGCGGCGGGAGCGGGGTCGCCGGGGGCGAGCGGCACACGGAGCAGAGCGCAGGCTCTCGGGAGCCCGCGGCGTGCGGCAGCCGAGCAGGTAATGCGCGCCCGGCCTCGCTGCGCGCGGGCGGGACAGCCCCCTCCCCAGGCACCGGTGGAGCGGGGTGCGGTGCCCGGCCTGGGATGGCGGTGGCGAGAGGCTGGATGCTCACCTGTGGCAGGGGCAGCCGAGGAGACCTCATACTTTGCTCCTTTAGCCTTTTCTTGGAGTTTAATAATAGGAGGTGGGTTGGGGGGGGTGGGCGTGGGCATTTGTTACCCGCCCCCATCTTTGGGTCTGGGGATGCTAGGACTGCCTGGTTAGGGTCCTCAGTAGCCATAGTATTCTAGTGCCACTGCCAGCGGTTTTCTCGTCTCCGTATCAACTTAATTTCCTCTTTTTTGGAGGACGGGATGTTGGAAACATCCATTGTAAAAATGGCAACTGTATCTTCAAGCTTCGGGACATCCCAACTGTGAAACTGATTTGTCCAAATCGGCTCTTGGTCCAGGGTGAGAGGTGCACCTAGGCTAGAGTTGTCGAGCGACAGTGGGCTGGCGGTTGTTCCGGGATCGGAGCTCCCCAGATTTTGATCCTAGGCCTGCTCATGCCAAGTGGCTTCTTGCCATGTCGCCGCTTGAAGCTGACTCAGGTTTCTGTAACTTGCTGCTCTGTGTGAGGAAGTTTGACGTGGCAAACTGGGTTGCGTGAGGAAGCCAATTCCTCCCAGGACCGGTTAAGAAGGACCCGGCTGCTTCCTGCTCTTGGGAGTGAACATCCCTGCCTTTCTTTTCTGTCACTCAGCAACAGGCTGCTGCGTAGGTGTGTTCCCGCTGCCTTCCCGAAGTGCTTGTGTAGAAGAGCTTGCCCGAAGCTCAGGCTGCCACGTCTCTCTCGGCTAAGGGGGAGGAGGGAAAAGCGTTGTCAGGAACAAGGTGGACCCGCAGGCCTTTGCCTCTCTCTCTCCTCTGTTTAGTTCTCCCCTTCCGCGGAGAAGAGGGTGATTTTATAATATTTTTCCTTGGTTGCTTTAATTTTGGAAACGTAGAGTTTAATATGAAAATGAAACCAAATGAAGAATGCTATTACCTGAATGTAGATCTATTTCACATCTTAGCAGGTATCATCGATCTTTTACCTTAGCAGATAGCATCATAAAATAACAAAAGGAAGACTAGTCCTATGCTGGGTGAAGAAACGGCAGAGAAATGGTAGAATCCGTGTTTTACATCCAGAAAGGCTTTTAAGGCTTCATTTTGTAAGGGCACTGAGGCCCAGAGAGGTTCTTCAGCTTATTGCATGTCGCACAGCTAAGTACTAGCAGATTTGGAGTGGAAACCCACTTCTCTTGAGAGGATTCAGAGCTTTTTCTGTTATAAAACTTTTTTGAGAGTAGTCACTTCTATGAAATGTCTCTTATTTTGTGAAACCTGGAAAAAATGAAAAAATTAAAACAAATTGATGTTTAGCTTCTGAGTAGAATCAAGATAGATCTGTTGTATTTGTGTGTGTGTGTGTATGTGTCTAAACACATGAAATCGCACTTCTTTTCTTGGTTCCTTAAATATATGTGTGTGTGTTCGTAGAGGTGCGATATTCAAATCATAAAGAAAGTCTGTCGTCTTTGAGAAACCACACACAACTCTCAATGCTACCTGGTTTGGTCAATTTATGGCTCAAAAGTCCATTATCAACTTCTTTATCTTCTGTTGTATTTGTTGGACTACTGATTTTTCTTTGTCCTAGCTGCCTGATTATAATGACAAATTAGGACAGCACTACAATGACACCTCATAGGACATCTGATCGCAGACTACTGCCAGTTCTGCTGGTCAGTCCATTGAATGACATGTGTCTATTGCCAGTGGCATCCTCTGTGCAGAAATGGGCCATGGGAACCAAAGGCACAGAAACAGTATATACACTTACGAGAGAGAGTCTGTGAAACGTTTCCATCTTCCATTGAAAAAGTGATTGGCAGTTGTTATTCAGATTTCATGCCTGAGAATTTGCCCAGGACGATATAGAAGTGAGTTCCTGAGTTCCATAGAGCTATGGTTAGAGCCTTTTTAGGGGATAATGATATGATATATTGTATGATATAAAGATGTCTCAGGCATCTGATAATTGTACCTTTCCTCAAACCGTCATAAACATTTATTAACAGTGATTATATTTTTAATAGGATTAAGTGACTCATACCCTTTTGTTGACATTTTTTTTTCTTCTGTTGCAGGGTTCTTTTGTAGAACTATTTCTTGGAATGATATTTTCATAATGAGTCAACAAGGTTATGTAGCTACACCCCCTTATTCCCAATCCCAGTCTGGGATAGGCCTTTCTCCACTGAATTATGGACACTATGGGGACCCGTCTCATGCAGCTTCTCCACCAGGTAAAGTACATTATCTTGACCTATGTTTCTGGTTATTGACTTCTAAGGCTCAGAGACGTAAGATGTTCTGAAAGAGCAGCTTTGAGAGCATGGAGTTATCATTATATGATGCAGTGGCTTGAGATTATAGGACCATTTAGAAAAGGCTCTCATTGAAGCAGCCTACATTATCCATTTGATTATTGCATGGATCAAAACGAGTTTGATTTGAAAATATAGATTAAAACAAAGAAGCTTCCTGGGTGTTCTATTTTTACTGCTAGACTTGCTCTTGCTATTAATAGTGGTGTAAGTTTATTGTAAACATTCAATAAAAATTTGTATATATATATAAATACATATATGCTATATATACTAAATATGTTATATACTTAATACATATTGTATACTAAATATATATGTTATACACTAAATATATATATATACACATACACTAAAGTGGTTTTGGCAATCATATAAAATCAATTTTGATATTGAAAAAATATCATTAGATTTGCACACTAAGGATTATTCGATGATAATAATAACAAGAAAAACATGGTCTTGCCTTGAAATCATTATTGAACAACAATATTGGTTGCTTTAAAATAGGGTACCCAGCAGGGAATCTCGACTTTTGGGTCAGAGGTGGGAAAAAGAGGAGTAATGGAGTAGGACCACTATTGCTCTGATGGCAGTTGACACCAGGAGGCCACCTCCCTTCATCAAGGGGCTACTCTGAGGGACCAAGTTTCAGGGTCAGGGGTGAGGCTAATACTAGCTTGTTGCAGGTCTGATGGTCCCGAATTCTCTGAAAATATTTGCGTAAGACAGTTCTTGGGGCTTCTGAGAGAAAGCTGAGGAATTCAGCTCCGTTCCTTGGTGTGCATGGGCTGTGTATGTCAGTGAGTGTCTCCTGGGGCTCCCTCAGACTGACTCAGATGGAGTGCAGAGACAGCGTGGGGTGAGGAAAGCACTGTGGAGAGGCTTGATGGGAGCAGCCACACACGGTTTGCTGCAGAAGATGCTCTGAGACTGTGAATTTCCTGTGGAAAGTCGGCCTTATGATTTAGTCCGCCCCTAATATTTAAAAACCTCCTCTCGTCCAGAACCAGTCCTCCGCGTAACATCTGTAGTCTTGCCTTTCTGGATTTTGTAGGAACCATTAACTCCTCTTTTTCCAGTGTCTCTCTATCTAGTGGTTCATTCGCTCTCAGTGTTTATATACAATGCTAATTATAAATTACCTTTTTTTGAGTGTTTACCATGTATCAAAAACTGGTCCTAAAAGCTTTACATGTATTATCTTATTTAATCCTCATACAGTGGTATGCAGCAGATTATTAGCCCTGAGTTTGCAGCTAAGAACACTGAATGTCTGGTATACCTTGACTTATCCAAGGTCGCGAGCTGATGGTGTAGACAGGATTCATACCCAGGACTCCCAAGAAAACAGACAACACTAAGTATAACTCTCAGTATTATTCGCCCTTCCTTCCTCCCTTCACAGCCATCTTCTCCAACAAGCGCTCTCTTCACTCAGTGACTCTCCATCCTTGCCCCTCCATCCCTCCATGGCTCAGTGCAGTCTCCACTCCAAGCTTGGGCCGCCATCACCTTTCCCCTTCTCCCACCATGGTCATCGGTGGCCTCCTATTACCAAATGCAGTAGAGGCTGTCCTGTCCTCTTTCAATTTGACATTGTTTACTGCTCTTATTTATAAAAACTCTCTTCTCTGTTGGTTTCAATGACACTATCCTTCTGTTATTTTTCTTGGTGGCGTTCTGAACATCTCTTTCTAAGGAGTCTCCCTTCTTCTACATGACCCTTAAGCATTGCTGTTTCTCCTTCTTTGTTGTATCTTCACTCCTCTCCTCTCCACGGATTTTTCCCTAAATCCATGGGAATTCCCTAAATCCTGGGTCATTCCCATATGAAGTGCTAGTCTCTCAGATCTATTGCTCTGACCCAGATGTCTCTCCTGACTCCAGACCCATATTTTCAGTTGCTTACCTATTTACATAGGCACATCAAACTCATCATGTCCCAAACAGTTCAGTATTTTTTTCATAAAACCTACTTTTTCTGGCATTCCATATCTCACTCATTCATTTATACAAATTAGAAACTTTCATTATTTAAAAAAATCTCTCCCAGGGCTGGCCTGGTGGCATAGCGGTTAAGTGCGCATGCTCCGCTGCGGCTGCTCGGGGTTTGCAGGTTCAGATCCCGGGTGCGCACCAACGCACTGCTTGTCAAGCCATACTGTGGTGGCCCATATAAAGTAGAGGAAGATGGGCACGGATGTTAGCCCAGGGCCAATCTTCCTCAGCAAAAAGAGGAGGACTGGCATCAAATGTTAGCTCAGGGCCAATCTTCCTCAAAAAAAAAAAGAAAAAAAAACTCTCCCTTTTACTTTCTTCAATCCAATTGGTCTCCAAAATTCTTTTGGATAATTGTAAACATCTTTCCTTCCTGCTTCCTCCTTTCTATCCTCCTGTCACTCTTGTGCAAGCCATCCATCTCTCACCTGGATTACCAAAATAGTCTCTTAACCATTATCCCTCTCTCCAATACTGCCTTTCTCCAAACGACCTAGTCCTGTGCTGGAGGGGTTTTTAGAGCATACAAATCTAATTCTGACTTTCTTTTGCTTAAAGCCTTTTACGGCTTCCCATTGCCCCTCATTGTGTTTTAAGCTCCTTAGGCCTTCATTAGTTACCCATTTTCTTTTTTCAGTTTGTCTGCCACATTCCCACAACATTACTCCAGTGATGCTGAGCAATTAGTTATTTGGAGGCTGGTTTGCACTTGGCCCTTGATTCTCACTCCCCGCTACCAGAAAGCCGATCGAGAAAGCCAGTCCGTGCCTCCACGTCATCCTCCCAGCAGGGTTTATTCTCAGGCTCCTCCTTCAGACTCAGTTCGATTGTGGTGCTTGCAGGCATTTCTGACCACGATTCTTCCTCAAGCTTGTTTATAAATGCTCTTCTTCTTTTGTGTTCTCCTAACACCTGTGCAGGCCTTTATACCAGTTAGCACACTGTGTTATAATAGATGTGCCTGGGGCAGAGGAGGCCCTCGTGAAATGTTTATTCAACAAATAAGTGAATGACGAGCTACGGCATTCGTCAGCAAAACAAGCTGGTGTTTACCAATATTTTTAAAAACTATCTTTGTTGCATTAAATCCTTCATGCTTTAATTTAAACCTGTTTCTCCTTATTTATTTCTCAGTCGGATACCAGGCTGTTAGCCTCTGTGTAAATATACCTTTCTATAAATTATGGTGTTTTATTTAATTATTTAAGGCTGTCACTAAATTACCTTAGCCTTTATTTCTCTGTGCTGAATAACCATAGATCTCTTAATCTTCAGTCATCATGTGCCTTCTTTTCTAGTCTTTTGGTGACCCTCTTGTTGGTTTTCTGACAGGCATCCTAGTGGTGGTTCCGTGAAGGATCTGTTCTACCATTGGTCTGGCCAGTGCTAACTCCGGCTTTGTGTTTCTCACGTACCGTATCTCCATTTGTGCCTCTTAATTGCGTTGTTGTAATGGTAGTGCTATGTAGTAACAGATTTATTGAGTGAGCAAAATACTAGTGGTGATATTACAATGAATCAAATAAACCTAATGCGGGTTGTGAGAGTACGTGCTTATCTAGTGGGACGTGCATTGAGTAAATTGACAGTTACAATTTGGGGGAAGCGGTATCCTCAAGGAAGTGGAGGGTGGTGTGGAAGCACGCAGCGGGGACACCTCAGCAAGGCTTATGGGTGAAGGGAGTCTTCCGGGAGGGAATGAGCTGAAAGATGAGCTGGAGTTGGCCAGGTATGGAGGCTGTCGGCTGGGCGACGGGTGGGGGTGGGGTGGGGTGATGGGGAGGCGGCGCTTCTGAGGACCTGCAAGAGCTTCAGCATGGCTGGGTGTAGAGTGCGAGCAGTGAGGGGGTGCCTGGAGTGGAGAGTGGGGCCATCTTCTACCTTTATTTAGGCTTTATTTTAAGGGCAGTAGGGTGCCACTGAAGTGTTTTAAGCTAGGAAGGTTCACAGTCCTGTGTATATTTTAAGAGGAGTTACACTCCACATTAGAAGGTGTGGCAGAGGAATCCAGCTCTGCTCTCTGGGCACACTGCTCTCGGGAGCAGGGTTTCTCCTCCTCAGCACCGTTGACATTTGGGGCCAGCTAATTCTTTGTGGTGGGAGGCTGTGCTGTGTTATAGGACATTCAGCAGCATCCTTTGGCCTCTACCCATTAGACACCCATACTCCCTCTCCTACCGTCACCTCTGCCCCCAAGCTGTGGCAACCCCAAATCCTAGACATTGCCAAACGTCCCTTCAGGGGCAACATCACCCCTGGCTGAGGACCACTGCTCTGGAAGCTGAGAGGCAAGAACCGTTGATGTCCTGGAAGTAGGGTAAGGGCCGTGGGGGTGGTGAGGCTTTTAATAAATAGTGAACTTATGTAGGTACACCACCACCACCTCAGTGCCGTGGGAATGATAGCTGTTAAGATTCTCCCTGTAAATAGGGAGCTTATCTTTGTTTATTTTAGATTAACATTTTTTTCACAAATGGTTTTCAATTTTGGTTTTTGTGTGTCAGATCCAGGCCAAATTCAAGGTATGCTTTTCTGTGATGTTTTGGTCAGGGTTCTTTTGCTGATAACAGAAACCACTCTAGTGGAAAGGGATTTGTTAAAGGGTATCTGGAAGCTAAGATAATATTAGAGAGAGGTGGAGAACCAGGCTTGGGACTATGCAGTCCATAGAAATGCACATCTCATGCAGGGCTATTCCATCAGCGTCTACTGCCTTTCTACCCCAGAACCACCATCTCTGGGGTAGAAAGTCTACCCCAGACTCCCACAGGTGTGTTGCTTTGCCGAATTCAGAGCACATCACAACCCAATTTGTAAGGGAGTCTGGGAAATGGAGATTCCATCTTTCCAGCTCAGGACCATACAGAAAGGCAAGCCAGAAAGGAATAGGAACTGGTACTGGGTGAGCTAGTCTACAATATCTACCACTATGTTAAAAACCAGTTTTTGATTTTAGATATTTTTCTTGTGGCATAAGCATAGTTAGTTCTTTCTCATGATATAGTTTTCCTTTCATGTTAAAATTCTCACACTGCCCTATAAAGAACCTGATTTCTGTTTGTCTCTGATCAGTTTTGAAAATGCCAGTCAGGTGTCCAGCGGAAGACTATGACTTTGCAGATAATAATGATACTGTCGTTGTCCCTTTGCCCTGAGGATAGAGTCCAAATGACACACAGGAGTTTGCTGTCTGTCCACCCAACTTGGACACCCTCTGCTCCGGCCACTTTCCCCTACAGTCTCTCTACACTGAGTCTTTTGCCAGTCCTTGGTCACACCATGCTCTCTCACATCTTCGCTCAAGCTTTGCTCTCTGACTGGAATCTTCTATCCTGTCTCTGTACTAAGAAAACACCTGCTTGTCCTTCAAGATTCAGATCCTTCCTCTCTGAACTCTCCTTGACTCCCCTAGGAAGAATTAGGCAGTCCCTCTGCATATTATGACACTCCTCACATGGCACGGTAATTGTGTACATGGTTGTCTTTTCCATAAGAGCTCTTAGTGCCGCCAAGGCATGTTGAATATATGCCAAGCAAGAATGAGTTCGAATCATTGCCATAGAGTTGATTTCCAAAGATAAAAGGGAAAGAACATTTTAGTAAGATTGGTGTATAGCAGTTCTGCTTGAGCGTATGAGAACTGTTTTTGTTTTTGTATACAAACAGAAGTTTATTAACATGTGCATCTCACACACACATGGGAATGCCCAGACATGAGTAACTCTGAGAACTGTTTTTTGATTCTCTAAACATGTGAGAGTTGTTGATGAAATTGTTATTTACCTACTTATTTAAGAAATGAGAATATCTGTGGTTTCTTTTTTTTTTTAAGGGGAAACGCTTTTTATTTATTTATTTATTTATTTTGCTGAGGAAAATTTGCCCTGAGCTAACATCTGTGGCCATCTTCCTCTATTTTTGTATGTGAGCCACTGTCACAGCATGGTCACTGACGAGTGGTGTAGGTCTGCTCCAGGAACCAAACCCAGGCTGCCAAAGCAGAGCACGCCGAACTTAAGCACTAGGTCACCGGGGCTGGCCCTCTTTGGTTTCTTGTAGTGCATGTAGTTATTTACTATTTTAATGCTAGTGTTGTGGGTTTTCTACTTTTGTTCAACATAATGTTTTAAATTAATGTTCTATTATGTTCAAATTAAAATAATGTTTAAATTAATGTTCAGGGGCCTGCCCCGTGGCGTAGTGGTTAAGTGTGCGCACTCCGCTGCTGGCGGCCCGGGTCAGGACCCCGGGCACACACCGATGCACTGCTTGTGAAGCCATGCTGTGGCGGCGTCCCATATAAAGTGGAGGAAGCTGAGCACAGATGTTAGCCCAGGGCCAGTCTTCCTCAGCAAAAAGAGGAGGATTGGCATGGATGTTAGCTCAGGGCCGATCTTCCTCACAAAAATAAAAAATAAAATAAATAAAATAAAATAAATAAATTAATGTTCAAATAATATTTTAAAAATGAAAATACAAGTGTACATGGAATTATGGTGTATATGTCTTGTTAGAATATAGATCCTTGGAAAAAGGAGGGCAAGGGTTATGGCCAGAGAGAGGGAACAGATTTGTCGAGTGATTTCCTTTATATATCAGGCATTGTCTGTCATACTTATGGATGCTTTCATACCTATTGCTTCATTTAATTTTCAGAAAAATCCTTGGAGACAGGGGACATTATTGCCATGACACAGTGCTAAAAGTCCAGGTTTCAAAAGATAAAAGTATCCTGTCAGGGTCACAGCTCTTATCTGTAGGGAATGAATTCAAACCCAAGTCTGTGTCACCACACGTCTCATGTTTTTCTAACTTTGCTGGGTTTGGGGTTTAGAACTTTACATAAAAATGTAGTGTTATAAGAAAGAATATTTGGGGCCGGCCCCGTGGCTTAGCGGTTAAGTGCACGTGCTCCGCTACTGGTGGCCCAGGTTCGGAACCCCGGGCGCGCACCGACACACCGCTTCTCCGGCCATGCTGAGGCTGCGTCCCACATAAGCAACTAGAAGGATGTGCAGCTATGACATACAACTATCTACTGGGGCTTTGGGGAGGGAAAAAAAGAAAAAGGGAAAAAAAAGGAGGAGGATTGGCGATAGGTGTTAGCTCAGGGCCGGTCTTCCTCAGCAGAAAGAGGAAAATTAGCATGGATGTTAGCTCAGGGCTGATCTTCCTCACAAAAAAAAAAAAAGAGAGAGAGAGAGAGAGAAGCTTGCTTCTCTTTAAAAAAAAAAAAAAATAAGAGAAGAAACTTTTTGTAAAAGTTTCAATATTATTATTCATGAAAACTGCCACTTGACTGGTTATATTTCATTCTGGATTACCCAGGCGTTTGAAAGCATGCTCTTGAAAGTATTATGATGACAATATAAGAACTCTTCATGGGCGGCTGCCAGGTCCTCTAGTCAATTCCCTTGTTAACTGAGGGAATAAACTTTCTAGAGAAAGGTAAAAGAAGAAAAGAGATGTTGAGTGTGAACTACATCATGAGGTCAGACAGAGGTGTGCACAGAAGGCAGCTAGGAGGCCATTGATGATGGGGCCCGAGAGGAGGGTCGGGTCAAAAGTAAATTGGATGGGCTGGGGCAAAAACAAGCGGGATGGAAGTGGAGACAGAAAATAGAAAAAAATGCACTTTTTCTTTTACAAGGCTAGAAAAGGGTGTCACAGGGAATCTAGGCTAAGCCTTTCCTTTCGCAGTGAGGGGAAACTGAGGTCCTCAAAGATAAACTTCTTGTCCAGTGCCATTCATCTGCTAGTAGGTGGCCGGGTGGGGCCTGGAACTACTCCAGTGATTTTTCTAGCTCAATGATTTTTCTCTTGGACCACAGTTTCTCTAGAGGAAAAGAGAAAAATGTCTGAGAACAGTCCTAAGGAGAAACCTTTCAAGATCTCTGTTTGAGAAGAGCTGCTTGTCAGTGAACACACAGTCACTGCGGGGAGCATCTAGTAATCACGTGTGATCCCGTGTTTTGTATGAGCAAGTGTGATGACTTGTGCAGTCCCTCAGTATTGATCACCCTACTGTTGGGAATCCTGGAGAAATCAGTAACTCTGAGGGCTGTGCTCTGGGTTTGTTGGAGAAACAGATGCTCCTCTCCGTTTGCCTTTCTCATGCTGTAACTCAAATAAAGGCATTTTAGAGGTCATTTTTTTTTTTTATACTAGAGTTAGGATGCTTTATGATGCCTCATATTGGTTTTTTTTCCCTAATTTATTTTCTGATTTCTAGCTGGCATTTTTCATTTTGCATTCTAGCATTCTTTGTGTGATAGTGTGTTCTGTCGAGGTGCCTCTACCAAATGTGTAGGTTACTTCTTCTGTTTAGAGTTAAAATGCTTCCTTTCTTTTCTGCTCTCCTATCATATGATGGTCAAATAACTATGCCAGGGCCTGGTGTTGATAGGCCTGTGAGGGTTAGAGCAAGTTTAAAGGAGAACTTGAACCTTAACCACCCCCCCTTCCTAGTTTGCATTTTTAGCGTAATGTCTTTGCGTCTTCTCTCTTTGCACTTCCATACTCTTCTAAATTCATGCCCTTCCATTGCAGGTATGATGAAGCCAGCAGGGCCTTTGGGGGCTGCCACTCCTGGGGGGTTGTTGCCTCAGGGTCCTCCACCTCCTGGACCCCATCAGATTGGCCAGAATGGAGCTCATGCCCACGGTCATCCTCCCCAAAGGTGAGCTGGGTAGATTCCAACCCTCCTGTGTAGATTCTACTAAAAGTGTCTCACGTGTCCAGGCCAAACTTGCATATTTATTGATTGACAGTTTGACCTCGTGATATCGCCCACATCCTTGAAAGGATCCACTAGAAAACTGCCCTAGGAAACAAAGTATTTAGAAAAGTTAGGAGTGGAAAAAACCCAATACTAGTACATATTAAAAAATACATAAAAAATTACTTGTATCCATACCGCACATTTTAGTTTTGGGTTATATTCATCTTATTTTAGAATTTTGTATTAATTTCTAATTCCTTCAGATATCTATGGCCTGTATTCCTCAGTAAAATTTTAAATCACCTATTCTCTTGAATCCTTCACAGAACTGAGCTCAGTGCCAGTAGGTGCTTAATAAATATTTTAAAAATTAAATGAGACTGCGGCAACGGTAAAGATTATAGATTTGATGAGGACGGCACACAGATGCCAGTGAGGGATTCTCAAAAGGCAAGGTGATAGTAAAAACAACACAGGAAATAGATCTTGTCTTTGTGTTTATAATAAATTAAGGAAGGGAAAAGTGGGAGGCAGGCCTGGAGAAGCCAAGGTATGAGACATATGTATGAGATATTTAGAGCCCTGCAACCCACCTGGAACTGTCCCCTGGGAAGGAGCCAGCATCACACCTGTCCTGCTGGAAATCCCATTACGGTTTGTCCTGGGAGGTGTTGCTGTTGAGAATCCCGGTGCCATGCTGTAGACAGTGTTTACTTGGGAATTTCTCCAAGGATTACCCAGAGGCTTCATTTCCCGGGTTCCTTTCCCAGGTTGTTAGGCTGCAGGGTTGTAGTTCGGGGAGGAGTAACCCCCTAGTGTGAATGTGGACCCTGCTAATGGTAAAGCCATTTAGTTACCTTTTCAAAGAGCCTGTAATCCTGATAGTGGGAAAATTCCTTCTGGAATTTTTTATATTATCCAGCTAATTCTCTTACAGAGCATCCGTGAGGTTGACATTTCCCCGCTCTTGTTGTCGTGGTAACATTTGCCATTGAAATGGTAGCTGTGAGATGCAGAGTGAGGGTTAATGCAGGAAACAGGATGAGTCTAAGTAATTCAGTTTACATGTGATTGTGGTTTGAGCAAGGAGCCAGAAGTCAAAGGGCCTGACTGGGGACCTGACCCTACTGCCTCTAGTCTCACAGGTCTGGTGGGGCATGAGGGGAGAGCAGACAGACTGAGAACCAAGAAGCCTCTTCTGGTTCGAGCAATTAACCAGCTGTGTGATGCTGGTGAAGGTTCTGGGCCTCTGGGCCTCATTTTCTTCCCTGTAAAATGAGGAAATAGAATTCTCAGTCCAGAGTAGAGGGGAGAAGATCTGGAAAAGTTCATTGTTGTGAACTGCCAAGCATCTCAGACTTTTTTTCAGAGGAAATGCAAAGATCAAACAGCTGCTTTAAGTTGGGAAGAGGTTTGGTCACTGTATTAGCCTAGATTGAACTGGTCTTTTTGGTTCACTTGAATTAGGCTGCAGAGGAGTAAGTCAATCACAGACTTTGCCATCAGACAGACCCTGGCTGTGCGGTTGTGAGCTCAGCACAACGTCTGAAGAAGAGCATCAACTCTAGAGTCAGGACATGTTTGCTACTCTTGGCTCAAGCGGTTACTGGCTGGATAAGTTACTTAGCCTCCATGTGCCTTGGTTTCCTCATCACAACTGTAACAATAATAATGTGGTTGTGAGGATGTCAGTGACTAACACATGCAAAGAACCTTGCACAGTGCACAGTGCCCATGAAGGACTCAGTCCATGTGAGCAGTTATCAATACCGTTTCCACGGGCTATAGAAAGTCTGGTGTCTGTAGCTTGTCCTTCCTGCTGTCTCAATCTAGCTACTCATGGCAGCTCAGTGTAGGAATCTGCTTTTATTGTGATTTCCAGGGAAACACTGACAGATTTTGCCCCTTTCCTCCACTATTCACTTGCTTTCACTTGAACCATGAGGGAAAAGTCTTGTACTCGGGCTAAGCCTCCGTGGTTACTACGCTACCTTGCCCTCATGGGACCTATTTCTGTGTATATAGTTCAATGCAAGGGCAAAGGGCACAGTGATTGGACAGGTGAATTACACCAGTCTGATGACAGGAGTTGTCAGAGAGCGTAGATGGTGCATGCACGACCTTTCTTTGATGATTATGGCACTTCATTGGAGTTGTTTGTGCTTAGGGGACTCATCAAAGAAATCTCTCAATTTTTACCATATCTAAACTGTTGAATAAAAACAAGAGTAATTTAGAGTCGTTATATCATTTAAATTTAAAATATATAATTTTTATTTTTAAAATATTATTATTTCAAAGGTAATGTTTCATAAAATTTAAAAATCATATCTAGTCATTTGTCCTTTTGATCTCACATGAGGCAGAATAAATGTCTTAAACTTGTAAGTGGTATGAAAGTTATCTTCAGAGGGTTACTGCTGGGTAGGATTAATCTATTAAATAAAATCTACAACCTAAAAATCCATTTTTCAATTATAAGGGGAAAAGTCAGTGAGTCAATTGTGAGTGATCTGTTTTGACTAAGATATGATGAATTGGGGGAGGGGTGTGAGAGTAGACTCATCTTCCCCAAATGAAGCTGATAGGGGTGGATCTACTGCGTAAGAAATTGGTTGCAATGGGAAAGGAGGGAGCAAGAAAAATGAGAAGAACAGTTGTTTTCTCTAATTATTTTTGTGGAAAGCAGTGATATGATTTGGCATAGCTTTTGTTTTCTCTAGTCTATGAACTGGGTATTTAAAATCCAGATTTTGTTTCAATCAAATCTTGAATAATTTGGCAACTTATCTCCAAATTCTGACAAACTTCAGGATACAGCCTACTTCTTGAGTAATTTGTTGCAAACTTGAAAATGAGAAGTGTTTGAGGTTGAGCAGGCCACAGAAAACTGAGTCAACTCTCCAGAGGTGGAGGATTAAACTGAGGCTAAATTTTTGTGTTTTATTAATCCTCTGGTAGTAATTCTTTATTGACTGTACTTTTTGATGGTGAATCTGCCCTTTTCTGACATTCAGTGGAACAGTAAATTAAAATATACAATTGAATGTTGCTCAGCCCAGAAACATGTTAAATGAGGTAATCAACATGAGAAATATTTGTCTATATGAGTCTTAATTTTAACCACATTATATTTATAGCAGAGACAGGGATCATTCCACTCCATCTGCTCATTTTTACCATGGCTTCCCCATGGTCACACACCAGGTCTCTGGGCTGGGGGGTTGTAGGACCTGGATTCTCACCTAAGCTCTGACACCCACATGCTGTGTGACCTTGGATAAACTAATTTAGTAAAGTAATGAAATTGAAAAATATTAAACCACTTTGTATGTTGAAAATGTTCTGTTAATCTCTTTTCCCTTATGTATGTGAGAATTTTTGTTAGCCCTTTAATACTGTTTTATTTTTAAGTTGATAAACTTGCTTTTAAAATTCAAATCTGATTAAGATTTACAGCATTTAAGTTGGTCAGAAAAAAGAAAAATTTATTTGTGAGTTTCTAAAGCCTAATCCCAGGACATATATTAACCAATGAAGGATAAGTAGGCATTTATGGGTCAAAAAGTCATGGCTAGTGGTTGTACATTCTCTCATTATATATTTTAAATCTTTAACCTTTTGTGAAGTTAAAAATAATACTTGAGGCTGCTTGTGTCATAACTTCTATTTGAAACATATTTCATCCTATTTATAATGTCTATATAATAAATAATTCAAAAATTTTAAAAATAGTATTAACATTTGTAAAATATGTATGAATAGGTTTTTGGGAATCTTTTCCTCAAGCAGTTGAATAACACCCCTTCCCCCAATTCATTATTGGTTCCCAGTTCCTGCTTATCAGATCCAAACCGTGTAAGCACGCCTCACGGTGCACCCACTAATATATTCTTATAGAGCATGTGCATTCTGCCTGTGTGAAATTATTCCATATATCTATCCCCCACGACTGTTTCCAAAAAGACAAAAAGTATCATTTCTCGAGAAAAGAAGTGATTTCTTTTTATGAAACAATGGATTTACAAAACGTATCTTTAAGACAATTCTTGAAATCATTTTTAAGTGAGCACAATGTATTTTAAATGTGTCAAGTAAGACTAATTATATTTTGCCCCACCTTTTTCACCCCTAGTGTCTTTAATAGATTAGAGATATAAAGAAAACTTTTACTGTGAATGTTAACTTTTATATTTTCTGTCTTTATTCAGGTTTTTCCCCCCCAAATTATTTAAAGCAAAGGACGCTTAGTCTAACTGTGTTGGTCTTTTTTCAATTTTTGACAGGAGAAGAAATTGACAGCTTTGCTTAGCAATATTGTTTGAGTTAAAATGTTATTCACTCCAACTGTATAACCCTTTTTATAACCAAGTGTCTGCTGTGGGATAGCTTGTACTTTTACATAGAAAAAGCATTTTGATCATTCATCTATTTAACTCAAAGTGTGGGATATCATCATTCTGAAATATACTTAATACCATACAGAGTAATGGTTTGAAGGTTAATTTTACTTTTTTTTGGTTTTTTTTTTTGAGGAAGATTAGCCCTGAGTTAACATCTGTTGTCATTCTTCCTCTTTTTTTCTGAGGAAGATGGCCCCTGGGCTAACATCCGTGCCCATCTTCCTCTGGTTTATATGCGATGCTGCCACAGCATGGTTTGATAAGTGGTGCATAGGTCCGCGCCCAGGATCTGAACCTGTGAACCCCAGGCCACCGAAGTGGAGCGCTTGAACTTAACTGCTACGCCACCAGGCTGGCCCCTAATTTTACGTTTTGTTTATAGTAATTATTCAATTTGAGATATATAGAGAAAAATGACAAGAGGAAATTAGTTTCATGTTTCGGAAAGTGTCCTCACTTAAGACCTGGGAAAAGGCTGGTCCCAGTTTTGTCACAAATAAGTTGTGGGACTTCAGGAGGCCACTGGCCTCTCGGGCTCTGCTCCTCACCTCTCAGTGGCGGTGAAGGATGGAACGCAAGAGCGTGGACCACTAGGGAAATCATTTCCAGTTTACAGAGAAATTGAAATCAGAATGTACCAGCTGGGAAAATTCAGTTTTTATTTAAAATTTAAAATTGATAGGAAGTCATAATCTGACTTTTAAGGGAAGACTTTACCCTCACTTGGCAGATTAACCATAATAAGAACCCTGTTCAGATGGTGGTCACTGTTTCATGCAAAACAAGGAGAAATAAACATATAATAAGTTCAAACTAAATCAAAGGTAAAACGTGATGAAATTATTAGAGTGAAAAAATGAGCCATTTCAAAACTTTTTACTTGGTTGTTCGCTTTCAAGTACCATTTTACAGCGAATGTCCTGCTCACTGAAATTATAGTGCAGGTCACTTTTTGTTTAAAAGCTGGGTAGTCTGTAAGAAGAATGATCATAAAGATACAACCACAAAGCATCTCAGTTTTGTTGGTTTCTGTTCTGTTGATCATTAACTCTAGTATAGACAAGGCTATGGTGGGCTCAGCTTCCCAAATTGATTTCCAAAGCTGGTTCTGTGTTTACACTAGGAATTTTTGTGTGTGTGTGAGAAAGATCGGCCCTGAGCTAACATCTGCCAATCCTCCTCTTTTTGCTGAGGAAGACTGACCCTGGGCCAACATCCACACCCATCTTCCTCTACTTTATATGGGATGCCGCCACAGCATGGCTTGACAAGCGGTGCGTCGGTGCACGCCGGGGATCCAAACCGGCGAACCCTGGGCCGTTGCAGTGGAGCGTGCACACTTAACTGCTTGTGCCACCGGGCCGGCCCCGAAATTTTTTCTTCTAAATATGTTGACATGTTCAGCCTGTGAGCAGAGATATGGGTTGATGCTACATGGTTCATTTTGAACTCATATCGAGATTAATTAAAGACTTAGCATGTAATATCGGTCATTTGCCTGGTGCCCAGTAGATGGGCTTACTTAATTTTACAAGTTATTGACATTTGTATGTCATTTGCATATGAAACTCTATGATATTATTTAACATCCTTTTTTCTCTCCTAGATTTCCAGGTCCTCCGCCTGTCCAAAGTACAGCACCCTCCTACGTACCATATTCATCCTCTATACAATCGTCTTATCCAAGTCCTGTGTCCACTTCGTCTGTCACCCAGCTGGGCAATCAGCTCAATGCTATGCACATCAACAGCTATGGTAACAGTCTCATTACTAGTGTTCATTGACTGCCTTGTGTCATGAGTATTTTTAATGAGAAAGGTTTTCTTCATTTTCAAAATAGACATAACTCTAGCACTCCATATTGAAGTAATTTTTTGGATATTTTTATATAAATCCTGTGTATTATGTATGGCTATAATTGATTTTTTTTCCTGATCATGCTGCCATTTACTTCAAGTAATTGAAGGACTCTCAGAATACCTTATGTTCAATATTAGAACAATAAGAAACAAAAAATGCTGACTTCACAAATAAACATTAGAACAGTGAAACTATTTCAAGAAATATGAGGGTCGTTTTAACTTTGTGTTGTTTATTATGGGGCCCTAAAATAAAAAATATAATTCTCATTGTTTCACAGTGCAGTGTATTCTGTATTTAGATCATGGGAAGAATGGAAGCTCAGATGTCCTGAGGCGAAAAGAATAACAGGAGAGAAAACAGTTACAGTGCTGAGATTTACATCAATAGAAAGGCTGTACATTCTAGAAGCCTTAGGAGTCTCCACTGTAGTAACAGTGTAGTCAACCATTTGTCTCGATGAAGTATGTATCCATTACTTATAGTTAGTTTTTTAGAAGTATCAGTAAAAAACCCCTGGAATATTTCCCATCTTTTACTGATTTCAAAATTGGTAAGTCTCCAAGCAGCAACTCAATTTCACATAATCAGAGAAAGGAAAATTAATCTGGTTTTACAACTATTTCCAATATGATTGATTGGAAAGCATATTACTGGCCCATCCCTTCTCCCTGGTTATTTCTACGTAGTTCTGAAATCCTTATATATTTGTTGAACTTATACATTCAATAAATTATTTGCATCTTGTACTTGAATTCGATCAAGTCAAAATTTTCTTCTGTATGATTTTCTATTGTACCAGATACAATTCCTTAAATAATAGCATGTAATCATGGAAAGTTAATGCAACTGAGTTAAAATTTATCCTACTAATTTTCTTACTATAATTATAAATATTGCTTTTACTCTTTTTAAATTCTCCAGTTAAAATGCCCCAAATAGCATTTGTGATCCTCTGGCAAAAAAAGCGATTTGTAA
Source organism: Ceratotherium simum simum (assembly GCF_057802395.1). Lineage (NCBI taxonomy): Eukaryota > Metazoa > Chordata > Mammalia > Perissodactyla > Rhinocerotidae > Ceratotherium > Ceratotherium simum. The sequence goes on from NC_141911.1 coordinate 61,661,181, forward strand.
GGGTGCCTTCTTGCTTTGTATCAGGAAAGTGAGTGTCTCTGTTTGTGCTTTGTAGAAGTTAGCTGAGAAATGTGGCTTTTATGTCGGCTGGTCTTCTTTCTCGCACAGGTTCGGGCATGGCTCCCCCCAGCCAGGGGCCCCCTGGTCCTCCGTCAGCGCCATCATTCCAGGGTCCTCCACGACCTCCACAGCCATCCGTTTTGCAGCCTGGATCTCAGGTTCTCCCACCACCGCCCACTGCACTAAACGGCCCTGCTGCCTCCCCCTTGCCTCCGTCAACGCAAAGGCAGGACGGGCTCCCTGGGCCTGCTCCTCCGAATGCCCAGTACCAGCCCCCGCCTCTTCCAGGACAGAACCTGGGCGCTGGATATCCTCCACAGCAGGGTAAGGTGGGCGGGGCTCAGAAGAAGGCCCTGGGTTACCTAGGGGTACACTTCTTTGGAAGTCAGCTTTGTTCCTATGTTACTAGGCATCCATCACTTACTTTTTTTTTTGTAGCTACATGGTTTTTTTTTTCCCCCTTTTTCTCCCCAAAGCCCCAGCAGATAGTTGTATGTCACAGTTGCACATCCCTCTAGTTGCTGCATGTGGGACACCACCTCAGCATGGCTGGTCAAGCGGTGCGTTGGTGCGCGCCGGGATCCCAACCCAGGCCGCCAGTAGCAGAGCGCGCCCACCCAACTGCTAAGCCACAGGGCCACGTCAGTCACTTACTTTTAAGGAAGGATAGTTTTTGAATAGTGTGGCAAGTGCAAAGAAAAGGGGAACTGCAGATGTTCACACCTAACTCCCTGCCTTATTTAAAGAGATGAAAAATGCAACATACTTGACAGAACAGCATGATATTGTCAGTGAGCCCTACCTCTGGGATTTGGGGTTATGCTCATTTCTTTTTAAAATTTTTTTCAAGCAGCTAACTATGGCCCCCAGATGGCAGGCGCGCAGCTCTCCTACCCTGGAGGCTTTCCTGGAGGTCCTGCACAGATGGCTGGTCCACCACAGCCCCCGAAAAAGCTGGATCCTGACTCTATCCCCAGCCCAGTAAGTGCTCTTCTCACTCCCACAGTCTCCCTCGTAAAGGACCATTCTTCATTCATTGTGCTCAGAAACTCTTCAGTGTGTTGGCATCTATCCTGTCCCTTATTGTCGAAGCACAATGCCCATCACATAGAGAAGGCTGCCTTCCTTCTATATATGTGTGGGGGCGGGGAGGGTGGGTTATGGCATGCTGGGGGTCTCCATGAGAGAAACAGCCCATGTAGATTTTTTTGGTATCATGAAAAGTTGACAGTGTCTAATTTGATGTTTATATTGGCACATGTTAGCAGTATTTATCGATGTTTAATGAGTAATTCGTAGGAAGAGTATATAAACGTGCTATTTTAAATAACTAAAGGACCCTTTACAATAAGGGTAAGATGCCCATAGAGAGTGAAAGTATAAAGTATTTTACATTTTGGATATTAAAAAACAAAAATTGTTTTATGTAAAATTAGAGCTATAACTTAATTCTTCTCCACCCAGGGGGTTTTCTTTGGAGGATTACTCTTTAGTAACTGTATCAGTCAGCTTTTATTAGGTTAGTCTGCATAACAAACAGTCCCCAACTTTGCTTACAACCATAGAGATTTACTTATCTTTTAGGGTTACATGTAGGCTGCAGAAGCTGCAGTGTGGCTGTAAGTGCAGCTCCATATGCCGTTGTCATTCTAGAATCCAGGGTGAAGGGGCACCTCATATTGGGGTCATGTTATTCTCATGAGAAAGGGAGAAAAGGAAGAGAACTGGCCAAAGGTGCAATAGGTCGTAAAGTTTCCACTCAGATGGGTATCTGTCACAACCACTCACGTGCCCTTGGCCAAAGCAAGTCATAGGGCAAAGCCCAGTGTCGATGGGGTGGGATGTATACTCCTCTTTCAGGAGAAACTGCAGGTCTTGTGGCAACGAGCAGGATGTAAAGTCCTTTTGGAATAATGATGGAATTGACATGGTTAACTCTGGTCTTTGAAGTGGTTCTATAATGAGTAGAAAAAGTTAGATAGACTAAGGAGCAAAAGAGTGACTATGTTAGCTAACTCTTGCTGCGTAGCAAACCACCACCAAACTTAGTAACTTACAACCACTATTTACTAATGCTCCTGAGTCAATAGGTCGTCCTGGCAGTTCTGCTGATCTTGGCCGGGCTCACCTGATTTGGGCTGGGCTTGCTTGTACATCTGGGGTCAGCTGGAGTCTTAGCTGAGCCTGAATGGTCTAGGATGGTGTATTAGTTTCCTGTGGCTGCTGTAACCAATTACCACAAACTGGATGACTTAAAACAACAAAAGTTTATTCTCTTACAGGTCTGGAGGCCAGAAGTCTGAAATCAATGTGTTGGCAGGGCTGTGCTCCCTCTAGAGGCTCTAGGGGAGAATCTGTTCCTTGTCTCTTCTAGCTTCTGGTGGCTCCAGGCATTCCTTGGCTTGTGGCCACATCACTCCAATCTCTGCCTCTGTCATCACATTGCCTCCTCTTCTCTGTGTCTTCTCCTCTGGACATCCATCTCAAAACTCCCTTTGCCTCTCTCTTAACAAGGTTACATGTGATCCCATTCCAGGCCCACCCAGATAATTCAAGATAAGCACCTTCTCTCAAGATCCTTAATTTAATCAATTCTTTTGCTGTATGAAGTAATAGTCCCAGGTTTCAGGGATGAGGACATGAATATATTTTGAGGGAGGGGTCACAATTGAGCCCACTGCAGATGGTGTTGTTCATGTGTCTGGTTATTTGGTACCGAACTGTTAGCTGGAGATGATTGGGCCATGTCACTGAGCAGGCTAGCCTGGGTTTGTTCACTTGGCAGTGGCAAAGATCCAAGAGGAACAGAAGGAATATGCAAGGCCTCTTGAAGTCTTGGCTTGGAACTGGCTCATTGCCACTTCTTTAATATTCTCTCAAAGCAAGTCACAAGACCACCCCAGAGTCAAGGGGTAGAAAAATGTATTCTGCCTCTTGATGGGAGGAGCTGCAAAGTCCTTAGAAAGGGCACAGATACGGGGAGAGGTGGAGGATTTGGGCTATTTTTGTAATCTACCACTTATTCTATATTTGTTTGAATATAAACTTGAAGATTTGTGATAAAGTGTCTGATTCTATAACATATTAGAGATTGTTTTAATAACTCTTAATACCTTTATTGATAATCATGGTACCAGCCATTACTTTCATGGTTTAATATTATTTCATTATTCCAGGTAAAGAAATATCATATACAGTCATGTGTCAGTTAATGATGGGGATATGTTCTGAGAAACGTGTCATTAGGTGATTTCATCATTGTGCAAACATCGTAGAGAGTACTTATGCAAACCTAGATGGTATAGCCTACTACACACCTAGGCTACATGGTACTAATCTTATGGGACCACCATCATATATGTGGTCTGTCATTGAGCAGAATGTCATTATGTGGCACATGACTGTATTTACATTGAGTTCATTCTTACTTCTTGTTTCTCTGCTTATATATAACATCAACAGACTCTCTGGGTCATTCTAATTCATTTTCTGAAGTTTTTAGCTCCAAGTTCACTGTTAATCTCCCCAGTACTATTTCTGTTACAATTATTGACAATTTTACTCTCCATCTATAAAACATTTCATTTCCCTGCCTCTCAATTCTTGATCGTCTTTGCTTCCAATGTTCTTTTCATTTACCCCACCTCAGTTCTCCGTAGTCCTACCATAGATCCTGTCATTACCAATTACGGTACACCTTCAAAATCTCGGTTGAAAGCATCCCATTCTCCAACCACTGCCTCCTATCTTTTTATCTCATTCCCTTTAGGACTCAAACACCAATAATAATTCACCCACCAGCACTTACAACCTACCACTTTGTCTCTGACTCGCATTGCCTTCATCTTTTCACTTTTCTTATGCAGCTTAGATTATGAGATCCATGATTATAAATCTGTCCCTTACGTCCTCTAGCCTCAACTTCTTTGCCACTCTCCCTCCACTGAATTCATCTAGACAAATCCCATCTGTTGTTAAACCAAGTGCCCACCTATTCCATGCCTGTACCTCAGATGCTGAATGTGACTTGAGAAAAATGCACACCATGCTGACTGGTCTCACCTTCAATTCATAACCACTAAACTAAGGTGAACCTGTAGTCATGTAATTCTAAAACCTAGCTGCATGGAAGAATCACTGGTGGAGCTTTTAAAAATACCATTGCCTTGCTCCCACCTGCCAATTTGATTTAATTGCACTAGGATATGATCTGGACATTGGGATTTTTCAGAGCTCCCCTGCTGATTCTAATGTGTAGCAAATTTGAAGGCCATCACCCAACTCCACTGACTTTCTTGTTTTCCTGGGTAACTATCATTTCATCTCCCTTCAAACTCCTAACACTGCCTTCCCCTTTCTGACTCTTTAATGATAATCTTGCTTCTTATTTCACTGAGAGAATAGAAGCAATCCAAAGAGAACCCCTGCATGCTCCACTACCACATCTCCCTGCATCTGTGCCCGTTTATCTCCCTTTCCTCCTGTCACTGTGGATAAGCTTGTGCATACTCCTAACCAAGGCCATCACCTCCACTTGTGCCCTAGATCCCATCCTTATGGCCTCCCAAGAACAGTCCTCCAGCAAATGTCCTCTGTATTAGTCAGAGTTCTCCAAGGAAACAGAACCAATAGGATGAATGAGTATATATAGAGAGAGATATCTTAAGAAATTGGCTCACTCAGTTGTGGGGACTGGCAAGTCTGAAATATGCAGGGCAGGCCGGCAGGCTAGAGACACAGAAAACAGTTGATTTTGCAGCTCAAGTTCAAAGGCATCTGGAGACAGAATTCCCTCTTCCTCGGGGGTCCCTCCGTCTTTTTCTCTTAAGGACTTCAAATGATTGGATGAGGCCCACCCACACTATGGAGGGTAATCTGCTTTACTCAAAGTCTACTGATTAAATGTGAATCACAATTTAAAAAAATACCTTCCCAGCAACATCTAGACTAGTATTTGACCCAAAACTAGAAACCATGGCCTAGCGAAGTTGACACATAAAATTAACCATCACATCTGCTCTCTCCTGCATCATCTATACTTATTTGAAGATAAACTTCAATTTTCCTCTGTCTAGATCATTCTCATCAGAATATAAACATCCTGTAATACCTCTCCTCATTAATAAAAGAAGCCTCCCTTGGCCCTTCCCCAAATCTGTATCCAGTTTCCTCCCCGTTTGTTGGCTATCTTTTATAGCAAGAAATCTCCAGAAGAGTTGCCTATACCTGCTGTCTTCAGTTCATCTCCTCCCATTCCCTCCTGAACTATTTCAGTTTAGACCTCATCACCACAACCCCGCTAATACCAGGCTTGTCCAGGTCACCAGCAACCTCCTATTACCAATCTAATGGTCAATTCTCACATCTCATCTTTCTCAACATATCAGCAGCAATTTGACACCTGTTCATTCCATCCTCCTTGAAACACTTTTTATTTGGTTTCTGAGACACCACCACTCGTTTACATCTCTGCTTACCTCACTGGTGCCTCTTTCTAGTTTTCTTTGTTGGTTTCACCTCGTCTCTCTGACTTTCTGGTGTTAGAAGTGTCCCAAAGCTTAATATGTGGACCCGGCCCTTTCTCCATCCACATTTACTCTCTAGGTCAGCACTACTCAAAGTGTGCTCCCAGGACGGCACCATCAACGTCAGCTGGCAGCTTATTAGAAATTCATCTTCTCAGGCTCTAACCCAGACCTATATGTCAGAATCTCTAAGGTGGGGGCCCTGGACTCTGTTTTAACAAGCTCTCCAGATGATTCTGAGGCACACTTAGAAGCATTGCTTTAAATGAGAATGCAGATATTCCTAGTCAAGACTTTTTCCCTGAAATCCACATTCCAACCCCGTTCTTCCAGTTCCTCAGGCCAAACGACTTGGAGTCCTCCTTGCTTCTGTCTTCCTTGCATGTCTCACATTGAGTCCTTTAGCTCGTTCTATTGGTCCTGGTCCTGCTCTGTGTGCTCCTCCTGGTCCAAGCCTTTACCATCTATCCACCTGGATTATTGTAAGAGCCTCCTAACTGGTCTCCCCGCTCCTTCAGTCTGCACATAGCAGCCAGGATGATCCATTCAAATTCTAAGTCAGATCATGTTGTGGCTCAGAATAAAACCCTCCAATACTCCTCGAGTTAAAAACCAAAGTGCTTACAACAAGCTGCAAGAACCTACATTATCTGCCACCCCCAGTTCCCCCATGCCTCCCACTGCATGCACACATGGGTGTCTCTGACCTGGTCTCTTCCTCCTCTTCTCCATCACTACCTTCAGCCACATCAGCCTCCTTGTTATTCCTCAAACACGCCGAGCATACTGCTGCCTCACGGCCTTTGCATTTGGTCTGTCTTCTGCCTAGATTCTCTTCCCCTGGACGTATGCAGGGCATGGCTCATTTCCTCATTTCCTTCACGTCCTCATTGCTCATCCCCCATCTCTTTGGCACCCCTATCCATATCATTCCATACCCACAGCACTTATTACTACCCGACGTAGCATGCATCTGACTTGTACATTTGTTTACTTATCGCCTATCTTCCATACTAGAATGTCAGCTCCATGAGGTCAAGGACTTGGTTTTGTTCACTACTGTGTCTCCAGCACCTAGAACAGGGCCCGGTACATAGTATGCATTCACATCTTTGTTGAATGAATGAATGTATGTTAACAACAAAAGCAATAAGCCTATTGCTGTGATTCATCCAAGACCCTTAAAATACATACATACAAATCAGTCTAGTGTTATTTTTATCATACAAGTAATGAAATAGCAGTGCCAGAGGGAGCCTGTTTATGTTCCTATTACCAAAGCAACATGCTTTTGCTAACTAAATAAATTCTTCTTTCTGCAAAGAAAGATGTAAAATCATGTTTACTGAGCTCCTGTTACCTGCCAGTCCTGAGCTAAGTGCTCACAACAACCCTTTTGGATGGTGGTGTTATCCACATTTTGAAATTGAGGAAACTAGTGTCTCCATCAAAACCCTTCCTCACTCTCTGTCTGTATTTGCAGAAGTTGAGCCCTTCCTAGTCCCCTCTTTCCCTCACCACCCAAAGTTCAAACAATTCTGCCTTAAGCAGCTCGCCTTAGATGTGCACACATCTTCTTACCTTGTTTCTCGCTTATTATTCTTGTTCATTTATCTCAAGAGAATCATTCTTTTCTTCTCTTTCCTGATTCTATTTTATGAACCCAGAATACTCTATGCATAGCAGATAAGTGTGAAAGTAATTCTAGTGGCACGTCTTCTGAGGGAAAAAGAAATCTATACATGTTGATGTAGCTTTGGCATTCTCAGGAGTCACTGTCATCAAATCGAAACCCTTTAAAAAAGTACTGAATCGCAGTCGAGTGTCAGTTGAAGTCTCTGTGTATTGTTTAATCTCTAAGCTTGTTTTTCGAGAACATGCATTTGAAGCAAATTAGAAAAACTAATAAATTTTTAAAAATTACTAGAACTTATCATATTTCCTACTCTCTTTGTAGTATTCCAACCAAGATATGGATTAATTTAGAAAGGTAGTTACCACGTATGACATTGTTTCTTTGGAGGCGGTGCTTTGTAAGTTGCAAACGGCTAATTTAAAAATAAACTTTTTGGAAATATAGTCTATTTGAACACTGGGAACTCTCTAGGTTCAATATACAGATTATCATGGCTTTACCTCACTTTTGTATTTGACACTTCATTGGTTGAAATGATTACAATTAATGTCGATATAAAAACGACTCCAATTTTGAATGAACCAGATTAACCTTGTGGTTGCAATATAGAATGTGATTATAGTGTTTTGATTTTTCCGTTTGCTTCTTGTCTCTGCCCATGGTAGCTTTTAGTCTCGTCTGTGTCCACAGTAGTTATGTTTGGAGTATATTATATATCCTTAATTTAATAAGAATTCAAGTCCTGTGAAATTAGAAAGACAGAAATATGTAGATTGAAAGGCAGGCTAAGGATATCCCTGATATGCCGTAAAATCAATGATATCGGTGCCAGCTTGGGCCTGGATTGGGTGAGATGGGAGGGGAAATGGAGACAGTAACATCTCAGAGTTTGGGGAAGACGATTTTTATGTTATTAATAGTTTCTTTAGGAATATAAAAAACTGCATATCCTCTAACGCTATGTATTCCAGTCTGCCACTCTTCTCATTTCTCCCTTTTTTCCCTCGTTTTACTCCCTTCTTTTCACTCCTTTGTCTCTCTTCTCTTTTATTCTATGACAAAAGAAGTGAGGGCTGGGAGAAGATAAAGAGGAAGAGGAAGTAATTATTAGGATTCCTTCTTGTTTTCTCTTTAACTCTGTCCTACTAGATTTTGCTCATTTTTCTCATCCCTTGACACTTACAACAGAAAGACAAATTTTTTTAATCTCTATATTGTTCATCAATAAATGTTTTAGTAGAGAAATATGTTTCCGCATTAGACGACAAAACTTAGGAACTTTTGTTCCTTCTGATTTCCGTACAACAGGCAAAACCCACATGGGACCACTTTATATTATTTGTTTCTTATGTCTCAAGGAACAGGAGTGCGGTGGGGGGAACTTGAAAGGCAAATGGAAGATCAAGAGGGATTTGAGGAGAAAAGTTAAGGCTTTTTTAGATTATATATTGTAGTCATCTGAATTTTGTGATTTTTAGCCTTTTAGAGTTTTCTTTAACTGCAGAAAGCATTTTCTTCAGAAAAGTTATTTTAAGTTTCTTTTCCTACCAGAATCTTTTTTTTAAAATGCTTATCTATGGTCCCAATAAACAAAGTGAATAAAAATAAAGTTCTCTGAACGGTCAGGGTCGGAGCCCAGAGTATTACAGAATAGAATTAGAAACTACTGATCTGAAATTGTGAAAGTGAACAACAGTGGAACTGAAGGCATGGGAGGTTCTCACTGAGGGTTTCATCTGAAATGAACTGAAAGGTTTTAGAAAATGCCTATTTTCGTGTGTGTGTATGAGTAATGAGAGGGCGGGAGGGGGAGAATGTTGGAAAGAGTCTTAATTTTGACTTGTTCTTGATATCTTATCAGATTCAGGTGATCGAGAATGACAGAGCCACCAGAGGGGGACAAGTTTATGCCACCAACACCAGAGGCCAGGTCCCTCCGCTGGTCACCACAGACTGTGTGATACAAGACCAAGGTATTTATTTTCAGTAATATTTTTGCTTGAGGTTTTAAAATTTCTCACCATTTTTTTAAAGCAAATACACTGACCCTCTTCAATAATGCCGTCACTGCCTGGGAGCCTCTTTATAGCTGATGATGGGGACCAATTCACCAATCACTCAAGTACCGAGAAGGTACTATCAACGGAATTCTAGTCTCTGCTGTAGAAGTCGAGAGAGTGTCTGGTGAGATATAGTGCAATTTATCAGTTTAAGAAAAGTCTCTAATTTATGGGTTATGTTAGTTCATGCCCTCCTTTGGTTTAATTTCTTTACTACGTTGGAGACCGGGCAGGACAGCACGGGCAGAGCAGTAGGGGTTGAGCACTTGAGAAGTCAGCACACCTGGTTCCAGCTGCAACGATATTGTTTTCATCAGGTCCTTTAACATTGGGTTCTGTTTGCTCACTTTTCAACTGGGATGAGGAAAGGCTGGGCTTTCTCCCTGCTGACTCCGTCCTGTGTGTGCGGTCAGTTTAATGTATCTGTCCTTGTGCGGGTTTGATCTTTCTGGATAATATTTTATTGTTTCTGGCAAGTTAAAATACCGCCTGATGAAATCTGAAGTCTCAGAATCTGAATATACCATTTTAATGGGTCGTGTCCTCGATCCTAGAAGTATAACATCGGTATACAGGGGAGCATTTTATCTCATCTCAGAGTTATCAAGCCAGCCACATTCTAACTGGGGATGCCCTCCTTAGTCCATCGTCTGTGCTGCCTTCAGCGCTGTCCTTATAGAGCGGCAGCACGGGGAGGCAGAAAGAGCTTTGACTGGGAGCCTTGCACACCCACCTGCACGGGAATCCAGGCTCCCTTCCTTACTGCCCGCGTGAGCTGTGCTCATCTCACCCCTCTGAACCTCAGTGTCGCCTCTGTAAAATGTGAGGACTAAGACTTGCCCTGTAGGGCCAATGTAAGGATGAGAGGTGACTCTGCGTGTGTGTGTTCATGTAAGTCTGCTCATGTGTATGCAGGGGGCTTGACATGTAGAAGGGTTTAATATCAATTACAGATGATGTTATTGTTTTAGATATTAATATTAAAACACAATTCAGATTACTTTACTTCCTATTCTAAAAATAATTTTGTCCCCCATTACTTACAGAATCCATTCAGGCTTGTTAGATGAGTTCCCATTTGTAAAGCACTTAGGACCTGGTATATGATAGGTTGGAGCTACATGAAATTGCTGATTTTTTTCCTATCACGTTGACCTACAAAAATGGCAATTTCGTTTCAACCTAATAGTGTTACATAAGTGCTTTTAATACATATTTATTCATTTAGTATTTTAAATAAATATGAAAGAGTGTTTGAGGCTCTTTACAACCTAAAGAACGTTCCTGACCAGCCTCATCTCCTACTCGTTTCCCCCTTTACGTCTGCCTCAGCCATCCCGCGCTCATCCTTCCCCTCGTGCCTCTGATTCTCACTTTCTGCTGTTTTCTCTGCAACAGACTATGGACTGTTTCCTGTTCACCATGTCCCTAGAAACTCACCTGGTATCTAGAACATAATGGTTGCCCAGTAAATATTTATTGAACAAGTGTACTTGGAGTATATAACTCTCACCCGTTTACGTGGGAAATTCTTAGTTCTTCCCAACTCAAGTTAAATTTTTTCCTTGAAATCTGTAATTTCTTCCCCCACAGTGCTTCATATACACTTGCATTATAGCCTCTATCCCGTTAGATTTTACTGTGGTTTGAGTCTGTCTCTCCCACAAGACTGTGAGCTGCCTGGGAGCAAGGTCCCACTTGTTCATTCATTCATTCGTTCTCTCATGCATGCGTTCAGCAAACACCTATTCAGCACCCATGAGTTTTGTGGTTTATATTTATAAGTACTTGCTATGCATTAAGACAATCTTCTCAACACTTTATGTGGATTAATTCATTTAATCTGCCCTGTAGCTTTATGAGACAGGTGTTAATATCATCCTCATTACATAGAGTATGAAACTGAAGGACAGAATGCTTAGGAACTTACCCAAGATGCATAGCCAGTGGGAAGCAAAGCTAGAATTTGAACCTCGGCATTCTGATGCTAGAATCCGTGTTCTTAACCAATCACCTACTGCTTCTATTCAGAAATAAAAGACAAGGTTCTATTTTTAAATGAGTACACAATCTGGCAGGGAAAAAGATAACTAAATATTAATACAGTGTGATAAATGTTATAGAAGGATAAAAAGCGTATTGCCTTGGGAACCTAATGTGAAGTAACTAACCAGATAACTTACCCAGCCTGTCCTGCTAGAGTGGGAACAACTAAGCTGAGTCTTGCATGAGCACGTGTAAACCACAAGAAAGGTGGGGAGATTGAGAGAGGAAAAGGGTTGCCAGGCAGAGGAGATGCAATGCTCTAAAGCATGGCAGCAGGAGAGGATGTACGTGTTAAGGAACAGCATGTGCAGAGTTCTTTGTGATTTTTGTTTTGTTTTCTTTTTGAACTTACAGGTGATTTTTTTTATTGTGGTTAAGTACACATAAAATAATATTTGCCATTATAGCCATTTTTAAGTGTACAATTCAGTGGCATTAATTAGATTCAGGATGTTGTGCAACCATCATTATTGTCCATTTCAAGAACTATTTCATCATCCTACACTGAAACTCTATACCCATTAAACAGTAAGTCCCCATTATTCCACCCCACCGAGGCCCTGGTATCCTCTATTCTACTTTCTGTCTCTATGAATTTGCCTGTTCTAGGTACCTCATATAAGTGGAATCATACAATATTTGTCCTTTTGTGTCTGGCTTATTTCACTTCGCATAATACTTTCAAGGTTCATCCATGTTGTAGCATGAATTAAAATTTCATTCTTTCTTAAGGCTGAATAATATTCACTTTTATGTATATACATTTTGTTTATCCGTTCATCTATTGGACATTTGGGTTGTTTCCACCTTTGGCTATAATGAATAGCCTTAGCAGCCCTGTGGCTGCTATGAACAATGGTGTACAAGTATCTGTTTGAGTCCCTGCTTTCAGTTCCTTTGGTCTATACCTAGAAGTGGAATTGCTGGATCCTACAGCACTTGTAAGGAAAGAGTACAAAGGAAGGAGTAGGAAGAGAAGGAAGGACTAGCGAGGTGGCAGGGTCCAGATCATTATCATCTCTCCTTAGCCTGCAGCTCAGGCTGCCCCTGGCAAGAAGAGAGAGCTGCCCTGGCATGGAGCCCTGAAGTTGGCCCAGTAATACTCCTTTGCTGTGAAGCCTCGCCATCTGGCCTGGCTTATTGCCTAATACTCTACTAGTAAATTTTTTAGAATGTAGCCCAAGGATCTCAGACATGTGCAGAAATTCACAGACATGGGTAGAATATAGAGCCAGAAGGAACCTTGGGCTTCATTTGCTCAGCTCTCCCACTTTACAGATGTAAGGCCCAGGGAGGTTAAGTGACTTGCCCAAAGCCACACAGCTGGTTAGTCGTGGAACCAATAAAGAAAAGCACCTACTTTACAAGTGTTATTCTTTTGCCTTTGGCTGCAGGATCTAAGTTAAGACTCAACTTGTCCCTTGGTTCTGTGCTTCTGTCCATCCTACAAGACCCTGGTCAGGCACTGCAGCCTTTGTGTGGTCACCTCTGATCCACATGGTAGGCTCCTTGCCTCCCTTGGGCCACTCTTAATCGATTTACTCTTCTGTGATACTTACCACGCTATGTTGCAATTATCTGTTTTTATTATCACTCTTTCCTCCTAGACCTTGAAGCCAGAGGCTTCACTCTTTTCTGTCTCTAAGCCCCTAGCATGGGGCTTAGCTTCATAAAGTTTGTTGGATGAATAGTCTATTGAATGTTTTTCAGTCACATTATCCCATAATGTTCTTTATTAAACACCTCAAATAATTTTGAATCTTAATTACTGAGATTGCTAAATTATCTTCCATAGCCATATCTTTCATATCTCACTTTTGCATTCCTGTTTATAAAAACAAATTCTCAATTCCTTTTTTAAAATTTTATCCTTTGTGTACTTATCTTCCTGAAACAAAAGTTTATTTAATCACCCTCAGAGCTCATTCATATGCATATTTCACTGTAAAAAAAAAGTTTAAAGACAACAAATACTTGACTTCAATATATTATTGGTAGTTTTAACTACTAAAAATTGAGTACAATGAAAAATTAAAATATTCCCAAATTCTTTTTTCACAAGTCTGTATAAAATTGTGTGATGATAATGAGGAAGATTTTGTCTAAGTTACATGAAATAAACAGTAATAGGGGTCCAAGCATATTCACCTCTATTACCTAATATTTCTTTTTCTTTTATTCCTGCTGCCAAAACTCTTGTTTTGCCCTGTGTTTGTATTCCCCTGGACTCTAACAGCAGTGGCCCAGTCTTCCTATCTCTAATCTTTTCCTGCTCCCAGAAGCTATCTGTTACATTCTGGGTAGTTTAATTTTCTTCAAGTATTTATTTGATCATCTTGCCCTTGCTAAAAAAAAATGTCCCATCGTTGCCCATGGACAGACAGGATTGGTCTTAACTCCTTATCCAGAATTCACGGCTTTCATGACCTGGACCCAACTTGTCTGGGATACAGTAGAGGATTGTGAGAGGTTCTAGTGCCACTTTTGTCATTTACTAACCCCTTGACCTTTGGCAAGTCACTTAACCTCCAGTGTCTCAGTTTTCTCCTCTGTAAAATGGGGTCCTAAGGATATCAATCTCCTGGGGCGATAGTGAGACTAAAATGAGTTTACTTGTAACGATCTTAGAATGATGCCTGACACATTGGCAATTACTGTTATGATTAGTATCCTTGTTGTTGGTACCACGTTTCTTCCTTCTCTCAGACCTTCAGGGGCAGAGCCCAAAACTGGATCAGCCTGCAGTCTTGTTAATTTTTTTTTTTAAGTTTTTTTTTTTTTTTTTAGATTTTATTTATTTATTTTTTTCCCCCCAAAGCCCCAGTAGATAGCTGTATGTCATAGCTGCACATCCTTCTAGCTGCTGTATGTGGGACGCGGCCTCAGCATGGCTGAGGAAGCGGTGCGTCGCTGCGCGCCTGGGATCCGAACCCGGGTTGCCAGCAGCGGAGCGCACGCACTTAACCACTAAGCCACGGGGCCGGTCCTGCAGTCTTGTTAATTTCTTGGACACACTGTTTTGTTTCTATTTGAAGTGGTTGCCATGACGTAAAAATCAGAATATTTTATGTAAAAATCCAGATTTCTAGCTGGTCCTATAAAAAACATAAACTTTGGCAATAATAGGTTGAAGGTGAGAAGAAGCAGCTCCGCTTTCTTAGGTCCAACCTTCCACTTACTCCGGGCCCGCCTGTGCAGCAGAACCCGGGCAGAGAGAGGCTCACAGCCACACGGCAGCGTCTGTTTAAACCCAGAACCCTGAGCTTCCCAGCACACTGTGCTTCCCCAGTCCTCTCACTTTTCCACTCTCCCTCGTCACTGTTGCACCCTCTCCTGGAAGCCAGAACACCTTCTCTCCCATCCTTTCTTTCAGCTGCTCTTTTGCACGATCAGAAGAGAGCTTCCAGGGAGTCTCCCCATCACATCAAGCCCCTGCTGTCGTGTGCCCCTGCTTTTACTCATAAGGAGCGACCTGTACTCTGGCCAAAAGCCAGCCTCTCCTGCTGTGCTCCACTCAAGTGTATTGCTGCCATAAGTTTCCCCTCATTCTCATATATCATCAGTATTTCTCTGTTTACATGATTTTCCCCATCTTTTTAAAAAAGCCTTCTCCTCTCTTAAAAAATACAAATGTTCTGGGGGCTGTCTCGAGTGGTGTACTGGTTAAGTTTGGTGTGCTCCGCTTTGGCGGCCTGGGTTCGGTTCCTGGGTGTGGACTTACACCGCTGGTCAGCGGCCATGCTGTGGTGGCGACCGACATACAAAACAGAGGAGGATTGGCACGGATGTTAGCTCAGGGCAAATCTTCCTCAGCAAACAAAAACAAAAAACAAAAAACAAAAAATAAAACAAAAGAAAACCCCACAAATGTTTTCTTGATCCACTTCCCTTACCAGCTACCCTTCTTTTCTTTAATCCCCTCCACAACAGAACTTGAAAGGATTATTGACAATTCCTCCCCTTCCGTTCTCTCTTAAACTCACTCTCAGCAGGCTGACTCCCACCTGCCCTGCCCATTCCACCAAAATTCTCTCTTCCTCCAGCACATTAGGCACTCCTTGTTTTTATCCCTCTCAGTCCTTTAGCTGGTTTCCCTTTTCCCTCTGACTTCTTTATGTTAGAGGACCCAGGGCGCAGTCCTCGGTCGCCTTCTTTTTTCTGGCCACAATGTTTCCCTTGGTTGTTTTAATCTAGTTTTGTGGCTTCAAATACCATCTATATGCTAAGAACTCCCAAATGTGTATCTCCAACCCAGCTTTGAGCTCAATGCCCAGACTCACATATCAAATTGTCTACTCAGCATTACTGTTTGATTGCATAATACATTTCCCAAATTGCACGTGTCGAAAGTCAGATTCCGGATCTCTGCCCACACACCCATTAAAAAACCCCTTCCCTTCCTGCAGCCTTTCTATTTTCATTTTATGGCAGCGTCATGCTTCTGGTTCCTCAGGACGAAGACTTTGGAGTCGTTCCCTGACCTTTTCTTTCTTTCACACCTCCCATCTCCACACCTCACACATCATGCCCATCAACAAGTAGGTCAAAATATGTCCAGAATCTGGCCACCTGTCAACACCTCTACTGCTATCAGGCTGGTCCCTGCCAGCACCATTTCTCACCTGGTTGCTGCACAGCCTCCACGCTGGTCTCCCTGGTTCTCCTCCTCCCCATTACAGTCCATTCTCAAAACCACAGGCAGTGAACCTAAGTCGGATCATGACACTCTTCTGCTTAAAGCCCAGCAGTGGCTCCCCATTTCACTTGGAATAAAAAGCAAAGGGTTTCAAGTGATTTCAAGCGTCTACCTGATCTGGCCTCTGTTGCTTCTCTGAACCCCTTGCCAACCGCTGGACCTACATGTGCTCCATTCCAGCCACACAGACCTTCGGCCCTCCCCCTACCAGGCGAGGCCCACCCTTCTCCAAATACCTGCCTGGGTAAATCCCTTGCCTCCTTGGAGTCATTGCTCAAATGTTACCTTTTAAATAAGGCCTACTCTGTAACTGTTTAAAATTGCAGTCTGTGGGCTGGCCCTGTGGCTTAGCGGTTAAGTGCGCACGCTCTGCTACTGGCGGCCCGGGTTCGGATCCTGGGGGGGCACCGACGCACCACTTCTCTGGCCACGCTGAGACCGCGTCCCACATACAGCAACTAGAAGGATGTGCAACTGTGACATACAACTATCTACTGGGGCTTTGGGGGTTAAAAAAAAAAAAGGAGGAGGATTGGCAATAGATGTTAGCTCAGAGCCGGTCTTCCTCAGCAAAAAAAAACAAGGATTAGCACAGATGTTAGCTCAGGGCTAATCTTCTTCACAAAAAAAAAAAAAAAATCGCAGTCTGCCTCCCACTAGCATACCCCTTAACCAGATGTGCTTTTTTCCATAGCATTTATCATCTTCTAATGTCCAATATGAATTACTCATTTATTAGGTTTACTATTTATTGTCTCTGTAAGAACATATGCTCTACAAGGAAGCACCTAGGACAGTGTCTACAACTTAGTAGACACTCAGTACATATTTGTTTGATGATTACGTTCTTTTGATCATGATATATTGTGCCAGACTGCCACAGAGGAGATTTCTATTCCAGAACGAAGATCGGGAGAGAGTTGCTTCTCACAGGCAATTTTAATTCCTTTGTGGAAGCACACACAATATGTGGAAAGTTCATCTACGTGTAAAATTCAATATGTGTAAAATTTAATTTCAAAGTTTATTTCAGATAAGTTATTCTAGTGATTCAGAAATATTCTTCATGGCATGGATATTGTTTTAATACTTGTGTATGCCATGAAATATAGATATTTGGTTGGAAAACCTAATGTGTGTTAAAAATAGATTAGTGTATTTTTAAAAAGTAATATTTCTATTACAAGTAGAATTTTCATTTCTAAGTTCAGTTCCTAAGTTTAGGAACAAAACAGTCCAATAGAATCATATTTGACAAAATATCACTTGCTGATATGAAATGGTGTTCGAATCCTTACCTTTCCTATAGCAGATGTAGTCATAGGAGAGGATGAAGAAGAAATTTTATTCTTTCATGTTTTCGTGCCTTTGCTTTATTTCTTCCATTGAATCTAAACACCTCTCAAGTCTGTGAGTTGACTATATTAAGACCCTGCTTATAATTATAATAATTATAGTAAAATATATAATATACTATATAATAAAGTATATTAAATATAATAATATTGATTAAAGCACCTCTCTTATTTTGCACTAGAATTCAAAGTGTTTTGTTTCACAAAAAAATTATAGTGTGTCTAGATTATAGATTGTAGAATTGCACAGTACTGCCCTTTTTTTAAATTTTGAAAATCATGAAGAAAGTTTTAGAAATAAAGCAATGCATTATCTAGAAGTACCTTTACAAATATTTAAATATTATGGGGCAGGTTTTCTTCTAAGCACATTTTAAGTGTGTCCCTCTGAATGTTTCAGGCAATGCTAGTCCTCGATACATCCGTTGCACAACGTACTGTTTCCCGTGCACATCAGATATGGCCAAGCAAGCTCAGATTCCATTAGCTGCTGTCATCAAACCCTTTGCCACGATTCCTTCAAATGAGGTAAGAATGATCAAAAATAGCAGTTCAATAATTTGCCAATTCCAAAATTCTTTTTTTCATCTTTTTTAATACATTTCTATATTATAAATAGAAAACTGAAGTATATTTATATGATGCCAAAACCTATAATCATTCAATTCATTAGCAAATCAAAAATCTGCCAAGCTTTGTTTTTTGGCAACCTGTATACCAGACACTGATGGACTGGGTCACTTTTCGGCCTGTTGTAGCAATGCATGTATACAGAAAATACAGAATGTCACAGAGTGACAAATACAAAGACCTCTCAGGAGGCCCTTATGCCCTAGTTCAGGACCCTGCCATTGTTCTGGAGAAGGAAGATAATAGAGCCTGAGGGCCTTGGTCTTACTACATCTGCTTTAATAATCAGTGGGCCAAGATGCTCAGCAACTCCTACTTAATGTCAGTATGATTAGAAAGCATGAGGTAAAGAAATCCTGTATGTTTAGACTTGGAAAGATGTACCCAACATATAATTGAGGGGGAAAAAAGATAAGAAGTGGTGTATATTTAAAATTTCTGATACTAGGATGCTGTTAGTGGATCTTGTGATCAAGGCATCCACTCTACCCTGCTGCCATTCCTCCTTCTGATGCCCCTGAGTGATGGATACCCACATGCACATAGGGACACAAGGCACCCTAGTGGAGCTAGTCAAAGAGGAGGTGAGAGAGAGCCTTACGTCTGGCTGGAGTTTGGACCGTAACCCCATTGCAGTAGTCCAGTTAGCTGGCTGAACCCTGGATTCCTTTTACTACACTCGAGGCCCAACCCTCGGATTCTCTTTCCAACTTAAACCTCAGTTTGGGTCTAATGATCCTGTGAGGTCGGCTGATCTAATGCACACCTAGCAGCACCTGAGCAAGAGGCAGAGCCTCTACAAGAGAGAGCAGATTGTCCCTTTTCTTGGGCTGGCCATGGCAGCTGGTGTGGAGGGTAAAGTGGTGTGGAGAAGTGGGGGAGGGGCCAGCTCTTTGTCACCTGAGAGAAGGAAGAAAGAAGAGAGATGGTGTCGGTGTGGACAGTGGCTTTCAACCCCTTTGTCATGACCACTCGCTTTCCTGATGGGTGTAACAGAATGCCACCTTCTCTTCTTTTTGGGAGTAGAGTGAACTGGGTTAGAGTTGGGCGAGGAAGAGGCGTTGGGTTCTTCCTAGAAGCCAGCCTTACGTGCAGTATTGTCTCATGTTTGTAAATCAAGAAGTACATTCAGTGTTTACTTATTTTAAGTATAGTTTCTTATGTGATGGTCCCAGAAACTTAATATAATGCCCATAAAGTCTTCTTTAAAATCACTATGCTTGATTAGGATAAGGTAGACCAATATGTAATGACAAAGAGATCCATGCTGTATATGATACGTGTGGGTTTTAAATAATAACTAGAAGTAATTTTTAGCTATTTTCAGCATTTTATTATGGAAATTTTTAAACATACAGAAAATGTGAAAGAATTTTACAGTGAACATGTATATACCTGCCACCTAGATTCTACCATTAATATTTAACCATACTTGTTTTATCACATATTGATCCATCTGTCCATCAATCCATCTTTTTTATGTATTTCAAAGGAAATTGCAGACATTAATACACTTCCCCCTAAATACTCCAACATGCATATCATTAACCAGAGTTTAGTATTTGCTTACAGAGTATTTTTCCTTTTGAGGCAAAATTTATTTACAGTAAAATGCACATATCTTAAGTAAACATTTACTGAATTTTGACAAATAATACACCTGTGTAACCCAAACCCCTATCAAGATTTGGAACATTACTGTCACCCTAGAAAGTTATCTCACGCCCCCTTCCAGTCAATCTCCCCCCTGCTCACAACCCCCCTCCCCTGGCAACCACTGTCTGATTTTTTCCACCGTAGATTTGTTTTGCCTATTCTAGGTCCTCATATCAATAGACTTCTAGAGTATGCACTCTTTGTGCAAGGTTTCTCTCACTCAGCATAACGTTTTAGAGAGCCATAAACATGTTATTGCGTGTCTCAGTAGTTTGTTCCTTTTTTATTGCCGAATAGCATTTCATTGCATGGATGTACCAGTTTGTTTCTTTGGTCTTTTTTTGACGGACATCTGCGCTGTTTCCAGTTTTTGGCTATTGTGAATAAAGCCTCTATAAATATTCTCGTACAGGTCTTTCTGTGGACATATATTCATTTGTCTTGGGTTAATACCTGTGAGTAGATGCT
Organism: Ceratotherium simum simum; assembly: GCF_057802395.1. Lineage (NCBI taxonomy): Eukaryota > Metazoa > Chordata > Mammalia > Perissodactyla > Rhinocerotidae > Ceratotherium > Ceratotherium simum. The sequence continues at coordinate 61,681,313 of NC_141911.1, forward strand.
GGCTCATGGGGTATGTGTTCATTTAGTTTTATAAGAAACTGCTAGACTATTTTCTAAAGTGGTTGTACCATTTTACAGTCCTTCCAGCATTGTATCGGAGTTCTAGTTGCTCTATATCGTCTCCAATGTTTGGTGTTGTCATCTTTTTAATTTTAGCAGTTCTGATGGCTGCATAGTGGTATACATGAGATATATTTTTATTTCAATTTTTATGCTTCGAACAAAATTTAAATTCAAAAAAGTACTAGTGAATAATATCACACTCGTATACATACCACCCATCATTAACAAAGTTAATATTTTGCCATATTTGCTTAAGATAATTTTATGAGAATTAAAACTTCACAGCTACATATGATGTCTCCTTTAATCAGGCCATTCCTCCCCTCCCCCCCTTCGGGGGCAAACACTAATGAATTTGGTATGTGTCCTCCCTATATGTGATTTTATATATTGACTTCATGCTCGTGTATCCATAGTAATATGTAGTATTATTTTTCCTTTTAATGAATCAATTACTTTTAAATAGATAAAACATAAACATTCAAACCCTTGACACATCTTGCCCCAGGGGGAGGTGTGCACTCTCTGCCTCACTCCTTCCTATGCTGTCTGGATCTTTTTACAGTGATCTTCTGTTATCTTCATAATCAGGAGAAGGTGACGTTTGTATCTTGAAAGAAACCTCAGCAGCAGCTTTTCTGAGTATGAGTATGGGATATGTGGGATTTATGCCCCTGGGCAGTGTTAGCCTGAGTGCACCTTGTGCATGGCCGTGAATTTGCAGTTGTCAGCTACACGCTAGCAAAAATCTCTCCTCCCTGCCCCCTCCCATGGGACAGCTGATGTCAAGTACACATGGAACAGAACACAACTTAACAGTTATTCATACCCAAAACCAGAATCTGTGAGCACCTTGTCATCACCATTTAGTATTAACAGTGAAATTATTCAGTAACGCAATCCTGAAAGTAGAACCTGGTATTCAGTTTTTTGGTTGAAAAAAGCTTTCAAACGTTAGTTCAAGCCTCCTGAAAAATACATATACACGTTTCATATACAGACCGAATGTGTGCATGCTTTCTGTTTTCCAAACTTGTTTGATCTAGTCAAGTCAAACAACTACCTCCCCACCAGCTCACCAGCGTGAGGTGTTCCTTTAGTGAAAACTTATGCTGCATTTTAATCTCTCTGCTTTCCAAAGTCATAAACGGATGAGATTAGAGAGGTGGCTTATTTTCGGAATCTGACTTACGGAGAAGCTCTACTTGAGAAAATAACATGCTCTGGTTTTGTGTGTGTGTGTGTGTGTGTGAGGAAGATCAGCCCTGAGCTAACATCCGTGCTAATCCTCCTCTTTTTGCTGAGGAAGACCGGCTCTGAGCTAACATCTATTGCCAATCTTCCTCTGTTTTTTCCCCAAAGCCCCAGTAGATAGTTGTATGTCATAGTTGCACATCCTTCTAGTTGCTATATGTGGGACGTGGCCTCAGCATGGCCAGAGAAGCGGTGCATCGGTGCACGCCCAGAATCCGAACCCGGGCTGCCAGTAGCAGAGCGCGTGCACTTAACCACTAAGCCACGGGGCTGGCCCAACACACTCTGTTCTTTTAATGTTGCTAGAGACTCTGCATAATGACCAAGTAAATGTATTTTGATAGTACTGTTTTCTCTATTGAAGCTCTCCCTACAGAAGCCCTTCCTTTTTCCTTAGACCTTCAAGAACAAGACTACTCTGAATATACCATATATATTACCATATATATGTATATATTTTTAAATTTAGGTATAATTGACAAATAAAATTGTATGATATTTAATGAATGTACTATACTTAGGAAGGAGTACTATCTCTTATATAGCAGTGTCTCCTGGGTTGAATGAAGACATTCTCTATTTAAAGAAATATTTTTATTTGTTGAAATAGACTTAGAGGTAAAAAATAAGAAATGTGAAAGGGATGCTAAAACACCAGAAAGAAGTTCCTAAAGGTTGTGCTCTCAAAAAAATTGTCTTCCTCTCTCAACATTAACTGGACCTAACCTAGGAGAGCCACTAGCCTTAGGGCTCTATCATTCCTACACTACCCCTACCAGCTGGAGGGAAGTCTGTGTCACGAAGGATTGGGCCCTTCCTGGCAGACTCTCCTCCCTTGGCTTCCATGACACCTTCCTGGTATATTTTTTCCTACTTCCCAGTCAGGGAACACTTTAGTTCCCTTTGTTGGTTTCCTGACTTCTACAGTTGGGGTTCGTCAAGGCTTGGACTTGGGATCTCCTCTCCCCTCTCTTCTCTCTTTAGACTCCCTATCCCCCCAAAGACTGAATATCATCTGTAACAGCTACAGCTCTTGCTGATGAGAATAATAATAGTCGGAACTTTTACAGTACTTAATGAGCACAATTATAAGTTGTTTTTTACATATGTTCATTTATTTAATCCTCACATCAACCTATTTGTTATCCCATTTTAGATATAAGGAAATGAGGCACAGAGTTAGATAACTCATTAAAGTTAACAGCTTCTAAGTAGCAGAGCCAGGATTCCAACCCAGGCAGTCTGACACCCAGGTCCTTAACTCTATATCACTGTGTTGTTACCCTCTCATTCATTCACTCCTACGTCTTCATCCCCATCTTCACATATCCAAATGCCTTTCTGAAATCTCTCCTTGGGCACCTCATAGAAACCTGCAACTTAATATATTCAAAAGTGAATTTCTGATCTCTTGCACTCCAACCCTGTTCATTCTTCCACATATCCATAAATGGCACTATCATTTAGTTACCTAAATCAGAGACCAAAAACTAAACAATTATAGTTAATAATGGAAAATGAGGGACATGCTGAGTTTTGATATTTATCACCTGTAAGCAAGGAAATAAGTTTTAAAGTATCTTTCTTAAAGGTAAATGGATTACATGAATACAGTTATTCTCCATATGAATAGCATTTTAATTTATTTTCCTCTACAGTAAATGGCTTATTTTTAAGTACAGTAAAATTTTAGAATTTTATTCCTTATCTGGCTGATCTTGCCATCATTACTGCAATTTAAAAAAAGATATCCTTAAAGATATCCTAATTTGGCATCTATCAAAAGGATGTATTTAGTACAGTTTTTTTCTTAAGTAGGTTCTGTTGTTTGACAGAACCTTGTAAAGCATGCCATTGTGTTAGCAACGGCCTACAAAAATAAACCTAACCCGAGCAGCGATGATCAGAGAATGTTCCCTGTGAGCATTTGCTTTGGAGATGTCTGCTATTTCCAAGGGCATATGGATGTCATCATTGTTTAATATTTCATAGTCCTTACCATAAATTTTAATTTTTTGTATACGTTTCAAGTGAAACCCATTGCCGCATACAATATAGTTAATTATGTGGTATTTATTCAGCACAAGTAATTGGTTATGTTGTAAACTCTTTGGTTTAGTAATCTGTGATTTTATTTTTGGTGCTCTATTTTAAGAACTGAGGTAGAAACGGTATAGATTTGCAAAAGAATTGAAGATTATGCTTAATTTAATTTTGAATTTTCTTTAAAAGAGGAAATCTTTAAATTTTGGACAAGTACGTACATCTAATTATACAGGAAATTAAGTAATTTCACTTATAAACCAGATGGCGGAAGCTTTTACTCCATCTGTGACTAGATTCAGAATATCTATGTATATTTTTTTTAGATTATAAATGGATATATTAGTCAAAGTAATTTCCTTTCTTAATTTCCTTTCTATTGAATTAGTTTAGTGCAGATAAACTTTTAACTGAGACTTTAAATTTCGCTTGATTTATAATCCCTTACTTATTCTCTGCTAGGAACTGAGGTGGACTTTAGGGGAAAAACAAGACTGATTACTTGTGTCTAGGACATATAGAAAATCTGCAAGCACACAGCTGTTTGAGCAATATGAAGAAGGCTCTGAGGGGGATAACTTCGTTCTATGGAGTTGAGGTTCAGGGAAGTTTTACCTTAGTTATGATTTAAGGAATAAAGAAGTCAATTCTGTTATTAAATACTGTTTGCATTCTTTTTTCTTAATGATTGTTCATATTCTGAGAGATTCAGTAGATATGAAGAAGATGCCATTGGAAAGACAAAGGATTGGATGTCAAAGAGCTGACAAATGGGGTTAACAAGAAAGGAAAAGACTGTCAGAGAATAAACCCAACACGAGTCCCTGACGTCAGGGATGGACTTCCTATCCATCACCTGCTGGAGGGATTGTTGGTCATGCGTTTGACTTTTCAGTCAATCTTGCTGGCATGAATGGACAGTTTTAGCAGAGTTTACACTGCTGTTTAATGCATCAAAGGAACAAAACTCTGCCTCACTGTAGTATTTTGTCTGTGTGTCATCCTTCTTTTAGGAACATTGCAGCTTGTGAAGTAGGTGTTATTTGAGCTTTATAGATGTAGAAACTCTACAGGTTCTGGGGCTATTCAAGTCATACTGCTAATAAGTAATGCTGTTGGAACTCGAGATTCCAAATTCCAAGTTTTTTGGATTACATCTGGCTGTAAATGAGCTTGTTGAGGTTTTATTTGGTTAAACATATAAAATAACATTTCTTTTTCTTGTTGGCAATACTTTTAGCAGTGGGCCTCTTGTTCCTGCAAGCTCATGAGGTATCTTGAAATGTCCATCTTAGACCTCTTTTCTGGAAGTCTTTTGACTTCAGGCTACTGCTTAGTACTCCTTGAAGGCAGAGACCATCCAGAATCCAGCAGTGGGCTGGGCGTACAGTAAAGATCTAGTTGAACAAGTGCTCTCTCCTTAGGGTTGGATAGATGTTTAAAGGACAAAGTTAAACCCAACTACAGAATGGTGGTTGATTTCTAGTTATTTTAGTCCTGTACACTAATATTTTTCACACAGAAAGTCTTAATCATTAAATTCCTTGTCAGCAGTTTGAGTCTATTGATAAACACGTTGCCAATGAAGTAAAAGTTTTTATCCTACTTTGGTTATTTTGTTTTATACTTTTAAATGTTTCGCTTAGAGCCTCCTTCACCTCTCTAACAAACCCTGTGGGTAACGAAAAATCATTTGAGTGATCATAGATGTATTCCATCACATATTTATGAATATACGTATCAGTGTATTCTATCACATATTGATGAGAGACGTTATATTTCATTATAAAGAGCAGAATAGCAAAACAAGTAGGAAGAATTTTTGGTCATGTAAAGATATTTCAGGAACCAATAAAAATTGACTACTTTCTCCAAGGCACAGTGGATAGTAATCAAATGGTGGGACACTGGGTTAGGAACCAGGAAATGACTCTAGGTGTCTGCTGTGCCTGATATTGTGATCTTGGCCTCCATTCTCAAGAGGGAGAAGTCTGGCTCTGATGTACTATAAATCTAGAAGACTGCTAGTGTCTACCTTACTTTTCCACTCTTTATTAGGCATTCAGCATGGATTACCATGAATTTATCACACATCTTACATGTTATTAGAAATTCACATGGACAAATTGCACAACCCAACTCAAAGTGGTTTCATTTATGTTTTACTTTTAGTATAAGAAATCTAGAGTGTATTATTCACTTCAAAAGCACATGAAGATGATGAGACCATGGAATTTTTTACATACAGCCCAAATTTAGCTAGCTTTAGTGATAAATATGCTCTGAAATGAAGCTGATTACTGCGTAATTTTGTGTACTATAAGGAACTTAAAGAAGACTTATCACTTAAATTATTTTTAAATGAAAGCTTCAAAAGCCTGAATCTATTTTTTAATATGTGCATTTTAACGTTAAGTTGTCTGCCTTAATGCAATATTTTTAAAAGTATTAACATAAAAACTTAGAAAAATATAATGCATGTACTCAAATAGAAATTGAATTATGAATATAACATTTAAAATACTTTAATGTATAAAGTTACTTTAGAAACTGAGTCTTATCCCTTAAGGATTTTGGTCACTGTTTATGCAGTGCTATGAAGAAGTACTGTGGAAAAGTTTGGCAGCTGAAGAACGGAATGTTATCCCTTTTTAGAACGGTGTTACCGCAGACATACAGCGAGAGTCCCATTTGTCAGGGCAAAAGGTTGTTAGAATTCTATTTTAAGTTACAGTTTAGAAACTAAATGCACCAAGCTTATTTTCTCAATCACAAAATTACTCACGTAGATCTCTGTATTTTATTAAATGGAGAATAGCTTCAGGAGAAACAAGAATAAAAAAGAAAACATTCTGCCTTGATTTAATTTTCAGTGAGTGTTAAGTGTGGGTTTTATGACCTTCATTGCCTGGCAATTGAGGGCATGACATCCGTAACATAGGAGCCAGGGAGACCAGCCCCCCTGGGCATAGAACTCTGGGCATCTGTGAGGGACCACCACAGGAGAGGAAATATTTTAGAGCCTCTTGCTGTCATTTTCATCAATTCTAAGGCCCATATTTTCTCACATTTTAACATTTCTGAAACAGGGATTTGTCTTATTAACAATGACTTCTTAGCATTGTATCGTGTTCAGTTGGAAGCTTTGGTGTCTCTTAAAACTGATAGGATTTTGGAATCAGTGACATGCACTGTCTATACCCTGCTTCATGATTCTAACTTCAGTCAAATTTTGTGGCTGTTTAGATAATACACAGGCTTAAAGTGTATGCAGTTGATGCATCCCCTTCGTGATCAAGTATGAGAAAGTCAAATATTTTAAAGTTTTATATTTGAAAGTTTCCTAGGCATCAAGTTCTCACGGACTAAAAAGATTAATAAACAAAATCTTAGGGGAAGGAAGGAGGGAGGGAGAGAGGAAGGAAAGAAGAAAGAAAGGGAAGGAGGGAAAACCCTTTAATTCATCTGAAAATGACACCCGAGGTGGTCTGACGCACAAGTGATTTTTAATTGATTCTTTGTCAGGACTTTAGCATCGTTCAGGGAGGTGGTCAGGGCAGGAATTGGGGAGCCATGTGAGCTTGGGGGCACAAATTGACTCTACTGCTTTTACCAGTGTGACCTTGAAAAGCTGACTTAACTTTTGGGGCCTCATTTCTCTCATAGATAAAATTATGATAACACCACTTAAGTGATAGTTGTTTAAAAAGACGATAAGCTGGTATAAGAAAGATAGTTACTCTTATTATCATCTTTATCATTGTTGTTGTCATTATTTGCTATATGATACTAAATTCCTCCTTGGAAAATTTTATTTAACCCAGCCATCATTGATTTTGGGAGTCTACTATATTCCAGGAAAAGAAGTATGAAAACTACAATAATTTAAGTTTACCTAGAGTATATACATTTATAAGGGATATTACTGTACCCCTTCAGTGCTTCTAGCTACATATCTTATACTAGAACAAGGAGGAAACTGATGTGGGCCTCACATTTATATTCACATATGAGGGAAAGAGTTAGCTGCTCACTTACATTTTAAAAAAGAAATGTTGCCTGGTATCTGTCGTTTGATATTATGTCACTATTTTCTGTTTTTATTTTTCAAATGATAAGCACCCACCATTACATAAACAGTTATATAGCTTTTTTTGTTTCATAAGGTGCTTCATGGGCATTTGCTGGAGTAATTTTCCCTCAATCTCCCACACACTATCCTGTCCTTTTAGCCTAGCTCATTCCTAATCAACTTTTAGATTTCAGTTCAAAGTCACCTCCTCAGGAGAGCTTTCCAGGGTTTCCCACAGTATATTCCTTGTAGCTCCCCGCATACCATGTATTGCAGTTTGCAATTTTGTATTTGGGTATTTGATTAATGTCTTTCTCCCACTAGGTTCCGTGAGGGTAGCAACCACATCTGATTTTTCCCTACTATTGCATTCCCAAGACCTAAAACAGTTCCGGGAACATTTTTGTGCTAAATAAACATTTAATATGATATTTTCATTACACAGTGTCATTTATATATGGAAGTAAGCTAGAATTTTGAGGCCAAGTAATTTGATGAGATTGTTACCTTAGAGATCTGTGCTCAAATATTTATTGTTTTTGATACTGAATTGTATTTTGATACATTTGTTGTATTTGATACTGAATGAATTACAAAGCAAATAAAAAAGAAACTGACAATTGAGGAGCAGAGCTAAGGCTGGGACCTGCAATTCAGAGTCATCTCTATCCAGGCATCTGATATTTACTTGAATTTCCATGTTCTCTATCAAAGAAAATATTTTATTTCCTATGTGTATGTTCTTATGAAAAATAGTCATTTGGGGACTCACTGCAATTATCCTTGCTTTTAGTATTGCTGGCAGACAAAAACAGCTGTGCCAACTAGGATAACTGTTGCTTAAAGAATTTCCTGGACAGTAAAATTCTCTTTAAGTTTACCTTCAGTTTCACTTTTATTCTTTCCTCCAACATTTGTTTCTTGTGCTGTCATCTCACTATAAATGTGAAGATATATAGTGTGTGTGTGTGTTTATGAGAGAATGGAGGAGGATATATGAGACATACATGTAAAAAAAAGGAGGATTAAAATCTTTAAAAAGTTATTCATCATTTGGGAAAATAAGAGCATCATTGACTTTCTTGAACAATATTTCTGTGAAATACAGGTAAAATAGAAGAGCCGCAATTATAGAGTCTAGTGTACGCAGATATCATGAAACTTATCCGCCACAAAGATCACTTTTCTTAATCCTAAACTGAACTACTGAGGCAAATGGAATTATCTCATAGTCTTTACTATGGGAATGAGAGTTAAATTTCTTTTGGTTTACTTCATTCCATACTCTCTTGTTCTCTACAGTTTAAAAGTTTTGAAAAACTCTCTTATCTAAATACTTAAACTTATAGTTTTGTCTACATTTCTCCTTTCTTAAAGGAAAAGTTTAGAAGATGTGTATTACCTCATATTTATCAATTTTTATTATTTATTTGATAAATTAAGAAGTCATCTTCCTTCTTCCGGCTCATTTATATAATAAATATATAAATGTATTTATTTCTCCAGATGCTTTCAAATCGGTCACATACATTTTTTTTTCACTTTTATTTTTGTGAGGAAGATCAGCCCTGAGCTAATATCCGATGCCAATCCTCCCCTTTTTGTTGAGGAAGACTGGCCCTGGGCTAACATCCGTGCCCATCTTCCTCTACTTTATATGGGATGCTGCCACAGCATGGCTTGACGAGCGGTGCATCGGTGTGCGCCTGGGATCCGAACCTGCGAACCCTGGGCCGCCGCAGCAGAGCTCGCACACTTAACTGCTGCGCCACCAGGCCAGCATCCACACGTTTTTTAAAAGAATGTTTTTTCTCAACTTTTTTTAACCCTATTTTCAGATCTTTCCTCCAAATAGCTTTTGATTATTTGCCCTAATCAAATTAATTCACAAAAGATGATTCGCGGCATCACTTGGAAGTGGGCCAGCCAGTGCCTGGGGCTGCCCACCAGGGATGGTGACTCTGCAGTATTTACACTGACCCCGGACTGGACTGGGTGACTCTGAGACCTGTATTTTTTCCCACTCTGAAAACAATTCATATAAAAAGCTTCAGGTATGTTTGGATAAATGCATAGCTTCCATAGGTGTCTACTCTGAAAAGGGAAATGGTAATTTGATCTTTTTGTTGTACTTGCTTAGAGAATCAGTTTTATAATTGTATAATCACACCTGGATTTTAGGAATTTTTCAGTTGTCTTGTACACCATAATCTGTTCAATAATGCATTGTTATTTGATGTGATAGTTTGTAAGCAGCGTCATTTTCATGAAGGACTATTAATTTATGTATTCTACCTTATTCCAACAGGGATTTAATTCAACAAATATTTATCATTCACCCAACATGTGCCAGGTACTGTTCTTGGTACTGAGTTATGTCAGTGAACAAAACAGACAAAGATTTCTGCCCTCATGGAGGTCACATTTTAACAGAAAGAGGCAAGACAATGAACCTGAAAATAAGAAAAGTACCGTATAGAGGAAGGAAAAAGTAGAGCAGGGTAGGGGGTGAGGACTGTCTGGGGGGGTGATCTGCAGGGGTCTGATTAAATAGGATGGTCAGGTAGGCCCGCTGAGAAGGTGTTGCTGAAATCAAGGCTTGACCCGTGCCCAGAGCAAAATATTTTGAAGGTGTTTTTCTGGCCATATAAAGAAGTGAGATCGATGGAGGGAAGCCTTTTCGAACTTCTAATTCTGCCAGACGGACAAAGGGAATTTGCTTCTAGGCTTATTATTTTTAATCTTTCATCTTTAAAGTAGAGTATTTTACAACTTTCCTTTGCAGAACAGAAAACTGCCAATTATTTTGTTACGGAAGAGACAAACTTGATTCCTATGGTTTTTAAGCCTAAAATATATTTTCATCATCTGTGGAACATTGTGCATTCTTATAGCAATTAAATATGTTGTCTGCAAGTGGCCTATAATTAGACAACAAAATAGAATTCTCCTTTAGGGGTTCAAGATAAACTATAATAGGTCAAGGTTTAAAGGAAATGTGCAAAACTGTCTCGCAGCCGTAGATTTCTTGAATATCGTGGCTCTTTGAGCGGGAATGTCTTACTCACCTTTCTAACATCTGTTCCAACAAAACAATGATGCTGGTCTTTGCAAATATACCTATAACTTGAAAGACTGCATCAGTATAACCCGATCTAAACAGACCATGTTTTGCTTAAGAAGCATTACCTACCATTATAATTTAGTCAAGAACTACTACTATCAGTCGGGAAAGCTGATATGATGGTGCTCTCTTAACTGCACTGATATTTATTTTCCCTTTTGCAACTATGGATGCCCCGTCACGGGGAGCAGCCCTTTCATAGACTTCAGCATAGAGTCCGATTTGACCTTCCCACTAGAAAGCCCTCCTGGCATTACATGACCCGGGTAGAAAGGTCACAGCCGTGTTTACACTTTTGGCCATTCCAAGAGAAGAGTGTCCTAGAGTGGTTATTTGTGTGTATTTTGGGATGAACTTAGGATATTAGAGTTTATCACACTTAGACCTAATCCTCTGTGATAAAGGCCTGGCGGGTATCCTCTAGTCCAAGCGTGACTTCCGTATTCTGCTTCTTCCTTCATTGTTTTCATTTAGTCTTCAGTTTTTCCTTTCTTCCCTCCCTCCCTCCTTCCTTTTCTTGTCATCCATTCAGCAAATATTATTGAGAATTTACCCTACAACTTTTGCCTGGGGATCAGTGGTAAACCTGAAGCTTACTTATGCTGTCAAGGAGTGAATTCTTTTAGTTAGAAATTTAATTTAAAAATTAGAACTAATATTCAAACATCTTTTTTTTTTTTTTTGTGAGGAGGACCAGCCCTGAGCTAACATCCAATGCCAATCCTCCTCTTTTTTGCTGAGGAAGACTGGCCCTGGGCTAACATCCATGCCCATCTTCCTCTACTTTATATGGGACGCCGCCACAGCATGGCTCAACAAGCGGTGCGTCGGTGCACACCCGGGATCCGAACCGGCGAACACCGGGCTGCCGCAGCGGAACGGGCGCACTTAACCGCTTGCGCCACCGGGCTGGCCCCTCAAACATCTTTTGAGTTTATTTTTTAAAGAGTGTTAAGAATTGAATAAAGTATAGGAGATAATGAAACAAACAGAAATTCTAAAAATCCCTCTTGGTAATTGTAAAACATATGATAGAATTGACTGATTTATAAGCTACTTTCAAAACCTGTACCAATTGTACCATTCTTCCAAAGATATAATTTTAGTTTAGATGATAGAATGGTAAAATTTTAGTTAGAATGGTGAAATCTCTTAACTATCTTCTGTCAGAATTGTTTCCACGCAGTAACAACTGATTTAAGGAGAGAAAGAGAGAGAAAGAGGGTATGTGTGTGCGCGCATGCGTGCGTGCGTGTGTGTGAAACCTGGCCAGTCAGGGCATACTACCCTACCTGGCTTCGAAGGCTTCCACAGAATCACTCCAGCCTTCCTCTTTATCCCCCTTCATCTCAGCTGCACTTGGCTACTTGCCTGCTAGCCACCAACATACCCCATCTTTTCCTTCTGTTTTATGCTGTTCTCACTGATTGAAATTGTCTGTCTCTTTCTGTCAGTCAGTGGAAATACAACTCCCTGTAGCTAGCTAGCTCTTCCTTGAAAGAAGCCTTTATTGACCACTGCCCCCCGCCCCCCCACAAGTAATTTCTTCTTTTATGTATGCCTTTTGCTTCAGCACCTGTCATGAGCTGCCCTGGGCTTACGACAGTATATTTGTGGGTACCTGATAGATATTTTGTTCGTTCATTCAAAAACTGGTGACTGGGGGCCAGCCCCGTGGCTTAGCGGTTAAGTGCGTGCGCTCCGCTGCTGGCGGCCCGGGTTCGGATCCCGGGCGCGCACCAACGCACCGCTTCTCCGGCCATGCTGAGGCCGCGTCCCACATACAGCAACTAGAAGGATGTGCAACTATGACATACAACTATCTACTGGGGCTTTGGGGAATAAAAAGGAGGAGGATTGGCAATAGATGTTAGCTCAGAGCTGGTCTTCCTCAGCAAAAAAAGAGGAGGATTAGCAGGGATGTTAGTTCAGGGCTGATCTTCCTCACACACACACACAAAAAAAAAGACTGTTGACTGCCCGCTCTCTCAGGTATTGTGCTATAGGAGACACAACAATAAAAAAAAGTTAGACCTGCGAGGCCTGGATCTGAGCATTTAGTAGTGATGCTGGAAAGTAAACTGCTGTGACGTGACGAGGGCTCTCTCAGGCGCAAGGTCCTATGGGAACACACGGCTGAGATGCTTAAGCCAGTCCTGAGGGGGCAGATTGAGACTTGGTCCCAGTTTAGACAAGGTCTCAGAGAAGAGTCAGGAGGAGAGAGAGATACCCCTTCTATTGGAACAGGAGAGGGAGAGAAAGGAAAATATTAGAGAGTTGCTGGTAAATTCGTGGGGGAAAGTCAAGGGAATTCCTATCTGAGGTTTTCTATTTTCTTTGTGAACAAGGAGGCAAAATTACCTGCTGAGGGAGGTAGAAGGAGAGCTTATTTGGAGGCTAAAGTAGGGTTGAAAAGATGAAATAGCTACTGTAGAGAAAGAGAGAGACAAATGACAAGAGACACTTACTGGTTACCCAGGAGCACTGAGGGCTTGATTCCCGTCACAGACAGTGGGTAACAGCAGCCTTCTCTGAAACTGCATGCTTTTCTATAGAAGCAGTCTGCAAGCAGTGTCTGTGTGTATGGCACAGAGAAGGTGAATCGCTGGAATAAATGAATGAGAATTCAAGCTACAGCTCTGCAACTTATTAGACAAGTCCCTTCCCATCACTGCCTGTTCCATTCCCTTCTTTTTTTTTTTTTTTTTTGGTGAGAAAGATCAGCCCTGAGCTAACATCCATGCTAATCCTCCTCTTTTTTTGCTGAGGAAGACCGGCTCTGAGCTAACATCTATTGCCAATCCTCCTCCTTTTTTTTCTCTTCCCAAAGCCCCAGTAGATAGTTGTATGTCATAGTTGCACGTCCTTCTAGTTGCTGTATATGGGACACGGCCTCAGCATGGCTGGAGAAGCCGTGCCTCGGTGCGCGCCCGGGATCCGAACCTGGGCCGCCAGTAGTGGAGCGCGCGCACTTAACCACTAAGCCACAGGGCCAGCCCTCCATTCCCTTCTGAACAGCATGGATGGTAGTTCCCACTCCCAGGGTTGTTAACACCTCAGCACCAAGTTGAGATTTTCTATATATGAAAGCATTTTAAACTACAAATCAAACAGACAATAGTTATGATCTTACGTATATTATACATTAGAATCAGTAAAATTTTTCAGGATTTTTCAATACTGGATAGACAAACAAAACAAAAACCCAAAAAACAAAAAAGAGTAATTTCCAAAGTGTTCAAATCCGGTATAAGCTCTAGATATAGTTATAAAAGAATAAATAGACTCTCTAACAGCAATGTTGAAGAGAAAAAAAATTGAAAATAATCCCTAAGTGCCACAAACACTCAAATTAGCAAGAGGGTCAATTTTCCGCAAATATGAAAATACAAAGTTTTAGGTTAACAAGGACCAACTAAAAACCTTGAAAAGTATAAATATATTCTTAGAATTAAAATAGTACATTGAGTATTTTATTATCAGGCTCTGTTTCTTTTTAGAAGATGCATAATATGATTTTTAAAAGGCATTCAGAAAATATTATTCTTTCATGCGGTACTTATTTTAAAAAGTCAAACAAAATAGTGCTGCCTTTTAGAAAACGTGTATACGGGCCGGCCCCGTGGCTTAGCGGTTAAGTGCGTGCGCTCCGATGCTGGCAGCCCGGGTTCGGATCCCGGGCGCGCACCCGACGCACCGCTTTTCCGGCCATGCTGGGGCCGTGTCCCACATGCAGCAACTGGAAGGATGTGCAGCTATGACATACAACTATCTACTGGGGCTTTGGGGGAAAATAAATAAATAAAAATTATTAAAGAAAAAAAAAATTAAAAAAAGAAAACGTGTGTACAAGAAGTCGCCTATTGCCCTGTACCTTTTCTGTCCCTGTAGGCTGACCGATTGTCATATATGGTAAAGCTAAAAATAGAAAACACATACAAGCAGCTTCTCATTTCTCTTCCTCTGGAAATGTCTTTAAGAAGTGCAGTTGATGCAGACTGTCTTTTCATTTTAGCTTCTGGGCATAATCCTCTGGGAATCTGACTCTGCTTGTCTTCCCCCATGCCTAATAGTCTGAATGTTTAACATTTTTAAAGGGTAGTTATTCATCACAGGTTCTGAATTATCTTTTCACATACCATTTCCATGCTTCTACTTGTATCCCCCGATTAATCCAAATTACCAACTGACTTCCTCCTGAGATAGATCCAAAAAATCAGCAGCACTGCAATCCCAAGAAGTAACTGCCAAAATCGCATTTGACAGCATGAACCCGTTGCTGCTGGGGATGTATGTCGACCGTGATCAGCTGGGGAATATAATCTGATGTTGAGTATGATCCTTTATCAAGCTGCAGGATTGTGTCACATTTTGGGAGGTCATCTTGCTGTAATCTTGTGATCTGATTTAGAAACCACCGTGGGCAAAACTTGCTCTCCTGTTACCAGGAACTATTTAGCTGAGATATTTTCTTCAGGCACTTAGTAGAGTAGTGGTCATGTGGGGACAACTATATAGTTCCAGGACACTGATCACTTTTCTGGAGACTTCGAATGAAGGAACTAAAAGGGTGGGGGTGGGGGAAAGGGAAGAGGAGTGTGCACTGAAAATGGAAAAATATATATTTTTTCAAAATCAGTGAACAAGCATGAGAAGGCAGGGGAGAATAGGTAGTTAAGGAGTGAATCCGTGTGTGGGCTTGTGTTAGACCTTAGATGAACTGTGATGCTGAAAATGAGGAGGTGGGTAATGGGGCAGATGGGAGAAGAAAGAGGCGATGGGGACAGTTTTCACTGAGCAATATCCTGGATACAGGCAGGTATAATATTGCGAAGTCAGCGTGTTCCTGAAAGCTCGGATTTGGCCACTGTGTCTCGCCTCTCCCTTCATCCACACCATCCCCCGTGATTGGATGTTCCAACAAGAAGGTGGACGTTTGCTTTAGAAAACCATTTCCTCCTCACAGTGTACTGCTGGGCACCACTGTGCAAGCCTCGCTGTCTCTGCTTTGTTATTTGGACCTGGAATGCTACTGTGGATGGAGAGCAGGAGGTGGACGCTGGCTGCAGGAGCTGTCGCTTCCTCTGCCCTTCGCTCTCCGGCCCACCTCTAGGCTGCCTGTTGTCCTTCGGGGCTGCCTCGCCCAACAATGCCCTTTTTTTCCTACATATAGTCAAGGAAAAGTTGGTAGAAGATTAGAAACTTTTAAAATAAGTTTTTCTTGGCTATTATCTTCAGTAAATTTGGCACATTCTGTAATTTCTATACAATTTATGCTTATAATAGCCTGTATTTCATGTTTAATCTCATTTTGTTTCATCTAGAATATTTTTTAATCATTGGTTTTTTTAAGAAAGGTGTAGGTTTCTTAATTTTGTGATGGTAATAGCTGACATAACTTCAGTTAAATGTTATTATAGGTGCGTAAAATGAATGTAGCATAATTATCTTGAGTATTCTATTACCTGATGAGGAAATTACTATATAGTTTTGATTTAGTTTTTAGTTGCACAGTGCCACCTACTGGATCTATGATATAAAAACACCTTCCTATTTTCTTCAGCTTTCCAGATTTGAAATAATCAATTTTTAATATTTAAAGCTGCCTTCTATTATTCTTCACTTTTCTGAAACAGAGACTATATAGCAAGACTTGTGTATTCAGACTTTTCTTTGTTATACAGATGCCGAAACAAAAATACACATGCTACAAACTTTATAAAAATTCTCCACGTGAGCTCTTTCTGTGTTGTGCTTCATTTTTCTATTTTGCTTTGGAAATACAATCTGTGAATAGTTTAACATTGCCTTTTCAGCTGAACAGAACTTTTATTAATGATGATTTCCAAGCACTCTTTCTACTCCTACCTTGCTTTTTTCACTGCACATTTGCTTGCTTGTTTGTTAAATGTCTTTCTCCCCCACTAGGCTGTAGGCCCCACTGAGGCACACAGTATACTCAGGACTGACTGCACAAATGTTCAAGTCACCTGAGAGAATGGCAGGAATACTTGGAAAACTGATAATCTATTAATATAAGAAAACTTTAAGAACTGTATGAGTACTACCAAGGAGTTACTGATTGATTCATCTTGTTGTCTACTCCTTTTACATGGAAAAATAACCAAAAGTTTTTTGTTTTATTTTGTTTTTAAAATCACTTATATCACATTAACACTGAATCTAATTTTTCAGTGATTTATATTCTTGCTTATGCTCCAAAATCGACCATTGTTATACATGCACAAAAAAGAGATACATTTTATTCAATTAAAGCATCTTAATTAAAATTAGTACCAATAAAGTATTTGGCATAGCCCTGATAATTCAAAAAGATTCAAATAGTAGTCTCCTCCCTCTTGTTTCCTGAGCCTCCTCGTCACTTTCCTGTTGTATAAACTCACGCCACACGGGACCAGAACCAAGAATAGCCAGATGAGACTTTTAGAATTATTCTCTCCATCCTTTCACTTTTTCCACTTAAGAGAAGAACAGAAAAGAAAAAGCAGGCAGGAATATACTAGAATCCAAAATATTAAAGCATATTTATAAACAAAATTATAAAATCTGAAAATATTTCTATGGTAAGTATGATATAATGCCCTTGGTGAGAAAAAAAAAACTTAGGGAACTTTTTGGAAAGTAATTTGATTTTTTTTTTAAAGCTACATACACTAAAGTTGAACTCAGAACAGTGAGATTAGCTGTTTATGAGCTCATGCACACTACTGTAGAGCAGATAAGCAGACATCTGGAGAGAGCAAGAAAAATCTCTGACGCTTTTCAACATGGCCTGAGAGAGATGGAACAAGACAGTGTAATTTAGAAACCCTTCTCCTGTTGCCCAAAAAGAAAATGTAAACAGTTAAAAAGCTTTTAACATTCTTTACTGTCACCTCAGTTGTCTGAGGACCTTACTTACCTATCCATCATCCAGTTTCCAAAAGAGTGAAAATAGAAAAAAATGTAAGTGTATTTTACAGCCTAGATGCAGTCATTGCTTGACTCTAGTTTATTACCAGACTTTTGTTTCGGATCTGCAAGTTTGCATCTGCCAGGACTGGAATGCTTACGTATTAGTTGCTGACAATTTCACAGTAATTGTAGGCTGGGCCTGTCTTTAAGTAAATCCTATCAGTAAAAATAAGGTTAGTTTTCCTTCCATTACCTCTGCTTTGTCTAGCAAATAATTGCATCATATTTTGTTTCTAAAGCCTCTCAGGGAATTGATTATAGCCTTTGAACTCTTTGAAAATAAAGGATGAAAGAAGTAAACTTGGCTGGAGTGAATGCCAAGTGCAGGCTTTCTCCCTCGTTTAACTCTTGAAAGCATCTCCTGGTCTCAGGGGTTGAAGCTGTGGAACAGAACAGCAACCAAAGGCGTGACAGATAACTGGATTTTTGATCCAGAGAAAGCTCCTTTATCTTTGCATTTTGGTTGTCTTGCATTTCTTACTCTAATTCTCCATTCCTTGTCTTAAGACTGCCTCTTAGACTACCGCTGCATTGGTACCTACATCTTCTTGTTTGCTTTCTTTTTGTCCTCTCCAACTATTTCTTATAATTACCAGCTAAAGAGGACAAGCTTTTGTCACTTTATGCCTTTCAAACAACAAGTTTGTATTAAAAAAATGTTGTATACGTCAATATTTGAATATGTGTGTGTGTACTTGAATCAAATTCTGAGACTGTTTTTAAAATCTACTGGGCCCCTCAACTTTTACCTGTTAGATCGTATCAAAATCTCCTGAAAGGTAGATTCCCGGTCTTCTAGATCATTTTTACAGTAATGTTTTATCATAACACGTTAGCTACTTTAAATATTTCTATAAAGAAATGCCTTTAGAAACTCCAGCCTATCTCAAACTTATCAAACTATAATTTTCCTACTAAATTTACTCTCTCCTGAGCTGAGTGGTTTTGAGAGAGGAAAGGTTGTTCTGTGCAGATATGATAACAACAGTTACCATTTATCCAATCGGCGTAGTAGTCTGTACTGCAGATGTATTCCTCATTTAGTCCTTGTCACAACCCTACCAGTGGGGCACCAGAGCTGTGCCCACGCTAGGGACCAGAAGAGACCATAAACAAGAAAATCCCATCTGTCTTCTGGCTTCCTTGAGGCAAGAGGGGGAGAGGGCAGTGCAGAGGCAGTGGCGAGTGACTGCGAATATATATATTTTTTTTATCCTTTCCCTGATTCTTTTATGTATTCTACTAAACCTGTTTTTTCCTGCTGTGGGACCGCACACAACTCATTTCTGAAACCTCAGCGGTGGATTAGTCTTCACATTGAACACTTGGGCAGGGACAAACAGTAGATCTTGGTTTTCTAAGACGCGCAGAAAATGGTCTTATGCCTCCACTTCTCCATCGCCACCTTCCTCCTGCTCTTCAGGCCTCCGTTAAAAAGAAGTCTGCTTTATTTGCATCCTTTTCTTAAAGAAAAACTCAGTTGATGTGCCAAACCCTGTAATTCTCAAGCTTTTCTAGAAATGTTATCTTTAAGGAGATTTATACAAACAAGAAGGATCTTTGTGGTTTTGTTCTGAAAGCCGGAAGAGTTGAGAAACAAGGCAGACTTCTAATGCTAAGCTTTTTCACTTTCAAGCTGTAAAAGATGTGTAATGGTTTCTCCACATGTTTATGAGGAAGAAGCAATTGAAATATTTATCTTTCAGTTCTGGCAAAGCATGACCAGCCATATCGAGAGTACTTTGTGGAACATTTTGTCATGGGATAAAGTAACAGCAAAGGCAGACTCAGCCTCCTTGCCTAAATAAGTGAACGTTCTTGAATATTTCTTCAGATAGTTGCATTTTTTAAGAAACATTTTGTATACTTTGATGGAACTATCTAAACAGCATACTGCTATGCAAACTAGAGCTTTTAAAATCAGACATAATTTACTTCTTTATTTATAGTCATTGAACAAACTTAGTAAAATATGTGTTACAAGGTGTCCAGGTCATTTTTAACATAAACTTTATTAAGTATTACTACCATTATTGTATTTTCTCTCTTTCTGTCTTCACACACATACAAGTAAATATACATGCACACATATACATAAATATACGTATATACATATATGCTTATAAATGAGATAGAAATTTAAATTAATTTTTGTTTGAGTATTGCCTGGACTTCACAAGGTCTCAAAAGAGGCCTCCTTACTCTCCTCACGAACGCTAAGAGTTAAGAGTTCCTTAATGAGTGCCGTTAGAAGACTTTTCAAATTACAGTTATTACATAGGATTTCTGAAATACCTAAAAATCCTATACCTACCTATTTCTTAATTTTACTTGCTTCTTACAGACTCCCCTTTACTTGGTAAATCATGGAGAGAATGGACCAGTCAGATGCAACAGGTGCAAAGCGTACATGTGCCCGTTTATGCAGTTCATTGAAGGAGGAAGGAGGTATCAGTGTGGATTTTGCAACTGTGTGAATGACGGTAAGTGGTGCCAATAAATGCTCTTAGTGAAAGCTCTTTATTAAATGAAATATGTTATACTTCTCAGCTTAGAAAAAAATATGTATGTTAATGCTCTTAGTTATCCCTGAGCTTTTCCTAAATACTGATAAGTTCGCATTCAAGAAAAACTCAGATGTACACCTGAAATTTATACAATGTTATAAACCAATGTTACTGCAATAACAAAAATAAAAAAATTAAAAAGTTAAAAAAAGAAAATCTCAGAGGAATGAGGAAGGAGGAAAAAAATCTATCAGGTTTATTATCTGTAAACATAAGAGGTAAAATTTCATTTTGCCTCCAACTGAGCCTTTGTGGAAGGAGATTGAGAAGCAAAATTACTTCCCTACTTTTGAGTTTTATAAGAAACACAGCAACTTCCTTGTGGGTCTTATGCATTTTTGTGAGGCTAAGAGGGGCTTGGATGTCCCAAACAAAGCATGTTCTGGTTGGTTTCCTTCCAGGGAAATTATAAAGAAGAACCTTCTTTATCTGTGTTTATAGATGATAAATCTGAGATTTTTTTTCTCTTTTGTCATTCCTCTGAATTATTCTTGAGTATGAGCTCATCAGTATTTAGGAAAAGCTAAGGTATGCCTAAAGACTTTAACACATATATAGATTTTTCCCCCCAATATGAATGTTGCATTGTTTAAGAAGGAAAAAGCATTATTATGAAGAGCTTTCCCAGATTCGCTATATTTTTAATTTCCTTCCAGTGTAAATTCACTGATGTTGAAAAAAATTGCAAACTTGCTAAAAGTGCTTACATTTATTATATTTATAATGTCTATATTTTTAATTCTTTGGCATCAAATAAAGCACATACTCAGGCTGAGAAGGTTCCCACATGTGTTTACATTTATAGTCTTTCTAGAACCATGTGATGATTATTAGAGCATGAGTTTTCTCTCTGTTTTCCTTTTTCTCATCTTTGTAGACACGCTTCCCTGCAGGTCGTTAGATCTGAGGAATGTATCGCACTCGGCCCAGGAGCCATGTCTCCTGTGGCTGCTGGCTACTCCCTAAGAACAAGTGAACTCGGGCACAGTTTCTGCCTATGTCATTGCATTCATGGCGTCTCAACTCCATGAGTGTCCCTGGCGGGAGAGCAATGCCTGTCTCCTTGTCCCCCTGCACCCCATCACAGTCCATGGCTCTGCCCAACTTAGAATGCCAGAGACTGCATTGTGAGGCTTTCTCACAAAGACTTTTGGTCAGTTCTTAAAAATGGCTGACTGTGGAGTGGAATCATTGGTTTCTAGCCTCCAAGACTGTGTCATGGTCCTCTCGGGATGTCTCTTTCCTTGCTCCAAATGTGGCATCTACTCAGTACAAATTGGATATACCAGTGAGGGCTGGCCCCGTGGCTTAGTGATTAAGTGCTCACGCTCCGCTACTGGCGGCCCGGGTTCGGATCCCGGCGCGCACAGACGCACTGCTTCTCTGGCCATGCTGAGGCCGCGTCCCACATACAGCAACTAGAAGGATGTGCAACTATGACATACAACTATCTACTGGGGCTTTGGGGAAAAGGGGAGGAGGATTGGCAACAGATGTTAGCTCAGAGCCAGTCTTCCTCAGCAAAAAAAGAGGAGGACTAGCATGGATGTTAGCTCAGGGCTGATCTTCCTCACAAAAATAAATAGATAGATAGATAGATAGATAGATAGACAGACAGACAGACAGACATACCAGTGAGACCACGTTCTGTTGGTTCTCCACCCTTCTCTTTCTGGGGAAGATCTTATTCTGTCTCTCATCCTGATGAACTCTGCAACCAAATCCTTGGCTATCACACAATCTTGGGACCCAGATTTCAGGAACCCTGTGACAATTTACTTCCCTGTGCTTTAGTTTTGGGTGGAAAAAGGCATGAGAAGGCAAAGGGCTTTCCTGAAACATTTTGATAAATGCCTCCACGAAGCTGACCAGCTCCTCAGTGTCTTCACTCAAGCCCTCAACTTTTGTAGGAAGGTGATCAGAAATTTATCCAAGATCTATCCACTTGGAGCATCCAGGATTTTCAGTTTGGTGTGACTCCCTGGCCTCACACCCAAAGTATCAGCTCAGAGCCTTAAAAGGCCCAGCTACTTCCTACTAGAGAAAAGCCACTCAGAGTTCTTGTATCACTACACAATGAATTTCTCTCCCTTGAGTATCTCCTCCTAGGAAGCTGCCATCTTCATTTTCCATGTTCATCCTAGGCTCAAATATTTGTCTCTGCAAGGAAGCCAGACTCCCTTAGATTTATATTGACACCTACATTCTCCATTTAGGTTTAAAGAAGTCAGAGGTTTGTTGGAGTTAGGAAGAACCCAGCAGGCTTGGTCACATTGTTCCACTCTAATTCTCTTCAAAGTGTCCAGAAATTGCACAGTGGGAAGCCTGTGAGGCCAAAAGGCAAGCAGAAAGACAAGTGTTATATGGCAGTGCATAGTTTATGGGGTGACTTGAATTTTGGTTTATAAAACATGACAGATAATATTAAATGCTAATGGATGTAAAATTAATTAATTTTAAAGGAAAAAACTTTCACATACTACATGCAGGCCTGTGAATGTAAATGAATTGTAGAAACTATGTAGAAATTACCACATCACACATCCTAAAACAGCCAATGCAGCGTCGCCCATCTCATCTAAATGAAACCAAACAGCAGTTTAAGGCTCTCATCATTTACTTAGCTCAGCTGAGACTGTCAGTTTCCCACTTCCATAATCTTTTCAGGACATTGAATTTTCCAAATTCGGAGATCCACATGTATGTATGAATCTCGTAAAACTTGTTTAAAAAGGAATGGCCATGATATGGAAAAAAAAAAAAAAGATCAAGCCTCAGTGATTATTTTTAAGTCCAGCCTAAGGAAACAGTCCTGTTGTAATCCACGTGTTAGTTCACAACTAAAAATAAAGAATACTGAGTTGCTGGTTTTAAAACAAAAGACATAACTTCTGTGGTTTTACAAATGAAAATGTTGTTCTTTATGAAATGCTTGAAGCCAGAGCATTGCTGGTTATTCTAAATACCTCTCTTGTCAGTGGTTTCAGAGCCAGCCCTATTAATCTCGAGGCAGCGAGAGTTCGTTTTCTCAGAGATACCAGGCCATATTTGTCCAAGTGTGCAGTGGGTGACTCATGAGTGTTCCTGTGCTACTGGATGACTTCCAGGTCTTTGCCAGAACTAACCTCTTTAGACATTTGAATCAAATTAAGAGTTCCTCAGCTGAGATCTTCGTGGTGTGGTCTTTCCCTAATACAGTAATCCTCTCCACTCTGAAGCCCAAACATTAAAAGATTACCCTGCAAACTCCCTATGACTGAAGCCATCTCTTAATTAAAGGATAATAAATATCATAGTTAATAGTATAGTTCAAATAACCAATGTATATTTATGTTAGGTGTGTTGAAAATTTAAATAGAAAAGCCAGAATTCCTTGTAAAAAGAGGTAATTAAATAGGGACACTTAAATTTTGGTTGTGACAACTTAAAAACACAAGTACTTTTATCCCCTGTTTCTCTACAATGGTCCAAATCATAAATGTTATTTGTCACCAATAGCTTGTAGAAGGGTCAAGGGGACTTTCTTAGAAAACCCTCCTTCTTTCTAAGACATGCTTTTTAAATGGAGGACATTTAGAAGATACACATCCCAGCTTTAAGATACTTTTTTTTCCTCATTCTAACTCCTTTCCTCCCATAATAAATTTTGAGAACTTATTAAATTGCCTGTGTTATGAAAACAAAAGATTTCCTTTCCTATTTGTTTTTATTAGTTCCACCATTCTATTTCCAACATCTGGACCACATTGGAAGAAGACTGGACCACTATGAGAAGCCAGAGCTATCTCTAGGATCTTATGAATATGTTGCTACTTTGGATTATTGCAGAGTAAGTGTTCCCAGGGCTTCAAGTGTTTACAAATTGATGTCAAATACAAACAAGTGAATAACTTTCATATGTAAAGAACTGACTCTTGATTCACAAACAAAGCATTTTCGTGGTGCCATGGGGGTGTAGAAATGCCTAAGACACAGATCAAGCCTTCTAGGCTGTTCACATGATTGAATAGCCAAACCATCGACTGCAGTGATCATTTTTAGAGACTAAAAAGTGGTGCCAGAAAGAAAAAACAATAACTAATTCTTATGTCCCTACCAGGTAGAATATACTGGGTTCTTACTGCAGCAGTTCTGTGTAGTGCCTCTCCCTTGTTTGTTTTGTCAATCATCACAGACAAGTTTCCCTTCTAAGGCAGAGGCTCAACCAATGTGGTCAGTGGGACTATGGACATGTTTCCGTACCTGCCTTCTCCACATTGTCACCACAATGGTTTAAGTCTCTCAGAATCTCCCTTAGACTATCTCTACGGCCTGGGATCCTTGCTTTAAAATGTAACCATAAGACTCCCCCCACTACCTTAATCTAAAAAATTTAATTAGGGCCAGCTCCGTGGCTTAGCGGTTAAGTGCGCGCGTTCTGATGCTGGCGGCCCGGGTTCAGATCCCGGGCGCGCCCCAAGGCACCGCTTCTCCGTCCAGCGCGAGGCTGAGTCCCACGTACAGCAACTAGAAGGATGTGAACCTATGACATACAACTATCTGCTGGGGCTTTGGGGGGAAAAAAGTGAATAAATAAAATCTTTAAAAAATTTAATTAAAAAATTTAAGTTTCCTTATAAGACCATTAACAGTTGGATCCCAAACTACCACCTCAGCTATATCTTCAGTTGTACAGAACTCTTACTACATGCTCTGAGTTCATCACTCCCTTTTACAACTCCATGCTTGTATATAAGATAGTCCTTTGACCAGACTACTTGTGCATCCTCATGTTGCATCTGTACATACCCCACCTAGCAAATTCCTGCTTATTCTCTAATACCTGGCTGAAATTTTATTTTATGTGAGTGTGTGTATGCATGCGTGTGTGCACACAACTTCCTCTGACTTCATCATGGTAGTTATATACTAAATCTTCTGGTTTGTTTTTTCGTAGAATTTGGTCCATATATCTTATATATATCATGAGTTATCCTCATGGAATTTAAATCTTCTTATATGTTTTCCTTCTTCATAGATTCTGATATCCTTGGGGACAAGAATCTTGTCCTAGCTATCTTTATGGCTTGTCCTAGAGTTCTTGATCTACCACAGTATTCTGGCATAGAGTAGGCAGTTGATGACGTATGTGGGATGAATGAATGAATGAATGAATGAATGAATGAATGAATGAATTTGCAACTATCCCAGGACTGGCTGTTTCCCTTCTCCAGTGTCATAGTAATAGTGTCGTCATTATGGTTACCTTGCAGGGCTTTAAAATTCTTCAGTAATTTGAAAATATCTTCTTGGGTATCAGTTCAGATTTCAGCTTATATCTGAAGTACCATGTGGGGACTTGAAGAAACAGAGTTATTCTGACTTATTTCCTTACTTTCCCATCCAAAAATGAATGCCTACTAATGCTTAGTTCTCAGAAAACAGCCTCTGACCCACAGATTTCTTTCAAAGATGTTTACTAGGGGATCAGTCCATGCATTGAGTATAAATTACAAAGAACATTTTTCCTAACTAGAAGGTTTTTTCAATTGATTGGATTTTTAAATTTTTTCAATTAACATAACTTTTGCATTTATTTTAGTATGTTGTATGACTTTTTCACTACATTACATAGAACTAGTTATTATAAAAAGTTGTTTTATTATTTTAAAATGTTGTAACATTTGAACATATTTGGGGAAACAAAGAACATTTTTGGTACAAATGCTTTATTTCAGGCAAAACCATGTCCTAAAGTACCAATTATTTTTGGACAGTTTGTTTGTTCTTCACTGCTGTTGACTGAAGGAGAATGATTAGGCAGAACATAAACATATAAAGTTCTAATTAATTGTAATAAAGCCACTGTAACTAGTGATGGAAAATTTATTCAGTGATCTTTGCAACCGTAGTATAATTCTAACTATGCTCTGAGTTTCCAGTTCTCTGCCAAAAAGGCTACGTTATCTTGATTTTATGCTTTTTTAGTAGAACCTTAGGCAGAGAGTCAAATCTATTTCTGGGAACAAAAGTCTCAGTATCTTCAAACTGTGTTATCTGGAAATGTTTCAGATGGCTAATTGATGGGAAGTCTGACCCAGCAGGCAAGGAACCAAATAAAAATTGTACATCGTGGAGAGTTTTTTGTAAGCTTAATCTTCTTTTTAATATTCCAAGTAAGGTTGATAATAAAAGATGCTGTAAATATCTTCAAATTTCATTATAATTTAAAATGTAAATAAAGTATAATAATGAATTGCCTTAGGGATTTGGACGATGAAAAAGAGCTTATTTTTTGTACGTGTATTTTTTAACACCACACAAACTTAAAAGAGGACTACAAAATCACATTTTCCCCTATTTATTTAGTTTATCTTAATACCAATTTTAGATAATAAAATGAACATTATTGGACATTTGCTCTCTGTGATGCTCTATGCTAAGTGCGTTCTATGCATTACATCCTTTAGTTCTCACAGTGAACCCATTATACGGGGAAACAAAGGCTTAGAGATCTTAAGTACCAACCTCAGGTCAGACATCTAAAAAATGATGGAGCCAGACTGAAAACCATGTCTGTCTGACCATAGAACCCCTATTCTCTATCAATACGCTGTAGATATGTAGGCAAGTAGTTACAGAATCATCAGGAAGTTCCCCTGGAAAAACAGACCCCGGCTCTGTCACATAACTGGGAGTTTTTCACCTATAAGTTTACAGAATGTATCTGCATATAAAGTATACCTAGTATGTAAAATCTCATTCCAAACCAGGCTCTTTTTTTTTCTATATAAAAATGTAATTTCACCACTTAGCTTTGATTCACTTTGACATTTATTGGATACCTCACCTGTCCAAGGCACTTGGCTATGTGCTGTGAGGGATGCCAAAATTAGCAAGATAGTGAACCTGATACCCCAAGATACTTACCATGTATAGACCTGATCAGAAAAGTATGTAATTATGATTTAAACCCAAATATAAGTGCTGTAAATGCTATCAGTGTAGAATAATCAGAGTGCCATAGAAAACAGACAAGCCATAACTTATGAGTTGGAGGATCAGAGAGGGATTCGGAGAAGAAGCGACATTTGAGCTGGTGTGGACGTGAGCAGAGTGTGGACATGTGGAAATGGAAGGGAAAACTGAATGGTGAGCAGGAGCAGTTGTACAAAGGTCTTCGCAACATATTCTGCCTTCTTCAGCGGTGAGGCGGGCGCTGTAGGCGTGTCACGTGGACCTAGCATGGGGATTAGGATAATTGAGAGTGTATTCCCCTTCCTCCAAAACACATTCAAGTTCAAATATTTTTGAAACATTATGCCAAACAAAACACTTTTCTGGCCAAATTCTTGACCCAGGCCCCCTAGGCGGTGACTTCTGGATAGGAAATGTTTTGAAAATGGCAAGCACTTAAATTAGTGAGAGGAATGTGTATTGGAGAATGATGATGGGAAGTAAAGCTGGGAAATTGTTTTGTGACACAGACTATCCTCTTATTTTCCACTGGTTTGGCATCACATCTTTGATCTCTGATCTTTGTATATATGTTTGCTAAATGAGTATAATGGGGAGCCTTGAAGGGCTGCCCATTGAAGAATTAATGTGAATTCAGTAGGCCATGAGGACAAAGGTAAGGAAGGAGATGTTTCCATTAATCCATCCATCCACCCCCACATTCATTCACTCAATCAATCCACAGTACTCTTTTTTGGGCCATGTTCTGAGTTCGGCTCTGGGGACTCAGTAAACTTCCTGTCCTCAGAGGCAGTTGCATTGTCATCTCTGTTGTGCCTCAGTCAGTTGTTATTCTAACTTTTTGGGCCATGTTCTGAGTTCGGCTCTGGGGACTCAGTAAACTTCCTGTCCTCAGAGGCAGTTGCATTGTCATCTCTGTTGTGCCTCAGTCAGTTGTTATTCTAACGGCAGTCTGTATGTAGAAGGAGAGGAGAGAGATTGGAAGCAGGGAGGTATTAGAAGTTAATGTAGTAGTCCAAGCAAGAGAAAATGAGGGTAGTATAGGAATTCTTCAAAAAATTAAAAAAAGAATGATCATATGATCCAGCAATTCCACTTCTAGATATATACCGAAAATAATGGAAAGCGGAGTCTCAAAGAGACGTTTGCATACCCATGTTCATAGCAGCATTATTCACAGTAGCCAAAAGATGGAAGCAACCCAAGAGTCCATTGACAGATGAATGGATAAATAAAATGTGGTATATACCTACAATGAAATATTATTCGGCCTTAAAAAGGAAGGAAATTCTGACACATTCCACAACATGGATGAATGTTAAGGACATTATGCTAAGTCAAATAAGCCAGTCATATAAAAGACAAATACTGTATGTTTCTACTTATATGAAGTACCTAGAGTAGTCAGATTCATAGAGACAGACTGTAGAAATGTAGCATGGTGGTTGTCAGGGACTGGAGAGAGGAGAGAATGGTAAGTTATTGTTTAATGGGTCCGGAGTTTCCGTTTTGCAAGATAAAAAGAGTTCTAGAGATAGGTGGTGGTGATGGTTGCACAACAGTGTGAACGTACTTAATACCACTGAACTGTACACTTAAATATGGTTAACGTGGTAAATTTTATGTTATGTGTATTTTACCACAATTAAAAATAATTTAAAAAGAGAAAATGAGAGTCTAAATTTGAGTACTGGCACTAGAAGAGTCACAGGGGGCTTCACAATTAACTGGGTGTGGATGGTAAGGGATGTGGACAGTTCCACGGAGAGAATGAGATTTCAAACCCAGATCATTTTAGAGGATTGTGTTTTCTGTAAGTTTCTTATAGAAAAGACCAGTATAGTGGGAGAAATGTTGTCTTAACTTCTAAAATTTTGAGTGTAAGACGCTGGCAGGATCTTTACGTGGAGGTGTGCTTTCGTTAATTGGAATGCTGGTCTGGAGCTCAGAAAAGAGACCTTGAGGAGAGAGAATTTGAGGAGTCACCTGTATAGAGGTGCTGGTTAAAACTGAGTAAAAGAGGGGGCTGGCCCCGTGGCAGAGCAGTTAAGTGCACGCACTCCGCTGCTGGTGGCCCGGGTTTGGATCCCGGGCGCGCACCGATGCACTGCTTGTCAGACCATGCTGTGGCGGCATCCCATATAAAGTAGAGGAAGATGGGCATGGATGTTAGCCCAGGGCCAGTCTTCCTCAGCAAAAAGAGGAGGATTGGCATGGGTGTTAGCTCAGGGCTGATCTTCCTCACACACAAAAAAAAAAACTGAGTAAAAGAATGAGATTTCTGTGATGGAGCGTGTGGTACAAAGAGAAAAGAGGGTGTCCTTTAGAGAAAGACAAGAAAATGAAAAGCAGAAGCAGCAGTCAGAAAAGTGGGAGAGGAAATGACACCACAGGGCCTTGGCTGCTAAAAAAGTGAAAGTGGTCTGCCATGCCTAAAACTGCAAAGAGAAAAAAGAGATTGAGGATGAGAGCTGGATTTTATTTCAAGTCACTGTAGTTTGTAGTCAGGAGGTCTGTGACCTTTAAGAGAGCAGTTTTAGTAAGATGTCATGTAAAACTAGGTTTTTATAGAGTTCATACGTGTTGAGCTTGGCTGGATAAAGCAAGCCAGATTGAATGGGTGGAATAATTGATTAAGGAAGCCAATGATGAAGCCATTATAGTTTTCTAGGCACAAGATGGTAAGTTTCCAGATGGTTAAGGGTAGGGATGGGGTAAAACGTGTGAAAGAAGCATTTTGAAAGAATAAATCAATGGGACTCAGTGATGGAAAGAAAAGGAATAGTTAAATCTAATTTTATGTTTTCGCATTTGAGTTGGTGTGTAGTGATGTTATTGGTAGAGAAAGAGACATTGGAAGAGAATGTCATTTAGAGGAATGATGAATTGGTTTTGCATACATAAACAAGTTACAGTGAAGCTTTCCATAGAAATGTGTAGGTTGGAGATATGGAAAACATTCTCCATATCTCCATACCAAGGTCACGTGGTAATGCTGAACTTAGGAGAGAATACAAGAATGGTAAGGCACATTTGGGTTGGTCACAAAGAGGTTTTGGTCTAATTAATGGAAATGATTGTTATTTTCATTCAGTATAAATCAGCATAAGTGTGTGTTATGAATTAGATTAGGTGGGAATCAGGAATAATTTGCAATAAAAATTGTTCACATAGACAGCAGTAGAGTTCTTTTGTTTTTTTGTCAATCTGATTTTGGATGTGGCAAAGCATTAAAGTTTTCAGATTGATGATTTTTGAGTTCTGTAATTTTTTTTCTTATTTTGAATGAAGGACTTTTATTAGAAGAATATTATATCTTGCCTTGTAGTGGTTATAGAATGAATCAGTAATATAATTTGGAGACATTGTCATCTAATTTTATAATTATAACAATTAAAATACAATTTTATTTTAGAACATTTTTGTCATTTATCATAAAGTTAAAAATTAAATTAGTCAACTCTTTATTCTCTCGTGTAAGTCACTAAAGTTGTTTGCCTGTGGCTCTCTTTTCTAAATATTTTGTAAGATCCAACTGAAGAATCACTTCCTAAGAGCTGTTTGAATACCAGCCAGTAAAGGGACCAGCAGCTACAAAACATCTATGTAGCAGCTGCTTTATGTTACAGTGATTGTTTAAACATAGAGAAAAGGCCTAATATTCCATTTTTTTAACCATAAATATGTTAGAAATAGGTAAGTATTTAACAATATAGTATAATTTTTTAAAGTACACAATTATATTTTAGTATGTAATTTCATGTCTTCAAAACTGAAAAAGCTTATACAGGAAGAGATTTGAAAATAGCGGTATCAAGTTAATGAAGTTTTACAACAGTTTCAGAGACAAATGCTAATTATTGTTTGTACTTTTTTGGGGCACAATTTATCCGGGTTGCAGGCACATTGCTTCTTATAAGGCAGAGTGTTATAAGCGAGGCCGGCCACCAGACTGTGCTCGCCCTTGGGCATTTGGAGTAACAAGGTCTTTGGAGCTTTACAAAAGTGAACCTTCTCCACTAGACATTGTAATACTGTCTAATTCAATAGTGGATTCCAGGTCATACCCTGGAAAATAAACAGCTCTGTCTTTTTCACAGCATCAGAGACTGTGTTCTAGAAAATGATTTAATTCCCCAGATGTTCTATCCTAAATATTAGATGAAACATCTAATGACCTTCAAGAGTTTCTGAGTGTTTTAATTTGATTATGAAATTTGTAGACTTCCTGATTATATTTATGTGATTTGTTTGCTTTCCTATAGAAGAATAAGCCTCCCAACCCGCCAGCCTTTATCTTCATGATCGATGTTTCCTATAGTAACATCAAGAATGGACTTGTGAAGCTCATATGTGAAGAACTGAAGACTGTGCTAGAAAAACTTCCAAAGTAAGGAAACTGCCGTTCTTTTGACAACTTGTACAATATTGTGAATTA
Organism: Ceratotherium simum simum; assembly: GCF_057802395.1. Lineage (NCBI taxonomy): Eukaryota > Metazoa > Chordata > Mammalia > Perissodactyla > Rhinocerotidae > Ceratotherium > Ceratotherium simum. The sequence goes on from NC_141911.1 coordinate 61,712,806, forward strand.
ATTTGTTAGCCAGAAAACAAGTGCTGAATGAGCCATTGATATCTTTTGCTAATGAGGACATTGGGTAATGATTTATAAATCAAAGAGCACCCTTCTTAGAGTCCTTAAAAAGTCAGAGTGATCTTTTATACAAAGCAAAAGAAACAAACTGGGAAAAAATGATGCTATGGTAAACAACATTCAAAATATATTATAAATTATAAAGAGAATCCCAAGTATGGTGAAAAAGACTTTGGAAGTCTGTTATTCACTTTTCAAAAGCGTTGATTTTCCAGTGGAAACTCCTAGTTGCTGGGCGTGGTGGGGAATCTAAGGGATGCCAGAAAATGGAACTCTTGTCTTATGGCGGACACGGTGGCTTTTCCCCGAAATTTCCTTTTGCCTTTATGAAGTACTGTCTAACCCCTCTGCAGCTTTACTGCCTCTATGTCCGTGACTTACGGGGACGTGGTACATCACTTTCCTTGCTATTGCAGAGGCAGTGCACGAAAGGAAAGGTAGAAAGGTATTTTAGCAAACATGGCTGTGTTTTAGAGTGTACACACTAGTTGTTTAGGGTGGGAACTATCATCTAGTAGGAGACTCAGGAGCAGGGAGAATGCCTCTCTATATGAGAGAAGGACGTGCTTAAGAAAGTAAGAGGCTGAGAAATACTGTCTGAAACCTAGTGTCTGCCCCAGTCTCAACACCCTCCGCCCCTCCCTATCTCCTGGACAGAAGCAGTCTCTGTTCTGGAAAGGGATGCTTTGAGCTATGGGTTGTCTGCAGTGCTCCCGAGGCATCAGGTGCCCACTCCCGAGGATTCGTTCCACATATGGCTGGTGCTCTGGTGCATGTGAGGCTCAGACGAGCAAACTCTGGACCTCCCAGACGTAGTTTTGTTTGTATCCTTGAAGCTAAAATCATAATATTCTCAAGGATGGTTTGGAAAGGCAGTGGGAATGTTTAAAAAACACTGAGGTGATTTCAAACTGAATTCTAAAATGAAGAATGAGCAGGGAGTGAGTTGAAGATGGGGCCTGAGAAAGGCATCCAATGCCTCCCATTGTTTGTGAGTGTAGTTTCTGTTGACTCATTCTCAGGGAAACTTGAGAAGTATGGCCTTTCTGCTGACTAGGATGTATTGTATCACAGACCTCTCTCATAGGGCTGCTTTAATTCTCAATCTGAATTTTGAGATTGGTTAGTGTGAAAGAAAACTAATTTCTGGAAATGGTCTCTCTCTCTCTTTGCCTTCTCTCAAACTGGTTCAAATTGGACTAACCCATTTTCATAGTCACTTCACCAACCCCTCATTCCTTTTCAACACAGTGGTGATCTGAAACTTGTAACCTATTGATATCAGTTATGGAATCTCAGTCTTTCCTTCAGTGTCATCACAACCTTTATATCCCATTGGAGCAGATGTGTGAATTTGGCAAAAGATAGGAGAAAAAAATAACAGGATACTGCAGTTTATTCTCTGCTACTTTTCAAATCTCTCTTAAGAGTTTTTATTCAAGCCAAAATACCTTTTCTCCTTTTATATTTTAAAACAAATCTGTTTTTTTCCCGCCTCAAAATTTATTTTAGACTGTGTATGTGTATAACTTTATATTTTTTATGGTAAGATTTGCCATCAATTTGATTTACTTCTTTGAGCTAAAGCAGGTAATATGCCAAATAGCCTTTTTAACGCACAGTATAAGTCCTGATTATCTTTTAAGGCATGTTCGTCTTTCAGCTAATCTTTTGAAAGGAGAGGGCCCCAGCCTTTACCATTGAGCTTTGAATTTGTGTCTTTGATATTGCCAGGTTGACAGACTTTTCTGTCTGACTTCTCTGGAACAAGAAAGAGAAGATTTGAAGTGTTTCACCTGTTTTTCAGATCAAGCTCTTGGGTTTTCTCTGGTTGTTTTTAATGCTGCTGTAGCTAACATGTTCAAAATGTTTGATTTGGGAATATTCTGGTTCATCTAGCTACTAACACAGCTAACATCTTCAGTGTTGCTGTCAGAGTCATTCCATTAAGATAATAGGGGCAAGTGGAGGGAAGGGGTCACTGAAAAGCAGAACAAAAAAAGTGTTGTTCTGGATGATATTCCTTATGTAACTTTACAAAATTTGTATAGAATTAATATGAAGGAGAGGCTGAGAATTAGTTTTCTTCTGGATATGATTTAACAAGGCAGTTATACTGTTGAAAAAGAAAATTTTAAGGTAGTTCTTTGTTTCTCAGAAAACATGTTTAAAAAAATATGTTCCCATGGAGATATGTACTAATATTTTGCAATGATGTGAGATGTTCTGATTAGATATTTTTAAAAAATGTTAATTTAGGTTTTAAGTGAACCCTATGATTCCCAGGATACTCCTTTCCCATCACTTGAAAATGTCCAAATCCAATGGGAAATAGCAATCCAGATTCTTTTCTGTAATTTTTCTTTTGTGTCTGTTGCCTTAGTTGACTCCAAATTAACTATTAAATGAGAGTAAATGCCCTTAATGATTTGCTGGACATTTTTCACTTTATGTAATAAAAGGTTTACTGGGAAATGAGAGCTTAACCAGTGGTATGTTGGTAACCTGGCTTTCAAATAAATAAAGCCTTCATTTGTAGTGTTTGCTCATTCCTATGGTGTGAATACTTCCAGCCAGGCTCATTTTAAACCATCAAGGCAACATCACTAAACTGGAGTTGGGAGGAGATGCATACAATCAGTTTATCAATTTGGGCTCTAACTCACTGTCTTAAATACAGTGTTTCACCATCATGATAATCATCCTCAGCAAAATCTCTAATTCTCCACCTTGCACTAGAGCCTATGGGGAGAAGAAAGCGTACGTTTTGGGCCCTGCCCTTTATTGATTTATAGTTAAGGACTCATGAAATGTTAATTGAAAGGGACTATATACTGAGAGCACAATGAGAATGATTTGTAGGAATTTAGAAGAGGAAATAACTTCTGGTTGGTAGCATCAGGGGAGGTTTCACAGAGGAAGAAGGAATTGTGCTTGGTCTTGAAGAGTAAAATTCTAAAAAATAGGGAGGGGAAAGGAAAAAAATTGATACAGTATTTCTAGTGGTTATTTCCATGAAGTCATACAGTTTAGGATATGGGGGGGTGTATAAGTCTGTGTATGTGTAGTTGCAAAGGATAAGGATTCTCATTTCTGAAAATTGTGCACAAGTCCAGAATATAAACATTTACCAAGTGCTTAAGAAGAGATCGTGAGGATCTATTTAAACTGCCCACCCATTTATCAAGGCCACAATGAAGAACAAATACCCTCAGTGAGCAAAGGACGTAGAGAAGAAATAAAACAGAGTTTAAGGCCAATAGTTTGTCAGCCTGTCCTCTGCCAAAACTTCAGTGAAATTGCGAAGTCTGCAGTGGGATCAGCAATTTGAACTTCAGATACTTTCATCTCGATACTTCCAGTTTCCTTTCTCTTGTACTCAAGTAACTCTTTATGCCTTGAGCAAAATTTAGAAACTGAGAAAACTAGGTTCTTTTTCAAAAAAGTTGTCCCCTAAGCAAAGTAAATTTTACCCATATCTAAGGGTCAAAGAAAATGGCATATATCTTTTGTGGCTTTCATGTAACCATTGAAACTGTTACATTCACCACTGAAAATTAGTAAGAGCACCAGTACTGTCTAGGTGTGTTATTTTAGGAGAAAGAAAGAGGGAGGGAGGGTGGGGAAAAAACTTTGATATACACATAACTAGAGTCTAGACCACTCAATTCTGAATATACCCTATATAGACTTGAATGAGAACATTTATGCTTTTATACTCTTTCAGGACGATTAAGGCCTTGTCTTAGAAATCCTCAAAAAAAAATGTACTTTTCCTTATGGTTTTTGAGCTTTTACTGCTTTTCTTATCTTGCTGCAACCATCGCAAATGGTTACCTAATAAGAATTACATCATCAATTCATGTATGTGATTTATTTTATATATTTACACTGTATGTTTATATGGTGTATAGCTCTCAAAATCTAGCCCCTTTTCTATTGACATTCTATAGAATGTGTAAGAAGAGAATCACACAGGAGGAGCAAGTCCTTTCTTGATAAAAATAGCTGTTCTGTTTGTAATCTGAGTGTGCCTTTCTCTTGCTTTAGGCATTCCATTTGTTCTGACCTTCTGGTGACTTCTGAGAGAGCTTTGTTTATAAAGAATATAATAAGCCTAGCTTGTTTATGGAAAAAAAAAGAAAGCACCTTGTAATTGCTATGGATTTAGAAGAAATATATTAAAGAAATATGAGCAAATGTTTTCATAATATCTATTTGATTGTTTTACCTAGAATTTGGAGAATTTTTTTCTTCATCAGCTCAGTTACTTTTGTAGTATCCCCCATCCCCTACCACCATGGCTCAGTACTATTTACATCTGGTCAACAACAATGACCGAAACTTCAAACGTGTCTTCCATATATTTTATAGAAGGTATACTGAGCAAATTTCTGATAAAAACCTCTCTCGTAGATCTATGAAAGAACCTCACAAACTTTTTTTTCCTCATAGGGAAGAGCAAGAAGAGACTTCTGCAATTCGGGTTGGTTTTATCACATATAACAAAGTTCTCCATTTCTTTAATGTGAAGAGTAATTTGGCCCAGCCTCAGATGATGGTGGTGACTGATGTTTCAGAGGTCTTTGTTCCTTTGCTGGATGGTTTCCTTGTCAACTATCAAGAATCCCAATCTGTGATTCACAAGTAAATATCAAGTGTTTTATAATTTAGATACAAATCAGGCATCTGTTTTTAATTGTTTCAATTCGATCATGCATTATTTTGTTTTGTCATTAGCAAGGGGTTTGTTTTGTTTTTTTTTTGGTGAAGAAGATTGTCCCTGAGCTAACAACTATGCCCATCGTCCTCTATTTTGTATATGGGATGCCACCACAGCATGGCTTGATGAGCTGTATGTAGGTCTACGCACAGGATCCGAACCTGTGAACCCTGGGCCGCCAAAGTGGAGCGTGTGAACTTAAGCACTATGCCACTGGGCCAGCCCCAGCGAGGGGGTTTTAACACATGGATTATAAAACTCTATCACTTATGTTTGTTCTGTCTTTATGTAGACCAGTATCTAAAAGGAGGAATTTTTTTAATGCTCATGCTCAACCCTATCAACCCCTTTTCTTCACTGGAAAGGTAGTGCAAGGGAGATATTTTTTGCAAGTGGATGAGTGTATTCAGTGATGATGATAACAACTAAAGATATATAGCCACTGTTTCAAGAATTTATCTAATCTAAGAGATCAAAAATGTAGTGAACAGAAAAAATATCTACAAAGAGTGTGATTTTTTAAATGTTCTGACCAAATTGTAAATTTTGGTGCTAAACTGTGCCAGGAGATCATTCCCTGAGGGATGACATGTGAAATTCACCCATAGGTGTTCAGCATTAAATAAATACCATATGTGTTTAGGCTTGAAATGTTAGTGATTTATCTCTTGAAGTTTATTACAAGTAAGCTAAACATTTAAAACCTTTTGCTCATTCATTTCTTATAGTTTATTGGACCAGATTCCGGAGATGTTTGCAGACTCTAATGAAAATGAGACTGTCTTTGCTCCTGTCATCCAGGCAGGCATGGAAGCACTAAAGGTGAGAAGAAGCCTCTTTTAATTGCTAGTAAATAAATTTTAAAAACAGACACGCACGCGCGCGCGCACACACACAGGATGTTTCATCCATGAAAGAAAGTTCAGCTGTCATGAAAACATGTAGGTTGCTAGAGGCCGTTCCAAACTTCCCCGCACATCTCAGGAGGAAATGGCCCAAACCACGGGTTGCTCCTAGCGTTTCTATTCCAGTGCTGTTAGTATTTGAGCAACTGATTTTGTCAGGATTTCCAGTTGAGCTCCTCCCTTTGGCTTTTCTATGAACTTTATATGATCTGTTTTAAAATTATTTTAACAATATCTGAACTACCAGATATGAAAAGAAAAATCCCCATACCACCCTCTCCTTCCTTGGGGTTTTGAAACATGCAAGGACAAGGCCTGTGACCGTCAGCAGCAGATGAGCATGCTATGCAGAGCCTTGCTGACTGCCCAGAGCAGACACGAGGTCTGCCATGTCTCTACCCAGGAAGCTGAGCCCAAAGGACTCTGGTCATTTTCATAGTAACAAAGACAGTCATCTGAAGAAGGCAAAACAATTGAAGAGCACTTACTCTTAATCATCATTCCCTTAGCACAAGAGTCAAACCACTTTGGCACGGACAGCTAGTTCCTAAAATTGATTTTTAAATTTTATTATTAAGTGAAATTTAAATTAACTTTTAAAATAAAATGGCTCATAGTAATAACAATAACAATAGCAATAATAGCAAACAGCTGCAACAATACTACAGAACTGAGTTTATAAAACACTTCCACATAAATTTTGTGTCTAAACATCGTAGTTTGGGTCTAGTACAGTGATTCTTGTCTGGGTTTTTTGATCATCATAGTATTCACTCTTTGGATCAAAGACTTGTGGATTTCCCCCCAAAAGCCTCAGAATACATGTTAATTTAACATAAAATTAATAATAAATGTTATATCATAAAGTGATTTGGAGATGTTAAGGTCCATCCATGGAAGCCAATGGTGATGACTGGTTGGGCTACAGAAAGACTTGGGAATGCCTATTTTATTCCACATTGCTAAAAACAAATATCTTCTATTTAAACTCAAAAGAGTTTTGTTATTATTGTTGTTCTCTCTTCCAGTAAGGTGTCTAGAAATCCAGATGTAAATTTCCCGGTATACGGTGAATCATACATGACCCTACAAGTCTTTCTACTCCAAGAAGTTAGTACTGGGAATAAAATTGTATTCATGTGCTCATGCCTGAGAGGAAAGATGAGCAGATATTCGTAAGCCAATATAGCATCAGTTAAGATAGTGAAGTGGAAAGAAGAGTACGGGCATGGCTTCCAGTGGACCTGAGTGTGGAATCCCAGCTCAACCCCAGATTCCATTTCTAAAAGGGAACAAGACTGTCTTATGAAGACGGGTTCCATGTTGGCAGTCCACAGGTCTAGAGGCTGCTTACCAGCTTTGAAAGAAAAAATATATAAAGCAAATTTGTGTACATGTGTTCCATGTGTCTGAAATGTGATATTGTTTATGATACATTACTGAAATCTGCTCTGTTCTCAATAGCCATGATGTTCTTTGAGGTTGCTCAAGCACTACAACAGCCGTCAGTGTTCTCAGCTGTCAGTCATGCACCACAGCCTAGTTCATTTCATCCAATGTACTTTGATATCTGTTGCATGTTATTTTTTGTTATATTTGTAATTTTATTTTTAGAGTAATATATACTTTTACACTGAAGTTTAAAAAGAAGAAGAAACTAATATCTAAGTATAACAACTCGGAATAACTTCACAAACATCAAAGTTAATAAGTAGTAGTATTCTTGCAAAGTAGAATGACCTATCCTTATAAAAGGTAAAGAACTGCCTTTTTAAAAAGGTAAAGAACTACCTTTAAAATGACTCTGTTGGACATAATGCCAGTGGCAGTTACTGTCATGCATCTGCTGGCAGAGCAGACCTTGTTCTCCCAGCACGAGTCTTCATGCAGAGGCTGCACACGCCCCACTGCCGCAGAGGATAAGGCAGTAGCTCCCCAGCAAACGGGTCTTGGAGTCAGGTGTTCAAGGGTGGGTACTTTTTAAGAATGCAGATTTCTGGCCCCACTCCTAGAGATTCTGATTCATCAGCTCTCCAATTTGTTCTACTGATTCTCCATATTTGGGAACCACCAGCATAAGAATTGTTATCCATTCTGCAGTCTCTGAGAATATGCTTACATTAAGTCCACTCACCAGAAAATTGCATACCTGACCTATACAACTTTGTATGTGACTTTTGCGCTAAGAATGCTTTCACTTACCTATGATTTAACATCTTGCCCTAAGCTTTTAATTAATAATTATGTTGAGAAATAACACTATGAAGAAAGTTTCTTGTATAGAGCATTAATGGGGACATGATTGCATTATTCAATTTCTTACATGTAGAAAGATTCACTAGCTGGTTTCCTAGAGTCAGTTATTACAAGAATTCTAACTCATGACGTTTCTTTTAGCTTTAACTACCAAGAAAGATACAAATAATACTTAGGGTAGATTTTCTAATGTAATTATTTCCTTCCCCTGACCTTTTTACTGATTTCCAGTTCTTAACTTTTGCCTTAGGGGTTCCATTGTATGTATGCCTTTAATCATGATTCCTCAGAACGTTTTTTATAAATAGATTGTAGATGTAAATAACAAATTAATGAAAGAGTTTCTCCTATATCTGCCAGGAAGTTTCTGGGTGATTATAATTCATTGTATAAGAGCAGAAACTGCTGCGGTGTAATTAGAGCTTGTCTGCAGTTCATGCTTTCTGCCTCATAGCAACTCTGCCGGGTTTGGATGAAGAAAAAATTTTTCCAAATAGGATAAAAGTGTGTGTGTGTGTGTGTGTGTGTGTGTGTGTGTGTAAATGTCTGGTGAGTGTAGGATTGTTCAGCTACCTCTGACAGTCATATTGTCTCATTATCTTTTCAGGTCCTATGTGGCTAAAAATCAGTCAGACTTAAATTTGTGTGACTTATGTACAAGGTTACTAAAATTCTTGCCCGAAGTCATTATTAGGCTAAGAGCTAACATTTTTGAGAATTTTCAGAGTAGTGTCTGAATATTGAAGAGACCACATCATTCATTCACCTGTTCTTTCAATCAACAAAGATTTATTAAATGCCTGTGTTTTGTGAGGCAATATAAGGACTACTGTCCCTGCTTCTAAGCTGTTTACAGTGTGGTAGAAGAGCTGTATCTCTGTAATACAAGACATGACATTTATTGCTTGTATTCCCAAGAAGGGAGGTGGGGAGGAGAGCAAGAGTGACTTTGGAAAGCCCAGGACTGCGCCTGGTCAGCCAACTAGCTCAGGGTATTCTGCAGAAAAGGCCAGAGATGAGAGTCTCATCCTCTGTGGGCAGGGACTAGAAACGGAAAGAATGTCAAAGTGCAGAATTTCTCATTGTGTGTCCAAGTGAACACGTTTTAGAACTGAACTCCCCCATTTGAATTATAGCTTTCTATCAGATAGATGCCAAGTAAAATCTATATATAATAAGTTGTAATAAACTTCTTGAAGAAAGAAGAGCAGACAAAAACTAACACAAAACATGTGCTAATTTGTCACCAAGATAAAGAGGGATGGTTGGGAAAGTTCTTGTGCATACTTTCTCAAAAGTCCTTGAACCATCCAACAAAAGGCTTTGATATGGCCTTTTCTGTTGTGCATGCTTCCGGGTCCACAGCATCTTGTACTCTTGGTGTCTCTTTTCCCACATAGTTTTTCAAAATCTGCATCTCTTTCAAAATCTGACATTCATAACTCAACTACATGTGAATTTCTGGCTTTGTCTTTTAACTTGGCCAAAGAACAGTTTTCTGTTAGCTATTACTTCCACCATAAAGGTAGATAAATAGAATTTGGCAAAAAGTTGGAGGGAAATGGCCTTTAGTCGTTATGCTTCAAATATATCACTAGTTGGAGGGAATTTCTCTTTAAATTATCTTAACATATACCTAAATTTGATTTCAAGATGATGCATCACAACATTCCTTCCTCAACAGTTTGTGGAGTATCCATGGAGTGAAAGGCCCTGGACCCGATGGAGCTTAGAGAAACACAGTGTGGGAAAATCAAGGAGCCTGTGATCTACAGAAGACAGTAGAATACATAAAGTTGTGATACAGTGTCATAAATTCTAGAATAGTCTTAGCTACAAAGTAGAGTGGGGACATAGAGGTAGAGGCACCCAGCTCTGTCGAGAGTGATAACACGTCTCTCAGAGAAAAGGACATTGGAGCTGAATTTTGAACAATGGGTTCTCCAGGCCAGCCTTTCTCAACCCGTTTTCCATCGCACTAAGAATGACATATGTCCTTCATCTAGTTCTATATGATACACTCATGTGGGCACGATCAGATTTTGGTAATAACATAAATTTTGTAGGGATGTAAAGCATATAATGCCATAGGAGCTTTTTCTTTTATTGCTACTTATAAAAGATTTTATAAGTATGTGGTTAATGAATTAGAAATCTAAAATTAATAGCCATTATATAAGGAAAAAAGAATGAAATATGGCTACTTTATTTTTTTTTCAATATTGAACTTTATTTTTTTGGTGGGCCCTCATTTTTTCCTTCAGAGTTTTACTTTAGAGGTAATGTTAACAAGGAAGTAATGTATGTTTAGTTATGATTAACACCATGTACTGGGTCATTGAATTCTCTCAACAACAGTTTGTGTACTTACTGCTTTTCCTATGTCATATATCAGGTAACTGAGGCTAAGAAGTTAAATAATTGGCCCAAAGTCACTCAGCTAATACAATGGCTGGGATTCTGACCCATGCAGATAGGAACTAGGACGCATGCTCTTAACCACTGTGGCATAAAACGACAATACTTCTATGACTAGAGAATACCTAGATGGAGAGAGGAATGTTTTTTTTTTTATGTGAGGAAGATCGGCCCTGAGCTAACATTTGATGCCAGTCCTCCTCTTTTTGCTGAGGAACATTGGCCCTGGGCTAACATCCATGCCCATCTTCCTCCACTTTATATGGGACGCCACCACAGCATGGCCTAACAAGCGGTGAGTAGGTCCATGCCCAGGATCCAAACCGGTGAACCCCGGGCCACTGCAGCAGAGTGTACACACTTAACCGCTACGCCACTGAGCAGGCCCTGAGAGAGGAATTTTTGACAGTGGATTCCTTAGGGGAACTGGGTAGGTCAGGCAAGAAAAGTTGAGGAGAAGACAGACTTTTTTTTTTTTTTTTTTTTAATTAATTAATTTATTTATTTATTTATTTTATTTATTTATTTATTTATTGTGAGGAGATCAGCCCTGAGCTAACATCTGCCAATCCTCTTTTTTCGCTGAGGAAGACTGGCCCTGGGCTGACATCCACACCCATCCTCCTCCACTTTTTATGGGACGCGGCCTCAGCGTGGCTGGAGAAGCGGTGTGTCGGTGCGCGCCCAGAATCCGAACCCGGGCCGCCAGCAGCAGAGCGCGCACCCAACCGCTACACCAGGGGGCCTCCCCCGAGAAATAGACGTTTAAAAAACGTTTTATACCTTTTCTGCTACCTGATTTGAAACAAATAAAAACTATTTTGCAATAATAAAAGTTATAGAAATGAAAAAAATTAGTCATAGAATTTCAAAAATTTTAACGTTGTCAATATTACTGTAAATTTTACTTGGATTTGGTCGTTGGAACTAATGTGTCTTTCTTGGCCCAAGTGTTGATTGAATCTTTCTCCTACTCAGTGCGTATACTCGCGGAGGGTCACTGCCTGTGCTTCTTCACTCGTCCTGCCTTCTTTCTTATTAATGCTGATCTATCAGTAATTTTCAGTTGAAGACTCGTGCAACAATGAAGTCACTGCTCACTACTGCCCACAGCAAAGACGAGACTGGGCGTGGGTTGCACACCCTTCCCAAGGTGTCAGCTATGACCCCACCTCTGTGACCCACTCCACGAAATGTATCAGAATGTCACTCAGTGAGACACACTAGCACAGGGCAAACCTTGAATTCTCTCCATTTATTTCTTAGGGAAGTTATTTGCAAACCCAAGTACCCTATTATTAGTAGCAAATAACTTACAACATGTTTTCCAGCTGACCCAGGCACACCAGCGTGTGCCAGTAGACCCAGCCTTCGCAAACAACAGCTCTAGGCCAAGAAAAGGGAGACATGGATTCAGGCTGAGGGAACAGAATGTGCAAAGACACGGAGGTGTGTAAAGCATGTGGTGTATTCCAGGAAAGAAGCTTGTGTGGCCGAAACTTCCAATGCAAGGGATGGCAGGGGTGAGGAAGTGTTGGAAATGAGACTGGAAAAATAGATTCAGGCTAAACTCCAAAGGACCTGAAGCTGTTATTTACTGGCTGTGTGAACGGGGCAAATTGGATGAGCCTCAGTTTTCCTGTCTTTGAAATGCAGACGATAGCACCTTCTTCACAAGGTTCTGAGTATAAAATAAGAAATATGTGAAGGGCCTGGCACTGAGCTGCCCACAGCAAATGTTGGTAGCAGCTCACCTCACTGTTTCCTACCCTTCCTGCTCCCGCCTGGATAAAGGAGTGTGGACTTGATCCTGTAAAAGAGAGTCTTCAGGATTCTTAAGGAAAAAAGCCCCATCTGTGGTCAGACCAGTAGCCTTTATTTCAGAGAGCGCTCTGACAGCGGTGTGCCAGGGGGGTTTGGAGAAAGGCAAGATTGGAGGGGACAGTCTATTGAATCATTTAATTTCAGTAAATTTTGTTTGGTAGGTTACTTCTTAGCTCCTTAAATAAGATTTTAAATATTCTTAATACTGCATTAACTCTCATGGAGCCTAAACCATCTTTTTAGTTCTTCCCAGGGACTACAGATATAATCTTGATTTTACATTTTCCCTTTTCTCATGTTGCCTAATAGCTGGTTCCTCGTGTTGACTGTTGCCACACCACCACCACATTCTTGTGCATTCTTCCTTGAAATACCACTTTAGGTTTAATCTATGTTTACTAAAGTTTTTCGAAGAGCTTCCATTGCATCATGACCTGGGAATTCTGTCACTTACTGACGCATCGTGGGCTTCACCTGGCCCAGAAAGACTATCTTGTAGGCTAAACAAGAAAGTATTTTCACTGTAACACATCATTTTAATAGCTTTTTAAGGCATCGTGGTATATAGACCTACATTTAAATATTGGCTCTTTCATTTATAACTTGTGTGACTTTAAGTGAATCACTTATCCTCTCTAAGCCTCAGTTTTCCCATCTATAAAATGGAGAGAATGGTACCTGCCCAAGGACACAGAGGTTATTGTAAGGATTAAATGAGATATAAACAGTGCTTGGCTTGTAGAAAGTACTTATATTTTAATTTATTTTCTGATTCCATTAAAATAAAACTTGCCCATCCTAGAAGTTTTCCGTGGAAAAAATTTTTTTTTTTTTTTAGGCAGCAGACTGTGCTGGGAAGCTGTTCATCTTCCATTCCTCCTTGCCGACTGCGGAAGCACCAGGGAAGCTCAAAAACAGAGATGACAAAAAACTGATTAATACGGACAAAGAGAAGGTATTTGTAAACAGTTGCCCTTTGAAGTGTCCATGGGTCAGTTTTTAAAAGAGTAAAGAAAGGGAAGGAGTCCTTTGTGTAAGAAACGGGGAGAAGCTAAATGTAATGTGTAAATCCAGGACATCATAGATGATACAAATATTTCGAATTGCAAATAATTTAAGAAATTTTATATTCGTAGAACAACTGATGCCTGAAATATACCTAAATTAAAATAAGGTCTCAAACTTTTTTCATGTATAGTCTGTGTAAGAGACTGGGTGATAAGACTATTATAGAAATGGAGGAAGTGGGGAGAAATGCAGAAAAAAGATAAAAGGGCGAGGGAAAATGTAGACTGCAGCATCTGACAGCACTCCTGAGGCATGAAGTAGAGGGGCCTGAGGCTCAAAATATGCTTTGCTCAAACCCTCTGACAGTGTAGCCATGGGGGAGACATCCAATACTGGCCACGTGACAGCAACCAGGTTGCCTCCTCTGGGGCCATAACGGGAGGACAGCAATATCAGCTTCATTCGAGTTGTGGGAGGATCACAGAAAATTGCGCATATATATATTTCACATGGCTGACCCTGGCACAGGCGGGGTGTCAGTAAGTGGCTGTTGCACTGATAAGATCACAATTCATTTCTTCAGCCCAGTTCACTTAATGGGAAAAAAATTGTTTTTTCATTTTAAGGAATTTAGTAAGAATTCAATAGAAATTTAAAATTTTAACCAAAAACATTTTGTGGTTTTCTTTTTCCTTGTGTGCATCTTTTTCTTTAGATACTTTTCCAGCCCCAGACAAATGTCTATGACTCACTGGCCAGGGACTGTGTGGCTCACGGCTGCTGCGTGACACTCTTCCTCTTTCCCAGTCAGTATGTGGACGTGGCCTCTCTGGGTCTCGTGCCTCAGCTCACTGGAGGAACCGTTTACAAATACAACAATTTCCAGGTAAATGCTGGCAATTTGTTCGCCTCGGTTTTCCACTGCCGTTTTACTTGAGGTGCTTAGATCACAGATTGAGAAAGTTGTGCCCCCTTGTGGGCAACTGACAAATGTTAATTCTAGAGCGGATGGAAAACAGTGGATATATGGTTAAGCAATTGCTCTCCTGCTCCCTAAGTGTTTGGCAGCAGATTGAGCTCATTCAGCCTCAGAGGTGAATATCAATATAAGCTTCTATGATGGGGAAAAACATATTTTACGTAAGATTTTTATATTTTATATTAAATATATTTAAGATATTGTTTTAAAAAGTGACTATATATTTGTTTTAAATTGTTACAATTTGGGAGATCAGTTCATTATACCCCTCTCTTGTAAGCCTGAAATGAGAGACAGAGTCAGGAGATGATCAAAATGTCAGCACCGTAATGGCCCTGGGTTGGCAGGCAAGTGGGCTCGCTAATGCGTCACCTTCAGCATGACAAACTCACACACCCAGGCCGAAGGTGGGCACAGTTACAGCTTCTCCTGTGGACAGCTGTACCTTGAAAACTTACTGTACTGAGGGGCAGGAAACATGTGCCTCCTGCAGGCAGGCTGCCTCCCCAGAAAGAGGATGCAGCTAAGAGGCTGAGCTATGCCCACCCGGTTCCTTTTCCCAAACTACTAATCAGATAAGTCACCTGCCCTCACCTGAGGAGAAGGGGGCAGGAGGGTGCCTCTAATTCATGTACCTCCGCGTGGAAACATGGAGTGGGCATGAGTGTTCCCCCAACATAAACAATAAATGTTAATCATCATCTGTTTTTATTTATCAATGAAATTATTTTTAATCGCCTAGACACATTTATATTGTAAACTAGTTAAGGGATTTGATAAGACCTAAGATTGGAAATGAAATAAAAATGAACAAGCTTTAAGAACCCTTTCTAAGATTTCTGGATAAAGTAGGTCTCAATCAAGATTTTAAAAAATAAGTGAGAATTGTTAAAGTATTTTACTGCCATCTGGTGGACATTGATCATACTTTATTTTTTAGATGCATTTGGATAGCCACCAATTTTTGACTGACCTCAGAAATGATATTGAAAAGAAAATAGGGTTTGATGCTATTATGAGGGTTCGTACCAGCACAGGTAATTTTCATTTATACTATTTTTCAAGTCTTTGTTGTATAATTGTTCCCTCTTCAAAATAACAACAGGCCACCAAAGAAAATAAGAGTAAAATAATGAGAACCAAAATTTCTCTTTTTCCCCATCCTTAGGTTTCAGAGCCACTGATTTCTTTGGTGGAATTTTTATGAACAACACCACTGATGTAGAAATGGCAGCCATTGATTGTGACAAGGCAGTGACTGTGGAGTTCAAGCATGATGACAAACTTGGTGAAGACAGTGGAGCCTTAATCCAGGTGATTTAAAATGTGTTCCCATCTTTTGCTTTTTAGTTGGTTACTGACAGTGATCCATGGAGAAACTAAAATACCATCAACTGTGTTAGTCTCTCCATGAAGAAATTCCACTCTATTTCTCCAAAAGCAAAAGTCATTCGGTTAGAGCACTCAGTTGTGTATTCTCCATGCTCTGATTCATATATGCTATTTCTATGAAGTAACAATTATACGTCATTGCATGAGAGCCCAGCAGACTTATGGCCAGTATCATAGGCGTCAGCTGGCTGACTGCCAGCAGTGTTCTGTTCTTTCAAACTTAGCACCCATTCACTCATTTGTTGCTCTCCTGCCATATGTCAGACACCATGGTGAGCACATATTATCCTGTTATAAGCAAGTATAAGTAGGATTTGGCTTTTTAGTAAACAAAATTAACTAGAAGCCGTGGAGACTTTGAATTAAAACAAGAACATTATATCTAGTGGTCATAGTTTTCAGACATGAGCCACACTTAAAGAATGGAGAGAGGTTGGCGTTAAGTTGAGGAAGAACTCTAACTAATGTTTATTTGAAAGTCACAGATATTTGGGGAAATGGTTACTTGTTTGCATTCTTGAAATGTATATCATCAGCATAAAAGTGCTGAGGTGCTAAGTGCATCATCACAGCTCATTGTGTGTTTAAGGGAAGTGAGCCTTGAGAAGGGCCATGAGAACGTGAGGGTGTTATTTCTGGACCTGAATCCCTGGTAATAAAATCTGAGATATGGGAAATGCAGACTAGTTGTGGAAATGCAAACAGATATTTACATATTAAAATTTAAGTTTAAACCAGTAGAAGGCTACATAGCAACCCAGTGTATGAATTGGTCCTGTTCCTCCCTTATTTGTTGTTGTTCAACCTTTAGCAATAATAGAAGAAATTCTGTGGAAAAATTTAGAGGTCTTTCACCTGTACGCAGTGTTCTGTAAATGCAAATAAGATCAGACTCGCTTGGGGGATGTGTTGACCAGAAAAACACGTGTCCTCGATGTTGCTTCTGCAGTGTGCCGTGCTTTACACGACCGTCGGGGGTCAGAGAAGACTTCGGATTCACAATCTCAGCTTGAACTGCAGCTCCCAGCTGGCTGATCTCTACAAGAGCTGTGAGACAGACGCCCTTATCAACTTCTTCGCCAAGTCAGGTAACATTTGCTAATCCTGTGGTGCAGTACACCTTGCCTAGTAATTCAGTCAAGAGTTGTTGGTTAACTGAGTTAGTAGCTGACAAGTACTGTGGGGATACAGCCTATTGGTGGGTAAATTCAGAACTTATAAAAGCAAAGGGTCAAGGAGAATAGTCAGCATCTCTAACTCTAGATTAATAATGGGATAACTCAGTTCAGGCCCAGCTACACAGTTTTATTTAAAGTTTCCTTCCTGAGGGGTCTGAGTTGACATTTAGGAAGGTGATACTTAGATCTTAATGTGATATGTGAGTGTGCCCTCTGGCCCACGGGGATAATGGAAAGAGACTGTCCCTAATGTTATCTATACGATGATAATTATGAAATGAGAGGGGCCCAAGGTGGAATTTTCTTTGGTTCCTTTTCCTCCATCAAGTTGCTACACTTAAGGTCTCTGTACTTCTCCTTCTAACACTAAGGTGTAGAAGCAGCAACAGTCCAGCCTGTCGGAATTCAGGACATCAGAAAATGGCAAACTAGTCTTTCTTTTCTCTGTGTGTAGAATTCTGTTTCTAATATTCTGAGGAAAAATCTGGACCAATTACTACCTTTTGTTATAGGTAGGCCGTTGTTCTCCATTGGCCAGATCACCACAGTTAGTCAAGCAGAGATCATTAGCAAATGATAATAACATTTTAAACCCTGTTATTCCTGGCTGGGTGTTCTAAAGATAATAGCAATTTGTTTTCTATTATTCTTATTATTTGAAGGGATCAATTTCTAAGCTTAAAACTTTGATGTCCTTTTCATTGTTTTGTGCAAATAGCTTTTAAAGCAGTTCTGCACCAGCCCTTGAAGGTCATCCGGGAAATTCTAGTTAATCAGACTGCCCATATGTTGGCATGTTACCGAAAGAATTGTGCAAGTCCGTCTGCAGCAAGCCAGGTAAGCTACCGATTGTACTGAGATGCTGCAGTGTTACTAACGACCACTCCTTCCTTCAGCATTTAACAGTTGAAGGCTTATGATATTTCAGGCACTTAGATGCCACGTAGTAAAACAGACAACCAAGAAGATTGAGAATGCCAGTTTTGGGGACTGTGGTATTTTTACAGACAACATTAAAAAACTTAGTGGCTTTACAAGATGCATGAACCAAAAAAATGTGTGTGCATATTGGATTGACATTTACTACATTGTATATACACAAAAGAATATTATATGTAAGAAAATGTCATCATATAAATGAGATTCTCTTTTGCATATGAAGATGGATATTTGGTTGTGAAATGTGTGTGCTTGAATACTTTTTAGACATATTAACAATCGAAGTTGACATGAACTGATGGCAGTAATGACTTCTTTATATTTTATAAACCTAAGTATAATTTATAAAATTGGAATTCCTTATATTTAAAAGTTATTAATAGGTATGAAGAGTTTTGAAAGAATTGGCTCTGGCCATCATCTATGAATTTGAAGTTTGAGACTTTCCTTTAAATAAACCTCATTTAGACTCTCTCCTGTGAAAGAAAAAGTAGAACCTTATGTCCACATTTATTTTTGCATCTGTTCTCTTGTTCACACTCTTCCCTCTGTGGTCAAAGCTTGCTGCCATTTCTCATAGCTGTGTATTGAATTTCTGAGCATAGAATTTGGATTATAAGAGAAGAGGTGGGAACAGATGGGAAAAGTTTCTCATTCATTCACTGTCGAAAGTGCGTGCTGAGAAGGCATCTGAAACCCCACCCCAAAGTGAGCCTCTGGCAGCAAAGATAATACAGATAAATTTGGGGGCCAAATTCATAATCTGGGTAAAGACGGAAAATAAAACAAACAGTTATTAGCTTGGACTTTTCACAAAAATTCCTGTCTGTGCTGTCCAGAGTGGTTAAGTTAGCCATCCATTCTTTCATCTGTGTTGATAATCACATAAGCAGCTCTTAAATCTACATATGAGCCTCAGTCCTCCATTATTCAGAAGATTTGCCGCTTTGGTCAACTCCAGTGTCAGTAGTGTGTCACAGTGTGCTTGTTTAATTTAGACAAAGCCCACCAGGTGCACCTGGATATAGTCCAGTCGTGAGCACTTTACACCCCAGTTTTAGTATTTGTTTTAGAGCCCTGGAAACATTCTTCTGTCTCTGGAGTATCTCACACTTCAGAAAGGTTAGTTGACAGGGAACAGTACAGTTAGCAGCTTCCCAGGAAGTTTGCTAATGTTGAAACAATTGGATTCAAATATCTTAAGTTAAAAACAAATCTGTTCCCTATTTAAGGAAAGAAATAAAATCTGTCGGTTCCTTCTGGTTTAAAAGTTAAAAGCTTTATCTCTACTACGAGATCATGTGTTTATACCATTTAATTATTTCTGGAGTAAAAACATTATCATGCAAAACTTTGTCTGAAAAAGTTGATAGAGATTATTCCTGTTTTCATGGTGAGATTTTTCTTTCTCCATTAGCACATTACATTTCAAGTATACCTTTCAACTAATGATATGCTTTAAGATATGATATAACTTAGATAACTTATGATTATCCAGCGTGAATAGAATGGCTGGACTTGGAGTTCTCTTCAGAGAATGTAACTTCAAACTTGGTGCCCTCCCATAGTTTACCTGAGAGAAACAGTATTTGTGGAGAAATTCCTAAAGGAATTCCACTATTTTGCTATAGAGCCCAAAGTTTCCTTGATCCAAACAAGACCATTAAGGAGTTGTAAACTTGGGTTATATGATACTGGACCTCAGGAGAACTGCTTTTACTGTATGCCAGGGACTAGGCTGAGGCAAGAGAGGTGTAAAATTTAAGGAGACACCACTCTGGGGTCATATACTGGGGTAAGACATATAACTACAAACAACATTAAACAATTTTTTAAGCTTACATGAGCAAAGTAGTTTCTTTTTATTAAATCTAATAGCTCACTGTTCTGAATTTAAATATATTGCATCATTTGGGAGTATAGTGATTTCAAAAATGCAAGTCAAATGACTTACCTGCAAAATAATAGGGTTTGTTTTTTTAATTCATTATCACTTCTGTCAATTCAAAACCCAAAGGAGAGAGAAATGCTCCAAATACAATCAAACTGGGCTCATAGGAATTTCCACTCCCTCCTTAATCACACCTTTTCTCGCCAACAATAATTCTGTTGTTTATGGAAAGGATAGGAAGGTGGGGGAAAGAGTTTATAGTGGCCATCTGTTGCTACATTTCCTTCCCCACCTCAAAGATGTTGACTAAGACTGTCTCCTTGTTTTCTTTCACTCTAACCCCATTTTTCTTCTTCATCATCAATTTTCCTCCTTACTTACCTACTGTTTTCTTCCCTCTACCCCATATAATCCACTCTCCTCTAATCAGACTTTTTAGTCTTGATAGTGTCATCATAAGCCAAGTTCATCCCTTTGTGCATTTAGGACAACAGATTTCTAAACTGTGTTAGTGTGACCTGATTAATGAGAAGCAACCAGTGAAATGGCAAGATAGTATTTAAAAACTGTACATACATGATTCTATAGGGGAATCTAAAAACATTCCTAATCCATAATATTGAGATGTCTAACTGGAACTAGCTCAGAACTAGTATTGATGCCACATGGCTGTGTACTATGACCATGATCTGGCTCCTGTATCTTTGGATCGTTAAGTTTCCTTGGTTGAAAAAGTAATCCAGTACCAAATGTTGTCAAATAAAAATACTTTACGCTAGAGAAAAAATTATAAGAAGAGAGTGTTCTACTCATACGAGGAAACACGTATTTAACTGTCTTCAGTTCTTTGAAAGGAGATTAGAAGTTGAGAAGGGAAACAAACTGCAAAGTACAATTGTTCTGAAATATGTTTGCCTGAACCAGTCAAAAAGTTCTCTCCTACGAGTTACTTACTTAGTAGATCATGAGAAGAGACCTATGATGTAAAGGGATTTAAGGTGAGGAATAAATCTTAACAGAGCCCCAAGGGAAATTTTCTTTTCAGTGTGGATTCTGATAAGTGTACAGTCATGTACCCCATAACGACGTTTCAGTCAATGGACCACATATACGATGATGGTCCCATAAGATTAGTACCCTATAGCCTAGGTGTGTAGTAGGCTGTACGATCTAGGTTTGTGTAAGTACACTCTATGATGTTCACACAACAATGAAATTGCCTAACAATGCATTTCTCAGAACGTACCCCTGTCACATGACTATATATTCTTTTTCATCAAGATAGAAAGCTAAAAAGAAATCATGAATTTATAGACCAGATATTTCTATTTACAAATTATCATTGTCTCCTAAGTATTCTTTATCTTTTGGATATTTCCTTTTCCATTGACCTACTGTTAAATGGAAGGAAGTGACACTCAGATCAGTCAATCTTGATTTTCAGCTATTTTTATAAAATTGAATTGGAAAAAGGTTAAACAACACAGGCAGATTAGTTGTAATTTTTAATTATTTGTCATTTTTTTACTCATCAAGTTGTGTTTCTAGAATTGCTGCATTGTGTTACTATTTGTAGCATCACATTACAGAGTATGTACTTTGAAGCAGTTAGAAGAGGTCACATGAGCCAAAGTGAGGATGGAGAGGAGGGTACGGGTGGATTATTAAGGTAGAATTGAAAAAATTCATTTACTAATTGAGAGTAAAGAAAAAATGAAATTCAGTTTCATCTGGTGGTTCTAGTATCTAAAATAGGAAACATAAGAGGAAGAACATGTTTGTGGAATTATAGGGGTTTGATTTTGCCTTATCATACAGCAGTGACACACCTAACCTCATGAAGCATTTCCTGTTTTCATTTGTATCTGTAGTGTTGCAATCTCCCTATTATGTTT
Source organism: Ceratotherium simum simum (assembly GCF_057802395.1). Classification (NCBI taxonomy): domain Eukaryota; kingdom Metazoa; phylum Chordata; class Mammalia; order Perissodactyla; family Rhinocerotidae; genus Ceratotherium; species Ceratotherium simum. The sequence continues at coordinate 61,734,274 of NC_141911.1, forward strand.
TATCTCTTTATATGTCTATCACCCCTAATAGACTTCAGGCACCTTGTGACGTGGACTGTGCCTCATTCCTCTGTACAGTCATTCATCGCTTAACAACTGGGATACATTCTGAGCAATGCGTTGTTAGGTGATTTCATCATTGTGCGAACATCACAGAGTGTGCTTACACAAACCTAGATGGGATAGCCTACTACACACCTAGGCTGTATGGTACAAAGCTTATGGGACCACTGTTCTATATGCAGTTCGTCCCTGACTGAAGCATCATTATGTGGCACGTGACTATGTATCCTTGACACTTTGCACAGAACCTGTGACAGTGGCATTCAGTAAGTGTTTGATGAGTTTATGACTAACTGTGTGTGTTCAAGATGCATGAAGAGAATAAAGGAAGAGATATCTCTTGGGCAGTTGTAAATGCTGTTCTTGAACTCAAGAGGTAGACATTGGTGATACAGATTAGGAAATCGCGTATTTCATTTTGTTTAATAAACGTGTATATCATACTATGTGCTAGGCACTATTATAAGTGCTTCACAAATTAATAATAATTTATTCCTCATAACAACCCCATGATCATGAAGTAGATGTGCTATTATTCCATTTTTAGATGAGAAAAGCAAAGAAAAGAGAGAGTAAGTAATTTGCCCAGGGTCACATACGTAGGAAGAGGCGGAGCTGGGACTGCCTCCTAGGCAGTGGGTTGTGCTGATAATCACTATGTCAAGCTCCTACATAAATAAAACCAACTGCCATTCTCTGAATACCTACTGTGTGCCAGTTTCTGTGCTTTACATGGGTTACCATTTAATTCTCACAATAACCTCAAAAGCAAATGATGTTTCTCTCTGACAGATAAAGCTCAGCAGGTCTTTCTCAGTACAGCCCAAGCAGCTGAAACAGATGTCTTTCTTTTTCAGCTTATTCTACCAGATTCCATGAAAGTATTGCCAGTGTACGTGAATTGTTTGTTAAAAAACTGTGTGCTGCTCAGCAGACCAGAGATCTCAACAGATGAGCGGGCGTACCAGAGACAGCTGGTCATGACCATGGGTGTGGCCGACTCGCAGATTTTCTTCTACCCACAACTTCTGCCGCTAGTAAGCACGCTGCAGTGGTGCATTTCCTAGCGGAGTCTAGAAGGGAATCATATTTTGTCCTTTTCCATATGTTATATCTGAAACATTTTGTTCTTAAGAAGAAATATAATGTCCCAAGCGCCCTCATAATATGTGGTGTGGGACTGAAGGCAGGGGCTCGTGGAGCACGTTGTGTATGTGTCAACATGCGCCGAGTGCGGTGGGGGGCGGGATTTGAGGAAAACTTCACTGAATTGTTCAGATGATTGCTTTTCTTTCCTCATTCCCAAACTGGTAATCTTAAATTGAGTAGGCAGATTGACAAGTCAGTAAACAAGTTGGGGCAAGCCAAGCTTCAGTTGTTGAAGAAATCTACCTCATAGCATTAAAGGAGCCGATTCGCGTGCAGATGGGATTTTACATGCACACGTGTGTTTCTCTGTTTTTATACAATGTACAAATGTCTAAGAGTCACCACATTTAATCCGAATGGCTACGATTAGCCTTGGCGAAATGCAGTCAGGGGTTTACCAGCAGTGTATATTCGAGGATGCCTGCATTGTACCAGATACTTACCGCCCCAGCCCTCAGAGAATTTACTTGGTGTGTATTCTACTTATTTGAAGCCAATCCTTAATGTCTTGCATTCCCCTGTGCTGTGTGATTAGGCTCTTTTCCTCTGAGACCTACCAAGTTATAATTGAGGTATAAGAGCAGGGAAAGTGAATAGCTTATTTCTAATTCCTATATTCAAACTCATCCTCAGGCTCTCAGGAATAGTGCAATCAGTGTTAGAAAGAGTTAAATTAGGTCAGAAATAAAAAAGCTATTAATTCTTTCAATCAGTATGAATGGTACTTGTAAATTATTGCAAATGATTGATTTTCCAATAAAATTAGGTTATCAACAATCTATACGCCAGAGAAACTAGAACTCTAAGGGGCAAGAATGTCACTACTCCACTAGAATTCCTTTGCCGAGGTCACCGCTGAGCAACTTGTTGCTAAATCCAACGGGCAGTTTTCAGTTTTCAGTCTTTCCTGACCTGTCGACAGCATATCACACAGTTGATTTCTCCCTCTAAAAACACCTTCTTCACTTGGCCTCTCCTGCTTCCCTGGCTTCTCCGGCTGCCTTTGCTAGTTGATCCTGTTTTCCCTGTTGGAGTACCCCGGGGCTCAGTCCCTGGGAAACTTCTCTTTTCCTCTGCACTCAGTCCCTTGGAGGTCTTTTCTGTCCTCAGGGCTGTCACTGACATTGATACACTGATGATTCCCAAGTTTGTATCTCCAGCCGGACCTCTGCCCTGACCTCTAGGTGTGCCTGTGCCTGTAGCCTACTGAGCGTCTCTCCGTGGGGGTGTAATGGGCATCTTAAACCAGGCTCTGCTTCTCCTGCAGACTTCTCCATCCCCATTTATCGCTACTCCCTCCTTCCAATTCTTTAGGCTGAAAGTTTTGCAGTCACTCTTGACTCCTTTCTTCCTCTCATCCACCACATCTCATCCATCAGCAAACATGTCAGCTCTCTTCCAAGAATATCCAGAGTCCAGCTGCTTTTCACGCCCTCATCTATCATCCCCCAGACTCAAGCATAATCACCTCTCCTGTGAACGATTGCTGTAGCCTCCTCACCAGTCTCCTCGCTTACACCTTTGCCTCTCCAGTCTGTTTATGGCACGGAAGTTAGAGTGATCCTGTTAAAATAATTGTAAGCTCATGTCCCTTCTCTGCTCGGAACACTCCAGGATTTCCCATTTCAGTAAAAGCTCAAGTTCCTCCCACCCTGGCCCAGTGCTATCTGCACTCCCCTTCCCTCCTTTCTGTCTGACCTCATCTTCCGTTACTGTCCCCTTGCTCACTCCACTCCAGTCACACTGGCCTCCTTGCTGATCCTTGAACATCCCAGGTAGGCTCTTGCCTCAGGACCTTTGCACCAGCTGTTCCCTCCCTCTGGAATGCTCTTCTCCAGATATCCCCATTGCTCCTTCTCTCATCTCCTCAAGTCTTTACTCAAAAGTTGCCTTCTCAGCAAGCCTTCCTGGGCTCCCCTATTTAAAACTGCACCACCACCACCACTGACACGCCCTATCCCACTTTCCTGCTTCTTTTCTTCATAGCACTTAACACCATCCAAAATTCTATATATTTTACTTATTTGTTGTCTTTTCTTCCCTCCAAAAAATGATTCGCTGTACAAGGCAAGGATTATTGACTAGAACAATGCCTGGCACACAGTAGGTACTCATTAAACATACACTAGAAGGAAAGAAGGGTGGGAGGGTGGGAGGAGAAAGGAAAAGAAGAGAGAGGACGGAAGGAAGGGCAGACGGATGGAGTTTTAACTCTCGAGCCTTTGCCTACACAGCACACATTGGACGTCAAGAGTACGACGTTACCCGCTGCTATTCGCTGCTCCGAGTCCCGTCTTTCAGAGGAAGGAATATTCCTCTTGGCTAATGGTCTTAACATGTTCCTATGGTTGGGAGTAAGTAGCCCACCAGAACTGATCCAAGGAATATTTAATGTGCCGTCTTTTGCACATGTCAACACAGATATGGTAAGTATTTTTTCGTTGTTTTTGTGGTAATATACAAACACAAATTCTTAAATGTTTTTTGCTCATGTATTACAAAGAAGAAAAAACAATAAGGCATATAGTTCTGTATAAGAATGAGAGAATCTCATGTTTTAATGAATAACAATTAGCTGGTATAAAGTTATTTGTATAAAGTATTATCAAACAACCAAAATATGCAACTTTAATAGAGATTGCCAGCCCTTCCAGATCAATTATCGTGTGTCGGTCACTGTGCTCTTGATACTTTAAATACACCATTTCATTTAATTCTCATGACAAATCAGCGAGGCAAACAATGTTATCTACATTTTATAGAAGAATCACTTGAGGCTCCCAGACAGCTTCTTCCAGGTCGTAAGTGGCAGAGGTGGGAACTGAACTCAGTTCCTATGCTCCGGGCTCATCACTGGTGCTGAGCTGCAGAGTCAAAGGCATGCAGAGATCTTTCGTCCATGTGCAGCTGTAGACCAAGTCAGATCACTGAATTACAAAATAATAATCCCACAAAAACAGGTTATATACCCCTCTGTTGCAATCATTACCAAAGAGATTGTGGGGTTCATGTGGAATGAATACAAGTAACTTTACTTTTAAAGTACAGTAGGAAAACCCAGCAATTACAATTTTTTGGGAGTCAACATTTATTGCAAACCTTATTTGCAGACCATTGTTGCGTGAGCACCATTGCTCTGATGGTTATTGTCTTACTGTGCTTGAAGGTGGACTCCTTGTGAATTCACGTGTAGAACTCAGCAGATAGTTTATTCCCTGAGGCCTCACTTATGTTACGGCAGTATGGCTTACGGCTAGTTAATTCTGCAGTTTCTGGTATGAAGGTAGATACATAGCCTCTTGGAGGAAGGGGCAGGATTAAAATTCCAGGCTACATAGATAGGTGGTCAGTTTAGAGAGCTGCATATCCATTATGAATGTCAACAGTATATTTTTAAAGGAATTAAAGTAGTCCATATCCCTTTAAGAGACTAGTTTTAGGATGAAGATGAAGTTTTAGAAATAGTAAGATGTCTGCATGTGGTTGAAATTAAGGAATCAGAAATGCAATTTTTAAAAAATAAAAAAATTAAAATTCAGTAGGCAAAGAGCTATGAGTCTGAAGAATGTTTATATAAAATTTAAGGAAGCCTCCTCTTATTTCACATTGTATTGATGAAGTAGACATTCAGTGCATATTTGCTGAATTGAATATGTACATGAAATAGCCGAAGTCTCTCCTCCACAGAGCAGCAGATCGGCAGCTTTGTGCTTCTATCAGCATCCCTCTGCTCAGCCTTCTTCAAAAAAGAAAACACCAAATGTTGCTTTCTTTTTAGAGGCAGTTGGTACTTCGAGACATATACATAAAGTATACTTATGTTATTTATTGAATAAAAAGATCTACTGTAGTGTCAAAGAATACACATAAGGGATGGAATGTGAACATAAATGATGAATTTCCTGCTCTTCTTTTTTTTTTTACAACTCCTGTGAAAAATACTGGCCATGATCTTTTCCTGAGACTTGTGACTTTGTGGTAAAATGCTATAACTCACCTTTTCTTTTTGTGTGTGTGTGTGTGTGTGTGTGTGTGTGTGTGTGAGGAAGATCAGCCCTGAGCTAACATCCATGCTAATCCTCCTCTTTTTGCTGAGGAAGACCGGCTCTGAGCTAACATCTATTGCCAGTCCTCCTCCTTTTTCTCGCCGGAGCCCCAGTAGACAGTTGTATGTCGTAGTTGCACATCCTTCTAGTTGCTGTATGTGGGACTGGCCTCAGCATGGCAGGGGAAGTGGTGCGTCGGTGCGCGCGCGGGATCCGAACCCGGGCCGCCAGCAGCGGAGCGCGCGCACTTAACCGCTAAGCCACGGGGCCAGCCCCAGTCTAACTCACCTTTTCAATGGCTAACTCAAAGAGGATATATTAGCTCTTGCTGTCTTCTTGCTGAGAAGTAAGCATTAGCATTTTACTGTCTTAATGGAAGAAGTCCAAGTCTAGATCCTTCACCCCCCCAGAGGCCACGTACAGCTGGATAGTTTTGTAGGCTATTAACCAGATTTAAGGGAAGTCTGAGAGGCCACATTCCCCTTGAGAAATCAGCCTCTGGTGGGTGGTTTTAATGTTGGAACAGTGGTACTTGGATGGCATTTTCCAAACATGGTAATGCCTCAGGGTCCTGCACCTGATCGGCTGATGGAATAAAGTACTTCCTTTTCTCTGCCAACGTGGCCTTGAAATATCCACCTTGCAAAGGGATTAAATATCACGGTGAATGTGTGATGTACGTGTGTCAAATTCCAGAGAAGGGTTCTTATTTTCAAAAGACAGATCATTGGTGGAAATGTATGAAAATAAGAATGAATAATTTTTAGTGCATTTTTCCACATTTTTGGTATTTAGGTAAATGAACTAAGCCAATAGTCAACATATGGCTTAAAAGGATGTTTTTTAACTTTAACATTCTAATAATCTCATTGCTTCTTCTATCTAAATGTTATAAATTGTACTGAAACTTAAACTTTGATTTTCTTAAATTTAGACATTACTGCCTGAGGTGGGAAACCCGTACTCTCAAACACTCAGAATGATAATCAGTATTATCCAACAAAAAAGGCCATATTCAATGAAGGTAAAAATGAGATTTTATTTTTTTCTTTATTCAAGTGTTCTTTTTTAAATTTTATTACAGACTTTTAAAATGCAAATCCTATACTTTTATAATATGATCTTTGATAGAAAACTCACATTAACCTCTAAGTATATCTAGCTACTTATCAATCACAAACATAAAAAAATAAACAGCTATCACCAGGGGTTAACCATGGCTTATCTTACTAAGTATTAACTTAATAATCATGAAGATCCTCTTCATGGTTTAGTAGCAATTGATAACATTAACAGGCTTTGAAATGAATTTTCCTTCAGTGCTTAAAATTAATTATATGTATATCTGAACATTTGTTAAATTTGATGTTTACAACTTTTGATTTATTATTTCTGAAAAGTTTTGTTATTCTAGTCCTTCTAAGCCTTCTAAGCCTTTTTTCGAGTTTAAAAGAATTTAAAATGTCTGTAACTCAGGAAGATTATGCCTTGTTGCTGAGTCCCAGCTACTCACCTGTCTTCCTTCTCAAGCTCAATATTCGAGTTTCGTGGAATTTGGAATGTACAGATGATGATAGTCTATTACTGCGCTACTTCCTGCACAAGTATAGGACACTCACTTGGAGGCAGGCCTCAACAAGAGCCAAGATATTATGGGGCCAAAATGTGATGTCAGCCTATCAACATTCTTAACTGTGAAAGATACTCGCGCATGCAAACATCCACTTTAGGTAGAGCATAGGTAACTGAACTAATGAAGAGCTTTACAATCTCGAGGACGTCTGGGTGAACATAGAACCTTTCCAGAACTGCTTTCACACCACACTGCACCTACTTGGGTTCAGTTTTAGGGCAAGCCCTAAAATTTAGTTTGGCAAAGAAGTTTGGCCAAATTAGTTTGGCAGAGAAGGCTCAAACTAAACACTTTCTTCACACGACACTCTATAAACTGCCTGGAGATATGTAATGAAATCTTAGGGTCTCATGCAACACAAATTGGAGACCACTGGTGTTGAGAAGGAACGGCGATGATGATCTGCCTCTGCCCCAGCTGCAGCAACTGCAGCTCCACACTGGCCCCGTTTGCAGAGAAGAGGCCAGACTAAACGTGCAGGCCAGCCCTGTGCTCAGCAGCCCCTCGTTCCAGGAAGAATAAAACTTGTCTCTCCTCTGCTTTCTCCCACCTGCTCCAATAACCCCTGATCAAGGCCATGTTAGCTTTGGTTATTGAAACATCTGGGGTAAGCTCCGAATATGGTGTGTGAATAAAATATAAGCAGTTGCATGACAAAATAATTTTAGCTTGAATGCTTAAAGAGTCAGATTTTCTCAGTGCCACTTGCAAATTTATCTGTTTGCAAGATCTCTGTGACCTTTTCAGGGTACCACCTCTATAAAGAATTTGAAAATCTAAACTCTACACGTCTTTCTCCCAAGGCTGAAAATTCATTCCCTATTCTATTTCTCAACTCAGATCATGCCCAGACACACTTCATCAGAGAAGTTTTTACAGTGAGCACCACATGAAAACCAAAAAGATAACCCAAGTGAATGGCAGCAATAGAAAATACCCCACAGATGAGCACTATGAAATTCCTGCCATTAATTTCCAAGGAGAAATTAAATTCTAAAAGAATTGGAGCCTCAAATCCTTCCCTCCACCATGTCTCATTCTGCCCCATCTCAGCCTGAGTTGTATCACTGAGACCAGACCCACACTCCTGTTGCACACAATGGACAATGGCAGAGTCCTAGTGGTACATGGGAGAAGGACACAACCCAAGTAAAAAGAAAATAGCCTTGGCTTCAGGCTCACCCGGATGTGAGCCTCGAACTCCTTTGGAGAAGTTTCCATTAAGGGGTTAGTTTTGCTTCCCTGTGTCAGAGACGAATGTGCCAATGCACACAGCTGTTCCAGTGCCCCTCTCAGTGCCTCGCATCCGAAAGCCGAGACATCACGCATGTCTGAGTCCACATGGAGCTAGCTGAGCTGCAATGGTAGCAGCAGCGGTGGTTGTTAATGTTATTATATTAGTTTAATTAGTTCAGGGGTGGTTTAAAGCTTATCAGCCTAGGGTCCAGGCCAAAATAACATAAAGGAAAAAAAACAAGCTGTGTTGACAAAATTATTCTACTCGATAACTAAAAAGTGTATGAAGCAAGAGTAGGGAGGGCTGGGCCCTCCCAGCCAAAATGTACCGTGCCTTCCCCGCTGCAGCTAGTGACGCTGGTGACGGCAGGCCCTACAGTAGCTTCACCACGTGAGAGCAAGTGAGGGATGCCCTGGCTCCTCTTAGTTATACAGGAGGCAGGTGGAGAGACATGGTTTTGCATGTGAGGCTCCATTAACTGCACTCCTGGCTGAGTAGATATGAAAGTCTGACCATTCTGATCATTTGCTCTGACTTCCCAACCCAGGAAGGAGTAAGGGGGGAGAGAGCAGGGCTCAGAGAATTCATGACAAAACTGCCCTCTCCAGGCTTCTTCCCCATGCGTGTCTTCCCTAGAGCAGCGCTGTGCAGTAATGCAAGCCACGTGTGTAATTCTACACTTTCCAGTAGCCACATTGAAAACGTAGAAACTTATTTTAATAATATATTTTATTAACCCAGTATATCCAAAATATTATCATTTCCACATGTAATCAGTATAAGCAATGATTGAGTTTTGTTTTCTTTTGCATGCTAAGTCTTAGAAATCCATCATGTCTTTTACATTTACAGCACATCCCAATGCGGATTAGCCACGTTTTGAGTCTCACTAGCCACATGTGGCTGGTGGCTACAGTACTGACAGCAGTGCCTCTCAAATCTCCCCCCTTTCCACCTACACTGCACTAACTTGGATCCTGATCATCGCCCACTGACACACTTCCAACTGCTTCCTACCTAGTTTCCTCCATCTCTCCAGTACATTCTATATGCTATTACCAGTTCTTCTATGGCAGTTTCACTGGATCACGTTTCCTACAAAAGGCCAAACTCATTGTTATGGTCATGTGTCCCTAACCTCCCACTGACTTTTAGAAGCGTGTGCTAATTTACATGCCAGCCTGGCACATGCCACATGTTTCCCAGGTATGGAATGTTCTCTACCCCACCCCCATCCTTAAGGAAACCCTACACTATCCTTTAAGGCTCCATGCTAGTCACCAACGTTGGGAAGCCTTTCCCATAGCACTCTGCTTATGTTTCCTTGTTCCCACTTATCATTGTTTGTCTTGGTTTTTGTGGGTTTCCGGTCAGTGCCTCCCTCCACTCCAGATAATAGGCACTTTCTCATCATCCTCCAAGGCCTTACAGACAGTGGACATTCTGTAATTTTGGTGAAACTGAAGCATACAAAATTGAGCCACAGTCATAAAATGTTTATAACCAGCTAGCTTGTTATTGTTTTTTTTTCCTAGCTCACAATAGTAAAGCAGCGAGAACAGCCAGAAATGGTTTTCCGACAGTTCCTGGTAGAAGACAAAGGACTTTACGGAGGATCATCTTATGTGGATTTCCTTTGTTGTGTTCACAAGGAGATCTGTCAGCTGCTCAATTAATTGCACCTTCTCTGTTGTTGCTGTTACATTTCTAAGGAGGTAATCTCCTCCTTGGTGCCTAATTCTCCAGGTGATAACAGGCTAGCTTTGATTTCTTGCTCATTTTCAGAATCGCTCTCCAAGATGGCATTTAGAACTCAGCTTTGGTGCTCAGGTATAAAGCCAATGAAGGGACCGTTGTACCTTAAAGGGAACAGTCTGTTTCTGACTGCACAATTTTTAACTGTTAAAACTGATGCAGCTGGCATTTCATGAAAGGCAGAGTTTACAGAACTGTAAACATTCTCGATTTTCTTTCTTTGTGCTAGACAGATAAATTATTTTTCAAAATGTATAGATTTGGGGTAAAAAGTTGTGTTGGTTCCTCTCCCATTTGCAGTGAGGGAAAAAAACCTTAATTTTTACATTATACTTAATTTTTTTAAACCATGTAACCCCATTGAACACATTTTTCAACTTAAGGTTTGCATAGTGGACTTTTAATAACCTTGGAATCTATTTGGTAGAACAATTTGTGTTCTATGTTTTTTTCATAATTCTGTGTTGTGTATGTTAACACTATTGTTGAGTTGTTGTTTTGTCTATAAAACTGTCTTTATCAATATTCTTAATGGTTCTCTGTACAATTTTGAAGGTTTCTACCTGTATATAATGGATCTTAACCAGTATCAATAAATCACTTCATATGCTCCTACTCAGCTGGTAGAATTCATTTTTTAGGTATTTTGAGATTTTAAAAAGAAATAAGGGTAGTACTCAAAGTGTCCTGGAAAAAAGTTGTCTGGATGGATCATTAAGATCAAATCAGGAAAACTAAATTCTTTGAGAGTTGAGGAGTATTAGGTAAATAAATAAATCTAAGAAATATCGGAGACAGTGTACTTCAGAAAGGCATTTTAAAATTTTTCTAATATGTCCTTGTGGGCAAAATAAAAACAAGCTACGTGAGACCATTACTGATGAATAGACACACACCTAGGAGAGTGGTTTTGAGTAGTGTGACACTGGCATCTGTCCTTATCTGCCCTGTTCAACTTTGATATCAATGGTATGAATAAAAAGAGCTAAAGTACGCTGAGTCCATATAATGTCCCAGAACTGCACCATATGTTTTGTGAACATCTCCACATTGCTTCCTCACAGCAACCCTGGTCTTATCATCAGCCCCATTCACAGACGAAGAAACAGGCTGGAAGCGGTTACATACTTTGTCTACAATTACACAGCTAGTAAGGTTTATTTATAAATTTGTACGTGTCATGAAATTGAGTAGAATAACAAATACCCTGACAGGATTAAAATCTTCCCACAAGTTAGCCAACTGGCAGGATGTTTCAGATGGACTTGGATGAGTTCAACAAGATGAAATGTAAGATCCTGAACTTGTATCCAAAAAACAAATGCACATGCAGATACTTCTTGGAAACAACAGTTTTTAAAAAAGAACTTATGGCGTTTGTCAGTATGAAACAGGAGTGGGATGAAAGTATACATGACCTCAAGCTGCTTTATTGCAAGGATAGCCTGCCAAATGAGTACCGTAACGGGCCCACTCTAGTCTGAGGTGCGACCACACCTAGAGGAGTGTTCAGTTTTCGGCATCACGCTCTATGTGAGATAGAAGCCCAGAGCACATTCCTTAATTCACTGGAAGATAGTCTAATGATTGTTCTGTGTGTTCCCTAGGGTGTAGAACCAGCACCAATCAATAGAAGTGATAAGGTACCACTCAGTTGTAAGAAGAACCTTCTAAGTAATTAGGTATTCAAAGAACATGCCATTCCAGGAGGTAGTATGTTCTCACTTAACAAATATGTATTGCACACCTTCTATGTGCCAGGCACTATGCCCTCTACTGGGGAGACAGACCACAGTGAGCAGCACTAGCAAAATTGCTGCCATCTCTACAATTACGGTAGTTTCATAAATGCCATGATATGCTATATATAGCATTTATATATATATATTTTTTATATATATCCCTGCTATGCTAATATATATAGCATTATATATATAGTAGGGATAGCTGACCTTGTCTAGCCAGGGAGCAGGGTAGTCAGTAAAGATTTCCCAGAAGTGCTTATATTGAAGCTGGGACCTGAAAAAAATTAGTAGACATTAGCCAGGTAATTGAGAGTATTGGTGAATATTCTAGCAGAAGGAAAACTATGCACAAAGGCCTAGGGTGGGAGAGAGCATGTATTACCCTTTCAATAAACTTTAAAGAACTTAAAGTTGGCTGGAACTTACTAGGGAGAGACAAAGTGGCAAAGGATGAAGCTGCAGAGGTGCATAGAGCGAGTCCCGGTCGAGGGGGAGTCTGGACTCCATCCGAAAGGCAAAGTGGAGACCTTCCACGTGACTTCAGCGAGAGTGACCAGATCACTCGTTAGGACTGTAACGGCAGAACTAGAAGCCAAGAGACCATTTCAGAGGTTATAAGAGGAGTCCATTTGAGTACATGGTGGCTTGAATCAAAATAATGGAATTTGACAGGGGGGGATAGGAAGGAATTGGAGTTTGTGAGGGAGAAGAAAGTGTCTGAAAATTATTTCTGTTTTGGGCAGCTGGGTAGACAGTGAGACCATTCCCTAAGAAAGGAAACACAGGAGTTGAAGCGGATTGTGTGATGTGTGTGGGTCTCTCTGTGTGTCGAGGCTAGTAGTTCACATTTGTACTTATGAGATAGCTTGTAAGCTATGCAAGTGTGATAAACTATAGCACCTAAAAATATAGGTCTGAGGCTCAGGAGAGAGCTCTAGGTTGGAAATTTGCAAGCCGTCTACATATAGAGAAAAAGAAGCCACACAAATGGATGAAAAAACCTAGGACAGTTCTGTAGTGAGAGTACAGCAAATCCCTGAGACAGACAAAGAGAAACCTGAGGAGACTCGGGGGGAAGGGCCAGAGAGCGAAAAAGGAAAGCCTGGAGAGAGGATGTCACAAAGCCAAGGTAAAAAGGGTGCTTGGAGAGGGTGGGCAGCCAAGTTACAGGCTTCCAAAGACAAGTGAAAATAAAGACTAAAACACATGTTGGAATTAGTACATACGTCATGGGTGACTTTGGTGAGAGCAGTTTTACTGGGATCAAGGAGCTTGAATGCTGCATTGGAATTGGTTGAGGAATGAGAGGCAGAATGGAGGCAACTCAAGAAGGGGATGAGAGGGTCACAGGTGGAAGGGAGGATTTCTTGTTTTAAGACAGGCAATGATTTGATATTTAAATTGTGGTGGAAAGAGGCAAGTATTATGTTAAGAAAAAAAATAGCAGCAATACTGTTTCATTTTTCAACTCCAAAGAATGTTGAAGATTGAAGAAAGAGAAAAAATACTTTAAAAAGCAAGACTCTTGGAAGACAGAAGGGAATATATTGAGTACAAATGGAGTGATTAGCTTTCAATGGTAGGAGAAACCCAATATATAATGGAAGTGCTCCAGTGAATTCTGAATGACCACTTGCCAAAAATGGTGAGTGCTGCTCTGTGGTGTTCTGAAATAGTCTCCCCCACCCCCAAACCTGGAGAGGCAGGAGAGCATAATGGCTAAGTGCATGGGCTCTGGAAGCACTGACATGGGTTTCTATACTAGCTCCATTACCTGTGTGATGCAGGGTGAGTTAGAAAACCTTCTGTGCCTCGGTTTCCTACTTGATGTTTCAGGGATTAAGTTAATAAGTGTAAAGGGCCTAGAACAGTGCTATTATTTCAATGTTCATTGCTGTTATTATTGTAAGTTTTTTAACTAAACTTGCTAAGGATCATGAAAATGAGGGCTAATCTGACTCCTAATTTTATTTGCTGCTATGCCATGAGTATCTTAATTGATATCATCAAAATCAAGCTATCTATCTTTAAATGCTATAGAAATGTCCAATTAAAAGATGGTTTCAGGGGCTGGCCCAGTGGCATAATGGTTAAGTTCACATGCTCAACTTTGGCAGCCCGGGGTTCGCAGGTTCGAATCCCAGGCATGGACCTACGCACTGCTCATCAAGCCATGCTGTGGCGGCATCCCATATACAAAATAGAGGAAGATGGGCACGGATGTTAGCTTAGGGCTAATCTTCCTCAGCAAAAAGAGGAGGATTGGCCAGGGATGTTAGCTCAGGGCCAAACTTCCTCACCATAAAAAAAAAAAAAAAAAGATGGTTTCAGAGATTAAAATAAATCCATCAAGTAGCCTAAGCTGCTTTCAGTGTTAAAAACCAAAACTTCAGTAATATATAAACCAAAGGCAAAAATTTGTATTTTGAATGTTGAGGAACCATTATGGAAAAATAAGAGTTCACTCGCTCAACAAGGCACACCTTTGAGGAAGTTACTAAATGGCAGTAACTTTACTTCCTACAAGTCTAACCTAATGACAGTAGACTGAGAATAATTAGGAATGGTACGTTAATTTTTTTAATTAACATATAATTAATGTTAATTTTTTATGTTCAACAGTCAGATGGAAACGTGTCTCTGTTAATAAACCAATGAAGAATAAAGATCAAAATTTACCTCATGTTTTTGAACATGGAAAGAGAATTTGAAACTGAACTTCAGCTCCACTAGGAGGCGTTATACACTAAAGTGTCTGAAACTTTCCAGAAAGGTTAGTCAGTAATCTTCCAGAAAAGACAATGCTTTGGGGAGAATTGACCATGTAAATTTTAATTTACACAAGATGAAATCCTGACTAATCTGGATAAAAAGAAAAAACTCTTAGTTGAAAGAGGCAATAGAAATCCCCTAGTCCTTGTCTCTAATGGATGTTTCTTGGCCTCTGCTTGAGAAACAGTGATGAGAGGTACTCCTTCTCAAATGGCCATTTATGAACAGTTCTGTTAGAAAATTATATTTAGCAGACTCTTTTCCTGAAATTTCTCTTTTTTGTGCAAGCTGTCTTTTGAGACCACAGGTCATCATCACACTTGATGGCAGTGTTCAGATAGATAGTTCAAAGGCGATCACATATCCCTATCATGTCCCTTGTCCAGGCCAAACTCTTGCAATTCCCCACGAATGTCCTCACAAACATGATTTCCAGAGCCACTGCCATCTAAACTTAATACATAAAAATCCAGTTGTAGGGGCCAGCCCGGTGGCGTAAGGATAGGTTACGTCCGGTTAGGTGCGCTGCCCCGCTGCGGCGGCCCGGGGTTCGCCGTTCGGATCCCGAAGCGCTGCTTGGCAGGCCATGCTGTGGCGGCGTCCCATATAAAGTGGAGGAAGATGGGCATGGATGTTAGCCCAGGGCCAGTCTTCCTCAGCAAAAAGAAGAGGAGTGGCAGATGTTAGCTCAGGGCTGATCTCCTCACCAAAAAACAAAAAAAAAAAATCCAGTTGTAAATCACATAAAGAACAAAGTCAATTTTGGGAAGCAAGATGACTAGTGTCTAGTTAAGGAAACTACCGGACAACAATGGTGACTGCAGACGCAGTCTCAAGAGCACATGAGTTGTGCAGAAGTTTTTAGGGTGTGCTTTTTAGCTTGATAACATTTTTAAAAACTGTTACCAGTTATAAATACAAAACTTTTGCAATAACAATTTTCAATTTTAAGACCTTTTATAGAATGAACTAGTTTCTTAAGTCAGTATTTTTCAAACTGAGGTATCCCTTGGGTCCATGAAAGACTATTTCTTTATAAACATATTATTGATGTTTAAAAACTACAGTTTTAGGATATCCCATGGGATTTAGATGTGTGTTACCCAATCAATATTTTAGGGACAGAATATGCCTTCTTGGCAAAAAGGCTATTACACTTATGAATTAGGGAACACCAGATTTAGCATACAAATAGGAATTTGCAGCACTAAACTCTAGTGTGCCAAAAAAGGGCATGTTGGGCCGGCCCCCCGCGTCCCACATACAGCAACTAGAAGGATGTGCAACTATGACATACAGCTATCTACTGGGGCTTTCGGGGGAAAATAAATAAATAAATAAAATCTTTAAAACAAAAAGGCATGTTTTTAAAATTTACCTAATTGAATCTGAATCTCTATTCCAGAAGACTGGCAGGGAAGCTTTACTATTTTTCGTCCACACTGATGACTAGTGTCAAAGTTCCCCACAGTCCCCTGATGTCCAGGCCTTCTTGGCTTCCACGCTGGGCTTAGAAGTAAACGTGCAGTCTGACACTTTCCCAGGTGCGCCACTCAGCTGCTTCCCATTGAGGTCCTCTCTCCCTGAGGCAGTGCACCAATCAGCAGTAGTTTGCCCAGTCTTCTGGGTGCCACCCTAGGCCCATCCTCAACCCTCCTGTCCTCTCCTCACTCTCAGGCATCTACTCTCCTTTAGGTCCACTATCACTCATTGGAGGAATGTAGGCTAACTTTTTACTTAAGCTATTATTAACAAGGTGATACAGATGTGGTTAAATCATTTTCTTTACTGGTTGCATTCGGCAGAAAGTACTTAAAAATTTATACCCTAAGGAAAGAGTCAGATGCCTTTGAAATCAGACCAGAGGAAACTGATTCCGTAAGTCCGCTGCTAAGTAGTAAGTCAGTGGAAATCACATTGTTTCCTCAGCCTCAACCATAATGTTCTCTTCTTTGAGAGAAAAAAATCTTTACCAGAAAAACACAGTCCTCTTATGTGCAAGAAACCTTCAGCAGAAGGGAAAAGAAGTGAAAAGAGAAGGATATTAAAAATCCCCTGGGAATTACTTCCAATTATGAAGAGAGCAAAAGAGTAGGGACTCTCTATTTATCGAGCGCTTACTCTGTGCCACACATTAGAGGCTGAGAGAGCGCACCGCTGCCTCCATAAGGTGAATGACAGACTAATTCCTAAAAGCACGAGCAGCAGGCTGACAAGCTCAGGACTAAATGAGCAGACAAAGGCCGCTATCGGATGGAATGGCATCTTTCACTCCAGGATAAGGGAAAGCAACCAGAACTGGGAATGTTCCCCAAAGAGGTTCTGATACCATCCTGATCCAATATCCTGTCAGTAGCATCTCAAGGAGGCAGTGGGATTTAAAATTCAGGAAGTTAATTAGCTGACAAGCTTACATTTGTGCTTATATTTTCTTAAATTTTGCTTTGGAATTATTTTTATAAATACAGTATTCTTAATCATGCTTATATGCTTTAAAAATTTTATCTCAATAAGACATAACAGTAGAAAATAAGTTACAATCTTGAGCTCCTGTTTACTACGCATATAAGCCTGGCTTTTTGGACAAGGCCAAATAATCCATCCCCCTGTGTAGCTCATCTGAATTACGGGCAATACTATCACATTAAAAACCTCTCCTTTCCTAAATATTAAAGTATGTACCTACCCAGAAGTTGTCTTGAAAAGCATAAACCCATAAAATGACAGCAAATTCCATTAGACATTTAGGCAATTACCTTGATAATTTTAACCATCATAAACTACTAAACTGGATTATCTCTGAACAAAATTGTTTGACTTTCTGTCCTCTGCCTTAAAAAGCCAAAAAAAAAAAAACCACACACACAAAAAAGGCAGAATAATGATGTGGTTATTCTTTTATAATATTAACACTGTAATTGTAAACTAAAAACTTGTACAGGTGTGGGATTCTATAAAAGGCGTGTTTTGTGACAACACAGGCCTAGACATTTTCTCCCATTGGACAGATGAACGGCTTGCAGTCACAGCACTGCCTTAGTCCACATTGGCAATCTCACTTGTGTATTCCAAAGTATACCAACTACATAACATGTTTTCATAGGTGATGGTTTCCTGTCCCAATGGAGTATCTTTTTTTCCTCTTCTTTTAGTGAATTTGGTCACACAGTATTTAGAGGTCAGAGTTAAAATATGCATGCAGTATTTAGCTAGCCAAATTAATTTTAAGTTTAGTTCCATGAAAGGAAAATTTAGTAAGCAAAGGAGACACACTATTTTAATTGCCAACATCTAGGGAGATCTCATATGAACATCTCAGACTTACCGTCTTCCCTCTGTGGTGACAATTAGCTGGAGCAGAGTAATGATATCCACCTACAAGCTCTCCCATCCCCACCTCTCTCTCAGGTCTCCAAGGCCCTGAGATCAAGTCAGTGGCTATTTATTAAGGCACTCTGTGCTGCTCTGTCTTTCTTAGAGAGGAGCTAAAAAAACCCATCAAAGTGGGAAAACAGCACAGACAAGATTAATGGGAGAAATGAGTGAAAGTAAATATTTCTGTGTTTAATATAATGCAAATAAAATGTGTCTAAAAAAGACAATTATTTCACTATAAAAAAATCATGCCTTTCTTCACTAATTTGTATTATATGCTTAGTTCCCATATGCATTTTACCTTGTTGACCTCTAGAATATCAATTATTTGTAAGTATTTTTGGAAAAATCCACTTTATCTGATTTCATTGTTTATTTAAAGCACCCCCAGTTACAGAAGTAAGAACACATACTCAAACTGATCATTTTAATATTTTGTCCAATACTGGAAAAAATGGTTTACAAGAATTATGTAGATTAAATGAGGTAGTTTTCTCTGTGATTGGTAGCTAGCAATGTTTATATCAGAGAAAATGATGGAGGCCTTGAGAGCGGCAGCAATGTGGCTTTTCCAGAAATGGAACCTTCAATAGGCTCAGCTGGCTGGATAAATGTTCTAACCTTCTGGGAAGTCCTGGATTTATAGCTCCAAAACTGACTGCATATACTTGAGACCCAAGCTGACGTTCAGTCCCTATCCCCAAACATCAAAGATAGGATAATGCTAAAAGTCCTACATGGACCCTGAGATTACAGGATTGTCTAAGAAAGTCCTTTCTTAAAAGCAAAGCTCTATGTTTTTAATAGCTTACAAAAATATGAGACACTTTCAAAGGCCACTATTTAGAATTAATCCCAACTGGGCCATCATTTTGGCAAGTTACTAAAGATATTAAACAAATCAGTAAAATCTGGAACTATACTTCAAAGACTAACTCGTATGTTCTTAAAGTCAGGATGAAAACAGTATGGGTTTTAAAATAAGCTGCTATAGCTAATTCGAAAGTTGTAATTTAGCAATTAAGATCAGTAGAAAGTATTTTACAAGACATGAAAAGGAATCATTCCTAGAAACAGCCATGACACAAGGACCTCAGCTGTCGACAGCACACCGTAACTCCCCGGCATCTTACCATTACAACTCCAGCAACTTAAAACTAAAGTACGGCACAATACTCCCTCGGCTTTAATTGAGTAACGGAGGTCTGTAGTTTAAGTTGCCACATTTAAGAGCTAGGGACTCACCAGTGGCTCTTCTACCCATCAAAGTATCAGAAAAGTATACTGCTGATGCAGTACTGGTCCATTCCAACTCTAGATATGAGACCCGGCTGCCAAGCCAGACCCCACGCCTGATCCCCACCCCGCCTCCCATCTGATACCGCTCACCCTGTGCTGTCTCATGGTGACCTTCTACACTTTGACATCTCCACAATTCCTTGGTTTCATCTGGTTCAGCAGTGTTTGGTATGGTATTCCCCACCACAAAATCTGTTCTAGCTGACATCATCAACCTCCTCTCTTTTCTATTCTACACAGTGAAGAAAAGTCAAAAAGAATTACTTTGGGCCTCCTAATGTCCACTCTCTGAAAGGAGAAAGGTAACAGGGAGAACTGCTGCCACTGAAAATAAACATCAACATTTGGCTCAAAACACCCAGAATTGTAATTATGTATAATATTAGGTATGCTGATCACAGAACTTTCAAACTGAAAAAATGTAGGGTTATTTCAGAATTATTAGCTTCTCCCCCCAGTAAGGAATTGCCAAGTGAAGCAACTAAAAATTTATTTTTGGGGATTCCTAGAAAATTTTGTGAAAATGTAAGATGTGTAAATATAAAGATGATCAAAAGACAGAGGAGGTCAGAATAATGAGTTTTCACTGGAAACCTTTCCTCAATGAATACAGATTCTATTGTAAAAGTGATACCCCAACCTTTCCTGAAAGTGTAGGGCATCGAAACTAGTGAGTCAATTCCATCCTGTCATAAAAATGCCACATTACACTGTCAAAGGGATCATTCTAGGCCTTGCATTTTTTCCCACCACCTGTTCTTTTCTTATTTGATCAAAATATGTGGGGTGGGCTGTGGCTCCCTTTAACTTTCAACCTACAAGAAGCCATTCCTAACTCTCTGTAAGATAACATTATGACACAGATCTCACAGGTGACTAGGTGTGGTAAGCAACAGGAATGTTGCTTTCCTTTGGTTAGGCCCAAGGCGTGGACCACACTAGAGAGTCCTGTTTATAGCACAGGGTCACTATCTAGCTGATATTTCTAAGGACCCACACTGGGCAATGGGAACATCTCCCTATCCTCTTCATTCTCAGGTCAACTTTGACAAATACAGTTCTATCTCCAGATAATTTATAAGTGTTGAAGTTGAAAATACACCATCATTTCAGTAAAAACTCTAACCAACTGTGATATATCATATCTACATCAAGAAAGGCATTAGTCAAATGCTATGTGTACTACAAAGTACCAGATAATTTATAAGTGTTGAAGTTGAAAATACACCATCATTTCAGTAAAAACTCTAACCAACTGTGATATATCATATCTACATCAAGAAAGGCATTAGTCAAATGCTATGTGTACTACAAAGTACTAACAAGTTGAGCAAGTTAAATTCTTCAGGCTTTTAAGGATTTCAACCCTATTTCTATAATTTAGTCCTTATCTTTGAACTCAGTTTTTAGTGGGTAAAATATAACATTTTAGGTATAACATGAGCTAGTGAGAGGCACAGAATGGCCACTAAAATGCATCCCACACCAAAAGTAGAGTCCGATGTTACGTCAGTCCTTTTTCATTTGGTAACAAGGGCAATTCCACTGATAGAAAACAGACTCCCAAATTTCAAAGGTTTTAAGTTTCTTTAGAAAAATCATACACAAAATAAAAAATATATTTATCAAGAACAATGATATTTCATTCAGCAAATTCATTTAAAACATGAGTTACAGTATAGAAAGAAATGACAGCATAAAGTTTTACACAACTAACTGATTGCAAAACCAGTCCCTTAAAAACAACACACCATGTGGTTTTAATAAAATGCAACTGCAGTTCCATTTCCCAAGCTGTCTTCTTAAGTTGGGGGTTTTCTGTAATTAATTTTACATTAACTTTTCTCCATAACAAGTTTAAAGATATATGTCATTTCCTCATCAGCAAGCACTTTATTCCCCAAAATGTTTCAACCAAGCAACTGATAACCAGGTGTCTCTGTTGTTGCCTCCATTTCTTTTATTTTGCTAAGGAATATGAAACTGCTTTGAAAGTCAGTCCAAGTTCAAGTCCACATCAAAGTTCTAGCACTTGGATATGTGTCCTCGTTTGCTTCTCAGGAAGCATGATTAAGAGTCATCTGTAGCTATGCAATTGAGATTATGATGAGCTTTCTTTCCTTTCTTCAAGTCAGCCAACTAAGTTCCACCTCTTCCTCCACCCACCTCTGGGAGCTCCACCTCCTCTAGCAGATCTAGAGTTGGGAGGCAGTGATTTTATTCAAAGTCTCTCAGTTTCTTCTGCAGTCAAATTATATCTGAGTTAAAGATTTTTTTAAAAAGAAAGAAAATATGTCTCTTTTTATTATTTCATCAAGAAAATGTTTTTAAAACCCTACCAGAAGTTTACCATCTGTCCCAACTCCATTCTATCAAGGCTCCCAAACAGCTTCATTTGCTGTGACTGTGCGGCAGGATGCCTTTACCAACTACCATCAGCACTAGCGCGATACGACAGATTGGGTTGCCTTCACTGCTCATTTCAACTATTTCTAAAAAGCAAAAGCCTCTATAATTATTTGGAATCTATCAGAATAAATTCAGTCTCTGAAAGTGAAGGTATTTGTGTTGTTTCTTTCTGTTGGGTTACATGCACATGACAAAAGGCAGGATGACTCGATTATCCCAGACAAAACTAGACAGTGTGTGTGACAACTGCAAGGGAGGTTGGCTAAGATACTCCTGCAGCTTAGAGAAACTAAAGCAAAGTGCAGGCTGGAATTGAGTTCTAAGCTAAGTCTCCCAGTTGAAATTCAAACTACAATAAAGAAGGCAGAGGGCCATTAATAGGATCAGTGTCTTAAAAAATTATCGAGGTGGAAAGCCACCTCTGTGTGCTCCTCCACGGCCTCCCCTAAAGCCACCCCGTTCTCCTCGGAAGTTAGATCGATTTCTCTCTCGTCCACGGCCAGCAGAAGTTCCACCTCTTCCTCCACCCCTGGGAGCACCACCTCCCCGATCAGATTTAGATTTGGGAGGAGGTGATTTTGGTCGAAGTCTCTCAATTTCTTCTGTGCATCCGGTCAAGTAGGAATTAGGGGCACTGAAGTAGGATGCATATGTTTCTGCATTATAGTTGCTGTTTGTCAGAGTTGGTCCAACTGTAAGCCAGCCTGAATAGAGAGAAAGAAAGATTATTCTTTTTTTTCAATTCTCTCTTATTGATCCTTTAGCAGCTATTTCAAATCTCCAATGCATTCTTAAAGATGTCCCTATCACTCACCCAATATTGATCTTTTTTACAGTATGCATGGCACTTAATCATGGTCATAAAGATTTCATATGTATATATTTTGTCTCTCCTCCTAAATTGTAACTTTTGTAATATATTTCCCTCATTGTCTCCATTCATGTTTCACATTCTGTGAGAACAGCACTTAAAAAAAAATATTATACACTACATTGAGTTTGGGCTCAGTGAAAATTTAATAAATTTTATATAACTTTCCTACTTGTGGAAATAGTACCATCGTTTTCTGATTAAAATCTTAGAACCAACTTTTGCCTCTTCTTTTGCCTCTTCCCAACCACAACATTAACCCAGGTGATAGGTCCCAGAAATTCAACCACTACCATGTTGCTCCATTCATTCCCATCTTTCCACTTCTACTGTCACCCTCAGGTTTAAGCCTTATTTTTCTACTAGGCCAGTCCCCTACACATGTAACATACATATATGGTGCAATGCTCTCCCAACCTCTCCTCCCTCTAAAAGTGGAAAGCCTTTGCTTAAAACAAGTCACTTCTCTGTACAACCTTCTAGGGCCACAAAGCCCAAATTCATAAATATGGAATCTAAGGTCTTTTATAATGAGGCCTGAACTAACTTTCCAATCACATTTCTCATTTTGCTTTTTACGACACCTTCATTTGAGTAAAACAACGAACCACTAGAGTAACTGCTTCCATACCAATCTCCACCTTTGTGCCTGTCTTCTTTTCTATCCTGTCAACCTGTTGAAAATCCCACCCTTCAACATCCAATTCAAATATATATCTTACATGAAATGAAAATAATTTCTCTATCAGAATTTCCACTGCACACTGTACTTCTGTAGGTAAAAAGGTATTTTTGTCAACTACATTGCTAGACAACTTTGCTTATAATAAGGATGATTTCTGACTGATTAAACTGTATCTGAAATGGGAGGAACTACAAATTAACTGTAAATGCACAATAGATACATCATGCCTGGTAATTCTTATAACAGACACATCTTTTGGGGAACACTGGAAATTGCCTACGGAGTGCTACAAAAGACATGGGCTCCTTTAGGGCAGGCAGGTCAAGTAATCTCTAAGAATCATGTTCTTCATCTGAAAAATTAGGTCCACAATATTTCTGCCCCATCATCCTCAAGGTTATTTCTTAGAATATTAGATCCACCATAAAATGCTATAAAATGCAAAATATTTTACTAGGATCACATTCTAAAATGTAGTAGCCATTTTTATACAATATTTTGTTCATCATTTGAAAAAATCTTCAGTATCTAATACTGCATGTACAGCAAGATTGTAATATTTCAAGGAAAAAAATAGGTAAATTATAATGTGCCTTTTATGTATCATCTAGTAAATACCCTGATCAGTAGAGAAGCACCTATCAGGTCAAAGAGCACACTGTACACCTATGTCGTCTCACTGACAACCGAACCTATGAGATTTTTGCTTGTTCTCTTCCAGTTTGTTTTGGGGCACATATGTGGTGGTGTGGAACACAACACACAAATAAGGGATAAGAAAGAAGAAAACTTAAAGATGTAATAAAAATAGCTACTACTGTCTCTTTCATGCCATATTGCCTCTTACACACATAAAACATGCAAATCTTTGCAGAGTAAACTGCAACGGACTCTACCTCCCACCTGCAAATTCTTCACTGTGACGTTTTATTACAATTTCTAAAGGTATTAAGAACCAAGTAAATTTAAAATAGCCTGGCTGCAGTGTATTTGACACATATAGCAATTTTTAAACCTTTTAAAGCGATGGTAAATGGTATTCCTAAGGCATATATGATATACCTTAGACTACCTCCTTGAGGAAGAAGCGTATTTCAGGATTCAACTCAAATAAATTAAGGCCTCTTCAGCAGACCTCTCTCAATTGCTCCCAGTATTATTTACATGGTTAGCCCCTAGCCACTTATAATTCCCCAAGCAGATTCTCCTTCCGAATTCTGTTTTACTGTAGCTAATATTAAAATAATTTTTGCAAGAATGGGGAAGAGTAAAGAATAAGATGGTAATTTACAAGCAAAAAATAAAATCTGTACCTCTAAGACTTTGTTCAACTGATACAGATACAGATAGAAGGATATCCTGTACGAAAGATATAATGTGTAGTCTAAAGTGGCCACAGCTAAATGACTGAGGAAGAAGCCCATCAAATATCACAGTTATAAATGAAAACTGGCATCAAGCAGAATCTCTATTTTGGTTGCTGCTTATGCTTATACCTATAACTACACTTAACTATTCTGTCTACTCCTTAGGTTCTTCTACTCGTGTTTAAAAACAAACACTTTCATTAAAATAATGCTATAAAGCCATTAAAATGATTTTAAATAATATTTAAAATGTAGAAATATATTTGACACAATATTGAGAAAAATACAGAATGATGACTACAATTATGTAAAAATTTGTATTGACAGGAGGACTGGAAAATATTATGTAAAAAATGAAAATAATTCTTGGAGGTAGTGAGATTGAATCTTTCTTCCTCTTCAAAATTTTCTTTAATGTTGTTACACAGATTTTTCAATTAGTATTAAAAGATTACCATCTGTTTGATGTTTCCTTTTACTCTTCAAATAGTTTTACATTTTCTTTAAAGTTTTCTACTTCCTTTAAACAGCAGTTGCTACTAGAGATTGTTCCCAGACTCGGGAGCTATTTTTGGGTAGGACACATTAACGATGGAAGAGAAAAACCTGTTCCTTATTTCCTCAAACACCAGAGCCATAATCTTGATATTCAATATATATGGACATCTACACTTCCTGAAAAACCCACCCTCCAGTTGAGTATCTAGTGGTGTCACTGTCCTGTAAGCCAATGAAGACGGAACATTTGCTTGCCACAAGTTCTGCTGCCCAAATATTTTTCCTTTGATAAGAGAGTAAAATCATCCACAAAACTTCCAAACACGATGTCCATGTATATGTGCAGAGGAAGTCTAAACAACTCAAAGCTTGTTTATAGTTATATATATATATATACACACACACACACACACACTATCTATATAACTTAGAATGAACTGTATATATATATTGAGAAAAACTGGTTTAAAAAAAATAAGGAAACTATAAAGTTTAAACCATAGCATTCCTACCCTTTAAAAATCAATATATTATTTTATGTTACACTTTAATAATTCAAGGATGCATGCTGCAATCTCCAAGAAACCACTAAAGGAGTAAGAACATCTAACAAGCGAATAAAAAGAAAAATGGAACAATAAAAGAATACTTAATCAATCCAAAAGAAATGAGAGAAAAAGGAACACAGAACAGGTGATAACAAGGTAAAGCAAACACTAAGATGGTAATTTATGCCCAAATGTATCAGGAATTATGTTAATATAGATGGGCTAAACAATTCAATTAAAAGATGAACTGGATGAAAAACCAACCATGTGTTTATTCACAAGAGATGCACCTTAAATGTAGGATATGAAAGATCGAAAGTAGAAGGATGGACATAATACGCCATGCAAACACAAACCAAAAGAAAGTGGAACAAAGTATCAGAAATTTCAACAAATTACAAGTGAAATTTTTTGGTGTATGTTGTTTGATCACAATATTAAGCCAAAAAGCAATAACAAAATGATAACTTAGGCAACACAACGCTGAATAACAAACTGCTGTGAGAAAAGACATTTACTTGTAAATATAGGGAACATTCTCTCTAAAGCCAAACCATAGAGTACACATTTCACATACAAAAAATTTCTTTGTAAAGAGACTTCAGTTTTACTTTTCTCTTGATTATTTTACATAATTTTATGAAATTTGAGACCATCAGTTTCTACAACTGAAATATTTTCAAGTTAATGTGTTCATCAAAGCATACCCACCAAGAAATAGCTGATGAGCTGGGGAGGAGGAGAGGGATGGATCACATTATACAAACAAATTAAGGCAACTTTAAAGATGACTTTTTTTAGAATGAACCTCAGAGTTTCTTCTAAATTCTCAGGTACTCTAAAGGCCAATTATTCTACTGTAACTTCTTCAACTTTTCTTCTTTTTATAAAATGTAGACTGTTCAAAACAAACAAACAAGATTCTGGTTCTTTCCATCTTTAAACCCTGTTTCTAACATGGTAAGGCCAAACAGATTGATCTTACATATTGTGACTGAAATGATCCAATGTTTTGAAAAATTACTTTTATATTTTCTGAGAAAGTAAGAAAACAGAATGTGCTGTCATTTCAACAACACTTTGCAAATAAAAGCTGTGCTCTCTAAAAGAAAATCCTAATCCATAATAGCCTAATTAATTTCTACTCACTTTTATTTCCAAAATAGTAAATTCACATTATACTGATTTAGTAAAAAGTTAAAATTTTGAAAAGGCACCACCAACATACATGTAAGGAAACAAGCCAGATATTTTAGTTTCTAATAAAGCCAAGATCTATATTTCACAAATGTATGATTATTTTTGCAGGATTATTCAACCATTCATTTATGCACGTCTTCCTTCAACACAATCTTTACTGAATGATCTGAACGCTGGGAAGAAAGAAGTGAAAAAGACAATCTTTGCCTTCTATGAGACCACATGCTAGAGAAACTGACTATAAACATATGCCCAAATGAATCTACAATTCAGATAAGTGCCAGGAAGAAAAAGAAAATAGATTAAGGGGAAAGAGTGGCGGGAGGAGGGGTGTGGGGTGGGAAGCCGGCTAGTTTAGACAGGGTTGTGAGAAAAAGTCTATCAGGTACTTGAACGGAAGGAGAGAGGGCTCTGGAAGAGCACTGAGACAAGAATGAGCTCGGGACATTTGAAGCACATCAAGAAGAGAAAGCAAAAACATCATAATTTTATTTTATACAGCTCTGTGTGCTATTTCTTGACACTTACATCCCAAGAAAACAGAGTTTTTAAAAAAATTTTTCTGAGGTCCTACCTGGTCGAATTGTACTATCTCTTCCAAATAGATGAAGGCGTCTTCTACCAAGACAAAAATGTTCAATTATATGAAAAATTTCTACGGGCTTTTCTATATTGCCAATTTCAGGTTCTTCTGTGATAATTAAGTCAATGTCAACATTAGCATGAATGAAGTCCCCGTCTGTGCTACGCTTCACAGTTCCTTTGATCCCCATAAGGCAGTGTTCCTAAATAATAATAACAGCAGACTCATTAATCTCTTTTCATCAACAGTCATATTTCACTCCATTTTACATTTCTGATGTTCCCAATTCCAAAACAATCCTCATTTCTCTGAATTTTGGGATATAGTTCTATGGGCAAAAACACAATAGGAAAACCTAGATCTCTGATGTGGGAAGATTGCCAGGGAAGCCTGACATGAGAGTCTTAAAGGTGGGGCCCACATTTTAGAACTGAGTCAATGACCATGGAGCCTTTTCTTCTGCAACACGTGATGACAACTTGTTTTCACCAGTTATGGAAACATGGCACTTGACTTTGGGATCTTAAAATGATGTTATATTGGGCCTCATATGATCCAAGATCAAAACTATATACAAGGTATAAGCCTTTTTATATGAAGAGGGAAACATTAAGCATAGGTATAGACTTCTAAACACTCAAGTAAATGGGAAAATCAAACAATTTTCTTTTTTTTGACCTTCTCTATTTAATCTGGATGGCAGAAGTATGGATTAAATAAAGTTAATCTCTCACTTGATTTCATGAACCAATAGTGGCACGGGTGGCATATGTCCCCTTCAAAGGAATTTTCCAGTCCAGGAAATACTTAATAAGAAAGACCTTCCCACCAGTGGCTCCCTACAGAATGAAAGACTGGGGAACAGCTGGTAAAGCCTCATACTAGCGGGGCAGTCATACAAAGCAGGGGATCTCAGGTGTTCTTAGGGTTCTGACAGAGGAAAAAGAAGAAGGGAAGAGGAGAGAAATATGCCTCTAAGCTGACCAGCTATGAGTCTTGCTGCCATCTGTTTTTTCTGGGCCTAGAAAAAGGGAAAAAATTGGAGGGATAGGGGTGGTCAGAGGTACCAAAAGCCCATATCCGACTTAGAATTACAGCAGTTTAGGACATACAGGAATACATATTACGTTCTCTAGCACAGTGGAGGTTGATCTAACATAGTGAATAAAATACTTTAAAATTAACTTGGATGTATTAATGTAATGCTCAATGCCATTTGTGTAAGCCTAAGAAAAGGACCTTTCCACCAAAAATAATTAAACACTATACAGTCATTTGGAAAAGCTTCAGAGAAAATAATGAAAACAAAGAAAACGGAACAGTAAAGGCAATACCTTTGTTCTCTGGAAGACAGCCTTTGGATCTAAAGTCTTAGTCTTCCCAGGATTGTTTTTATTGGTTTTAATCCAGCAAATATCTTCACATCTTCTGTAACCCCACTTGCGTAAACACTAGAAATGAAAGAATTTAAAAAAGAAATCCTTAGCGAAAAGAAATAAACAATACTTAAAATAACCAACCGGCATTAAAAAATTTCCTAGAGGTTTGAGATACTAAATTCCAAGGTGTCACAGTAACTTTGTTTTAGTGCAGTAACAGAAAAAAAGCAATTAGTACTAGTCTTCAAATATAGTCAGTATACAGAATACATATACACCTTTTGGATATTAATATAATATATATGGTTAAATATCAAAACACAGAAAAGACTACATAGTACTCCAATTCTTTAATACTACTTTCCATTGTCATCAATAGAAAGTGAGGTTTAAATCATAAGAAAACATTCAACTCCTCTTTAATCATAAAATAATTCAAAAGATAATCTGATTCCTGCCACCTCGATTTTCTATCCTCTGACAAAGCTAAACACTGTTGAAAATGTTCTAATTGATAACTTCTTTTCAAATGAGAGGCTTATAAAATGTTATTTTTATATATTTCATACCAACAACTCAAAAAATTCAAAGACTTAAAATTGATATGTATATCTCTTTATCAGGTAACACTTTACTTTCATCTTTACATAATCTAGAAAATAGAGAGATCTGAACCTTAGTGTCCTAGAATCTGTTATATATGAACATATAACAAATACTAGCTAATATGTCAGTCAGAGTGGCATTTTGAGGACATACCATATGTAGGTGCTGCCTAGCTGCTGGGAATAAAACATGAATAAGATACAGTCTTTACCACCAGTTGATTTAAGAGCAAAGTAGGGGGACATAAGAAAATTGCGCAGTACAATAATGTTGGTACTATGATCAAGTACATATAAAGATATAGCAGAGCATAAAACATACATATTTTTCAGGAATGCTCCTATTGTGTCAAGTGAGATATACCTCAAAATGAAACTTGGATTTTTATTTTAAAATCTCAAAAATCAAGGTAAGTATCTGTTCCTGTCACCAAACATTTGTTTTGCACTGGATGCTCATTAAATGTCACAAGGGCCTAAACCCTATATGCCCTCCCGAATCAATTTGCCAAAACCTCATGAGTATTTCTCACGCTGAATTAATGGTAATCATTTTTGGCTAAAATCTGCTTTCACCAATATGATAAACTGCTGCATAAGCAAATAAGATAAAACCTCCCAATCACTTTCAATATAATTTGGAGGGTGGGAGGAAAGCCCAAAGCCAGACATTAGAGCTAAAAAAGGTAAACACCAATATACCTATAAAAACATATAGTATGTTTCTATTTTCTTAGCTTTTCCATAGCATCTTGGAGAGGTGCCAACAAAAAAACAGATACCCAACTGGAATACAGTTATAGTCTTACCTTGGAGTAAATAAATGATGCAAGCAATGATGTTATCCAACAGTCTCAAACTTGCTATTTATACAAACAATACAAAGTAATTGTAGAATTTTAGGAGTTGAGCACAAATTTATCTCAATATAATCCTACTTAAATTCTTCACCTGTCAAATGGACACCTCCTAAAATTACCAGGATTAAATGAGGCCATTTGCTATATCACAAGTAATATATCCTAAAAATGGAAAGTATTAAGTGAGGGAACTGACACCCACAAAAGTATCTCTTCACCCAAAGTTTCACTGTTGGACAGCAGGACTGAGACCAAGACTGAAGACTCGTAATACCTAGCCACAATGCTCCCGTTACTCCTGGATAAAAAGGCAAATGTTATTTTGTCTTTAGAAATCCAAAATACACCAATCAAAAAAAAAAAGTTCGGGGCCGGCCCGGTGGCGCAAGCGGTTAAGTGCGCGCGCTCCGCTGCAGCGGCCCGGGGTTCGCTGGTTCGGATCCCAGGCGCGCACCGACGCACTGCTTGGCAAGCCATGCTGTGGCGACGTCCCATATAAAGTGGAGGAAGATGGGCACAGATGTTAGCCCAGGGCCGTCTTCCTCAGCAAAAAAAGAGGAGGATTGGCAGATGTTAGCACAGGGCTGACCTCCTCACAAAAAAAAAAAAAAAAAAAAAAAAAAAAGTTCTGACATACTATTAAGTATAAGGTACTTAAAATAAATTGAGGTGTTATAACTTTTTTCTCACTCTCATTCATTCATTCAAACTATGTGTTCCAGATGCTGTGCTATTTCTTCAATTTGATTTGGCTTCCATTGGGAATTCTGGAGCTAATTCTATTCAGAAGAATTTTTCTTAGCTACTCACCATGAGCAGTAAATGACACTAAGCAGCTTGTTTTTGTGCTGTAATTTGGTTTCAAATCTCTATACTGTGCTCTTCCTGTGGTTGTAATAAATCATATTTTGATTTATTCATCCCTAGCGCTAGTTACCTAGGGACTACTGCCATTTGTACATTCTTTTCTGAACATTTTTTTTCTCCGGAATATTTTAGTACTATTCAAGAAACAAAGGACAAAATAATATTAACCTTCAAACTTCTTATGCAACACACTGTGTTATATTTTTTCTTATGAATTTAAATATCCACCTTAAAAAACACCATCTTACCACTCTTCCAAGGTCCAATCCCTCTCCAGAACCACACCAGAGAAAAATAAATGATCGAGGTGCTGCAATCTCATCAATTTCTAACTTCATAATCTAGAAGAAACCAAAACAATATTGCATAAAAGTATTTTGTTTCCCATTCACCCTAAATCCAAAAGAATAACCACTGAGATTTATCAGGACTTTCAGTAGATGTGTTCTTTAAATGTACTAATTTTCATTAGGAAATATAACGAAAAATAAATTTTATTCTTAAAACTTTTCCTACAGTTGTTTTCTTATTCTGTATTAAGACAACACATACACATGTGCATAGATACACTTGATTTTATATGGCAAGAGGTTACAGGACATATATTTATAGAATTATGGCATTTTATAAGATGTAGCTTTGAGGGCAACCCTTTATGATTTACAGAAAAAGAAACTGAAATAAAAAGAGGTTAAATTACCCCAAAGTTAGGGGCAAAATTAAAATGAAATATAGCAACAAATGTTTGGGGAAGACTTGGTTTCCAATATCTACAGAACAGTCCTAGATAAAACAAATCAGTATATACATTTTATTATAATGACTACTTTAAGTCCGACATGCCAAAAAAATATAGTCTATAATTTTGTTTGCTTTGTATGTGTTTGAGTGTATCACATTAAAAAAAACTTCTTCAATAATTAAATCTATAAATTTTGGGAATACAATATACTCATAAATGACTATAAAAGCAACCATTCTATATGGTAGTCTTTTTCTTTCAGTTTTCTGTCATAGTTAAGAAGTTTCAGAGACCATGGTTCAAGCAAATATTATTAGTTTCATTTATTAAGAAAATCTTAACTTTTACTTGAATAACAGACCCATTTAAGTTATTATATCATCTCTAACTTATCTAGGTAGAAAAACATTATTTGATAGCAATAACGGAAATAAGTTACAATGTGTATAAACCTATTCAGTTTCATACTTCTGATTTTTTTTTTTTTTTGTGAGGAGATCAGCCCTGTGCTAACATCCGCCAATCCTCCTCTTTTTTTGCTGAGGAAGACGGCCCTGGGCTAACATCTGTGCCCATCTTCCTCCACTTTATATGGGACGCCGCCACAGCATGGCTTGCCAAGCAGTGTGTTGGTGCACGCCCGGGATCCGAACCAGCGAACCCCGGGCCGCCGCAGCGGAGCGCGCGCACTTAACCGCTTGCGCCACCGGGCCGGCCCCATACTTCTGATTTTTTTTTTTTTTTTTTTTTTTTAAAGATTTTATTTATTCACTTTTTTCCCCCCAAAGCCCCAGCAGATAGTTGTATGTCATAGGTTCACATCCTTCTAGTTGCTGTACGTGGGACTCAGCCTCGCGCTGGACGGAGAAGCGGTGCCTTAGGGCGCGCCCGGGATCCGAACCCGGGCCGCCAGCATCAGAGCGCGCGCACTTAACCGCTAAGCCACGGAGCTGGCCCTGATTTTTTAAGTCTTGAAATCTCTCCTCATCTGATATTCTCATAGGAACATGAATAAATATGTAAGACACACACACACACACTCACACACACACTCCTACAAACGTTTATATGTGTTATAGCTAAAGATAAGTGACGACTCATCAGTGAGAAACATTAAGCAAATTACACTCTTAACATTGCCATTCTAAATGCTAGGTGTTGGTGTTTTCTTGAAGTGATTATATCCTTAACCAAAACACATAGACCACTACTGACTCTCCAATGTGAAAAAGAATACTTGTGAAACCCAAATACTTTTCTTATTTACATATATTTATTATATTTACTGGCACTTTCTTTAGGATATTTATCACATAAAGAATAAGAGCTTAGGGCTCTGGGGCCAGACAAAACTTTTCAATATGCCAGCCAGAGCTGTTCAGTGAAATTAACTGAAATCGAGAATATGCGTATAAAATGGAATTCCTTTATTTCAGAAACTTTCTTAGTTTGTCACACATAATTGGAGTTCTTGTGCCTTCAATGACCAACCTCAGAGACTGGCTACAGAAAATAAAGTTCGACATAACTACTAATCAAAGACATAATGAGATTTATTTTTTCAATTTTTTTTTCTTTTGACTATACTGACATAGATTGTTTTTATATTATTAATCACTTTTGATGAGGATATGGTGAAATAGATATTTCTTAAACACTACTGGAAGGAATGTAAATTTGTGCAACCTATCTGGAAAACTTTTCATCAATTAATATCAAGAGCAATAAGTCTTTAACTGGAAGTCTTGGGAATACTATATGCTATATACTTTTCTGAATTTCAACAATAAGCACAGATTACATCTATCGTCAGAGGAGGGTAAAAACTTTTTTTAAATCATAAGAGCCATGAAAATGTAAATAAAAGTGCCAGAGGTATTGAAGCCGACAGGAAAACCTTCAAGGAGGAAGAACTGGAAGTATATCTTGAAGAATCAATAATGTGAACAACGGCAACTACCATTAACTCAGAAAAGGAAAGGCAAGGATTCAAAACAGTTTCCTAGGCAACACCAGGGTTAGAGTTCTGTAGTTCCTTCCTTTCCCTACCTCTCCTCTGTGCTCAACGCCCCTGGTTACTCTCCTTAAAATTCTCTATTCCCTTGGCTTCCTTGACTTCATACTCTGTTGGTTCTCCTCATTCATCTCTGACTCATTCTTTTCACAGCTCTTGACATGTGCCTCTTAAATGTAGTTTCCCGAGGCTTTACTGTCAATCCACATTTTATCTTAATTGAGACACTATGTTAGGACAAATTCATCTATTCTCATAGGTTTAATGTGCTAATCTTCTAAAATCTGTATTTTGAGACCAGATCCGTCCGTCCTTTGAGTTTCGTATTCCTATTACAACCTCCACTTGAATGTCTCAGATACAACTCAAAACCAACATCTTCAACATTATCTAATCCTGCTAATCCTGCTCCTCTTCCTAAATTCACTCTTTCAGCTGGTGATAACTCACCCACTCATCCCAAGACTCAAACCTTTGAGTCATCCTTAACTCTTCCCCTCAGGCCAATCACTAGATCTCACCAAAGTATCTACCAAACATTACTGAATTTATCACCTCCTTTCTATTCTTACTACATCACCCTCATTCAGGGTCCCTCCATCTCCTAACTAGGCTACTGCAACAGTTTTTTCACTGCTTCCTTCTCCAGACTTCTTTTCCTCTAGTCCATCCTCCACACTAATCTGACCATCTTACTAAACTGGTTAAAGTCCTTCAAAGACTCCTAATGTCTTCAGGATAAAAGCCCAAGCTTCTAAGACATCATCTCAAGATAGTCCCAGTCTGTGTTCCAACAACATCACCTACATACAGACCTCCCGCACCCACAAACCAGATATTACCTTTGCCTCCAAAGATAATATCCGCTCTTGCTGTTCCTTCTGCTTGGAATCCCTGTCCCACTCCTTTCTTCATCTGGCCAATTCCAACTAATCAATTTATACTGTCATGTGTCACCTCCTCTTTGTTCATGTGCCCATCTCCTAGGCTTGGTCAGTTTTTCTCGGATCAACTTATGCAGTCCTCTATTATTATTTTTTTTTTGTGAGGAAGATCAGCCCTGAGCTAACATCCGTGCTAATCCTCCTCTTTTTGCTGAGGAAGACCAGCTCTGAGCTAACATCTATTGTCAATCCACCTCCTTTTTTTTTCTTTTTCCCCAAAGCCCCAGTAGATAGTTGTATGTCATAGTTGCACATCCTTCTAGTTGCTGTATGTGGGATGCGGCCTCAGCGTGGCCGGAGAAGCGGTGCGTCGGTGCGTGCCCGGGATACGAACCCGGGCCGCCATAGCGAAGCGCGCATACTTAACCGCTAAGCCACAGAGCAGGCCCTGCAGTCCTCTATTATTGAACTAACAAAATGATAATGCAATTACCTGTTTAGGACAATGTTTATACCATTAAACTGTGTGCCCCTTAAGGCCAAGTACTAAGTCTTATTCATCTTTGAATCTCGAGCACCTAGCACACTGCCTAGTACAGACTGGCACTCAATAAAGATTTATTTTTACTATTTATCAGTAAAAACAGATAACTTTAGGGGCCGGCCTGGTGGCGCAAGTGGTTAAGTGCGCGCGCTCC
Source organism: Ceratotherium simum simum (assembly GCF_057802395.1). Classification (NCBI taxonomy): domain Eukaryota; kingdom Metazoa; phylum Chordata; class Mammalia; order Perissodactyla; family Rhinocerotidae; genus Ceratotherium; species Ceratotherium simum. The sequence goes on from NC_141911.1 coordinate 61,769,558, forward strand.
GCTGCGGCAGCCCGGGGTTCGCTGGTTCGGATCCCGGGCGCGCACCGACGCACTGCTTGGCAAGCTATGCTGTGGCGGCGTCCCATATAAAGTGGAGGAAGATGGGCACAGATGTTAGCCCAGGGCCGTCTTCCTCAGCAAAAAAAAAAAAAAAAAGAGGAGGATTGGCGGATGTTAGCACAGGGCTGATCTCCTCACAAAAAAAAAAACAGATAACTTTACGTAACTGAAGTTATCAGCTTGCTTAATTTTATTTAGGAAAATATAACTTCATCACGATGCTGAAATTATATATCCTTTTTCTCTATTTTAGTGTAAGTTCCTTGAAGTAGAAATCATATAGATATATGTATTCATACGCTGATATTTACTAAAACTAACCCAATGCAGAACAAGTTATCAATCATTCTGTCTGTTTTTAGACTTTTCTAGCTATATATCCAAGAACTCTCAAGACCAGAATTATGAGTCTTCTACAGACTATTTACTCACTACCTGCTCAACTTTTGCCTCAAAAAGAAGAATCAGACTAAAGATATTGTAATATTTGTTAATGTACCTTGGACCTTCAGCCACAATATATACTATGAATCTATATTTATGATTCCTAAAAACATAGGGGTGATATTTATAATCTTACTTTCTGATCAAATAAACATATATTTATTTGAAAAGTAAATAATTCATTACAATGTAGAAAGTTTCATCATACATCATCCCAAGTCCAGCATTTTTCATTAGCAGTGATGCCAGTCTCTCTGTAATATTCTTCTAAAGGGGGTTCCAGAAGAATCACATCAAACTTGGGAGTGAGTTCTCTGATGTCAAAGGCTTCTATATCTGCTTGTAAGTACCTATTTGATTAAAGCGCAAAAAGTGAGTAAGAGATTTTCAAATAACTTACATATGGTAATGAAAGAAATTTCTTAAATATTTCTTAAATAATATATTTATATACTAAATATAAAGAAATGTATTAAATATTACACTATTTACAAAGTAATCATGAGGTAATCACTGAATACCTTTTTATGAAAGGGCATCTTTCTTCAGTATAGACAGAGCATCTACCAGTGCTCTTCCCTAGGAGATGGATAGATTCACACTACAAAGTGAAATCATATTCCCCCACGTACATCCAGAATATAAATTTCTCTCATTTTTACATTGAAAATCCACACTCAGACGTGAGTAAGTCTCAGAGCACTTTCCATTATCATTTGAATTTTCTAAGAAATATCACATTATTTGTTTCTCAACTGTTTAGTTAGGTTAGAAAAACTATTCGTCTGTAAGTTTTAAGTTCCTCCCTCGGAAAAATAGCTTCTAAAGAAGGACATAATTCTCTTTCATTAGATTGTTAGTAAAATTGTTTATATTAATAGTCTTTTCTGGCTACCTAGTATAAATTATTACTAGGCTTTACTGAAAGGTTATTTCCACATAGTATGAAAGTATTTTAAATATAAAATACTTTATTTAAATAGAATGAACAGTAGAGTCTGCTAATATTTTTCCCCACATACTCAGACTTCTTTGTGGTTCTTCTAATCACTAACAGCATACATTTTAGGAAACTGTTAAACGTACAAAACGTTCAAAGTAAGCTAAATGTGAAATAAACAGATTCTCCAATTTCAAAGACCTTATACACAGTTTTGAGCAAAACAGTATTTTGTTTACTAAAAGTTAAAATAAATTTTTGTATTCTAAAATGTTAAGAATAGTATCCTTGGATGCTGAGTTATAATGAGTTTTTTTTTTTTTTTTGTGCAGAAGATCAGCCCTGAGCTAACATCCGTGCTAATCTTCTTTTTGCTGAGGAAGACCGGCTCTGAGCTAACATCTATTGCCAATCCTCCTCCTTTTTTTTTCCCCCCGAAGCCCCCAGCAGCTAGTTGTATGTCATAGTTGCACATCCTTCTAGTTGCTATATGTGGGACGTGGCCTCAGCATGGCCGGAGAAGCGGTGCGTGGGTGCGCGCCCAGGATCCGAACCCGGGCCACCAGTAGCAGAGCACGCTCTTAACCGCTAAGCCACGGGGCCGGCCCTATAATGAATTTTTATTTTCTTCTTTTCCTTCACCTAAGTTTCCCAAACTTTCCTCAAAAAAATAAATTACTTTTTGAGGAAAAAATTCATTTAAAAACATTTTAAAAAACTCAAGAATACAAAAAACATGAATGATTTTCTAAGAAAAAATATTTAAAGACACTTTAAGCAAATTATCTAGAAAATTGAAAACAAATTAAATGAGAACCTACTGTGTGCTCAACACTGGAGTTTCAAACAAATATATTTTACTATAAAGAAGAGATAGAGTGTGTTAACCTTATAAAGGTGCTGAATTTTTTCAAATAGAAAGTTACAGGATAAAAAAATTGACATTCTTAGCCTGAGTTGGGAACAAAGAGTAATTGAAAAACAACACTTACATAGGCGGAGTGTTAGATTTAGCTATTAACTCATCCTTCAGCCTGATGAGCTCCCTCAGTTTAGGATATTCTTCAAATCTGTCAGCCAAACCTGAGGAGGAAAAACAGTAAATTCTAAATTTTAATAAAATTGATGTTAGTATCAGTGCATTCAGAGGTTATGAGCCACTCAGGAAAACAAAACAGTGCAGACACACCACTTGATTCTCAAGTTCTTTTAAAAAAGTTAATTTTGAGTATTTCTAAACATTTCGTATATACATTTCATACTTAATGACCCCAATCCCATATGCAGGCAAAACCCCAGATGTTCTAAAGCCCAGTTCAAGTCAATAAACCATTTAAATTTCTCATATTTATTAAGTTAAATAATCTGCTCATAGCATCAAGTTTAGCCACTCTGTTCTCAGAAAAACAACTGCTTTTCTATCATGCGTTTTTCCCCCTTTCTTTTAGCTAAAAAAATTCTTTCTCCTAAAGAATCCAGTGATTGTTGAGATTTTTACTTAGCTTCTTAGATAGTTATCCAAAGCAGAGAAAATGAATAGTTCTTTTGTTTTCTATGGTTAGATACAGGAAGGGACAAAGAATAGTGCGAGGTGAGATAAATACTGCTGATGATCTTAAATTAATTGGCTATGCCTTGTGGATACAACCCCAGAACAAATCTAGTTAAGATAATGAGTCCCTAACAGTAGATTAGCTCTCACTCTGATTACTTATCTAAATTGAACTACCAATTCCAAGATACGATGCTTTCTCTAAGAATATTTCCTATATCAATATTTATAGTTTTAAAGATCTCACATCTCCACATTATTACAAACCAAATCCTCATATATATTTCTAGGCTTAGGACCCTGAAAAACGTCTACAAGTTTCACAAAGGGTACTTAAATTAGGAGACTCACTGTTCCCAGGTCCTCAAAAATATTTTAGATCTCTGAGCCTCAGAAGAGATTTTAGGTAAAAGAGCATTTAAACAACTGTAGGGATAAGTAGGGCTTTGAATATCAAAGATTCCTAAAAGCTCTTCTTTGCCCCACCCCCGGCCTGCACAAGAAGCACATTCACAACAACATAAATTATGCAAACATCTTAATTTAAAAACCAAAAGTAAATATATTAGTAATTTTAATATCAAAGAGCAAAAGTAAAAGATTTTGTAAAGCCTCCTCAATCAGTGGTTATAGATCTAATTTCAAATAAAGTAAGTTTGAAGATTTTATTATACTCAGGTTTCAATCACAGCAGTCAGCTCTCAACTATCTACAAAACAAAGGAGCAACTTTTTCTCAATGCATAAGAGTTTCCTAAGTACATTTTCTTTGCCTTGGGGAAGTAAGTGTCTTAAAAGCAGAAAGGTTGATATCAAAATCTGGTTATACAACTTAACATAAGTTTTTTTTTAAAAAAGCTTTGTTGAAGTATAATTGATATACAAAATAGTACACATATTTAATGTATACAATTTGATGAGTTTCAACATATGCATACACATGTGAAACCATCACCATAATCACGGTAATAGACATATCCTTCACCTCCAAAAGTTTCCTTGTGTTCCTCGGGGGGTGTGTGTGTGTGTGTGTGTGTGTGTGTGTAGTAAGAACACTTAAGTAAGATGAGACCTACCCTCTAAACAAATTTAGTAAAGCACTGTTGACTACAGTCAACAGTTGCTAACTACAGGCACTATGCTATACAGTACATCTCTAGAATTAACTCATCTTGCAGAACTGAAACTTTATACCAATTGAACAACTCCCTATTTTCCCCTCCCTCCAGCCCCTGATAACCACTGTTCTATTTTCTGCTTCTATGAGTTTGACTATTTTAGGTACCTCATAAAAGTGTATGTATTTATCATATTACATATACTATCTTAGGTACCTCTGTAAGTACATGCATATTTGTCCTCTGACTGGCTTATTTCACTCAGTATTATCATAACTTTTTATAGCTACATCTAAATTTTGCTCATGAAAACATTAAAATCAGTTTTTACTTCAAGAGTAATGTTGCTTACAAGCAACAAAAGTAAATTGGATTACATCAAAATTAAAATTTTTGCACTGCAAATGATACCATCAAGCAAGTGAAAAGACAACTCAGAGAATGGGAGAAAATATATGCAACTCATATGTCTGATAAGAAATTTGTACTGAGAATATATAAAAGAACTCTTGCGATTTAATAATAAAAGATAACCAATTAAAAATAAGCAAAGAGTTTGGACATTTCTCCATGCAGGTATTTAAATGGCCAACAGGCATATGAAAAGATGCTTAATATCATTAGTCACTAGGGAAATACAAGTCACTAGGGAAATACAAATCAAAACCACAATGAAATACTACTCCATACCCACCAGGATAACTATAATCAAAGAGACAGATACTAATAAGTATCAAAGATGAGAAGAAACTGGAACCCTCACACATTGTGAGTAGGAATATAAAATGGTACAGCTGCTTTGAAAACAGTTGAGCAGTTCCTCAACAAGTTAAACACAGAGTTACCACACGACCCAGCTATTCCACTTCTAGTTACATACCCAAGAAAATTAAAAGCATATGTCCACACAAAAACTACATGAATATTCATAGCAGCATTGTTTATAACAGTCCAAAAATGGAAACAACCCGCATGAATGGATTAACAAAATGTCGTATATACATACAATGGAGTATTATTTGGCAATAAAAAGAAATGAAGTACTGATACATGCTACAACATCAACGACCCTTGAAAACATTATACTACGTAAAAGAAGCCAGTCACAAAATACCACATATTATGCGATTCCATTTATATGAAATGTCTAGAAAAGGGAAATTGACAGACAGGAAGTCAATTAGTGGTTACTTAAGGTGGGGGTGGGTACTGATGAAAGAAAGGGAACGGGAATTCACTGCTAATAAGTACTGCGTTTCTTTAGGGGAGATGAAAATGTTCTTAAATTAGATTGTGGTAATGGTTGCACAAACCTGTGGATATACTAACGAAAACTGAATTATATCCTTAAATGGGTGAATTATATGGTACATGAATTATCTCAATAAAGCTGTTTTTAAAAATGCAGGGATCATGCCTTTGATAGGCTTATTAGCAGACTGGACACAGCTGAGGAAAGATTATCTGAGCTTGAGGATATCTCAATAGAAACCTCAAAAACTGAAAAGCAAAGAGAACAAAGACTGAATGAAAAAAAAGGCCAGAATATCTAAGGACTGTGGGACTACGAAAGGTTTAACATATCTGTAATGGAAATATCAAAAGGAGAAAGAGAGAGAGGAACAGAAGAAATATTTGAAAGAATAATGACTGTGAATTTCCCCAAATTAATGTCAGACATCAAACCACACACTAAGGAAGCTCAGAGAACACCAAGCAGGATAAATGCCAAAAAATCGTACAGCTAGGCATATCATTTTCAAACTATAGAAAATCAAAGATTAAAAAGAAAATCTTGAAAGAAATTGGAGGGAAAAAACACCGCACCTATAAAGGAACAAAGATTAGAATTATATCCAAGTTCTCCTCAGAAATATGCAAGCAAGAAGAGAGGAGTGAAATAGTTAGTGTTGAAAGAAAAAAAAAATCACCCAGAATTCTGTACTCTGTGAAATTATCCTTCAAAAGTAAAGGAGAAACAAACAGTTTCTTAGACAGACAAAAATTGAGGAGCTTTGTTGCCAGCAGATATGCCTTGCAAGTCATGTGAAAAGAAATTTTTCAGATATAAGGAGAATAATATAGGTCAGAAAATTAGATTTACATAAAGAAAGGAAGAACATCGAAGAAGGAACAAGTGAAGGTAAAATAAAAATGCAGACATAGTCACAGAACCACAGGAGGGAGGGAGGAAAAAAAACAGTAACATTGCTTGATGGAAAAGGAGGGTTGTACTAGAAATACCGAGAATGAAAATGGGAAGCCAAGCTAGGAAAATAATTTTATTAGAAATACTCCACAAAAGGGATAAATTACATGCATGTAATCAAGAGTTAGTAATAGTATATTCCCAACAAATCTGACATACCTACATCCCTGATGAAATTCTGAGGTCTATGTCCAGTGTCTACAAAATGTTGGCAGTAATCATTATGGGGATTTAAACTCTGTGTTCCCTAAAGAAAAAGTCAAAATTAAATTAACAGCATTCACTCTGATGGCAGATAGACCAACTCTGTACAGCAGTTCCCCCTTACCCGTGGGGGATACGTTCCAACACCCCCAGTGGATGCCTGAAACCACAGATAGTACCAAACCCTATATATACCCCATACATACCTATGATAAAGTTTAATTTATAAATTAGACACGGTAAAAGATTAACAATAACTTCTCTTTGGCATATCCGAGCTGCTAGCATCACTGCTCTTGCACTTTGGGGTCATTATTAAATAAAATAAGGGTTACTTGAACACAAGCACTGCAATACCGAGACAGTCGATTTGATAACCAACACAGCCACTAGGTGACCAATGGGCAGGTAGCCTGTACATTGTGGAGCCTCTGGACAAAGGGATGAGTCACGTCCCAGGTGGGATGGAGCAGGATGGCTCAAGATTTCATCATGCTACTCAGAACACCGTGCAATTTAAAACTTATGAATTGTTGATTTCTGGAATTTTCCATTTAATATTTTTGGGACGTGGCTGACCACAGAAAACTGAAACCGTGGAAAGCAAAATCATGGATAAAAGGGGACTACTATATTTTGTTTTTTATTATAAGGGCATACAAAATATAAGTTCATTGATAGATTAAAAAAAATTAGTAACATCTGAAAACACCACAACTAAAATGATAGTATTACTCATCAGTAGCTACAGACATGAATGCAGCATTACCTTATCCTAAAAAGCCAAATATCAGAAGACTATTTCATAAATAATTTTGAATCATCTTTTTAATAATGATCCTTCAATAACTGAAAAAAATCTAGAAAAGAAGTAAGTATTTAAAATCTTTTCAGGCACAGAGCTGAAATGTGAAAAGTTCTAAGATTTGAAAATTATTTATTTACCTTAAGAAAAGTACTAGAATCTTTGTAAATCTCTTCTTCATATGGCAAATTCTCTTCTTCCTGTTGCATTTCTAGTTCATCCTTGGAAGAGGAAGATTAAGTAGATATTTTATGTATAGGAGGAATATTTTATGTATTATGGTATCTTGATTATTAAAACCCAATATAAATATTTTATTTCCCTAAGATACAATAAATTTTTCAAATTACCATTGAAGTTAAACACTGAAGTCTTTGCTTTCTCATCATAAGATCTAACTAGTTATATTTATGATAAAATAAAAATTTCCTTTTCATTCTCATCAATAATAAATAATTGTCTATAACTACCAATTTTGTTGACTGAAATGTCTAGAATTATTTATCTTATATATAATGCCATAAATATTAGAATTTAGCTCAAATCATGAAAGATATGACCACCAACGGGGTAATTTTATGTCAATTAGATCAAACCATATGTAACTGCTATTTTTATAGATCAAAAATGTTAAGATATCGGGAATTGTATATGGTTTAACCTAAAACAATCACAAATACTTAAGTTACATATTAGCTATATCAAAATGCAACACACAAGACAATATTTATGAGATTAGGTAATTATATCATTGAACTTCCTAGAGATTTATTGAAACTATGCATTCTCTTCTCTATTAAATATAGTTGTACAATAATTAATTTAAAAAAATAGAGATAGGTTTTTTGTCCATCATACTTTCTTTTCAACTAAATATTGCAATTACAAATTTAGAAGTCGGAATTTTTTTTCTTAGGCCTCTTTCAGAAATGGTTCTACACTGCTGTCTAGCCCATGAGTTCTCAAAATATTTTAATTGTACTATCCTATATTGTTAACATGGAATAACACCACTCAAAAACGATAGTATTGTAGCCTCTCAAAATTTGATCCAATTATCCAAAGTTTCTGATATACATACCTCTTTACTCTTATTTAAGAATATTATTGCCTGGTGCTTACCAGGCATTATGCTGAATGCTTTATATATGTCACCTAACTTAATACACACACCTCTGGCGTTAAAATGAGGAAACTGATATGAAGGTCTTAATTTAACTGATTATACATATGCTACTATTATTTTAGATACTTTAAAATTCAGTTTTCCATCAAATTTGTTTTCCTGGATAAGAATCTATTATCATAAGGATTTATTTTTTCTTGACCATAAAACTGCCCCATTCTCTACTTGCCTTATATTCTTCCATTTTGTCTTCATCTGTCTCTCCTTCATCCTGATACTTACGTTTTGCATTTGGAGCAGAGGTATCATAGGAAGCCCTGAAAATTAAAACTTAAGTATCACGTACAAATATATACAAAATATATAAACACATCTATTAACAATATTAAATAACAGGTTATAAAAACAGAACAAGGCAAATTTTTCCTGATTAAACAGTATCTATTCACCCAGTTTATAAATCTAAAAAGTCACAAAACCTGATTGATAATTCTGTACTTTATTTTTATGAGAAAGCAACCAAATGAGAAAATAAGCTTTTATAAGGGATGTACAGCAAAAAGAAACTTCTATATTATCTATCATTCTAATCTGTCTTGAGCAAACTTGATGCTCAAATTGATAATTAGAATACTGAAAAATTCTGAAATGCTTTATAAACTATCAAATGAATACCACTTTTATAATTTTATTTATTTATTTATTTTCCCCCCAAAGCCCCAGCAGATAGTTGTATGTCAGAGTTGCATGTCCTTCTAGTTGCTGTACGTGGGACGCGGCCTCAGCATGGCCGGAGAAGTGGTGTGTCGGTGCGCGCCCGGGATCTGAACCCAGGCCGCCAGCAGCGGAGCGCTCACACTTAACCACTAAGCCACGGGGCTGGCCCCGTGAATATCACTTTTAGAGTAAAGCATGTTTTCTTCTATGAGAATTTTTAAAATATAATTATTTATTTATGGTATATAAGTTAATTCTTAGTCTAACATTCCATTTTCTAACTACTTTATAAATGAGAACTTATTATATTCAGAAAATAAGTATTTCATTATTAACTAACGATAAAAACCAGTACGTCTGAAATCTTTATTTTGATGCTTGTCATAAAATATACCTCATACCTAGGATTATTTGTTTACTAAAACAATGATCCTTGCACAATATTAACGTCATTAAAAAAAATTATTCAACTGACCTGCAAGTTTCTCTTGTTTCAGCAATTTCTCTCTGCTCATCTTTGCTATTTAACACAGCACCAATGCTATCAGCGCTTTCAGCTCCCAACTAGAAGGGGCAAAAATAAAAAATCAGATCACAATGCATTGGATAGCCTTCCAGCCATTTGTAGCAGCATTTAATATTTCAAGTATTAACCAACAAAAAGCAACCTGTAACAACCTCAGCAGGCAAATGGATTAATTACTATGCAGGAAAAACTGGAAATACCTTGGAACAAAACCATGTTAATTAAGAATGATTTTGAGGGGGCCGGCCTGGTGGCACAAGCGGTTAAGTGCGCACGCTCCACTGCGGCGGCCAGGGGTTCACCGGTTCAGATCCCCTGGCGCAAACCGAGGCACCGCCTGGCAAGCCATACTGCGGCAGCATCCCATATAAAGTGGAGGAAGATGGGCACGGATGTTAGTACAGAGCCAGTTTTCCTCAGCAAAAAAAGAGGAGGATTGGCAGATGTTAGCACAGGGCTGATCTTCCTCACACACACAAAAAAAGAATGATTTTGAAAAGCATTTTAAGCTCTCAGTTATATTTGAAATTAAGAAACTTAACTTTAGCCAATCCCCTACTTTTAAAGTAAACAATATGATTTAGTAGTAGCAGCAATAACAAAAAAAGCAGCTTGCTTACAGTGTTTATAGTGTAGTAGGCACTACATTACACATTTCACATCCATCAGCTCATGTATTATACCTCATTTATCCCATGCTGTAATAAATATCTATCCAGTTTCACTCAAGCCAAGTCTTTATATAATTATTGTAGGCACAATATTGAACTTTACTAATACCTAAAAAATGACAAGGCAAATTCTGGCTGGCAGTTGGGGAAATTTTGCAAAATACAACAAATGCATACAAATTACTAGTTGAGATAAGGCTGCCTACGTAGAGTGGGATCAGTTCATGGAAAACTTGAAAAGCCAAACCAAGAAGCGTAGAATACAATTTATAGGCCGTGAGGAAGCATTTAATATTTTTAAGCACAAGAAGGGCGTGAGGAAATCTGTGTTAAATAGTCCCTTTTGCTGAGGAAAGGGGAGAAGGCATATTAAATACCAGAGCTGCAAGTCCCCAGTCTTGATCTTCAACAGTTGCCACTGCCTTTTTAGACTATCCACTTCATGACTCCCCTAAGGTTTCTCCAAGAATAAATCTCTTCCAATACATCAACTGTTCCTGAAATTTTAACTCTTTCATAAAAATCTCCCTGACCCCTACTCTCTTTAGTCGGAAGACACATCTACTTCCCATAGTTGGAATGCTTTCTCACCTTCTTCCCATGACTGACTCTTCTCTCTTTAAGTCTCAGATCTGTACAAGTTATTTCCTCAAAGAAGGTTCTTCCATGAACACCGTATCTAGAATAGGTAGCCTCCTACCATTATTCTCCTTTTTACCTCCCCATTTCCTTACTCAGATCACAGCACTTAATACAATTTTCAATAATTTTATGTTTTACTTTTGTTTACTCCCTATTTATATTGTTTCACAGTCTCTATCATAACTTTCAATTATTTTGTGTACTTCAATTATTTTATCAATTTACTTTTGTTTACTTCTCCCCCACAGAAATGTAAGCCCCCTGAGGGGAAGAACTCTGTCTGTCCTCTTGATATCTGTATGTTTGGCAGCTAGTATAATGTCTGACTCACAGCAGATACTCAATAAATATATGAATGACCCAATGAGATTTCCTACTAAGGCCTAAATTAGAATCCAAGGTATTACAAGAGAACTGCTTTAAATCAAAATTTTGCTCACACATATAATTGTCTTCTCATGCTCCAACATTTTAAAAAAATTGTGGAATGACTGGAGTTAAGTAAATAATAGATTTTCCATTATGGTAGCACCAAATACATCATTTGAATAATTATGACAATTTGGTATCATCTGAAAGCATACATGATTTTTTGAAACAAAGCTCTAAGTTAAATGAAAAGCAGATGTAAATTGCCGGTGGTAGCATCAACTGCCATTATGGTCTGGACCTCCATAAGGCAGCCAATGTCTCCATCCAGAAGACAAACGCAAATCACACAGAGTTGTGCTCTACTCTAAGAGTCCATAAATCAACAAACATTTATTAAAAGCTTACTTTCAGCAAGAAACAAAGTTACAGGAAAAGATTAACCCAACGGGAATTAAATGCAAAGACTCTGCACTCCAACTGTTTACATTCTGTATGACAATAAGTAATATATAGAAGGAGACTCAACAATAAGCATACTGGAACTCAGAGGAAGAAGACCCTAAGCCAGGGAGATCGGGATAGGTTTCATCATAAAGTTCTGACCTGAGCAATGCCATAGAGGATAGACGGAAATTAGAAAGAAGGACAATTTTTAAAAAATCATAAAGTATTTATTGCACAAATCAGTAATAAACCAGTCTGTCTTGTTCATACAGAGAAAAGTAAGTGAAAGAAAGGCTGAAATCAGGTGGTAAAGTGGAAGTCTGTCAATGATCCTATCAGACATCCTTCCTTAGGTGGAATGGTTCCTATCCAACTAGAAGACCAGGAGGCAGCTAGGTGTACTGCAGAGAGCATGAAAAGGCGTAAAACTGTAGCTTGCAAACTTACCAGCTTTGTGGGCTTCAGCAAGTACCTTAAATTCTTTGAGCTTTATTTTCTTCATTGATAAGATGCAGATAGTATCTGACTTATACAGGCAAAGATAATCTATGTAAAAATCTTAGCAGTCTTGACACACGCAAAGGAGTTAAATGGCAGCCATTATTAAATTTTATGCACTAAGTAAGCTCTTTGAGGGTAGGGACTACTGATTATTCATAGCTGAATTCCCAATGCCTACTAAATGAGCCCCTAGCACATGTAAGACCCTCAACAAATAATTGTTCTATGAATGTATTTTGAGTTAAATAGAAGTTTGAATTCAAAACTAAAGCATAAGCAAGTTCCTTGGTGGCAACAAGGAGCTACTGAACATATCTGAAGATAACATGACAAAAGAAGCTGGGAAAGGGGCTGGTCGAGTGGCCTAGTGGTTAAGTTTGGCACACTCCACTTCAGAGGCCTGGGTTCGCAGGTTCTGATGCTGGCTGTGGACCTACATCACTGATCAAGCCATGCTGTGGCCACAACCCACATACAAAATAGAGGAAGACTGGCAATAGATGTTAGCTCAGGGCCAATCTTCCTAACCAAAAAAAAAAAAAAAAAAAAGTTGGGAAAAATAAGGCTTAGAAAAGATACCTGATTTGTCCAAGATCATAAAGTCACACAGACAGGAACAGATCTGATTCCAAATTCCCACATTTTTAACACTATACCATAAATCTTTTCATCACATCATAAAAGAGGATAGGTTTCAGATTTGCACATTTACTAAAACCAATATTTATTACTGAAAAAATAACAATAAGATGCCTTATTAAAGCCTATGAGCATTTCTCCCATCACTTTTACTGACCTCAATGGCAAAATGGAAAACACAGCCTCTGATTTTAGGTAGAGGTATGCAGCATCTGCCTTTTTTGCGTGTGTACTCTAATAATCAGCAAGTGTTAACACAGTCACACACAAGAAGCAGTGAAGACAAGCTTTGGAGAAATAAATTTGGGTTCAATTTTCTGGCATACCAGTGAGTGACCTGAGGCAAAAATTACTTAACTTCTAGAGCCCCTGTTTCATTATTCCATAAGCGAAGATAATGCTATTTGTATCAGGGGTTTATCCTGACTGACACAGAGTATGAATTCAAATATTAGCTGTGGGTAACAAGGACACTGTACACAGCACAGCGGACTGCAATATACAAGACGCAGAATCTAAAATTTACACTCAGGTTACTTCCAATGCAGTCTTTAGACACGATCCCCAGGCAAATACTGTAAACCTATTTCACAATGAAGCTACAATCTCAAGGTGCTGACTACGAGGAAAGGCAAGAGAGGAAAGACAAGACCACTTAACCAGTGAAGAGAAATTTAGGGGATAACAAGTCATTTTTCCTTGCGTGAACTGCAGTAATTTATTCACAAAGACCAAAGCTTTGTATCCCCATCATTGAGCCGTGCCAGACACTTGGCGGGCATTCCATAAAGGCTGCTGAAGACCAACTGTGGGGTTCAGTTGAGCAGCACAACGACCGCGACACAAAATGGAAAATATTCAGGGCACCGCAGGAGTTCAGAACAAGAAGGGTTGGTATGTCCAGGGATCAGGGTCGCCGGACCAGAAAGGACCACACCGCAGCAGGTAGGGAGGCGACAGAGAAGGGCAGGCGGAGGGGAGAGGGCGGCCGCGCACGCGCATTCGGGATCCCTCCCTGGGCCGCGGACCTGCTGCGCGAGGAGCTGTCGCCGTAGCTTCTGCCGCTCCCGGATCTCCTGCAAGCGGCTGTCCATGTCCCAACTCCTGTTTTCCACTACCCCGAAAACTTGACAGTGAGCGGATGAATCGCCGCCTAACTTTTCTTCCGAGTCTATCGAACACAAGAGTCTTCAAGAGCTACAGGCGGCGAGCATCCCTCACCTTTTCCGCAATGGGTATTTCCGGCGCGGCCGGAAGTCCCGCCTCCTCTCGGACGCCCGCGACGTGACGCAGCCTGGAAGGGGACCAATGAGGGAGGCGGCGGTGCCGCGGGGACTGGGAAGCTCCGGGCTCCCCCGAGCCGCGGATGTCAGAGCGGGTCCGGGGCGGGCCCGCCGTCTGGCTTCTCGCCTGTCCTCTCTTTCCAGGACATCAGCCTCCCTTGGTGTATCAGCACTGTTTCCGAGGTGTGGACCGTTTTGTTGATTCCCTCTTACGTTACTCCCCAGTTGCCAGCCCTGACGTTTTAAAAATTGCCGGATACCAGTTTTTCACTGAAAGCACAAACTCGCGCCAGATTGCCAGGTTTGAGCCCTGGTCTGCGTTTACCAGCTGCATCGCCGTGGCTGCTTAATCACCTCCGTAAGCCTCCGTTTTCTCGTTTGTAAAATGGGAGTAGTCAGAGTGTCTGCCTCACAGAGTTGTGAAGATTGAAAGAATCAACAGAGCCTGGCACATAGCGCCATAAAGTGTTTATTATTGTTAAGAGTTTTACTTACTTTTCCCTCCCTTCCTTATTACTTACTTTTTATTACTTACTTTTCCCTGGAACAACCACCACATGTGCCCGTGCTCTTTTCCACACCTCGCCAGCCCTTGAGAAGTTTCCTACTTTACCGTGATGCATTTTATGGATTCTTCTCTAGGGAACCGGATGGGTGATGGTAAAATGCTTCTTGGTTCGTGTCCTAGAGGTCAGAGGCTGGGGGACCCCTTTTTGCGCTTGTACATTTGTCTTAGCTGGAAATAACCTTGGGAAGTGGAAACAAATAGACTACTGAAATTACCGGGGTTTGGGGGCTGGGGGGTGCACGGTGGCGATTCTCCTCTCTTCATAAGAAGGCAGCAAAGACTAAAGTCTTAAGTTATTACCATTATTATCCACTGCGTTTGTCATCTTATTCCAAATTCAAAGTGGCAGAAAAGACATAATGTGGTCTCAAGTTTAAATGGAAACTGTGGCAAGTACTTGCCAACATTGTAACAAGTCTTTATTCTTTGAGAGTGGATTTAATTTTTGAAAATTGAAAATAGTATTAAAACTTTTAGGTCAAAACCAGGTAAGTCAGGGTAGGCAAAAGGGAGCAGTACTAGATTCTGCTAATTATCATGTATTTCTCAAGAACTAGCTCTAAAAGACAGTTTCAGAAGAGGAGTTCTAAAAAAAATCTCTTGAGTAATGGCAGGCAGAGCTATTTGAAAAAGTGTGCTCACTTCAAGGGGCATATAGTGTTAAAGACAATACTGATTTGTACATATGAGTTAGTGTGTTTCTTTAAAAATCAGTTACATTACCTGCCAATCGGACAAGTTGAGTACTGATTTGAACTATTTATCAACGATGGAAGTAGGCATTTGTTCACTCAAATATTTAGTGATATTTATTGAGTGTTTTATATAGCAGTCAACCGTGGTAGACCCTAGAGTGTGTCAAGTTTATAAGAGATCAAAGACTAAATAAGTCAGTTTTTCTTTGTGGAATTTACTACCTAAAGGAGGAAACATTTTTTTTCCTGGTCAAGTGCAGTGCAGGTGATTTGCCTGTGGTCTTTGAGCCCCATACTCACCTAAACTCTGCTCTGTGATGATGGTTGGGTTGGGTGTCTGCAAACTACATTTCCCAGCCTTCCTTGTCAGATGGCTGTTTGTAAGATTCTGCCGAGAGAAGGCACAGGCAGGAAATCAGAAGATGGAACATGGGAAAACTATTCATTTCTTTTACTCCCTGCTTCTGGCAACCATGGGAGTGACTGTGTCCTTTACAAAGTCCCAGAGCCAGTTGCAGTAGCCCTTCCTTAGTGGCCCTGTCTTCCTTTTTCCACCCTCATGCGGCACCCACAGCAGTGGTTTGCTCTTGAGCTCTGATATACCACCTTCGCCCTCTGTTCTACCACCTGTAGGACTGGCAGCCACTCCTGCAGCTAGGAATTTCTGCTTTAATCTTACGGTCCCCTTTTTGCTCTTCTAGCCTTCAACACCTGTGTAAACATTTCTCCATAGTAAATGCTATGTACTTAGAATTCTTGAAATGATTTCTGTTTTCCTGCCTGGAACGTGGACTGGTAAAGATGCAAATGGGATCTACCTTATACTATTTACAAAGCCATTGGAATCCAGCAGAGGGTTGTTGAAGTGTTCACATAGAAAGGGATATAACTCTGAAATCTATCTCCCAACCAATGAATGTTAAAACACTAGACCATGTCAGGACACCTGTAGGGTACTGTACATGCCTATCAGTAATGTCTGTTCATCATGGCGACGTAAGAGCTACTAGGGACTGTGTGTGTGATGGAGAGAGGGAAGAGAAGAAATGTGGAAAGTCCCCACGTATAATTCATACTCTTTGAAAAAGCAATTCCACTTCTGTACACTTATTTTAAGGAAGTAATGAGAGATCCACATAACAATGTTATGCATCTCCCCGTAAGCTCCTTGAGAATGACTCCTCCAAACCTAGACATCCAACTGCCTGTCGTAATATCTTATTAAAATGTTCCTCACAATCTCAAGCTTAAAATAGATTAAAACCTAAATTCATCATCTACTTCCATCCTCTCAAAAAAAAAAATCAATTCTACTCCAGTGCTTCCTATTTCAGAGAATAGGATCAATATCCACGCATTTTCCTAAATAAGGAGCACTCCAGGGCCGGCCCCGTGGCTTAGCGGTTAAGTGCGCCCGCTCCGCTGCTGGCTGCCCAGGTTCGGATCCCGGGCGCGCACCGATGCACCGCTTCTCTGGCCGTGCTGAGGCGGCGTCCCACATACAGCAACTAGAAGGATGTGCGTCTATGACATACAACTATCTACTGGGGCTTTGGGGGAAAAATAAATTTAAAAAAAATTTAAAAAAAAAGGAGCACTCCACCTCTTCCTCAGCCTCCTTATCTACTCTGTGACTGTAGCTCTGCCCCTGCCTCCAACCCTGACACAGGCTTCATTTCTGCAACCACAACCTGTGGGTGTTATGTATCCTGATTCATATCCTAATTGGTCTACTGCTTTCCAGTCTATCAAATTCTTCCTAGAGATTTGTGGAAAATTATAATTTTATCATTTACAACTCTGCTCAAAATTTTTTCATGTTTCGTCAATGTCTAGGTCAGTGCTGTCCAACAGAACTTTCTATAATAGAAATGTGCTACCTGCACTAACCAATATGGTAGCCACTAGCATTATGTATCCACTGAGCAACTGAAATGTGGCTACTGTACCCAGGAACTGAATTTTTTATTTTATTTTAATTAATTAAATTTAATTACCCATATTTGGCTAGTGGCTACCATATTGGACAACAGAGGTCTTGGTTCAACGGGATAAAAATCTAAAGCACTTAGCATTATATATAATCCTCTGCCACCCTGCTCAGCCTCATTCTATTCTTTATGTACTCAATTTTCCAGGCATATTCAAGTTTTTGTCTTTTTTTCCCAGATGTGACTTCTTTCTTGTACTTTTTACGAATTTATAATTGGGTAAGAGAAAATTCTCCTACAATAAAGAGATAGGCTCCAAAATGACTTTTAAAATATACAGCATTGGGTAAGCAGAATTTTTCAGGAAAGCACTTAAGATAGAATGAATGTCAGAATCTGCTGCTGACTTCTGCTTTCTCTCAGTGCCTTGTAAAAAGCAGACACTCAATAGATGCTTATTGATGAACGTGTTGATTGAGGCTAACTGTCTGTAACTTTTCTGGGATTTGTTGGAAAGATTGATTGTGAGTAGCTGTGCTGAGGAGGGATAGGAGACAGCCAGACAGCATTCCACATCTTCTACATCATCCTTGAAAATTCATTTATAGCAATTAGATGCAGAAGGTTTCCCGGTCTGTGCATTTTATTGTGCTCAACAGGACAACTGCTAAGATCTAGTGCAGCTGTGGCACAAGAGGATATTTAACAAGCCTCATGTGTCGAATAAATGGACTAAATAAGAAACAGGAATGACGATTGTTTTTCTTATCACTTGTCAATAGACTTTTTAAGGGTATTGTGAGTACATAAAAATATTTTTAAAGTATTGGTTTCCTGGAATATAAAGTAAGAAGAGATGTATTTCACAGACTATATGTCAATATCAAATGGAAATGTGTGGAGAAGTGAATGAGTTTGATTTATTTGGGGAATCTGCAGAAAACATCTGTGTTGTCTTTTCGAAGTATCCAAAATTGGGAGGAAAGTGAGAAAAGGCAAGATAAAAAGAATAAAATAATACCAAGACATTATAAGTAATGTCGATATATTTAACTGAGTAGACGAAGAAAAATATTTAAATGTTGGTTAATGTAATGTTAGTTTGCTGTGTTATTTGAGAAAATCATTTCTGCTAGAGAGTACAGAATAGGATGGATGAATCCCCTAGGATGTGTTAAGTACAGATAATGAGTGAGCAAGTAGCTTTTGAGACAGGCAGAGTTCATAAGATGTGCTAAATACAGATACTAAGTAACCCTGTAACCTGAAAGATGTAAGCTAGATAGACTAAATGAAATGAATGATGGAACAAACAGGAGTGTGATTTATAGATGGAAAGTAATGGAAAGACCATATCATGATCTTGCTACCTCTGGGCTGACAGCCATGTCACCCTTACACTGGCCACCCAAACGTGCTCTGCCCAAGAACTGCTGATAGTATCTATATCTGTTGGCAGACTCATTGGCAAGCTACGGCTATGGCCAGGTATATTTGCCACTGCTTCTTTTTAATAGAGCAAGTGTGTATCATTGGCCCCAGGCACCTTCTGTCTGTTGACCTCCTTGCTCAGATGTCAGTCTGTCCTCCAGTCATCGGTGAGGAAGGCTGATGCAGCAGAGAGAGAGAGAGGGAGACCATATGTACATTGCATAACTTGGGATTCATGTAGTGTGGTCCTTCCCACTTACATCTTAAAGTGTGGTAACTTACCCCATCTCTTTCCTCTTGCTTTAAAGGGGGGTGTGATTTGAGAATCTCCATTTGGTCTATGAGCCTGTCTGTTCCGTGGCTTCTAGGATAGCTTGGCTACCCCACCATTGCATCACAGTAATTTCCCATGACAACCAGAGGAAACTTAGAAAAATAAGAACATGGAGTTTTATAGCACAAGCTAAAGTAGTGTGAGAAAGGGAAAAGGAGACTCACAAATTGTATCCGTTAATAGACTGAAAGACAAAAATGGGCAAGTAGTGGACAAAACAAAAGGTAAAATATGGGAAAGATTTCTTCTTTCTAAATTGATTAATAGAAAAGGGAAGAAGACAAGAAGGAAAGACTCTTATGTTTTTTGACAGTGTTGCATATATGTCATTGATGCCAATTATACTTTATTGCTGATACCAAAATAACTGTTTCAGGGGTAAATACAACAAAATCCAAATGAAGGGAAATGCTCTTCCAACAAGTAGACTAATCCCAGAATTTCTTTTTAATTCACTCTACATAGCATTGTAATGGTTTTTGAAAAATGTTCATTACATTTTTAAAGCATTTAAACTATCAGGAGAAAAGTAAGAAGCTTTTAAAAATACTTATAGATAATTAGGAGGAAATGCATATATAGTACTACTTCCTATAAAAGTTTTTATTATTTCTATACAATTCCCAAAACATTCCCTGTAAATCAATTCCTATTTTAAAAACACTAATAATGCAACTATTTTAAAGATCTATGGGATAAAAGACTTAGTAAAATGAAATATCCCTTTGAAATGAAAGTAATTTATCCCTAATTAATCTCTTTTATAATTTATTTTCTTTAACAGGTCACTGTATCTCTCTGTGTTACAGAAAATATTGAGTTAAAAACTTGTCAAGATAAGTGAAATGCCTGTGTATGTAAGAGCATATAGGATTTTCTCTAAGAAAATTACCATACTTACATAAGAAATGAAATTGTTTATGAAGCAAATATTTCTTGGAGCATACTCTGTGGTTTTTAAAAGACTATAAAGTTTTGTGATGTAGCTCATTCAAACTAACAGCCTTAGTGCTTTACACTGTTTTTTTAATTTGTTTTTTTGTTTTTACAATTCTTACTTTGAAGTTGAGTATTCTCTCCCTCCAGAATTTGAAATGGTAAAAACCATTAGAAAAAGAAAGTGCATTCTGTGATCAATCAAAAATAAAACTACATTCAAAAAGAGATTGATGGGGGGCTGGCCTGGTGGCACAAGTGCTTAAGTGCACACGATCCACTGCGGTGGCCCGGGGTTAGCCGGTTCGGATCCTGGGCACGCACCGATGCACTGCTTGGCAAGCCATACTGTGGCGGCATCCCACATAAAGTGGAGGAAGATGGGCACGGATGTTAGCCCAGGGCTGGTCTTCCTCAGCAAAAAAAGAGGAGGATTGGCAGATGTTAGCACCGGGCTGATCTTCCTCACAAAAAAAATTAAAAAAAAAGAGATTGATGGGGGGCCGGCCCGGTGGCGCAAGTGGTTGGGTGCGCATGCTCCACTGCAGTAGCCCGGGGTTCGCCGCTTCGGATCCCAGGCACTGCACCAACGCACTGCTTGGCAAGCCATGCTGTGGCAGCGTGCCATATAAAGTGGAGGAAGATGGGCATGGATGTTAACCCAGGGCCAGTCTTCCTCAGCAAAAAGAAAAAAAAAAAAAAGAGGATTGGCAGATGTTAGCACAGGGCTGATCTCACAAAAAAAAAAGAGATTGATGTTATAATAGTATCATTAAATGCTGCTTATTCTTTTAATGATCTGTTTGGGATTTTAAATATATCTTTTTTTTTTTTTTTTGGCTGAGGAAGACTGGCCCTGGGCTAACATCTGTGCGCATCTTCCTCCACTTTATATGGGACGCCACCACAGCATGGCCTGGCAAGCAGTGCATAGGTTCGTCCCCAGGACCCGAACCTGGGCCGCCAGCAGTGGAGTGCGCGCACTTAACCGCTACGCCACAGGGCTGGCCCCTTAAATATATCATTTTATAACCAAAAAAAGCCAGTAGAAAATCTGTTCTTAGAATTTACAAAGTAGTAGTGGACTTTGAATCATTTAAAAAAATTATTATTATAAAGAAAGCCACTACTCTAGAAATTTGGATCAGAAAAATTATTTTTGTAAGTCTATACCAAACTACCGTAAATATGGATTTAGTTGTATACATTCTTTAAAACGTGATATATTATGGTAGCCAATGCAAATATTGTAATTTTTACAATATTTAGAATTAAATTTCTAAATTCCAAAGAATTAAGTTTTAAATGAATATAAAATGGCAATTCTTGTATATATGCTCAAAATAAAGATATTAAAACCAAATTATGACTAACATGCTAAATCTGTTTCAGATTATAAATGAGTGCATCCAAAAGAAATCACTGGAGTGGCCGTCCATTCTCTATTCCCAGCATTCTCCTCTGGGCTTTTATGTCAGATAACTCAGGAATGTGCAGAATTAGTATTCACTGGCCAGTTGCCGGTTATTCAGAATTCCCTCTGATTTGAATTCTCTACTGTTTTTTTTCTTCCATCCATTTATGGGTCAAATGTACAGTAAATCAAAGTGTGTTGATCCTGGTGAAATTTAGCAGAGAAAAACAGCTCTGGCCGGTGGCCACAGAAACTTGAAAAGCTTTACTGAAGGGAAAAAACTGGACATTTACTCATCCTGTGTAAGAACTGGATTCTAACTTAAATTTCCAACTGTAATAGGTTTGCAGTTCCTCTAAAGGCTGAACCTTGCATATGTTAAGACTTATCTCAAGCCAAAATAATGCAGTTTCACATTTGCACTTCTATATTACTGCTCAGTAAGTAAACTGGTTCAGGAAAACTGGAAATCGAATCATAAAGAAGCAACTCTCCCACATGTGTATTTAAGTCTAGATTGGTAGTTGCTGAAAACAGATATTCTGTTCATACTAGGGGGAAAAGCACATAATTCTGTATGTATGTGTGTATACACACATCCACATATGTACATATGGCAGTAGTATAACTTGGAAGAATTTTGTTAAAATGTTTAGGAAGATTACTTTTGTATTTATAATATTGAACAAGCAGGACTTGCAGTGTACATTTGTAAAGCAAGTTATTTTCTCCCACCATGCTTTCTGTAGGGGCTGGTTCTTTCCCTGTCCCTGGATGAAAACTTAAGCAGTCTTCATGCTTTTTCTGGTCTTTTTTAGATATTAGGAACAGTTATTTGATTGTTTAAGCTTGGGACCCAATTTAACAATCAAAATATAAGGTCAAAATTTATAATTATGGCTTTTAAGTTAAGGCTTGTCTCCTTGCCCCATCTCCAGGTCAACTGCAGGCATGAAGCTAGCAGTGCGGGAGTTGGAAAAAGGAGGGTACTGTCTGCTGCTTCTCTCTTTCCCCACAGGGATGCTCCAGCTCCACCTTGGTGAGGCCTACAGGCCTTCCCAAGGTTGGAATGTGGGGACGGAGGGGATTTAATAGAAGCAGCTCACAGGATGAGTTCTTAGTAACTGGGATGTCTTCATGACCTAGCACTGGCACTTTTTGGACTTGGCAGATGTTTAAAATTGACTCTTTTTCTCATGAACATTTTCATGGGTTCTTCCAAGACCCTGTCGACCCTCCTTGTGGGTTCCATGACAAGACCTAATGCATCTCTGTTCCTACTCGTCCTTGGCTTTATTTATTTACTTGGCTTCTTTGTGCAGAGGACTATTCACTCCTCTTGGCCATCCTTTTGGGCATAACCTAAGAAGACCCATGGCTGGGGTCTTAAGTGAGTGGCCCACATTTGGTTCATGGGAAAACCGCATTGTTTGCCCCAACAGACTCTGGGAGCAGTATTTTACTGCTGGAATTCAGGAAAACCAGAAATCCTATTACAAAGTCACCACTCTTCACAGCCACATTACCCCTTCTTGTCTCTGCCCTCTGAGAAACTAGCCAGCAATTCTCTAGCTCTTTAGATTTTCCAAATGGGAAGTAAACATTCCCCTCTCCCTCACACCTTAAGTTCTCCCAGTGGCCTCCTTAAAGCCTCCTCTCTAGGACTACCCTCTGCTTCTCTTCCTTGAGGAGAAGGGTGGTATCACAGCATAACAATTGTCATCTCCAAAAATTTTCTCCTCGAATCTCTAGTTCTCAATCATTTGAGACCTTTGAAGTGGGTAGTTTAGAGTCTTACAGCCAATTATCCTCTGCTTCTTCTACAAGTCCTACAGGGTGGTTGTGATCTTCACTTTGGAATGTTGTGTTTACTCTTTTGGGGTCCTAGCCAAAACTTCCACAAGTCCTCTTGTATATTTAAGTGAAAGATGTCCTTTTATACATATATATGGGAACCCTGTGAAATAGTTAAATTTCTTAAATTAAACTTTTTATTTTGAGATCATTGTAGATTCTCTTGCAGTTGTAAGAAATAATGCAGAGAGATCCTACATGCCCTTTACCCATTTCCCCCAATGGTAGCATTTTGCAAAACTCAAATAGAAAACTACAACCAGGGTATTGACATTGATGGACCATTTCCATCACCACGAGGGTCCCTCATATTGCCCTTATATAGCCACACCCTGTTCCCTCCCTCCCATCTCCTCCTTAACCTCTCGAAACCACTGATCTGTTCTCCATTTCTATAATTTTGTCGTTTCAAGAGTGTTATATAAATGGAATAATATAGTATGTAACGTTTTAGGATTATCTTTTTACACTTGGCATAATTCTCTGGAGATTTATCCAGATTGTTGCATGTGTCAATAGTTCATTCCTTGTTTATTGCTGAGCAGTATTCCATGATATGGATGTATCATAATTTGTTTGACCATTCATGTCCAATGACATGTCCAATGATACGACAGATGAAAGACATATAGTTTGTTTCCAGTTTTTGCTATTATGAATAAAGCTACTATAAACATTCTTGTGCAAGTTTTTGTGTGAATGTAAGTTTTCATTTCTTTGAAATAAATGCCTGGAGTGCAATTACTGTGTCATATGGTAGTTGCATGTTTAGTTTTTAAAGAAACCGCCAAACTGTTTTCCAGAGCATCTGTATCATTATATATTCCCACCAGCAGTGTTTGAGTGATCTGGTTTCTCACATCCTTGCCGGCATTTGATAGTGTCACTATTTATTATTTTACCCATTCTAATATATGTGTAGTGTGGTTTGAATAGCATTTTGATGAGGTATAGAACATTGCAGACACATTCCTCAGTTTGAAATGAAAAAATTTGCTGATATTACTAAAACCATCTCATTGTGATTTTAATTTGCATTTCCCTAATGAGTAATGATGTTGAACATCATTTTGTGTATTTGCCATCTATATGGCATTATTTGCCATCTATATATCTTTTTTGGTGAAATGTCTTTTCATGCCCATGTACTAATTGGATTCTTTATTTTTTACTGTTGAGTTTTGAGAGTTCTTTATATGTTCTAGATATTCATCCTTTGTTGGATACGAGGTTTTCAATTATTTTCTCCCAATCTCTAGCTTGTCTGTTGTCCTCTTAACAGACTCTTTCGCAGAGTGAAAGTGTTAATTTTGTTGAAGTCTAGGTTTTATTTTTATGGGTCATACTTTTGGTGTAAAGTAATAGTTAACATTTTATGTGTGAAAATAAATGTATCCTCTCTTTCCCTCACCTCCCATGTCCAAATCATTGTACACTTCCAAAATATAACCTAAATATGTCTACTTTTCTCCATTTTTTACAGCTGTCTCTCAGGTTCAAATCACCATCACCACTCAATTCATTTCCCTTCTTCCTTTCCTCCCCTATTTTAAAACTATGAATTATATCATGTGACTCTTAACTTAAAATCCTCAAAAAGTTTCCCATTAGGCTTAGAATAAAAGCCAAACTCTACTACAGCCTAAAAGAAGCCGCCCCATCTGGCCTGCCTAACTGCCTCTGACCTCACCTAGGTACAATAACCTGTGACCTCCTCCATCGCACCTTAGCGCTCTAACTCTGACCTCCCTCCATCTCACCCTGCTGCACTAACCTTTGTGCTCCCTCCATCTCTCCTTGGTGCTCTAACCTCTGACCTCCCTCCATCTCACCTTGGTGCTCTAACCTCTGACCTCCCTCCATCTCACCCTGGTCCTCTAACCTCTGATCTCCCTCCATCTCACCTTGGTGCATTAAACTACAGTCGTGCTCCTTTCTGTTTGTGCCTCTAGCACAACAAGCTCCTTTCCACTTTTGGCCTTTGCATTTGCAGGTCCCTCCCCCAGCGTTTGTAGGGCTAGCTTCTCCTCCTTCAGTTCTCTCCACAGTTCATATGTCAGTTGCTCCAAGGTGCCTTCACTTATGGCCCCATTTGAAGAAGCCTGCCTTTCTCTCGTCACTTTGTGTCATTACTCTTTTTACTATTTTCTTATTGCACTTTACTAGCGGAAGTTATTTGTTTACTTCATCTGCCCCCGCTTAAAGGTAATCTATCAGAGCAGTGGCCTTGCCTGTCATCTTCATCACATCTCACATACTCAGCACCTAGGGGTCACTCAGTTAGTATTTGTTAAATATTGATCACTTCCATTTCTTTTTCAAAAAGCAAATTTCCTGTTGAGTATTCAGCTACTGGTAGATTCAATATGTCCTCAAAAGGGACTATTTAAAATATTGCTAATTAGTTAGAGGAACAAAGAAAAGTGAGTTCTGATTTCTGATAACTTCAACTCCTGCTACTACTAAGTCATGTCCTTTATTCATGTTGCATGAAGTGCACAAGCATAATGTAGAATCAAACATATCTTGATTCTAAGCTGTAAGAGAAGGTACTGTTATTGTGTTGTCACAAGCTCCAAAAACCGTGGAAATTCCTATCCTTCGGCTTCGCCAGTAATTCTATGATTTACCCTAGGCAAGTCTGAACAGGTCTTTACAGCTTAGTGTCTTGTTCTGTTAAAAGGATATAACACAGTCTTACCTCATCAAGATGCTATGTAAAACAGTTTCTATTTATTGTTAAGGACTGTATGATTTTTGTGTCTATATTCGTGTGGAACAGCACATTTATTACATGATGACATCAAAAGACTTCATGTCACGTTCTTGGAGATACTAGAGGGATTATATTGCATGTGTCAAATTAATTTTGGGGATCGTATTAGAGATAAATTTGGAATTTAGCTAGACTGAACAATTGTCCCATATCATTTTTAATTGTGTTTTTAGAATAAGACTCTTAGATATCTCAGGATAGCCTCAAACCTTTAGTAGAAAATCAGTGAAATATACCTTAAAACTTATAAATTTATAAAGCTTATGTGTGTATGTTTAATATAAATAGAACATTTCAAACACATTCCATATTTTGAAATGAAAAAACTTTCTGATATTATTAGTATTCATTTACTTGAGACCCTGTGGAACTCAACAAAATAATAGAACTGGAAAAAGAATTGTCACCTTATCCAAGACGTACTTCTGATTCTGAAAGGATGATACTATTCATCTTTCTCAAAGAAACTGGAACTTGAAATATATAGTTTCATAAGATGCATTGTGTAGAGTTTTTAATTACCTTATAATTACCTTTATATAACTAGGAGTAATATTGTAATAGGCAGAATTCAATAAAATAAAAAATGTTATTTAATTTATAAAATTAGAATTTTTATTTATAAATACAAAGTAGGGTTTTTAAATTCTGGAGCCCTGAAAATGAACTAGCTTTATGACTTGGATCGAGTCATCTAACCATTTTGTTTCACTGGTTCCTGTATTGCAATTCGAAGGGTTCTCAAACATTTTGGTCAAGGACCCCTTTAACCTCTTAAAAACTGGGGCCTCAAAGAGCTCAGTTTATGTTTGTGAGAATTATGTCAATCATTACTTACAGTATTAGAAATTAAATGAGAAAAATTTAAGATATTTATTAATTCATTTAAAAATAACTATCCCATTATATGTTAGCATAAACAATATATTTTATGAAAAATAATGTTTTCCAAAACAAAAATTTTTTTTGAGAGGAGTGGCATTGTTTTACATTTTTTTCAAATCTGTTTAGTGTCTGGCTTAGTAAAGGATGGCTGGATTCTCATATTTTTTCTGTATTCATTTTGCTATGATACATTGTTTTGGTTGAAGTATGTGAAGAAAATCTAGCCTCATGCAGATATTTGGAAAGAGATTTAAGCCTTTAAAACTTTAATATTCTTTCCAGATAATTATGGATATTCTTTTTTATACTGCATGGAAACTTGACGTGGTAATTTCTCGAAGCCTAGTTGCTATGTGAAATCTAAAGCCATAGCAATGAATTTTCATATCAAAGAATAATGACTTCTGGAGGAGTTGCTAGAAAAAACTAATAAGAGATTATGCTACCCTTTAGTATACCGCTGCAGAATGATGTGGTGAGGGCTTTTTTCTCCCTTTATCTTTATTTGGCTGCTTTTTATCGATGAATATTCTTTTAAGACTTTAAAAAATATTTATTTTTGGTGCGTTTTCTCAAGGCTAGATAGTAGTAAGATGATATCTCTATATAGATGGATAGATAGATATCACAGTAAAATGATGAATACTGAATATCATTAATTTAATCTGGAATTCTGTAAGTCCCTCCAAACTACAAGTTATAAGTAGATTGGTGGGAGAGGAGAGAGGGCAGAACAATGATAGTGGTTAAATACAGTCATGGTAGTAGTAATAATAGAATAATGCTCTGATTCAATTCTGCTGACAGAATCATGGGAACCTCGCCTTTAAATCTTTCTTTCAGGATTAAGAAATATCCAAGATGTCTCTTAGATCTGTTTACAATCTAAGTCTTCTTAGCCCCCTCTTGGCAGCCTTCCTCCTCTGTTGCTGATAATAATGGCTTTCTGGGTCCTGTATCACCAGATTTCTGATCATATGTTCTTCCCTGAATTAAAGACACACCCTGCTCCTCATCTATCTGTGCCATTAGGGCAGACACATTGTAACTCTCCTCAAAATGGCTTGTATTCCAGTCTCCATTTTATTTTGAGAGTTTCTTTTCAATCTGACACTCTGGCTGAGAGGTTAAGGATTGGATCTTGTTCTCTGATGATTTAGGGACCTTACACCTGAGCCAGGGAACAGCTGTCAAAAGTAACTAGCCCACTCATTGCCCTTCCAATGAATTTTACAGTTCTTCATGGAAATAGATCCAGCAAGTCCACCTGCTTTCACTGTAAAGGTGGATGGTGAATGCAAAAGAGGTGGACCTCATTCTGGGAAACTTCCTACCCAGAATTTTGGTCTGCCTTGTTCTATCTTTTGGTTTCATTCTCTCTCAGTCGCAGATACTCCTGTGCCTGCTTTCTATCATTTTCTCAAGCCCCTTACCTGCTTACTCATGAGCAAATAATTTTGATCTATGCTCCAAAGGTTTAAATACTTCTCAGTGTCTCAGAATTATCTGAGGATATTTATAAAAGTTTTATGCTAAGGCTGTATCTGCCTCTTTCAAGATACAAAAGCTGGGTGTGTCTGGAAGAAGGGAGGTGGGAGTGACAGGAAGGAGGTGATGGCAGGAATGGCAGCCTACCTACAGGTGAAGAGAGCTAGGCATCAGGAATGGAGGTTTGGTTGGAGGAAGAGTTACCCTTTTCTCTCTCCGTTGTTATTATGGCCAATCATTCCCTATCCCATTGCCTCTGCAGGGCAGAAAACAGTGGCATCAGCTCAGTGCCAGCCCAGAGCAATGATGTGGTAGCATATAACAACAAAAAAGGCAAGCTGGCCGTGCCCTGAGCATTTATTCTTCCCCTCCATTTCCTTCACCCCAGCTCTGGCAGGATAATTATAGCTGAAGGAAACAGTTGCTGGAAAGAGCAGTGCCCAGGTGGGTCAAGGTGCTGGGAGGTTCCCTAAGGGATAGGATTGCCTGGTAGATAATGGAGAGGGTGGGATGGGGAGTGGTCAAGTCCACATTGCAACATTAAAGACAAACCTGTTTTAGAAGATTTCTGGGAGACAATGCATATCACCTATAAAGAAACAAGATTCAGATTGATATCAGCCTTTCATTAGCAACTCTAGATGCAAGAAGATAATGGAGGAATATTTTCAAAGGATTTTGAGAAAAAAACTTTTAACCTAGATTTTTATATCTAAGTAAACTACATTTATCTGTGAGGGCTTGATAATACAAGGAGGCAAGAAGTTTGTCACTCAGAAATCTTCTTTGAAAGCACTCTTGGAGGAAGTACTACATCAAGAGAGAAATAAATCCTAGAGAAAACAACAAAATATGTTTTTTAAAAAGGTGAGCAATAAGTTATTAAATTAAGCATTGATTCAAGAAAAAGAACAGTTAAGAAAAATATATCCAGGGCCGGCCCTGTGGCTTGGTGGTTAAGTGCGCGCGCTGCAATGCTGGTGGCCCGGGTTCGGATCCCGGGTGCGCATCGAGGCACCACTTCTCCGTCCATCCTGAGACCGAGTCCCACATACAGCAACTAGAAGGATGTGCAGCTGTGACATACAACTATCTACTGGGGCTTTGGGGGGAAAAAATAAAATAAATAAAATCTTTAAAGTCAAAAAAAAAAAAAAGAAAAATATATCCATATAGGTTCTGAATGAAAATGCTAGATGACACCAACATGGCTGGGTGAAGGGTTGAGGCAGAAGAGAAAGAAATGGGTAGATGCTAAGGTCCTTATCTTGTTTGGGGCAAGACGTACTTATTGATAAGCTGAACTAATTGTGTTTAACCCTATGGGTTTTTTTTGGTTGGTTGGTTGTTTTTATGAGGAAGATCAGCCCTGAGCTAACATCTGCCAATCCTCCTCTTTTTGCTGAGGAAGACTGGCCCTGGGCTAACATCCATGCCCATCTTCCTCCACTTTATATGGGACGCTGCCACAGCATGGCTTGACAAGCGGTGCCTCGGTGCACACCCAGGATCCAAACCGACGAACCCCTGGCAGCTGCAGTGGAGCGCGTGCACTTAACCCCTTGTGCCACCGGGCCGGCCCCAACCCTATGGGTTTTAGAAAGAGATAATAAAGAAGAAAAATAACACAATATATAGTCATGCGCTGCATAACGATGTTTCTGTTAATGACAGACCACATATACAACAGTGGTCCCATAAGATTAGTATCATATAGCCTAGGTGTGTAGTAGGTTCTGCCATGTTTGCACAACAATGAAATCACCTACCATTGCGTTTCTCAGAACATGTCCCTGTTGTTAAGGGACACATGACTGTACAACTTCCAAATCATCAGAAGATAATTTGCATTATTCTATGGGAAGTAGAAAAGGAAGAAAAGAATATGACAATTGCAAAACTCTAGTAAGGTGTCAGAAAAGATTCCAAATATTACAGTAATTTCGATTAATGTTGGGTTAAATTCACAAATTACAAGACAGAAATTTTCAGATTGGATTAAAAATACAACAATTTCTGAAATAAGAAATATATTTCCTAAAAGAGACTCTTTTTTTCTCAGAGATAGATGGGTCAGCTTTGTATCCCCATTGGAGTCTGCAGCACTGCCCTGCCGCTTTACTGGGCATCAAGAACCTACAGCCAGATCTTCCCCATATCTGTTGTCAAGATCATTGCCAAAGCTTCCTAGAAACCTCCATGTTGAGGTTGAGCTCTACAATAGAAAAGTTCTCTTCAGAACCCCCACTCCTAGTAGCATCTCAATTAGTACATATAAGGCCCTCAAGCTCTGGGAAACAATGATTTACATGGGGAAAAATGCCTCAAAGTCTATTGAACACATCAGTAAAACTATTGGGACTGCCAATAGATAAACAAGAGACTGGGTGTTATGAATAGGAGATGGACAAACTGATGACAAATTGGCACTGAGAAGGAATTTAAATAGAGTAATTGTCAGACCAAGTACACCCCTTGCTGTCAAGGCAAAAACTGCTGAAAAAGAGTCTCCCTCTCCCTTCCCATTACAGACTAATCTGGCCATTCAGATGTCATCTGGTCAGTTCCAGTTTCAGTGTGATCAAGGATAGATCTTATACCAGCAACAAGCTTACAACGCAGCATTTCATAATCCTTCCCAGTCAGTGCTGCAAACTTCAGGAAAGCCATGTGCAATGGAGCCGAACTCTAACAAAACCAAAAGAATCACATCATGGAGGAATAAGGAAAGATGTCACCAATCTGGGGCATGAGAGATTCTCCTCTAAATGCGCTAGAGAATAATGAAAGCCCTGGAGCTGCTAAAGAATATCATTGGAAAGACTGTGTACATGGGTAACATTGCCGACAGAGATGAAAGTACCTCTGATTCATCCAATGTTGTAAATATGACTGGATTTTAACTCTTCTGTTAACTCCAGCTAAGATTTCATATCTGAATAGCTATCAGACCTATACAAATTTTTCATCAAGGATGACTTGATGCTGTAGTGGTGTTGTCTATTTAACATCCTTTTGATGAGGATGACTGGGAAACTTGAAAGAAGTTCCCCAGAGTACAGTTTTCCAGGTGGTAGGAGTTTATCTCACAGTGACCGATCCTAAGCAAATTTCCAAGACTGTGATGAGAAGTCATGCCGTTGTCTTCTGCTCACAGTGAACAAGATCAGCTCTGTGACTGAGTCTTTCCAGGTGTGTTATTTGGTTCAGTCCAAAAGGTGGATTATCATGGTTTCCCATTACTCTGTTGGTACTGAAATATTATCATTGTCAACATGGGCAAAGCAAGACTGTCCCTATTCCAATCTAAGTGCTTGGTCAACTATAACCAAACAACAAAGAAACCAAAAATTCCCCAGACAAGCATTACTGAGCTGACTAAGACCTCTGCTCCTTTTCTAAAAGCAGGCAGCCAAAGATACCATTAACTACCTCTTTTGCCCATTTACCTTTTGATATTCTTAATGATTCATTAGAACTGCTGAATCAGAAACTCAGCTTGCATCTGGAACATGTTGGAGGAATGTAGATTGTGTGACTGGCTCAGAATCATTATACAATCTCACTTGTCTCTATGAAGCTATATACTTACCATGTAGACCTTAAAGTGTTTGTAAGCGAGATGCCCTGTGGCTTTATGTGGAGAAAAAATCAATAACCTACCTCAAATATGATTATAAAGGTCATATGTTAAGGGATAGAAAAAGGTATATCAGGCATGTATGAACCAATCCCCTTTAAAAAAAGAGCCATGATAGTGGCCGGCCTGCTGGCGTAGTGGTTAAGTTCATGTGCTCCACTTTGGTGGCCCAGGGTTTGTGGGTTCGGATCCCAGGCAAGGACCTATGCATTGTTTATCAAGTCATGCTGTGGCAGGTGTCCTGCATATAAAGTAGAGAAAGATGGGCACAGATGTTAGCCCAGGGCCAATCTTCCTCAGCAAAAAGAGGAGGATTGGCAACAGATGTTAGCTCAGGGCTAATCTTCCTCACAAAAAAAAAAAAAGCCATGCTAGCAAAATAGATTTTAAGGTTAAAAATAGTCTTTAAATAATTATATACCAATAAACTATAATGATAAGAACATATTAGCAACCAGCAATATAGCTTTGAAAGATATAAGGAAGCAGAAGGAATATTGGGAGAAATCAATACGTTGATTGAAGGTAGAGATTTTAAGTCATCCCTCTAAAAAACTGACAGATCAAGCCAACAAAAAAATCAACATTATACAAAATTATAACATGATCAATAAACTGAAATGAAGAAATGAAGATATAGAATCTTAAGTGTAAGATTATTTTCAAACACATGTGGGAAACCCACAAAAATTAACCAGGAATTAAGTCATAAAGAAAGCCTTGTGGGGCCGGCCTGGTGGCTTAGCGGTTAAGTGCGCGCACACTCCGCTGCTGGCGGCCCGGGTTCGGATCCCAGGCACACACCGATGCACCGCTTCTCCGGCCACGCTGAGGCCTCGTCCCACATACAGCAACTAGAAGGATGTGCAACTATGACATACAGCTATCTATTGGGGCTTTGGGGAAGAAAAAAAGGAGGAGGATTGGCAATAGATGTTAGCTCAGAGCCGGTCTTCCTCAGCAAAAAGAGGAGGATTAGCATGGATGTTAGCTCAGGGCTGATCTCCCTCAAAAAAAAAAAAAGTCTTGTGCATTTCAAAGAATCTATGTAATGTAAATTACATTCTTTCATCATTTAACAATGTAATTAAAAATAAGCACTAAAAAGGTGGCTGTAAAAAAATCCCAGAAGTCTAGGAGCTAAAAATAATTAATAGCCCTTGGATTACAAAGAAAAAGAAAAAAATTTAAGGGAAATTAAGAAATTCTTTAAGCTGAATGAGGACTTTAAATACATTTATCAGAAAATAAGAAAGATCGAGAAAAATAAAGCAAGCATTAACCTCAAAGAGTTAGAAAAGGAAACAACAGGCTAAATATATAGAAACAAGAGGGAGGAGATAATACAAATAAGGAAAAATCAATAGGAAAGAAAGAAATAGAGATGATAAACAATCAAAACCTTATTTCTTTGAAAAGATTTTAAAAAGTACAAATATCTGACAAAGCTGATCAACCAAATAAAAGAGATGTTAAATTTAAATTTAACCCCCAAAAGAGAATCAACTGTAGAAACAGATTTTAAAAATAACAAAAAATGAACTATATAGTAGTAAAATTGAAAAATCTAAATGAAAAAATAAATTTCCAGGAAAAATTTGCCTGAAAAGAAATAGAAAACTTGGATCACCCATTAACCATGAGAGATATTTATAATCATTCACCAGGCCTCCAGTCTAAGTAAAATCTGTTATGGTTAAGGTTCTTAATTTTAGTTAAACAAATCCACTCTAGCTGGTATAATCTGAAGAGGGTTTACTGAGGACTGTATATAAATCACGGAATTATTGGAAAGACTGAAGTGGTAGGCTCTCGCTGAGCTTTTCAAGAATGATCTCCAAAACCCAGCAGAACTGGGTAACCAAGGGAACTCGGGTCACTATTAGGGTCAGGAATTTGCTGCCAGCACTGTTGGCTTTAGTCTGACACCACCACTGCCACAATACAGTGCCACAAAAAATGAAGGCACTGTACCGTTTCCACGTGACTCCGTCATGAATCAGATCTCCCACAAGTGAATCTTATTGACAGAAATTAAATCACTTTCAGAATCCTGACTGCCAGGGAATCTGAAACATGCAGATTTTACCTTCTGTCTCTGCAGTTACAAAAGGGTTAGAATGAGATTGAAAAATTAATTCACAGGAACAGGTAGTTTTAAAATTTTGAATTCTTCAAAACTTGCAAGATAAAGATAATTCCAGCTGATATAAAGTGTTCCAGAAAAAAAGAAAATGAGGGAAAGCTGCTCAACTAATTTTAAGTCTCAATTCAAGTTAATTTATTAATTATAATCTTCAGACCAATACTAGCTCAGGAGAGTACAAGAAAAGAAATCTATTAGCGTATTTCACTTATAAACAAAATGTGAAATCCTAAATAAATATTAGCTGAATTCAGCGGTGTTTTAATAAACAAAATATGGTGATGTAAGTTTCATTCCAGAAACGTAAGGAGGTTCATCACCAGAAAAAATAACAATATAATTTAGCACATTAATGGTCTAAATGGGAAAAAATTACCTCAACATGTGCAGAAAGAACATTTGATAAAGTTTAACATCTACTTATGATATTTTTTGTGTTAGAAAAGTTAAGAATAAAAGATAATTTCTTTAATTTGATAAAAGCTTTTAACAAAAACCTACTAACACGTACTGGGAAAAAATTGTGACACATTGTCTTTATGATTAGGAACAAGAAAGAGAGGCTTGTTATCACAGCTCCCATTCAATATAGTGAGGGGTTCTTAATACAATAAGACAAGAAAAAACTAGGAGGTGGATAACTCTGTCCCTGTTTGTAGATTATTAAATCGTATGCTAGAAGACCTGATTAAATCAATAGACAACTATTGGAATTAATAGGTGACTTCAGAAAGGTTGTGCAGATGCAAGGTCAAGAATAGGCAACAACAACAACAATAATAATAGCGAATATTAAGTACTATGTAAGCACTTACCAAGTACTATATAAGAAACTTTATATTTTACTTATATTAATTCAAGTTTCATGTAAATATCAAAACGCTCTTCTATATCAGCAGCAACGAACTAGAAATTAGTATGCAAAATGTGATTTCACTCACAATAGCAACAAAAACTACAATGTACCTAGGATAAAACCTAATGAAGAATGTACCAATCCTTTACAAAGAACTTTTCAAATTGTGTTAAATGACGTAAAACAAGATCTAGATAAAGAGAAAAGTATGAAGTTCGTGGATGGGAAAAATTAACACTGTAAAAATATCATTCTCCATAAATTAATCTATAAATTCAGTGCAGTTTTAATGAAAATTTTCCAGCAGAGTTTTGTGAGGAACTAGACAAATGGTTTCTAAAATGTGCATGGAAGAATAAAAATGGACCAAAGAGAGGGAACTTGTCTTATTGGATATGTTAAGACATCTTATAAAACCATAGCAATAAAAACATATGGAACTGGCATAGGAACAGATAAAAAATTATGCAACAGAATAGGAAACCAGTGAACAAGCCCATGTTATATATGAGAATGTGGAATGCAGTAGAAATTAGCATCACAACTCAGAGAGGAAAAGAGAGATTATTTAGTATATGGCTCAATATGTGGGGAAAAGTAAATGTTAGATTCTTGCCTCACTTCAAATACGAAAATAAACTCCAAGTGGGGCCGGCCCTGTGGCTTAGCGATTGAGTGTGAGCGCTCCGCTGCTGGCGGCCCTGGTTCGGCTCCCGGGCGTGCGCTGACACACTGCCTCTCCGGCCATGCTGAGGCGGCATCCCACATACAGCAGCTAGAAGGATGTGCAACTATGACATACAACTATCTACTGGGGCTTTGGGGAGAAAAGGGGGAAAAAAGAGGAAGATTGGCAATAGATGTTAGCTCAGGGGTGGTCTTCCTCAGCAAAAAGAGGAGAATTGGCATGGATGTTAGCTCAGGGCTGATCTTCCTCACAAAAAAAATAAATAAACTCCAAATGGATTAAAAACCTAATTTCACAAGGCAACGTATTAATTGCCTTGTTAAAGTTAATAAAGTTTTATTAAAGTTAATAAAAAGTATGAGGCTATCTTTGTGAAGTTGGGATAGGAAAGGATATTTAAACAAGATTAAACAAGTACAAACCTTAAGGGTGGGTGGTAGAAATCGATGGATGTGATCATATTAAAATGAAGTATTTCTGTACAAAAAAGACGTGATAAGACAAACTTTGGTGGCAGATTAAAAGATGTTTTCAAAATTTAAAGTGGAAAAGTGATTAAGATTTCCTTAATCTATAAGGAAACAAACAAAAATTGGACAAGGAATAAAAAATAGATAATTCATGGAAGAGGAATCCTAAATAGCCAATATGTACATGAAGAGATGCTCAACTCTACTTGAAATCAGAGAAATTCAAATTAATTAAACATAGAATTGGTAAAAATTAAAAAGTCAGCTAATACCAAGTGCTGACTAGAGTGAGGAAAAATGAGAAACCTCATGCACTATTGCTGGAAGAGTAAACTCATAATACTTAGTGAAATTTATTATCCACATATTCTATGTACATATCATTCCCAAATCTGGGTTTGTACTGTGTACAAGTCCTTAAGGAGGCATTTATGAGGGTAATATCATAGCATTATTTGTGTTAACAAGAAGTTAAAGGAGCCTTGATATCTGTCCCTAGGAAATGGATAATCAGAACGTTTGTTGTGTACATACAATGGAATACAATACAGCAATAAGAAGTAGTTAACCATTTTTATATGTAGCAATGTGGATAGATCTGAGAAATATAGAATTATTTCTATAGGGCAAAACTACTTATGTACATTCAATACACATACACACAGAAAAAAATAATATATTATTTCTCAGGGCTTTATTTTCAGACGCCTAAGAAAATATATTGAGTATATTAGTGTGAACATATACTAGTGGGAAGGACCATGTAAATGAGAATGGGTGGGACAAAGGAGAAAGAATAATGAAATAAAATGAGAGGGGCATTGCATGGGCTTATATTGATAGTGGAATATGAAATCTGTGTATTTGAGAGCCATATGACTCATGGGTAATTAACATGTTTGTCCTAATTTGGGGGAAGAAGAAGTAATGTCCCCAGCAAAAAGATGAACATGTTTTAAAACAGATTCTGGGAGGATTTGAATGGCCTTACGTAGAACACGGATGGATATTTGATTAATATGAATTCTTGCTTTAAATATATTCTTCCATCAAAAGTGTTAGAAATTAATCTGAAATTTGCCTCCCCTAATCAGTCTAGGAAAGGAGTGGAAATTTGAAAATGTGGTTATTTAGTATTCAAAGAGAAGTGCTCTGTAAATCTGGAAAATACAAAGATACTCTGTCAAAAGACTGCCTTTTGTTGAGTTTCATGTAATCTATCAGGCAGTAGTTTAAAAAGCATCAATTTGGGGCCGGCCCCGTGGCTTAGCGGTTAAGTGCGCGCGCTCTGATGCTGGCGGCCCGGGTTCGGATCCCGGGAGCGCCCCGAGGCACCACTTCTCCGTCCAACGCGAGGCCTATGGGCCTATGACGTACAACTATCTACTGGGGCTTTGGGGGGAAAAACTGAATAAATAAAATCTTTAAAAAGCATCAATTTGTTTTGTTCTGATAGTATTATTTCATGGCACATACTCACTGACTAAACCTTTTATTCATCAATAAAATTTTCCCTATCATTAATTCTTGTGTGAACAATGTACTACAAATTATAGTTTGTAGATGCTGTTATGTCATGCTTAATGTATTGCATTATTCAGTTGCTTTGGTGTTCTTGGTATTAATCTCAGGCTGTTATTATAATAATGTCTTCTAAGGTATTATGTCATTTCTGTCCATATTGTACTTTAAATCATAGCAATGTAAACTATATAATCAAATGAAGGTTGAATTCTATGGACTATAATATTCAAAGGGCACTACTTTTGATAGCCTAACCTCATTTAGAAGCTTTCATGGATGTATCTCTTGGTTTAGAAAGAAAGTGTCAATATAACCACCTTTTCCTATGACTCTTTCATATTTTAGGAATAATATGATTTTCATTATTAATATTTTAAACAGTATCCTTTAAATCATAGTTAAATAGCTCTGCTAAAATGTCTCAGATCTTGTCAAAATGTTCCCAATAATGTGATTTTTATATATATATTTCTTATTGTTTCTGAATTTTGTTGATTTTTTTATTCAATATTTCATGTTCCTTTTGAACTTACGGAAAAGTGGGTCAGTATACAAATGTTCTGAGCATATTAATGTTCTTCTTTCCAACCTTTTTCATGCCCTGACAACATAAAATATGATAATATCTGTAAGGCACCCAGAGAAAACCCTGTAAAGCTGCTTGTAGCTGGAGGCAACTGCCCTGCCCTGCGGGTCCTACCCCACCATCCTGGAGCTGAAGGGGGCGCTGTCTCCTACACACTTGACAGCAACCCCACTGGGAAGCTCTGAATTATGCTTTGGAATTTTTCAAAAGAAAGAACTTTTTTTCCAGCCTCTAGAGATAAGATTAGTTCTAGAACATAGTGTGACCTCTTCTTTTATAAAGGATTTAGAAGGAATAAAAGATGGTAAAGTAGTATGGACCTTCAAAGAGTGGGGAAAACTCACAGAAGATCTCTGGAGATTTGCTCACCACTTATTGCTACTAGTAGTAGTAGTAGGAGTAGCAGTAGCAGTAGCAGTAGTAGTAGGCATGATTTATATTTGGAATTGTGAATTCAGTGTCTGTCTGGATTTATCAGTATTTGATGGATGCTGGTAGTCCAGCAGGCATAGAAAGGTGACAGGCAAGCAGGAGAGGATCCTTGGAAGTAACTTTGGGGGGATGGGGAGCAATAGGAGACTACATTGGAGGTGAAACAAGAGATTATTTGAGAACAATGAACCATGAACTGCTCAGACAGTCTTTTAACGTCCAAGGTAATTGAATGAGACCCTGAGTAGGTATCGATTGGACAGTCTGCATTTCCCAACCTGGGTTCTGCAGGACATCTTTGTGAGATATTCGTGGGTGTTTGGAGGGAAAACAGATGAATCTCTTTATCAAATAAATGCCAGAAATTCTGGAGTAACCAAGTTACACTTGATGCTTGACTTCTGAAGGTCTTTAATATGCTGGCATTCTTTGTGTGTTTCTAGGAGGAAACTATAATGTGCACCCTTTCTCAAATGTGTTTGGCCATGTACACTTTATTTTTTCTCAAAACACCTATTAACCTCTGTCAGGAACTAGGGTTTTTCCTAAGATAACAGTAGACTTACCTTCCTGCCTTAAGGTGCATTATTAAGAACAATATATACCAGCTTTGAAGACTACAAACTGATGGTACTAACCTATCCTTAAGCTGGTTCGGTAGAAGTGGTTTTCCTTTGTTTACCTTTATTTTGTCTTCTATCTCTAGTCAATATCTTTTAATGCACACTGTTGTAATACAAATTGATCTGTGACACATTTATCAATTTATGTAGTTGATTTCATACATTTTTGACAATCCAATCAATCTTTCTAGTAGTTGGCAATTTTTCTCCACTCTGGGAGAAAGTTGATGGGAAATTACATATGGCTTTTATAGCCTTCCAGTGTTACTTTTGTGAGCAACATTTAATTTTTTTCTAATATGATTAAGAAAATGTAGAGAATTAGAAATTAGTAAAACTGATTAATTTACTTGGTGAACTTTTCATAGTTTATAGTAAATTTGATTAAAGTCATTAACCCAATTGTTTTGTATTTTTGATGATTTGTTCTTTATGTTACAGTTTTCTAAATTTTCTGTAGTAAGAATATATTATTTTTATAGTGAAAAATCAGACTGTTTATTATATTTTGCTATTTGATATAATATAAAATATAAAGTCCTGAAAAACTGGAAGGAAATGTGCAAAATGTAATTGATTATCTTGGAGTGTAGGACTTGATGTGATTTTATTCTATTTTTGTGGGTTTTTTCTATAATGAACACAGGAAAAATTTTAAGAATGCGTAAGTATCCTGGATAAATAATGGGGAGGTGCCTTTTTAATTTAATTTTATATTTGCAAATCTTTTGTCTAAATAATCAGAGAAAATATCCTAAACTGTTTTATTTCACTTACTGGTATAGAAACATTCACAAGGAAATCAGATAAAGATCACACTTGTGGAATCGAGATAAAGAAACAAAAAACACTCTAAAATTCTTTTCTTCTTTATCTGGTGGATGTTGCAGTTGTTTACTTAATATCTTTTCAAAATTATTTTGCTGAAGGCTCACAGATTTCACTCCTGAGAGCAGATAAATAAACATAGTCAAAGACCAAAAGCATTATCGTGTCGGCATTGTGTCTTGCAGTGCTTCAGGAATTAGCTTGTTTAAAAGTAATTTATCAAGTACATGAGAAGTCGTAATTTCAGTATGACATTTCAAAAGTTCCACCCAGTTAGGTATTTGTTGTTGTAAGAAATATCACATCGTTTTGACCCCAATATTTTGGCCCTGAGGAAATATTGAATACATGTATTATAATCAGAGTATACAAACTTGTATACCAACTAAGATAATTTTCCAACCAGTAAATATTGCCAGAACAAATGCTATAAGCCAGTAAGTTCCTTGATCATTTTTCTATATAGCTTAGCTAACATTTCCAGTTTTTCTACCTTTATTTTTACTGAAATTATTCTCACACTTTATAATCAATATTTTTAATTCATCTAACCTGCTTTTCTCCAAATAAAATGAACCAAAATTTTATTGTGAGATTTCTTTTTTGTACCCATTATATCACTGCCATTTTTTCTGGCCTAAATTTTATTTGATTATTCTATATAATTGATTATTTGAGAAGATAATCTTGAGCAAGGTCACGCAGTGCCTCTTCTCACAGGATGTGAAAAAATGTGAGAGACCATGGAGAACTGTCTCCCAACAACAAGGCAAGAGGCAGAGAGGCTGCAGTTCTTCTCGTAAATTGACTGCTAAATTCTGGAATTGAGAGGCATCAATTCTTTTTTTTTTTTCCTATTTCTGTTTCCTTCTGTGTATTCCTTCACTACTGTTTCCTGCATCTAGCATAATGCCCCAGCACCTAATGCAGTGCCTGGCATATAGAAAGCCCTTATTTTTTGAAAGAGTAAAGGAAGGAAGGAACTCAGTTTCCTGTCACTGCCATAACAAATTACCACAAACTCAGTGGTTTAAAACAACACAAATTTATTATCTTATGATTCTGTGTTTCAGAAGTTCAATGTGGGTCTCATTGGGCTAAAACTGAGATGTCAGTAGAGCTGTGTTCCTTTCTGGAGGCTCTAGGAGAGAATGTTTCCCTGCCTTTTCCAGCTGCTTGAGGTCACCAGCATTGCTTGGCTCATGGTTCCCTTCTCCATGTTCAAAGCCAGCAACATAGCATCTCTCTGACCCTGCTTTCATTGTCACATCTCTTTCTCTGACTCTCCTCTTCAGCTTACTTCTTCCACTTTTAAGGACCCTTTGATTACATTGGGCCCACCTACGTAAACCAGGGGAACCAGTTAGCTAATTAGCAACCTTAATTCTATCTGTAACATTAATTCCCATTTGCCACGTAACATAAGATATCAGCAGGTTCCGCGGGATTCAGATGTGGACATCAGAGTAGTGCCCGTTCTGACAAGTCAGCTCTAACTAGAGGGCAAGGTCACCTGGTAACAGCAGAGTAATTTAGGTGAAAGAAACCACTGACAAGGATGTTATGAATGTGGCAAGCATGCTGAGTCTTGCTTTTCCAGTAAACACGGTAATTGCATTGTGATTTTTTAAAATACCACTAAACTGATGCATGAATATATTAAAATGATTATCCCTTGTTGGTAGGATTGTGGATTATTTAAATTTAAATTTTCTTTTTTTTTCTGCATTTACTAAGTTTTCTACAATAAGCAGGTTTTGCTTTTATAATGAAAATAATTAATTTTTCAGAATTTTCAATCTCCATGGACTATGAAAGTTATAAACAAACAGAAAAGAAATAAGTGAAGTGACACATATAAAATTGATATAAATAACAAAGGATATAAATGAGTAAAATTTATATAAATAACACATAATGACCACAAACTCAACATAAGTTAGCCAATGAGCATACTAGCAACACTGGGTAACTGTGGATCACATTTTAAAATATGGTAAAATTACCAAGTCATCCTACTACCACACTTGGCACAAGTTATTAGTAGCATCCTATTTCTTTTCTGAATTTCTAGTACAGGTAAATGTACCATACTGAGGCATTAAAATAACTTAAGAAATTAGACCAAGTAAATAAGAATTATAAAGAAATTGATGAAAGATGGCTTAAGATATGTTCAGAGGACAGGGATAAACTCAGCGCACACCTAGCTTCCTAGTGCTTCTGTCTCTATAGCAGGTTGAGTTGTGAAGGGATAGGGAAGTAACCAGGCAGGGCTGCTCAAGATGCCCCAGCCAGACTCTGCCTGCTGGCCAGGGTCACTGAAAGCCCCCAGCTGCAAGTCCTGAGCCACTCCTAACCAAGCGAGAAATCCACCCCACCAGCTGGTGAGACTTGGAATTAGTTCTTCTGATGATTGATCCAGTACTAGGCATGCTAGGAATATATGCCCAGCACATGGAAAATTGATTTTCTGCCTCAGTTTCCCTGTTGGCACTCCTTTTCGTGCCTATAATTAGAGTTCTGCCCAGAACTTCAGCCTGTCACGGATGGGCTAGATCACAAACACCATGCCAGCACCAACCCTAGAACACTGATTCAGATATGTCCAGAACAGCCAAAGTTATGCCATGGAGGGTATGATTTTCCAGAACCACCATGCCTTTCTTCAATCTGGCTATAAACTTTTTTTTCATTGTAAAAGCCATATAATTACATGACAGAACCTTAGAAAATAAGGACAAATTTTTTACACAGTACCACTACCCCAACACGGTCTTCTTAAGAAGTTTAGTATAAT
Organism: Ceratotherium simum simum; assembly: GCF_057802395.1. Classification (NCBI taxonomy): domain Eukaryota; kingdom Metazoa; phylum Chordata; class Mammalia; order Perissodactyla; family Rhinocerotidae; genus Ceratotherium; species Ceratotherium simum. The sequence continues at coordinate 61,812,715 of NC_141911.1, forward strand.
TATTCCTAAAAGTTTTGTATGTATAGTTGTTTTTATAAGCATGTAGAGCAAAGTTCCCAGCTTCAGAATAAACTGTGCTTAAGACAGAACTCAGACACATCTGGGCACATCTCTAGGTCCTGCTGAGACCTGCCAGGAGAGAGAATCTAGGATTCCCTCCAGCCCTGCTGACCCACAGATGAGTTCTAGGGAGAGAGGGCAGCGAATAAATATGAAAACCTTTGTTACCAAACAACTGAGGAGCAAATAAAAACCTGATCTCGTTACTGTTTGAGACCCAGGTATCAGAGTTTATCACTAAAGTGAGAGAAGAGTGATTCTCCCAACTTCAGCAGTGAATGCAGTGACTTCTACATTAAGGACTTGGCAACAGCTTCCTGGGACACTAACACATGGAAGGAGGAACAGTAGAAGGCAAGATCTTACAAATGAGAGGACTAATTAAGATATGGTAAAATATGAGTTCTTGAACACACCTGAGATGACCTCTGGGAATGTGCAGAAATGTTTGGGGCTTTTGAAGGGGGACAGCACGCCCCACAATCCAGGATAGAAGAATGTTATTGTGAACCTGTCATTCTGCCCCTAGACTGGAATGGCTTGAAGGAACCCAGGTCCATTTTGGAGGCTTGTGGAAGAACATAGTATCCTAGTGCATTGTCTATGAGCTTCAAAGACTACTTCCTCCCCTAGAATTAATCTATATATTTGAGACAATGGTGGGGACCTGGTTAGAAGCCTGCATTGCAAGCTCCTGGAAGGCTGGTACTGTACCTGCTTCATTTTCTATCCCAACACAGGATAGTGCTGCACACAGGTGACATAAATGCCAAATGAAGGATTACATTACAAGCATTACATCCAGTTACATGTGGAACATTCAGAGGTTATCTCTGATTTGAGGAAACCAGTGAGCTCTCTGTGACAAGGCCAAAACTAAAGAGATCCTGCTAATTGTTTTAAGCTCTTTGAAGATAGGAACTGATCAAAAATATGCAAATTTGTTTGTGTCTTAGTGCAGACAATCTATACAACTGTGATAGAGTGCTGTGGGTGGAGGTGGCAGTTTTACTCTGAGAACATTAGAAGAGGGGCTCTTTGGGACAATTAGGAACCTGAAAATCAGAAACAGGTTAGGAGTTGGGTATGCACCCATGAGATTATATGAGTCAGAGAAGTAAATTCAAACTCAACATTTTGGTGGCTTAACGTAGTAAAAATACTTGCTCCCTGGAGTGCAAATTCATACACACTGTCTCAAGAGTAATTTGGTCGTGTGCTAATAACCAACTTTAAATGAATTTACTCATCTGCTTCTCTCAATAGTCCAGAGTTAGGCGCCAACATTAACGCCATCCTATAGATGGGGAGCTGTGAGATGAAGTGACTCATCCAAGAACGCACAGCCCATGAGAGGCAGGGTGAGGCTTTAAATGCAGGCAGCTTAGCTTTGGAAGCTGAGCTTCCAACCCGTATGCTGATCTGTCTGTGTGGTAAGAGCTGACAGCCCTCTGAATCATACTTCTGTCTTTAGGAATTTATTCTAAGGACAAATAAACATGTTTCTAAATGATTTCTGTAGCAACCTAGACTATAGTGGTGAACAGCTGCAAGCATCCAAAGCGAGGCAACAAATCCTAGTTTTAAGTCTCCACAGGTGCTACAGTCAGTAGATCTGTCACCTACTACGGGACTTTAGAAAAGTCGCTGGCCCCCCCCAGACCTCTTCCATAGGATTGGAGCAGTGATGTGCCTACCTCACAGGAATTTACAATAGGAAAATACTGCTTTCTGGACAGCTAAACTAAAGACGTGACTCACAAAAACTCAATTTCTTTGAAAATCTCCAAATTTATGGTAACATATTTATTCAAATAAAGCCACGTTTTGCTACTGATACAATCAGTTCAATCTTTAGTGAATTAAAGTTTGGGAAATCTTGAGGGAAATTGTAAAGAGTGAAAATTCTGAAATAATCCACAGCATCTCTGATGAGACACTGGATGTCCAGCCTGCCTCTTTCTAATGTCTATCTGTGTTTTACGTAGATCAACAATCTATGACGGTAGAAGTTCTACTGCTTGTGTCCACTGAGACAAGGCCTACTATTGTTGCACGTTAGTTCAAGATACAAGGTTGCTTTTTTAGTTTTGGTTTCAGAAATTATCCTATCTGCTTCTACACCATTTTAACATCGATATTATTGTTGAAGTTCCACCACCAGGGCATAAAAGGAAATCTACGGCCTTGAGGCAGCAATGTTTTAGATGCAAGAGTTGCTTTGCATCCCTCCTTTCTTACACTGGCCCACCAAGTGAAACATTTAGTTCTCCCTGTACTGGGGGAACAAAATGAAGGACAGTGCTTTAAAACTTTTGTCTTTACTGTAACTAATTTTTACTATTATATTGCCTTTCTTTTCAATTTAGAAAAATAATAGGAAAAAGAATTACAGGGGCAACTATGTTTCTGTTTATGTTTTGAACAAAGCAATCTATTGAGTCTGACATTTTCTAGAAACCACCCACATGGTTTAAAAAAAAAAGTTTGCTGCTGCTTAAGGTTCATTTAAAGAAACTTCAGAATACAAGGAAATGCATGACAATTATCTTATGATTCCTGCAAATTTGGTAGGACTCATTTAAGGTGAGAATGACAGTAAAAATTTTTGATGCCCAGCGTGAAACAACAGAACCTAAATCAAAAGGTCCCGATTGCCTACAACACTGGCAATAGCATGTGGGAACAGGCAGTGTATTCTGGAACATACTGCTCCTATTTTGAATTTTTGGACAACTTTTAAGTGAGAGTTCTTTCTCCATAACCTTCTGTCTGAGATAGATGCAAACCATTGTTTGATCCTAGTCCAGATTTCACCCTTGGCCCAGGGTCACTGGGTTGCTAATTGAAGATAGCTGGTGGCAGATGCAAGGGAGACAACATTGCACAAAGGAGAGTGCAGGCTGTTTGGGTACAAAGGAAGAGAGAGACAGAAAAGTGCTCAATATGTATTTATGGATGTGTGCACATCTAATTTTTGTTATTCAGGGAGTACTGCTTCTTAGAAGGAAAGTACCACTATTGGTCAGGATCCAGTCAGGAGAATAGGGCCCACACCAGGTAGTTCAATAGAAGGAATTTAATGTAGGAACCTGTTACAAAGGTCCTGAAATCTGGGGCCACCATGAGTTTCTGTCCATAGTGTTGTTACCATCAGGGTGTTTCTTTCATTTAGGGAAGAATGAAGTAAACACAGATCTTTTTCAGTTGTTGCTTTCTTAGTAATATTATTTTCCACATACATTTTTCAAACTATCGTTAACACAGTTATTCTAAAACCCTTTCCTTTTACTTTTCCTATTATGCAACACATACTCCAAAAAATACCTTTAAAATTATAAAATTCAACAATGCACATTTTAGAAATAAAAAATGTAAAGAAAAAACCTTAAAATACCAGTTATTCTACCACCCAGGGATAATACTTTCAAATTTTTGGTTGAAAGCTTATAGAAAAATCTGTATAGGATCATACAGTCTTGTTACTAGCTTTTAATTTTTTTTCCAGTGAACATATTTTGTTTTCTTCTGACTTCGTTAAATATCCTTCAGAAACTTCTCCTTTGGTGGCTTCAATATATTTCAAGTCTAAATTTCTTTCCCAATTTCCTACTATTGGACATTGAGTTTATTTCCAACTACGTTATTTCAAACATAGCTAAAATGTAATATTTTTATAAATAAGCTTTTTTCTGCCTCTTTGATTATTTTCAAACCTAAAAAAGTCTTATCCTCTCTTTGTCTCTCCTTAATTAGATTTGTGAGAGGGGAAAAAAATCAGCTCTAATCATGACTTAATATGAGTAATGCTAAATGACATGCCTTCTTAAAAATAAAGGAAAATTATAACTTTAAAATACAATTATACAGGCCAGCCCCAGTGGCCTAGTGGTTATGTTTGGCACACTGGGCTTCGGCGACCCAGGTTCAATTCCTGGGTGTGGACGTACGCCACTTGTCTGTCAGTGGCCATGCTGTGGTGGTGGCTCATGTACAAAAAAAAAGAGGAAAATTGGCAGTGGATGTTAGCTCAGGGTGAAATCTTCCTCAGCAAAAAACAAAAACAAAAAAATAATAATTATATGTAACAAATAATCAATTCCAGCAACCTTGACAGTGCGCCTTAGCCCCCTCAATGTTCTCTTCATTTTCTCTTTTTGGTTTCCTCTCAATGAACCCAATTTTCTAGAGTATCATTCTTTAAAGAAAAAAATCTGATTTTTTTGTATATAGTTTCCACTTTATTCAGTACTTTAATTAGAGGCAAATTATTTTGTACTATTTCTTTAATTTTAATAAATTGCATTTCAGCTAAATAATAAACTTGGATAAAATCCTTATACTTTATATTATTTCTGTGGGAAAATGTGTTCAGAGATCTAAATGCATATTTACAAGTGAACTTTTACCAGTATTTCAAAAAGTAAACTATATTTAATGAACCACATATTTCATAATCCATATATTAGCAAATAACATTGTACTTAGATATATAATTCATCATCAGGTCAAACATGAATAAGTGTCTTTCCTAAGAGATGTGTGCATTAGATATTGGATATGGTAGATTCTTTGAATGACCTGGGCATTGGAATTATTAGCATGATCCTTAAATTATGTTGATCTCCAAAAGATTAGAAACCATAACAATGAAGATCCTGAACAAGCTATATAAAAGAGCATAGTCATCTGTGTCCCCTTGTCCTGCTTTATTTTTATTTTATTTATTTATGTATTTATTTATTTATTTATCTACCCTCCCCAAAACCCCAGTACATAGTTGTATATTCTATTGTTAGGTCCTTCTAGTTCTTCTATGTGAGCCACCGCCACAGCGTGGTTGCTGACAGATAAGTGGTGTGGTTACATGCCCAGACTGAACCCGGGCCACCAAAGTGGAGAGTGCTGAACTTTAACCACTAGGCCATCATGGCTGGCTCCTGCTTTATTTTTTTTATAACATTTATCACCATCTGGCTTATAATATATTTATATGTTTTTATATTTATCATATGCCATCCTTTACTAGACTGTGAGCACTATGAGGGCAGGACATTTCTTTCATTCTCTGCTTTATTCACTGCCTATTCACATAGTAGACACTCAGTACATGTCTTATTTGAATGAATGAATGAATATTGAGTGAATAAATAGTCAAGAGTCTTTGTTTTCAGATTTGATATGATAGAAATAATGTATAAAAAAATATTGAAAATTCTTTAAATAAGCCCAAGTTTAAAAACTTGCAAGTGTCATATTTTTATTATCCCTTAAAAAATTGAATGTGTCAAATCTTTAGCTAAATCTGTACAAGAAAGAAATGTGAATCTCAAAGCCTACGGAAAAAATAACATGTATTTTTTCTTTCCGTGTAAATTAAAGAGTTTTGTCTTAAAAAATATGAAAGAGACATATTTAAACCAAGTAGGATTGCTAATGATTTTAGAATGTGATTGCCCTGACCTTCATGGAAAGTCACAAATATGTTTTTCATTTATTACAGACTTCATTTGCTATAGTCTCAATAAGTAAATGAAACCTTCCACACCACAAAAAAATTACCCTTAGACAATGAATAATCTGTAATTCAAATCTTCTGAAAGTAAGAATTCTCAACAATTCAAAGTGTTTAAACTAAACTGTTTAGTCTTTTTTCAGAGGGGCAAGGCTACAAAGAAATAATAAGATGGCCAGGGTCCAGCTTAGTCTGGCTTTATTTTCCGACAACTCTTACGCATAGGAATGCATTTGTTGCAGTGTTTAACAGAAGTTCCCAGACAAAGTTAAATGAGGGAATGGAATTAGAATAAATTTTACACAAATATTTATTGAAATCCACAACTGTATTCATTGTTAGTAACTGGACCTCCAGAGCAAAGTAATGAATTTAAATACACAAATAGCAGGGATAACTTTTTTTAATTTATAAAGGGAACTACAAATTAGATTGGAAACAATAAAGAAAGAAACATCCGCATCAGTCTTACAACTGCAGCCTTTGTTTCATGCTTCCCTGAGAGGTGAACCAGTTGATATACCAATGCCCTGCACATTCTCGTTATCTCTTTTCCATTCTAGCCTTCCCTTTACAGACCCCTTCCCACCTGTCCCAACACTGTCCCACCACACCTCATGCACACGAACAGGTCTGTCTTTGCTATAAGCTATTGTCTTAAGTTTGTCGTTGGTAAGTTATCTATACTAAAGGACCTAGTCACAATTATTTCATTAGAACAGTTAAAATAGCTGCTCATTACCACAGAAGAGCATTTGAATAAAAAGTAATTCCCTTTTCTTGTTCTAAAATGCCTACCTTAGAAAGAAAGCAATTACTTTTGCCATTTCCCACAGGGATCCGAACGGAACATTCATATTGCTGGGAGAGTAGGAAGAAGAATTTTTCCGTTTAGTTTAACCTCTGGAATCACATAGAAAGGTATTTATATCAAAGGCCAGAAAAACCATCAAGAAATTTTACTCAGTACTCCCACTGCTATCAAATCTATCCTAAGAAAATATTCCAAAATATGGAAAAGTATGGATGCAAGTATTGCTGCAAGGAACAAAATGAACTCTGGCAAAATTAAGCAAATAAAGAAATTTGTTGAAAAGATAACAGATAAGTCACAAAAGTAATGGCACATTTATAAAATAGGCTCAGGAATAGATAGGAGCTGAAAAACAGCTCTGGAGTGGGTGGTCCAAGCTACAGGAATTCCTGACTGGCTTTATGTGGTCGTTAGAGCAACTAACACCCCAAAATACAATGGATTGAAAATAAAAAGAAATTTAATTCTCTCTCATCTAATGGGCCAGATTACAGTTCAAGGCAGATGGGTAGTCTGTTCCATATCATCCAAGGATCCCAGTTCCTTTTGTTTTGTTATACCACCATCCCCTAGGAGGTATTGACCTTATCCACACAATCATAGGTGGGGCACACCACCACATCCAAGCCTGCAGAAAGGGGGATAGAGAGCATAGGGGGTCAGCAACTTCCTTTTTAAAAGGATATGACCCAGAAGTTGCGTGTAATACTTTCATTTCCAATTTAGTGGAAGTTACTAATACAAGAGCTGAAAGTGAGATTAGGAAATGTGATCTCTTGTGCCAAAGTAAAATTTGGGAATATTCTATTATTAAAAGAAGGAAGAAGAGAATGGATGCTGGGGACCAGAGTAGAGACTAGGATGAGGCAAGTAAGTTGCCTAAGGTGCAAAATTTAAGGAGACACTCACTCTTGGGATTATGCAAATACATGTGCTCCTTATATTTTGAACATTATGCACGTCATTGCCTCACCCTAGTTCTGGTCCTGCTGGGGAAAATTAGCAGTCTCTACCACATCTAGTTTAGATTATATAGGAGCACAGGACACCTTAATTTGTAGTCCCACCAAGAGTACACACATTGGGTAAGAAATATTTCCCCCAGAAGAAATTGGAATACTGTTGGTGAAAGTAGGATGAATATATGGTGAAAAAATAAATGGCTTGAAAAAAAATAAATGTTGCTTACAAACATGAAGGTAGCTGTGGTATATTGCAAATTCCCATAACTTTTCATATCCCTGTATCCACACCCTTTGCCCTGTGAAATTGCAGCTCCTGTCAGTAAGAAGTAGAGTCTGCTTTACCTCTCCTTGAATCAGGGCTGTATTTGTGATAAGCTTTTGACCAATGCAAAGAAAGTGATGCTCTGCTAGCCAGTTTTGAGCCTAGGCCTCAAGAGCCCTTGCACACTTCTGTGCTGGCTGTTGGAACCCTGTCTAGGTGCCATGTGAACAAATGGGCTAGTCTACTAAAAAACATGACCACATGGACCAGAGGCGAGTTTGCTCAGCTGATATGTGAGAGATCAGGAAAGCTATCTACCCAACCTGCTGCTGACTACAGACTCATGAGCTAAGATGAGTTGAGTCTGGCCCAGGCTAAAAGAACCACCCAACTGATCAACAGAATTGTGATTTAATTAAGTGGTTATTGTTTTAACATGTAAATTTGGGGGTTTGTTATACAGCAATAGTCAACTGATACAAAGTCATTCATTGCTGTATTGTTATTTATCCTAATAAGAAAGTGGAAGCAAAGCCACCTAAGTAGTGGTAAGAAATTAAGTAAATTATGACACATTTCCTTGGAAGAATTTTTATGACCCTAAAGCTGTTCTCATGAAGTTAGCCCATAATCACGCTGACCATTACCAAGACAAAGAGAGTTTGTTGCTTCCCTTTCTTCACTTTCTTCCCACAACCTCAGATTTCCTTTTCATGAATTCCCAGGGCAGGTTTTGTTCTTCCTGAGCTGGCAGGGTGGCTTTTCCTAATTTATCCTTTCATTGAGGTTTAGCCTTAGCTTTTGGCAGGAATTGCAACATTTACCCAAAATCTTGTCTTATGATCCCTCTTGGATGTTAAAACTCAAGCCCCTTCATTACTAAATCCAGCAAAGCCTTCAGCAGCAGTTTCAAAAATTAATGTGTTTATCCCTCTGCTTTGTAATTTCTTCTTTAATTTTTGATCCTTGGAGTTTTTTTTTTTTTAATTCTTCTGAGCTCATCTATGCATTTAAAAGGGTATTTCTTATATTTTACCAGAATGTCTTAATGGTTTGTAGCAGGAAGGTTTTAAGGTCATAGTGTGACGTATTACCATATACGGAAGTTGCCCTCCATAATCTTCACTCATTGACTCAACAATTCTCTAAAGCACTTGCCACATGTTAAGCTCTGCACTTGGTAGGAGATATATTTTTCCCTGCCCTGTAAGAGTTTACAATGCAAATGCCTGGCTTTTCCTTTCTAGTCTGATCTACTAAATCCCTCCATACTAAGGGCAGACTACTCACTGCTCTGGAGCATGCCATGCATAAAAGACTATGCTACTTTTCATGTTGAACCCTCTACCTAGGACATCTTTTCTCTACTTTTCCAGCTGTGGATATCTTACACATCTTTTATTTATCCAGAGTTTCTTGAGTATATACAATGTACCAGGCACTCAGTGAGGTTCCAGGGATGTAAAGATAAAATAAAACCTCTGCCTTCAAGAAGTTTACAGCTATTTAAACCCTGGTAATGCCGCATCTCTATCTAACTTTCCTTAATTCTCCAGCCAAGATTTAAACATCTCTCCTCTATACTTTCACAGCATGTTGTTTATGCCTTTATTTGCACTTAGACTCATTCTGTACTCCATTGTTTGTTATTTTTTTTATGTAGAACACTATTAGAAAAATCATATTTGCTTTAACGGGTCAAAGGAGACCCCCTATAAGAAGACACCCGCTGATGGGTAAATGCTTTATAAACCTCACCTGAGATTACATCGTCAAGACCTGTGGATCCCCTGGGATTTGATTTGAGAATAGCTTTGGTGATTCTAAATTGCTCTGTTTAAGAAAGGTGTAGTAGGGGCCGGCCCAGTGGCGCAAGTGGTTAAGTGCGCGTGCTCTGCTGTGGCGGCCCGGGGTTCGCTGGTTCAGATCCCGGGCACACACTGACTCACCACTTGGCAAGCCATGCTGTGGCGGCATCCCATATAAAGTAGAGGAAGATGGGCATGGATGTTAGCCCAGGGCCAGTCTTCCTCAGCAAAAAAAGAGGATGATTGGCAGATGTTAGCTCAGGGCCAATCTTCCTCACCAAAAAAAAAAAAAAGATGTAGTAACTGGGATTTAGAACCTGCATAGGGAAAGGGGCAGGAGAGGTTGATCTTTGGACTGGTCAGAAGAAACTAGGAAACATGTTTAATACAACAGCCAAGTATGTCTGTTTTTATGCCCCTACCTCCACCGACCAAACTGGAATGGAAGCTCCTTGAAGGTAGGAACCCACTGGTATTCATCTTTATATCTCCCAAATGCCTAGTGTTATGTCTTCTCCATAGTACCTTCTCAATAGTTGTTTCTTGAACTAGAAAACGAAGATGAACAAGAGAACCATATCATACAACAAGTGCCAAAATTAGACAAGTTTCAGGCTCTTACAGATAATTCAGTCCAATTCCCTCATTTTACACATGAGAAAATGGAGGGCCAAAGACAGTGAATAACATGCCCATAGTCATCAGGCTTGTTAATAACAAAGGACAAACTAATGATAAAACTTCCTGATATACTTTTTTCTCACTATTTCTTTCTTTTTTTAAAAAGTATTTATGGCTCTTCTTTTTTTTAATTGTGGTAAGATACACATAATATTTACCATATTAACCATTTTTAAGTGTACAGCTCAGTAGTGTTAAGTACATTCACATTGTTGTGCACCCAATCACTAAAATTCTTTTCATCTTGCAAAACTGAAACTCTGTACCCATTAAACAACAACACCCCAATCCTCTTTCCCCCCAGCCCAGGACTACCATTATTCTACTTTCTCTATGAGTTTGACTACTCTAGGTATCTCAGATAAGTGGAATCATATGTATTTGTCTTTTTGTGACTAGCTTATTTCACTTACCATACTGTCCGCGATGCTGTAGCATGTGTCAATATTTCCTTCCTTTTTAAGGCTGAATAATATTCTGTTGTATCTATATACCACATTTTGTTTATCCATTCATCCATTGATGGACACTTGGGTTACTTCCATCTTTTGGCTACTGTGAATAATGCTGCTTTGTTCATGGGTGTACAAATGTCTCTTTGAGACCCTGCTTTCAATTATTTTGGGCATATATCCTGAAGTGGAATTGCTAGATCATATGGTAATTTTATTTTTAACTTTTTGGGGAACTGCCATACTGTTTTCCATAGCAGCTGCACCATTTAACCACCAGCTGTGCACAAGGGTTCCAATTTCTCCGCATCTTCATCGGCCCTTGTTATTTTTTGTTTTTCTGATAATGGGTGTGAAGCGGTATCTCATTGTGGTTTTGATTTGCATTTCCCTGATTATTAGTGATGTTGAGCATCTTTTCATGTGATTATTGGCCATTTGTATGTCTTCTTTGGAGAAATGTGTATTCTAGTCCTTTACTTATTAAAAAAATTTTTTTTCTGTTGAATTTTATGAATTCTCTGTATATTCTGACTGTTAGTCCCTTATCAGATACATGATTTGCAAATATTTTCTCCCATTCTGTGGGTTGCTTTTTTACTGCGTTGATAGTATCCTTTGATGCACAAAAGTTTTTAATTTTAATGAAGTCCCATTTGTCTGTTTTTTCTTTTGTTGCCTTTGGTGTCATATCCAAGAAATCCCTGCCAAATCCAATGTCATCAAGATTTTCCCCTAGGTTTTCTTCTATGAGTTTTATAGTTTTAGCTCTTATATTTAGGTCTTTGATCCATTTTGAATTAATTTTTGTAATAGTGTTAAGGAAGGGTCCAACTTCATTCTTTTGCATGTGGATATCCAGTTCTCCCAACACCACCTATTGAAGAGACTGTACTGTCTCCACTGTATGGTCTTGGCACCTTCGTGAAAAATCATTTGACTGTGTAACTAAGGGTTTCTATCTGGGATAGCTGTGCAGTTCCATTGGTCTATATGTCTGTTTTTATTCCAGTCTCACACTTTTTGATCACTGTAGCTTTGTAGTAAGTTTTGAAATCAGGAAGAGTGAGTCCTCCAACTTTGTTCTTATTTATCAAAATTGTTTTGATTACTTGGGGTCCCTTGAGATTCCATATGAATTTTAGGATGGTTTTTTTCTATTTCTGCAAAGAATGTCATTGGGATTTTGATGTTGATTGCATTGAATCTGTAGATCCATTTGGGTAATATTATATTTTAACAATATTAAGTCCTCCAATCCGGGAAAATGGGATGTCTTTCCATTTATGTCTTCTTTAATTTCTTTCAGCAGTGTTTTATAGTTTTGATTGTATAAGTCTTTCACCTCCCTGTTAAGTTAATTCCTAAGTATTGTATTGTTTTTGATGTTATTCTAAATGGAATTATTTAAAAAATTTTTTTCAATTGTTCATTGCCAGTAGAAACAGAACTATTTTTGAATGTTGATTTTGTATTCTACTATTTTTCTGAATTTGTTTATTAGTTCTACAGGTTTTCGGTGGAATCTTTAGGGTTTTATACATATGAGATCATGTCATCTGCAAACAGAGATAATTATTCTTCTTTCCCATTTGGATGCCTTTTATTTTTTTTTCTTGCCTAATTGCTCTGGCTAAAACTTCCAATACTATGTCGAATAGAAGTGGTGAAATTAGGCATCCTTGTCTTATTCCTGATCTTAAAGGAAAAGCTTTTAGTCTTTCACCATTGAGTATTTTGATAGCTACTGGTTTTTCATATCTGGCTTTTATATTGAGGTAGTTCCTTCTATTTCTAATTTGTTGGTGTTTTTTTATCATGAAAGGATATTGAATTTTGTCAAATGCTTTTTCTGCATCAATTGAGGTGATCATGTGTTTTCTTCCCCTCAGTCTGTTAATGTGGTGTATTACATTGATTGATTTTCATATTTTGAACCAGCTTTGCATTCTAGGAAAAAATCCCACTTGGTCATGATGTATAATCCTTTTCATATGTTGCTGAATTCTGTTTGCTCGTATTTTGTTGAGGATTTTTGCATCAGTGTTCATAAAGGATATTGGTCTGTAGTTTTCTTTCTTGTAGGGTCTTTGGCTTTGGTAATGCCGCTGTCATAAAATGAGTTAGGAAGTATTCCCTCCTCTTCAGATTTTTGGAAGAGTTTGACAAGAAGTGATGTTAGTTCTTTAAATGTTTGGTAGAATTCACCAGTGAAGCCGTGGTCCAAGGCTTTTCTTTGTCAGGAGATTTTTTTGTTACTGATTCAATCTCCTTACTAGTTATAGGTCTATTCAGATTTTCTATTTCTTTGTGTTTCAGTCTTGGTAGGTTTTGTGTTTCTAGGAATTTATCCATTTCATCTAGGTTATCCAATTTGTTGGCATACAATTGTTTATAGTGCTCTCATAATCCTTTTTATTTCTGTAGAATTGGCAGTAATGGTCCCATTTTTATTTTTCATTTTAGTAACATGAATCTTCCCTCTTTTTTTCCTTTGTCAGTCTCTCGGAAGATTTATCAATTTTTCTCTTTTCAAAGAACCAACTTTCGGTTTTGTTTATTTTCTGTATTGTTTTTCTGGTCTCTACTTTATTTGTCTCTGCTCTAATCTTTATTATTTTCCCTCTTTCACTGTCTCCTGAGTGGGCCAGCCTATCCCCAATTTAAATCCTTTGCACTTGCTTTTCTTTTGCTTGGGATGCTCTTCACCAGGTATGTTCTGAGTAGCCCTTTTTTTCTTTCAGGATTCAATTCCTCTAGAAGCCTTTATTGACCACCCAATCTAAAGTGGCCTATAGCCATTCTCTATTACATCATCCTTTATTGTTCACAGCCCTTATCGCTCTGTGATGTTTTCTTTTTTGTTTGTTTGCCCTGCCACCACCACACACATACATGCACATGAACATACACGTGTGTGCACCCATGTTAGAATATAAGCTCCATAAGAACAGATACCCTCTCTGTCTTGTTTAACCACTGCATCTCCACTGCCTAGAGCAGTCTCTGGCCCAACAGTGAAAGATGCTTAATAAATATTATTGACTTCTCTAAGATGTTGCCAATGCTATTATTTTGAAAAGGAATGATTTATTGAAAAATTTGTTACTTCATGCCCCTAGAAGATTACTGAAAGATGAGAAATTTATAAAGTAGTTTTAAATTTTAAGATGGCCATAACCAAAATCATTACTATCTAATATACTTTATTAACATATTGGGGTTGACTAGGCAAATAATCATGTTTTATATGCTATCTTTATATCAGCATCTACTAATTTATTTATTCTTCCATTTATTTTTGAGGCTAATGGATTTTTAAAATACAAATATACACTACTCATATCAGGGAGCCAATATGTGACACTAAAATGAGCATCAAACTGAGAGTCGTATTTTGATTTCTAGCCCCATCTTTGCTACAATATAATTGTATAGCTTTAGAAAGAATCACTTAACTTCTTTGTATCTCAGTTTCTTCACTTGTAAAATGAAGGTATTAAATTAGATAAGTTGACAAAGTCCTTTCCAGCAATCAAATCTATGATTCTATAATTTAGAGCCCAATTTTATTGGTTTAAGATGTTTGTCATTGTTAGATATTCATAATACATTTTTGTTTACTTTTTAAAATGCTAAGTTCTTTAATCCAGTTATAATATTGTACCCCCCAATTTGAGCATGCAGACTCTTGTACAGATTTCTGCTTTATAACGGACTTTCCGGAACTAAACTAGATGAAGTTTCCCCTACCCTAGGCAAGATGAGTCGCTGACTCTTATTAAATGTTTGTCGAAGTTTTATGTTGAGTCTGCTAAGGGGAAAGGAAAGATAATATAGCAATGATTGATTTATAACAAAAAGAATAAAGCTGGATTTAGTAGAGTAAAAGGAAATGATTTAAAAAGGTAAAATTAGGTAAATTTAAAACTGCTATATTTAGTTAGGAGTCAACCAAGTGTCTAAAATCTATAAATCAACCTCATTATTTGTGCCAAATGTTGTCAATAATCCTGCTGCTGCTCATAATTTGGATGTAATTGATTACATAACAAAAGTATATAACACTTTATATCAAGGAGTCCCATTTTACAATAACAATTAGAATCATAAATTAAAACACATAATAGCTTAAGGAGAAGACAGTATTTTCAGACACTATGTTATCTATGAAATAAATTTTATCTGAATTGGTAATTGCATTTAAACATAAAAGACGGCAATCCAGATATAAAGAGTAACATCAAAAGGATGACTTTGATTTCTTCTCATAAACTCTGGGATCCTGAATGTAAACAACTGTCATATGTTGGAGGAAATAGATCTTAGAACTTAATGTAACTTTACTTTTTCAACTTCCTGACCTATGGCTGGACTATCCTACCTCTCCTGAGACATACACACACACACACACAAAAACACACGTACACACACACAGACACACATACACACACACCCAAGTAAAACTATATTGGATATATTTAAAGTAAAAATTTTAGAAAATGTAGTGGGAAATTTTTACTAGGCTAACAATACGCATTTCATGTCTTCAGAGATTCAAAGTGGAAAGACTAGCTGTAAATACCCAATAGGCGGCTCTGCTCATTAAGAAAATGGTGGGTTGTGACTCTATGAGGTAAAAAGCTTTGGTTTATTTCACTTAAGTTGCCATTTAGGGACACTTGCATGATTGTAAAATGCCTTCTGTGGCTGTAGTTAACCTATTTGATTGTTACCATTCCTTTATGGGAATAAAGATAACATAAAGGGAGTCTCTGAACAGGTATTAGAGACTTCGGTACTGGCCAACCATTTAGCGTCTTTCTAATTATCTTTTTTCTCTTCTCTGTATTTAGACCATTTAATTCATTTAAAGCCCCCGCTGAAACTCCAGCACATCCTCTGCCATGAACTATTTGTGGAAAGACTTCCTCTGTACAATCCATTTTGCATAATATAATGACAGGGCTGAGCAGAAGGGATTTGTTAGGCATAATTTACATCGACTGCCTAGTCAAACCTTCATTATTTAGTGGCTGATCATCTTGGCTGGAGATTATACAAGCATTTTGTTTCTGCTCTGTCTCACTGTTGCTGACTCTTTAGCCATTACACTAATCACCAGTATGTCTGCTGAGAGTGGTTTGGGGAGAGAGTAGAGCAGAGGACCACGTTGTCCATCATTTTGCTATTTCTTAGAAGATTTAATAAAATCTTTAATGAATGAGGGGATTGAATCTTATGTGTAAATCAGTGGACTTTAATGTTTTCTTTATCCATGTTATTCTCTGTCTCCCAAGGACAATTAAAAGTTCTCTCTATATGTTTTGGAAACCTTAAGATAAGGATAAGAACATGTGTCTTTGTCCATTTGGGCCGCTGTAACAAAATACCAAAGACTGGGTGGCTTATAAACAGCAGAAGTTTATTGCTCACAGTTCTGGAGGCCATGGTCAGGTGAGCTCCCTTCCGGACTGCAGACTTCTCTTGTATCCTCACATGGCAGAAGGGGCCAGGGAGCTCAGTGAAATCTCTTTTATAAGAGCACTCGTTCCATTTATGAGGGCTCTGCCCTCATGATCTCATCAACTCCCAAAGGCCCTACCTACTAATACCATCACCTTTGGGGGTTAGGATACCAGTGTATGAATTTGAGGGGACACAAACTTTCAGAACATAGCAACATGGTTATGCACATTTAAAATTTTAACAGGTATTGCTATATTGTCCTACAAGAAAGTTCTGCCAATTTATATGCCCCATAAATGGTGTATGAGAACGCTTTTCCTCTCTAAACTTCTCCAAACAACACTATATGTTTCCCAACGGGATGGGTGAAATTCTCTTTAACTGTTAAGTCTTTTAGGTAATTTCTCTTTCGGATACACTTACATAAATGCACCAAGACATTTCCGTTTAAAGGGGTAAAACCCATAGTAGAGAAGTTTGGGGGGAAGATTAGGGGGAGAGGGATATTAAATAAGGCAAATTATTTTTAATATAATAAAATATTTCCTTTGAAGTGCATTTTACATTAAAATTTCCTTTCAGAAGTTGAAAAAGCTAATGAAGTACTATAATTTCACATCGTTACAAATATTTAATATTAATACATAACCTTATGTTAAGTTATATTGTTGTTTCAAGATAAAATGCCACTAGTAGTTAATACAGTAAAACCATTTAGGTATATAACATGATTACAAACTGACCAACTGGAAATTATATAAGGGTTAGCATCTCATGTTATAAAGTGAGTGAAAAAGAATATATCAAAAGCTCACCTACTTTCCTACTATCAGCAGCATTTTCTTTCACTATCCCTTTTCACAGAAGAGGGGAACATTTTTTACAGAACCATTTCCTTATAAAGATTTATAATACACAATATTTGGAAACAGTCAAAATCTTCAACAATGGGGGAATGTAATTGAATACTATGGAGCCATTAAAATGGAAGTTTCAAAGAAATTTTAATGGCAAGGAAAAGACTCTATGATAATGAGTGAAAGAGTCAGAGAACAAAACTGAAAATACAATATGACTTCAATTTAGTACTTCCATCCTCCACTGGAAAGAGAGAGAGAGAGGAAGGAAGGAATATATAAAATGCATAGAAAAAGGATCGAAAGGAAATCAAATCAACAAAATGTTAACAAAATTATCTGTGGACTGTGACATAGAAGAATTTTAGTTTTCTAAGTTTTTCTTTATTTTTGATATTTTCTATAATGTAATAATTTTTATTAACAAAATTCCTTCCCCATTTTCTGTGTATTTTTTTCACATGTATATTCATGCACCCATCAGCATATACTACAGCAATTTGATCATACCATCTCTTTGACAAAACTAGGATTTCCTTGGGGAAGAGAACCTTGTTTATGTATCTTTGTCTTGACAGCACATAGTGCTTGACAAATGTTTCTTAAATTTCAAACCTTCAGAAACAGTGGAAAAAAAAAAACTCACAATACAGTGAACACCCAACTCTCAGAGTACTCATCCCCTAGTCATCCCCAAACATTTGCCACATTTGTTATCTCTATCTATCCATTTATCTC
This sequence comes from Ceratotherium simum simum, assembly GCF_057802395.1. NCBI lineage: Eukaryota > Metazoa > Chordata > Mammalia > Perissodactyla > Rhinocerotidae > Ceratotherium > Ceratotherium simum. The sequence goes on from NC_141911.1 coordinate 61,830,336, forward strand.
TCTCTCTGTATCATTGCTGATGTCATGACACATCACCCCTACAGAACAAAAATACTCACCTACACAAACATAATACAATTATCACTATCAAGAAATTTAATACTATAGTAATATTATATTATTTGCATATTTCCATAATTGTCTAAATAATATTTATAGCTTTTATTTTTTAATACAGGACCCAAACAATAATTGGACATTGCATTTAGATGATAGGTTTCTCTAGCTCTTACTCTAGGAACGTTCTGTTGTTTTTCTTTGACTTTCATGACCGACATTTTGTAAACATCCAAGCCAGGTGTTTTGTAGAATGTCCCACAATTTCAGTTTGTCCGATTCTTTCCTCATGATTAGAATCAGATGAAATATTTTTGACAAAAATATTAAAAAGATGATATAATGTCTTTCTCAAATGCGTCACATTAGGAGGCACATAATATCAATTTGTCCCATTATATTAATGTTATTTTCTAATATATCTATTTAAAGTTTTATAATTACTTCCAACTACCGTCATAGCTGTATCTCACAAATTTGAATAAGTAAATTCATTTTCATTCAGTCCTAAATATCAACTTCCATTGTAGTTACTTTAACTCATAAATTACATAGATATGTGTTTTGACATTCCAAACAAATTTTTCGTCTTTGTTTTTATTATTTTTTAAACTTTGTATTTTGAAATAATTGGAATTACTAGAAATTTACCTAAAAGTTTCAGAAATTTACAAAAAGCTCCCGCATACCCACAGTTTTTGAGCACTTCCTTACTGTTTGGCACATCAAAGTATTTCAGACTTGTACTTTCCTGCTCGAGACCTGGAAATAGACAATTTTGCAAGGAGCCTGATTCCTTTTATAAGGGAATGGGATTTAAAAACAAGATCTGGGCACTATGTGTTTCATTTTTTGTGTTTTTTAATGCATAGAATGAGGCAGCATAAAATAGAGATGTGTGCATGAATTTCTAAGTCAAAGCACAAGGTTCCAATTTTGACCAGTTGTGTTAGTAGATGTGTAACCTAGGGGCATTACCCTGAGATTTAGTTTCCTCATCTTTAAAAAAATAGTTACAACAAAAACAATAATGATAACAAAGAAAAGAAGGATGATGATATATGGTTCCTGTAATCTGATAGGAACTGTTCTAAGTTCTTTACTTATATAATACATTTATCTTCACAACAATATTGTTGTTATACCTAGTTTACAGATGAGATAAATGAGGGTCATAATAAAATATTTGTATCACAAGGTTATGAGGATCAAATAAAATGAAGTATGTGAAAGTTCTACGTAAAAAGCACTATATATGTATATGAATAGGTATGTATGTATGTATTTATATATGTATATATATAATCCTTCAATTATTTATTGATTCAATCAATGAGCATCTGTTAAGTATCTACTAAGTACCATATGCTATGTTTCTGCTAAGTATAAAATAAAACAATGAATATAAATTGTTAAGTTTAGCAACATTATAAACACATATTTATACGTTTATATCCCCATAGAAAATTTCTTTAGAAGTGCTGTACGATAGAAATATAGTGTAAGTCACATATGTAATTTTAAATTTTCTGGTAGTCATAGTAAAATGGCTTTTTTATAAGGTGAAATTAAAATTAATTTTAATCATATATTTTATTTTACCCAATATATGCAAAATATTATTTTTCTTACCTGTAAACGTAAAACAATTATTGGGGCCGGCCCCATGGCTTAGCAGTTAAGTGTGCGCGCTCTGCTGCTGGCGGCCCGGGTTTGGATCCCGGGCACACACCGACGCACCTCTTCTCCAGCCATGCTGAGGCCGCGTCCCACATACAGCAACTAGAAGGATGTGCAGCTATGACATACGACTATCTACTGGGGCTTTGGGGAAAAAAAATGGAGGAGGATTGGCAATAGATGTTAGCTCAGAGCTGGTCCTCCTCAGCAAAAGGAGGAGCATTGGCAATAGATGTTAGCTCAGAACCCATCTTCCTCAGCAAAAAGAGGAGGATTGGCACGGATGTTAGCTCAGGGCTGATCTTCCTCACAAAAAATAAAAACAAACAAACAAACAAAAAATTATTAATGATATACTTTACACTCTTTTTTCATATTAAGTCTTCAAAATCTATTGTGTATTTTATTCTTGGCACATCTGCTCAGTTACAACAAGCCATATCTCGAGCACACAGTAGCCACATGTAGCTAGTGGCATCTGTGTTGAACATCTCAGGTCTACAATAATATACAAGAAACTGGTTGGGCGAGTACAAACAAGGCATTAGGCAAGAACTAAAGTATCTATAAGCATATTCAGTAACTAGAAAGCCACTTCTTTGAAACATCGATTTGAAGTGACTAATTGAAATTGAAACATCAATCTCAGAAGTTATTTCCACCAAATCTTCTAGGTTGAGAATGCAGCACTTTATTCAAAGGCTTTAATGTGCCTGTGTACCAATATACTGGTAATAAAAGATATCTGAGGGGAGCCCTTAATTTGGTTATAACAACTGTTACTCTATTTCTGTGCTGCATAACACAGTTTGGAACTTTAAATGGACTCAATGATATATTTTTTAAAAAATGTATAAGTCATGACTAATGTTGCTGTCTGAAAGGGATGGCTATATTTTATAAGAACAACAGTCCAGAGGATTATCATGTTTTGCATATTTTCTCCCACGAATGTCTCTGTTTTTCTGAGAGGCTCACAAGTTCAACTATATTTCATCACCAATCAAAGAAACCAGACAAAGCTCAGACTCTGAACTCCATGAGCTTTTTTTAAACCTTAGTGCTCGCATACTTTTGCTTTGGTCTAGTTTTTCGCTGGTGAGCTCATAAAGTACTGTACACATCTGTTTGAAGGAAGAAATCTTGTGCCCTTCTCACTACCTGCAGGCTGCCTGCATTCAGGGCGAGCAGCACAGGGCAGTGGTGAAGTGCAAGTGCTTTGGCATCTGGTCAGTCCTGTGTTTGAGTCCTGGTTCCACCGCTTAAGGTATAGCACGTTAGTAACCTCACCAAACCTCAGTATCCTTATGTAAGGCGTCTATCTTGCAGGGGTTGCTGGGTTGATTAAATTAGATAACATATTTTAAATTCATTTATCATGGCCAGTAATTAATCAAGTGATGGGGATGGTTATTATCCAAATGGCACAAACAAAAAGCAGACTTTTAGGCCACTAGGCAATATAGTGCTTGTGTGGTTTCTCCACTAGAATTTATATATGTATGTATTTATAGTCAGTATTTTTCTAAAAAATAGGCAATTCCCTCTCTTTTTATTTGACACCTTTCTTAGTTAAACGGAGAGATTTGAGTACTGTTTTGGCCCTCTGGGTTGAATTAGTTCACTTTTATGTCCATTATTCATTTCCTATTACCTTTCACCACTGTGCTGTTAGAACACAGCACTAGCTCTTGTCTTTTGATGTTTGCAGTCTGTGCCTCTTCCCAGCTAAGTTCACACTGTCTGTTTAAAACCCAACTGTTTTCTGAAAATTTCCCTTGTGCCCTCATTGTCACACTAACTAAAACCTCTCTAGATAGCAACCTAAATCTCTTTAGCAACAAGCCCATCCTCGATAGCTTGAAGAAATAGACTGCCATTCTACAGAGCTCTTTTATAGACAGACAAAAGGCTTCTTCTTGAGTGTAATTTCAACAGACCAAGTGATTGTAATGTCACTGTGGTAAAAATGCAGCTACATTTTTTCATGCTTTCTAGAAAAGTTGAGATAGAATCTCACAATCACACCATACATATTTCATAATTTAAATCTCCAAGTGGTTTTGTTTCACTCAAAAAGCTGAAATTACAAGTTCATTTGAAGTTTGTATAAAGTTATATTACAATAAATAATTTTCATAGAAACTCTTATATCTTTCTACTACTATGTTGAAATATCCATTGGATGCTTAACTAAAAGATGCAATAGTTTTCTTAATATTTTAATATGTTAATATTTTACACTACCTTATTTTAGTGATAGCAAAAAATTATGACCAGATTCCAGATTAGAGAAGGTAAAATAACAAAGAATATAGGTAATTTCATTGTTTTTCTTTATGATGATTATATTAGTAATGATAATATTAATAGAGTAGAGCATAAATAAAAGGCAAACTATTTTTTAATAGCCTAATGAATTTAGACAGATAATTAAGGCTCCATTCCATCAAAGGAGATGAGAAAACCTCCAAGGTTAGTAGGTTTTTCATTGAGAGGGAAAGCCTGGTTTCTGTCTTTAGCCCCACAGAGGAAGATGAGAAACAGATCTAATGCTTCTTTCATCTTTCTTTCTCCTGTTTTTCCCTTTATTCCATTCCAGAAGGGAAAATTTCAGAGTTGGTATGTCCATTATACAAGTAACAGATTTCAAAAAAGGGATTTTTAAAAATGATAGAGCATGTACGTGAAAGAGGAAAATAGAAGTGGGGGGGGTGAGGACAATTTCAGGCTGAGTAAGCTGTGTAGAAAAAATATCACTGAAATGGGCGTGGGAAGAGACAAAGAGAGCATTCAGGGGAACAAATGGCTGAAAAAATGAAGGGAGAACAACTGGGGACGTAGATGTCTAGAAATCACCATAGAAAATCAAAAGCATCAAGTGGTAACTTATTTTTTTCCCAAAGGACATGCTCAAGTTGATTCTTTATCAAGCTCTGGAAAGCTGGGAGAGAAAGTTGTTGGCTGCAAACCCAGAAGAATCTGAGCTGCTCAACCAGCTACTCATCAAAAGCATCTGTCTCAACCTGTTATCCGCCTTCACTCCTACCCGTTCTAGAGTTTTAACCTCTTCTCTCATTCTTTTGGGTGACACACCAAAGCGGATGGTTATCTTAAAAAGCTACAGTTAAGACTGTTGGAGATGTTGAAGAGGCCCTGAGGGTTCTTTTAGTTCTAGCACAAAGGAATTTATCAAATTAACCACTTGCAAACACTAAGAGTCTGATTTTGTCCATAAGAAAGTGTTTGCGATGAGGGAACTGCAGGGAGAGGAAAGCTGGTAGCCCAAGGGTTGTACTCCAGAGGTGACCATCTGGGCAGAAGACCTGGAAAGCAGCAAACCTGGGAAAGCAGACCCTGGAATCCAATTCCAGAGGCACACTCCTAGAGACGCCAGAGGGTACCCAGAGTGAAGAATATGGAGAAGCAAGAAGTACAGGGTCTTTGTGAAACTTACCTGTTTTACATAGGGCTGACCTTGGTTTGATGCCTGTTAACAGCCAGGACTGGGATGGGCCTGGATGGGGTTCCTCACTGTTGTGAGCAGGCTGGTATGGAAAGTCAGGGATTGTACTGTTCCCCTTCCTAAGATTCATTGTCTGGAATAGGCTGGTGACACTCTTGAGAATCCTGAGCTAGGTTTTTGGGCTAATGCTTTAAGGGACTACATACTCACTGAATAGTCTCTGAGAACCGATGGGGATCATAATTGATTGGTTCCAGCCTAAATCAAGGGCAATCATCTGGAGTTGACTAGCAATTGAAACTTAGGGCAAAGTGGTGAGGAATTCTAAAATGTAATCTAGTACTTTTTAATCAATATTGTATGCTAGAGTCCTCTGGAAGGATATGCATAGGGAAAAAAATGGACCTTGATTAATTGGTAAGATTTAAATAGGCGGAGAAGAGGATGAAGACAGTCATTGATTCATTCATTTATTTCTTCAGGAAATATTTGTGAAGTGTCTATGGGCTCCGTGCCAAAAACTAGGGATTCTGTGAAGAACAAAAGTGACAAGGTGCCTGCCCTAATGGAGCGTACCTTCTAGAGTGTGGGGTCAGACAATAAACATAGTAAAAGACAAAGATCATTTCAGATAGTGGTAGGTGCTATGGAGGAAAGAGAAAAGTCTTATGGTTGAGAGAGTGACATGGGGAAGATTTGATGGTGAGTGTTTTAGGTAGGGAATGGAGAGATTTGATTGAAGGTGAAGTCTAAGAGATGAAGAGCTAGCCCTGTGAAGACCCATAGGAGGGGCATTCTTAGAAGAGAGAGCAGCAAGTACAAGAGGCCTGAAATAGCAGTGAACTTGGTACACTGGGGACAAAATCTACAGCAACAACAACAATATAAACACGGTGTGGCCAAAGAAAATAAACGAAGGACAAAAAGTCTAAGACAAAGTCAGCAAGGTGGGCCACACAAAAACGGTTTCTTTGGATTGCAAAGAGAATTTAAAGCGAAGATTGAAGTAGGGGACAATTGTGATCTGGAGAAGATTCAGGAAAAGCCAGAATCCCTTAAACGAGCATTGTTCTATGCAGATATGGAGAAGGGAGGGCACTCTGGGGCATAATGACTTTACCATTTACCAATAATGGTAAAGTCAAGAGCTAAAACCCGGCTGACACCCAACATCAGCGAGCTTCAGTTTAGAAATGTGTGCCCCAGAAAAAGGGCAGAGACCTCAGAGCTGCTATTGGCAGCAGGTGAGGAGCCCCACTGATAATCCAAACGACAATGCTGCAGTTGCCGCCATTAGTGTTTGAAATCCGGGGGAAAGTGGAGGTGAATACCGTGGATATCTTCATTAAAAATAATTAATAAATTAATTAATTAATAAAAAGCTACATAGATAAAATTCAGTGGCCTAAGTGTTTGATATTTTTAATAAAGTAAAAAAAGTTAAAACTCCTGTGTGGGAACTCAAAAAAGTTAAAACTCCTTTGTGGGAACCCAAAAAAGTATCAGTGCATAATTTAGTCCTTAGAGGTAATATTTCATTTGTTTTATGTTTCAAAGGCTTAACAACCTTCAATTTGGTCTAAATTCCTTTGTCTATCAATTTAAAAGGCAAAGAAAGTTCACTTCTTTCCCAAAGAAGCTGAGAGTTTAATTAAGTACACATTATTTACTGGACTTTAGAGCCCCAAATACACACTGGGTGAGGTTTTTTTTAAAGGTTAGCGTGTTCTCAAGGGTCTATAACAACTTCTCCTGACCAGTTCTACTTCAGTCTGGATTGTGAAACTGCTTCTTGACATACACTTTGATAGGGAAAAAACTGTTAGCCCTCTACTAATATTGAACAAACCTTGAGAGAAAAAAAACAATAGAAAAAAAACCACACCATCTGTCGAGTGGCATGAAGTAGCCAACACAGCATTTTTCACATCCCTACACATCACTATGAGGTGGCATCGTCACCCACAGATGTAACTAGAGGAACTAGCAAAGGTCTGAGCTGTTAAATGGCTGAGGAGAATTTGACTTAATGTCCATTGGTTAACAATCGTGTGCGGTACACCAGACAATATAGTATCCCCTTATTTAGATGTAACAGTGACAATACAAAGAATAATTTTATTTACTAATGTCATGAAAAATGTAGTAAATTCAGCTTATGAATGGTCACCTTAATTGTAACACCTTCTTTTTCCAAGGGAAAAGTTAAGTGTTAGAAACTTGCTAAGGATACAGGTTACCTTTCAAAGAGTATTTGTGATGGAGGAGGCCTGGGGAAAGGAGGGAGAATAAAATAATTTGCAGCTAACTATAGCCTGCATGGAAGCCTTGGAAGCATTATCCGTCTGAGGTTGAGGAAAGGGAATTTCCTCTAATTCCTTTGGCCTATTATTCTTCAGGAATTTACACAGAAGCCTATACGAGGCACCTTAAAAATTTCAGAAACAAGCAATTTTTGCTTTTCCTTTCTTAACAGCAAAATAAGCACTGAGTTGGGAGAGCTCTTTCAGGTCACTTATGTTTATGGATCAGTATTTTCCCTTGGCGAAGACGGTTATGCTCACTCTTAAGCATCAACCACTTGAGACCAGAGAGCCTAATGTTTACCTGGCTCCTGGACAGGCTGAGTCTAACTGTTACTGAGCCTGCGGCTTGGTTTGAACCATGTCTAAAACCTACCTCTCCTACCCCTTTCTCAGAAGACAATCTAGTGGCTTAGTCTATGGCCAAATCCACTTGAAAGTAGTAGAAAAAAGCCAGCGTTCTTTTCACCTGTCCTCACCTGAGCTTCGGATTTTCTGTTTTGTACTTGTACTTCAATAATAATTTTAATAAAGATATTAATAGCCACCATTTACCCAGAACTTACTGTATGCCAGATACTATGCTGTTATTGTGTTATTTTATTTAATCATCCCAACAATGATAACCCTGAGGCAGGTATCAGGTATTACTCATTTTATACATGAGTAAATTGAACTAAAAGAAGTCAGCATCTTGCCTCGTGTCATCTGAGTAGTAAGGAACAGAATCAGTGTTTGAACACAGACTTAACAACTTAACCCTTAACAATTACACCACATTAATACAATATAGCATAATAAATATGAAATGTCTTTGAAAAAGTTTCTGTTAATAGCCACTAGTTTTCAAATAACTATTTTTATTATTCAGTAAGAGCAGTTTGTGAACTAAATACTTCTCACTTTCTCTTTAATTAGTACTCTTATGATCTCTCTCAGAAAAAAAGAGCCTGGTCCCAAATAAGTCCTTTACAAAAATTATCCACTTAATTCTCATAACAATTTTAGGAGGCTGAGAGAGGTTATGTAACTTAAGTTGACAGTAAGCTGCTGAGATGGATTTGAACCCAAACTACCTGAGCCCAGAGCCTGTGTTGGTAACTGTCAAATTATGCCATGAAAACTCTCCTATGTGATAAAATCATAACCAGGTCAGGTGTTCAGCTGAGTGGCAAGTGGTGGTCTCTCATTCCGTTTGGTTTTCCAGCTTTTCAACAGGTCAGATCTGTATATTCAGCCGGTGCTCAAGTGTGAAAACTTGCCTGGTAAACTCAGTCACTAGACCAAAATTTACGTCCCTCAAATCTACTTGTCTGAGTTGTATGGCTGCACGGCTGCAATTCACTGAAACCTGATTCTGGCCTTCAGTTTAGTAGGGCTTTGTAGGTTAATGAAATCTGCTAGGAACTTTGTCTTCACCTTTGAGAAATGGCAATGTCTTTGCCTTTGAATTGCATGTCTGTACTGAAATTTAGAGTTGAAGATACAATTAGGATAATTCAGTTGAAAATAAAAGTTATTTTCTGTTCTATACTGTAGTGGTGAAAGGCCTGCCTAGGGATCTCATCTTAGTCCTGACTACCTGTACAGAATTAGGCAAGTTGATTCAACTCTCTAAGCCTCAGTTTTCTTTTCTTTTTTCCAATGGGATAAGAATGTCTATATTATAGAATTTGGGAAGGATTAATGAATATGTATTAAATGAATGATTGATAATGTGGTTAGTGCAGGAACTTGAACATAATAAGTGTTCAATTAGTGTCAGCTTTGATTACTTAACCTAAACTGTCGAGACAGTTATTCTGACTCTTCTCCTGACTATAAATTTTATGCTGCTAAAGCAAGCTTTGAATATGAGCTAGGTTTCAACAGGCAGACATATCTGAAGGAGTAAGGATTATTTTTAAATCTAGTAATTATATATTACATTATTATTTATAATTCTTCCTATGGTTTGCTCCTTATTAGTTTATCTAAAGTCTGATTTGGCATTCACAACATCGCTCAGTTTGGAACAAATCATGGTAGATACTTAGGGATGCAAAAAGAAAAAACCTCTTGGCTCTATTGCTTTGCAAAAAGAAGCAGAGAAGCGTAAAAATTCTCAACACCTTTAGAGTTACTTGGGTTTATGAATAATTAAGTGTAGAGAATGAAAGTTTCCCTTTGAAACATAGTAGCATTGTTTAATATCATCTCTTCTTTTTAAAATACAGCAGTGTTGTTAATAATATCTCTTTTTTTCAATTTTATAACTTCCCAAAATATCCGATCCACTTGTTTTTCCTGAACTGAGCATATGTTCATTTTGCTGATTTAAATACAGTAATTTATTTTGCATTCAGAATTGTTTATAAGATGGTTTAATATCCTGCAACTTCATGAGCCATATGGGCCAGTGAAGCTAGATAAAAAACATTGAAATCTCAGCATTCTCCTGTATTTGTGAAAGAGAAATATAATGTGGTTGTGTGTGTTCTCTGATTGATTTTGCATTTATATAACTTACTCTGACTACCGAAAGCACTTTTTAAAAAATTGTTGATGCTGTTCCAAATTCATCTCCAGACGCTTACAAATTATGTAGGTTACAATCTATCTAGAATTGTTAATCCAATTATTTTCTGAAGGAGTTAAAAAGAAAATGTAATGGGAAAATGCATATCTGTAGCAAAAATAAAATGTTCTAAATAAAGTCAGTTTTCTTTGTCTTTATTAACATTTCCCATAAAACCCCATTAAACGTGCAGGAAAAAAACTCTGCATTCCACTGCGTTCTATGCATTTAACTCAGGCCAACTCTCTCACAAATGTAAGCCACTGACCATCGAGAGAGCTAGATAAGAGACTGGAGATAGAGTCAGTGGAAAATATTTATCGGGAAGCTTGTGCTAAATAATGAGGATCCAGAAATGAGTGAGATCCAGTACGTCACTCGAGAGCTTATTTACAGCCAGCACAAATCCATCTAACAGAAAAATTCCCCTTCATTATGAAAGAGTCAGTATATCTTTAAGTGATTGATTGGATGCTACTAAATGGGTATACATTAAAGGTATTTTCACGCTTTGTGCTCTTTCTACATCTTTATCAAACGTTTTGAAAATAGAAGAATACAGAAAATTATAAATTACAAAATCATAGCTTTCAAAGACTAATCAAACTTAAAATTGTGGCATTGTTTATCTTTTTAAAACTGATGTTGTTGTTTAGGTTTTTGTGTTGATTTTCAGTGTTTAAACATTTTAAACTATTCACTTCAGGAGATCTGTTTCTTAACAGGTTTCTTCCTTCTCCTTTAATCATTACATGCCCTGTCGAGCTAGTTAATTTCCAAAGGTTAATGTCATTCAAAGTTGTTGTTGATTCTCTGAAATAATTTACTTAAAATATTTCTGAAGACAAGCATTCCACAAGACATATGCATTGCATTAACAGCCATTCGTTCACAGAACAAAACCTTACTAGTTAATATTTCTTATTTTAGGTTCCTAGATGGAACCCAGCATCTTCCATAAAGTTGCCTCTGCTTAGACTCAGCTGTGAGCTCCAACATAACTACGTGCCAAGTATTGTTTTTCTTGTTGACCGAGTGACCATATTTCATCTTTCTAATGACCTCTTGATAGCAAAGAACATTCAGTCATATGTAGAGCCTTTTTACACTGGGTAGAGGTTTCTAAGCCTTCTAAAAATAAAGACTAGTCTAGAGTAACGTCATATTTTTAACGCCCTGAGTTTGTTTTATTACACAACTCAACTATAAATACTGCCAATGAGTCTCTGTTTCAAGACTGTATCTATTTTTCAGTACCAAATGAGGACATATGTCCTTCACAATGTAACTGTTTTATGGAAGGGGGGAAAAAGAAATTCTTTCTGATTTCAGCACTACCAGCTAATTTTGTTTCTAGTTGTTATAGCAGTATTATGCATAAATACAAGCCTTTTGATGCTTTGGGTTTTTATGTTCAGGTGAGGGTGTATAGGAAAGCAACAATAATGTATGTTGCTTAATTTCTTGGACAAGAAACTCTGTTGCATTACAAAATGCTGGAAGTTGTTTGTTTTACAGATAGTGAATACAATTTAACTGAAAAGGTTTGTAATCTCATCAAATTAAACATGGCTATTTTTGTTTTGCTTTATATTTCGTTGTCTTCAGCAATATTCTAATATGGACAGCCTTACAAATGATACAGTTAGTTTCAGGAGGCATCTTGCTTATTCAAATTCCTGCTCCCCAGAGACTCAGTTCAGGGGAATGCCTGAAATCCTATAGTCCTTTAGTTCATTCCATGCATTCTTTTTTCTTGTTAAAATGTTAATAATTCCAGACTGGTTGACACATTAAGTCTTATCAGGCAGCTGGTACACTTGGGAGTCTTTTACCAGGTGTCTGGATACCTGAATTCATTGATAAAATCCTCTCTTCTTGCAATCAGACAAAGAACAAGACTGAGTCTGCTCAAAATGTAGAGTGGGAGATGCAGTTGTGGGGAAATTAAGACACTTTTGCTTACAGCTGACTCTATGTTTCATGTAAAGTGATTGTTTAACTGACAGTGCACTCCCAAGATATTTAGCATTTGGAAAGTACACAAAGCCACACTATAAATAAGTATCTGTTTCAATTCTCTGTTATAGAGCAATTTTGCAGAATGTAACTATGGTAGTCAGCCTCAAAGATGGCCCCCAATGATCCCCACCGCCTGAAATTCACACCTTTGTGTCGTCCCCTCTTGCACTGTACCAGGGTTAGTTTACTTTACGAGCAACAGAATATGGCAGAAGTGATGACATGTCACTTCTGAGATTAGGTTATACAAGTCTTTGTGGCTTCTGCCTTGGTTACTCTCTTGCTGTCTTGGACCATCGGCACTGGGGGAAGCCAATGCCATGTTGTGAGTGGCTCTGAGGAGAAGTCCATGTGGTGAGGACTGAGGCCTCCAGCCAACAACCCCTTGAGTGAGCTTGGAAACAGATCCTATAGCCCAGTGAAGCCTTCAGATGACTGCAGTTCCATCGATATCTTGACTGCAACTTCATGAGAGACCTTTAGCCAGAACCACCCGCTTAGCTACTCCCAGATTCTTGACTCTCAGAAACTCTGTGAGATAATAAATGCCTGTTGTTTTAAGTCGCTAAGTTGTGGGACAAAAACTTGTTACGTCGCTATAGATACTAACACAATTACTCATTCATCATTAGTCTCCATAGGCTGAATCCATAGACTGAATTACCCATGAAAACATCATAATTTAGCATGAAATTCCTATCAGATAAGAAGAGTATAAACTAGGTTTACTAAACTCAAATGCTTACAAAGTCTAGGCAGGTGGTGACCATGGTGAATTGAGGACTGTTCCTTAAGTCTAAGGATGGAAACAGCTTATACACACTTGTGGCCATATGGGAATTTGGGTCGCAATGTTGCCAGATCTTGGTTTTTCAAGGTGTAATATACATAAGTTGATCGCTTCCCAAGCACCCGATACACTCCAGATAACTAGTCTAAGCTAATCATAGTAAGTCTATCTTCTCTGCTTGTGAATGTTTCAGGACCAGGCGTGTGACCCGGTGATGGCCAACAAGGTGTGGGGGAAATCTCCTAGGAAGCTTCTGGGAAAGATTTCTTTGCTCCTAAAAAGGAGGCACAGAAAGAGCAGTCTCTTTTCTTCTTCTGAACAAGGATTCTATCTAGATGTAATGTATTTGCTGGCAGTCTGAAGATGAAGCCAACACTAAGATGGCCAAGCAGAGACATAAAGAGCCTGGGACCTCAATGGCATAGTTAGGCACTGAAGCCATCATCCCTGGAGAACTTATTTCCTATTGTATGAGATTATATAATCATGTAAAATACCTTATTTTAAGGCAGTTTGAGTTGAGGTATCTTTTACTTATAGCCAAAAGCATTCTAACAGATATATAAGGGAAGCTAGTAATCCATAATTTTATGGATGAGCTACTGATTTTTAAATAATGCATGAAATTCAATTTTTAAAATGATTCTGTACCAAATAAAATATATCTGGATGGCAGGTCCATCTTGCTGGTTGCTAGTTTGTGATCTCTTTTGTAGACATTAATTACCATATTATAAAAAATTTAAAAAGCTTATTGGCTGCCACTTTTTGTGTGTGTGTGTGTGTGAGGAAGATCAGCCCTGAGCTAACATCCACGGCAATCTGCCTCTTTTTGCTGAGGAAGACTGGCCATGAGCTAACATCCGTACCCATCTTCCTCCACTTTATGTAGGACGCCGCCACAGCATGGTCACAAGCGGTGCGTCAGTGCGCGCCCGGGATCTGAACCTGGGTCGCCAGCAGCAGAGTGCACGCACTTAACTGCTACGCCACGGGGCCAGCCCCTGGCTGCCACTTTTTAAATTAAGACTTTATTTTTATAGAGCAGTTTTAGGTTCACAGCAAAATTGAGGGGAAGGTACACAGGTTTCCAGTACACGCTCTGCCCGACTCATGCACAATCTCCTCCATTATCAACATCCCCCACCAGAGTGGTATATTTGTTACAAGTCATGAACCTACATCGACACATCATAATCACCCAAAGTCCATAGTTTATATTATACTTCACTCTTAGTGGTGTACATTCTATGGGTTTGGACAAATGTAAAATGACATGTATCTATCGTTATGATATCCTACAGAGTATTTTCACTGCTCTAAAAATCCTCTGTGCTCTGCCTATTCAACTCTCTCTCTCATCCCAAGTCTTCACAACCACTGATCTTTTTACTGTTTCCATAGTTTTGCCTTTTCCAGAATGTCATATAGTTGGAATCGTACAGTATGTAGCCTTTTCAGGTTGGCTTCTTTCACTTAGTAATATGCATTTAAGATTCCTCCAGGTCCTTGCATGCTGAGTAGTCCTTTTTTGTGCTGAATAATATTCCACTGTCTATTGGCTGCCATTTAAGGGCCAATCACTGTGGAATGTATAATTCTTTCCACTGAGGAGTTTATACTGAAGACAAGTCTGAAACAATGTGATTGTGATTGTGGAAATTCTGTGTGTACAGCATGCCGGGCTAACACATATTTCAAGAGCAGAATTTAGTTAGGGAAGATTTCCCAATTTGACCAGGACTTTAAAGGATGTGGAAAATTTTGTCAGACTAAGAGTTTAGATAACTTTATGATTATTGTATAAGAGCCAATGCTATGTGGCTGTGAAAAACTTAATGCAATCTTAGTGAAACAAGGGCAACTTTTTTTCCATTGAAATCTGCAATGGGCAAATAATATCTGAGGTATTGTTTTTAATTCTGTGAGCTACAGTTTAATGAGGATATTGCCACACCTGTGTTTAACCAGAGAAGGGGTTCCAACCTAAGGCATGAAAATAAGAAATGGTGGAAGGAATGATGGTATATTTAGTCTAGAAAAAGCAGAAAAGTCCTGATAATTGTCTTCACATACTTAAATGATAGTCATTTGCTCAGTGGCCAGCACTTAACATACTATTTCTAATTCTTATAACTTAGTAAAGTAGAATTGTTATCTCCATATTACAGTAAGGCAAGCTATATTTAGAGAGGCTAGCAGTGACTGATGGATGACCGGGAGCCAGGATCCCTAAATCCTATCTCCACCCCCACCTGCAGCCACCACCACCCCCATCCCCCATCCTCAGACAACGAGTTCCCCACAGGACGTTTATGCATAGAGGACAAGCCCAGGCAAATGCAGGCTTTTACAATTACCAGGGGCTTTGATCCCAAACCCCAAAGCAGTTTCCTAGCACTGAGGCCAAACTGCTAAATGGCTTCTCTCCCTCCCTTTCAGCCTCAACCCATACCCAAATCTCAGCTCTTTGGTTCTTAAGATTCCAGTGATGAAGTGAAGAAAAACACTAAGCAAAAGGAGGGAAAATAGGGCATTGATCATTTATGCATACACAGACTTATTTATATCTCACATGGTAATACTACTAAGGGAGTCCAGTAATGGGGACTAATTACTGTTCTTGCATCCCGCCCGCTCAAATCAGCACATCTCTTTCTTGAAGGTGGATAGAGAGAAGTCAGGGAGAAAGGAGTCTTCAGTGCCTCAGAGGCCCAGAAGCTGATAAATAATTTAACAGGGATTTGAACCCGGGTCAGCTAGATTCTAAATTGATACCAAACAATAGGAGAGTAGAAGCAGAACAGCTAGATAAAGTAGGTTTCTACCTGGACGCAACTTCTGGCTCTGTGGAAGGAAAGATTTTTCCAACAATTTGGACTATATAGAGATGGAGTGTGCTGGCTCCCATATAGGAATTTCCCCCACCAATGGTTTTTAAGAAATGGCTGGAAGTCCACTTGTCAGGAGGTTCTGGAAAGGATTCCTGCATTGGACAGGAAGTTGGAGCGGTAAGTCCTTCTCAGCACTAAGGCTCTGCGATCCCCAGACCACAGCCAGGCAGTTCTCGTCTGCTCTCTTTCAGTCTGTTTACTCCTTTCACCTGTGGCCACAGCCCATTGCAACTGAGGGATTCGAAAACCACTCATTACACTTAGACAAACTCCTCAGGAAAAGTGTTTTAACTCAAAATAGTTAGTATTTCATTGGCTTTCAGGGACCACGCTTGTTGAGAGAGAGCGAGCACATCAGAGAGGAGAAGTGCTCGAGGAAGCAGAGCTGAGGCAGCCTCATGACTGTCATCCATGTTAGAGGGGAAATGCCCCTCTAAGTAAGAGGCAGAAGACTCCTCTGCAGTAAGAGGCAGAAGCAGAATAGGAAGGGAAATCTGGACAAAGTTCCTGCTTCGTTGAGGCAGCTTTTCACAGGGTGACTCAGTTTGAAGGGTTAAGAATTCAAAGGCAGTTACTGAGGCAGTTCTGCCATACCACAGTTGGCATCATGGAGCACTGCGTTCAACAGTTTACATGCATTGTCTCAATTACCCCTCACAGAGATCATCGTGCAAGTGCGATTACTGTCCCCTTTTCATGGATATCGAGCCTTTGGCTTAGGGAGGTAAGGGGAACTTGCCTAAAATCCCACAGTGAGTAAGACCTGGAGCCAGATTGAGCACTGGTTTGATTCCAAGGCCAAAGTAACCATTTTTTTTGGAGATTTCTCTATCTATATCCCTCATCTATTAGTATGTATAATTTGGGTAACTCTGGGAATGAATCTATACAATTAATTTCCATATGGGGATTAAACCAAGGTTAGATGATTTTTAAAAAATAAATCGAAAGTACAAAAAGGTATTCTTGTTTTATAAAATTCAATTTTAAACAATGAGAAAAATCGAGATCAAATGACTTATACGAGCATTACAGACATGAGGAGTCAAGCAGAACTTTTCTTTTCCTCTTGCACAACATAAGTAAGGTCAACAGCCCTGATATATGGGTCATACGGTGATTCAGGACTGCGCTTGCTGCTCTGGGTCCTCAGATGTCTTCATGGCTGAGGGCTGGTAGAGGAGAGTGTGACCAATACCAGGAAGAAAAATAAACTTTACCTCCACTGCCAGAGACCTGCTGACAGGGAACCTTGGCCTCTGAATCATTATACCATTCATTTAGCAATTCCTTGTTTATTTTCTGGATCTTTCTTTTATTTTCTTGAACTTTTAAGTAAAAGTTTCTTTGAACTTTCTTGAACTCTTAACTAGATATTATATGTTTTTTTATTGTATTTCCCCCCTCTTAAGGCCTGATAATGATAATGTCTTATAATTTCAAATCTCCCATAGTCCCTAGACCAGCCGTCATATTATCTGATTTCTTTCCCCTCTCATGTGAAAGAGCAATGCTCAGTGGTCTTTTAACAAATTTTTGGCACTTGGAATTGTACAAATAAACACTACTTTTATGTCATATGTTTAAAAGCTCTTAGCTTTTCCAGATACAGACAGTACCCAAACTGTAAATGGAACTTTTCCAAAAGTTATTTGATGTATTGGTTTTTGGAATGCTGTAAAGATAATATGCATATTGGTTATATTTCCAAAACAGACTACCCAAGAACTACTCAGCTCATCATGTATGTGAAGTAAAATGATCCCCAAAACCACCGTAAAACCGAATGTTCATATGTAACACAGTTGCCATGGGAAAGTGCAGATTGGCAGATATGCATACATGTACCCTACCTCCACCCCCAAGCCTGCCCACCCTCCCTGCTGTGATGTGGGCAGGGAGACTCCGCTCTTCACTTGCCTAGGTTTTAGGCTGTGAGGCTGGGGAGAGTTGAGTTCTTGGGCCCCAAATCAATGAGGTTGCTTGATGTAATGGGAGGTGGCAGAAGTGACAAGAAGGATAATGGGGGCATCCTGGGGCCTTCTAAGTATTGTGGTGGGAAATGCCTGCAAGATGACTTGTGTTTCTCCCTGTTCCCTTTCTTTGCTCCTTTGTTACTGCTGAAAGGATTGGAAGATCAGCAGTGGGGTTCTTGCAGTTGTAACAAGGTGGAGTTGCCTCCACCTTTTCTCTGGCTTTGCTATCTGTGAGAGAGGATGACAAGAATCTGAAGTGGGAACTGTGGCTAGGTAGGGGCCTAATCAATGCAGAAGAAGAGGATTTCTCCCTGCAACTATCCCCTCCCCCTCAACACACACTGTGATGTGATGGAGGTGGGAGGGAGAATGCATTTTGGGGATTGCATTGGGAATAGGAAATCCTAAACATCTGCATGTTGGTAGCAGCAAGGAGGAATGAAAGAAGAAAGGGAAGGAAAATATTAGTGGAGGAGGGGAGTAATATGTAAAGAACAGGTCTTTTGAATCAGACTTTTCCTGTAAAATAGAGGGCAAAACCCAAATGGAGGCCCCTAAACTCATAGTCTAACTACATAAGTGCCATTTTATTTTCTAAGAAAGCTGTGTTTTTAAACTGAAATGATTAGATCCAGATGTGGAATTTTCTGTGGGTAACTCCACTTTGTATGTGTCAGCTTTATAATCTGTTAACTATAAGTAGGCCTCAGAAAATCTTCAGCTCCTCTTAGGTAGTGCAAGGGGCTAGAGGAGAGGCCAGCCTGCCCAAGGGTCCCACCTCTCAGAGCTCAGTTCCAACAATCTTCTCTTCTACTCACTTGTCTCTCATTTTTCCCTCTCTTCACGGTACATGAAAGTGTGGGAACTGGGTCTATCCACAGACCCCCAGGAAGTGTGAAAGCAACGGTATAGGAGCCATGCTGTCTAGGGAAGGGGAACACGGTCCAAACACGCCAGCCAGAATCCCAAGATGAGCCTTCCTGGGGGCCATCAAGTCTGGTGGCAGAAGGTGGAGAGACTGTTGGAAAGGAAAAGCGTGACTCCTGTTAGAATTGTCACCTATTATATCAAGAATCTGTGATTGAAACAGAAACAGACGTATAGATACAGAGAACAAACTAGTAGATGCCAGAGGGGAGCGGGGGTAGGGTGGGGTGGGATTAGTGAAATAGGTGAAGGGAATTAAGAGGTAAAAACTTCTAGTTATAAAAGAAATAAGTCATGGGGATGTAACATACAGCACAGGGAATACAGTCAATATTGTAATAATGTATGGTGACAGTAACCAGACTTAGTGTGATCATTTCGTAATGTGTAAAAATATCAAATCACTATATTGTACACCTGAAACCAACGTAATATTGTATGTCAGTTATTCTTCAATTACAAAAAAATAGAATCTGTGATTGGTGAACTCTGTCGACCTCTACTAAAATAAGTAAATCAATCTCCCCCAGATATGTATTTTGTCTTTCACTCTCTTCCCTAAGTACAGTTTTAACTATGCTTTTGGAGCCAGAGAAGTACTAGTAAAAAACCAAAATAGTGAGTACAAGCATTTGAATAAAAACACCTTGAATAAATATTTGACAAATATATTCCTGGATTCCTAATATCATTCATTGACCCAATTATCTCTGAAATGAAATCAAATATTTCATTAATAGAAGTGGAAAAATAAAAAACCAGTAAGATGATTCGCAAAAGTTAAACTAAGACGGATTATTTGAGCTAAGGTGTAGGGAATTAATGTGTTTTCTAAATGAAACCTGGGTTTTAACAGTAAACATTTAAGTTATGCTCAGGTTTTCTTCAGGGTACCTTCTATCATGGGACAGTAGTCCTCCCCCACACTGAAACATGATGACACCAGAAAGTAAAACATCACCTTCTTTATAGCCTGCCTTTTCCTTGTGTAACTTCAGTGGCATGGTTAGGAACCACTCACTGAAAATGGAAATCCTAAAGCCTCCATCCAGATCCAGTGATTTTTTAAACTCTAAGCCAACTTTCTTGGGGGGAGGTGGCAGGGCCGTTGAAAGGGCTCTACTAAACTGAGGTCCAGCCACAGCGCAGCTACAAAACCGCCTGCAGGCAGAGTCCACTTTGGAGAGGCAAATGAGTCGGCTTAACTCGAGTCCCCTGCCCTGCAAAAACCAGGCAGGTGTTAGAGGGACGGACTGTTTGGATAGGATGGAGACCCAGACGGATGAAGTCTTCTCTGGTTAGAAAGGAAATTTGGTATTAAGAGGACCTCACTGAATCCCAGTAATAACCAAACAACTGGTGTTGTCCAGGGCACCGGGTGGAAAGTAGGAGGCAGGAAGCAGAATGCCTCCAACTCCTTTCCCTGGTCGGGTCAGGAATTTAATTTCAGCAAATGTTTATTGCAGCCTAATAAGTGTGGGGCTGGGTGTTAAGCAGTGGGATATAAAGCCTAATGAAACGTGGGCTTGTCCTTGAAGAGCTCACGGTTCAGTAAAACGGCTTCAGCATTCCTCGTGGGCTTCGGTGACTTTTATCCCGGGACTTGTCAGGAGAGAGTTGCCACTAAATCCACCCTCAGTTTTCTTCTGAAGATTTCAAAACGTAGAAGGGAAACGCGGCACCGGGGTGGAGGAGAGATGGTGCAGGGACAGGTGCCAGGCTTGTTGGGAGCCGCCAGCCGCGGGGCTGTGGTGGTGTTGCCCGCTGGCGAGGGGCAGCCGAGACCGTCCCCCGCACTGGCATCCTCGGGCTTGGCTTGGGCACAGCGAGGCCGCGGCGGTGCCAGCGGCTGGTCTGGCCAGGCCGGGCGGGCTGGCAGCCGGGAGCCGGGTAGGGGCCGAGCGGAGGTCTGGTCCGGGACGAGACTGCGCGCCCCGCGCCCGCAGCCAGGGGGCAGAGTTCCGGGCTCGGGCCATCGCCGGCTACCTGGAGCTCGGGCCCCACCGCCGCCGGCCGGTCCGCGCCTTCTCTGTAAGGGTCCCCTTCGCCCTCCGGGGCTCAGCGGGGTTCGGGATCGCACCGCCCGCGCGGCGGGGCGCAGGGGCGCGGCGGGGGACCGCGGCGGGGGGCGAGGTGGGGAAGGGAAGGAGGTCGGCGCGCGGGGGGCGGAGGGGGCTCGCGTGGGGGATCCGAGGGAGGCTGCCGCCCCGCCCCCGCCCCCTCCTCTCCTCCCCTTCAGAAGCCGAGGAGCGGGGGAGCATGGACCAAACCCCGCTGCTCGGGCACCATGACGCTCGCCCGCCTCGCCGTGGCTCTGATTTTAGGGGCGCTCCCCGAAGTGGTCAGCTTTGATCCGGTCCCCAATTATCCCTTCCACCACCGCCTTCGCCATTCGCCCCCTCCGGGTCCCCAGTACCCTTATTACCTTCCCACCCAGCAGCGGCAACAGAGGCCACCTCCGCCGCCCCGTCTGGCGCGCGTCCTGCGCCCCCCGCCTGCTCTCCCTGCCCAGCGCCCGCACGCCCTCCACGCGGGGCGCACGCCCGGCCCGCACCCCGGGGGCTGCCCGGCCGGCGAGTCCTGGGTCAACGTGACGGACTTCGGCGCCCCTTGTCTGCGCTGGGCGGAGGTGCCACCCTTCCTCCAGCGGTCGCCCCCGGCGGACTGGGCTCAACTGCGAGGGCAGCGCCACAACTTCTGCCGGAGCCCCGACGGCGCGGGCAGACCCTGGTGCTTCTATGGGAACGCCCACGGCAGGGTGGACTGGGGCTACTGCGACTGCAGACACGGTGAGTGACCCGGGACAGCGGCGGCGACTCGGGCCGGGCAGGGAGCCGGCCTGGCTCGGAGAGGGCGGTAGGTGTTCCTTCAAGAGAGAGGGAGAGGGTGTGGGCTCGCGGGCTTGCACTGCCCGGTGTGATGGTGGGCCGCCACTGCGTTACTAGTGAACTACGTGGGTATCTTGACTTGAAATTAGCAAGGCGTGCTGGGTGTGTGAAGGTTGTCAGGGGTGATAGTTTCTCTGCAAGGTGCGGCGCTCTGGGTTCCTGGATACGGTCTTGCCTCTGGCCACTGTGTGTGTGTGTATGTGTGTGTGTGCGCCCGCGCGCGATGAGGGGATGTGTGTTCTCTAGATCAGCTTGCCTTGAGGACGTTACCATATATATGTAAAAGAGGCAAAGCAAAGGGGGAGATCATTTCTATTGACTTGTTTTGGAAAAAGAAGTATTAAATCTAATGTGACAGCCAATAACCCTTCCCCCTCCCCCATAGACCCCGACTTGGAAAAATGTGGTAAAATTTTTGCCTTACTGCCACCATTGACCTCTACTTGAAAAAGCATGACAAAATTTCCGGGCCAAAATACAACTTGTCAAAATGATGTTCACATTCTGGGGCACAGTGTGGTAAATATCATCAGTGAGTGAAGAAAAAAGAAAGGGATAAGAGATAGGAATGGTAACTGTTTTAGGAAGAATCAACTTGATATAGTCCAGTGCAGTTTTCAAGAATGCTGTTCTTTAGCTGTATATGTTATTTGTGGAGAATCATGATTAGTTGGTAAAGAGATAAAGTTGGTAAGATGTGGTTTTGTGGTAATAAAAGCATCACATTAATAGATTTTAATGTAAGTGAAAATCTGCCTTGGAGCAGTGCTTCGGTTTGAATTGCTGGGTTTGTTTAATATTATGGTTTTTTCCCCTTCTTTAATAGCTGAGGAAGAAAAACCTTATGTCCTTCAAAGCTTGAATTTTCCTTCAAAATTTTTTGGCAGCTCTCCATCCGAGCTGTGGGGTTTCCTGAATTGGGATTCTGAAATATGTTGTACTTTGTACCCTTTGGAGGTGATTTGGAGGTTAGCTTCACAGTGCTGTTCTTTTCCTACAGAAATTTTTATTTCTCTGTGCCTTCAATTGCATTAGTGCTTTGAGTTAAAGGAGGATAGGAAGGTGAACATCAATTATCCTTCATCCTGGAGAATGAAGTCATCGCTATACTTGAGTTTCATGAACAGAATGCCAATGTGGCTACAAAAAATTTGAGGTGATATCAAGTAAAGAGCCCTTGCTTTGTCTCATAATTTATTCTAAGAGATTATTTACTGTAGTAACATCTCAAGTTTAGCAGACATTGACAGTTTTTTCACTTTCTTGTTATTATATTTCATATTTCCTATTCTATACATACAGAGAGTAAAAGAAAAAAATGGAATTCAAAGTTAAAACACTACAGTGATCTATTGCTCTCTTTCTAACACATAACTCCTTTAACTTTATATTCCAAATGAGGAGAGTAGCCTGTCCTTTGATTCCTCCCTCCCCCTTGTGCTGAATAGAAATTTAAATGTAACAGCAGCACACACTCTTTGTGATGCCCTTATGTTCATAGCTAATTCTCACCAGACAAAATTCCAAACACTATGTAATAGTGCGTACTTCCTGGAGTAAAGTGATTGAACACAAGAGAAACAAAAGAAACCCCCCAAGATGGGAGATAAATGCCCCCACCCCTCCAAACAAACAAACAAAACAAAACAGCAAGGAAGCAATCTGCTTCCTTAAATTACTACTGCTATGTAGTAATTTAATTACTTTCGAAGACTCAGTCTTGATAACCCATTCTGTCATTTACTCCTCATGTTCTGACTGGATGTAAATCATACCTTCAAGATGACTGGTGTATTCTGAACCTTATGGCTTTCGTGGTCCTACATTTCACTTAGGAGGGTGCACAAAGCCATCGTGGAGTGGGGAAACACTGTTTAGAAAACACTGTGCTTTAGAAAACACTAGTGTCTGTTTTGGCTCTGCCAGTAGCTATGCAGTGTAGGGTAAGACTCTTAACTCCCAGAGCTTTGGTTTGCTTCTCTGGAGAAAAGCAGTTTTTGAATAGATTAATTTGAAGGACTTTTCCAGCTCTGAGCATGTACCAAAACAACCTGGCCTGATAATAACAGCTAGGATTTATCGAGCATTCACTCTGTGTTGGATGCTGGGCTGATCATTTTATATATTAGTTTTCTCATTTAATTCTCATAGCAGCATTATAAGGTAGTGCAAATTTTCACTTCACAGCTCATTTTGCTCTAGTTCTTTAATTATATAAACATGTAGAAATATCTGTGCTGTCTAATGATCCTATTTTAGTAGCTTAAGGACTAGTCTAAAAGGAAGGAGAAAGGGAATTATGTTTGGTCCAAAGCACATGATTTCTAATCTCTTATGTTTTGAAAATACCTAGGTTTTCTTTTGTTTTTTCTTCTTTACCAAAAACAACTAGGACAAAAGGAAAAAAAAAATGTATAGTAATGAGATCCCTCTTTTAGAAAATAAACTGGAGACGAGAGTCACATATCCAGATGCATCATGAGAAATGAGGAAGTTGGTGCCTCCAAAGTGGAGAATTGGTTGAAGCCTAGTTGAAGGGCCGGTAGGGGGACCTCAGGAGAGCTAGGGCAGGGCATAGAGACTGCAGTGGCTCAGGTGTCTGAGAACGAGAAAGCTGATGCCTGGGCCCTGGTTGTATGAAACTCGCAAATTAGTAATAAAGAATCATTCTGGAGATTGGAACACCCTGAATCAGCCCAGGGAGTTAGTTCTCATAATGGGCATTAGAATCACTTGTTAAAATGCAGATACCTGGGCTCTAGCCTTAAGAGGCCCTGATTAAGTAATCCTTAGATCTGGCTCAGGAATGTGCATTTCTGATGAGCAGTCAAGGTGATTTGGATGCTGAAGACCCTTTGTCACAGCCAGGGAAAACCATGGGAGGGTATCAGAACCCACCTAAAATGTATAGTGGTAGGTGATCATGTCCACCAACTGAGTCCACCATTGTGTGACTTAACCCTGCTAGGTTTAGGATCAAGCGTAAGGCATGTCTTTTTGTGTGGTTTTAGAAAATGGCACCACTGGTTCTTATGTGACCAGTGTGGAATAGGAACAACCTAGTTCACCAGAATATGATTACTAACTGAATGTGAGCCAGGTTATTTTCCCATTTCTACAGGACGAATTAACAGGCAACTGAGTCTGCCCAACAATACTTGCAATGATTTAGAGCTTCCTGACTAGGAAGGGAAATCACTTTTCCAGTTTCCCGTTGGCATGGCAGATGGGGCAACTTGCCTGGTGTGTGCTAGGAACTCCTCTTTGTTACAAGCAGGCAAGTAGAACTCATAGGTGACTGATGACTGATGGCTAAAACAGGTACAATAAATG
Organism: Ceratotherium simum simum; assembly: GCF_057802395.1. Classification (NCBI taxonomy): domain Eukaryota; kingdom Metazoa; phylum Chordata; class Mammalia; order Perissodactyla; family Rhinocerotidae; genus Ceratotherium; species Ceratotherium simum. Next base: position 61,855,229 of record NC_141911.1, read on the forward strand.
ATAATGCTCTAATAATTAAGATATATCAGAAAGAATGATTCGTAGACCTGACTTTTTGTCATGTCATGCTAATCTGTTCATATGCACCTACCCACCCAAATCTCCTGATTCAATAGTGATATCGGGCTTGTGGGACGAGTACTGTTGTTTACAGGCTGTACTCTTTGAAGTCCATCTGGTGTTTGAAGTGAATGTTAATTAAAAAGTTGGCTGAAAGCTGTCCCTGTTTTTTAAAATGCTGCGTCTTGATTCTATGTAGCAAGTGCTGAAAAATATTTATTAGCAATACCAAATTTGATACATTTCCTGACTAGATTTTAAATATTGAGCTCAATCTGCTTTTCAGGCTAAGGCAGATGTAAAATACTTGGATTTGGGGCATTATCTGACTCTACTAGTGTGAAGATTTTTTTTTAAGAAGAAATGGAAAAATGCTTATGATAAGGGGAAAAAGAAGGATAACAAAACTTATATACATTATGGCTAACTGTGAAAATAAAGATGCCTGTGGAAAATTTGGAAGAGAAAACAAATGGTAATTGTGAACTTGGGTATGAATGTGGCTGGGATCAGTTAGGATGGTTTTGATGTCAAAGAATAGAAAACTCAATTCAAAATGACTGAAGCAATAAGGAGATGTGTTGTTCATATTATAAGGAGTCAGGCTCCAACACAGCACAGCTCTATTTCTCGGCTCCTCTGTTGGCTCCTCTGTTCTCTAAGTGTGGCTTTAATCCTTAGGCTGGTGGTTATTCCAGGCTTCGCATGGAGTTAGAACAACCTGCAGAAGAAAGAGAGGGACCTCTTCATGTATGTCCCATTGCAAGAGCAAGGAAACCTTCCCGGAATTCCCCCACAGACGTCCTCCAGCATTTCATTGGCAAGACTGGATCACGTTTCTTCCTGGCACTCTCTGGAAAGGAATGCAGTTACCACGATTGCCTAGATTAATCCAGATTAACCTCTGAACACATGGAGACTCTCCTGGCAAGAGGAAGCGAGGTAGTTGTTGAGGAGAACCAATAGGGTCTGCTATGAAGTATGGTTGAGGCTTGTCCTTATATTTGGGAAACTTAATGCAACTAAAAAATAGTAATAAGTAATTTTAAAAATCATACTGTGAAGCGCTATATCCACCTTTTAGCCATATCTGCATGAATAACATTTAGACGCTGGTTTGATTGAGAAAGCATGTTTTCTTGTTTTAAGATGCTGTTTGCAGGTCTGGCACATTTATGTCTGAAATGAATAATTCCATAGTTGTTAAGAATATGGAAGTTAGTTCAGTTGTTAGGTAAAGATGTTTAATTCTAATTTTTAAGCTTTTTTTCTCTGTGAATTAACTTACAAAGAAAGCAGTCTTCTGAAATGTCTCCCTTCAGTCTGCACCGTTAACATGTGTGCGGTTATGCTCTATATGAACACTTGATTTCCACTGCCTTCTACATGGTTGATACACTGTTGTTAGAAAATCAGGAAATGTTTATTTTTGCTTCTTTAGCATCTTAGTTTTCCAGAGCAGTCCTCTCCCCTCATGCGTCCTCCCTCTTCCTGCACATCTGCACAACAATATTAATAAAAATTTATTTATGCAAAGCACTAAAGTAATGAGATTTCTTTTCCCCCTCCAAGCTACTCATGCACATTCAGCCTCAATACTTTTTACTAGATCACCAGAGGGACGCAGAGTGGAAAATGCTGATCCTTGTAACAAGGCAAAGATAGCTTTCAGTAAATGCTTACTGAGTTCACACTAGGAGTAGCATTTACAGAGATGAATTGGAAATCGCCTGTGTCCTCTGGTTGAGGACACCCACTCACTGATTGAGATGTCGGAAGAATACTAAGCATTTTCATTACGTTTCCTGTGATACCTGCTCTGGGAGACAGATGAGAGGATTGATATTAGGTGTAGTTTAATTTCATCACTCAGCGCTGTACAATAAAATGGGAATACCCTTACTGTTTGCTTATGTGTGAATAGTTCAGAGACACACAGTTTGTGAAATTTTCTGCTAGGATTATATGCATATATTGTTAGTATACCATAACTTAACCATGGATAGAGTCTTCTTTTGCATAATATTGTAAAATTTATTTATTTATTTATTTTTTTGTGTGTGTGAGGAGATCAGCCCTGTGCTAACATCTGCCAATTCTCCTCTTTTTTTGCTGAGGAAGACTGGCCCTGGGCCAACATCTGTGCCCATCCTCCTCCACTTTACATGGGACTCTGCCACAGCATGGCCTGCCAAGCAGCGCGTCGGTGCGCGCCCAGGATCCGAACCGGCGAACCCTGGGCCGCTGCAGTGGAACGCGTGCACTTAACCGCTTGCACGACCGGGCCAGCCCCTGTAAAATGTTTTTAACTAAGGAATAATTGATAGGATTTATAAATTTCTAATAAGTTCATTGTAAATGGGTAGAATGGCTTACTCCCAGGATATAGTCTCATTTTGAACTAGACTAGTTCAGATTTTTTTCTCAGTACTAAAGGTATCTACATGAATAATAAACAAACAATTAATGTGAATTATAGATGTAAATTAATGGAGGCAAATATAGTTCATCTGGATCTCAGTTCAGGGGAATGCTCCATGTTAAAAAATGATTTTATTTTGACATGGCATGATTTGAATAAAAGCTACTATTTCACAATGCTAAAACCAGTTTCAGTTATGGGTAAATATAATCATAGGAAAAATATAGTATATCTTAGTACTGTCAAATTGGATGTAGGAAGAAAATAACATCAAAATTAACCTAGCCTCCCCTATTATACTTGAAAAATGCAACTAACACCCCCTAAGTCAGTTGTTTTTAGGCAATGTGAGGTTTTTTGTATTAAGATAGGAAATAATCATTTAGTATATTTTCCCAGTGTTGCCTTTCATATAAGAGATAAGATTATGTTTAATTCATTTGTCAAATATGTGTGCTAAATTGTCCAACATGTAATGGGCTTTTTTCTATTCTTTTGAATAGTTCATAAACTGAAATTTCTATATCACTTTCAGCTTTAAGTACACTTTTTGTCAAGGATCTGAGGCAATAGCTTGATGTCACCAGCGTGCATTCTATCTGATTCCAACAGAACAATAGAAGTGACTAAAATTAATTATTTTGTGCCTCTGTGAAGTTCAATAATAGAGGAGAAAGGATTTGTATGAATACATTAATTTCTTTTTACTCATTTATCAAACTGTGATTTTAAAAATATTTATTAATTCTATTCAGAAAACACTACTGGGATGGGTCTTTGTTTTTGCTGTTGTTTCTTTCTCTTAAAACGAATAAATGCTATTCTATAAGTAAATTTTAATTGTTAACTAAATAGTCATATCTTTTCATTTGGATTATTTTGGAATGGGCTGGATTTACAGAACAAAGATAGCTGACCTATTTGGTTCCTTTCTTAATATTTCTTGTAGGCCTCCTTGAAATGTGGAGTGTGGGAAGGGAGGTTTTGCTAGCTGTCCAAGAAGGGCTTGGATTAAGGCCATTAATGCCACAACGGCTCCGTTAGTTTGCTAGGACTGCTGTAACAAGTCCCACTAACTGAATGGCTTAAACAACAGAAATTATTGTTCCCCAGTTCTGGAGACTAGAAGTCCAAGATCAAGGTGTCAGCAGGGCCACGCTTCCTCTGAAGGCGCTAGGGAAGGATCTGTTCCAGCTCTCTCCTAGCTTCTGATAGTTCCTTGGCTTGTGGGAGTGTAACTGCAGTCTTCAGATGGTGTGGTCCCTCTGTGCATGCCTCTGTGTCCACATTTATTCTTTTTATAAGAACACAGTCACACTGGATTAGAGCCCACCCTAGTGACCTCATCTTAACTTGGTCGTCTACGAAGACCTTGCTTCCAAATAAGGTCACATTCAAGGGTCCTAGGGGATAGCACTTCAACATCTTTTGGGGGGACAGAATTCAACCCATTACGATAGCCTTAAAAACTGAAAAACCAGTGAGACTTGTGAAGGGAATTTTAAGCTAGTCATCTATTCTCCTCTAGATTACCTTGTATTGATTGAGACTGATAAAATGGTTAAAAAGAGTCCTTCTTGAGTGTCTCTCTATTTTGGGAATTCCTGTTTTTTAGCAAAGTGTCCATAAAACAAACTTCTGTAACATGAATCTTTTATGCTCCCTTTCCTTTATAAAACTGGAGACATATCTAGAGACGAAAAATAATGGTAAACTAAAATGACAAATTCAACATTTTTGGCAGGGAAATGAGATAGTAGACTTCCGAACATTGTTGCACATTGGCGCATTTTGCCTTTAAGGTAGTTGTAGTACCAGCAGACAGTTGACTGGGTTTTTTTTGCAACAATTCATTTCATGAACTCTGCAGGCTCTTCTCTGTGACATGCCATCATGCACAACCTTACAGTTCCAGACTTTCTTCTGTTATTGGTTTGGTCTCTAAATTTGTAATGCCTATTAGAGTTGACCTAAAACCTCTGAGACTTCAAATTTTAAATCATTATTATTAACGCATTTTAAAAATAGGAATATTCAGAATGGAATCATTTCCATCAAATTGGCACTTGAAAGACTTTAAGATAGTGCAGCCCTGGATCCACTGGGGTGTTGTCCAGAGACATTAGCTGAGACTATGAAAAGCATCGCAGAGTGCTTGGCTGGAGTAGGAGAGTGTGAACAAAGGAGAGGGGGATCAATTTTTTTTTTTTTTTGCTGAGGAAGATTTGCCCTAAGCTGACATCTGCTGCCAATCTTCCTCTTTTTTGTATGTGAGCCGCCGCGACAGCATGGCCACTGACAGACGAGTGGTGTAGGTCCATGCCTGGGGAACCAAACCTGGGCCACCAAAGCGGAGCATGCTGAACTTAACCACCGGGCCACCGGGGCTGGCCTCGGGATCAATTTTTGATAATAACAGATTGTGACAATGAGCAATATTTGCCAAACAAAGAATTTGGTCTAGAATTAATTTGGAGAACTTTGTTGTTAGTAGGGTAGCAATAGAAATGAGTTTACCAGGCTTTGACCTTTGTGGATGGCTTTATTGTTCCATCCTTTTTTTTTTCATTGAGCTTGGATATTTCTCCTTCTCTACTTTGTAATCGTGCACCTATAAATTTGTGAACATATATAGTCCTCCTACAGATTTGTATAGCCAGTGGAACAAATCACCCTCCACTGAGGGATCAGCCTCCAATGCAGATCATCAGAAAGCCACTTCTCTCCTGTTTTGCAGTGTAGGGAGACTCTTCAGGCTGTCTTATGCTTCTGCCTGTTTGGTGGATTAGTTGCAATATTTCAAATAGAATGGTGAAAGCCAACATGGCATAATACATAAAGTAATACTCATTATATCACAGGATCTTTTCTCCGGTTCAGAGACAAGGGGACAGTAGCAAGGGCAGGAGTCTCGGAGAGAGTGGTCATGGCTCGGCAGCTGCTCAGTTGCTTTGTTCCATAGCTTCCTCATCCATAAACTGAGGGAAATAGTTACAATTTTTAAGATCTTGACCATTCTAAGAGAATAAATGCCACAAGAACAAAGTATAACCAAAAACAAGCAAAAACTGCTACTTATCTTTAATGTATATAGTGTAAATGTGTTCAGACTTTTATTATTTGGAGCATATTGATATGCTGATTTTTTTAAAAAACGTCTTTCAAATAATTATTAGAAGAATTGTGAACTTCACTGAATTATATACCATTAAGAAATACTCACTCTGAGTCTATGGTGGATGATTTCTCAGAATATTTTAGAAATTTCTGTGGCCTTAAGGAAAGGATAAACCTTGTGGAGGGGTTTATCTGCTAGGAAGGTGTGTGCCTTGGGTATGTTGGTGTTGGGAGTGGACTCAGACAGAGAATTCACTAGTCATTGACATGCAAATTGCCTTTCCAGAATTGCAAATATTTGTGTTCATTTGTTAAAGGAAAATTGGATGAGCACTCCAGATTTCCTGCCATATAGCAGATACAGCTAAATGAATCCAGGCTTTCACAGCGTGCTTGGAGCATCTGAGAAATGCTGGTGGAACTGATAGTTGACCTGGAAACTGCTTCCAGCTCTATCATTGCCATTATAATGATGTTATGGGAATAATTATACTTTATGCAGAGTTTTCTCTTTCTCATCTCTAAATGTCTTAATAATTTAGATGATATGCATGCATCATTTCTTCTTGACAGCTTTTTGGCGATTTAGGCAATATTTTATGTTATTGTGATTATTTAACATGCATAAGTAGTGTTCCAGTTTGTTTTCATTACTAGAACTTTCTTCCAAGCCTTGACATAAGTAATTTAGTGGAAGGGCAGAATTAAAAAGACATAATAGATTAATTTAAAAATAATTTCAAATAATGTTTGTTTGAGGTGAACAAATGAATTCTTTGAAATAAATTGCTGGCATTTGTGATATGCATAATATTATGTGGGTCTCTATAGAAGAAATTTTGTGATTAAAAAAATCGTGAAAGTTCAGTTAAACTCTTCAGACATATTTCTTTAAAAATGTTCTGTACTTTACACTTTTCACTGAGCTAGACAGGGCTTCCTCTTGCTCAGTCCAAATTAAAGAGGTTTAGAATGTATGAATGATTTTTAGATTATCTACCCATGCCCGTGTTCTCTCCTGAGTAATCAAGATTTGACAGTGCAATGTTTTGCCTCCATTTATTATTGCCTTTTGTTTGAATTAAATGATACTTTGTATTTGTCATGAGAGATAGGATATGTTTTTCTTAAATAGTTGCATTTTTTAAGGATGATGATGTGGAAAATAATAGTGGTAGATGACTAGGCCAGTGCAAAAGAAATGAGTGGATACTTTGTGAATCTAATATTTTTGGAAAATTATTTTAAAATCATACATAATAACTTTGAAGTATGCAAAATATGCCAGAATTTTTTGGTAGGATTTAATTTCTTTACTTACGAAATAAAGGCTAAGTGACTTTTAACAGAATTTTGTGACGTTCTTAAGTTATCTGAGTTTGATTCTATCTCTTCTTAAGTGTCTCAATTGCTGCCTCCCAGTATCCACTCTGCAAACCAGTGCCAATGAGAAGAGAAATGTAGGGCCTTAATCCCCACTTAAGGGATAAGACTTAAAATGTTATTTTTCCCAGGGGTGTTTAAATTTAAATTTTGGCTTTTTTAAAGACTGGAAAGAATGACTCAAATTGTGGACTATGGAGCAGCTAAGTAGGGATGGTATGTAAGGGAAGGCGAATTGCCACGGTCATTCAATTACACCAAACCATTCTACTTAGTGGCAATTTCCTAAGACTCACGTTAGGTGTTTTCAACAGTCACACCTTTTTGAAATTATGGACATAATCTTTAGAATTTTCATGACTGCTGCTTGAGGTTAAAAGAGGAAAAAGCATTTTCCTCTTCTTTAGTAGGTGAACAAATCAGATAGAAGAAAAATATAACAGCCAATAACAGCTAATTTATAAGCAGAGCATTGAATTTTGTTTCTGTGTTTCCTGCCTGTGACCTCATGTGAAGATGGAAGGAGATACATAAGTGATAAGAACTTTATATGTGATGTAATCTAATACTTGGGATCAATATCAGGCATCAGTCATACTCTTCCACTTTCCCCCTTTTAAAATTATAATTGGACTTTCTGTTTGCCTAGATAAAAAAAAGAAAATATAATTAGCATTGACATCAAGATGTTAATTACCAAAAAAAAAAAAAAAAAAAAAAAGAGCCTGCTAGATCCTTATTTAAAGAAAGGAGCACATGCTGTGAACAGAATGATCCAAATCATCCTGACTGGATCTCTCAGCACTTCAGTGGAAAAATCGTGTTAACCGATGACTGGTTCAGTATGCGCAAACGATTCTTTGCTATTAAAGGATTTTGGGATTCTTTTCCACTTTAGGGTCAGTACGACTTCGAGGTGGCAAAAATGAGTTTGAAGGCACAGTGGAAGTATATGCAAATGGAGTTTGGGGCACAGTCTGTAGCAGCCACTGGGATGATTCTGATGCGTCAGTCATTTGTCACCAGCTGCAGCTGGGGTGAGTTGGCCAAACCAAATCAGTTTGCTGATATCTGAGCATAATGATGGGCACCCATCATTACTGAGGAAAAGTTACATCTTCTTTCCTCGTTTTTGCTTTCCTCTTTCTCACTTTTCTCAAAAGAGTTATAAAGAAAGGGCCCCAAATGGAAGGAATGAGTTCTCTTACATACAAATGTATTTCACATATTACCACCCCTGCTGACTAGGAAATGGGCAAATGCTAAGTAGTTAGAAGTTAAAAGCATCTTTTGGTCTTTGTCTTTAACAAAATAATTCTTTAGCCTTAGGAAGCAAGGGATTTGATTCTAAGAATTGTAATTTCTCAGTAGCCTGCAGCCCTAGGTTGCTGTCATTTGCTTTTAACTTTTAGCCATCCACAAATTCCATTTGCGTACGTCTGAAGGAGGTGATGTTCACCTGTGCTCTTATCTCACGATGGGTAAGGGGAGATGTCCTTGGGCCTCCTCTGCGCTGAAGAGGTCTTGTGAGGAACCGCAGCTTCCGTCAGCCCAGCAGCGTCGGTCGTCCTGGTAGCTGCTGGTTCCTCCACCACCCTAAGCCCTGTCTTTAAAACGGGTCAGCGTACACTGACTTCCACCAGGGCCAGCACCTCTATGCCTTGTGCCAATGGGGTTCACCAGGAGCAGAAGGCTCCATTTTGGAACAAAAGCTTTTGGTTTTGCTTTTATTCTTGTTGTTCTGTTTTTGTGTCTCATTTATTTTTTTCTAAGTACCATGCCATGTGTTTTTCTTGGCGTTTATCACCAGAGATCTTTAGAAAGCATGGAAAATATCTTGTTATGAAAAATGCAGGTCTAGAAGACTCAAAGAAAGGTTTGCAATTTACAAATATTTTGGATTAGTATTTAGTGAGTGGTAATATCTAATACGGTGATATGAATGAAAAAGTTAGTCAACTCCAGTTAAATCAGTAAGAATTTTAATTTGCCAGCTTCCTCCTGTCTTCCCACTAGGAAGATGGGGAATGAGAATTTAGTAAAGGCAGACCTTGAAGGCTTAAGTTTTGTTCAGACTTTTGATGCTATTACAGCAGCAAATAGGGTTAATGTACTTAATCAATGAACTAATTTTAAAAAGTGAGCATTGGTATAAATCAGGATGAAAGAAAGAGTAAGGCTAGAGCTTATAAAGTGTTATAATGTTTAGGAATTTTTTTTTTTTAATTTTATTTATTTATTTATTTTTCCCCCAAAGCCCCAGTAAATAGTTGTATGTCATAGTTGCACATCCTTCTAGTTGCTGTATGTGGGACGTGGCCTCAGCATGGCCGGACAAGTGGTGCGTCGGTGCGCGCCCAGGATCCGAACCGGGCCGCCAGCATCGGAGTGCGATCACTTAACCCATAAGCCAGGGGGCCGGCGCATAGGAATGTTAATTACTGATTTTATCAATGAGTATTTTGTCTGGCAAACAGTCATTGGCAGGTGGGCAGGTCACAAAGAATATTGACTTTCATTTGAGGGCCTGAAGATGTAACATTTGTAGGCTGGTGTCAGTGTCTTCCTTTATATACATAGCTACATGTGCTTCTAATACCCCTGAAAATTAGGGAAGAATCAAATTTCCTATGAGACACTGACATAAAGAAACAAGAACGCTATAGCGGAGATGTGAACTGCAATGTGGTTACTAGTCTTTCGATTGATGAAAGAATGTAAATGATCATTCCACAGACATAAACTTCAGATAAGCCGATCCAATTGCTTATATATATCATCTCTTAGTAGTCCATTTTTTTTTTCTTGTGAGGAGGACCAGCCCTGAGCTAACATCCAATGCCAATCCTCCTCTTTTTTGCTGAGGAAGACTGGCCCTGGGCTAACATCCATGCCCATCTTCCTCCACTTTATATGGGACGCCGCCACAGCATGGCTTAACAAGCGGTGCATCGGTGTGCGCCCGGGATCCGAACCGGCGAACCCCGGGCCGCCGCAGCGGAACGTGCGCACTTAACCGCTTGCGCCACCGGGCCGGCCCAGTGGTCCATTTTTTTAAAAAAAGAATTGCACAATAAGAGCAGCGCAGCCCAGCTTTATTGCTGTTAAGACACGTTCGTATTTTAGATATACCCCAAATATTTACTGTTTGGTTGATGGAAGCTGTTGCACGGAGACAATTCTAGAGATTACTATGTTAATCAAATGAGCATTTAATCTTTTTAAAATTTAATATCAATTTGTATATATCAGAGGTTACTTGTAAAAATATGTAGATTAGAGGAGTTAAAAGCAGAGCCCGTCTGCATGTTACTATTTTATTAATTGGTTTCAAAGTCTTGCTGGCAAATACTATATATATGGTTTTAAAAATGTGAATGGATTGCCTCTCTTGATGTTATCTTGCTTAGATATAGTAATAGCAATCATTTTGAAAATGCTAGACTAAAATATTGGAGTAGGAAAGAATCTTCAGGCATCCAGACTTCTCCTTTTAGACATCAGAAGGTGGAGCTTAGAGAGCCGTCCAGCTTAGAGTGCTTTGCAGCTGAGTCCAGACTAGAATCCAAGTCTCACTTGGGCCACATGACACACTTCTTCCACAAAGCCGCCCAGGCTCCCTTTGTATATCTATAGCGTCTGCCCATTTTCTTCTAAAATCAGCCATAGATAGATAGTAAAGGCACACGCATACCATTGGTTATTCAAGATTGATTAAAAAGATTGCCATAGGTAATCAACCCAAGTTCTGATCTGATGTTTTGATATTCCTTGAAACTGATGTAATCAATTATGTTTTTTTCTTCCACATCTGTCTTTATTAATTTCTTCCATTTAAAAAAATCCAAATGCTTTGATAAAAAATTTGCCTATAATTGATAAACCTAACATCAATCATTATACTTCCAGAGGAAAAGGAATAGCAAAACAAACCCCGTTTTCTGGACTGGGCCTTATTCCCATTTATTGGAGCAATGTCCGTTGCCGAGGAGATGAAGAAAATATACTGCTTTGTGAAAAAGACATCTGGCAGGGTGGGACATGTCCTCAGAAGATGGCAGCTGCTGTCACGTGTAGTTTTTCCCATGGTAAAAAAAATATTTATTCTTGTTTTACTTTTGTGTTTTCAACATGATTCCAGATGATAAAAGTGTCTGAGTTAAACTAAGACTAAACTAAACCAAAATTTTCAATACAGACATAAATCTGAATCATCATATTCTATAGTCTAATTAAATAGTCTTTAATAGGAGTGCATCTAACAATTTGAATTCCATTTGACTTTCAAATGGTATCTCACTTTTAACATGTTCTATTTTATCTAATTTGTTAAAAGAAATATTATATACTGTATATGAAATACTTATTTTGGTGAGGGAAAATCATGAGGGGATCAAGATGGAAAATCATCTTGAAACAAGTATAAAATGCAGCAACTACAACAAAATATTTTTACTTTGTAGGATGGAATATTGTCATGGTACCAGTGTTCTCCTTTGAGTTGTAGATAACACATTCCATAAAATGGATTACTACCTTGGATAAGGGCTCTTTCCAAGCACCATACACGAGGCAGGAGGTGATTAGCAGTATGGTGTCAGTACACAAATACGCACATGTTCACATGAACATAAGTAGAGGAGGGAACAGCTGCCTTTCATGATGGCTGTTGGGTTTTCTGGAGACCATGGTGTATTTTAATCTGTGACCACAACTTGAGGCTACCACACGGTCACAGCATCCCTTTATGCATTTTCCTTGGAGATAGCAGCTTGACCAGATGTCCCAGGTCTTGAAATGCTAGCAGCCAGTCCAGGGCAGTGGTTTCTGTTTGAGTACAAGTATTAGGGGAGGAATAGAAAAGCTCCCATTACAAAACATAGAGACCCAATTTAGAGTATTTCCCCTGATTTGGCTGCAAGACCCAAGGGGAGGATATGGACCAGGTGTGTGCTCTGAGAGTTGTAGTCCTCTTTGGGTGGGCAAGGGGCATGTTAAGTCTTGATGTCTTGTAAGTTTTTCCTTTTCTTCCTTTTATTCTCCATCTTTGAGTAATGGTACTGTTGATGCAAATAATCAATAATTAATCTATAAGTCAAAACTGGGGTGAGTTTATTATGTAAGTCAGTCTGAGGACTATGTAGCCCAGGAGAGCACCTTCACCAAGGAATGAAGCACTCCAAAGAAGCAAGGGGTAGAGCATGGTTATATATCTTCTTAGAACAAGGAGCATACATTATGTATGAAAGGAATATGTCTTTTTACTACAGTAACAAGAAGTTTTGCTAGCACAGCATGTCAGTGGTCACAAGATGAGCACGGTAGGTCAGTTTGACCTTTAGTTTCTCGGAAGAAATTCTTATCTTTAAGCAAATGCTGATATGGAGGGAGACATATGTCCCTCTTTTTAAAGGCATCGTTCTTTGCTTTGGGATATTGTAAATGTTTAAAGCAGATGTACAATGCATGCTGGACAGGCCATGTCAGACCTTTCGGGAGAAACAAGGTCAGGCCGAATTAGTTTTAAACCAAATGGCTTCCTCATATACCCCAATATATATTATTGCTTTTCATTTTTCTTCATTTTCTTCAATTTTCTTATTGCTTTTCATTTATTCATCACTACTTCTGGCAAGTACACATTTATGCATTGCTTCTTCAAGGGTGATGTGAATTGGGCTCAATAATGCACTGCATTTTGTAGATTATTGCTTGTGCTCTGTGTTCAACCTGATTAATAAAATGCTTACATTTTTCAAGTAGTGAAGTAAAATACTGAAAACAATAATCATTTTCTTTCAGGATATCTACTTTTTTTTTTTAATTCTTCTACTCTCTATATCTATCCACCTGTTTATACTCTGGTTGCAAAGATAAATTTAAGGTAATTTTAAACATATATAAAATATAGGAGGTTGAGATAAATTAGAAGTGAGAATAAAAAAAGATTCCCTTGTGGTAGATGAAATGAGAATGTGAAAGTAAATAGCTCAAGTCAGCCACCACTGAGTCGGCCTTCAGGCATAGGGATAGGGCTTGAACTCATTCGTTTGGTTTGGAAATTACCCTTAGTGTCTTGTCATCTGGTACTTGTTGCTTTCCCAGCACTTACAAAGTGGAAGACGGTGTAGGAGTACTGGATAGAGGAAATAGCAATCTAAATGAATATGTCTGGGAGTCTGACTTATCCTTCAGTTAAACATTGGTCAATGACTTCACTGAATTCTCTTTCAAATGATTTTTTGTGTGTTTGCTGGGAGGAAGTGGAAAGTTGATTAAATTTTGTCCTTGAGTTTTGTATATTTTCACGATTACACAACCAGAAAAAACCCATATTTTCAAATAAAACACAACATTAAAAAAAGTAAGTAATATGCCATAACAGTTCTAGATGATTTTAAATTTCCTCTTAAAAAATTTTGTTTTTCTGTTTTCTTCAAGCTTACTACAGTGGTGGGGGGAGGGGAGACAGGGAGAATATAATAATTTAAGAAATTTATACATTTTTCATCATTTTTTCTATATTTTCCAAGCTTTTTAAAGGAAAATGAACATAACTTATGCAAATTTGTTTCTTACCATTGTTCAGCCATCAGTTAATTATAGAATGCTGATATATAATATTGAGAAGAACAGTTACATTTATCAAACCTATCTGTATCTTTTTACAAATTTTAAGTGCTAGTTGACTTATGTAAGTAAACTGTATTAGAAATATCAGGGCCTGGCCCTGTGGCTTGGCTGTTGAGTGCGCTCGCTCCGCTACTGGTGGCCTGGATTCAGATCCGGGGTGCGCACCAATGCACCGCTCATCAGGCCGTGCTGAGGTGGCATCTCACATAGAGCAACTAGAAGGATGTGCAGCTATGACATGCAACTATCTACTGGGGCTTTGGGGAGAAAAAGAGGGGAAAAAAAAAAAAAGAAGGAAGATTGGCAATAGATGTTAGCTCAGGGCCAGTCTTCCTCAGCAAAAAGAGGAGGATTGGCATGGATGTTAGCTCAGGGTTGATCTTCCTCACAAAAAAAAAAAAAAGAAATATTAGAACATGAGTATACGCAAATATTCACTGATCTGAATCTCTGCTGCAAAACTCAAGTATGATATTTGAATATAAATATGAATATCCAAATACCATTTACTGACAGCCACTTACACTGTGGAGGAATTTGAAGCATATTTCATGGGGATAAATGATTAACATTTGGCAAAAGGTGCAACTAAACTCCCTAGTGGGGACTCAGCCTGTTCTGAACCTTTTACCATTTTACAGCCTTTATTCCAGAAAAATTAGACTGCCTTACTTTTTCCCAAACTTTGTGCTTCTTAAATCCCATCCATCCATCTTGGCCCTCTTCAGATACCTTCTTAGAAGAGATTCCCTAACTCCCCCCAGTGGGGAGCCAGCTCCAGTGCTTCTGAACCCCTGCAGGGTCTTCTTGACAATCTCTTGTCTGTACTCATTTTGTCCACGTCCTTAGGCAGTGAACTTCTGGAGGGTAGGGTCTGTCTAGTGCCCCTTTAATGCCCTGCGGCACCTGCTACGACACCTTGCGCACTGCAGATGCCTAATATCTGTTTATTAAACAAAATTGATGAGTGGATATTGCTAATTATTTTTCCTTGTTTGGGATATCCTTTCTAGACTTTTGGCTATCGCTTGTCAGTTCAATCAGTCAACAAATATTTATTACGTGCCTTCTCTATGCTGGGTACCTGAAGTACACAGGGAAAGGTACTTTCTCTGTCCTCAGTTGAGAGAAGGCAGACAACTGACATGTCAATAAACAATAAACCAATAAATTAACGACAATTTTAGATAAAAGTAAATATTCTGGGGAAGACAAATTAGGCAATGTGGCAGAAAGTGCCTTAGGGTGCTGCATGCGCTGGGGTAGCCAGGGTAGGCCTCCTGAAGAAAGAACATTTCAGAGTTGAGAACTGAATGAGCAGAGGGAGGCAGCCATGTGAAGATCTGTGGGAACATGATTCCAAGCAGAAGGAACAGCAGGCGTACAGACCCTGAGGTGGTATCCAGCTTCAAGCGTTTTTGGGCAGACGGAAGAGGGCATTGTAGCTACAGCCTAGTGAATGAGGCCAGGAGTAGTGAAAGAGAAGTTCGGAGACTGACGAGGGGTAGATCAGGGCATCGTAGACTACAGTAAGGAATTTGCAATGGGAAGCCTTTGGTGGTTCCTAACAGAGGAGATGAATATGAACTGATTCATACCTAATGAATTTTCAATATTGTTTCTTGAAGGTACTGGCCATGATGTCTACCAACTTGTATAATGTGTTAAATATTAACTTTGACTTGATTTCTACAAATATAAAAATATTTCTGTACTGAAGACAAGTATGTTACAGACATTAGTGCCATTCATAATTACATGTTGGTAATGCTCAAATTACTGTAAATAAAAAAAAAATCAATGTCACTACCACGATACCATAAAAATCAAATGAGTTTCTCGTAAACTGCAGTTTTTTTTTTATTGATGTTTTAATAGTTTTTAACATTGTGAAATTTTGGGTTGTACATTTTTTGTTTGTCCATCACCATATATATGTCTCCCTTTACCCCTTGTGCCCACCCCCACCCCCACCCACCACCCCCATTGCCCCTGGTAACCACAATACAGTTTTCTCTGTCCATGTGTTTGTTTATATTCTACATATGAGTGAGATCATACGGTGTTTGTCTTTCTCCTTCTGGCTTACTTCACTTAACATAATATCCTCCAGGCCCATCCATGTTGTTGCAAATGGGACTATTTTGTCTTTTTTTATGGCTGAGTAGTATTCCATTGTATATATATATATATACCACATTTTCTTGATCTAGTTGTCAGTCGAGGGACACTTAGGTTGCTTCCACTTCTTGGCTATGGTGAATAATGCTGCAATGAACATAGGGGTGCATAAGCCTCTTTGGATTGTTGATTTCAGGTTCATTGGATTGATTCCCAGTAGTGGGATGGCTGGATCATAGGGCATCTCTATTTTTAATTCTTTGAGGAATCTCCATACCGTTTTCCATAGAGGCTGCACCAGTTTGCATTCCCATCAGCTGCGTATCAGGGTTCCTGTTTCTCCACATCCTCTCCAACATTTGTTTAAACTGCAGTTTTAAGTGTGTCTTTTCTGGTTTCTGAGGTTGTTGGGGAAAAGTGAACTTAGACTACTTCATCTTAAGAGCTATTTGTATGAATGTAAATCAGTGGGAGTATTTTAATTGGTCAAGGTTATCATAAAATATATTAGATATGTGTGTGTATGTCTATATCACTGAAATGGCTTAATAAATATTAATTAATTATTGAGAATGGCAAAGAAATAGAATATACCTAATCATATCACTCCCTGTAAATGTGTAGGTATAATTTGTCCTTCATTTCGCATTGCACAGGCCCCGCCTTCCCCGCCATACGTCTCGCTGGTGGGAGTAGCGTGCACGAAGGCCGAGTGGAGCTCTACCATGCTGGTCAGTGGGGCACGGTCTGTGACGACCAATGGGATGACGCCGACGCCGAAGTGGTCTGCAGGCAGCTGGGCCTGAGGTTTGTTTTTATTGTTCTTGTTTCGTTTTGCTTACAGTTTTGAATCTATGATTTCCATACCCAAAGGCAGGTGCTGTGTGTTTAAATTGCACACTTCCTTGAACAAATAGAAAAAGCCACCTTTTGATTTCTGTACTAGGCTGTAGGCTCCCTGAGGAGAACTTATGTGTACTCTGTAGGTCTAACCTATTTGTATCTGAATTTGATTGATTTTATGATTTTATATCCCTAAGAATCTAAACCTTTCACTACTTTTCGTTAGGAGCCTTTACGTTACTCCCAGGTAATACGACCAGCACTGTCAGCCACGGCGACTTATCAGAGTCATATTACGAAACGAGCTGTTAGGCTTTAACTGAAGTTCAGTTCCTCTCCCTCAAATATTGTCTAAACTTTTGACCTTTGCTTCCTTATTTGTAAGGAATGTGCTTAGAACGAAGGATGTTTATTAATGTACAAAGGAAATCATTCCCATGTAGGATATGGAAATGAGGCATGCGCCATAAAGATAGCAGTATGAACAAAATTCATATTGCCTCAGTTGTGATTATTCTGGAATAGTATGTTATAATTTCAGATCCTTTAATCTCTCTCTTTAGTGGTTCTAAACATTGGTATAACAAGCCTAAAAGTTTCTCTAAAATTATATCAGGGGATCTTTTAAAAGTTGGTATTTTACTTTATATTTGAAATTTTCTTTATTTAGCACTTTGAATGAGGGGGATGAGGGGGCTGGGAGGCCTTTTGAGATTACAGCTTCTCTGTCCATGTATCATTTTGTCCAGTTAAGCATAATCCTTGACGTTGGAGCATGGTTTTTGATCCTTGAACCATTTATACTCATTTTTTTGCAATTGTTTTTGCAACTGACCCTCCTCTTTTTCAAAACTGTCTGTTTATATTGAGGTATTTTAAATTAAAATTTGGGCATTTTAACATGTTACCTCTAAATACGTCAGTATGCATCTCTTAAAAATAAGAACATTGTCCTGCATAGCCAAATGATCATTATCACAACTAATGCAATTGTTAATCTTTCTTGACATTGTCTAGTACCACATCATATTCAAGTTCCCATAGTTGCCTTACAATATCCTTAACAGATGGTTTGTCCAAAGCAGAATTTAGTGCAGGGCCATGCAGTGCATCTGGATGTTATGTCCCTGAAGTCTCTTTTAATCTAGAACAGCCTCTTGTTTTTCATTACACTGACTTGTTGAAGAGTCCAAGCCAGTTGTTCTGGAGAATATCCTACCCTCTGGATTTGTCTCATTTCTTCCCCCTCGTGTCATTTAGTTTAGTCCTCTTGTCCTTGCAGTTCCTGAAATTGGAGGCTAGGTCCAAAGACTTGGTTAGATCAAAGCAGGTATTTTGGCTGGAAATCATCGCAGGTGAAGTGTTCTCATCTTGCATCTCATCAGGAGTCACAAAGCAGCTCTGGTTTACCTCGCTGTTGAGGCTAAGATTGAGTTCTGGGTAAGGTGGCATCAGCCTGATCCTCCATTGTGAAGTTACATTCTTCCCCTGTACCTGATTCTGGGACCTAACTGCTATTTCACAGTTCATGTGTAGGACAGGAACAAGTATGGCAAATGCTGGGCCCATAGGGCTAATAATTAATGGTGGTATTAAGATTACTGGTATGATCATTTTCCTTGGGTCAGTCAGGAATAGGGCCAACCAGTTCTTTTGGGAAAACCGTTATTAATCATTACATTTTTGAGATTAGATTTTTAAAGTATTCTGACCAGCAATTTCAAGGCCAATTTTCTTGCAATTTACAGGTGTTGCTGTTGGAGTCAGCATAGCATAAGATTATGAGCATGTGCCCTGTACTCAGAATGGCCTGGATTTGAGTCTTACTTTTGGAGATGAGAAAAGTTACAGAATAACTCTGAGTTGCAGTTTCCTCATCTGTTACATATTTCCTGATGCATGGAGTTAGTGTCTGTAAAGCAGTTAGCGCTCATAGTCAGTCTACAATATACTATCAAGGTCAGTCTAATTAGGGACTGTTCTAGCTGAAAGATGTTACTAAACATTCAAATAAACCTGGCATTTGGTGGTGAGATCATTAAACACTGTTCCTCTATCCAGAACTTCTATTTAGTTAGCTGTATCCATGAATTTCATATTTTAAAACACTCTAATATGTGTATATGTGTATTTACGGGGTTATCAATTGTGTAATCAGTGATGTGCTAACTGGTGTTCATGTTAGTTACTAAGAAACCTATGTCTTTGCCAAAAATATTAAGAACTTTAAGGTTATAGTAGTAGCCTATTTAATATTACCAGTTGCAGTATAGGTAACTCTAAGTTTAAGCTATAAGGCATTTTTTATTATTAATATATTGCTGTGGGGAAAAGCAAGCTTTTATTGCTTATACAAATGCATAGAAAATTTAAATGACACACTGTGAATGTTAGTTATATTTGTAGTTATAGAAGTGATTCTAAAAATTCACGTTGTAATGTAGAGTTCTTTCTTGAGAGCCAAAGATTTTTTTTCACTTATGTAAATAGTTCTTAAACAAAGACCATGTTGACAAACAATAGTCTATTGCGTAGAAAGAATACAGAGACAGAATGACAAGGAAGACTTCATGCGTGGGCTGAGTAAAGTGTTGACATCTTTCTCAAGCATTAGCTCATTGCTATCTTTTGTATGAGGGGCTTCATGTTTGGAAAAGTGATTAAAAGGAAAAATATCTCCAAATATACAAGACAGCAAAGATCTTCCACAAGCCTCTGCAACAGCAACAATCCAGCTTGGTGGAGATTTGTTTTTATTATAAGTCCTCTGATGCTCTGTGCTGACATTGTTCATTTGCCTTTCTTTCACTTGATTTTATAGTTATCTCGTAAGTTTGCATTATTCTGCAATTGTTCTTCCTGTAGAATTTGTTTTGCTCACTTAAAGGCACAGTACTTTCAGATGAAATAGTTTTTAATGGCATGTGGTTGATAGCAGGCAGCGTAATTGTTGCTTGTCTCAATTTGTGATTTATTCTTAGGCAAATTTCATCTCAGTCTTATTTGGTCTGTTGAATTCCCAGAGGGAAACTGCATCATGCCCCCTGGAGTGGTGGTTACAGTTCCTTTGTGAGATGCTGTCTTTGTTGACCCTCATCTTTTAATGGTATCTGTAGATTGTGGTAGCTGGCAAGCTTCCTAAATACAAAAGGAATCACTATACTTATGATTCTTAAATTTGATTAACCCAGAACTTGGAGAAAGAGGAGAAGCAGGAAAGGAAGCAGCCAGATGTTAGAAAATTGAACTTGAGAATGCACAGGTACACAGTGCAGTTTTAGGCGGAGACATTTTAATTAGAGTTCCTTTTGTATGCTTAACGTTGAAGCATTTCCCCATGTCTTTCAAAACTCTTAAAAGCATAGCTTAGAACTGTGACATCATATTTTATTGTGTGGGTGTGCCATAATTTGCATAGGAATTTTAAAATTTTGAACACTTCTTTCAAGTTTTTTGTTGTTGTTATAAAATTATCATATAAAATCATATTATTGAGTGGTCAGAATAAAAATTCTTCTGGTACAAATTGCTTTTTTAAAAAAATGTTTCTTTGCTCTTTTATTTTACTGGTCATTAATTTTTAAATATATTTTATAAACTTTACCATCAAGATACCCTGGTACATGGAATTATTGAGCAGGAAAGAGACCTTACTTAACAGATGAGGAAGTTAGGCTTTCTGAGATTATCCAAAGCCCTGAAGTCATACTGTTAGTGAGAGCCAGAATCTTGAGATTTATGGCTCCCAATGTAGGATTTTTTTCTTTCATGTTACACTATTTGCAGAATAACCGGGTGTTAATAAGAATAAATACAAATATAGGGCTGAAAGAAATAGGGAAGTCAAGACGGAAGGCTAATTTCAGGAAGAAAATGATAATGAACATGTTTTGGATAGACTGTATCTGAGGTGCCATAGGCACTGTATTGAAAATGCCCCAGGAGGCTGTAAGAAAGCAAAGTGTTCCAAAATCGGCTCTGTAGCCAGACAAGCTTTACCGTCTAGTGGTGGTGTAATGCTGTGCAAATTATTTAGCTTCTGGGCCTCAATTTCCTCATCTGTAAATTGGGGATAATAACATCATGGTTATTGTATAGAGGATTAAATGAGTTAATACGTATAAAGCTGTTAGACCAGTGCCTGGCACACAGTAAGCATTCAATACACATCAGGTATTATTGGAGATGCCTCCATCTGGATTGTTTTCCAAAGAGAAATCTAGGATACTGATCATTAAAAAATGAGTTTTTTCATCCATAGGTTACAAGTATCACAAACTGATATTTGCAGTTCAACGACCAATCTTTTATAACCTAACAAATAATTATCTTGCACAATAGAATTGCCTAACTCTCTCCTGAGTTTATTCAAGGCAGTAGCTAAACCTGGAGACTAAGTTAGTCAGATGGTGCTATTTATCTGTCTTTTCCTATGAAAAAAAACCACAAACTTTATATGACTATAATCTGCTTAGCTAAATAGGCTTAAGAATGTTTTCTATAAGGATTAGACACAGAATCAATTCAGTATTTATTGAGGATTCCTGTTATGTAGGTCAAATAGCTTTATAGAAAATAATAACTCTGTATTATATCAGAGCACCCCTACTCCACAGATTTATTCTGTGGTCGGAGGGTAAAAAAGTAAGCAACACTGGGCGCCTTACCCAAGTGAACTGCCAGGGCTGGTGTGCGATTAATTTCCATGAAGGAAGGATGGAGAACACACAGCTTATCAAATTCACGTAGCACCTAGTTGACTTTAACAGACCATGAGTTTTATGTTGCTTTCACCAGTACTATAAAATCTCTTTAAGGCAGAGTCATCAATTTCGTTGGTATTCCCCTGAAATCCAGCACAATCCAGGGAAATACTAGTGACTGGCTGAAGGAAGGTGTACATATGTAAATATTATCTTCTTAATTTTGATAAACTCAAAAATTAGCTAAAAAACCTAGTTTGTGTTACATCATGGTTTCCTAGTTAATGTTTTCTTGTTTTCAAGTTTGTTGTATTAGTTTTTTTTCTGATTAGTTTATTTTTTTAAATTTTTTTTTTTAAAGATTTTATTTATTTATTTACTTTTTCCCCCCAAAGCCCCAGTAGATAGTTGTCTGTCATAGCTGCACATCCTTCTAGTTGCTGTATGTGGGACACGGCCTCAGAATGGCCGGAGAAGCGGTGCGTTGGTGCGCGCCCGGGATCCGAACCCGGGCCGCCAGTAGCGGAGCGCGCGCACTTAACCGCTAAGCCACGGGGCCGGCCCTGATTAGTTTATTTTAATTAAACATTTTTGTGATCATTAAAATAATATTGATAAACAGTGGAAAGTATGGGGGCCTGGCACAGCAGTTAAGTTCGCACGTTCTGCTTGGGCGGCCTGGGTTTCGCCGGTTTAGATCCTAGGCGTGGACCTACTCACCGCTCATCAAGCCGTGCTGTGGCAGTGTCCCACATAGAAGAGCCTTATTTCTACAACTATGATACGCAACTATGTACTGGGGCTTTGGGGAGAAAAAAGAAAAAAGAGTAAGATTGGCAACAGATGTTAGCACAGGGCCAAACTTCCTCAACAACAACAACAAAAAACCTTAAAAAAAAGAAAACAATGCAAAGTATGGAAATGTATAAGGAAGAAAATAATGCACCCAAGTCGTGTTTTAAATTTGTATTTTAACACAGACAACTTTGCCCAGAGCCATTATTCAGAGCTTCTACTCTCCCATCTTGTGTTCTCCCTGAAAGAAGGGATACAGTTCAGAAGCAATTAACCAGGCCTTTTGCCTTTTCCTAGGACCTCTATCACATAATCTTTAACATATTTGAAATACAGTAGTCCCCCCTTATCCACAGAGGATATGTTCCAAGACCCCCAGTGGATACCAGAAACTGCTGATAGTACAGAGCCCTGTATCTACTATGTTAAAGGAAGGACTTTAGGGCTTCTCTTTGGCATATCCAAATTGCCAGCATCACTTCTCTTGTGCTTTGTGGTCATTATTAAGTAAAATAGGGATTACTTGAACACAAGCACTGATAACCTGACGGCTACTAAGTGGCTAACAGGCAGGTAGCGTATACAGCGTGGATACGTTGGACCAAAGGGATGATTTACGTCTTGGGTGGGATGAAGCAGGATGGTGAGATTTCATCATGCTACTCAGAAGGAGTGCAATTTAAAACTTATGAATTGTTTATTTCTGGAATTTTCCATCTAATATTTTTGGGCTGCAGTTGACCTCAAGTAACTGAAACTGAGGAAAGGGAAACCTTGGATAAGGGAGGACTACTGTACAATGCATTTCAGTTACCCTGCCCAGCCTATCTCGAGTCACTCCCAGCCAATGGATGATTTTCGAGTTGGTTTGTTATTTTTTCTTGGGAATAAAAAGCTTTTAGTGTGTATGTAACCTTTTAGCCTAAATATTGTATGAAATGACATTAATCTTTTAAATCTTTAAAAATGTGATAGGTAAGAATGCATTCTTATTGTTTTAATTTGACCATTGTGAGATTGAACATCATATCATATGGTCACTGGCCATTCCATATTTCTTCTTCTGGGAATAACCTGATCCTCTCCATCACCATATATTTTTTTTTATGTTGGTTATTTTGTCTTTCATTATAATAAGTTGTTATTATTAATTTCTAGGCTTTTTTTTCTTTGATTGCTGTTACATGTTATAAATATTTCTTTCAGCTTGTTGGTTTGCCTTGTGATTCTGATTATGGTGTATTTTGTTATATAATAGTTTAAATTTATGTGTGGTTAAATTTAACTTTTTTAGTCTTTGCTTTCTGACTTCTGGGTTTCTTATTTTGCTCAGGAAATCCCCTTTCTCCCAAGGTTATAAGAACTATGTTCTTATTATTTTATTCTAGTAAATTTCTTCCCTCCCCCACTTCCTCCCTCCCTCCTTCTTTTCTTTCTTTCTGTCTTTCCATATTGGGGTCTTTAAACCACCTAGAATTTATTTATTTATTTTTGTTGTTGTTGTTGTTGTTTTGGTGAGGGAGATTGGCCCTGAGTTGACATCTGTGCCAATCGTCCTCTATTTTTTGTATGTGGGATGCCGCCACAGTATAGCTTGATGAGTGGTGTGTAGGTCCATGCCTGGGATCCAAACCCATGAACCCTGGCTGCCAAAGTGGAGCGCACAAACTTAACCACTACACCACCAGGCCAGCCCCTAGAATTTATTTTTTGTTTCTGTTATGAGTTTGGGATAACATTTTATATTCTCTGATATTGGTCCCTGATTTTCTTATAGCGCCCAATTCTGGCTCAATAAATTGTGCCCATTGAAATTTTCTTTAATAGATCTTTTTCTTTCCTAGCATTTATCCCAGGGCATAGATTCAAGGAGGCTGTTAATCTGCCTTTCTGCAAAGCTTTCCTATCTGGCTTCCCCATGACCTGTATCAGTCATCTTGCCTCCTCCTCCTCTGTTCTCCAGCTTTCAGTGTTCTCTAAATCAGTTTCCCTATTTGCTTTCATTCATCTCTTTCCTCTAGAGCAAGGATCAGCAAACTTTTTCTGTAAAGGGCCAGATACGAAGTATTTTAAACTTTGCATCTACTCAACTATGCCTTTGTAGTACAAAATTAGCCGTAGACAATAAATTGGGAATGAGTGTGGCTTTGTTCCAATAAAACCTTACTTCTGGACAGTGAAATTTAAATTTCATATGATTTTCGCATGTCAAAAATTATATTCTTGTTTTAGTTTTTTCCCAGCTATTTATAAAATGTGAAAACCACTCTTAGCTATGGGCCATATAAAAACAGCTAATGTACCAAATTTGGCCCTCAGGTTGTGGTTTACTGACCTCTGCTCTGGAGCCACCAGCTCGGGCTTCTTTGCTCCCGTCCTGGATTCTCTCTTTTCAAAAAGGAGCCACAGGTCTCGGGCACACAGCTCCAAGCAGTTCCTTCTTCTTTAGACCAATATTAGTATATATATTCGTGTATTTAAAACAACTTATTTCAGTTATTCAAGCCCTCCATTTCTGGGAATAACGCACAATCAATAAATGACTTTAGAGTTTTATTTTCAGTGGGTGTTACACTGTTCCCTTGTTCAATTTAGTGTAAATCTTGTATGAAAATATTTGATTTTGGAAGGGGATATGTCTTCCACTATGAGTAATTTTTAAAACATTTTACTTGTTTCACAGCCTTATAGACTACTATTGCAAGATCATTTGGGTATAAAAAATATTTTTCTGGGAGCATAAGTGCTGTCTTTGGAAAAAAGGTTTGGTTTCGGCCACTACAATTTTTTTGTTGTTGTTTGTAAACTACCTCATGTGCATTAAAACACTTGAAATTGTTTGCCTCTGATTGTCTATTGCTCTGCCTCAAGAATCCTGAGTTTAGTGATAAAAGTCATAGCTTAATGATCTTTTGGGCCATCATCTTACAATCCTTAATAAAAAACAACACATAGACTTGGCTGGTGTCTTGTAGGCTACAAATTACTTCCATAAATATATTCTTTAAAAAATTTCTTTAAAATAAATAAAACATATTTACAACATTAAAAACAAAAAATCTTGAGATTTTAATTGATTCTTCCTCATCACTCGCCCAACTATATGATTTGGAGAATAGGGTAAACAAAAACTATGATGTTTAAACTAAATACCAAGTAGTTTTTAGATAAATTGCTTAGCAGTGAAAAATATGTTATTCATCAACTGTTAGGAGGAAGCTTCTTAACAGTGCCAGAGGAGGGAAAGGGAACTACAGTTTAATTCTTACAGCCCTGCAAGGGAGTGATTATCATCCCTTTGTTCAAAAGAAGCATCTTAGGCCCAGAAGGTTTTAGTAATTTCCCCAAAGTAGCCCAGCGTGTTAAAGATGGAGTTAAGATTTGAAGCTGAGGGCCTGTTCCCACATCTGCTTTTCCTCTTCAAAGATTTAGCTTGGAAAGAATAAGCCTTTTGACATCGTCCATAATATATGAACATTTATATATATCTCTTATACTCTTATGTAGGCATATAGACACACACTGAAACAACTGAAAACTTTATTTAAAAAAAAAATCCTATTAATTGAGCATTTATTCCTTCTTTCCAGAAGAGTAGAAATGGCTTTCTGTTCTGTTGTTATGTTTTCTCTTAGCAAAACAAGCAAATTCACTCACAAAATTATGTCGTTTTGGCAATATCCTTTGTGTTAGGACTTCTTTTTCTTTCTTTCACATTTGTCTAATTAGCTCTAAATATTAGTCTGTTTTTTTTTTTTTTTTGCTGAGGAAGACCGGCTCTGAGCTAACATCTATTGCCAATCCTCCTCCTTTTTTTTTTTTCTCCAAAGCCCCAGTAGATAGCTGTATGTCATAGTTGCACATCCTTCTAGTTGCTGTATGTGGGACGCGGCCTCAGCATGGCCGGAGAAGCTGTGCGTCGGTGCGCGCCCAGGATCTGAACCCAGGCTGCCAGTAGCGGAGCGCACGTACTTAACTGCTAAGCCACGGGGCCAGCCCTAGATATTAGTCTTTAATATTTGTTGGGGCAGACTTCTCAGAGTCCACTGTATGACAGATATCAGATAGTGATTCAAGTGTCTGGATTCTAAATTTTAAAATTTTAACTCCACCAAAATATCCTGCGTAAGCAACCTATTTTTCTTTTCCTCTCGGCTTCCTTCACACATCCTCCTGTAAACATGCCTGTATCCTTCCCCTTGGCACGCTCTCTGAATTTTAAACAGAAAGTGAGTCAGGGGCCGGCCCTGTGGCTTGGTGGTTAAGTGCGCGCGCTGCAATGCTGGCGGCCCGGGTTCGGATCCCGGGTGTGCATCGAGGCACCACTTCTCCGTCCATCCTGAGGCCGAGTCCCACATGCCGCAACTAGAAGGATGTGCAGCTATGACATACAACTATCTGCTGGGGCTTTGGGGGGAAAAATAAAATAAATAAAATCTTTAAAAAAAAAAAAAAAAGAAAGTGAGTCAGATGATAATGGAACAAGTATTTGCCTTAGTAGTATTTAAAGTGTTTAATTTTCTGATGTTTTGTTTTTTAGACGTGTTCTCTTAAAAAGAAACTTTCATACTATCTAGTAAAATTAGTCAAACAAGCTCCTCTTTAACCACAAAGTTGACTATCCAAGACTTTACTATTACTGGGGTATTATAATCAGTTAGCAAACTTTTTTTTCTTCAATATATTTTGATTGTAAATTCTCAGGATAGTTACAATGTTATGAGAAAGGGGCAACTAAAATAATGGGGAATAGATGTAGTATTACTGAAAAACAAAAGAAGACTATAAATGCTCTAACTTAAAAATTAAAAGGCTAAAAGGGGCTAAAAATGCAGTTTCTGAAGTCATTAATCATTTTGACAGCCAATCATGATCTTCTTCACTGAAATCTGGGGTTCCAGAATGTGGTATTACTTTGAATTGTAGGAGAAGTAAATTTAGTGCAAATTAAATTTGAGAAAAGAGATGTTTTAGTTAGAAATATGTTTGGCTGTGAGTCACAGAGAACTGGAAATAACAGTGGCTTAAACAAGACAAGAGTTTATTTTTCACCCAAAAGATCAGAGGTTGCCAGCTCAAGGCTAGTCTGGTGGCTCTACAATCATCACGGTCCCTGGCTCTTGCTTGCTTGCAGTTCTGTTATTCTTAATATGGCACCTTATGGCCCAAGATAGCTTCTCAAGCTCCGGCCATCACTTCTGCCTTGTAGTCATCAGGAAGGAGGAAGTGGAACAAGGAGAATTCCTGGAAGTGACACATGACACTTCTACCTACATTTCATTAATCAAAACTTAGTCAGCTAAAATGGGTGCAGTTTCAGTTTGGGATGATGAAAAAGTTCTGGAGAGGGATGGTGATGATAGTTGTGCAACAATGTGAATGTACTTAATGCCAGTGAACTGTACACTTGATAATGGTTAAAATGGTATATTTTTTGTTATGTGTATTTTACAACAAACAGATGTAGTCATCTAGAAGGAGAGGCTGGGAAATGTGGTTTTTATTCTGGACAGCTACTGCCCTCCCAAAAATCTGAAGTTCCATTACTAATGAAGAAAAGGAGGTAAATATTGGCAATAACTAGCAGTCTTTGAAACATTTGTGATGGCCAGAAACATTTGTGATGGCCAAAATCATAAAGAGCAACAAACAAACAAACAAGAAATGCAGCAAGTCATGTGTGACCTATGGAGTGAATTGATAAGGGAAAATATGGATTAATCATAATTATACTTTGCCAGGGGCAAAAGAAATCAGTCAGACCAACCTTTGTTGTTGTCTAATCCAGAATTCTGATGTCCTTGTTTGATCAGTGGCATTGCCAAAGCATGGAATCAGGCATATTTTGGGGAAGGATCTGGCCCAGTAATGTTGGATGAAGTACGCTGCACTGGGAACGAGCTTTCTATTGAGCAGTGTCCAAAGAGTTCCTGGGGCGAGCATAACTGTGGCCATAAAGAAGATGCTGGAGTGTCCTGCACCCCTCTAACAGGTAAGAATTTCCCTCAGTAATCTACCAACTCTTGCCCCCAGCCACATTTGGGCTTACCTTTTCTTCTCTTAAATTTACATAATATTACTAAATGAGCACACAAATAAATCCCCCTAAACTAAACTAAACTAAATCTTCCTAAACTAAAAAAAAAAAAATTAACAAAAATTATATATTAAAATGTTATTCTTTTCTTCATAGATATTTCTGAATTTTTTAATTTAAGGCTGTACAGTCCTGTAAACTAGATTAGAAAATATGACTTTGTTGCAATATATAGTACCCAATAATCAAAATCAGTATGCAATGATACATTTTAGATATTAGGTATTATAATTATATATTTAGTCCATTTGTCTATTAACCTGTCTTGACTCTCAGAATGTGTTTATAGCTGGTAAACTGTGTTGATGGGATTGTTGATTAAAGCACACTATTAAACAAACCAAGTTAACTTTGCTATGCTCAATTTTCAGACTATTCCAAATCGCAGCATGCTTGTCAGGGCATGTCACGTGTTGTAAGAAGGGCATGTCTGAGTGCAAATGAGTGTGTGTGTGTGTGTGTGTATGTACTTACACATTTTGGAGGACGAAAAGGGAAATGGACAGGCCAGAGAAGTTGGTCATGACAAGTCCATTGTTTCTATAGTAAAAAGAAATTGAAAAAAATTGGGGGTTTTTGTCAAAAGAAAAACTTACAGCCTATGAAATGCTGAAGTTACACATTTTTATTTACATACTTCTATACATGCTGTTGTTTTTATTAGCAGAATAACCCATTTATACACAATAGAAAAACTATAAACTTTACACTAGATTTTAAGCCAGAGCACTTCATCTTTTTGAGTCCCCATTTCCTCCTCTTTCAAATAAGGACCGTCTTGTCGTGTTGCTGTGATGGTCTAAGGAGGTGATATGTGTAACAGTGCTTTACAGACAGTAAAGTACTACATTAATAAGTGATTCTGTTGCTAGGAGACCCTCATTTATTTATTTATTTATTTATTTTTTGTGAGGAAGATCAGCCCTGAGCTAACATCCATGCTAATCCTCCTCTTTTTGCTGAGGAAGACCGGCTCTGAGCTAACATCTATTGCCAATCCTCCTCCTTTTTTCCCCAAAGCCCCAGTAGATAGTTGTATGTCATAGTTGCACATCCTTCTAGTTGCTGTATGTGGGACGTGGCCTCAGCATGGCCGGAGAAGCGGTGTGTCTGTGCGCGCCTGGGATCCGAACCCGAGCCACCAGTAGCAGAGCTTGGGCACTTAACCGCTAAGCCACGGGGCCGGCCCTAACCCTCATTTATTTTAAAAGATCCCAGCAATTCGTGAAAAGTATGACCTTTACCCAAGATTATTTAAGTATTTCATTTGGGGGACGTTTGGATTATTTTGGATAGAAACAGCTTTTACGTCTACTTTTTGGGGGATAAATTTATCATATTGTGTGTCTGCTTAGAAGCTGTTTACAGGATTCTCTGAGAGCTGATTATTCATTGAATTCATTAGATTCAAATTCAGATCTGTATTATCAGTAAAAAGAACAAAGGTGAGACAGGTACCCCAGTTTTTTAAATTTATGAAGCCTAAGGAATAGTAAATGCATTGACATGATAGATCTCTCTTTAACCAGAATAGCTTTTTCTGTCTTCGTATTTCAATATTTTTTCACTTGCAGTTAAAATTTTGAACTATTTCCAAGTTAGTATGTTTTCTTACTCTTTAAATTTAAATGACTAGTATTGCTCAGACTTAAGAAGATTGAAGCTATAGGAAATTTCCCAAATATTATTTAATTCAGATAAATCTAAATAGCTACTTTGGAATTATATCAGAATATATTTTTCTTCTCACAAACCAGGAGTACAAATAAAAAAAGAAAGAATATTTTGTTAGGACAGATATGTGTTCTGTCATACTTCAGAAACAGTCTAATGACCTTAGGTCATTGAGCACTGTCCTAAAATAAGTTTAACAAAATGCCTAGACCTGAATAGAGTGATATTGCTAGAGAGATTAAATGTTGTTCTAACTTTTTTTTTGATAATTGATTTGCTTAGTCTCCTGTGTCTCCTTCTTATCACAGATGGGGTCATCAGACTTGCAGGTGGTAAAGGCAGCCATGAGGGTCGCCTGGAGGTGTATTACAGGGGACGGTGGGGAACGGTCTGTGATGACGGCTGGACTGAACTGAATACCTATGTTGTTTGCCGGCAGCTGGGATTTAAGTAAGGTCCATTGATATGAGGCAGCTACATGCCAAATTATATTTTTAAAAGTTTCATTTTGTAATCCTTACTTGTAATTTCTATAATACTAAAAATACATTTTCTCTATCATCTATCTACCAGTCTTATCTACCCACCTACCTATCTATCTATATGTGGAAGTACAACAATAAAAATAATATTTTCTTTGAGCATATCTTGCCATTTATCTCATTTACCTTTCCTGCCACCACCCCTCTTCTTAAATAATTGGTTGGAGCCATGGGCGACTTTTGGGTCCCTTTGTATCTATTCAAGTAAGACTGTATGCTCTGAATGCTTGGTTTTATTCTGACGCATCACTACTATTGGATGTTGTTAGTTCTGACGACATTGTGTCTAAAATTGCAGAGAAGTCCAGTGTCAAATGCTTTGGTATTACATTATTCCCTTTCTCAGAATGTGGTGATAATTATCACTTTTATTTGAGAAAAACAGACTTCTTGTCATGAGATGGCCCTTAGAACTCACCCTTGACCTCACTCTCTGCAAGGCTGAGTATCACACTTAGGGCGATGTATTTCATGTCACACACATAATGCATTCCAGAGTAAAGACTTAAGTTGGTTGAAGTAACTGCAAATGATCCCTTTGAGCTAATATTTGAATGAAGCCCATTAATGCCTATTCTTTCTTGTTTTCCTCATTTCTATGTCATACTTGAAGTAATTTTCTCATGCTTGAAAAAATTGGCAAAATTACTTTATTGCAGCTTGAGTTAGAGCTAATTACTAATATTCATTAAACCTTTAAAATATACTTTTATTCAAGCTAGGTGTGGCCATGTTTAACATATATTTTTAAATTTTTAAAAGTAATATAAAATATTAGAGAAATTTTGGAAAAGAAAGAAAATAAAAAATTACCCATAATTTTTCCATTTTTATACCATCATTATTATAATTTGTGTGTATAATTTTATAATAGGTCTGGTATTAGATATATAATTTTTGTATCCACATTTTTTTATCTTTATATTACAACTGTCATAATTTTTAATGATAACATAATATCCATTGTTATGTTTATACCATAGTTTACTTAATATTTAGGTTAGTTTAATTTTTCTTGTTATAAATAACGATATCATGAAGATATAAAGTGCCCAATATTTTGAATTTTCTTGGGCAGTGACATTATAATTATCAGGCCAAAGGGTATGACATACCAGCCAAATAAATATTGATGTTTAATTAATAAGAATTACTTAATAAATGCTATTTCATCTTTAAGTGAATCTCTGTTAGACTGAGAACTGTATCCTATTTTCACAGATTTAGAAAGACTCAGAAATACTATTATTTACTATTCTTATATTTTCCCTTATTAATGAAAACAATTGAGTGACAATGATTTTTTCTCCATGTTTTATTTCTTTTGTTTCACAAATACATTCAGTTTTTCTTGCATATACAGAGCGTCAGAACTTAATGGTTCTAAAAATGTTCTCAATAATATTTGTTACAAGTTCTAAATAATTGTGTTAGGTGGGAGAATAGGCATGTGCTACATTTACTTTTTAGTTTACAGGGGAATTTCTGAAAGAGAATAATCTTTTGGAATGAGAAACAGGGTGAACTCTGGGTTTCTTTGTATGAATGAAATCCCAAAGTAAAATGACCTCTTGTTATCTGTTCTGTAGTTGATATGGACAGATGGTAATCAGATTGATGCATTTTGTGGAAAAATGGTATAAGTTGAAAGTAATAGCAATATGGGATTTAGGTTAATTACTTCTCTAACTGAAGACTTGATTAGTCAGCAAAATAGCAGAAGTCTTAGAAGGATTAATTAAAAGTTGTATTGTTTTAATTTATTAAAATGTTCATCTTGTTAAGTAAATTTAATAAATAAGTACATAGGAAAATTCATGCCAGACAGAAAGATCTCTTCATATTCTTAGTACAGAAATAATAAAAACATCCGGTGAGGGAAGCTATTGACATAAAATTCATGAGTAAGAGTTTAATTACATAGACTCTTAGAACTGAGAGACACCTTAAAGATCTTTCAGCTCAGTGATTTCTGGAGGTTTGCATTTTACACAACAAAAGAAAACAAACTTGGGGGGAGGATGAATGAAGGTGCAGGCTGACTAGTTACTAATTTCTTATTTTGCAGATCTTTCCTGTTTATACAGCATATGTATTTCCTATAATATATTTAGGTTTTTTGGTAGTGTGGTGTAACAAATAAAGTCAATTGGAATACAAATATACTTTATAAAAATTTTTTAAATCAAATTTAGCATTATGAAATGCTAAGAACATTGTCATTATTCTGATTTTGGTGGGCAGAAATCTAAGTTTCATCATAGATTGGGTATGGTGCTTGAGGACTCACTGAACTAATTCACACTTTTTATTTTGATGGAGAGGTTCCCAAGAGGCCTAGAGAAGCTGGTGAAATCAGACGAGCTCGGTGGCTCATCAGAGGCCGATACAGGACCAGTGTTCTCACTTTCTGGTTCACAGTGTTATTTCTCATGGTCAGGAATTTGAGGTTTATCTTTTTGTCTGCATTCTCTCTGGTTGGTGAGTTAAATTGTAGGCAAAATGTAGACAAGAATGCATGGGGGAAAAAGGATTATCCATTGAATCAACTGAAAACTGTTAAGATGATCAAAATGTGTGATGGAGCAAACACTGCTCTTAGAACCGAGTCTTCAAAATAGGAGAAAGAACAAATGCTTATCCTCTGAAGTCATGACACTTAATTAGGTTGTTTATTTTATGTTTTGTGGTTCCTTGAAACAAGGAACAGCAGTTCAATGCACAGTGTTTATTTTATTGCCACAGATATGGCAAACAAGCCTCTGCAAACCACTTTGAAGAAAGCACAGGGCCCATATGGTTGGATGATGTCAGCTGCTCAGGAAAGGAGACCAGTGTCCTTCAGTGTTCCCGGAGACTGTGGGGAAGGCACGACTGCAGCCATCGAGAAGATGTCGGCATTGCCTGCCACCCCAGCGGCGATGGACACAGACTCTCTCTGGGTGAGGACTGGCCACAGCTCTCAAGTACCCATAAGTCAGTAGCCACTGCACCTCTATTCACTGGTCCAGAATGTAAAGCATTTCTTATCGTTGGCTTTTTTTGGGTCTGTTTCCCATAATGCTCTAATTTTCAGTAATTTGCATTCAGATAAAAATAATCTTTTAAGTCTTTCCACTAATGTTGTAAAATTTCTCCTTCTAAAGTTATTTTTCTTTACCTAGAAGCCTAAGTTCCTCACTAAAAATGTTTATAATCCTGTGTATCTGAAAGAACGAGTAAAGAGGCTTCCATGTCCATTCCCCTACTCATTAGTCATTCCCCTACTCACCTATACTAAGTCTCATTTACCTTGAATTCTGATGAACTATTGAGATGGGATTTTTAAAAAAAAGCAAAAACAGAACAAAACAATAGCTCCCTCCCATATCTCCCATGATTCATTTATTCTTTAGCTGTAAGATCTTGTCAGTCACTGGTCACTAGCCATCTATTGCTCTTTCCCATACCCTGTTACTCTAGAAACCCGTTAAGGATTTTAACTGCTCCTCAAGTCCACATTTCTTCAGACTTGTAGTGGATAAGAGGTAACTAACTCATCTAACAGTCTTGAAATATTTATGGATAAAGATCCTCTTATGGGCAGAAGGCAGCTACATATCCTTGACAGACTCAGCGTCTGACGAGGGGGGCAGAATAAATATGAATGAAAAATATAGAGGGAGATATTCAAAAAGACTTGGCAGGACACTACCACAGCTCTGTTATATATCTATGCATATATTTTTTGGTGAATAGATGTTAAAATAACCACAAGTGACCCTTTTCACCTCAGGTTTGAATCAATCCCTTTCGTTTCTTCCTGTTTTGAGACTGTGAAACTTAAATCTTCATGTTATAAAATAATAGAACTTGTTGAATCCCACAGTATTAACCACGTAGTTTGTCAAAGTATATGGTTGATCCCTCATTGTACTCCGTGAGATCTTAGTGACTCGCTGCACTATTCTAGCATTATACCAAGTAGAAAAAATACAACATTTACTCCATCCCTTATAGGTCGTATTTCTAATTTTGTTTCTTTTCATTTGTTCTCCTCCTTTGCTCCCTTCTCCTTATGGAGGATTT
Source organism: Ceratotherium simum simum (assembly GCF_057802395.1). Lineage (NCBI taxonomy): Eukaryota > Metazoa > Chordata > Mammalia > Perissodactyla > Rhinocerotidae > Ceratotherium > Ceratotherium simum. Next base: position 61,889,687 of record NC_141911.1, read on the forward strand.
ACGATCCTCCTGGGATAATTATGTGATGAATGATTGCATGTGGTTGGGGGAGATAGAACCTGTTTGCTACAAATGGATCATTTCAGCCCCAGATAGCAGGTCTTTGGATCACGGAGCGATCTATTCAGGCACCCTCCACCAGTACTCCAGGTGACGAAATACTATAAATACCATACAAAATATTATAATCTGAGTTCTCTGAAGGCCTTGTGGTTAAATATATCCATATGGTTAGGGCAACCAGTCTTTTCAGTTCTCCTGAAAATCTTTTTAATTCTAGGATTCTACTTATATTTTTTAAAAATTTAAAAAGCTGACGGTGATAATTATTAATAAAATATGTGATCATTATTATGAATCTCTAAGGTCCTAATTTTGGTAGTATGCCTATTAACTATTCATTTGTCCAAAGAACATTATGTTGGAGCCAAATATCTTTTTGGAATAGAATCATATTACCATTTATTCATCCAAAGCGATCATGACTTTCCTACTTATCAAAAAGACTGCATATTTAAAAGAGAAGCTTAGAGAAGAAGATCATGGAATACTGATATAAACAACAGCATTTAAGAAACAATTAAAATGTTTTTACTTCTTTGGCACCATGATAATGAGCTGTTGGACTATTACTGTTTTCAACTATTTGAAAAGTAACTTGAGGACCTTAACTTTAAATGTGAATGAAACTGTTCTCAAAATTAGTAGTAGTTCAATAGACACTTTCATTTATTTATTTATTTATTTTTTATTTGATTTTTTTGTGAGGAAGCTCAGCCCTGAGCTAACATCCATGCTAACCCTCCTCTTTGTGCTGAGGAAGACCGGCTCTGAGCTAACATCTATTGCCAATCCTCCTCCTCTTTTTTTTCCCCCAAAGCACTAGTAGATAGCTGTATGTCATAGTTGCACATCCTTCTAGTTGCTGTATGTGGGACGCGGTCTCAGCATGGCCGGAGAAGTGGTGTGTCAGTGCGCGCCTGGGATCCGAACCCGGGCCGCCAGTAGCAGAGCGCGAGCACTTAACTGCTAAGCCACGGGGCCAGCCCCCAATAGACACTTTCTATATTTCGGTCTGTGGTGGATGGATTGCTCAAAGACAATATTCTAGGTCAATAGAAGTAATTCTCCTAAGAATGTAGTTAATCCCTATGTGAATTGGAGGAAATTTGTGGGATGGTAAATATGTGGATTTGTCATTTTTATGTTGCATTAATTCTAAAATTATTTATATTTCTTTGATTCTAAAATTCAGAGTATTAAATCCTGGCAGAAATTTCTTTCACAGTGAGATTTCTCTTACTCAATTTTACAGTATAAATTTTGACTTTTCATTTATATTTATGCCAGGTATTATCTTTCTTCTAGGAAAAATAATATTTTCTAAAAATAATGTATTAAATCAATTTTCAGGAAAATTAAAATCAACTGGAAATTAAAGTTTGAGATATATAATTCAAGATACTGTATACCCACAGGACTGTTTAGTTTTCCAGGCATTTTGTATATATTTAAGATTTTAGATATAAAACATTTATATTATTACTGCCATAACAAAAAGAACTTAAATAGTGAGGTGGTATGATAGAATGGCTTTTGTCATCCAATTTCCCTTCAAGCATTGAAAATCCAACTATTTTTTAAAATGAATTGCTATAAAGAATCCACCAGAAAACTTTTAGAAGTAATAAACGAATACGGGAAAGTTGCAGGATACAAAATCAACATACAAAAATCAGTTGCATTTCTATACACTAACAACGAAGTAGCAGAAAGAGAAATTAAGAATACAATCCCATTTACAATTGCAACAAAAAGAATAAAATACCTAGGAATAAATTTAACCAGAGGTGAAAGATCTGTACACTGAAAACTACAAAACATTGCTGAAAGAAATTGAAGACACAAAGAAATGGAAAGATATTCCGTGCTCTTGGATTGGAAGAATTAACATAGTTAAGATGTCCATACGTCCTAAAGCCATCTATAGATTCAATGCAATCCCTATCAAAGTTCCAACAACATTTTTCACAGAAATAGAACAAACAAACCTAAAATTTATATGGAACAACAAAAGACCCCCAACAGGGCTGGCCCCGTGGCTTAGTGGTTAAGTGCACGTGCTCCGCTGCTGGCAGCCCGGGTTCGGATCCCGGGCGCACACTGACGCGCCGCTTCTCTGGCCATGCTGAGGCCTCGTCCCACATGCAACAACTAGAGGGAAGTGCAGCTATGACATACAACTATCTACTGGGGCTTTGGGGTAAAGATAAATAAATAAAAAAAAAAAAAAAAAAAAAAAGACCCCCAACAGGTAAAGGAATCCTGAGAAAAAAGAACAAAGCTGGAGGTATCACACTCCCTGATTTCAAAATATACTACAAAGCTATAGTAACCAAAACAGCATGGTACTGGCACAAAAACAGACACACAGATCAATGGAATAGAATCGAAAGCCCAGAAATAAACCCACACATCTATGGACAGCTAATCTTTGACAAAGGAGCCAAGAACATACAATGGAGAAAAGAAAGTCTCTTCAATAAATGGTGTTGGGAAAACTGGATAGCCACATGCAAAAAAATGAAAGTAGACCCTTACCTTACACCATACACAAAAATTAACTCCAAATGGATTCAAGACTTGAATGTAAGACCTGAAACTATGAAACTTCTAGAAGAAAACATAGGCAGTACATTCTTCAACATCGGTCTTAGCAACATATTTTCAAGCACCATGTCTGACTGGGCAAGAGAAACAATAGAAAAAATAAACAAATGGGACTACATCAAACTAAAAAGCTTCTGCACAGCAAAGGAAACCATCAACAAAATGAAAAGACAACCTAACAATTGGGAGAAGATATTTGCAAACCATACATCTGATAAGAGGTTAATCTCCAAAATATATCAAGAACTCATGCATCTCAACAACAAAAAAACTAACAACCCAATTAAAAAATGGGCAAAAGATCTGAACAGACATTTCTCCAAAGAAGATATACAGATGGCCAATAGACATGTGAAAAGATGTTCAAAATCATTAACTATCAGGGAAATGCAAATCAAAACTACAATGAGATATCACCTCACGCCCGTCAGAATGGCTATAATTAACAAGACAGGAAACAACAAGTGTTGGAGAGGATGTGGAGAGAAGGGAACTCTCATACACTGCTGGTGGGAGTGCAAACTGGTGCAGCCACTAAGGAAAACAGTATGGAGATTCCTCAAAAAATCAAGGATAGAACTACCATATGATCCAGCTATTCCACTGTTGGATATTTATCCAAAGAACTTGAAAACACCAATGCGTAAAGATACATGCACCCCTGTGTTCATTGCAGCATTATTCACAATAGCCAAGACTTGGAAGCAACCTAAGTGCCCATCAAGGGACGAATGGATAAAGAAGATGTGGTATATATACACAATGGAATACTACTCAGCCATAAGAAACGATGAAATCCAGCCATTTGTGACGACATGGATGGACATTGAGGGTATTATGCAAAGTGAAATAAGTCAAAGGGAGAAGGTCAAATACCGTATGATTTCCTTCATTAAGTAGTAGATAATAACAACAATAAACAAACACATAGAGACAGAGATTGGATTGGTGGTTACCAGAGGGGAAGTGGGGAGGGAGGAGGGCGAAAGGGATAATTCGGCACATGTGTGTGGTGATGGGTTGTAATTAGTATTTGGGTGGTGAACATGATGTAATCTATGCAGAAATAGAAGTATAGTGATGTACACCTGAAATTTATACAATGTTATAAACCAATGTTATAAACTGCAATAAACAAAAAAAATAAAATAAAATGAATGGCTAAAATTAGGTTCAGAAATATTGTACACGTTATTTTACAAAGCATGCAACTTAGGCTTTAAAAAGACTTCCTCATTTTAATTTTTCTGGTATATGAAAAACTGCCCATAAAAAAAGTAAGATGCAATGTGGAGATCTAATTCCATGTGCATATGTTTTCTTAATTTTGAACCAAAGATCCAAAAATGTAAAAATTGAAAACTTTAAGGAAAGATTTTTATCTGTTTGGATTTTTTTTTCTTTGAGGATCACTTTTCACCTTATTCCTTTTACAAGGAACCCCACAATTTTAGATACATTAATAAGAAATGTAAAGTTTCAACTACACTGAGTTTTGTGACATAGCTAAACTCCCAAGTACTTTTTACCTGATTGTAAACAGTGCATAGAGTAGACACTCCATAAACACTTGTTGATTTTCACTTTGCTCTGCTGACTCTATGATGATGCCTGTCCCACGAAGTGCGTATGATCAGGACAGAAACTAGAGAGCCCACACTCTGGGGGGTAACAAAGAAGGATGGAGAAGTAAAATGGATCAGAAGAATCAGAGTAGGATGTGTCCGTCTTGCCGACAGTATTTTCTTTCAGTTAACAAATGTCAATCTAATAATTTCAGTTGGTTTAAACATATATATAAACTGGGATTTTGTTCATCAGCTGCCTGCTCTACCTCCCTAGTTCCAAAATTTCACCATGCTTCATTGTATTCCCTAAATCCTTACCAGTAACTCTTAGGGGCCCTGAAGCTGCAGACCCTTCTAGTAACTAGGTAACCTAAAGTATGTATATTAGTGTGCTTGGGCCACTGTAACCAAGTACCACAGACTGGGTGACTTAAACAACAGATATTTATTGTCTCACAGTTCTGAAGTCCAAAATCAAAGTGTTGGCAGGATTAGTTCTTTCTGAGAGTTGTGAGGGAAGGATTTGTTCTAGGCCTCTCTCCTTGGCTTGTAGATGGCCATCTTCTCCATATGTCTCTTCATATAATTTTCCCTCTGTGTATCTCTGTAACCAAATTTCCCCTTTTTATAAGGACACCAGTCATACTGCATTAGGGCCCACCGTAGCAACCTCACAATTCAACCCATGACAGTATGCAAGCTACAGTGAAGGCTTTCAATTAAACACCACCATATTTATTGATAGAGATATGTGAAACTCTACAAATCACTTCATTTGCATAACTTAAATAAACCTCAATTTGCTAGAGATCAGTTTCTCAACTTTTTTTAAATATAATGACTTTTATTTATTTATTTATTTTTTAATTATTATTATGTTTTATTTCCTAGCTTCAGCATTTTTTTAAATTGAGGTATATAATTGATGTATAACATTATATTAGTTTCAGGTGTACAACATAATGATTTTATATTTGTTGGCATTGTAAAATGATCACCACAATAAATCTAATTAATATGTGTCACGTTACATTGTTTTTTTCTTGTGATGAGAACTTTTAAGATCTACTCTGTTAACAATTTTCAAATATGCAGTATGGTATTATTAACTATAATCACCATGCTGTACATGACCTCCCCATTCAACTTTTAAATCTTAGTAATTTTTATGATTTAAGACCGCCCTTTGGAATCCTTCCTTTGGAATCAATAGTCAGTAGGAAGCCTGCGATGGAAATTGTCCTTGTTAGCTCCCTTCCTTTCTTTTCCTCTGGCATTCACGTTACCTATGCATGCCAAGCGTATATCTGTTTATGTCTGCCTAAAAATCTAAGCTTTGGAGTATAAATATCTGCCTATGTTCAAGGATAAATGAACAGATATGAGCCAAAAATGAGTCTAAGTAAACATCTTTTACTATTTAGAAGTTAGTGGTAATAAAACCATTCACAATTTTACAGTGCTATTTGCTCATTCATTCAGCAAACAGCTGTTGCATGCCCTCTATGTGCCAGGCACTGTTCCGAGTGCTAGGAAGACGGAGTTGAGCAAGTGAGCTCTCTGCTTCAAGGCTTCAAGATGCTGCAAAAGTAGATACAGTTTTTTATTGATATCTCCTCTCTTTCTTTCTCTCTTGTATTGCCCAGATGATTTTATGGTTGATTTAAAAAATGAATTGTGTTTTATAAAGTCTCTCCTGCTTTTGCTTTAACATCAGTTTGCTTATTTTGGCTTTTCTAATACTTTTGAATCATGACTTAGGTTTTCCTATTAGACTGATGGATGGAGAAAATAAGAAAGAAGGACGAGTGGAGGTTTTTATCAACGGCCAGTGGGGAACTATTTGTGATGATGGGTGGACTGATAAGGATGCAGCTGTGATCTGTCGCCAGCTTGGCTACAAGTAAGGAAAACCTAATTATTTGGATGGTTACTTGGTAAACATTTCTGACTTTTTAGACCTGTTCTAATGAGTTATTTCTTACCTAAATTAATTTTTGTGATGCAGTTGAAAATACTGGCAGCATACTGATTTGATTCAGATTTATAAAGAAATACTAAGTAGCGTCTACTTAAGTATTTCTGTTGTCTCACAAGAAATATATATTGCGTTACCTAAGAAATGTAGCTTTTATCTAACAGCCAATAGTCTAATAACTCTTGACTATTCATAATACTGCTTCTATCAGGCAAAGGTGTTAACCTTTTCTCTGTCATTTATGTTTTTTGCAGCCTCTTAAGAGATTCTAGAGTTATTGAAATTGTGGTTGGTTCTCATTCACAGTGGTTGTGTTCTCTAAAGTGAACGGTGAACACTGAATTAGCAAATACTGCGCCACTGCTTCTAGGGCTGAGGTTGAACAAGGCGATGCTCTGCCTTCTTCTTTTAGCTCTGATCCTTTTTGTGGTCTATTAGTACCTTTTTCCCCCTCGTTTTTGTGCTGTTTTGTTGGTGATTTTTGTTTAAAATGGCCCCTAAGCCTAGTGTTAGCGTTCCTAAGCACAAGAAGGCTGTGATGTGCCTTATGGAGAAAATACATGTATTATATAGGCTTCATTTAGGCATGAGTTATGGTGCAAAAAACGTGGCACTAAATAGACTGGAAAAAGGACACTTGTTCACAGTTTGAGAGCTGAAATCAAAAGACAGATCATCTTCTTCTGAGACCTCAACTGGGCAACTCAAATCTTTGGAGACTTTGCACATGTCTATAAACGACTATGAAAGCACAGCAAGTATTGATTTTGGAGTTACAAATATATAGAACGTGTTACAATTTAGAGGGTTATGAAATTTAAGCTCATATACATAAATTGCCTAGCTCGTAGTAGATTACTAATAGTGGTTTGGATTTTAAAATATATCATTAATTATACATTTATGTGTATCTTAAATATGGATAAATGTAACTGGTTATTCCTATACAGAATACATTTTCATTTTTAAAAGTATTCCTATTTTAATAAAAGTTCAAATGTTTTATTCTAAAGTCTTAATTCAGAATTTGTTTTTGGCTACTCAGACACTACTTCCATTTATTGCTCAGTTTTGGACCTAGTTGCAATTCCAATAATTTTATGGTCAGTGGGTCCATTATTTGTAATATAGATTTTCAGTATTCGAACTTGGTGTGTGATATAGATTTTCAGCTTTCAAAATATGGGATGGTAGAGGAAGGTAGGAAGAATCTACATTAGACGCCTGGGTGAATTTAGTCAACGATTTAAGATTCCTTTACTCCCACTATGTTTCTAACACTCCTTCCCCCATTTGGAAAAAAAATTATATTCTTACATTACATTCCCAGTGAATTTCCTTATCAAAAATCAGCCATTAAAGTATATTGTTTTCTTGGCCATACTTAATTTTTTTGATAGAGGTGATCCAGGAAACCTAGTATTACCTTTGGAAATATGAAGGGAAATTTAAAGGGAAAGATCAAATTTGATCCTCGAATTGTGTGTCTAAGCCAAGTTTAAGAAGGGAAAACATTCGTAAGCATATCCATCAATGCATTTTCACTTTGATTTCTTTCTACATTTTTTATTGCATTTTACTTATCATAATTTAGTCCATTTTACATTCAACTCAAATGGTGAATTTAGGTGAGAAACAATATAGATTAAGTGAACCAAGTTTGAAGCAATTTTCAATAATGTTTCTGTAACAGTTATCAAGAAAAGCATTGAAAGAATATTTTACTTTGTAATTGTTTTTTAAAGTCTCTTAATAAGTAAATCAGTAATTTAATGTTATTATAACAAATTGGATAATCATCTTGTAGTGCACCATCTACAATTTACAATCAAATAGTACTATTTAAATGAGAATCATTTAGATATTTAATCAATCTGAATAAACTTGAGTGTTTTTATAATTTCCTACTGAGAACATATATTTCACATAAGAACATGTAGTTATATAGTGGTAAACAGGTATGTGACTAGAGTAGGGGATCTTTTTCCCCATATCTACTTTGAATTGTTAACAATCTTTAATAAAGCATTTGTAGAAATCAATCTAGAAAACTTGTAAGTTGTGGAAAGGCTTGAGCCTTATTAATAAGAATTCCAGAGATCTGTCCCCCAGCCAGCTATCTCATACTTGAGAATTAGTCCTTGGAAACAATGAGAATCGAAATAGCATTAGAAAGCATTTTCATAATGAGAAAAACAGAAATTAAGTAACAAAAACCAGGAAATGTGAACAGTAACTAATCCAGGTATGCTTAGAGTGCACAGAAAGTAAAAGCCATTATTTAATGATGTATTACATAATGTCTGACAAAGTCTAGCATATGGGTTTATTGTTTTTAGATGGTTCAGAGAGAAGGTGTTGATATCAAACTCATTAAGATAGACTAAATAGCTATGATGGAAATTCCATTCTATTTGAACTTTGTGTGAATCTATTGGCATATGTTTCAATATGACATTGTTCTTGAACTTCATGTTTATTAGAGTAAAGAATTTAAAGAATTAAAAAAATTAAAGAATTTAAAAAATGATGTTCCCTTACTGTTTTAGTGGAGACCTAAAATTAAGTATATTAAATTTTTATGTTACATTTATTTTATTTTCTTTCTTTCTTTTTTTTTTTTTGGTAAGGGAGATGGGCCCTGACCTAACATCTGTGCCCATCTTCCTCTATTTTGTATGTGGGAAGCCACCACAGCATGGCTTGATGAGCAGTGCATCGGTCTGCACCCAGGATTCCAACCTGTGAACCCTGGGCTGCAAAAGCAGAGCATGTGAGCTTAATCACTACATCACTGGGCTGGCCCTATATGACATTTAAATAGCTGCAAAAATTTAATTTCTGGCATATTTGTATATGACATTTAAAAATAGAACAGTTAATTCATTCTTTTAATTACATCCAATGGAATATAAGTATCATAGTGATTTGATACTCTGTCATCCGTTTAAAAAATGCATGAACAAGCTCTTCTTTGACCTTCAGAAATTTTACATAGTTCCTTTTTCTCCTTGAAATTGTATTTTAAATTTTCTTTCCCCAAAGAATCCTAATGTTATTATGCTTTAAAAAATGTGTGTGCGAGTGCGTGTGTGTGTATACACATGGACAGAGCAAGAGAGAGAGAAATTAAATTCTTCTAATGAATTCCTCTCTGGATTTTATGATTTGTGGTACACAACTGATTAAAGACAATAACAACAACAAAAAATAAAATTTGATAAATAATTATTAAACATAGGAAATAAAAGTTGACCAAACCTGCCGTTTCTTACTTAGATTGATGGCTTGGGTGTATGGTACTTGGTTGAAGGAGGCTTCATTGCTATCATATATTTTGAGTTGTTCTTTTGGCCATTTTAGAGGCTTTTAAATCTTGGAGCAATGCACTGTGGTAGGATTTTGGATGAGGGAAAGATAGGCCTTTCTTTTGTGATGTGGAAGAAAGGAAATTTTGAAAGAGAAGTTGATCTTGATTTCAACAAGACCAGTTTTAGGAGCAGAGATACACATGGAATTTGAGGATCTGAATACTGATTCTCTTAAAGCCTATGTATCCCTTAGAAAGGCATCATCTACTCCCAGGAGCGCTTGGCACCCAGTTTAATGACTAGCGTATTAGAGCCTGTTGTCTCTTTGAAGTTCTCAGCTATGAATTACTACGTGCATGTAGCCCGCTGGGAAGTCCCTTCCCTTTTTCCTATAGATGACACAGTCCTTAATTATTAAAAAAAACAAAGAAAAATTTATTAGATTTCACTATATCATTGAGAATGTCTTTATTTAATCATGCACTTTTATTGGTTTAAAATGTTCTCTAATTTCTATTTGTTGATATATCTAAAATGGTGCACTTTTTAGTCTGATCGATAAATTGCTAAAAAATCATCTTTTGTTTTATTTAATGAGTCTAATTTTATTTTCTATATGTTTACTTCCACCTGTCATCTACTTTTATGCTATTTATCAGGCTTTATTGTCTGTTCTTTCTGTAACCTTCTGTTTTTTGATTTGCAAGCAATCCAATTTTCTATGTTCCTTTCTTTCCTTTCTCTACAGGTCTGGAAATTCGGCGTTCTTATTGTTTTACCAGAAGTTCTTCTTTAAATTTTAAGCAAACATACTGGCATGTTTTCTTACCAATTTCAAAAATTATCTCTAACTTGCCCTTCCTGAAAAATAAAGACATTTAGCATATTATTATTTACTTTCTACCTCCACTCATCCTCACTCCCCAAATTGATGGGACCCACCTTGGATTTTAACTTTAGAATGATATTAATTTTTAATTTTCTTCAAATTACGCCTGTTTGAATTTCAGATTGCTTTACACTACACATCCGCATCATCAGCAATTATTTCCATCTTAAAAAAAGATTAAGGGGCCGGCCTGGTGGTGCAAGCAGTTAAGTGCGTGCGCTCTGCTGCAGCGGCCTGGGGTTCGCCAGTTCGGATCCCGGGTGTGCACCGACGCACTGCTTGGCAAGCCATGCTGTGGCGGCATCCCGTATAAAGTGGAGGAAGATGGGCACCGACGTTAGCCCAGGGCCAGTCTTCCTCAGCAAAAAAAGAGGAGGATTGGCAGATATTAGCACAGGGCTGATCTTCCTCACAAGTGGGGGAAAAAAAAAAAGATGAAGGGGCTGGCCCAGTGACATAGTGGTTAAATTCATGTGCTCCCCTTCGGCAGCCCAAGGTTCCCAGGTTTGGATCCTGGCCACAGACCTACACACTGCTCATCAAGCCACACTGTGGCAGCATCCCACATACAAAATAGAGGAATATTGGCACAGGTGTTAGCTCAGTGACAATCTTCCTCAAGCAAAAAGAGGAAGATTGGCAACAGATGTTAGCTCAGGGCCAATCTTCATCACCAAAAAAAAAGATTAATAAAGTAAGCAACAATCTCTGGCAATTCTGACTAAGAAAAAGGAGAGAGAATACAAATAAACATTAGAGAAAATAAAAGGAATGTAAGCACAGATACACAGAAGGCTAAATAACTTGTAGAAGAATTCTGTGAACTACTTTTAGCTAATTTGGAAATCTAGATGAATTGGACAATTATCTAGGAAACTGTACATTTTCAACAAAAATATAATTATGAAAATAGATAGGAAACCCAAATAGATTAATGACCACAGAAGAAATGACTCTGATATTTTGCTAAAGAATTTTGACCGGTCTTCAAGGCACAGTTCATTCCTGAGGTATATAAATTGCTGCAGAGCAAAAAAGAGGGAAATCTTTCCAGTCATTTTATGAGGCTAATAGAACTTGATTTTAAGACTAGACAAGTTAAATACACACACACACACACACACACACGCACACATACAGAAAACTATACCCCAATCTCATGAATCTTCATACAAAAATTCTAAACCAAATATTAGCAAATTTAATCCAGTAGTATATTAAAAGAAGAGGGCCGGCCCTGTGGCTTGGTGGTTAAGTGCGCGCGCTGCGATGCTGGTGGCCCGGGTTCGGATCCCGGGTGCGCATCGAGGCACCACTTCTCCGTTCATCCTGAGGCCGAGTCCCACATACAGCGACTAGAAGGATGTGCAGCTACGACACACAACTATCCACTGGGGCTTTGGGGGGAAAAATAAAATAAATAAAATCTTTAAAAAAAAAAAAAAAGAACTAGAACAATACTCCACAAACAGAGTCTATTGCCAGAATATGAGTGGTTCAAACTGAGGCATTCAATGAATGTATTTCACTATGTCGTCTATAAGTGAAAACAAATATGTTGAACAAACATATTTGTTTGTGTCAACAAAATGTTTGTTTCAACAAAAATTTGTTTCAAAAAATTTGTTTCAACAAAAATATTGAAAAGTTATATGATAAAAATCAACATTCCTTCCTCATATCTTTTAGGAAGCTGAGAATAAAGTAAAACTACCTTAACTTTATATCACAGTCATCAAATAGGAACAAATCAAGGGTGTGTACTATTACTGCAATGACTCAGTATTATCTGGAGGTCCCACTAATCATTAAGAATTGAGGTGTTGGTATTGAAAAGGAAGTAAGAATTGTTATATGAATAATATGATTGTTCACCTAGAAAACCCTAGAGCATCAATGAGAAAGACACTAGGACTACTGATTATTAATGTAACAATGTAAAATACATATATTTTTAAAAAGCGATAGTGTTCCTATGTGTTGGGTAGAAAATTTTTTAAAAGTCTCATTTATAGAAGGTATAAAAAAAATCGAGGAATAAACCTCAGAAGAATTGAGACCTTATATGAAAAAAACTAAATTTTTACTAAATTTAGAAGACCTAATAAGTGATACCCCACAATCCTGAATGGGAAGACAAAATAGACATTAATCTATACATTAAATGCTATTCTCGTAAAAATGTTTTGTTTTTCTTGGTGTGTGTGTGGGATGGGAAGCAGGACTTGACTTCTGAATTTATCTGAAATCAAATTCATGTGATACTGGCACGGGAACAGGCAAAGAGGTCAATGCTGCCAACTACAGTAGTGCTTATCAACCTTGGCTGTACATTAAAATCACTTTGGGCCTTAAAAAATATTGTCCATGCCTGGCCCCACTCCCACGGATTCTGCTTTATTTGACGTCAGATGGGGTTCAGGATTTGCTGTATTTTAAAAGCTCCCCAAGGTAATTTTAATGTGTAGGCAAGGTTGGGAATTACTGAACTATAAAGACCAAGCAATGGCTTGTGTACATATAAATATGATAGATGAGTAAATAAAAAAGTCCTTCAAATCAGCAGGAAAAGTTATTGGGACAATTACCTTAGGGGCAAAAATAAAGCTAGATCCCTTACTAAATCTAAACAGAAATAAATTCCAGACAGATCAGAATTATGACACAAAATAAAGCAGGAAAAAACCTTTTCTTTAAATAGTTACATTTTAATTATACATATTTCAAACGCATAACTTGCTTTCCAAAGACTTGCCCTCTATTCAGCAATATATATCCAGAACCTTAAAAAACGTTTATAGCTGTTGAACAAAAATTTTGTTTCTGGGAAGAAATCTAAGCTGCCCATAAAGATTTATGTATCAGGATGTATATAATTGTAAAAAGTCTAAATTTTCAAAATAAATGTACAACAGTAGGGAAATAAATTCTAATTTTTCCATACTAAAGTTTGATGCAGAACTACCTATGGCTTGCTAAAAAAATAGATTTCTAAGTCCCACCCTGATACACTCATTCAGAATCAGCCCAAGTGGCCTTTTGAGTACTCTGCAGGTTGAGATCCACTAATCTGTAGAATGAATTTTTTTAACCATTAAAAATCATAGTTGGGGCCGGCCCTGTGGCTTAGTGGTTAAGTGCACACGCTCCGCTACTGGCGGCCCGGGCTTGGATCCCGGGTGCGCACCGATGCACCGCTTATCTGGCCATGCTGAGGCCACGTCCCACATACAGGAACTAGAAGGATGTGCAGCTATGACATACAACTATCTACTGAGGCTTTGGGGAGAAAAAGGGAAAAAAAGGAGGAGGATTGGCAATAGGTGTTAGCTCAGGGCCAGTCTTCCTCAGCAAAAAGAGGAGGATTGGCATGAATGTTAGCTCAAGGCTGATCTTCCTCACACACACAAAAAAATCATAGTTAGTATTTTCCCCATAAATATGTACAAGAAGGAAATATACCCAGATGCTAGCAGTGTGTTGTTGGGATTTTTTATACTTTCATTTTCATTTTGAAAATTTGATACAATGAGCACTTATTACTTATGCAATTATTAAATGAGTTTTTTTTTTTTTTAAAGATTTTATTTATTCATTTTTTTCCCCCCAAAGCCCCAGCAGATAGTTGTATGTCATAGGTTCACATCCTTCTAGTTGCTGTACGTGGGACTCGGCCTCGCGCTGGACGGAGAAGTGGTGCCTTGGGGCGCGCCCGGGATCCGAACCCAGGCCGCCAGCATCAGAGCGCGCGCACTTAACCGCTAAGCCACAGAGCCGGCCCAAAATGAGTTTTATTTATAAAAAAAGATTTACTCTAAGGGTAGCTTTAGAGTCACCTATTTAGCCCCAGGGATCTTCCATGACTGTAAACATTTCTAATGGGTTAAAACTTATTTTTATTTGCAATTTCTGTCAGAGTAGCAGTTACCAAGGCAGAAGAAATGACTGGGTTTATTTATGAAATAAATGTGCTGCCCACTACGAGCATGCTGAAAGGGGATTATCTAAGTGAATTTCTCAGATAATCCATATCCATAAACTACTTCGCCTGAGTTCCCTGCATAACTGTAAGGAAATATAATAGCTTTATCTGAATTAAGTAGACTCTATTTTGACGTTAGAAATCTCTGTTGTCATTTTTAATGAGACAGTTTCTTTTGATTTAAAACGTCTCAGACTTTTGGTTCCCATGTGTGGCTCTCATGTGCTGTGGTTTCTTAGAATAGGAAAGATTTTGAAACTGGACTCTGCACTTTTGCCTCTGTCTGACATTCCCCGCCCTGGCAGAAGAGTAGACACACAGAAAACAGGCATTTAGACATACTAGGGTGTTGACAGCTGCCCCATATATTGCTCAAGACATAAGCAGTTGAAACCAGAAGGCCACTTGTTGAGAATTTGTTCTAACCTTTAGACAGGTTGAAATTTCCTTTGCCCTGTTTCCAGGTTGAGCAGATCTTAAGGCTTTTCTGTCATTGAGTGTTTGGAAAGTAATAGCTTTGAAGATTCCCATGATTACCATTCTTCTGAATGTTTTATTAGGAATTACCCTTTATCACATTACTCCTTTAACATATGCTGTATATGTGAACACAAATAAATACGTAATGTCTGTCTTCTAGGGTGGAAGTGAAAAACTGAACATTGCCAAAGAAAAATTTTAAGTGAAGATATTTTAAGGGGTATATACTAGCTTGGCCTGTTTGCTGGCTTGTTTGTGTTTTTATTCCCTCCCTCTTTTTATTTCTATTTTTAAAAATTTAGTAAATTTAATAACAACCAATTATTAACCAACTATATTATAGCTAATATTTATTGAGTACTTACTATGTACCAGGCATTATCTCATTTAATCTTCACAATAACCAAATGAGGTAGTTACGGTTATCTCAGTTTCGCAGATGATGAAACAGTCTCAGAGAGGTTTCGTAATTGTCTAAAGTTTCACAGCTCATGAGAGACAGAACTGGATTCACATTCAGGTCCACAGTCTGGTCCATCACTGACACTGCCTCTTAATCTAACAATGGTAGTCCTAAACCTCTTCGGCTCAGTGGATGGAATTGTTTCAGTGATAAATTGCTCTTGTATACAGTGATTACTAAGCTAACAACAACAAAACATTTTTTCCCAACTGTATCCAAGTGTTCCAATAGCAGATATGCCATGGTATGTTCAGTGGTTATTTGCAAGGTATCATCACCTAGGTTAACATTAAAACATATTTCTCTGATAAAAGGTATTGTTGATTTATAATTTCCTAAAATAAAATTAGATTCTTTTCTCTTAAATAACATTTTATTTCTAATTATGAAATTAATGCCTATTTATTAGATGCTTTTTTGTGTGTCATAAGAAAGCAGTCTAATTAAAAGATATCTATAAGTATGCAAATAAATTTTTTTACTCAACTTTTCAAAAAAGCTTCTAAGATTAATATTTTGCCATTTTTTTCTTTGTCTTTAACTGGAAAATATATCATACAGCCAAAGAGAATATGTATGTATGTGTATTTTTTAAAGGATAGCAATGAAACAAACACACATCATCCCACTACAGCCACATCTTCAGTTGTGCAGGCTGTAGCCACGTGAATGGCATCTCCTGGTGCTGTGCACAACATGCAGGACCGTACAGAGCAGCCCTGTCCCTGCCACTGAATTTAGGAAATAGAATGTTACTGTACCTTTAAGCTCCTTGTGTGTCAATCCCACTCTCCTTACTCCACCATCTTGAATTTTGGGTCATTTAACTGCATTTCTTCATAATTTTAGAGCAAGTTATATCCTTAAATAATAATTTTGTCTATTTCTTATATATTTTTGAAAGTAAGCAATCATACTTTAGGTTTTCTTCAGTTAATGGCTGTTTTTTTCCTCAGAATTGCTTGTGAGATTCATCTCTGTTGATGCATGTAGCTGTCGTTCTCTCCTATTCATTTTGCTCTATAATATTAAGTCACATAAATATCCAACTTATTAGTTTACTGTATTATTGATAGGTTGTTTATCGTTTCTAGTTTTGCTATGAAAAGTTAGAGTGCTATGAACATTCTTATGTCTTTCTTGCTGGTGCAAGAGTTTTTTTTAGGGAATGTAATCAAGAGTAGACCTTCTGGCTTGTAGAGCATGGGCACAGTCAACTTGTCAAGTGTTGCAAGATTGCTTCCCCAGGTGGCTACGTGATTTACACACTCAATAGCAATGACGGCTTTTTCATCATTTTTTCATTTTTCACCTTTTTTCATTTTGTGCCAATCTAATGGGTAGCTAGTGTTATTTCATTACTTATCTCTGATTACTGGTGAGATTGAACAGGTTTTCATTTGTTTATTGGCCACTGATATATATTCCTTTTGTGTAAAATGCCTTTTTCTGTCTTTTGCCTGTTTTTCTCTTGGGTTGTTGGGTTTTTTTAGTTTTCTAAATGAATTTTGAAAATTCTTTGCATATTTTATACTGTTCCACTCTATTAGAAAATATATTACCAACAAACATATTTGTAAATATGTATTGCAAATATATTCATCAAATTTTTATTATCTTTTCACTTTCCTTAGTGTGATTTTTAGTAAAGTGGCATTCTTAATTTAATTTTGTAGAATTTATTAATCTTTTAATTTATGGCATACTATCTATGTCTTATTTAATAAATCTTCCCCTAACTTGAGGTTACAAGGATAATTTTCTTATAATTCAAACTTCAAAACTTTTGCTTTTCATAGTTATGTCATTAATTTATCAGGAATTGAGTTTTGAATATGGTATTAGTTTGAAATATTTCATTAAAAAGCCTCTGTATTTGGATATTTAAAAAGAAATAATTGTTACTAAAAAAAATTGTAATACACCAAAAGTAAGTCTGCCCTCTATTTGTGATTCCTGGTGTTCTCTTTCTCTGTTAAAAATTGTACATTTTTACTTCTAAAGTAGGCAAAAAATTAGTTCTTAGCTTTCTAGGTAATTATTTAATCTCATAATTTTCTTGGCAATGTTATACCAATTTTAAGAGAGTATTATGCTCTTTAAGGGAGTAGAAAATTTCGAGGTGATTTTTTTCCTGCATAAACTAGAGTTTGAGACTAGCGTGATTTTTTGACATGCCATTAAATGTGACTTTCTTAGCAGAAGCTAAGTGAGAGGCAACTGGTGTAATCAGGAACCTGTGGGGTATGAAAACAAAGTGTAGTCATTACCTCTCTTAATTTTTTTTTGACGGAGTCATGAAATAAATGGGTTTTTGCACATCTAGAGGCTAATTTTAATATATAAAAGTTAAGGAATATAACTGAGCAAGAATATGTTGTGATTTATTCAGATGTATGATTGACTTATTCTCCACATCCTCAAGAATGCTCTGTTTCCAGGGGTCCTGCCAAAGCAAGAACCATGGCTTATTTTGGGGAAGGAAAAGGACCCATCCACGTGGATAATGTGAAGTGCACAGGAAACGAGAGGTCCCTGGCTGACTGTATCAAACGAGATATTGGAAGACACAACTGCCGCCACAGCGAGGATGCAGGAGTTATTTGTGATTATTTTGGAAAGAAAGCATCAGTTAACAGTAATAAAGGTAAGTCACCTTCTGGGGCCTATACAAGTCAAAAATACTAATTCCCACTTTGTTATTATAAGCAGTACTTTGATAACAAAAATCCCCTTCCATGAGGATATATACAATCCCTTGTTCTTTGCGTTAGAATTTAGAGGCGGTGGTTCTTGACAAACTTGCCCGGGTGGAGCTTACAGGGAGAGCAGAGTTCAAGGGCAGGAATGGGTTTACGGGATTTTGTAATCTCTGGGATCTTCCCTTTTTGACATTCTCAGTCATTTCTGTACCATTCCTTCTCTGGATGTAATAAAACTGACAAACTTGTTGGTGTCCTTGAAGATTCAGAATTGATATTTACTTCATCAAAAGAAGGCAAGAAATTAAAATTTAAAGATGAATCACAGAAAGGAACTTCTTCCATACTTACAAATATTTTAAACAACAGGGATAATTTTTAAAATTAGTTGCAAGAAAAATTATCTTTTGTAGATTTTATTCTCTGGAATTTAAAAATGTAAGGAATATGAGAAATAATCTTTTATTATAATACAGTAATAGATGTTTCAAACATAAATAAAGAGTAAGAGTTCTTGAAAGCTCTGAGTTTTTTTTTTCTAACGTTTTTTTTTTTTGTGAGGAAGATCAGCCCTGAGCTAACATCCATGCCAATCCTCCTCTTTTTGCTGAGGAAGACAGGCCCTGAGCTAACATCTATTGCCAATCCTCCTCCTTTTTTCCCCTTTTTCTTCCCAAAGCCCCAGTAGATAGTTGTATGTCGTAGTTGCACATCCTTCTAGTTGCTTTATGTGGGACTCGGCCTCAGCATGGCCGGACGAGCGGTGCGTAGGTGCACGCCCAGGATCTGAACCTGGGCTGCCAGTAGCGGATCGTGGGCACTTAACCGCTAAGCCACGGGGCTGGCCCCAACTCTGAGTTTCATTTTTATGAAACAAATGCTACTTTAACTGAATAAGGAGAAGAACTAGCTATTTTGGAGAAAACTATGGTATATTTCATGAAAAGGACAGTCATCTATTTATATGGATTGAAAGTTCACAGTTTTGATACATTGAATTTCCTTAAAATCTATATCTAAGCATTCTCTTTTTCTAACATCTTTTGGTAACTGCCAAAGACAATGCAATGAATAAATTGGATGTTGTTAGTATGATTCTTCCCTATCTACTGAGGGGCTTTTGAGTGTGGAGAGGAATACTTACAACCCTTTGTACTTTGTTTTATATATACATATTATGTATATATAACACATATTACATATATATGTAATAAATATGATTTGGTAAGCCAATTTTTCCTAAGTATTGATTATAACTTAATTTATTAAATTCTCTTCAATAATTTAAACAATAATTACAAATTGAATATAACTAATCCTTTGGATTATGTCATATTTCTTTTTTTTTTTAAAGATTTTATTTATTTTATTTTTTCCCCCCAAAGCCACAGTAGTTAGTTGTATGTCCTAGCTGCACATTCTTCTAGTTGCTGTATGTGGGATGCGGTCTCAGCATGGCCGGAGAAGCGGTGCGTTGGTGCACGCCTGGGATCCGAACCCGGGCCGCCAGCAGCAGAGCGCGCGCACTTAACCACCAAGCCATGGGGCCGGCCCTGGATTATGTCATATTTCTTAAGCAGTAGAAAAACATAAAAATTGAATAATTGTAAAATGTTTACTATATTTCTATGTAAACCTATTTTTAAATATGAAATACCATGTTTATTTCTTCATTATTTATACATTTGTTTTCATGCCTTCCCAGAGTGGCAGCAATGCTTATTTTGATATCTTACCATGGTTCCAATGCTACCATACCTCAAATAAAAAGATTTCATCTTAGACCAGCTAGATTACTGAATTTGGCTTATTGCCCTGTTGATTTTGTGTTGAGGCTCAAGACCTAGTGACTTATATAAGATGCTTCAAACTCAGGCCATTGGTTGTTGGTCATCTGATGGGATCCTTTTATAAAGGAACTTCATTTTGCTTTTTAATTTTTTGTCACAGTGGATTTTATGGCTTTAAATAGATTTTACTTTTTGCGATCTGGTGCTTTGCTTCAGAATGATGTAAACTTTGAGTTTTGCTTGCTCAGTATTACCTCATTCCTCGTCTTGGCATTATATGCATTGACCTGACTTGGAGCATTATTGGAAACTTATGTGTTTCTGTCTTATAATTTGCAGTGTCATCTAGAGGACTCACATCTTAAGAAATGAGGATTAAAGTTTGACAGCATGCCTCTGAGATTTGGCAAAATAATGATCTTGGTACACACTTTCCAACCTCTTTCTCTGGAGAAATAACTAGTGCTGATTCCCTATTGAGCTCCCTTCTGCCCAGTTGTTATGGGAGACCATTAGTGCTGACTAGATTTTCATGGTCTTGGCACAGTTCCCACCCTCCTCTTCTTCCACAGATAGAAAAACAGTATATATCTACACTTTATACACATGTACTTAACCAAAGAAACAAAATACCCCTATATAGATTCTCCTATTTTCTAAAATTATTTTAAAAATGAGTCAGACCTTATTTTATTTACTCTTCTTTTGTACACCACCTTTCATATATTTTTAATTTAAATCTTCTTTTTTTAATGCTCTTGACAGAAGTCCGTTATCTTGGGAAGTTTGATTATATATCCTTAAATACAGTTTGTTACTTAAATTAGCTCAGTAATAAACCCTTTACATATATTAATCTGCCGTACAAGTAAATGTAAATTTAGATCAGAATTCCATCCTGGGAATGTGCCTTGCTCCTCTGAGTTACATTTGTATATGTGGCTTGTAAGAGTGTTGTATGTGAAAAGCAAGTAATTTAGACCATTATTGCCTTGTTTTGTTTAATGTTCCTGAATGCCAAAACAATTTCTGTAATCAGCAGAGGAGGAGATGTAGGGACCTACAAGGATGACGTGCTGGACAGGGTCAAACCGTTCAGCAGCCTCTGAAGCCCCTTCAGAGCCGCATGTGGGAAACCTCATCAAGTTCCTCGTCTGCTTGAGAATTATTGTTGCCTTGGCTGAATGAGAAAACAACTGTTTATTTTTGTTATAAGAAAGGTAGGCTATAATTTCAGGAGAAAAGGCGTTTTAAACAGAGCAGGAAGCAGCAGGGGCATGTGTCACTTGTGTCTCTACCCCACTGTTAGCCACATGCTAGTTTAATTAATACCTATTTCTGCTCAGAGTCCCTCTCCTCTGTTTGCGGGTTGAGATTACTGCACCGTCGGCAGAAGCGGATCATTGGTGGGAAAAATTCTTTAAGGTAAAAGGTTCTTCAGAAGAGATTTTCCATATTACAGAATTATTTATATACATACAGGGTTACAAATTGGGTATTTTCTACTATGATGTAGGGATTTATTTTACTTTTTTCAGTTTCTAAATTACATACATATTACGCTGATAATCTCACTGTCCTTCAACCTACATTCACTTTATGTGGACCATGTTCTTGTCTCACTGTCCCCTGATTTATGAGGTAGATATATTGCTGAAAAGTTATGTGGCAGAAACAAACTAATTTAACAGGAGATCTGAAACAATGTATAACTACAAAACTCATTTAGTTTAGAATATATTGGTTTCGGACTTGACTCATTTTAGTATAATTTTTTTGTTTGTTGAATATACTAGTGGAAACCAGCACTTTGTTTATTAAATACTTCTTCAGGCTGCTTAGGTGAGATAGAGTGAGGAGAGAAAACACACATCAAATCGTGAAATATGAGGAAGACTCAACTTGTTTCTGAGAATGTAGAGATAGATGGGATGCATACAAATGCCTTTAAACAAATCTTCAGGGTGGTCTGCTCAGAATTGTAGAGGCACCTTCTTAAAATAGGAAGGGATCCTACATCCTAGCGTCCCTGTTACACTCCTTTTCTTCCACCTACAAGCCTTGTAAGTCATTGTTTTAAGGGGTGCTTTTCTGCCTTTTACAATACTGATGAGTGGCTTACTTTCTTCTTAGGGGTGGCTGGCCTTGGCAAGTGTCCCTCCGGCTCAAGTCATCCCATGGAGATGGCAGGCTCCTGTGTGGGGCCACACTCCTGAGTAGCTGCTGGGTCCTTACAGCAGCACACTGCTTCAAGAGGTATGTGTCCACCTTTCCAGACAATTCAGTTTGGCTCTTATTTGCCAGTTCTTCCACTCCCTTCCTGCTCTACAGCATCCTAGAAACTTAGGGTCTCAGGACCAGGCTCTAGGCCTTCCTTGTCTGT
The DNA here is from genome assembly GCF_057802395.1 of Ceratotherium simum simum. NCBI lineage: Eukaryota > Metazoa > Chordata > Mammalia > Perissodactyla > Rhinocerotidae > Ceratotherium > Ceratotherium simum. The sequence continues at coordinate 61,911,903 of NC_141911.1, forward strand.
GCCAGTGGCACCATGGAAGGGCAGGACGTGATGTGAGGAGCAAAGAGAGCCCTCAGGAAGCTACTTGCTATCCAAATGTTAAAGCAAACTTGAGATTTAGGGAGAAGAGAAGATGGGTTTTTGGAGGGGAGGCAGCTATATTAGTGCTTCCCGAAAAAAGTATCTGCGAGTGAAATCATATCCCTGTAGAGCTAGAAGAGACCTCAGGTCATCTCGTTGTGAATGCTAAGGAGTCGGGAGTGCAGTTTTAGTGTTTTTGATCCTTTGGGTCTTCTTGGTGTTTTGTGTCTTTTAGATTTCTCTATTTGCCCCTTCTAGAAAGTCAGCTTGGATCCTGATTATTTCCTTTTGCCCCAGACGTTTTATCAGTTCAGTCTGTAGTCTTCCTAGTTCAGAGGGGAGGGCCGGCAGAGAAAATCAGCGTGTCGAGCTGCACTAGAACCTGACTCTCCTTTCTCCTTGTCCTGTGCTCTGTCGTGGGCCCTGCTAAACGGCCATTCCCTCAGCATGAATTTTGGTATTTAAAAATGTATAGCAATGCTTGGCAGAATATTGAAGCAAGGTGATGAGTATAAGGAGTTTCACTATACTATTCTAATTTTGTCTATTTAAAAATGGTCATAATAAAAAGCTTTAAATAAAATGTGTACCATATTGCTGAAGAATTCTTACAAGCAAAAACTTATTTTATATTTTTTCATGTGATATCATATGGCCTCATGGTTTATTTGTACTCCATCCATGTAGATTTTGTTCACTATAACTGCTTATGAATTTTAACTCTGATTGTAAGATTAAACCACAGTTTATTTATTCCCTTGCTGATGGCTAGTTAGGTGGTTTCCATTCTTTCTCTGTTAAAAAACAGTGCTTCAGTAGATAGCCATTATGTGTCTCACTGGGTACATACATGTGGGAGCATTTTGCTGGGTCCTGGAGTATGGGCGCCATTCAATTTTATCAGGCACTACTAATTTACTTTCTAAAGTAATTATATCAGTTTATATCCCGGCAACGTGTGAGTTCCTGTTTTCGCATGTCCCCACCTCAACTTGATGCTATCAACATTTTTAATTTTTGCCAATCTTAGAGTTTTTGGATTCCTTTTTAATTCCGTTTCCCTGATTAATCTCCTCCTCTTTCATGAATTCTCTGTTTATATTCTTTGCTTATTTTTCTATTGGGTTTTCTTTTTGTAATTGATTTTAAAATTTTTGGATATGTTCTCTGTACAAAATCTTTATTGTTATGTGTTACAAATACGTTTTCTCAATCTGGAACATGTCCTTGCGCTTGTTTAAGGTCTTTTTCTTAGAAAGGTATTTTAATTTTACTATATTTAAATGTGTCAGCTTTTTAAGTTTTATAAAAGCTTTGTGTATCTTACTTAAAAAATCCTTCTCTAGCCCCATAATAAAGGTACTATCTTAGTTTTTTACTAAAACAATTTACAGTTTTGCTTTTCATGTTTAGATTTTTAATCTGTTTATAGTTTATTTTTGTGTATGGTATATGGTATTAAATTTATACTTTTCTTTATGGATAGTTTTCCCAGCACTTTTTATAGAACATTCCATTTTTCACCCACTGATTTATGTCAACTATATTGTGTGCCAAGTTCTCATATATCTTGGTCTCTAGGATCTCTATTCGCTTCCTCTTATCTATTTTGATAAATATTTATGGAGTAATCTTCCATGTTCAAGGTGCTGCAGAAGACACAAGTCCATATTTTACATAGCCTTTGTCATTTCTGGGATAATAATTGAGTTTGAGAGTTTGAGAGTTCATCTATATACCAGTGAGTTTAATACATTCATGTGTTACGTGAATGGCACAGACAATAGAGATTATATTCATTCATTAACTTAACAAAAAAGTATTGAGCCCCTAATATGCCCAGGAATATGCTGTGCGCTAGAGATATGGTGGAAAACAAGACAGATAGGATCCTTGCTTTCATAAGAGTTTTCAGTGTAGCTATAGGAGCCCAGAGGAGGGAGGCATTAATGTTGCTGACATGACAGGATCGAAAAAAGTTTAGGGCACCATTTTTAAAGTGTGGTCTTTTTCACCCCAATATTAGATACATTCAGCTTGTTAAAAATCTAGATTCCTGGGTCCCTGCTCCAGATCTTTTGAATCTTTGGAGCTGAGACCTGGGAGTTTGCATTTTTATCCAGGCTTTCAGATGATTCTTATGTACACTAAAGGTTAAGATCCACTTGCTTAGTGGATGGTCTGGACGTTTGAAGAATGATGACGAAGAAGAATGTAATGGAGGTGACAGGATACTTATCCTTGTCCTATTCAACATATTAATCACTAAACTGAAAAAGGACACTGATAGTAAGTTAATTATAGTTTTGTATCCCAGGAGGTTGGGAGGGACAAGTAATATGCTGGAAGATAGGATCCACAATGGCAAAAGATCTTGATAGGCTGATTCTAACAAGCAGTATGGAATAAGGGCCAAGTAAAATGTTGCCTTTAGTTCCACGAAACTTGGCCTAAATGCAGCACAAGTGAAAAAGACCTCATGGGTTTTAGTGTCCTGCAACCTTAATATGAGTCAGCAGTCTAATGTGGTTGTCCAAAAAGTTAATCGGTCTTGGGCAGCTCTGACAGAACAGTGTCCTGACAAAGCAGCGAAGAGCCTTGCTATTCTGTCTTACAGTGCTCAGCACTGTCACTATCAAGCAGAGAGAATGTGCTCGGTTCTGGGTGCCACACCATGAAAAAGCAATGTGCTGCACCAAGGAAGGCAAGCAGAAAGGGAGATTGTGTGGAATCAGATTAGATTTGTTACCTGTTGCTTCAGATAACACAGATGTTAATAGGAGATAAGATAATTTTTATTTTAACATAAGGGCTTTTGTTGTTGTTTATTTTTTTATTTCTTTAACATTAGGACAGTTCAAAGATGGAATGAGCTATATATGTGGGAGGAAGAGTGAGTTTGTTTGTGGAGTCCGTTCAAGCAGGGAGGCTGGATTCGTGTATTGTTAGACACTGGAGGTAGGTGATGTCTACTGTTGAGAGCATAGTTGTGAGAAAGCATTAGGCATATCTGAAGGATGGCAGTTATTAGTTAGGGCTGTGGATCTAGAATTTGTGTAGTGGACTGACAGTAGAGAAGCAGGAAAGGTCTGGAATGTCAGGGTAGTGAATTTGTTTCATTCACTAGGGGGTGAGAAACCACTAAAGGTTTTTGAGCCTTGAAATATGATCAAGAGGAGTTTTAGGAGATGAGTCATTTGGAGATGAATGGGAGATCTGAGGGAGTAAAGCAAAGTTATTAATCTAGGGGTCTATGAATGAACTTCAAATTATATGAAAAGTCTTTGCAGACATGCTTATACGGAGTGACTCAAATTGCCGATATTACCAAGTGATTAAGACCCACTATGGTAGGACAGGAGGGAGATTGGTTATAAGGCTATTGTAATAGAGATAGAAGATGGAAAAGAAAAGGAGGGAGAGAAGGTAGAGACTCTGTGATAGAAATCAGTAGAACTTGGTGCTGCATACCAAGAGACTTGGACCTGGCCATCAAGACCAGGATTACAGTTCTAGCTCCTCCAATTGTTAATTGTTTAACTTTGTGGAAATTATTTCACCTCTTGGAGCCTCAGTTTTCTCATCTGTAAAATGAAGGCAATTATGTCCCACAGTGAGGAACAAATGATCTGCAGAGTATGTGAAAGTGTTCTATAAACTGTAAAAGTCCAAACAAACGTTGGCTCTGATTATATTGGGGTTCAAAAGAGAAATTAAAGATTATTATTAGCAAAAGTAGGGAATTCAGGATGATTTCATTCCACTTACTAATAGAGAGGAATGAGATGGGGAACTGCAGAAAACCTGGAGAAGCCTGTCTTGGGGCTTAGAGTTTAGGAAAAATAATTCAGTCGGTTCATTTTAGATTATCCACCTCTTGTTCAAGACTCCTTGTTTTTCAAGTCTCTGCTAAAAGTTATAGTCTTAGGGGTTCAAGGCTTAAAGTATTTAAAGTAGGGAAGTTGCCCAAAATTCCACTTGAGGTTGAAAACTTTGATCTCACTTTTGGGCTCCCTGGAGGGCCTTCCTCCTTTTTTTTTGGTACATGCTTGGATTTGTTTGTTTACAAGTCATTATTCCTCCCGTGGCCTGCTCCATCTACATTATTGCTTAAAGTAAGTGTCTCATTTGTGTTTATAAACCAAGTGTCTAGTATATTACTTGGCACATAGTAGATACCCCTTAAATGATTGTTGCGTGATGAAAGGGGGGCTCAGTTGCCAGATAGTGGATATATTTAAGAATGTTGGACTCTTTAGAGGATGGTGGTATTTTAAACCTAGATCACCAGATAAGTCCTTCCATATGTCATTCTGAATTTCTTCCCATTATCTGCACAGTATAAGATAAAGACAGTTGATTCAAAAGAAAAGAAAAGATATGCAGCATTTTGATGTACTTAGATATAATGCAAGACTCTTTTAATGTGAGTAGGGAGAAAATTGTTTTGCAGTTGTGTTATGTGTCCATCTGACTTGATCTGTAACCTTTACCCAACTTCATAGACTTCCTGTTTTGAAGTCCTAAGGAGGCTACAACTCACATTTTTATTGCAGTAAGTTTATTAAAAGGCATAAGGACAGTTACCAGTGATTAGAACAAGCTCCAAATTCTGTTTTTCTGGGTTCAAGGACTTTGAAACAACCCTCCTTTGATCATCAGAAACACTGAAATTTCCAAAAATAGATTTCCTCTGGAATTGTAGAGACTGGAGTGTAGATGTGATTAGTAACCTCTGAGAGGTTCCTTTCCTATCAGATTTCTTGGGAGTCCAATTTAAAACCTACTGTTAGGGGACCTAGATTTCATATTTTGAAATGAGCTCTCTCACCCCCTTTTTCTTTCTATTTGTATCTCCACTGCTTCATTAACTACTGGACTACTGTATATATAGGGCTTCCTGTTCAGCAGGCTTCCTTGGTGCCTAATCCTTGCATTGATGATATTACTATGTTATTTTATTCTAGGGGGTCATGTCTTTTTATGTTTACTTGTTTTGCCTTCATAGAGTACACACTCTTTTATATGATCCTCATATCAGAATAATCTAGGAATGATGGCCTGGCGAGGGTAAAGTCAGAATGGTTACCTTGGCTCCACCATCCTCAGCTACACTCATTTCACGTGGTCTCTTTACATGATAAGGGTACTTTACTGGATGGCTGACAGAGTTCTAGTAATCCACTTCTAATTAGTTCTTAGCTTTCACATATTGTGAGGTGTCCAGAACATTCTTCTATGACAATGTAACAAGGGTAACTGAGGTAGTTGATGAATCACCATTTAAAGGCCTCTATCATTTTTTTTTTTGGTGAGGAAGGTTAGCCCTGAGCTAACATCTGTTGCCAATCCTCCTCTTTTTGCTGAGGAACATTGGTCCTAGGCTAACATCTGTGCCCATCTTCCTCTACTTTATACATGGGACGCCTGCCACAGCATGGCTTGATAAGCGGTGCGTAGGTCCACGCCTGGGATCTGAACCTGCGAACCCCAGGCCGCCGAAGCAGAGTGCGCGAACTTAACCACTATGCCACTGGACCCGCCCCACTCTATCTCATTTTTCACATTTTTCCTAGTGCAGGGCAATACAGAGTTTGGAATGCAATATCCTGTTGGCAGTTTGAAGTGGAAATTGGATAAATTAAGTTTTTTGGAGTTTCCCTGTGAATCTTATACAATATAAATTGCTTGCTTGTGCTATTTTCCACTCTAAATCACAACTACAAGTAGCATGAAATGACCCTTTGTGGTGGTGCAGCAATATAATTGAGAGGAAAATTCCTGAATATTAAACTAATTCCTTTTAATTGCTTATTCTGAAAACAAACACCATTTTAGAGGAAAGAATGTACTGAAATAAGGACTTTCTTAATTCTTTAATTCTACTGCAAATTTGATTTATTCAAGAGTATAGCTTTACCTGATTTTATCTTTTTGACTTTTTGCCTAGAAACACCATAGCAGCTGGAAATCGTCAGAGATTGTTGCTCTGAAACTCAGAAATGTTTAGATCTTTGTAATTAGAAAGATGAGGCACAGAGGTAATGGGACTTACTTTTGAGAGCACAGTGTGTCAGGTGCATATGTTCCATCATGACCTAGTGTGTGGTAGAGGAGAGTTCTTAAGAACATGGTTTTGGTGATATACGTAATATCATCAATCACGCTAAAACCATTTCCTGAACACACACTGTGTATGTGTAAGGGACAGTGCACGGTTCTACAGAGAAGGTCACTTCTCCCTAAGCAATTGGAACAAAATACACAAGCAACTTTAGTCAACCACTTTTTGAGTTTCATCCAGACAACAGAGAAAAACAGAATCTAGTAGCAGCAGATGTGCACAGGCTGATGTAAAATATTGTTTTTGGAGAGATGAATCCATCTTTGGAACACACACAGAGAATATGACCCTGCAACCTGAATTAACTCTTCTATTTTTAATTCTAGCAATTTCTTGTTCAATTCTAGAATCTCAGAGAAATTGGAATATTGGATTTTACTAAACGGCTGTGTCTCAGATCTTCTCTTGCTCAAGCTTGTCTGGGAATTGCATCTAATTTTTATTTGAGGGGGAGTTGAAGGCATTTCAGCAACGCAAATAACTGAATGGTGTGTCAGCCAAAACCTGAAATGTTTGTTTTAGAAGCATTTTTGAATATAATAAAATCTATCAGAATAACAAAAGCTCAACTAGAAAGACTTGGAAATATGTTGAATAAGAGGATTCCTTGGTATGTCTTCTTGAGAAGCTTAGAAGCATAGGAAATGCTTTCAAAGTCCACAGACACATTGGGAACCTCAAAGTGTTAATCCCTCAAGCATATAGTCACACCCACTAGGAGAGGTGACACTAGAAGACAAATATTTGGTTAGCAAACTAACCCAGCCTTGTGCCAGATGCTCTCCAAATTCCAAACAGAAAATCTGTTCTAAGAATTATTGGAGTGAAGAGTATGGGAATCAATGCTTACTGTTAGCTGATCCATTTCCTTAAATCAGGAAAACCTTAAAACTATAGGTACTAATAAAGAACTTCATTTTGACAAGAGTGGTTCTTTTTATCTTCTTGTCAGGTGAATATTTTACTTTTATTCTCAGTTTAATATCAACTACTGATTGGTGAGCATACTAATTTGAGGGTATACTCAAAAATACCTGCTGAAACCTACTTGATCTGAGAACACAGTATACATATGGAACGTTGTATGGTTTTTGCGTTTTGTTATCTCTTAGGATGTCATCTCTTAGGATGCTCACTTCACCCGGTGAAATTCCAGGCATGCTGGGGCAGGAATTATGCCCATGCCTTTCAGAGTCTTTGTTTCAGTGGTTCTCAAGCCTGACTGCATATTTGAGCCAGCTATGGTCTTACATGAGTCCTATTAATTTGATATTCTCAGAGACTGTGAGGCCTAGACATTTGTATTCTTAAAAGTGGTACATGGGGCCAGCCCGGTGGCGCAAGTGGTTAAGTGCGCGTGCTCCGCTGCGGCGGCCCGGGGTTCGCCGGTTCGGATCCCGGGCGCGCACCGTGGCACCGCTTGGCAAGCCATGCTGTGGCGGCGTCCCATATAAAGTAGAGGAAGATGGGCACAGATGTTAGCCCAGGGCCAGTCTTCCTCAGCAAAAAAGAGGAGGATTGGCATCAGATGTTAGCTCAGGGCTGGTCTTCTTCCTCACACACACAAAAAAAAAGTGGTATAGGTGATTCTGCTGAACAGCCAGCATTAACAAGAACATTAAATCTTTGTTCTTTTTAATGAAATAATAGAAACTTTTGTGGTGTTGTTAATATGAGAATTGGTGAGACGTCTCTTTGATTTCAGTAAGTTAGAGATGACGGTGTAAGTTTGTATGGGGACACACATGTCTTTCAAAAGAAGTTGTTTAACATACATTTATCAGGAGCTTTCCCTGTGCCAAGCACTTTGCTTGGTGCTGAGGACAGAAAAGTGAGCATTGACATGGTCTGCACACTTGAGGAGCCTTTAGCTGGGGAGACCTGACATCTTAACAAGCCCTAGAAACTGTTATAAATGCTATGATAGTGCTATTGGGAATGTTCAAAAGAAGGATTGGCCAATTTTTTTGCAGGGCAGGGATCAGGAAGAACTTTCTAGGAGATTCTTGACTTGAGACTTGAAAGATAAATTCAGTTTTTGCCATATTAGAAATGGGGGAGGGGGAAGGATACTGCAAATAGCTTGAATAAAGACACGGGTTTGTGAGATGCCTCTTCAGGCGGCTAAAAGACAGGCACAGAGACCAGCTGGTATCAGAGAGGCGGACAAGGGCCGTTCTTGGATGGGTTTGTGTATCATTTAAGGAATCTGAACTTCATTATGTAGACACGGGGACCCACCGAAGGGTATTCAGAAGAGAGGTTACATCATCAGGCGGAAGCATCATTCTGGCTGCAGTGTGAAGGATGGATTGAAACAGTTACAACTTGAAGCAGCAAGGCCATCTGGAGACTACTGCATTCGTCCAGACATGAAGTGACACATTAAGGCATGGTTGCCCAAGACTTTAACACTGAGATTATTTTAAAAATAAATTTCCTTGTTGTAATAATGTCCTGTTTTTTTGTTTACCAGCCGAAGACCCAGTTTTTTATTTTGAGGTCATATTATAGCTTTTAACATTGTGTAAATTTCAGGTGTACATCATTATATATCAGTTTCTGTATAGACGGCATCGTGTTCACCATCAATAGTCTAGTTTTCATCCGTCACCATACATATGTGCCCCTTTATCCCTTTTGCCCTCCCCCCAGCCCCTAAAGACCCAATTTTTAAAGAATGTAGAATATATTTATATAGCCAACTTAGATGCAAGCATTATTTTAGCCAAGTGTCACAGCTCTTTTTCAAAGAATGGAAAATACTGTTGTAGTAAGACTTTTTTTTTTTCAGGTTGAACAGTAATGTAATTATCTTAAAGGATATAAAAAGTTGACATATGAAGGGAGTCTCGTAACTCAAGCTTAAAAGTTGAAGCAGCATAAAAGACTGCATAAAAAAATATAATAAACTCAGATGCCTAGTTTATGACAAACTACTTCTCTAGACCAGTGCTGTCTAGTAGAAGTGTAATGTGAGCCACATATACAAGTCATATATGAAACTTTAAATTTTCTTTTTTTTTTTTTTAAAGATTTTTTATTTATTTTTTATTTTTTCCCCCCAAAGCCCCAGCAGATAGTTGTATGTCATAGCTGCACATCCTTCCAGTTGCTGTATGTGGGACTCGGCCTCAGGATGGACGGAGAAGCGGTGCCTCGATGCGCACCCGGGATCCGAATCCGGGCCACCAGCATCGCAGCGCGCGCACTTAACCACCAAGCCACAGGGCCGGCCCTGAAACTTTAAATTTTCTAGTAGCCACATTAAAAGATAAAAACCAAAGAGGTGAAATTAATAATATATTTTATTTAATTCAATATATCCAAAATATTATCATTGCAAAATATAAAAATTGAGATATTTAATATTGTTATTAATTATCTATAGAGAGAATATATTTAGTATTCTTTTTTCATACCAAATATTCGAAATCCTGTACATGCTGTACACATCTCAGCTCAGACTAACTACATTTCAAGTGTGCTCTAGTAGCCACATTTGGCTAGTGGCTACTGTATTCAACAGCGAAGTTCAAGATTATTTCTTAAATTCCATTCCAAAGATTTATGAAACCTTTCAGCAGCACTTTCAAGGATGCATTGACAATTATTCTTGTTAGGAAGGTGTTAAATCACTTGGGGCTTTACTTTAAAACCTGATTATATTAATTAGGCATATTGAATTTTTATAATAGTATCAGTACATGGAAAAGTGGAAGTAAGAATTATTTAAATATCTGATTCTTCTCCATGACTATTACTTTTTACAGTTTCAGGATGTGAAATAATCCTAAACTTTACTTAAATTTTTAAGTGGAACCCACAAGAGGATATTCTCTAGGTACAATATATAAAAAGCCTTCTGAACTTTAAAGATATGTGATTATTTAAGATTGAAAATGGAAAGTCTCAAGGAATCACAGGAAATTATTAGTATTATAGATCAATAGTAGGTGGCTGTATAAGCTACATCACCTTTGTTGAATTTTTCAGTTTTTTCAGCTGATATAGTTAAGAAAAATTACTTTCTATAGTGCAAGGTTGTCAGAGCCCAACTAAGGGCTACTAGAATGTTTGGGCATCTTATAATTTCCTGTAATTTTATAAGAGTAAATGGGAAGTTATATTTTAAATAGGCAGTCACTAGAAAATTCCAAGTTTTTGAATACTAGCTTCTCTAAACTCGCATTCAAGTACAGGTCTTGTATCCAATGGAAGGCTTTCAAGTTTTGGTCAAAAAATTAAGGTGAGAGTTGTTAAATGTAAAAGTTTTTCCCTTTGAGCAGTGAGGTGCTAGCACAAAGTGGGTAGTGAGTTGAAGCCAGAGTTTGGAGTCTTGGCAGATAAAAGGAAAAAAGGATTCAGAGTTTTTGCAAGAGGGATTGTGGAATCCAGGCCTGGTAAGAAGGTTAAGTCATAAGCAGAGTGAGATTGAAATGAAACGAGTGGGGACAAAGGATAAAAGTCCAGAGGGGCTGAAGGATTGCAGGGCTGTAAAACTGTAAAGATAGGCGGTAGTAAAGTATGAGATGCCTGAAACCAAGATTTCAGAAATGTGTAGTATTTGATGAATGGCGATCTGGGTCTTACGTTGGGAGTGGGTGGCTGAGATGGAGTGGAGACTACGCTTACTGCCCGTGAGGAAGCTAGGGAACTACAAGGTAAAGGTGTTGAAAACTAGGTCATCAAGAACACTGTAAGTAGTGGCAGAAGGGGAGTGAGCGAGGTGCTATAATCTTCAGTGAGCAAGAGGAAGTAACCAGGAGGTGGCTCGGGTCATTTATTCTTGGTCAGTGGTTCTCAACTGGGGACAATTTGCACCCTAGGGGACATGTGGCAATGTCTGGAGATGCTTTTGGTTGTCACAACTGGTGTGTGTGCGTGCTGCTGGCATCTAGTGAATAGAGCACAATGCTGTCCTGTGCAAAGAATTATCTGGCTTCAAATGTCAGTAGTGCTGAGGTTGAAACACTGCTCCAGGTGGATGTTATCAGAATCAAGGTGTGTTGGTTGAAAAACAGGCTGAGAACTATCAATCTAGTAAATGTTGTTTCTATTTTAATTGAATAGTTTCTTATGGGAAAAGACATACACATTAAAAATACACATTCATTCACTAAATCACAAATGTGCTGCATTCCTACTTAACAGGGCATCACTGTTCTAGGTGTTTAAGATTTATCCGTGAACGGTAACAGATACAGATCCCTGCCCTTGAATACCTCTTATTCAAGCAGGGGGAGAGAGAGGACAATACACATAATAAAGACTAAATTAGACAGTCTGCTAGAAAGTGGTAAACGCTAAAAAAAAAAAAAAAAAAGAGGGCTGGCCCCGTGGCTTGGCGGTTAAGTGTGTGCGCTCTGCTGCTGGCGGCCCGGGTTCGGATCCCGGGCGCGCACCGACGCACCACTTCTCCGGCCATGCTGAGGCCGCGTCCCACATACAGCAACTAGAAGGATGCGCAACTATGACGTACAACTATCTACTGGGGCTTTGGGGGAGAAATAAATAAAAAAAAAAAGAGTAAGGCCGATTAAAGATATTGGGAGTGCTGGGGGATGAGAGGACAAAGAAGGATGGGCTGCAATTCTACATGAGTGTCAAAGTAGGTCTCATTGAGGTGACATTTGAGCAAAGATTTAAAGAAATGAGAGGGCCGCCCCGTGGCTTAGCGGTTAAGTGCGCATGCTCGGCTGCTGGCCGCCCGGGTTGGATCCTGAGCGCGCACCAACACACCGCTTGTCCGGCCATGCTGAGGCCGCGTCCCACATACAGCAACTAGAAGGATGCGCAACTATGACGTACAACTATCTACTGGGGCTCTGGGGGGGAAAAATAAATAAAATTATAAAAATAAAGAAAGAAATGAGAAAAGATAAATATATGTTGCCCTGAGAATACGGTTTGGTTTGCATTCAGTTCATAGGAACGGGGAGTACAGTGGATGGTGCTGAGTGCTCTGAGGGATACAAAGATCGGACACGGTTTCTGCCCTCGTGGAGTTCCATGATGAACTAACCACCTGGGAAATGATAGAAAAGTGAAGACAGCAAATACAGGACAATAATTTTGCCCTATACTCTTTGTTCCTGTTTTGATCCTTTTTCATTTGGTGGGGAAATTACAGGTTAATGATTAGCTCTTATTTCCACTCATCCTCATTTGCTCCTTCTCAGAAAATAGTTAATAAGACAGTAACCTAAACAGTGAAATGAATGAAGAAAAGAAATGTTACTATGGGTTTCAAGTATAGGACCCCAAGCAGTGGGGTCAGAGAAATGAAATGGAAAGAAAGGTTAAGTTTACAGGAGGGGCTAATGATTTGGAAGAAAGGCTTACAGTATCTCTATTAACGTTCCTTGCTGACAATTACCAATTTCCAGCGTTTGAAACAAGCCTCTCATCAGCCCTCTCTGCCTCTCAGGTATGGTAACAGCACCAGGAACTACGCTGTTCGGGTTGGGGACTATCATACTCTGGTGCCAGAGGAGTTTGAAGAAGAAATCGGAGTCCAGCAGATTGTGATTCACCGGGAGTATCGACCGGACAGCAGTGACTACGACATCGCCCTGGTTAGACTACGAGGACCAGAAGAGCAGTGTGCCAGATTCAGCAGCCACGTTTTGCCAGCCTGTTTGCCTCTCCGGAGAGAGAGGCCACAGAAAACAGCCTCCAATTGTTACATAACAGGATGGGGAGACACAGGTAATGCACATAATACAAAGGAACAAATGAGATCTGGGGATTATCCTACATTTGGGTGTACAGTGAGTAGTAAAAGCTTAAATGGGTTCAGGCTTGGTTATTTAGAAATTCTGCAAAGTGTGAGATGCATGCATGTAGACTGGGTTCATATCCTGAGGGTACTATTGGTTCAGATTAGAATTTGAGCAGAAACTGAGAACTTAGCTGCCTGTGGAGTTTAAAGGGTAGAAAATCCTATAATTGTAGTACCCCCCGACTAGTGAGGCGACAAAGGAAGAGATTTGGGCCTGGTTGCATTTTAAAAAGCTTTCCCAGATGACTGTGACGTAGCTGCCCCAGCAGAGGACTTTGTGTTTGTTGTAATGGAGCCCTTTATCAAACTGAATCTTAGGGTGAATTCCTAAATATAAAATTGATAAAAGCAGAGGTGCTGAGGCTGAAGTGGAGGGATCCAACCCACTCAAGTTTCTCCTTCATCCCTCGCCTTCCCATTCTTCCCATCTCCCAGTCGCCAAGCAAGTTTCGCTTATGGTCTCCTCAGAACAGCTTTCTGTATTGTCTTGCTATAGTTGAATCAGTGTACATCAGCAGATGCTGCTCAGGATGCTTCTTGAAACAACAGATCTAGGTCTCACCTGGATTAGGTGCTTGATTCACAAATGGCTATTGAATAGGGCAAAATGAAAGGCTGTCTGCTCTCCTTTAAAAATTATTACACTGATAACTGTACTCTTGAAAAGAGCATCAAATAAGTATTTCTACAGGTGACAATTTCAATAAAGTTTTTAGTAATATATGTGTTCATTTTATCCCATGCTACATTAAATCGGGACTTTAGACTTACACTTAGCAGCAAAAATGTAGAACATTTGTAGCACATATGGAATACTGAGAAGGCATCAAGGAGCAATCCTGAGATAAACCATAAAAAGAAACATTTCCTGGATGGTTTAAAATCAGGTGAGTAAATGCCTTCTCAGTAAACTATGCTGACATATGAAGCAAATCAAGTCTCGGAGAAGGCTAAAGTATGTTAGAATTATGATTACTTCAACAGGGTAGGTCCAATCACTGTGCTTGAGGCACCAAATCTGAATAGAAATGACCAACCAAGTACTTTTTACAGAATGTTTTATTATTGACGAATTATTCCAGGTGAGTATTTAGGACCAGAGAATGGTGGAAGTAAGATCTAAGAAAAGGAGATCATGGGGGACACTCAATTATACACTTAAGCCACTAAACAAAGACTGAGTGGCTTACCAGTAAATAGAGTACACTAACATCCAGTGGTTAAACTTAAGCCTGTTTGTATACAGGAATGTTTTGTTTCTGAATCATCTTTATGCAATACCATATTTCTATTTAGGATAGGTATTGCTACCTTATATGCTTATGATTAATCCTAAAAATTCAATGACATAGATAAATCTTAAGAGGAATGAATATGCTAATGCAAAACCAGCATGAATGCATCCTCAGCTTGTTAATATACAGAATTCAAATGCTAAAGCTTGCACAAATATGCTTTCTTTAGATTACCTTTCTCTACAGTCAAGTACCTAAATGTTACTAAGTTATTCCTCAAAAACATTCAGTAGTGACAAATAGATTAGTGAAGGCTAAGGAGTGTGATAAGTACAAACATTGAAAAAGGCAGCTAATGATATTATATACCATTTAGTTATCACTCATTTAAACTAATGCCACAATAGGGCTTTTATTTTCAAGACTATTAAATGTTCATTAAACTGTGAAATGTAGCTCTTTTCTGTAAGATCTTTAGCTGGAATCTGACTAACTGACGTATTTCGTCTGAGCAGGACGAGCCTATTCAAGAACTCTGCAACAAGCTGCTGTCCCCTTACTTCCCAAGAGGTTTTGTGAAGAACGTTATAAGGGTCGGTTTACAGGAAGGATGCTGTGTGCTGGAAACCTCCTTGAACACAAACGTGTGGACAGCTGCCAGGGAGACAGCGGAGGACCACTCATGTGCGAGCGGCCAGGAGAGAGCTGGGTTGTGTATGGGGTGACCTCCTGGGGCTATGGCTGTGGAGTCAAGGATTCGCCTGGTGTTTATACCAAAGTCTCAGCCTTTGTACCTTGGATAAAAAGTGTCACCAAATTGTAATTCTTCATGGAAACCTCAAGAGAAAATAGTATTTCAAGAATCTGTTGGAAAATTTTTAACTCCCATTAGCACTCAGCCAGAGATGACAACTCACGGAGACTGAGATCCATGATCCTGCTTTGTATTGTGATAAAAATTGTGTACTCCTTTGCTGCTTCTGAGAATTTGTGATGTGAATGTTTTTGGTTAAACACTTCAGTGAAATACTAATACCCTTAACTAGCATTTGCCTACTCAAATTAGTTTCACTGGATACTAAATTCTTTTATTCTCATTTGAGCCTTACTTATTTCTTTGCCAATTTCTCAGCATTCTCGAGATTATTGTGTATCAATTGTGCAATAAGGCTGTTTTTACATTTATTTGGATTGAGAACTCATAACTGAATATGGTATATGGATTCATATTAAGTGCCCACATTTGACATAAAAAATACCCTTTACTACAATTAAAATAGTGCCATTTTCTGTTTATGTAATTTTTAAGCTCAAAATTCTTTTCAAAAGGCTGATATTTTCACATTATCTATCTCTGTAGCCTTTGTCAAGTGACGAAATTAACAGCCACAAAGGTAAAGGAATTCCATTATAAACCTAGACTGGAATAGGATCAACATCACAATACATTCCTGAATGAAGTTGCTGTACCAAGCACTATGGCAATCATCAGAGAAAAATACATTCTAATATGTATGTTACTATCAAAATTTGGAAGAATTCCTGGTAACATAATAAAGAATACCTTCAAGTTGTTGGATGCACAACCTAACTTACCCACCTTATTTAACATTACCTACTGATTACTTTTAACCACTTGAAACTTATAACTTGGTAAAATAAGAAATGTTAACTTAGCATCATGCTCCATGTTTTCTGGACTATGATGTAAGAGTGCCATCTATCGCAACCTTCTGGTAATTTGAGTTAGAACTGTAGATTTCTAAGACTATCCTGATACAGTCCCATCTAATAAAAATACACTATTAAAATGCTTTCCCTGCCAATACACTGGAGAAAAGCTCTAAAACTTATTTGTTTCAACTGATTTAATTCATACATCAGTTATATAATGTGCTAGGCACTGCATTAAGTGGTTATAGGCCTAACTGTCAATTTACAAAAGGCTGTAAGACTTTATAGTATCCCTAGTTTTAGAGGGCAAGGTCAGACAGCTGGTTAAAAGCTTTGAATCCAAACTCCACTAGAGCCCCAATGCTGACAACGGTATTGTTTTTCCCTGGCCATGCTTCTCCAGTCTAAAGGGAAATTTTCCCTCTGGCTATTTCCCAAAGAGCTGCTTCCTCTACACCCTTTCAAGACATTCTTGGCAGCAATGCAAAATCTTTGTCCAAATATAAAAAGTATTCCCCCCAGGATACTTGAGTAATCCATATCAGATATGAGAATGGTTACTATTATCATGAGTCCTTCCCCAAATCCCAGGTAGTTTCAACAGTTCTTGTATATTGAAGGGATGGAAGCATAACAGGTGAAGAGGTTGGCCTGAACTTCAGGATTAAGAGTGGCTTAAGTAATCCTCTTAAATGGCTAAGTCACCACAGACGGACTTGACCCTCTTTCCCCTTCTGCATCAAATTGTGTCCTTTTTTGTAAATCCTCAGCTTGGTAAAAAAACTGGTGCTAACCTAAAGGTGCTTTCTAACTTACTACTGTGCAGAACTGCAATGCTACGCCAGGTAGAATGGCATTCCAACTTTCTTAAAAGCTCTTCATTTTGATAAAGGAAAAACTTTTTAAGCATTTACATCTAGAGATGGTAGAGCTACAGACAGCGCAGGCCTGCACAAGGGCTTGGGAAAATTATGCAATACATGAGAAACTCTATCTTTCTTGAAACCTTCTCACAGGCTGCCCTTAAAATTTAACTCCAGTGCAAGCAACACTGATATTGAAATTTTAACTAGACCAGAAATTGACAAAAAGGACAGAGTTAACAGGTGACCTAGTTTGCTCCCCTTTGAGGTAGAATACTTGGTCCATAAAATATGCCTAATATTTATTATAGCTCATTTTTTCTTGTTAAAATTTAAGTGTGACTTTTAAAAGACATGAGTGTTCAGTGCACATTTGTGTAAATAAAGTGCATAGCTTTGCACCTTGTACAGTTGCCTTAATCTTTTGTGTGGTATAAAATGGCTCTGCTCTCTTCCTTAGGGGTAACCTGGTTTTTATGCACAAGAGTTTTCCCCAAATGCTGTAATAGCTCACAATGATACTCACTCATACTACTTCCAATGAACTCGCAACAGCAGAAAGGGAGTCTGCCTACCATTTGTAATTGCCTTTCTACATACTCATCAGTCAAGGAACACTGATTATCCAGATGAATCAAACACTTTAATTATAACAAGGAAGCACTCACTTATTCTCTACTTAAACACCATACTTACTTCAAAATAATATTCAGGACTATACTGAAAACACTGCCCTGAGAGTTTCCAGACACTGGTCACCACACTCAATCCCCGAGCTGTTGAGATTTAAAACGTCTGGCAGCGCACCGAAAGATGCTAAGTCTTCACCCATATCACTTGGGATTTGATACCTGCAAAAGAAAACCAGCTTTATAAAACTGTGTATTTACCTCACCGTGCTGAGATCTCAGCAGCGATTTCTGTTACTTTCTATTCAGTTGGCTCTTTACTCTTTCAAACTACAAAATGCCAGCAAAGTGGGCCAATGTTGGCCTTCCAATTCCTTAGCACTAAGGGTTTCAGATTAACTCCGAAATATGAATACAAAAGAACGTACCTGCTTGTTTTCCGTCACTCATCGGAACAATTAGTTCAGCTTCCTGGAAACATGTGAACAATAGTTAGATGTACGCCCAATAATCCAGCACCCTCCAGGTTTTCAAAAGTGACTGTTACTTGTGCAAGTCAGAATCTGATACCAATTAAATGGTGACAGCTTTGCCAATAAACAAGAATATGCTCTTCCATGGCTAGGAAGGGAGACTGCCACAGCTGACAGGTCCCAAAGACACATGGAGATTCACGATCCCAGAACTGATCAGCAAGGACAACTACAGATACTACTCACCACTGGATCAAACTGTGGCGAGCATCAGCATGGGGTGTTACTACGTAACAGTGGCGGAGGAGACTGAAGATGAGCACGTGACACCCAAAGTGGAACTAACGACCTTCTTCCCCGGAGCCATCCGGCGCACCGAACCTGTGCCCGAGGCCGGCGCTCGGCCTTCACTCAGGGCCCAGCGCCCCACGTGGCCGCCGCGCGACCTAACGAACCCGTAAGTCCGCTCAGGCTAGCGAACCTACAAGTTTTCAAAGCTGACCTCGATCTATCAGTACCAAACTCTTGATTCGCCCTCATTTCCACTAGGCCAAAAAGTTCTGTCCCACTGATCATTTTAGTGCACAAAACAGCACCCCAACATTAACCCGCACTCTGCGCCTCCGGGATGTAAAAGGTCGGATTGTCCCGCGCACGCGCTCTTATAGAGCCGCTGACGCTCTTCCGGGGCACGCCGCGAGGGGCGGGGCCTGCACGACTTCTCCCTCCGCTCCGCCCCGCCCCGCCCCGGCTCCACCCCTTCCGTTGGCCACCTCTTTCCTGACGGGCCCTCCCTTCTCTCAGCGTCTTCCCCACCTCCCCGGCGCATCCTCTAGGTCCGGGCCGCTCACCAGGCCCCCGATTTAGACGCATGCGCACACGGGGGAAACCAAAAAGCTCTCGCGAGACCATGAAATCCAGAGGCGTCCGACTTCCGGTTTACTGAGCCAAGTGAAAAGGTTCTGTTGTTGCCCGTTTACTGTAGTCATTTTATAAGTCACCATTGTTTCCGGATCGGCAGGTTAGCTAGTTCTCTGCTTCTTAGCCTTTGGGTGTGTTAGTTTATACGGAGCCAGCTCCTGTTGTTGTCTCTGCTAATAAGCTCTCCGCGGTCTCCGTCTTCGCTGGAATTGCTGATCCTGAAGCGCAGGCCTCGAGTCTGCGCTCCGTGGTTGTGTTTTGGTGTCTTTGGTCTAATCTCTGGGGAGTATTTGCACTCCATCCTGAAAGCCTTGCCAGAAGGATCTGTAAACACAAGATTAGAGAAGGGAAGGATGGCAGTCCCGAGGAGCGGGCGGGCGGGAGGCCCGCTGGGCCGCGCGTGTGCACGAGCCGCCCCTGGGCTCCTCCGACTCCCGCGAGCGGCCTCGGGGCCGCAGCTCCCCTGCTGAACGGGTCTGGAGGGGGCCGTCAAGGAAAAGGGAGAGCTACCGCTTGTGAAGTGCAGTTACAAACGTCTAGGATTAGTTTTAGTCTTAGACACGTGCTTATTAAATGCTACTAAGTTTATTTTCCATTTTCTTTTTTCTTTTTCTCCGCTATCAAACAAAAAGGACGTAGGTGAAGCTTTTACTTAGTGGACCATTTGGGGCAGTACGTTGCAGCCATTGCTCTCAGGGAAGATGGTCTCAAGAGGTCTGGTGACTAAAGTGCTACAGCAGAGATCCACAGAAGCTTCAGGAAATCGCCACATACTTTTTTAGGGGGGGAAAAAGAATTAATAAGGGCAAAAACTGGTGTTATGGTTAAGGTTGGAATGGACAAGTTTATAGAAAATAAATTTTAATTTGAAAGCACTAGAGCTGTTTTTAAGGCTGCCCTTATCTCACCCTCTCTTATTTTCTCTCACTTCACCTGATTTCACTCACTCACCAACAGAAAGAGTTATTCAGTAAGGAGGCTTAACTACCGAGTCACATGGGGAGTTCTGCCAAATTAGATCTTTTAGAATCTCTAACTCACCATCTGTATTATTTTGCTAGGGCTGTAGTAACAAAATACCACAGACGGTGTGGCTTAAACAGCAGGAATTTATTTTCTCGCAATTCTGGAGGCTAGAAGTCTGAGATCAAGGTGTCCACAGGTTTGTTTCTTCTAAGACCTCTCCTTGGCTTGTGGATGGCCCTCTTCTCCCTGTGTCTCCACATCGCCTTGCCTCTCTGTATCCTAACCTCTTCTTATAAGGACACCAGTCCTATTGGATTAGGGGCTATCCTAATGGCCTAGTTTAACCTTAATTACCTTCTTAAAGATTTTGTCTCCAAATGCAGTTATATTCTGAGATACAGGGGGGTTAGGACTTCAACATAGGAATTTTGGGCAGTCACAACCAGCCCATACACCATCCACTTATGCTAAGCTATAAAGTCTTACTGCAGATTTTCAAATGAATGTTTCCGTTGGGTTAAGGGGCTAAAACATGGATGAATGAGTGTCTGTGTGTGTATATGTTCATGTACATGCACACCCACATTTTTTATGCTGTTTTCTCCATCTTGAATTAGAATATCTTCCCAACTACTTACGTCTGTCGAAATTTTACTCAGTTTTGAAAGCTTTGTTTAAATATCACTTGTTCTATGAAATTTGTTATTACTCGAAATTTTATTTTTCCTTTGTTGATACACTGTAGTACTTAACTTGCATTTTTCTTGTGGAATCTTTATTATAAACTCCTTGTGGTGAAAGATTGTATTTGACTCTTTATTTGAAGTGCCTAGTAGAGTGACTTGCATTAAATGCATGAAATAATGCAACTCAGTTGCATTATTGGATGCTTTGAGGTACTCAGTATATATTTCTGGAATTGAGAAAGTTTTATGTTTATTTTAAAAAGCCATTTCTCTCCAGGAGGTGGAGTTAATCCCCCTTCCCTGCCCCAACACCAGCTTGAGTGTGGGCTGTGCTTAGTGACTTGCTTTCAAAGGGTAGGGTAAGGCAAGAGGGGGAAAGCATAACTTTACAGTGGAGAGCTTGAGCAGACGCTACCTAGGCCAGATGATCAATGTTAACATCAGTGATAAGTCACATGACGTGTTGTATCCTGCTAAGATGTGAGGAGAACACTTCATCTCCCTGTGCGTTATTCTTGCCCAAAGCCCTAACCCCAGCCCAACCACGAGAAAAACAAAATCAAATTGGTGGACATCCTACAAATTTCTTAACTAGCACTCAAAACTGTCATGGTCATGAAAAACAAGAAACCTCTGTGAAACTGTCAGACCAGAGGAGACAAGACATAATGACTAAATGTAATGTGGTATCCACAAGCAGAAAAGGGACATTAATGGAAAACTAGTGAAGTCTGAATGAAGTGTGGATTTAGTTAATGTGCCAATGTTGGTTTCTTAGTTGTGACGGGTGTACATGGTATTGTAAGATGTTAACAAGAGGGGAAATTGGATTAGGGGTGTGTGGGAACTCCCTGTACGATTTTTGCAACTTTTCTGTAAATCTAAAACTATTTTAAAATAAAGCTTAATAAAAAATTCAATCATAACTTTGCAGTCTATTGTATTTTCATTTTAAGTCAAGTGATGCTTTAGTGATGGTTTCTGTCTACTGTTAGTGTAATTGTGGCTGAGATGACAATATTTCTAAATTTGTGGGGATTTGAGATCAAACCTAATACTATTCAAGCCAAATCTTTGAGACTTAGAATACTCAGGAGAGAGAATGTGGTAATAGAAGAATTAAAAATTGATTGTAAATAAAGGCTGGTTAAGGATTTTAAAGGTAGAATGCAAGGTGAAGCTGTTAGAACTGATAAAATGATGGTGGGACAATCTTTCAATTCTGCATTTGATACGTGAATGGAAACAGCTCATTATAGATTCCTCATTCTTCAATTCTGCTACTTCTGACTACTCTGTTTCCTTTTTCCATTTGTGGTTTTAGTATAGAAACTATGGTAATCGTCAGAGAAACAAAATCAAGATAACAGCACATGCCTCGTGAATGGTGGGATGAAAGAGAAAATATAGTCAGGAAATGGCCTGTGGGCTTATTTTCATTTTAAAATACTTAGGGAACCTAAAGTTGCAGTCAGTGTGTACTAGCAATGCGATCCTGCTGCTTGGAAGATTGTAATAAAAGTACAGTGTCTAGAAGAGAGGAGATGAAAATTCTCCCCTACCTGTACTGGAATATTCTTTTGAGTTGTGAACACTTTGTGCACTTGTTAAACATTTACAAGACTCCAGCAAATGTTTATTGAGCAGACATGGCCCTTGCCTCAGAACCACAATGGGATTGAGTGACATATAGTCAGTGATATCACAATTTTTCCAAATTATTCAAAGCTCAAAGCCTAGGAGTTAGCTTTGATTTCTTCCTATCCTCCATTTTCTATTTTTAGTGTATTTCTGTGTTAGTCAATGTATTAGTTTAATCTATTGCTGTGTATCAAATTAGCCTAAAGTGTGGTGGCTTAAAACAGTAAGCATTTATTATCTCCCGTAATTTCTATGGATCGGGAATCCAAGGGCAGCTTAACTGTCAGTGTAGCTCCTGAGGTTGCAGGCTGGGTGTTGACTGGGGCTGCCGATTCCTCTTCCAAGGTGGCTCATCCGCCAGCTTGGGAAGTTAATGCTAACTGCTGGCAGGAGGCCTCAATTCCTCAGCACGTGGATCTCTGTAGGACTGCTTGAGTGTCCTCATGATGTGGCCACTGGCTTCCCCCAAAGCGAGTGATCCAAGAGAGGAAGTCCCAGTGCCTGTATGAGAGCCTAACCTAGTCTGGGAAGTTACACACCATCCCTTGTTAGCAGTGAGTTATTAATTCCAGCTCACACAAAAAGGGAGGGAAATTAAGCTCCATCTCTTAAAGTGGGAAATATAAAAATGTGTTGACATAAATTAACACTGCCACAGTCAGAATGGGTGAGGTTGTGTTGCATTTACAAACAATCCAAAATCTTTATGGCTTAAGACAACAAAGGGGTTTCATCTCATGCTCTTGCCCAGTTTAGAGACTCAGGCTAATGAGGGCTTCACCATTTGTAATGTTTCAGGCAACATGAAGGGAGAAGGGAAGCTGGAGAATCACACACTTGTTCTTGAAAGCTTTCGTTCTGAAGTGACACCTGTGTTGCCTTGTATTTCATGGACCAAAGCAAGTTGCATGGCCACACCTAACTTCAAAAGGGTGGGGAAATGGAACCCTACCATGTGCTTAGAAGAAAGAGAATCAGAAATATCAGTGAACAGCACTAATGATGTCTACAGTTGCTGTGTTATAATCTTTCTTACAATTATTTTTTACCTTTTCCTTTCCTTTTCTCTATTGTCATGCTACTAGTCTAAGACAACATGTCTGAGCTGTCTCCCTACTTTTCTAATTCCCCCTTTCCAATCAACTGAGTATATTCCTGAAGATTAAATTTCCTGAAATACCGTTTTCTCCATATTAGCAACTTGCTAAAGAAACTATAATGGCTTCCCTACCGATTATTAGGTCAAATTCCTAATCCCTGGCCAATATACAATTTATGTTACACTTAGCAAGTCCATTCCCATTTTTGTTCATGGTATTTCATGGCATAGACTGTATTTCCTATTCTTCCTCTGCATTCATTAAGATCCGTCTCACTTCTTATTTATTTTTTCTGGGAATCTTTCTTCTAGTACATCAATGAATATTGGTCTCTTCCCTTTCTTGCCATCTTTAATACTTATTCTTTGTGCCTTATGTTTCTTAAAATTTTCATCAATAAATATTTAATGAGTTCCTACTACATGCCTGACCCTGTTCTATGTGCTGGGGCAAGAACAGTCAACAAAACAGACAAAATTTTTTATTCATGAAACATTTTAGTGGTGGCAAATAGACATAAATAAGAGTATTAGAGTTCTATCAGAGGAGCAGAACTACTGGGAGATAGATATAGTGTAAGGTTGAGTTACCACTGTCAAGTGGAGAAAGCAAGGAAAACTGGCAACTATAAGGATGAACTGGAATCCATGGGAATGGACTGGAATCTGCGTTGATCTCTCACTGGTTCCAAGGCTTCAACTTTGATGATGGAAGTGATCTGCAGGAGAAGCTGATACCCTTTGTCACAGACCCAGTTGTTACTGAAATTGAAAGAGAAGATCTGGCAGGAGTTGAGGAAGGTACAGACCTGGCTGGTGCCCCGCACCTACCTGATGAGCTAGCAGAGAAGTGACAACACGCATGATCTGCATCATTGCCTCATGCCCTACAGTGACCTTCCAGGTGTTTAGAGTATGTGACTGCTGCTTCACTTCCAGCTACCGGATCTTAAGCAAAATGTCTCTTGTGGGCCATGCTAATCTGGAAATATTCAGGAAAGCAAATGGAAATGTAGTACTAGCTTAGCTAAGTTGACAAAATGGAAATCAACCACCGTTAAATAAATTATATGGTATGTTAAAGTCAGTAAGTGCTATGGAGAAAAATAAAGCAAGGAAGGGGAGGAGAAATGTTTGAGGGGTAGGAATTGTAATTTCTAAAAGGGTGTTCAGGGAAAGTCTCGCTGAGAAGATGACATTAGATCAAAGACGTGAAGAACGTGAGGGAGTGAAACACACAGCTGTCTGGAAGAAGAATATTCTAAGCAACCAGTGCTTCCCGAATGGCACAATACCTGTGTGGTAGGCAGTCTCTTACAAGGCTCCCAGTGATCCCCACCTCATGTTACTCCCTCCCTTATGTAATCCCCTTCCCTTGAGTGGCAAAGAGATGAGATGTCACTTCTTAGATTAGGTTATAAAAGACCCTGACTTGTGTCTTGTACCACTCTCTCTCGCCTTTCTGGATTGCTTGCTTTGATGAAGCAAGCTGCTGTTTTGGAGAGGCCTATGTGTCAAGGAATGAAGAGTGGCCTCCAGCCAGCATCCAGTAAGGAACTGAGGCTGTCAGACCAATAGCCCTCGAGGAACTGAATCCTGTCAACAACCAGGCAAGTGAGCTTGCAAGTGGATCCTTAACCAGTCAAGCCTTGAGATGACTACAGTCCCAGCTGTTGATTGCAGCCTGTGAGAGACACCGAGGCAGAGAATCCAGCTAAGCCGTATCTGGATTCCTGACCTACAGAAAGTGTGTCAGATAATAAATATTGTTTTAATTCAGTAAATTTTGGGATAATTTGTTATTCAGCAATCAATAACTCATATACTTGGCATGTTCAAGGAACAAAAATGAGACCAGTTTGGCTATAGTGGGGTAAGCAAGTGAAGTTAGAAAGGCAATAGCAGGCTACCCAAGGCCTTATAAGTTGTACAGTTTTAGTTTTTTTTTGGAGTAACTCGATAGCCATTGGAGAGTTTTGAGTAGAGAAGTAACATGATCTGGCTTAGGATTTACATATTCTGTCTCAGAGTTCTGTTGAGAAGAGACAAAGAGTAGTGGTGGGGATAGGGTTGGAGCAGGGAAACCAGTTAGGCTATAATACAAATGAGATAATGGTCTGGGCTTAGTGGTACCAGTGGAGGAAATAAATGGTTCAATTCTGAATTTATTTTTATGGTAGAGCTGACAGTATATGATGACATATTGGATACAAGATATCAGAGAAAGGGATATATAGGATATAGGGAAAATGACTCCAAGGTTTTTTGATTATTTGCTGAGATGAAGATGACTCAGGGGTAGCAGTTTTGGGGGGAGGAGTTCTCAGGAGACAGTTTTGTACATGTTAAGTTTGAGTGCCTTTTAGGCATCCAAGTGGAATTGTTGAGGAGGGGGTTTGATATATCAGTACACAGTTCTGGGGAGAGGTCTGGCTGGAGAAACAAATGTGGGAGTTCTCAAAGTACAGGTCGTACTTAAAGCCGTGAGACAGGGTGTTAATACCAAAGGACAAAGTATAGATAGAAAATAGAATCAAAGACTGAGCCCTTGGACATATCAACATTTATCTATCAGGAAAAATAGCAGGAACCAGTGAAGGAGATTGAGAAGTGAGGTAAGGAGAAAGCCAGTGGAGTGTGGCATCCTGAAAGTCAAGAAGCAAGTTTTTCAAATGAGAGAGAGTGATCAACTATTCATGCTACAAATAAGATGGGAGTTGAGAAATGACCATTGGATTTAGCAATATGGAGGTCACTTGTTAAGAACAGTTTCAGAGAGAATGGGAGAAGAACTGGAGACCATGGATTTGAATAACTCATTTGAGGAGCTATACTATCTATAGAGGGGAAGAGAAATGGGGCAGTATCTGGAGAGGAGTGTGGGATCAAGAGTGGATTATTTTTTAAGCATCGGGTAATGTAAAGCATGTTTGTATTCTGATGCGAAAGACCCAGTGGAAATGGAAAAATTGATGATGCAGGAGAGATTTGGTGAATTGCTTGGTTAATGAGGTAAGATGTACACAAAAGAGGAGTTAGCCTAAGACAGTAGTTCAGGCCGTTCATCTGTAGAAACAAGCGTGTATGGATACAGATGCTGGTGGGTGAGTGAATGTGAATGGCGTGAACTTTCAAATGTTTTCTTCTGTTAATTTTTCCCCAGAGTAATAGAAAGCAAGGTCATCAACTGAAAGTGATGATTGGGGCAGGAGTGTTGGATATTTGAGGAGAGAAGAGAAGGTATAGTTAGGAGATAGTGTGAATAGACTAAGAAATGTAATAGGATTCCTGGGCCACATTAGGGGCCCACTTAAGTTCTTGTAATGAGTTTAAATTCATTTAAATGAAAAAATTAGCATGACTGTATATTTTCTCCACATCAAGCTCAGCTGCGTAGGTGTAGGTGTGGAGCTGACAGAGAGTTGGGATTAACTAAGGTTGGGGTTTGCCAAGAGAGTAAACAAATCGAGAGAAGGGAAAGGGAATGTATGCAAGGGAGTGGGTCTATTGATTTGTCATGGAAGGTAAACGAGACAGGGAGGGATGATAACACAGGAGAATAGGGAGGGACGTTGAAAATGTAAGTAGGATTGATGGATTTTGAGGTGATGTTGGGCCAAAGGAATTTTGGAGCTGAGGTGCTAGAGGAAATGACACCATGAAATATCTTTAATGTATACATTATATTTATTGGGAAGTTTAGCAAGCGACATGCTGAGCCTGTTGTGATTTATCGTGACAAACTGTGGGGTTGCCCAGGTGTTCTGTGATCTGAACTTGGTATCCAGCACCTCACGAGTGACTGCCTGATTTGGTTGTAGAAACCTGAACGTTGGTGAGCTGTTGCACTCATATTTCATTAAATATTTCACATCTCAAAAGCTTAACTTTTTTTTCTTTCCTTCCCAGATAGCTTGTGATCCTTGATCCTTGGTTTAATCTACTTACTAATGAGGCCTTTTTTTTTTGGCTTGCATGCCTTTACACAAAAGAAGATGGTATATTTAACATTTAATATAGCAATATACAATATTAAAATGGAAGATCTTATTATTGTTTTAGAGTATTTATAAATTTATATTTGTAAAATGTCTAATGCTTTTATACTAGACATATTAAAATAATTTGAAATTTTAATGATCACTTGCTAAAATTCTCTTTACTTGTTTTTCTTTTTCTTTATTTCCCCTCTATAATATATTTTATAGAGGTTTCATGATGTCAAACATTTACTCTAGTACTCAGATCCAAAATCCCTCTGACCCACCATCCATAAGGATTATAAATATTTATATTAGTGAAAAGATTAGCTTATGTTTATGTAAAACTTAATGGAACGAAAATTACAAGAAGCATCCAATTTTTATGAGGCCACTAGGTGGCTCTGGTACCCTATTATTTAGATCTGTGGTTAACCCCTAGAAGGTTTTGAATTACAATACATTCATTTATTATTGTATATGAATGTGTAAATGAATGTGTAAAAAATAACACGAAAATGTTGGCTCTACCAACCTACCCTCTGGACTCCAGTTTTATATAATAAATATCTATAGTGAATATTGAAAACCGTAGATTCTACTAGAAAGGAACAACTTTCCCCAGACACAGATTCTAAGAATATAATTGAACTACCACAGACCTTTTTTATATGCAAACTTGATGTAGATGTTTTTTAAATAGTAAATTAATCAGGTAGAGATTTAATTCATTTCCTGTTGTCTGAAGTATTTAAGTTGATACATTTTTAATGTGAAGTATATCACCGTAGACAGTGATTCTGTTGGAGAAGTGAACTGTTTCTTCCCAATCTACCAGAGGGCAAGGACGCAATCAAATTCATCTTACCTGTGGCAGTACTCGGTACATCCTCAATGAATGTTCGTTAAGTGAGGAAGCTGGGATGATAAAATTGAAAAAAAATTTCTGGGAAATTATACACAATATTCAAAAGGGAAAATGAATTGCAGGTTAGTGTATTAAAGCAAAAATGACAAATGTTTTTTGGCCTTAGGTATATCTTACCTCTGTCTCTGCCAAAACTTTTAAATTGAGGTTTTTTTTTTTTCCTCCTGTGGGAATATATTTCAAATTTTATAATGGAAATTATTTCACAAAGAAAATTTTATGACAAACTTTGGAACTGATCCCTGTTAGTCAATATTTACAATTGGAATAGATCTTCATTGTCTTGAATCTCAGTATTAGAGGTTTATATTCTTCATGAGACAGTAAGGACTGTATTGATTAATTTCTATTTGATCCTCAAAGAACTGACAGGACTTTTCAAAGCTCTCTAAAAAATTTTAGCTTGATCTGACTCTAGAAAAATCTTATCCCTTTTTTTGGGTGAGCGAGATTAGCCCTGAGCTAACATCCGATGCTGATCCTCCTCTTTTTTGCTGAGGAAGACTGGCCTTGGGCTAACATCCGTGCCCATCTTCCTCCACTTTATATGGGACGCCACCACAGCATGGCTTGACAAGCGGTGTGTCGGTTCGCGCCTGGGATCCAAACCCGCGACCCGGCGCTGCTGCAGCGGAGTGCGGGCACTTAACTGCTTGCGCCACCTGGCCGGCCACAGAAAAATCTTATTCTTTTTTTAAAAGTAAAATAAAAGACTTCAGATGGTGTATAAGAATACTCCAATTTGATATATAAGATGTTTTGGTGGTTAGTTATTAATTCTATTCAAGTAAATTTATAGGAAAAAAATAGAATTAGAACCAGAGAAATGACTTTTATATTTCTCTATTTTAAAGCCCTTTTATTTGTATGATAATTTATGTAAATGGACAATGTGTCTTAGAAATCAGAAGGATCTTAAAAGAAATCCCTGGAATTCAGTAAATTTGATAACAGCAATAAGAATTTTTGAACACTCATCATTCTTTAGGGCACTGGACAGTAATGACTGAGAGGGTCTAAGAAGGGAAATTATATGAAATGAGCGGACACAAAGGGGTTCTGCAAATAACAGTTATTTGATATTATTACCTCAGGGAGGCAATAATAATATTAATAGCTAATATTTATTGAGTACCTTATGTGCTCATTAATTAACTCATTTCATCCTCACCACAATTGTATGAGGATGTACTATTATCTCCATTTAACAGACGAATAAATTGAGGACAGAGAAATAACGTAATTAACCTAAGGTTAGATCTGGCATTTGAGTGTAGTCTGACTGGCTCCGAGTCCACATTCTTAATCAGTGTTGTGTTGTAGAGGAAGAAGAATGACATTAGGTATAAGATAAATATAAATCTGGGCCCAAGTCTTTGCCTTTGCTTCTTGTGTGACCTTGGGAAGGTTATCTATCCTTTCCAAACCTGTTTCTTCATCTGTAAAAGGAAGCTAGTAGTATCTTCCTTTTAGTATTGTTGTTAGGCTAATTTCCAAGGCTTGTCTGATAAATAGAAAGCACTATTTAAAGGTTAGGGGTTTTTTTGGTCTTACATTTAAAAATTATTTTGATAATTTTAATTTTTTTTAAGAATTCATTATTTTTTATGTCTGAATTTGTTTCTTGTTATTTGGAAGAAAGACAGAACTGTAAGTCTTTGTATGATTGGGGAGATATATATCTTTGTAATAAAATTTATTGATTTGTAAAAAGTTATAATTTTTTATAACAGTTAAAAGTAAGAAAATATGCAGTGTTAAAACTACCATTTTTTGCCTTTCTTCCTTCCCCAGTTATTTATTAAGTTAATTAATTCATTCAACAAGTATTTATTGAGCACCTGTTATATGTCAGAGACTAGACACATAGCTGTGGGGATACATTGATGAAAGAAAACAGACAAATACACCTGCCTTCTACAAGCTTATTTGAGTAGAAGACAACAGATGTAATAAAATCAATAAATTATATAGTTAGTTATAAGATTATAGGTGCTATGGTAAAAGAAAATTATATCAGGATACTGGGAATCAGGAGTGCAGGGGAGGGGGGAAAAGGGTGGGATTTTATGTAGGTTGTTGGCGTTGGCCTTTTTGAAAAGATGGCATTTGAGCAAAGACCCAAATAAAGTGCAGGACGTAGCCATGTGACCATTTGAGGGAACGTCAGCACAAAGGCTCTGAGATAGTCAGCAAGGAAGCCAGTGCAACTGGTGCAGGATGAGAGAGGGAGGAAGAGGACCTGAGGTCTCGAAAGCAATGGATGTCACATCATGTAAGGCTTGTACTCTGACTGAAAAGGAGAGCTGTTACAGGATTTTTAACAGAAGAGTGCTCTGACTTAATTTGTAAAAAGGTTACTTTGGGTGTTGAGTTGACAATAGATTCTAGGGACCAGGATGGAGGCAGAGAAGATATCCGTGGTAAAGATGATGTCATCTTAGAACAGGGTGGCAGCAGTGAAGCTGGTGAGAAGTGGTTGGTTTGGGATAGAATTGAAGATAGAGCCAACAGAATTTTCTGACGTTGAATGTGGGGTGTGCTAGTCAAAAGAGTGACAGTCCTAACATATTCACAGGTTCTGCCCCCGCTCAAGGCAATATTATCCAGGGGCATGACTCAGGGTGTGTCCACCACAGGAAGGCACAGATCAAAATCTGCGGTTGTGCTCCATCTACAGACTCAAGCCTGCTACTTCACTGTGCCTACCCCTGGCTCTTCTTAACTGAGGCAGAGTCTATCAGTAGCCTCTACCCTGCCTGTTTGCTCTTTTTCCATGAGTCTCCATTGTTGCTAATTGGACCTAGGATATAATGGTTATCTAGTGGGTATAAATTCCATAATCCACAACCTGTGCTGAAATGTAGCTATCTTTAGTTTTCAATAACTATCAAGATATGTTTCATCACTTTAAGTATTTTTAAGTCTATTTTAGGTAAACCCAGTCAAATTCAGGATTCTTCTCTCACTTTTTTCCCAAGGTGGTCATGACAGTGGACATGCGATAAGACAGTAACATCTGGCCTCAGCCATCATCTGTCCTCTGCTGGCACTGGATGATCTTCATCGAGTTGAGTCTTTGGTAAGTGGCCTCTAGCTTCCAGGGTCTGGGCTCCTCCTGTGCCCTCTAGTCATCAGTCTGTGCAGGTCATTAGATATCCTCCTGGTCCCAGCTGCCTGGTCCCTTTAGATCTAAAGATCTATACTTAGTGATTTCTGCAGCTTCCAAGAAGAATGGAACTTCTGTGTGTTCTCCTGTGCCGCTGTGGAACCTGTGCAGTCTTAGGCCATATATGCCTAGAACACCATGTACTATTTTTACTATTTTGCTCCCACACCATTGGTGGGCAGAGCACATAGAGGATGTTGCTGCTTTACAAAGACTTAGATGGAAAGTAGGACACAACTTTCTCTACTCTTGGATCCTCAGTCTTAAAGAAAATCTCTCATCTTTTCATTTTCAGGACTCAGTTTGGGGGCAAGTAGGAAGGGCAGAGGGAGAAGAAACCCATACTCATGTCTACCTCTCTTCTCCCTTTCCTGTGTGGGAGATCAAAATTGGCCACCCTGAAATATATCTCTTTACCTTGATTATTTTCTCTGACGGACATTTGACCTCCCCAAACTGCCTAAAGGAATGTAACTCTGGATGTAGACAGACTGGCAGGGTCCTCACTAAGTCCATTCTTAACAAAGTTCTGTTTACCAAATATTTACATTTGTAAAGGTATCTCCCTCTGTGTAGTGGAAAGAGGTGGGGGATGACCTTATCTGTGAAAACTCTTATCAGGACGGAAGAAGAAAACTTAAATCTACATACTCTTGATTACTACACTTCCTGTCTCTCCAGCCACATTCTCTATAGGTGGCCCTGTAAAGCATTGTCTGACAAACATTTACATTTCCCTCTCCTTGTGAATTGTCTTCTTCCCCTCTGAAATCCCAACCACCACCCACCCCTGACATCCTCTTTTGTCTTTAGCTGAAGATGGTATTTAAGACGAGAATCTCCGCTATTGTGTTGAGAAACTCGGTTTCCCTGGTTTCTCCCATGTATACATGTTATTAAACCTGGTATTATTTTCTCCTGCTAGCCTGTCTTTTAATGATTTGGCCAGCCAGAAGAACCTTAAGGGAACGGGCGGAGGGGGATTCTCCCTCTTCCGCGACACCAGTATTCCTTCATCTCCAGCCAGGCAACTTCCAGTCTGGGAGTGGAATGGGAAGGTGGTTAGAGGTGTAGTCTGGCTTTCCTTCTATTTTTTTTCTAGTTTATTGTTTATGGTGTAAGTCTTGGCTTTTGGTACTTAAATTACTTCCAACTCCTATGCCAGTGGCTCTCACACGTTTTAGTCTCAGGGTCCCTTTACATTTAAAAAATTTATTGAGGACCCCAAAGAGCTTTTGTTTGTAAGAGTTATATCTATCAATATTTACTGTATTAGAAATTTAAATTGAGGAATTAAAAAATATTAATCAATTTAAAAGTAACAAGAGCAAACCCATAATAAGATCATAGTTTTAATGAAAAATAACTATGTTTTCCAAAACAAAAAAAAATTAGCAAGAAGAGTGGCATTGTTTTACATTTTTGCAAATCTCTTTAATGTTTGGCTTAATAGAAGACAGCTGGATTCTGATATCTATTTTTTCCATTCATTCTATTTTGATATGTTGTTTTTGTTGGAGTATATGAAGAAAATCTGACCTCACAAAGATATGTATTTGGGAAAGGGAAGTGTATAGTTATAGCCTTTTCACATAATTGTGGATATTTTTCTTGTGGATACTACACAAAAACTTGACAAGTGGTATTTTCCTAAAGGATATTTGTCATGTGGAA
Source organism: Ceratotherium simum simum (assembly GCF_057802395.1). Lineage (NCBI taxonomy): Eukaryota > Metazoa > Chordata > Mammalia > Perissodactyla > Rhinocerotidae > Ceratotherium > Ceratotherium simum. Next base: position 61,944,809 of record NC_141911.1, read on the forward strand.
CCTGAAACCAAATCAATGAACTTTTCATACTATGCTACATTAAAAACTATTAGTTTATCTTGCCCTAAGAATGGATCTTTTACCATTATAATAATTGTACCATGTATAATGATTTTGTAGCCTCATGCATGGGTCATTTGGAAAATACTGGTTCACTGAGTTAAGGAGATCTTCCAAATGTTGATACATATCATTATATAATATTAGAAAATCATATTGGTTAATATCACCATCAATCTCATCAGAAAAAGTGTTTAAATATTAGTCTGCTCTTAAGCTCCAGTAGGAGATACAAATTCTACAAACTTCTAATTTTCACTTGAAAGCTCAAATTTTATCATTGGCAATAAATACTGTCAATTGTTTTTCTTGAAGTGACACGCTCACTTTGTTCATTTTAAAAAAAAATGTCTGATGGGCCGGCCCTGTGGCTTGGTGGTTAAGTGCGCGCGCTGCGATGCTGGCGGCCCGGGTTCGGATCCCGGGTGCGCATCGAGGCACCACTTCTCCGTTCATCATGAGGCCGAGTCCCACATGCAGCAGCTGGAAGGATGTGCAGCTACGACACACAACTATCCACTGGGGCTTTGGGGGGAAAAAATAAAATAAATAAAAAATCTTAAAAAAAAAAAAAAAAAAAAAAAAATGTCTGCTAATTACTCAAGTCTGAAAAACCACAGATCTCTGTCAGTCATTCTTTCAAATAAAAATGATGTTCCATGAATAAAGTAGCTAGTTCAATTTGCAACTCAAACAGTTGCTCAAGTGCTTTTCCTTGAGACAACTATCTACTTCAGTATGTAACAGAGGTACTCTAGGCATGGTTCACTTTTTGTCAGAGAGCATATTATAAAGACAGGTACTTAAGGATCAAAATTTAATAGTATTAATAATTCTGACTGCTTCATCAAAGGTATTCTTAAGTGAAGCTGACTTTTTTATTTTTTGGTGAGGAAGATTGGCCCTGAGCTAACATCTGTGCCAATCTTTCTTCTGTTTGGTATGTGGGATGCTGCCACAGCATGGCTTGATGAGTGATGTAGGTCTGCACCTGGGATCTGAACCTGCAAACCCAGGCCGCCAAAGCAGAGAGTGCTGCACTTAACCACTATGCCACCAGGCCAGCCCCTGAAGCTGACTTTTTTTAGTGAGTGTGTGATGGTGAAGAATACAATGACTACTAGTACACATTGATGTTATTGGTTAATGTGAAAGCACCTGCAGTTTTATCCATTATCGCTATTGCAGAATCAGTGAAAATGTCAAGGCAATGACAAAGGGGTAGAATAAATTAGTATTATGATGAAAATAGTTTTGGCCTTGCAGACCTCCTGAAAGGGACTTGGATCTGCCAAGGATCCAGAGCCTATGCTTTGAGAACCACTGCACTACAGTATTAAGTAAGTCTCTGTGGGGTGACAGAGGCCTTACCTATTTGTCAGTCTCCTGGATAACACCCAACATCTGATGCTAAGGTCAGCTGCTGCTTAGATATCTCGCCTCTGTGATCATCTGTTAGTCCTGAATATTTAGACTTATTTCTTAAAATGATAGACTAATCCTGCTGTTGTTGTTATAAAAGTAGTACATGTACTTGGAAATAAAAATTCAAACATTTCTCCGTGGTTCCACACTGTTGTCCCATTTATCAAAGGTATCCCTGTTACCATTTCTGTTTAAGTTGTGTTGACTATCACCATAATTCCAATTATTTTTTACTTTAATTTCTTGGTTTGTCAACTGGAAGCAGTGTCTGTTGGCTCCCCATGTGAAGGAGGAGACATTTAGCTCATTTATATTATTGTTGCTCATTTACACTCTTCTTCATCTTCCTAATTTTTAAGCATGCATTTATATTTTTATTTTTGCTTCCAGCTCTTTTTGTTCTATTTGTGTCTTTAAATAATGTACTTAAACATGGATTTCTGGTGAACTTACCAAGGCCAAAAGCAGAACCGCGTGTTCTCCAAAGAGAAGGGTGGGTGGGGAGGTTCAGCTAATCAGGCCCAATTTCTGCTGCCTACTCCACCACCTGGGTAACTCGTGGCTCCTCCCCCGTGGCGAAATGTGTGCCAGATGGGGAGAGTCAAGTGTTAACAATAACCAACAATAAAAGAAAGCAAAGGGAAAAGTGGTTTAACAGTGATCACATTTGACTCCTTTGTTGACGGATGGGGAAAATGAAGCCCCAAAAGGAAAACAGACCCACCCGATGTTATTTATTTGGACAGATAATGGACTACAGTCCAATCTATTCTCTTTGCTATTCCAGTTGTGCTGAGGACATCCCTGTAATGAATTGGGAATAGAAACAGTATGGTTTTTATCAGGTTGACCATAGATGGGAGTGAGAATTTGTCAATATTATATTTTCGTAGCTTTTTATTGTTTTTTAAATTATAATCTTTAATTTCTAAAGTTTGTCAATTTATTCATTTGTAAGTGAAGTAAACTTTATTTTTTGATAGTATATTGTTTGGTGGGCCTTCAAAAGTTTTGTTTGCTTTGAAGGACACCAATTAAGTTCTGAAAAGATACACTAAAGTCCTGAGAGCATACAGCATTTTGACCTTGCATTTCTGTTTAAAGTGGTTGAAACTGAAAAAATTCAGATTCAGAATATTATTTACCAAATAGATAAAGAAGACCAATCTTCTTTGGTCCAACTCTATAAATTATGCATAATATTTAAGAGAAGATCTGGTTTCCATTTCAGTTATTGATTTGAAATAGAGCATTTTGGCATCAAAAGTGTAGACAGCAGGCATTTCCTGCACTTAATTTATTCCCTCATAACTGAGAAGCAGCTTGATGTAGACAGTTTTATGTAAGATTTGTCACAGATTCTGTGTGCTTTGGAAGTGTTTCACATTTCATTCAGTTTAATTCAGTTTTCTGTATGATAAAATGTGGGCAAATATATTCTTCCTAACAATATCTTGGAGACTTTATGCTGTGAGTATTTAATTTGTAAAATTTGCTTTGACTTCCTTGAAAGGGATTGCTAGGCAAATAAAATATCTGACTTGAATCTGGCAAGTGAATGTCTTCTTAAATACTTATTGACACTATTCAGGATTCCTCTTTCTCTAAGAGACGCTCTGAAGAAGATGGTAAAAATGTAGCAGGTTCCAATTTTAGTGATTTACTAATGTTTGTATTTATAACTTTTGGGAATAGACTGAGAAATGATAGGAACTCAAAGATTGATAGTTATAGGATTAATGGAAGAAGGTGCAAGAGGAGGTTAAGAAATAAACTCTATATACTAATAAATAAGGAATAAATTCTTTATGACATTTGTTAAGAGCATTGAATATACAGAGAACTCTTATAGAGAACAAATTGAGGACAATAAATGGCAAGAACTAGTAGTAGCACCCAATGGGAGGAAGTAGCCCTCAAATTCTGTGAGGTACCCCTGACCACAAGTGAGAGGCTTACTCAAACTAGATTCTAGATTTTCTTGGGAATGGAATCAATGTTACACTCTGTCTGTAGCGTTCATCCTCAAAGGTCAAATTCATAGCTTGAGCTCATGACATTAAGTTTGCTTTTAGGTAAAGTAAGTGAAGAGACGATAACATTTCAAGCCAATACAGAAATAATTTCTTAAGGATTATCCACCACAACTATTCACTGCTCTTCCGTGACTGCCAACTGTTTTGGGATGGGGGTGTGTGTGTGTGGGGTGGGGTGGGCAGGAAGAAGGCAGCAGCTATGTTGTTGGTGGTAACTAAGCAGAGTCAGCTGTGGCAGAATAGAACGCAGCTATACAATGTAATTTGAAATTAGAGAAATCCCTTCATACTGAAATATTTGAGCAGTTCTGTGCCTCCTCATTAATGAGTCTTGGGGCTAAAATGCATCTTCTGGCAATTGCAGTGCTGGTATCTCTGGAAAGCATAGTATTATAAGTCACTAACTGATAGGTTTGGCTTATTAACCAGTCACCAGTTGGTCCTGGAGTAGATGGAACATAGGATGGCATATTTAGATAGAAAACTGGGAGTCAGACGTATTCCAGATTGGAGAACTGTGTGTGTGGGAGACAAGCCTATGGGGAATCATTTGGTGTGTGCACACTGGGTGGGTTGTAACATGAGAAAATCCGACATCTAGAAAAGAAAGGGCCTGGAATAGAGAAAAGAAAGTTTGTGGAAAATGTAGATAAATGTCTAACTCCCCCCACCACTTTTTGGGGCAGAGATTGTTTTGCTAGATTTTTTATAAAAATCTAAGACTAGCTAACAGCTTTTAAAGCTCTAAAGAAAGGAGCCCATTGGTGGGGAGTAGAGCAGAGTAGGGGCAATAAAAAATGCTATAATCATTCAGGTTCTCAAATCTGTTAACAGCTGTGTGTTTCTCTTCTTCTCTTATTCTAGGGTCCCACGAGTGACCCTAGGAGCTGCTTTATATCTATTAGAACTAACAAGAACAACAACAAAAATTACTAAAATTGGTTAGGAGAAGGATCTGTGAGAGGTTATATTATTTAAAAAAAAGCTTACTTATTTCCTACTTGGAAGTTTTCCATTCCTCTATCCATTTTGAATTATAATGGTGGTATGTATGTTTCATAACCACCTCCCACTCTGTCTCAGGCAAACACAAACAATCAAATACCTACTTATTACCTAAAATCACCAAGCCAAAACTCTTCATTTTCTTATCACAGTTTATTGTTGTACATATGAGGTACCATGCTACTATCAGAATTATATCCAGGTTTTTTATTTTAAAAAACTCAGAGAAAAAAATGTTTCCAGTAATTTTCATTCAATGTGAATGACAAGAATATTATAGCTATAAACACTGAAATAACCATTCATTTCTTCCTGAGGAAGTTTCATATTTTAAGCAATGAAAAAGCAATTCTGTACAAAGCTAGTTTTAAGTCACATTCTCTCTCATTCTTTTCTTGTGTATTTATGTCACTTTCAGAATAGCCTAATAACCGGCTGAAGTATATCATGTAGAAAGGATGCACATCCTCTAGAATTTGGTATTGCCTCCAAGATACACTGAGTGGTCAGAAATCCTTTCCAAGGTTTGCTGCTCTAGGTAGCAAAATACCTGTTCTGTGAATGAGTAAATTTTGGTATGATCTCTTCCTCTTTCTCCTTTTATTATTCAACCATCCGGTATGTTTTTAACATTTATTTTTAAGGGTGAGCTGTTCAGTTGACTCAGTTTACCTAGACGAAATTATGCCATTAGCAGCTTTGTTTAGAAGTTTAAATGCACATCTCATCATTAAAATGTAAACGTATCCGTTTTTCTTTTCTTTTTTCCTTTCACGGGTAGAAATGTTGTCCAGATGAACCCTGATACTGCATGTGACTGCTGGGGCCTGTTCTCACTCGGTTTGACCTTCTTAAGCGAGTTTTCATAAATCTGTGGAGATGAAAGACTATATTCATTTTCCTAGCCCGTCGGGCATGTGCTGCTTCAAAAAAGGCAGCAGTGAGCATGAAGTTGACTGTGTTTGTCCAAATCACTTTGATTTTGCTTTTACAGTCAGGGGTCTTGAAAACTTTTTTTTTTCCCCAATTCTTTCTGCTAATAGCTGTTTAAAAATTAGTATATCATTTGGGTACGTAAAACTTTAAAAAACATTTAATTAATAATTATAATGTAATTTTAAAAATTTATAGTAAGTAGAAGGATCTCAAAATTTGTTTTCTAATTAATGAATAATTGATAGTTTAGTTTCACACATGATAATGACAATGAAAATGTTTGGGGTATAGATTTTCCTTGCAAATCTTTTGTTTCTAATAATACTTTTGATAACATTTTACAAAAACTTATGTAATCACAGCAGGGAATTTATTTACTACTTAATTTTTTGATGTGTGTAATACATTTAAAAATTGTACATATAAACACAGGAAAATAAGTATGATTTACTCTTTTCTTTTTTGAATACTTTATTAATCACATAATCATTTAGAATTTAAGTGTAAATATATTTAAGAACCAGGCCTAGCTCATCTTTGTACTTCTTCCATTTAATTTAGTAGATAATCCATAAATTTAACTATGTTCTATTGTCTTCCATGAGACTGATGTACGAAATAGTCTAAGAAAATGGGACTCAGCCCTGCTTATTTTTTTCTGCCTTATATTAAAAGTATCATTGCAAATAGCAGGTTAAAAATCATATATTAATTTGTTTTTTGTTATAAACCTCTACATTACACAATTTCATTTTGAACTATCTGGAAAAATGTAGTTTTTCTATAATTTCAATGCAAATAACCTAACATATCATCTAGAGAAACTGTCCTTAGTTTTTATTTAATAGGTTTTGTTCTGGGGAACATTAAAAAAAAGTTATTCACATTTAAAGTCAGTCTGTTTCTGGAGATGACATACACCTCCGATTCTATGCAAGCATTTCTGTAGAATCAGTGAGGACTAGTGGAATAGATTTGCAGTTCACAGAAAGGGGACATAAGCTGTCAACGATATATCTTCAGACCCCTAAATTTCTCCCTTTTAGAGGATTCAGTCAGTACACCTTATATTATTAGTTACTGTTTTGGAATACGCAGTGCGTTTCTATTTACCATCCGATGGATTTACAACATATCTTCCAGTATAACAATTACGTTATGATAGAGGAATTAGTAATTTTTACCTAAATGCACTAGACTATGTGTATGAAAAATCACTTTTTTTTTTTTTTTTTTGCTATGGTGCTTATTTTATTTTATCTTTTTTGGATGCAGAAAAAGCTCATATATAACTTTTCCACTTTCATATCTAGCACAAATTGTAATTTACAATTCTTTCTAAATACTTCAGTGGATTTATATTTTGGCAAGCATTTTTCATGGGTGTTATGCTTTTGGCATTTTATGCTACGTTGTGATGTTTATTTTGCTTTTTGTTTTGTAGGACACTTTATAGAATCAAAGAATGAGAAAACATTGTACAGGCAAACCGTGGTCTAAAAATCTACAGAGACACAATCTTAGTTGATATATAAAAGTGTAAATATTACTACGAATGGAACAGTTCTGCATTCGTGTTTGCTATTTGTACTGGTTGTATTATTGACTTCCACACGAGTGCACAGTAGTCGAAGTAATCCCACAGGCTCAGTCGTGGGTTAAGGGAAAGGCCACAGGCCTCGAGGCTCGTAACAGACACTTTTTCTGTTTTTTCTAATCATCCACATGCCGGCACATGGAAGGGACTTGGTTCTTTTTCTCATTGGAAGAGGTATATTTTTAAACAGCCTTTTGGTAGCTTCTGGAAGCTTCGGGAAAGGTGAGTGTCACAGGGAAGGTGGGTTCTCCAGCCGTTCCCTCTCAGCGCTACCTCACCTTCTGCAGCTCCTGTCTCAGCCAGGACGGCAGAGGCTGCCCCAGCTTGTGCAGCAGCTTTGAGAGGTCCACGTTGTGGTCTCGATAGTAGCTGGACAGAAATGCTCTGCTCTGGGGTGGGAGGGGAGACAAAAGTACATTGACTTTGTTTATTAAAGTATACTTCATATACTTTTTTATTTTATTTTTTTCCCCCAAAGCCCCAGTAGACAGTTGTACGTCATAGCTGCACATCCTTCCAGTTGCTGTATGTGGGACGTGGCCCCAGCATGGCTGGAGAATCGGTGCGACGGTGCGCGCCCGGGACCCGAACCCGGGCTGCGAGCAGCGGAGCACGCGCACTTAACCGCTAAGCCACGGGGCTGGCCCACATCATATACTTTGATGATGTTTCGATCTATATCAAGTACACCATACCTGGATTGAAATTTACTTTAGGCATGTAGACTATTTAGCACAATATAAACACAGTGACTCTGTTCTTCAAAACACACACTCTACACACATACACCGTTTTTACTAGGGAAAGAGCTTTTGTATGAAACGTGATTTATTTATTTATTTTTCCTTTTTCATAAGGTGGTTTCCGTTTTTTTTTTTCCTGAGGAAGATTGGCCCTGTGCTAACATCTGTTGCCAATCTTCCTCTTTTTCTTTTTTCTCCCCAAAGCCCCAGTGCATAGTTGTGTATCACAGTTGTAGAGTTGTACCTCTTCTATGTGGGACAACGCCTCAGCATGGCTTGATGAGCGGTGAGTAGGTCTGTGCTCAGGATCCGAACCTGTGAACCCGACTGCCGAAGGGGAACGTGCAAACTTAACTACTACGCCACCGGGCCAGCCCCACGGGTGATTTATTTGATTGTGCAGAATTAAATGTTAAAATAACTAGACTGAGTTGCCAGAAATATAGTTGTAACAACTGATTGGATCTAATATTATGCTCTATTAAAATCATCCTAGCTTTAGAGAAAGAGTTAATTTGGTAAATCTATAACATAAAATACTCCCCTGTCATCATTAATTTTCATTTAGATTTTGAAGGTAATACTTTCTTAATAGATCTTTTAAGGCATATACAAAATACTTGCTGCTAGAACAGTATTGTGGTAAGCCTTAAAAATGCAGTAGGTGACCAGGAAAATCTGTAACCTGGTATACTTGCACTATTTGACCAAAGAAGGAGACGAATACCTTGTAAACTATCCTGACTTATAGGGAGGTAGATTTCCATTCAATAAAAAAAAATATTTTAAAAATTGAAATAGTCAAAAATGGGAAGGGCTGTGTTGTGAGATGGCATTTGGTGGGGTTTATGTAGAGTGTGGGTGACCGGTGTCAGGCATGCTGTGAAGGGGGGGTTTCTGCACCTGTATCTGTACCTCCCTGCTTTATATTTTTCTGAGATTTTTAGTTGAGTTGAACTTTTAAAAAGTTTTTATTTAATTCCTTGTGCCATTCTTTTTAAATGTCATATCGGTTACTCCATTTTAAATGCCATAGGAAAAAAAAGTCTCCTTTTGTATTGAAGTTTCAGTGTGGCGTAGTGATTTTTGCAGTCATCATGGCCATTGGACCCAGACTGAACATTTGTGCTGTCTCCTGACCATCACTGTGATCAAGGGAGAACCAAGCCTTTGTGTGGTTTATGTGTCAGCCTGTCTCGTTTCTCTGCTTTTGGTCTTTCTCACTCATTAGCTCTAAGGCCACTGATAGGCCCAGCTGGCATACTCAGGCCAGAGAAAGGTGGAGATAAATTTATTTCCCAGATACTTCCTCTGAGAGCCTGATCATTCTCTGCCTCCTTTGCTGCCAGTCAGACCTGGAATGCAGGGATGAGCCCTAGGTCTTTGTGTAGAGTCTGAGTTTCTGAACATCCCCGTTGTGCTCTCTCTTAACATCTTACTTCGCCTTGTCCTCCTTATGACTGAAGCCCTGCTTGGAACAACGGCAGCCCGGGGCTGCCCAGCTCCTGCCAGCTTGCTCCCTAACATTTCCCATGTGGTAAGTGATTGTCCGAGATCTTAACTAGCTTCAGAGTTGAACCTCCTGGCATCCATTTCTACTATCCATCTCTTTGGAGTTTGGATTGAACCTCCTGATACTGAAGACTATTTTGACTATACCTCAATTTATTGGCCTTTTGGAGCATCATTTTCAAACTTGCCTGCCTGTATCAGTGCTGTCTCTGTAGCCAAACCCTTGTCCTCTGCCCTATTATGTGTGTACAGTAGCCCCCACTTATCCGTGGTTTTGCTTTCCACAGGTCCAGTTACCTGCGGGCAACCTCGGTCCAGAAGCAGATGATCCTCCTGATGTATGGTCAGAAGGTCAATAGTAGCCTAATGCTACATCACAATGCCTATGTCATTCACCTCACTTCATCTCATCACATAGGCATTGTATCACCTCACATCATCACAAGAATAGTGAGTACAATACAATAAGGTATTTTGAGAGAGAGAGAGACCATATTTGCATAACTTTTACTAACGTATATTGTTATAATTGTTCTATTTTATTATTAGTTATTGTTGTTAATCTCTTACTATGCCTAATTTTTAAATTAAACTTTATCACAGATATGTATGTATAGGAAAAAACATAGTATATATACGGTTCAGTACTGTCTGCTGTTTCAGGCATCCACTGGGGGTCATGGAATGTATCCCCTGCAGATGAGGGAGGACTACTGTACGTGTGTCCCCATAATCATGTCCCCATAATCAAGTACCCCTTCCTTTTGTTGCTCTGCTCCCTCAAGGTAACTGATATGAGATTGGCAAAGTACGACATGTCCTGTTTGTAAAAGTCTAATATGTTCAGGCCAGAAGATCTAGGACAGAACGTGGTGGTATGCAGGATGTACTGTACAACATTGTTATCTGATGACCATTCAGAAGGGAGGATATTTTAGATGGTAGGATCACAAATAGGATACATGCTAACTATGCCAATGTAGTCTGACTACTTCATGCATGCTCATGTGAAATAATATAATAAGAGGAAAGAATAATAATACATACTTTCATAATATGAAAATATGATGAAAAGAAGGAATCATATAGTAAATTCAGTATCACGTTGTTTATTGGCCTATAATTAAACTAAGGAATCTGTTATATGCTTTTGATTTGGAGAGAGAATCGATTTAGTGGTGGTAATTTAAAATGTCAGTTTTTATTCCTTTCCTACAATATATTTTGATAAACAAAGTCAAAGTGGAATCAGGCCAACAACATTCTTAATGTCCGAGGATCAAATGCATCCTGTGGTGTTTTGGTGACGGTCGAGAGGAAGGTAGGGCGTTTCTCTGTAGAAGGAGGAGACGCAAGCAGGGTCGTGACAGTGCTGCCTACTCTAATCCGTTCTACACATGCGTGTGTCCATCGCCTCTGTGAGGGCTCCTTCACTCTTGCCTCCTCTCGGGACACTATTTGCACAAAATCAGCCACTCTACTCCCTCAAATAAACCTAGTATGTATATGATGTTGCAATATAATAAGAAATATATATTTGCTTTTCATCTCTGGTTCCTGGCACAGAGGTCCTAAAACCCTTGTAATTTCCTGAGTGATAGGAGTGTCAAGTGACTTTTAGTCAATCATAATAAGCCTCTTTAAACCACACCAGAGTTTATGCTAATGAGGTGATTCTTGGTGGGACCCCAGATAGTTTCAGATAGGGGCTGGTTGCTAGAGGAACCAAACATATGATTGGAGGGTTGGAACTTTGAGCCCCACCCTCTGGCCTCCTGGGAAGGGAAATTCGACTGGGGATTGAGATAATCACCAATGGCCAATGATTTAATCCATCATGCCTACGTGATGGAACCTCCATAAAAACCTTAAATGAAGGGATTTGGAGAGCTTCAGGGTTGCTAATGCATCCATGCCAGGAGGGAGATAGACCTCAAACTCCTCAGGGACAGAAGCTCCTGTGCTCAGGACCCTTCCAGACCTTGTCCTATGTACCTCTTCAGCTGGCTGTTCCTTTGTATCCTTTATAATAACAGGAAGTAAAGTGTTTCCCCAGTAATAGTAAGTAAAGTGTTTCCCTGGGTTCTGTGAACCATTACACCCAATTATAAAACCTGAGGAGGGGGTTGTGGGAACCTCCAATTTGTAGCCAAGTTAGACAGGACTGTGAGTATCCTGGGGACCCACTACTTGCTATTAGAGTCTGAAGCAGGGGTTGGGGGGGAGGGCAGTCTTGCATGACTGGGCCCTTACCCATGGGGTATGTGCTAACTCTGGGTAGTTAATGTCAGAACTGAATTAAATTCTAGGTCACCTAGTTGGCATCTGCAGGAAATTGGAGAATTGCTTGGTATGGAAAAACCCACATATTTGGTGTCAGAAGTGTCTGAGTAAAAAAAAGGATCTTAGTAATGTATTGCATGTAACCTTGCTGACAGATAGAGAAGTACTGATATCCTGAAAAGTTATGTTTTGCTTATCCTTCTCTACCACCAAATTTAATATGTCCCAGTATGTCTGTCTTGGATAGGAATAAAATAAAATGCTAAGAAAGATGTTCTACAGTGTCTTTTAAGTGTTTTAGTTTTAATAAATATATAGAGAAATAGCTTTGACATAAATGAAAATGATATATTTTGTATTACTTTCTTGAAATACTATGGAAATTGCTCTTGAATTTCTATTAATGTGTGAGGATTGTTTTCATAGTGCTCTGAAGGCATGTTTTAATAATCAACCAAGGAAAACTGGAGTTCTGAGAATGTAATTTGTTGATCAGGACAACAGGAAGAACCCCCACAATGCCTTTTAGATAGAATATATTTATGAGCTTGGTGAGGACAGGTCCTGTCTATATCAGGTTGGAATAAAAAAAAGGTTCTCAAAGTCTTCAAGTATTCAAAAAGTATTCAGATAAGTTCAGACCATCTTAGGCTTCTCAGATCACTGTGTGACTCTTAGTTAACATAATGTATTAAACACCGTGGGAAAAAAATCCCAAGTAATATTTTAATTTCTGAGGGTTTTTTTAAAAATTTTTCTGAGGAAGATTGGGCCTGAGCTAACCTCTGTTGCCAATCTTCCTCTTTTTGCTTGAGGAAGATTGTCCCTGAACTAACATCTATGCCAATATTCCTCTATTTTGTATGTGGGATGCCACCACAGCACAGCTTGATGAGTGGAGTGTAGGTCTGCGCCTGGGATCCAGGCCTGCGACCCCCGGGCTGCAGAAGCAGAGCATGTGAACTTAACTACTACACCACTGGGCCAGCCCTTCAATTTCTGAGTTTTAAAAAATTTTTACAAAATCAATCTACTTGCATTTTTATGTCCAAATTATATATTAACTGAAATAAATATGAAATCAAAATAATATTAATAAATTTTAATATATGTGAAATAAGCATTAAGGTGAAAACATAGGGTCTACAAACTGAGAAAACTGCAGCATTAAGTGACTGCCATGTCACTATTCTGAACAGAGTAGACATGAGGTGCTACATACATACCACCATGTCTGGGTGTCTCAATTCTCCAAAGCCTAAATTATCTGGTATGTTAAACATTTGGGAAATATATTCATTCTTTCATCTTATTAGTATATTAACCATTCAAAGCTTAGTATACCAATAATTAATATTATTATGCAGGCTACACTTACTACTATAGAGTAACTCAGTAAAAAAAAAGAAAAAAGAAAAAACATCTTTTGGTTCTATTTTAAATTTCTATTGACATCCAATATGTATCAACATATATTTCCTGGCTTGGTTTCAGTTAACATTTTTTTTTTTTTTGTGAGGAAGATCAGCCCTGAGCTATCCATGCCAATCCTCCTCTTTTTGCTGAGGAAGACTGGCCCTGAGCTAACATCCGTGCCCATCTTCCTCCACTTTATATGGGATGCCGCCACAGCATGGCCCGACAAGCGGTGCATCGGTGTGCGCCCGGGATCCGAACCCAGGCTGCCAGCAGTGGAGCATGTGCACTTAACCACTACGCCATGGGCCAGCCCCTCCGTTAACATTTTCAATGCTAAAATTTCTGTAAACGTATCATTCTTTCTGGAAGGAGATGTTGCCTTTTTTGTTCTGATTCAAAATGGCAAATTCTATTGTTTTCCTTTATTCTTGCATGACAGGTAATACATCATTGGAAAAATCAAAACAAGCAACCTGGCTGCACTGAAATCCAGATGTCACTTTTAATTTTTAGAAAGGCTGAATTTTGATTTTAACCGTTTTTCTAAGAAAATGGATATATTATTATTTATCGTTTTACTTATTTAGTTTTTATTTTTAACCTCTGTACTTACATCAGGATCCATTGGAGGGTATTTTCTTCCTTTGCTCTTTCCAAGGCATTTTGTTTTACCTTCTTCCAGTAACTGACACCAGAAACCTTTATGAGAATCAAACCTAAAAATAAAAATACGAAACACAAAAAAAGTATTTTTCAAGCAATTTATAAGATATAATGACTAAAAACATGAATATTTTTCTTTGGATATTAATCTATAACCAGGGAAACTGGTATATTTTTTGACTACATCATTTGCATAAAGTCTTTTGGCATATTTCTGAATTCTCAGTCCATCTGTCATATTTGTGAGTTTGCCAGATTCCTAATAGAAAAATTGTCAGCAGAAGGTCTCCTATTAATAGAAACTAATAAGCCTACCTCCTTCATCTGGAAGGAAAAATTTTATAAATTTCAAGCCCGATCTTTGCCTTTGTAGGGTTTAAAAGTGGTAAGTCAGGCTTCATCCATATCTATGGATCTACATGGTACATGTACCATACAATTACAGGGTGATGTAAGAGAAAGGGTTTTGGTGTGTCACAGAGTGATTAATTTTAGGGTTCTTTAGCTATAATCCATTTAATTTTTTTCCAGAGCCACTTCCTTATTTTGGTATGAGCTGTGTATTAAAGTAACAGCACCCATAAATGTGGATTTTCATGGCATAATTATAAACAAAATAATAGTAGCACATTAAATTTATATTTTAGTTTACCAAAATATTTCATATAACTCTTTCTCATTTGACCTTTCATTATAACCTCTTAATGATATGGAGTGTAAGATTCTTCTTATTTTATGGCACTTAGCATAGTGTTTGGCTTTTTGTGAATGCTCACCAAAGGTTAGTTGAATAAAAAATGAAAAAGAAGGAAATGTTTGTCAAGATTTATTTATCTTGGACTATATACTTTAAGTATTAGGCCTCCTGACTCTAGGTCTAGGGCCTTTCCTTCTTTGGTGGTCTCTGGGTATGTTTTGTATTATCCTTCATTATGAATAAATAGTAATTTCCATGCTTGAATGTAAAAGCGAATGTAATAGTCAGCAATGATATTTCTTTCACATTGCTTTTGTTATTCAATGGTTCTATTGCTATAATTTCTTCTTCATTAGAAAGAATTATCACGTAGGGCCACTTTTGCGTTTTGTCTTTAATCCATACTAATTCTCAGAAAACTGCTTCCAACTTTTTCTTAAAATTATAATGTGAACAATGAACAATTGGAAATTGAAATAAAAACACATTTAAATCAGCATAAAAACATTAAATACTTAGGGATAAATTTAACACAAAATATGTGTAAGATCTGCACACTGAAAACTACAAAACATTATTAAGAGAAATTATAGAAGACATAAACAAAAAAGAGAGCTAAACGAGGTACATAGATCAGGAGACTAAATATTTTTAAAATATCAACTCTCTCCAAATTTGTCTACAGATTCAATGTGATTCCATCAGATTTTTTTTGGTAGAAATTGAAAAGATGATTCTAAAATGTACGTGGAAATGCAAAAGGACCTAGACAAGTGAAAACAATTTGAAAAAGGAGAGCAAAGTTGGAGATCTTATACAATTTAATATCAAGATTTATTATAGTGCTGTAGTAATCAAGGCTGTGTGGTATTGGCACCAGTGTATCAGTGGAACAAAACAGAGTCCAGAAATAGACCAACACATCTATGGTCAACTGATTTTCAAAAACAAGTGCCCAGGTAATCTGATGGGACAGGACAGTCTTTTAAACAATTTGAACTGGAAAAATTGGATATCTATATGGAAAATATGAATATTGACCCTCACCTCACACTGTAAGAAAAATTAACTTGAAATGTATCATAGACCTAAACCTAAGAGCTAAAACTGTAAAAATTATGGAAGTAAACATAGGAAAAAAAACACAAAATTTTTGTAACATTTGGTTAGGCAAAGATTTTTTAGGATAAGTGATAAAAGAACTATAATGAGAATTTTGAATACATCAATATCTAAAACTTTTGTTTTTCTAAAACACTTAAGAAAATGAAAAGGGAAGCCAAATATTGGGTGAAAATGTTTGTAAAACATGTATATAATAAAAGACGTATTCAGAATATATAACTCAATAAGAAAAGATGATGATACGAATAAAAATTGAGTAAAAGATTGGAAGAGACACTTCATCAAAAAAACGTGTGTGAATGACCAATTAACAAATGAAAATTTGCTCAACTCCATTAATCATTAAGGAAATGAAAATTAAAATCACAAATGAAATACCACTACACACTCACTAAAATGACTAAATTTAAAAAGCCCAATACCAAGTGTTAACAAAGATGTGGAACAACTAGAACTGTTATACTTTGTTGGTAGAAATTAAAAATATTAGAGCCAGTTTGGAACATTTCTTATAAAGTTAAATACATAATTATTATATGACATACCAACCCCATTTCTAGGTATTTACCCAAGAGAAATGAAAATATATGTCCAGACAAAAGATCTGTACACAAATGTTCATAGTAGCCCCCAGATGGAAACAACCCTGTCTATCAACTGGTGAAAAGATAAATTGTGGTATATCCATAAAATGGAGTATTACTCAACAATAAAAAAGAACTAATTACTGATAGATGTAACAACATGGAAGAATCTCAAAAGCACTATGCTAAGTGACAGAAAGTAGATCAGTGGTTGCTAGGGGTCAGGCGTGAGGAGAAAGGATTGACTGCAAAGGAGCATGAGGAAACTTTTTGGATTAATGGAAATGTTCCACATCTTGACTGTGGTGGTGTACACAACTGTACATGTTTGTCAAAATTCATCAAACTGTAGAAGTAAAATGGGTGGATTTTATTACATGTATATTATACATCAATAAAGCTGATTTAAAATTATACTGATTGAATGTGTGCGTATTTGGAGAGTGTGATTTGGAGGGTAGTCTTTATGTAGCTAATCTTGTAGAGTTTATAACTATGGCCCTATGAAAAGAAAGCACACCTAGATTTCTGCCTCTGTACTGTTTGGGGTATTAGAGACACTGAAATGTTACTCATAGCCCACTTATACAAAACCCGTTTCTCATTATTAAAGCAATTGTGTGAGATCAGAACACAACATGAAATGTCTTTATGTTGTTTAGATTCTTGTTTGAATCAGTAAGGCAACTGAATAAAGTAGTTCCATAGATAGAGGTAGAAGAAAGGAGAGCATTAAAAAAGACTATTATTTAAATGATCTGTACATGAAAGCTGAGAAGCTCTAATACAATAACATTTCTAGAAGTCTGCTATTGATGTAATATTTTTCATTAACACTTTGTCATTAGCTATTTCCACAATTGAATTCTGACTCATTTTAAGTATGTAAGTAATCAAAATTCAGACCATTATTATTATTTTTTGCTAATATACCTAACTATAGATACATGTCTGGAACGTACATATGCTTTACAGTAAAATGAGCATCCTTCTGACAGAATTTTTTTTTTTAAGAAACACTGAACTTCACACGTTAAAATTAAAAATCAAAAGAAAAATAGGTTTTTCTTTCATCTCTACTAATTGATTTTATCTTATGCAGCAGGCTGTCATGCTGGGCTTTATTGAGAAAAAAATGTGTGTGTGGAGGGGGCATCTAGCCCAGGCATCTGTATGCCTCAGATCTGAGGCGCTGGGGTAAGTGTATAGGAGTGGAAATGAAATGGCGAGGAAGGTAGACGGGAGATATGTTTATTTTCCAGGTTGCCTGCAGTAGAAGGTGAAGGGACTGATGTTGATGAAGGACCTTGTGAGTTTGAGGACACAGCAATGTTATTTCGGAGCTCAAGCGAAGAAGCTTGACGGGGGATGGAGAAAGATCGTCTGCCCACATCTGTTTAGAATATCAGCAGTGGCCCTCTGAAGATTAGCAGCTACTCCTGATTCCTGGTGGAAGGGCAAGGAAGCAGCCTTTTCATGTAGGCACTGGCAGCTAGACATTGCGCAAGGCACTACTCATGGCTAGGACCCTCCTTTAAAGGCTTCCAGGAAGTGAACATCTTGGAGGAAGTTGTATGTGTTGTTTAGTGTCTCTCTATGGTTACCCCTTCCTGGAAGTGGGATATTTTGTTCATCATTGAGTCCCCAGAAGCATGCACATAACAGTCACTCAATAAAACTTTGCTGAATTAAAGAGTAAAACGAGAATGGAGTGGTTCTTCAGTTTGTGTGGAATATCACCTGGGGTCATCCAGAAATAACTGAAAGAGACATGGGGGCAGGGACAATCAGGTTTCTCCAATGATTCAGCCTTCAACTGGTAACATTTCTCCAACTGGTAACATTTCTATATTAAGGAAAATGTGACTTGAATTTTACCTTTGGGCAGGTGAATTCTAGGGAACATGCAGATTATACTTAGTAGGTTCAAGTATGGTTGAAATACCTTTAAATTGAAATGACGTTTCCATGAGAGAACACTGAATTGCAACAGTGCAGGTGAATTTCAAAACCAAAACACCATCGTTTAGGTGTTTTTTGTCAGTTCCCTCTCTACAAACATACTTTTGTGATTTCATGAACCAATTTATTGATACACATTTTATTTTTAACAGCTTTTTTTGAGGTATAATTTACATATCATAACACCCATTTTAAGTGTACAATTCAATGATTTGTAGCAAATTTATATAGCTGTACAACTGTCACCACAATCCAGTTTTAGAACATTTCCACCCCCCCATCTCTTAGAGTCCATTGTAGTCAATCCCTGCTGTCACCTCCCAGCTCCAGGCAAGAACTGATCTGCTTTCTGGCTCTAAATTTGTCTTTTCTGGACATTTCCTTTTTTTGGCTGGTGTGGCTATGCCAAATTTTGTTAATCCATTTACCAGTTGATGAACATTTGGATTGGTTCCAGTTTTTGGCTATTATGAATAATGCTGCCGTGAACAAGTGGACATAGGTTTTCATTTCTCTTGGGGTAGGTTCCTAGGAGTGGCACTGGATTGTTTGTAAGCTTCTGTTTGATTTTTAAGAAACTGCAAAACTGCTTTTCCAAAGTGGCCATATATTGTACATTACCATCAGCAATATATGAGGGTTCCAGTTTCTCCACAGTCTTGCCCACATTTGGTATTGTCTTTTGGATTATAGCCATTCTAGTGGTAGTTCAATATGGTTTTAATTTGCATGTCAGTATGATTACACATTTACTATGCAAAGTGACAGTGTGTCATGGAGATAGATTCTTTTTATAATAAAGTCTGAGACAACCTTAAAAGCTTATTTTAAGGTTTCAGTTTTTTAAAGGAAGTATTTCCTGTTGATATACTATTCATTAGTAAAAATTCATAGTATTGTTTTTCTCCAGTTCTAACATCTTGTGCCAATTTGAAGAGCTAAATATATTGGCAGTGTAGGCTCCAGAGGACTGATTGAGTTTCAATACTGCCTCCTCAATTTTACTTGCTGAGTGACTTTTGGCTTAGCTTTTCTGTGCCCCACGTTTTTTAGCTGAAAAATAGAGCTAATAGTACCCGTCACGTAGTGTTGTTATGAAGAAATATATGTAAAATACTTAGAACATATGAATAGATACTTATATGAAATGTTACAACCACGTTTAAAAACAAATTCATCATAAGAAACTGGAATAGACTATTTTTTTCACTACTGTATTTAGCATTTCTAGGTGCCCTTTCACATGTCATCTAGAGAATCAACAGATTTTAGCTACTCTGGCTACTGTTTTTTGCTACTAAAAAAGTTTCAATGTGGCCCATTTTTTTTTTTTTCTGAGGAAGATCAGCCCTGAGCTAACATCCGTGTCAATCCTCCTCCTTTTTTGCAGAGGAAGACCGGCTCTGAGCCAACATCCACCACCAATCCTCCTCCCTTTTTCTCCCCAAAGCCCCAGTAGATAGTTGCATGTCATAGTTGCACATCCTTCTAGCTGCTGCATGCGGGATGCGGCCTCAGCATGGCGGGAGAAGTGGTGCATGGGCACGTGCCCGGGATCCAGACCCGGGCCGCCAGTAGTGGAGCGCACGCACCCAACCGCTAAGCCATGGGGCCGGCCCCAATGTGGCCCATTTTTACTCAAACTCATATAAAATGGGATGGGAAAGAATTCCTGGGCATTATAAATTTGGTCGCCAGGGGAAGTGATGTTAGAAGCAATTGAAGTCCTTGTGAATTTTGAGGCAGCTTTAGTTCTTTATGGCTTAGTAAGCCCCATCCACAGAACAAAGCAAACACACACACAATCTTTATTCAACCCCTGGCCTTCAAATCCATATTGTCCATTTATTGAAGTTTTCACAGTCAATTAGTATTAAAAATTCATGTAACTCATGTTAAAATTCATGTTAACAAACAAGGTGACTGAGAAATAAAGACATTAGCTTCAGGTATTTAACTAACTAGTGTTTCTAAGTGTGAAGAATCTTGTCATGGTCATTGATGGCTAGATATAATTGTGAATGGATATACTCATGGAAAAATTAAAAGTTTATATTTTTCATTTTAGTTTATACAAATTAGCATAATTCCATGATAAGCATTATTTTTCTTGCTTTCTCTCAAATGATCACTCAGCTTTAAAGCACTATATAACACATAACATAAAAGCTAAAATAATGTCAGTGTATCAATCCTATTTACAATTTAGGGATTAAGGTTATGTTGAACAAGAATTGTAAAATGCTAATTTACTTAATTGAATGGGAAAGTTCCCATTTATATTGTTTAAAGCTTATACTGGCTTATTTCAAATCACACCCACATTCATTAAGAAAATCAGATTTTTTTTCTTTACATATTCAGTATGTCATTTAAAATCAGTGATGACAGTACTAAATCATTTTAAGACTATATAGACTACCCAAAGACTGTAGGAAATTTAGAAGTCTTGAATACTTTCTTTAGCGATTGTGGAAAGGAATAAATAACACTCTTGACAATGGAATTTGCCCTTTTTCTTGAAAATAGTTTTGAAATTAGAATTTTTTAATATTGAAGATAATCAGTTTATAGATCTCTTAAATTGGAGTAGTATTTGATGCCAAGATTGTTTGCTAAAACCTTTGTATAGGTCTAGTTTCATCCACTCATTCTACTGTGTGCAAAGAACTGGATTTATGTGGTTAGTTGAGAATTCATATCTGTTTGCAGTTCAGTACATTCTTAGAGGACTTTAAATGAATATTTTTTTAAGTACCAAAGAGATACTTCACTATCACCAGCATGAAAAATATGAAGCAATAAATGACATTGCTGAGAATATACATTTTGTACCCCTAGTCACCCCCAACATGTCCAAAGCACCACAGAAGCAACTTAACCAGTATAGTTACTTTAACAAGAGTAACTAAATTATGATTCAGAACATCTACAAAGGGCATGGATGAAGGAGGATTTAGACCAGTTTAGACCTAAGACAATGACATGAAATTCCAAATATTCTACAACAGGTACACTGCAGGTTTTTACAAGATGTGTCAGGCAAACTGATGATTGACGAGAAAATATACAATGAAACTGAGTGGCAGTACATTATCTCTGTCAGCGGGGTGAGAGCTTGGGCAGCCCTGCCGGACCAGAAATTGTGGTGTCACATATCTTATCTTGCTGCTTCACCCACTGAGCCCCCAACCAGGCTAGAGAATCATATAATGGGTAATTGTAGCCAGATACATCCCAGGTGCAAAGCGACCCACAGTTCTTTGTAAACAGTACATTGCTTTGATATTACTTCTCTTAAGTTTACACTCCCTTTTCTCAGCAGAGGAGGTGAATAAAAACCTTGCTGCTGAGCTGGATGCAAAGCGGACAATTACCCAGTGGGCAGGTCAAGGACCATTCCCTATGAAAAGGAGATGATGTCTTTATAGAACACTCCACTTCTCCTGTCTGAAATACAATGCTTTGCTATATATTGTATAAAAAAGACCCAAAGATAAGCCAACTTGAATAGAAAACTTGTTTAGAAAATAAAAGCTTTCTTTTCTAAGAGATACTTAAAAAGATAGAAAGCAGAAAGTGGACTTGAATTTCTAACTGCAAACTAAAATCACTCAGCTTTCTCTAAGGTCAAGCTGAAAGTACAATACCCAAGGCTAGTGTCTGTGTTAGGACTTGAACTAAGTTCTACAAAGCTCGGTAGTACTCGTAGTATAGAAAACACAGAGGTCAGACGGTTAATAGTAACAGCAAAGTAAATGACTCTCAGGAAGCAAGCTCAGAACTCGCGTTCCACCTACTGCTTTGTCCTCTAAACCAAAATGTCTCTCTTACGTGTCTCTACATATGATGTAAGCAGTATTTGATGTTTTTCTGCCAGTCTTTTACTGTAAGGGATGCTGAAAGGTAAATGAATCCTGCCTCTCACTTTCTAAATTGCTACAGGATACAAAGCACAAGGAAAAGAGAAAATCAGTTGATATATGGAACTGAGCTCTATGGAAGAATTCCATAATACAGTCTTTTTCAGTTTCTTTAAGGCTCAGTCTATGAGCCTAAAATTAAAAAATATATATATATTATACTGAGACTCAGGGCCACGGCCCATCCAACTCAGTATCTTCCAGTCGCTCTTGGCATGTGAAATAGGAACGAACACAACCCTCATAAATCTGATTGCCAACCGTTATAAATGGACAAAGTAACATGCTGAATGAAGTCCAGAGTCAGGATTAAGGTGAGGTCAGAGAGGCACCTGGGGTGCAAGATTTAAGGAGGCACTCACTGTCAGGGCTGTGCAAACGCCTGAGAGTGAGTCCGTAGATCCTCAAGCCTCTCCCTTGCCTCACCCTAGTCCCCGCCCAGTGGAGTCAATTACCTAAGAAAATCAGAGAGAACCAGCACAAGAAAACCAAACCAGAGCTGTCACTGCTGAGGCCTCTGAAGGTTAGGTGACAGGGTCAGACACACAGTGGGTAAAGACAAAGAAGCAAAAAATAGAAGTATGGGTACGAGTAATAATAGCACATCTCTCTCTGCCTATTCAGTCACCTATTGGGCTATTTCTTGCTGTATGACATTGTTTTTGAAAACTGCACAAGAGAGAGAGGAGTGAATTCATAAACCACGTAATCACCTCTTTACACTTCCAAGAGGTCCCGATATTGTCTGTTAAATAGGCTTAGCGCTCACCAACTTAATTTAAATAGCCTCTTCTAAGGTTAGTTGTTGGTTTTGAGATTTATAACTGTTTCTCTGCTTTCCTTCCAGGGGAAATCTTTCATAGTTAGAAATCAACAGATGGTTTAGGACGTTTCTTTGCCATACTGTTGAAACGTTCTTTCCCAAGTAGTTAATGTCAAACTGGAAAATAATCAGCATGTAAGAAGCAGCTAACTCAACGGTTGTATCACCAAACTACAATTTCTTTAAAACCAGTTCTCTGCTGAAATTTCAATAAATTAATTAGAATATAAACTTACGTTAAAGCTTCTGAATAATTATAATGAGGAGAGACTCCTAGAAACTTCTGTACTTCATCCATCACTGTAGCAGGATCAGTTCTTAGCTGTTGCCCATCGATAATTAGCAACTAAATTACCAAAGAAATAAAAAAACAAAGACAATGCACATTGAAAAAAGTCATGTAACTGCACAATAAAAAATTTCTGCACTCAGAATTTATTCAGTGAGAGACATTGTACTGGGGATTTGCATGCATTCTTGTTAGACTTAACCAGGCCATCCTCATTAATGACCTGGAACACGAAATAAATCACACTAATTAAATGCAGTCATGTTTTGTAATCTGAGAAGTCCTGCAAACACTATGAAAACAAAAAAGCCACGTGAGGGGACCAAGACAGTTTAAGAAATACGACTGCAGAATTACAAATGGAAACCAAGTTTACAAACAGACAAAACAATGATTCCATCATTGAAGCTGGGAAGGAGCACTGTAGAAAAAGAAAAATGGTTATAATAAGACCAGGTGTAATGAGACAGAGGAAACATCATTCTCCATGATTCCATTTAAAGGGGTAGCACTGTAAAGATTTAAGAAATACTTTGATAATCTATTCGGAAGAAAAAGTACGACTCCCAGAGAATGTGAATGTGGACAGAAGTTCCTCCACAGACTAAGCGGAAGAATTTGCTTGTTACTCTGGCGAGGGAGGGGGGTGGACCCAGCAACATAAATTGACAGGAGATGATGGAGGGCCACAAAGCCTGCAATGCAACTCTTGCTCACACCTCTTCTCCAATATTTCAAGTTAGTCTAGACCAGCATTGTTCAATAGAAATTTCTGTGACGATGGCCATGTTCTACAGCTGTGGTGTCTAACAGGTGGCTATTGAGCATTTGAAATGTGGCTAATGTGATTGAGGAACTGAACTTTTAGTTTTATATAATTTTAGCATAAATTTAAATAGCCACATGTCACAGCAGCTATCATATTGGAAAGCATGGTTCTAGACACACAGGACACACCATATCTGATGTGACTGGACTGCTTTCTGCAATCCAATCTTGGGGCTGATTTTGTAATCTAGGTTGATGCCAGGCAAAAGAGAGACACAAGGAAGCCAAGAAAAACGCAGGACTTATGAAAAATTCAGCAAGGTGGTTCAAAGGGAAATAATGGCACTTAATTAAGCAAAACAATATTTGTCTTGTGTGATTAAGAGGTTCTCAAGCTTTACTCTCAGAATAAGAATCAGGGATATGAAGCTGTTGAAGCTCTTTACAATCAGGAAACGTATATACTAGAAAATAGAGCAGGGAGAATTATCCTGAAATACTTTTAGAAGGAAAATTAAACAGTTTTTCTACCTCTGCCTATCTATTATTCTTTGCCACAGTCTCATTATTTACAACTAAAGAATAAAAGCTAGTAATGTTTTAATGAGTAAAAATTTCCTCTATCATAGAGGCAAAGTCATCAACTTAATGGGATTGTAACATGATGTAAATTCTTATTGCTCAATACCTGAAACGGGGGGAAATAAACAAGCCATCTCTCGATGTGGCTGGCATACCACCCTGGGACCAAACATCTCTTCTGCAAGGCTCTGAGCTCCGAGGGTGCCCGGGGTCCGGCTGAGATCACTTCGTAGAAGCTAAACTTCAGAGCGGCGGGGTCTTCGTGCGATCGCTGATGCTACAATGAAAAGGTGGATAATTAAACTAACTTGAACCACAGGCATAAATAATTAAAAACCAATCTCTGGGACAAATTTCAAACGTAAGGGAAGGAGGGCCTCACTGCTGGAGAGGTATTTGGTTTGCAATTAATAAAGGATGAAAATATTTGCTCGGAGCATCAGGATTTCAAGTTGTGATGCTGAGAGTATACTTTTGAGAACTGAATTCGTATTGATAGGATTCCTTAACCAACTTTACTGAGTCTTTTCCTTAGTGTATCTATTTTATTCTGAAAGTAAACTTTTGAAAGTTGCGTTAATGCCCCCTTTTCAGCCCATAAGCAAACCATTTATCATGTCCAGTGAGTATCCATAATGCACCAGCACTCTGCTTGTTCTGCCAGAGTTTTGCTCCATCTAGTAATGCAGTTTTAGATAGAAAAGCCCTATCGGCTATTTAAATGGAGAAACTACTGAAAACTTTGACATGTATGTTATACAAAATCCGCAGCTTTTATCATATACTACCTAGCTTCTAAAAGCCAAGATTATTTTACCTAATGGTAACCTTTGTGATGAATCAGAATCATTTATTGTACAGAAAATGCAGAAAGCAGCAATCCAAACAGGAAAGGGTTTCATAATGGCTCTGGCTCAGGCCCACGGGTTTGAGAAAATCACCTTTTCCTTAAATTGCCCCATAAATATTCAGGCTTAGCAGTGGGTTGCGGATGTTTACCACATCCAGCTGAATAGCAAATTTGCTGCAGTTGAGATTCAAATTACTGCACTAAGAACTCGACTAGACTTTATTAAGGCCTGCATTTGGCCACTGTGGAGTGATTTATTTGTAATATTTAGGACGTTTTGTTAGCTTGCAGCCTTGAAACCTCATTTTTCAGTACATTCTCAATTTTTCAGGGGCTAAGTGGTTGCCAAGCTCCAATTTTCTTCTTTCTCTTTGAGTCAATTAAGGCTTATTTCTCTTTTCTCCAGATACCTGGTGGAAAAGGTAAAAGGTGCAAAATGAAATCAGTCAATTTGCAATTTGCTGTATATTTTGATTTAGAAGATGGCTCTAGGAGTTTGGCATGAATGATTAGTGTGGAATTGTGGATTTCAGCTTTCCAGGTTGTCTCAGTCCCTATTATGCAGTTGATTATCAGTATGCCTATCTAAGATCTGTCTGCTTTATATGACCTTTCCCCACTCTGTCCCCACCACAAAACCTTTCCTGACAATCCGTTCTTTCTCTGGTAAACCTGGAAAAGCTGTTTTTGTTAAATAACAAAAGGACCCAGTGCTGAGAAACTTGATTCTCCAATATCGTAGACTGTCAGGCATTTAGCTGTTTGAAATCCTGTCAGTGAGAATGGAACACCCCACTCTTGCCTGGAGGATCTGAGCTATGTGGGTCGCTTTAATACAGAGAAGCAGCCTTATTTCCAGCCCAAGTGTAGAGTTTCAGGTAAGGCGTTTGGGACACAACATTCCACACTTATCTTCACTTTCTAGTTTCCGAGGAAATAAGACCCTCAATCTGCTTTTCAGCCCTGACCTGCTGATAACCCCCTTCCACACAGCCCTGCTTATTAAAATGCTCCATTTTAGTTTTACCTAAATTTCTCCCATTACAAATCCTTCCCTCCTTTAGGAAAATACCCAATGGTTCTTCTGGTGCTTGGTCTCCTCTGCTGCAGCCAATTAATATAGGTAACTTGTCCGTCACGGTCTTTATCAGATGGGCTTTATCATTCTGCAGAAGTCTACCTGTCACTCAATACTTTCTAATTTATTTCTAATTTATACACTGATTATTTATACATATTTCTCCAAGACTGAAAGCAGTCTCGAGTGTGGCATCCACATTTATGAATTCATCTTCAAATCATACTTAGAACAATACTTTCCACATGGCAGTCATTAAAATTATTTAATGAATGGATGAACACATGAACATTAGGAAAGTGTTTTTTGAATTACAAAACTGAGGAATGATAACTAAGGATCCTGGAGACTAAAGACACTGTCTCTATTAATTTTGTTGTGTTCTTATATTTAATTTTGACTGCTTTTTATTGAACTTTTTCCACTTGGTGATTTAAATATCACTGGGACAGGTTTTTTTTTTTTCTTATTATTTTTAATGATTTATTCAAGTGAAAATGTATTTGGTGTATAAGTATTATTATTAGAGTCTGTTAAATTATTTCAAATTGGTCGTTCCTGTGCTAGGTTCTAACCAACATCAGAAACATAATGGCAATGAATGTATGAGAAAGAGGCTTAGAACAAGGTTTAGACTGGCTAGGCTTTCAAGGATGAAGAATTCTTATATTTAGTGTTGCTACTAAGTTATTTCTTCAGTAGAAGCAGTTATTTAAGTTCTTTTAGAGTCAGGGTCATCAATCTATTGCCCATGGGCTAAATTTGGCCTGATGCTTGTTTTTGTAAATAAAGTTTTATTGGAACACAGCTAAACTCATTAATTTACATATTGTCTATGGCTGCTTTTGCAGTATAATGGCAAAGTTCCAACAGAGACCAACCATATGGCCTGCAAAGCCTGAAATATTTACTCTCCGGCCCTTTACAGAAAAAACCGGTGACTTCTGCTTTAGGGAATCAATTATACTCCTCATCTGTAAAAATGAGATAATAATAGCAGCATTACACATGTATTAGATGAAAAATAATGATTTTAAATTATTATAAATTTCACTTAAAATGCAGATGTATAGAAGCACAGATATACATACAAGTACATAATATTTTGTTCTATTTTAATTTCTTCATTGCATTAATATATTTTATTAAGGAATTGAATACAAAATTAATGAAAACTTAAATAGAAAGTTTCTCCATGGAAACAAAGAAAAATTTATCCCCTTTCTGCACATGTAAAACAGCAAATCTCTTTTGTTAAAACCTGAGGTTGTGGCTATTGCTGAAAACCTTCCTCCCTTCTCCATACTCCCCTTCTACCTGCTGGATTCTGTCTGTATTTTCCTTACCTGGTACCAGGAATATGCTCGGTCTGATGGGTCGATGAGAATGGTGATGATCTTGGCTTTGGGGACCAGAGAAGCTGCTCTTTTAGGGGCTTCCTCTGAGTGGAAGTAATTGGCACTCTTCTCAAATAGAAAGTCAGTGGTGACATTGGATGGGACTGGGAAGAAATCCATATACCTAGAAAAGGAATATTTCTCAAAATAAGACTCTGATTTATACTCATACCCTGGTGACTGAAGATGTTAAAGGTTTCCCACAAATTGGTTTGTTTCCTAAACAAAGCCTTTTTCTTTAAGACATTTGTCTCAAACAGTTAGCAAAGGAAAAATATACAGAACACTAATATATACAGAACACTAATAATGTATTTTCAAAATGCTTTTCTAAATACATTGTCTATTTGTTTTGCTTAATATCAAGAAAAAAGGTATGGGAGATAACAAAAATGTAGACACAGAGTGATCACACTGCAACAATAATCAACCTAACTATATAAAATGTGTCTAAATGCAGAAATACTTTACAGAGAAAAATGTGAGTGCTCAACCAAAAAGAAAATTTGATTAAAACAGATGATATTTTCAGTTGAAAGACATTTTAAAAGGACTTCTGCAAAACATTTTTTACTTCATCATAAGTAAAATAATTTCATTCCCGCTAATGTGTTGTGCTGCTGTCACATTCAACCATAAAGTGTCAAAGTGCAGAACAGGTCTGGTGTAAACATTGCCTATTTGCTTATTTTTTTTTCCATATAGAGCCATTTATACTCTTTAGAATAATTATAAAAGTTTAAAAAGTATGTACATATTTCCAAATATAAAGTCCTATCAATTCCCCAAGGTCAGGTCCTGTATCCTTAAGTGAGGTGAGAATTCAAATCACCAGCAGAGGGCACACAGGAATCCTGTGCCTCAAGCACGGAAATGAGGACATAATGCATTTTGTAGAATGTCCTATCTGTACCAAAGTTGTCAAATATAAACTAATTCAGCATATGATAATAGGTATTTCTGAAGCACTAAAGGACACCTTTCAGAGGGAAAAGGGTCTTTTGAGAGAGAACACACAAATTTAACTTGTAGGGTTTCTTACATTTTATAATAATGGCCTCACCCTTCCCCCTTCAATTCGTAAGCCACCATGACTTCGGGCTACTGAGACAAGGTGGTTCAATAATTACTGAACCAGAGAGTCACTGACATTTATGTGATGACTTCTTGCAGTTGGTTGTATTCTTTTAGTTCTCTCACATGGTAAAGCTGGTAGGATTCTAGTTGTTAACATACTGCAAAGTTTGGCTTGTACAAAGAAGTGATGTCTTAAAACTCGGGGCAGTAAAGAAATCCTTTTATGTTTTCAGGAAATCGGCTTATTAGCGTTATGTCATTCTGGCATCCTTTTAGGGAGAGAGAGATACAAAACTTTCTGGAAAGTTTGATCTACTATCTGTTCTGGTATATATTCTATTTACAGAAAATGCCAAGTTTCAGGATCCTTCTTAATTTAGATGCTCACACTGGTTCCAGGAGTGCTAAGGTTATCCCAAGTGTCCAGTGGTATCTTAATTTGGTCCAAGCTTGTCTCAAGTTTCTTTATTCTGAGAAAGCCTCCAAAAATCACAAAAGAAGGGCAGAAGGTACTGAATTCACATAACTTTTAGTTTCTAAAAACTGTCCCAGCTGCCCAGCAGTCCTCTATTCCTGGAACAGTTGAGGCCTTGGAAACCTCAAGCAGTTCTGGATCTTGGACCTGTAATTTGTGTTTTTGCTTGGCCCCGAGGCTCATGGAGAGAGCAGGGGCCTGTTCTTGTTTGCTTATCTGCCCACATTTTTCTAGTATAGTGGCTGGCACTTATACACACTTGAAAAATGCTTGATGAATAAACAAGTAAATAAAAAGAATTCAGTTTCATATTTCCAGGGTGGAAATAGGTCCACATTTGGAGAATATGAATTCTGTTTATCCAAAGAATTGGTGAGCAAACTAGAGTAGTTTAACAATTTGGGGGTTAAAAGTGAATGCCTGTCTCATTTAAAGCTTTGCTACTTCCATAAAACTTCAGCGATTTTTCTTTTTGGTGAGAAAGATTAGCCCTGAGCTAACATTCATGCCAAATCTTCCTCTATTTTGTATGTGGGATGCCTCCACAGCATGGCTGACGAGTGGAGTAGGTCCGCGTCTGGGATATGAACCCACGAACCTGGGCTGCCAAAATGGAGTGCGTGGAACTTTAACCACTCAGCCACTGCGCTGGCCCCCATCAGCAATTTTTTTTAACTGAAAGGTGTGATTTTTGCAATGCTCCACATTTATATGTTACTTGGGTTGACCCTGAGTATTTCTCAGTGATTTTACTCAAAGCCAGATTAAGACGTTTAGAGGTTTTAAATGCTAACAGGATTTTATGACTCTCCAAGGACCGCTCCAACCCTCCACTGCAGCCCCATGTAATTATAAAAAATACTACTGAACCATAAAATATAAAACTTTACTGTATGCATAAATCAAACACTTTTCTTAGATCTTCTGACTACAAATCTTGGCTATTTTATTAAAGATGGAGTTTTCTCATTTTCATTTGCTCTACTTTGCTTGTGCCCTAAGCCTGTGTTTTGGCTGCCTGTCAGTTAAGACTGGTTTTGCCCAGTTCTCCAAGAAAAGCAGATCCATGTATCCAGATTAACTAGCTGTGCCTGGGTCAATTCTGTAAGTGACTTGGCACGCTGAGACACATAATCTTCAACCTTGTGGCTCTGTGGTCCCAAAGGGACTGCTGAGGTGCTGACACTTCCCGGGGAGGCAAGGCCAGTCTGAGAACTGTGAATACATTTGATGTCGTTGATAGGGAAGCTACAGTTATTGCTAATAGATTGACATTTGCAGCTACTATTATTTGTTTTTGTGTTAATTGCCTTTTATAAACACATCGTTTGTCAATCAAAAGTGTTTGCAATTGGGGTGTTTTTAGCGAGTTATAATTAAAATCTTTAATTGCTCTTTAGCTTTCTACTTATTCATGTCATCTCTTTGTAAACTGCTGAAGGGACTTTTTGCTCCTGTCATAGAGCCTATACACATTACTGGCTTAGGAACAGCTTTTTTTTTTCTTTTTTAAATTGATTATTCTCACAGACATTCTTAAGTCTCAGGGAATCCAAGTATTGCATTCCTCTTCACTTTTAAAGCAGTTTTTAATCACTCCCTTTGGTCCTGAAGTTAACATCCTTCTATTCTACTACATACAGGCATATATGTTTGAGTCTATGGTCAAATAGCAGCTAAATTAGTTGATAGTTTTTTGATTCTCACAGCTGTTATTTAACACTACACAACTAATCAGTATCAAGCACTATACTGAAGAACTGGCAGTGAAACATATAACGATCCGAATATACGTAAGTCCTAGTAGGTGCTCAACTGACACTCAATCTATTTCTTTATCTTTCCATTTGGACTGCCCACGAGCAACTCTTGAGATGGTGGATAATTATAAAATTGAGGTCATGCAATATGACAACAGAGGTTAATTTTAATAACTTTTATGTTAAAATACATGCAAAATGTTTATGTTCATGATCTAGAATTATTACAAGAATTCCACTCTTTTATACCACCTTTTCCCCCAGAATTTATACCGTAACAGCAAGACTTCTAGATACAGTTTATGATTAAAATGTTCATTTGCGACATCTATTCCTACTACATTACTATATTTTGTGTATATCTGACATTTTAATTTTTAGTTTGAATTTAAATATTTTCCTAAGATGGTTGACATAGTTCTAATTTCAATTCAAAGACCAAAAATTAAATTTCGTATATTGTTGATAGCTTTTTTATAGCTTTCATTACTCATGAAACATGTATGCATTTCTAGTTCTATTTATTTATTTACCTTTTATGCCAAAGCAAAATAGAAAATTGTATATGTGGACTGTAGCATCACTTTAATGCAAAGTGCATAAGAAGAGAAAGCTATGGAAGTATTTTCCTAAGAGTAGAGAGGAATGAAATTCCTGGGTATTACAGCATTTCTCTGACTTCATATCTGTAATTACTATCACAGATAATCACTGCAAATTGGAATTACATGTGGGCCTCTTGAGGCGACAAGTCCATTCATAAACTGAGAAAAGTTTTTTATTAATAATTTCTGTTCTCCCTCATGTTATTCAATTTCCAAGGCACAGAAGATAACTTTTATTTGTGGCTGTAAACTTATATGTGTGTAAATATTAGCGCTAATTTTATACTGTGCACAGTACATATACTTTTAGATCGATACTAATAACCCATCTTACCAATCAATCCCCCTGTGGTAGTTATTTCTATTAAAGAACTGTACCTCCTCAAAGGTTTTTGGGCTGGGGGAGTTACTAAGGATGGAAGGATGCATAACCAGGAACAAATACAGAGCAGTGGTTCCTGAAAAGACAACAGAGGTGTAGAGATTAATTAAATGAAAACACAGTTTCCTCCTATTAGCATTTCAAAATCATTAATAAACCAAGTGTCACAATGGTCCAAACAGATACATTTAAGTACTCCCTGAATTAAATTGAATAGATAATCAGCATTTTAAAACAAGCAAATTCTAAAAAATGAGGAGAGAGTGATATGAGGAGAGGCCTGTTGCAGGGACTCAGGGAACTGGCTTGTGACCTCAGCTCAGTCATGGATTTGGTCTGTGTCTTTGGCTTTTAGCTTCTCTCTGTCTTGGCTTTATTAGTGGAAAATCACCTGCCTTGCTTATTTCACAGGCTTTCTCTGAGGATGAGCTATTGTACCTGAAGATATTTTGATATTAATAAAGCACTATATAAATGAAAAATATCATTATTTAATATAAGATACTACATTACCAAAATCCATACTTGGGTTCTCCTATAAAGTTCTTCCTGAGGCCTATGAAAGCTTTAAATTTGAGATAGAATTTAAACTTTCAACAAATTTAAGTCTGAATGCACTTACATACTTATAAAAAGTAGTGTCAAAAATTGTTTAAATTGTTAAATTTGAAAAAAAAATAGTGCCCTTTCTTAGTGACATAACTTAACAAAATTTACTTTTTTTGGAAAGAGAATGATATATCACAGGTACCCATATAGATTTGTGACTATTGGGGATCAAGGGCCTGATTTTTTTATTTGGCCAGCTTTTTTTTTTCATTGAGATAATAGTGCTATACGACATTATATAAGTTTCAGATGTACAGCAGTATAATTTGATATCTGTATACACTACATAGTGTTCATCACCATAAGTCTAGTTACCATTCGTCACCATACAATTGACCCCCTTCACCTTTTTTGCTCACCCCCCAAACTCACTTCCCTTCTGATAACCACCAATCTGTTTTCTGTATCTATGAGTTTTTTGTTTTTGTTTTGTTTCGTTTGTTTGTTTTGTTCTTAGATACCACATATAAGTGAAATCATGCAGTGTTTGTCTTTCTCATCTGACCTATTTCACTTGGCGTAGTACCCTCAAGGTCTATCCATGTTGTCACAACTGGCAAGATTTCCCTCTTTTTTTTACGACTGAGGACTATTCCATTGTATGTATATATACCACAACTTCTTTATCCATACATCAATCAATGGACACTTCATTGTTTCCATACCTTGGCTATTGTAAATAATGCTGCAGTGAACATAGGGGTGCATATATCTTTTTGATTTAATGTTTTCATATTCTTCAGATAAATACCTAGAAGTAGAATTGCTGGATCACATGGTAGTTCGATTTTTAATTTCTTGAGGAATCTCCATACTGTTTTCCATAGTGGATGCACCACTTTACATTCCCACCAACAATGCGAAAACCTTCCCTTTTCTCTACATTCTCTCCAACACTTGTTATATCTCATCTTTTTGGTAATAGCCATTCTAACAGGTCTGAGATGATATCTCATTGTGGTTTGGATTTGCGTTTCCTTGGTAATTAATTATGTTGAACATCTTTTCGTGTGCCTGTTGGCTGTCTGTATATCTTCTTTGGAAAAATGTCTATTCAGATCCTCTGTCCATTTTTTAATTGGGTTGTTTTCTGTTGATGAGTTATACGAGTTCTTTATATATTTTGGATATTAACTGCTTATCAGATATATGATATCTTCTCCCATTTAGTAGGTTGCCTTTTGATTTTGTTGATGGTTTCCTTTGTTGTGCAGAAGATTTTTAGTTTGATGTAGTCCCATTTGTTTATATTTGCTTTTGTTTCCCTTGCCTTTGGAGTCAGATCCAAAAAAACATCACTAAGACCCCTGTCAAGGAGCTTACAGCCTATATTTTATTCTAGAAATTTTATGGTTTCAGGTCTTAGATGTAAGTCTTTAATCCATTTTGAGTTAATTTTGTGTATGGTGTAAGATAGTAGCCTAGTTTCATTCTTTTGCATGTGGCTGTCCAGTTTTCCTAACACCATTTATTGAAGAGACTATTCTTTTCCCATTGTATATTCTTGGCTCCTTTGTCATAAATTAATTGTCCATGTATGTATGGGTTTATTTCTGGGCTCTCTATTTTGTTCTATTGATCTGCATGTCTCTTTTTATGCCAATACTGTTTTGATCACTATAGCTTTGTAGTATAGTTTGAAGTCAGGGAACATGATGCCTTCTGCTTTGTTCTTCTTTCTCAAGATTGCTTTGGCTATTTGGGGTCCTTTGTGGTTCCATACAAATTTTATAATTATTTGTTCTAGTTTTGTGAAAAATGGCATTGGAGTTTCGATATAGGGAGTGTATTGAATCTGTAGATTGCTTTGAGTACTATGGACATTTTAACAATATTAATTCTTCTAATCCATGAGCATGGAATATCTTTCCATTTATTTTTTTCTTCAGTTTCTTTTATCAATGTCTTATAGTTTTCAGTGTACAGGTCTTTACCTCCTTGGTTAAAGTTATTCCTAGGTATTTTATTCTTTTGGATGCAATTGTAAATGAGATTGTTTTCTTAATTTCTCTTTCTGATAGTTTGTTATTAATGTATAGAAATGTCACTAATTTCTGTACATTGATTTTGTATCCTGAAACTTTACCAAATTCATTTATTAGTTACAAGTTTTTTGGTGAAGTCTTTGGGATTTTCTATATATAATATCATGTCATCTGCAAATAGTGACAGTTTTATTTCTTCCTGTCCAATCTGAATGCCTTTTATTTGTTTTTCTTTCCTAATTGCTGTGGCTAGGACTTCCAATAATATGTTGAATAAAACTGGTGAGAGTGGGCACCCTTGTCTTGTTCCTGATCTTAGAGGAAAAGCTTTCAGCTTTTCACCATTGAGTATGATGTTAGCTGTGGGTTTATCATATTTGGCTTTTATTATGTTGAGATATGTTCCCTCCATACCCACTTTGTTGAGTGTTTTTTTCATAAATGGATGTTGAATTTTGTCAAATGCTTTTTCTGCTTCTACTGAGATGATCATATGATATTAGTTTTTTATTTTGTTAATGTGGTGTATCATGTTGATTGATTTTTAAGTTGAACTTTCCTTGCACCCCTGGAATAAATCCCACTTTATCATGGTGTATGATCCTTTTAATGTATTGTTGAATTTGATTTGCTAATATTTTGTTGAAGATTTTTGCATCTGTGTTCATCAGGGATATTGGTCTGTAATTTTCTTTTTTCATGGCATTCTTGCCTGGTTTTGGTATCAGGATAATGCTGGCCTCACAAAATGAGTTTGGAAGCATTCCCTCCTCTTCAAATTTTTGGAAGAGTTTGAGAAGGATTGATATTAATGATTCTTTGAATGTTTGGTAGAATTCACCAGTGAAGCCATCTGGTTCTGGAATTTTGTTTGTTGGGAGGTTTTTTATTACTGATCCAATCTACTTACTAGTAATCAGTCTATTCAGATTTTCTATTTCTTCATGATTCAGTCTTGGAAGATTTGTTTCTAGGAATTTATCCATTTCTTCTAGGTTGCTCAATTTATTGGCATATAATTGTTTATAGTAGTCTCTTATGATCTTTGGTGTTTTTGTGGTACAAGTTGTAACTTCTACTGCTTCATTTTTGATTTTATTTATTTGAGCCCTCTCTTTTATTCTTGGTGAGTCTAGCTAAAGGTTTGTCAATTTTGTTTATCTTTTCAAAGAACCAGCTCCTAGTTTCATTGATCTTTTCTATTGTTTTTTTAGTCTCTATTTCATTTATTTCCACTCTGATCTTTATCTTTTTATTTTTTGGTGAGGAAGATTGGCCTTGAGCTAACATTTGTTGCCAATCTTCCTCTTTTTGCTTGAGGAAGGTTGTCCCTGAGCTAATATCTGTGCCAACCCTTCTCTATTTTGTATGTGGGACGCTGCCACAGCATGGCTTGATGAGCGGTGTGTAGTTCTGCACCTGGGATCCAAACCTGCGAACCCTGGGCCACCAAAGCAGAGAGTGCAAACTTAACCACTACACCATCTGGCTGGCCTCTCTGATCTTTATTATTTTCTTCCTTCTACTAACTTTGGGCTTTATTTGTTGGTGTAATTGTTTTTTAAGTGAGCAATGTCATAAACTGTAACATTTGTAGTTTAGAGCCTAAGTTATGAGCTAAAGGGTATAGCTCAGTTAGACTGCTATAAGAGACAGTAAGGCAATCTGAGTTCAGCTTGCCTAAGATTTAACCAGGTGCTTGCAACTGTAACTGTGTTTATAAGATCATAATATAAAAATATTTCTGGTCTATGTATTCAGTACTGTTAAGGTAGAAACACCCTTGAGTTTCCACTTCTCTACTCTAATGTGATTTACATTAGTATACAATGTACTGCAGCTGGACCTGTTAATTGTATTCCAGGTCAATAGCTAGCAATGGTAGCCAGACATGGCCTTGTAATATTTCTCTCACTTGGAGAAATTACTGTTCTAATTTTGTTTAGTAATAATGTTACCATCTGTATCAAATTTTGAATTTTCTTATCTCTCTGATAAGCTTTATTTAGCATTGTACTCAAATCTACCATATCAATACAACAGAAAAATTGTTAAAATAACTCTGCCAACAGTAATATTGTCTAAAACAATGAAATGAAAGAGGCAGTTTTCCTAGATTATATCTGAGCCAAACAATGAACATTTTGTCTACAGTCACAGATAATTGTAGGGAATGAAACAGTAATCTACGATATACAAAGTAAAAATGTTCTTTGTAAGCTTGAATTAAAAACAGTGTTTCTCAAACTTTAGCATGCTACAGATTCACCTGGAGGGCTTGCTAAAACACAGAGAGTTAAATCCCAGAGTTTCTAATTCAGCACATTCTGAGAAATCACTGACTGGGACAAAAACTAAAACTTACTGGGAAAAAAAAGTTCCATTACTTGAAATCCGTAGTAGAGTAAAGCTTTCTAGAATGTGGTCTTTAGAGTCAGGTAAATTCTAGGATCAGGAGTTTTATTTCTGCACTTACCAGCTGTGTGAACTTGAACAAAAAATATCTAACCTGAGTCTTAGTTTTCTTTTCTGTATAGTGGGGAAGAAAGTACTTAGCTATCAGGGTTTTATGAGGGTAAAGTGAGATAACCTATGTGAAAGTACTTAAATAGTTCCATTTCTGAATGTTAGTAAGGTATTTTTTAAAATAACAAATTTATTGAGATAAAATTCGGTAATGCATTTTTTTAAAAAAAATCAAAAGAATAAAATCTTTGTGAGGATAATAAGTATGGCAATTATAACATGAAAAAAGAAAACAGATTAATTCCTTACTTAGATCAACTGAAAATATTATTTTCTCAAATTCATTTTTAAGAATTGTGAATTGTATTAAATCGTGTTGTTTCCTTTTAATAGCATGACCAGCATTAATAATACAAACAGAAAAAATAGATATGATCTAATTGTTTGCATAGTCAGTAAAAGGCATAATGTAATTTATCAGTGGTCAAAAAATTGTTAAGTTGTAGTTTCTGAATTCTGTCTTTACCTACACATATTCTTGGGTCTGAATAATCTGTCCTGTGTGTATGTGTATGTATTTGAATATGTATAGTGTGTATGTGTGTGTGTGTGTATCAACTACATAATCATAGACATACACATTCAAATAACCATCCACAAAACTTCAGTTTTTATATTTTTGTCAGTTACAACAGTAAAAATATTTGCATATCTAGATGACTATACATCTATGCAAGATTATTCAGAAAAATACTTTTGACAAAAGTAAGGTAAAAATGAAGCTATTTAATTTTTAGGAAACTGATATGTCCACTTAAAAAATCAATTTCACAAAATATCAATATACAAAACAATATGGATGAATCTCAAAAGCATTATGCTTAGTGAAAAGAACTCAAACACAAAAGATTACACACTTTATACTTCCATTTATATGGAATTCCAAAAAAAGGCAAAACTATGGTGGCAGAAAGTGGTTGCCTGTGGCTGAGGATGGGAGAGGGGGAGTTGACTGCAAAGGGACGTGGAGAAACTTTTTTAGGGAGACAGAAGTGTTCTGTATCTTGAATACTGTGGTGGCTTCACAACTGTGTACAATTTCCAAAATTCATCAAACTGTGTATTTAAAATGGGTGAATTTTATTGCATGTAAATTATACTTTAAAACTGGGAAAAAACTCAATTTCTATAAAGAGGAGATAAAAAATTCCCTTCCAAAGGTAAATGTCATATACAAATTGTAACATAAATATTTTAAACCCAATTGAGTTTGAGATGACAAGTAATTATTCTGCCATCTAAGTCTGGTATTAAAATGTCTGCATATCTCACACAACACAAGAGGAAGTGTATCCTGCAGGGCTCTCGGAAGCAAACTCGACAGGCCGAGCTTCAGAGAGAAGATGTGATCAGTAACGACAAAGCTGGGTGATGACAGTGGGAGTTCGCTGAACAGACTTCAGTTTAAATGTTTTTCTAGTTACCTCCTGACTTTAAATAGATAAGGCCCAGGGAAATGAACAAGGACAAGAGAAGTATTTGTCATATTTATTATTGTTTTCAGATTGATATTTGCAAATGGGACTAAGAGAAAATGAATAGGCTAAACTTTCTGTGTACATTACATAGAATTCTCTCCAGTTATTTCTAGAGAAATGAGGAAAGGGAATGTATTCCCCTTAGGAAGGGATATGGTTGAAATGGATGTTTTCTGTG
Organism: Ceratotherium simum simum; assembly: GCF_057802395.1. Taxonomy (NCBI): domain Eukaryota; kingdom Metazoa; phylum Chordata; class Mammalia; order Perissodactyla; family Rhinocerotidae; genus Ceratotherium; species Ceratotherium simum. Next base: position 61,983,641 of record NC_141911.1, read on the forward strand.
AAGCCAAAAATCAATGGCCCCAAACAATTTATCATGCAGGATACAGCATGAATGTCTGGCATTTTAAAGCTTCATTTTAATACTGATTCTTACAAAAACAAGAAGTTTATGGAAAAAAATCACACACCAATTTAAGAAAAGATGCAGAAGATTTCTCCTGGGTGTAAGTAAATACCTTTCTTAGCACGGTTTTGTTTATGTCTAGGAATTCTGCTTTTCAAACATCGCTTAGGCTTTTAGAAAACAGACATCTCTGCAAGAAATAGTTTAGAAATAAACCACATCAGGAAGATGGCAGGAAAAAGCTATTTTTCTGGGAGGGATTTATTTATTTGTTTTTTTTGCGAGGAAGATCAGCCCTGAGCTAACATCTGATGCCAACCCTCCTCTTTTTTGCTGAGGAAGATTGGCCCTGGGCTAACATCTGTGCCCATCTTCCTCTACTTTATATGTGATGCTGCCACAGCATGGTTTGACAAGCGGTGCATCAGTGCGCGCCCGGGGTCCAAACCGGACCCCTGGCCACTGAAGCCGAGTGCGTGCACTTAACCGCTGCGCCACCGGACTGGCCCTGGGAGGGATTTATTATAAAGAGTTATAGGAATTTGTACATGTCCATCTTGACTTTTAATGAAATCCTGTCAATCACTCTCTAAACACATGATTAGTTTTGATTTTAGAAATGTTAATAATAACAACACTTTTCAATTAAGACGTTCGGGAAAAAATAACATTTGCCACCAAATTGACTGCTGGATATTCAAATTGTGTGACATCTATTTTCACCCTTTTCACTTTAAAAAGCTCTTTGACAAGCATTTAAGTATATTATCATGCTAAACAAAGATTATGTCAGAGAATAAAATGTGTTATTCATTCATCCGTATTTATAGGATCTTCAAGAACTCATTGTGACAAGAACTCATTGTCTAACCATCAGGATTTTTACTGTTTGGTTAATCACAACATAAAAAGTTCTCACCAGTTTTCTGGGGTCCTATTACCAAGAATTTTGGTAAGCGATCACAGGTTTTCTCTTTAGACCAAATGTCTCTGTGGCGTTTGTCATCACAAGGATTCTAAACGGGAGAAGAATATACAGATGTATTTTTCCGCGAGTCCATTGTGTGCTAGAGTTTTTCAACTTCTGTCCTTAAAAAGACATCCCAGGAAACAAGGCTATGTGGCTCCTTCTTTTAAATGAAAGCCCAGAAGTGGTATCATGGAAACTTTCAAATAACTCCTTGCCATTCTGAAGTTGAGTGTCTACTGAGCAGGCGGGGGAGGGGAGACATTTCCACCAAGAGTAAACAGCCTCAGAGCACTGAGGGTTTAATATTTTTTCTGTTATTGGCACTTCTATGTCTTAATTGTGTATGTGTGTGTGTGTGTGTGTGTGTGTGTGTTTTAAAATAGTGAGCTTGTTGGGCAGAGACTGCTTCCTGGAACCTAAAAGAAGATACACTCTCAGTATTTAAGTAACTGAAATATAAGGTGTCAGATTTTTACTCTAAGTAACTTTGAGCTTTCCTGCCGCGTTTCAGAGGGATATGGATCTGGTCATAATACTACTATTTAAAGAGACAACAGATTCCTGTCAGCTGCCTTCAAAGGTCGGTAAATGTATATCTAAAACTATAACTTTATAGACTATGATGCTAGAAGCACTAAATTTTAGCAAAAGGGTAAAATGAGGGTGAATTACTACCTTAGGGATCTGCTTCTGGTCTATAGTACTTAAACCAAACCCACTGTGCAAGATGTATCTAGAACATTCTTAACTTTACCTGCAAAGTGCATCTTAAGAGAAAAATTAACAATACTCTTTAATACTATTTTAGGAATAGGCAAACAGGACAATAAGCTATTTCTATTCAATTAAGAATGTAGAAATGTATAGTTAAATAAATCTCCTGGTTATTTATAATAAGCAAGAAATGTTAAGACTAAAGTGAGGGTGTTTTTGGCTGCTGTTCTGAAAAAAAAAGTGATTTCAAACCTGTCACCTGAAATAATAATGATTTCAGTTTAAAAATAAAGTGTTAAATTAGCAGGAAAATTCCAGTCTTTCCAGTGGCTAACATCTGGTGATGTTTTGTGGTGGTTAAGATAAAAATGATGTGTGTTATATGGGGCCGGCCCGGTGGCGCAAGCGGTTAAGTGCGTGCACCCCGCTGCGGCGGCCCGGGGTATCCCAGTTCGGATCCCGGGCGTGCACCGACGCACCGCTTGGCAGGCCATGCTGTGGCAGCATCCCATATAAAGTGGAGGAAGATGGGCATGGGATCCCGGGCGTGCACCGACGCACCGCTTGGCAGGCCATGCTGTGGCAGCATCCCATGTAAAGTGGAGGAAGATGGGCATGGATGTTAGCCCAGCGCCAGTCTTCCTCAGCAAAAAAAGTGGAGGATTGGCAGATGTTAGCACAGGGCTGATCTTCCTCACACACACACACAAAATGATGTGTGTTATAGTAACTGCAAAAATAATATGCAGTGATAATTCCACAACCACCAACCTTAACCTTCTAAAAAGTGTAGTTATGTCTCTTCTTGGGGTTATCTGTTTGTGCTCAGGAGGTAATTAGCTCAAGTTCAAAGCAGAATGAATGGAATATAGAGTTCTGAGCTCACTGCAACTTCAATCTGTGAAATTTTCGCAGTTCCGCTTCTGAAGATTGTCGTTATTGTACCACCAGCTCTGTCAGTAACTCTCCAGTAGCATTTAGAACAGTGAATAAGACAACAGCCTCTGGAGCCAGACGGCCTGGAACTGATTCCCACTCTGCCACACAATAGCTGTGTGACCTTGCTTAAGTGCCTCAGCCTTTCTGTGCTTCAGTTTCTTCATCTGTAAAATGCAGATAATAACTGTACCTACCACATAGGGTTGTTGTGAGGATTAAATGAGTTAACATATGCAAAGAACCCAGTTTGACACATAGTAAGTGCTATGTCATTATTTGCTAAGATTATTACTTTCCCTAGATCATGGAGTGGGCAATTTAAATTTGAAGTATGTTTCTGCAATTCTAAGACACATGAGAGCTTATGCTTTGAAATCTGGGTTATGCCTAGAACAGTTTGACTATGCCATGTTTATATGATACGTTCTCTTAAGAAGCTCAGTGATTTTGCCACTAGACACTTTCCCCATGTCCAAAGAAATTCATAATTAATACTTTTGAAAGCTGCCCGCATTCTGCAGCTGCTGGTGTACCTGTGGTTCAGAAGGCAGATGTCAGTTCTGAACTTTTCTCACCTATCCCTCTAATGTCATTTAGTCCTTAGAGATATGAGCATGTGCTCAAGGCTGAACCGCTGGCTACCTGCCTGATACATACCCTGTTTCCCATCTTCCACTATTTTAGCCTATTGCAAACTGATCCCTCGCTCCTGACTAAAATCATTACATCCACTGAACCCCTCCCTGAGCTTTCAGAATTCCATAATTTCTAATGGGCATGGAAACAGAGAATTTGGTCCACTATGAAGCAATAATATAAGACCACAATTCAGGAAGAAGTAGTTTCTCAAATCTTCTAACATTTTCAAAATGTATGATTCGTTTTTTTCCCCAGATGCCTTCACTTATCAGATTTGGATTATCTGTTAGAACTCCAAGATATGTTTGTGGGATTAAGTAATTATACCAATTGAACCAATCTTACCTGCCAGAGAGGGTCTTTTTGATCAGGAAAGAGCTCAAAATACTTGTGAGCCAGCTGCACTGGAGGCAGAGTCTGAAGTCGCAAGTTGGTCCAGCTCTGTACGAAGTTGGCCAGATTAACAAATGTGTATAATCCCAGTCGGTCATTCCCATAGTTGGACAAATGGGTCATGAAAATGCTGATCTGAAAAAGGCAAATGAACTTCAGTATAAATATAAGTTATTTTAACTCTAGGGGGCAGTGTAATCATAGCAATGCTAGTTTTTTCTTAAACCTTTGCACAGTTTCAATTCATGACATGGTTTTGAATTTTGGATATATCCCCAATACTTTCATTATATTAATGCAAACTGGAGGATGTGTTATTAGCAAGACCTTATGAGCATTTTTTCTTATGTTTTAATATATTTCATAACAAAAAAGGAGTCCATATACCCATGTTAGTGCAATTAGATTGATGGTGGATAATGTATCCTAGATGTTTATACATGATGGTTTATATATGTGAACTACTCATAATCTGAGGCAGCAGGATCTCAGGAGGTTGGGATTTTGTAATTTCAATCTACTTGGTTCAGCTTGTAATGTAGTACTTCAAGTTAAAGGGTATAAATAATCAATGAATTGTCATTATTAGCATTAACTGAATAGCCTATGATTTGTGTCTATTAGAGGCCATAATGACAAAAGGCTAGTGACTGAATTTTTACTAAAATACCTATTAACTATTTTCCATCAATAACACTCTGAAACCCTTTCTAATACTCATTGGCTCTACTATTCCCAATATCAGATACCTCCTTTAAGAAAAGTTTTCAATGCGTGGCTAGATAAAATCCACTCTTCCTATGGAAGCAGCTGCCTTAGATTAATCCATGCATTGAAAAAAAATCACAGTAAATGGGGACTTTTTCATAATAAAATAAATTTGAATTCTGTAGGTTTGATTAAATTGGTCTGGAATGTAGAATGGGCATTTTTAAAGCTACTGCTTTAAGTGAATGCAAATAATTTTCGTTGGTTAGTATTGACAAATGGAAATAATTCTGCGTGAGATTTGGGCAATGGCAAAGAAAACCATTGTGGCATTTATGCTTCTATAAAAAAGATCATAAAAATAATTCATGTGATAATAGTACTTTCCTAAAATATATAATGTGATGTGAATGAATAGTAATAATGGTTATTATAATCATCATAATAATGAACATAATAGGTTCATTCATTAACAGACTGAAAGAAATAGTCAAGAAAATTTATTGAGGTAAAGTGGCAGAGATGAGAGAAAGGTTATATTAACATTTGATATAATGAATCAGAAAACAATGTAATTACTTACAACTATGAATAAGAGGAAACAGTGATATCCGATATTCTATACAACAAATCCTGCAGGCTTTTACGTGGAAAGCTTCAACTGTGATCAAGAATATTTATTTGTGTTTCTATTCACTCTGCCTGAACATATATTAAATCTTAGAACTTTCACAAACAAAATACTTGGGTGGATTTAAATAGCTACCAGCAGACTGATGCAGTCATGGAATCAATAAGTAAGACTTTTACTATTTTGGGTATTTCTGAAAAATGAGATTTTTAAAATTTAACCTTCTGGTTATTTTTTATAGTAGCTTCAATTATGTGGCTTCTTTCCCCCTCTTTTTCTTCTCTAAAATTTGTCAAAACAGTAGGCTATTGAGAGACTTAAGAAAATCATACTTAAATTTGGAAGTTCTTTTCTAATGCCTGTTAGAGGCAGTCTTTTGTCGTTTGTTTTATATGCCACATTTTTCAATGTAGCTCAATAACAATAGCAAAATGATACTTCAAGTTGCCCTTCTATTGAAATAATAAGAAAAGTTTTAATACAATATTAAAAATATATATTAACCTAGTTAACCACTAGTTCAAATTTCTTGCTTTATTTTTATGAAAGACATATCAAAAAATCTTTGTGTCTGTATTTCACTTGAATAACATCTTCATTGGACAGAAAATGGAAAACTTAGAGATACTGTGTGACTTTGTTATACTAATACATTTGACCTCTCCTCGAATTTACTTTTCAGTCTCTGAAAACATTTTAAGCTGTGACGTTTAAAACCAAGAGCCACATTTTTACTTCTATGAGTATAGAAAGTAAAAAATGCTACTCTCTCTGGTAAAGACAGAGGCAACCCAAAGTGAGTTATGAGTCAGTTAATGACATTGCTTTTGCTGAGCTTGAACCTGACTGGCAAGAATTAAGAAAATACTTATAAGGTGTTGAACTTAATCCTGTAAAAGAAAAGCTACTTAGCCTCCAACCATGGAACCTTTTCCAGGTTTTCAATTCTATTTTTGTATATCTACTTTAACATAATGCAAAGTGCACCATAAGCAAAAACACTGTTTCAAAGTGATGGTTTTGGAATGCATGTCACATCATGACACTTTTAGACTTCGGATTCAAACCTGGGATTTGTTTTGTGCTCCCAAAGAAATACATGGCCATCAAGGGAGTATAATTGGTCAGGACATAAAACACTTCAATTTCTTTTTAAGATTTTTTTTGTGTGTGTGTGAATCACAGTATTCTCTCTACACATGGAATATTGTATATCTTTTACTGAACATGAATGTCTCCAAGTTTTCTTTATTATTTTTTAGTTAGGAAAGTATGCACAATATATAATGAGAATGTTTTGGTCAAAAAATTAGCTCGCTTTCCAGATAGTATTTCTTCTTTACTCCTGTTCTGACTTGTGACAACTATAATGTCACTTTACTTCTTGGCAGTTCCTCACCTGACAACAATTTCTGCACAGAATAGAAAGAAATTCTTCTAATCCATGAGCATGAAATATCTTTCCATTTATTTGTGTCTTCTTTAATTTCTTTCATTAATGTCTTACAGTTTTCAAAATACAGGTCTTTCACCTCCTTGGTTAAATTTATTCCTAAGTATTTTATCCTTTTGGATGCAACTGTAAATGGGATTGTTTTCTTAATTTCTCTTTCTGATAGTTCATTATTAATGTCTAGAAATGTCACAAATTTCTGTATGTTGATTTTGTATCCTGCAAATTTATTGAATTCATTTATTAGTTCCAACAGTTTTTCGATGGAGTCTTTAGGGTTTTCTATATATAATATGTCATCTGCAAATAGTGACAGTTGTACTTCTTCCTTTCCAATTTGAATGCCTTTTATTTCTTTTTCTTGCCTAATTGCTGTGGCTAGGACTGCCAATATTACGTTGAATAAAATTGGTGAGAGTGGACATCCTTGGCTTGTTCCTGATCTTAGAAGAAAAGCTCTCAGCTTTTCACCATTGAGTATGGTATTAGCTGTGGGCTTGTCATATATGGCCTTTATTATGTTGAGGTACATTCCCCCTATAGCCACTTTGGTGAGAGTTTTTATCATGAATAGATATTGAATTTTGTCAAATGCTTTTTTCTGCATCTATTGAGATGATCATATTATTTTTATCCTTCATTTTATTAATGTGGCATATCATATTGACTGATTTGTGGGTTTTGAACCATCCATGTATCTCTGGAATAAATCCCACTTGACCGTGGTGTATGATCCTTTTAATGTATTGTTGAATTCAGTTTGCTGATATTTTGTTGAGGATTTTTGCATCTATGTTCATCAGGGATATTGGCCTGTATCTTCTATTTTTTGTGGTATCCTTGTCTTGTTTTTGTATCAGCGTAATGCTGGCCTTATAAAATGAGTTTGGAAGAGTTCCCTCCTCTTCTGATTTTGGAAACGTTTGAGAAGGATTGGTATTAATGATTCTTTGAATGTTTGGTAGTCTCCACCAGTGAAGCCATCTGGTCCTGGACTTTTGTTTTGTTTGTTTGATTCAATCTCTTTCCATTTTGCATGATTCTCACTACTTGGAAAGCATTATTTGGACATTGGATTAGCTCTATTTAACTTTAAATTGATAATGAGTTACAGGTGAAAGAGAAACAAAACATGAATGAGGAGTAATAAGGGAGGTAGAAAAATGGTCTATCTTTCCTCTGACTGTGGGGGGGAAATAGTCATTTTAATAGCTCCCGATGAATTACTTGTGAGGATTCAATGAGATATACATGTGAAGAGCTCAATATAATGTCTGAGAACATGGTAATCACCCAAGAAATACAGGTTTCCTGAAAAAGATGCAGGAATAATTTCATTGGATAAAATATGATATTTAGACCTGTCATTAAATTCTTTCCCCCTAGGCTAAATTGTTATAACTATTAGGTATACTCTGAAGAAGGCATGTGAATATGCTTTGGAGCATTTTGTTTCTTCCCTCACGTGTAGAAAAGTAAGTTAGCCATTCAGAGCACACTTCATTTTTTTTTTTTTTTTAAATCAGGGTGGACTTTGAAGCTGTAGGATTTTTCTGCTGTAGATGGTCACTGCAAACTCGCAGTGCTATGTTGTATGATATTATCAATATTACATTGGATATAATAACTTACTTTATCTACTTTTAATCTCAGAGTCTAGTTCCCTCTGTCTGCTCTATATGTAAAAAGCAATGAATACAATTCACTTTACGGCATATTTCTTCATCAGGTCATCACACAAACTCCAAATATAATATTTACATTCTTAAAAATCATTGTGTCACTCATAAATTGAACACTTAGGATTCTTGGGATATCACCATGAAAGTAACCTTGCCCTTATTCCGTGTGGATGGTTTTCCCCTCACCCGGCTAAGGCTGGGGCAGGCGGCATGGCTCCCCAGCCTCTTAGGTGACGGAAAGTTTTCATGGAGTTTGAAGCTGCTAACACAGTCTTGATTTAGTAGTTTAAATCTCCTGGTCCAGGAAATAACCAAAACTCCAAACTTGTTGCAATATGAAATCTTCTCCTCTCTCCCAGCTGTGACCAGGTGCAGGAGAGAATCTGCAAAAGAGCCTGGGAAGAGAGGCTCATCATCCCTCTCCAGTGGGTGATTTTATTCCATATCTTGCTCACTGAGGTTTCTGATCCCTTAGTGTTTGGGACATGGAGATGAAGGAGGGAAAGGGATGCGGGGAATTATTACTTGACTGCTATTGTCATAAGATGGCATACGTTTAAAGCCATCTGAGATCTTTGGAGACATTTCTTCTGGGGCCCACCAATGCGATTTCCTTTATGAGGAGAGTACATCCCCTCTCCTTTGTCAGGAGCCCTTTTGAGCAGGGTGTCTTAACAGGATTCCGGGATAACGTTCCTACTAAGAAGTCCACATCAGGGCCCTGGGATTATGGTGTCTTTGACCTGACTTTGGAAAAGAGGGCACATACTTCCCAGATGTGGCCCCTTCGTCTTCTGCACAGACCACGTTAGCCAATCTTTCATGCTTACCAGTCGTGAGGCAGACCCCAGCCTAATAGGGCCCTCTTCTGCAGGGAGCACATACCCAGCTCTCTGCTGGTTCCAGTGACCCTTGCGCAGAGCTGAGATGAGCAGCAGGGCGGGCGGTCATTCACCCCTGTGCTCCCCCACGGGCAGAGAGTCGTGAGTATCACGCTCACCACATAGCATAACTCTTCCCAAAAACCTTCCTCACAGTCTCCTTAATATCCAGAAATTTGTCTGTTTCATCCTGGATGTGGGTGAGACACTTGAAATTTTTGCATAGTGGTCCCACTCACAGCTCGCTTTGGTGCCTAATATCTTTCATATTTTTATGCTATTACAACTGTTTTACGCTAAAAATTGCTTTCATTAGTTTTACCACCTTGTCAAATGGGAGGAAAAAGATGTCACTTTCATTTCTAAGGCTTAAATTCTTTGAGTACTGTTTTTCTACCTGGCTTGCGCCTTAGTTATCATTTAAGAATCTCAAGGGAAAGCTCAATTGCAGAATAATTTGGCAAAGGGCCCTGAACATTCTGAATTTGGGATCTGATAGGCTTTAAAGGAAAGCTGGAAGGATAAATCAATTGCTCTCAATTAGGGACAGGTTTCAAAGGTACTGTGATGAGGTCAATGTAATTTAAAGCAATTTAGCTTGGGGCAGTTTGTCTTTTTTATAACGATTTATGTCTCTCACTTAATTTTTCTGCTATACATTCAGAACTGCAAGTTCAGCCCTTTTATTACAAGCTAATGATTGATGATCAATTAGCATTTCTGTTAGGTGCCAGAAAAAGTAATTCTATTGGTTTAAGGCATTGCCACTACGTTAGCTGCTGAACAACTGTTTATATGCCACAGGAATGTCCCCAACTCTCAGGCCACCAATTTTTGATTAATTTTGCATTGTGTACTTGGGCGTGCTGTTCTGACATTGTCTCTACATCGCTCTGAAAGACCCTACTGCAGTTAGAGACCCGACAACAGCTGTTCCTGCTCTATCAGACTCACAGAGTGACAGGATAATGAATACAGCTACAGCTGAGGATAGATTTAAAAAAGATTAGTTAAGAGAAATTCTTATTTAAGCAGCAATGAAGCACAAAGGTTATATTCAATTTTGCCATGAAAATGTATTTTTTCTAGCAGAAACATTTTGCTTCTTGGTTTTAAAGCTCTGCCTCCAGAGCATAATAAAGATATGGAGAGGAAATGAAATGAAACCTTCCTAAATGTGTTTAATTTAACCAAAAAAAACTGACATAATTTAGAAAAATCCTTCAAGTAAATGGACCCACACGAGAATCTGATTTTGGCTCATATATGAATGAATTAAATTTACGTAATCACAAGATCAGCTTCCTCATCAGGAGGTTTCAATTAACCGTATTTGCTCATAAAACTGAATTCACCCTGGTGGCAGGGGGAAGAATCAACATACTAAACAAATATTTTTATTTTGTGAATTAGAAACAAGCTAGGTTGTTTTTTTTGCTGAGGAATATTTGCCCTGAGCTAACATCTGTGCCAATCTTCTTCTATTTTGTATGTGGGTCACCACCACAGCATGGCTGTTGAGTGGTGTAGGTTCCTGCCTGGGATCCGAACCCATGAACCCAAGCCACCGAAGCAGAGCACGCCGAACTTAACCACTACACCACAGGGCCGGCTTCCTACAAAAAAGCTGGGGTTTTAAAAGCTAGTGACTAATTGTTGTCACACTTCTAAATATTGAAAAACATTTTAAATTTTCATTTTATTTATTTAAAGACAGCCCCTCTAATAAACTGATTTGTAAAATCTTGAAAGATTTTGGGAGTATCAGTTTTGTACATAAATTTGTGTAGAGCTCTCTTTATGTAGAAAGGAAAAAATCGAAGGACAAGAAAGAATAATCCTAAAGAAGAAACATGCGCTAGATATTAACAAAGTCCCTCGGGGATCTGTACCTTCAATGAGAGGAAAAATACCAGGGCTTGACTGGGCCTACACAAGCTCCATTTTACTGTTTTGATGGATAAATGACATTTTAAGATATAAAGTCTGGGACAAGACAACATAAGTGAAGTACTTCTTTCAGGGCTTTGAAGGGACAAGGAGAAGACCGACCCAGGTAGGAGAGTCAGCCAAGGTTCTGTAGAAAACTTGATTAAAGGTAAGATGCCTAGAAGGGCAATTCTGCAGTGGTGGGGAAAGACCACAAATATAAAAGATTCCAAATATTTATGAGTCAGCACAGCTAGAGGCCACCTACTGCCAAAGCTGCTGGCAGCTGGCGGGGCTATTTCAGCTGGAGTGAGAACAATACCACGACAGAGGTTTCTAACTCTACGGATAGAAAGTGATAAGGTCACAGAATATAGTAACTAAACCGGATATCTATTTTAAAAAAAATTTGTAGTAGGAGCCCCACATTTGGTCTATAATTTGTTACTTTTGCTTTAAGCTATAAGTCCTTTAAAATAATTTATAGATAAACCAATCTATAAGTAATACTGTCATATAATGAGGAGTTACACTTTCTAAAAGTGAATTATCCTAGGAACTAGGAAAACCAGCTGTTAAAAAGAACTAGCGTTTATAAATGTCTCCTTTCTAAAACTGTCAGCCCTTTCATACAGTAGCAACCACCCAGAACTGCACGTAACGGGTACAAGGAGACTTAACCAGGTTATGAAATCTGAAGCATAGACTCAGTCTTCTACTAAAGGCCAACATTTCCCTAGTGACTTAACGGAAAATTCTAAAAATATTTGCTTGGATATTATTATTATTATCATTATTATTATTATAATCAGGCAAGCCTCAGACATTAGAATTTTGAAAGAACTGCAAGAGTTTTTATAAATGCTTTCATTAAACACCAAAGTCCAGGGAATAGTGCCTGCTGAGTAAGAACATTCACCTTATTAGGGAGGGTAGATGGTAACTGGGCAGGGGGAGGAGGGCAGGAGTCTCCTGTCCCTTCCAGCTCTGAGGCAATTTTCTATACTTTTTTAAATATCTCTTCAATTTGAAGTTTTACATAGAACTCTTGACTGTGACACTCACTATGTTACTTTGGGTGAGTCAATAAACCTCCAGCCGTTTAGGTGCCTCACCTGATAATTATATTCCCCAAAGGCTCAGGCTGCAACACATCGTTTAAATTCTTTTCCTGCTTAAAGTGCACAAAGCTACGGTCCTGTGCTTCATGCCATGTTATAACATGGTGCAGTACTAGGCTTTCCACAAATTTCAGAAGTCTATCTTCTTCCTTTACAAAAGTTTGTCCCTCAATACCAACTTCTGATAAGTTCTCTCTCTAACCGTATAGCTACCACTTTGACTTTAGGTCTCACTGCTTTTAAAACTTATTTTGGATAGGTAATATTGCATCATATAAAATTTGAAAAGTGCAAAAAGGTATAGAGTAAAAAATTTTCTCACTCCTGTCTTTCAGCCCTGCAGTTCTTTTACCCCTTCAATGTCAAAGACAATCAGAAAATAGGAGAGTACGCAATAAATGGCCTAATGCCTTGTATAGTCAATAATTAAAGCTAATATTTAGCGATGAAAGAAATCAGCATTAGCTGTCTCCATTAGAAAAAGACTTGTGGAAGAAAAATGACTTGAGCTGGTTCATGAAGGAAGGTTAATGAAAAGATGTGATGAAATTCTACAGGAAAAAAAGTACATCACGTAAGAAGCGACCGATACCACTTGTGTGTGTGTGTTCTTCCAGAAGTATTCTACGTATTCAAAAGCAAGTATGTATACGTATTCCTCCTCTTCTTTATTTTTAAAACACAAATGGAGGCAAACTATACCCAGAACTTTATGATTTGATTTTTTTAACTTAAATTTTGGAAATTGTTCAATATGAGTACATCTTCAACTCCTCATTGTATAGATGTACTATAATTTTATCAGATGGAGGGACTATAATTTATCCAACGAGTTTTTGTGACTTTATGCCATTTTGAATAACCTTGTGTATGCATCAGTGCACTTATTTGCAAGTATATCTGAGGATAAATTCTTGAGGGTGGAATTGCTGAGGAAAATATGTGCATTTGTAATATTGATAGATATTGCCAAGTTATCTTTCATAGAGATTGTACCAATTTACCCTCCTACTAGAATGTATAAGAGTTAGGCCTTGTTACTTTTTGCCTGAACCACTCTAATAACTTCCTAAATGAGCTCCTCACTTTTGTTTCTCCCGACTCTATTATATCCCAAATGCTAACACCAGAGAAATCCTCCTAAAGCCAACTCCTTTAAAAAATATCAATAACTCCTCATTTTCCACTAAATTAAACTCCTTAACCTCACACTCAGAATCCTTGACAAAACAGGCCCATATTTCTTCTTTTTTTTTTTTTAATTTTATTTATTTATTTTTCCCGCCAAAGCCCCAGTAGATAGTTGTATGTCATAGCTGCACATCCTTCTAGTTGCTGTATGTGGGATGCGGCCTCAGCATGGCGGGAGAAGCGGTGTGTCGGTGCACGCCTGGGATCCAAACCCGGGCCGCCAGCAGCGGAGCGCGCGCACTTAACTGCTAAGCCACGGGGCCGGCCCCCTGTATTTCTTCTTGATTTTATCTTCTACACACACACTCTCTAAGGAGTAAACTGAACTGCTTCTCATTCCTCACATGCTCGTGCTTTAGGCCTGATATCTGTTTCCTCTGAACAGAATGCTGCTCTACCTATGTGTCTTTCAGGCCAAATTCTATCTACTTTTCCAGGACCATCTCAAACATTACCTTCTTAAAGGTCAAAATAGATCAGCCCTTAGACTTATGTTCTGTAGTACACTCAGACTAAACAAATACTTCTATTATAAACATTGACTTTTGGCTTAGATGTAATTCAAACTTTTTTGGTTATGTAGTTGCCTAGTTCACAGATGACAGGAAGGAAGAGGTCAGACACAGGATGGGTGCAAGGTTTCTTGTAAAGGGAGGTGACAAGGAACACATATATACTGAATGCCCAATATGTGGCAGGTACGATATATTTGTAATGTCATCACTCTTAAGAAGAATCCTTATGGAGGCGGATATTATGATCCCCATTTTACAGTCAGACAAGCCATATAGCTAGTAACCAGCTGAGTTAGGATCTAAAACCAGGTCTCGCTGTATGCAAAGTCTGGACTCTCTCACATTGCACTACCCTGACCTACCTGGCAGAAAACAGCAGCAGGAAATGGCTAATATATTGAACTGTACCTCCAAAGATGGAGAAAGAAAAACCTACAAAAAGCTGATATAAGAATATTAGCATCCCTGACTGGAACCGTCTAATGTAGAGGCAAGTGCCCTACATTCTGTGGATGGCAATGTATTAGAGCACAATAAGATAAGCAAATCATGCACAAAATAGTTTAATTTAGAAGGCAGGGAAAGGTTTACTATATCTAGCAAGACTTCCATTCTATCTCTTTTTTAATGACACGTGAAGGGTAAACTCTATCCAGACAATTAACACACTTTTAATGTCTGTCGTTCTGTAAACAGAGGATAAAATAGGTAGGGGTGTGTGTGTGTGTGTGTGTGTGTGTGTGTGTATGTTGGTACGCTCTCAAGTATTTGTCTGTCTTTCTCTCTGAGTGTCTGTTTGTATGTCTTGAGGCCCACCTGCATAAATAAAGATCTGCCCTGTTTACAAATGGACTGATACCACTATAACCTGGGAGATAAGGCCTCCTAAACTCTAAAGAAATGTTAAGCACATAGAAAATAGAAGCAATGATAACATTAACAGAATTATTATTACATTAAAAAGAAATTGAACAAAATTAAGAAAATATTTCCAGAATTAACAGTTTTTTGGAGTTAACAGAAAGTGAAGCTAAAAACCACTTTAATATAATAAACAAGTCAATCAAAGTACACAGGTATAGAGTGACTGAATGCTTAGGTTTGTTGACTCTAATTTCAGATTAAACATGATAAACAACTGTACTCATGTATTAGTTCTGCTAACTTTCCTTGCTTTCCAAACTTATCAAATCCATTGCTTTTAAGCTCTAAATGTTATGCCAGAATCACTTAATAAGAAATGACAATATCTTAGAGAGTTTTTATTTATATACAAATACATACTAATATTATATATGTTATACAATTATTATATATAATTTATAATAAATATAGAATGTATAATAAAATTATTTTCCATTTTGATTTAATCTCATACTTATTGGCTTTAATATATAGGCATTTATCATTTAAAATATTACATATTATGCCAATTTTGGTAAAGTTGATTCTCTTTCTGTTAAGGCAAACTAAATTTGGTAATTTTTTCTTGTGTTTACAAAATAATTAAAATGAATAGAGGTTATTAAAAATATTTTAGTTTGTATATATATACGATATGAAGTAAAATTCTTTCTAGAATATCAAATAAATAATAGTGAAACATCTTCAATATTTCTTTGAAATTCAATAGGCAGTTAAAAATATACTTTAGCATATATATGTATTATATTTCAATTATATTTTAATGTTCTTTGTGGATGTAATTAAACAGATATTTCCCATTACATGTTTCTTTAGCATTGCTACTTCTTAAAAAATATAAGAAACTAATAGGATATTTTGTACAGAAATTTGGTGATTCTTATTTACTGTGCTTGAAATGAAGTAGCCGTCTTACTCATTTGTGCCTCATTTCATTTGCCAATTGTGTAAGAATGCACACATACACATACATACATACACACACAAAAGCAATTGATCAAGAACAAGGCACTTCATGGAGATAATATGGAGGTTCCTCAAAAAATTAAAAATAGAATTACCATATGATCCAGCAATTATGCTTCTGGATATATACTCAAAATAATTGAAAGCAGGGTCTCAAAAGAGATATTTATACACCCATGTTCACAGCAACATTATTCACAATGGCCAAAAGGTGGAAGCAATCCAAGTATCCGTTGATGGATGAATGGATAAACAAAATGTAGTATGGAGTATTATTCAGCCTTAAAAAGGAAGGAAATTTTGACACATACTACAACATCAACCTTGAGGACATTATGCTATGTAAAATAAGCCAATCATGAAAAGACAAATACTGTATGATTCCACTTATATGAGGAGCCTAGAGTAGTCAAATTCATAGAGATGGAAAGTAAAATGATGGTCGCCAAGGGTTTGAGGGAGAAGTATAGGGAGCTATTGTTTAACAGATATAGAGTTTTAGTTTTGCAAAATGAAAAGAGTTCTGTAGATCACTTGCACAATAACATGAATGTACTTAACCCTCATGAGCTGTACACTTAAAAATGGTTAAAATGGGGGCCGGCCCGTGGCTTAGCGGTTAGGTGCGCGTGCTCCACTGCTGGCGGCCAGGGTTCGGATCCCAGGCGCGCACCGACGCACTGCTTCTCCAGCCATGCTGGGGCCGTGTCCCACATACAGCAACTAGAAGGACATGCAGCTATGACATACAACTATCTACTGGGGCTTTGGGGGGAAAAAATAAAATCTTTAAAAAAAATGGTTAAAATGGTAAATTTTGTTATATATATTTCAACACAATAAAAAATATTAAAATAACCCATCTAGATTCTGAGTCCAGCCTTGTTATGTAGATAAGTCATGTGTATAATACAATTCTTAAAGGAACTTAGGCCTTTTAGATGTCATTTAGACCCCAGAACACACTTTAAGAAATTAAAATACGTAGAGCATGTGTAGTGGCTGAATTATTCATTCATCTGTAACTTTATTTCTCATTCTTCTCCAGTATTAGATTTCTACATCAGTAAAGCCCCTCCTGGCTTTTCTGAACACCCAAGGATTATTCTTTCTGCAGATGGTGCCTTCTTTTCTTTGCCTACTTGAATCATGTATATCCAAGGAGAGTCATTCAAATCCTCCATTCTTCATTAAGACTCCCCAAATTCATACGAATGTTTCCCTTTAAAAACCCCCAGCAGCACTGTGTATTGCAGCCTTGATATACTTTATAATTTTGATCCTGGATTACTCCTACTCTGAATATTTGTCATGATCTGAAACCCAGAATTTAACTGATACCTCAAGAGGTAACCCCATTTATTTTCTTTTTTTGTGAAAATACATCTGGCTTTGATGGTCCTTAATAGTTGTGGTGGAAAATCCCTTAGGGCGATGATGTTTTTCTGTAATCTTAAGCTGAATTAGAAGATAGGCTGACATCAATCGAGGAGACTGAGATTGAAATAAGAGGCTATTTTAAATGTTCTTAAAATGAAAAAATGATAAAAGCAATGAACCTAATGTGATTTCATCAAGGACAACAAAAAACTTAATAGAAGGATGCTTTTGCCTTTGATTTGATGATTAATTTTTCAGAAATAACTCAGTTACACAGAATAAAGGATCCTGAATAATCTGCATGCCATTTTGATGAGAAAAAGGCAAATGGCAAAATCCTTCCTAATCTGTCTCTATTCTGGGAATCTAATCCTATTTCACAGGGTTTCTGTATACTTCCAAGCACCTTCACATACACAATCTTCACAAACTTGATCTGCACCATAACCCTGTTAGATTGATATTTACCCTGTTTTTTTTAACAGTTAAGAAATTTGATATTTGGATTATTTAAGCAATAATCTTGTGCTCGTGACTCTCACTCCAGGACGTTTTTATTTCCCTCTGGTTCCTAAATCAGGCAGCTCTCCTTACTGGCTGTATTACCCAACCTGCTCATTACCATCTGAACGGCTTTCCTCTTCCCCATCCTGAATCCCCTCCTCACTTCCCCATAATTCAGGGACTTCATTGTCTATTCAATTTTTTCATTTTTCATGTTCAACTTAAATCCACCTTCTCTTTGAAGACCTCCATTACTGATGAAGTTCCCTTTCCAAACTGCAAGTTGATAGTTTGTAATTCAATCCCAAATTACATATTATTTTGATTATTTTCTATGTCTTCAGATGTATATTTTCTATTTTCTAAAGTAAAATGTAAATTTTTTAAGGTAAGGGGTCATGGCTTATAAAGCTTTCTAGTTCTATCTAGTTTTCTCTAGTGAGTGTCTCATATTAGAGGCTTAATAAATATTTCTTAAGGTAACCTTTCTCACTCAGTTCTTTGAGAGAATTCCACCCTAGAGAAAATGATTTGAATGCTTGTTTTCTTAATTTTCACAAGCAGCGTAGATAGCTAGTGTCAATCTAAATGTATAGGAGAGAAGTGAGCTCATCACAAGCAAGGGATTCATTAGGGCACTAGGGCTTAACCATCCCAGGTTGAGAATGATGGTTTGATGAGTTGAACATCATCAATACCAAAATGAAAGGTTAGGTAATAAATGACCTTTGCCATGATCATTATCTTATCATAATAATATGCAACTTTCTGTCTATACATAATGCCATTAATGCTTCATATAAGGAATTATCCAAAGTAATTTCAGAGGAAACACTTATAATGTTAAATATATGAATAGAGTATGACAAAATATGTAGGGAATAGGTTTGCTCATAGTTTTTTTTTCCAAAACTTAAATTCAATAATTATAACTAGAGTTATGAAATAGAAGTGGCAATATTTCAGAGGTATATCATAAAAAATTGCCAAAAGTTTAAATCTTTTATATAACAAACTTTTTACTAGAGATAACACAACATAATGGTATACTTGCAGTTCCTGCCTCACTTTGACTGAGGGTAAGAATGTGTGATATGTTGGCCAAAAGAGAGTGGAGGGAAGCACAGACCAGCGCATCAGCCTCTGACCACCTGAGAGTTAGCCACAGAGAAAAAGACACCAGACAATTGTAAACTTGGAATAACAATCCCACACTGACAATACACATTTGTATGAGTCTCTTCCCTAGAGGCTTTCTAATTCACAGTGCAAATGCTGTTTTAATGGTTGTCAAACTCCCTTCCCACACAGATCCAGGCTGAGAAAGAAGTCTGGTACGTGTATACATCTTCAGGAACAGGCAGAGGCAGACTGCACAATTCAGGTTGTTATCAGTTGCTGTGGGGATGTGATTCAGCTTGCCCCCTGGTACGAAGGAGGGCCCATAGCATGTGCCTACAATGTGTAGGGTAAGACAGGGTAGGTACAATTTTTATCTAGGAGAACCATTTTTACCCTTTTGTGATAATATAGAGGGAGAAAAGATACTATCCCAGAGCTTTGTCTGGTAAAGAAAAGAACATAGAAGAGACAGCAACTTTTAAACTAGTAAATGTGGGAAATACATTGAGTATTAATGAGTAACAATTATTAATATATGATATTAATATGATATTGGAGAAAAAAATGGACGTAAATGGCACTGAGAGTGAGAGAAGACTTAAGTTACTAAAAGAATGAACAGTGATGAAAACTAGGCAAGATAAAGGTAGGAAAAAGAAGAAATCTGAAGAAAAAAATTAGGGTTTCACGGTTAAAGGGAGTTTAGTTGGTAATACTGGCGTGAATAGGCTATTAGATAAAAAAAGCAGACAGATTCTGGTGGAAAAGTCTTTGAGTACTTTCTAAAC
Source organism: Ceratotherium simum simum (assembly GCF_057802395.1). NCBI lineage: Eukaryota > Metazoa > Chordata > Mammalia > Perissodactyla > Rhinocerotidae > Ceratotherium > Ceratotherium simum. The sequence goes on from NC_141911.1 coordinate 62,003,154, forward strand.
AATCAGTGAAGTCAAGGCTAAACGTGAGAGAATTGAATTGATGAAGTAAGTGAAAAGGGTTTACAGTCAAGTGTGAGAGAGGGCTGCTGGAAAAATATGAGGCCTTATAAACGTAGCGTGAAGTCCTCTGTAGACTGTGACGGATGGTCAGGGTTCTGGTCCTGGATTTCAGCTGTTAACCTTATGAAGGTCATGGAACAGTGTGAAAGGAAGAGATGGCTTTTATCATAGCAAGCTGGTTCAGAGCAAAAGAAATGACAAAATTATAGGTGACAATGGAAGCAGGGAGGAAGGAAGTCACAGAAAGGGATTCCTAAAAAAACTACTGAAGATTCACTCAAGGACACTTGCACCTGGGTGAGCGACCATGGAGAGAATTCTTTCGAGGTTCAGGGAGTCAAGAAGTAAAAAATTAGAATGAAAACTGCCAAATATTTTGTGAATGCTCACGAGTCTTCCTGAGTTGGAAATAGTGGTGGGAGCATTTAAACACAACATGACATCCGATAGAAATGTTTAGGTTAGCAGCATGCTGTCAAAATATTCCATCTCCTTTCACTTGGAAACATAAATGTTTAGGAGCATGCTGGGCAGCCCTGTTGAGATCTCTGTACAGTGATAGTTAGTTCACAGTCCAGCCAGCCATTCAGAATTATGAATAAATATTTTAAAATTTTGAACAAAATGGTGCGTTACTTCCTATATGATTCATCAGATCCGATTTCTCTTGTAAATATAAGTAGGGATCATTTGCAGAATAACAGAGTAGAATTTCCTGTGCAGACAGATGCTTTTTATATTTATAAAGCTTGAGCTCCTTTTTTCCTTTTTAATGCTCTGGGAAACTGGAAACCGATATGATTTTTCATATCAAGTTTAGTTTAACATATGGCAAAGAGCTCTATGAGACTGTCTCCAAACTTTGCAGTTAACAGTTTCCAGCCTACACAGGAAACGAAGCTGTGCTTCTGACGCATTCCCATTATATGGGAAGACCGCAGAGACCAGCCTCAAGTGAAACCACAAAAATGATGTTTACACAAAGCGCAGCATTCAATTTAAACCACAGTAGCACAGAAAGCTTCAGTTGATGCTTCAATTCCATTTTTAAGTTGTTCAAGCAAAATATTTCAAGGCATTTCAATAACCAGGTAGCTGTTAAGTCTATTTGTCAGCTTTTAGTTAGATGGACAAGCAAAAAAACAAGTTCTGAGTCTGGATATTGCCTATTCGGAGTGGCCTCAGTTTAGTAATCACCTTGTGTTTGTAAGTCTTCTACTAGATTCTCAAGGATCACAAACAAGCAAACACCTCGCCTATCCAGAACCCTTAGAGGAGAGAGCTAGGATGACTTTTGTGCAAAATAATCTTTAGGCGTTAATTCTTCCTGTATTTCAGAGTATGTAGAAAATAAAGTATTGAATATAATTACTTCAGCATTGCATGGAGTTGTATGTCCTGTCACAAAACAGTTCCACACCACCATACAGCTATGCTCTTTGAGTTCTTGGGTGTTTTCTAATAGGTATTTTTTTTGGGGGGGCGTCTACTCTTTTGTCAGCTTTCACTTCCCACTGCTATTGCGTTAGCATCTTTCTCTCCTGTTCTAATGTTTGTGTATAATATATCCTTTAGGATGAGAAATCGGACTAGGAAGTGTGGCTTAATTCTGTTTACAAATGAGGCTACTCAAGGCTATGAGTGTGGGCTGGGGATATTCTATCAACAAAGCACAATGACATCGGAAAGAAGGAGGGCCTTCCTCTTACTATTTGTTTCCCTTTGGTCAAATTATGCAATCTCTTTGAACCCCCGTTTCCTCATCTGTAAAATGGTTCACAAAATTGCCATTAAGGTCAAATAAGATACATGCAAAGCCTCACAGGGTTGTTGCTCCAGTTAAATAAGGTCGCGTATACAAAGCACGGAGCACATTGCTTAGCACAAAGTAGGCTCCCTGTGTCTCGTGTCCTCCTCCCAAGGGGCCTTTCTTGCTTATCTCCTTGCTTTTGCTGCAGTACATACAGTTGGTAAAGGGAGAAAGTAGAATTACAGATAGCTGAAATATTATCATTAGTGTTTTACCTCTTATCTTATGGAATTTTAGAAAGTGTTAATATTTTGAAATGTGGAGAAAAAGATACTTTAAATACTCAAAAACTACTGTTGAACTGAATCCCTTCATATAATACTTTGTCTTAAAATGATTTGTATAAATATTAATTCATAATTAGACTGGTTTGATTCGTTTTTGCTAATAAGAACTCTTGTGTTAGCACTTTAAAAATTAGTGCTTTACCCTTCTTGTTAAAAAAAGGTGATGGAAACTCATTAAAGAAAAATTATAAAATACAGAAAAGCAGAAATAAAAAAAAGACCCAATTCTGAACATCCAAAGATCCAGCTCTTTTCAGTATTTTTATGCATAGTTTTCGCAAACAAAATTTTGATACTTTACGTATAATTTTGTATCCTATTTTTATACAGTGTATCTTTCACTTCTTATGTTATTGCCTAATTATTCACAGGCATCCCTTTTAACATCAGCATAATAATCTAAGTGGACGTAATTTATTTAAACATTTCCCTTTAGTTAAACATCATTTGTTTCCATATTCTTTCCCCACTACAATGAACACTTTCTCTGTATTTAGTACTCTTTCCTTAGGATAGATTCCTAGATGTGGAATTATAGTATTGAAGGTATCAAGATTTTTTAAGGCTTTGCCAAGTTGGAAAACGGCAATCTCAGAATCATGATTTTACTACAGAGGACATCTAGCCAAACTTCCCTGGCATTTAACTGTCCCGACTCCTCCATGAGTGTCTCAGCCTGTTTCCCTCTGGATAGAGATTCTCAGCTGACATTGCTCACTTTACTGATGCCAAGTGCTACGAGCATTCAGGTGGCCTGATACCACTTTTTGAACTTGATTTCTAATGTCTATTAAATACCTAATTTCTAATAAGAAGGACCTGCGTTGCTGTTAGTATTATTATTACCAGTATGATTGACTTTTTACAAAAGGGCACACGGATGCACAGAGTGAACTCTGCAGAAGAACCAAGGTGAGCCTGTCCTTCCTTTGTCATCCTGGAACCTACACTGCACACGGGCCCCAGATCTGGTTGTGGGCTCCTGACACACTGAATTTACCAACAAGCCTGACTTAACACAGGCTTCACTGGTTTGGAAGGAAAGATCTGGCAAACCTACTCATCTCGGAAACCAGAAGGCCCAATTATCTGCGTGGCTATGTGACTCCCCTAAGGGCAGTATCACATGACCTTCAGAAGGAACTGCAATTCCGCCCACTCACAATACGGAAGCAACAGGAGCAAACATATCCAAATGCACATACGGCTTCTGTGACGGCCACAGGAAATCACTAATGTCACCACGGGCAGCACCACGCTCTAGGACTACAGGCAAGTGAGGCCCCACAGAACACCGAGCGTTAGCCAACAGCAGCCAGGCAAGAAAGCCAGTGGATTAAACCCTACAAGGTAAAATCTTGTTAAGAGCCCACTAGTTATTAGACGGCATGCTGATTTAGGCCATCTAAATCTCAAATAGAATAAACAGTACAAGATGCTCTGGAGGTAAGGCGAAGCTGACTGTCAAGCATCCCGTGGGGAATACCGACTGGGTGAAGTCCCAATTTGAATGTAACTGGGAACGTTCTGAAGTTTTCCTCACTAAACCTGATTTCCCTTTCCTAAACTGAACTCTCAGGCCTTTTTAGGGGTTGTGGGATGATCTGGCTTTGACTGAGTCCTCCTAGGGCTGAAGTTCCTGCAACCAAGAAAGAAGTGAGGAGGCAGGGGATTGAGGTTTCACATCAAATGAGAACCTCTCTAGGAAACGCACACAAAGATTCATGGAGAAGATGTGTAAGAGGCATCTTTTAAACTAGGGTATTGTAAACAACTTGCTGTTTCTCAAACATGCCAAGCACACTCATGGGGCTTTTGTACCTGCTGTTCCCCCTGCCTGGAGGTGAGATCAGGGAGGTGAGGGTTGGGATCACTCAGGGCCCTATAAGTCACCGTAAGGAGTCAGGCTGCTACTCTGAAGAGGGAGGTCTGGAGGATGTGAACAGACAAATAATGTAATCTGACCTATTTTATTTTCCCATCAATTATTTGAGAAACATAGTGTAAATCTACAGAAAGGCGAAAAATCAGGACAATGAACATCTGTATATCCTTTACCTATTCTCCAATTGCTTACATTTCACTACATTTGCTTCATATTTTATTTCTTTCTCTTTTTTAAATATATCTTTTATTTTGCTAAACCATTTGAAAATAAGTTGCAGGTATCAAGACACTACCACTAAATCTGTTAGCATGCATCATCTAAGATCACATACGTTTTACTATAAAATCGAATATCATTATGACACCTAGGAAAATATTATTAACTCAGTATTATCTATTGTACAGTCTATTTTAAATTTTCCCAATTGCCCCCTAATTGTCTGTGGCAAATTATATTTTCCGAAGATGGCCACCACAATTTCTCTCGCTTCTGGAAGTTTACCACTCCCCTATAAAGAGGTGGAATCTAATTCTCTTCCCTTTGAATGTGAGCAGGCTTTTGTGAAGCAGAAATGATGTCCTGACCCCTGAATCCAAGGCAGTTCTGCTTCTGCCTTGCTTGCTGTGACACTTGATGGAGCCCTGATGCTGTGTGACTGCCCCGAGGCCATGCTGCTTTGAGGAAGCCCCTAGAAGCCCATGGGGAGCAATCACGTGAAAAAGCCCTGAGATTATATGGAGAGATCCTCCGCCAGCTCGCAGCTGCTCCAGCGGCCTGGTTTTCCAGCTCTCGCCACCATCTGACTAATTTGTGAGACACTTGAGGCCAGAATCACTCAGTCCAGCCCTTCTCGAATTCTGACCTACAGAAACCATGAGATAATAAAATGATTAATTTTTTTTTTAAACCATTGTGTTTTGGGGTATTTTTGTTACTCAGCAGTAATAACTAGAAAAACTCTTATAGATGTATTTTTTAAAAAATTCAGGATCCTTAAAATTCATTAAAAATAAATAAAATTAAAAAAATAAAGTTGAAAAATGAAAGCTTAAGATTTATAAATTACATTAGGTTATTATGTCTTTTAGTCTCTTCTAAACTAGAATAATCTCCCTCCTTACTATTTTTTAATGTGATATTGTCTTTTTGGAAAAGTCTAGGATATTTGTTTTATAGTATATACCAATGTTTAGATTTATGAGATTGTTTTTTCATTAGATTCATATTAAAAATGTACTGTCAAGAATATAAAAAGGTATTTTTTAAGTTCTTTCTTTCTTTTTTTTTTTTACTGTGGTAAAAAATACATAACATGAAATCTACCCTCTTAGGAAATTTTTCAGTGTAGATCCAGTGTTATTAACTATATGCACAGTGTTGTACAGCAGATCTCTAGTTTTTCATCTTGCATGACTGGAAGTCTATCCTCACTGAACAGCAACTTCCCATTTCCCCCTCCTCCAGCCCCTGGCAACCACCATTCTGCTTTGTTTCTATGAGTTTGACTACTTTAGATAACTCAAACAAGAGGAATCATGCAGTATTTGTCTTTTTGTGACTGGCTTATATCACTTAACATAATGTCCTCAAGGTTCATTTATGTTTTAGCATGTGACAGGATTTCCTTCCTTTATGAAGCTGAATAATATTCCATTGTACATATATACCACATTTTCTTTATTCATTCATCTGTCGATGGACATTTAAGTTGTTTCTACTTCTTGGCCATTGTGAATAATGCTTCAGTGAACACAGGAGAGCAAATATCTCTTTGAGATCCTGTTTTTAATTCTTTTGGATAAATACCTAAAAGTAGGATTGCTGGATCATATGGTAGTTTATTTTTCAATTTTTGAGGAAATTCAATACTGTTTTCCACAGCAGCTGTACCATTTTACAGTATCTTATTGGGGGTTGCACACTTTGCAAACCCGCTAGGATGTACGAGAATACCTTGTTTTTCCACAGCCTTGTTAACAGAATATTTTATCAATCTTTTGAATTTTTGTCAGTGGATAAGAAATGGTATTTCAGTTTATTTAACCTTGGAGTTTTCTTCCTATGAGTGAAACTGAGCATATTTTCATAAATCTAATGACTTTCAAAAGGATCTCTCTAGATGCCATGTTGGGAGGGAATGAAAGCCCAGTAATGCAAACCCTCTTGAGTCAAGTGATTTCTCTGATTAGGTACTTCCAAGGCAATCAGATTTTCCTCTAAATCCAAAGGCTAGTACATATGCAGTGATGGTAAATTAATGTGTTGTCATTTATTGAGAACCTACAATGTGCCAAAAACTTTGCAATAATTGTGATTATAAAATAGAATAAGACATGATGCTTTCTATCAAGGAATGCACAAACTGTTGGAGGAGAAAGATAACTTACAGCACTATGAGCAAGTTATGTTAGGGTTATGCCCGGGTGCGACGAGAACAAAGAGGGGAAGCTGGACAGCTAGGGGAAGTCTTCTAGAAAAAGAGGATGGATGAGCTCCCATTTGCTGGAAGACATTCCAACCTGAGGCAACAGCACTTTAAGGCACAGAACGAAGAACAGATCCTGTTTAGGGAACTGCAAATTGTTGTGTATGGGTGGAGTGAAAGGTGTATATATGAGACTGTTGAAAGAAGAAACTATAAAAGTGGATAGGAACCAGATTTAATTTTTTTTCCAAGTAAAGGAGTTTTCTTTTTTGTCCTGAGTGCTATGGGAAACTATCCAAGGATTAAACAAGGAATAACATAATATTCATTTCTTTAACTTAATATATGTTTTCTTAAATTTCTTAATAATATCCATTCCAATGACTTGAGAGTTTCTCATACTCCTATTTTTCTTAACTGTGGAAATCAAAAAGACTTAATCATGCTCTCTTGTGGTGTTCTTAATCTCACAATGGCGAGTAACTTTATAACACCAGTTAGTCATGAAGAACATAACTAATAGAAAAATAGGGCTAATGTGGAGGGTAGCAAAAGAATGAATTAAAATACTTTGGCTTTACAAGTTCAAAAGTTTTATCAACTTATAAGTAACATCAACAAGATTTATTGTTTTAAGATAAAAAGTACATAGTTTATTATTCATAGTTCTTCAAAAGTACATTTGACATTTTCCCTTAGCTATAACTGCTTATTACAGCTCTTTTCAAAAGCACTTATTTTTTGTTTTTTACCCAACATAGGGATGGGCTGCTTTTTCCTAGATAATGGCCGGAAATTTAAACCATTCACACTTTCTCCCAGTACCAGGTAACTGAGTCACATTGAGAGGTAATGTGTATCACGTTAAGGCCGGTTTAACGAGCAGAGCAGAGGCAGCCTGTTAGTGGTAGAAGCACTGAACTCAGAGTCAAGAAGGGCAGAGCTCTCAACAGAGTACTACAGGAGTGACCTGGAGCCTGAAATTAGGTGATTGAACAAGGACCTTTGTGGTCTTTTCCAGCTTTAATTGTCCATGGCTCCATGTCAGGCTAATTCATGATCACTTGTGAAAACCTGCCAAACATTTAAGGCCACTTCAGAATTTCCTGGATCTCAAATTTTACTTACTTGCAAGAAGAGAATCTGCTAGAAGATAGTTTTATTAAAACCAGGCTTGTTATTATTCACATTTGGATATGCCGTAAGTCAAGTGATGCCCCTAAAACATAACTAACTATTCATGCATTTGGTCAATCATTTAAAAAACATGTAGTGACCTCTTACAGATTCAAAACATTGATCTAGACACGAAGAAAAGCACAAAGATGAGACACACATAGATCATTCCTACAAGAATGCCCCCTCATATATCAGAAAATATGTAAACACAAATAACCATGTGGCGAGGTAGTTGTTAGGTGACATATGAAGTTTACAGGAACTGAGTAAATATTAATTCCATCCCTGATATACCACTAACATAAATAACTCCATTTTCCATCCTTCCCTGTTAGATAATTCTTTATTATTATTGTTTTTAATGTAGCATTTTGTGTGTGTGTGTGTGTGTGTGTTCTGGTTGTAAGAGTAATAGATGTTCAATGTAGACATTTTATAAAAATCAGACAAACAGAAGACAATGAAAATTATCTTCAATCCTGTGATCTAGGGTAACCATTGTTAGCATTCTGTGGAATTCTTTCTAGTTCATTTCCAGGTTCATATCTAATTTTCTTGTAACTTGCTTTTTTCACTAAACATATCATGAATATTTCCTTGTCATTAAAAATTATTATACAATGTGTTTTTTAGTGTCTGAATGTTTTCCATTATGAAGGTAAGATAATTTGCTTTGCCAGTAATCTCTACCCCCTTTTTTTGACATTTAAGTTAATTCATTCATTTATGAAATATTTTTTCAGCACCTGCTACATGCTAGGAACTCCTCCTAGTGCTGAGGATGCAGAGTACACAAAACACAAGATGGACATGCCCTTTTGGAACTTGCATTCTAGAAGCAAGATAGATAATACAATGATAAAATTAATTGGTCCTACATAAGAGAGCTACTTACTTACACTTTACAGGCTTCAAAATTAACCTTTAGGCCCTATCGAAAGAGATTCAGCTTACTCCGATCTCTGGGATTGGCTGGAGACCATACATATTCCCACAGGATTCAGACTCAGGTTAGATGGCAGCCACAGTGCCTGCCCCTTCCAAGGCTTTGCTGAAAGGACAGCCCTTAGGCAGCCATTGCCCAGTCATAGTTTAGAATGGAGATTGGGGAGGGGGAGAGGAGGACAGGACACATGAACCAAGAGTGGCCACTGCACAGCAGGCAAGGACTGATATTGGCTGACTCAAAAAAGTGAGATGGGCCAAATAGATTCTCTTCCTTGGGAATTCGACCTCTGACACCACAAGAGGATGAGGCAGTCAGCAAGTGAGAATTGAAGCTGAATCTCATATGGAAAATGTTTGATGCACTCACATTGGGCCATGTGTAAGACTAATCAATGAGGATGCAGAAGCCATAAACAAGCGGCACTTTTGAGGCAGAGAAGGAATATCTACGGTCAGCAGTATTAAAAAGAGACACTCAGATACATGGAAAGCATCCGTTGTGTTCATATGAAAGCACTGAGGCAAGCTCAAGATGGGTAATTCTTGTTTTCACGGACCCTAGAGCTGCCTTGGACTCAGAACACCCTCCAAGTCCTATGGGCCCTGATGGTTCTTCTGGAGTCCCACACCCATTACTTGAGGTAACTGGGTGAGTCTTAGTCCTCACAACCGGAGGAACTCAACAAGTCTCTCTACAGAAGAGACCATTACATATGTGAAGAAGAGTACACAACAATATATAATTCACCCCCTCAAACTCATGAAATAGGCTTTACTTACGATTTTGATCTGAGAACTATCTGACCAAGACCCAGATTTCCCTTCCTTTTAGATTCATTGTTTTTTTTTTGTACCAGATCATTAGAAAGTTCAGTTTCTCTTCCTTAATATATGTTAAATAAAAACTAGTTATGAAGCATGATGTTTAGGCACTGGGATTGTTTTGAAGGTGAAAGACATTCTCTACCACAAGAAGCAAATAGCCTAATAGCAAACCCGCAATTACAATGCAGGGTAATAAGCACTTTGAAAGAGTCTGCAGAGGATGCTGTGGGAGCACAAGGAGGGGTCTCTAAACCAGAGGAGAGGTGATTTCCTGAGGAAGGTGACCCTTAAACTCAGTTTTAGAGAATAAACAGAAGTTACCTCAATTTTAAACTCCAGTTCAAGCTAGAGTTCTCTGGTCACTAAGAAAAACATTTATTCTCATTGATTTTTTAAAACCCCACTGCAGATTTGGGCTCATTTTCAATTCTGATACTCTGATCATAAATCCACAATTTCTATAGCAGTTTTTGGTAATCTTTGATTACCAAAATTATTTCTCCATTTTCTTCCTCTGCAGTATTTCCCAAATTTGCCTGATCATAAGACTCACCTAAAGCTCATGATAAGTATGCAGATCTCCACAACTGTCCCCTGGAGATTCTGATGCATTAAGTCTGGATTTTTTTGGTGAGGAAGATTGGCCCTGAGCTAATGTCTGTTGCCAATTCTCCTCTTTTTGCTTGATGAAGAGTGGCCCTGAGCTAAGATCCGTGCCCATCTGCCTCTATTTTGTATGTGGGACGCTGCCACAGCGTGGCTTGATGAGCTGTACGTAGGTCCACGCCTGGGACCTGAACCTGCAAACCCTGGGCCGCCAAAGTGCAGCATGCAAACTTAGCCCCTACGCCACCGGGCCAGCCCTGAAGTCTGAATTTTTTTCAATCGAGTGTTCCAGGTAGTATTCATTATAAGGCATGTTCAGGAATCATTTTTCTACTATCCAAAGTTGTTGTTTTTACTACTATCATTTATTTACTTTTCAATAAAGGGTTTTCTGTTAACATAATGTTTTCCAGGATTAGTAAATAAGAAAAGAAAGGAACATAAAATTTCCCATGAGGAAAAAATGTTGTTTCCTTTTAGATGAATTTTATAGATAAACACACATAACCCCTACACATGTAAATTATAGTTTTTAAAAAAAATTTCAACGTGGGTTAATTTCTATTTATACAGACTATCTCCTTGTGTGAATTTTGTGTTTACTTTCATTATAATCCACTTATGTGTTACTTCCAGTTTAATACACTCAATCTATTCACATCCATGTTTGAATTTTCTTTAATTAAAGAAATACAACTTAGATTTAGCTTTCAGGGATTTGGGGAGGAGGGGATGGAAGGTATGGTGGATACTTGCATTATCAAATTGAGAAACAGAGACAAAAAGTATTCAATAAAATATGGGATAAAGGGATTAGCTACTGTTTGTATGGGATTTTAACAGTTTGATGAGTGAAGTATACTATTGCTATGCTGTCAAGGATTTGCTCCACTTGAATTCCAAGCAAGTGTGGTAAGAGCATGATTCTTGTGGCAATCCACAAATCTTTTGGCTTAATAAGTAAAGCAAGCCCTGTCTTTATCATCAGGCATGTTGGAGGCAGGCAAGCGCTCCACAGATATCAATTGTTAATGTCAATAACTAGAGTCTGTTTATTGAACAAGAGCACAAGCAAAGACTCAGGACATTTTGTAATTAGAAGTAAGAACATTGGAGCAGGAAGGTGACATCTTTTTTCACAGCAATAGAAGATAATATGGCTCCTGTAAGAGGAATAATTGTGTCTAAACCAGAACTACTCCATTCGTCACACTAGTTAAGTATTATCACATCTTCCTGAGATAGGTGGAACTGGAAACTCACGTTAAAATGGACAGTATACTCTTACTAGTTCCTTCCATATAAGTATATATGTCTTAAATTTTATAGGGTTCTTTTTATTGAGGGCAGGTTCAGTCACTGTCAATGAACCTTTGTCATTTTCCTAAGTATGAGTTCTAGTACCACTCTACATATTATTTTATATAAGGACGTAAAGTAAGTAGACTCTCACATTTTTAAAAGTATGTATGAGAGTACCCTGTAGCATTGTGAATTGATCAAGAATATTTGTGTCTGGGAGTATTACATGTTTGTGTAGAAATTTTGCGCTTGTATGTCTGTAGCTAACACTGACTCTGGGATAACTGTAGTGGCTCTCTCCCCTGGTGTATCCATAAGGTAACTCTCATTACCCTCCTGGATCAATCAACAAACACTTCAGGGTCTGTTCCTCAGTCTGACAGGCTCTCAAACCTGATTCAGTACACTGACAGAGAGTGTCCAGGGGCAGAATCATATTAGCAAAGACCATGAAACTGATAAATAAAAACAGAATATCATCTATTAGTTTAAAACAGGGAATTGTAAATTATAGAAGAACTGAAATATTAGAATCTGTTCAATTAGAGGGTCTTCTCATGGTAGTCAGGTTATATAGGAAGTATTTACCAATTGAAAAAAGATTTATAACATTATATTACAAATTACTGGCCCAGTGAGTACAAGTTCTTATGATCAACATATTCTTTTCCTATAGTAGGATCTATATGGGAAAACAAACTATAGACAGGAAATTGCTAGTTGAGTTTAGAATCAGAAAAATAATTAGAAGAATTGAATTCTTAACGGTCCCAGGCTCAGAGAGCCTGATGGGCCCACCTCCCAATGGCATCTAAACCTCAAAGTCTATTAATCAAAACATCTGCATCCGACCCACATCAGAAGTTACTGTATCCACTGGATATTATGTTGATATATAGGAAGAAAAATTTAAAAACACATTAATTAAGATTCTGCTTATATTTTCATTTTCAACTCAAGTGTGTTTGAATATATTTAAGCATCATAGATATATTTCTAATACACATCTACCTTTTTGGAGCAAACAACCACCTTATTCAGCATTCTCAGAAAATGGCACTTCCACTCAGGCCTGGGGTATTACGTAAGCTTACAATGGCTATCTTTCAAATCCACTATAAGTAAAATTCATATTTCTTGCAGCTAACATCACCTTTGATTCCATCAAGATTTTCTCATTCTCATTCTGACCTAAAAAAGCATGTCTTCTCCTACATCACTAGAATGCCTCACCACACCTGGACCTTTCTGAATTTTAACACAAACTTCATGCAAACACTTAATTTTGGGATGGAGAATTCATGAGAAACAGGCCACCACTCCTCACTCCATTCTGCCAGACCAACATCACTAACAATGACAGCAGACTTCTCTTGGGTAGGACTTGGGCTGAGTCTAGAAGTGGGCTTCTCAACCACAAATCTCCAGGGAACTACAATTGCATCCAAAAATTGAAGCGGGCATGCCAGATGAAGTTAATTTGGATTCCTTGCCTTTCTTATCGTGTCTGACAAGATCTGTCATTTATTTCGAATCCCAGCATTTATCTGAAAATAAGTATCTACTGGTGGTTTTCTGAATCAGGAAAGAACAAGCTTTGTGAACAAGTTTTTTTCTCCCCTTTGTTCCCTGTGAATCTCCTCATCAAGACAAAATTGCCAAATATTATTGAAAAAGGCCTGAAAAGTAGCAAAGTTTGGTAAACACTTAAAGAGTTTGTTCAGTTAATTTAATCCAAATTAGTATCCAGGATTAACACAAGCTTTCCTACAAGACTTTTTTATCAATTAAAAAAAGGATTTTTTTAATTAGTGAAAAATAAAATAATTCTTATAAATCTATTGTACATGAATGATCTAATTTTGAATTTCTTCCATGTTAAATGAAACTAATTTGGTCTAGAAAGTTCTGAAATTATAATACCACTAGGAATTTCTTACGCCCCCAAGGAAATATTGGTTAAGAGAATCAAATAGACAATTATCTGTTCACAGTCCTATTGCTCTATGATGAAAGGAAACGTAAAACATCAGAATTTTATATATTACAAATTAAAGGGTCTTAAAATTATTGGTGAATGTATTAGCATATTAAGAATATTTCAACTAAGTCTTCAGTTCATAATCAAGCATTGATTTAACTCTTTTGCCTATGGCTCAATTGAGAAAAAAGAGAAGAAAGCCATATGAGATGATTCCAAAGATACTTCCATTTGTAAAGAATAGACAAGTTAGAAGAATCACATTATTTCTGATGTATAAATGAGAATTATTTATATTTTGGGATATGAAGGTTGATAAACTTCCAAAAGGCCAAATGCCACACTACCCCCAAACTACCCTGATTTTTGGATACACATGCTGATTTTGCCAAAGACAAGTTACTGTCACTTCTAGCTCATTTTCTAGGAGCTGAGAAATAGACACAGTTATTGAATATAAGCAGACGATGAAAAACACCTGCAATTTTATTTGCCAGACTTGTAAGATGAAGGTCAAGAGGAGTCCTTCAATTTTTATTCTCTTTATCCCCATCTTATCCAACTTTTATGCTGATATAATTTTTTTCACATTTGGAAAATTACATTATTTTCATCTTGAATATTGCTGACGCCGGGGGCAAACTCATACATCTCCTGATAAATAAACCTACCTTTACTTTTTATGTTAGCGATTTTCAGAAGGCAAATAAAATCCCTTCTTTTCCTTGTACACTTTACTCCAGTTAGTTCTTCTTCCTCTCCACAGCTTTATAATACTCGCCTGGAGCAGACATGTGGACGACTGGCCACGGTGGAGCTGGCACGCAGCATCAGGAAGCGAGGGTAGGAGAGCAGCAGCCCATTCCACAGGCTGCTCGGCCCCAGCCTGCGACCCAGCAGGACAAGATCTAACATGAGCGTACCCCAAACGACCGTGTTTGCCTGTCTAATTCCTCTCCCATTTTGCTTATTCTTTGACTTTAAATAGGAAAAAAAGAAGAAGAATAGAGGTAATAGTTACCTAAACGAAAAAACTAGTCCCCAGCGGGAATAGGAAAGTTTTATAGGTGAAAATCTGATTCTCCATAACAGCAGGAATCTCTGAATTCTGATCGCCTTCCAGCGCAGAGGAGGGTCCCCTGGAGCACTTCCTTGGCTCTGCCGTAAGTTCCTCATGTCACTGCTGCTTGCAGAATTAGTTTGCCCCCATTTCTATTGGTTTGGCTGCTAACTACCCAAAGCCTGGCCTCTTTGTCAGGTTACTTTTCATCCACCCTGTCATTTCTCATTTGGAGAAGAACTCAAAGTACTTACTGGGTTGAGGACCACCGTGAAGAAAAGTTCACCTCCTTGGATACTCTTGTCCAGCTCTTTAGGGCCTCCCGGATACTCTTTGTAGAAAATTGTGTGAGTGAAAAGCCCACAGGTTTGTCTTGGAAGAACCTGAAGGAAGAATGAAAAAGTAAGGAAAAAGTTCCTTTCAACCAATTAATTTGTTGAAACTTAGCTTTTTTCTGATGGAAGATGATGCACAAGCTGGTGTGGTTGTTCAGCTCTTAACTAAAGCTCAGAAAACCCTTCACATCTGAGAAAGCAAGGATGACATCAGTACAGAAGGAATACTGACGAAAGTCAGAGAAATATTTTAAAACTAAGATTTAAATTATTTTAGCCACTTATCTATTTTAAAGCTCCAAGTCAGTACTTCTATTATGAAGCCTAGTATGTTGCAGCATCTTAAGAAATAAAAAAGAAGTAAAAATGAGACTTTAAAAATACTGGAATTGTCTATGCTGCATTGTAATTCTAGTAGGCAAAAGTTTTAAGGCTGATGCTTTCTGCCAAAGTCTCCATGCATTAGAAAATGAAGTCGATTATTAACCTAATGTGATTGGTAGGAAATGACATTTTAAATTAGACCAAATATTTGAGATACAAATCATAGCGTCTGCTCTATTCTGATAGGACTACTGCAGGCTATAGTCATTGCCCCAAATTCTAAGTCTGAGGCCTGCCAGTTCCAAAAGTGAGCAAGAGATTATGCATTTGGTTAGTAATTTTTATAAAGTGACACAAACAAAATGATAAAAGGTCACTTAGTAAAAAGTCTTCTTGTCACCCTTTGTATATAAAAGCCATTATTTGCTTACATGATACACATTTGTGATAAGGACTTTTTTTTTTCAAATTCTTACAGCTTTCCTGCTAAAATATCATTGCAATTATAAAAGAAGGTGTGAACTGAAGCTGTGCAAGATGGTACAATCTTTAGCTAAATCTTTTATAATTACTTCTTTATGACTTGTGTTTATTACTATACACTTGAAGTAGCATAAAATTAGTGAATATGTTGTAGAAAGCTACAAGTTTTACAGAATCTTACACAGGCAGGTCTTCTGTTTATTGTCCTAAGCAAATTGATCTTCATTTTTTCTGTCCTTATTCTTAAAGCACATTTGGTTCAGTAAGTGCTTTCAAAATATTACCTGTACAGGATTTCCCATGCTTTGCAACTCTCTTACAAATACACTAGTTGTTTTTCTTTAGTTTGAATGTGTATTATAATAAATTTCAATCTAGTCCTTGGAGAGTGTTCTTAGAAAACATAATTCTCAGCTCAATCAATACATCACACATTGCTGTGTGAATCGAAACTTTATATATCCTATTTATTTTGGTAAATTGGTAAAAGTTATATCCTTAGAAGCTATTATATCTTGATGAAATAGTTAAAAGAACTTCAGTTTAATTGCAGAGTATTAGCCCTGATGATATCTATGTTTAAAAGCATTATACATTCTCATAATGTTATGCACAACATAAACGACAAAAAAAGAACTAAGTGCAAAAGTATTGTAATTGAATTAAATGTATTCCCTAAAAATTCATGGAAATGTAATTTCTTGGAAATTAAAGCTTTATATAGTGTTTATTCATTTATTTAACAAATACTTATTGTAAAGTCTATGCAAGTCCAGGTGGGAGAACTCTTAAAGGATTTAAGGTACATTGGGGTAAAGAGAAATACCCAAATGCTAAGTAATGAAATGTCCAAATGTGATTAAATACCACGTTAGTTTTACATTTTAAAAGTACATGATTCTGAATCACTTTTAGGCTTCAGTTTGAATATCTTGCTTGAAAAACTATGGAAACGTACAGAGCCATCTTTGAGACTTGATTGCATAGCTGATTCTATGTAAAGTGGAGAGAGAAGTGAAAAGAAATTTGTTTTGTCTATTTCTCAAATTATTTGAGTTTGAACACAGGGAAGAGGAAGTGCCAGGCTTCACCCTGCAACTCTGGGGAGGATCACACCTGCTGAGAGCATAAGAGTCACCACGAGCCCTCAGATGGCCCGAGGACAACCACAGGAGGTTGAGGAGATAACTGGAGTGTGATAGGGTCATAGTTCATTGTCTTGCTCCCTGAACACAATGCTACAGGACACTGGACATGTTCCTTGAAGCAGCTCTCTTATGTTAGAGAAGGAATGAGAGAGTTTTTAGGCATTCTGCTGTGGGCTGCCCTCTAGAACTGGTTCTGGGAGTGAAACACTGTCAAATTCAAACTTTAAGACATTGACGAGTCCCTGGGAACCTTATAGCTGTTGACAATAACTGGGAGATGGTTACGAAAACCATAGTTAACAAGAATCTTAGCCAATGGGACCTAAAGCCAATATCCTGTACCTACGGCCTAAACCTGGAGCAACTGCCAACAAATGTTTCTGGGAGCTACCAGTAAAGACCACCTAGGAGGCTGCCAGCAGGGTTAATGGGAGTCTCTACCAATGGGCATCTCCATTAGAAACAGTAAGTAGATAATCAGGGTCTGTAGTCCTATTGCTTGAGAGAGATAGGTGTCTGGCTCTCCCCAGAGAGCCACATTTAACAACCAGGAGTTAGGGTAGAGAGTCCTGGTTTTCCATCAGATCCTTGCTGAATGAAGATAAACACTGCCCAGTAGATAATGCAACAGGACTGGAGGCTCAGAGACCCTGGTTAGGGCTCAAACACCTTGAAACGTAGTAGGCTTTATGTTCCTGGTGGAGTTACAAGATGATGTGTTATAGGAATTCAGAGGAGAATAAGATCAGAGTAGACCTGAGTTAGGTATTGAACTGCTATTCACCAAGGGGCTTTATATTAAATTACATAAGATAAGGGAGTTGATATTGAGGAATAAAGGGAATAGGAATGGGTAGAGAGTGGTCAGACAGTCTTTCAAGGTGGAAATGATGACAAAGACATGGACATAGCAATACTGTTGTAGACCTTTCTGGCTGCAGTGAATTTGTGTTAGCTCCAGGGAATAGAAGATAGAAAGGTAGACTGAGTCCAAACTGTTTTCAGGTCCCCGAAGAGTAGGTTAAGAGGTGTGGAAACACTCAGAAGTTATTATCAAGGTTAGGAAGGCCAAGATTAAGGCAGCACTTTAGAAAGATTAAAAGGTTGGCACTGTCTAGGGGATAGATGGCAGTGGGGAATGGATGGAAGCTGTAAATAGACAAAGTAGGAAGCAGCACCACAGTTGATACACGGAAGTCAAGGGAGGGAATTAGGCTCTGGGAAAGGAAGGGTAATAAAAAATTATTATAAAGGAATTATTGATGGAATGTAGAGACCGATTGGACACGGGGGTTCAGTGTGATGGTTGAATTTCAGAAATGGATTAGGGATAGCAGGATAAATAGTTGGTTTGAAGAGAAGATAATGAGTTTCATTTAAGACCTTATGAGTTTGATTTGTGAATGGATCATTAAAAAAACAAAGTTTTCCTCAGTTCACAAAAAATATGGGTGTGATCTAAGTAAGGGTCACTCCTCAGTTCCCTGCTGTTTTTCCCTTTGCAGTCTCTCCCGAGGAGGACATATTGGCTCTTGTGGTATCAACTCGCAACTCTATTTGGATGACACCGAGCCCTGTCCTCTCTCTCGTACGGCATAATCAACTGCCTGCTGAACATTTCTCAACTGCACATTCTCATCCAAGAGCCCACAAAGCAAATATAGAGGGTTTCCAGGGATTGCTGCAAAAGTGGAACCACAGGAACAGTTCCGTCAAAACAGGAAATCTGTTAGAGCCTTTATTACCTGCAAGATTCAGGCGTTTATAATACAGGTAAAATCTGTTTTCAGGAAAAACAAAAAATGAACATACCTCATGGGACATAACCAAGGACGTTTTCTGACAGTACAGAGAGAAACATAAAGAAAGGAGAACAAGATTGAATAAAGTCTTTAGAGACTTAAGTTTTATTCTACTGAGACTGTATATGATTTGAAAATGACAGGAGAGTATTGAATGTTTTTAAATTATAATATAACCAGGTCTTCTAAACTCTCTCTGGTCAAATGGCTGGCAGCTTGAGGCACAGTGAGTTCATTTTCAGTAAAGAGGAAGGGCAGATTGGGATAAAATGTGGCCATTATGTTCCCATCTAGCATT
This sequence comes from Ceratotherium simum simum, assembly GCF_057802395.1. Classification (NCBI taxonomy): domain Eukaryota; kingdom Metazoa; phylum Chordata; class Mammalia; order Perissodactyla; family Rhinocerotidae; genus Ceratotherium; species Ceratotherium simum. The sequence continues at coordinate 62,021,915 of NC_141911.1, forward strand.
TACAACAATTTTTATTGAGGGAAAAGTGAAGATGGGAGTTGATCCAAGTTAAATGTCATTATGTATTCTGTATTTTTTGCAGACATTAGAAAACTGTCTGAAAAGAAGTCAGTCACACCTAATTCTAGAGGGGAGACATCTGTTCAAACATAGTTTGACGGTGAGTTATGGTGCCTTAGCACAGAGTGTTCTTCTGCGTGGTGTTCCTCCCAGGGTGGGCCTAAATCAGGAGGCCCGTTCCTGACCTCACTAGTACTCTTTGGATTTTCTGATTTGGGGAGAAATTAGGATTTGATTACTTACTCTGGGAGGTCTCACAAAGTATTAGATAATAACATATCTTGACAATATACACTAGTCACCAGTGTAAAAAAACAAAACAAAACAAAACAAAATAGAGAAGCTTTGGAGAGAATTCGACAATGGATATAAACGATTAAATTAACATCCTCTCTCATTTGTGCTCCTTATTATGATCTGTTAATGATTATGCAGGACTTCACACGTGGCTTCTTGCTGTAAATAGCTGAGTTTTTTCTTAGCCTAACACGGTAAAGAGAAGAACACAGTTTGGCTTGCAAAAGAGCAGCATGGTTAATATAGAGAGAGTTGGTGTTAGTTTTACAGACTAAGGAACTTTTGAAGAAATGACGGCTTCTATAAATTATCTGCAAGTTAGATGTAATGTTTCCTTAGTATTTTAACATCAGTGCCTGCTTCACAGCAGTAGTGTCAGTAAAAAACATTTTTAAGTTATATTTGAAGAATTGAAAAGAAGTGACTTTAATTAAAACATTCTTTGCTTAGATATGACAAGTATGCTTCCTGTAGCATGAAGATTTTCCTACAGTTAAGCTTTTAACATTCTGCTCTTCTCTTTTGTTCTTTCTTCAAATGAGGAACGTAAGTCTGGCAGAATCAGTTATACCCCGTGCGTCCTGGAGGAAGCTCACCATGATGTTTTTGTGGATGAAGCCCCTCCGGTATCTAGCTGGTTTCAGGTGTGGATATTCTTCTGTGCTGGTGATTCTAATATTCCAGACCTTCTTCCAGGCCTCGTAAAGCTGAACATGGACAGGGTAGACGCCCGAATGGTGAGGGGCCACGGCGTAGCCCATGTCAGTGGGAATGCCATGCTCCTAAAACCAAGCAAATGTTAGTTAGAATGTGGAAAGGTTTATCTTGATCCTGTTTTTACCCCAGGATTTTCAAATGTACTATAGATACATTTATTTAAATCCATCATTACTTAATTGTACGGTAAAATTAAAGTGATAAATATTAAGACCTCTAGACTTCGTGAAGCCTGATAGCCATTCCACCGGTCTTGACATATGATGTGAAAGAGTCTGCATTCAGTGCATCCTGTCACAGCCACCTGTTCTTGACTCATATTTCAACAAGGTCAATGACAAATACTTGATACAAACAACACTCAGTGCACCCCACACAATAAAACTAACATTTATTAGAGGGATAGACACGTTCCGAGTTGACTAGGCCTGATAACAGGATTTTATTTTGCCTGTTGCCCAGTTTCTACCAATTCTGCCACATTTCTGTTGGTCCCTCAGCATGTGGGCCAGTGATAGACAATGTTCCCTGCCTTAGGAAAATCACACACTTTCAATTAGAAAATGTGGTAAAATTTTATAGAGCAATTTTCTTTAAAGTCAGAGCCCTGGTTATAGTGAAAGTAGAAGGTACTGAAAGAGCCAAATAATGTGGAAACCTAGTTGACTGGAAGTCGAGCTTTTGTACATAAAATGAGTCCAGTTTAAAGAAATAGTTTCAAAGTTACACACACACACACACACACACACACACGCACATAACTTTATTCTATTCAGTTGGTCCTGACTAGGTCTATAAATTCCAAAAATCAATCTATGTGACATCTGGATTATTTTGGAGGGGGCTTGGGACAACTTTGTATAATTGTGATTGTTCTTCATTTGAGATGGTCTATTAATCCCGATACAGTCTCTTTGGCGTAAAAGATGAAATGTGGGAAATTGCCCAAGCATAAAAGATGAAATGTGTCTTTTATAAAAAGAACAGCCCTGGCTTCAGTAGCAGACTCGCATTTTTTCTCCTGAATGATATTTTATTTTTTCTCTCCGTATTTTTCAATTGCTTTATCATCTCAAAAGTTCCACCCACATGGGCTTCCTCTGAATTAGTCACGGCTTTTCTTCTTGCCAAAGGGCAATTTCACATACTGAGAACCACAGTATCCAGCTGCTAAAGGCACTGAATTGTCGAAATATGCTACGAATGGATTTGGAAAAAGTGGAAGAGGTATGGTTAGCTTTGTCTTTCAACCTAAACAGTAACAGGAGGTGAAGGAAGGGAATGAAGCAGCTGAACACAGAAGGAGAACGGGTTGCCAGAGGTTTGTCATTACCTAAGTATCTGTCAGATTCCTTCACGCAGCACAAAAGGCCCCCAAAATTTGGTCCCAGCCAACCTACATAGCCTCATCTCCTTTCAGCATTCATCCTCCCTACCCCCAATTTCCGATGATTCCCTTCACGTCTCTGCTGTACACTGTACACATTGTCTCTCCAGTTGGAATGCTCCTTTCCTCTTATCTTGTAAACTCTGTTCATCATTCAAAACTCAACTCAGTCAGCTGTAGTTGAGGATGCTGGAAAGGGGAGCTGCCACACTGTTGCTGTGACAAAGACAGTGAGTGGTCTTAGAGTTCGAGTGGACCATACATGTGTTTTTGAAGGGTGAGAGGAAAAGTTTCACATTCCTCATTTTATTTGCATCTTTGTAGAAATTACCATAATTAGGAAATTATTATTATATCATTTAGAATTTCACTATAAATTGAATTGAAATATCTCACTGCCTTTTTTTTTTTACTGGTTTTTAAAAACTCAAACTAATGCAATTTTTTCAACTAAGAATCTTTTACCAACACATACTTTGTGTTAGAAAAGGTCAGTGAAATATTCCCCTAAAGTGGTTTAAGAACAGGGCTGCAGTGGTAATGGACCAGATGAAAGAAAATGAATTTCAATCATAGAAATTTAAAGAAAAAAATTAACAATGACAGGTTAACATTTTTTTTAAAGTGTATGGGAAGAAGCAAGGATGAAATTCCCAATGACAGGAACTACATTATAAAATTCAAATATCTCCAAATTTGTAAGAAATTGTGCTGATAGAAAGCCCAAGGTAGTTTTAAAAGCCTGTGAGTGGTCAGCTATGTCTTCAGGAACACCATGTAAGAAGAGGATGGTCCAGCACAGCAGAAACATTTCCCTTACTTTAGAACAAATATTTGAGAGCAAGTGTATACACAATTTTTGTTTTTCTTTCTAGCTTTGAACACTAAAGAAATACTGAGTTTTTTGTTCTCATCTTGTATTCGTGTGCTGGCGCAGTGTGGCACAGCGGCGGAAAACTCCACTTCTGGAGTCAAACATATCTGGCTACTTCTTTCTCCCCTTTACCACCTGTGTGGCCTCTGGAGAATGATCTAAGACCTCAAAGCCTCCTGTCCTGTTCTCTAAAACGCTAGTCATAAGAGTACTTACCTCAAAGGGGTTTGGAGGAAATTAAATAATATAATACTTGGACAGCATTTAGTGTAGTTCTTGAAACATGATACACATTCAGTGAATGTCATTTCTTATTGTCATTACTGCACTGCCTCTATTTTTTATAAGCTATGATCCTATTACTCAGCTATAATGTGGAAATTATAAAACTACTGGGCCACCCTTTCTTCAGTAAAAGGGATGGGCCCTTTTTCCTATTTTCACCATAGATTTGGGGATTCCCTCTCATGAGGCTTCTGTGACTTCTATCCCACTATCCCTCTTGGGCCTGCTTCCTTTCTGATCTGTCCAAATGCTCTCAACCAGTGCCATGTGGCTCCAGCCTGTGAATCACTGAAACTGAGTTAGTGGGAGGTCTCTTTTAAATGAATTTTAGATAAAGGCAACATAAATTGGCCCACAAATTTGCATTCAATACCAGAGAGAACACTTGAAATCTTATAGCATAGAAAAGTTTGGGCTAAGATTGCAGGTAGAATGTTCTAGAAAGCAGACTATCATGTTTTAGAAGATTTAGCCATCAGGCTAAACTCTTGACTGACTATTCTTTTCCAGATCTTTTAATTTGAAATTAAGCACATATTATTTTGAAATCTGGAGCAAAAGTCTAAAATGGTAGACATTTTAGCTTAAATAGTTAATTATTCTATTCTTTTCATTAATCCTTGATTGAAAGTAGCATCTTAGCTCAGGAATTCTGTAATCTATATCAAGATTTCCCTGGAGGACATGGACTGAAAAGACTGGGGAATATGGCTATGTTACTGTAAAATGGAAATTAAATACTTAGAACGCAAGTGGGATTAATCAGTCTCACAATTGAACTCTTCATCTCCACCTCTCAGCTCTGCCAGATGTGCTCTTTCCTGGGGTTCCTCCATGTCATTAAATGACAATATCAATCATCAACCAACTAGTTGCTGTGTCAAAAAGACAGAGGTGATTTTTGACACGTTTCCTCATTCTCCCCTAAATCCAGTCCCTTATCATATCCTATCAGTTCTACCTCCAGTACATATCTTAAATCTATCCCCTTTTCTCCACTTCTATCATTGTCATCATCACCCTAGTCTAATCTACCACTTTATTCCATAGCCTTCTAGCCTAGGCTCCTAAATATGCTGCCCATTTCCTCTCTTGCTTACTTCCAATCCACTCTCTACATAGCAGCCAAAGAATACTTAAAAGACACAAATATGATCATGTGACTTCCTACTCCAAATTCTTCTATGGTTTCCTCTTGTACTTAAGATAAAATACAAAATTCTTAGGATGGTCATAAGCCTTGCATGATATAACCCTTGCTTCTCTCTCTAGCCTCATTTTGCACCACCCTCCACCCTTCATTGTATTTTAAGTCACACTAATCTTTTCCTGAAACTCACCAAGCGCTTTCCTACCTCAGCATCCTCCCATATGTGCTCTTCTCAGACTGGAATTTCCCAGCACCAACTCTTCGCCTGGATAAATTTGACACCTCTTTTAGGTAATTTATTCTGTCATATCTTTAAAGAAGCCTTCACTGACAAGCCCCAATCTAAATTAAGCTCATGTTAAGACTTCTCTTAGTAGCCTTCATTTGTTTTTCAGAGTACACAGCACAGTTTGTAAGTGAATATTGCTTTGAATAATTATTTCTTAGCTCCATGATTTCTGGGTTCTGTTTTATCCACTATTATATGTCCAGTATCTTGCCAACAGCAAGCATTCAACAAATATTAGTGAACAAGTGTGTGAACTGATTCTGACAACCTCCCTCTCATTCTAATTTTCACTTTCTCAATTATTTCAAACTGTCAGTTCATCTGCAGAATGGATATATGGTAACTCACAGGGAAATTTAATATCTATATAAATAATACTTGGAAGTAATACTTGGCCACTTCTGAGACCATGTTTAAAAATTATTATTCAAGTACAAACCAGACCCATTTATTATTATAAATTTATATATTTAAATTATACTCTATAAAATTAAAAACTGCAAAATTTTCCTAAATTATGCATTCAGATATTTTCAGATAGAGAATATGAAGACAAGACAATTTTATCAAACAAAAAGTGATGCTGTATTCCTTAGAAAAACTCCCCCAAAACTAAATAAAAGAAAAAAGAAAAAAATCAGCATTCAGGTATTTGAGCAACACAATAACTTCATTACTGAAGAAACCATTGTTTATTACTATCTTTGATAATATTTATTTAAGTTCTTGCTAGTAATTAAGAATGGTACTTTACTTTTAATATTTTTCTCTATTTTCTAAAGCGATGAACCTTTTAATTTCCATGAATGACCTGAAGACTCAGTGCTTATTTCCATATTTCTGATTAGCAAGTATACAAACTAATCTAATTAAAAACCCCCACAGTGATAGGAAATCAAACAGGCATTCTACATTCTACAGTGGAAAAAAATCTAAAAACTTCATTACACCATAATTTCTAAATTTCTAAATGCTTTTCTGCAGTTCATTTTGGTTAGGATGTCCCATTCTGTCAGTATATGGAATTTCATGCTTTGGATAACTATCTTATAGTATTGAGAATTTACACTTACAATTTACATGAGCTTATGATAAAGTTCCCTTATGTTTATATTTGGTGGTATATTTTGGAGTTGTTTCTAGAAAAAAATTGTTTTGCTTTGATTTTTAATGTGGCTTCCTTAAAAGCAGTGGCTGTTTGAGATATTATTTCACATAGAAAAGAATTTATTATTCCAGATGATAAGAGCATGTTTGGAAAATGAAATTAGAACCTTTTCACATAAAAGACACACGCGTATGTGCACGCACATGTACACACACACACACACAATATGTGAGGAAAATAAATGTATGAAACTATTCCCTTGAATTTGGGGAGCATTTTAAAGCTTCTAAAGATAATTTGTTTCCCAAAGGGCCACACACAAATTTCAGCTTATGAGAACCTGTGGGGCCTCTGGCCCCTGGAGAAGGAGTCATGTAGCAGTTGCTGTGAGTGGGGGTCAGTAAGAAATGGCAGTGAAGATGGCCCAATATATGTAAGGTTACTATTCAAAGGAAACTGTCTTCCTCCTTCACCTAGAACAAAACTAGGCAAGTCAGGATTTATTTTTAGGTTATGAAATTAAGGTTTAGTACTGAATGCTAAGAGTGTAAATATTAGACTATGTTCCTGTGATAAATGATGGTATTCTGGTATGGTTTGAAATGAAAGATCTTGAAAGAAATAATTTCCTTAGTATAGGAATCTGACTTTTCATTTTTTTTTCAATTATGAAATAAAGGGGTTGTGCAAGTAGTCTCTAAGTTTCAGATTTAAAATTGTGTGTTTCTTTGACATAATCTTTTTGGTTTTAGAAGTGATCTTATATGCAGATGCTAAATATGAACACACTATTTTTAATCCATGATCTAACCCTAAGCTAACATGTATAATTTTCTTCCTACATATTTGAGTAAGTAATAACCTCCTAAAATGTGACTGGCATATTTACATAAATTTGGTTAATATTTATGGATTTGGCTACTAGATTTCTTTCTAGTTTTTTTTTACATAGTGCTCTGGAATTCATAATATAAATTTCTGTTTGCTGGCTGGTATGTGAAAAATCTGCTGTGATGATCATGGTGTTTTTAATAGATTTGGTTTAAGAGTTTAAAATCATCCTCTGTTGGCAGCTGTTGTATAATAAAGAATTTGGCTAGTCTTCATCATCCCTGGTTCCTGGGAGGTAAGCCCTAAATCTATGGAATTTCCCAAGTGATAAGAATGTCTTGTTATTCACGGTGGGTCCCTGAGACTATATCTGGGTTTATGCCAACAAGATAACTCAGGATGGGGTTTGGCTGTGCCAGAAAGACCAACCACGGAATTAGAGTGTTGGGGCTCTGAGCCAGGTGATACCAGCCTGGCCTCCAGGTAGGGGAGGGGAGTTAGATTGAGTTGAATCATGTGGCCAGTGATTCAATCAATCATGCCTATGAAATAAAACCCCAATAAAAACTCTGGACATCAAGACTGAGGTGAGCTTCTTTGGTGAGTGATCTTCCTGTGGGTCCAGAAACCCCAGGAAGGTGATATTCCTTGTCTCACAGTTTGGATTTTAAAAAGCATGGCTACAGTAACAAGAGTAACAAAAGTCTTTGGATAAAGGTGTTAATAATGAGATCTTTTGAAATAGAATTGCATTATAATAACTCCTAAAACAGAAGTGTGACCTTATCACTCCGAAGTTACTCAGATCTGGAAAAGAGTATAGTGTTTCATTAACTAAATAGTGAGAAAAGAATCTTGTTCTTCCCATATTCAAAGATAGCCAAACCTATGACAATAAAATGGTCAGTGTCTACCAGGAATCTTGGGGATAGGGAGCAGCACAGCATCTTGGAGAAAGCACAGATTTAGGAGTCCTGGGCTCAAGCTCAGCGCTGCCCTTCATTAGCTGTAAGACCTTGGACAGATTATACGACTTCACGAAGCCGCAATTCCCTCATTTGCCAAGTAGGGGTAATAAAACCAATGATCTCACTGAGTTGTAGAGAACGAAAGATATACTATAAGCAATGTTATTGGCCAAGTACAATTTAATTTCCTTTCATTTTATTAACATTATTCTTTCCTATTGAAGCAACAAATAAAACAAGGAAACAAAGGTAAACTAAGAATCTTTCCACCATCACTGCCACCCCCCAAAAACTCAGAATTCTTATTTAAGAGCAAACATTCCTAAAAGAAGACACACTGTCATTATCAATCTTATCTAACAAAAGTTTTACTAAATTCAGTATACATTTCTTCTGGAAAAGGTCATTGATATTATGTATAAAGTAGGAGGTAAAAATATCTTTGGTGAATCATAAATTTGCTAAAGCTGTAACAATGACATCACTAAAAACCCTTCCTCGACACCACATCTGCCCCTTCAAGTACTATCCCAAGGTAACCGCTGAATTATTTGAAGAACTTAAATGATATTTAGTAAACCAGTTTAGTAAACCAATTAGGAAATTCCAGAAACAAAAGTTAAGCTAATAATTCGGTATCAATACTGAAAAAGGGTTACAAAAGATATGCATACTCAGCTTTAACCTTCATTTTCACTTGTGACCTCTAAGAAGGAATTATTTAGGGGAGAGTGACAGATCTTCTTCTAGTCTTCCTTAATAATTATGTAATTTATTTTGAGTAAGTTTCCATTTAACAGAGCATTCTGTTTTTCTCTCTTAGAGTTCCCTTCAGAATTTTTGAAGTGTCATCATATCTTTGTTGAGTGTCTCGTAGGTAAACACACACTAAAGGGTGCATTTTTGTAAGACTACTCAAAAGAATGATGTAAACACTTGTACTTTGCCCAGGCCCAGTTGATTTTTTTGAATAGCTGCAGTTTCTTCAAGTAAACACATGAAGAAGTTTGTAGAAATGTAAAAGAAATGATTTTATGAAGCTTTATTTTTTTATGCTGTAGCAAAATAACTGAAAATAAAATTATCTAGAGACACAATGGAGGAATTGGAGGGTTTACTTTAATCCAGCTTTCTCGGAGTTTGAAGTGATGAGTTTTATATGGACCTTGGGGTCCTTGAGAAGTAATAAAGCTATAAACAATTCAGGGACAGGCTCAAATTCCCAAAGTCCTTGCAAACACATTTAATTTTTTTTTTTTTTTTTGGTGAGGAAGATTCACTCTGAGCTAACATCTGTTGCCAATCTTCCTCTTTTTTTGCTTGAGGAAGATTAGCCCTGAGCTAACATCTGTGCCAATCTTCCTCTATTTTGTATGCAGGTCGCTGCCACAACGTGGCTGATGAGTGGTGTAGGTCTGTGCCCTGGATCCAAACCCAGGAACCCTGGGCCACCAAAGTGGAATGTGCCAAACTTAACCACTATGACATGGCGCCAGCCCCCACATTTAATCTTTTTGAAAATATACAAGGTTGAGTATACTAGGAATCTTTAAGTCTGCATAGTACTAATTTTAGTTGAAGTTTAATATTCCTGAAGAAAGAATAGAAAAGTTGATATTGATCTTTGTTTGTTATCGCTACTGCATAACCTCTGGTATTTATAATGGCCACCAGGACAGTTAATGCTGCTTGCACAAAACCAAGAAATTACGTAAATAATATAAACAGCTATTTAAAAGAAAAACATTATAAAAAGTCGCTTTAATATACTGAATTTGTTTAAAAAATATAACTCTTTAAGGAAGTAATAACATTCTGATTATGACGTTTTCATAATAGCAATCAATAACAGGATCAATGTCATGGCAATTTTCAGTTACACAAACCACGCTGGTTACATGAGCTTTGGAACTTGACAGACCTGAGATCAAACCCTTTCTTCAACTTTCACTGGCTGTGCGATTTTAAGAAAATTATACAAGCTCTCTGAGCCTTACTCTCTGCATTTTCAGTATGGATGGTTGTGTGGATTAATTGGGGATTCATGAAAAGCACTACGCATAATGCCTGGTAAACATCTAGAGCTCAAAAATTTCTCTTCCTACTTTTCCTCTAGAGAGTCAAGAATCTTTCAAACTGAAATGCAAGGTTTAGTTTCCTGTAGAAGAAACAGAATAATAGAATTTCAAGTTTCACAACGTTCCTTGATCTGAGCATAAATTACAAGAAAAGAATAGGGAATTGGGGAGAGTAGCTTGGATGCTGCTGCAGTGATCCAGGTGCGGGACGAAACACTTGGAAGTGGAGTGGGGATGGAAAGTTTTGAAACGGAGCAGGATATGGTACAAAAGAAAGAACTCACAGAAATCACTGAATGATTGGGAACACGGAGATGTGAAAATGCCAAAGCAGACGCCAGGTTAGCAGTTGTGTGGATTTTATTCTCATTTCTTTGTTTGCCATCACTTCTATCTCTGGCATGTTTATAACTGCCTCTCAGAAAACAAGCGCCCCCTCCATTTTAACCCAAGGTAAGGCAATCACAAAGGAAGGAGTAGTCAAAATTCAGGAGCAGCATACATGGATGGAAACAGAGCTCTCCCCACCCCCAACCCCACATCTGACTCCAGCCCACCACTAAGAGTTTCTGGGAGAATTCATAAAGGCTTTTATTTCATTTTGTGTCTCAACAAATTTGGGCAGTGAGGGACTATTTTCATGCAGGACATGTACTAATTTATCTTTGTTTTCACAAAACCAGTTTAAATCACCCTATATGTGCTGGAGAGAGATGCAATGTAGAATTTTTGTTAGAGGAAAAAGAGAAAGGAATTGAGGAATACTTTTCTATACTCTTTAGCTCACTGGTGGTCATGAAGTCTTCCTATAGAATGGGGAGAAAAGGTAATCTGGAAAGGAATTTACAAAGAAAAGGATTCTAAGTTCCTGAGGTAATCAAAACTACTTTCAAATGTTTAATGATATACCTAAATGAGAAAAAATCCTGTACCACTGTAGATATGGGTAGGAGATGGTATCCTCATTTGGGTGAAATACAGAGCTTCTAAAGAAAAGGCAGCAGTTCACACTTGCATGGCATTCAATAAATGTACACAGCTAGAAAACTGGGAGACCCTAACCTTGACGTTATTTTTGACCTGTAAGCACCTTTTGCTTCCTCATCATCCATCCAACAAAAAATCCTGTTGGGTCTCCTCAGAAATAGTTTTCACATTTCTCTCCTTTGTAAAAGGTCTCACTTCCCTTGGTTTGGTTAGAGCTGGCCTTTACTTTCCTCTTCCTTGGTTACTTCAATAGCAATGAAATTTGTCTATTTACCTCCAATCTCTCCCCACTTCTCTCCACCCTCAACACCCCTGCTCTGACGTTCTGTGATTCTACAGTCTATGTGGAAGTGAGAGAACTCTGGGAAGGAGAGGACAATGTCATCTTGGAGCTCGAAGTACTTAAAATATGTAATTCTGAAATAGATAAAATACTTCAATTTAGGAAAGCAGATTTAAAAACATTCTGATGAAAAAAAGGTTGTGAAACAATTGCTAGGAATACACCGAGGAAGTATTGCTAAAGGAGGACAGGCTATTCAAAAAGTGCAATTCTTTCTAAAGAATTATAATGATTTGAAACAAGGAAGAAAACACCTGTTTTACATAGTGGTTAAGAGTCAGAAAGCTCTGAGTTCAGTGCCACATCTATGGCTTAGCTGTGTGGTTTGGGGCAATTTCTAAACCCTCCAAACATCAGCTTTGTCATCTATAAAGTGGAGATGACATCAGGAGAGTTATGATGAGAATTAAATAAGAGTTCCAGCCACACAGTGAAGGTCAATAATGTTAGCTATTATCTGAAGAGATTAACTTATGGGGCTCTCATCCACACCAGGGTTTAAAACATGTACAAGAGATGAAAGGAAGTACATATCACCAAGGACAAAACCCAACTAACAAAACAAACAAAAAAGGCAAAAAAATAATGTGAAGGAGGCTAAATCTCAGAATGAGTTTATTTTCCATAAATTGCTAATTGAAAATGACTTTGATCAGTAAAAGATAAACAAGGAATATTATCCCATGTTCACAATTTTGAGTGGTGGTGAAATACTTTAACTGATAATACAGAAAAAAGCAGAAATATGCAATCTCTCTTCTGCTTATACTTTCTCTATCAAAGAGAACAGTTTTTCAAAATACTCATGATGGCATAAATATAAAATTAGATGAAAAGACATGATAAACTAAATCATAAACTATAATAAACTAAATTATTTCAATATTTTCCAGGCTCAGAAGAGCACATCTTAAGGTAATTTAAAAAATAAAACTTGTAGATTTTTAATTACCTTAAGATGTAGTCATCTGAGCCTGTTTATCTTGATCAATAACTTGATGAAGATGCAAAAGTCATGCTTATAAAATATATGGATGACACAAAGCTGGGTAAGATATAAAGCATGTTAAATAACAGAATCAATCTTTAACAGTATGTTGATATGCTGGAACACAACATATAACAAATATGAAACGTGAAAGGGATAACTGTAATATCAAGGCTAACATTTAGTTAACAAAATCAAGTGGACAAAAATAAATACCTGAGGGCTTAATAAACAGCTCATGGATGGAAGGTCTGGCAGACACAGGTGTGATATGATGGTTTAAAAAAATGTGATCTTTGGCTATATAAATACAAGTAGAGTGCACATGAAGGAAAAAATATTTTACTGTTTTCCATTCTAATAAGACTGCATCAGTAGACCATAATGTTCAGATTGGGCCAACATACATTGGGGACAATAATGACAAGTTAGAAATTGTATAAATATGGCAACTGGGACGATGAGGGGCTTTGAAAACCTGTGGAAAGCTTTGAGACACATAACCCGGAGAGAGGCCTATGTAAGGGTGTCAGTCATGCTTTTTTATGTTCTGTATTCTGATGCTTTGACGTCTGGGGCTTGCTGACCCTGGCGAGACTGCCCCTCCCAGGGCTAGCCAATTCTTGGAGATAGCAAACACCTACCCAAGAGCATGCTCTTCAAATGCGGATCAACCAACTCAGATCCCCACCCTCAAGCAGCTCCTGCATGGGCTCTCATAAACTGAGCCACTATCTCCCTGCCCTAGTCGCCTCAGGGCCGGTGCCAGACAACTGGAACAGCCCCTATTCCTCAGTGCCACTGAAATTGTTCGAACTAGCCAATCCTAAACCTGCTCGCCCTGCCTTGTCTCACCTTTCCTGCAGAAACCACAACAAAGGCTCTTGCCCACGTTTCCCCCTTCTGTCTGTTGACCGACTCTAGTGCTTCCCTGTGGGGCCCTGTGAGGTGTGGTGTGCCTCTTTCTCTTGGGAACTGTGAGTAACAAACTGTCTTTTCAATGGCAGTCATCTCCTGAGCTGTCGGCCTCACCATACCTGAATAATAATAAAACCTAGATCTTAAAATAGTAAAGATAAAATCTTGGCATCTGCAAGAAATATTTACTTATATTTTCATCTAACAAACATTGAGGTGTCAATCACCATTCTGTGTACACACTTGTTTAGACTGGAAGAAAAACTCTACTTGAATGTATAGGATTGTACTCCCTCTTCTATGACTTATTTCTGAATACACTGATTCAAGTCCCTTCTAAATCAAGATTGACTGATTGTAAGCAGGGGTGATACTCAAAATATTTACCAGCCAGCATGCCAGGCCACTGATCAATCAGAAATGCTGCCAGCTGTAGAGCGGGAGCTGGATGCTGGAGACCCTGAGCCAGGCCCCTTTAGCTGCTGAGTCGCTGGGAGGTGTGGGACATCCTGGGGAGGGTCTGAGGTGGTAGTGGGGGGAGGGTAGTAGTATTGACACATTTCAACACTATAATAACTGGCATGGCTATACCAGTACTTTTAAGTTGAATATTAGCCCTGATAATGTATCCCTTGGTTTTCTCTTCTATCTCTTGCTCTCTCCAAATTCCTTCAATCATTCTTTTTCTGAAGTAAATTACAGACTTCAACATATTGGTCATCCTGCTCAGAATAACGGCTAGTGTCTTCCTCAAACTGTGTTGCTTAGATTACTCCAGAAGTGGTCTACCAGTTCTGAGCGGACTTTTTGCATCTTGATTTGAACTCTATTTCTAGTAGGACTGCTAGAATTATACTCTGTTTTCAACATCAATAAAATGAAAATCTAATGTGCCTTTTTATAAAGTGCCTCAGTGAAGTAAAAATGATAGAATTCATTCATTCTCTAGCTGGCAAGCAAACTAATTAAAAGATTATCATATACTCCTTAAACAAGCAATTCTTTCCATATATTTTACATTACATTATGATACTATAATCTTTATTCCCATATTAGAAAAGTGAATGTGCTCACTAATCTAAAAAGTTGTATAGTTGACAATAGACATTTCAGCTAATGTAAATTAGGTTCTGCCTAATTTGGAAAAGAGGGGGGAAAAGAATACTGTTTGAAAGAATAATGATAATGCAATCAAAAAATGCAATCCTCGGCAAGAGCCTATGTTTTCAGGATTAGGAACAGTGTTCCACTACTACTAATTCTAAAACTATTGTCTATAATAGTGTTAAGTATCACTGATATTGGCAACGAGTTCTATGATAAAAATTTCTACTAATAATTTTATTTGTTAAAAATTAAACTACCATAATTTGCCAAAATTTAGATCCAGTTCTTCAATTGATAGTATATATATTGATGATTTTTTTGAGGTTTAAATGCAATAAGTTATTTTATTTTCCTAATGAAATTCTGTCCAATTTTTAAAGCTGTACAATAGATATTTCAAACTATGTTGTAGGTCAATAATTAATGTTACAGCTAATCCTTGCATCAGAAAAGGCATCTTTCAAAAAAATCCCCTGTGGAAAATTCATTTTAATACCTGAATTAGCCCATATTTGATTACTAAAAATATTTTCTAATCAACCTCTAAAGCTGCATTTCCTGATGGTTGTAATCATCAAAGGCAAGTTTGCTTAAAGGATTTGCTTGACCTTCCATAATAAGCTATTAGACAGAGCTTTCAAAGCTAAATTAAAATGGACATCAAATTCCCTTGTGAGGCAGAAGTGTCCACATTGTGCCAAAGGATAATAGATCAGATGTGTTTGCTAAAACTCAATGAAAAACAGCAGGTGTTTGGCTGTAGATGGTGATAGAGAAGGCCCAGACAAAAGAGTTTTACATCATAGCCTCAGATTCTCTTAGTTGGAAAAGTACATTAAATGTCCTCTAAGTCAGACGCTCATTTGAATATTGAATTTTATCCATGAGCTCCAGTGTTGTTTGAACACCCAGTTGCTCCCAAGGCAGCCTATTACTTCTTTGTATGTTCTTCAGTTCCTTCATTGGGAAACACTCATGCTCATTTTTAAATTCAGAGCCTCCACACTAGTGGAGAAAAGCAGGATGTAACCCAATCTAGAAATGCAACATTAGCACAAGTTAAACTTTTGCTTGTTCTGTCTAGTAAGTTGGTGGTTGAGGCAGAGTTTCCTCCAGAATAGTTCCCAGTGAATTAAAGTAGCCTCTATATCTATACACGATAAATGATACAGTCATGTGCCGCATAACAACATTTTGGTCAACCATGGACCACATATGTGACGGTGATCCCATAAGATCAGCACCACATAGCCCAGGTGTGTAGTAGGCTATACCATCTAGGATTGTGTAAGTACTGTATGATGTTCACACAAAAACAAAATGGCCTAAGGACGCATTTTTCAGAAGTTATCCTCGTCCTTAAGTGGCACATGACTGTATTCAGTTCCTCAGATTCAGTTGCCTGTCTCCTTTCCCAGCATTTTAGAAACTCTGCCTATCTTAGCGAACCTTCGGGAACCTCAGGGAACGTTGTCGTCTGAGCTCCACCTTTAGTTCTCAATTTCCCTTATGCTATCAGGATTGCCAGACATTCCCTTGGATTACCAGGCAGAAGAGAAATCCAGACTTACACCTGTGAATTGGGTTGGGAGGCTAGTGAGGAAGCCTGGGGGGTCACAACTTACACAATTTTAGAAGACTGGATTTCTGGTCTTAATTCTACCAATAGTGAGCTTTATAATCATGAGTGTGTCACTGTATTTCTCAGATTTTCAGTTTTCTTCCATATAGTGTGAGAATAAATATACCTACAGTTCAGGGTTGTTGTAAGAATTAAAGGAAATAATACAGAATATTTAAAAAAAAAAACCCTTGATCTTTTCTCATTACATCTTTAAATTTAGTGGTGAAGCAGCTTTGTAACCCTAATGCCTTAATGAAAAGTAAAAGAGTTAATACATTTTTAGAAAATGTGTAGAATCCACATTAACCAAATGTTAATTCACATTAACAAAATAAGGTTTTAAACTTGAGGATTTTTGTCCCTCTTACCTGTCACTCTGAACACCTCAGGAGGTAGGCAAAAACTGAAGATGGCAGTTTTATGATACTGAATATAATGATAATAAAAACAACAGATGCCATCTATTGAGTGTGTGTTACGTGCTAATCCCTGTTCCCAAATGTTTTACATATATACTCTCTTTCACGTTGTTATGGCTGGGGAGGGACTGGTCCTGCATTCAGTCTTTTTTCATGTCTGTCCTTTCTTGACAAAAAAGTTAACTGGTCGTGTACTTGATTAAACATTAAAGAACACATTTGATCTTAATTCTGAAGATCCTTCATGACTGTTCTCGACTGCCTGCAAGACCAAATTTGGGTTGTCAATCTGGAGTTAGGAATGACACTGCTAAGAAACGTCCTCTGCTTAGCACTTGAGTTAGGAGGTTAAGAACGATCAAATTTCAATTCTGAATTATTCTTTCAATTCATGATGCTTTTTAGTTGAGAATTCTAAAAAAAAGTGTATAACTCCTGCGCATGTCTATTCTTACTATATGTACCTTCAAGTATTTATACTTGCTTTAAGTATGAACATAATATTGGCATGCACTGAGTCATTCATCCAAGAAAAATGGAACACTATTATTCTAGATAATGTTCTATGTTCAGGGAAATGTAACAGTGCTTTTCATGTCTTTCATCAAATGTGCCTTGATAAACTATTTTTTTGAAAACTACCAAAACAACAATAACAACAAACAAAAACTTCGCTCCTCACTTCTCAGTTTTTTGTCTTTTACTGGCACTTTCTTTTACTCTCTGTATTTTCTTGTTTCACAAATTTCTTTCTCTCTTTCTCCACAGTTTTAAGAAGAAACTACAAAGTAATTTCTTTCTCCACATCCTCTCTTGCTGATTAATGTTGCTAATATCAGCAGGCTTAGACTTCTGAAGGTGATAGAATTAACGTTTGCTGCATCGAGAGGATTTTTAATGCTCTCTATTACAAATTGTGGCAATGTTTACCCACTTTTACATGCTGTTTACTATTCCTGTTTATATTCTAAGGGAAAATAAAGGTGGCTCTCCATCTCACAGAAGTTTGCAGATACTGTCAAAACATTTCACGATATCAGCATGGAGGGCACTATTCTTGCTTTCTTGACAAAATAGCAATATGTAGCAAAGGTGCACGTGAAGCTGTGTGTCTATTTTGGGGAGTACACTGAGGTTAAAAGACAAGTTTGAGCTCCTGATGCTATGCATACAGTATTTGGTCTTCTATATCCTCAAGAAAAAAACCAATACATTTTATAAAATCTAACCTTTTCTTGTACAAGTTTGAGTAAGGTACTGTGTGGATCAACCACCCAAAGATCTTGGCTTTAGCAGTTTATGTAGAATAATGTTCCATGATAAGTGGGCATTGGTACTTTCATAAATTCTAATTAGCCAAAAAGCTAATAGTTACACGGCTGGGTGGCCAGCAAAGGGAGATGTAACACTTGCTCTTGTTTTCACAGACTTACAACCACAATCTCTTTATGTCATTTTAGAGTAAAAATATGTTAAGTGTAGGCATGTGAGGAAATAGTACATTCAGGGTTTAGGAACTGTAACATTGGGAAAAGCATATATGTGCGGGGAAACCTCAAAATTGAGAAAATTATACTTCAAATCAGTTATTTCTAGTTATAGAGTCAGGACTTCAAATCTCTAGTAAAACATTTTCTCTCTGTCAGGGGAGCAGTTATATTTCAGAGTCTTTCAAAATCATACCCAAATTAACCCGTGTAGTGTATTTTAATTTATTTTACACACTGGGCTAAGTCTACAATTAGTAGGAATTACCTAGAAACATGATCTGATGGTTTTGGATTTATTAACAACATAAATAATCTGTGAGCATTGTAATATCCATTTTGGGGTTTGTGAACAGGAAAAAAAATGCTATAATAAATAAAGATATATTACATTTCAATTACTCTTTGAGTGGTAATTTTGCTGCCTTGATCATTTATAAACAAATACTTGTTGAGCACCTTCATTCAGCTAGGAACTGCGATACTGTGATAGATAGAAAATAGTTCCTGCCTGCAAGGTACTCCCTGCCAAGGGAAGGAAAATGATGGGTAAATGGAAAATAGCCTGTTTGGACTCCCTCCATGTGTTTGTACCATTAGAATAACTCATAGAAACAAAGATGAAACACGATCTCTCACCCAACACATGCACTATTGGCTTTTTAATCACTATATACCATCTCCGCTGATCACAAGCACATTTTCCTGCATGCTGTACTTATTAGAACTTTTGCTGTAAATTTCCCCATCCCAAATCAGAAACCCTTCAGTATAAAACAGTGCATCTTGCTTTAGTCAATCGAATGTTCCACCCTTATAACATATATGTTTGCAATGTCTTTGAAATTGTTTTATTCCCATTTCTATTGCCTCCCTGGATTGAGTCTTCATTAACTTGTGCCCACATTATGGTCTCCTACCTGGTCTTTTCCCTCAGCCTCATTTCACTCCAATTCTTCTGACACCTAAATTTTATTCATATTTCAGAGTGTACCTAAAATCTTGTTTCCACATGAACATTTCCCTGGCCACTCCCAATGATGCTTATTTCTCAGAACTGTGGGTTTTATGTCTGTATAGTTTGGCAATAGATCAAGGAATATCTCATTTTGTTGTAGAATTGTTTTATGTGTATATTTTGCCTTCCAAGTGAACAGGAAGCTCTTTCTGGACAGGATCCATGTTTTATGAGCTGTGACCATAATCACGTAACTGAATCTTATGAGGGTCTTGCGAAGTTCCTCTTAACTTAGACCCCTCAAAGCACTAAGCATAGTGTTGAGCACCCAGTACAAACTTCAAAGTCACAGAGTGAAAGGCTGCAACACCAAGTTCACATAGAAAAGCCTCCTTAAAAAGTGCCAGTATACCAAAACCCTCTAGGAGGTCCTCAATACAAAAAGCTGGTTATTTCTGTAGTCAGTACACACTAGTTCAATATAATGTTCAAAGTGAGGTACTTACTAAGGCAAATTTTTTGTTGAGAATCATCTGTTCCACCAAAGATGACTCATTATGGAAGAGGTGGGGCTGCATATGGCTCCACATATGAGGAAACCACCAGAACTCGTCGACAGACCCCAAAAGATGGTCATCCCCTTCATCTTCCTCTTCAGTTCCTTTGGGGGTGGGGGGAGGAAAAAAGATTATTCAATTAATTCCAGTTACACTGTCTGTCTATCTATCCATCTATCTAATTATGTAGTCCTATCTGTGTATTTAGAAGACACCATTTATACTTAGACACATGTAAGACTTGGAACATGAGATGTAGCAAAGGAAAATATGTTACTTGGGGAACAACCAGAGACTGTGAGAAAATGACTCTCTAAACAATTGTTAAACAGGAGACACAGATATAAAATCACTGCAAGATGGAAATACACAGCCATTCCCAAGGACACTGAACTCTTAACTTTTAGCATCTTTGTATAATTTGCAGTTTGGAGAGAATGGGGGGCTTAGTAGGTGATGCAATGGAGGGAATACGTGTAAGGAAATGTGGGTCAGAGCTCCAGTAGCAGATCATTTGGACATGGGTCACAACACAACCGACACAACAAAATAATTCCATAATTTATTTGGGTTCCTCCTTAAGTCAGAGAAGATGTTACTCAGTAATATTTAGTGAAAACTAAGGCAAAAAAAGGAGAAAAAAAGGAAATGTAGGAATTGTTACTGGGAAAACTAGAGAAAACTGAAGGAAAGAAAGGAGAGAGGATGAAAGTGATGGGAAGAAGCTGAGAAGTGGTGAAGTCAGTAAAATGATCCCAGCTGCTCCTTGATGGTACACACGTTCCTCATGCTTGTCCTTTCTCTCAAGTTCTTGGAAGCAGACTTTCCTACACGAGACTTCTAGTTCCTTCAGAGTCAACTCTGTTGTTGTTCCTCTGATTTTTCATATTTGGGCTTGCTTTATTTCCTCCATTTCCCCAACCTGCAGTTTAGCTGAGTGTGGGAAATTCCACAGTTTTCTTATTTGAGGGAGGTAGGAGTCTCTTTTTGTACTGCCCCAGGCACAGTTTTTTTACTGGAGCATGAAAAGAGAGCAGTATAAGGTGCCTCACTACTGTCCTGCATATCATAAGATGATATTAATCATCACAAATTATGCAGCCATGCTTAAATTTCAGCCACAACACTGAGTCCAATAAACCTAGAACCGTGGGTTTTTTCAAACAATGTCTTCTCTGTGTGGAGAACAGAGGAACATGTTCAAACAGACCTCAGAGATGCAATCAGCAAAACCTAGACTAGGAAACTCTAGAGGAAAACTCTTTCTTTTTTTTTTAACAAATACATTTCAATGAGGAAGGGAAGAAAGAGGAGTAACCTGTAGATTAAAAGAGACTTAAAAGACATTTCAACTCTCATAACTTGTGACCTTATTGGTATCTTAATTCAAATAAACCCTAAAACAAAAAAGCCGTTTATGCTATTTATGAGGACATTTGAACATTGATTAGATGTTAAGGAATTATTGTAAAACATTTTAGATGTGATAACTGGTATTGTGTTTATGTTAAAAATAAAGAGTCCTCCTCTTTCAGAAGTATATATTGAAATATTTATAGTTGAAATGTTATATCTGGGTTTTGCTTCCAAATAAGACAGAGGTGGGAAATGGATGGGAATATAGAGAAAACAAGACTGGCAATGAGTCGATGATTATTGAAGCTGGGTGATTGGGTATAGGGGGCTTCGTTATACTATTCTGGTTAGTTTTATAGAAGTATGAAACAATAAAGTTAAAAACCTAATAATAAGAAGAAGTTTAAAGAAGAAAAAAATTACAAAAATAATATGCTTTCATCTCAAACAACACTGAGTATATAATTAAAAGGTGGGTTGTCTGTTTTCACATCCCATTTGTCCTCTCATATTTTCAGCAGCAGTTCTGACGTGACTGGTTTTAAAGGGCCCTACAGGCTAAGGATGGAGGATGGACTGCTGCCCTCACCAGCCAACAGAACCCAGTGCTTGTGACCACTGTTCTTTCATTTACTTTCCCAAGAGAAGGAAGGCAGAGCCCACCCGCAGGAAAAGAGTCAGATCCTATGATTTATGGGACAGTGAAAGAGACTTACCAAAGATAAAGATATAGTGTGAGGCTGCATGGTTGCTCTAATTTATGCAGGAGGAACAGGATTAGTGATGTAGACTGAGTGGAATAACAGAATTCTTCAAAGGGACAGTCTTCAATCTCACTTTCATATGCTTAAATACTCTGCTGATATGAAGGGACTATTTTCTCTCCATATAAAGGGCATCTATAAATCGAATCCATTTTATTTCCCTTATTTTTTCCTCTTCATCATACACTCACATTACCATAGTATAGTTGAACAAGTATTGCCTTTGGAGTCAGAAGTTTTTAGTTTATTTGTAGGTTCCAACACATTTGACTTGTGTGATTGTGGGCAAGTCACATAACCCCTTTAATGTTGGTATTCGTGTCGGCAAAAGGATGGCTAGCATACCTCTTTTATTCTTTTGGGCAGACGTGTCTACACGGTCCTGGCACATACTGGGTGATCTAAAATGCCCATTTCCCTTCCTCCTATACTTCCTACTTCTGTTCTCCTGTCTCTCTTCCATGTCTCCTTGAGTATTGTTTTTATGTTTTTTCACTATAATACCACACGGGGTTGGGGGGCAGTCTCACCTGAGTGTTACGTGGCAGAGGGGACATTGTATTTAGGAAAGAACTGATCAAGCCATTATATTAACTGCTTGGCCTGATTCATAAGTCACCAACATTGAACATTCTTGGGGCTTCCGAGTGACTCTCTTACAGCTCAGGGAAGCCTTCTAGAGAGGAATTCCTTTAGAAGGAATAGGAAGATGGAGTCATGGTTTAGAATCTCTGATGACCCCAACCATGGCAGGGTCTTGGGTCCTGCTACTTTTTAGGTGATAAATAAGGTGGCCCTGGTAGAGAAACATTTGCTGCATGTGACGGTGATGCTTAAATACATGTTTGTTTGTTTGTTTGTTTTGACATAAGAATGTTGTCATTTGGTTTCCCTGCAATTAAACATCTCTACTTAAATCCAACATCTCCTCTTGCTTAACATTTTGTATGTCCTCAGGACACCATATTAGTTAAGATTACAGTCAGTTACATGTTGCAGTTTTACTTTCCCATACTGAAAACAGGCAGAAGTCTCTGGGGATTTCCCAGTAGCCACTTCGTTCCTGACTTCCACCTCCCCTGGGTAAAGTGAGCTGCGATTTTCCAGTTCATGGAAAGTCATCCCTCCTACTGCTTTTCATCTCTATTCCCTGCCCGCTATAACTCCTGTCTTTCCCTGCATCTTTCTTCTCATCTCTCCTTTATTCATTTTTCTAGTTGGCCTCTACCCAAAGTTTATTTATCAGGACAGCACAAAGATCTCAGGGGTCTTTGGAAAGATAGCTCAGGCTTTTGTTGTCCTTTCCTGAATATCATGCTGAAAACTGCTATTAAAATATATATACATTTGAATTATGCAGAAGTCAGCCAAAGCATGTCTGCCCTCTGACAGATTTATGTAAATTCATAGTAGGCATAATTGTATGCCTTTCCTTTTCTCTTTATAACTCTTTCTTATCTGATTTTCTTTAATCCTACTATGGGGATGTTTTACACCAGAATTAATTATATTGAGAACAAGTGTCTATTGCTTATTACTTGAAAGATTATGATAAAAAGCAGTTGCAACATAATTGTTCATGGTTGGATTGTCCTGGCCTCTTGCCACCCCTTCTTCCCCGACTTAGCCCACCGTTGTCAGAGCTGGAGGAAGAGAGAAGAACTAGAAGTCAAATTCCTCAATTTTAAGTGTCATTTCTTAAGTTGTTACAAAACTATGCTGAAATCTTATAAAGTTATTGCAAATTATTAATTATTTTATTATATTTAAGTCTCTTCAGTATTTTATCTGCACTATTTCCTACTCTGATATTATATTGAAAACCATTATTGATTGAGACTACCTTTTGTCAAGCATTGGGTTGTATTTTTCAAGCATCATCTCATTTAATTCTCACTACAACTTTATGAGGTAAGGCCACTGCCAACTCCATTTTACAGACAAGGAAACTGATATTTGGAGAAGTGAAGTAATTTGTCCCAAGTCACTGAGCATGTTGGGACAGAAACTGAATTCTAACCCAGATTAAGCAACTCCAAATTCAGGGGTCTTAACTATCATTCATTGACCAAATGTGGAGTTTAGAAATAAGATCAGCATTTACTAATTCAATATAACATTGCTCTTCACATTGTTAATTAATTCTATGCTATAATTAGAATTTACAAATACCACTGGTTCTCAGTGATTTGGGAAAATGTACAAACCTAAAGAACCCAAAGATAAGAGGAAGGAATCTTTTGCCATTCAGCTTCCCCAGTCAGGCACTGCCAATCAAACAATAAAGATCCAATTTTTCTAATGCCTAAGACTTGGGCTCTGACTGACGTAAAGTTAAGACTATTTTTTGATACTTAATTAGCTATATGACTTTGGGCCTCTCTAAGTTTCTATGTTCTTATCTAGAAAACAAGGTAACATATTCTTTAACTCCTAGGATTCAATGAAAATGTACATGAAAATTGCTTTAGCTAAGTACCTAGAATACGGTGTTGCTCACTGAAAGGGAACCATGATTCCTATTTCCTTCATCTCTTTATTTCTCACAAAATGCACAAACCCTCCAAAAACTAAAATAAATCAAACAAGATGAACCCTTTCCTGAAATAAAGTCTTATAATGACAGTGCTGTTCTTCTCCTTCTCTTCAAGACTGACTAAAATAGATAGGATTTTTAATAGAAAGAGGAATTACTCATTTAGAAAGGAAGACAATGTAATTCAATTAAACTTGACAATATCTAATTTTTGAAGGATTCAGAGCATTAAATTTTATATCTGTTCCCACTGAAAAATGATTTTACTGGTTGTAGACAACCCTAGCTATATTTTTGTGGAAGCTTTCATTACATACAGATGATAAGACCCCTTCAAGTCTTGGCCTTAGGTTCCTCCCATTTCCCTAGCTTAGAGAGAGAACATTCTTACTGTGAGCTGTGGGAAGTGCCAAAGTATGGGAAGAGGACTCATCTTTCAGAAACAAGAAGGAAGGAGAGTGACTGGCTAGAGTCATTCTTTATTATTCAGTGTTGGGCAAGAAATTGAGTTGCCAGGAGTATTTTCCTATATTTCTATTATGTTTGAGAAAGAAACTTTTTAATTATTCTTAATATTTAGAATGATTTCCTTTCACAACACAACGTGGTCAAATTTTATTCTCTGACCTTGTTCCATGTAAATACTAATGGCTGAAATCAAGGTGATCTTATTTTCACTCAATCATTTTTTCATAATTCATGTTTTCAATAGGCACTGTTCTGGTTGCTGGTTTTAGAGCAGTAAAGCCTTCATGGAGTGTTCATTTTAGCAAGAGAAGAGAGACAGTAGGTAAATAATTTAAAAACAAAGTGCATTCAACACCAATTCATGATAAAACTCTTAGCAATCTAGGAATGAAGGAAGCTTCCTTAAGCTAATAAAGAATATCTACAAAATAGACTATTGAAAGAATTCCCCTCAAGAAAAGGAACAAATCTATTGAAAGATTTCCCCTCTGAGGTGAGGAACAAGAAACCAGTATCAGCATCGCCACTTTTATTTAACATTATATTGGAGATCCAGCTAATGTAATAGGTAAGGAAAAGAAACACAATTTATAAGGCTCAGAAAGGAGGAAATAAAATGTTCACTATTCAAAAACTACACGATTGTATAAGTAAAAAATCCAAAAGAATCTACACACAAACTATAGAGTTAGTAAGTGAACATAGCAAGGTTTCTGGATACAAGATCAGTACATAAAATCAATTATATTTTTACATACCATCAATAAAGAAATGAAAAATGAAATAAAAAACAAGACATCACTTTCTATTGCTTCAAAAAACCCCACCAAGGAATAAGTCTAAAAACAACAAAGTTTTCTCGAGTGTGATTAAAGTGGATTTAAATATGTTCAAGGATTGGAAGACTCAATATTTAAGATGGCAACTCTCCCTAAATTAATTTATAGATTTAATGGAATCTCAATCAAAATTCTAGCAAGTTTCTTTGTGGATATTGCTAAGCTGATTCTACAATTTATATAAAAACGCAATGGGCCAAGAATTGCCAAGGTAATCTTGAATGAAATGAACAAACTTGGAGGATTTACACTAGCAGATATTAATTATTAATTATAAAGTTATAGTAAATAAGACAGTATGATGGAAACAAATAGAGCCAATGAACAGGAGAGTCCAGAAACAAGGTCCACACCTATACAGTCATCTAATTTATAACAATGATGACACTATAGTGCAGTGGACAAGGATATCTTTTCAGTATTTGGTGCCAATTAGATATCTTTATGGAAAAAAGAAGACATCTTGACCTCTATTAAACACATGCACAAAATTCAATTCCTGATGGATCTCAGAGTTACACATTTTAAGAATACAGAAACATACTTTTATGATCTTTTGGTATGCAAAGATGTCTTTAAAAAGACACAGAGTTGACTATAAAGGAAAAAAAAGATAAATTGGATTACATTAAAATTAAGTATTTTTGTTCCTCAACAAACACTACTAGGAGAGTGAAAAGCCAACCCACACAGTAGGAGAAAGTAATTTGCTACACATATAAGTGGCAAAAGACCCATTATGAATATATAAAGAATTTCTACAAATCAATAAGTAAAAGGACTCATTAAGACTATATAAAGAATTTCTACAAATCAATAGAAAAAAAAACCCCAGATATTTCACAAAAAAGGATATCCAAGCGGACAATAAACCTATGAAAAAAGCTCAATTTCACTACTCATCAAAGAAATGTACATTAAAACCGTAATATGATATCTCTACATGCCCAGCAGAAAGGCTAAAATTAAAAAGACAGACAATATCGATACTGGTGAGAAAGTGGAGCAACAGAAAACTCATATACTGTTGGAATGTAAATTGGTACAAACACCTTGAAAACCTGTTTGGCATTTTCTACCAAAGCTGATCAAAAGTGTGCCATATAACTAGCAATTCTACTCCTGGTTGATAGCCAAGAGAAAAGACTGCTTACGTCCTCTGAAGGACAGGTACAAAAAAGTTCTTAACATGACTATGCAAAAAAAGTCAAAGACTGGAAACAACCCAACCATCTACATTGGAAAGGAATGGAATAAAGAAAATTTGGGATATTCCAACAATGGAATATTACAAAGCAATGAAAATGAAAGAATTACAACTAGACACAATAATGTCTCTGAAACCAAAATAACGTTGAACAAAACAGGCTGGATATAGAAGAGTCCATACTATATGATTCCTTTCACACACACTCAGCTCAAAGCCAGGCAAACTAATTTATGATATTAGAAGTCAGTACAGTGGTTTTCTTTGAGGGTAGCTAGTGACTGTAAGAGAGCATAAGGGAGGGCGGGATTCTGGTAGCATTATCTCCTTGATCCACATGCTGGCTACACAGCTGGGTACACATGGTGAAAATTCACTGAACATTACACTTATTATTTAGGCACTTATATGTATATATAGTTCAATACAAAAGGAAGGCTGTTAGATAATACTTTGGTGAATAAACTTTCAAACCAATAACATTTTGTAAAGGTGAAAAAATAATATGTTAAATGGGAATTAAATAATATGAAGAAAATAAAGCAGAGGAGGGACACTGGGAAGAAAAGATGTGAACAGGAGGGGTATGCAATTGTAAATGCAGTAGTCAGAGGGGCTTTAATGAGAACTGTTACTTCCCTTTTCTTACCTGTATGGTAAAATTTCCCTGAAAATCCCAGGTTGAATGTAAAATTTGTGATTTGTGCACGCAAAAGATTCTGAGTATCAAGCAGAGCCTGAAATACATAATTAAAAAAATGTATCAGGTAGACAATGGCATTGAGAAGTTTTAAAAGATATCTTCCTTTTGCATTCAAAGTGTAAAACTACTTCTTTATATGAGAGATGATTAAATGACAGAAAGTAGACTCTTTACCACTTTAAAACTAGAGAGATGCTTTCGAGATTACAAGTAAAACACACACATATACTTACCCTTTAGCTTGCAATAAATCAGCAAGAAGTGTCAACTAGAAAAAGGAAGTTACATGAAAAGTTCATTCTGCATGTATCGAAGGAACTAGTAGCTAGCAGATAAAATATATCTCCTTTTACCCCTCAGGGACATAGATCACTAATTGTCAAAAGAGGGACACGCTAAGTGAAACTATATAAGAACATATGTTGAAAGAAACAGATCGCTATTTCTCAGATGCATCCTCGGTTTTCAAAATTCAAGACTTTTCCATCTTTAAGTCTTAGGTTCTCAAAAGATAGTGATTGTTCTTCAAAAGGGGTGTATCATGGTAAAGTAAAGTAAATCTCTAATTTGCCTTTTCATTAAAAACACAAACAAAAAATCCTACTTCTAACAAGTAAAGCTATTTTGAATCAGAGTTTTAATTCTTACACTCTGTAAAGTATTTACCATGCTATGAGTATTTAATGGACTTTTTTCTTTCTTCTCCTTTTTACTTAAATTCCTATTCTTATATTCTCTCTCTCTCTCTTTTCGTCTCTCTCTCTCTCACACACACACATTCACACATACAGAAGTAAAAATAAATGGTAAATTTGTAAAGGATCTTAGTCAACACTTATTTTACACATGAGGAAACTGAGGAGAAATTACTTGTCCATTTTCACAGATAAAATTGGTGGTAGACACTAGATTAAAGACACAGATCACCTGATTCCAAATTAGGTACTCTTTTTATTCTACCACACCATATCCTCTTTCCCCCTTTCTGGGCGTACAACACAATCTTGCTCCTTAATAGTATAGCTGACACCTGGAAGCCCTACCCCATCATGTTCATGGTCTCAGTCTTTTTGCGGGGATAAACGGATATACAGTTTTTTATTCAGAGACTATCCCCTGATTGTATGCCTTATCTGTGGATGCAAGTGATTCTCCTTGTGGGGTAAAAGCAGAGGAAGAGAACTTCTGAATTTCAAATTTAAATTCAGCTGACCAAGGGTAAGTTTTTGAAATTTAGGTGGCTCAGTTTTCTTTTTCTATCACTGCTATGAACAATCTCTTTTATGTGCACAATTGAACCATGTAATATGTGAGTCCGGAGGGCACTCAAAAATGGAAGACTGGCCTGTTCGTGGATTTCCACACCTGACTATAGAAGCAAAAGAGTTAACTGATGGCAGTGTCATTGGGGACAGGTTAAGTCTTGTGCTCACAAGGGCTGGGCATGAGTTGGGCAGGGGAAGGAGAATCTGGCCAGCTGAGCAGCAATGAAGTGAGGAATGGGACTTCTCGGTGGTACACAGGTTCCCAGTGTGGGGAGGGGTGCTGCCTGGATGTAAGGTGTGAGCCTTTCTCTTTCTGTCCATATGGAAGTAGCGTCAGGTAGGGAATCTGAAGGTATGGATGTAAATGCCAACTCTGAGACTTACAGTGCAGTCACTAAGGCTTGGGAGTCAGGTTGTCTCAGCTGGAATTCTGTATCTGCCTCTATTTGGCTTTGGGCATGTTATTAAACTTTCCAGGCCTTGGACTCATTGTTTGTAAAGCAGGGATAGTAATAACTACCTCAAAGCACTATTGTGTGGATTAAATGAGATAATTCACTTAGGCAATTGGCACAGTGACTGGCACATGGTACATGCTCAACGATTGGTAGTTGCTGCTCCTCTGTTATTGCTGCTGCTACTATTACTACTACTAATATGGTTGTTGTTATTGTTAGTGATGATGGACAATTCATATTACCTCTGAAATTTTCCCTTCATTTGTGAAAGTGGAGACAATTGTACAACTCATAAAATTGTGATGAGGATTATAAAAGAGATAATATATGCAAGAGTGCTTGGTAAAATGTTTTAAAAAGTGGCATAAAATATTAGGTGCTGATATAACTATAAGATACATATTCATATATGTTAATATATATAATATATATTGCTGATAATTTTATCTAATACATATATAACTCATTTACTTCTTAAAGTTTTTTTCTTAAGTTATTTACCTTCAGTCTCCTCCTACCCTTCCTTCTCCCCTTCTTCTCTCTCATGTCATCTCCCCAGTTGAACATTCTAGCAGGTCTTCCTATCTTTCCTTCCTCTTAGATCTTATCTTTCTTCTTTATCCATTTACTCACTTCATTTCATTCTCTCTCTCTCTTTTTTTTTTTGCTGAGGAAGAGTCACCCTGAGCTAACATCTGTTGGCAATCTTCCTCTTTTTTTTGTATGTGAGCCGCTGCCACAACATGGCCACTGATGAGTGATGTAGGTCCACGCCCAGGAACTGAACCTGGGCCGCTGAAATGGAGCCAAACTTAACTACTAGGCCACTGGGGCTGGCGCCATTTCATTCTCTTATTTTTCTCCTTTCAATGGTTAAAATATGGATTCAAGGGGGCCGGTCAGGTGGCATAGTGGTTAAGTTTGCACACTCAGCTTCTGTGGCCCGGGGTTCACGGGATCAGATCCCAGGTTTGGACCTAGGCACCACTTATCAAGCCATGCTGTGGCAGGCATCCCACATATAAAGTAGAGGAAGATGGGCACAGATGTTAGCCCAGGGCCAATCTTCCTCAGCAAAAAGAGGAAGATTGGCAACAGGCATTAGCTCAGGGCTAATCTTCGTCACCAAAAAATAAATAAATAAATAAATAAATAAACAAATAAATAAATAAAATATGGATTCAAAATCCATTTTAAAATTATTTATTGTGTTCAATGCTTTAATCTTACAGTTGGAAATCTTTTCTTTTTGTCTCTCTGAAAATAAAATCCCCAAACTAAACTTGAACTTGAACTTTGCTTTGTGCTTCTTAATTGCTTTTTAAAATTTACATTTACAATACTCGATAGGAAAAATACCAAATAACCCTATCCTGTTTGTAGGCGTTAGAAGCTAAAAAAAAGTACCTGTGAACTAACCTCTTAATTAACTGGAATACACTGATTCAAAGTTAATTGAATTAGCCCTAATTTTGCACGTTTGAGTTGGCATTTTACACATTTATTTGATATTCTAGAAACAAACACTGAAACATATAAAAGATATACAGTCATGCATCGCTTAATGATGGAAATACGTTCTAAGAAATGCGTCGACAGGCGATTTCGCCGTGCGAACATCAGAGAGAGTACTTACACAAACCGAGATGGTATAGCCTACTACACACCTAGGCTGTATGGTACTAATCTTACGGAACCACTGTCATATATGAGGTCCGTCATTGACCGAAACGTCATTATGCAGCCCATGACTGTACTGGAACAGACGGCAGATAGTAATATTATGCCTATGTATGTTGAAGAAGGAAATTTTTTTCTAGGTGATAGTTTATATACTTAAGATAAGCAGTCATGTTTCTTTTGTATTGTTTTTATGTACCAGATTTTGGGGTACCTATGAGAACAATGTTATATATTCATCCATTATTCCCATCTTTTCAAAATATTCTTATGTGCAAAAAGCTTGAGTACCCAGCAATATTCTTAGATCATATTCTTTTCACTAAACTCTTCATTACTAGAATGATTTTATTCAGCATTATTCTATTTTAAACTGAAATAGTCTATTCCTACCAACAAAATATTTAAAAAATGATATAAAATGATTCTCTGCTTTATTTTCTATGTGCAATATGTATAAAATGGTGCGATAATATCTAATAATCTAATAATAAATCAACGTTTCAAATCTGGGCAAGCACAGGTCTCTGATGTGCAGACTACCTTGGCCATGGCGGAGGCGAGTAGCCACAGCCACCTGCAGAGGTGCCCTTTAGTGGTCTCCTCCCATACAAGATCCCTCAGAACATAGACGTCTACTGTCAAAAACGGTCTGATTATTGAAAAATGGTCCTTTTATTTTTAAGTGTTCTAAAACATTGTATATATTTAGCAGCATAATTTACAATACCACATATGAGTGATTATATTTAAAATAACACATTATTTTTTTCTAATTAAAACAAATAAAATCATTAATAAGTCTACCTCTCAGGATAAGTTAATATTATGATGGAATTCCCTCCCATTTTTTTCAATAGCTAAATATACCTATGTGTATGCAGATATATAGCTAAGTAAGTGAAATTAGAGCCATAAAATAAATTTAGACTCAATTATGACTAAAAATATTGTTTTGAATTTTGCCTTTTTCATTTAACAGTATATCATGAGCTTTCTCCTGTTTCATTAATCTTTCAAAACCAATTTTTTTAATGGATGCAGAATATTGCATCAAATGGGTGTACATAATTTATTTAACCATTTTGTCCTACTTTTGAACATTTAGGTTGTTTACATTTTTTGGCTAATATAAATACTGCTCTGTGTATCAATACATATTTATATAATGATGAAGTAGCCATTTCTAAAGGAGAAAGTAATTCTGCCTATTCTTCACCAAACAATTTTGCAGCAAATTTGGAAATATTTATGAAAGTATTAAGAGGGAACATAATATCCAATTAAAATTATTAGAGAATTACATTTTGAATACAATTTAACATGAAAATTTGACTATTTCCAAAATTACTTTTTCAAGTTTGAATCTGTATGCTACCCCACCAACTTAATTTTTTGAGGCTTCTTTCTTCAAAGCCAAAAACACTTAGAGGCATTGAAAAATCTAGTTGAAGGCAAAAAAGATCTAATTTAAAGAAACTGAGCTCTGAGAACGGAGCAAAACGGGAGCTTTTATATATCTTTGGATTTTCTCCAACTTTCTGTAACAGAATGAATATATCAAAGTAAATCAAAGAGACAAAAATTAAAAATAACTGCAAAACTATTTTATATGGAGATTCATGTTAGTACTCATTACATGTGTGACATTCTTTGGGGGGAACATCTGCTAATTTTTTGTTTCTTGTTTGTGCTTCCCAGACTATATTTTGACCTCTTTTATCGTTTGTAAGTTCACAAGAGGAGTTGGTGAGCCAAATTAAAGCCGAGGAAGAAATTTTAGTTTTGAGTGTGGTTTTTCAGCAGCAGGCAAAAATACAGTGTTTCAGCACAGAACTTTTAGCATTATTATTTTCTTAACAAACCAAATACTAATTATAAATATAAATAATATACCTAGATCTGCTAAAGTAAATGAAAACAATTGGGCAGCGAATTGTAAGCTCCTGTATCTATGTATCTATCTACACACACACACCCTCAGGCATCAGAGATACTTAACGTAAAAGAGATCATTACTCCCATTTCAGACACAGTAGGCATGACTTACACAGTTTAAGTGACTTCCCCCAGTCACAAAGCTAGTTAAGTGCCGAAGAGGTGATTTAACAAGGATTTTGGATTTCAAAGCTCACTGCTTCTGCTGTCCACAGAAACAACACGAACACTAACACCTAACGCTGTTATCACCAGCATACAGAGCCGTGGTGACAGAATCCACTAGAAAGGACTAAGAGGTGGCTTTTCTTATCACTCTCACTAACTGGCTGGCACTCTTAGTTTCCAAACCCTACAGGTATGAGGGGGATGGGAAGACAAGGTTGGTCAGTGAATACCCAGCCGATCTAGGAATGTTTACCCACCAGCATTCGGATTAAAGAAGGGTCATTCAGTGTACCACCTGTGGAGCCGGACTGCAGGACAATGGCAGGCTGTGAAGTGCTGTAAGGATCACCTCGCTCTCCCTCTCATCAGGATAGAACTGGGAGGCTCTGTATATAAGATCTGATCCCAGGCAAGAAAAACACTGAAATTTGCTGGAAACAGTTAATTAAGCTTAATATTAGAGAGAGAGCATCATGCACAATTAGAGGGAAGACAGCATTAGAGGATAATAATGAACAAAAAAGCCAGGATCAACCTTAGCATTTGACTTGTCTACACAATGACATTGGGGATGGAAATAAGAAAGAAATGCAGGAAAGATAGGTAAGCGAGTGGCATGCATAGGACTTGGCCACTTTTTGCAACAGTATTTAAACTCTCTTGACAAGAAACCTATTAAGGGGTGTTCTGGTCACCAATTCTGATGTGTGTGTGGGGGGGTTTCCCCACATCGACAAGCAATGCTCACACACCAGCTGGCTGTTCTACAATTCAACTCAATTCTGACACTATCTATCTACCCGGTGATAGCATCAGACTCTACAGGTTGAGGGCTCAGTCCTACAAGACTGCCCCCCACCCCACCCCAACACACACCGACTTGAGACGCCAGTTCTAAGTCCAGGTTGTCCCCTGTGCTTCTGACCAACTGGCTATAGATCAGAGGTTCCAATGACCCCCGCTTAGGTTTGATTAATTTGTTAGAGCGGCTCACAGAACTCAGAGAAACATTTTAATTACTAGATCACTGATTTATTACAAAAGGATATGACTCAGCAAGAAAGAGATGCATAGGGGAAGGTATAGGGAAAGGGCGCAGAGCTTCCAAGCCCTCTCTAGGCACACCATTCTCCCTGACTTTCCATGTGTTCACCAACCCAGAAGCCCTCTGAACCGCCCTTTTGGGTTTTTATGGAGGCTTCATTATATAGGCATGATTGATTAAATCATTGGCTATTGGTGACTGAACTCAACCTTCCACACCTCTGCCCTCCCTGGAGGTCAGCAGGGTGAGACTGAAAGTTCCAACCGTCTATTCGCATGGTTGGCTCCACTGGCAACCAGCCTCCATCCTTAGGTGCTTTTCAAAAGTCACCTATTAACATAAGACACATTTATGGCTCTCATCACAGGAAATTCCGGTGGTTTTAGGAGTCGTGTGCCAGAGACCAGACGAAGACCAAATATATATTTCTTGTTACAAATCACATATCGCACCTATAGACATAGATGTGCAGTACCTAATAATAACACTCCTCATAGTAAAACAATGACTCAGCTCTTAGCTGTCCATATTCTAAACTTAAAGTCTACACATAAAAAGGAGAAACTATGTATATCCTGCTAAGTTTTTTTTAATTGAGGTATAGTTGATGTACACTATTATATTATCCTGCTAACTTAAAATATACAGATGAAATGTTGGAATGTGTTTTCTATATTTTCCATGACCCTCTCGCATTTGGGAAAATGGATAGAGAAGTTTCAGCTAGAAATTTGCTAGTTATAGTGAGGCATCTTAGACATTATCCTGCTTCTGGTTAACATTGCCTTAAGCCAAGGCTACCATCTGCTGAACGCCCTCCCTGAGTGTGGCCTCACCAATGTGGCATGATGAATGAAGAGCAGATATGGAATCAGAGTGATTCAGGTGTCTGACTCTGCCATATAACTACTGTGTAAGCTTGGACAAGTGACTGAACCTCTCCAAATCACAGTTTCCTCTTCTGGAAAACAGAGATTACAATATATAGCTCATGGGTTTGGAAGAAGATCAAATGAGAAAATGGGTATATGGCCCTAAAACCTTTCTGAGCACATAGAAGCAGTGTTTTAGCTCTATGAATGGAATCCTTTGTCCTTTCCTCTGTCAATCTTAAAAACTCACCTTCCCTTCATAAAACTGCACCGTCTATTTCTTACTCTTACCCACTTGTAGTAAAATCAGTCATATACCTTAAATTTTAAAGATTTTATTTATTCATTTTTTTCCCCCCAAAGCCCCAGCAGATAGTTGTATGTCATAGGTTCACATCCTTCTAGTTGCTGTACGTGGGACTCGGCCTCGCGCTGGACGGAGAAGTGGTGCCTTGGGGCGCGCCCGGGATCCGAACCCCGGGCCGCCAGCATCAGAGTGCGCGCACTTAACCGCTAAGCCACAGAGCCGGCCCTACCTTAAATTTTAAATAATATTTTGAAATTTAGCCCTAGCCCTTTTGGGGTTGTCTAATCAGCACTAAGGATTTTAAACAAAAGAGGAAGATGATCCAAGTAGCTGTATTATAGTAACTTTTCAGGGCTTTGTATTTCTTTCTAAGCGACCTTAGTGAATTCTTCACTCTCCACCTCAATGTTTATGTGTTTTATTGTTTGTATTGTAGCAAAAGAGTGACCGCAAAGGTCTGTGTGAAAGTCAAGGAGACAAGAGTTACATAGTAATGTTGAATGATTTCCCTTACTCACTTAAACTGGTCTAGAGCATACATCGTACATAACCTCTAAATTATACAGGTGAGACATGATTTTGCTAGAACATTGGTTGAACTGAAATTGGCAAATAATGATATGTGAATGGGAAAATAGAAAACAAGTGCTACTCTAAGTATTCACTTGAAATTGTTATGCATATTCTATTTAGCTTATGGTTGATATACTTAAATAGTCAAAATACTAATGTACTTTATTTTTTTAAAGAAATAAATATAAAATGTAGTTCATGGTTCTTTATAATACAGTACCTTTAGGAAACTATAAGTTATATCTCATTCATTCAAATATACATAAAAGGGTTTTATGTGTTATTATAAACATAATTTTAATATCTTGATCAATTAAAATACTTGCTTCTAGCAGAAAAGGAAGCAAAGGTGTAGGACCCCACATGAGGGGACAGAGGGTTCCCAACCCACTTACTATTCTTCCAGAGCAAATTAGATTTCCTTTAATAGTCGCAGAGGTATGTTGAAAACCCCTGAAGGATCATATCTGTTCTGCTTAAGAAGTGAAAGTGCTAAATACTTTTTAAAAAATACTGATAAAATATTCCCTAGCCACCACCCCTCACCAAATAAAAGTTTGTGTTATATGTTAAAAACAAAATGTGAGGTTGAGGCTAGACTATAAACTCTATGAGGTTGTGACTGTGTCCGTCCTATTTGCTTTTCAACCCCAAAGCCCAGCATGATGTCAGAAACAGGAGAGGAGCAAGTAACTATTTGCTGAATGGGGATATGAATAAATTCCTGATTGATCTGATAGTACATTAAATTCATAAAGACTTGACAATGAACACTATGGCACATTCTTTTACTATTTTATTTTCATAAACTGTTTTGAATCTTGATGAATAATTTCAGCATAGTTCAAATTCAAAAAAATAATTATAAAGCACTTTACTTTCAAATTATTCAAAAAAGTGCTAAAATGAAACTATTCCCTATTTCAGTGCTTCTCAAACTACTATGTGCATGAGGGTCATCTGAGAAGCTTAGTAAAATGCAGATTCCTGGGTTCTAACCCAGAGAATATGAACAACAGTGCTGAAGCAGGGCCAAAACACCCTAGGTGATTTTGATATGGATGACATCACACCACACTCTAAGAATCACTGTCTTAGTCCTAGATTTCAAATAGTTCAAGGTAGTTTCTAATTTATTTGTTTATAGGTCTGGTTTTCTTTGAGAATATGCAATCTTTGATGCTTACTATCTAGCAAAATTCTTGGTACACAGTAGGCATTCAGCTGATCAACGATTGTATGAACCACATAATAAATGGGTACTATGAATTCTCAAATCAGAAATGTTCTAGAAAGAAACAGAATATATAAGGATCATCAGAATTCAATTGAGGTCCTAGAAACTGTGTTGGCCCCAAAGTACTCCATCATGGCTACAGTGATTTGGGTTGGAAATTATACAACATAGATCGCAGGCTCTAAAGTTTTCATTTTGTCTTTAATAATTTTTTTCCTTAGTTTTTCTAATAAAAGTCTCTTTCAGCTGGGTTGGGAGAACTAGTTAATCAGGTGGCCCCTTTAGGTAAAGTGTGATAACCTAGGGTAACCAGCTCCAACTTAGGGAAGATAAGGTGTGAGGAGGCAACTGCTTAGAGAGGATAGAGATGGATTAAGAATCAGATTGTCATGGGACTGTAAAATAGTTCAGCTGCTGTGGAAAATAATTTGGTGTTGCCTCAAAAAGTTAAATACAGAATTATCACATGATCTGGCAATTACACTCTAGGTATATACCCAAAAGAATTGAAAACATGTGTTCAGACAATATTTGTACATGCAACCAACACTATTTGCAATAGCCAAAAGGTGAAAACAACCTAGGTGTCCATCAATGGAAGAATGAATAAACAAAGTATGGTTCATACATACAATGGAATATTATTCAGCCATAAAAAGGAGTAAAGTGCTGATACATGTTACAACATGGATAAATTTTGAAAACATTAATGCTAAATGAAAGAAGCCAAAAACAAAAGGTCACATACTGCATGATTCCATTTACGTGAAATATACAGGATAGGTAAATCCACAGAGGTAGAAAGTAGACTGGTGGTTGCCAGAGGTAGGTAAGGGGAAGTTGGGCGTAACTGCTTCATGGGTATGAGGTTTCCTTTGAGGTGATGAAAATGTTTTGTACTAGATAGAAGTGGTGGTTGCACAACACTGTGAACGTACTAAATGTCACTGAATTGTTTACTTTAAAATAGTTAATTTTGTGTGAGTCAATTTCATCTCAATAAACAAAAAAATCAGAACGTACCACTTTGAGTACGGCTGTCCTCACATTTTTTCCCGAATTTTATTAAAAGAGAATTACATGAATTACACTACCAAAATTATTTCCAATAGATGGCCCATACTCTTCACACTGACTTTAAGAAAACTGTCCAGAAACAGCATCAGGTCAAATACACCAAGAACAGTTGGGAAGTAGCGACAGTTGATGTCAAAAATCCCTACATTATTTGGCCCTTGCCTTAAACTTTATCTTCTACCATCCTCCTTCAAACTTACACAACTCTGGATATACTTGCTTCATGCTGTTCCTGGAAGATACCAAGGTTGTTCTCAAGGTCTTTAGTCTTGCTGTTTCCTCTTCAAAGATGCACTTTCCCCAGATACTCATGTGGTTTACTTCCTCACCTCTTTCTGGTCTCTGCTTAAACATCATCCCCTTGGTGAAGCCTTCCTTGACTACCCTCTTTTAAATAGATCACTCTTTATCTGGTTTCTCTGGTTTATTTTTTTCTCCACAGAATTTATTACTGTTGCTATTGGTCTATACTTATTTATAACCATTCATTTAGCTCTCCCCTGTTAGAATCATTCATTTAGTTTTCCAAGAGAATAGACAGAACCTCTGTCTTTACAATGTGGGATCTACAGTGTCCAGAGCAATGTTTGGCACATAGGAAGCTCCCAATAGCTACTTGTTGAAAGAATTAAAGAATAAATGAATGAATGGTAATGCCACAATAATTCCCAACCAGAAAGGAAGAGAATAATATTTGACTGAAAAATTCTGTAGGACAACGAAAGGGTATACAGAGGTGAGGGCTTCCATGGAGAGGACATGTAAAGGGTGCCTCATTGCAAGAAATACATTTATAATCACGTTGCACAGAGTGGGCAGATCATCAACACTGGATGGGAGCTCTTGCTTAGGTGAGGGGTAAGTGGGGCTCAGACAAAACTGTGGGTGCTTCAGGTAATGAGGTCAGGTTTGGACCAATGAAGAGCCTCCTAGTGTTGCTTTAGATCAGATCACAGAACCTCTTTGGGATGGACTGAAATACTTTATAATTTTTTTTTTAGTGAAAGTTGGGGTAAAGGCACAAGTGTATAGTTCGCCTAGCAATTGTAGTTCACTAGAGCCTAATTGTAAATGCAGAGATAAGAAAAATGCCTATGAGATCAGAACAGCTGTCAGGAAGTGAGTATTAAAGTTATTGAACTAATTCTTTAAGAAAGTTCTTGCTCTCCTTTGGAATCACTTTATTTTACATACAGGTCTCACAAGCTTTGTGATCTGGTTTCCAAGAATATAACAGATTAGGTAAGATAAACTAGGAGCCTAAGAACACTGACTAGAAGGAGAGATGCTAAAGAACTTAGTGGAAGTTTAGGCAGAAAAGTATAAATCAATACAGTAACTAAACACATATACATATTAGGGTGAAGGCAAATGGCCCAATGCATCTCCATAGCCCCTGAGGCTTCACTGTACTGTAGTCCAATCACTGATGTTCAATAAAAATGAACATGAGGGGCCGGCCCCGTGGCTTAGTGGTTAAGTGCACGCCCTCTGCTACTGGCGGCCTGGGTTCGGATCCCGGGCGCACACTGACACACCGCTTCTCCAGCCATGCTGAAGCGGTGTCCCACATACAGCAACTAGAAGGATGTGCAGCTATGACATACAACTATCTACTGGGGCTTTGGGGAGAAAAAAGGGGAAAAAAAGGAGGAGGATTGGCAATAGATGTTAGCTCAGGGCCAGTCTTCCTCAGCACAAAGAGGAGGATTGGCATGGATGTTAGCTCAGGGCTGATCTTCCTCACACACACAAAAAAATGAACACGATAGGGCTGGCCCGGTGGCCTAGTGGTTAAGTTCACGTGCTGTGCTTCAGCAGTCTGGGGTTCGCAGGTTTGGATCCTGGGTGTGGACCTTTGCACTGCTCATCAAGCCATGCTGTGGCAGGATCCCACATACAAAATAGAGGAGGATGGGCATGGATATTAGCCCAGGGCCAATCTTCCTCAAACACACAAAAAAATGAACATGATAAGTTGAAAAATTAAAAATTGTGCCATCGAGTTAATGAATCAACTCATTAATTCAATATACATTCATCGAATGCCTACAATGTGTCAGGTGCTATGTTAGTTGCTGGGATAATCAAATTAGACCCATCACTCAGTGACAGGGTGTTCTGAGGAGAAAACAAGATAATATCTGAGAAAAGTCTTTTTATACTGTAAAGTACTAAACAATGTATAAAAATATTAATATAGTCTAAAGTAAGTTTTCTGGAAAATGGTTTATATTTTTAAAGTCAGATGCCATTCTTGAACGACTTATAGAGGAGTCAAGCAATTTTAGGCATCAACTCATTCTTCACTCGGGACCAGCCCAAAGGCCTTCTTATTGTTAGGGAAACACTCCAAGATTGTTCCTGCTTCTGGGCCTTTGCTCTCCCTCTTGTTCTTTCTGTCTTCCCCAGATCATCACATTTTTTATTTGCATTTCTTTTATGTCTCTGCTCAAATATTACCTTATCAGAGAGGCTTTCTCAGACCGTCCTTATAAACTTGGCACCAATACACCTCCACCCGCGGAGGCCCAGACTTTCCTATCTCCTTAGTCCTATATTACTTTCTCCACAGCACCTGTCAATGCCTCATATGGTACACCGCATACTTGTTTATTGTTGTCTGCTCCCCCTGAACATAAGGAACACGAGAGCAGGGACTTTGCCCACCTCCGTCCCTAAAGACTGCCCAGTGCCTGGCAGGTAGGGGGCACTCATAAATATTTGTTGAGTGAATGGATGCTTCTGAATTGGAATTTAGGGTAGTTTGAGCCTGAAGCTGAAATATAGTTCTGGAGCCAAAAAGGAACTAAAATCGAGAAAAATGATTTCTTTGGACCAGTAGGAGTAAAAGCTTCTTCAGAATAGGAGTAAAAGCAAAAAGGATCTTAACTCTAAAGATGGCAAGAAAAGGCCGGCTGACTTGAAGAGACCAGAAATAGAAATGGCCTAACATCTGATGAAGACTTCAAGTCAAGTCAAGCTACCAGAATAACTGACTGTGACTTTCTGACAATATTCCAATTGGGAAGCTATTCAAAAAGAGAGTAGTGTGGTTTCTGGAGGGAAGGTTCCTGCACTTGAATCCCAGCTCCAAGGACAACATTTCACCTTGGCAAACGCCTTCCTGAGCTTGTAACCTTATTCCAAAAAAAATGGGTGACTACCTACCTCATAGGGGTGTAAGTTTTGGATGATGTAATCTGTGCAAAGCCTAGTGTCTGGAACATGATAATCACAATAAAATTTTAATGCCTTATCCTAATTTCAAAAAAAAAATTTAAAGTTGTCACAAGTATGTATAGCATTAAATGGGATAAACATTAGATATAAGTGATTTAAAAAAGGAAAAAAATGATAGAGAGGGGCCAGCCTGGTGGCGCAAGTGGTTAAGAGCGCAGGCTCTGCTGCGGCGGCCCAGGGTTCGCAGGTTCGGATCCCGGGCGCGCACCAACACACTGCTTGTCAGGCCATGCTGTGGTGGCGTCCCATATAAAGTAGAGGAAGATGGGCATGGATGTTAGCCCAGGGCCAATCTTCCCCAGCAAAAAAGAGGAGGACTGGCAATGGATGTTAGCTCAAGGCTAGTCTTCCTCACACACACACACACACACACACACACACACACACACACAAATGATAGAGATATAAAAGGGAGTCAATTATAATATAAACATACAAACGAACAACAATACTTTGGGCACTAATTTGAGCTCTGTGTGGGCTGTACTGCAGTAGACATGGTGGAGAAGCATATTACTACAACTGGAAAGGGGAGAGACCCCAGGAGTTCTTTCATGGAGATGGTCCTCCGTTGCCTCAGAGGGTGAAATCAGGAGATATTTGGCAACCAGAACCTGACTAGAGAGTCCTCTGCTTGGGGTCAAACTAAGGATGCCTCATAAATTGTGACAATTTCATGGAGTAGAATCACAGAATGTTAGAGCTGGAAGATATTTTAGAGATTGCCAAGCCTGGTATTTCTCAAACTGTTGCACTGAAGCATCTGTCTTTGAACAGGAGGATAAACATATTACTACCTATCCCTCATGCTCCTGGGACTTCGCTCTGTCGATTGACATGGTTCCTATAAAGAAAAGATTTCTTTGGAGTCTTACACTTTATCTAAGAATCCTAGCCATTTTTCCAATAATCTACCTTTATTTTAACAGAATATTTTTAATTGTTCACCAGTTAAGTTATTAAAACCAAATCAAAACAAAACAAGAAAAATTCACTTTTGCTAAATTTGCAAAATATAATTATACTCATGTATATTATTTTAATTTCATCTCTTCATAGCTGATCCAATCAGACCCTCTTATAAAACCTTCTACATTATAAAACCTCTAGAATTTTGGCCTGGAATTATTCTTTACTAAAGAAGCCTTTTTAAATACTGGGGCTAGTTCACAATACATTTGAAAATTACTCATGTCTGATTAATTTACCTAAAGGGAATTATTTTCTTCCTTTCCTGATTTTTTTTCTTTCTTTTGAGTGAAGAAAGTTATGAAAAGTTACAGGTTTCAAATAAATGATAAGATCAAAATTAGTCAGAAATAGTGTTTGCAGATTTCAGCATCAGGTTTTATAACATTTATTTGTTAATGAAAAAAATAGCAGCTTGTTTGTATTGCTCTCCCAGCTTGCATGATTCCAAGCTTCTCTTGTAAATAGGAAGAAAGTTCATTTATTCATTTATTTTAATTAATTAAAGGTCAGAGAACCCACAGCCAATTACCACAGAGTTAAGCTCATGACTACTGATTCATATTCATCCCATGGGCGTTAATAAGATGGGGCAGTCCATTCCATTTTAGAATGAGCCTTTCAATTGTTTATGTGCCACAAAAACTGATTCCTCAAAGTGGAACTAAACTTTAAATTAGATTTGCTCTCAAACTTTAACTCAATATTTAAAATATTTGAGGGGCTGGCCCCGTGGCCTAGTGGTTAAGTTTGGCACGCTCCACTTTGGCGGCCCAGGTTCTCGGGTTCAGAGCCCACTCATGGATCTATACCACACATCAGCAACACTGTGGCAGTGACCCACATATGGAATAGAGGAAGACTGGCATGGATGTTAGCTCAGGGAGAATCTCCCTCAGCAAACAATAAGTGAAGAAACAAATAAATAAATAAATAAATAAAACATTTGACATTCACCTCTTTGTGAAATGTGGGAGCAGATGTGGAATTGCTCAATGCCCTACTAAGTTCTGTCAGCAGGGCTGTGCGAGGTATGTAGGTGGAGGAAGAAGTAGTTTAAAAGGCTTTTTATTCCTAATGGTGAAGTAAGGGGTCCTGTGAGACAATGCCCTGAGGATGAGATGGGCCTTCACCATGGCTGCCCCATGGCTGGGGGCCTATAGTTGTTTCATTCATTTCTGTGCATGGCAGGTGGTCTCTTTCCATTGGGGCTCTAAGCCTCTGTGCCTCTTCTTCTTAGGCGTCCTCTCTGAGCTACAACAGGGGTAACATTTATCTCCATGATGAACTCAGTTGGACGTGCGCCTTCT
Organism: Ceratotherium simum simum; assembly: GCF_057802395.1. NCBI lineage: Eukaryota > Metazoa > Chordata > Mammalia > Perissodactyla > Rhinocerotidae > Ceratotherium > Ceratotherium simum. The sequence continues at coordinate 62,065,362 of NC_141911.1, forward strand.
TCTTTGACTGGATTTTCTTTCCTAGTTATTACTCTTCTTCCACCTTGTTGTCGAAGTTAATGTCTTACTCTTCATTGCTCCGGAGTAAGCATCCTAAGTACCAATAATGGCGTTCTAGTTACATGAAGCCCTTCTTATTTTTAAATATATCACCTGTTACAAATGCTCTTGTCACGGACTAGGTGCCTTGAGAAACTCAAAGGTGGATTTGGAACCAATTAACTGTTTTTCCAAGTTGTTTCTTTTCCTTTTGTATGGTAAGGAGATGTAACCACTAGCCATCCTGAAACTGACCAAGCCTCCCCACAAGAGCTATGCCAATTGCCTTTGCCTTATTTTTAATGCAAAAATCTCTCCAGGAGGAGCTTAGGCCTCATTATGTGGAAGCATGTTCTCCAACTGAGCCTGTGCAAGTGAATACCTGCCTCTCCCTTTTGAATATTCATTCCTCAACCAAAAGAAAACTTTCTGTTTCCCTTTGTTCGGGGACACCATGACTTTGGAAATGATTCCTCATGGCCTCCTATTTGCTGCAAATACACTTTACTTTGTGAGACAACTTCCACTGCTGTAGAGTCTTATTTAACTTACCAGGAGGCAAGCCCACTTGGTCTGGTAACACTCTGTCATGGGCCTCTTGTTTGGAAAGAAGTCAGGAATACATACCAGATGTTGATGTGTAATTGGTGAGAAGGTTTCACATATACACAGGCAAAGCATAGAATAAACTTCAATGGTTTAGTCTTTGAAATTATTAAACAGAATATCTAAGATCACATTTGCTTACATTGTGACTTCAGACAATTCTCAGTATCTCTTCTAATATTAAATCCCAGGCTTAATTTAAATTTTGAGTTATAATTGGTAAGTTGACTCTAAAACTGGGAAAAGATGCCATTTTTTTTTCCTTTATTGAGGTTATTTTATTCTGTTTAGGTCATCAAATAGTCATTTGTTCTCAGGGACCCAGTCGGATGCAAATCAATGACCCGGATGGGAGTCCTCTCACTATTCTAGAAGTCCAGGACAATATCTCTTCAGTTCCCTAATGGGAAACTGTTTTCTTTACAAGTACAACATAAAAGTAAAGTTAAAACGTAGTCAGTGACAGAGTTGTCCAGGTCCTACAGGTTCTTCATTACTGTCTGCACCCCACTAAAAAAAATCATATATCCCATTATTAAGGAAGAGAGGATTTACAAATCAAATTGATTTGTTTCTACAAGATTGATTAAAAACTTTCAAAAAGACTTAAAACATGTTCTTTTTCCACAAATGCTTCCAAGATTATAAATTCCAAATAGGAGTTGTCATTCCCTGAACTGATGAAAAATCAACTGCCCTAGTTGAATAGACCTTCAATGACCTGCGCACTCCTTTTGTTTGTCTTATGTGGAATCTGATAATAACATTATAATAGAGGCAATTAACTCTCAGACAGCCACCTACAGTTTGGATGTAGAGGCTGGGAGTTGATACCCAAACTTCTCAGCTCAGAAGGCACAAGTGAAGCGTCAAGGCAGTTACCACCCACTTTGTTCTTTATTCCTCTGTTTGAAAATATGCACAGTTTTAAAAGTGGGTTTTAGAAAATCCCTCCTTGAAAACAGAGGGAACGTCTTCATGTTAATTTGAATGCAAACATTTCAGAGATTAATGACATTACACAAAATTGACAAAAACTAAATTATAATTTCTTTGTTTTAGAAGCCTGTTGCTACAGAGTGTGTAAAGTTAACATTCCAACAAAAACTGTAGAGGTGCTGACTAGACTGCGAGTAGAAGTGTTATTTCTTCAGATAGCCTGGCACCGGGAGCAGGCATGGTGGAGAGCCAGTCGTGCCCTGGCCACTCCTAATTTTGACTTAGCTGAGGAGAACAACGGGCACTCAGTTTAGACAATTTTGGGTTTCATATTTATTTGTATTCTGTCTTAGCTTGCTTGCCATTCACAATGAAATATCCTAGGACCTGGATGTCTGTCGTTTCTGTTATTTGACTGACACTTTCACAGAAAACTCAAGTAATGACTAAGGTTTTATTGCCAACTGTTCCACTTCTTTGCAACTTCACTCTGAACAAAGGTGGGAACTGAAACCAAAGACAGGAAGAAAATGATCTAACATTACAACTCTCCTCTAACATCCTTGGTGAGTTTCCTTGTGTCTGACAACATCCCACAGGTCCTACTTGGGGAAGCCTATCCTGGTGGAGAACTGTTAAGGTCAGCCTCCTTCCTGCATTAAAATCTAGGCTCCCGAACTTGGAATTGTCTCTCTTGAGAGAAGTGTAATAAGTCTGTGTTGGCCTTAAGTATGCACACTTTTATTGTCCTCTGTGTGCTGTCCGTTGTAACAGAGAGAGAAAGCTTGGTATCCAAATTGGAAAAGAATTTTTAAAAAGTAATCTTTCTCAGACGGATAATGACTCATGCCCTTCCGAGACACACTCCCTCATCGCCCCCCATCATATAAGCCAAGTACGAACACTGGAGAATCTCTGGGTTGGCAGCCAAAGCTCCAACTCTAATAGGTGGTGATGATTTGTGTCAAGTAGTGAATTCCTAGGATAGCCTGGAACTGATTAGAGCTCCTCACAGCTGAGAGAAATCCTATGACTCTAAGATATGACACAGTGTCTGGAAAAAGTCAATGGAACTTTCTTTGAGGTTCCATGAATGTGTGAATGTGTGGGTGGGGGGGCTGGTGAGAAAGAAAGAAAGAGAATAAGGAATATACAAGACCTTGTCAGATTCTCTTCATCAGCTAGAAAGAGTGATGACTTTCCCAGGCTTCCTAGTGATCTTGCACAACAGCAGCCAACTCTGGGGTCTCACAGCCATCCCCGAGGGAAGCCAAGAGCTATAGAGGATCTAACAGGAAGAAAGAGAGAACTAGCGCTCCAAGCACACACATGTGCTTCAACAGAGTGCTATATTTTGTGCCACCAAGAGAACAATGACTAAAGATACTAGAATGCTGCAATTCTGATTTTGACATAAAAATAATGTGACTTTACCTTTGTATTATTGCTTATAATTCTCAAAAAGCTTTCACGTGTCATCTCGTCTGATCCTTACAACAACTCAGGAGTGGCAGGGTAGGCACTATTATTGCCACTTTACATTTAAGGAAACTGAAGCTCAGTTTATGTTAAGTGTTAAGTGACTTGCTTAAACCCACACAGTAAACAAGAGGCAGAATGTGGGACATAAACCCATATTTTCATATGGTATAAGCTGTCTTCTCTAGAAACAAGAAAACTAAAAATATCTTGACTGATATACTTTCCAAGTATAATATCTTACATAGACAAGTCTTTCAATTGTTTTTTTCTTTTTTTTTAGAATATAAAACAGCCTTTCCTGCCACAAACCATGTCTTCTAAGTCTCTCCACACTCATATTTTTGTAATGGTGTGGAAAACTAATGTGTTTTGCTCCTATTATGTCTACTTCTTAATCTACATTCTTTCCTCATATTCTCTCTACATTTATATATGTAGTCTTTCTTGAGTATGAATTAGCCTTTCATTTTTCTATCATAAAAAAAGCATTTAAAATAGAAGAAGCTTAGACCAAACTATAAAAGTCTAGCATTTATAAGTTCACTCATTAATAGTATAGAGTATAGATCAAGGCTTGATATCTTGGGAGTAAAGACCTTAAAGTGCTCTATTGTGATTCTCCACAAGCAAGAATGACTTTCACGTTGACATTAAATGTGATTTCCTGTCCTCAAGCCAAGCTGGTTGGCAGATTGCTTTTATGTAATCCCTGCGAAGCTGGCAGGAGGTGACTCATATACATAAATGCCTCTTTCAATCAGGAAGAAGGAGTCAGAGGGCTGGTGGGTGGTGTCTGAATGAGTAAGTTTTAAGATGTTAGGGGTACTGACAAAAAATCGGTTAAAGTGAAGGTTTCTAGGGAGATGCACACAGGAGGATCTGGATCATGTTAATGAATCAAAGGAAAAGTTTGAAAAGATTTTACTACATTGTTTGAATCTTAGCCGTTGTTTCATAATGCAAAGAGAAATTCCCCAAACTACTCATAAATTAAAAACAGCCCAGAGTCCAAACAAGCTCTGGGAATAAGACTGGATTTCAAGATGTTAAAATCGAAATATTCAGTACCTTGTATGAAAGGGACAGAGGAGTTACGGGGATGAAAAAGTTATGAGAAAGTCACAGAACTTTTTAGAAATAACTACAGTGGAGGAGCACGTCCCTGAGAAAATAAAGTGCCTACTCACTGTCACATTCAAATAAAATAACAAAACTTTCCTACAAATGGTAGCGGTACGGAACAGAACACAAATCTCTATTGAAATTCTTGAAAGGATTTCAGATAAATGTGAAGTAACAATCCGGCCAAGTACCGAGGCGGCCGTCCATAATATCCGATGTTCTCAGGAACTCTCAGTGGAACAGATAAAAGCCAATACAGTAATTGGACTCCTAGGGAAAGCTGAGCAAGTTGACAGAGTGAAATTCTTCATTTCATGGCTTTGTGTTCTGGTTTTCTCATGAGGCCATGTTATATATCCGTTGTTTTTCCCCCAGAAATTTTAAAGGGGGCAGAGCAAAAAAAATCAAGGGTGGGGCATGTATGAAATTGTTAATAATAACCAAGAGTGACCAACATGAGCAAGAGTAGGAGCCTGGATTCAACAATGCTATCAACAAGAGGCTACAACATTTTTTCACTTGCTTACCACTTATCTGCATATTATGCTGGTTGATTGTGTCCGGGAAGAGGGAGAATCCATCTCTGCCCTTTCCCTTAAGGTTCTTATGGGTGGCCAAATAATTAAAAGACAGGTTAGCTGGAGAAAATAATACCAAGTTTAATAACATGTATATATGGGAGAAACCCCGGAAACTGAGTTTCTCAACACAATAGCGGTGATTCTCAGCTTAAATACCATTTTCAGCTGAAGACAAAGGAGGGTGTTGGGGGTGGTAGTGGTTTGGGATTTCAGAGGGGAAGAAGACAATTCACAAGGAGAGGGAAATGTAAATGTTTGTCAGACAATTCTTTGCAGGGCCACCTATAGAGAATGTGGCCGGAGAGACAGAAATCACAGTAATCAACAGTATGTAGATTTAAGTTCTCTCCTTCCGTACTGATAAGAGTTTTCATAGATAAGGTCATCCCCCCCTCTTCCCACTACACAGAGGGAGATACCTTTACAAATGTAAATGTTTGGTAAACAGAACTTTGAAAAGAATGGGTTTAGCGAGGACCCAGCCAGTCTGTCCATACCCAGAGGCAAATTCCTTTAGGCAGTTAGTGGCAGAGGTCAAATGTCTGTCAGAGAAAATAATGAAGGTAAAGAGATACATTTCAGGGTGACCAATTTTGATCTCTCACAATTAGCTTTCCCTATATTATAACATCAATGTATTATTTTCAGTGACTGTGGGATTACTTTCAATTACAGCACCAGAACAATTTCTATTAGTACTTTTTTCTCTTCATATCTGTTTAAAGATTATACATGAATTCTAAAAGTATTCATGCAGTTCTGGGATTGTTGTCTGAACTCTTCTTCTAGACATTTTTTTATTCTGGAGTTTTCTTGATGTGGTGAATTTCTGAGACAGCTAGAAACATTATTTCAGAACACTTTTGATATGGTCCACCACTGTCAATCAAGATTTCAGAAAATACAGAATCTTAATTCTGCAGCAAACCTACAGCAAACTTTATTCCAGTGTTAAGAAGCAATCATTATTTCCCCCAGCCTGATTTTTGTCTGAGTTGCTTTAAAGAAAGCATAATCGATTTTCTTCACAGAGTTGGTAAGAAAGAAAATTCCTATGGAACTAAGTTCAAAAAGGCATGTTTTCACCTTTGTTAGTTTTAGTGTAGCATTAAGAGTCTATCTCCTAAAGTTACAAGTGAGTTTGTGTGATTTACCTGAATGAGGGTTTGTTATTATTGCAGGCTTGTTATACTACACATTTATAATTTCTGTTTAGTGTAATGGCTCTTGAAAAAGCCAACATACCACAGAAGTGGTCATGCTTGCATTTCTGAAAGATGTCACACTGTCATCAAAGTTCCTGAAAGAGATTTGAAAACTACCAAAACGAGGAATCATATATTCAAAAAGAGTGAGAAAAACATGTTGATTGAGCCTGTGGATCTGGTAATAGGCTGTGGTACAAAAAGTGGCATTTGTGCCACAAGTACAGCTCAAATGTAGCATGTAGTGTATATCATTGTCCCAAAAGATAGAGAAATAGTTGAGGGGAGTAAGATTGAATGGTTAAAAATTAAAAAGGCAGGGGCCGGCCCTGTGGCTTAGCAGTTAAGTGCTCGAGCTCCACTACTGGTGGCCCGGGTTCGGATCCCAGGAGCGCACCAACGCACCCCTTGTCCGGCCATGCTGAGGTCGCGTACCACATACAGCAACTAGAAGGACGTGCAACTATGACATACAACTATCTACTGGGGCTTTGGGGAGAAAAAGGGGAAAAAAAGGAGGACGATTGGCAATAGATTTTAGCCCAGGGCCGGTCTTCCTCAGCAAAAAAAGAGCAGGATTGCCATGGATGTTAGCTCAGGGCTGATCTCCCTCACACACACACACACACACACACACACACACACACAAAAATTAAAAAGGCACAGGGTGAGACTACCATCAGACATGGCTTGGCTCCTGCTCCTCCCTTTACCAGCTGTACGACCTTGGTAATGTCTGAGTCTCAGTCTACTCCTTTGCAAAATGACACTTTCTTTATGAGAATGCTATAAAGAATGATTGAAATAACACATGAAGCACTAGATCAAACAATCAACTTAAAACACATAATAGGCCTTCACAAATGTTACTTCCTTTTATTTCTACCCTTTCCTCATAAAGGCTTGTATAGTAACAAGTGACAAACCAGCACTCCGAAGGTATATTTGGAAATGGGGCCAGTGGTGTTGGTTTAGTGAAGAGGGTCTTTTAAGTACCTCTCATCAGACTGTACTTATAGCTAATTCTAATTAAAGCTAATATTTATTGAGCAATGGGCACTTAATGTTTACCAGTTCTGTGCTAAAGATGGACAATCTCATTTAACCTAGTCAACAACTTGTTGTTGGATTATCTCACCTGATCTATCAACAACTCATTGAATTAGGTACTATTATTTAATTCATTTTACAGATGAGGAAACTGAGGCACACAGAGGTTAAATAAATTGAGCAGAAATTAAAGGCCAAATTTTAATTTTTAGTTAAAAAAAGGAAAATGGGGTATTCCTTTATGAGAGGACTATGTGATTTTGAGATTACATGTTTATAGCACTAAATCCATGTTAACTTTAAAAGCATGTATTGAAAACATTAATAAACTGTAACACAAGTCCATGAAGAAAAGCTTTGGTGGCGCTGGAAGACAATTCTCCATGGTACTCTCAATTCCTGTGTGTCTTGTGAGCAGAGGCCCCGACTGCCTTTGCTTTGTTTTGTCTTTTCAAGGATGTTTGTAGAGCACACAGCCTTACAAGATAGAGCTAGTGTTTTCCTTCAGAGCAAAGGGCAAGTTTGCTTACTCTACAGTATAACAGAGACCATGTCTACCTCTGGGCGATTGTCATGCAGGCTTACCACCCATTATAAAAGATTCGGGTTCCCCAAGATTAGGGTTCTTCTCCTGCAATGCAACCCACTGAACGTGCAGATATCAATCATCTTGACCTCTTCACATCACCCTGTAGGAACTGGGACTTGGAGAACCAGCTCAAATCGGCTCCTCCGGCTACTGTTATTGCTGTGAGTAATAAAGTCCTTTCTCTCTGACCCAGGAGTCTCATACCTTTTGTCAGCATCTATGAAACTATGGCAGGCTGACTTGTTAGCTTGCAAGCAGGGTGAAATCTCAGACCCTTCACAGTTCTTAGCAAGTGGCAAAAGGAAAATTGTAAACACCCATGGCCAGCAAAAGATCCAGTTTATTTAAGGTACTATCTAAAGCAACTGCACAAGGATGTAGGTGGGAAAAATAATCATCCCCAAAGGCTGTGTTTTATGATGAACCAGAGAGGCTTTAGGATAGGAATTTCTGTGTGTGCATGCAAAAAACCAGAAGAGGGTAGAGAAAACATATTGCTTGAAACCATAGAAAACTAATAAATATACATGACTGTAAACAGCTTTCTCAAGACAGGTACACCGTGCTGCACATGATTTATATGTTTGCTCCTGGCTTGAAAATGAGCATCTGTACTGGATTCACCAAAGTTGTTCAATTCTTCTGAGGTTCAGTGCTGCAGGAAATTGTTTCATCTCTATGTTCTTATGGAGCCAACAGGCTGGTTTATAACATTATGCAACTATTATATCTGGCAAATTGAGTGGAGAAAGAAGGGTTAACTTATTGTGAGGTGTAATTCATAGTTAACAAATCGTAACAAGCATCAGTAAGTAAAGAAACACTAGCATAATGGGGATACAGCAAAGAGGCATTTTTTCCTTTTTAATGTACTTAATTAACACAGTTCATCCTCCGGGGGGCAGGAAATAATGAGACCATAACAGCCCTTGCCTCTGGTTCTTGCTAAGTCTGTTTAAAAGCAACAAATTACTACACATAGAACAAATCCCTCCTGTTACATGTGAAAGATCTTGTCATACATATATTTTAATTTAGAAATAAGTGAATTTATTTATGTAAAACTAAAGAGCACATTTTTATAACTCAATGTACTTTTATATCTACAGATAACACATACACAATCTACTACTTGCATTGTATGCATGATTTAAAAAATAAACTGAATTTTATATGTACATAATTGTGATGTGTACTGAGAATAATGGATGCATAAGTGCAAAAACTCTTCTATAAGATGCAATATAATTTGTAGGAGATAAAAGGAAAACAACGTGTAAGTATTCGACTGATGCCAGGCACAACCACATTAGACTTCCTGAAACTTCATGAGGTAGGTATTGTCGTCATCTCTATTTTAAAGATGGGAAGACTGGCATTGAGATGGGTTAAGTAACTTGTTCAAGTCTCACAACTTGTGTGGCTCTGAGATTTGAGCAAAAGTTTGCTCAAGTCAAAAGCCTCATTATCTTTTCACTTTACATCTGTTCCTTGTGCAATAGAGAAAGATAGGTTCTAGGAAGATAAATTTATTTATGAGCCTGGATTCATCTTTGGTTTTCCAAAGGGGTCACATTTTTTTTTTGCAATGAAATGAATTCACTTAACCTTCTCCATTAGAGCAAAATAATTCATGTCTTCAGTAACTAGTCCTTCATAAGGTACCATGGAAAAGACAAATTATTCATCATAATTACTTTAAATAATTAATCGAAGAGATATTTATTGGGAGAGCCTATGTGTATTACTCTGGGGTAGGGACAGTGAAAGACATAAAAAAAAATATTATGCTACATAATCTTACCATGAGGAGCCTATAATCTGATGGAAAAGCATACATGTGAAATGTAAAATGGAGGACAGTTTGTGACCCAGAACTTCAAATGAGACTCATGAATTAATTTAGGAATAGGACGTTCCCTAAAAATAAAGAATGAGATAGAGAATTCATTCAGACTCTCAGCCATTTCTGTGACATCTAAATATATCTGAGCTGTGATCCTAATGGTAAAGCACCCCAGGGCTGCTCCTCTTTTATTCGCCTCTCTACTGTCTTTTCCTGGTGATTTCATCTAGTGCCAGGGCTTTAAATACCATCAATATGCTAATGAGTTCTCGATTTATATCTTTCCACCTGACTTCTCCCTGAACTCTAGACTTGCATACCCAACTGCCTGCGCATCTCCATTTGGACGTCTAAAGGACATCCTAAACTAAACAAGTGTAAAAGAAAACTCTTGATTTATTTTTCCTCTTAATAATAACTAACACTGTGAGACAGGCACTGTCCTAAGTACTTCACATGGATCTAATTATTAATCCTCAGGGCACACCTATGAGATAGGTGCTATGATGGTTCTAATTTTACATAAGAGGAAACTGAGGCTCAGAGGCTAAGTAACTTGGCCAAGGCTAGTAAGTGATGGAGATGGGATGCCAACTTACTCTGCGCCCACAGCGCACGCTCTCACAGTCACTGTAGGATGCTCCTCCTCTCTCCATGCTCCCCAACTCAGGGAACACATCACTGTCAGGCCCAAAATCTTGGGCGTTATCCTTGATTCCACTCCTTCTTGAAGCTCTCCACACACCTTCCATTAGCAAGTTCTTTCAGCTATATCTCCAAAATATCTCTCAAATCTGTTATCTTCTCACCATCTTTCTTACCACTGTTATTAGTCACCTGGTCTTCGATGGCCACCTGCCCGAGTTCTTCCATTATTTTTCTACCATTCTTCCATTATTCCACTTTCTACTATTTTTCCATTATTCATTCTCCATATGACAGCCAGTATGAATTTTTTGAAAGCCTAAATCATGTCTTATCACTACCTTGCCAAAGATCTCCATTGGCAGCTGCCTGAAATTAGAATAAAATCCAAAATCCTCTCCACGGCCTACCAGATCCCACGAAATCTGGTCCCTGCCTGCCTGCCTGCCTTTCTGAACTAATCTCACCCCAGGCTGCTTCACATCCACTGTGCTCCACTCACACTAGCCTTCCTTATCTCTCTCGACCATGCTAAGTTTGTTCCGTAGAGTCCCTCTGCATGGAACTCTCTTATTCCAGATCTTTCTATTCATTGTAGGTTTGTCTCTTCTTTCAGGTCTCAGCTCAAATGTTACATCAGAGAAGATTTCCCTATCCAGCTTCTCCAAAACCGCCTCATCTTGTGCCCACTTCCTAGCACCTCCCACCACTCTCGATCTCACTGAACCTGTTTTATTTTTTTCATAGCTCTTTTACCTCTACCTGAGGTTATTTTATTCGTTCATTTGTTTATGTGTTTATTGTTTGTTTCTTCTTATCAGAGAGGTAAGATGTATGCAGCCCCAGCAAACTTGTCTGTCTTGGCCATCACTATATCACCAGCTCCTAAAAGAATGCCTGGCACATAGTAGACACCCATTAATATTTTCTGAGTGGATGACCAAAAATGGTCTCATTTTCTTGTAGCTTATTTTATACCTCTAACGTATTTACAAGAACTAGCTTTAATCATTTTAGAATTCCTTCCAAAGTACTGCTCAATTATTCTCTCCCTGTGCATGATATGTTCATAATAAAAAATAGCTTAAATTTATTGAGGGCCTACTGGAATTACGCATTTGACATACACTATCATTCTCACAAGTGACATACATGCTGTGAAGTAGGTATTGTTCTCATTTAAAAGATATGGAAACTGATGGTGAGACAGGTTAAAAACCTTGCCCAGGGTTACTCAGCTAAGAAGGGCAGAGTTGAGATTTGGATCCAGGCTGATCCCAAGCTCTTTCCAGCAGGAATATTATGTTCAGCTATGCAACTGGCAAGGAAAAGCAAATAATCAGAAAGAAGAAACGATAAAGAGCTTTTCAGTCTATAAAAATGTGAAAGCCAAGAGGAGAATGGTTGAGGTCTACAAACAGTTGAGAGTAGAACAGAATGATTGCAGATTTCTTAAGAGCTAGGGGCTAGGAAATTTATTTCAAATTAAAAATAAGCTCATGGAATGTATTGCAATAATAGATATTAGAGAGTAATTATATACATATCTTTAAATATTTTAAATAAGTGATGTTACAGATGGATAATAAGTTACTCAAGGAAACCAGAGGGTCTTGGAATTATATCCCTCACCTGAAGATGCCGAAGTCAAGGAGGCCAGCCACGCCTTCTCCCACATGCCCTTTGTTAGAGCCATGGCAAAGCATCCCCTGTGGATGGTGATGGGGATTCTCACTCTCAGAGTGGGGATTCCGCTTACCCTAGTTCACCATATAATTACTCTGTTCAAATCCACTGGTGCTGGGCTTCCCTTAATAATGTTTTAGACTCTCACATAGTTAGAACTAGTAGAAATCCCAGAAATGATTAAATCCAACTCTCTCATCTCAGAAAAAGACACAAACTCAGACATAACGATTTATAATTTGTAAAGTGCTTTCACATTCATAGGTTCACTGCATTCTCCTGAGGACCCTCTGAGGAAGGTGGGTCCTTCCCATCTTCACAGGGGAGGAAGGACGCTCTGAGTGGTCACGTGTCAGTAAGCTGGTCACTGCAGGGACGGTGTGAGGGGCTGTGACTTGGTAGCTTCTGAACGAGGTTGCAGCAGCTTTCTCCCTCTGATACTGAGGTTCTTTTAATTTAATTTATGACAATTTTCATGAGGTTTTCTGGGAATATGGATATGTGAATTCTATACACCAACCAAGAAACATACTGTTCTATTTGTGTGAAATAAAAGGAAAAATGGTAACTGTCAGGAGAGACTTGTAAGTGGAAGGAAAGTAAATCCTATCTTTAATTACATGAATGAATGAAAGTTATTTATGACACATTAAACTGGAAAAAAAAAAGGCTGAGACCATCACCTCCGAGTGGTACATGTCTTTTTCTTTATGAAGAGATAGTATCGTACAGATCAATAACAAAAATAACACCCAAACAGAAATATGGACAAAGGGCAGTTCTCAAAACAGAAATACAAATGGGCAATAAATGTGACCTCTCTCACAGTTAAATAAAAATAAAAATTGAAAAATTAACGAAATAAAAAATTTTATCTATCATATTTTCAAACATTAAAGAATGAATAAATCTAGTACGTAGTGGGACTTAGCGGAGATATTTTTAGCTTTCTTCATTGTAGTTTTCTACATTGTTTGATTGTTTTTATTACAAAGCTCTTGTATTATTTACATATTTGAAAACAATGAAAATTTATTTTCACTTTGGACAAAACAAACAAACCTATCCCTCTCTAACTGTAGCTTCTCAAAGACAAATGCTTGAATCACAGTTTAAAGCTTCCAAAGATAAAATTTCTTTTCTTCATTCAAAAATACTTCCCTTGTTAATTCTTTTAGAATTAACCTTTTAGAATTCCACCTATAATCCAACCTACACCTTTGTGATTTCTTTGATATCTCATTATAAGCATATCCAATTAGACCTGGAACATAAACAATATATCACATGCTTCCTTTTCTCTCTCTCTCTGGTCCTTCCTCCCTTCCACATCAACTCCCCCCCAAACGCCAATACATTTCTCTATCCTAGTTCTTAAATCTCCTGCTCATGACCCTCACTGCCTCTGGAGTCTCTTATTCTGACTGACCTGATGTGCAGGTTCCTGAAAGATCACAGAACCAATATACCTTTCATTACTTTACTTTGTCAAAATTCTCCAGTGTCCTCTAACTAGGCTGTGCTAAGCCATCCATTTACTGGAATCACTTCCTCAAATCCTCTACTTCTTGTGCCTTCATGTAAAATCTACCCTATCCATCTCCACAAGAAGTTTCATGTGCATGCACCTTTGCCAAAATATTGTCACACAATCTTGACATATAGCTCAAAAAAAAGTGAAAATAAGAACTTTTCCATCAGGTTGAAATCACTCACAAAACTATTAATTTTATTGTGACCTCTTTCCATTATATATTTGCTTATATATGTAGAATTAAATATTTTTATACAAAATCGTTTGGACATGCTCTCTACAGAGAAAGATAATAGGACTAATGTCTTCATATTTTGCAATAATATTGAATGTAGTTTATGTAAACCAGTATTTCCTCAAACATGCATCTCTAGCATATGCATTAGAATTATCTAGGTGAGCATATTAAACATAGAGATTCCTGGGCCCTCCCTAGATCTATCAAGTCAAAATCTATGAGTGTGGGATTAGGAAATCTTGATATCTAAACAAGCATTTTAAATGATTATTTTGCATTTTCTGTGGTTTGGAAACTCATGAAAATAGTCTCATCTTGATAAGTGATCACATCTAAACATCTCTGAGTGAAAGACTGTTTAAGATAATACTAGTGGCAAATTCTTGGATTGTTCCTTTAAAAAATACTATGGCACTCTGCTTTTTGTTTATTTACAAATTACAAGTTGATTCATCAGTACAAGTCAGTCATCAATGGTGACTTAAAACATATCTGTGTTTTATGAGCCAGCCCTGATCGCCTAGTGGTTAAAGTTTGGCGCACTCCACGTTGGTGGCCTGGGTTCGGTTCCCGGGTGCGAAACCACACCGCTCATCTGTCAGTAACCACGCTGTGGTGGCGGCTCAGAAAGAACTAGAAGGACTTACAACTAGAATATACAACCATGTACTGGGGCTTTGGGGACGGAAGAAAAAGAGAGGAAGATTGGCAACAGATGTTAGCTCAGGGCAAATCTTTTCCAGCAAAGAAAAAAAAATCTGTGTTTTAGGCTCATCAACAATAAAAATACAGTTATAAACTGTTGACTGTGTCAGATGTGAGTGACTTGAGGGTTAGCTTAACTTCAGTTACGATTTTGCTCTTCAGAGGCATTCAGTTACAGAGAGCCAGGCTGAAAACTGTTGAGGGCTTAGAAACCAAGAAGTGCAGGGCATTACCTTCCCAGGCTCTCCCTGCTCTTGAGGATGTTGCATTGACATTGTGTCAATTTCTAAGCAGAGACCATTGAACACCGTGCCCCAGGGCCTCTGCTAAGGCTCTGAATTATCCTGAAGGGTTGCTGAACAGCCTCCTGTCACTGGAATCCATTAGAGACTGATCCCACTTAGGGAAATAGAGCTTTTTTTGAGTGCAATGAACAACTGGGTCTTCTCTGAGAATAGAAACTGAGTACTAAGTAGTTCTTGTGAAGTCACAAGTGACAATGATTTTGGAGATCTAGTTCTAGCAAGAAAGTTCTAACAAGAATGAAAAACACAGCTTTCCTTTTCCACTGTGCGTTTGCCCCTCAGTCAGACCAATGATAATGCCCCTGTATCAGACAAGAAATAACAAAGACTGGGAAAGGGTTTTCTCTTCTCCCTTTACTCCCTTTAACTGTGTATTACATTTCTAGAGCAGATTAGCAAATTAGGCAAAAATCTTTTGAATATTAACCTAGACTATTTTTGTCAAAGCAAATACACTAGAGTTAAAAGAGTTTTCATTATAATACCTTTTTTCTCTTGAAAATATTGTCAGATAATTTTTGTTAAGATGTTATACAAAATCTCCTAAAGGAATTTTGCAGTATATCAGAAATCAAAGTCTGGCAGGATACAAGTGTTAACTACCTTGATGACAGCAGCTCTAGCCTTTGAACAGTTTATTGTCAAAACCACTCAATTCATTTACTCAAGTAAGTTATCTTTCCATGTGAACTCAAATACCTTGTCTTTTAGGATTCCTAAAAAAAGGAAAGGCTCTATTATATGTTGTTCTGGTATATATAGATTATTTAATCTAAGATAAAGAATAGTGAAGAACTTTTTTTTTTGGATAGATCATTGTTCAATGCCCCAACCAGCTGGCTTAATTTCTACATGCAATGTTTTTTTCTTGTTCTTTTTTTGGGAAGCTGGTTCTACTCAGTATGTATAGTTCAGAGAAAAAAATAGAGACAGCTAGTTACGTAAAAATAAATATGTAAATCTAAAGGGGGGAGAAAAAAGCATTGCTGTACAAATCCAAACCCCAGAGAATCAAAGCAGGGGAGTGAGGAGAGAAGGGATAAACAGATGGAACAGAACTCCACTGTTGTTTTGGATTGGGGTAAGTAGAGTAGAGATTCCAAAGAGGGAAAGGCCGATCAAATAAAATAAGAGCACTGAGGCTGAGGTGGATGCAGGAATACAAGATAGGCCAAAGAGAATAAAATAGAAAAAGAAGAAAAGTATAATGAAAATGGTACCCGGTGCTTAAGTAACTGTGTGGTGGTCCTAATAAAGTGGCCTTTAAAATTGGTTTTTAATTAGTCTCATAATGGATGCACTTCTAGAAAAATGACAGAAACTACTAAAGCAGTGAATTGATGATAGTCACACATCTGCTCTACTGAGCAATCTTTGGAGAGCTAAATTTCCAAGTGAAGAAAGGGTTACTTGTTGGCCCATGTTAACATTTAAAGTGTAAGGGATATGAAGAGTTTAAGAGCACAATAATTTAATTTTCCCCAATTAATTACTATTGACTCAGAGAGCTAAATTAATTATTTGATCATATATATGTCCTCAAAGTTTCGTTACCCAGTGAGAACAGTAGTAAAGTCTTTGGGGAGCTGAGCTGCTGTAAGAATTGCTGGCATGATTACATGAAGAGCATAGCTTGTGGTAGGCAGAATATGCCTCCTCCCTCACCCCCACTCCCCCAAGATGTCCATGTCCTAATCCCTGGAACCTGTGAATATGTTACTTTACACGACAAAAGGGATTGTGCAGGTGTGATTAAATTAATGACCTTGGAATGGGCAGATTATTCTGGATTACCCAGGTGGACCAATCTAACGCCATGGGTCCTTAAAAGTGGTAAACTTTCCCAGTTTTAGTCAGAGGAAGATGTGGCTATGAAAGAAAGGCACAGAGACATGCAACATTGCTAGCTTTGGAGATGAAAGAAGGGAACATGAGCCAAGGAATGTGGGCAGACTCTAGAAGGTGGAAAGGTGGCAATGGGGCCTCCCCTGGAGCCTCCAGAAAGGAGCACAGCTCTGCCTTCACCTTGAACTTAGCCCAATGGGACCCATGTTGGACCTCTAACCTCCAGAACTGTAAAATAATAAATTTGGGTTGTTTTAAGCCACTAAGTTGGTGGTAATTTGTTACAGCAGCAATAGAAGACAAATACGTAGCTATTTTAATAATCATGTAATTAATAACTATACATTTTAATAATTATGTATAATCAATATAATTATTAATATGAAAATGAGAAAGCACCTATTTTTTAAGGTAAAATTCTAATATGTACCATATAAATAAATTTTAGTGCCTTTAAAATTTTAGTCCACTTTGAAGGTTAATAAAACAATTTGACTTTGACTATGTTCCCTTGGTCTATAAACAGTCCATAAATTATGTCAAGTAGATCTCATAATTTATTTTATTACGATTTTAAGATCTATTTTGTATCTCAGCCTACAGTTTCATTGTGCAAAAATGGCCTATAAAAGTTAAGAATAAAAAAGGTGCTTTAGCTATTAATTTAAGCTTCTCAGAGACCAAGAGACAATATATCAGGATTTTCTTCATTTTTTTTTCTATTTTGTTTTTATTCTTTAAAAAAATGTTATGAATGTCTGTATAAAGGAACATAAAACATCATATAGACTATGAGTCTGAGTACATACAGATAGAAAAAGTTAAATTATCTGAATTATGGGCAAATTCTGTTCTTTAATTGATCTAGCACCAAACTGTCATTGGGCCACCCTAATTCACTCAAAACTGCTCAACTGACAACAGTCAACAGAATTGCCAGGGTGTAAAACACTGTAAGAATTTTGGTTTTTAGTGTGGGTGAGATTGGAAATCACTGGAGGGTTCTGAGCAGAGGAAGGACATGATCTGAATTATAAGTTAATGGAATCACTCTGGCTTCTCTGTGGATAAGCAGTAGGCCAATCTAATCAAACTTCGATAGTAGTGAAAATAATAATCATGTCAACTCTCTGGGATTCAACAACAACAACAACATAGTTAACCAATCTGAAACAAGAATGGCTCATCAGGCAAAAGAGGGTGGGCATGACTGGACATAAAGTACTTTGTACTTTTTGCCTGAGGTGTGAAGACATTAATATTAGCACTTGTTTAGGACATATGTTTACATTTCTGGAAAGACTACCAGAAGAATAGAAATAAAATATATACATTTCAGACCAGAAGTGGGTAGAAAGAAGAAGGAAACTGACAATTCAAATAAAGACAGAAAAGGACAGAGAGAAAGAAAGAAGAAACAGAACAAGTGCGGCAAATATAAAGCACAAAATAAGATAGCTGAGAAAAATCCATACACATTGGTAATCAAATTAAGTGTGCGTAAACTGATCTTGTTTATTAATAGATGAATACTGACATAGTAGATAAAAAGCAAAATTCATCTACAAGTTGTTTTCAAAACTAATTTATAATGTAAAGTCACAGAGAGAAGAGAGATAGAACAAATATAAAAATGAGGTAATGTATGATTTTAGTAACCAAATAGTAACCAAAAAAAACCAGTGTAGCTATATTAGTAGTAAGGTAACCACAGAATGATAAAACATTAAATTAAAATATAAATATATAGGGGCTGGCCCGGTGGCATAGTGGTTAAGTTTGCATTCTCCGCTTTGTTGGCCTGGGATTCGTGGGTTTGGATCCTGGGCGTGGACCTATGCACCACTCATCAAACCATGCTGTGGCAGCATCCCATATATAAAATAGAGGAAGATGGGCATAGATGTTAGCTCAGGGCCAATCTCTCTCACCAGGAAAAAAAAAAAAAATATACTTAAGTAACATAGCTTCAAAATATATAAGGTAATAACTGAGAGAAAAACAAGGAATTATTTACAATCCACCATCAGAGCTGGAGAATTAAACACACCTCCTTTGGTAACATCAAGTAGCACACCCCAGGGGCCGGCCCCGTGGCTTAGCGGTTAAGTGCGCACGCTCAGCTACTGGTGGCCTGGGTTCGGAACTCAGGCGCACACTGACACACCGCTTCTCCGGCCATGCTGAGGTGGCGTCCCACATACAGCAAC
The DNA here is from genome assembly GCF_057802395.1 of Ceratotherium simum simum. Lineage (NCBI taxonomy): Eukaryota > Metazoa > Chordata > Mammalia > Perissodactyla > Rhinocerotidae > Ceratotherium > Ceratotherium simum. The sequence goes on from NC_141911.1 coordinate 62,083,989, forward strand.
CAGAAGGTTGTGCAACTATGACGTACAACTATCTACTGGGGCTTTGGGGAAAAAAAGGAGGAGGACTGGCAATAGATGTTAGCTCAGAGCTGGTCTTCCTCAGCAAAAAGAGAAGGATTAGCACGGATGTTAGCTCAGGGCTGATCTTCCTCACAAAAAAAAAAAAAGTAGCACACCCCATTCCTTCCCCTGCCTCCAAAAGAAGATCAAAACAGTAAGAATATAGAAGATTTGAACAACGCTGTTAACAAAATGGAACTAACAGATATACCTTGATGGAGAATATGTGTTCTTGTCAAGTACACAAGGCATATTGTATCTGGTCATGAAGTGATTCTAGCAAATTTAAAGTACTGGTATCCAACAGACACATGCTTCCAGAGCATAATGCAATAACATGAGTGTCAGCAAATAAAAGATAGGAAACATCAGCAATAATGGAAAAGAATTAGAGAAATATGGGTTTAGGGGGAGGAAAAGAATTGGTGCTCTGTAAGGCCTTGACATCCGTTCAGAGCACCGTGAAGAGTGAACTATCTGGAGAAATTTTTGTGTCCTTTCTATTTTTACTTATGACAGAATAACTGATTGCAGTTGCCTTTTCCCCCCAAACATTTGGTATGTTAAGTTCTTTTTCGGTGATTTTATGAAGCCTCTGGTTGTACCTTAGCTGGGGTGGTGAACGTTCTTAGGAGAGGGCGACCTCAGGCAGCGTGGAGCTCATCTTTACCTCCAGGTACAGCCCCCAGAGGTCGGCCCCCAGCAAGACTGAGAAGTCAGCTAGGTTTGTCTTCAGAGCCTGACACCACTCATCTCTCGGAGCTTTAATGCTTCCTACTTCTATTTTTAGCACTTTCTTTTCCTGAGGTGCTCTGGGATCTTCCGTTACAGAGGAAAATAATGACAAAGTCACTCGTGACATTGTATTAAAGATTTAAGAACTGCTCTCTTATGAGGCCACCCTAAAAATGTGGATTTTTTTTAAGGGGTAACCCACAAACAGCCAAATTAAGGAATAGTGAAGTGTAAGGAAACCTCACCGGGGGTTGGGGGGGCGGGGTGTGGTCGTGAGGAGAGGGAGGGGTTGCTGAGTCCCCCCAGGCACACTACAGGCACCTCTGTGGTGTGCTCACATACAGCCAGGCTGGCTCTTCATTTCCTCATGGGTGTTAGAAAGTCTGACGGAGTCTGATAGATAATGCTTGCTATTACAGAAGAAGGAGGGAGAAACGCAGGAGAAGAAAGTAACCCAGAGCTCCTTTATTCGTCGAGAGCATAACTGCAGAGAGTTCAGTAAACCCTAAAAGACCACCTTTATCAGAGCCTCCTCCCTGTTCTGCTTCCCACCTGTCTTAGGAGTGAAATGTTACATGAAATGGTCGAAGTCTAAAGGTCTAATGGATGTCCAAGAGTGAGTTCATTCTTCTGAGAGAGAATCTGAATTAACATTCATTTGATCATACTGCGCTTTCACGTGTAACTTTAAAATGCTTTAATGGCAGAAACATCTGTTTATACATCACTGTCCCACTCCAAAAACTCTTTCTGTATTCTTGGTCTCTGGAAGTTTGAGGGTAGGTTTTAGAACCCAAGGAACTTGAATTTTCTAACATCACAAAACGAGTCCATGGTGAATTTGAGACAACTCTTGTCCATATAGTTCAATAAAACACACACACACACACACACACACACACCTTTTTCTAACTTCAATTTAACTGAAGTTAATATTGCCACTTTTGAAGAATATTTTTGTTTAAACTATGTTCTCCTTTGGTTCTTTACGGGCTATGGCTTGTAGCTTGTAAATTCCACAAATAATGATGACAACACCTTAGGTCTGTTATTTTTTTTCTTCCTCAGGAAGAGTCATATATTTTGTGCCACATCACAGTTTCTTTTGTAGCTTTGAGGCTCTTTAAAACATGCTCATACTATTCAACAGCTAGGTAGGTAAAAACTGATATTGCATTGCTAATTCTAATTTTCTGATTAAATTATAAAACATTTTTTGTTCCACATGAGGAAAAAAATAACACTTTTGCAGTGATGAGCATAGTAGTTAAAATTTATGTTATGCATCATCCTTCTAATTTTGCAAGTAACATTCTATGTTATCTTCAATTATCTCACATTTTTTCAATTTTCCTAATACTTCAAATAGGGAAAATATAATATTTGTTCATAAGTGGTAATAATTAAATAAAAGAACCCAATTAAAATATTTCCATTAATTATGTACTATTAATCACCAATTCCATGACCTTTTCTTAGACCCTAGTCTCTTTGATCACTCTTCCTAAGAAAAAATCCTTCCCTTGCGCTAGTTAGTTAGGTAGACCTATCATCCCCGATTGTCTGGGAGTCCCTGAGTTTTAGCATTGAATGCCCTCAGTTCGGGCAAACCAGGATGGTTGGTCACCGTAACTCTGGTCCAGTCTCCAGCTAATTTCTCTTGTCTCTTTCATATCAAAATTTCTCCACTGAATACTCCACACTCCCCTTCTCCATGTCTTAACCCCTTAATTTACTCCTAAACTTACTGCAACTGTGCCTCTGCCTCTATCACTTCATTCACATGGATTTTGCAAGAGTCCCCAGTGACCTTTATCTCTCTCCAAAGGACACTTGCCAGTCCTTAAGTCAGTGGACTCTGCTGTTGGATTTTATACTGCTGATCACACGCTCCCTGAAGATCTTCACTCCGAAGGCTTCTATAGCATCATAGCTTCCTGGTCTCTGACTGTTCTTTTTGACTCTTATTTATGGGATCATCTCTCTCTGTTTTCTGAAAGATGATTTTTCTCAAGATTCTATACTTGATCATCTTCCTTTATCACTCTATAAACCCTTTCCTTGGCTGATCTCACATACTTCCATGCTTTGAACCATTCCCTATACAGTGATAACTTTGAAAACTATATTTGCTACTTAGACTTCTCTTGTGAGCCAGCTACCTGTTAAACATCTGCACCTGTATGTCCCAGATGCATTTCAATAAAGCTGAAATTTTTAATGTGACCTCTGGTGAGCTTGCCTATGATCCTCTTGCTCTCTTCTCCTTCTTTATTGTTGGAATAACAAACTATAATTCACCTGTGCTAAAAATCTTAATGTCATCCTTGATTATATTCTCTTTCGTCTCCATTGATCCAATTAGTAAGTTGTTCAATTTTACAGCCTAAATAATTCTTAAATTGGTACTTCCTTCTCCATTCTTATTTTCATTTCCTAGTTTCAAGAAATTGCCTTCTTTTATCTGAATACCACACCACAGCCTCCCAAATCATCATATCACTTTAGTCTTGCCTTCCAAATATGTCTTACTTAATAGCTTCTGGTACATAGCACACAGTATAATGTTTCCCACAGCATTACTTACATAAAACCATGCAGACCCTCTACCATTGTACTTATCACATTGTAAGCTATTTATCTATTTACCCCCCCTCCCCACTACCACCAAGACAGTAGACTCACTAAGAGGGGAGCCATGCTTTATTTATCTTTGCATCCCTAGTACCTGCCTCCGTGCCTGGCACGTGCTATGGCTGAATCAAGTACCGAGCAGGTAGATGCCCAGCACCATCTTCAACTATGTGCTTTCTGGGCTTCTACAACTGTGCTCTCCCCCATCCTCTCTTCTAAAGGGGTAACACCATGGTTTATGATTCTATCTACATATTGCCGAAGATGCGTCACACGTAGGACATGCTTAATAACGAGTTACAGAATGAATCAAAAAAAAGAAAGAATGAATGAATGAATGAACGAGTGAATACATTTAGACTCTCAGGGCAACCGACTACAATGAATTAGTGTTTTGAGACACAATCACAGCTACAATTTAGAAGTAGTTTTAAAACCCAAATAATTCAAAACATACTTTCTTCTAAGCCTTCAGGTTGGTTAGAAAATATATTTCCATCTAAATGTGAGCAATTCATAAAATGTTTTACACATGGGAAATTTTTATTGAATGTATTCTGTAAGGCTTTAATTTTTTTATACCCCTTAAAAATGGCTTAACCTGAAGAGCACAAAAGGCATTTTGTATTTTGTATAATTTTAGAGGCCACAGTAGGGTTTGCATAAAAAAACTCAGAGATTTATGTAGCATATTTTTAAATGGCATAACAACAAATTTTTGGTAGTTTTAAAGAATTTTACTTTAGAAATAGAACTGTAAAAACATTTTGTATCATAATATTTGGAAAAGGAAAAACGGGAAAGAGAATGATGTATTGCTTGTAATTTTCAAGCACATAATAAATGTTTAAACTATCATCTTGGTTTTAATTTAGCTATTTTCAAGAGTATATTTCAAAAGACTTAATGAAAACTTAAGCACAACTTCTTTATTAATTAATTTCTATTGAGTTAAAAGGAAGAGTCTAAAATATTGCCAAGAATATGAAGGTTTTTTTTTTCTTTTCTGTCTGTACACTGCCTTATGGTAACATTTAATGGTCCTGGTATTTTTAGCTCATTTAACTAGTGTGATGAACATTACTATTGTTTGCAAGATCCTAGTATCTGGAGAAAAGAATGCAGTTTTCAAGCTTTTTTTCCCCATCTGATTTAGTTCTTATTTTACCAAAAGGTCAAAGCTGTACAGAATAAAAATTATGTATCAAAAATCTCTCCTTTGACTTTTATGAGAAATCAGTATGTACTATAACAGAGATAGAGTCCTGTGGCATTTTGAATGGGAACTAAGATAAATGTAGACCATTTTAATTTTAAATTTCTTTAATATTAAACAACAAGTTGTTTACGAAACATAATCTGTTCACATTAATAACCAACTAACTTCAAACAATTGTTTTCTCCTTAAGGGCAGCAGTTTTACACAATAAGAAATCCAATGCACTTTAAATGAAGCATGATGGCCCTCATATATGTACCAGAAATGTTCAACGAATTCCAGAAGTTACTTTAAATCCTTGTGTTTATATGTGAATAAGTATGCTTAATTTTTGCAGAGTTCCAAAAAATTAAGAGAAAATGAGTTGCACATTTGACTTCTAAAAATAGGAAGTTCAGAACCTGCTACTTATGAGATCTTTAATTCTTGAAAATTAGTGGGAGTATTTATTTTCATTAAAACAAATTCACTTTGATTTCATATTTAAATGGATGAAAGTCTAGATTAGTAACAGTTTTCTAAGGTAGATCATTTCTGAACAGTAATTAAACAAAATGGTTTCCACTCGGTAGTTTTAAATCCATATAGAAAACCATTTCAGGATCCTGCCACACTCAATCTTTTGGTACAATCTTCATTTTTCTTCATGCAGAGAGAAATATATTATCTACTTAGTTGTTCTAGGACTGAGAGATAGAGTAGGCAAGTCATCCCAATTTGCCTAAGACTTTCCTGATAAATAAAAGTCCCAAGTCCTGGGAAATCCCTTAGCCTAGGACAATCAGGACAGTTGGTCCTGAGAGATGAACTAAACTTGGAAACTTTGAGATAATAAAGCCTTACCTTAACATCATTCGTCTTCATTCTTGTTCCCTCCTTTCCCACAAAGATATCATCGATATCCACAAGAATGTACCTGTCCAGGGACAACGTGAGCCTCTTCCCTGACAAGAAGGAAACCGCATCTATGAAGATGAGCTTGTGCAACCAAAAGTTCAAGTTGTTGCCAAAAAGGACTCTTTGAATTCCATCGTGAAGCCCCAGGTCGTGTATGACAGTGGCATAAAAAGCACCTTTAGAGATGGGAGGAGAAAGGTTTTCTGGGATCTTTACTTTGGCAAATATTACTGGTTGGTAGGCTGAGTGATTAATCTGAAAAACTGTCCAGTCAGTTCCAGGTAAAGAAACTTTTTCAAGCTTGGACGATTTGGTCACATGAAGCAATGGAGAATGAGGATTAATACAACAATCTTTCACTGCAAGGTTTCCATATATGGAAAAAGGGAAACTTTTCAACTGAAAGCTCTGTAGGCTCTTCTCACCAGTTTTGTGGAATCCAATGACACCCACACCATATTCTACACAGTATTTATCTAAGAGGCTTCGATTCCAAGAGTCCATGTTTATATACTTTAAAATATTCTCATAAATAATGAGAATATATTTGCCTTTAGTTTTTTCTATAAGTGCTGGGAGATCCCCCTTTCCAGGAGCAATTTCAATGTGATATTGGAATCTACTTGATTCTAGAATCATAATGATGTCTTGGCCAAGCGATGAGTACTGGCTCTCCACAAACACTAGGACTGTGGGGTCTGTCTTCAAGGCATCAGAGAGCTTCATTGTCTTCACTTCCATCAGCCTGTACGGTATGTGTTGGAAGTCCCCACAGTCCACTTCTGAAGCCATCTCAGAGAGTTCATTTTCCTGTCTGTAGCCATTGTACAGGTAGTAAGCGGAAATAACAATGCTCACCATGCAAAATGTGGCAAGCAGAATAACTGTCCTTTGAAAGTGTCTGTGAAGTTTCATGATAAAACTCATGTTGTATATACTTTCCTCACACTGTTCCAATAGAAGCACCATAAAAAAAGAAAAGAAGAAAAGACGGTGTCTCAGGTACTTTTCCAGGCTCAGTCAATAGTTTATGTTACCATTGCAGCACATTTGTATCGCTTAATCAGGACTCACACAAAATATAGTCTGAAAAGTAGAATAAAACAGAATATAAAACATTCAGTCTGAAGCATTAAAATGAGCAAGTTTTTATCCTGTTGACCTGGCACATGTGGCATCCTGTTAGGCAGATGAACTGGTGTGTGGAAAGTAAGAAACTCTTCCTTTCCTTCTCCCAGATCTAGATGAGGACATGGGAAGGGTGGAAAGGGGGACAAAGGCTCCATTGAACAGAAGTCTCTATCCCTAGTGTAAAAAAGACATTGGGCTAACGAGGAATTTCCTTTTAGTCTCTGAGCTTTGCATCAAACTCTGTAGATAACATAGACTTGAGACCACAGACAGGTCACCTGAGCCGTGCATACACTGCCACATCATGTAATGCATACTCAAGCTACTTGTGTTTAATTACATATACTGAAAATTCATAATAGTTTAGACATTTTCATTAAATGCTACAATTAAGACATCAGGTTTTCTTTTCCTGAAAAGTTGTTGACACAGTGAATTTTGTCATTATATTTACATTTCAAATTTATTAGAGAAAGAACCCTATGAGAGTTGCTTTCATTAGAATAACCATTTCAAAATGCAGATAAGGTCTCCTGACACAAATGGTCATCTTAGAACTGTATATTTACATAGTAGGGTTTTTAAAAACCAGGGCAGTCTTTTGGTGAGAAGAACATGTGGAGTGAAACACTCCCCGAGGTGCTCTCAGCACTGGTGTGAGACCATGAGGGCATCATGTGCTTCTGGGGAGGACATACTTAATGTAGAACCATTTTGCGTACCATTCTGTTTCTGCTTTTTTGTTAAAAGAGCTCAGTAATTATATGAAAAAAGTACTATTAAAGTATTTTTAAAAACATAATGAAAACAACTGAAACTTCACGAAATACCTTGTTACGCTATAATTTAAAATCTCTTTCAAGTCTTAGTAACCTTTAAAGAATTTAGTAGCTTTTGAAAAAGACAAAGAAAGAAACAGGAGTGGTTCTTAGAGCAGAAGTTTATTAGAGTCTTATGGTTCTGGCACTTTTCAAGGAAATATCATGGAATATAAAAGAGATTAAGAAAAGTCTTGTCATTATCCATAAAGCAGGCTGAAAGCTGGCTGGTAAGACAACAAGCACTGGTGGAGAACATTGTACTTGATGTTTTCCATAAAATTAGGTTTCAATGCCTCTCTGCCTCTTATTAATTGTGTCACTTTAGCCCCAGTACCTTCCAAGCAAACTGATGAGGTGAGAATAAATAATTACCAAGAACATTCTGGCTCTAAAATTCTGTGATATTCACCTATGAAATAAGCAATGAACAATATTTTGAATAATATATGTTTATATTTATGAAAAAATATGATATTATGGAGTATAACTGTGGGATTTTTACAGGATAAATATGTTATTTATTCTGTAAATTATATATTATAGTTTATTCATTCAGATATTTAGGGTATCTATGTCATTCATTCAAATATTTATGGGGTAACTATCTTTCTATTTAAAATATATATGTTCAGCAGAGTGAATTTCTTTAAAAAGTCCAAAATTATAAAGTAGAGATAGTACTATCTCTATAAAGTCTATAAAGTAGAATGACAAACGACAATGTATGGGTTGTTGATTAGAGACAAATGACTGTACCGGGATGAGAGAAGAGACTATGGCAATTGAGGGTCTGCAGTGCTCTGGAGGGAGGTATGATTTGGGCAGAGCCTTGAAGGATGAGGGAAATATAAATTGGCATTTGAGATAGAGGGAACTTGATAGAGGCAGGAGTGAGCACAACATTGGGCACGGGACACTCTGATGGAGAGTAGAAGGAAAGAGTGGAGAATACCTAAAAAATAAATTTTACAAAGTATGGGTAACTCAGATTATGGAGAAATTTGGTAGCATAGAAGTTCAAGGTTGAGAAAGCCCATAGGGAGCCATTACACTTTCCTGATTTGGGGAATAACGTGATAAGAGTGAGATTTTTCAGGAAAATGAACTAATCAGTAGCGTGGAAGATATAGAGCAGTGGTAGAGAGTCAAGTCTGGCAAGCCAGTGCGGGCTCATTTCTCACAATCCAGTCATGAACTGTTAGTGATCACAGGTCAGGAGAATGTGGGAAGGGACAAGTCTGAGGGACACGGCAAAGAAAGAAGGGAGAGAACTTGGAATGTCATATGAGGTCTGCGATACACCACCCCTCTGCCAAGTGAAATGTCATCAAGTGATCCAACATGCTCTAAAATAAATCTAATATAAAGGATAACATTCTATTCTTTTAAACATTCTAGCATAGGGTTAGGTGTAATTTAAGCAAATCAAAATTACCAGGACAACTGAGAGTTTTCATTGTAACTGTAGTTATTCCATTCTGAAAGGTAATTGCACTTCTAGAGTTATGTGCATGTTTATGAATAATATAACATTCTGGAGTATAATAGCAGGATACCAAATCTCAAATCTCTCTATGCCTCTGTTTCTATTTTAGCTGTGAAGTGTTTTTGACTGGATACAAAATGTATTACCCCATTTCACATTTCAGATAGCGGTGTTTCGTAGCTTGTTCCTATTGTCAGAAATGAAAGGCATGTGACTCATACAATTCTTATATGTGATGAGGCAGAGCGGTGAGGAGTATTTGCTCTCACTATTTAGGACGTATATCAGGAAACTTCTCCATTAGCAGGTATAAAATACTAGAAATGGAAAGACATTTCTTTTCCATTAAACTCTTCAAGTTTCCTCCTGAAGCCAAAGGGAATTCCGGTCTATGTCCCTGAGGGGTAGGATTTGGTCTAACATATTTAAATGGATACATCAAGATTCTCTAGGTTTTCTGCAAACCTTTTTCAACTGCACATCTCACTCTGCTGTGGCCAAATTTAGTCTCTGGTGTGGACTCTCAAAATATACTGTTCTTACTGCAACCTCATCCAGCAACGACTTCTCATTCTCTGTATGTCTCAGCTCTGAAAATCTCAGGATGGACTGAACTGTTGCTGTCACTCCTTCTTCTGCATAGAATGGCCCTGTAGCAGCTTCTCCTGAGCCCTTCACTGGTGGGGCATCACTCGGAAGACAGGTACATGTGGAAAACTAAGGTCCTCCACACAATTCCCCTGTGAAACCTTCTCACTATGGAGCTGTCCTTCCCAACTTGGGTGAGACCCAGCAGTTACACACGGCCACTGTGGAAAGTATCTCACCTCTGTACTTCTTGACATTATTGTAATTAAAATTTCATTTAAAGTCCCTCTCCCTTGTCTAATGGTAAGCTCCAAGAGGGTAGACATAATGCCTCTTTTGTCTATCATGGAGCCCCTTGTGCCAGGCACAGAGTAAGCACCCACTGACTATTTGTGGAATTAGTTGACTACAATGGCATATTAACCTTATGGGTTAATTTGACACTTCTACTTTATTCTAATGCCATAACTTATTTTTAAGGTTACACATCACTATTAGTATGATTATAATTATCTACACATTTGCTGAATTTAATGTCTCTGTTTATTTAATACTAAGAAAATATAATCATACTATCCCAACATGGGATAAAAAGCCACACGGGTAGATAGTAAATCTTCACTCACCCAAAGATATCTACCAATTAATCATACTGCAATCAGTCATCAGGTATTTATTGAACACCTGCTTTGGGCTTAGTGCTGTAGTAGGTGCTGGGGACACTACAGAAGCAATATTAGGAATGATTCTTGTCTGCAGAAGCATAGTCTTTATTGGGGGAAACAAGACTCATTAAGCAGCCAACATTATGTTGCACATAGTAAGTAGTCATTTAGGTTGTGCAGATTATATCTGTTACAAGTTTTAGAGGAAAGAGTAAGAGAGATTAATGAAATTTAGGAAAGTCGGTGGCAGTTTCCAAGAGACATGGTGCTTAAGGGGGACATAGCATGATGGGCAGGGTTTGGATATGAGGATGGGGTGAACATGTCAAAGGAAAAAAAACCCAGCAAAGTTGAAGAAATGAAATGGTTACAATGTATTTACCTGAGAGTGAGACTAAATTAATTATAAGACACTATGTGTTGGGTTGAAAATGGAAATGATATTTCATTGAAAGAGTCCTGCAGATTAATGAATGCTCTTAGAAGTAATTGTGAAGCACAAGGATGCTGACTTGGAAATAAAGAGCATTGGATGTATTTGAACAGAAGAGAGACAATAAAAATAGTGTTTATGGATAATTAGTCTAGCAGTGACATCCGGTATGGACAAATGGCAGTAATAGGAACAGAGAGAGTATATGCCACACTGTACAGAATGCAGAAGGAGGTGGAGTCAGAACAGCTCAGCTAAGAGGCTGCTGCACAACCCAGGTGGGGGGTGGTGTGAGTCCAGTCTAAGGTGGTTGGCAGGGAGAATGAAAACCAAGAGAGACTTGGGAGGAAAACAGAAAAGGACATGATTACTATTAGAGTATGGTTGGGGCAGTGGGCAGGCATGGGGACTAGAAGAATAAAGATGCCAGTAATAGAGACACGGAAGCTTGGAGTGGAAATTGGCTTGAGCTGGTGATGTACACCTAAGGTTCAGACAGGTGACTACATGATGCCTGGGGAGATAGCAAAATCACAATGTTCTATAAAATACGTAGTTGGACGTTGACAAATAAAAAAGTCAAGGAAATACTTGAAATTGACGGGTCACAGGCAAGTCTTGACATGCGACACACACTCAATTCCTCAGGAAACTCCACTCCTCCTCCCTTTACACAGGGTCCCTGGATTATGTACTCTAATTATAATCACTTTTCCTTTGGGGCCTTTATCACAACTCGTACTAAACATTACTAGCAATGTTATTTGTTTAATGTCTCTCTTTCTTGTTAGACTGAAATTTCCAAGGGGATAGGATTCGTGTTATTCCCAGTAATCTTTCAAACAAGAAACGGGATAAAAACATTTTTAAAGGCCAACAAGCTCAACAGGAAAACACTTCATATAGTGATGACTGTGTTCTTGAAGTGCTCTCACAAAAATACGTAGAAATTACAGACTTTGGCATTGTCTGAAGGGTTCTCTGAAGGACAAAGAACAGGTGCACTAGCCTCCATGTCAGAGAGTTTCCATGGACACAAGTGTCTTGGTTAGAAGTAGAGAGCTGACAGTTGTGGTTGAATTTGGCTACTTACTCAAGATATGATGAGGAATATGCTGAATGACCAAGAAACTGAATATTAAATTTAGAAAATGGACAAACCATTTAGGCAGACATTTTGGAAGAGTCACAGTAGATGCAGGAAAGTTGCCAGGTTGCGCTGGTTATAAACATCACCACTCCTTGAGGACTCCCTATAAGGCACACTGAAGGAAATAACATCATATGGGAAGGTAGAATAAGACCAACAGCAGCACAGCTAACATTAAGGAGCACTAACTATGTGCTAAGGCAGTGTCGGGCCCTTCGAAGACTAAGTAACCTATGCAAGATACCACAGCTCATAGTGGGTGAACTGAAATTTGAACTCGACAGCCTGCACTGAAGACACTATGCACTGGGGAAGGCAACTGCAACACGTCCCTTCCATGCCAGGAACTCAGGAAATGGATACCAGTGAGCTATTACCTTTAGATGCTTCAGTTTCCTTCTATCAAAATGGGGATACTTGTTGGACCTACTTAGCAGGGTTTTAATGAGGATTATGAGATCAACTATAAAAAGCTCTTAGAAAAGTGTCTGGTACATAGAATGAATATACTAAATGTTACCTGTGATGATGATGATGATGATGATATAAAACGAGAGAAATATCCTGAAGCTGGCCAATAAGAATGCACTAAGGGTTCATAAAGGGACAGCTACAAGCATTCAGGTATAAGCAGAGTTGTGGGAAGCACAGAAGTCCACCTTTGATGTGGGAATCTAACGTCAGATTCAGTCAGGTCTCAGAGCAAAGGAAGAGGCATAACCAGCACCATGTCCACCCTCAGGCTTCTTCTCATGCCTCCCCCGTCCCCAGATGAGCTCACATACTCCGTGGCTTTCACTACCAACTATGCTCTAATAAATTCCAAATGTTTATTTGTAACTCAAACCTCCTTCCTCTGACCTGTAGGATTTCAAAGTGAACTATTACTCTGATAGAGTAACAATTACAACTCACAGTAACTGTGCCCTTTCTTGTTATATGCCAGCCACTGTTTGGCTCCACTGGAATCATGTCACAAGCAAACTCAACCTGTCCAAAATTGAATTTATGATCTACCCTCTAAAATCATCTACATCCTCCCACAACCACCTAGTGGCTCATCCTTGACACCTCCTTTTCCTGCTTATCTCAATAAACCCAAGGCCTCTCATTTCCATTTCCCAAAACTCACTCGACCCCGTGTACATCTCAGGCACCGTCCCTCTCACCTGAACTAGTGCAACAACTAGCCTCACCATAAACACTCTTGGCTCCCTCTGTACTTTTCTCAATCCAGCATCAGGGTGGAAGTCTGATTGTTTCTTCTCAGCTGAAAATCCATCAGTGGCTGCCTATTTCACTTACTGATTAAAACCCAAATTCCTATACATTTCCCACAAGACACTGTGAGGTATGCTTCCCACTCTTACATTTCAGCCTGACTTGATGGTGTGCTCCCTGCTAAGCTCCAGGTAAATGGGTTCTCTTTCAGTTCCCCAAAAGAGACAAACTCTTTTCTGACTCAGGGTCTTCTTACATGCTATTCTCTTTGTCTGGAAGTTTTCTCCCTACTTCTTCATGTGGGTTCATCCTCCGAATCCTATGGCTCTAAGCATAAATGCCCCTGCCTCACAAAAGCCTCCCTGATAACCCAGATTTGTCAGGTCTCCCTATTACACACTCTCACATCACCATCTACTTTACCTCAGTGGCACATTCCATAGTTATAGTCATGTGATTTTCTGTGTAACATTCCTCCATAGATTGGAAGCATCTATGCTGTTACGTACCTGTCCTGTTCACCTCTATCTTCTTGATATCAACACAGTGGTTGAAGTAAGAACATTCCACTGAATAATTGTTAAAGGAGTGAAAAAGAACCTCTACTACATTTTACAAATAGCAGCTGCATTCACAGACTAGGGCAGTCACGAAGGAAAACCATCTTCCATGAACGGACACCTCCATCAGTCACACTGGCCTCAAACAGTCAGAGCGATAATACAAACATTGTGAACGGCAGTGACCACCTTGACCACAGCCATAAGTCAGGCATATCCAGAATGTGCCTTTCACTGACTCTTACTCAAACACCTATTTTTCCCATTCTGATATTTTTTCAGAATTCAGCATGGCTAGAGTTGTTTTGCAATTTGATCCATCTTTAAAAAGGAAAACATCTGTTTTCCACCCAGGAAACATTAGCCATTATTTAATTATCTACCATTAACAAAAGGCAGAGGGAGCAATTATTTTTTTGGAATCATAGGCCATTCCATATACACAGTGAACAACTGAATATATGCAAACATACATTTTGCAAAGTATTGCAGCATCTGCAAGGGGAAGTACCTACTTGTCACTGTAACCCATCTTTCCCCTTCCACTAACACCCACCATCATCCCAAAGTAAAAATCAATTTCTAAATGAAACAGAATCATGTTGAAGTTGGCAGTACAAGAAATGTGAAAAAAAGATTGCCATCTGGAAAATGAGTATTAATAACTAAAGAACTTAAGGTTCTAACATAAATGAAAGATATTTAAAAGATCTTGACAATATTCCTCTTTCACAAAATTAACTATATTTTACAGTGTTGAAAAACGCATTAGGAGGCCTCAAATACATTACATGAATTTGCTAAAAGTAATTTAGTAATATTAAAAATTGACAGAGAATATGCTTTTCTGTGGGAAAGAATGTGTGAAATTGTGTCATGTTAATTGAACCCTGCTGTGGTAGGCAAGTAAGATGCTGATTTGCATGGAGTACAACCAAGAATACACTCTGTCTCTAGAACTGGGATATTTTTAAGATGGATGGGAGAAAAGCTGCACCTGGGGACATTAGCTTTGTTTGACACATTAAATGGAAAATGACTTTCTATTGCAATTTTCCCTCCTTCTTTGTATTCAGAAATTATGAAGGAAAGAATACGTTTTGTTCATCTCCCTCAGTGTTATGCCATCCGGCAAGGCAAGAGAAGAAAACGATCCCACTGCTGCTTGCTGTTTGTTCTGTCTGTATGACTTAAAGGGGGAATGTCTGCCCATATCCTCTTAACTTGAGCTAGAACGTGTGTATCGATGTAGGCCTAATAGCAGGGCCTTACGACTACTGCCAGTGTGGCTCTCAGGATAGACCAACCTTGTCATTATTATCCTTCTTCAGAGTCGTGGGAACAAGAGAGTATTAACCCAATCTCTCATTGTTTGCCTGGACCATAAGATGTAAAGTTATAGACCAGTTTTTGGCTATGTTTTAGGGCAGGTTACACAAACTAGAGAAGCAGAGGCAGCCAATCTGCAGAGAGGATAATGCAAAAAAGAACAGAGACGAACAATGAAGAAATCTGATAGGGAGGCTGAAGAGGTCTGAGGTCCTGGTTCTATTACTCTCCGTCCTATGGACCCGTCAACAAAGAAGTTGGACAAGTGCTTCCTCTCTTGCCTTGGGCATCATTTAAAACAAGTGACACTCAATCCAATTGGGGTAGCAAGAGAGGAGAAAGCAATCGCCTCAACTAGACTGTATATACATCCTTAGGGAAGGCACCACACGAAGTGGTCCTGGGCACTGCTGTAAGCCTGGCACGATAGTAGGTGCTAAGCAAATCTCTCTTGAATAAATGAATGATCATTTCATATGTAGGGGTAGATGTGGTGGAAATGATTAGAGTGGTGCGTGAATTGCCTCTGTTCCTTCAAGAGGCATATCAAGCACAAATATTTGAAAACCTATAGAGAGACAATGTAATATAGCGGTAAAGGGCATGTGCACTGAAGCCAGACTCAAACTGAATCCCAGCTTTACCACTTGCCCGGGATGTGATCTTAGACAGGTAGGTAACCTCTCAGTGCCCCAATTTCCTCAATTGTGAAATGGAAATAATCAAAGTCTCTGCCTCAGATAATCTTTGTGAAGATTACATGAGCTAAAAACTAAATGTAAAGTGCTTCAAACAGTGCCTGGTACAAGGTAACCATTCTGTGCGTGTTAGCTGTAGATTTTAATAACTTATGGATCTCCTACTAAAACTTTAGTACTTATCAACAAGTTAAGTTTTGTATTATTCTCTAATTTTTTTCATGTCTATTTGTCCTATCCTGCAGAACAATTTCCACAGAAGCGTTGGACAACAGAGAGGATAGGAAAGGATCTCTGAGATTCTCATTTTCCAGGTGAGGGACCAAGGCCCGAGCCAGCAAGGGAGCTGTCCAAGACTACGTGTCTTGTGGCAGAACCAGGTCGATGACCCAGATCTAGCTTTGTGTCATTCTCAAACACTATAATCAAAGAAAAAGAGTTAAAAATGAAATGTATGCAAAATGGATACTCATCATTGAGATGCTAAAGGTTTTAGTATAGAACTTCAATACTTGATTTTTAAGCTCTTGTTTGCCAACAGGTAATCAAGAGTTAGAGCTCTCAGTAATTTGTAGGAGTTTTTGTGAAATAATGTATTATCACGTTAACTGTAGTAGGGCCTGACTTTTTTTTTCTAGTTATGCAACTTACATGAAATTGATGAAAAATGTTTAGAGTAACGTGAAGGGATAAATCACTCATTGCGATATCCTAGAGCCTAAGGATACGGTTTTTATTAAAAACAAACAAACAAACCAATTGGTTTTCTAAAACCAATTCTTGAGTAGTCTAAGAGACAGCTCAGTCATAAAACAATTTTGAGCACTGTTCAGACTAATTATCATTACAATGCAAGCTGTTACTTTTGTGGCCTGGCAGGATCCTCTAATCTGAACAGGTGTTCAGAGTTCATGCATTTCAGTAGGAATGCTTATCTCCAATAGCCACAGCACAGGAAAAGTAAACTTTCACTGGTTATTTTTCCCCCTATTGTCTAAACTGTTAAGCAGTTAGAAACCCAAGGCATTCATTTAGTTGAGAATAGTGTTTTTATCACTAATTCTATTTCTCTGTTTAATAGTGCATACAAATCACAAAGTATTGAAATATAGTTTTCTTTGAATATATTTTATACATCAACAAATACATATCTAAGTTTAAAAGTTGGCACTAATCACAAAAAGCAGTTGAGACTCAACCAGGTTTCAAGGAAGTTATATAAGATTCTCTGAATTACAAGAAAAATTTGTAATTTCTTTATGGTTTTAAAATTCTGAAATGACAAATCAATCATTGAATATTTAGAGTCTGGTTCATAACTGCTTCAGCAGAATATATGGTCCAGAAAAATGAAACTCATGCCTGGTTATCTCTTCTACTGTATTTTTTTCAAGAAACCTTTCAGTTACACCACAAATTACTCCAATATTTGCTGTAATCTTCAGAAACAATACTTTTCTAAAGAAAATGTGCTAAAAGAGAAGGTATACTATAATTCACCTGAACTAAACTATAACAAACCTCTCTAGAAAGAGAAAAAAGTTCTGTTTTATCTAAAACATTTTAGTAACCTGAGAATCCTTCATTCTAAAGACTATGAAGAAACTCATGTTTCTTATAATGCATGTGACCAGTTTAATATTAATATTTACTTACACAAAGAAAGAAGCCTTCTGTTTTACCATCAGGACCATAAAGAAAAACAATAAAAATATCACAGAGATGGTAGATACTATGTTAACTGGAGAAAGAAAAGAAAAGAGCTTCTGTTAGGACAAGGCTCTTGATATATTCAGTACTGTTTTTCAAGAGTCTCTTTCAAATTTATTTTTGAAATCTCCTTCTCAAATACAATATTAATAGGGAGGTAAGGTTGCAGAAAAAGGAAAAAATGCCCTTCAGCTGAATATCAGATGTCTAAGAGCTTCTCCTCCATATCATTCTGCTCTCTTGTGGTGAATAGCATTGTTCGATAGTTGATAACATATTTTCAAAGGTCAAAGAAAAGGGGGGTTTGAGACCAGTTTCACATGCATCTCAATATTCGATTTGTATTTTAACCTAATACTAAGATGAAGCTGTTTATATTACTCAGGAGTGATTTCCTCAAAACTCTTCCAGATTACATATGTTGCTATACTCCAAAATGTTTATAAATAATATGGATAAAATTTCAACTTTAAATGAGTTTGAGGCTTAAATAGTTTCCAGATACTAGAAGAACTATTTGGAAGATGATCTAGGTAAACCTCTTAAAGAATGTAACTTGTTTCTTCCAAAAAAAAAAAAAAAAAACAGTGGATATATTAAATGGAAATATATGTATTTTCTTCTAATTTAAAGATTCTATATTCAATACTTAGGCTGATTATTTCTTTCCAGTTTCATTTAATTTTATTAATTGCATAATTTTAAATGTTTGTAAAACAAATTGCATCATACAGAAAGATTTGTTGAGGATCATACTGTATAGATATAGGTAGTTATAGTTTAAATCTCTGATGTTGCTTACAAATTTCTAGTCCATCAAGCAACAGACATGTGTTCTGTTTAACAAATCTGCTGCACAATAATTACAAGTTGTTGGTGGAGATCTTAAACAATTATAAGGGATCATCTCCTTAATACTTTAATTTTATGAAAGAGAAGCTTTAAAATTACCCCCAAATGATAAGATATTCCTTCGTTTCACTTAATTTAATTAAAATGCTATATTTCTTCTACAAGAATAAAATGAGGCACTTGGTCAACCCTGAGATTCTTAGATTAATTGAAAACAAAGTTGCTCTCTCTTACTAAAAGCCCCTACATTTATGAGTGAACCATTAATGAATAGTGTAAATAAAGAGATACACTTACCTGGAATTAAAGTTGAAAGAGCTGAAAACGCTTGAGAAAGTTTCAATAGATAGAAAAGAAACTGAAGCAGCAGTATCCACTACCATGGGCTCTGGGTTTTTGGCTTTACAAGTGGCAGCAATACCAGTTCCGGCCCGGCACCCTTCCGTTATGTAACATCTTATTAATATTAGCCATCAAACTGCTACCCAGCTGGTGAAGCACTAGAGGGCAAGAGTGTCACATGCAAGACCCGTCGCCAAGGGACGGGCTCTGGTACCACTTCGGGAAGACAGATGTTAACTAAGCTGATGAATAATACGATGCCGGAACGCAACAGCGAACTTGCAATGTTCCTCAAAGAATATTTTAAATGTCAATTTTCTGACTAGCTGAAGAGTTAACAGGTTAATAAATATGCATAAGCAAATAAACACACCATGCAAAACTTTCGGGATTATATTTACAAACCTACGCTCATCCAGGAGGCTATTTTTTCATTGTCTAAATAAACTTGTTTAAAACAGGAGAGGAACGGCAGATTAAATAAAACGATTGTCAGTTTCAGGACCCCTTCAAACGGCGAGAAACCTGTCCGGATCGTGCGCGCCACCTCCGGGGTCCGCGCCCAGGGCGCCGGGGTCGGTTCCCGGGCGAGGACCAGCCCGGCACCCGCGGTGATGACCTCGGGCTCCGCCGTCCGCGGCTCCTCCTCCCCCGGGGCCTCGCCTCCGCGGGTCCCCAGGCGGCCCCGCCGTCCGGGCGCGGGGGGACGACGCGGCGGCCCTTCCCCTCGCCGGGTCCCCGCGGGCGCAGCGGCTACGGCTCGGCTGCTCCGGGCGCGCGGGCGGCGCGGGGCGGGGAGCGGGGATCGTGCGCTCGCTCCGCCGCCTCCGCGGCCCCGGGACCCGCCCGCCCCCGCCGCCTTCACGCCGCCTCCCCGCGCCCGCCCGCCCGCCCGGGGAAGGGGCGGGAGGGGTCTCCATCCGCCCGCCTCGCGCGGGATTGGCCCCGCCGATCGACCCGCCCGGGCCTGAGCTTGGGGACCCCGGGCGTCCCGCCCCGACCAGCCCGTTCCGACGGCCGCTGCGGGCGGGTTGGTGGCGGCCGCCAAGGATGAGACGGGTCGCGCCGCCTGGGAAGTGGGTGCGAGTCCCTGAGGCGGCGCCGGGAAGGTGGGGCGCACCCGCAGCTTCCCCTCTGGTCGCGCTCCTGCCGGTGACACTGGCCCAGGCAGCGTGCGGTGGGCGGCTTCGCGGTTGTAAGCTGGGAGTTGCCTCTATTTGCCGGCTTTCTGAAAGGCAACGTGTTCCAGCTCCTGAAGACAAGTGGAAGACCAGCAATTGAAGCGACATTTTGGATACAAGGTGTGAGGTTACACTCTTTAAAACTGTAGAGTTTGATTAAGAGCCTCAATCGAATGATATTTTTTTTAAATCTCATTTTGATCCACTAACCTAGTATATGTGAGAGTTTTAGTAAGTGGGGGAGGGGGAGTTACTACCAGCTTGTAGTGGATATTTGTGGTTTTGCTTCCCAGCTCCTCACTCCTTTATGGAAACTGACCCGTTTGTTTTGGAGGATCCAACTGCCACCGCACCCCTCAACCCATTTGCTTTAGGTAATGTCAATTGCTACTCTGACTCAAAGGGTGACCCATGACTCAGGTCTGGCCATAGGAAGCATGTGTCCTCCAGGTAGCTGGGATTGGTTTACAGACAAGTATGTGACTTAGGTCTGGCCAATCAGAGACAGGAAGGCACCGTTCTGGGACTTTTTTGCCCCCTTTAGAGAAGTGGACTCTCTTCTACTGGACTTTGCAGAGTGAGATGTGACCTTAGAGCGTCCTGTGTCACCATGTGAAGTCGGGGAGTGAAGCTAACGTTCAGGGACGCATACCTGGGAGTTGGAAAAAAGCTACACCCAGATGGGGATATTTGAGCTCGGAATCCAGCTGCGGCTGAAACCAGGTCTTACCTCTGGATGTTTTCAAATATGAATCAATAAATTCAGCTTTACCATAAGGCAGCTTGTGTTGAAATTTCTGTCCATTGGAATTGAAAGAAACCCAGATGATACAGAAATTAAACATTTGGGTCATTTTTAACTTTATGAGGGCACTTGGATACTGTATAGCAAGACTAAAAAGCCTGAAAGTTGCACATGCTTTTGGAATTCTAAAAATCCTGACAGTTGCATATGCTTCTTGCTCTACATGATAGAGAGGTTACAGAACTTACTGGAAGCCAAAAAAAAAAAAAAAAAGTCAAGATAGTAGAGTTCTTCGGCCAGAAAACGTGTATTAAATTGGTTTTATTTATTTTTATTTTTTAGTTGGTGTCTTCCTTGGAAGTCTGGTGCGTTTCATGAATTTTAAGAACCTCATTTATTTTTTTATACTGCTTTTCCAGAGATCCTGCTCTGTCATCCAAGAGCTTATACATTCATCATTTCACTTACCCCCCAAAAATTATTGCACATCTGAATGGCTCTGGGAATACAATAATATTTTAAAAAGAAAAGCAGGAACCTTCACTGCCTTTCAGTTAGGTATACTGTATTGGTGTAGGGATGGGAGCTCAGTCTCTTCTACAGGATTTCAGGAAATAGACAAGATTCAGGAATCCATACATTCCTGAATGTTTCAAGCTATGTGGGTAGGTTCAGAAATGGCATTCATTTTTCCTTCTTTCTTTTTCTATCATAAAAAAGTAGAAAACCTCTCTTACAAAATGAGGTATTTAGCATTTTTTTAAATTTTTTTATTTTTTGTGAGGAAGATTGGCCCTGAGCTAAGATCTGCCAATCCTCCTCTTTTTTTGCTGAGGAAGACTGGCCCTGGGCTAACATCCATGCCCATCTTCCTCTACTTTATATGGGACACCGCCACAGCACGGCTTGACAAGCAGTGCGTAGATGCGCACCCGGGATCCAACTGGCGAACCCCGGGCCGCCGCAGCGGAGCGTGTGCACTTAACCCCTTGCGCCACCGGGCTGGCCCCGGTATTTAGTATTATTATGGCTGTATTTTGGAGTTTTCTTCAGCTGGTTTTGACTGGAGGCACAAATTTCCTGATGTTTTGGGGAGAAATGCTACCTTCACCAGCGACTGCTACTTTCAACCATCCATCCGGAAGGACAGACACCTTAGGGTTATGCCATCTTTCCCTGTGAGATAGTCAAGTCTTATAGCTTTATTCCAGAAGTTCCAATCTGTGCATATATGGAATTTAAGATAGTGTAATAGCAGATCAAGATGTTGCCTCTATTTCCTTCTTCTCTGCTGCCTGGCAGAAAGGTAAGGAGGAACAGATAGCAGTGTCAACCATTGACCCCCAGCCCCTCCTTCACATCCTCTTTCCCTAACCTGGAAACATTAAGG
Source organism: Ceratotherium simum simum (assembly GCF_057802395.1). Taxonomy (NCBI): domain Eukaryota; kingdom Metazoa; phylum Chordata; class Mammalia; order Perissodactyla; family Rhinocerotidae; genus Ceratotherium; species Ceratotherium simum. Next base: position 62,105,836 of record NC_141911.1, read on the forward strand.
CCAGAAAACAGTTTTGCCACCTGAGACGTGTTCCAACTTAATATAAGGCTGGTTATAGACAACAAAGAACCTGTAGTGTGGCTGAGGCAGAGGGGGTGAAGACTGTCTGGTCCAGGGCCTCAGACGCACCTCACATTTAGTCATCTCCAAATGAGCTTTTACAACATATATATATATATATTTTTTGCTGAGGAAGCCTCACCCTGAGCTAACATCTGTTGCCAATCTTCATCTTTTTGTATGTGAGCTGCAAATGAACGGTGTAGGTCTGCGCCTGGGAACCAAACCCTGGCTGCTGTAGTGGAACACGCGGAGCTTAACCACTAGGCCACCGGGGCTGGCCCTGCAATATTTTTTAATGTGATGGATGTGTTAGGTTTAGTTTAGACTTTTGGGATATACCAGTTTTTGTAACCACCTTTGGCATATCTTTTATTATTATTTATGTAAATACTCAGGACCTCAAAAAGCGGAAGAAGTTCAAGCTTCTGTCAACCGCTAAGAAATCCTGAGACAGTATGAAATATTTTTATCAGAGATCCAGCTTCAAATACAAAAGGAAGCGTCTGTCTGTAAATTAAATACTTATGGAAAGCATTAAAAAGAAGAAAAAGGAACAAAACTATGCACTTTTGTATATTGAAATAATCAACCCTTGTATTTAGTCACTCTGAAATAAAGCATTGAATCACAGGGATGTAGAGATTTAACAATTTATACTTTATATAGATTAAAAATTATTTTGATCTTTTGATAGATTTTTGCTCTTCATTTAAATGCTTCTATGTGGAAGGTGATGATTATAAAAGAATTTTGGGAAACTCCTTTTAATTTGCAGAATCCTCTCCTATTTTTCAATGCCTAAATTAAAGCAATATGTTATTCTAACAAGTTTTTAAAAATGCAAGTGTTTATAAAGAACACATCAGTATTTCTGACCTGAAATAACTAGTAAGTGTAGTATTACTTTTTAAAAAAATATGCAGCTTAGATTTATGTTATAGTAATTAATGACACTGTTAGGCTCCTGAAAAGTAATGGGTTGAAGATTTAAAAGAAAGCGTATTCTACATAGATACAGAGATTGGATTGGTGGTTACTAGGGGTAGGGAGGAGGGAGGAGGATGAAAGAGGTGATAAGGCATATATGTATGGTGATGGATGGTAATTAGTCTTTGGGTGGTGAACATGGTGTAGTCTACACAGAAATCAAAATATAATGATGTACAATAAAAAAAAAAACATTCTCACTAGGAACAGCTAACTCAGCTCAAGGAAAGGTACCCCAGCTTTCTTCGTTGTCTCAAGAGATGTCAAAGTGAAAATAGATCAAAACTAAAAATCTCAGCAAAATAATTGGTTAGCGGGAAGGGAAATGGAAGGGGTATCAGGCTTCTTGAAAGCCACAGAAAGATGAATTTTACCTGCCCCTGAGTCTCCTTGTGAACATAGCCTGTGAAAAGTACACAAGGTTTAATAAGTAGTATGAAAATCTTGTCTTATTTTATAAAACACCAATTTAAAGCCTAGTTGACTAGATTAGAGTGGTGGTCCTCAAACTTCAGTGTGCATCAGTATCGTCTGGGGGACCAGCTGGGAGCCGCCCTCAGAGTTTCTGATTCAGATGAGGTGTGTGGGGTCTGACAATTTGCATTTTTAACAAGTTCCCAGGTGATGCAGATGCTGCTTATCTGAGACCACACTTGAGACCCCCTGGATTAGAGCATTATTTAGAACACAGATTGTGTCTTTATGTCGGTCTATAAGAATGAACATTTATTCTTATGTAAATTATTTGGTTTTCAAAACGAATTCTTTCTTTTTATGTTAATCATAATAAATATACAAAAAATTCAGTATTTTAATTGGCTTTCCATGCAATCTATTAAGTAAGCCATTAAAGAAAAGAAAATGATTTGTTAAAAAATATAAGGCCTTTGGCGTAGTAAAAAGTAGCAGGATCTGGAAACAGGAGAATGGATGCTGCTCTCCTACCTCCTTGAGGGCTGCTTCCCTCACAGCTTCATTTTGTGTCTTCCTCTGCCCCAGGTACAGCGCCTTGCACACCAGCAGTCATTTAAAACACACTAAAGAATAAAAAGAAATTATTTTCTTAGTATAATAGGTAATGTTTTACACTGTCCCTGATAAAGGAAATCATCTTATTTTATCCTGTCATTAAATTTTTTTTATTCTTTAACCAAAAAAAATCTCTACACATTATTTTCTATCATTTCTGTTTAATTTTCAAATGCTTTGTCCTCAGAAATAGCTTTTCTCCATGTGCAACTAGTTAAGTTTTTATGTGCTGATCATCATATATGTAGTTAATTACAAGCCTTGGGTGATGACTATGTGACAGTATAAACATATTTCTATCTACAGTTTTAGCATAAACTATTGAAATAATTGTTGTTTTGTTCCATCTTAATGGGAGAAATATAAGCAATCATCAGATTGTAGAACATACTGTGTGAGTCTTCAAAGCTCTCTCTTAATATTCAGGCAGGGCCAAACATCATTAAGGTGTTTCTTTGCTGTAGCTTGCAACATTAAAACATCATTTTATAGCTTGGCCTCATGCCATGTAGTACAATAGAGATTCATTGTGAGAGTAAGATGGATGATTTCTCTCTCAATTTGTGAGAAAACAGGCTTCATAAAGACCTCAGAACACTTTCCCTACCCCCTTAGTATGATGTTTCTCCATTATATCTGATCCTTCGATTTCAAGAGGTTGAAGAAAATCAAAATATTCAAGAAATAGGAGTTGTAGGAATTAATTTTCTTTTGCTCCTCTGAAAGTCTGTCTTTGAAATAGTAATATGAGAAATTGTTAGAGAAAAGAAAAATAGCAGAGAAAATTGAGATGCCCTGCACATTATGGATTGACAAATCCAATATTCTTAGACTTGAGGCTTTTTGACTGAATTCTCCACCAAACATTTGAATTAAACAACTCTGAGTATAAAAAATTAAAATTTAATTGGGAAAGGGAAAATTTACACATACAGTTTTTCTCCCTTAGATGTGAACAAATGCCATCAGTAGTAATAGAAGAAATAGAAAATGGAAGCCCTACTCACTTAGCATTAAATTTAAGTGTTGCTCAGCATCTTTTGATTCTGAGAGAAAAGGTAGTAGATGCTCTCATTCATTTTTTCTTAAACTCACACTTGAAATCATACACATACACTTAAATGAAGTGAAATTCCAGGAACCTGATGGTTAAATGCGAAGTATTTTTCTCCAAAGTCTCATTTTAATATTTGGGATCTATGATCATTTTATTTTCCCTCCACAGGATACAGCTCAACCCTCTGGAAAAGGTAAATAAGTATTGACTGGACAAATGAATCCAAATCTTAAAACGTTCTTTTCCTTAAGCCCTTTGTGTAAAGTATATTTAAGAATTAGCCTGGGCCGCCCCGTGGCTTAGCGATTAAGTATGCGTGCTCCGCTAGTGGCGGCCCGGGGTTTGTATCCCGGGTGCGCACGACTCACCGCTTCTCTGGCCATGCTGAGGCTGCGTCCCACATACAGCAACTAGAAAGATGTGCAACTATGACATGTAACTATCTACTGGGGCTTTGGGGGAAAAAAAGGAGGAGGAGTGGCAGTAGATGTTAGCTCAGAGCTGGTCTTCCTCAGCAAAAAGAGGAGGATTAGTACAGATGTTAGCTCAGGGCTGATCTTCCTCACAAAAAAAAAAAAAAGAATTAGCCTTTGAAAGATTCCATTAGTCATTTGTGCCTATGGTATTATATGTAGATTATACATTTAGAACTTAATTCTCTTGTTGATCAGGGCAGGGAGTAAGGTTAGCAGAGACCGTCTAGAGTTCTAAAATTTATAATAGCTTTGTATTTTCAGCAAAAGAAGAATTTTAAAACTGGGTTACAGGGCTTAGAGTGGTAACAAAACTATTTTTTATTCAAGCCTGGCTACTCTGGGGGCAACATTTCTCTGTCTCTTGTGAAAAATCTTAACTGTGGCTCGATACAGAAAACTATTACTTTTCGGTATCGGATAGAATTTAAACCAAACAAAGCCAGGAGAACCATATAAATTTAATTTATATTACTGTATAAACGATAAACTATATATTAGCATCGCTTGAAGTCAGGCTTGGTCATTTTGTATATGTATCCATCTGTGCTTGTTTTATATAGCTCTTTTACCTAAGAACTTAACCATTTTGACAAATAGTAATAATAGAACCTCTACACAGTAATAGCAACGAGACAGAAAGCACAATAAACTCTTGTCACATGTCTGTCTCTGTATAAGCTATGTTATTTAATCCGTATGAGAGCTCAACAAAGTGTTATTATAATTGTGTAGAAGTAGAAAACCAGGCTTAGGAAGTGTAAGTGATGTCCCAAAGTCTAGGAACACTGATGGTGACCTTTGAGGTTGTTTGGGTGTGGGACGGGGAGGAGAGAGAAAAGAAAAAAAGATGATAGGGAGAAATTTTATTCCAAAACTCAGGTTCATTTCATTATATTGTGATGCTTTCCCAGTGACTTAGTTATTTTTAGATCATCAACAAATATGTATGGGATATCTATATACATGTACGTAATGCACTGCAGAAAGAGAGTGGTAAGCTAGAAAGATATACAGTAGACCCTGACCTCCTGATCTTCTCATTATTAGGACACAGCTATCATTTTACAGTTAATTTAATTACAACATTACTTATAATTACCACTTCCTATTGTGAGTGCCACAGTGAAAACACACTAGGTAATGAGAGTGAATATCAGGCCACCTGACCTAGTCTGGGGGAGGTGAGGCTGTGTAAAGGGTCAGAAAGACTTTCCTATGGGACTGAGTTTCAGTGAATCCTGATACCTTGCCAAATTTCTTTCTTTCGTTTTGCAGAAAAAACCGCAGCCAGAGAGGGTCCAGAGTAACAGCGAGTGAAAGGTGGAGAGTGTACATGAGTTTAATTTCAATAGTCCAGCAATAACCTGCTTTGGGAAGGTCTCAGTGTCTGCAACCACCTGACCCCACTTAATTATTTTCTGGAGAGTTGGATTGACTATGTCACCAATAATTTTCTTTACCTAAAAAGTTCTCTTCACAGTCGTGTGCTCAAATGTTGAAGCTCTTTCAGTGGGGCAGGAACCTGCTGCGCCTCCCTTGGTCTGCCTTCCCTTCCTCTCCTTTCCTTCTTTTCATTCGTCCTTTCGGTTGGGCCTGTGTCAAACACAGCAATTAGAGAGAGACCAAACAAAAATTCATCAATTATCTGGCTATTTCCACACTTCTGCAGCTTGACCAACATCTAGCATTTGTTCAAATGCTTAATATACTCACATTTTTGCTCTTCAATGAAATCGATTTCTTGATGTTATAATGTAGTACAATCTCTGTGGAGGCAAACGACCTGGGCCAGCTTGGGCTGTGCCATTTGCCAGTTACTTAACTTTGGGTCACTTAACCTCATCTGGTAAATGAGAGTGATGGACACTTCAGAGGATTGAATGGAGAATAAGATATGTGAGAAAGTGCTGTGAAATTTGCAAAGGGTTATATAGATACACAAATTTTTTTAAAAATGGGATTATGAGGTTGATCATGTTTATTAGAATAAAAAAATTAGCTATAAGATTAGATTACATTAATTTACCTGAGACTTAAATCTTAGTGGACAAGTGAATTGAACATGATTTTCTATTCAAACACTTTTCTTCTTTTAAAGGAATTTAATTTCCATTCTTGTGTTAATCAAACTACAGCTAGTAGTAAATTTGGTAGATGTAATCAGAGAACATCATTTGACCACCTCCTAATCTATGGCAGATGCTGTCACATTCCTCATCTCACTGAATTGCTACAGAAGTTCTGATATGAAGGACTCTTGATTGGTCTGGTAGTTGTCTCACAATGTTTAGTTTCTCCTTCTTCCACAATGACAGCATTCATATCAGGATACATGGCTATACAGAAAAAAAGGCTACATTTTTCAACTAGATATGACTCGGCTCTAGCCAATGGGATACAAGAGGAAGATTGCGTGATTGTTTATAGGAACCTTCCTGGGGTGGACAGACACTAGAGAAGCCTCCATTATCTCTGCTTCCTGGTATTTAGGCCCTTGTGTAATCCTTGCCCTTTGAGTGTAGGAAGGTTATGTGACTTGTTTCTAATTAATAAAATATGGCAAAGGTGATGGGACATCACCCCCATGGTTAGGTTATGTTACATAGAACTCCATCTTGCTAGCCTAGTAACTCTAGAGGCTCTCCTTTCTGGGTTAATGAAGTAAGCAGCCACATTGGGGAAGCTTATGTGTCAAGGAACTGCAGGAGTCCTCAAGAAACTGTGGGAGGCCTCTAGGAACTGCCCTCTAGTAGCTGAGGGCAGCCTCCAGCCAAAAGCCAGCAAGAAGCTGGGGCCCTCAGTCCTAGAACCATGGGAAATGAAATCTGCTAACAACCTAAATCAACCTGGAAGTTGATTCTTCCTCAGTTGAGCCCCCAGATAAGAATGCAGCCCAGCCAACATCTTCATACCAATATCGTGAAACCCTAAGCAGGGGAACTAACTAAGCTGTGTCTGTGCTCCTGACACACAGAAACTGTGAGATAGTATCTGTTAAGTTACTAAGTTTGTGATAATTTGCTGTTGGAATAGATGAATGATACATTCTTTCAGAGACAGCTGGCACATGCCTTTTGCCCTCTTTTCCTTTTCCATGTCTTCTTCCATCCTGTTGCTTAAAACTCAGTTACAACTTTACTGGACCAAGAGATTGAGGGCCACACCTGTTGGATGGTGGAGTCTTGAGCTGCAAGAGATCTAGGTTTCTGGGGTGGGGGTGGTGCATTCATATGAGCATAACCATTTATCTTATTTCACCCATTGTTATTTTGCCTTTTCTATTTTCCATCATTTGATGCTGGACTATTCCAAATAATATAGTAAGTATTATTAACTATGATTTGTTTCATTTTACTGTTTACTACAATAAGAATTTGTGTTTATTATAGGAGATTTGGAAAGTACAAAGTATACGGAAGAAGAAATATCACTCGTTACTTTACACTCAGAGACACCTACCATTAACATTTGGTGTATTTCTCTTTGGTATTTTGATCTAACTTTTTGAAAAAGAAGACCTTTATAGCAAATATTTGTGGCATTTAAATGTCATGACTTCTCTGTCATTAAGATAAAGTTTATTGAAATTACTTTAAAACATCTGGTTGCAATGTGAAAAATCCAATCAGAAAAGCATTTGGCATGAAAGAGTCTAAATATCTCACCCAGTTTTTTCATTAAATTTAAGCCTTTTTTTTTTTTCAGTCAATTTAGTCCATCCATTTTCGTGTTCAGAAATGTGACCTCAGTTACTAAACAGATAAAGAAGTCATATTCCCAACCCCTGGCTATTGATGTAGAAGTTTATTTTGGGCACCTAAATTATCTTGACTTTTTGCATTCACTGATGGATCTCAGATCATTGCTTAACTTTGTACATATGTAAGCTGTGATTTTTTTATAATATTTCACGTTAGTTAAAAATTTATGTGAACTCAAACTTACCACGTTATTCATTACAGCTTTTTGAAAGTTTGAAGATTTGCTACTCTTAGTTTGAGAGTTTTCTTTTAAAAATTCTCATCAAGTTCAAGGTTCTTAGTAGTATTATCCTCTATGTAATGGTGCCAATCTACCTTTACAAATGTATCTGCTAAATCAAACCTTAGCTGTAGGCAAACTGGTCTACCCCATAGCTTCCTTCTCTACACCTTTACTCAACTCTCTAGCTGATAATGGTCTCACCTTCTCTGCACTTACCTAAATAGACCCTTCCTTTCAAGTTCATTTAACTCACAGCTGCTTTGTGGAAACTCTCTAGGTCAGGTCAGACCTCTGTGATTTCTCCATCCCCCAACCCAGATGATTTTCTCTCCACACTACTCAGATGGCATTAAGAACCTACTACTTGTGGGGCCAGCCCCATGGCTTAGAAGTTAAGTGCACACGCTCCGCTACTGGTGGCCCGGGTCCGGATCCCAGGCGCGCACTGATTGTCCGGCCATGCTGAGGCGGCGTCCCACATATAGCAACTAAGAAGGATGTGCAACTATGACATCCAATCATCTACTGGGGCTTTGGGGAGAAAAAGGGAAAAAAAAGGAGAAGGATTGGCAATAGATGTTAGCTCAGGCCAGTCTTCCTCAGCAAAAAGAGGAGGATTGGCATGGATGTTAGCTCAGGGTGGATCTTCCTAAAAAAAAAAAAAAAAAAAAAGAACCTACTACTTGCTTATAATAAGACTTTCTGATTCCTACCTCTCTTCTGCTGGTCTGCATAGAGTAGAGATTTATTAGCATTTTTGTTAGACAGTTGATTGATAAATACAGCTCAAGACTCTATTAATAGCTATAGTTTATTATTACAAAAAGCAGAGTTGTTTTCAATGAAAAGTCCATAAATTTACTTCATGCATAGGGAAAGATTTAAGAAAAATATATAAAATGAGGAAATAAAAGCCTGAGATTTGGAATTCTATAACAGCCTTATCTTCTGAACTAAAGTCGTGTTAAGTAGGTATGGCTCTGATCATTGCATTTTAGGTGCATTGATGGAAGCAAACCTTGATGGAAGCAAACCTGTCCATGTAACCTTACTGTATTTCCTTTAGAAATGAGGAAAACTGAATAAAACGATGTGAGGAGTACAATATGACATTTTTTTTAAAGTAAGGATAATTTATAGAGACTCTCCAAGGTGAAAGTGTCAATTAACACTCAGATGCTTTCATGTTCAAGAGTACTTGACAGAAAACATATAACCAAATTGAGGAGCTCCTCTTCTGAAATGCTCCCAGGATGTTCAGCAGTGCCTTTGTACAGTAGGGCCACAGGAGCATTGATGGCAGGCTCCCGTGATGCACATTTCAGTGTACTTAATGGAGTATGTTGTAATTTTTTAAAAAATTAGATAACTCCTCATAATTAAAACTTTTTAAAAACTGAAGTGGATTTCCTAATTAGAAAATTTAAATATAGGAGGGATTAAAAATGTGACTTTATGATTTGCAAAATACTTCTATAATCCAGTTTTGTTCAAGTCTTAGATATGTTACCTACAGGTGAAACAGAGGTTCACAGGCGTTCAGTGCTTCAGGTTAGTGGTAGAATGAAGCCTTCCACTCTGATCCTTTAACTTCTTTCAATAAACTTCTCTCATTCCTGTGAAAAGGAGCTTTTATTTGTGGTGGCGTGGTGTTTTAAATCCAGGCGAGATAATTAAGTTAAGGAATAGGAAGCTCTTTGTTTATTTAAATTGCAAACAGCTAATAATTATCCTGAATTGAACAACTTTTTTCTCTCTCACTTTCTGGGAAAAAAAAAAAAAAGGAAAAAGAAACTTTCTGTGATGTTTCTTACATTTGGCACAATTTTAGATATAGAGGCTTCTCTGCTCCATCAGGGTAGATGTGTGGAGGACTCTGCCTCTAGGAGGTGAAGTAGAAAGCTGGGGAAAGGTGGCGAAATTTACTTTTTCCTCTTTATTGGCGAGTTGCTTCATACATTTGACGTACAATTCCAGGTTCCATTTTGTTGCAGTTTTATTTTCTAAGTTTCTATGTAAGGTAAAATAGTCCAATGATTGGGCATTTTAAGAATAATTTCCGATTTCAGAGAATTGCAGCACTTTTTTTTTTTTTTTTACCAGAGCACATTTAATGATGGTAAATAAATGCTACCACTCATGTGTTACCTACCAGGGTAGTTCTTGTTCAATGTGATGGTGTCCTTGTAAATCTCACCACCGGTCATTGGTTCTGTTCCAACCCAAGGGTCATGTTTTGAGTCCAGAGCTATATCTTTGACCAGAAGCCACACAGCAGATCTTAGTCATCCCGCTCTGTGGCCAGAACCACAATAATATGGAAATAGTCAAAGTGACCACCGTGCCGCTAAATAGGTAGAGCTGAGTTTTCCCAGGAAGGAAGGATGCCATTTCTAATGACTAATTTCTATAAATTATAGTCAAAACTCAAGGGACACTTTGGAATTATAATTCCAAATAATAGTACCTCATTTAAAATTGAGTTTAAAAATTCCATAAAAGTCAATTTTTATGGTATATTTTGTGGTATAGCAGAAACAATATTGAATTTGGAGTTAGAGGCCCATTTATTTAAGTATTTCTCGGACAGACTGTCTGAATCAGTATCATCAGGAATATCTACTAAAATGCAGATCCCCAAAATTCTACCCAGACTTCTTAACTTAGAATCTTTGATGGGGACCTATTTGGAAGCTGCATTCTGACCAATCACTTTAAGTGATTCTTATGTGCCCTAAAGTTCAAGATCCTCTATTCCTATGTCTGTCTCCTAAATTTTCCTTATCAATAAAGTGAAACCATAAAATATTTCAGAATTTTAAGTTTATTTAATTCCCTAGCTCTATTGATTCCATTAGTCCTTAAGTATCATATTTTTGGTCACATGGTTATTTTGCTTAAATTATTATCACCTCTATAAGTGAAAAAATTACAATATGTAAGTATAGTTAATGATTAACCTTAACAACATTGTAACCATCTTTTATTTACTTCTCTGTGCTATTTTCCATCTAAAATTTCAGAAGAATTTAGTGCTGTGTGATTTCCCTTGCTCCTGACTTTAGAACCTACAGAAAAAAATTTCTTCCCATAAAAAGTATAATATTAGTGTTACGTTATGCCCTTGGAAGAAAAAGAGATATAACGGAGATGAAGGAGATGCTCACACAATCTTAACAATCACACTGCCAACAAATCACATAATGATTCCACAGTCAAGTTTTATTTCAGCAAGATTTTGGTACTGAAGAAAAGCATTGAAAATAAAACTGGAATGATTGAAGAGTTTTGAAGAGGGATGAAGAGAATAATAAAATGAAATTATCAAGTGAATTGCTACAATCAGAGATGATGATGAAGCTTTACTCCCAAGTAAGTACCACAAGCTTTGTAAGGGCAGCAGATCCTTGTAAAATTCTGCTGAGTAGCATGTTAGCTTGATTTTTAAAAAAATATATTACTGCTTCTTTTTATCATGTTTCTTTTTCCTCCTTCCATGGTATCCTGACTGAATTGCAAGGGGAAAACACATAATTCCTTTGTAAAAATAAGGAAACTACAGTATGAATGAATTTTTTTTTTTAATACGGAGGAAGAAAGGAGGATGTAGACATGAAATCAGGTATGCCTTACATCGTTATCTGCGATAATATTTGAGGCCTGGGGACCAATCACACTGTGAGTTCTCCTGTCCCCACGTCTCAAACATCTTCGTATCTCATATACCAAAAGTTTCACACTGGAGAGATCAGATTAAAATTTTCCATCAAAGATAATACTAATGGGAAAAAATATAAAAATAGGACGTTCAGCCTGAGGCCTTTATGCAGAAGTAGAGAGGAAGAATATAATTACTTTTATCTTGGGAATAATGGGGTGTATGTAGATCAGCCAATTGTAAGAAGCACTGGCTGAACTTGAATCTTCTTTTTCCCTCCATCGTTATGGTACTGTCGCAGCCTGGAACCCTGATCTGGGGTTAGATCTGAGATTTTTAGCTTTAGTTGTCTTCCAACTCAGGACGAAATGATTTTTCTCCTTTCCTAAAATGCATAGTTAAAATATGAAAGAACTTAAATAAACTTAAAGAATAAAGAATCTGAATATACTGAAGAACATTTCAGGGTGTTTTTATCACTGCTTATATATTGGCTTATAACAACTAATTAAAAAACAAACAAAAAAACCAAATCACGGCTTATAGTGTCAGATGTCAGAAACATTCGTTTTTGAACATGGATAAACAAATAATTATAAAATATTCGTAAGAATGCATGGCATAGCAAAAATCAGCAGAGTTTAGGTAATTTTTCTTGTGTCCTTTTTAAAGGGTTCATCAATCTATTGATCTCTTTATTAGACACATGGTATTGTTGAACATGTGCCTTCTGGAAAGTATTTCCTTCTAATCCTTCTCTAATAGCTTTAAAACAGATCTCCAAGGAATGCCCTGGCTGAAAGACAGAAGTCTAGTAAAAGAACAACAAGAGAGAATTTGGGGATAAACTCTTAAGCTATAGTTTCAAATAAGTTATTAATTATTAGAAAATAATTAGTGTATAATCTGCTGATTGTGTGTATTATCTACAGGATAAGATATGACTTTTCTCCCACCCAAAAATGATTGATTGAGTTTGTCTCTACTGTTACATTATCTAATAAAAGATATTACTTATGGTAAATTTAGAACAGCTAGAACTTGAAACACCATTGTTTCATGTTCACTAAGCCATGTTGTTTGCTAGCATGAGGTATTTTTTGAGCATTAAGTTTCTGGTTATGTCATATCTAATTTTTCTAATTCCAACAGCCATTTGGAGCTTGTTCCTGATCATAGATTAGTAGAGGTGAAGTCTGTGCCTTTAGAAAAAGAATATAACCTTTCTTTGTCTAACTGCTGTAATATTTCTTCTCTTTGACATCAACAATGTCCAAAGTACTCCTATCAAGCCGCATATGGTGCAAATGGAACAAACACAAAATGATTTATGCACACTTGAGTATGTCCTATATCTTATTAAATGAAGATGAATTACGTAGTATGCAGGGACACATTCTTCCCCCTCCCAAATTCATTCTTTGTAAATTTCAAGGGCTTGGTCTTAGGTCTACTGAAAATGTGTTTTAACATATTTCCACTGTTTTTCCACTTTCTGCTCTCTGCTATATGATTGATCATTGTAGTGTTCCTGTAGGAAATCTTGATTGGATTCTGTTTTGGATAGAACCCAGCATATACAAGCTTTAGATTCTCCTTATATTACTTGTTCCTAGGTGATTTCTACTGAAAGATTTCCAATGGTGTATGTCATGTTCAAGTTATTGATATATATGACTTAACTCTCTATTTTCCTTTTGCATGTGTGTCATTTTATGAGGTCACTAATGAACTTTCTATTAAGGCACTTTGGTTAAAGCACTTTAGCACAAAGAATGGCTTTTAGGGATCAATAATTATGGTGAATAAAGTAATGCATTAATACAGAAAAGGATCATTTGTCATTAACTTCATAAATGCACACTATCTTGTGGCTTAATGGACAAACTCCCTCCAATCTATCACTCTCTAAAGTATTACTATTCATAGTCTGACTGCTGTTTTATCAGAAAGTGCCAAAGTGAAGAATTAAAGAGTTTTTAAGAAGCCAAAGAAAGGCCATGTGATCTTACCCTTGGGCCTCAGGGAAATATTTTGCATAAAATCTGTTCCCTGATGCTTTTAAGTTTAGGATTGTGAAAGTCCTTTGATTTTGCTTGTTTGATTCTGCCAATGAGCTGAAAGGTCAAATGGGAAAAAAAGACAATTAAGTAATTTGGATACTGAAAGGCTTATTGTTCCAAAACTTAAGTAGTATACATTCCACTGCTAGAGAAGTACAGTTGTTCATATTTGTGTAAAAAGAAAACCTTCAGATAAAACTGTATTACAGATAAGTAGCAATATAATTGTCAATCTATTTAGGATCTAAAGATTTAATTTTAAAGTACTTAAAAAAATTTTTTAATCTGATTCTATAATTGAAAGGTCAAAAGGTGGTCTGATGTAAGCAAGAGAAGAAGACCTCTCAAATTTTTGTAGATCAATGAACTGGATTTTCTTTTCATAACAGTTCTTGATCCTTGTGCAATAGAAAAGAGGAGATCCAGTTACTAAACCTGTTATCCAAACCTTATCTCACTATAATAATGAAGTCACCAAAGACTGGAGAAATTAACTCACTTGCTGAATTTTACATAAATAAATGATAGAACAATTCAAGTGTTTTGATTTGGAGGGAAAATCTAAAAGGCACAAAAATGAGAGGAAATTATAGATTAAACAATCCCCATATCCAAAGTAATAATACAAGCTTTGTCTCCAGTTGCTTAGAAAAATCTATCTACTACTTTCATATGTTCTGGAAAATTGTCAGTTCTTAACTGTTCAGAACAGGTAAGATATTGCCTTCTTTGTGTAATTATAAGTATGTTCTAAAATGAAAAAATAGCATTAAATTAAAATTTTCAATTTAAAAAAGTTTTTTACTGCAGAATTATTTTTTCAGGCACTAAAATATTTTGCCATTTTTTTGGTTGATATTAATATTTATTAATAATTATTGAGTATAATTTCCTTGAACCTGTGTATTATTTAGGGATAATTAATATAGCTAGAGTTTTGTCTTTTATGCGGGAAGATGCCTACATTTATTTCAATCTTAAAAAAAAATCTCTCTCAGAAAGGTTTTTAAGTTTTCTTTATATAGGTGCTTCAGACTAAAGCTTATATTTTCATATTTCACATATTTTTTTGCTACTGTGAATGGGGGTCTTTTAAAATGATTTGTCACTATTATAATCTAAATATTTAGATTATTTTTGTTTTTTCTTCATGTGCTATTGCAATTAGATGGTTCTTAATCTATTTATTTGGTTCATTGCAGCTATGTAGAATATCCTCCTGATTTCAACAAAACCTAATTGTCTAATTTTGACTAGAGGTAGTATGAGAGGAATGTGTTTCTCATCAAAGGAATTAATTACACTAAAAACTATTTGTAGGTATCCCAAAATTATTTTTTGTATATTTTTATTCGGTCACTTTGTTGCATTTTCTCATTAAATCTAAGAGTTTTATAATTAGTTCTCTTAGGTTTCCTAGGGAAACAATAATATAATATAAAAAATTATAATTTTGATCTCTTTCCAATTGAAATATATATTCATTGTTTTCTTTTCTTGTTTGTTTTTGGTACTATATAGAAATTTTAGGATAAGATTTTAGTGTTGATAGGTGACAACCTTGACTTGTTTCCAGTATGAAAGGGAGTGTCTTTGGTATTTGGCATTGCATAATTTTTCTTATAGGTTTTATTTTTTCACATTAAGGATGGCTCATTTTACTCCAAGCTTAACTTACTTTTCTCTTAATCAAAAACCTTTTCAGCATCTGAGATAGTATTATATTTTCAAATTTGACCTATTAATTTAATTATTATATAAATATTTGTTGGAATACTTACTCTCTCTTCCCCCCTTCCTTCCTTCCTTCTGTCCTTCCTTCTTCAGTAAATATTATGTGCCTGTCACAAATTACTCTTTTAATGTAAAATTTTTAATCTTTAACTATAAATAATGTTAGATGATGAAATGGAGCTTGGATTGGGTAATATTTTCTTTGAAATATTCTTCAAAAAGGTATGTGAAATACCTTTTAACTTTTTCAGAAACTGTATTCTGTAGTACATATCATAGGAACTAGCTTTGTTGTACCTGACAATTCTCCCAAAATGCAGTTAAACTTTATTTGACAAGACACAGAGAAGTCTAGTCAAACAAAAATAAAGAACTGTTTTTGTAAATTACATACTTAGTGCAGAAACTTACCTCATTTTCAGCATTATAAAAACACATTTAGTATCAGTCCACTTTAAAGCATTTTTATAAGAAAAAGAATGGGAAATAAGTTTAGATAACTAATATTGACACTTGGATAGTTTTTTTCAACTCTGGAATTCAGTTTTATGACAATTATCCTAAGCATGTTGAATTTATTTATTTATTATCTATTATTTTGGTTAAAGCAAACTACACAGAAAAATAATTTGGGGACACCTACAAGTAGTCTTTAGTGTGACTAATCCTTCTGGTGGGGAAACACTCCTCTCATAAATTACTGCTAGTCTAAATTAGGCAAATAGGCTTTGTTGGAATCAAGGGGATCGTCTACATAACTGCAATGAACCAAATAAATCGAGAGCCATCTAATTGCAATAGCACATGAAGAAAAAGCAGAGAGGATGGGTTTTGCTGGTGGCAAATGAAAACATCTTGCCTTTAGTAACCCCCCTAAGAATATTTTGTGTTTAGTTGCAATTGTAAAGTTGAAGCTGAATTAAAATTTCCTGAGTTGTTTCCCAGTTATTGTGAACCCGCCCAATAAAAAACACTTTGTTGGGGTCGGCTCCGTGGCTTAGCGATTAAGCGCTGGGGCTCCACTACTGGCGGCCTAGGTTGGGAACCCCAGGCGTGCACCGACGCACCCTTTGTCTGGCCATGCTGAGGCGGTGTCCCCCATACAGCAACTAGAAGGATGCGCAACCATGACATACAACTATCTACTGGGGCTTTGGGGAGAAAAAGGGAAAAAAAGGAGGAGGTTTGGCAATAGATGCTAGCTCTGGGCCGGTCTTCCTCAGCAAAAAGAGGAAGATTGACATGGATGTTAGCTCAGGGCTGATCTTCCTCACAAAAGGAAGAAAAAAGGCCCTGGGCCATGAAAAAAACAGTTTGTTTATTCAAGGCAGCCATAAGAAGGCACTTTAATGCATCTTATTTCTGTGATTCAAGTAGACAGAATGATTTCAGAACTAAATGAAAATAGCATGAGCAAAGAGTAATTTGATAGTTGGGTATTTTTAGAATATTAGAATGCCCTATTATCAGTGTCACCTTTAGGAAAATAATTCCATGTAGATGGATGATTTCATGGCAAATTATTATGTCGATGGCAGTTGGGATAAACTGAGGAAAGTTCTTTCTCATCTCTTCTTTACATCGTTCCTGTGGTGTAAGGACTCATTATGAAGGTATCTCACTTCTACTTTTTATTTAGGAAAAGAACAATTGCTTATCTAACTGTTTGATCCAGTATACTGAGTCCCATGTTAAAGTTTTTGGCATTACTAATATTCAAAGGAATGCAAATTTAAACAATCATGAGGATTAAAAAAGATTTTTAACATCTTTTAAATTAACATAAACATTAAAAACGATAATAGCTTCATGCTGGCAAGTTCCCAATAAAGCTGGTACATTAAATGTGAATTCACATATTTCTTGGAAACAATTTGGCGATATATATCATAACCATAGAAAAGGTACATTAAATGTGAATTCATATATTTCTTGGAAACAATTTGGCGATATATTTCATAACCATAGAAAACTTTACACTCTTTGACTCTGTAATTCTACTCTTGAGAATTTACCCTGAGAAAATTCTTCAAAAGAAGAAAAAAAAAGCTATGAGCATAAAGAAGATCATTACAACAATGATTAGAATGAAAAATACAGAATAAATTTAATACTAAAAACATGGGAATAAATAAGTAAATCAGGGTGTAGGGTAGTTGATGTCATATTATGGTGTCGTTAAGTAAAAATTATAAAATGGTTCAACATGGAAAAGTGTTTGTGATGTCAGGCTACATAGCAAAAAGTGAAAAGCAAAATTACGTATACTTGCAACCAGAAACCCAAGTCCATATGGACATGTCCTGGAGAGAAAAGTTAAAAAGTGGAAATGACTGGTTTTAGACATGTAAATTATAGATTTTTTCTTTTAAAATATATTTTAATGTTTTAAATATATGTATTGCATGTTAGTGGCTAATTAGCAATGGTTATTGATGATTTGTTGAAATATTCATGAAAATTAATCCTTTGCTGTAGTTCATAGTTTAAACCCCACCCTTTTCTTATTTAACATATGGATTCATAGCCCTGTCTCCAACATATGTAGCACTGGAGGGTTTAGTGAATCTGCTGTGAAGATGTGTGTGATCCAACACATCACTTAAGTTTGTTTAAGTGATAAAATGTTCTATGTATTTCATCCGCTTATATACATATAATTCATTGTTTTTCCAAAATGTATTTGTATTTGCTTACAACAAAATTGTGTACATAGTTACAAAAGTGGTTAAATTTTAGAGTGATAAAGTTGTAGAGCCAGGGTATATTATTTGATAAATAAAAAGATAGACAATGAAAATAACAAAATAAATTATTTATAGAATTAAATAAATATATACATACATGTACATACCTATCTAATTACATTCTGTCCTTCTCTCAGTGTACGTACAGGGTACTGAGACATTTTGGGAGCTTACAGTCATGTAGATCAGCAATTGTAAACTCAAATCCTGTGAAGAGCAGACTAGTAGCCTAAATAAACAAAGCTGTTTGCATTTCCCTTATAGTGTGTGACCCGTCCAAAGAGGGCAGCAGTGGCCCAGGTCTCGCTGATTGATGTGGGAGGATATAGGCCCAGTGTTCAAAAGAAGCCAAACAGATACCTAGAGTTTTATGTGAAAACTCTTTTTAGCGTTGAAATTAATTCATATTAAGGAAATGAAAACACTGTGGGAAAAGCAAAACACATTGATTTGCGTGTCACATCTAGCTCAGAGCAGCCAGTTTGTGACCTCTGGTTCTAGTACCAATCATTTTATTCTATTTTAGGCATGACACTCAAAGAAGTGAATTGACTTATCTAAGATCACAGCAAATTAATTACAGAGCTGCCTCTAGACTCAAGTCTCCTGAACCCTGGTTCTTTGTTTTTTCTGATGAAACAGATTTTTTTTTTTTGGCAAATAAAGAAAAACTATTTAAAATACATTTTATAAATTCCTCTCTTTTTTTTTTGTGAGGAAGATTAGCCCTGAGCTAAATTCCGATGCCAATCTTCCTCTTTTTGCCGAGGAAGATTGGCCCTGGGCTAACATCTGTGCCCATCTTCCTCTACTTTATATGGGGCGCCGCCACAGCATGGCTTGACAAGCCGTGCATCCGTGCGCGCCGGGATCTGGACCTGCGAACTCCGACTGCCAAAGCGAAGCACTTGCACTTAACTGCTGCGCCACCGGGCCAGCCCTAAATTCTTCTTTTTTAAATAAATATTTTATAAATAAATTCTTATTAAAAGGTATTTATAGCTGTGGAATATAGAGACTATTTTGTGTAGAAAATTTAATTTTAGTACGATGCTTCTAAAACTACTTTTGCACACATTTCTTAAAGCTCAAATTTCTCCTGAGAGTCAACCAACCCAACAGCAACTATCCTCTTCCTCCCACACATGTACAGGTACACACCCTGAGCGTGGAGCATCCTCCAGTATTAGTGCAAATGATTCCTCTTAAAAGGGGGTGTCATAAAGAAAGGTAGAAACTTGGTCATCTTTCTGTACCCCAAATGACATTGGCATTTAGAAACTATTTTAAATGGCATTTCCATGCTGCCTTGCTCATTTATCAGATGTCTGCTCCAAGAAGGAGGACTTCCGAATGTTGAGCTCTGCATCTTCTTGCAGTTTCAGAATAATGGATGATTCGCAATATTATTTACATTTTCACATTTCTTATGTATAATAAGTCACATTCTCTAGCCCAAGACAGTGCTTGCATTGTAATTTTTTTCTCTCATTAACATAGCATGTCTCAAAGACATTCCATTTAAAAGAATTTTTCACATATGCTAAACAATAGTTATCATAAAAAATATTTTAGCAGAAGTAAATACCTTATTCTGCGTTTCCCTTCTTTAGTCTTCTTTTTCAATCTATTCTTCTTTTTCAGTCTTAGTCCATCTAGTCAATCTTCTTCTAATCTTCAATAGGTCTTCCTAAAACATTACTTTGATTAGGTCATTCCTCTGCTCAAAAGCTTTCAGTGTTTGTCATTAGAGATTAATGTCTAAACCAATAGTTTGCAAACTATGACCACCCTGGGTACTGCAGTGAATTCAGAGGGATGTCACGGAATTTTTGTCAAAATTGAGGGAAGCACAGTGGACATCTGCCAGGCACTGTCAAAACTGCTATTTCAAGGTAGTTCATAGTTTTAATATTTGATTATGCTACAATTCCTTTTGATGATGTCTTATCTTTTCAACAGTGAGTTTTCACCAACTGCTGTGACAAAAAAGCAAGTACCACTTGGAAAACAATGTGAGACATGAAAGGAGAGTGGTGACATCCAGTCTGGTTTTGGCTCTTGAGAAATTGTGCAGTACCCGACAGGCATACACATCCCATTAGTAAATAATTATGGTTTCTTAAGAATGAAATAAAATATAATTTTTTCTTTAAATGTATGTATATTTAGTTTTCAAGTCATTACTAACTTGTTAGGATGTAAATACTTATTAAGTTCTTTGAACCTAGTTAATAAATGGAGATATTAGGTATTTCTTTTGGTTTAGAGGTGCCATGAAAAAATTACTGAGATAAAAAGGGGTCTATGAATCGAGGAGATTTGGGAATCTCTGGCTAAGTCTTCTAGCCTTGCATTCAAGGTTCTTTACATATTGCCCCAATTCTTTTAAATTTATGTTGGACCATTTCCTCATTTTAATTCTTTATTATCTCTAGAATGGTGCATTCATTGTCTCTTGATCATAGTTTATCCAGCCAGTACTTTGCATATTTACTTCCCAACCTGCACTTTTGTCCGTATGCTGTCCGCATGTGGCAGTGTAATTTGTTGAGGTATTAATTTGTGTTTTGTTATCTCTTTTCCCTTCCCTTGTCCAAACAGCTTCTCAGGCATTTGCAGATCCTTGAATAAAGGGGAGAGGGGGTGTCTTCTTGTCAGAAAATAGAAGCTGTTGATAGACAAGCTACTTTTCTGATTTTATTTGATTTAGAAGACCAAAGTCCTTGAGAGATTTATGTTTGGAATTGGGGGAGGGCAAGAAGGAGACTGTGTTGGGGGTGGAAAAAAATAGGGAAAAGGAGAGTATAGTAGCTCTCTAGGGCCACTGCAACAAATTAACACAAGTGGGTGGCTTGAAACAACAGAAATTTATTCTCCTACAGTTCTGGATACCAGAAGTCCAGAATTAAAGTGTCAGCAGGGTTGGTTCCTTCTGGAGGCCCAGAGGGAGCATCTGTTCCCTGCCCCTCTCCTTGCTTCTGATGGGTGCTGGCAGTCCTTGGCATCCCTTGGCTGGCAGACACATCACTGCCATCTTTGCTTCCATCTTCACCTGATATTGTCCTGTCTGTCTCTGTGTCCTCTCCTCTTCTTGTAAGGACACTTGCACTGGATTTAGGGCCCACCCTAAACCCAAGATGGTTTCATCTCAACATCCTTAACTAATTACATCTGCAAAGACCCTATTTCCAAATAAAGTCACATTCTGAGGTTCTGGGTAGACACGGATATTGAGGGGATACTATTCAACTCAATACAGAGAGTAACACCAAGACTGGGCATGGAAGGAGATTGGCAGGTAAAGAATACTGGGGACGTATACTTCCTCCCTGGCTGTGCCAGCATGGGTGGGAATGTGTGAAAAGAGAATGAAGGGGTTCCTATTTCACCACATAGGAGAAAACTTAGGTAGCAGGGCTCTGACATACACCAAGATTCTCCTGCCCAAAGTTGGCACAGAATCAGTAGTCACCTGCCTTCAAGGGACCATATAGGCTTGGATCATATTTGATTTAAATAAAGTAATTTCAAAATCTTTGCACATCCAAGCGTGTAAAACATAATGTGTCACTATAACCACACTTTTTCCACCCGTTCTCCAAGACTGAGCTCAAATTCTTTCTCTCTGAAAACTCAGGCTAAAGTTCTTCTTTTCTTCTTTGTGGTAATTATGACTTTCTTTTGATAATTAATCCTGTGTTGCCTCATATTATTTTTTCCTCTCAAAGTATTTGCATTTTAAGCATGTGAAACTATTATCATTTCACATCTTTATATTGTTTTCCTTACTATATTAGATTTTAGCTCCTTTAAAGAAGGGACTCTGTTTTATATATCTTGGTAGCTGTCACAATTCTTATCATCATGTGCTCAATAGATATGGATTTAATTTTATTTATTGCTTTTACCTTTTGTTCCTGGTGTTCATACCTCTCCCTATTTCTTCTTTAGTATATTTTAAATATATATTTTAAAACGTGGTAGTATCTGGTATTTTTCCAATGCAAACAAATTCTTTGAGTTTTTATAAGACTTCAGCGGCAAATATTCTTTATTATTTCAACCAATCCATCCCAAGATAAATGGCAAGTGAAAAAAGTAGGTTTTGTTTTCTGAGTCCTTTGGCATTTCAGGTGCACCAAGATTGCTTCCTTTCGTGTTGAGCAGCGTTGCTAACCAACCTTGGCAGTTTCTCAGTTTCACAATCTAGTTTGGTTTATCAGAAGGATGTGGCAATGAGCTTTGAGTAAGTGGGAGATGAATTACAATCTGCTATACAAACAAATCCTGTGGGACTCAGTAGATGTTCTTATGGAGATGCTCTGATCCACTTGATTTCTTTTCCCTTGTGTGTAATTTTTATATCATATTGGAACTGGAAATAATACAAAACTTAGGAAAAAATTTAATCTCAAAATACTTCAGGCGTTTTCAAAGAAAACTCAATTAGTGTGCCATGTCTAGGACAAAGGAGCATGTTCATTTCCTTCTGTTTGATGAGAAAGAGTGACAGACTTAAACACAAAATGAGAACTCCTGGTATCAGTGAAATTTTTCTTCTGTTCCAGAACATTCTATGCCCAGAGTGGCTTTGACTAGATTCCAGGAAATCTATAAGTCGTGTTCTATGAGAAGACTGTCAGTTTTCAGATCTAGTGTTATCTTTGACTTGACAGATATTTTTTGTTTAAATCTGAGACACTTAAGAGTCAGTAGTATCCTTATTAAATACCTGATTGCATTTATTTAACTGCACTTACTCCAAATGATTATTATTAAAAATATCTGAGGCTGGCCCCATGGTGTAGTGGTTAAGTTTGGTGTGCTCTGCTTCAGTGGCCTGAGTTCGCAGGTTCAGATCCCAAGTGTGGACCTACACCACTCGTCAGCAATACTGTGACAGCGACCCACATACAAAATAGAGGAAGATTGGCACAGATGTTAGCTCAGGGCTAATCTTCCTCAAGCAAAAAAAAAAAAAAATGAAGAAGATTGGCAACAGATGTTAGCTCAGAGTGAATCTTCCTCACCAAAAAAAACACAAAAATATCTTTAATCAACTTATACAGAAAAGAAATATCTTAGATTTTCTTGCCAAATTATACATTCTTTGCCACAAAAAGAAAGAAGTATTTTTGCTTCTAATCCTAATGTGAAAAGCTATTTCTCCCTTAAATTGGAAAAGTGAATCTATTTCTGTACAATTTATTGATTTTTTTTTTTTTTTGTGAGGAAGATCAACCCTGAGCTAACATCCAATGCCACTCCTTCTCTTTTTTGCTGAGGAAGATTGGCCCTGGGCTAACATCAGTGCCCATCTTCCTCTACTTTATATATGGGATGCCGCCACAGCATGGCTTGACAAGCCGTGAGTTGGTGTGAGCCCAGGATCTGAACTGGCGAATCCCAGGCCGCCAAAGCAGAGCACGTGCACTTAACTACTGTGCCACCGGCCAGCCCCTTTACTGACTTTTTTTGATGTAATGACCTCCCTTAATTTCTTTTTTTTTTTTTTTTTTTTTAAGATTTTATTTATTTTATTTTTTCCCCCCAAAGCCCCAGTGGATAGCCGTGTGTCGTAGCTGCACATCCTTCTAGTTGCTGCATGTGGGACTCGGCCTCAGGATGAACGGAGAAGTGGTGCCTCGATGCGCACCCGGGATCCGAACCCAGGCCGCCAGCATCGCAGCGCGCGCACTTAACCACCAAGCCACAGGGCCGGCCCGACCTCCCTTAATTTCTGCTCCCAGCTATGCAGTCTGTACAGCTGAATCTTTGAACCTCTACCTCTAGATGAGCAGTGCCACAGCTTTGAATTGGTGGCTGGCATTGAAGATTTGATAATTTTACATGAAATTTGTCTCCTCTTTAAAAGTTGAGAAATCCAAAATTGCGTGGTCTACATTCCCAAAAAGCATCAATCTGATAGAGCTTACCCCTTTAGACAGCTTCCGAAATAAATCATGTACTTAGTCTAGGACTCTAGGATCCTTTCTGCTAGGCTTGCTCTGGCCTAGAGCAGCCAGGAAGACTTTCGTTTTGTTCCTAAGAACAGCTAGGCCTTGAGGACCCTGGTTTTAGTAGTGGTTTCTGTCTTAATGATCTTAATGACATCTTAATAATGTGTCTGGTCTTTTAGTTCCTGTCTTTGTACTCCCATGATACCCCATTCTGGCTACTGAGCTCTGTGTCCACTTGGAGCTCTGTGATGCCCTGACTCCTGATCTCTGTATTTGGCTTATTTTAGACCCCTCTTCCTCTTCCCCAGCTGCACTCTGCCTCATAATGATTTTTAGATTAGTTTCTATTTTGTGCCTATAATTTTATCCTGAAACTCAGCTAAACTTACAGAGGGGATGAGAAAAATGGAACCCAAAGAAAGGCAACAAGTGAGAGCACAAATTAGAAGGGTATGAGACAGAGTCCCCAAATTCAGAAGGATTGGGTGGGTGTGGAAGAGGCCCACATGAAAACAATAGTGATCTTCTCACTGGTGTGGGCATTGCTGGCTCTCCATGGCTTCCACAACCTCTGCGGGGCCTTCTTTCATTTGCCCAGAGACTACATGATTTCCTTCTGGTTAGCCTGCAGAACACATGAAAACTCTAGAACCATTTGTGTTGGGTCCAATGTTTGCCTTAGAGAAGGTGCCAGGATGGGTGTGCTTCCAAAAGAAGTTCTCAGCTGCATATTCCTCCTGGTATATTTCCACCAGTGTTATTATTGCATGTGAAATTACCACTCAGCTATGAAAACAGAGTGATCATTCTGTAAATGTAGAAATTCTTGTCACACAGCTCTTTCTCTCTGGTTCTCAGAGACCAAGCATTTTCTGCCACCTTTAGAACTTTGTCTGAAAAGAGTTTGAAAAAAAACAGGGGCTCATTGTCCATCATAATATTGAGTTATGCAACAGAGAGTTGGTCTTACCTGGAATCAGCCTAGCATTTACATGGTGGCAGCTCTAAGAGATAGCATGTGCAAAGTGCCTTGACCCCTTCTTTGGACCTCCACCTAAGTCTGTTATGTTTTGGATATTCTCCTTCCTCCTGGCTGGATTCTTACCATCTGAGGCTGACTCACGATCCTGAGCACTGCTAATTCTTCAGTGGGGGAGGTTGGTCCCCAGGTTTAGACTTCCCCCATCTGCTGTGAACTACTGTGTTGTACCTAGCTGGGTCAAAGGATTTAACAATCTTCATGTCCCTAGGTCTTGTGTTCTTGTTTAGAATTAGCAGAGAGGGAGTGCATAATGCAATGGCATTGACTATGGAAAAGTGACAATGATTTGAAGAATGGATGGAGATAGGTAAAGATTTGGAAGTGGGGAAATAAAAGAGGACTCTATACTGTGTGCGTGAAATGAAAAGTGTTAATATATAGGACTTTGTTTCAAATTGTCACTTTTGTAATTATATATTTAGTTTAGTATAAACACAAATGATTAACTGTGAAGCCTAATGGAATTTCTTACATTCACTCACTGAGTCTTGTTAAATGTTCCAGATTGGCATGTCCTGGACCAGGGCCCACTCCTGCTCCTGAGGAAATATTTGTTGCGCATAAAATACTGAGAAGTACTAAATAAAGAGAAGTAATAACTGAAGTTATGAAAGTGTTGATAATCTGACTTTTTTTTCATCTCATCCTTTCTTCTCTTCCTTCATAAGGTTTAGAGCTTGCACAAATTGAATGCAACTGAGTTTAATGGCCAACATTGAAAATTTCAATAAAAATAAATAGTCCCGATGTCTGTCTTCTTTTGAAAAAACTGGAAGCTGTAGCAATGTGTGGTCCACATTTCCAGGCTCTTAGTGCGCCCCTTTTAGGACGAGGCGTGTGCTTTCATGTCCTGAACACCACAGCTCTGGGCACTGCTGTTGTCTCACAAATTGTTCTTACATCTGGTTGGCTTCACTTGCGTATGTGACTTGCCAAGCCCGCGTAGGCATTTGAGAGCCCACCTCTTTTAGTTGTGTTAGCCTTCTATTCTCCCAGACAGCCTCATGGTGCCTTTTACTTATGTGATACAGTTATTGCGGAAAACAAGAGCATCCTTAATATAGTAATACCCAGAACCTCCAAACTCTGGTAATCTTCTAGGAAGAGGAATCTGGAGCCCAAGACCCCAACTTTTTCTCTGATCTTTCCATGCTCCAGTGACTGGTATGACCACTGAGGTGACTGAGCACAGGGCACACTGCCCCCCCTTAGTGGGCACTTGCCTCCCTGGCCACTTTCGTGGACTTGAATCCTAATGTTAACTTTTTCTTAATACAACTGAGAAAACCGGAGCCTCTCAAACCTCTTACTCAATGTGAGAAATAACTAAGAAAAGTAGATGCAGCAAAGAGGAAATCTAAACATTCTTGACTACAGGATATAGCTTTCTGCTTGGAGATAACAGGTCTCGTCAGATTCCATATAAAGTGATAATCAACTCCTGTTTTCTGAGAGCTTACCATCTGCCAGTCTGTATATTAGAGCGATATTGATTGATTGATTCATTTTCATTAAATCTTTACAAAAATCTTATAAGGCAATGATATTTACTCCCATTTGCCAACTGGGAAACTGAGATTAAGAAGCAAAATAACTAGCAATACATCAGACAGGTTATTAACCCAAAAGTTGGGCTTTTGCCCAAGATCTGATCCTGTAGCAGGCACTTTTCTTATTTGGTGTACTGAGAAAAGTGTCAGCGTAACCCTTTCCCTTCTTTGCTACAAGCTTATTTCCTCCAGAATGACAACTTCTTAACATCTGTTCCCCAGCTCACCAGCCTTGGTACGTTGAAATCCAGAATGGATGATGTTGCACTCTTCTTATCTTTCGAGTTGTGTTTTCTAGATTAAGATGCACCCTTTTTGATAGCTCCTTGGGTGAATATTCCAACCCCATCTACAGGAGATTGGCCTTGTATGGTCCTGATAGCTTAAAACTGCTGTGTTGGCCTTCACATTGTGGTAATTGCATTTAGGCTGAAGTGTATGGGAAGTGTTTCCTCACAGGGTCCAGAGTGGGAGAAGGTAAGTCTGCCCGTCCCATGTGAGAAACCTGGGGGGCTGCAAGGGAATGTGACCTATGTTGGAGGAGGGACAAGCCTTGGTTGCTGAGTCATGGAGATATCAAGGCCCAAGATGCTAGGACCGGCTGCAGGGCTGGTGTCTGGGCCTCCTGATTGCTAGTCTTGTCCTCTGTCTGTTACATTATTCCTTCTTTATACACATAGATGCCACCCAGAGACTGGTTGTAGGGAAGTCTCTAGATTAAAATTAAAATAACCATCATGCATAAAAAAGATTGAAATTATTAAGAAATAACTTGGTATTTGAGCATGCAGGAGACCTTTATAGCTAAAGGTCGTGCTTACTTCACTGCACAAGTGGAATAAGCTTGTTAGATGGGGAATTATACCTCTTACTCAGGGTGGCAGAGATGAAAGATTTAAATGGCCTTTAAAAAATATTGCTTTCCCATTCTCACAGGAAACATTTGTCAAATGGCTATTGCTCTTATGTTAGTAAACTATAGTGAGCAAAAAAAGAGCAAATAATTTGCATATTAGAAAGATTATGAATCAATGGGTAGCAAATAAATACCACGTGGTATATATTTATCTTGTGGCTATTCCTCGGCATCTGTTCCCATTTCCAATCAATACCCCAATTTTCCTGGGAAGGATTTGAATTTCCCTGATTCTAGATACTACCTTTCAAACTTTTCCACTGCAGTTCACAGACAAAAAAAGAAATCACATCACTACCCACAAACACCTATACTTTTATATAAAACTAAGCAAGTTTCAACAAAAAATATTACTAATGGTGATGTACTCTGATATTTCTATTTCTATTCCGTATTAGTCTATTCTCTTAAAAAAATGCTTACAGTCCATCGTATTGAGTGTATGGCCCACAAATGAGATATTATTTACAGTTTGAAAATTACTCATCTAATTCAGTATGATTTGAGTGTGATTGAATTGACCTCAGGAGTGGCCAAATTGCTTGCAATAGAGATCCACTGAGGGATGGGTAAATAACCCAGACAGAGCCAACAAATTGGAAGGCAAGTTTTGCCGGGACATGAGGATGTAAGTTTCATAAACCCACAGGCATTTGCTGCCATCAAGGGAGAGTGTGTTGCAGTGGTCACCGTGTGGAGCCCGAGGCTGATGCTTTCACTGCAGAGAAACGGATCCTGGGGGTGATGTTGGAGTCACTGTATCATGTCACTGTATCAGTCCTATTTCTAGACAGTTCCGTTATGTAAGCCAATAAATTCCTTATATTGTTAGGCAATCTCACAGGATGAAAATTTAAATTTGTAATTTATAATTTTATCTACTACTTTCCCTTTGATTATAAAAGGATATGACTTTTCAAGGATCTAAGTTATGGTTGGGAATTACTCACAGGAGCTGGGATTAAATGATCCATTTCAATTCACTGCTTGCCTCAGTGAATTCTGGATCAAAATTCAGCTCCATGACATTGACAGCTTAAGCTCCTGAAGAGGAAGCTATTCTCCAATGACTCACTCCTGGGAGAAGGGAGAGCTCTGTTCTGAGTGCAGAGGTCACATCTATTTGGAATGAAGGTGATGCCACACTGGGCATCCATCGTGGACAGTTCAAGAAGATTGTCTGTGTGCTTCTGAAGACTAATGGCAGTAATTGAGGGAACAAAGGGTATGATCCTTCAGCTCCAGGAAGGGGAGCGGTTGATGGCATAAAGAGACACATACCCAGTGCCATGATAAGGCTGTTGAATGGATTACAGATCTGCAAGAGGCACCCTAGCTAACAAGTAGTTAGTGACCCTTTAAGGCTTAGGACACTAGAAAGTTACAAAGGAGGAGGATGAGCTGCTTTGTGTGGATGGATGAAGTAACTAAACCTAAATGTTACTTTGTGTTCCAAGTTTGGTGCAACAAAGTTTAGATATAACATACATAGTTTTGACTTCTACCAACACAGAACAGTGTAATTGAACTTGCTGATTTAGGTTGTGAAGTGAAAATTACTTTCAAAATCTGAAAGCCATGCTGGGAGTGAAGATACTGAGACGCTGGACCCAATACTTACTCGTTCAAAATCTTTAGTTCAATTCGGTCTTTAATAAACCACTCAGATACATCTATTTATAAGAAGAGTGTGCTTCTCTTCTAGAGTCTTCTGGGAAAGTAGCACAAGATATGGAAATCATGCTTGAATTAGAAGTTCTGGTTTTGCTTCTTACTGTCTTTGTGACACTTAGGGACTCCTTATATTGCCATCTAGGAAGTGAGGATAATACCAGTACCTGTTCTACTGATTTCATTGAGGTCATTATGGCAATTAGATGGAAAATGCAGGTAAAAATGCTTTGAAAACTGTAAAGTGCTGTATAAATATATGAAATTATTTATCTACATTTATAAAAAGAAAACTTGCCCTGCTTTTTTTCAGTATTAAAAAATAAATTAAACTAGTTATTAAAGAGGGCCAGAAATTAAAAAGTGTCTCAATTTTACAAATTCAATATCCCTGATTCTATCTGATAATATAAGTATGTTATGATATTTTTGTTTTTAGGTGACTTTGTAATTAATCTTGACAACTAATTATTGAAAGTGTTAAGAGAGTCAAAGCTCCTTCAAGGGTGCTACAACCTTTGAAATCAATTGAATGAATTAAATGAAACCAATAGGTGTTTTCATCTATTCTTCTATTCAATGTGCAATCACATCACCTTAGTCATCCAATGATGTTAGAAATAGAAAGGATTTTAGAGATCACTAATCCAATCTCATCATTTTGCAGATCAAAAAACTAATGTTAGGGCATTGAATAATTTGTCTAAAGATACAGTACTAATTTTTGAGAGAGCTAGAACTGATAGGTGGATTTTTTGTTCCCAGTATGATATTTTTCTCAATGATCCATGTTGATTTTCAGGGGAAAACAATGTCCTATCTACAGTGGTTTTAATTCTTGAGTTCCTCAAACCTAAATGCATATATTGTTCTACTGTCAGAGAAGTAGCTGAGTTACAGAATTAGGCGCTGTCAGAGAAGGGGTGGAATGACACCTTCTGTGTACACCAGTTGTCACAGAACTGGTGATCATAGGACTAGGGAGATAAGTCCCGTGAGATTACGGCTGATCATAAAGGCACTTTCAATCTCAGAACAAAGTAGTTAGAAAAATTATGGTATCACTCCTTTTTTTTTTTTTTTTTAATTTTTTGTTTATTGCAGTAACATTGGTTTATAACATTGTAAAAATTTCAGGTGTACATCATTATACTTCTATTTCTGCAGAGATTACATCATGTTCACCACCAAAATGCTAACTACAACCCATCACCACATACATGTACCGAATTATCCCTTTCACCCTCCTCCCTCCCCCCTTCCCTTCTGGTAACCACCAATCCAATCTTTGTCCCTATGTGTTTGTTTATTGTTGTTATTATCTACTACTTAATGAAGGAAATCATACGGTATTTGACCTTCTCCCTCTGACTTATTTCACTTTGCATAATACCCTCAATGTCCATCCATGTTGTCACAAATGACTGGATTTCATCGTTTCTTATGGCTGAGTAGTATTCCATTGTGTATATATACCACATCTTCTTTATCCATTCGTCCCTTGATGGGCACTTAGGTTGCTTCCAAGTCTTGGCTATTGTGAATGATGCTGCAATGAACACAGGGGTGCATGTACCTTTACAAATTGGTGTTTTCAAGTTCTTTGGGTAAATACCCAATAGTGGAATAGCTGGATCATATGGTAGTTCTATCCTTGATTTTTTGAGGACTCTCCATACTGTTTTCCATAGTGGCTGCACCAGTTTGCACTCCCACCAGCAGTGTATGAGAGTTCCCTTCTCTCCACATCCTCTCCAACATATGTTGTTTCCTGTCTTGTTAATTATAGCCATTCTGATGGGCATGAGGTGATATCTCATTGTAGTTTTGATTTGCATTTCCCTGATAGTGATTTTGAACATCTTTTCACGTGTCTGTTGGCCATCTGTATATCTTCTTTGGAGAAATGTCTGTTCAGGTCTTTTGCCCATTTTTTAATTGGGTTGTTAGTTTTTTTGTTGTTGAGATGCATGAGTTCTTTATATATTTTGGAGATTAAGCCCTTATCAGATGTATGGTTTGCAAATATCTTCTCCCAATTGTTAGGTTGTCTTTTCGTTTTGTTGATGGTTTCCTTTGCTGTGCAGAAGCTTTTTAGTTTGATGTAGTCCCATTTGTTTATTTTTTCTATTGTTTCTCTTGCCCTGTCAGACGTGGTGTTTGAAAAGATGTTGCTAAGACCGATGTCGAAGAGCGTATTGCCTATGTTTTCTTCTAGAAGTTTCACAGTTTCAGGTCTTACATTCAAGTCTTTAATCCATTTGGAGTTAATTTTTGTGTATGGTGTAAGGTAAGGGTCTACTTTCATTTTTTTGCATGTGGCTATCCAGTTTTCCCAACACCGTTTGTTGAAGAGACTTTCTTTTCCCCATTGTATGTTCTTGGCTCCTTAGTCAAAGATTAGCTGTCCATAGATGTGTGGGTTTACTTCTGGGCTTTCGATTCTATTCCATTGATCTGTGTGTCTGTTTTCGTGCCAGTACCTTGCTGTTTTGGTTGCTATAGCTTTGTAGTATATTTTGAAATCAGGGAGTGTGATAGCTCCAGCTTTGTTCTTTTTTCTCAGGATTCTTTTAGCTATTCATGGTCTTTTGTTGTTCCATATAAATTTGAGGATTCTTTGTTCTATTTCTGTGAAGAATGTTGTTGGAACTTTGATAGGGATTGCATTGAATCTATAGATGGCTTTAGGAAGTATGGACATCTTAACTATGTTAATTCTTCCAATCCAAGAGCACGGAATATCTTTCCATTTCTTTGTGTCTTCGTCAATTTCCTTCAGAAATGTTTTATAGTTCTCCGTGTACAGATCTTTCACCTCTTTGGTTAAGTTATTCCTAGGTATTTTATTTTTTTTGTTGCAATTGTAAATGGGATGGTATTCTTAATTTCTCTTTCTGCTACTTCATTGTTAGTGTACAGAAATGCAACTGATTTTTGTATGTTGATTTTGTATCCTGCAACTTTACCATATTCGTTTATTACTTCTAAAAGTTTTCTGGTGGATTCTTTAGGGTTTTCTATATATAAAATCATGTCATCTGCAAATAGTGACAGTTTCACTTCTTCCTTTCCAATTTGGATCCCTTTTATTTCTTTCTCTTGCCTGATTACTCTGGCTAGGACTTCCAGTACTATGTTAAATAGGAGTGGTGACCATGGGCATCCTTGTCTGGTTCCTGTTCTTAGAGGGATAGGTTTCAGTTTTTCACCATTGAGGATGATATTAGCTGTGGATTTCTCATATATGGCCTTTATTATGTTGAGGTACTTTCCTTCTATACCCATTTTATTCAGAGTTTTTATCATAAATGGATGCTGTATCTTGTCAAATGCTTTCTCTGCATCTATTGAGATGATCATGTGATTTTTACTCTTCATTTTATTAATGTGGTGTATCACGTTGATTGATTTGGGAATGTTAAACCATCCCTGCATACCTGGAATGAATCCCACTTGATCATGGTGTATAATCTTTTTAACGTATTGTTGTATGCGATTTGCTAGTATTTTGTTGAGGATTTTCGCATCGATGTTCATCAGTGATATTGGCCTGTAATTTTCTTTTTTTGTGTTGTCCTTGTCTGGTTTTGGTATCAGGGTAATGTCAGCTTCGGAGAATGAGTGAGGAGCTTCCCCTCTCCTCAATTTTTTGGAAGAGTTTGAGAAGGATAGGTATTAAGTCTTCTTTGAATGTTTGGTAGAATTCCCCAGGGAAGCCGTCTGGGCCTGGACTTTTATTTTTGGGGAGGTTTTTGATTACTGTTTCGATCTCCTTACTGGTGATTGGTCTATTCAAATTCTCTACTTCTTCTTGATCCAGTTTTGGAAGGTTGTATGATTCTAAGAATTTATCCATTTCTTCCAGATTGTCGAATTGGTTGGCATATAGCTTTTCATAGTATTCTCTTATAATCTTTTGTATTTCTGAGGTGTCTGTTGTAACCTCTCCTATTTCATTTCTGATTTTACTTATTTGTGCCTTCTCTCTTTTTTTCTTGGTGAGTCTAGCTAAAGGTTTGTCTATTTTGTTGATCTTTTCAAAGAACCAGCTCTTGGTTTTATTAATTTTTTCTATTGTTTTTTTGGTCTCTACTTCATTTATTTCTGCTCTGATTTTTATTATTTCCCTTCTTCTACTGATTTTGGGCTTTGTTTGTTCTTCTTTTTCCAGTTCCTTTAGGTGCATTGTTAGATTGTTTATTTGAGATTTTTCTTGTGTGTTGAGATAGGCCTGTATTGCTATAAACTTCCCTCTGAGAACTGCTTTTGCTGTATCCCATAAATTCTGGCATGTCGTATTTTCATTTTCATTTGTCTCCAGGTATTTTTTGATTTCTTCGTTAACCCAGTCATTGTTCAGTAGCATTTGGTTTAATCTCCACGTATTTGTGGCTTTTCTGATTTTCTTCGTATAGTTGATTTCTAGATTCATACTGTTGTGGTCAGAAAAGATGTTTGGTATTATTTCAATCTTCTTAAATTTATGGAGACTTGTTTTGTGGCCTAATATGTGATCAATCCTGGAGAATGTTCCATGTGCATTTGAAAAGAACGTGTATCCTTCGGTTTTTGGGTGGAATGCTCTGTATATATCTACTAGGTCCATCTGTTCTAGTGTGTCATTTAAGACCAATGTTTCCTTATTGATCT
Source organism: Ceratotherium simum simum (assembly GCF_057802395.1). Lineage (NCBI taxonomy): Eukaryota > Metazoa > Chordata > Mammalia > Perissodactyla > Rhinocerotidae > Ceratotherium > Ceratotherium simum. The sequence goes on from NC_141911.1 coordinate 62,139,429, forward strand.
TCTGTTTGGATGATCTATCCGTTGGTGTAAATGGAGTGTTAAAGTCCCCTACTATTATTGTGTTACTGACTATTTCTGTTTTTATGTCTGTTAATAATTGCTTTATATATTTACGTGCACCTACATTGGGTGCGTAGATATTTACAAGTGTTATATCCTCTGGTTGGATTGTTCCCTTGATCATTATGTAATGCCCTTCTTTGTCTCTTTTTACAGTTTTTGTTTTAAAGTCTATTTTGTCTGATATGAGTACTGCTACCCCAGCTTTCTTTTCATTGCCATTTGCGTGGAGTATCTTTTTCCATCCCTTCACTTTCAGTTTGTGAGTGTCTTTAGGTCTGAAGTGTGTCTCTTGTATGCAGCATATATATGGGTCTTGTTTTTTTATCCAGTCATTCACCCATGCCTTTTAATTGCAGCATTTAGTCCATTGACGTTTACAGTAGCTATTAATAAGTATGTACTTACTGCCATTTTTTAACTTTTTTTTTTTTTTCCTCAGTGTTTTAGTAGTCCTTCTCTGTTCCTTTCTTCTTCTATACAGAATTGATGGTCACTTTAGTTTGGCCTCTGTCTGAAAGCTGTATTCTTTAACTCCCCTCCTCCCTCCTTTTATGTTTTTGATATCATATCTAACCTCTTTTTTGTGCATTTGTATCCATTACGTTCTTATCATGGAAATAGATAATTTTTCCTATTTGTGGTCTTCTCTTTTCCCCTTAAATCAGTCCCTTTAACATTTCTTGTAGCACTGGTTTCTTGGTGACAAACTCCTTTAATTTCTGCTTGTCTGGGAAAATTTTGATCTCGCTTCCCATTTTGAATGATAACCCTGCTGGGTAGAGTATCCTTGGCTGTAAGTTTTTGCCTTTTAGCACTTTAAATATATCGTGCCATTCTCTTCTAGCCTGTAAGGTTTCTGCTGAGAAGTCAGCTGATAGCCTTATGGGGTTTCCTTTGTATGTAACTTGACATTCTCTTGTGGCTTTTAGGATTCTCTCTTTATCTTTAATTCTGGACATTTTGATTATGATGTGTCTTGGTGTGGGCCTCTTTGGGTTTATCTTGTTTGGGGCTCTCTGTGATTCCTGTACCTGGATGTCTGTTTCCTTCCTTAGGTTAGGGAAGTTTTCATCTATTATTTCTTGAAATAGATTCTCTGCCCTCTTGTCTCACTCTTCTCCTTCCGGTACACCTATAACATGGATGTTAGTGCGCTTGATGTTGTCCCAGAGGTCCCTTAGACTGTCCTCACTCTTTTTAATTCTTTTCTCTTTTACCTGTTCAGCTTGGGTAATTTCTTCTAGTCTTTCGTCAAGCTCACAGATCCGTTCTTCTGTATCCTCTACTCTGCTTTTGAGTCCCTCTAATGAATTTTTAATTTCCAGTATTGTATTCTTCATTTCTGATTGGTTCTTTTTTATATCTTCCATTTCTTTATTGACATTCTCACTGAGTTCATCTATTCTTCTCCCCAGATCAGTGAGCATCCTTAACACTCTTAGTTTGAACTCTCTGTCGGGTAGGTTGCTCATTTCTGTTTCACTTAGTTCCTTTTCTGGGTTTTTGTCTTGTTCCCTTACTTGGAATGTATTCTTTTGCCTCCTCATTTTGCCTCTTTCCCTGTGCTTGTGTCTACATATTAGGTAGGTCAGCTACGTCTCCTGCTCTTGGATAGGTGACCTTATGTAAGTTATGCCTTAGGAGGCTTCCAGTGTGCTTCCCTCAGTTCTCAATGTTCCAGGGGTGACCCCTATGTTGGCTACCTGTGCCCTTCTGCTGTGGCCTGTTTGCTCTCCCTGTAGGCGCCCAGGGAGGCTGAGTTATGCTCCTGGCCAGCTGTTGTAATGCTCAGCTGCTTTTAGTTTTGTGGGCCCTTCAGTCTCTTTATCAGCTGTGGGGAGCCCCAGCACAGTTGGCTGCAAGTTCTAATACCACATTTGTGTTGCAGTATTTCTTTTAAGTGAGTAGGCCCACAGCATGGCAGGTTGTTAGGCTCAGGGCCTTACAATTGCTGTAAGCCTCTAGCCTATTAGGTCTCTTGTCAGCTCTCTGGGGATTGCAGCTGGGTGGGGCTGGCCTCAGGCACAGGAGCACCCAATTGTTTCAGGCTTTGGAAGGTGGGGCAAACCTCCTATGTGGGTCTTTGAGAAGCACAAGTCTTCTGCGGCTGACAAGCCCTGCCGCCCACAGGTCCACACACCCAGTCAACACAGTCCTGCCCCGTGTAAGCGCCCCGACCTCCACAAGCAGACCCAGTCTCTCCACGGCGGGAGCCCCACACACTCCGCCACCGCCCCACACTCTCCACCTGCTCCTTGTGCATGCCCTGCCCCGCTCAAGTCAGCTCAGTTGCCAGGCTGCAGAGAATCCAGCCACCAATCTATGTAGGCCCACAAGTTGCCTGAGGGCTTGTTGTTGGGTGGGGCCAGTCTCTAGGGCGGGCTGCCTTCCCTGGCTGAGCTGGATTAAATCGGTGCTCTAGCGGGTGGGGCAGACCCTGGGCTAGCAGGCCTCAGGGAGAACTCCAATGGCGTCTGTGTCAGCAGGCCCACACGGGGCCACAACAATGGCCGCCGCCAATGTCCCAGTCCCTGGAGAGGTCTCACCCCTCACCGAGATGCACTCAGGGCCTATTAGGTGAGTCTCTTGTCACCAAAGCACTGTGCACCTTTCTTTCTGGTGATTTTAGGATGCTTTCTGAAACGGGTGAGTTTGCGCACGGGCCCTTTAAGAGCCAGTTTTAGTTTCTTTGTGAACCGGGTTTTCTGGGGGTGCTCCCCAGTGTTTTAGTAGCAGGCACAGTCAGATATTATGCCGCTGGTGTCGATTGTACTGGGTCCACAAAATGCCCACAGCGGGGGCGCTCCCCGGCTCAGGGCCCCGCGTCTCCAGGGAGGCTGCGGACCTGTGAGCTGCTCCCGGCGGCCGTGACGCTGGCGGCTTGTGAAGGTGGCGTTTTTCCTCTCCAGAAGGGAGTCTCTGCCTCTTCTACCCTGGTTAGGATTGTCCGTTGTTGCAGGAGTTCCTCTTATCCAGTTTTCAGTTCTGTCTCAGGGGTAATTTTTCCACGAGTAGTTGTAAATTGGCTGTGTCCGCGGGAGGAGGTGAGTTCAAAGTCTGCTTACGCCGCCATCTTGACTTGACAATCCGGTATCACTCCTTTTAACATTTTCTTTACTCCAAAAGTTAGTGGTGGTGATTGTAATTAAACTTTCCAAAGAGGGGGACCAAAGTTTGAAAAGAAGGGATTAGAAGTCCGCAAAGATCAGTTAGACACTCTGGTCCCCTCCTGCATCCCAGGCAGGTAGAAACCTCTCCCTCACTGATTTGGGCAGGAATCTGGAGGTTTCTTGCTTGGGAAAATTCAGTCAGGAGACTCCAGGCCAGGGACAGCAGGCATAGCTGAATATAAGTAAGAGGTGCCATACCAAAGAGAAGATTATGTAAAAACGCACATACTGAATGGTGAGACTATCTAGATCTCTTGTTCCTTTTGGACCTGGGCCTCTTGGCACAACATTGCTGGTAGGTTAAAGTTACTCAACAGATTCTTCCCTGGAGAAATTATATAGCTCCTCAGGGAAGACGTAGCGTTACCGACATCTGGCGATATCTCAACAAATTGGCTGGGTTCCACTAAACAAAATGCACCCATGCATGCAGAACCTCCAATCTGACCATTATTATCTCTTAAATATTAATAAATCAAAAATAATAATTAAACATTTGAGAGAAGCCTCCAACATGAAATACTGAAACCAAAACCAAATCAATAGAAAATGGAACCCAGAGGAAACAGAGACAATGCAGGGAGTAGAAGAAATCTTCAAAGGAGATAATACTTATCCATAAGAAATTTTAAAAACCCACAAAGATAATTAAAGCATGCTTACTTATTAAAAATATATAATTAATCAAAAAAAATCTATTATTAGGAAGATAAAGTCAAAGAAATCTCCCAGGTAGTAAACAAAATACAAAGAGATCCCATATTGTAGGGAAAAGATAAGAAATTTAGAGAATGAATCCCAAGGCATTCGATAAAAAATTACCAGGAGTACCAGAAAAAGAAAGCAGAGGAAAAAGAGGGAGAGGAATCTATTTAGAAAAATATTCAAGAACTGAAAAATATTTATTATCACTTTCAAAGTTTCGTCATCCATATCATGACATCTCATCACACACTTTCACAGATTTGTCAATGTTGTTCATTAATTTAACAAAAATTTATTGCATGTCCACTATGCTCCAGGTCCCCTACTGAGTCTGGGGATAGAGTGGAAGCCACATTAGTGGGAGCCTGCCTTCAGAGAGCTGACCCTCTGTGAGGCAGAGAGACAGGAATAAGTCATCCCACCAAAAAATGTAACACTGATTATGACATGTGATAGGAAGAAGTACATGGTGTCAAGAGGGACTGTTCGAGGGGCTTTGACCTAGTAAGAGAGATCAGGAAGTTTCTCTGAGGGGACAATGAGCCACAGTATGAAGGAAAAGTCAATACTATCTAACCACTGAGGGCAGGGACAAGCATTCTAGGCAGAGACAGTACAGTGCACAGGTCCTGAGAGATAAGTCAGCATGGTGTTCAAGTGACTGAGAGAAATCCAGTGTGGAGAAAACCGGGAGAACAAGAGGGGAGCACGGGTGAGGTGAGGCCAGAACAGAGGCCAGTGGGGTGCTGACGAGGCAGAACTTTGTGGGCTATGTTAGAGTTTTGCCTTTTTCCTATGGGTACATAATTGGAACTCACTGAAACATTTTAAGTGGGGGTGGAGATGGAATAAAATATATGTTGTTGTAAAGATCACTCTGCCTGCAATGTGGAGAGTGGACTGAAGGAAGGTCAGGGAAAGATGCTGTGGTGCTGGTAGGGGGCTTTCACAGTTGCCGTGCAGAGGATGCTGGTAGCTTGGACAAGTGTGATAATGATGAGGATGGAGAGAAGTGGGAGTCCTTGAGATATACTTAGTGGGTTAAATTGGCAGGATTTTGTGATAAGTTATATCAAGGGTTGATTCTTCGAATATTCTACAGAAAAACAAGTTGGCTGGTCTGACCAAAAAATTGAAGAGAGGGAAATATAAATTAAGAACATTAGAAATGTCAAAGCCAATATATCTACATATAGCAAAAATGTTTTAAAAATTAACCAGTGAGTGCTAGGTATAATTCTATACAGTGAGTTTGAAAATCTAGATAAAAGGAAAATTTTCTATGAAAATTAAAATGACTGTTTCCTTTCATGGTTTATGACATCCTGGATATCCAAGCTGGACATAAAAGAACCAGACTCAGGGGTGGCTCCTGTGAGGGGAGTGGGAGGATTTGGGTACAACTGGACAGGGTTCCAATCATGGCATCTGGAAATGCTCTTATCAGCTCTTCTGTGGCTCTTTAAAAATAACCTTGATAATCACTCCATGGTCCACTTTTGCCTCCCGCCCTAGTAAATAACAAACCTGGCATTCCTCTGGGGAGTCACTGGATGGACGAGCTGTGATCTCTGCAGCATCCTCTCCTGCATCCAGAGCTCTTAAGGACGTGCTGTATTTCTCACGTATCTTTCTGACATTTTAGCAGGACCGTAGGGAAAGGGAAAATAATGTATATGTTTTTTATTCTATCACATTAAACTAGAAGGAGTAGTGGATATTTTTCTAACTGTATCTTTACAGTTAAAATTTATTGTCATAATTTAAAAATATGATAATCTTTGAATTAAACATTCAAAGAAAAATATTTTTCTCACATTTATCTCCTCTCTTTGTCTTAGAATTCTTATTTACCATGAAGCTTATTTAAACATAAGGAACATCACCATTGGTTGTTGGGTCTCATATATTATGTCTGTATAATTTAGAATCATAATCTGTGAAATTAGGAATATAATCTAAAGAATTTAAGAGAAAGCAGTCCATAAATTTGTGAACGCCAGAGAAGTTTCTGTGCCTCGGAGCTTTTGGTATCTCTCTTTTAAAAGATCTGGCAGAAATGAACTCTGAATAAAGCAGAATGAATAATTAAATTCCTCTTCATGCAACTACAAGGCATTTTGGAATAAAAAAACAACAATAACCAGACAGCAATTACATATTTTACAGGTTACAAATTTTGTGGTTTTACAAACCAATGCTGTGGTGTGCTAACTTGCGATCAAAAGGCTAACAGCAGCATACTGTGAAAAACTGATTTGGTTGAATGGTCCTGACACAGCTGTACTTAAAATCCTATATCTCATACCTGTTTTCATAAATGGTGACCTGGCGCAGCACACAAAGCCAGGGATCAGACTAAAGGGCAAGGAATTAAAATATTTAAAATCTCCCCATGATGTTACTAATTTGCTATTTGTATTAGAAGAAACTATGTTATAATGCATTCTGTATCTTAAAGTATAACTATATTTGGGCCTCAGAAACTTTTATACGGATTTATTTTATTTTACTTTTCCAAAATACTCTCTTAACTTTCTTTTGCTAAGAAATTACTCGTGTGTCACCAGAAGTCCTGCATGACCTAGAGAAAAAAAAGAAACCTTGTACCTCTCTCTCCATCACTGAGGACCATTGATTTTTCCCTCCTCAATGTCTCTCTAATCAGTCTAGCTTGCCTCTCTCCCCTGCGTCCATTCTGGGCCAAAACTCCATCACTTGGTTCTTGTACTGGTGAAACAGCCTCCCACTTGTTCTTGAATCCATTTTGCCCTATCAAGCAATTCTTTAGGGAGTAACTGGCATGACCCCTTTAAAATGATAATTTTATTATAATACTCCTAGCTATCACTTCTTAATGACTTACCCATGCTCTTGAGGTAAAGTGCTGTCAAATTACAAATGCAGCTCCTGAAAAAATCCCTGAATGTCTCCTTCCCAGCACTGATCACAGTTTGTGAATAGATATTCACTGGTGTAACTTTACTCCTTGCTCTGTGTATTCCCCATTGTGATCATGTTGTCATTGATTTCACTTCTACATATGGATAAATCTCACAACACATTGTTGCTGTTTCAATTCTAGACAGTCTATTTTTAAAAAGATTTTAAAAATCAGATAAAAATGGCTTTAAATGTTTACCCTTATCTTTTACCATTTCTGTAGCTCTTTATTTCTTTATATAAATAAAACTTTTGTAAATAAAACTTTATGTAAATGAAACTTTTAAGGTGGTATCCAACCCGTTGCCCAAAGAACTTCCTTTAACATTTAACATTTCTTATAAATGGTCTTCTGGTGATGCATTTTATTGACCTTTGTCTGTCTGAAAAAGTCTTCGTTTTTCTTTTATTTTTGTTCGGTTAAGATTTCAGTTTTGACACTTTTTTCTTTTAGTTCTTTGTTATTGACTAGTTTTGCATTATTTCTGCTAAGTCTGTTGAATAGTTTGTCTTTGTTTATTTTTAGGTAATGTTTCTTTCTTATTTGGTTGCCTTCATGGTTTTCTTTTTATCTTTGTTTTTTAGCAGTTTGACTATGATGTGTCTAATTTAAAACAATATGTACTTGCTTGGGTTTCTCTGAGCTTCTTAGATCTGTGGTTTGTTTGTTATCTTTCATTAATCTTTGCAAATTCTCAGCCATTACCTCTTCAAATATTCCTTCTGCCCCATTCGCCCTATTTTCTCTTTCTAGAACCTAATGGTACGTAGATTAGACCAATTGTTATTGTCCCACACTCTTGGATGCTCTGTTCTGTTTCAGTGTTCCTTTTTTCTTTATGTTTGGATAAATTCCATTGGTCTGCCCAATTTTACTGATTCTTTCCTCAGCTTTGTTCAGTCTGATGATAAGATCATCCAAATAATTCATCTATAATATCATGTTTTTATTTCTAGAATTTCCACTTGACTTATTGTTTCCATCTTTCTGCTAAATTCTTCCATTTATTTTCTGGGAATGTTGTCATCTTTACCATCAGAAGTTTTAATATAATAAGCATAGTTATTTTAAAGACTCTATTTATTAGTTCTAACACCTTGGTCATCTCTAAATCTTTTTCTGTTAAATATTTTCTCTCAATTTTTTTTCTTGCTTTTTTGTGTGTGTCATAATAAATACTATTTCATAATAAATAATAATATTATAATAAATAATATAGTCATGCCTTCTCCTCTCTGGCCCTTAGTTTTGGGGATTGAACACGTCTAATCAGTAATTAGACTGGGTTTTGGTTTTGTTGTTGCCGTATGGAAATTCAGTGCCCAACATACCTCAGATTCCTCCAGGATGGACTGCTGCTGCCTTGTGTTTAGTGTTGGATTTGGAGTATTGGGTGGGTTTCTCCAGGTTTCTGGTCCACTCTCCACTCTGAGCAGCCCCTGCACTCACCGGCCACAGTGAGGGGTTCTCTCTCCATGCTCTTCTCAGCCTTCAGTGATAGACTCCTGTTGCTCGTTACTCAGTGTTAGGCTCATGGTTAGGAGGGTGAGTTCTTGTCCATCCTGGTCCAGCTTCAGTCTTAGGCAGGCCCTGTGTACTTGGGACTCAGGTATATAATTTCTCAGCATTTCTCTCCTTCCCTCTCATGAGAGCCAAAGTCTTCCTTCTATCTATACGTGTATTTCTCTGTGTGTGTGTGTGTGTGCGAGCGCTGTATGTGTCTGGGGGTGGATGGTGTTGGATGGGAGATTCCTTCTGCTCCCCTAGTGTTAGCAGATTTCAGCTTTCTATAAGTGCATGGTCCTAAGCTGAGCAAATGTCTCCCCCTTCCTTCAGGGGCAAGCAACTTTTCTTTCTACTCTTCCTCACCGAGGCGTTTTGTCTTCGCCTGGACCCTGAGAGCCGGATGGTTTATGAGTCCTCTCCAAGGAGCTTAAGGCTTTTGCTTTGTGTGAGGTCTAGGGCTTGGGTTGGATTTTATACCCATGTGTCACTGAGGAGTCTCTCTCAGTTTCCTCCCTGCCCCAGTCTTTTTCACAGTATCTGGCATAGGCTCATGGCAAAAAAATCATGTGTGAGTATGAACTCCGCTGTTTGTGTTAAAATTGGAACTGTTTCTTCTTCTGCACTTTGATGCCATTCACTTTTTCCAACTATACGGTGCCAATGGTGATACTGTTCATGTTCCTCTCTCCTTGGAAGTGCAAGGGAACAAGATTTTTTTCCCTTCTTGACTTCAGAAAGCTATTTTGTGTGTATTGGTCACAAGTAGATTTTAAGGAAACACTTTTAAGCATAAAATAAAACCCAAAGTCATTCTGTAATAGTATATTATAAAAAATAAACAAACGTGTTTATATGACAATAAAATGGGTCAGATGATAGTTTAGGACTCTTCTATATTGGTTAGAAAAACAGTAGTGGTTTTTTGTAATCTTGGAAATTATATGAAATTATTAGATAGTTCTGGTGTTCCATAATTATCTCAGGACTCTTCGTCAGTATCACTTTTTAAATTCCTATGTACTGTTAAGAAGCCTCTGCAAACAAGAATTTTCCAACTTTGCTCCTCAGTGTATTTAGAAAGTCTTTTTTTTTGTGAGGAAGATTGGCCCTGAGTGAACATCTGTTGCCAATATTCCTCTTTTTGCATGAGGAAGCGTGACCCTGAGCTAACAACTGTGCCCATCTTCCTCTATTTTGTATGTGGGTCGCTGCCATAGCATGGCTTCATGAGTGGTGTTGGTCCATGCCCAAGGTCTGAACCCAGGAACCTGGGCCACTGAAGTGTGGCATGCCGAATTTAACCACCATGCCACCAGGCTGGCCCCAGAAAGTCTTTTATAATTTCGTTCATGAAGTAAAGAATGTTCGACGGTCTCTACTGTCTGTTTCTTTTTCTCATGTCTCTTTAAAACAACAGCAATAACAGTGACCTTTTACTGAGGACTTATTAAGTGTCAGGAACTTCTGGATGCTTTATTTGCATTAACTCATTTACGCTTCACAACAGTCTTGGGAGGCAGGTGACATTTAATCCCTTTACAGCTAAGGAAATAGGCTGTGACCTGTCCAGTGTCCAGTGTCCTGTAACCCCTGAGTGGCTGGGCTCGGGTTCAATCCTGAGCAGTCTGACTCTGGAGTACTTAAACACAACAAGGAAGCCTTCTGGTTTTCGATAATTTTGTGAAGGTTTTAGTTTTTCTAAACAAGCAAAAGCAGAGACACCATGGGAATTCAAACTTAAATACTATTTTCTTAGTGCCTTTTCATATAAAAAGTAAACAAAATGTATTTTGTCTATTATCTGATTTTCTAGCTTGATATTTTATGCTTTGCATTTTACCTCAAACCTTTCTTGGAGCTGGGAGTCTCTTTTAGGCATACTAGTAGTAATATTAATGTGTGTTACTAAATGTAATTTGGGACAAATAGAAGAAATAATTATTCTCACTGGCTGGATATTGGATGACATTAAGGAATAAATATTAAATTATTTTTGGTGTATTAATGGTACTGTGGTTATGTTTAAAAGAGTTCTTAGCTTTAAGAATTCATACTAAAATATTTCAAGAGGAAATAATATCATTCAAGGACTGGCTTCAAAATAAAGTTGGTACAGGTAGTAGATGAGGGTATAGAAAAAATGATTGGCTTGAATTGATAATTGTGAAGCAGGGTGAGGGGGGAGTGTGGAGGCCATTATTCTATCCTATTTGAAATGTTCCATAACAACAAGCAAAAAAAAAAAAAAGAAATAGTTATATGAAAGGACATCGTTGTGATATCACAATATTACAGTTTAGTTCAAGGAACTGTAATAGGCTTGTCTGCCTAATATGTTCTAGACAATGGCAATACAAGGATGGCTAAGATATAGGTGTTTCTTGTGGGGCAATTATATGCTAGTAAGAGGGAACATAATAATAAATGATATTTCAAGACAATACAGTATGGGTTATGATTTTTATTTATTTTTTTGATTTTTTAAATTTTTAAAAATTTATTTATTTATTTTTTTGTGAGGAATATCAGCCCTGAGCTAACATCCATGCTAATTCTCCTCTTTTTGCTGAGGAAGACCGGCTCTGAGCTAACATCTATTGCCAATCCTCCTCCTTTTTTTTTCCTCCCCAAAGCCCCAGTAGATAGTTGTATGTCACAGTTGCACATCCTTCTAGTTGCTGTATGTGGGACGCCGTCTCAGCATGGCCGGAGAAGCGGTGCGTCGGTGCACGCCCGGGGTTCCGAACCTGGGCCACCAGGAGCAGAGCGCACGCACTTAACCGCTAAGCCACGGGGTCGGCCTTGGGTTATGATTTTTAAAAGTAATAGACTGCTGAAGGATTGGCACAAACCCTGACAAAGTGTGTTAGCTCTCAGAAATCCTATGAGGATCGGATTATTGTCATCTCACATGTTAGAAGAATATTTGAGGACAAAGGAAAATGTTCACTTTAAATTTTTAAGTAAGAAAAAGCACTTTAAAATTTGGTAATTAAAAATTAATTTTAATTAAAAAAGATTAAAGGCGACACACCTGTAGGGTCACAGACGCCGGCACTCGCCTACATGCCCTATAACAACCATATGTTCTTCGGACCCTTTTCTGGGCAGCACGCCAACCATCTGATTTGTAACTGTTTCTCTCAAAGACCATCACTGTCTGAGGGAACCCAGAGCCCTTCCACGTAGAGCCCTTCCACGTGAGCCACTGGTCCTTAGAATGTTGGCCGCACAAGGACAGTTGGGCCGTTGGCAAGCACACCGCCTTTGTCCCCCTGCCTATATGAGCAACCCCTCTCTGCTTGCAGTAGTGGTCACTCTGTCAAGTGGCGGCCACTGGGCACTCCCTGTAAGTAAGACCCAATAAACCCTTATGTCTCGTCCGCCGTCTCCAGGTCTTTTCTTGGGGCTTTCCACAACCTATCCCGCACTGCTTAAGCGACTGGGCCAGCGGCCAGACAACACCAAAATGTGAAACTTAGTTATCTTTGGATGGTTAGAATGTAAATTGTTTTAAAAAAATTATTTTTAGTTTTCAAACAACATACATTTAGCCTGTATTATTTTTTGTAATAAAATTTATGCATTTATAAATTTCAATACAATTTTATTTATAGTGAGATTTTTAGTGATATGTTTATGCAAGAAAGAAAAAACAACATAAGTTCATGTTGGAGTAATTGTAAATTTTTTATGCTATGGGGAAGGAGAAAAAAGTCACCAGAAGGGGCTAAACGTGTTAAAGTAAATTTATAATTTCATGAGAGTGGCTAATATGGTGTTAGGTCTTCCACATACATTGGGATTTTATTGAATTAAACTTGGCAATTCCTGCTAGCTAAAGGAGCTGGAGAATGAGACACTGTACGCTCCTGAATTGGAATGTTATACATAGTCAAGTCAGGTGAAGAAAGAGGAGAAACAGCAATTATTTGTTTTATTCAAACAAAACTTTTATAATTTTTAAGCAAAAGAAGCAAAAAATTTTAATCTTTAAGCAAAAGAAGGATACATTTGAAGCATATAAAGATTGACAGAATAAATTTATCTGTCATAAACATTGATTTATTAGTGCTATAAAATGTCTGAAGGTAACTTTTCAAAACAGCAAATGACATGAAATACATGATAGTCTTTGTAAAAAAGTGAAAATTCTAATATTATACCTCTTTCATCTATATTTGTAATACCCTTTCATTTGTCAATGTACTTTTTCCAGCATATTTGCATATTTGTAGTATGAAGTAGTTAGTATGCATGGGCTGGCATTCCTAAAGTATCCAATATTATCAATTGGTTCTTTCTTTTGAGGTCTATCATCTTTCTTTCATTTTTGGAAATGTATTTCCATTATTTCTTTAAATATCTTCTTCCTTTTTTTTTCTTACTCTTACTGAGAATACTACTATCTGCTGATGGTACTTCTATTTCTCTTTTCATTATCTCTCAACTTTTAGTTAAATAATTAGAGTTTCTATTCCTTTGTTATTTCCTCTTTTCTTCTAGGAGAGTTTATTGCTCTGATCCTACAACTCAGTCGTTCTGCAGTTGTATTGATTTTACTATTTATCCTACTCTTGGGTGCTTCACTCAAATTTAAATTATCTTCATGTTCTATTCTATTTTTTTAAAAGATGCTAGAATAGAAATTTGGAAAATACCACTACATTTTACTTTTCTAAATAAAAGAAATCATATCATAGTGTTTTAGATATAAATGTTAAATTTAGAAGCAGCTGATTGTGTCATCCTGTTCTATTATTTCATGAAGTGTTTTTAGACCAGCCAGACAAGTGTTCTTGCAAAAAGGTATATTTTTGTCCTTTTGTTAAAGGTATTGAGTTTACATAATATTCTGTCGCTTGAATGATGTTTTTTTCCTTAAAGAACAATATGGAAAGTGTTTTAGAATTGTGTTAGAATTTGCATAGTCATTCCACTTACCATGTAATTTATATGAAAGAATCAGCTTTCCAAATATATTTAAAAAATAGTGATACTGTGTCCAATCCTTTGCAACTTGTTTTTTGAATTAAAAAAAAAAAACATTTTTAGCTCAATTACTTGGCGCTATACATAATGAAAGAATTTGCAGGTTATTTGTTGCCAAGTTGTGTTATGACCCAAAGTGAACAATTTGTTTCAGCTTTGGAGACTCTGTCTAGCACACATTTAAGACGATTTCTTGCTGAAGCAGAATCTTAAAATTTCTTTTGTGTTTACAGAGTCGTTTCCTCTTTTTAACTTTGTATGTTATATATTAACTAGAAAATAATATTTATCAAATAGTCATTCATTCACTCAGCAAATATTTTTGAATGAATACTATACTTAAGGTGTTGTTCTAAACACTGGAGAGACAGCTGTGAACAGCAGGCAAAATCCCCCTCCCCTCATGGAGCCTGCATTGTGGTGGGGGGAGGCAGACAATATACACTACATGAGTGAAATAGATCATGTGTCATTTGGTCACTGTCTTAGTCCGTTTGGGCTGCTGTAACAAAATACCACAGACTGGATAGCTTATAAACAACGGAAATTTATTGCTCATGGTTCTGGAAGTTGGAAAGTCCAAGATCATGGTACCAGCATGGTTGCCTTCCAGGCAGGGCCTCCTTGGTTCACAGCCAGCACCTTCTTGCTGTGTCCTCACATGGTGGAAGGGGCTGGGGATCTGTCTGGAGCCTCCTTTATAAAGGCACTAATCTCATTCATGAGGACTCCACCCTTATAACCTAAACACCTCCCAAAGGCCCCACCTTCTAAAACCATTACAAAGGGCATTAGGATTTCAACATATGAATTTTGCAGGGACACAAACATTGTCCCTGCAATGTAGCAGTCACAAATGCTTTGGAGAAAAAAGAAAAGAGAAAGAATGGAGATAGAGAGTGACAAGAGTGGGGGCTGGGAAACTAGGGAGCTGCAGTTTAAAGAAAGGCTAGGAGAAGATAACCAGCTGTTCCACACACAGTCCCCAGACAACTGTGTCATTTAGTTAATCAGTTCCCATGGTTGGATATCATGTAGAAAAAGCAAATTTATAAATGACCATGTTTTTTATTGAATTAACTATAATAATTACTACTAATAATAAAAATTGGGTTCTCTCAGGTGCTTAGAGTAGATTTGGTCATTGTGAATTTGACAAAAAGTTAATATTCTAATGTTCTTTCATAAGCAAAAGGGTGGTCTATGCTTTAATAGCCTAAAGCGTGAAAAGAGCCCAACAGGTGATTCAACTAGATTCAGCTGTGGGTGAAAAAAACAAGCCTGAAAAGTAGTGGGTGAAACTAATATATTTGTATTTCTTATTGATATAAATGAAGAAAAAGATTGATGATCTAGCTCTAGAGTGGCAACCGGATGGCATCATGGACCCAGCTCCTTCTCTTTTTTTCCTTTAGTGTATGTCGCTTCATTCCTAAAGTCACCTCATGGTAAGTGTGCAGTAAAGGATCAACTCAGGGGTGTGGGTACTCACTGTGCCTTAAGGGGTTGACTCACTCAGTGGGTTTGAGGGGCTCAAACCCTGCATGTTACAAAGAAAGGACTGGCCCTTGACTGGCTTCTAGGCGAAATAACCTCCAAGCCCTTGGAATATCCTGCCTGGTAAGAGTGTCCCTAAGACCTTGGGCAATGCCGGATAGTCTATGGTAGCAGTGTGATTTATGGTGAATGCCTATTTTTGTTCCGCTGGGGCCCTGGGCTGCACTATCAGTCTGACTTCTGCAGGGGCTGGAGACTGAGTAGCTAGGGTCAGTTGCACACGTGCTCCCGGTCTATATGCTGACCCTTAATAAACACCTTGGACACTCAGGTGAGCTTCTCTGCTTGGCAACACTTGATACTTGTCACACCTCATTGCTGGGAGAATTAGGTGCTGTCTATGAAACTCTACTGGGAGAGGACACCTGGAAACTTCTGTCTTTTCCTTTCGCTGTTGCTATTCTGTATCCGTGTGTTGGAATAAACCATACCATGAGTATAACAGCTTTTCTGGGTCCTGTGAGTCCTGCTAGTGAATCTTTGAACTTGAGAGTGGCCTTGAGGTCCCCTAACACAGTCGGTGATTGCTGTTGCATCTGCGTTGAGGATAATAGGAAGAAGGCCATGACTTTCCCAATAAGGATGCTTCCTGAAAGCTGAACACAATACTTCCATTTATGTATTATTGGCTAAAATCGGGTTACAAGGCCACACCAGCTGTAATTTTATTGTTTGGCAGCGGCATGCTCATCCAAAAATTGTATTCTTGTCACTAAAGTGAAAAAGGAGAGTGGATATTAAGGAGCAACCACAGGCTCTTCCACAAATAGGATTAAATTTGGCTTATCAGGAAAAATATACGTTTTGTCTATTTGGATGTTTGCTCATTTTTTAAACTTACTTTTTCTATTTAATATTGCATAGTTTTAATTTTAAAAAGTAAATTGACTTATTTATTGATATCAAAATCTTCATTAAAAAGATGATATTTTAATATAGATTTCTCTGTTTCCCTATTTATTTTCTTATTTAATATATACATGCTCTAAGCTTTATTCTGGCCCTGTGCTAAATTGATGAAGCACTGCTAAAGGAGGTAACTACATATGATGAAGACTGAGTGTTTGGCAGGAATTTAGCTGTTTTTTTTTTAGAACCAAATTGAAACCTTCGTTTTGTGCTTATCTATCTATCTATCTATCTATCTCTCTATCTATCTATCTATCTATCTATCATCTATCTATCTATCTACCTACCTATTTTCCTATCAACTAATGGAGTTGACTTTGTGACCACTTTCCTTACCAATTCAGGACATCCTTTTATGTTTTCCTTGGAGTTAATGTGCTCTTTCTCTGGCCTTGATGTAAGTCCTGTGGTGCCTCATCTCTGTACTCTCCCCTGTAGCAGTCTACATATGTTCTCTTTCCTCCTCCTTTCCTCTTTTTAAATCTATTTCCCTGTTTCCCACCACTGCTGTATTAGACAGGTTGACCATGGTATTGGTTCTCTTGAAGGAAACTGCCTCATCCACAGACCCTGAAAAGGGAGGAGGTCTAAATCACTCCAGAGATAGGGGTGACCATCGTCTGTACCAGGTGACACCCCCCGCCCCCCTCACCGCCTGTCTTCACTGAGAGTTGCCTACACTGGGGTGGACACCTGACCAATCCATAGTCTTCCCCATGAGGTGATTTGACACATGAAAACTCTGCCCAAACAAGGATTGGCTGGGCCAATTAGACTCTTTCTCTTGTGAATTTCAACTGGAAATATGGACCAGGAGACTAGATCATCGAAGCAGAAGTTGGAAAATACATTGAGAGAAAGTGTTGGGACAGGATGTCCATGAGAAAATAAGCTGAAAGGTATGGGTGCCTCTGTTGACAGTTTGTGAAAGGAGAAAAAACAGACAGACGCTGAATATCATGTCAACAGAGAGGCCATAAACTCCTGCCTCCCAGGTAAAAAGGAAATCCATTCATTCCCTAGGACTCTGTCTGAGCCTCCACCTCTGTGTTTCAGTCTCTGTGACGTTCTATGCCCCAGGATTCCCATGAGATCCTTGTGGTCCTCCCATGAATGTTTATCTTTACAGTAAACCTCTCTCATTACTGGAGGTAATCCTGTGTGAACCCAACTCACATTAGTTTTACCATTTTAGATGATTCTCTCTCCTTCATCCTGAAATGACTACTGTATTCCTAGTTCTGAACTCTAATCCTCTCCTTTAGTTCTTCACAGTGTAGTCCTCACACACTGTAGTTCTTCGCAATCCTATTTTTGAGAGAGTTCCCTTTTACTCTGAGCATGGGCATAAACTCTTTTTAGCATATCTCTGCAAGGACCCTCAACTTATATTTATGTGTTAAAGCGAACCCTCACTGGCTGCCATTAAACATTTAAACCAACCCGCACTTTCCCTCACCCTTCCCTCACCTCACATTTTGTTGCATGACACACTACCCCAAAGGGAGAGTATTCCCCCCCTCTTAACAATCTCCTGGAAGAGGAAGACTGGTTCTCTCTGTATAAACAGATAAGTTTATATAACTTCTACCAAACTACAGCTGTTATGAAGTTTATAAATAAGATCTTGGGAATTGCTGGAATGATTCACTGGACTAAATGATATGCAGAACACATTAACAAAATGTGTGTGTCCAAGGATTTACATTTTCATTTCTAAAAACTTTTCTGATGACATTGTCCGAACTCTTCAAAAATTCTTAAAGAGTTGAGCCATTTGTTCTAAATGTGAAATCCCAGTATTTAAAATATACAGAGTGGAGCTGATCTGTTGGGAATAGGAATGAAAGCCCAAGACTCCCTGTCTCAGTCCTTATCCTGCCAAATCCCTGCTGGCTGCTCCTTGGGGCAACTTCTTAGAACGCCACTGCCCTTTGGAATGCAGTATGAAAACCGTTTCCCTGAATTCTGAGACCTGTAACAAAGGCTGTGTGGTATTATCTGCTGGAGGTGAATAGAAGAGTTGATCACTATCCAGGGTCAAACTTCTCCCCAGTCCTGGGAAGCCCTGAGTCAGACTCTTACATTCTCCAGGAAATGCATTTCCCCCTTGTCAACCCTCTGTTTGTCCTCTATCATTTTCTGTATCTGATAAGACCATCCTCACAGCTTTGTGGATGGTTCCAAATGACCTTTCATTTGCTCTTGAGGGACTATAATAACTTGTTCCAAAGCATATCTGTGCTTTTCCCCAGATCATACAGAACACTACTTAACTAATTTCCCCCATGTCCCATCCCATTAGAGCTGGGATATGCACCCCATGAGCAGTGGCACTGAGCCTCTGGTTTCTGTGATGTCAGACACAACAGGAAGGGCACCAACACACCTAAGAGGCACTAAAGAGAAGGGGCACCAAAAGAGGTGGCTCAGTGGATGTCCCACCTCTGCAGACTGCGTAGATTTCAGTGAGCCATCACTGAGACTCTGACTTACATGAAAACAAGGCACCAGGATCAGTGGGAGATGCCCTGACAGAGCCCCCATCTCTGAGGGATGGCCATAGCGTTTAGCTGGGCAAGCCACCTTGGCCAGCTCAAGAGGTTCGTCATCACAGAGCTGCAATACTTTGGGGACTGACCTATCTTGGGATGATGCCTTCCTTTTCTTTCCTGCTCACATATCATTTCCTCTTCCTTGTTTTTTACTTTAAGCATGATATAAATACCTCTTTCACAATTTTAGAGAGCGACCTGTAGCGCTCTGTACCAGGGTGCAACTGTGAGTTCCCATCACAACTTTCACATCATGCTCAGCTCCCACTCTGTCTTTGAGGGAGGTGATAATGTAGCATCACCAGTTACTCGGAGGACCTGGTAGGGAATCCTCTGACTGTGAGTGGTAGTGTGTGAGTTCTCTCTTCATGGGTTAGTTGGCAGAACAAACAGGAATCACTTGTGTGACTGCTTAAACATCCAGGAGGTATGAGGGTACGTATCAGGGGCTAATGTTGCATTCATCTTGTTAGAAGAGGAACTTGGGGTGATTTTGTGGACTGCCATAGTTTGCTGTAGATGCAGGGTGAAATTACATAAGGATTGAATTATGATATATACACATTTATATATTTCACTGAGTGCAATACTTAGCTTATGGTGATCACTCCATGAGTAATGGTAATTGTGGTCATTATTATTATCATAATTATTTTTTTAGTTTAATATCAACCTGTGTCTGGGCTGACTATAGGTTGACAATATGACATTAGATCTTTGTGAGGACTAGTTAATTTTGTCTTTCATTCTACAGGTACATTACCAGCACGGTTTCCCCAGTACGTGTCATTAGGCCTAGTATCATAATAGGCTTTCAAAAAAATTTTGTGGAATGATTGAGGATTGAGTGAGTTCCTAACCTTGGCATATTGTTTCCCAAGTGCATGTTCTGGCATGTTGACGAATCTCCGTACATCTAGAACCATGAATGCAAAGGAAAACAGAACAGCTTACTCTAACTAGTGTCATTTAAACTAAATTTTGGATTTGGGAGCTTATGTCCTAGGTTTTAACGCTAGCTTTCATTTTTTTAGAGCCTGCACTTGTACACTTGTAGAGGGGACTTCGACACTGCTATAGGAAGTGTTAAGAGGAGAGTTACAGATGTTTTCAGTCTGTGTTATTAAGCATTGCCAGCCACTTGAGGACCACTCTTGGCAAATGCAAAGCGGCTGGAACACAAAGGTTGAACCCTTTGCAAGGCATTGTGCCTCTGCCTGCACTTTCTTCGCTTTCTAACAGTTTGGAGCCAATAGCTTAGAACACAATGGCTGTTAAAGCTGGGTTCACACTTCAATGAAAAGGGAAAATTTATCAGATGATAAACTTTTATAGTTCCTGTTCGTGGTGTGGTTGGCAGAGGAATAATTAAAGTCTACAGCATATTCTTTTTTCTCAACCTATTTTCTTTTAACCCAAGGCCACCTACATGTCCATCTAAACCAGTCAGCTATGGGGGTAAAAAGTTTTCTTTCTGCCTTATAGAGATTCTTGCACTTTCTTGGGAAAGTTACAGAGTATTTCCACAGCACTCTACCTATTCTTGATGCTAGTGTTTCTCAGGGCCCCACTGCCTGTGTTAACGGAAGCAGTGAGCCTTCACAGAGCAGAGAACAATCAGAAAAACCATATCCTGTTGAGTTTTGCTTTGTGGTTAAGGAGATGGAGGAAGAGACAGGTGTATAAGTAACTATTGTGCAAACCACACTAGGAGAGGGGAGCAACTCCTTTCTTTAGTTATTTCGAAGGCATCCTGAGCAGACATCCCTAACGTATTGATGCTGCTTGAATTTTCTGCACACTTTCAATTTTATGACATTGTCTGCCAGCTTTATATCTGGCTTCAGGTATTCAGTTCAAAAATAGCCTAGTTTACAAGTAAATTCTGTTTTTAAAAACTATGAACCAAGTTCTGCAGCCTTGATAAAATTATGAGGAAGGATGGGAGATGCTAATTTATAGCTTAATATATTGACATCCACAACACAAGTTTTGGTCATGAAACATCCCCACTTATGTATAAGCTTAGTTAAGGAGACTTACGTTAGGACCCTAGAAATATTAGATATTTTTCTTTAAAATGTAATTAAGGATTTAAAAAAATTTCTTTTTTAAAATCAAATCATATTATCGTGACTTGACAATAGAGATTGAATGGTTGCTGCTGGGATTCTAATTTTTATGCTGCCACTACCCTTGTTAGCCAAAGTAATTAGGTTTTATCTATATGATCCAAAAAGCTGTGTGTGGAGTGAGATAATATTTTGAATGATTCTCAATTCCAACAATATATATAGACAGATAAAGAGAGGGAGAGAAAGAGAGAGGCAGAGAGAGAAACAGTCATCATCCTTGGCTAATCTGTAAGATTTGTGAAGTGTCAGTTATGCATCATGTACTGGAATATGAGGGGAACAAAAGAAATGAGTATGCAATCCTATTGTCTGGTAGAAATTCAAAGGGAAGAGATATTGAATGATTTTGACTGGTAACTTTTAATAAATGCCATTCAGTGGTGGCTCTGAGTTGTTCAGCTCTGACAATCTCTATCAGTGCCACACAACCCTCCCCAAGCAAACATATCAAATTTAAATAAAGCCAAGGTCAGCAATAACTCTGGGACACATTACTCCTCACCTCCCTGCCAGCCTTCCCATGCCTCAAATAGTGAAGTCCATCAGCAATTCTAGAGCTTTCCCTGATGTTGTTACATTATTTCATAACTGAAAAATTTGCTGTTTTTGTGCTTCATGTTTCCTCACAAAAGGAAGGATATCTTTATGAAAGTTCTCTAGTCTCAGAGTGATAAATTGTTCCCATGTCTAGAGAAGTGGCACCAAATAAGTTTTTCTTTGACATAGTATGAGGAATTTTACCCAGAGAGTAACTGTATGGATCTTATGTGATAAGTGCTTTCTCTGATTCTGTGCTGGTAAAAGAACTCTTAACACAAGATTAGGATGTGTTGGGAATGAGGCGGTGCTTGGAAACACAGACTCACTCTTCTGCCACCACCCTCCAGGGCAAGCGAGTAATGACTCTACATTTTCATATACTCGTGATTAAGATACATTTCTTTAATAAGGAGTCTCTAAATGTAAAGGTGATGCAAAATTGTCATTATCAAAATTATCATTATTTGAAGGAGATATGGCTGCATTTCTGGAAAAACCAAGAGCTTCATCTGAAAAGCTAAATATTATTTCAGATGAGAACAATGTAAAAAATGTAAAAGTCATAAAATATTGACAAAAATACATAAAAACTTCTTAATGGAATAATACTATATGTCAAAAGACAAATGGCAAACTAGAGGAGAATATTTTGAAATATATGAGGAAGACCTAATTACAAAATATATAAAAAGCTCCTACAAGTCTGTTTAAAAAAGCTATATAAAGGCAATTGAAACGTGAGTAAATAACATGACCAGATTTTGTAGGAAAAAAATAAACATGATTTTCAAGCAAAAGAAAAGACATTCAACTTTATACATAGTAAATGTTCAAATTAATATTAAATCAAAAAAACTTTTTCAGCTTTTAGAGTGACAGAATTTGTAGTAACAAAATTAGTAAATATATTGGCAGGAGATTTATTCTCTCTTCTATTGATGGAAGTGTGATTTGGTAAAAGCTCTTGGGATAGATATTTGACAATATCTATTAAAATTTAAAATGTATATACTTGTTTGCCCAGCAATTCTACTTTGAGAATTTGTTCCTACAGTTTATGCATGCAATCTGTGTGCAAACATATCTGTCTAACTTTATTAACAGAAGAATTTTTGATACAGCCAAAGATTGGAAGCCACCTAAATGCCCAGGTAGATCATAGCTTAAGTAAATTATGAAACACTATAACGTGGAGTGCTAAGCAGCCATTAAAAATAACAAAACATTTCTATATATATACTATATGGAAATGAGCCTCAAAAGCTATGGTAAAATGAAAAAAAGTTAGACACAGAATAGGATGCATAATATGTGTATACCTTGTGTATTATACACACATGTATATGTTAGTATTGGGATATAGCTGGAAGAATACACCAGGAATTGATAGCGTTTATTGCATCTGGAGCATGGAAAGGAAGAAGAGAAGATAGGGTGGGGAGGAAGATTTATTTTTTCTCTGTATCTTTTTCTTGATCCCAGAGTGAATAGGGTTGTATGAATTCGTAACGTGTTTAACAATCTTTGAAAGCTTTATCATTTATAGCATCATTATTATGTAATTTAGAAATCATATTAACACAGAGATATGTATCATGTCTATTTTACAGATGAGGAATGAGAGGCTAAGAAAATTTAAATAACTTGCACAAGGTCAAAATCTTGTTAGAGTCAGAATCAGGAAGTGACTCCTGAAGGCATCCACTGGGAATAGGCACAGTTGTCCTTCTTGGCTACGCCCAATGTTAGTCAAATTACGTCTTTAGTTATTGCCACCTCTCTTAAAATTCCTTGGCATAGCTTTCCCAACCAATGGCATATGTTTAACTTTGGTGATATCAAAGGATGAGACCCCCACTTAATATCTGGAAACACACACACACACACACACACACACCCCCACGCACTGCTGAATTTATTGCTTACTTAGGTAAGGGAGAGCTATGCTGCTTAGATACATCCTCTATGAGCATAACATTGAGCTGATTGCATAAAGGGCTTTTGGGAAATATTGAATCAGGGAGTGTGTAGAATTTTATAGATGGGTTGATGTCAGCTGTAGAAACGTGGTTAGTTGGGTAAGAGTGTAGTTGATAGACTGGCTTTTAGAGGCTTGTTCCTTGGGGTGAGCCTATACCTAACTGGCTGACTTGCAAGAGAAGGACTGTCATTGATTCGTTGGATTACAGAAATGTGTTCACTGGGGCAAGTTACCGTTGAATGACTAAAATGATTTCAAACCAGTTTTGGTGGCTGTTTGTTGTCATGGCTACAACATAATCAGAATTTACCTAGATGTATGGGAAATTTAAAAAATTTTATTCTCTATGATTGTAGATATTCTTATTCTGGGGGGCCTGCTAGCTTATCTTCTCATTTCCAAACAACTTCTGCTCTTCAGTGCCATACAAGTGTGTCTCCTGGGTCACTTAGTATGTAGATGTTCAGGGTTTACTGTTCTAGCCCACTCTTGTTCATTTTCTTCTCTCCTGTAAAGAATGTGTAAAAGAAACAATGACATTTTGGGGGGTAATAGTCTAAAATTATGACATCAGCCTAATCTCTGTGTAGCCAGAATCCTTGTTGAACCCAGAGACAATTCAGGTTTGCTTGGCTCTATCTGAGAATTTGTGATTATAGGCTTTTAGTGATCTAATTACACGGCAGCTCTGATTATTTCGGCTGAGGGAGGAAAGGAGAGGTTGGTGCACAGGATCCCTGACAAATGACAGAGAACAACAATGAAGGAGTCAGTAAGAGTCAAGTCCTCTCTCAAGCTCCCTTCACATTTTCTTATGCACCTATGGAAGAGGCATAAGATGAAGCACTATTTTCATGAAAAATTTTTTCTGATATGATGAGAAGTAGCACAATCGTTCAAGTTAGATCACCCAAGCAGCACAAACTGACAAATAGAGAAGCAGAGCAGTCTCACCAGGGCCTTTCTGACTCTCGTAGATTGGTGGCTTCAGACCCTTGGGAGACAGCATCTTTGTTGACTTCTCACAGGACGCTCCATCAGGAATTGCAGCATGGAGTCACCTTCAACCAGGTGGGAAAGCAAGAGTCATTGCCAAGGAGAAACTTGGGCAGAAGAGGAAGGCAGGAGGTTTTACAAGGTATTATAGCTTAAAGATAAGTTTGTGAGCCCACGTGGCCTCTCACCTGTGGAGGCCTAAGAAATACTAGGGGCACACTTTCAAGAAGACTGGAGATTTTGTGGGTAAATGGGGACAAGAGCAGATTATTTGTATGATTGTCACATGTACAATTGTATCTGTATAGCTGTTAAAGTGACTCCCATCTGCATCCATAGGATTGAGTCCTAGCCACGTTGAGTTTACATTTATTTAATTATGATTAAAAATGAATGTTGCTCCTGTTCTGACTTTGACTTTTTATTGCTTCAAGACTCATGAGCACTTATCTCTATGTGTTTGTGTTCATAGCCAATTCATTCATTCATTCATTCATTCATTCCACTAGTCATTTATTCATTCAGGTTTTCAGACAACAAATATTTAATGTGCTCCTAAGGATGAAAAGACAGTTTTTACACTCCTAATGTGGTGTTTGTGGTCTAGTCAGGAGTCGGCAATCACATTGATGATTATAATATTTTGATATGCATAATGGAGTTATGTGCAGTGTGAAAAAGTTGTAGAGAAATAGGAGCTTAAATCAGCTGGGTGGAATCAGGGAATGTCTCCCACAAAAGATGTAAACTGAGTCATAAAAGAAGGTTGGTTGGTTCCAGATGGTGATGGGGAGGGGAGCATCCCAGGCCAAGGCACCTGCAGATGCCTGAGAGATTTGTCAGGAACAATGGGAGATTCAAATGACTACTTGAGACTTTAGGGTAGAAGTGGAGGTTGAAGGATGAAGTTGGATGGATGTTAAGGACACATGTGATGAAATGATCCTTAATGCCCTAGTACAGAGTTTGTTATGGGAAGCAATTGAAAAGTTTGAACCAAGGAGTAACAGGATTAGATCTGTATTGATGTAAATCATATTGATGACATTTTTTAATATTATAAATGTAAGTAATTCCATATAAGGATACATTTATGTTCTTTAATCTAGTTGACCATTTCTTTATTTTTTTTCAAGCACTCTTCCTACCTTTCTTTTCTTTCTTCAATACGCAGTTCAATTTCATGTGAAGTGTTTCATAACTCTTCAGAGGCAAGATGAGAAAATCCTTGAGACAGATTCTAGGAGGGCATGTTAAGATGCCCTCATATGACAGCCAGTGTCATCTTTCCAATCAAGAAGCAGCAGTACTATTTAAACTAAACACACTATGAATACCTCTGGAATCAGCCACTTAAGAAACATATTTGGAAAAGCCATTCTTCACAGAAGAATGTCCTTCTCTATTGTTCCAGCACTGTGCATTTAATTTCTAGGAGATCATCAAATAAAGTCCAACTCTCCATTTTTGTCTCCAGGCACAGCCTTTGTTCCTCCTCTTCCAGCTCCTCTTCTCCTCATTAATGATGTAATTCCCTGGGGAATCCTTGCAGAAAGAGAGACATCTGTTTCCATTTTCTTCTTTCTAGAGAGAGGAGCGGGTTCTGTCTACATTATTGAATAGATTAGCATTGTGAGTGTTAGCACTTTCCATGAGGTGTAAGCCCAAAGAGCAAGGAGATTCAGGGACCCAGAAGACAGGATGTAAAGCGTTTGCCCCACACCACAGGATGTTTTACTGCCCTTGTCGCTCCGTGTGAAGGGAATTCATTTCTCTTTTTTCCTTCCCTCCTTCCCTCCTTTTACCTCCCTCCTCCATCCCTCCTTCCCTTCCTTCCTTCTTTCCTTCTTTCTTTCTCTCCTTTTTATTTTAATGTGCAGAGTTACTAAAGAGACACAGAGGTATTCTACTTCCCCTGAAAGTGTGAATTTACATTTACATTTTAAATTAGAAAATTATAATACAATGTTGTGGGGCCCGCCCTGTGGCATAGGAGTTAAGTGCCCGCGCTCCACTGTGGCTGCCCAGGTTCAGATCCCAGGTGCGCACCGACACACCGCTTATCAGGCCACGCTGTGACGGCGTCCCACATAAAGTAGAGGAAGATGGGCACGGATGTTAGCTCAGGGCCAGTCTTCCTCAGCAAAAAGAGAAGGATTGGCATGGATATTAGCTCAGGGCTGATCTTCCTCACACACACACACACACAAAAATGTTGTTGTCTATAACATCTTACAAGTAAAATGTGTCTCAAGTGGTTTTACAACTCAGAAGAGAAGTATAAATCTAAAATTAAAAAAAATGTATCGGGAGAGTCAAGAGACTAATGTATGAGAAAAAAGAGATGGTATCTCTCTCAAACAGCATGGTTAATTCAATTTATTTTGTGATTTGTTTGGGTTAAGTACACTTTATGAATTATGAACACATTCAGTAATAAAGGACTGATAAATTAGTTTACCATCACAAATCAGTTATTTTTTCTTATTTTTAAACATATGCATAACTTCAGCTAGGTTAAAGTAGTATGATCTTGTGACTTTTTTCTTCTGAAAATTAATTAGCTCTATCAGCAGGCCTTTTGAAAGTTCCTTTTGTACTATATGTCAGTCTAACTCTTAGATTGCATGGATTTTAGGTAAGAAATATATCCCATTATGCATGTTGCATACATAATATTTAAATATTTATGTAAACAAATCTTTGTATTTATTGTTTTTTGAAGAGAATGTTAGTTTTTAAAAGAATTCATTTAGTTTGAAGCTGACACTTGAAAACAACAAGGAAATTAACATTTGTCAAAAGCACACTCAGGCCAGGCCCTGCACATACAATATCTTATTTAAACCTCACACAAACTCTAAATTAGCTGTTGTTTTCCCCATTTTATATCAAGCTGCACAGACTGAGACAGGTTGAGAGATCTGGACTTGTTTGTACAAAATCCAAGTATTGGAGCTTTGAATAAAATTCAAACCTGCCTGGCTTCAAATCCACACTCTTTGCAGAATATTATATAAAAGGTTTAAAGACTAATGACACTATTGAGTAGATAAAACGTTTTGTGCCAAATTCAGATAAATTTCCATACTCCCAGAACTTGTTTCCAAAATAGGCTTCTCCTAAAGTATGATTCAGTCATTGTCTTAAGTGGCGTTTTCTTCAAAATAAAGTTTGTTTCGTGTGCTCATCTCCACTTTGCTGAGGCTGCAAACTGGTGAGATGCTTACAAGCTTCTGAGGTAGGAGGATTTAAGGATACCTGAGTAGACTCTGGAGAAGGAAGGAGAACAGTGTACCACTATTCATCTTTATGGCTGTGGGGCCAGTGACAAAATAGCCATTTCCCCCCTGCCAAGTCCTCACACACTTGATGTTTCACTTAAAAACTGCTATCTAATCAGACACACCTTTCCTTTCCTTTCTTTTAGTTTTAACTAACTAAAGATTTCAGCTAGGCGCTAAATGATTCTGGTGCATAGTTTTCAGAACAGAATTATTAA
Source organism: Ceratotherium simum simum (assembly GCF_057802395.1). Taxonomy (NCBI): domain Eukaryota; kingdom Metazoa; phylum Chordata; class Mammalia; order Perissodactyla; family Rhinocerotidae; genus Ceratotherium; species Ceratotherium simum. The sequence goes on from NC_141911.1 coordinate 62,166,984, forward strand.
TCCATTCAGTGGTCCAGGTATTGCCTTGTGTATTTTTCCTGAAAGTCTATGCACTTCCTAAAGCCTACATACGTAAAAATGAAAAGTTACTCCTTGAATTCCAGGTTTTTTCCTCAGAAAAACAGAAGACATTTTTATTTAAAATTCCTACCTAATAATAGGTTTCATGGAGAGTCCTTCTTTATAAGATTGTTCCCTAGGCCTTGATTTCTCAGTCTTGGCACTGTTGACACTTGGGATTAGATACTTCTTCATTGTGGGGGCTGTGCTGTGCATTGTAGGATGTTGACAGCATCCCTGGGTTCCTCACTAGATGCCAGTAGCACCTCCCTCTTCACATTGTGACAATCAAAAATGTTTCCAGGTATCGTCACAAATTTCCTAAGGGGCAACCACTTTGAGAACCACTGCCATAGGCCCCTTAAACTTTATTTCTGGTCAGTTTGGGATAGGAAAGAGAAAGACAGTCTTGAAGATATAGAGAAAGAGAAGATAAGAAAGAAAAATGGGATAAATAAATAAAATTTATGGGAAATAGCAGGATTATTCATAATACACCCAAACTGAAAACAGTCCAAATGTTCAGCAACTGGTAAATGGATAAACAAATTGTGGTATATCCATATGATGGAAATTTAGCAATAAATAGGCATGAACTACTGAACAATGCAAAAATGTTTTGCATTTTGAATGAATTTCAAGAACACCATGCTTAGTGAAAGAAATCAGACACAAAAGACTATATACCCTATGATTCCATTTATATGAAATTCTAGGACAGAGAGAACTATAGTAACAGGAAGCAGCTCATGAATGCCCGAGGCTGGGCATGGGAAGAGGGGATTGACCTCAGAAGGGCATGAGGAAACTTTTTGTGGTGATGAAAATGTTCTATATTTTGACTGTAGTGATGGTTACATGACTATGTAGATTGCCAATATGCATGAAATGTATTCTTAAAATGGGTTAATTTTATTGTACGTAAATTATACTTCAAGAAACCTGTTAAAAAAAAAGATGTGAAAACAAAGGAAGAGAATATAATGTAGAGGACAGGATGGGGGAGCCATTTTCAGACTCATCTTTGTGAATAGCCCGTGACAGTTGACCTCATGGAAGTGGATGTGGATACCGAAGGCTGGAGTTTATTGGCAGGTCTGACTTGGGGGAAAATCCCCTGGCAGTCGCTATTTTTATGCAGTGGCTTGTTCCTCGTGGGGCCAGTCAGTTATCTCAAAGATGATCTGGCAATCCCCTAGATCCCTGGGAACTAGCATCTAGGAACCCAGAGGCTCCTTTCAGAAACTGAATAAATAAGAAACAAGAGGTTCAGCATTCACAGTACAGCAGTGTCTCCTTGAACTCTGAGATGCCAAGCCAACTTGAGCAATGACCTTTCGGGGCTTGCTCATTAACTAAGCAGATCTTCAGTGGTTCTTTCCCCACAACCCACTTCAGGAGCTTCCTGATGTAAAACAATGTGAATTAGCAATATGAGAACTTAATGCATGCTTAACATGAACATACTCACTTTTCTAGGAAATGGTATGCAAATGGTAAGAAAAAAGCCAGAGAGAGCTCCAGCCATAGAGTTAGAAGAGTGAAGTGTGTTTTCAGGAAAAGGTTTAAAATTTGTTTTTTAAAAAAAGGCCTTAAGCCTGGACAGATCTGTGTGTAAATCCTGGCTCAGTCTCTCTCTAGCTCAGTGACCTTGAGTTGATTACTTTCCTTTGGGTCAGAGTTTCTGAGTATAGAAAATGAGACAGTACCTCTACTTAGAAGTATTATGAGAATGCTCAAGTACTGTATTCATTTCCTGTGGTCGTTACAACAAATTAGCACAAACATGGTGGCTTAAAAAAAAACCAAATATTTATTCTCTCACAGTTTTGGAGGCCAGAAATCCAAAATCAAGACACTGACAGGGCCATGCTCCCTCTGTAAACTCTAGGAGAGAATCCTTCCTCGCCTCTCCCAGGATTGCTGTGGCTGCATCATTCCCATCTCTGTCTCTGTCTTCACATGGCCTTCTCCTGAGTGTCTCTGTCAAATCTCCCTCTGAATTTTCTTTTATAAGGACACTTGTCATTGTATCTAGGGCCCTCCTTAATCCAGGATGATCTCATCTCAAGGTCCTTAACTATACCAGCAAAGACTTTTTTCCAAGTAAAGTCACATTCACAGGTTCTGGGTAGACATATCTTGTGCCAGGGGGAGGGGCTGGACGATTCAACCCACGACAAATATTTCTAGAGAGCATAGTCTCAGCTCAATACTTGGTAGCTATTATTATGTTCATGATTTTATTTTTATAATTTCATAAGGGCTAAAAATAACTTCTGTAATAATTGTTTGAATGTCTCAAATTTCATGTAATTTTACTCCTGTAGGCAGAATAATGTATCAAGATGAATCATTTCTGAAATTAATAAAAATTCTATAATTAATTAGCCCCTTTTCCAAGACTGTGACAACGTTCCTCTTTTGTCTTCTTCCAGTCATCTATGTAGCCTCTCATTCTCCCAGTAGTGGTAAGCATTAGGGCGTATAGCCACTATTTTTATTTTATATGTTATTTTAATAACAAATATTTATTGAACAATTATGATGATAGTGAATTGGAAGGTGATACACAATGTAAGATTGGATAATCTGGGAATTTAGCTCCATGGAATGAAACGGAGCTACTCTGTTCAGGGTCTTTATATACATTATCTTATTTGCTCCTCTATGAAGCTGTGAGGTACCTGTTTTTATACCACTTTCCACACAACCTCAGAGGCAAAGTCACTTCCTCAAGGTCACATAAGTAGTATGAGTGCCTTGGCTGGCTTAACAGACATCCTTACATATGAAACTGTTACTATAATACACAGAATACATAAGTTCATTATCTCACCCCTCTTTCCAAATCAAAAATTTTAATTATGTGCCCCTAAAACACAATAGCTTTTAAAGTTATGATTCAAACGAATCTTTGCTTTGCTCAGCAGTAGGATTCTGTCAAGCAGCTTTAACTCCAAAGAAGCTTTTTTTCTCTCCCTTTTCTTAGGTTTAATAACAATCTTTCCTCCCTCCATGTCCCTTTGTAGTGATATACAGGCTCAGTATTTTCTAAGATAACACAACACAAGATCAAAATGTGCGGAAGGAAAATAACCGGCGTGTGAGCATCATCTGTTGTCGGCAGGCAGCATGGCGGCAGCAATTCTGTAGGTCTACTTCGGGCTTGATGTGCATCCTGCTCCCTGACGGCGATGCTCACGCGCCTCCGCAGCGCCTGCAAAAGCAGCTCCGGTGATCACATCTCAGTCTTTCTGTCGGGAAACGGCCTGTGATGTCTCTTCTCACTACTTATGTGTCATTACAAGCCTCCTTTCTTCTCTGTAGATTCCACTCTGGCATTGCCCAAGAAAAAAGTGCGCAGGCAGCATGCTTTGCTTCCATGATCCCTTATCTTCATATTTTAGGTGACAGGATGCGTTATTTGCTCATTAACAAAGAAGCTGAAAACAGAGGAAAATATTTCTGAGAATACCGGAGCTTGCGTATTCCTTTACGTGCTTGAGGTTTTCCTCCCGATGGATTGTAAGCACACGTCATTGGTCTGTTTTCACTGCTATTTTCTAAGCAAATATTATTTCAATAAGTATCTTAGTGCTTGTTATGTAGTGGATTTGTGCAGTCTATATAAATATACAAAACACATATGAATTTTACCAACAAATTTAGGTAAATGACCCAGCAAAAGCAGAAATTTATATTCACAGATAAATATTGCAAAAACTATGTATACATTCAGTTTGCTAATAAGAACAGGCTTTTGGATGGAGGTGATTTGTAAAAATAGAAATGAAGGTTATGAATAATAGTGAGCCGGGGGTTGGCTTGAAGCATCGTCTATATGACTCAGGAGTGGGTATATTTATTTTAAGGAAAAAAACCTTCAAAACAGCCGCAGAAATTGAAACATGCATCTCTCATCCTTTTTTCTATTTCGCCTTCATTTCTTTCTTATTTTCCTTGACAAATGGATATGATGTTTTTGTCAAGTGAATCAGTTCAGGAATTTATGAAGTTAAGTGTCAAGTTATCCCAGAGAAAAGAAGCCAGTGTGCTGTTTCAGGTCTCCCTGGAAGCACTTGAGCCTTAGACAGAGATTCTGGTATGGTGTTAATGAGGGTGTGGTGGTCAGGAACAGGATAGAGGGGAGAGAACTGAGTAAGGATGTGGTCTCAGGTAAAGCCCAGCCAGGCCTGGCCCACAGGGGTGAGTTCGGGAGCAGAAACTATACTACAAGTGCACCTCACCCCAGCCCTTCCCTTGAGGCAAGGGGGCTGGCGTGACACTATTCATCCCTGTAAGTTTGTGTGTGAGACTGGATGTGAGGTGGGGGCATAACTTCCCTTAGCTCCCATCAGCTAAGGCCAATTGGCTGAAGGAAGGTGCAGCTGTGAGCCATTAGGAGCCAGCACTTGCAGTAGCTGGAGATAAGTGTGCTGGCCCAGCAAATAGGGTTTGGACTGGCACCCCACTATCCTCTACATATAACTTATTAGGCTCTATTATATTGAAATAATGTGTTTGTGTGAGTGTGTGCGCGTGTAACACGTCTGGTAATTTGGCCAGAAAGAACCCCGTATCTTCAAATGTATTGGCTAAAATTTTGCCTTTTAGAATTCATTCTATGAGCAAATGATCTCATCATTATTTAAAATTCTGACACCTTTGGGTAGGTAATACAGCAAACAGTTATTTCATCTCATCTTTGTATTAATTAACAGGTTACTGTTCTCTTAAGAGCTGGATAAATTTAATTGAAGGAAATGGATTTGAATGACACATAGGAAATGACTTCAATTTGAACTTAAGTTACAGGCGTAAAAGATAATAGAGTGGGAGCTTTGGGCAGTCGGAGGGATGGAGAGTTGGCAGGGTATAGCAGAGCGTCATTGCTGTGGGTCGGGCTGTCCCGTGTATGGCTAAGTGAGAGTATCTGCGTGGGCATCACAAAGTCGTAGATCAATGTGTAGCTTATTAGTTACATGTTTGTCAATTCCACAGAGCTATTATTACTTGCAATTAATCAAGACTAGATTACTGTACTTCTAATTAGAATTAAATTTAGCAAAGATGTTTGGCAGATGGGTTGGAGGAAGTAAGAAAATTTAAAGCTCACGATCAAGTACCTGTGTCTTATGGATCAGAAGTTCAAGACTGGGACAGAGGATAGGTTTGCCTCATCCCTACCAGTATATCTCTAACACTTCCGTCTAATTTAGGTCAATATTTAAATTAGTTTGGCTACATATAGTCTGTGTGGGCTGTAGATAGAGCTTCTACAACTGTATATATATGCATTTTTGGAAGTGTTTAACTTCCTACAATAAACTTTCCAAAACTGGATGTTTTTATGTTGATAAAATATGTGAAATATTCCATAAGAAAGACTTTAAAAATAAAGATAAAGAGTAATATATGTTAATCGTTTGATATTTAGGTTGGTTCCAATTTTTATTTTTATTAAATCATAATGCAATGAACATACTTATACATCAAACATTCTCCTTTATTTCTGATAATCGTATCCTCTTTGGCAAAGGGTACATCAATTACTTTTTATTTTCTGCTTTATTGTTTCAGAGCCTCTAGGAAAAAATTGCAATGAAAAGCCTACCTAAATATTAACTATGTTTATTTACAGTGAAATTCATCTGTTACTGGTGTGTGTGAATATGTTATGTGGTATTAAGTTCAGGAATAAAATGAATTGAGCAGTTTTCCGTAATTTTCCAGGTTCCAGAAGTGAGTGTATTTCTTTTGGAATCTGTTACTCAAAAATTTAAAAGAGTTTGTTTAAATTGCCATCTGTATTGGGAGCTTTATTTGAAGGTAACCTTTTAAGATATGTTATTATGTTTCAGTTTATTCCATGATTTGTTTTTCATCTTTTTAGGTTTCCTACTTAGATCAGTTTTAGCATTTTTACTCTTTCCCACCAAAATGTCTATTATATTAGAATTTTCAAGTTTGTTATCACACACCTGTGCCTTATGTTCTTGTAAAAAATAAACAACAAATCTTTAACAAAACCAAAACTCTCATTTGCATCATCTATCCCCTTTCTCATTCTCAATTTGGTTTATTCTTTCTTTCTCTCTATTTTTTTGTTTGTTCCCTTTGCTTGGATGATTTCAAGATTAAAACAGTTAATACTTAAATAAAAATTTACTAGGTTAGGTCCAAGTTTGACGCTTTTTATGTCACTAAAATTTCCTGGAATCCAGTGAGCCTTTTTGGTTTGAAGAATCTGACTTTTCTTGAGGTGAGAAAAATTTTATTCTATTAGGTCTCTGAATATTATTCTTCCATTTGAACATCTATAATTTCTAGCTTAAAATCATCTCATGTTTGTTCTTGTCTTTTCTCTCTGCATTCTGAATGAGTTACATGGTTTTGTCTTTCTCGTTAGCAATTCAATTTTAGGCTGTGTTTTGTTTTTACAGGCTTCAATGAACATTTAAATTGTCATTGAATTTTAAATTTCCTTTTTTCTTTTTCAGGAAATTCTACTTTTATCTATGATTTTTTTTTCTTATATTATCCTTAAGGCTAAACTTCTTGAATTTTATGAAAACTCTATCTTGCTTTTTTAAAAATGTCAAGAATGCCAAGCAGGCTTTTCTTTTTCTAAAAAATTTTTTCATACATTTCTTGAAGAAAGTCATTTTCACAGACATGATTTTCATTTTCATCTCTGTCTTTAAGGCAATGTTCCTTGCTCTTATGCTCTGGTATTCTTTATGTTCCTTAGTTTTCTCCCTTATTACTCATGCTAGGAGTGAGAGCTACCTAGATTTAGCATTAGGGAGCAGCCTTGGCAAGGTTGATGCTGTGTCCTTTGACTTCCAAGTAATAACTTGGTTAATGGGGGCCTCGCCTCCGTGATCTAATTGTGAAAATCAGGTTGATGGCCTCTTCTCTGTTTAACATGCAATGCTCAGTGGGCATTTCTCTACTCTGGGTCTGGTATACTGAAACTGGATTGTCTCCTCTTACCAATTTTGGGGTTCTCTGACTTGTTAGGGGTAGCACATGACTGCACTCTCCAGCCGCTCTGCTCTGGGGGCTGGTTCATTCTTTGCCCCTGTTTACAATACCTTCTCTTAAGGGCTCTGGGTCTCAGAATTCTATAAAATTTTGTCTTTCTCCCGTTCCCTTTTGGTGGGCAGCAGAAAGTAATAATCTTTGTATATAAATAATGACAATGTTGAATTTTACCCGAACCCTATGCTCCTGAAAAATGGTATGTAACAGCATGAGGAGTCCTCCCACCCTTTTGTGTTCTGGCTTACTGCAGTTTACTCCCCATGTGATTTAGATAAGTCTCACAGACTCCTCCTTAATTACCTATGATAAGGCCAGATATGGACCCTCCAAATTGCCACTCTTTGCTTCGTAAGTGATTAACTGAACTGTTTTGTCCCCACTGATAAATCAGAACAAAATGCTTGTTAACCAAACTTTGGTAAGTTTCTCTTCTTCTCCCAGGCCTGAACTTTGACCCACCCTCAGCCTGAGCCAGACCCCTTATGGATCCCTCCTGAGAATAGTCCAACCTCAGGGTAAAACACTGTCTGACCTACTGCTGATTCCACACCAGATTTGTTCTAGCCTTCTTAATTGCTCTTTCTAAAAGAAAAGCCCTTTTCTACCTAACCTTTGAGATGCCTGCAGATCTCATGGTTGGAATGTTCTACCTAACACAATAGTTAATATTACTATATGGTGAGAGGTAGGGAGTCCAACTTCATTCTTTTCTTTCTGGATATCCAGTTGTCCCAGCATAATTCATTGAAAAGAGTATTCTTTCTGCATTGAATAGAATGGGAACTTTTGTCTAAAATCAATTGACCATAAATGTAAGGGCTTACTTCTGGACTCTCAGGTCTATTCCATTGATCTATATGTCTATCCTTATCCTTATGCCAGTGCCACACTGTCTTGACTTCTGTAACTTTGTAGTAAGTTTTGAAATCAGGAAGTGTGAATCCTCTAATTTTGTTCTTTTTCAAGATTGTTTTGACTGTTGTGTTCCTTGCATTCTCAATTTGTGCAAAAAAAGCCAGCTGGGGTTTTAATAGAGATTACACTGAATGTGTAGACCAATTTGGGGAATATTACAATCTTAAAAATATTAAGTCTTCCGATCACTGGACGTAGTGTTTCTTTCCATTTATTTAGATCTTTTAATTCTTTCAACAATGTTTTGTAGTTTTCAGTATACTGGTCTTATACTTTTGTATATTTATTCCTAAATATTTTATTCTTTTGGATGCTATTATAAATGGAATTTTTTTCTTAATTTCATTTTCAGATTGCTTCCATTGTCTTTTGAACATTTATTTAGTGAGGGAAGTTTTTCTCCTGGTATGGTTTGAAAACTCTGGCAGGCCCTGTATTAGTTTCCCAGGGCTGCCATAACAAAGTACCCAAACTGGTGGGCTTAGTACAACAGAAATTTATTGTCTCACAGTTCTAGAGGCCAGAAGGCCAAAATCAAGGTGTCAGCAGGAAGATGCTCCCTCTGGAACCTGCAGGGGAATCCTTCCTTAACTTTTGTAGCTTCTGGTGGTTTGCTGGCAATGCTCAGCATTCATTGGCTTGTAGATGCATCACTCCAATCTCTGCTTCCATCATCACGTGGTCGTTGATCCTGTGTCTCTGTCTTCACTGGGACTTTCTTCCTCTTATAAGGAAATGATACTAGTTTTACAGAATTAGGGCCCACCCTAATGACCTCTTCATAACTTGATTATATCTGCAAAGATCTTATGTCTAAATAAAGTCACATTTATAGGTACCAAGGGTTAGGACTTCAACATAAATTTGAGGGGGACACAATTTAACTAATAACATGTTCCATGAGGTTTCTGGGTTCTCTTAGGCAATGGAAAGTCCAATTATTTCTTTAAGTTACAAAACCCAATTTTGATTTAAAAAATAGAATGTCCAGCCGACGTCAAAGGCAAGGCCTCTAGACTACCTACCCTCTAGAGAAAAGTGTGAGATGAGTTTCTTTTCTCTTTCTTGCTAGGCTACTCTGGCATTTGCAAACTGCTGTTTCTGACCTTCTGGGTATGGAATGGAAGAGGAAAAGGAAAAGGAGGGCAGAAACTTCTTATTTTACTGGTATGAGTTATAAGCTGCCATCATTCTCTCCAGGCTTAGATAATACTTAGAATTGATCTTTCATGGATTCTTTGGAGATTCCTCTGGGGTCTTCCTTTTGACTATAAATCCTGTGATGTCTCTTCTGTGCATACTAATCCTCTAGCTGTTTTCTCCCTCCTCAGCTCCTAGTTTTCCAGCAGTGACTCCAAGCAGATACTGTTGGAGACCATTTGTCCTTCTGTGCTGGCAATTTTATCAGAAAGATGCTTACCTCGTGTCACCTTTCTGTACTGCATGGTGCACATCTGGTTCTTGGGAAATACTAAAGTATTTTTTGTTCTAAAAAGGTCAGCTACCTTTCTTCAGAAGAAGGAACTAGCGAGTCTGTCTCTTCTCAGTTAAGATTTTTCAGGTGGTCCAGTTCTCTGATCTTCTAAACTACAGAGAACACATACCAACCTCCCATCGTTGTAGCCTCTGTTAATATACTTTAGGTGGAGGGGTGACAGAGATTCTCTCCTTGACCAAACTCTGGCCAGGCTCTGAGCCCTCTTCTCTTGAATAGGCCTCAACCTTTGCCTATGAAGACTTGAACAAACACTAACATAATGTCTAACAACACAAGGCCACATCCCTAGGATAACCCTAGTCCCCCTTAAAGTGCCTGCCTGAGAAAACTCGAGGCTGTCAGAATAATTCACTGTTTATTCCAACCAGCACCAGAGGACAGGGCCCCTGTCGCCCAGTCTCTGTGGGAGGGTGGGGGCCCAACTTCCAGAAACACCAGTTAGAAAATCCAGGTGGATTTCACATGGACTGACTCCCTCCTCACTTCCTCTTGTAATTTTTCACTTCTCGGGCTCTACTGAGCTCCTGCTTGATCCCTTGCCTCTCCTTCTTTCATCCTTTAAAACGCCCAGTTACTTCCATGGAGATCGAAGTTGAGTTCGGTTCACAGTGGACTCCTCCCTATAGCAATAGTTATTACTGATTAAAATCTGTCCTTACCACTTTCAGTAGTGTGCAGCTTTGTTCATCTTCGATAGAGGGAAGCACCCTTTTCCTCTCCCTCTTTTCAGGAGGTGAGACTCACAGCACTCTAGTGTTTTTCTTCAAAGATTCTCCCCCACGTAGTTCTCTTGAGTCTCCATGCTCTTATATACTTGATCCAGGTGACAGACTTCTGCTCAAAGTGCCCAAGAATCATATAACTGGCTATTATAGTTTGGATTCCCCTAGAAGCAGACCCTGAGATAAGGATTTGAGTGCAAGTAGTTATTTGGACAAGGCAAAAACATCAGCAGGGGAGTAGGAAGTGAGAAAAGGAAGGAAAGCCTCTAGAAGGAAGATATACTATTAAAACAGCTACCGTGATGGAGGATTGAAGCTTAATATCACAGGAAAACTCCAGGACAGTGTGTAAAATGCATGCCTCAGAATTATCCCAACCAGAGGGGTAAGAGAGAGTGATATTTATTCACCAGAGTTAGTTGAAGGATGCTTCTTTCTAGCAAGAAAGAGAAAGAAAAAAATGTTACTTTCCTGGCACTTCCAGCCTGCTGCGCCTGTGAGCAGAAGTTCTCTGTAGAGATCTACAATAAACTTTCAGACACACAGATGCAGATCCTGGCATTTGGAGGTTTTTCAGATACACTGAGATAGAAAGGCTCAAGGGATATGGGTGGGGCACTGACAGTATCTGCTATAAGACTATAAGCCTTGCATGCTCAGATTCCATTTGTGTCAAGGTAGTGGCTGGTCACAATTTCCTAAAAAAAAAGACTTACAATACAAAGATTGAGAGGACCAGCTATAAGCTTCAGTCTCTGGTGCTGCCATTAGGCCCAAGTCCACAAATGATGTTTGTCATTTCCCTTCTCTCCCACTCAGTCTAGACTGTCCCATACTCTCACCTAGAATTTCTGCTGATCTCTGTTGCTTGCCCAGTGGGGTAACCGAGACAGACTATAGCAGATGCCTTGTCCACATCACCTTGGATCCTTTCACCATTTTTTGTGCTCACTGACTCTCAGTGTTCTTTCACGTCCAGTGGTCAGTACCTGCATCACTTTCGCACTGAGCTGTCCTCAGGCTGCTGGAACCACTTTGCCTATAGGCAAGGAGACTCAGAAGTACATGGGAATTTACATCCACGTGGGGGCAACTCTTAACCAATGACTGATAGGTTCAAGGATGTAACTACTCCAATTCTCTTCCCGTTGTTCAGTAGCACTGTGAGATGTCACAAATACTGTCCCCAGAGCTCTCCTGTGGGATGGAAACACAGTTTCTCTGTATCAGTCTTTGCTTGATGTCATACCATTGCTTGGACCTCATCCTTCCCAGACTCATTTCACTTACTCTCCTACTATTTTTCCTAGGAACATCTCCCTAATAAATAATTTTTCATAAGAATCCTTGTCTCAGGATCTGCTTCTGGAGAAACCCAGCCTTAGACACAGACCTTCACTTGAGGGGTTGGAACCTCTGGTTACCATGCCCTTGTCAGGCTTGTGTCAGGCAATTGCACATTTAGGGTTTAGAAGCACCAACAAAACTAGTCAAACTCCTGAGTTCCAGAAATACTCATCCCTTCTCTGCCATGCAACACTAGAACTATCTCATCATGATAATCAGGGTCAGTTTCCCCTGCCATTATAGTAAATCTAGTTTTTCACCTGCTGATCTACTGGTATAAAAAGCTCCAAATGACCAGACAGTAGCCTGGCCCTAAGTTTAGTTTTAGTGGATGGCTATGCATGTCCTCTGCTAGTACCACTTCCCAAGTTAGGTAACTGTGAGTAATAGTGAGAGATATCACTTCTAATTCTATGACTTAGAATACTCTGTCTTTCAGGAATACAGCATCATATAATGGCTATTGGTTTAAAGTATGAATAGCATATTGAATGACAGTGTCCCAACACTGCATGACATCATCTCCAAGCTAATGCCTTAGTTGAGGCTTTCAGGGGCCGTTCTAAGTTCTAGGAGGCAGCTGTTTCTGGATAATGTGATAAATTATAGGAACAGTGAATCTGTGATCATGGACTCAAGGTGGCACCTCTTTAGCTGAAAAAATGAACCCCTCGGTCAGGGATGATATATGCAGGATCTCACTTGACAAACCAGACACTAGGTGAGCCCTTAGAGTGCTTGAGCTCAGTCAAGTTACTGCAGGCAGGAAAGTCAAACACAAATCGGGGATAAATGTTGATTCTCGTCAAAATGAATTGTTGTCCTTTGCTACCAAGTGGCAGGTTGGTCTCCATGAGGGGTAGTTTCATAGAGGTAGCTCAGCCTTGATCTCTGTTTTTGACTGATTGGACTTTAAGCTTTTGCAATAGCTAGATCAGCCTTGGTGAGCTGGACCCGTTACTGTTGAGCCTATCCATAGCCTCCATATCTGCCACCATGTTTAGTTACACTTTCTCCTTACCCACCTTCATCTATTTTGGTTGCATAGTACAAGCAATACCCTTGTTGCTTGCTCATCCATCTTGCCCATAGAAACTCTCTGGACTATAACCCATCATCTGTGGATCCCTGAAGGTCAGGGCTCACTGGTGCCATTCTTTCTGTCTTTGATGCTTGTTGTGGTAATTATGTCTACCTTGCCTCCAGTTACATGTTGCCAAATGGCTTCTACTGTTTTGGAAAACTGTTACCTCCATTGACCCTTGGAATCCCTGTTCCATTGAATTTAATGTTTTGATGGATGTAATCCATTTTGACTCAGACATTCTTTTATTAGTCTTATGTTTGTTTCTTTCTTTTAAACGGAGCATTTTCCTTCCTAATAGGAAGCTCTTGGTATTTTTTCCAGATTGAGTTATCCATAAACAAGTGGGCTAATAAAGTTCTTAGATTTATCACTTGTTCTTCTTAATTTATTTAAAAATATCTAGGATTTCTGCAGATTCTCATTCATAGAAAAAAAAACAGTCAAATTTAGTAGGTCAACAGAAAATTGAAAGATAAGTGAAGTCTTCAATTTGCCTATCCATTTCTTAGAACTCGCCAAAATATCATGTTAATTTTTCAATTGTCTATTTAGGATGTTATTTCCTCTTAGTTTATTTCATGTAAATTTTGACCACTGATAATCTCTACAAGGCAGTCACTGAGACTTCATTTTCTCTCTCCTGTATCATTTTACTTGTAGGCATATCCCATTGCATACCTGTCTTGGTCATGAAATTGCTAACTCTTTGTGGGAAGCCAGTGTTAAGCCATTTTTATTACTGTATTTCCTCTACCAAACATAGTTGTCATTCAATAACTGTCTATTGAGTAATGATTACATGAATAAATGAGATTGCTGTAGGCACAAGTTCTCTTATACCTTGTTTCTGGTTCTCTAAACATCTCATATTCTTTTTATCCGGTTTTCTAGTCTTTAGTAGAAGTTCTAGAGAATAGATTGGAAGCAGCTCTGCTCAACATCCTCTGCTCACTTTCTCATTTGCTTTTAAAAGTCTCACTTTTGCAAAAAGTCTTCTATTGCTCACCCAATGAGCTGTTTTTCTTCTCATTTACTTTTACTCTATTGTGTTAAAATAGGACTCTTGTTTTCTTCTCTGTTTCAGCTGAGATATCAAAAGCCAAGAAACATACAATAGGTGTAAGGTACTCATGCAAGTACTCACAGAATCTAAAGTGAGTTAGCTAGGATGAGTTAAGAACCTATAAAACAGATTCTGCCAATATTAGAAGTCCTCTACCTCAGTCCTATAAAAGAGTAGTATTGAGGAGTATAGAGAGGATTCCATTGGGGAGAATTTTTGGAGTGTATGACATATCCTGCACATACCTCCCGCTCCTAATTGTGGGAGAAGAGTGTATGTGTGGGGTTTTTCCACTTCACCTGTAAGTAAGAAAGGCTTCAAGAGAACTACTCAGGAAGATGGACAGATGCCCCCAGAATTTAAGAGTACATAAGGGTTAATGTGAAATGCTGTGCCTAGATTGGCATGAGGTAGCAAAGCAGAGAGAAAGACAGGGCTAAATTGGAAATCAACTGCATTTCCACCGTCGGTGGTGGGGCAAAAGTCCTTATTGCCCATTGGCCAGATACGGGCCACTTGGACGGGATCTTTTCTGAACTTTTCTCCCAAAGGGCTATCTAGATGGGTAAAATGAAAGGGATTTCTTCAAAAGAGCTACATATATATGGGTAAATTGATCCCAGTTAAAGAAGGACAGATCTTCAGAATGAAAGTCCAGATGATGAGGGGAAGTCAAAAGCAGCTAGCTGGGGGAATGCTGCTTTGGTGGATGCTTACTTGCAGATGGAAATTCTCATGGGTCTCATGTGGACCCATCAGTGGGATCTATGGGAGAAAGAGTGAGCTGTCCCCCAAACCCAGAGGATACCAAGGCTAGATCATAACCTTACCAAACATATAACTTTACCTTTTTCATTTAATCTCTTTTCTCTCTGTCAGTAATAGAGAAGTAGTAGAGAGAAAGTTCAGGTGAGAAGAGACTGCCTTCTGTGAATGAAAAATTATCCCCTAACTGGTCTGGAACACAATATTTTTATGTAATGCAATTTATAATCTTCTAGTAAATAATTAGTGTAATTGATAAAATGCTTAAACAATTTTCTAATATTTAATGGGATTAAGACTTGTTCTGGGAAATCATTCGCTCGTCTACTCAACTGTCATTCATCTATCTAGTGATCCTTATTCATTCTTGTCTATTTGAATCTAGTCTAATAGTCTGATCCTTATCAAGCCATGCTCTTTTCCCAGAAAATGTCCCTGTTAAGAGTGAATCTTTGAATTAGTCTATTAGGGGCCTTCTTTCTTGCAGCAAGATTGTAATAAAACTTGGACACCTGTTCACAACTACATTGTCAGAAGCTTTGTTTATTTACTATTATTGTTATTTTTTCACCACACTTCCTTCCCACTCTTCAGGCTTCTAAGCCTGAGGCAGACCTGAGCTGGGTGAAGAGATGTGTTTATACTGAATTAAACTTGAAGCCATAATACTACATTAGATTGGACTGGAAATTTTAATTATTGGAGTGAGATGAAATTACTCTTTTGACTAAGGTGTCCTGTAAAGGCTAAAGGGCTTAAAGAAAGAAGTAGACCCTAGAGAGTTATCGAAGGGGCAAAGAGAAAGAATAAAGTAACTTTTTGGTTGTGTCCTACTAAACAAGCTCATTAACAGTTACCCATATAAACCTTACTACATAACTGTGAACCCCATACTTAGGTAATTTCTCATTCTATTGATTCACAAGCATGGCTCTTGTTGCGTTAGTTCAGTGTATTATATGTCAGTGTGTGGTTCTAGGCTATTCACTGGTTTATCAATGATAGATGCTTAAGACAATATACTAAATGCAGGAATTCTGTTATTTGGCTGAGATTCCAACACAATGCAAAATGTTTGGGACCATTTGTTTAGCTAATAAAAGCTATTAAACAATAATTGGATATTCTCTCAGCTTTCAAATATTTCACTATTTCTTGTATTCAATAAGACCTCTGTATAATCATTGGATTCCTTAGTATTATAATTATGGCACATCAAATTCAATTTGCAGAGTTTCTTTTTTTTTTTTGATAGAAGTTAAACAAGACCAATGTTTTTAAAACTTGTTAATGTTTTACTCCCTGAACTTCATTCATTCCTATACCAATGTCTTACAGATAGTCTGTGTGTAATACTTAATGGTTAAATAGAATGAAATAACATGGTGTCGTAAACAAAGGGAAAACAAAATCCTGTTTCTTTAGTTTGGCCGTTAGAAAAACCATGATCATTACCTCATTACCCGACAATATTTCACAAGTCTGTCATTTTGATCAAATGTTTGGTTTCTGAATTTTATTATTTTGTTATCTGGTGCATAAATCTTCATATTTTCATATCAATTTTGGGGATTTATATTCTATTTTTATTAAAAATCCTTCATGTCAGTTTTTTGACCTTGAATTCTGTTTTACGTTGTGTTGATAATGCTACAGTGCTGTTTCCCTTTGTTAGCATTTATTTGATACGTCTTTGTTCATCTCTTTATTTTTAACCTCTAAAAAAATCACTTTGTTTTAGACATATTTCTTGTAAAAAGCCTTTCTCTTAAGTAAGTCTGTTGTTTATTTTTTTTCCAGTCGTGATTTCTATTAAACGTGTGCAGTGTGTTGTGGGATACTGTTTTACTTTATCTTCAGGTACTCCAGTTTGAACTTTTATTCTAACTCAATCCGAGGGTCATTGGATTTTGGTAGCAAGGTTCAGCCTGTTATATGTATACCACATATTCTTTATCCGTTCATCCGTTGATGGGCATTTAGGTTCCTTTCAAGTTTTGGCTATTACGAATAATGCTGCAGTGAACAGGGGTGCATATATCATTTTGATTAGTGTTTTCATGTTCTTTGGATAGACACTCAAAAGTGGAATAGCTGGATCATACAGTATTTCTATTTTAAATTTTTTGAGAAATCTCCATACTGTTTTCCATAGTGGCTGCACCAATTTACATTCCCACCAGCAGTGTAGGAGGATTCTCTTAATTTTCCTTTTTTTTTTTTTTGTGAGGAAGATCAGCCCTGAGCTAACATCCATGCCAATCCTCCTCTTTTTTTGCTGAGGAAGACCGGCTCTGAGCTAACATCTATTGCCAATCCTCCTCCTTTTTTTTTTTTTTTTTTTTCCCCAAAGCCCCAGTAGATAGTTGTATGTCATAGTTGCACATCCTTCTAGTTGCTCTATATGGGGCATGGCCTCAGCATGGCCAGAGAAGCAGTGCGTCGGTACGCGCCCTGGATCCGAACCCAGGCCACTAGTAGTGGTGCGCGCGCCCTTAACCGCTGAGCCACGGGGCTGGCCGTTAATTTTCCTTTCTTTAATGTTACTGTTTTTTCATTCTTTATATTTTTTTAGATTGACTAGATCATCCATTTAGAAATTCTACTGTGCATCCTCCCTTTCATTTAGAAGTGATTTTTATTTTCTCTCTATTAGTGGTTACTTGCCTATTTTTAGCTTTCATGTATGTATCTTACATACCATAGGACATTTTACTTGCCACTTCCTCCCCATCCACCCAATAAAAGTTGGTTTTTTAAATGTTTTTTCTTACCCACTTCCTCAAGTTGCACATCCCTTTCTTTCTGCAAACTTCTGAGTTTTGATCAGATAATCTAGACTTTTAGTTCTAAGCTATTATAAAATTTTAGTTTATAATATCTTTGGTGTCTAAAATCCTCATGCGTCACTTAAACATTAGTTTACTCATATTATCATCATCTACTTAAATTTATTAAAAATGTAAGAGTCATTGCTCATCACTATTTCCTCTTGTATTTCATGTTCCCCCAGCTTGGGATCTTATATCTGAATTCATTTTTATTTCATTGAAGTGCCTCCTCAAGTCATCTCTAGATAGCTACATGAGTTGTGTACTCAGTAAGTTTTGAATGTCACATTGTCTTTTTTTCCCTCTTCTGCATGAATGATATCTTGGCTGATGAATGCGGATTCTTCAATCACATACCTTTTCTCTCTTTGCCTTAAAATTATGTCAATACTTTTTAGGTTCCAGAGTTATAGGTAAGAAGTCTGTTATTTGCACAGTATTCCTTTATGAATAATCTTTTTGCACATGTATTTTTTTAATTAATAAATGTTATTTTTTATAGCAGTTTTAGGTTCAAAGCAAAATTGAGCAAAAGATACAGAGAGTTCCCATATCCCCCCATCCTATCCCACAACCTCTCCCACTATCAACATCCCACACCAGAGTCCAGTATATTTTTTTAAGATTTTTTAAATTTAAGTTTGAAGTTGAGAAACGTCATCAGAATATGTCTCAATATACACTAAGATATTAATTATGATGGAGAATTGGTGAGGTCATTAAATGGGGGAACTTTTCATCCATCATTACTTTGATTACAACTCTATCTTCATTCCCTTTTTTGTTGTGAAATTCCTATTACTTGATTATTTATACACTAGGTCTGCTATTCTATCTTTCAGGGTTAATATTTCATTCATTATTTTTTTCCATTTCTTTTCCCCTTTGAATTACGGCATATTTTTTTCTGTTTGACTTTCCTGCATCCATAGGAACCACCTGTTCTGATTATTCAGTCTGTTCCGTCTTCTCCAATCTATTGTGTCTCCTTAAAGGATTTGTGGTTTTTATTTACCTGTTTATGTCAACCAGGATTTAGTGTGACCCTCCAACAGCCATGTGAGTCAGTGTGTTCAGTCTCTTTGGTAGTAGGAGACAAAAGGCAGTGAAAGATGCAGTTGTCGTTGTTGTTGTTGGTGGTGTGTGCGCGTGTGTGTGTGTGTTTATGTGTTAGTGACCAGTTGGCAATCTAATATAGTTCTTTTTAATTATTTTGGAAAGAACTCTGTTTTCAAGTAAAAGTGAGCTGGGTCTCTCCTAGGCACAACACTGTCATCTCCTGACCGTGCTGCCAGTGTGAGGGAGAAGCTGGAAACAGCAAATAGATAGGGTCAGGGATGGAGTCACTCAGGCCAGCCAGCTGGCTCCCCAAGTAGTCTTTGCCCCACATCTGCTCAACAGGCAAGTCTCTTCCCATGCTCCATATTATTGGTTTACTCCTTCCCTGCCCTAGCACTGCACTTTATTTGCCAAGATGTCTGGTCTCAGAGCTATCTAGATTAGTTAGGGAGAACTGGGGCTACTGTGACAAAAAAGCTAAAAACCAGAGTGGCCTAAAAAGCAAGTTTTATTTCTCTCGAAGTTAACTGTCTGAGATGAGTGATCTAGAGCAACAGTCAGCTCTGCTCTACACAGATGCTTTCTTCCCTCAGGTGATTGCCTTCAGTAGGATCAAAGCTGAGTTGCCACGGATGATACCTGTGGAAAAGGGACGAGCTTGAGGTATATGCATGATTTTAAGCCAGGCCTGAGAGTGACACACATCACTCTTACTAACATTCCATTGATAAGAAGCCAGCCAAGGCAACACATGGCACAAAGGATGCGAGGAAGTATATTCTCTGGTTGGCAGCCCCGTCCTAGCTAAACTCTATTTCTATGGAAGAAGAAGAAATTGGACTTTTAGTCCAGTTAGACACCTCAACCGCAGTATTTAAGCTTTTCTAGAAATGAATCCAATAATTAGGTTGTTGTTTTCTTGGTCGCATCAATCACTCCAGCAAGGAGTTGGGAGGGAGGAAGGGAGGGGTAGCACCTCATGTGCCCAGATCATTGGATAGTGTCTCACTAATGACTGCGTGAACTGCTGCAGGGGCAGCACCTTATTATGAGGACCTATTAGCACTCTATAGTAATTATGTAATTTATAGGCTAAATAGGACACCTCTGACAACAAAAGGCAGCACTATTAATAAGCACACTAGAACACTGGGAAAACTGCTGTTATGTCACCCATCTGTTAAGTTCTGACTCTGAAGACTGAAAAATCATTTTTCTCATGGTACTATTCCTTTGCTGTAAAATTTAGACTAGGAATGGGGAGATCATTATAAAGCAAACAAGGGCCATTTGTGCAGATTTCCATTTTACTCCTACTGACTACATAGTCTCTAGGACTAAGTAGGAGAGACAGGCTTATGCACAATTGAAATAACCATTCATATTGTAGCTTTCAAGGGGCTTTCACATACACTGTCTCTTTTGACTGTCACAAGAATGCCATGTGGTAAGTCGTATTATTGTCTCTACTGTATTAACGAAGAAGAGACCCGGGAGGGTTAAGATTATGAAATGATAGAACCGGAACCAGACTTTACATCTCCTGCTTCCAATGGCTGTGCTCTTTCACTACACCAGGCAGCTTGCTCTCGTTCTGACAGCAGCCTTTCTATTGAGAGGATTTATCAGCGAGAATGAAATGTATTCAGCTCCTTGAGGTATTAGCTGAAGAGCAGATGCTGAAGGCTGGCAATATTGTCTTGAGAGTTAAGAGCTGAAGGGATAATCAGGTGCTCACTGTTCTCCTTTGTCTCAGTTTCCAGTATTGATGAATATATGGAATTTGTTTTTAGGAAGAAACATTTACAGTTTTCTGTCATTGTCATTCCTTCTTTATTAATAGTAACTGGGCATGTCCCTTAAACAGAAACTCATTTTGTTATTCTTTTTTCTCTTGTGAGACTATTTTGATGCTATAATGTTATAAGATCATGTTTTCTTGAATATTTTGTGGATAATTTTAAACCAACTGGAGCATGTCACAATACACATATTCTGATTATGTGTCTATTGTTTTTCCTTCCATTTATTCATAATTTCTAATACTATCTATTTTTCATTCTGTTTATAAAATTATAAAACATGACATCTGGAAGAGACCTTAGAGGTCAAATAATTTGTCTCCCAAAGCCCCATTTTATAGGTAAAGGCAGTATACAGATATCTAATTCCTTCCAAACATAAAAAAATTAAAAACAAATATGAAGAAACAACCAAGCCAAACAAACAAAAAAATCCCCAATATTAAATGAAAAATAAACTGTAAAGGATATTAAAATAGTAAATCTTTAGTATACTTTCTTTATTCAAATGAAATCCAACTCTTTTATTTCAGTTTTACTTTCTGGTATTGGGGTTACCCTAGATAGAGAATAGTTTCTAGGGATTACAAATTTTTAAATCATTTGATTATATCTCTTTTACAACAGTATCAATGGTTTTAATTTATTTTCATATCTTTAACTTTCTGAAAAAAATTCTTATAATCCACATCCCCCAAAATAATGTGTTAGAAAACTGATATTTATGTCTAGCAGATACTGTTAGTGCCTTGCCCCATCTCTTAGGCATTCACCATTTCTGGGCATGCTAATGTCTTCTTACTGCGTATAGCTGCCCCTCTCACACAGGGGACTTGCTCTGTTTGCAGGAGTATGCTTGGTCCTCTAGACAGGGAAAGCCAGAGGTGTCAGGCCATAAATGCTGCTGGGAGCATCCCTCAACCTGTCATGGATAGAAGTGGATAAAATCCAGCTCTTTTGCTACTGAAAGTCCACAAATAGTGGTGCTGGCAGAAGTGCTGCAGGCAGAGAAGACAATCTATGCCAAGAAAATGTATGTAATCCTGTGAGGATGAAGCACTGCATCCTACATGATAAGAAGGTTCAGTGTAAGCAATCAACTTACCACAAGGTAGCTGGCTGGTCCTGCCAAAGACAGCGACATTTCAGGGGCTCAGCGTTGGCCTGGCTTCTACTGTTGGCAGGTTGGGCAGTCAGCAGTGATTGTATCATGTAGCTGAACTCGTGCATGGCTTCCATGCCTAATGCCTTGATCAATTCATATGTAGGCCCATTGAGTAAGGACAGGAAGTGGCTGGGGAAGAAGACTGTCTGACATCCTTAGGGAGGATCATCCCATGCTCCTGTTACTGAGAGCCCACTCTGCTATGATTGTGCCCTCGGTGGCATTCACATGTCACACACATGGTCTTTGCATTCTGAAATCATTCAGCCTATCCCCATATCATTCCCTAGACATCCTTGCACTAGTTTTCCAATTTTGATTTTTCCAAGTCCATAATTACCCAGGTAGCCCAACATTTTCCCCTTTGCCTTTCAAAGCTCCCTCTGGTTGTAGCACAATGGCTCAAAGTGTGAGTAGAGGAAGAAGCAACACAGCAATAGAGACAATAATCATGGAAGTCTAAGCCATCTGTTTGTGAGGTGTACTAGTGCCTTCTCCTTTAGCTCCTACTGGTGGAATCTTATGCAAAAAACTAACACTTTTTAAAAGGAGCAAGCAAAAAAAGTCATGATAATTTTCAATATTTCTAAACCTTTAGCCTAGTTTTTATAAGTGGACATAAACTTTCTACATTAAAAAATATCAAAACACAGCAAAGTACGATCCTTCTTTCTTAGGAAAGAGCACCTGCCTTAATTAATTCAATGAATATTAATTAAGTGATTATTACATGACTAATACTCTACTGGTCTCTTGTACTAATACAGTGTTGTCCATTCTGCAATGATGGTAATGCTCTATATCTGTGCTGTCCAATATAATAGCAACTGGTCATACGTGGCTATTGAACACTTGAAATGTGTCTGGTATGACTGAGGAATTGCATTTTACATTTTATTTCATTTTAATGTAGCTAAATGTAAAATTAAATGGTCACGTGTGGCTAGTGTCTATTACATTACAGACCACAGCAATAGATGGATGGTTTTAAACATTTTGCTAGTGTATCTCATAAAATGATTTTGAAAATTTATTTACTCTCATGCATATTTTTAAATTAACATTAAAGACTTGCATCGTATGTTTAAATAATTAAATATATACACATACAATTATATATAAAAATGTATAAACATATTAAAAGTATATAATAAAATATCAGTTTGTATCAGCCTACGTCTGCTCAGTAGACAGAAAACACCCAGTAATTTGAAAAAGGAAAGTATAATATAAGAATTATTTTGGAAATTAACCCCTTATCAGACACATGGTTTGCAAATATTTTCTCCCATTCTGTCAGCTGAGCTTCACTCTCTTCATTGTTTCCTTTGCTGTCGAGAAGCTGTTTAGTTTGGTGTATTCCCACTTGTCCTTCTTTTGCTTCTGTTGCCTGTTTTTGGTGTCATATCCATGAAATCATTGCCAAGACCAATGTCATGAAGCTTCCCCCATATTTTCTTCTATGAGTTTTATAATTTCAGCTCTTAACGCATTTTGAGTTGATTTCTGTGTATGGTGTAAGATAAGGGTCCAATTTCATTCTTTTGCATGTGCATATCCAGTTTTCTCAGCACCATTTGTTGAAGACACTATCCTTTTCTCATTGTGTAGTCTTGCCATTCTTGTCAAAGATTTGTTGACCAAGTATGTGTGGCTTTATTTCTGGGGTTTCTATTCTGTTCCATTGGTCAGCATGACTGTCTTTATGCCAGTACTATACTATTTTGATTACTGTGGCTTTGTAACATATTTGGAAATCAGGAAGTGTGATGCCTATAGCTTGGTCTTCTTGTTCAAGATTGTTTTGGCTATTCAGGGTCTTTTGTGGTTCTTTGTGAATTTTAGAATTATTTTTTCTATTTCTGTAAAAAATGCCATTGGGAATTTGATAGAGATTGCATTGACTCTGTCCACAGCTTTGGGGAGTATGGACATTTTAAAAATATTAATTCTTCCCATCCATGAACACGGGATATCTTTCCAGTTATTTTTGGATTCTTTCATCAATGTTTTGTAGTTTTCACTGTACAAGTTTTTCATTTCCTTAGTTAAGTTTATTCCTAAGTATTTTATTCCTTTTGATCCTCTTGTAAATGGGATAGTTTTTCTAATTTCCTTTTCAGATAGTTTGTTATTAATGTATAGAAATGTAACTGATTTTTCCATGTTGATTTTGTGTCCTGCAACTTTATTGAATTTATCTGATACGGAGTTAATTTCCAAAATATATAAGAAACTTTGACATCTCAATAGCAAAAAAACTAATAGCTCTATTAAAAATGGGCTAAGGATTTGAATAGATAGGTCTCCAAAGAAGACGTACAAATGGCGAACAGGTATATGAAAAGATGGTCAATGCCGCTAATCATCAGGAAATGCAAATCAAAACCACAATGAGATAGCACCTGACACCTGTTAGGAGGTCCATTATTAAAAAATAAAGACAAGTGTTGGCGAGGGTGAGGAGAAATGGGAACCCTTGTGTACTGTTGGTGGGGGTGAAAAATGGTGCAGCTGCTATGGAAAACAATATGGCAGTTCCTCAAGAAATTAAAAATAAATTTAGCATATGATCTTAAAAGAATCTAGGTATTTATCTGAAAGAATTGAAATCAGAATACTGAAGAGATATTAGCACTCTCATGTTTATTGCAGCATTATTCATTATAGCCAAGATGTGAAAACAGCCTAAATGATCATTGACAGATGAATGGATTTTTAAAAATGTAGTATATACCTACAATGAAATATTATTTAGACTTTAAAAAGAAAGAAATCCTGCCATATGCAACAATAGGGGTGAACCTTGAGGACGTTATTCTGCGTGAAATAATCCAGTCACAGGAGGACAAATATGGCATGATTCCACTTATGTTAGATATCTAAAATAGTCAAATTCATAGAATTAAACAGTGAAATGGTGGTTACCAGGGGTTAGAGGGAGGAGGAAATGAGGAGTTGTTGATAAATTGGTATAAAATATCAGTTATGCAAGATGAATAATTTCTAGAGATCTACTGCCCAAATTGTGCCTATAGATAACAATACTGTATCGTGCACTTAAAGTCGCTGAGGTCCTGCGCTGGTGAGACTTGCTGGGAGTTTGTCTAGGGTTCTGTGGAAGCCATTCTCAGGGACGGGATGTGCTGTGTCTCAGGACCCGCTATAAAGTCATTGGAAGAGATGCTGGGGGAAGCTGCTGACTGCTGGCCACTGCATGCTGCATGGGGTTGAAGAAGTTGCCCTCTGTAGAAGCGGGTACTGAAGAAAGTGACACACCTTGCGGGAGCCCAGTGCTGGAGGAATGGTGCTCTGCAGGAACTCAGCGCTGGAAACAGGGCACACTGCAGGAGGCAGAAGCAGAGAGAGCTGCCCCATGCTGGAGAAATCATGCTCTGCAGGAGCTGAGTGCTGGTGGGCGGATGCAGAGGGAATCACAGCACTGGAAGCTTGCCTGCTGGCAGAGCAGCACAAAACCAGGCAGGCATGGTGTCCGTGTCAGAAGAGACACAGTGAGGTGGTTACCATGCTGGGTTTGGGACCATGATGTCACTGAGGGACTGCACACTCTGGGCATGCAGTTGGGGCAGAGAGACACTGGATGTCCCCATACATAGTTGCCAATATCAACTGTAAAGTAGGTGCAAGAAAAAACCCAACACAACAGCACTCTAGAACTGGGAAGAGAAACCTCTTCTTTTTGCAATATTCCTCCTGTTCCCTCTAATGATACTGCCTAATGTCGTGCTTGCTGCAAAGGAAAGATGCTTAAAGGGTCTAAGTCTGTTATCACAGAACAGATGATGAGGGATGAATTTGGAGCTGAGAGGCAATACATTGATAACTGGCACACAGGTATATTGTGACTTTAGAATTAAAATAAATCTGTAACCTCAACTTTTAAATGTGTCTACTATTATCTAAATAGCTTTGTGATTTTCTGCCATTTTCATCCATTTGTAAATCACAGGAACAAACTCAGTTGTCAGAAATTTTGTTATTCTTTTTTCTTTTTATTTAAGCTAGTATTTCCATTTCACTTTTGAATAACTTCACTGTATTTTATTCATAATTCTTTCATACTTCTCTGACAAAATATGTTTGTGAATTGAAATTAAAAATTTAAATTTCTTGTTACCATAAAAGAGAATACGGAATTTTAAGGAGCCTTCTATTAACAGTGTCACTCAATTCTTATCAGTCTTTCCTAGTTAAATACCAACTAGCACATGGTGATCTATAAACTATGTTTTAAAATTAATAAATTTATTTTTTATTGATGTTTTAATAGTTTATAACATTGTGAAATTTTGGGTTGTACATTTTTGTTTGTCCATCACCATATATATGTCTCCCTTCACCCCTTGTGCCCACCCCCTACCCCCATTGCCCCTGGTAATCACAGTACAGTTTTCTCTGTCCATGTGTTGGTTTATATTCCACATATAAGTGAAATCATACAGTGTTTGTCTTTCTCTTTCTGGTTTATTTCACTTAACATAATACCCTCCAGGCCCATCCATGTTGTTGCAAATGGGACGATTTTGTCTTTTTTTATGGCTGAGTAGTATTTCATTGTATATATATACCACATCTTCTTGATCCAGTCATCAGTCGAGGGACATTTAGGTTGCTTCCACTTCTTGGCTATAGTGAATAATGCTGCAATGAACATAGGGGTGCATAAGCCTCTTTGGATTGTTGATTTCATGTTCGTTGGATAGATTCCCAGTAGTGGGATGGCTGTGTCAGAGGGCATCTCTATTTTTAATTCTTTGAGGAGTCTCCATACCGTTTTCCATAGAGGCGGCATCAGTTTGCATTCCCACCAGCTGTGTATGAGGGTTCCTGTTTCTCCACATACTCTCCAACATTTGTTGTTTTTTGTCTCGGTGATTATAGCCATTCTAACGGGTGTGAGGTGGTATCTTAGTGTTGTTTTGATTTGCATTTCCCTGATGATTAGTGATGTTGACCATCTTTTCATGTGCCTATTGGCCATCTGTATATCTTCTTTGGAGAAGTGTCTGTTCATTTCCTCTGCCCATTTTTTGATGGGGTTGTTTGTTTTTTTGTTGTTCACGTGTGTGAGTTCTTTATATATTATGGAGATTAACCCCTTGTCAGATATATGTTTTGCAAATATTTTTTCCCAGTTGGTGGGTTGTCTGTTCATCTTGATTCTGGTTTCATTTGTTTTGTAGAAGATCTTTAATCTGATAAAGTCCCACTTGCTTATTTTTTCTTTAGTTTCCCTAGTCTGGGTAGGCATGTCATCCAAAAAGATTCCTTTATGACCAATGTCAAATAGTGTGTTGCCTATATTTTCTTCTATGAGTTTTATAGTTTCAGGTCTCACCTTCAGGTCTCTGATCCATTTTGAGTCAATCCTTGTGAATGGCGATAGCAAATGGTCCACTTTCATTCTTTTGCATGTGGCTGTCCAGTTTTCCCAACACCATTTATTGAAGAGACTTTCCTTTCTCCATTGTATGTTCTTAGCTCCTTTGTCGAAAATTAGCTGTCTGTATATGTGTGGTATAAACTATTTTTAATACTTTTCCACCTGATGACTTGACTAGGTCCTCCTTCAATCTGTTAAAACAAAGAACTGGAAATCACTGGTTTTGCAAAGGAATGGGTAACTTAGTCATTAGGGCCATTCACGTTCTCAGTTTTGCTGAAGTATACCAAAAGGCTTTATAATGGACAGCAAAAGGTTCCCATTTTACCTGTTACTCTTTCACTTAGAGTGAAAGATAGATAAAAGTGGCGTAAAATTGGGGCCAGCCCTGTGGTATAGCGGTTAAGTGTGCACGCTCCGCAGCTGGCGGCCCGGGTTCAGATCCAGGGCGTGCGCTGATGCACCACTTGTCAGGCCATGCTGTGGTGGCGTCCCATAGAAAGTGGAGGAAGATGGGCATGGATGTTAGCCCACGGCCGGTCTTCCTCAGCAAAAAGAGAAGGATTGGCATGGGTGTTAGCTCACGGCTGATCTTCCTCAAAAAAAAAAAAAAAAGTGGGGTAAAATCAACCTTATAAAATTAGAAATTGTATTATTTTTCTCATAAACTGTGAACAAAGACTTACATAATCATGCCAAGTTTCAAATTTTAAAAGTGCCATAAAAAGGCATAACAGATGGGCAAAGAAGACTCTTGAGAATTTTTATAAGTAGAGATAAATTAATAATTTTATTTTAGAATTTTAAACAATTAAGATAATTATGCATATGAGATAATTAGAACAGCATAATAGTAATTGAGAGGGAGGCCATATGCATGGTGTTATGAAGGTAATTTTCTCAGGTGCAGGCTATCGCATCTCAGATTGCTCTTTGGGAATATTGTGTGTTACAATTGTACATAAACAGATGTTCTGACACCCATGGGTTCACACTTTGGTTCAGGTTTTCAGAAATCTTGACCTCATAGCTGTCAGAGGCAAGTGTTTCCTTTACAAAGTCGTAAAAGCTTTCTGGTCTCTTGCCCAGACTGGAGATGCCAAAAGAAATGTAAGTTGACCTAAAGACAGATCCACAGATCAATAAAAATTATCCAATTGGAAGGACACAGAGAAAGAAAGATTTAGGAAAAAAGAACAGAGCCTCAGTGATCTGAGCAACATATCAAAAGTCTAGGATATGGGTAAAGTCCCAAAAAAGTGAGGAAATATTTGAAGAGTAATAGCATAAAACGTAAACTTAACAGATGCAAGGTGCTTAGCAAACCCCAAGAGAATAAATACAGCTAGGCATATCATAGTAAAATTATTGAAAACCAAAGATAAAGAGAAAATCTTGACAGCAGCCAGAGAAGAAAAGAAATATTACAAGCGGTTGGACGATGTTATAAGCTATATCTGACTTCACATCAGAAACAATGGAGGGAGAAGATGACGGAACCAGTTTATTTGAAGTGCAGAAAAATAACCTGTCAATCCAGATTTTGCTATCCAGCAAAAATGTCTGTCAAAACTGAGGTAACATAAAGGCATTTCTATACAAATGGAAGCAGAAAGAATTCAATTCCATCAGACTTGCACCACAAGAAATGTAAGAGGAAGTTAGTTATTCATTCCGCTGAAGGGAAATGACACAAGATAGCATCCCAAAGGATAAGAGGTGGCAGGTATATGGAATTATACTGCATAATGGCTTTATATTTGTAAAGTAAAAATTGTAAAGGATAAAGTAATAATGCTAAGAGACTTTTATTAGTAAAGCATGCATATAATTATACACAGAGAAAATTAAATAGCAAAAATACATATGGCTAACGTCATTATAGGACATAAAATCAGATACTAAACATATTTGATTAACTCAAAATAGTCATGAAAAAAGCCATACAGAGAAAACAATTTGGCAAAAATAGAAACTGCAAGATGATATATTGAAATGCAACTATAACAATAATTATATTTATTTGGTCTAAATGTTACAATTGAAAGGCAATGATTGTCAGACTGAGTAAACGACAAGACCCAACTAAATGGTAATTACATGAAAGGCACATTACATAAAGTGATCGAGGTAGGTTGAAAGTAAAAGAATGAAAAAAGATATACCATGGTAACAGTAACATAAGATATAGCTAATATGACTACATATATTTCAAACAAGATAGTCTTCAACATAAGGATGAATTCATTAGGAAGACATAACAATCATAAATCTGCATGCACCTAATAACAGAACTTCAAAATGCACAAAGCAAAAATTGACAGAGTTAATGGGAGAAATAGATAATTTCACAAGCATAGTTTTTTTACATTTTTTCAGTATTTGATAAAATAGGTAGATAAAAAAACGATAATGAGCAATATATACAAATATCAAATCATTATGTTGTATATCTGAAACTAATATGATGTTATATGTTAATTATATCTCAATAAAAAAGTAATGATATAAAAGATATGCAGAAAATTACCACCAAATTGATATTTATGAATAAATACATTCAATAACTACAGATTATCATTCTTCTTAAGTGCACATTGAACACTACCAAGATATATCATATGTTGGACCATAAAATAAGTCTCAAAATTGAAAATGTTAAATTCTAAGAGTTGTTTTCTGACTGCAAGGTAATTAAATTAAAAAATTAAAAAATAAGTTATATAGAAAACTCCAAATATTTGAAAATTAAACAGGATGCTTCTAAGTAACTTATGGATCAAAGAATAAATATTAAGAGAAATGAGAAAACATGTTGAACTGAACGAAAATAACAATACAACATATCAAAATTTGTGACATTCGCCTAATACAAGTCTTAGAGGGAAATTTATATCTTTAAACACATATGTTATAAAAGAAGGAACATTTAAAATAAATTATGTAAATTTCCACTTTAACAAATTAAAAAAAGAAGAGAAACTTGTACCCAAAATAACTATAACATATCCAAAATATATAAAGAACTTACACAACTTAAATATTAAAAAAACCCAAATGACCCAATTAAAAAATGGGCAGAGGACTTGAATAGACATTTTTCCAAAGACGATATACAGATGGCCAACAGGCACATGAAAAGATGCTCAACATCACTAATCATCCAGGAAATGCAAGTCAAAACCACGAGATATCATCTCACACCTGTTAGAATGGCTATTATCAAAAAGACAAGGAATAACAAGTGTTGGCAAGGATGTGGAGAAAAGGGAAGCCTCATGCACTATTGGTAGGAATGTAAATTGGTACAGCCACTGTGGAAAACAGAATGGAGGTTCCTCAAAGGATTAAAAATAAAACTATCTTAAGATCCAGCAATTTCACTACTGGGTATTTATCCAAAGAAAATGAAAACACTAATTTGGAGAGAGATACGCACTTTTATGTTCATTGCAGCATTATTTACAATAGCCAAGATATGGAAGCAACCTAAGTGTCGATCAGTCTATGAATGCGTAAAGAAGATATGTATATACACACACACACACACACACACACACACACATACACACACATATGAATATTGTATAATGATAGATATGATATATCATATTATAATATGAATATATAATATTCATATATATATGAATATTACTCAGCCATAAAAAAGAATGAAATTTTGCCATTTGCAACAACATGGATGGACCTAGAGGGTATTATGTTAAGTGAAATAAGTCAGACAGAAAAAAATAAATACTGTCTGATTTCACTTACACGCAGAATCTAAAAAACAAAACAAACAAACAAGCAAAACAAAACAGAAACGGACTCATAGATACAGAGAGCAAACTGGTGGTTTACCAGAGTGGGGAGGGGTTGGGGCCTGGCAAAACAAGTGAAGAGGTACAAACTTGCAGTCATAAAATAGATAAGCCATGGGGATATAATGTACAGCATAAGGAATATATTCAATAATATTGTAATAACTTTGTATGGTGACAGATGGTAACTAGACTTATCATGGTGATCATTTTGCAATGTATATAAATATTGAATCACTATGATATACACCTAAAACTAATAGGATATGATATGTCAATTATACTTCAATAAAAAGAAATGAGTATAAGAAGGAAATAATAAAATTAGAAGAATCAATGAAATATAAAGTAAACAACAGAGGAAATTAACAAAGCTAAAAGTCAGGGGTTTCTTTTTGGGAAAAGATTAATAACATTGATCTAGCAAGACTAATCAAGAAAAAGAGAGAGAGAATGTACAAATTACTTATATTACAAATAAAAGAAGATATCACTACAGATCCTATAAACATTAAAAAGATAATAAAGTGTTAATTCTAACAACTCTATGCCTGTACATTTGAAAGCTTAAATGAAATGGACAAATTCATTGAAAAATACAATTTACCAAAAGTGCCTTAGGAAGAAGTACAAAGTCTGAAGAGCCCTATAGCAACTAAAGAAACTTAATTTGCAATCAAAAACCTTTATGCCAAAAAAAAAAAAAAAGTCATATGCAGATGCCTTCACTAGTGAATGCTATAAAATATTCAAGGAAGAAATAATCCCAATCTTGTGCAAGATCTTTCAGAAAACAGAGGAGGAGGAAACCAACTCAACTCCTTTTGTGGGACCAGTATAACCCTGACACCAAAACCTAACAAAAACATTACAAAAAAGAAAATGACAGATCCATATCTCTCATGACCACAGGCACAAAATCCTCAATAATATATTAGCAAGTCAAATCTAGAATTATATAAAAAGTCAGTACAGTATGATCAAATGGGGTTTATGCCAGGAATGCAAGGTTGGTTCAGCATTTGAAAATGATTGATGCAATTAATTACAGTGGCAGAATAAAGGAGGAAAAATCATTTGATTATATCAATAGATGGAAAAAAAAGAATTTGACAAAATTCAACATCCATTCATGAAAAACACTCCCCGACAACTAGGAACAGAAGGAATGTTCTTCAACCTTACAGGGGAAATCTACAAAAAATATTAGAGCAAAAATCAAGTTTAATGGTGAGATATTGAGCACTTTTCCCTTAAAACCAGGAAAAACGGCAAAGATGTTTGCTCTCACCACTTGCATTGAACATTACAGTGGAGATCCTAGCCAGTATAATAAAGCAAGAAAGAGGGGAGAAAGGCATAGAGATTGGAAAGGAAGTAAAATTGACTTTACTTGCAATCCTAAGAAATGTAAAAGACGAAAAACACAAAATAACTTACTAGTATCTCCCCCCCAAAATCCAGCATCAAAAAACATAAAATCCTTGGAGAAATAAATTTACCAAAATATGTGTAGGCCACTGCACTGAACACTGAAAGATATTGCTGAGAGAAATTAGAGAAGACCTAAATAAATGGAAAGCTATACCATATTTGGATTAGAAGACTTAGTATTGTTAAGATGTCATTTTCCTCTGAATGGATCTATAGACCCACCATAATCCCAGTCAAAATTGTAGCATATTTATTTTTGTAAAAAAGTTTTTCAACAAATGGTGCTGGTTATCCGTATAGAAAAAAGTAAACTTCAGCTTAACACACATCATATACAGGTATTATTTGAAATTGATCATAGGTCTAAACATAAAAGTCCAAAAAGGTAAAACTTCTAGAAAAAATGGAGGAAGAAATCCTGCAATCTTAGGTGCCGCAAAGATTTTTTAGACAGGATATAAAAAACACTAGCCATAAAATAATAAAAATTGATAAACTACACTTCTCCAAAATTTAAAACTTCTGTCCTTCAAAAGCTATTATCAAGAACATGAAAAGGTAAGCCACAGACTGGGAGTAAATATTTGTAGTACATAAATCTGAACAACGAGTTGTATCCAAAATATAAACTGAATTCCTACACATCAATAATTTGATTAAAAAATTTAAAAGGGCAAAAGATTAGAATAGACACTTCACAAAAAAAGATATACTATGGTTAATAAGTATATGAAAATATTAGTCATCAGGGAGATGTAAATTAAAGCCAACATGAAATGGTTAATACTAAAAAGACTTAGTACCACATGTTGCAGTGGATGTGAGATAACTGGCAGTCTCATCCATTGCTGGTGGGAGTATAAAATGGTACAATCAATTTGGAAAACAATTTGGCAGTCTCTTATAAAGTTTAAATATCCACTTACTACTATATATGACCTAATAGTTCCACTCCCATGTATTTACCTAAGGATATGAAAACATCTCACACAAAGATACATACGCTAATATTTAGAACAGTTTTTTTGTAAATCCAAGAACTGGAAATAAGCCAAATGAATATCAATATCTGAACAGACAAATTGTGGCCTATTCATATGATAGAATACTACTCGAAGCAATATAAAGAAATGAAATACTGAAGGACACGACATTGATGAATCTCAAAAACATACTGAGCAAAAGAAGCCAAACACAAAAAAGTATATAATGTGTGATGCCACTTATATAAAGTTCTAAAAATGTTCTAGTAAAACTAATTTGGAGTGAGAAAAGTCAGGTCCATGGTTTTCTAGGGATGAGGACAGGGGGAATTGATTACAAAGAGAGAAGAGAACTTTCTGGGGTAATAGAAATATTCTGTATCTCATTTGGGAAAGTGGGTACATGAGTGTATAGTTTTGTCAAAACTCATTAAACTGTACACTCAAAAATGTGTGCCTTTGAGGGCAGGCCTGGTGGCCTAGTGGTTAAGTTCAGCGTGCTCTGCTTCAGTGGCCCGGAATCAGTTCCCAGGCGCAGACCTACACTGCTCTGCTAGCGACCATGCCGTGCTGGCGGCCCACATACTGAAAAATAGAGGAAGATGGGCACGGATGTTAGCTCAGGGCAAATCTTCCTTAGAAAAAAAAAAAAAATGTGTGCCTTAGAGATTGTTAAATGGTATCTTAATAAAGTTAAAGAGTCAGTGGGAATCTTCTGCTTCACTACTGCTTCTGTAGATCCACAGCCCATGGTCTGGAGATGCCCTGGGGCATGGCTGGTGAGCAGGTGTGGCAATGGGAAAAAGACCTGGACGTGAGCTGGGAGAGGGGAGGACAAATTTGAACCTGCAGCACCAACGTTCCTTTCTGTCATTACATGTAACCATAGTACCTGCGGAGATTAATGGCTGTGCTTTACCTCTGTTTTTCAAATCGTATACAAATTCCTGTATCTCAAAACACTGCAGGGAATTCTGGGAAAACAGGTTCCAAATGAACCAAGTTGACACACTACACCTCGGTAACCATGAACCACTATAACTCTATTTTTAGAAGCGAGAAAAACCCAGGACTTACAATTTCACCCACCAAAGCTTGAGAAAATTGGGGGCAAAAATAATCTAAATTCACCACAGTTTTTCAAAGGGTAATTTTTTCACTTGATATTATTAGCTGTCAAATAAACTTTTCTTACTTCATTTGCACACATGAAATTTATTTATAAAGGACTGTGCAGGCTACCCTGAGCCGCAGGGTATTTCTAAAGTCTGTTTGCATCCACTACTCAGGTTTTTTTTTTCTCATTTTACTTCCTCGGTGTTTACCATCCAGCTATTATTATGTATGTCTTGTAAATATATAATTACACACCAGGTCTGCATCTAGCCGAACAACCCTCTTTCAGCAGGAGGGAGATATTTATAAGCATAGCTGCTGTAATCCTGTTACTCTCAGGCCTCCCACCTAGGGATGAGAAACCAAAATAAAAAGGCACATTTTTTTTCATTATTCTTCCGGAGCTGCACAATGAATTTGTGACCAGAAAGCACGATTTTCTACCAGTTTAGATGCTGGATGTGACTTCTCTTAGGTAACTAATGAGCAACTCTGGCACATGTGAGCGGAGTGTTGATAAGCATTGTATTTATACTCATCCTGATGCCCTGAAACCTTCATTCTTTCTAAACCGCTTTCCTTTTCAACGTTCTCATTTTGCCATTAACATTGATAATTTCTTCATTTATGAAAATTTTTAAAACAAGGGAATTTTCTTTATTCTCTTATTTAGTTAGTCACCAAAGTCCATAAATATTTATTCGTTTTTCTATTTAACATTTGTTAAACACATACTAGGAACTGGGAAAGAAAATGGGTGGACGTAGGAGAAAAGATGAACTGAACATGGCCACAGCCCCCTCTCCATCCGTTCCCATGGCTGCTGGCCGCCTCCAGGCCCCATGAGGTCAAGTGTGGTTTGTTCTTCGTATGACCCGCCGGGAGAGGTCCCCAATTCCAATCAATCAAGCTTCAGGCCAGTTGCATACATCTAAGGCATCACTCCCTCTCCTGCCCTTTGCTTCCTCAACACCACCACCCACAAACCGGTTTCCCATTATTTCCCCACTCCCAAATTAATTTCCCACTGCTCTCATCCAAATTCAATCTTATCTCACCCTGTCACACCCTTTACTCTCTTCCTCAGTGTATTTGGTTCAAGCCCATCCCCCAGACTTTGTTTCTGCTGTCCCACCGCCTGGGCTGCTATCTTCTCTTCATATCCTACCCATGCTGCAAAATCCATGTTGACAATTCCTTATCGTATATATGAATTTCCAATTGGTAAACATTGTGTATTAATATAATTATATCAATCTGTTTTTCTGACTCTTTGTTTCATGGGTATATGTTTTCCTGACTAATTTGTTAATTAAACTTCCTCTTCTTCTTCATATGACCCACCAGGTCTTTTTATGCTCTATAACTGCTGGCAAGCTATTTAATTCACAGACAACTGCAATGCAGTGATTAGGAGCCCAGATTCTGAAACCTCATACTGGATTTATGTCTCAGCTCTTTACTGTCTGATCTCGGGTAAGTTATTTAACTTCTCTGTGCCTCAGTGCCCTCATTTGGAAGGAGCAGATAATAATATTACCTGTCTCATAGGATTGATTTGAAGATTAAGTGAGTAAAAATACTGGCAAAGTGCTTAAAAAGGTGCCTGCAACATAGTTCAGTGCCAAGTAAATATTAGCCATTATTATTAGTACTAAGTTAAATACGTGTTAATTGAAAATAAAGAAGCACATACACTGCAATTAATAAAATACTTAACAAGAACAAAAGAAATATCAGTGTGAGTGATGACATGGAGAAGCTACTGATTCTGAATATTGTCAAAAATATGTAATCTTCAAAGTTTCTCCCTTTGTCACACTCTCCTGGTCAAATCATAAACCCCACTGACAACCATTGCATCTGTACAACTGAACGTGTTTGGAGAAAACACGCAATCACGCTGACTGATCTTGGTTTACATTTATCGGCACTAATATTTAGGAAACTGTTAGTGCTGTCTGGGCAATCCATGTTTTCCTAGCCCATTCTCTTTTTCATTGTCCTCAGCCAACTATTTCATGCCTTCTCTTTGGTTCTTATTCTATCAGTTTCTCCCCCGTCCTTATGCCTAGCAAAAACCCAGCTTCCTATTTTAGTAAACAGAAGAGAATTTCCACAGGTTCTCACCAGTACATCTCCCCACCTTCCTGCCCCTGAATCTAAAAGACTCTGCCCTCCCTCCTGTTACTATGATGAAGA
Source organism: Ceratotherium simum simum (assembly GCF_057802395.1). Taxonomy (NCBI): domain Eukaryota; kingdom Metazoa; phylum Chordata; class Mammalia; order Perissodactyla; family Rhinocerotidae; genus Ceratotherium; species Ceratotherium simum. The sequence continues at coordinate 62,203,308 of NC_141911.1, forward strand.
GGGCAGTTAGTGCTTCTATCTAGGCTCAACCCCTCAAATTGTACACCAGATCTTGTTCCTTTTGGCTACTTAAGAACAGCCCTCCAGTGTTCCTCCTCTCTCTCGCCTCCATGATTAATGTTTCCCTCTCTACTGGGTCAGTGTCATCTACCTACAAACATGGTTGTTTCTCTCATCTAAAATATGTTCTCTTGACCGCTACTTCCCACTCCAGCTATCAGGTCATTTCTCTGCTCCGTTTACCACAAAATTCCTCAAGAATTGATGATATTTGTACTTTCTCTTCTGTCCTTCTCTTTTGAACCTCGTCTGATTAGTCCTATGCTCCCACTACTCCACCAAAACTGCTCTTGCCAAGGTCACTAATGATCTCCACACTGATAAATTGACCAAGACAGGCTGTAAGGGCCCCTTGCCTTGACTAAACTTTATACAGTTTCTTCCTGACTATAGGCCTTGGACCTCCCTTTTCCTGAAGTAAAGAGCATTTACTTCAGAAAACATGCATTGGTGAACTGCCCCTTAGATGTAAATCTTCTCCTAGCTTCTTGCCAGTTTTACAACGCAGGACTGTCTTTCTCAAGGACCTGGGAGCCATCCGTTTGAAATATAATCATCAAGGAAGATAGTGTCCCTATCTCTCAGTCTCTGTGGGAGGCTAGGAGCCTAGCTTTGATAAGCATCAACTAGCAATCACAGGTGCTTGCTTACCTCAGTTCTTAAAAACTCTCCCACTTTTTGTTTCAGTGGAGTTGAGTTCAATATCTCTCGCCTATTGCAATAGTCTTGAATAAAATCTTCCTTGCCTGTTTAACTCGGTCCGGTGCAATGGTTAATTCTCATTGCTTATCTTACTCAACCTATCAACAATATTTGGTATAATTGATCACTCTCTCTTGAAAAACTTTATGGTTCTTTTTCCACCACATTGGCTGCTATTTCTCAGTCTCACTTGCTTGTTTTTTCCTCATAAAATTGACTTCTAAAGATAGGACTGACCCAGGACCCAATCCTTAGACTTTTTATTTTCTGTATTTATACTATAATCCTCAAGTAATTTCATCTTTCCATGGCTTTATGTACCATATATATCAGTTAGGGTTTGATCAGGGAAGCAGAATCCCCATGAGTGTTATGGAATAAGGGATTTATTATAGGTGTTAGACCTTCTGTGGGCGCTGGTGAAGAAGTCTACAGAAGGCTGTTGGCTCTGCATCTGGTATGTTTTAATGTCATTGTAAATAAGCAAGGGCTGGCAGTCTGGAAGAAAATCTGGACATGAAGCTTGGGAGAGTGAGGACAACCCAGATCACATGAGTAAGGGAAAACTAGAATCCACAAAGACAAACTGGAAGCTGCCTCCAACTCGGACAAACTGGAGGAAGCTGGTACCCTTCACCACAGAGCTGCACTTATTCTGGCCCAGGACTTGAGGAGCTAAAGGAAGAAATTCAGTGGGAGCTAGAAGAATTGTATGTCTGGGTGTAGTCCATGCCCTTAAGGTGCACAAGCAGACCAACAATAAGATGTGTAAGCTCACAGCAATGCCTGGTGCCTACTCTTCAGAGCTTAGAGTCTGCTGGTATACTTCCACCTTCCAAATCTTACACAAATGTCTCGTGTGGCCAACCCTAATGCAGATCTTACAGGGAAGGGAATTTGAGGAAACTTTTCAGTAGCTAATTTGACATGGTTTAAAATGACCACATCCTTCATATACTGACAATTCTCAATTTAGTATCTATAGCTTAGACCTTTCCCCTGAGGTCAAGATTTGTGTATTTGCCCACTGACATTTCCACTCAGATATCTAGCAAACATCTCAAACTTAGCTGCTGCCACTGTAATTATTTGCATCTCAGTAAATCCAATTTCATCTTTCCGGTTGCTCGGGCAACTGGAGTTATGCCTGCTTCCTCTCTCCTGTCCATATCTGATCCATCAGAAGACAGGACTCCCTTCAAAATAGAGGTACCCAAAAATAGAGGTACTCTCCAAAGCTCAGTAACTTAATGGATTCAGATAAATGATATCTTTTATTAGCCAAACTTCCAGTCAATGCCTGTGATTTGAGAACAGGAAGTAAATAGAATAACATAATGAGGCATATACATATAATCAGAATCTGGTATTTCTCTCCACCTCCATCAAAACCACAATCATTTCCTTCCTGGTTTATTGTTTCTTGATTTGTCTCCCTTTTCCACACTTGCTCCTTTAAAGTCTGTTCTTAACCTAACTTTCACAGTGATCCTTAAAAAAAGTCAAATCACGTTACCCCTCTGATCATAACCCAGGGTAAAATCCAAAGTCCAAAATCCAATTTTTTTAAAATAAATGTCTCACGTGAATGTTGGGGCTGGTAAGTCTGAAGTCTGCATGGCAGGCCACCACGCTGGAGATTCTGGCAGGAGGTGATGTAGTCTTGAGTCCCAGGGCAGTCTGAAAGCAGAATTCCTTGCTTCTCAGGGGACCTCAGTCTTTTCTCTTAAGGCCTTCAATTGATTGGATGAGGCCCAACCACATTATGGATAATAATCTGCTTTACTCAAAATATGTATATATATATACATACACACACACACACACAGATTTTGTAGTTCTGTTTCTTTGGAGAACCCTGACTAATACAGTCACTTTTTCATTGATGTATTCACTTACCACTCTGTTCAAAATGGGAACCATCACCATCCAATTGCCCCCTGGTAATCCCTATTCCATTTACTCTGTTTTATTTTCCTCCAGAGCTTATATATATTATTATATTCACATGATTTTTTATACTATTTTTATCTTGCATTGTGCTAGAACATCTAAACTTCAGGAAGATAGGGACTTCATTCTGTCCTCTGCTCGATCCCTGAAAGAATGTTCTGCTTATGGAAGACACTTAGTGAATATTGTTGAATGAATAAATGAGTGAAGGAATGAATAAGTCCTAAATAAACGAGTTGCTGATTCAGTTGAAAATTCTTTGACAATGACTAAGTCCTTGGAATGGCGTGGAAAAGATATTTACTCAACATGGGGGGAGATAGTGGGGAGGAAGAGGAAACTATGACAGCACAGAGGTGCCAAATTTGTTGAAAACCAAAGAAGAAAGGAAAAGTATTATAAAAATAAGGAATTAATAATTTCTTGATTTGCATTGTACAATTTTTAAATTGATAATGATAGTTACTGTCTTTCTTGCCTCTGCCTAGAAAAGAAAAGCAGTTCAAAGAAAAATTAGCATAGAAAAATGAAAACAAAGGAAAAGACAAAAATTTAGGAGAAGCAAAAGCAAGACAAATGGCCTTAATGAATGTCAGTGCTTAGCTAAGATTAGGGACCAAAAATGCTAATGCCACCTATTTACACAGATTCTAACACTGCTTATCTGTTTGCAGAGAAGAGAAATTAGCTTATGCTAGAAAATATGAAAGTGAATAAAGCACTAAATATTTATAGCTTGCAGAATAAAATCGAGGAGAAAAGCTTATTTGTGGAATTTAAATATTTTATGCATTGCATTTAGAAAGATATTCTGTATCACAGTCCTGACAAAAACAGATAAAATAAAATAAAAAGCATGCTCACTCCTCCATATGAGATATGCAACCCAGACAATGCATTGCAAGACTAAGGTGGCTTTTAAACTTCTACTCAATCATTTACTTCTTTATTCATGTATACGCCAAATATGCATTGATTACTTTCCATGTGCCAGACATGACAATAGGCACCGTGTTAAAGAACTTACCGGATCTGATCCTTGACTTGTGAATTTAGAGGCTACCATGGTAGCAGATGCTAAGAACTAATCAGATACATATATAATTGCAAATTGTGACAAGAGATAAGAAATGAAAATATAAAATGTTGTGAACTATTGTAATTGGGAAACTTAATTTTGATGGAGTGTCAGGGAAGACCATTCTGGGGCCTGTTTACAATAAGATCTGAAGGATCAGTAGAGCTTAACTATGCAATGAATGGGAGGATTTAAGTTTGAGGTAGAAGGAACAAAATATCTGAAGCAGAAAGAATAAAAATAGGCTTGGTGCATTTGCGGAGCTGAAATCAGTCCAGAACGTTTGGGAGAGAATGTTGCTGAGGAGAAAGGCAGGGTCCAAGCCCCGAATGCCATTGTAGCCCTTGTTAAGGATTTGGGAATTCATATTTGGTACTTAAAATATTAACATTAGCATGTGGAATTTAAAAAAATACTATCAGAAAATTTTACACGAGAGACAAAATATTATTTGCAGACATTTTATTGCTAGAATCTAGGGAGAGAAGCTTTATAATAGATGTCACCAATAAATAATTGTAACTATCCTGATATTAGCTGCAGATTCTAGGATTAGCATTTAAGTGGAAGTAGTTTGTTTGAGAGCTGATTCCAGGAAGCATGGTAGGGAAGTGAAGGAAGGAAATCAGACGAGGGATGGATGGAAGCTGTGGTAGGCGGAATAATGGCCCCCAAGATATCCAGGTCCTAATCCCTGGAACCTATGAATGTTACCTTATACGGCAAAAAGGCCTTTACAGATTTGATTAAGTTAAGGATCTTAGGTGGACATACTACCCTGGGTTATCCCGATGGGCCCTAAATATTATTACAAGTGTTCTTGTAAGAGGGAGGCAGAGGGAGATTTGACTATGGAAGAGAAGAAGGCTATGTGACTCAGAAGCAGAGATTGGAGTGATGCACTTTGATGATGGAAGAAGTGGCCACAAGGAACTAAAAAAGGCAAGAAATAGATTGTCCTTAGAGCCTCCAGAGAGGGCATGACCCTGCCAACACCTAATTTTGGCCCAGTGAAACCCATTTTGGACTTCTCACCTCCAGAACTGTAAGATAATAAATTTGTGTTGTTTTAAGCCACTACGGTTGTTATAATTTGTTACAGCAGCAATAGGAAACTAATGTAGAAGCAGATCTAGAAGGATGTACATTAATAGGTAGGTTATTCTGTGAACAGCTAGTGCTTAATTCTACCAGCAATCTCCGGGAAACAGTGAAAAATACTCCTTAGAATTGTCTCAGCCCAGTGGCCAGGAAGCTGGAATGATTATCAACCAACATCCATTCATGATTTGTTGAGGGCGGGTTACCAAGGCATTAACTGCCTGGCACTTCTGGCCTTCCTCTAGTGTGCTAACCAAATGTGTCTGAACCCATAGAAGGCCTGCGGGCAGGAAATGGCATGTGCTTGCCGTAAGGAACTGTGAGCATGCATGGAAATAGTGAGGGATGAGGGCACTGACAATGTCCACAACAGTCCACCCCTTAGAGCTCGAGTTACTCATGTCCATGGTAAGTTCCCTCTGTTCTTTCATTGATTTTTCAAGGAAGTCACAATTTATTTTTTTTAAAAAGTCTCAAAACAGAGATTACAGTGAGATGAATCATAGTTCCTAGCACCTGCTACTGTAGTTGGTTTTAAGGCATTATTTGACATTTATTATGTCCCTTCTCTATTGCTTATTCTGGATCTCCCTACCCTCAGGCAGCAATTCTGTGGGTCTGGGTTTTTTTGCACAGTGGAGTAACTGAGATCTTCGCCACTTAGGGATTTAAGCCTTGCTGACTGTGCCTTGTCAGGCTGGGGGTGCTGCAAGTTATTATCAGGTATGAAGTGCTAAGAGAAGCCCCAAGGCATCCCCTTAGTTATAACATTTTCTTCTCTACCCTGAATATGTAGAAACAACCTCATCCCCTTATGACAATAAGAGACAATTACCCCTAACAATAGAGTAACTCCCTATTCTACGTGATGATCTGTAGGCATAAAGAATGTGAGGGCATCTGTAGCTTTAGGTTTTGTGAAGTCCTTACTGTGTCCACAGACAGAAGCATTTCTTCACCTAAAACACACAATTTTCCCAAGTGGGTCCTCAAGAATGACATGGCAGGGAGGTCACTTCTACTTCTGCCTCTTGGTTTCCAGACCCGTGTATTGTAGCTTTCAGTAACGCAACACCATACAATAGTTGCTTCAAAGTATACACTGCATGCTAAGGAAATTTCCACAAGTTTACAAGATGTCATCCCCAAACTAATGCCTTAAATGCACCTTTGGGAGGCCATTCCAATTATCTCTTAGTCTGGAAGCTTCCAGGTGAAGCAGTACATGGTAGGACTGGTAGATTCCATAGTTATGTGCACACTGTCACATCTCTTGTGTGATAAAGTAGTTCCTCTCATCCAAGTCAATATGCTACAGAATCCTGTTTGGCGAATTAGACCCTTGGTGAGGCTTTGTAATAGTGGCATTATTCAAGTCAATGCGGAAAGAAAGGCAAACCACACACAGAACACACATAGTTTCAGTAAGGACAAATTGTTGCCGCCTTCAGAGCAGAAAGGATCCAAAATAATCCATTGCTTCCAAATGTCTGGTTAGTCTCCATACGAGATAGAAACATATTGAGTTGCAGCATCAGTCTCTGATTGTTGCCAGTTGACAGGTTGGACTTTCAATACCGGTAGTAACTTGATAAGCTTTGGGGAGAAGGAGCCCTTGCTGTCCAGCCCATGCTTAGCTTCCATACCTGCCCACACGTCTCTCCCATTCATGAGTCCATTGTGAAAGCACTCAGGTGGATTAGGACAGGGGGTGCCTGACATCCACAAGGCAAATCATACTTTACTTCTTACTTGGTGGTAGATACTCTCTGGTGGATTTTGATGAGATACAAAGTTGCACACATTTTGAGTCCACTCACATAAGTACATATACAGGTCTCTTCCACAAATTTCCTTGTCTCTGATCTTCTGAACTTGTGTCTTCCAGTCCCCTGACAGACCAAAAAAACCATATGCTGCAACCTAGTAGTCCATGTATATCCTTATCTAAGGCCACTTCTCCCTCACAATACCTAGTTGATGACCAAGTATACTGCTGAAAGCTTGGCCATTGATGAAAGAATTTCTCCTGGTCATTGTTTTTCAGGGCTACTATTGAGAGGAGCTGGAGCAGGGCAGCAGTTAATTTCAGACGGCACCAAAATACTGAGTCATCCAATCAATAAAATGGGCCTGAGTTTCTTCCTCTTCCCTCAGCTGATCTTTGGGACTCCCCCCAACCCATTCCCCACCATGAGGCCCTTGTATGAGATGAGGGAAAGGCATAAGTGCCACGCAATTAGGTTACATGGGCGTCTGGTCCAAATGTTTGTTTTGTGTCTCTTACAATGCTCACCTGACCTGCTTGAATCTATCACTTTCATTATATAAGGATTTGCTGCTATGGCCTCCCAATCTTATGACTTGGTGGGTCTAACAATACTCAGCTCATAATAGGAAGCTCTTATCATATTTAATGTCCTGTAGTCAGACACTCGTTGTCCCCTAGGACCCAGTGGCATGCTAGAAGCTGCTTTTCAAATAATTAGTAGTTCTTTGCTGCAAAAGGCATGATCTAGGATTCTGAGCTATGACTATCTTACCAGGGCTTGCTAGGGACGCCACAGAGCATCTTAATTTAACCTCTGGCACTATCGGATCTACCATATCATAAGATGCAAGCCACAGAGTCTAGCAATGGGGTCTGTGTTGCCAGATTCTCATTTTAAGAGACTGCTACCTAACATCATTTGCAGCTCTAGAAGCCAACCCTGAGACTATGATGGTTTGAAGTAGTACTTGAGATGTGATTCTAGGAAGTACCGGTAAGGGAGGGAGTAAGTAAAACAAGTAATACAAGAAACTCAGCACAGGTTGTATTAATGAGCAGGTTATTGCTGTCAGTAATGGGGCTCATTCCTCCTTGAAGCCTCCAGGAGAACATGCCTTAGCCACCCTCTGTCTTGACTCAGTGGTCATAGGTATGGATTGATCAAAGCATCAGGAATGGAGTCCATATGTGGGTTCAGCAATATCATCTGATCAATACTACCACTGTTGAGTGACAAAACTGCCAGCAGTAGAAGCCAATATCTTCTGGCAGAATCAGTCAGCTACCTTTTGGAAGACTGATTACATTGAATACTCCCAATCATGTAGGGTACGGTGTTCTGTCCTCACAGGAATAAACCATTTTCTTAACACTTTTTGTCTTTTCTTTTCCCTGCCTCCAACACTTCTGCCAGCACTGCCATTCCTATACTTTCAGAATGGCTTATCCATGTCATGGTATCTCATATTATACTGTGCTCTAAGTAGAGGTCACACGTGATTGCAGAGGAAATGTGTCAAGGCGCCTATTACCAAAGATTTCACTTGTCTTACCACGTTCCCTGTCACACAGAAACAATTGGCAGGGTAGAATAATGGAATAAACTGCTAAGATTCGGTTTTGGAGAAAGCTGAGAGGCAAACATTTTGAGAGGTTGGGGAACTGTTACGCAGTAAGTGGTATATGTCTTAAACAAGTAACTAATATTTGGTGCTGTCTCAGCCACAAAGGGTATACCCAGGTATGTCAGACAAGGTATAGAGGTGGAAGTAGCCATATCTCACCATTATACCTTATAATCTGCTGGAATTTTTGCTTCCTTTATCCCTGACTTTGAGTTGTGGATATAGCCATCCTAGTCCTCAAGGTATGACTTCTTCCACTGGGAAAAACAGTCATGGTTCCAACAAATTAGAGGATGAGGCTTCCCTCTGGCCATTTGGGACTCTTATTGCCAGCAATCTAACTTCTGAGTTGATTAATCCTGATAACTAGAGACAAATTGCTTTGTGGCTAAACAATGGGTGAAAGGAAGAGTATTTTAGAATCTGGGAGATTCACTGGCGGGTCTGTTAATAGTCTCTTGCCCAAAAGTTGTAGTCACTGCAAAATAGTGGTAACCAAAAAAACATGACACCATCAAAGATACAGATCCTGCAGAGATAAAAGTTTGGGTCACCCTACTAGCTAAAGAATCTTGTGCAGCCAAAACGCTGGCCAAATGTAAGGGTAATCTGGGATATGTGTTGGAAAAAGGAGTTAGTGTTACCAAATTTGTCATTATGACAAGTGACAGAGTTGTGGGCCATAACAGCTATGTTTGTGGGTATTTATTTACTCATTTTATCCCTTCTTTACTCATTACCTTATATGAAGCATATCAGTTGCATCTAACATTCTAGGATTCACGTGGAGTTGTGACCAAACTGATAACACTCTGCAGTTATACGTTAACTGGTGAGACGTCTTGAATTCCCTCTGTTAGTGTTTCACATTTTTCATTCAACAAAGATTAAGAGTGGATGCTAAGAAGCAAAATGGATGTATTGTGCTGGTCTCTTCTGTTTGCTCCGTCAGATTGGCTCCCTGTCCTTCTTGTTCTCCCATAAGGCTGACCGGTATGGATCTGAAGAGACATCAATGTTCTCATCATTGTACAGGTTTTCTGCTGTCAGATTTCATTCTTTCATTAACCTTTCCTCTCCTCATTCCTTTTGGCCTGGGGTAATAAGCTTTGTGTTACAATTTTAATTGTAAAAACAGTGCCTTTATAATTAATTCTCTTTAAATCGTCCTATTTCAAGTGTCTCAGCAATTTCCTGTGGGGACTCTGGCTGATAAAGACAGTGAGTAGTTTGGGATGTGTTGAATCTGAGCATCCTGGAGATTCACACTGAGGAAATTCTAAACAGAAGAGATGGGGAAAGGTCTAGACTGGTGACGTACATTTGGAAATAATTAGCAGCTGAGTAGAAGATGAGGTCACCCATGTGGAGCACGAGGCTGATGACAGAATACTGGGGACACAGACATTGAGGTGGCAAGCATAGTATGGGGATCTTACATAGGAGGGTAAGATGGCACAGGCATCAAATTATTAAGAGAACCAGGAATGTGCAGCATAATGGGAATAAGTGGAGTAGAGAGTTGGGAGAAGGAGAATGTCATCATTAATGTCTATATGCAGCGAGAAAGCTAGTAAGGTGATAATTTAAAAAAGAAAACTTGACCGTATGTGGCAACTGCAAAATCAAAATTACGGAGGCGGTTGAAAAGTCTTTAGAGACCCAGTAATGCTGTGGGGAGACAGAGGATAGATTGAAGTTGGTTGAGGAATGGGTTGGAAAAGAAGTAGAGCCACCTTCAAAAAAGATATTTGTTAAGAAAGGAAGAAAAGTGACTGGGCACAGTAAGATGGCATGAAGTCTTGGAAGAGATTATGCTTTTTAGGATAAGGAGCACTTCGGTATGTTTTAGGCTTGAGAAGAATACAATAGGAGAGAGTCAACAAAGAGATGTGAAAGAGATGGAGAACGAAGGAAGCAGTGCTCCAGAATATGGCAAGACAAGGTCAAGAGAATATGAAGAGAAGTTGAACTTGATTAGGAGAAACCCCTCAACTTCTGGACCTATAAGTTAGGCACTGATGTGGACGTAGATTAATTGATAAGTAAAAGAGCAGAACATTGAAAGCTCACTTTATGGTTTCTTTTTTTTTTTTTAAAGATTTTATTTATTTATTTTTCCCCCAAAGCCCCAGTAGATAGTTGTCTGTCATAGCTGCACATCCTTCTAGTTGCTGTATGTGGGATGCAGCCTCAGCATGGCCGGAGGAGTGGTGCGTTGGTGCGCGCCCGGATCCGAACCTGGGCCGCTGGCAGCGGAGCACATGCACTTAACCGTTAAGCCACAGGGCCAGCCCTCACTTTATAGTTTCAATTTCCTTATTAGGTTTCTGTTGTGAGTAAAAAGTGGGCTGGAAAGAAGACAAAGTAAGAAACAGCTACTGCAGGATATGGGAGGTGACATTGACCGCAGACAATAAAAGGATCAGTAGTACCGAGGGCTCAGGTGCTGTTAGCAAACATGAATTTACAGAAGCAATTATCTATATATTTGTGTTTTTCTGCAGCAGGCCTCAGATTTCCTCATCATAGGAGGGAAACAGGCGATAGAGATCGCTGATCCAGCTGCTAAGTATTAAGAAAAAGAAATGTTTGTTTCTTCCTTCCTCTCTTGCTCCCTCTCTCCTTCCTTTCCCTCTTTTCCTGCTTCCTTCCTTCTCTCTTTCCATCTTTTCTTGCTACTTTTATGCCTTCCTACCCTCTTTCAGTCCTTGCTATCATCTCTCTTTCTTCTTCTGTTCTGTTCTTTTCTGCTTTAACATTGATGGTGCACTTTTATGTATCAGCTGTTGTGAAAGCTGCAGAAGACACATTTTACAGCGTATTTATAGTAAAAAGGTCCAAAAAGAAGTTGTCAATGCTCGTCTGCTTTGGAGGTTGTTAATCTTTGCATAATACCAAGTGGGAAGATAAGGGTGTCTGTTTATACACTTTGAGCTTTGGTTAGTTTTGTCCTGTGGGGATTACAGGCAGTAAGGTGTAGATTATTCTGGAAATGTTATCTTTAATATTTTTTGCTAAGGCCTCCCACCCCATTGACACTTCTAATTCTCCACACTGGGACATTTGACAATTTATGAAGCCCCTGCATACTACTTGTAACCTATTGGGAGCCAGCATTGTTTCTTCAGTAATATAGACCCCTCCCTCAACCAATGCTGCCCTATTGCCATGTTGATAATGTACGTGGTGAATGCTGGTCTTCTCCTTGAGGTCCATGGCCTCTCCTAGGCCTGCTTTCCCTAAGGTTCTTGATTGCATTCATATCTACTTGGAAATGTCTTCAGACCTGACCACTGTCCTCCCCCAATTCAAGAAACAAACAGAAAAACTGGCCTCCTATCTTCTCACCCAACCTCTGTCCTGGGTACTGTGGGGTGGATAATGGAAGAAACAACAACAACAACAGCAAAAACCCAACTCCTTCTGGACAGATGAAAAATTTCTTTTTACCAGAATACATAATAGGGAAAATCTATTCAGCATTGTAGCTAGGGAGCCAGAGAGTGGAGAGAGGGAGGGAGAGAGAAAGAAGACAGGAAGGCAAATTTGGATTAATGTACATGATGTCATCCAATTCTTCTAAGTATGGAATTGAGGAAGAAAATGAAAGGAAAGAAACCCTCTTTCTAAAGACTTTGGGCTTGACACGTATTTTTCACGACTTGGCTCAGAAACTCAATGATGACAGCCACATGGATATGAAGTTATATATTCTTGACTTTCCAGATTTTCCTCTCCTTGCCCACTCAGACTGTATCTTGTGACTAAACTAGATATTTTTCCTACTGCAAAGTTGAAAATGAAATGAACACTAGTGAAAAAATCCATCTGCATTTCAGAAAGTTAAATTATTGAAAAAGTAATTTCTGGTATGTAATCTAAGGGTAAGGATGGCTTTCAGTGATTTTGAAAGTATAGATGGCCAAATGCTTTAATCGTTAAAAAACCAAATTGGTATCTGAGGTTTCTAAATTGACTCTCTTCCTGGCTCAAAAGTCATGGCTAATTCCTTAGTTCTGTTTCTTTCTGGTTTGGTTACCTGGCAAATGGATGATGTTTAAAGGAAAAAGGATCAGGTAATTATCTCTTACTGTACCTGGTTTTGGCCATGGTCTCCCATCCACTGAGTTCAGTGACTTCAAAGAAATCTTCAAATGAAAGAAAAAGACTTTCCCTGTGGGCTGGACAGGGGCAGCATCCTTTTGACTGAGATAAATAGCACTTACGTTGTAGAATCCTTTCTTTTTCTCTCCCCTCTTCTCCCTCTCACTAACCTGAAGTATGTAGATAGCTAAGGCAAGGGCTGAGAGTGTGCTTTTCCAATGAAATGACAGATCATCATATTTTATATTTTGTTTTTGTTTTCACCTGACCAAAGTGAAAGCTTTTATGGAGGTGGACAAGGCAACAATCAGGGTGTGTTATCATCGAAAATACTTTAAAAATCATTATTTTTTCTCGTTATTTTCCAATAAAGTGGATGTAACTTTCTTTGAAGTAGAATATGTAGTTAAACTGTGTTGGCAGATACATACTGAGTCTTGTTAATGGGTTAGCGCTGCTTCAGAGAAGGCTGACTGGTGGAAGAATCTAAAGCACAAACAACAGAAATCTGGTCTGTGTGCAATCCTTTGCCTTGGTATTTTTTCTTTTAGGAAATTGCTGCAAAGCTACACAAATCAATAGCAGCACATTAATAGAAGAGGAATGGTTTGGATGTGCTACCAGTACATAGTGTTCAGGCAGTAAATGTGGTATAATTGATTCATGTAGCCCTTGCTGCTTTCTAGCATCATTATGTATATTTATATATTTATATGTGAATAACAATCAAGTAAACGAGCAACACTGACAAATTCCTCACTCTATTCTCTTGTATTGGTTTTCTTCCTGGGCCCTCATTCTTTTGGTTTGTGTCTGTGTATTATATCCTATATAAGCTGCCACAGCTGTTTGTCAGTTCTCTCTAACAGCCCTTTCTCTCTGTGAGAAGACTAGATCATTCTGGATACTTGGTTCCTTCCAGATGTCCAGAATTCTATCCAAGACTCCCTGTCTTGGTGATGAAGGGTTGTTGTTTCGATTTGTTGAAATATATCTTTGGAAAGTGATTTGTTTCGGAAAAGATATCTCAGTGAATCATTCAAGGTTTGGCTATTTTACCTTGAATAACTTTACAAATACAAAAAATAGACAATTAGCAGTCATCATACATTTTTAGATTTCTATTCATGAAGATATCCAGAAATAGTATAAAACAGCAAGAAATTTTCTAATATTTATCAAACATTATTACTTCCTTGATTGAGGGGGTAAGGGAGTTTTGGGAAGACTATCTTACCTGGAATGTAGTTAGTTTAGATTTATTTTTTTAATTAAGAAGCCCTGGAGGAAACAGGCCAGGCTATATTCATTTTTTAAATCCTCCGCACACAGTTATGTACTTATGTTTGGACAAGAAGAGTTAAACATGACAAAATGCCTGCATTTGCACCCACGCTTTCTTAAAACCACACAAAAATGACACTAAGGGAATTTTAGAAAGCTTAAAGCTACAAGAAAAATAAAACAGAACAAGAGAGGGGAAACAGCAATCACAGTTTCAAACAGTAAAAGTAAGTGGACGAGTGGTAATTAACTTAGCTGATGAAAGAGAAAAAATTGAAACCTCAATTAGCTGTGCAGAAAGCTTAGAAATGGCTGTTCCCACTCGGCAGTGCCAGGAAGTCTCAAGAATTGGAAACAGCAAGAACATTTGAAAAAGGGGACGGTAGGGGGGCTGAAAACAAGAGGGCTGTTTGAAAATCTATATAAAAAGGAGTGTGACCCCACATATCACAGTGTCACCCTGGAAAACTGAGCGAATGCATGTACCCCATGCCAGCAGGAGACTCTGGAGAGAAATAACCTGTGGGACAATGGATTCAGGACCACAAGTCACATGTTCATGGGTAGATGCAAAGGGGGAGGGAAGTGTCGCCCCTCACTGGTTGGATGTGATGGCTCCACTGTGGAAAGTGGGGAGGAATTGTGGGTTAGGCACCATCTCTGCCTCAATACGAGGAACACTAACCTTGAGGAACTTCATGAATAGGATTAGCTACTTGGTGTAGGAATAATGTTGATTTTTGGTTTTATTCTATTCAGTGGAAACTCCCAAATCAAATGATTTTACTTTGGGCACTTTGTGTGGTGATTCTCAGCAACCTCATAATAAATGTCTGAATTTGCAAATGTGTCCCAAAATACAAGAGGTTATTATTTTAGTAATGTAAAAAGTCACTAGACTCCGATCACTAAAATGCTGCCGGATAACTCTATGATCATCTTTGTAGGAGAAACTTTAGAAATCCCTTAAGACTTGTAGGGATAAAGCATTTGGTATGATGCAAATGTGTTTATGCAATTGGTTTTCTTTTCTGTTTTTATTTTTTCATTTTTTTTTTTTTTTTGGGAGGAATATCAGCCCTGAGCTAACATCCATGCCCATCTTCCTCTTTTTGCTGAGGAAGACTGGCCCTGGGCTAACATGTATGCCCATCTTCCTCCACTTTATCTGGGTCACCGCCATAGCATGGCTTGACAAGCAGTGCAGCGGTGCACGCCCGGGATCCGAACCTGGGCTGCCAGCAGTGGAGCGTGTGCATTTAACTGCTGTGCCACGGGGCTGGCTCCTGCAATTGGTTTTCTTTTGCTCAGTCTTCTTCATTTCTTTACCCCTGGAGCAGAGACTTTATGCTGTGCACCATCCCCTCGGCCCACCTGTGACATTGGCAGCAGCTGTGGTGGGATCTTCCCATCCCATTGACAGCTTCCCACCTCAAGCACTTGCTGTTTTGGCATTTTCTGAAGCTTTGGGCAGCTCACTTAGTCCCAAAACAGAGCAGCCTGGAAATGCCCCTTGGCAACCTTAAGTAAAGAGGGTTAACATTATTAGATAAATGTCTCAACATCCCAGCCACTGGAAGAGCAATGCAGAGATGTGGTCTACACAGTTCCTCAAAGGATCTCAATTGGGATGAATCTCAGTTGCCAAAAGTGGTAACCACCTCAGTAATACACCCTAATTGGCTTCCTTCCCTTCGCTGTGTCACTCTTCATGGTCCCTCACTTCTGCTTCCTGAGATCCCCTCCCATATCAGCTACCTGCAATGAGCTCCTTATCTCAGGCTCTGCTTTGGGGGAAAAGGAAACTTAGACAACTCCCATATAAATATTTAGGTATGGCCTCATCAAAAGCCTATCTGTCGACCCCTTCTACTCCCTGCAGAGAAGAGAGAAACCAGGCACTTAGAATTTTGCAAAATATACGTGTTTAGATTTTCGCTTGATTTGTCAACCTTAGAACTGGTAAGAATAACATGATTACTAGCATTTAAGGAAGATAAAACTTTCTGATTTTTGGCTATTGATTCATAATAAAACAAGAATTTCAGTAGCTGGCATTTTGTATTAATTTAAACGCTAGTGATTAAAATAAATTGTAATTTGGGCCTACAGGAGTAAAGGAGAGTAATTAGAGATAGAGCCACTCCCATAGAGATGACTGCAGGACTCGCAGGTTCTGGAAAGAAAGGCCCACCTCCTTCTCTTGCTTCAGAAATGATGGCAGTTTGGCTTGAGAAGTATTGCTGATGTGTGCAAAGTGTCAGCCCAAAGAATCAGAGGAATTAAAAAAGGGTCTGTGTCAAACATAAATTTCCCAGCATTTTTTCCTTTTCTGTGTCTTATCCCGACCTTGGAGTCTGGAACACCTTTCATTTTTTTTTTTTTTTCCTTTAATGTACAGATTGGCAGACCTCTAACCAGAAAATATTTCAAATTTTATGGCTCTATTTTTTCTGAATCTGATCTCTTCCTGCCTAGGAGAGACTATTTATTATCCCAACCAGCTTCACATTGCTCTGCTCACTCGCACAAATGGAGAAAAACTACAGGAACACGTAGACAGGAAGGTTAAAGGGAACAGATCTTTTGTCAATGATATTTGCTTAATTAAAACTTTAAATTTGTAATTAAAAAATTATTCCAATTATTTGTGGCATAGGTAATACAAATAGTACAAAGTACTTCTTTCAAAGGCAACCAATAATACCAGTTGTTTGTGTATGGTCAAAGATATTGTATGTGCATATCTATCACTGTATATAGATCAAATCTATCACTATACCTCATATCTATAGTATATTATATATGCATATATGTAATAAATATGTAATATGTAACATATAATCTTAATAAATAATATTATGCCTAATATATCTAATATCTAGTCAGTACTGGTAACACAGTATGCACACAGTCCTGCCTGTTCTATACCTTGCTCTTTCATTTAGGGTATCCATGCTAAAAATACTTAATAGAATCAATATTTTTTATGACCATGTAGTATCCATTTTAGGAATATGCCATCAATTATTTAACCAGCCTTCAGGATAGGGGTTTGGTGTAGATTTTGGCATTTTCGTCAATCTTTGCTAATGCAAACAATGTTGCAATCAATATCCTTCTATGTATCCCATTTCTCTCATGTGTCACTAAATCAATAGGATAAATTCCTGGCAGAATTGCTAAAATAAAGGGTCTGAGATTTTATAATCTTGATAAAAATTTTGTTATTGCTATTCTTAGAGTTTTACTAATTTGTATTCTTACAAATTATGTTTGAGTGAATCTGTTATCTGACATCCTGGCTGACTTGCTGAGCTGTACTTTTTGATTTTCAACATGTGAGATGAAAAATGTAGTTCATTGAATCAGTAGTTTACTTTGATTTCTCCATTATTGAATTGGTTGAATGCCCTTTTATGTGTTGACAGCCCTTTGTATTCCCTTTCCTGTGAACTGTCTTTTATTTTCCTTGCTCATTTTTTTTACTGGGTTACTATTTTATTGATTTGTAAAATTTTTTTATGTAAGGAAATTAGTCCTTTGTGAGTGATATAAGTTGTAATTTTTTCCCTGCTTCTCATTTATCTTTTGACTTTTACAGTATTTTTTTCATGCAGAAAATCTAAATTTTTGTGCAGTTAAATGTATCATTGCTTTTATAGTTTTTGAGTTTTGCAATGCACTCAGAAAGCCTTCCCTTTCTGAGATTATAAATTTATTTATTTTATGTTTTCTTTTAGTATTTTTAGAGTATCTTTATGTTTAAATCTTTGATCTGTTTGTAATTTACTTTGTGTAAGACATGAGTTAGGAATAATCTTAATTTTTTCTATATAACTACCAAGTTGTCTGAAAATCCTTTGTTAAATAATTCATCATCCCATACTCATTTGAAATACTGTTTTTATCGTACTACATTCCTATATGTATCAGATCTAATTCTGGATTTTGTCATGTCTGTTCTATTGACCTATTTTTCTAGTCATGCATAAATATCACATATTCTTAATTATTCTAGTTTTATAAAATATTTTAGTATGTGAACAGCTAATCTCTCCTCTACCCTTATTATTAACATTTTCTTGGTTATTCTGGCATATTAATTTCTCATATATATTTTAAAACTGCTTTGTTTGATTTTTTTAAAATGGTATTTTGGGGGGATCATATTATGATTATTGATTAATTGAGATAATTGACAGCCTTATGTTATAAAGTGTTCTAATCCAAGGACATGGTGTGATTTTCCATCTTCTGTGTCCCTCAGTAATACTGTAAAGTTATTATTTTATTCAGATCTCGCATATTTTTTAAGTTCATTTCCAGGTATGCTATCATTTTGGTAGTATTATAAGTGACATCTTCTTCCATTAGCTTCTGAATTAGTTGTTTGCCTCTGTGAAGACTATTGATTTCTGGATATTAATTTCATACTCACTTAATTTCTCCTAAAATTTATAATAGTTTTTCAGTTGATCTTATTGGCCTTTCTGGCAAATATGGGTGTACCTTGTTTTACTATGCTTCTGCCTTACTGTGTTTTTATAAGACCCTCCATCAGCAAAAGGATTACAACTCACTGAAGGCTCAGATGATGTTTAGCATTTTTTACCAATAAAATATTTTTTAATTAAGGTACATGCATTATCTTTTTAGACATAATGCTATTGCACACTTAATAGACTACTGTATAGTGTAAATATAACTTTTATATGCACTGGGAAGCCAAAAAATGTGTGTGATTCGCTTTATTGCAATATTCACTTTATTGCGGTGGTCTGGAACCAGACTCACAATATCTCCGAGGTATGCCTGTAATTGTACTATCTACAAATAATGATAATTTTATTTCCTCCTGTCAAGTTTTGTCTCTCATGTGCTTCTTTCCCTTTGGCTAGTGCTTCTGGAATAAAGTTAAAAAATAGAAGTTAAAAAGGATATCCGTTTAGTTTTTAATTTTTTTGCACTAATGAGAGTTCATTTTGATTTTATTTTGCTTAATTTCTTCCTTTAAATCTCCTATTATGCCTTTTTGGTGAATACCTCAGAAATAATTTTTTAAAATAATAGACTATTTTTTAGAGCAATTTCAGGTTTACAGAAAAATTTAATGGAAAGTTCAGAGCCATTATGATTTTTTTTTACTGTTTTCAGAAGTGTCTATTTTTTCTTCATAATGTTTCTAATTTTTCCCTCATTTCTATAATATTATTGTTTGTTTTCTTCTCATTCTCCCCTGGGCTCTGACGTGTCACAATTCCATCTCCTATTATTGTCCCATATCTTCCTTGAAGATACATAACCTTATCTTCTTGAGGTCATTGTGTCATAAATTTATTTGAAGTTACAACTCTACCATTGATGGCAATTTTCACTGGTAACGTGGTAACATTTGGCGGGTAACATATTTTGTTTGGATTCCCTTCCTGTTTCTTTTCTTCTCTATCCTTTAATCTTCATATAGGCTCTCCTCTGGTTTCTTTTTAATGAATACTCTCTTTTGAATGACATAAATTCTTTCTATATCAGCTATTTGCAAAATGTCTGTGTGGAGCTGGGGCCAGGGCTGTGCTCCCTCTAGCAGGAATTCTCTCATGACACACGGTTATGTTTGTAAAAGTGAATTCTTTTCATTTCTGTTCCTCCCAGCTCACTGATATTGACCCTTTAGGCTCCTTATAATGCAGTCTTTCTCCTCCCCTGTCCAACTAACAGACAGCTTTCTGCAGGTCTGGCTTGGCTATGTCGATCCTTGTTCAGTACCATCTTCTCTGCTTCTCAAAATTATATGACGAACTGGATCGAGGAAGGCTCCCTTCATCAACCTCTGTCTCTGTTCTTGTTCCAAACAAGACGTTATTGATCTTGCACATCAAGTGTTCCTCTTATTTAGAGATTGCAGTCTGAGACACTCTCTCTTGAGTCACCCTGCACCCCAGCTGACCTTCTCTGCGTTTAAGAGCCCTTATCAAATTGTGTAGTTCTGGTTTGTAGAAACCTTTTAGTTCATGGGAGGTGGAATTTGCATTTCTGTTTCTCTTTCTTCTTATTATTTTGGATGATTTCTAAAGGGACGAGGGGAGAAATTAGCTTTTTAATATATTATTAAAAAAATCTTGACTATTTTTGAAATTCAATTTTTAATATCTACTGTCCAATTTCACTCTTGTTCTTTAGTTTTAAATCTTGGCTGGAAACAACTTTTCAGGACCAGGTATCTATACATCTTGGTAAATATAAAGAAATGCATTAGATGAGAGGGGTTGGGACAGCTTTGGGGAGGAATGCTGGGATTAGGGAGAAAGAAATGTGATACAGGAGTCTCCCCTTATCCACAGTTTTGCTTTCCACGGTTTCGGTTACTCACGATAAACTGCAGTCCAAAAACATCAAATAGAAAATTCCAGGAATAAACAATTCGTAAGTTCTAAATTGCCCGTTCTTAATTGCTGTACCCACTACCTGCCCATTAGTTACTGTGTAGCCCTCTCGGTGATTAGAGCAACTATGAAGGTATCACAGTGCTTATGTTCAAGTCGCCCTTATTTTACTTAATAATGGCCCCAAAAGGCAGGACTAGTGATGCTGGCAATTCGGATATCCCAAGAGAAGCCGTATAGTACTTACTTAAAGTAAAAAGGTGAAAGTTCTTGACTTAATAAGGGAAGAAAAAAAATCATTTGCTGAGGTTGGGAAGATCTTCGATAAGAATGAATCTTCTACCTGTGAAATTGTGAAGAAAGAAAAAGAAATTTGTGCTAGTTTTGCTGTCGCATCTCAGATATGTATGTATAGAAAAAAACATAGTATATCTAGGGTTCAGTACTATCTCGGTTTCAGGCATCCGCTAGGGGGCTCGAAATGTATCCCCTGTGGGTAAGGGTGGCCTACTGTATAAGGAGAACAAAATAAGGGGTTTATACTATGTTATTTTCATTCTAGGATTAAGCTGGAACGTTTATGTTGTGTGTGTGTGTGTGATTTATTTGATGACAGTGGTTTTACAATTTTGCAGTGTTATATAATATGCAATATTAAATTTGTTCAGAGCTATTAAACAAGAATAAAAATTAACAGTCCTTATTTTCTGTTAAACAAAAATCAGGAATAGTGAGTATAAAAGTCACTATTTAAATAATAATTTTAAGTGCAATTGCCTGTGTCTTACAAATTCATTTCTTCAGGCTGAGAACACATTACCAGGAAATATTTTGTTGAAGTTGTCAGATTAATTTTGTTATTTTGTTATTTCCTTCACTGTTGTCTCTAAATTAGTTAGTAAATTAGAATGTTCACTTCAAGAGCAAAATAAAATTAAGGAAGAGGCTTTTGTTGAGGCTTATCAACCTTTTCATTCAAAGCTGAATCTGAACTATTCTTTGCTCAGTTCTAAACTGAAGTCCTAGGCATATTTGATAATGCAGGGATAAGTTTTGCCTTAATTTCTGCTCTTTTGGTGTAGCTGACTAATCTTATTAAGTACATAAAATCAGCTTATTGGTGGCTAAGGCTTTTAAAAATTAAAATAAAATGTGTTTGATAAAAGTACTTAACAGGAATTGGTTGTAAATGTAAGCATAGAATTCTACACATATTGATAAAGATAAATTATATTTATTCCAAAGAATTCCCCAATGCCCCGATTACCTATTGACCACTTGACTTTAAACACTGTGTGCTGAGTTGAGTAGAAAAGAACTAAAAATTTGTTACGGCAGGAAATTATAATTAGGATTTGTTAATAATTTCATCTAGATGAGAAGTATATTATAAAATACATGGCATGCTCTCTTCCAAAGTATTAATAAATCATTTTACAATAGTGACAATCTATCATGTACAAAGAACGGAAAGAAACAATATACAAGTTGGAAAGAACAGGGACTTTGAATCCAGTCATATCTATGTTCAAATTCCAAAATCCTGCTTCACTTCCTATAGGGAGTGTGACCTTGGCTAAGTTACTTCACTTGACGGTCTCCTCATCTTTGAATTAGAGATATTAGTGCCCATCTAACATCATTCTGAGGAAGCGTACAAACTTTAGACCATCTCTGTTTGGAAACAAGGTTGGGGCGAGGGAGAGAGCAAAACAACAATCATGATGTGTCCAAATTATTATCGTGAGACACAGCATTACAGGGTTTTACAGTAATCAGTTTTCCATTTGTGTTTACTATTTTATTTTATTTCTCTATTGGTTCAAAACTTTGGCAAAAAAGAAGTGATATCTGAAAATCTCAACAGTAAAAACCAAAACAATAAGTTAAATTAACAGAATGGGCTGAGGAGGCTCAAATCCTGGCTCTACCACTTACCACTTAGGCAAATTACTTGATTAACCTGTGCCTCAGTGCCTT
This sequence comes from Ceratotherium simum simum, assembly GCF_057802395.1. NCBI lineage: Eukaryota > Metazoa > Chordata > Mammalia > Perissodactyla > Rhinocerotidae > Ceratotherium > Ceratotherium simum. The sequence goes on from NC_141911.1 coordinate 62,225,352, forward strand.
CATCCATCAAATGGGCTTGACAATAGTAGCTATCTTTTTGTGGTTTATTACATACAGTAACAAACACTCATAATTTACTAATCTATTTGTTCTCGACAAAAATAGGGAAAATCATTGTACTATGAGTTTTAAGAGGGCTTTAGTCTTAAAGGAGGAATTCAATCAAAATAGAATCTCCCAAAATAGAATCTCAAGTAGTAATCGTCTGAATGGACCTTTGATGTCTGAGGTTTGCAGCACCAGAAAATAGTCTTTTAGGTAAGAGCAATTTGGTGAGCTTGGTGCTAGAGAAACTATTCAGTCGGCAGATATCTGCTTAACTAACGGTTGACACCACTAGGATAGGAATACTAAAAATGTATGGGTGAAAACCGAGGTTAAAGAGTGTAACTGAAAAAAAAGACTGTTACTGAGAATGCAGGAGTTAGGTAGTGTTAATAACCATCATCAAAAGTACAATTCCAAGAAAGAAAAAAAAAGAGCAATTCAGGCAAAACTAATAATTCTGCTCACCCATATTCCACCTCAACATCTTGTGTTTGAATCGCGTTGAAGAGCACTTACTAAGGGAATTAATAACAAATATTTTGAATAAAGTCCACTGAAATTCTACTATGTTACAGCAATAGGAGAAATGTAGGAAATATTCCCCTTGGTAAGTATCTTTTTCATCTAAAATAGTAAATACACGTACCAAGTGTGACACTATAGTATTTCACTAGAATTCAGAACTAAAGGCCAGATAATGCCCTTTGTTTAGTTCCTACTGGTAATATGGTCTTCACCATCACTCAGTTCTCATTGAACAGAGATGACTCCACCTGAAGCCTCCATTCAGCATCTAAAGAATATACCCTATGGATTGGATGAGCAGTAAGCTCTTAGAAACAGAAAAGCTTGGCTTTTTATTTGGACCTGTATATTTAGGACATGAGTCCTTTTTCAGATTTATGTATTGCAAATATCTTCTTTCTACGTGTGGCTTGTCTTTTCATTCTCTTAATGATATTTTTGATGAACACAAGTTCTCTATTAGAAAAAAAGTTCTCAATTTTAATGATATTCAATTTATCATTCTTTTCTTTATGATTCATGCTGCTTCGTGTGCTGTTGAAGAAATCATTGCCTCCTTAAAGCAAAGGAAAAGAGAATGCCAACATGAATTCAGCTGAAGCATAATTTTACCTGATATGACATATAAGTCAAAAGCATTGTCATTTAATCAATCTTATCAGCACTAAGACATTCCAAATTTATTAGAAACAATTTATTGATGCAATAATAGTCATGAATTCTGAGTTTACTGGTAGCAATACATACATACTTATTAAACACCTAATAGGTACAGATTACTCTAAAATTTCTTGTAAAACATTCTATTTTTAGACTGATCTAAGTTTTAGAAAGTTTTTATATATGGTGATTGAAAATCCACCTCTCTGAGATTTCTACTCATTGGTACTGTGCTCTTCTGTGATACTTCATATAGTGTCTGGTTTGTCCTCTATACGCCAGTTCTCCAGACACTTAGAAATAACTCTCATCTTCTTAGGAAGACTTTGCTTCTAAAGGACATCACATAGTTAAGGAGGAGAGAGCACTTGGTTTTGAGGTGACAGAGGAAGAGAGCCAGCAGGCACGGAAACCATGGATCTGTGGCGTGGAGGTAATTTCAGGGATCTAAATAGAACTCTGGGACTCATCTTACTTAGGAATGTGTGAGCACTGAGCACGAATGTTTGCAGAATGTTTTCTTGGGGGTTTCCACTTCTAAGTAAAGGTCAAAGAAGTACAGGGGAAATTGGGAATGTGGAATGATTGAACTCGTGTATGCGAATTTGTAGAGAGTAATATCAGTGGCTACAGAGAATCAGTTGTGTTAAGGCCTGACAAAAGGTCTTGATATTTGTTGATTTTTAATTCATTGGTGTAGGTATACAATTTTACCAAAGTGAAGGGATCAAAAATCATATATTAGAGGAGTTAATGATAAACTAGTATAGTTAGTTTGGGTAAAATCAACTTTCCTTTTTAATGACAGTAGAAAAATATTGGAGCCTTGAGTATCTAAAAGTGATGATGTGAGGGCTGTTAGCTCACTGGTAAGAGAGAAAATGCTGAGATCTGTTGTTGTGTTGAGAAACTTGAGCTTAAACATTGAAAAAGTGATACTTAAATCCTAGGAAAAGATTGGCAATGATGAGAAGTGTTTTACATTCACTTGAGGGTGCTGTCTACTTCGTGGAAGGTTGCCACTTTACATTTGCCAGTTATGTGAGGAGTTGCACACTGAAACCTGAGCTAACTTCTGCAGTAGTTCTGACTATTCAGACAATGCTTTGCTGCCCTTAGAGATCAGTTTGGCTGGAAGTTCCCTTAAGTATCCTCTGGACCTTTTGAAAACACAGGTAAATAAGAGACAGGATATCCCAGAAAAGGCAGAGATAATTGAAAGGAAGAGGTTCAAGAAAATACGGGAAGATATGGTATTTAGGACCCAGGAAGAGCAGAACTTAGTCTTGGGGGGAAAAAAAGGAAATTTTAAATCGGAAAAGGATGGGAAGCAAGAAAAAATGGGAATGGGGCTGGCCCCATGGCGTAGCAGTTAAGTGCTCGTGCTCTGCTGCTGACGGCTCATGTTTGGACCCTGGTCGCGCACCGACGCACCGCTTGTCAGGCCATGCTGTGGCGGCGTCTCATATAAAGTGGAGGATGATAGGCATGGATGTTAGCCCAGGGCCAATCTTCCTCAGCAAAAAGAGGAGGATTGGCATGGATGTTAGCTCAGGGCTGATCTTCCTCACAAAAAAAAAAAAAAAAGAAAAGAAAAAATGGGAAAAAGAAAGAGCTACAGAGAGATACGTAAAGATGTGGAAAAAAGGGGAAAACATAATTAACATGATAGTAACATATTACCATAATAGTATCAATCTCCTTGTAGGGTAAAGAGACTTGATAGTTGAGAATAAAAAAAAGTCTCAAGTTATGTTTAGTTTTGAGAAGAGTAAAGAAAAATAAATAATTTTCCATAGTCATTTTAAGGATCCTAGTACATTATGCCGTGAATAAAAGGAATTAGCTAAAGGTTATATTACTAATTAAAAGAAAGTACATTAATACCATGGATTTGTGTAGAAAAATGCCAAAGCACACACACACATTAAGTAATAATAATGTTATTCTATTTAAACCTGGACTCTAGGAATGAAAACATTTTGTTATCTGCCTGCTGACCTGAGTGAGGATTTTCTCTGGTGCACAATCAATTCAAGACAGACTGCTGAGTGATGTATTCCAGGGAGGCCCAAATTTTCTCTCATCAGGAAATATTAATGTTCCCTAAATATGGTGAAATTCCTAGAAGGATTCCTCTTCTTGCCAGCCAGTTCACTTAAACTTGGAGACTTTCTGAAACACTGTCAATCCACAAAGACTCAGTCCTTCCAAGAGGCTTGAGTCTTCCTTATCAAATATGGTGGTATTTCTTGAAACCAGACAGGGTCTCCTTTCTTTCTAACACATCCCACATCTAGAACTCTTGCAAAGTCATTTGGTTTTCTGCTCTTCTAAACATTATATCTTTTCAAATTTACATTACCTCTTTCAAGATCACTTAGAATCATTTTCATCCTTTTGCAGTATAGTTAGAGGGTACGTTTCAGTAGTTAAAAGAGTTTAAGTGTTAATTTGAGAGCCTAATTCATAACCGGAGTCTTTCCAAGATGCTGGAGAGACTCTGGTTTATTTCCTGTAGATTTGTGATAGATGATGGTGTTGGTTTACTAGTGAAACAATCTTCTATTTTCAGTGAAATTTGGAAATTAGTATAATGTTTGTTAATACTTTTCTCAAACGTGGAAGGATGCTGCTTTGCTTCTCAGATGTTAGGGCTGAATGGTAGCTTTCCCTAATCTTAGTTTGCCCTTCTGGGCTCTGGCTCTCCCCTATACCTATCCCAGAAAAGAGTGCCATCTCTACAGAAGAATGAGAAGTTTTGTCACTATACCATGCTACCTACCACATCCCGTTGTCCCAGATAACTATACATCTGGGATTCTAATCACTTATTTAATTTGTGCTGTTTGCCAAGAATCCAATCAAGCACACAACAGACTTTTATGGAGTGCCTACCGTATCTCCAGACTAGGTGTTAGACATGTGGTGGAGAGGGTGCCAGTCAAATCGTTGCTTTCTTGGAATTCATAGACCATAAGCCAGAGAATTTCAAATGGGTACAGTGCTATGAAGACAGTGAGACGGGATAGAGGGTGAGTGGGAGAGGTAGTATTAGATTTGGAAATCAGAGACTATTCTATGAAATTGTTGAAACCTGAATGCTCAGAAGGAGCCACCCTGTGTGTATCTGAGAGAAGAATCTTCTGATTAGAAGGAAAGTGAAGGCAAACGCTCTAATGTGGGATCAAGTTGGTATGTTCCAAGAACAGGAAGAGGCTAGTGTGTGTGGAGAACCATGGACAAACGAGAAAGGTATGAGACGGTTAGACAGGTGAGCAGAAGCTAGTTCACATAGAATATGAGAAATGGGATTCTATTTCAGGTACAATTAAAAACCACTATGGGATTTTGGGCAAAAAAAATTATTGTCTAATTTTGATTGTAATGTGATCATTCTTGATGTTATGTGGAAAACGAGGGATCCTCAACCACCACTTAAGAGGCTCTGCCCATAGTCTACGTGAAAAATTCGGAGGCTTGTGCTAGGATGCTCGTGGCAGAGATAACGGAACATGATAGATTCAGGATTTATTTTGGAGTTAGACTTGACTGATTTGTTAATTGATTGGATATAGAGAGTGAGGAAAAAGAGACAACTCAAGGTTGATTCCTAGGGTTTCAGCTCAAGAAACAGAGGGGTAATGATGACATTGATGGATTACAGCTAAAGCAGAGTCCTAGAGACAAGAATCCCAGGATGACTGTTTGACTATCCAAAGTTCTGATTTTGGTAGCTCTGAAGTATTATTCTGGGAGTCCTCAGGACTCAGAGAGAGCCTGCTCCTCCAGCCTCTCCAACCATTTGGACAGCACCTAATTCCCTGTACTACATCCCTTTATCTTTTAGGTGCTAAAGTGATTTCTATTTCTTACAACTGAATTCTGATAGTATGAGCCTGGAGAAAATCAAGAAGAATATAGTTTCCTTGAAAACAAGAGAAAAAAGTGTTTTATGATAGAGAGAATAGTCAACAATGTTGAATGCTGCTGAGAGATCACATAAAGTGAATCAAAACAAGTGATCTTTGGATTTAACACGGAGGTGATTGGTGATGATGGTAACTACAGTTCAGTAGAATGTTGGAGGGAAGCCCAACCGGAGGAGGTTGAAGAGCAAAGAGGAATGAGGAAGTAACAGAGAAACTACATAGATAAACCTTTTAACTAGTTTGATGTAATGGGGAGCAGAGAAATTTATAGTAGCTACAGGGGGTCAAGGGCTCAGGGAAGGACGCGTTCATTTGGAGTGGAAATACTTTATGTATCAGTTATCTTGCTTCTGGCTGCAAGTTGCTGAAATTCCAATTCAAGTTGGCTTAAACAGTAAAAAAATTTGAATGGTTTATGTAACCGAAAAAGCCCAGAACTGGGGGCTCCAGCTGTATTTTTCTGCAGCTTTCATTTCTGTAGTTCTCTACATTTTTCTTTTCAGCTTTTGTTATTAGAAAAATAGGAATAGTAATTCTGGCCTTCATATCTTTATCGTATATAGGCCGGAGTGAGAGGAAGACACAAGTCCCGACATTCACTCTGATTGGATCAACACAAATCAATCATAACGGCCAGAGAAATTACATGAACTAAATGGCTAGGGTCTGAGTTGCTGCCACTCCCCAAGCGAATAGCTGTGTAGAGGGGAGTAACATTACCTGAACTGCTTACACCTTGAAGCTGAAAGTGGGGATCAATCTCATCCAACATTTGGCTGATGGACAATGGCAGGGGAAAGAATGAATAAGTTCATAGCCCGAAACATTGTCTGTGTGCTGTGGAAAAGAAGCCAGAGGAAGAAATCAACAATAGAGCAGAGAGGAGAGGTAACTTCGGACTGAAACCTTTGAGACAATAGGAGGGGTGCTCCAGAGCACCACTGCAGGGGCTGGCAATGGATAGGAGGAGAGGAGAAGGGGAGATTGTGCGGCTGAGGAAGGATGTAGCTGGCTGCTTGTGGGAGGAAAGAGGAGTTCCCATATGATGGCTTCTGTTTTCTCAAGGAGGCGTGAGACAAGATTATCAGTTGATGGTGAAGGAGGCGTGAGACAAGATTATCAGTTGATGGTGAAGGAGGCAGAGAGGCAGAGCAATGTTGAAGCAAAAGGGGAAGGTGTGAAATCATCATTTGTGGGAGTGTGAAAGTGAAATGTGGGGGATATACAGGAGATGAGTGAATGACTGACAGCCACTATCATATTCCTATTTCTGTTTTGGAGGATTGCAATTCTCTTAGACACTCATGTTAACAAACTTACAGTGATTATTTTATTACCTCTCCTTTGTTTGCTATTTTCCTCACTGTGAATTTCTAGAAATAATTTTCCGTAAGAATTTTTTTTTTAAATATCCACTCTTGCCCTCCCCTCCCCCCTCATTGCTCTGGTGTAAGCCGTTATCTTTGCACAGGAGGATTATTGTGGCAGCCTCAGTAGAAATCTCCTTATCTTCAGACTCTTCCCACCCTGATCCAATCGCACTGCTGTCAGAAAAATCATCCCTAAATACAGCTTTTGTCATGTTGCTTCCTTGTGCACCACATCTGCCCTAGTTTCAAAAGTCTTTAGGCTAGGTCTTCCTTGTATTTTTTCCCTCTGCTTTCCAATATAAAAATTTCTAGTCCTGTCAATCTATCCTTTTCCTTTGCCCAAGAACTTAATGCCAAATTCCTTTCCACTTTCCTGTGTTCATGCATAGTCCCCTTGCTAGAATTTGCAAACCTGGCCTTTTCACTACATCAAATCACACTCATCCTTGAGGACACTGCTGTCCAAGAGAAAGTTCTGTGATGATGGAAATGTTCTATAGCTGCATAGCCACGTGTAGCTATTGAGCACTTGAAATGTGGCGAGTGAGGAACTTAATTTAAATTTTATTTTTACTTATATTTCATTTTACTTATATTTCAGTGTAAATGTAAGCAGCCACGTGTGGCTAGTGGCTGCCACATGGACAGCACAGCTTTAGGACCGACGCCTTATCCCATTACTTCCTGGAGCCTTCTTGACCGCTTATCCAGTTAAACCTTTATAGCCACCCCCTCCCCTCTTCTATGAAGTCCTGCAGCTTTGATGATCTCTCCAGCACAGTTGTACATTTATTTCTATGTTTTCCTGCTTTTGTGTTTTCACACTTGCCTTGTTTCTCCCTTTGTCTTATTTTTCTCTTTTACTTACAATGTTGAGCTCATAGCACAACGTTCAATACCTACTTGACTAAAGTTTTGAACTATGTGTAAGGGGGTGCTCCTCCCCTCCTAAACCAAGACAGAAAACCAAAGATAAAAATAGGCGAACACTCACCACACCACCCTTGGGCAGGAAGGGAATCCAAAATGGCTGCTTCTTATTCTTCTTGAGTTCCTTTCTTATTCTTCTTGAGTTCCCTTCTTGCCCACTTTTATTCCTGCCTGGAGGAATTAAAGCATCATTATTGTTGTATGCTTTGCAAAGACCGTTTTCTGATACACAGTGTAATAGCAGTTTCTTACTATTAAGACAGTAGTATTTTAACTGCTGCTCTGTGGTATGTTAAAATTATTCTGTTAGTTTTACTAAGGAGTTCCTCAGATGTATAGTGCATTTTCCTAGAAGTTGTGGGACCATCTGATTTCCACAATTTACTAGTCTAACTTGTACTCTACTAATTAAACCTAAAAGTCTTTTAATTTGAGGACATTCAACTTTTTAAGAAGAAAGTAAAGTGGCCATATTGCTGGTCTGGAGGGAAGTTAAATGGATTACTCAGTGATTCTGTACTGCCCCTCTCCTGAAGGGTTATTCAAATCCACTCACATAATACATGGATTTTTCTGTGGTGATTAGCCCAGAAGCATTCAGTTGAAAGAAATGTAGCCTTCTCCTTTTCCCTCCAATGGGAAGCTGGCCTTCACTTATGCAAATGATGGCACTCACATGGGGGCCCACAGGAGATCCCCTGCCACAATTGCATCAACAGTGATATAAATCCCTCCACTTGCCTGCCTTCCCTATTCATGAAGCCACTTCAGCGTTCAGTAATGTTCATTTGTGTGTTAACACTAGCAAACAGTATGCAAAACATGAAGGCCCAAATTTTCAAAGAGGAGGAGGGCATGTAGCCTGGAGAAGCCAAGAGAGGAGGAGAAGCCCAGGACAGACAGTTGAGCTTGATTTTGCTTTCTAGACAATGAAAGCCTAGGAACAGAATCAACTTGCCTAGCCACCTTTCTTAAAAATAACAAGTAGTCAAGTCCGTTTGCCTCCTGCCAGATCAGGCAACTTGATTTCTTCTAGTGTTTTTTAAAACTTGGATTTAAACTCTTTTAAACTTGAGTGTAAGATATATCATCAGTTCAAATACTCACAGCAACTAGTCCATATCAGTCTTGCCCCTAAGAATAAGATTTTTATCTTTCTCATTTGCCTCGTCAAGGGTACTTCCTTGTTTTCTGTACACATACACACAGACACACACTCACGGTCTATCAAGTAAATAATGTAATGCACTCTATGCCGTACAGTAACATTCTGCGTAATGACAATTAAGGTGGTTTGACTTGGCTAAATTCTATGTTATTTATAATGACTAACACTACTCTTGTATTTGGATACCTCTGTATGATTTAAGTGCTTTCCCTTCTATTACATCATATAAATACAGGTGCAATGAAACAATACGAGAACATAAAAAGCAATGATTTACTTTCTTAAGCGCAAAAACTTTTTTTGGCTTTTGGGAAAAAAAGTGTACTCTAAGAATGGTAGAGCAAAAAGGATGTTTAGTTAAATCCTGAAAAAAAAACATGGAGGAGAAAGCAGAATAACAAAGAAAGAATGCTAAAAAGACAGTAGTTGAAGAGAAATCTGACATTTAAACCTAGGCCCCTACTGGTGCCCATGGCAACTCCGCTGACAACTTGGTAAAAAAAAAAGGGGACAAAAAATCTATTCTCTTCTTTGCTTTCAAGGATAATCCTTGCTTTTTATGTTTTTCTCCCTGGGAACCATGACAATTTTTTTTTCTTTTTTGGGACCATGCGGGAATTTCTTTTATAGTAGACCTAATAAATAATGGAGGGTTAATGTCCTTTAGATAACTGGATGGGAAATTTGATCTTCCCAGAACACATTTTCACGCTTATATGTGATCTGGGTGCTGAGAAGCATAAGAAGGGTTAGTCATTTTATATTTAGGATTTATGCTATTTTACAGTTCTCAAGTTGAATACAGTATTAAATACAATTCATGCAAGATGAGGAATTTATTTTAATTTTTCTATTGAACCCAGCGTATAATAATCATTCTCTCTAAATTTGAAGAAAGTTCCTATCTATTCTGTCATTCGGGTATCTCTGGTTATATCATCACTCAAGATGAGATAAAAATAATGTCTACATTAAAGCTATGACATTCACCTTCTCTTTCAAACAGAGTTTCCAAATTGAGAGTCATTTTTCAAGAGTTCTACCACAGCATCAGGATGCAATTCTAATTTCAGAGCTGACACGTACCTTGTGGACCCAGACACTATGGGGTGGGAACCACTGTTTGCAGGAAGATAGCATTTTTACTGCCCAGCGTGCCTTGCTGCTATTTTATACATAATTTGCTCAAGATTGTTTTCAGTTTTTTTTTCAGTGGGGAATGAGAGGAATGGTTACATTTCGACTCTCTTGTTTGCAAACCTTAAGTCTAAATTTCAGGAATGCCAGTTTGTACTTAAATATTTTTGTTGTTTTTACTTTTAAAATAAAAATGCTCATACTCAACAAAATTAGCATGGACTTAGAATACAGATTGACCTTTTTATGTTTTGGAGAAAATTTTCCAGGAAGGTTTAATGTCTGTAAAAGCTCTTACTGTTCATAATCTCCCAGAATCTTGAGATTATTTCCTGAAAAGATTAATAATCTTTTAACAGTAAGGAAGTTTATTGAGCACTTACTCTCTGCCAGAGTTATTTGCATAAATTACTTCTTATTCTCTTGACACATCTATAAAGTAATATTTAATGCCCATCTTACAGGTGAAGGAAGCGAATAAGGAACTTGTCCAATGTCACATAATTCATAAGCAAATGAGCTGGCACTCAAACCTAAGCTTATTTAAATCTAAATCCTAGTGCTGATTTTTACCACCACATACATCTCAGAATCAGCACCGTAAATCCCGTCTCTCTTCTTTGACAGACAATTAAAGCAGGCTGTGAAGAGATTAAAAAGGAGTTGCTTTTTATTTTCTTTTGCTCTGGTTTTTTTTTTTTTTTTTTTGTACAGGCTTACTGTGTTTTTATTTCTGTTGAAAAGTGAAGTGGAGGGACTAGAAAGAAAGGGAGAGCGGCATCTAGTTCTCTGAGTTCGTGCCCGGAACGGCCTGCCCAAGCGTGGAGAATGGAGATGGCAGTTTTCTCCAGGAAAATGTCAATGACTAATTTGCCTCTTCATCTCTGATATCAGTCACATCTGACATTCTCTGGCAGAGAGTCGAAAATTAGTCACAACCATAAAAATGAGAAAAAGATAGAGTGTCATGACAATTTGAGCACTGCAAACAGAACTGGTTTTAATGACTATATAAAAATATATGCATTGTAAAATGAATGTTGTGTTTCGAAATGGCCCTGGAGTTGTGCCGCTCAGATCATGGTTGACTAACAGCCTCAGCGGCTGTCCCTCTGTATTCACCACTCCGTTCGTGCTGAGGCCACACTTCCTCTGGGTGCTCTCAATCAATGAGTGAGCACTGTGGGGGTACTAGTGCAGGTCCATTCCTGCAGGGTATGGGACTCCTCTAAGTCGGGGCTTTAGCTCCCCACTGGCCTGGTTGAAACATTCTTAGAACTGCTCTGAGACTCTTCCTAACCAATTCTCCTTCCTTTCCCCTTTCCTCTGGCTGATGCGAGACCTGCAATGGTGTTCCGAAGGCTTTCCCTGCTTGCTCTGCCTCCTCCCCTTTATCCTTGATAGGCATTTCCTCTGATAAATCTCTTCAACATCTAATTCCATCTTAGCATCTGCTTCTTGAAGAACTCCAACTGCTTCAAAGTAGTTGACCTGGAAGGCTAAGCGCTTATACTGAAGATGTGTTCACTTCTCAAAACACTACTCTTTCTAGATGTCGTCAATGTTAGCCTAATGATCTGAAGAACCATAGCTATTTTATAACTAAAAATGTGTCAATGAATTTGAATCCTGATCTTCATCAGAATAACTGTCTTTAAATAACTGTGTATAGTTGTCCCTTGGTATCTGTGAGGGATTGGTTCCAGGCCCCCCACGGATACCAAAATTCACAAATGCTCAAGTCCCTTCTATATAATGGCATAGTATTTGCATTTAACTTATGCACATCCTCCTGTATTCTTTAAATCATCTCTAGATTACTTATAATACCTAGCACAATGTAAATGCTATGTAACTAGTTGTTATATTGTGTTGTTTAGGGAATAAAGACAAGAAAAAAGTCTGTACGTGTTCAGTACAGATGCAACCATCATAGGCCTTTCAACCCCAAGTTGGTTGAATCCACAGATGCAGGACCTGAGGATACAGAAGGCCAACTGGACTTCTACAAAATCAAATTTTGTAAGAAAGGATTAAGATTTCCTGAGGGAACGCACTATGGTACTCCTGAAATTCTGCATAGACTATTTATATAGTCAGAGATGGCCATTATAGGCATGATAAAAATTCTGTAATCAAATTCACCAGTAAACAAGGCTTTAGCTCTAGAATTCTTTGAACAATCTACTGAGATTTTCCCCATTTGGACTTCAGAGTCAATATCCCTTTTTGCCCAAGCACCACTTGAGTGCCTTCCCTATTGGGAACCATATTTCTAGCTGATCCATTAATACTTTTAACACTGGCCTGTTAGTCCCCAGTGTAATTTTTCTGCCAAATTCCTTTTAAATGGTATCCTTAAATCCAATGATCCTTTTCTACACTCATCAGTTATAGACTGTCACTACCTTTACAGCTAGCTAATTTCTCAACCAGTGTCTCTTTCTCCTGAAGGACTAGAATAGGAAGACATAAATTTTCCCATCATGAGGAATTGGTGGGCTAAGTTGTACATCAGTCCAGAGAAGTAAGTGTGTCCAATTCTACAGCCGTAAGTTTGTAAGAGTTATACTGACACCTGATAGGAAGTATAGAATGGTGTCTCTAAAGTCATACAATCTGGTAATTCTAACTCCACCATTTAGTAGCTTTGTGACTTTAGGCGTATTAAGGAATACTTTAAGTCTCAGTTTCCATCTGCAAATATCTATTCTTAGTAGCATCTACTCATAGAGTTGTTACAATGGTTGTGTGATTATCTATATAAAGTATTTAAGTAATTCTTATGCAGAGAAACTCCTTAAAAAATGTTAGTTATTATTATTATATGTTATAGCTCAAAGTTCCTAAAGATAAAAATTTGGTTTTTGGACCAAAAATTTGATACAGACTTCTTTCTTCAAAATATCCGCAAGTGACAACATTCTGCCATAAATCAGGAAATCAAATAAACTAACTTGAAAAATGTGAGTTTACTATGTTAGTTATTTATTCAAGTTTTTGATTTGCACTGAAGTTTTGCTTTTTTACACTTGTTTATAAGTATATAAACCTGTAATGTGTGTGTCTTTAATTTAATGCAAATTTCAACTATTTTAGTAAAAGAAGATGGATGAGTGCATTATAATATAGTAAACTGTCAGTCCAGAGGTGGTTCTACTGAAAAAGCCAGGCTGAAGATGAGGCGGTACCTGGAACTCTGTAGTTCTCAGATCATAACATCTGCAATTTCTTTTAGTAATTATTCTAATAGTGGAATTTAAAATCCTTGCTACTTCTCTTATTTAAAATGAATGTAATGAGAAATATGAGATTGCCTCTCACTTGTATTTCCTATGTCTTTTAAAGTGTGCCTTTTTCACATTGCATTAAAATCTGGAGAGTTAAATGATGCTATAGTTGATAATACTGTGTGGTATAATTGAAATTTGCTAAGAGAGTAGAGCTTAAGTGTTCTCACCCAAAGAAAGGTAAATATGTGAGGTGATGGATGTGTTAGTTAACTCAATCGTGGGACTCCTTTCACAATTTATATATATAACAAATAATCATGTTGTCTACTTTAAATATATTGAAATTTTATTTGTCAATTATTCCTCAATAATGCTGAAAAACAAATTGGAGAGTTAAGCTCCAAAGTTTCCTCCAAGCAAATTCATTTTCAGATATCTGAAAGAAACAGAAAACAGTTTGTGCAAAGCTCCCTGTGCACAATATTTATGTCTTTTGAGCATAAATACTAGACTGCATGGAACTTCCGTTTATTTATTTGTCGCACCTTGTTTGGGGGCTAAAGATGTCTTTTTGTGACACCAACCACACAAAAGTATCCAAGTGCCTTCTATTTCATCAGGACTGTTGGGCAGCAAGTTGTCCACAAGTGATAGGTCAGCAGAGTTGGGATGAGGAGAGAGTGAACTTTCAAGGGCAGTTTAGAGTCTAGGTTCTTCTTTCCCCTCCCACTTTGAAGACCCCAATTCCTTCACATAGTCTTCCATAATCTTAATTTCTCCTCCGTTTTGTTTTTTTCTTTCCATCTCCATTGTTACCAAATCTCTGGGGTGGAAAATAAATCTGCAAGTAATATCAGAATATTTCTTTGTTGTAGTCAGTCCAAAAGTTTTTTTGAGTCTTTTATATGAATTGGAGTTGCCCTCAGTGTTCTAATGAGGAAGCTAAATGGCAGGGAATTGAACAGAAAATAGATTAATATTAACATTTTATTTTTTGTTTGTTTTTGTTTATTGTTTACTATGGAAGTAGTCAAGCACGAACACACAGATAGTGGAGAGAATAGTATAATGAATTATTGTGTTGTCGTCGTCCAGCTTCGACAATCAACAAGAATAATTTTTGTTTCATTTTCTCTCTCTATTTTATCTCTGTTTTGATCCTGAAGTTGTTTTGTTTTTTTTTGTGTGTGAGGAAGATTAGCCCTGAGCTAAGATCCAATGCCAATCCTCCTCTTTGCTGAGGAAGATTGGCCCTGGGCTAACTAACATCCATGCTCATCTTCCTCTACTTTATATGGGATGCTGCCACAGCATGGCTTGACAAACGATGCGTCAGTCCACACCTGGGATCTGAACCTGCAAACCCTGGGCCGCCTAAGTGGAGAGCGCCAACTTAACCACCACGCCGTTGAGCCGACCCCGATATTGAAGTATTTTAAAGCAAAACCCTGACATCATATCATTTCACCCTTAAGCACTTTAATAAAGATATTAGCAGATAAGGACTTTTCCTTCCACTGTTGATGCAATTATGCAATATAGAAAATAGTGTAACGTTCTTCCATACACTATGGTGACCTAGGGTAACTTGCTTTTTATCAAATATTGACATTAAGGGTTTGGGACTGCTTATCATGCTAACTGTACTGACTGACTATTTAATGAGAAATCTTTTTGTGTGTGTGTGTGTGTGTGTGTGTGTGTGTGTGTGTGTGTGAGGAAGACCAACCCTGAGCTAACATCCATGCCAATCCTCCTCTTTTTGCTGAGGAAGAATGGCCTGAACTAACATCCGTGCCCATCTTCCTCCGCTTTATGTGGGACGCCGCCACAGCATGGCCTGACAAGCAGTGCGTCGGTTCGCGTCCGGGATCCGAACACGGGCCACCAGCAGCAGAGCTCGCACACTTAACTGCTACGCCATGGGGCCTGCCCCTGAGAAATCTTTCAGAGGATTCGAAATTCTATTTCGCCAAAACCCTATCAGATAGATACAGCTTTCTGGTTTTGTAGTTGTAAATGTTTTGGCTGGGGCCCTAGCAAATGCAATCATGCGAGGGTGAAGGGCAGCAGGCTGCAGGCGTTCAGTTCTCCCTTAAGTCCCGAGGGCATTGTAAATGGTGTTTTCAAAAAGCCTTCCAAAGGGTTAAAACTCCATAGGTGAAATGTAAAGAAAATAGGACAGATGCTGTGCCCACAGATACATGATTCCATTTGGAGGGCTGTGTAAAGGGTTAATGTTTTACCCTTAAATGTGGAGGAGGAGGGTAGAGTGAACATTAGTCCAGAGAAGAATGTCACTGTCTCATCTTCTCAAGGCACAGTTAGCACAACTGACTAATTCCTAACAATTGTAGATATAGTAACTGATTGCATAGCAGAAAACACAAGCGAGGTTTTGATTTCTCCGTTTGCTTTCTGAGATATTGATAGCATGTATTGGCAGGTCAGTAAATTGACTGTTAACCACTGCACTCATTCTGCAGAAAGTTTTAGTACATGTAGCCTCTGAGCTGACACGTGTTAGTTTCAACCATAGTGACAATGCTGCCTTTACTGGGTCTGTTCAGGATCATGGCCATTTCTTTGAGGGCAAGGGTTTTGACTCTTTTTGGTACATTCATCTATTGAGTCCCTGCTGCATGCATGTCTTTTACTGGCCGCTTCTTAAACTCTTAATATTAGATTTGTCTTCCCTACACATCTCTTCAAAGGATAGTTGGGTATTTATCCTGTGGCTCTATTTTTCCTGTTGCCTTTCGATCATTTGTTCAGTTGGTCATGAGCTCTTGTGGAACAGATATGGTTTCTTGACTATTTTATTCATTCCAAATTCTACTCAAGAGGCTTTCCTATGAATCTGTTGAGATTAGAATAATAAAATCTGATGGAGGAGATATTCAACTCTTTTCCCCTTTCTCTAAGGATCCCTCTGAGGTCCTTGACTCTTTTGCTAAAATATTTCAAATCAATCTTTGCTTAATAAACTCAGTAATGAGAAGCTTTTAAAAATAGTCTGCTTCATTATTAAAAAACTTTCTTTGTTGGAAAGTCATTATTTTTGTTGTATAAAACTTGGCCTCTCTGTTTGGCTTATACTATCATGCTTTCCAGAGGAAAACTCTTCAGATATTGGAAGGCATTTATAGCATCCTTTTCTTACTTCAACCTCAAATCCAGGCGAGAACTCCTACTATAAGTTTAGTTATTGCAAAGGGTCTGTATACATGTAGGCACTCTCTTAGTCTCACAAATTAAGAGCAACTTATGTTTTCTAAACATTGAAAAAGTGTCCTCAAAACTTAAAAATAAAAAAGAGGAGAGAGAGAGAAATGAAATTGTGTTCCCCTTTGTGAATCTCTGTGTAATGCTACATGAGCATATTTGTAATTAAAGGTAAATTCCAGTATAAATATCCATATGCAAAATATATTTAAAAGTCTTAGAAGGTTAAAACATGAAGGTGAATTTAAAATGCCAAGGAAAAATAAAAACTAGACTGTTGGCTATGTGAAAAGTTTATTATTTATTTTCTAAAGATTAAATTTGTTAACAAGATTTAATGACTCCTTTTCTCTTTTACTTTTTCTCTTTGCAGAGTTATAAAATGGCATAAGATAATTATCCTTTTCACAATTCACACATTTGCTGTCTCTTTTCTTTCTCGTTTCTGAGACTTCAGAACTTTTGAATATTTTGATATCTTACAGTCTTTGTATTTTCTCATGATGCCTTCTACAGGAACTGAAACAATGATGTTTAAAAATGTTTTGTGATTGATTAGCGATGGAACACTACCCAGCAACCAAAACACAGGTTATATTTAGCAAATCATGACTGCATTACATTTTGATTTCTAATTTAAGAAATAGCTATATTTGTTTTCAAGGGCAAACGCCAGACTTAATGAAAAAAAGTCTCCAGAGTTCTCCAGAGTTCTAGATCTTTAACAAACAGGAGCATTCTTCAATATTTGAAAGGTGTTTTGAAAAAGGATTTTATCTTTACAATTTTAATTGGTGTAGTTGAAGAAAGAAAAGATTTAATGAAACTTAGGCTTTTTTTCTTTCTTCTCTTTCTTCCTCTTCTTTTTTTTAATTAAAGAGAAAATCTTAAATCACATCTTAAAATCAAGATGTGGTTCAAAGGGCCAAGAACTTTACAATACCTAAAAAATAATGTTAGCTCAATCTATCCTTTTCTTTCTAAGTTCTGATGCAATCAGGAAATGATTTAATGTGTTCTTGTCATTAATAATATAACAGGCTGTAACTAGAATGTACTGAAGCACAATCAATTCATTTTGTTTTCTTACAAAATAGAGAGGAGCATGGAAAATAGAGCTTTCCAACTTGCCTAGAAAAATAATCATCCTTCCAATCTAGCAGCTTCAATTAATTGAGTGCACTGGCACTGTGGAATTGTGGTGACATTTAGTAGCTCATTACCTTTCTTGGAAATCAGCTTATTTGGGATGTAAAAGAGAAAAAGAAGAAAAAATGATGAGGTGATATTTTTGTTCTTTTCCACTTGTTAAGCCAGATATTTTTCAGTGTAAATTCTCCATAATACAAATACGTGTGTCGCATTTTTATCTACCTTTGTGCACCTACATGCTTATTTATATACATTTTCTGAAAATCTTGGCAGATTTTTGCTTTCAAGACCAAATTTACCAAATTTGTGAAGTCACTCCATCTTCTGTTAAGGTATTCACATCTTTAAAACCTAGGAGGAAAGATAATTGATGCTGGGTCAGAGTGATTAATAATCTCTAATTTGTTAGCAAGATTTAATAACTGTTTTCTGTGCAGAATTATAAAGCGGCATAAGATAGAGTTAGTAACCATCTATCTTTTCCAATTTGACTTTGTTTGTCATGAAAATTTTTCCATCCTAAGGGAGACTACACCTTTACATTACATCATACAGTGCAGAGTGTTTAACGATATTTCATATAGTAGGTAATAAAATGTCTTTGTCAAGCAAGTGATGAAAGCGCATTATACATATATTTTGTTTGCAAAGACACTGGGGCCCTAGAAGTAGAGAAAGAGAACAAGAATTCCTCCTCAGAGTTCATCCTTTGAAAACATTAGTTGTGGCTTCTCGTGATGGTTGAATTACTCCTCAGTCAGATAAAGTGTGTTGTCTACAGTGAAGTCAAGGACTGATTGATTAGTTCTATATAACAATAATCTTCTCAAGTTACCTTTTTGTAAGCTGGATCTATGAATAATTTGTTAAGTTCTTCAGTAGATCACAATATGATTACTCCTTAACAATAAACAAAGTCTCACATATCACACATACAAAATATCTACAAGGAAATACTAAGAGAAATGTGATTTTCAAACTCTTGATTTTGTAAATTCAACTCATATTCAACTTGGAAAACTTTATTTCATGGTACCACATCTTACAAATAACTTCTGAAAAATGCCAAAGACGGGGGTCGGCCCAGGAGCATAGTGGTTAAGTTCGCACACTCCATTTTGGCTGTCCAGGGTCAAATCCCAGGCATGGACTGAGGCACCGCTCATCAAGCCATGCTGTGGCGGTGTCCCACATACAAAATAGAGGAAGATGGGCACAGATGTTAGCTTAGGGCCAATCTTCCTCAGCAAAAAGAGGAGGATTGGTGACAGATGTTAGCTCAGGGCCAAGCTTCCCCCCTACAAACACAAATGCAGATGATGTTCTAGCTTTATATCCAGAGAGAATCTTCTTATAAAGATTTTTCTTAAAGCCATTCCAGGAGCTGACTTAATATGTTTTTTAAAAAAATATGTCAACTTAACTCATTGTAGTAAAAGTAGTTTTAAATGTATTAAGTGTGACTGCAATGGGAGGGGTTCTCATAGACTTTCCTTTCACTACTGGGTAGGGATATAGGTTAAAATTGCAGAGTTTTTAATGTTAACGTTTAGAACTGGGTCAATTAAATGAAGTGAGATAAATGGAATAAATTCTTTGAAGATATTAATTCAATATTATCATATCATTTTGTCTTAACTCCACTCTTCTCCTTTACTTTCCAAAAGATTTCCAGGGATTTCTTTTTTTTCACATATAACTCATCCTAGTAACTTTTGCATTCTCTTCCCATGTTTGAATGGTGTATGCTCGTTCTGGATATTGAGCTTAAAAATAATATTTTCCATAAATTGTGCTGGATCAAGTGGATATTCACATGATAAAAAATTTCCACTCTACTCCTTTATTTCACTTGCATCTTTTCAACAAAGGTGGCTTTCTCTCGACAAAGGAAAGTTTGTAGCAGCTGTTGAAAAGACAACATGTTCTCCATGACATTTTCTAACATTTTAAACTATTAATGTTGGTAGTATGCAGCTATTATATGCATCTTTCAATATGTCTCTGATTATATTCTTATAAGTTTCTAGAATGTGTATTGTTAGGTTAATGGCATGCAAATATATTAGTAAACTCCTTCAGAAAAGTTGAATCAATTTATGTCGCCCACAGTAGAGGTGAAGTGTATTTGTTTGTGTACACCCTGATTAACACTGGTAAATATTCATTTAAACATTTCCAAGTGGTAGATTAGAAATGACATTTGCTTATTTTAGAATTTATGTTTTGAGCTTATTTATATTTGTAAATTGCTCTTTTATGGTATTTTCTCATTTTTCTCTTGAGTATCTATTTCTTACTGACTTGGAATTTATACACACACACACATTCACACTCACACATATTAAGGACACAAACTTTTGCCTGTCACATATGTTGCAAATTTTTTTTCCAGATTTCTAATTGCTTTTCAATTTGATGGCCTGTTATGTCCTATAGAAGTTTTAAATTTTATAGATTATTAAAACTATAGGATATTTAGAGGTCTTGACAACCACCCCCAAATTTATCTTTATGTTCCCTTTTTTGTGCCTGGAAAATTACATGCAAATCAAGTCAGAGTAACTGATATGTCTCTATAGATTCATCATGAAACATTCCAACTATATCTGTTTATGACTATGAGATACACAAAAGGAAAGAAGATCATTACACTAATATTTTTAAGTAAAATTAATAATATACATATTGTTATGTGCACAAATCATGGGCATACAAATTGATGAATGTTCCTAAAATAAACTATCGTCCACGTTAAGGGAAAGCTCCTCCCACATTTTCCAAACCCTAGGGGCCCCATTTGTGCCTCTTCCAGTCACTACCCACCAAGGAGTAATCACTATCCTGGTTAATAACACCAAAGACTGGTTTTTCTGATTCTGAGCTTTATATAAATAGAATCAAACAGTGTGTAATCTTTTGTGTTGGGCTTCTTTCATTTTGTATTATGTATGCAAGATTCATCCATGTTGTTGCATAGAGTTGTAGTTCGTTTGTTTTTATTGCCATAGAGCATTCCTTTGGGTTACTATGCCACATTTACTTATCCATTATGCAGATTAGAGATAATTGGTAGGTTCCAGTTTGGGCTTTATGAACAATACTTTTAGGAAGATTGTAGAACATGTGTTATGGTGAAAATACGCACATATTTGAGTTTGATATATACTTAGGAGTTACATTGCTGAGTCATAGCATTTGTGTGTATATTTGGGATTAGTAGATCCTGCCAAATAATTTTCCAACAAGGTTGTACCAGTTTACAGTTCCTCAAGCAACATATGAGAGATCCAATTCTCCACATTTCTCCAATAACTTGGTATATTAGTTTTCAATTGTTGTATAACAAATTACCACAAATTTAGTGTTTTAAAACAACATACATTTATTACTTTACAGTTTCTGGAGGTTAGAAATCAGGGCGTGGCTTAGCTGGGTTCTCTGCTTAGGGATTCACAGGCAGATCAAGGTATTGGACAGGCTGGAGCCTCTTCCAAGCCCCTCACATTTTTGATGGAATTCATTTCCTTGTGGCTGCATGGTTGAGGGCCCTGACTTTTTTGCTGGCTGTTGGCTGGAAGTTGCCCTCACGTCCTAGAGGACACTCACAATTCCTTGCCGGATAGCCCTCTCAATGGCAGTTCACAACATGGGTGTCTGCTTCTTCATGGCAGGCAGGATTGTTTCTCCAGTTGGTTAAGATGGAGTCTTCTATAAAAAAATCATCAAGGGAATGCTATCCCATCACCTTTGCTGTATTTTATTGGCGAGAAACAAATCACAAGTCCCACCCAGACTCAAGGGGAGGGGATTACACAGGGCATACCACTAGGGAGTGGAGATCATGGTGCCATCTTAGATAGCCATCTTTGCCCATCATGGCTCCCTAAGTCATAAGTACTATATTAACTTCAGTGGAGTTTACAATTAAATCACACTTCTGTGTATAATAACTTTGAATGGAATGTGTACATCTAGTTTTAGTATTTACTTTCTCTTCTCAGTGCATTGTAGCTCTCATCAAACAGTGTGTTTATTCACTGCTTACTTAGACTTTATGCAAGATAGAACACTTCTTTTTTAAAAATTATTTTTGCATTATACCCCTGAAATAGATATTATTGTTGTTTCATCCATTTCCCATCCACTAGACAAGTGCATTCATCCCTCTGGCCCAATGAGAGCTAATGTGCCCCAAGATTATACACTCACACCTCCACCCACTTTGAGGGCAGCATCAATGACTGAATAATACGAGTGTACAGAGGGCTGGTTTCTTGTCTCAAACAGGAACCAACTCAGTGCAATTTGTGCTCCAGAATGCCTTGTGGGATGAGGCTGAAGCGAGACTCCAGCCAAGACCAGACCGTTGCTCCGCTTTCTTTCGTCTTCCTATTCGGCTTCGCCCATTCCACTTCTCCTGAAATACTCCCTCAATAAATCAGTCTAGCTTTGGGTACTTAGATAAACACTCTAGGAAAACCCCCTAACTTTTCATTAACACGTTGTTATAGTTCGAATTAAAAGAAGTTATATGATTATCTTGAAAACCTAATGAAATTAAATATCATAGGACCACAAAATAGAGACATTGCGATTCTACTTCCCGGTTTTTACAAACACACATCTGAGTATTTCTTCAAAAACTGCATTTTTCTTTTTCTTTTTTGTTTTTTTTATACAGGAAAACATATAGATATGATTATACGTATACTTAACGAAAAGACATTATTCTAATTTATTAGTAACTCAGTCGCAGAGTGCTATTTGATCCTTTGAATGGTTTTTTGTTCAATTCAGTCACCACATTGACTCGCTGCAGCTCTTTCCTAGTTTGTGCAGTAGGCAGTGGTGATATTCGTGGGATCTACAGTCTGTGCAGCGTGGCCACCAACTTGTCACAACAGCTATGACCTGTGAACAGCCAGTACCCCCGTTCTGGTGAAAAACAGCTATCTGTCCTAGCGATAGATGTATATATACCAATTAATTTTTTCCACTCCAGTGTAATCTCATTTTAAAATCATTAAGGGACACTCTATTTAAGATAATGCTGAAGAAAATTTCTTGTTAAGACAAATAATTCATTTTTTAAAATAGGAAATAGTAGAGGCTGGCTCAGTGGCATAGCGGGTAAGTTCGTGCGCTCCGCTTCGGCGGCCTGGGGTTCACAGGTTTGGATCCTGGGCAGGGACTTATGCACCACTTAGCAAGCCATGCTGTGGCAGCGTCCCATATAAAGTAAAGGAGGATGGACACGGATGTTAGCCCAAGGCCAAGCTTCCTCAGCAAAAAGAGGAGGATTGGCAACAGATGTTAGCTCAGGGCTAATTTTCCTCAAAATGAAAAAAGGAAATAGTAACATTAATCATTTATATAAATCCCAGTTTCATTGTTTCCGGTTTGCTTAAAGCAAGGAAACTATTTATTAATTTATACATATATGTAATACAACTAATAAACGAGAGAGTAAAATTTTAACCATACCTTATCTTGAGTCTGCCTTATTTTTCCTTTACTTGCCAATATGTGTAGCCCCAGGATAAGCCTGTATAAATAATTTAGACTTGGAAACTTAACATTCAAGTTCATATTAGATATTTTATAGATATTACTGTGATACATTCTCTGTTTGGATAAATGGACCCACCAACCACTTGGAAACCACTGTCACCTGGAAATCAATTTTCACTTTACTTTTCCTCCATCTCCTTCATCCTAAACCATATTATTTGCCACTAAGTTCTGCTGATTCTAATATCCAAACATTGCTCTGTCCTTTTATTTTTCCCCTTTGACTTCAGTAAAAATTCTCATCATTACTGATTAGACCATTGCTATAACCAAATTTGCTGGTCTCTATTCCCTCCATCTCTCCACATCACAGCTGGAATGTGAAGATGCTACTCACTTTCTTAAGACACACGAAGAGCTCCACTGTATTCAGAATATATTAAAGACCAAAATTCTTATGTGGCATACAAGACCCTTATAGTCTGGTCTCTGTCCCTTGTCTGTATTCATGCTTTGTTTCAGTCTAACGGCCTTTTGTTCATAAAACACGTCGTACTTTCTCGTTCTTCTCTGCCTTAGCACGTTCAGCTACCTCTGGCTGCAATTTCTTTCATCTACTCCTCTACCAAGTGAGGTGCTGCTTATCCGTCATGATATCATTTAAAAGTTAACTCCTGAGTGAGTTCTTCTTTGTCATCTCTGGGCAGAGTTAGGGGCTTCTTTCTGCTTTCCTGCCCAGTGTGAATGTGTCTCCTACAGCACAGGATTACAAGTTCCTTTAGGACTTGGACTGAGTTTTCTTTATATTACCAGTTCCAGCCTAGCAAATTGCTTGTCACCCAACATCAATAAGTCCTTTGATTTTTGAATAAGTGAATGATTATATGTTCAGAGTCTACTTCAAATCCCTAAACTGTTTCATGACTCTAATTTTTTAACACTTCAAGAAACGGATGGACTTCTCAGTCACCTTTAATCTACTATAAATTCTTACAACATAATACCTGACAAGTACTAAATAATAAATGTTTTCTGAAAGAATGAATGAATTATGAAATGTGGTTCCAGAATTCTGCAAGCAAAAGAAGTCTGTTAGATTTTTGCTTTTGTAATTATTTCTGTTGTATTGTTCCTTCTGGATTTAATAACTTTTAAGAATCTTATAAAATTTTTGTAAAATCATGTTTTACTGATTTAATTAGTTTCTTTTGAATAATTGGCTACTGACCTTAAACAAATTACTGTATTCATGTCAAAAGCTGTACCTATTTAGCTCTTGCTCTTTTCTAACTTTTACCTCTTAAAGAGTAATAGATTTAAAGTAAGGATATAACATTGTTGTCCTAACTTGAAGTAATCATAAGTATTATCACAATGAATAGTGCAATATGTATTTTGATTTAGAGATATGTCCTCTAAATGGGCAAATTATGCCCAACACTATCAAATACTACTAAATAATAGTACCAAAAAAAAGACAAGGAAGAAAATAAAACAATTTGTGTTCAAAAGGTGCAATAGCTGTTTGAAGACGTCACGACAATATTTGATGTTTCCTTACATATTTTAACATTTACTTTTTGATTTCAATGTTTTCTGACAGATACCATGGTAGATTAAAAGATAAGAGTTTAATCCCTGACTCCTCAAAGTTACCAATGTAATAGGAAAATTTGGATAGAATGGTAACTATTACGAAAGGCTGTATGTTATAAATGTGTTAGAAGATAAATGAAAGACAATGGGCAATGAGAGGAAAGGACCTAATTTTGGTTGTAGGAAATCATGGAGGCAATGAAATTTGATCACATCTTGAAAAATGAATAGGATTTCAACATTTGGAGATAAACAGGTTTTCCTGGTTGAAACTATATTGTGATTGTCCAGAGGACAGAAATATTTTCTACTAATGTATGAGGGTTCTCTGTCTCCATCACCCCCAACCCACGACCTGGATTATGTACATCTTCCTTCTCTCCCCTGATCCCATCCCCCAAGAGAAGTTCGGTTTTTTCCAAACCAAATGTTGGACAACACCAGAGAAAGAAAAGATCTTACTATTATGTAGCTTTTCTTGCATAGGGAAGCTACATAGTTAGAAGTTGAGAAACAGTGGAGAGTGGAGAAAAAGACATGCTTTATGGACGTAAGTGGGGAGAGTTGTTGGGGGTTTGGTGTGTAGGAAGCTCCAGAGAAGTTGTAAGTACAAGATAACTGGTCATTCGTGGGAAAAGAGGTTGAGATGGGCGTCCATGGATTAGAAATTGGACCACTTTAATATTCCTAAAGACATGCAAGGAGAGAGGATTTCCATTAAGACTTATTTTTGATTGTTGGAGTGAGCTTCTGTAAATTTGACTCTGTACAAAGGCTTTTGCATGAGGGCCTGCCTGCCTTTTAGTAGGTTTCTACATTCGTAGACCTGTAGAGTACTTGGTATGTTTTAGGTAATGGCAGTTGATTTAGTTTCATTGGAATGATGGGATTATGAAAATGAAGAGTGAAATTTATAGCTGTAAAAATAGTGTGTGTTCATGTGTGTGTGTGTGGGGAAGGGAGCTGGGCAGTTAGTGGTTGGCCCTGAGTGCCATGACACTGAAATTGGGTTTCGCTGAGAGGCAATAGAAAGCTGTTAAAGAACTTTGTTCCGGTAGTGAGGTGAACATTGTCACACCTCGGAAACATTCATGTGGCAGTTATGTGCACTTGAGATGCGGGATAGGCACTGAAGGCAGAAAGCTAATTACCCTTTAGGAGGCTATTGATATATTCTTACAGAATTATCCCAACTTTTTAGATTGTGCATCCCTTTCATTAAAAAATTGGAGCACATACTACCATATATGTTTGTTTCCAAATTACTTACACATTAATATCCTATAGACATTATAAAATATTAACAAAAATATAAATAAAATTCCCTAGTGTGTTGTCATGTTATTCCTTTGAGTATATGCAGGCCCTTTGAAGATTGCTGGTACAGAGAGAAGATGACAAGAATCTTTACTATAATTGTGGAGGTGGAAATGGCCGCAGTGGGGACAATGTAAAGGTTGTGACATTTGACCAAATGGATTTTAGGCATAAAGGAGAGACAGATGGAAAATATGACTCTAACATTTCATACTTGTTAAACACATAGAATAGTAGCTTAAGTATTAGGCATATGTTGTTTGGTTTAAGAAAATTGTTTTGAGGGAAATGTAAGAAAATCCATTCTGACAACATTAATTTGGACTGCCAGTGAATAATAAGATAGAGCAATCTGGCAGAAAATTAGAATTTCAGCATTGGAACCCAAAAGTGAGATCGTGGCTGGAAATGCAAATTTGTAAGTCGCCACAAAAAATGTAATAGGTAAAGCTATAGCAAAGAGTTTAAGTAAAGAAAAAATTACCGAGGGAAGAAGATGAATCTGTGAAGACTGTCTCCATTTGTGCGGCAGGTTTAGGTTTTGGGGTCTAAATAAGCGGAGAAGGAATGGTATTAAGGACCAAGGGAGAAGACAGACTCCAAGGGAAGATGGACTTTTAGTAAGACTGATGTGTTTGACAACATCAAAGGTTGCAGGGAAATCTATAAACAAGAAACTAAGAGAAGTTTATTGGATTAGGGATTAAAAGGCAGCTGTGATGTGATTAAAAAGCTGTAATCTTTCATAAATCATAGAA
The DNA here is from genome assembly GCF_057802395.1 of Ceratotherium simum simum. Classification (NCBI taxonomy): domain Eukaryota; kingdom Metazoa; phylum Chordata; class Mammalia; order Perissodactyla; family Rhinocerotidae; genus Ceratotherium; species Ceratotherium simum. The sequence goes on from NC_141911.1 coordinate 62,251,917, forward strand.
CAGATGTTATGTTAAAAGTCCGAAGATGGTACTGACTTAATTTTTGGAAAAGAAAAAGAATGTTCTGTTAAATGCAGACTTGGAAAAGGATACATTTCTAGAAAATCGTTATTAAAAATCACCCTTAATTATAGACAGTATTTAAATATTAAAGAAATTTAAATAAATATGCAAGCTATAGGAATATCATTCCAACATAACTTTTAATTTTAATTGTTCTCTTATTTGTATGTTAAATTGTTAAAAGAATACAAAAATGTATAAATAAATTTATATATTTATTAAGATTTTCTTGTCTGATTTTATATGCTGTATGTTAATAATTTCCTATGTTTAATAGTCATTATAATTATTATTTTAATGGTTGTATGATAATTCATCTAGAGACACACTGTAATTCCCCCTGGATCTTGAAGAGATTTTCTTTTTTTTTTGTTTTAATTTAATTAATTAATTTATTTTCCCCCAAAGCCCCAGTAGATAGTTGTATGTCATAGTTGCACATCCTTCTAGTTGCTGTATGTGGGACGCGGCCTCAGCATGGCTGGAGAAGCGGTGCGTTGGTGTGCGCCCAGGATCCGAACCTGGGCCGCCAGTAGCGGAGAGTGCGCACTTAACCACTAAGCCACGGGGCCGGCCCTGAAGTGATTTTCTATGCGTGAGAGTGAAGGACCATCTGTCAGGAGGGACTGCAGAGGGGAAATGTTAATTTTGCTTATTTTCTTTGGATACATTGAGGTTTGGTTTCTACCTCAAGCTTGCAGTATTTGTATTCTCTGCTGGGAACTGTTTATTTTCTAGTTGCATTGGATGAAATAACGTTTTTCCCTGAAGTCCTTCATGATTTGTTTCTACACTTGATTGAAACACTGCATATAGAACTTTATAATCACATACTGACATTTTGTTTAAAAACAGCAAGATGCATTTCAAAAATAAATTTTAACATATTTAAAGACGTTGTTTCTTGATCTACCGTGTGTTTTTTCATATGTGGAAAATTACTTCATAGTAGTGTTCCTCATGCTGTTTGATGTTGAGATGGACATCAAATAATATGCCCAGAATCAAAATTTCATAGACTCTTAAAATTGTGATAGAACTTGTAGGATCATTCACTTTTTCTTACTTAGAAACTAGTCATATGAGATTCTAGTACCAACAAAGGAGAGATTCTCCATCAAAAAAATTGATATCTCCATTCAAGATATTGGTAAAAGTACATAAATATTTTTGTGTTACAATTTTTAGCTCATATTAATTTTGATTGCCGTAACATATCAAACTGACCACAGTGATGAAGGAAATCACCAGACTAATGATGCATGATATTGTTTTTAAAGATCACATAAGAATGACTTTACCCTCAGGAAACTGATAAAAATCTTCTTTGTTATAACTCAAACCCATTTCCTCTTGTTTGATCTTCAAGGAGTAAATTTCTCAACTTGTGGATATGTTTCGTGTGTAACAGAACTGCAAAATTTATCAGTAAAAAATAGATCACATCAGTCACTTCTTTTTGATGGATTGGTCCTGTTTCTTTGTTACAGAGGTAGAATAAATAGTCAAATAGAATGCTATTCATTGATTAAGAACTGTGTGTGTATGTATGTGCATCTTTTAAGTGTGCATAAGCTGCTTAAAAATAGACGTTAGAGAATATACCTATATATATTCTATCTTCTATCTATCTATCTATCTATATATATATATATAACCAATATATCTATAGGTTCTGCCTTTGAAGGACTTATAAGTTCATTTGGAGATAAGATACACAGACATAAGAGGACTACATTAGTACAAACTGCACAATCTGGTACACATTACATGAATGCTTGAGGCATTGAGCGGGACAGAGTGGCTTGGAGATCAAGGAGAGGCTTTGTAGAGATGAGTGTGGTTCTAGTTTTGGAAAGGATGTTATACGCACATAAACATACAGGGAACAGGAGCAGAGGGAGAGAGTGAAAAGGAAGAGGGAAGCAGGAGAGAGGAGATGCTGAGGAAGATAACGCAAATCCACCATGTTCCAGACTCTGTTTTCCATGCTTTATAGATTTTTCTCATTTAAGCAGGGGACAAAAAGAGATTAATGTATCTTTATTTAACAAGTCATGCTGTTTTTTTTCCCAATCATTAGATCATTAGAATATTAGTAGTGTGTGTGTGTGTGTGTGTGTGTGTGTGTTTTCTTCAAGTAGCTTACAGTTGACTTTTCTTCTGTTGTTTTTTTTTAGCATACACGAATAGGATGACAAATTTAAACTTCATTATTTAAAACTCTGTGGCTCTCCTTTGGACTTCAGGACTCTCTGCAGCTTAACAGAGATTCCTTAAACATCTCAATGCTTTCACCCAATTCTTATTACATAAGCATACTTTTATATGAATATCATAAGACAATCATGTCATGTAATGGCACATCAATCATGTTCCCCTTTCACTTACTAGGAAATGGAGATACTAGGAAGACATTCTCTAAATTGTACAGTAAAGCAGTGGGAAAGCCTATAAGAATACCTGTTAATTTTAGACTTTCCAAAAATTCTACTTAAAATATATTTTTGAGAGTTTTTAGATTCATGGTGCTATGTCATATTGTGTATTTTCAGGGGCAAAAGATTCTTGACTGTTAATTAGTATTATGCTTCATGATTGCCTTATGAAGTATGTTGAATGTGAGGTCAGGTAAGCAATATGATTTTCTAACTCCCCCACAACGTCCCTGATTATTGAAGAATGTTAAGTGAAGAAGGCACAGACTGTAGTTGCCATTAAGGTGCTGAAACTCATCAGCCCATTTTAGATGGATGACAGAGTCATGTACAGAAGAAAGACAGATTTTTTTTTGGTTGGCTGTTTGTTTTTAGGAGTAGATAATATTAAAAAGAGGTAAAGAGAATAAAAGGAGTTGTACAAGAGCTAAGGAGAGAACAAGGTGACTGGGCAGAATTTCCAGAAGTTTACTGAAAAAGTGGATGCTGTTGTTCACTTTACAGAGAGAAAGCAGGTAATCATGGAGCATGTCTTTGAATATTCTTTGCATTAATTGCCATTGAACATGGGGGATCTCTGCTGGAATTTCTTTTTGCTATTTTATAGCTAATGGAGAAAGTGCTCCTCTTCTCTCACGTCATTATAATATCTCCACCAGTAGGTGAAGTCTATCTATCTCTATACTCTGCAAAATACTCTGGTAGTTGACAGTCAAGTTTTCAATAATGAATGATTTATCTTGGGAACTTGTATACTTAGATTTCATTTTGCTTACTTTATATATAGTTTTCACTTTGTCATTTGGACAAATTTCATCTAAATATTGTTATTTGCTTTAAAAGTCTTTGCTCTTCAGTCTGGTACTAACTTACTTTTATATTAGCTTTCAAAAAATGAATCTGTATTTCAGTTCTAAACTTTAAGTTGTAATTCCAATGACTTTTCTGTTTGCAAGGCTTGCTGCCATTATTCCTAAGAAAATCTCAAGAACCTTGCTTCTTTGATATTCTAAAACAAAAATTTTGAAAAACGATTTGAATGTTTATACAGAAACTTTACAATTTTTGGTAATGGAAAAATTTTCAAAGCTTCTGCAATGATTTGCATTTACATACCTTCCAGAAAGGGAAATAGTAACTATGATGTTTTCATAAAAGAAAGTCGTGAGGGTCACACATTGATCTGCTTTCTCTCCCTTTCACTTGTACTGGGATGAAAGCATTTATTTAAAATGTTCTATCAGGGCTGGCCCTGTGGCTTAGCGGTTAAGTGCATGCGCTCTGCTGCTGGCGGCCCGGGTTTGGATCCCGGGTGCGCACAGATGTACCGCTTCTCTGGCCATGCTGAGGCCGCATCCCACATACAGCAACTAGAAGGATGTGCAGCTATGACATACAACTATTTACTGGGGCTTTGGGGGAAAAATAAATAAATAAATAAAATTATAAAAAGTTCTATTAATACTCAGCTATTTACTGTTGTGTACTGTGGAATCTTGTGTATGGGCTTAAATAGAAAATTTATTTAATTTTTCTTTTGAGGCTCCTAAAAAGGATAGATAAATATTTTCTATTTAACTCATATTTCTTATCCAAAGTATTAACATATTAAGTGCAAACCATGTCACCAAAATTTTAAATTTTTTTCCTCATAGCTAATACTTGTTATGAAAGTTACAAGCCTGAGATAGGGATAATTACTTTTATAAATACATAGATTAAAGGTACTTAAATAAGACATGTTGTGCTACTGAAATTTTAATAATCACAACAACACTGGTCACAGTGACTTGTTTGTTGATTACCTCGTGGCTTATTGGTTGAATTTTGATCATTCTAGCACCTTTCCATATGAATCATATTTGATTTCTGCAGTTAAATGGCCATTTAGGCTGCATTTCCTGTGATTTTATCACATCTGACTTCCTGGCTGATCTCTTTATTTTCTTGACATAATAGGTGCTGCTCAGATATTTCACTTATCTGTAGCTTCCTTGTGGATCCTTGGAGACATGGGTGGTTAACAAAATTTCTCACTTTGGAGGTCTCACTGTTCAGGATAGTGTAATTCTAACTTCTTAAGCAACGCTTTTACTGAAAGTGACAGGTTTCTTCTTCATTCCTTGTTACTTATGTCTTTTCAAATTCCTAGGAGCTGTGATTTCTAAAGCATGGTCAGTGCCTAGGTTGCTATTGTTCCTAAAGTGAAAATTACTCTGGCAGAGCAGAAAGTTAGGCTTTTCTTATAGTTCCCACCTCTTAATTCATTTTGCTTCAAAAAGAATTTAGCAAATGCCAAATGATATGCCATATGTAGGTCCAAGTCACAATCCAGGGATGAGCAAAATCATCTCAGTCTCAGGATCGTATCCCTAGTTCAGCAGAGGAGCCAGAGGTTAGAGAGAGGCTGACAAGTCAACCCTTCACAATCATTGAAGCATCTCCACACTGACCATCACCCTCTTGGAAAATTAGGTATTGGTGGTGTAGATTTTGCTTAATCAACAAAGATATAAATCTGTGCCTTTTTTTTTTAAGCAGTTGGTCAGATGAATGAAAAGAGATAAAGGAGATAAAGTCAAAGAGGTTATTCTGTTTCTTTTAGGATAACCTGCTAATAATATACTTAACTTTTATCTGAGAGTCAGTTTTGGGGCCTTGAATATATTAGGTTTGCAAAGCGTGTTTCTTTAATTACTCTATTCATAAGTTAAATAAAAATTTAAGCCATGAATGGTGATCACCAAAAGATTTTTCTATTTTAAAAAATAAAATCATGATGATGGAGAGAAAGAGTGGTATAGCTAAAAAAAAAAAAAAAAAGACCATTGAAAGTGGAATATGATTATGTGGTATATTGCAAATTGTTATTTCTGATATTCTGACGATGCACACCAATTCAAACTAAAGGTCCTGAACTGGTTAACGTTGGAGGTTGTATGTCGATTCCATTCTTCATTCTTGGTTCATTATTTACTGCTTATTATTCTCTGTAGACTTGTCTTTAAATATATTTTGCATCTTTCTAAAAAAGAGAATATAATCTGTGGTGGTTAATTTTAAGTGTGAACTTGACTGGGCCACAGGGTGCCCAGAGATTTGATGAAACTTATTCTGGGTGTGTCTATGAGGACAATTCTGGATGGGAGTAACATCTGAATTGAAAAACTGAGTGAAGCAGATTGCTCTTCACAATATGGGTGGACCCATCCAATCCATGGAAGGCCTGAATACAACAAAAAGACTGAGTTGAGAAAATTTGCTCTCTCTGCCTGATAGTCTTTGAGCTGGGGCGTCTGTCTTCTCCTGCCTTTCGACTCAGGCTCATACTGGAAATTACATCATTGGCTCTCCTTGTTCTTGGGTCTTCAGATTCAGATTGGAAGTATACCATCAGCTTTCCTGAGTTCTCAGCTTGCCAACTGCAGTTCTTGGGATTTCTCAGCCTCCATGACCACATGAGCCTATTCTTTATAATAAACCGTATTTTATACATATATATGTATGTATGTATATATACACATATTCTCCTCTTGGTTCTGTATCTCTGGAAAACCCAGACTAGGAGATAATCATGTCCTTTAGAATATGTTCCTAAGCAGTTTGGTCAGAGTACAGTTGGGTAAATCCAAATCCAGAATCTTCCTTCTCCCTCATGTATCTGCATACCTTTTAACTCCAGGTTTCCCTCAGTATAAAACAGTCAAATATCAAGAGAAGGGTTAAAGGCATACAACATCCTCAGGGGCAGGCCCAATCCCTCATCTATACATCAAAGTATTACTAGAACATTGCTATTAGCACTCAGAGTGTACACAACTAAACATATTTTAATCTGTTTTTTCCTTTTTCTAAATTTCTTGTTTAAGATGGGTATATAAACATCTTTAGAAAATATGAATTGGTAATATATAGTCAATCCTCATTGTCCATGGATTTTCTATTTGCAAATGTGCCTACACACTAAAATTTATTTGTAACCCTGAAATCAATATCAAGGCACTTTCTCAGTCATTCGCAGACATGTGCAGATGTGTGGAGAGTGGCAAAATATTTGAGTCACCCAATGCACATGTTCCCAGCCAAGGTTGAACAAAATGATGCTCTGCCTTCTTTCAGCTCTCACATTGTGAACAAATGTTCTTTTGTGGTCTATTTAGTGCCATGGTTTTTGCATTTTTGTGCTTTTTGTTGATTTCACTTGTTAAAATGGCCCCCAAGCATAGTTCTGAAGTGCTCTCTAGTGAAATGCAAGAAAGCTGTGATGTGTATTACAAAGAATGTAAGAATGTTAAATAAGCTTCATTAAGTCATGAGTTATAGTGCTGTTGGTGGTGAGTTCAATGTTAATCAACAACATATATTAAATAAGGTGTTTTTAAACAGAAACACACATAAAACAAAGTTGTGTATTGATAGGTTGATGAAAATGTGACCAGAGGCTCACAGGAACGTAACCCTGTATTTCCCCTAGGAGTAGTGGTTCACTATTCATGAATTCAGTGTTCACGGCAACTTTATAGAACATAGTTACCATGAAGGAGAATTGACCTATGTGGTCAAGAATAAGAAGGAAAATTTGTTAATTTTTCTCCAGGCTCTCATTGCTGTCCTTAGCTTTGTTATCTTGGATTTAACTTCCAGGCTACAGTTTCTCCATTTGTTTAATAAGAACAATATTTCCTGAACTACTGTCTGAAAAGTGTTGTTTTAAAGATTAAATGAAGTAATATGTATAAAATTGCCTTGTAAACTGAAATGTTATAACAGGAGCAGTAAGCATAATTTATTTAAGGAGCAGAAAATATAGCAGGGATTTTATAGTTACTACTGTTTACCAACATTTAATAAGAGTACTCAATTCTTTCTTGATTTAATAAGACCACAAATCACATTGTTCAGCTGTTAAAACAGTTTACATCTGAAATTCACATTTCACTTTAACTGGAAGCATTGTCTCTTCTTTTCTCTATGTTTTTCAACTTGTTAAAATATATTACATTGTATAAGAGCAAAACTGAATATTAAAGAATACTGTGGCTTGCGTGTATTTATTTGTATCTTTGTTTTCTCTGGGCCACCTCTGCTTAATTTGCTAACACATAAATCTTTCCTACTCTCAGTGCTGCAAAGCCAATTTAGCAGAGCAAGATTGAAGCTGAATTCTGTTCTGCCTCATGCATCACCAACAAAATTGCTAGGCCAGTTAAGTTTTGATTGCAGAATATTTATTTTGGGTGACAGATGTTGCTGATGTAACAACCTAGGCGATCACAGCTTGCATTAGTACTGGGTTGAGGTTGAAAAAAAACTGAAATGGAAATCTTAATGGAAGTAAATATGCAACATCAAGATGGCATTTTTAGTATTACATTTCTGATGATATTTGTGTGGTAAGTAGGGTATGACTACATTTGCATGCTGGCAATGACTATTGGGCAGAAAGGGGTGGACATAGCCTTTTATGAAATCACATTCTTAAGGTGGCAGTGAAGTTATGGAACCTAAGAGAGGTAAATTTCCTACATTCCAAGTACTTGTTTGGATCAAAGCAGGGCCTAGAGTGGAGACTAGTGACTAGAAATCATGTGGTTTCAGAGAGGAAGGGACTGCTTCGTGTATTTCTATGCTTATATCTATCAAAACACTTATCACCTCATAGTAAGTGTTTTCTATATTTTTGTGTCCAGTCATCCACAGATGACTGTGAGCATCTTTGCATGTAATAGATTGTCAGTAAATGTTGGATGAAAAAGTCTGCATAAGACTTAATTCCCCATCCCCACACTAAATGCCCACATGCCTTCTTCACATGAGAGGAAAGAGTCATTGAGATTCTTGTCTCCTAGGCAAAATCCTGCACAGTTCTATGCATAGAGGGTTTTGTGGCCCCCAAAAAAATTGCTGATGGAGATATATGTCAGGGAAGTGTCAGAGGGAGGCCACTGAGAAGGCCATGGCAATAATTCTTTCACTATAAACCCACCTTCTGTCTTTAAAAATAGCAAAAGGTAAATTTGTCCAGACCCATACAATGTATACACCAAGAGTGAACAGTAATGTAAACTATGGATCCTGGGAGATAATGATGTGTTAATATATTTAGGTCCCTGAGTTGTAATAAATATTTTACTCTGGTGGAGGAAGTAGATAATGGGGAAGGCTATGCATGTGACAGGGAGGGGTTTGTGAGCAATCTCTGTACCTTCTGCTCAATTTTGCTGTGAACCTAAAACTGCTCTAAGAAAATAAAATCTATTAAAAAAAGCAAATGTTGTTGACCAAAATGGATCTTCCATTCTTAGTTTGCAGTTCTTGAATATATGAAAATGTCACTAGAAATCCTTTTTCTTACTCATTCCAAGGTGAATCAAGGGATGACTCCTGTGAAGGAAATTAGTGAAGGAGAAAAGTCAGAGAGTCAGTTAGCTTGATTGGTTTATCTGTCCCAACAGTATCTTAGGTTTTTATGTACTAAAGGGAAGATTTAGTTTTAGCATGAATGGCTCATGTCTGAACCTAAATAAAAATTTAATCCTCATTTTTGGAGATATATTAGAAGAAAGTATGATCGGAAATATCCAGTAAACCATACTTTAATTTTAAAAGTATGTTTTTAATAGTCATTTATACTTGTCCATTTCATGGCTATATGACAGGTAGCTTTGCCAACACGTTTTATTGCTTTTCCTTGGTAGGGGGCACTCACCCATTTGTACTTGGAAATCCAAGTAGATGATTAGCAAATCATGAACAAAGAATGCAATGAGTATTTCCTCTGCCAAAGACAATTTCCTGCTCTGTGTAGTGTTTTTCATAGATACTTTCCCCTTGCTGAGACATGGGACAATGTTTGTGAACTTAGTTTGGCAGTGAACTTTTAAAAATAGGGAATGAAAATACACACACACACACTTCTGAGTGCAGATAATAGCCATAATGATGAAACCTGACTTTCACATTAAACAGGTGGGGAAGTGATGGCTGTCATGCTCCTTGGTGATTGTTCAAGCTCTAGGTCATTTCAGGTGAGCAAAATCACTGATTTGATATAACACTCCTTGCCTAATGAATGGCTAAGTCGCAAATGTCTGGCAACTCCACATCTCTCTCATTTCCTTCAGAGTGTGAAAGGAGAGGAATAATGTGTAATTTAGTAATGTGAAAAGCTGACACACCACTGTCAGATGTTTTAGCTCAGCCTCTTTTCCATAAGAAGCACAATGTTGAGTTAGTTCTAACTTCCCCGCTGGGTTACTGATTTTATGTTGCCAGACAGACGGGTGACCTCAGCTCAGTAAGCATGGTCTTCCAGTGCAGGAAGAATGGCAACTCCTAAGATTCAGATATAATTACTGTCGAACCAAATGTTTTATACACATTTCTTGTTTCCTAATGTGAGGTGCTACTGATGCAAATCCAAAGCCAAGAGTCATTTTCTGGGACCTGATTAAAAGATTTGGATTCACAATTAATCCCGGCTTCATATGCCTGTTGTTCCCTGATAATTTTTGTAATGTCAGTACAGGTCACTATCTACTGAAGAAAGCAAATCTGTTTATTACAAGTGCAGCTGATAGCAACTGTTTAATTGAGTTGAGCCAATATCGCAGCGTACCTTGGTAGCAGAGAATTGGGAAAGTGTAGTTCTCGCAAATGGACGGACAAGCCAATAACAAATATGGTATTGCAATAGTGTGTATAATTTAGTTTGCTATTTTCTTTTCCTCTTTTAGTTTAATTTCAATTACAAAAAAAGGAAAACCATTCCCTGTGCAAAATACTCTGGCTTTGCTAGCTTTGTGTGTGTGAGAGAGAGAGCGGGAGCAGCCTGTTAGCCCATTGAGCTTCTCTTGTCTACCCATTCACTTGTAAAAGCTGCTAATTCATCAGTAGAAAGTGGATACAATCTACATACCAAATAAGTTAGAGGGAAGGAAGCAGTTGATTGCAGACATCAAGTAACTTATTAGCAATGTTTTACAGAGCTTTGTTCTTTGATGGATTGTGTAGATTCATTCTTTAGTGCATTGACACTTGAGAAAGAAATTAAGTGGATTGTTGTCAAATATTTGTTTAAATAGCAATAGCATGATAGGGGCGAGTATTAGAAAAGATATGTCAGGTCAATGCCAGGTAGTTGAGGCGCAAGCTATGTATCGTCTGGTTGCTGTCAAAAGAGCAGAAATGTCAAACATTTTGCAATTTTTTTCTGGATTTCCATTCCATCTTTTCTCCCTCTCTCTAAAAGAGTGAATTTAACTAAAAGTGCTTGCTTTAGCTAACTAGAAATTCAGGAAAATCAGAAATAAATATTTTAAAACTGGTATCCAGAGGCAGAAAACATAGAATTAGCCATGAACCCCTGTTGGGGAAATACAGTTAAAAACAAGATGCCAGAACCCAGAAAAACTCTCCACCAAGGTAGAAGAGAAAGAAAGCAATTTTGTTATTGAATAAACTTTAAACCAGACTGTCATGTGCATCACAGGCAATCTGCTGAGACATTACAGGCACAAAGAAACTTCACCCTGTTATACAGCCAAGCAGCTATAAGACATTGCATACATATTCTCAAGATAAACAGTAACTAGTTCTCAAGAGGACTTGACAGCCCCATTTGTCATACATAATTCGTCCTAGATTCACCTGGTAATTAGGGTGACCATCTGTGTTAGATAATTGGTTTTATTCAAAGGAAAAATAAATGTCTCATATCTTTATGACAAGAGGAAGTTTTGGAGCTTGGAGCAAAGTGCCCACTGAGTTAGGCTCCTACATCTACAGAAACTTGGAGATAGAGACTCTATCTCCCTTGATGTTTACATTTCACAGAGGTGGTTCCCAGGTCCTTGAGACATAATAGTGAGGCACCCATTGAAAGGTACATACTCAACATCCTGTCTTTAATGTATATGGCTTTAATATTTTAAGTCTTGAGGATGTGGGGAGAGAGGCAGAATCCCCCTCTGCCCTTTCCCTTAAGGTTCTTATGGCTAGACAAATAATCAACAAGACAGGTTAGCAGGAGAAAATAACACCAAGTTGAATAACATGTATACATAGGAAAAACTCGGAAATGAGCAACTCGTCCCTCTGTCTAAGCTGCTTGCTTAAGTATTGTAGCTAAAGGCGAGAAAGGTATTGGGGGTGGGTAATGGTCTGGGACTTCAGAGGGCAAGAAGACAATTCTTTTCAGAGTCATCTATAGATAATGTGGTCAGAGAGAGAGAGAGTTTTTTGGTAAAAGGGGCTTGGTGCCCCTCCCATTGTAACATCTACCTTACATTATCATTACAGCCATCATGATAGAAGATCTGTTCCAGGAAGGAGCGACCATGTCAAATTCTTTAGGCAACAGTTAGTGGGGGAGGTCAAATGTCCCTCAGAGAAAACAATCAAGGTAAAGAGATATATTTCAGGGTGGCCAAATCTTAATCTCCCACAAGGACAAACACATTCTATGGGCCATTTCTTTTTGCATTGGGTCTAAATCAATAATTATACTATTATATAGTCAACTACATCTCTAGGCATTCAGCTTTGTTTATCTATCTATACTGGGATAGGAGAGAACTTGTCATCCCAAAGTTAATTGTGTAAGGTTAGACCTGTCCTTTGCAGCCACTATCTGAAAATGCCAGATTTCTGTTTTTCTATTAATTAGATATTTTTTCTTCTCTATATTATCCTTCCAATCAAACTAGTTAACAAAATATTTTTGCTTGAAATTTAGGACTTGAGTATGTGGATGTATATTAATTACTTTTACTTTGTTATTATAAGAAATTACTAATGAAGATGGTCCCACTTTTACTCTGCCAATAATAGTTAAATTGTGGGACTTATAAATCCAGATCCTATTTATGCTGGGAGTACAATTTAGAGTTGATTGGAAATGAGATAGTGGGGAAGCACTACTGGGAGTACAGAAAGAAAAAGAAATGCGACAAATAACATATTTGTTTTCTAGTAAAATGTGAAGTAAAGTAATTGAACTAAACCTACTTGGTAGACGTGTTACCTTGAGGAAGCTCTTAATCTCTATGAATCCCAGGTTTATTATCTGTAAAATGGGAATCACAATGCCTGTATTGTATAATGATGATGAATTGAGATAATGTATATAAGTGCTAAGAACAGAGTCTGACACGAAATGAATGGTGACTAAAATGAATGGTGACTAAGGAGGTTACTAGTATAGGGCTCCCTATCTACCTATGGCTTTGAACCCTCCCATCAACTCCAGGACCCTGCTCCATCATTTCCCCTCCTTTTGCTCAGACCAACATGTTTCCCAGTAGCGTCTTCCCTTAGGTCTTCAAATACATTTACATCTCCTCTGTCACAAAACCAATATATAAATGCTTAAGTAAAACAATATACGTTGCAACTTAATCTGACCAGTTTCAAAAAATTAAAATTATGAAAGTATAATTTGTATAATTTATGCGTAATAAAATGCACTTAAGTACAGCTTAGTTTTTGTGACAAACATATATGCCCATGTGTGTGTGTGTGTGTCACCACCACATTCAAGATTTACATTCACAAAGAGTCCCTCATGCCCAGCTGCAGTTAGTCCCCATCTCAACTCCTGCCAGAGGTAACACCAATTATCTGCTTTCTGTCTCTGTAGATTAGTCTTGCCTTTTTTGAATTTTCATACAAATGGAATCACATAATATACACTGTTTTGTGTCTGCTGTCTTTTTCTTATAATAATTTTGAGATCCATGCTGGTGTGTGTATAATTAGTCTACTCCCTTTTATGACTGAGTACTATTCCATTATATTGTTAGATCATCATTTGTTTATCCATTCAACTGTTGTTGGATATTTGGGTTGTTTCCAGGTTGGGCAAATATGAACAAAATTGCTATAAATATTCTTATACAAGTGTTTGTGTGGATGTATGTTTTTATTTCTCTTAGGTAAATATTTAGGAGTAGAAATGCTGGATCATAAGATAACATATGTTTAATTTTATAGGAATTGTCAAAATGTTTCTCCAAGTTGTCACATGAACGTTCCCTCAACGTATGAGAGTTCCAGTTTCCTTGCCAACACTGGATATTGTCAATCCTTTTAATTTGAGTCATCCTAATTGACGTGTACTGAAAACATGTTGCGTTTTTAATTTATATTTCTTTTTCAGTGTTTCTGAGATTTGAAACTTTCTGCTTTATTTTTTGCTGAGGAACAAACCAGTCATCTCTTGCCTGGTTGGAGAGTGACCTTTAACTGTCTGTAGGGGATGAGAGAGGGATCTGGGTAACCTAATTTCTCCTATGTAGACTTTAAACTGAGGCTACCCCCATTCGTGCTGTCCCCTTGCGGTTTCTGTGACTCAAATTCTGAGCCTTTCAGGAAGATTTCTGCAGCCCAGACAGCTTACTTCAACTGGTCACCCTCCTCCACAGGCATCTAGGTCTCAGTTTCCCTGACACAGTTACCCTGCATCCATCTGCTTTCTCCAAAACTTTGTTGACAGGTCTCAGCTGCAACTATCTTCTCTCTCGTTGTCTTTGTCCTTGTGAATTTATTCATTTAAAAATTTTCTTTAATTCACTGAGAGGAAGCAGAGAAAAGCACATTCAGTTTCCACATTTACATTCAGTCTCTTCCCTTTTCGCCTTTCTTTCTTCCTTCTTTCTTTACTACTCCACACAGAAGTTATCAATGACAAAGCTAATAATCTCTTTAAGCTTAATTTTAGTTGATTTAACTTGTCTCAACCAAACCTCCTGTCCTTCACCAAAGCTCCTTTTGTCATTGATATCTGTGTCCTAACTCTGCATGTTTCCTCAAATTTCTCTTTCGTTCCATTTTTGTCTCACTGGCTGGTTCCTCCTTCTCCAATGACCCTTAAATTATGTGAACAGGCCAGGAATGGGGAGACGTCAGCATATCTTTATCTCCAGTGGCTCTATGATACGAGTTGTTTCAGTACACGTCCGTGAAGATTTGGCATTGCTGCTCCTCAACAGCAGCTAATTCTCTAAGGGAAGAGAGTTATTGCTCCACACGCCTTGTTGCCTGAGCTCTGCCAGATAAAATGTAGAGGGAAGCTTCATGATAATTCTCTCTAAGGTTCTCTGATTTCTTTGATTCCAAGAAACTGTCTCGTGTACAATGTGTTGACAGCGAGAAAATTGACCATTTCAAGCAAGATCTAAACCCGGGGATAAAAAAAAAAAAGAAGGCAAAATGAGTCTTTTTTCATTTCCTTTCAGGAGAGCACAATTTAAAAATCCTAGAAAGCTAGAAAGAGAAGATCCAGTTCATGAAAATCGCAAACGATTCTGCTCAATTTTGCTGTGAACCTAAAACTGCTTCAAAAAATAAAGGTTATTAAAAAACAAACAAAATAATCTTACAGGAATGGTACTATAACTGGAAAATATGATCTAGGGAATAATGAAACTATTAGATTGCCAGTTAACTTTAAATACACCTAGTGTGTCAGAAAAAAAATTGATGATTGTCTTAAAATGCATTTTCTGAATTCTCTCTTAGAAATTTGGGAGATTTAGAGGTGCATAAAAAAAATCTAAAATAACCTCAAAACATCAATTTTGAATCTGGATTGCTTTCAATGTGTTTGTATGGTTTGATAATGTCAAAGAAATTATTATTATTTTTTTTAGTTTTTAACCATCAGTCCTTTTTGATTGGTGCACTAAGACATTGAATCCAAAGATATCCGTTAATTTGTATTTATAGCAAGCTTCTTTGACCGACACTAAGTGTAAAATGCACTTCATGTTTAACATTTCTTACCAAAGATGTCAAATGACCAAGTCATACCAAGCTATCCTCTACTTAGGAAGAAGAAATTGTTCTACAGACAATGGAGGGAGCCCAGGATGCTCAAGCGACTGGAGATGGTATATGAAAGATTTCCCCTTTAGGTAACTGAATCATAGGTGACTTCAGTCATAGGTGGCGGTGTGTAAAGTTTATTATAAATTAAATGATGGTCTCTGACTTACACTCTTTTTAAAAAGAGGGTTAAAACTACACTATGATTATTTTGATAACAATGTACTAGTCTTTAGCATGAAAGCTCTGGTTATTAGAATTTGCAATAAAAGAAAGTCCATCAATGTAGTTTTCCATATCACATAGGAGTGCCCCAGTTTCTATGTAGCTGCATTTCTATATAAGACATTCTTGTCTACAGTATATGAAACAATAATTAAAGAGGGTAATTTTATACTTTGTCTAGTAGAACTGACTTTCCTGATCAGGGATCATTTCCCGTGAGGATTTCCCTTTATGTTGTGGTTTTTCCACTTCTTATCTCCTGCAGGGAGATTATACTGCTGTCACATTTAAAGAAAATGATCTCGTTTTATCTATAAACTATTTTTTTGTAGCTAGGTATACATTTTTTGACATATAAATATATGAAGTGTTTTACGTAAATTCATCTTACAATTAGCTCTTCATAAATATCCCTCTTTTCCTAAGCATGGCATAGCTGGTGTAGCTACAGTGGCAAACTGTAGTTTATTATTATTGTTTTTAATTTTTATTTTTTATATCAAATGATTCAGTGTTTAGTGAATAGTAATGATGATGAATAAATGTTTGTTGGGATAGAAATTGCTACTGATAGGGAATGCATCTAGGAACACTGCCAGACAGACTGAAGCCCAATCTTGTTAGTAACAATGCCTATTTTCTAAGGGTAAATCAGGGGTAGGGAGGTGGGGGTAGGATGTGGTATGGAGTGTGGGGAAAAGGAGGCGATGCAAAATTCTTGCCCAGACTTCCCTTTCTATTACTATCTTGCATCTACTTTACATCCTTTCTGGGTGTTTATCAGGCTCTATTTCTATTAATTGGCTCATCCTTAACCCTTAAGTGTCCTCTCTAAAATTCTTTTAATTGCCCCTCCTGTCCCAAGATACAGGAGCTGCTAACACCTATTGCCTTCGGCCTTCATCGCCAACTAAGGCCATTACACCTGCTCAAAGTCCCCATTTTGGGCCTTCTTTAGTGTTTCTCAATTTCCTTTCTGTTTCTTTCATCTTTCTGTAGCATTTGACAATATTTACTACTCCGCTTTCAAACTCTAATTTCCCTCAGTTCTCTTCTTTCCTGCTTCTCTGCTTACTACTTTAAGGACTCCTTTTTAGTCAATGTAGGCTTTTTTTCTCTAGAAGTCATTTAAAGGTAGGTGTTTAAACAGTTAACTGTCGTTGACCCTCTTTCTTTCTTTATTATCCTATTAGGTCAAAAAACATTTCTGAAAGCCTACGTTGTATTAAACACTTTGTTATCAGAGACAAAGATGTAGCCCTGGCTTCAAAGAGTCACAATCCAGTGAGGGTGACAGACAAGGCATTAAAGCATTAGGATGTAGTGGGACACTGCAATCCAGAGCAAACTTGGGTTTGGATATCCAGGAGGGCTTTGTCTCACCTGTGTTCCAGTGGCCTCCTCCAAGAGTGACACATTGTGTTATTGTGATTTATAAGAAGAAATAGATATTTGGTCTTCATCCTGTTTCTGCCACAGAGTTCCTAAAACCCTTGGAATTTCCTGTGATGAGAGCAATAAAGGTGTCTTGTTATGTTAGTAGAGTGACTTTTGGAAAGCACCTAAGGATGGGGGCTGGTTGCCAGTAGAGCCAATCATGTGATTGGAGGGTTGAAACTCTCAGCCCTGCCCCTTGACCCCCGGGGGGCGGGCGGGGGGGGGGAGGTGGGTGCTGGAAATTGAATTCAATCACCAATGGCCAATGATTTAGTCAATCATGCCTATGCAATGAAGCCTCCATAAAATCCCAAAAGGACAGCTTCTGGAGAGCTTCCAGGTACGTGAACACGTGGAGATTTGGGGAGAGTGGCAGGCTCAGAGAGGGCGTGGAAGCTCTCTGCCCCTTCCTACATACCTTGTCCTATGCGTCTCTTCTGTCTGCCTGTTCTTGAGTTATATCCTTTTATAATAAACTAGTAATCTAATAGGTAAAATGTTTCTCTGAGTTCTGTGAGCTGCTCTAGCAAATTAATTGAACACAAGGAGGGGGTCATGGGAACCTCCCATTTATAGCTAGTCATTCAGAAGCTCAGGTGACAACCTGGACTTGCTACTGGTATCCAAAGTGGGAGGTAGGGTGGGGTACTGCAGTCTTGTAGGACTGAGCCCTTAGCTGTGGAATTTAATGCTATCTCTGGGTAAACAGTGTCAGAATTGAGTTAAATTGTAGGACACCCAGCTAGTGTCTGAGAATTGCTTGTTGTGGGAAATTCTCCACCACCATTGGAAATTGAGTGCTGAATCCTAATTGGGTGATCAGAGGTTTTAATTGGTACTAGAATCATTTTACATCTGTAACTTGTTTTGAAGCCCTGAGGAAGAGTTAGCCAGGTGAAAATTGGAGGGGAGGTGGAAGGAGGTGAATGTTCCAGGCAGAGGAAATGTCTTCCCAGGCTAAGTGTACTTGTGAAAAATTACGAAACCTTGTTGAACTATGGTGGATTAATATGATTGGAATTTAAGATAAGTCTGGGGAAGAGAAGAAAAATGAGAGTAGATTTAGAGGAAGTCAGTTTATGAAAATCTTTGTAGGATATCCTAAAATTCATGTGCCAAGTTATAACTGTTACCTTTCAACCTTATCTGAGGAACATTTCTTTCTTTTCTGTAAAAGCACACTCACCAATTTAATAACAAGAGACCCACTAATTAAATGGAATTTGATAAATTGAATGCTTTTTTGGAGGTCTGTTTCATGAAATTGTTGAACTCTCCTAATAACAACTAAGTCATTACTAATTTAATTCTTTTGATTCCCCTCATCCCACACACACATTTAGGGTAAAAAAAGAGCAATAATATCTTACACACCATTTGAGAACAAACAAAAAACAAAAGTAAAGTAAAAGGTCTTAAGTGTATATGCACAAGAATGATAAATGTGCTGTTGAGTGTAGCAGCAAAAAAGAGAAACCCTGAATGTCCACCAATAGCAGAATGCTTGAGTCAATGTGATACATCTTTTTTATGGTCTGTTATGCAACTGTTAAAAATCATAGATTAGATCTATTGATTTAGGGGGTTACCATGGTGTTTTGTTTAGTGAGAAGAGAATGAGATAGGGATGGCCTTGTTATCACCATGCCTTCCTTCCTTAAGTCTTAGGGTGACACCTTTAGGAATGACCTGTATTGTATTTCCATTTTGGTTTTGGTTGATATTTTTTTTTCCCCTGTGTTGGATCTCATTTATCTTATTAATGACAGCCTTCTCCACATCAATAACTTGTGAAGGTAATGTGTTATTTCTTCCTGATATTAGGGTTGCTAAGTTAATTTTATAAAAAGCATGGTCTTTTCACCTGAATTTTTCTGTAGTTTTTAAAGTACACATTCTTTTCATTAGATCTCATCAAATTCCCGCTACCACATTCCTATTTCTCTGGATGATATATTATTTGCATCTGCACAGATCCACATAATGCTAAAACCCTGTAGGTGCGATTATCCTGAAGCACAAATTAACATTTGCATCAGCCGGCTGCAAGAGTGCCTAGTGCAAAATGCTTTTTTAATGTTGTTGACCTGGAAGGAGTTTAATAAATATCCCTAAATGTAGACAGAGAAGAATAATTTCTGACTTAAGTACCACCTGTAAGATTATTCAGATTTCTTTCCTTTTGACTGTCTTCACTTCTTCATTACCATATGTTATGGAATGAGAAGTTAAAATTAATTCACTTTGTGTTTTTGCTGTTTGCATCTTTAAATGGCCATCATTAAACATTTTATGGAAATTTTAATCACTCAAATTAAGCAGTGATTAAAAGAGCCTGTTTTCTAAAATTGTGCATAGTATTAATGCTCTCCCTCTTTCGTCCCTCTTTCTTCCCACACTTTTGGTCGTCTTATAGCTCATGTCACCTAATCATACACTGAATAGGCCCACCGGAAAGAGCTTAAACTTAAACAGACGTTATTTTTTCATGCCTTTTAAAAGTAGATTCATGATATAAGAAGGCTTGAAATAATTTGCTGAAATATTTTAGATTGTCTACAATTTTAAGTTGCTCACCTTACCCTCCCTTTTCCTTTATACCGCATAATTAAAGTGCTCTGTCAATTGAGCTGATTATATTTTCCATTTTGTTTATTTTTTTCCTCAGAGGCTTAATTTCCTTAGCCTTGGACCTGTGGATATACTGTAATTTGCATGGTCTTTAGCCATTTCTGAGACATCTGTACCGAGACTAATCTTTGTTTTTCTTCTGGGCTCTATTTAATGAAGATTATGAAGAGGCTTGCAGTAGCACTCTCATTTCAGATTCTATTATGGTTTGTAATGGTGTTTGAGTGCCAATTTTTTCATATGGTATTTGATAATTGAGGTTTTTAGCTATTTTATAATGAGAATAGAAGTCTTTGACAACATTGTCACCTTTGAATCTAATTAATTATGGAAAGATAGAACCATTGTTAATGGATGACTCATTTTTTAGCTTAATTTAAAATCTAGAGCTTTCCTTTGCTTCCCCAAATAATTGTACTTATAGTCAGAAGCATAATAAGTAGAAAATGGATTAATTATGAAGAAAACTATAAATCTCATTTTCATCACTGTTTATATTATTAATATCACAGAAGAATCGATGAGGGAAGAGGCATATTTTCATGGCCTGGGCTAAGTTGTATATAGCCGTTACTTAGTCAAGTTTCTTTGGGATTTGTATATATTTTGTCTTAACTCCTCAGGCCAATGCTGAGTGCAGGGAGGGCAAACCAAGAAGCTCTACTCCCAAGTTATGTTACTCAGGCACCAGGGGGACCTCTTCCCTTCCAGGTTTTCTTTCGGGAAGCAATGCTTGGTTGACGTGGTGAGACAATGTGAACATGGATCCTTCTAAGGATCAAAATGGAACCTGTTAAATATCCATGTTTATAGGGTCTGTTAATATGGATTAAGCCCTTTATATATGTCAAGTTCTCGTCATGGTAGAGGAAACAGACACATAAAGAGATCATTATTATACTGTGTGGTAAATGCCATGATAGAGGCATCGGTTTAGGGTGACAGGATAGCACAAAACAAGCACAAATCAGCCTAGGAAAATCAAGGAAAGCCTCACAGAGGAGGTGAAGTCTGATTTGTCTTTAAAGTTGGTTACAAATTAGCCAGATGCAAAATTAGAGGAAGGCAGAGAGAACACACCAGCAAGGAATGGAGGCTAAAATAATAAAAAATTAGAAGAATCCCCACATTTATTTCATATTTGCTGTTATGTCAGGCACTATTTTAAGTGATGCATTAAACCATTTCATCGTCCCAACAAACATCTGAGGCAGCTATTACTGTTCCAATTCTGTGTGTGAGGAAACTAAAGCATTGAATGTTTAAGTCAGTTCCCCAAGGTTACCTAGCCAGTTAGTGACAGAGCAGAGATTCAGACCCATACCATCTGGCTCCAGAGTTCACATTTTAACCACTCTACTATAGAGCCTCTTGCTATAGTTTACTGATGGGTATAGTGAGCTATAAGTCAATTGAAATTACTGGACAAAAATCCTACTTTGGGAAATCAGAAGACACAGCTGGAGAGACTGACAGGTGGTAAGTATTGACTTTGTATGTCTTGTTAAGAAGATTAGACTAGGGCTTCTCAATTATCTATGGTGAGGGCCCAGTTTTACTTTATTCTTATTATTAAAAATTTCCAATACAATGTGGACTGATATGTTTATAAAATATAAAACCACATGCTTGGCTATCAAGGCAATGTTAAATTGCTATAAGGATTCTTAATGCTTACTCGCAATTTCTGTGCTTTCCAAATCATGAGTTGGTAGCGAGCAATTGGTGGAACAGCATTTTGGTTTTTGGTTTACATGTTTTCCTGTATACTTTGTGGTGTAATTAAGGTTTTTAACCATTCAGATGGTCAGGTGAGCATTTTAGATATTGGTGCCTCTGTGGGAACTGGACTAGAGGCTGCCAAGACTGATTACAAGGAGACCAATTATGAATCAATGACTGTAGTCCGGACAAGAGATGACTAGACCTGAACTGAGGCTGTGGATGTAGCAATGAAAAGTGAGATGGACGGTTTTGAGAAACACTTATGAAATACTGCTGGCCTGGGCCCATGAGCATGATTTCCCAACCTCAGTTCCACTGAAACAGCTCTTCATAGTTGTTTGCTCTGCTTTCCTCCTAAATTTAACTTTTTAAAGTATTAATCTGAGCAGCTACCATCTATGTACTTCTTAAATCAAAAACAATTTTCCTTCAAAATGCATTAGACATTTTGTTGAAGTGAGGCTCCCTTTAGACCCAGGGGTCACGTGGTAGGAAGACTGCTTGAGCTGAGGAAGGCAGGAGGACCTGGAAGGCTGAAAGAAAGTGAGGTGTCATTCTCTCATTGAACAGGTATTTTGTGCAGAAACTTGGGGCGATGCTCAAGTTTAGTGACTTGAGGAATGAGCCTTTAGGGGAAAGGACATGTGACCCAAGAAACTGAAGCTGAGATTCTTTAAGCAGTCCAAGAATTGAGCAATGTGTCTATCTGAACAGAGGGCCAGCAAGCAATGCAGAGCCCTGCAGTAGGTCACAGGAAGAGCCTCAGGGTGGTGGGTGGTCTCTAGCAGGGAGGGATAGGGGGCGTCTGATATCCGGTTACTATGTCAGGGTTTCAGGCTTGGGCATTGAGATTCCAAGCAAGGACTTATTTATGGTGAAAGGGCTAGGAATTCAATTCTTGTGGACTTAAGTTTGAGGTCAAGGGAAAGATCATTATCTGAATGTGACTAGCACTTCCATAAATGCTTTACACGTATAATCTCATTTCATTCTCAAAGTAAATCTACCAAGTAGATAATATCTTTATTTTGAGAAAATTGAGAGTAAGACATATTAACAAATGTGCCTAAATGTTTGTAATTACGAGATGGTGAAGCTTGTTTTTTTGCACTCCTTGCTTGCTTTTTTCCCAGGACACCATGCTCCTTCCAGCTATAATTGTCCTTCGTGTCAAGGCAGTGAGCTACTGACCTAAGAGTTTCCTTATGTGTTGAGAGCACAGAGCTCAGTACACATGACTGGGAAAAACATTGCTCGGACTTCATAAATCCCCATAGCTTTTTTCACTACAGAGCCTTTCCTAAAGGAGAAAGTCCAAGGGAAATTCTTGAAAATTTAGAAGTTTTATTCTTTTAACAAATCTTTATTGATCTTCTTTTATGTGTCAGGTATTATTTTAAACATTTAAGATACATTAGTAAGTGAAACAAGTACAAAATTGTGCAGTTCTAATGGAGAAAATATAGACAATAAAAAAATAAATGTAATGTGTAAGTAATCTAGTAGAAGGTAATAAGTTAATGGAAAAAATCAGAGTATGGAGCATCAGAATTAGAATTTTAAATAGGGTTTTTATGGTAGGCATCATTGAGCGGTTGACATTTAGAAAAACAAAGTCAGCCCTCTACTCAAAAACTATCTGCTAGTCCCATAAAGCTATGTTCAAAGTACTATGGCATTTTTTAGGAAGGCTGAATGTTTAGGGATTTGTCTTTCAGCCAATACTACCTCTGCCTATTTTAGCCCTGTTCAGTGTCAACGCTAGTAACCAGACATGTAGTCCCACCCCTGCTCTGGGGATGAATTAATGAGACAATGTCAGGTACTCTTTAGAACTCTTCCTCAATGGTAAGCAAGCTCTGAAAATAACTAGCGCTTAACTGGGCAAAATGAAGTTTTAGGAGATTGTGTGACTATTATGCTGCAGTTTTCCTAATTAAATCCATCCTGCCGGGCCTGGCCACAGGATTTCACTTCTGCTCAGTGCCCTGAAGGAGAGATGGATTTACCCAATTTACATTCTGTCACCCAAATGACACAAAGGACCACACTAGTTGAGAAGCACCTGTCACCATTTATAACCATGTTCTCTTGGTATTTGTCTTGATTCCTTTAAAAGTAAACAAACACTTTGTGAATTTAATGTTGTATATAGACTTGGAAAGATTTTTTTCCTGTGTACCATAACACTGTCAGCTGTATTTAATGAATTCTGGTGACCTTGGAGAGTATATTTTTTCCCTTTTGGCACCCATCAGGAGTAGAAAGACTCTAAGAAAATGTATGCATAAGGGGCAGTCTGAATGTAACCAAACAGACAGATGTTTCAAGAACATGGTTTTTCAGTCAAATGTGGTCTGTGATGCACAGACTATCACAGGGTGTGAAAAAAGCCAAGACTATAGAAGCCTCATTGAGCTGAAATACACGGATGCCATGGCTTGTTAACAGAGCTTAGCGGCTTATGTATCTTTCACCCCGTTACACATCTAATAAAGTAATGAAAATGTACAAGAGATAAAAAAAGTTCTGATTTGTGAAACACAAAATCTCTGCTATGAGTAAGAATTAGTTTTTGATGTTACAACTACATTTTTATACATAATTTATAGTGCAACTACCTAGCAGTTTGTAGAGAGCTAATGTACATGCATGCAAGTTTTATTTAAATGCATGTGTCTCTTCACCTGTCACCATCATTAATATATATGCACACTCTTTTTATTTATCAAGGATAAGGTTTCGTTTCTAAAGCATTTTTTTCAGTAAAATGACTGTTCTATTAATAGATCTCTACACACACACACCAAGAAAACAACCAAACACATTTAGAGAAGAGTTTTAAATAAATGGAATCTTTTTTTAACTTGCCTCATTACTGAGCCACAGCTTGTGAGAACAAAGCAATGTGTATTATTAAGCATGAAAACACTTTCCAAATGTTGGTACTATTATCAAACTCTTAAAAATAACTCAAGTGTAGCTCATGAAAATTTGTACCGTAATCTTGTGAGTAGTTATTGCATTTCCACGAATGTTACCACTGCGATAGATTTGTCGTATTAAATTAACAAAGAACAGAAAAGTTACTGCTTAATGCTTTTTCTAAAGTGGGCTGAATGAATCATAGAGATTGACTAACTTCCTGCTGTGGAGTGATCCATTATAACTATTCTGGTCAAAATCGATTTTTCTAATCATCAAAGAGTTACAAATAAAATGTTAGTTAAATATACATGAAACAAAATCCTCTTCACATCTCTTTTTTTCCTTTTATTTCTAGTATTCACAAACATGTAGGAAAACCTTAAGCAGGTAATTTATGTTTTTTTTACGAATTGCAATTTTATTGAAAGTTCTTATTGTAATCATACCACATACATAATCATCTTTTCTTCTAAATACAGGGTTTTAGAAATTGTTACAATTAGTTCCAATCTATATATTCAGATCTTAAATGAATCACAGGGGCTGCCCCAGTGGCATAGTGGTTAAGTTCACATGCTCCGCTTTGGTGGCCTGGGGTTTGCAGGTTTGGATCCTGGGCACAGACCTACATACCGCTTATCAAGCCATGCTGTGGCAGGCGTCCCACATATAAAGTAGAGGAAGGTGGCACAGATGTTAGCCCAGGGCCAATGTTCCTCAGCAAAGAGAGGAGGACTGGCAACAGATGTTAGCTCAGAGCTCATCTTCCTCACCAAAAAAAAAAAAAAAAAAAAACCCCAAAATTAAAAAGAAGAATCACAGATCTGTGTTAAAAATATTTTGTTTGAAGCCTTTCACTTTCTTAACTACTATCCACCCACATATTTTTTTTTAGATACTACTATAAATTTCATGGTAGACTGTGATTACTTCAGTACTATATATATTTAAAATTTTAGAAAGGAATATTTTTATGAACTTGTTATTTTTCATGATTATGAACATAATGCATGGTCACTGGAAAATAAAAACAAAACGAAACTATAAAATAGAAAGAAGTATTGGAGTGATGTCACATTAGGCATAGTAGTTGTTCCCTTTGTCTCTCCCCTGTAAGTTACAACCAGTCAGACATCCATCGACCAGCAAAGAACTCCCTGCACAGCACACCAGAACACCTGAGTGATCCGTGCATCTATACATCTGAAGGTGGGTGGACTGGACCGCCGGGGGAGCAGTGGAACTAGGGGAGTAGCCCCCCCACCAGTGGTGGTGATCCAAAACACAGATCCTCACACCGGTGTGCATGCTGTGACCACAGGCTACAAGGGCAAACACGGCACTCTTGGCTTGGCCTCTGCCTCCGCCCGCCACAGTGGTGGCAGGTGGCGCATACATCTTGAGGATTCAGGACACAGAACAGAGCTGGTGACTCAGCCCCCTCCCCTGGAAGTGGCACCAATCTTTCCAGGAGTGGGGACAGCATCCAAAACATGAATTTCCCTGGTGGGTGTGGGATGTCCTGACTTGAGGTTTTGGAGCACACCTGCGCATACCAGTTACCAGAGGCTACAAGATCAGCAACAATACTTGCAGCTTAGTCCCTGCCCCTCCCCCAGCAGTGGCAGGTGGCACCTGCTATCTGAGATTTCAGGAATCACAGCAGAACCCATGACCCAGCTTCTAGTGTTGGCACCCCTGGCACCAGCTCTACCCGCAGCAGGGGCTACATAAAAGAACCGAGGCCCCTGGCAACAATGCTGCCAGCAGCCCAAGGTAACCCAGGAACAGCAGCACAGGTGGTACATGAGGCAGCAGCACCTGAGACCATGGAGAGCCTATGGAGAGTCAGTGAGGGAACACAAGACCCAAGTGACCCCAGAAGCAGCAGAAGTGCTTATAGCCTGGTGACCCCAGTGGCAACACCTGAGACTGCAGTGACATCATAAGCAGCAAGGCACCAGTAACCTCAGAGGCACAAGCAGCACACGAAGGGCATTGATGATGCCCCTAGCAGAGGCAGTGAAAGGTGGAAAGTGCAGGCTCTCAAATACAACCAGAAGTAGCTCAGAACCAAAGTAATCAAAGCTGTACCCAAATAAGAAAGGTGGTTACTATCACAAATGTGCCAGCAAAGGATCAATTCATCAAATACCATGAAGAACTGAAGTAACATGGCAGAACAGAAAGAGAATGATAACTCTCCACAAACCAAACTTGAAGTCACAGAAGACTGCAATCTAATTGACAGGGAATTCAAAATAGCTGTCACAAAGAAACTCGATGAGTTACAAGAAAACTCAGAAAGACAATTCAATGAGCTCAGGAATAAAATTAATGAACAGAAGAAGTACTTCACCAAAGAGATTGAACTCTAAAAAGCACCAAACAGAAATACTGGAGATGAAGAACACAATTAATGAGATGAAAAATAAAGTTGGAAGCATTAAAAATAGAGCAGATCATATGGAAGAGAGAATTAGTGAGCTCAAAGATAGAAATCTAGAAATGATTCAGGTGGAGGAGGAGAGACAACGAAGATTTTTAAAAAATGAAGAAATTCTATAAGAATTATTTGACTCAATTAGGAAAAGTAACATAAGGATAATATGTATCCCAGAAGGAGAAGACAGGGAGAAAGGAGCAGAGAGCTTATTCAAAGAAATAATAGCAAAGAACTTCCCAAACCTGGGGAAGGAACTGGACATGCAAGTCCGTGAAGCTCTTAGAACTCCTAATTACCTCAATACAAAAAGACATTCTCCAAGGCATGTAATATAAAACCATCAAAAGTCAATGACAAAGAAAGAATAGTAAGGGAAGCCAGAAAGAAGAAAATAACCCACAAAGAACCCCCATCAGACTTTCAGCAGATTTCTCAGCAGCAATGCTACAGGCTAGGAGAGAGTATAATGATATATTGAAAATACTAAAAGACAAAAACTATCAGCCAAGAATACTCTATCCCACAAAATTATCCTTCAAATATTATCCTTCAAAATTTTTCTGTCGAGAAATAGATTTCCCAGATAAACAAAAGCTGAGGGAGTTCATCACCACTAGACCTGCCTTACAAGAAAAGATGAAGGGAGCCCACCTACCTGAAACAAAAAAGCAAAAGTTTACAAAGCTTTGAGCAAGGTGGACAGAATCAGAAAATTGCAGCTCTATTTCAGAATAGATTAGTAAAACTCAATTGTAACATAAAGGATAAAGGGAAAAAAGGCATCAAAAATAACTATAACCACATCAATTTGGTCATAAACTCACAACACAAGAAACAATAATTTGTGACAACAAAAACATAGAAGGAGAAGAGGAAAAGGATGGAACCTGGATAGGCTAATGGAGACAAGAGGCTATTAGAAAAAGGACTGTCTCATCTATGAGGTCTTTTACACAACCCTCATAGAAGGAGCCATTAATCAAATAAAATGTCTATCACCTAGGAATAACCATTCTTAAAGTTTTTATATATACATCTGGACTTTTCTAATACACCTCTATATGTTAGATATATATATTGATATTGATATAATTCTATTATTTATTCACATATATTCAATGACATGTATTTATTCTATATGTATTCACATGTAAACATATGTACCTATATACTACGAAAAGGATTCATAGTATAAAGACGATTTTATAACCAATCTTCTCTTTCCTTATGGGAATTAAGAATAAGAAATATGACTTGAGTCTTTATGGGTAGGTAGAGAAGACAACCATGCCATTAGTTTAACCTTATTTTATTCTTCTACGAAAAAGTCTTTTCCATATAAATACAGTAAAACAAATAATAAAGAGAAATGATTATATTTAAATAAGCTCTAATAAGTCTGTGCCCCGAGTTTCACCCATTCTGAAATTCAGACATCATCTCCACATTAAAGCTGTCTTTCTTTCTTTCTTTTCTCTGAAATATTACAGGGCTATGTCTTTTCTTTCTTTATATCATGCACAAAGTTTATGATGGTTGATCACATGGTAGGTAGGTCCTTAATAATTATTTGATGGCGTATCTTATACCTTTCTGGGATGGGGCACCTGTATTTATCCAGACATGCAGTCTTAAGGAGCAATGACATTTCTTTTACTTGTGAATCCCATGTGCATTTAATGAATGAAATATTTATTTAAATCTTTCTAGACCTTGTAGAATGTTCCAGAATATTCTCTTAGAGTGTATAAAAGAAAACCTGCATTTTTGGCAAATTCTGCTTTTTGGGGGGTTGGGGCAGGTGAAACCTATAAATCCACTTAGTCCCTTAACATCTTTATTCTAACTTAGTTATATTTTTGTCTTTTTGAATTATAGGTATCCAAAAATAATAAATAATGCAGAATCTTGTATCATGCAAATCAGAAGCAATGTTTATTTTTAATTATTAAATTATTTTACAAAAAATGTATATATACTAAAAATTTAACTAAAACATGAAAACTAAAAAATTCTGTTACGCTAATCCAGATGGATTACTTACATTTGTAGCAAGCACTGAAACTATTTTTAGAATTTATTTTTAAAGTTTTTAAATAGACATTAAATTTTAGAGTAGTTTTAGGTTCACAGCAAAATTGAGTAGGAGGTACAGATATTTTCTATTATCCTTTGCCCCTACATACACACAGCCTCCTCCACTATCAAAATCTCACACCAGAATGGTACATTTGTTATAATCAAAGAAGTACATTGACGCCTCATTATCACTCAAAGTCTACAGTTTACATTGGAGTTTGCTCTTGGTGTTGTACATTCTATGGATTTTGACAAATGTATAATGACATGTGTCCATCATTATAGTGTCATACAGAGTAATTTCATTGCCCTAAAAACCATCTGTGCTCCACCTATTCATTCCTCCCTCTTCTCTAACCCCTGGCAACCACTGGTCCTTTTACTGTCTCTATAGTTTTGTCTTTTCCAGAATGTCACATAATTGGAGTTGTATGGTGTGTAGCCTTTTCAGATGGGCTTGTTTCACTTAGTAATATATGCATTTAAGCTTCCTCCATGTCTTTTCATGGTTTGATACCTCGTTTCGTTTTAGTGCTGAATAAAATTCCATTGACTGGATGAACCACAGTATATCCATTCACCTACTGGGGGACGTCTTGTTTGCTTCCAAGTTTTGGCAATTATATGTAAAGCTGCTGTAAACATGTCTGTACAGGTTTTCAACTACTCTGGGTAAATATCAGGTAGCACAATTGCTGGATCATATGATATGAGTATGTTTAGCTTTGTAAAAAACCACAAAACTGTCTTCCAAAGCGGCTGTACCATTCTGCATTCCTACCAGCAATGAATGAGAGTTCCTGTTGCTCCACATCCCCATCAGCATTTGATGCTGTCAGTGTTCGGATTTTGGCCATTCTAATAGTCGTGTAGTGCTATATCATTGTTTTAATTTGCAATTCCCTAATGACATATAATGTTAAACATCTATTCATATGCTTTTTTGCCACCAGTGTATCTTCTTTGGTGAGGTGTCCATTCAAGTCTTTGGGCCAGTTTTTAATTTGGTCGTTTTTCTTATTGGTGAATTTTCAGTTCTTTGTATATTT
Organism: Ceratotherium simum simum; assembly: GCF_057802395.1. Lineage (NCBI taxonomy): Eukaryota > Metazoa > Chordata > Mammalia > Perissodactyla > Rhinocerotidae > Ceratotherium > Ceratotherium simum. Next base: position 62,281,763 of record NC_141911.1, read on the forward strand.
TGAATAACCATTCTTTGTTGGATATATCTTATTCAAATATTTTCTCCTAGTCTGTGTCTTCTCTTCTCCTATTGTCTATTTCTTCTTATGTGAGTATTGACAGATTGTTTCTTTCAAGGAATTGGTCCTTTTTATCTACATTATAAAATTTTTGATCCAGAGTTGTTCATAATATGCCTTTATTATCCTTTTTAGTGTCCATGGGAGCTTTAGTGATATTTACTTTATTTCATTTCTGATATTTGTAATTTATATCTTCTCTCTTCATAGGTAGCCTGGCTAGAGGCTTATCAGTTTTATTGATCTTTTCAAAGAACTAGCTCTTGTTTTTGTTGATTGTATCTATTGATTTCCTGTTTTTTATTTCATTGATTTCTGTTCTAATTTTTTGATTTCTTTTCTTTTGCTTACTTTGGATTTAATTGGCTCTTCTGTTTTTAGTTTCCTAAAGTGAAAGATTAGATTCCTGATTTTAAATCTTTTTTCCTAATATATACATTCAATGCTTTAAATTTCCCTCTAAGCCCTGATTTCTCTGCATCTCACAAATTTTGATAAATTGTATTTTCATTTAGTTCAGAATATTTTAATTTCTCTTGAGATTTCTTCTTTGACTCATGTGTTATTTAAAAATGTGTTGTTCTACCTCCAAATATTTTGGGATTTTCTAGCTATCTTTCTGTTATTGATTTCTAGTTTAATTCCATTGCAGTCTGAGCACAGACATTGTATGATTTCTTTTAAATTTGTTAAGGTGTGTTTTATGGCCCAGAATGTGGTATATTTCATGTGAGCTTGAGAAGAATGTGTATTCTGCTGTTTTTGGATGAAATAGTGAATAGATATCAATTATATTCAGTTGATTGATGGTGCTGTTCAGTTTATGTCCTTACTGATTTTCTGCCTGTTGGATTTATCCATTTCTGATCAAGAGGTGTTGAATTCTCCAACTATGGTAGTGGACTTATCTATTTCTCCTTGCAGTTTATCAGTTTTCACCTCACATATTTTGACACTCTTGTTAGGTGCAAACACATTAATAATTGTTATGTCTTCTTGGAGAATTGACTCCTTTATCATTATGTAATGCCCTTGTTTATCCCTGACAACTTTCCTTGCATTGAAGTCTGTTCTATCTGAAATTAAGATAGCTACTCTTGCTTTCTTTTGATTACTACTAGCATGGTATATCTTTCTTCATTGGTTTACTCTTAATCTTTATGTATCTTCATGTTTAAAGTGGGTTTCTTGTAGAGAATATATGTTTGGGTCTTGTTTTTTGTTCCACTATGGCAATCTCTGTCTTTTAATTGGTATATTTAGACCATTGATGTTTAAAATGAATATTGATGTAGTTGGAGTAACATCTACCATATTTGTTACTGCTTTCTATTCATTGCCCTCGTTCCTATTTTTGTTTTTCACTCTTTTTCTGCCATTCATGGTTTTAATTGAGAATTTTATATGATCTTATTTTCTCTCCTTTCGTAGCATATCAGTTATACTTACAAAATTTTTTTTACTGGTTGCCCTAGAATTTGCAATATACATTTACAACTAATCCAAGTCCACTTTCAAATAACACTATACCACCTCACAGAGTAGTATGAGTGCCTTATAATGAAATAATTCAAATTCCTCCCTCCTGTCCCTTATATTATTGCTGTCACTCATTTCACATATACTTAAGAATATATATATGCATCTATAATTGAATACAGTGTTCTATTATTATGAACAAATGTTAGATCAATTAAGAGCAAGAAAAATAAAAGTTTTAATTTTATCTTCACTTATTCCTTCTCCAGTGCTCTTTCTTCTTTCTTTATGTAGATCCAAGTTTCTGTACAAAGAACTTCTTTTAACATTTCTTGCTAGGCAGGTCTACTGGCAACAAATTCCCTCAATTTTTGTTTGTCTGAGAAAGTCTATTTCTCCTTCACTTTTGAAAGATAATTTTGTAGGGTACAGAATTCTAGGTTAGTGTTTTGTTTCTATTTTAATGTTTTAAATATTTCACTCCACTCTCCTGTCTTGCATGGTTTGTCAGAAGAAGTCCGATGTAATCGTTATCTTTGCTCCTCTACAGATAAGATGTTTTTTTCCTCTGGCTTCTTTCAAGATTTTTTCTTTATCTTCGATTTTCTGCAGTTTGATTATGATACGCCTAGGTGTAGGTTTTTATTTTTTGTTTTTGTTTCTTTTGCATTTATCCTGCTTGGTGTTCTCTGAGATTCCTGGGTCTGTGATTTGGTGTTTAATTTTGGAAACTTCTTAGTGATGATTGCTTCAAATATTTCTTCTGTTCTTTTCTTTCTTCTTCTCCTCCTGGAATTTCCATTAGATATATGGTACACTTTTGTAGTTGTCCCACAGTTCTGTTCTGCTTTTTTTGTCTTTGTTCTCTTTGCTTTTCTCTTTTGTAAGTTTCTGTTGACATATCCTCAAGCTCAGAGATTCTTTCCTCAGCTGTGTCCAGTCTACTAACGAGCCCCTCAAAGGTATTCTTCAATTTTATTAGTGTTTTTGATCTCTAGCATTTTAAAAAATTATTTCTTAGAATTTCTATCTCTCTGCTTTCATGATCCATCTTTTCTTGAATGCTATCTATTTTATCCATTGGAGACCTTAGCATATCATCATAGTTGCTTTAAATTCCTTGTATGATAATTCCAACATCCACGCCAGATGTGAGTCTGGTTCTGATGCTTGCTCTGTCTCTTTAAACTGTGTTTTTTGCCTTTTAGGATGCCTTGTAAGTTTTTCTTGATAGCCAGATGTGGTATGCTGGGTAAAAGGAGCCCAACACTGGTTCCTGTGGAGGTTTCTACTCCAGCAAGTTTTGCCTGTCTGTTTTTCCAATTTTGGGGGCAGTAGTTTGCCCAGTGACATCACTTTCTGAAAGATCCAAGAAGATTTGTTAATTTTTTCGATTTGTTCAGCTTTTTACTTGTTAGGAGTGATGACTTCTGAGCTCCTTACGTGCTGAACTGGAAACTGGAAGTTCAAACCTTTTACTGAAATATTTCAAATAAAAATAGTTGACATGTTTTATAAAACAACTAATTTCTGGTAGGCAACATCTTTAATTTCCAAAGTTAGGTTTAAAACAAGTAGTTCTTAATGTTGGTTGTTTGAATTTAAAAACAAACAACAAACTCTTTCCCACACCCCTAGAGGTTTGGTTGTCTTTTTAAAAATTTGGAACAAAAAAGTTTTCTTTTTTTGTTTTGGAAAAAAAATAATCCCTTGACACAACCTCTCAACAGAGTAAGTGACAAGATTTATCTTTCTAGATACGTGATAAAACATAATGTAATTTGTAATTATAAAAATGTAACTTTATTGCTCCAAGTATATAGCAAACCCTATTTTGTTAATGCCTCTTGATTATTTACATTCTTTATAGGCTTTTTATAGAAAACAGTCATTTTCCACATTGATCTAACTCTTTTTATATGACTTGTTTACTTCACTTTTCTCTGTAGCCCAGCACTAGTAACAAGTAGCAAACATTGAAGAAATAAACCTTATGATTTTAAAATAATTTTATTTTGCATAATATCTGTCGGTCCCTCTTTGGGCAAAAAATAGGTCATTTCATGAAGTCTTTGTATTTCAGTAATATTTGGACATATAATTTGCATTGTCTTAAATCATAGTTGGTTGGCCATTTTTTCAGAATATAAAAGAGGGCAAGATCAAGAATCATTGCATCCGCTTAAATTTTCTGTGGTTGAAAAATTTTTATCAGTAATATTTTCTGTTGATTGTTTCAAGATGCCTGTTACAAGAGCTCTAAGAAATTCAGTATTTCCTGAATGAGGCAAGTTCTTAGGATGAAGGATTTTTTAAAAATGAGAAAAAGAAATCTTTAATAATTTTACTTATTTATTTTTCCCCCAAAGCCCCAGAGGATAGTTGTATGTCACAGCTGCACATCCTTCTAGTTGCTGTATGTGGGATGTGGCCTCAGCATGGCCGGAGAAGTGGTGAGTTGGTGCGCGCCCGGAATCCGAACCCGGGCTGCCAGTAGCAGAGCGCGCGCACTTAACTGCTAAGCCACGGGGCCGGCCCAAGAAATCTTTAAATAGTGGTCAGTGATATGCTTTTGCAAGCTCCATTTCCTCTCCCCAAAAAGCATATGAAATATGATTTTCCGTTTGTAGGAAAAAAACAGTCCTGTGATGTCATAGTTCACTACAATATTCACTGTCTCATATTAAAGATCTTTCTGATAAATATTGTTAGGGAAAACTTTTCTTCTCTTTGGGAACTGGCATATTTTATCATTTTTGAATATAAGATTTATCTTCCTAGCTTCCCCTCGGACTCACACTTTTTTTTTTTGGCCTCGATTACCAGGAAGTTAAAAGTGAAATTTGAAGATCAACTACTGTGGTAGGCAGAACAGTCATCCCCTAAACAGGTCTATGTCCTGATCACTGAAGCCTGTGAATACATTAAGTTATCTGGCTAAGGGAAATTAAGGCTACAGATGGAATTAAGTTTGCAGATCAGCTGATTTTAAGATAGTGAGATTATCCTGGATTTTCTAGATGGGCCCAATGTAATCACAAGGGTATTTAAAAGTGAAAGAGGGAATAGGAAGAAAGAACCAGAAACATGACAGCATGAGAAGGACTTGGCTTGACGTTGCTGGCTTGAAGATGGAGGAAGGGGACCATGAACCAAGGAAAGCAAGTGACCTCTAGGAGGTAGATAACCGAAGAAACAGATTCTCCCTCAGAACCTGCAGAAATAATGGACTCTGCCCAAAGCTTGATCTTAGCCCAATGAGATCTGTGTCAAACTTTGGATCTATAGAACTGTACAGTAATAAATTTGTGTTATTTCAAGTTGGTAATTTGCCACAGCAGCCATAGTAAATTAATCTAACTACAGAAAATATTTTCACATTTTCTCTTACCACATTCACATTTTTCTTTCTCTTTGATCCAGATTTTACTTTTCTAACCCTCTTTGTGTATGTCTCTTATTTTAACTGACTTAAATCCTTCCTGAAAAAAAGATAATGCTCGTAAATAAATGAAGTGAACAGTGCAGCATTCTATCCTTAGATTCATGACTGTAAGATCATGTTGTGTAAAAATATAAAACGTACTAAAGAAAACAGTTTTAAAATGCTGCTTAATAAATCAAGAGTCTTATTTAAGATCACTGAGAGATTTTAAAGTAAGAAAAATGCCATTGTGTTTGTTTTGTTAATCAAAGATGTCTTTGAAAACTTGAGTCAAGCTCTTCTCTGAAAAAGGTGAAGAAAATGACTTGGTGAAGAGATAAATGGGGTCTTCTAAATGACGTTCTCTGGAGAAGTTGCTCTACCTGGGCAAAACTCTTACAGGAACTGACAACTGAGATGTAGATGAAATGAGAGGTGAGGTGACCATTTGATTTATCACGCACACTGACACCTTTGAGAGTGAAAGAGGGCACTGTTAATAATTAAGCCAGGTAACAGGCATACCTGGGATGATCTGGGCAAACTGGGACCTATGATCCACCCAGATGAGGAGACTAATCTTACTGGAGGAAAGTGGTATATGTCTCACCCAGAGTGTGCACCTAATGAACATTAGGGATTAGACTTAGTGCTTAAAAGTACAAGCTCTAGAGCCAGAGAATCTGGATTTACTACCTACCATCATCAGTCTCCCTTCTGTAAAATTCGAACAATAGTTGTTACCTCACAGTGTTGTTATGAGGATTGAATGACGTAATGTGCATGGGGTTTTTACACAGTTTTTACACCTGGCTTAAAGCAAGTGCTCAAGAAGTATTATTTTCCCCCTTTCACTGTTACAAATAATAGTAGCATTATTTGTCAAATGTGGTAAAGTAATACAATAAAATAAAAGTTTAAGTAGAAATGCTAAAGTTAATTGGTGGTGGGTTTTGGGTAGTGGCAGTATGTATTTGATCTGTTACAGGAGTCTAAATTTAAAAATATGTTGCTGGGTAGTTGAGATACAGATCAAATAAGACAAGATATCTCCTTTTAGGAAATGTAATTCCTTCATCTTTCACTCATTGAGAGTCTAACACATGCTAGGTACTGTGCTAACCATGGAGCACACTTAGACGGATAAGATGTGGTATATCTTAGTTGAAATTCTCTTGGTATAAAATTTCTATATTTCAGACTTTCTATTGGAGGGATCAGCAATGTGAATGTTACAAAAAGGCAAGACCCCTCTGTGCTGTAAGCTCTGTGAGGACAGTTCCCATGTCTATTTTGCACACTGCCCTATGTGCAGAGTAGAGTGTGGTGTGTGGCTCACAGTAGTTGCTCGATAATTAAGTGGTTGAATAAATAAAAAAGATCTTAATTTCAATATTAAAATCTTATAATCACACTGCAAGGAAAACTTTTTTCTCTACTACTCACATCCTTCTGACATCAAATGTGTGGTTTTCTACACCAAGCAATTTCTGACACTAACTACCTGGAGTTGGTGCAGATCCCACAGGTTTAGGGCTCACTCTTACAAGACTACTCCCACCCCAGATGTCAATCCTAAGTAGTGGGTCCCCAGGTTACCCACACTTCTGTCCAACTTGGCTACAAATCAGGGGTTCCCATAACCTCTTCCTCAGGTTCGATAATTTGCTATAACGGCTCACAGAACTCAGGGAAACACTCTTGTTTACTAGTTTATTACTAAAGATAAAATAAAAGATAACAGATGAACAGCCAGATGAAGAGGTACATAGGGCAAGGTCTGGAAGGGTCCTGGGTACAGGAGCTTCTGTCCCTGTGGAATTGGAGTGCGCTACCCTCCAGACACGTGGGTGTGTTCACCAAACTGCAAGCTCTCTGAACCTCATAAATGAGGGATTTTTACGGAGGCTTCATCATGTAGGCGTGATTGATTATTAACTCAATCTCCAGCCTCTGTCCTCTCCCCAGAGGATGGGGGCAGGGGCTGAGAATTTCAAGCTTCTAGCCATGGCTTGGTCGTTCTGGTGCCAGCCCCCATTCTCACGCTATCCAGAGGCCTCAGTCGCTAGTCATATTAGCAAACAAAAAGACACATCACTCTAGAGATTCCAAGGGTCTTAGAAGCTCTTTTGTCAGGAACCAACGTCAAAAGTCCAAATATTAGGATAAAAGATGTTCTTAGTACTCCTATCACTCGCAAGGATTTTAGTATCTCTGTGTCAGAAACTGGAGGAAGAGACCAATATATGTATTTCTTATTATTTCACACACAGCTTTTTATTTAAGTAGCGTAATCAATAGTCTATTGTTAACATCCCGTATAAGAGACACTGAGAGATGGCAAGCGTTTTACACAAGTTGATTTAAGAGGAAATATTATAAATACTATTACTAAAATGCTTTTATTTTAATGGGGAAATCATTCCAGTAAAACAATTTATATATTCTGCCCACAAATATTAGTGAAAACATAATATTGATTCCTTGTGAATATTATTTATACTCCTTATAAAGTAGCATATGATTAAGGACTTGAAAATATTGCAAAAAGAGATTTCAATGTCCATTTAAGGATGCAGGACTTCAGTCTCAGACTTGAGTTTATATTTAAGTCACATCACAGAGATATTTAGAGTTATGGTAACTAATGAAGGGCTAATTCATTTTATAATGTTTTAATCTTTACCATCAAGATTAAATATAGGCTGGTAACAACCTTATTTCTTATTTTTAAAGAGCAGTAAAAAATGATATAATTCAATTTCTTCACTATTTTTACTAGAATGTTTTTTTCCTTGTCTGATATTACTTCAGGATAATATGTTTTCTGAGGTTTTGGTTATATTACAAAATTCTTAATAATCATAAAGGACTTAAAGGAGAGTAATGAGATGAAGTCAGAGAGGTGAGGACTAGAACATTAGAGATTTACGGGAAATTTTAAGAAGTCTGGCTTTTATTCTGAAAGCAATGGAAAGTCATTGGAGAGTTTGAGCAAAAGAGTGACAGAATCTTAAGTTTTTAAAAAATTACTTTGCTTGCTGTGTTGAGAACAGATTATAGGAGTGTAAGGTATAAAATAGAATCAATGGTTATGGCTTAGAGTGGGATAGAAATGGTAGAGACGATAAGAAGTGATCTTAATTTTAGATGTATTTTCAAGGTAAACCTTACATTTTTAGGGAAAGATTACCTGTGAGGTATGAGAGAAGAGTCAGGGATGATTCCAAGGTGTTTGGACTAAGCAACTGGATAGATAAAGTTGCCATTTACTAACAAAGGCAGTGTTTTCAGGATTGTGGGGATATCAGAAGTTTAAGGTGTCTAGAAGACATCCAAGTAGAGATGGAGATAGATGTATGAGTTTGGAGTTTAGGAGATATATCAGAATTAACGTATAAGTTTGTGAGTCATCAAGATATAGATGTATTTAAAGCCATGATACTGAATGAGGTCACCATGGGAGCTGTAAATGCAAGTACAGAAGAGAGGTGATTATGAGAAAGGGGTTTAGCATTCAGAGAAGATTTTTATTTTTAGTTTGCATTATGATTAGCATGATCCAGTAGAGAGGGAAAAAATTCATGATGCAATAGTGACAATTGCTGGAATAACATGCAAGAGTGGGATCCAGTTCTCAAAGAGAAATCTTGTCATTATACAAGATCAAGATATTTTAGTTGTTATTTATCAAAACTAACAGCTGGTATTTCACGTCCTTTTAAATTTTAGCCGTTCTGGTAGTATATAGTGACATCTAATTTTGCTTTCAATTTGCATTTCTCTGATGTTTAATGAGGTTGAGCACTTTTTTATATGTTACTTGTCCATTTGGATTTTCTTTTCTGTAATGAATCCATTCATAAGAACTTGAAGGCAAATGAATAGAGGGGAAAAAACCAGAGCATCAGGGCTTGTAGGACAACATCAGAGGATCAACATATGTGTAATTGGAGTTCTAGAAGGAGAAGAAGGAGAGGTGAGAGAGAACCAGGCCATTTGATCACATAATGCATGAACTTTCCAAAATTTTTGAAAGATATCTTCTCACATATCCAAGAAACTTAGTGAAACTTAAGCAGGATAAATACAAATTTAACCACACTTAGAGATATCATTGTCAAACGTGAAGATGAAAGATAAAAAGAAAATAGAGAAGAGAAAATATGAGATGCAGCTAGAGAAAAAAGGCATTCCCTTCAGTGGAAAAGCAATGTACTTACTTCTCACCAGAAACAGTGGAGTTGTAATATACATTGCATACCAGAGGGACTATTTCCTGAGGTTCCGGAAGAGTCCTCTATTCATAATCAAATATGACAATAGAATTTTGACCAACAATTTCTGTGGCAACTAGTTTAAGAAGCCATCCACAACTTTTGCAACAGTCAGCCCAGAACAATCAGGACTTGCTCAATAACTGCCAGCTTCCCTATTTTGCCCCCTTTTCCAACTCAAGATCAACCAGAGGGCCAAATATGCTCCCTAACCAATCACAAAGGATGCCGCCCTTTGAGCCATCCTACCTCCATCTTTCCTGTGCCAACAGCCTTCAATCAAAGTAGAACTGAAGCCTTGCTTTTTGTTCACTATAAAGCTTTCCAACTTCCCTGCCTGCCTTTGAGTTTGTGCCAAACGCAAGTTTTATTAGTTTTCTCTTGCTGCTGTAACAAATTACCACAAATCTAGTGACTTAAAACAACACAAGTTTATTACTTTGCAGTTCTGGTAGTCAGAAGCCCAAAATGGTTCTTACGGGACTAAAATCAAGGTGCCAGGTCCTTCTAGAGGTTCTAGGGGAGAATCCATTCCTTCTCTTTACCTGCTTCTGCAGACTGTCCACATTCCTTGACTCACGGCTGCATTGCTCTGACCTCTGCTTTTGTTGTCACATCTTTTCTGACTCTGACTCTCTTGCCTCTTTCTTTTAAGGACGCTTGTATTATTGAGAGTAATTTTCTCATCTCAAAATCCTTAAGTTAATCATATCTTTAAAGTCTCTTTTTCCGTATAGGCAACATAGTCACAGTTTCCAAAGATTAAGACATGGACATCTGTGATGGTTAATTTTATGTGTGAACTTGCCTGGGCCATGGGGTTCCCAGACATGTGGTCAAACATTATTTTGGGTGTGTCTATGAGGGTGAGATTTTAGATGAGATTAACATTTGAATCAGCAGATTGAGTGACACAGATTACCCTCCCTAATGTGGGTGGCCTTCATCCAATCAATTGAAAATATGAATAGAACAAAAAGGCTGAGTAAGAGAGAATTTCTCTGGCCTGATTCCCGGTAGTGGCTGACTCCCTTGCTGTAACAAGCTCTGAAGGCAGCCTCTGATTGTTCTTATTTGATAGTCTTTATTTATTTCCACACTGCAAATGGAATTTCTACATCATGTTGAGTGTCCAATACAAAGGGTGTTGAAAGAGCTATAGCAGCATCAAAAGTATTGCTTTTTACAGATTAAGGCAGAAAATATAGAAAGTACAGTAGATCAACTTGCTAATGTCTCTCTGAGCAGCTGTATCAACACACTTCAAGGGGCAGGACTGCCCAGTTAGCCCTGAATGTTCCACAGGAGTCAAGGAGCACACAAAAGGGGAACTGATTCTGATCTCTGGAAAGACAAAAACTATTGCCAGAACCCAAGAATTTCTGACCAAAACATGAGCCGCACACACAGATGAGTTTCCTTTGTTTCTTTGACATAATAAGTTGTCATCAAATTATTTATATAGTTTAAATATCCAATTCTACTGGTCAAAGTCTGGTGTCAGACATATATATATGTATATACGTATATACACCCACATGCACATATATAAGGTATACATATATAGTATATAAAGTATCAATTGTATATATGTATGTATATATTTATATATCTATACACACACAGTGAATTATTGTTATTCATGCTAGTTGTGTTCTATAAAATTGTCACAGATACTGAATTAGCCCACATGAAACCATTGTTTCTAGGGGAAATAGAGGGTTAGGTTCCTGTGAGCCTCTGGTCAAAATATTTTCAACAACCAAACAATAAATAATCTTATTTTTATGTGTATTTCTGTTTACAGACACCTTATTTAATATATATTTCTTACAAATAATTAATTGCCTGTTTTTGGAATGATTTACATCCAGGGGCTTTGGAGGCCATTTGTGTTCCACAGGTTCATTTGCCAAAGTTCTTGTAAAATAAGCCAGTCTCTTCAGCATAGAAAATCTACTCTCCCACATAACCCTTTTCCTGCATATCACTTAGCACATATATAAAAAATTCTTATGCAGCCTCCTGATCTGCAGAACCTGCTTTGCCTGCAAGTTGAACATTTTTCACACCACGTCACCTTTTGGAATGTGTGAGACAGCCAGCCCTAGCTGAGAAGGGTGTAACATTTTCTCGGGTGCATGACAGTAATTTTCTTTGTCTTTGACAATATTGTCCACTATGCTTTTTTTTTTTTTAATTCAGTCATCATCTCAAGAACCCACAAATTTAGCTGCTTTTCCATAGCTTCATCACACACTATAGATGTTACTTTAGCACTTTCTGGAGGATCTTACATACAAATGGGCAAATTTCCTCTTCCTTTTTCTGAATGTTCTGTATTGTTGGTTCATTAACATTCAATTCATGTTAACCACTGTAATTCACGCCCCAATGAAGCTTATCCAACATGCATATTTTCTCTGTCAGGCACATCACAGCCTTCTTGCACTTAGGAACACTAGACAGCACTTCAGCACTATGCTGGGGGCTTGTTGTAAACAGAAAATTCACCGACAAAAAGTAAAAACATGGCACTAAATAGAAAAAGACACTTGTTTACACATATGAGATCTGAAACAGGGTGACAGAGTGTCACCTTGTTTGATCTCAGCTGGGAACACACAGGTCAGGTGAGTCACATTTTTTGTAGCTCCACACATGTCTATGCAAGTGCTGGGAGTATTGATTTTGGGGTTATAGATAAATTTTAGGGAGTAGACAAATTTGCAAATACAGAATCCACAAATAATGAGAATCAGCTGTGTGTCTGGGTGCGTATGTGTATTTCTAAATTACTCTTGAAATTTGTATGTAAATGTATTTATGTCATTGAGGTCAAATCATGTGATTATTTCTGAATTTCTAAAAAAAAAGATCTCTACCTCTCCATCTCAGTAGTAAGCAAGATAGAAAAAAAGCCCTGATTTTAGGGAGCTTGTATTTGGGGGCATGTTAAGGATTGGCATATTATGTGGAACTTATTAAGCCTGAATATGAGGATATTAATTTTAATTGTAACAGTTCCTGAAATATTTTGTATTTCATTTTTCTTACCTTTCTAAATTTCAATATATACTTTCTTACTCTGCCTCAGTAAAGCCTGCATCTCGCAACTGACTACACCAAGTTTGAAGATCTAATCAATGTTGGACCCACCGATGGCAGAGAATAGGTCCCTCAGGACTGATATGCTGCTGAGGAGTGGCATGCTACTTCCTTCCCTCCCCACCCTTAAGCTTGTCTTTAATCTCATGCAGAGTCGACTGCTGCCAAGATGGTTTATAAGAACTGACACTAGGCACTGCTTGCTATTGTCGTGGGAAGAGGGGGAATCTCCCTCTGCCCTCTTCCTTAAGGTTCTTCTGGCTGGCCAAATAATTAACAAGACAGGTTAACAGGAGAAAATAATACCAAGTTTAATAACATGTATATGTGGGAGAAAGCAGGGACACTGCGTTTCTCAACACAACAGCAGAAATTCTCGTCTTAAATACCATGTTCAACCAAAGACAAGGAGGATGTTGGGGGTGGGGGTGTCAGTTACAGGAGATTATCACTAAAGCACTGTAAACAAGAGTAAGGTTTATTATGCAGTTTTAAGACCTCACCTTCCACATTGATAAGTTTCTAGAAATGAGGTCATCTCCCCTCTTCCCAATACAGAGAGGGAGATACCTTTACAAGTGGAGACTTCCCTTGTAAATGATTCTCTGGCAACTCCTCGCAGGGCCATCCAGAGAATGTGGCCAGAGAGACAGAACTTCTGATAAGATGGGCTTGTTGGTGCCTTTTCTATTGTAACCTCTATCCTACATTATCTTTTTAGCCGTCATGATAATAACTCCTTCCTGAAACAGATCTTTTGTTTTAAATTCTTTAGGCAGTTTGGGAGGGGAAACTCAAATATTTTTCCTGAGTTCTCTGAGTCCTTATTGTCTTCAGCTCGAAATAATCCGCGTACCAGAGTGGTGCCTCCTGGGGTAGCTTGCCCTGAGCACCATCACTATCTTAAAAAAATTAACAAACTTACACTGAGAGAAGTTCTATTATCGCTTAGGCTGGCAGTCAGCTTACCTGTGTCAGCCACTGTTCTGAGGTGTGATTTGCTGTTTTTATTATTAGTCATCACGTCTGTTAATTTTTTCTCAGACCAAACACAAAGATTAGAATTGTGCATGGAAGTTTGTAGGTTTTTAATTTTCTTCTCTTTTATGGGCACAATCTGTACATGGTGTGCAGGGATGGAAAAAGCAAAACAAAACAAAACAACTCCCAGGGTCAACCAAGTATTTCTAGTCAAATGTTTGGAACTGGGGAAAGGATATCTTTTACACTGTGTAAAGCAAATTTAATGGGAGAGAGCATGCATACACTATTGGGTCTTCAATGAAATATTCATATGCTGAGTGAAGCCAACCCCATTGAAATGTTTTCTACTTCCATCTGGTCTTTGAATGAAACCTAATTCTGATATTTAACAGAAACCAAGGCTGTGTTGTACCATGGCAATATTTCAGATTTCAATTTTATGGTTTCATTTAGATACCAAAAAGAGTTGTTGGAACTTCAGATAGTCAGCAATTGGATAATACTGGAAACATGAGTATTTTCTGCTGAAATGCCTCAGATGTCACCCAATCCTATGTCACCCTTTTATTCTGCTTAATTTATCTATAATCATGCTGTGTTCAAAAAGAAGAGTATTTTCTAGTAAACACATTTTATTCTTAAAATAAATCCCTATACAGGTTATTGTTTCAGTATATAATTTTTTCAAATTAATATTGATGCATCTTGACAAAATGCTGGATATCTATGTCAGTTATAATCTGTTCTAAGTAGATGCCAGATTGCTTTGATTTGGAGCGGTAGTGAATCAGAATAATGGTCCTATATTTTTCCAGATGAATTTTACAGTCTCATAAATTATTAATATTTTTATTGCCCCCAAATAAAAACTAAACAAATCTTAACTTCACCAGCCAGGAAATCAGCATAATGTCATAGTATCTTGTTATTAAACTTTTTATTTAAAGTGTCAGCAATAATATGATAATTTTCATATCTATTACACTTTAGGATTTCAAAATTCTTTCATATGTATGATTCACCATATTGTAGCTTTCAGAAAAAATAAACTATGAAAAGTTTATTCAAAATAAAAGTGCAGTCAATCAATCATGTAGATAGCATAGCATAATCAAAGAGAAACATTAGGTTCCAATTACAAAGGACTTGGGACTCTTGGGCAATTTCTTCCATTTCAGTATACGCTGGTGCCCTTTCCTACAGAAAGGAGTTTTGTTTTTCCCTCAACGTCTAATGCACATGGACACCATGAATCCCAGTTAAAACACTCATGCAGAATGTTTATGTTTCCTTTTATGAAACATACAACACACGCATTTTCATTCTGGTCATGGCCAAGTACTTTGACTGGTATGTCCTCACCTTCACCTGCGGGTAACTAGAAACATGTCTAATTTACAGCAACAGCTCAAATCTTGTCTAGCTGAGTTCTCCTCACCTATTTAATTGGCAGCAACTCTAGACTTTTCTCAGGATCTCCTCCTACAATATTTTTAAGAATTCCCATGCACATTTACATTTTCCCCAGATGGCTGTTAGGCACTTGGTAAAGGTAAGGTCATTTTCTCTTTCAAGCCCCACTCTGTGGTCTCATATACCTTTAGAGTTGCTGTTGCAGCTCTATACACTCTCAGTATCTATGTCATTTGCCCTCCCCACCCTGCTTTCGCTGGTGCCTGCTCCTGGGCCCTCTTCATTCTTAAGCCAACAAGGAAATCCCCTCCACTCCTTATCTCAGAGGGTTTTCCCACTGCAGAGTTGTGTTAGTAGTGCATAAATGCTTCTATCTGAGGGTAAGTGCACAAATGGAGGCCCAGACACCATTGTCTAAATATTTTTTTTTTAATAATTTTATTTATTTATTTTTCCCCCAAAGCACCAGTAGATAGTTGTATGTCATAGCTGCACATCCTTCTAGTTGCTGTATGTGGGACGCGGCCTCAGTGTGGCTGGACAAGCGGTGCGTCGTTGCGCGCCCGGGATCCGAACCCAGGGCGCCAGTATCAGAGCGTGCGCACTTAACCACTAAGCCATCCCGGCCTATTGTCTAAATATTAATAGCTGCAAACTCAGACTTAAATATATTCTATCCTTCTCCTCAACAAATATGCCTTCTAACAAACAAACAGCACGTGATGCAAACACTGCACTGTGATCTGCAGCCTCTGTGTGCAGTGTTGGAAAGTGCTTGCTGATTTCAGAACTGTAAGAGGGAACTCAAAGAGAAACAGGGGCACAGAGCCCTGGCACTACCAGGAATTACGCTTCACCATCCAAGAATCTATTGCAGTTGTGATAATCTTTTTATCTTCACAAGATAATTGTTTTTGCTTTTGCCTTAAGCACTTCTGTTGCTCAAAATCCTCCCTACACTCTGAATTGTTGTCTGTCCCTGATATTGGCAACAATACAAATATGCTAAGCTTTTGGGTGTAGTTACCTTTTTGTGAGGACACAGCACAAGAGATGTGGGGTAGTGATTCCCTGAGGCATGAGTGTAGTAACTCCTAAAATGGATATTTAGGATTAAGTTGTGCTGTGCCAGCACTGAGCACGACGACCCGAGTGACCCAGGCATCCATAGTCCTATAATGATTTCTGTTGTGTGAAGGGTTGATAAGGGACAGGTCCCAGGGCTGAGGTCCTTCTTGCAGCACTGTCCTCCTGCCCTTGTTCCTTCCATCACGGCCCTCTCCCCTAGCTGAGGATGCTGAGCACAGCCTAGTGTGACACTGGACGTTTAACTGGTGTTCCCATTGGTATCAAGGGCTTCATGCTCAGTCAGGTCTTCTCTCTCCCTCTTCATCCTTAGGGGGCTTCATATCCTGCTGTTTTCTTTTATTCCAGTCTTCCGTGGAGCACCTCCTCCCCAGAGTTATTCACCTGGAGCTGTGTCTAAGTTAATTTGTTTCCCACTGACTTTATAAACACCATACAGACTAGGAGGCGTGCCTCAATTTTGTTTTAAATCTCCCTGAATATTTCATGACTTGCAGACATTTCTCAAACATTTTCAGCCGTTTGTGGTTGATCTGCCTGGGGAGAACACTTTTAGTGGGTTGTTTGCCTAACTCCTCTAGCCATCCTAAATGTTTTTGTTCTCTGAACCTGAAAAAATTGTCGCATATTGCATGTGAATTTCCCTCAAATAGTGTAAAAATAATGTACTCTAAAATAAAATCACATACAGTCTTCAGTTCCTGAACTCCATGTTACTCTCTTCTCAATCTCGTCAGCTCTCCATAGGTACCTATTCTGATACTGCGATACCAGTAGTGTAAGGAACGCTCCATTGCTATTAAACATTTGGAGAAAACTTTTGGGTACAGTTTGTCTCAGGTCCATGACCTTAATGTTAGTGTGCTGTGTTTGGCCTCAGACTCACTGCAGCTCAATTGGTAACATTTTTGGATGAAAATTGCTTAAATTTTAGGACCTTGATTTTTCTTCAACCACCTATCTGTATACATTGCTGAAAATAGAAATGCATGTAATACAAGGGAGAGAAAAAACGATATTGACTATGTTAAAAGTTAAAAGGAGAACTGATTAAACAATTTTATCATGAGATTTTTTTTGTTTTAAATGACATCAAGTTAGAAAACATTATGTAGGAATGAACCTATAGAAACACATCTTTATGAAACTATTCATAGTGTCGGGGGAAGAGGGAGAATCTCCCTTTGCCCTTTTCCTTAAGGTTCTTCTGGCTGGCCAAATAATTAACAAGACGGGTTAGCAGGAGAAAATAATACCAAGTTTAATAACATGTATATATGGGAGTAAGCAGGAACACTGCGTTTCTCAACACAATAGCAGAAATTCTTGTCTTAAATACCATGTCCAACCAAAGACAAGGAGGATGTTGGGGGTGGGGGTGTCAGTTACAGGAGATCTAAAGCACTGTAAACAAGAGTAAGGTTTATTATGCAGTTTTAAGGCCTCACCTTCCACATTGATAAGTCTCTAGAAATGAGGTCATCCCCCCTCTTCCCAATACAGAGAGGGAGACACCTTTACAAATGGAGACTTCCCTTGTAAATGATTGTCTGGTAACTCCTCGTAGGGCCATCCAGAGAACGTGGCCAGAGAGACAGAACTTCTGATAAGAGGGGCTTGTTGGTGCCTTTTCTATTGTAACCTCTATCCTACATTATCTTTTTAGCCGTCATGATAATAACTCCTTCCTGAAACAGATCTTTTGTTTTAAATACTTTAGGCAGTTTGGGAGGGGAAACTCAAATATTTTTCCTGAGTTCTCTGAGTCCTTATTGTCTTCAGCTCGAAATAATCCGCGTACCAGAGTGGTGCCTCCTGGGGTAGCTTGCCCTGAGCACCATCAATAGAAAAGTGATTACTGAAGGGTTAAGTGATAATTGCTACCTTAAAAGTCAAAGTAATCTGCTATGTCTTAGAAATAGTAAGTACATTGTCATCATTTGCATTAGTCATTCAGTTTCTTGACCTCTGCCCACATTACAGAGGAGGTTTCTAAGAATGGGGGTGATGATTCAGAAGAGTAAAACAAAAGGTATTTTTCACTCCTTTGACAGTTTTGAGGGCGTGGACAATGACAGCTGACCCCTCTCTGTTTCTATATTTTATTTATAATAATCAGCAGGATGCTATGACTTTCCACTCAGTACTATCTGAGCAAATAAGAAACATCTGATAAAGACATAACAGACATTCTCAAGCAATTGTATCTTTATAAAATAAATGATACAACTCTGTGTGTCAGGTGAGGATGGGAGTGATATTTGGCTGTTAACAGGACATTTTTTATATTTCTCTTGCTAGACAAGTCTTCCATGTGTGGACCAGGTAATGGGAATGAACATCTTTTCACAGGCTGATCATCATCTTCTCCCTTTGGATGAAAATAAGTTTGCACAATATGATTACAATTATATTGAGTGACTTTCAGCTAAAAAAATTGCAACTATAGACACCATGTTTTGAAAATTCGAAAGTTTCCTTGTAAAACTTTGCTTTAGGTTAAATCTTGATTGACAGGGTTTTATTTACTAAGTTTATTATTACTTCTTAGCACAAAATCTTTCCAGTTAGTCAAAATATAGAGGTGTATTCCAAATAAAAACCTGGAAACTTTTTTATTTAAAACATTTAGAAATATGCTACTTAAAATTATACTTTCCATAGTATTGAAATCTAGAATATAATTCTGATACTTAGCATTTAAAAATTTTTGATGATTTTTTGATTGCCATACAATAAGCTGCACATAAAATGTACAATTTTAAATATTTTGAAATGTGTGTATATCATAGTAAAGAAATGAATGTAGCATCATCCCCAAAAGTTTTCTCCTACCCATTTGTAATCCCTCCCTCTTATCTCAGCCCTTCCTAGGCATCCACTGACGTGCTTTCTGTCACTATAATTTAACTAACATATTCTAGAAATTTATATAAATAATTATACAACATATACGCTTTTTTGTCTAGCTGCTTTCGTTCAGCATGATTATTCTGAGATTCTTCCATGCTGTTGGAAATATGTCTTTTTATTACTGTACTGAGTCGTATTGTATTGTGTAAAAATACAATAATTTTTATCCATTCACCCTCTTCATGGACATTTGGGTTGCTTCCAGTTTTTGACCATTACTAATAAAATTTTAAACATGAAACTTTAAACAGAAATATATCAGCAATAACGTTAAAGCAAAATGGAATGACTATTCCAATTGAAAGATAAAAATTATCAGATAATATTAAAGAAATAGCTATGATTACTTACAAAAGGCACATCTTAAATATAAGAGTACATAAAAGTTGACATATATTTTCATTTCTCTTGAGGAGATACCTAATTTACCTAATGGGTAAAGATGTTGAGCATCTTTTCATGTGCTTATTTGTTATTTGTATATCATTTTTGGTGAAATATCTTTCCAAATATTTTGCCAACTTTTTTATTGGGTTGTTTGTTTTCTTATTGTGGAGTCTTTGAGAGTTCATTATATATTGTCAGTACAAGTCCTTTATTAGATACGTGATTTGCAAATATTTTCTCCAGTCTGTAGTTTGTCCTTTCATTCTCTTAAGAGTATCTTTTATAGGGGAGCAAAATTTGCTATCCCAAAATGTGTCTCTTTGGCTTGATTATTTTTAGGAACAAAAGACTCAGGAAGAAACTTTGACCATCCCCCAACTGCCTAAAGGAATTTAAGATAGAAGGCCTATTCCAGGAAGGAGCTATCACTGTAGATAATTATGGTATGCTATGAACCAGGTGCAGTAGACAGGGAGGAACCTAGCACGGCCCATTTGATCCAAGTCCTCCCCCTGTCCCACTGTCTCTGCAAGGCATGGAAAATATTTGTTTACCAAGCGTTTGCTTTTCTATCTTCGTGAATTGCCTTCCTCCCCTTTGAAGTCTCCAACCACTACCCCCAACATCCTCCTTTGTCTTTGGCTGAAGATGGTATTTAAGGTGCTGGCTCCAGCCATTTTGGGGAGTTATTCAGTTTTCCTCAGTTGCTCCCATGTATACATATTATGAAACTTTGTTTGATTTTCTTGTGTTATTCTATCTCATGTCAACTTAATTCTTAGACTAGCCAGAAGAACCTAGAAGGGTAGAGGAAAATTTCTTCCTCCTCTATACTTTCAAAGAACAGAAGTTCTGGATTTTGATGAAGTATATGATTTTTTAAATGAATTATACTTTTGCTTTTCTTCTGGAAGTTTAGGTTTTTAGGTTGTACATATAGGTCCATGATCCACTTTGAGTTCATTTTTGTACATGTTGTGAGGTATGGATTAAAGTTTATTTTATGGTTTTGCATATTTTATATTTTTGCATATGGATTAAATTTTATTTTATGTTTTGCCCATGGATATGGGTTTTTTTCAGCACTATTTGTTGAAAATACTATCCTTTCTCCATTCAATGGCCTCTGCCAAAAATCAATTATTAATGTTATTAATAATTGATGGAATCTCTTTCCAGTTCAGTTGGTCTCTTCGTTTATCTTAATACTACTGTCTTGATTACTGAAGCTTTGTAGTGCATCTCAAAGTAAGGTAGCATGGATCGTCTAAATTTTCTGTTCTTTTTCAATGTTGTTTTGGCTGTTCTTGGTTCTTTGCATTTCAATATAAATTTTAAAATCAGCTTGTCATTCCTACAAAAAAAGCCTGCAGAGATTATGACTGGGATTGCTTTGAATCAATAGTTCACTTTTGAGGAGAATAACATCTTAACAAAATTGAGTCTTTTGATCCACGGACACAGTATATCTTTCAATTTATTTTAATCTTCTTTAATTTTTCTCAGCAAAGTTTTGTAGTTTTCGGTGCACAAATCTTACACAACTTTTGTCAGAATTCCCTCTAAGTATTTTATCATTTTTTTTTTTTTTTTTTTTTTGGTGAGGAGATCAGCCCTGTGCTAATATCTGCCAATCCTCCTTTTTTTTTTTTTCTGAGGAAGACTGGTCCTGGGCTAACATCCGTGCCCATCTTTCTCCACTTTATATGGGACACCGCCACAGCATGGCTTGCCAAGCAGTGCGTCAGTGCCTGCCTGGGATCCGAACCGGTGAACCCTGGGCCGCCACAGCGGAGCATGTGCACTTAACCACTTGCGCCACTGGGCTGGCCTCATCTCTAAGTATTTTATCATTTTTGATGCTTTGTAAATGATAATTTAAAATTTTCAATTTCTGATTATTTTTTACTATTATATAGTTAACAATGGATTTTTTGATTGACTTAGTGTTCCATAACTTTCCAAATTAACTTATTAGTTCTAGTAGCATTTTTGTAGATTCTGTAGCATTTTCTATATAGACATTCATGTTATCTGAGAGTAAAATATTTTATTTTTATTTCCAATCTGTCTGCCTTTTATTTCATTTTCTTGCCTCATTGCACTGAATAGGACCTTTAGTGCAATGCCAAGTAGAAGTGGTGGGAGTGGAGGCGTCTGCCTTGTTCCAGATCTTAGGAGGAAGGCACTCAGTCCTCACTATTAAGTATGATGTTAGCTGTAGGTTTTTTATAAATACCGAGTATCAAGTTGGGGAGGTTCCCTTCTTTTCTTAGTTTGTTTAGAGTTTTTATCAGAAATAGATGTTGGCTTTTGTCAAATGCTTTCTCTGCATCTGTTGATGTGATCATGTGGTTTTTCCTTTAGTGTATTAATATAATGAATTACATTGATTGCTTCTAAAGTGTTAAACTAAGCTTGTATTTCTGGAATAAAAGCTTTTATCCATTCAGATCTTTCTTTAAGCTTTGTGAGGCAGTACAGAACAACATTTAATCTACTTTTCCCCCTACTGGGACAAAACCCTTCTGAGTAATCCTCCCTAAGTATATTCATTACGTTTTCTACTCTGGCTGGTGAGAGCAGGAAATATTTCTAGCTTTGTGCAATCTTCAAGTAATGTTCCCTGTTCCCTCTTAGTCTTTCCAATGGTTCTTTTCTCAGCCTAAGGCAATTTCTTTAAATGCATGTGCTGAGCAATACTCAGCTAAGGACTTGAGAAGGGCCCTCTATACATCTCCGGGGTTCCCTCTGCACTCTTTTCTCTTCTCTGGCACTCTGTCTCATAACTCCCCTGGACTTCCATCTCTGCCCTGGGTTCCCTCTCCTTGCATGGCAATGTGGAAACTTTCTTAAGGCAGTAAATTCAGGCAATCTTAGTGCCCACCTCATTGTTTCCCTTCTCTCAGGGATCATTGTCCTTATTGCCTCAGGTCCATTTCCTTGAAAGTTGTTTTTTCATTATTTTGCCTGTTATTTATTTGTTTCAGGTGGGAGGGTAAATCTAGTTCCATCTTGGCCAGAAGAAAAAGTCTCTATTAATATGTTTAACGTATACCTTTTCTCCGTCATGGAAATCTGTTCTTTTACTCTATGAATTAAAGTCTACATACACAACCTTTGTAAGGTTAGTTAATTTTTATTTTTTAAATATTGAATTTCACCAAATTAAATGGAATTTGTCTCAATTTTTAACTTAAAATTCTGGGTTTTTTTTTTGAAGTTGTAGGGGAGGAAGACATATCCTCTAACCTGTCTGGGTTGTTTCTGGCTGGGCTACAGATTAAATTGACATGAGACAGAAGAGCAGGAGAAAAGCAAACAAAGCTTTATAACATGTGTACATGGGAGAGACCCAGGGAAACTGACTAACTCGACAAAATGGCGGATGTCCTCAGCTTAAATACTATCTTCAGCTAAGGACAAAGGAAGATGTTGGGGATGGGGAGAGTCAGCTGTGGGAGATTACCAGGAAAGCACAGTAAACAAGAGTATACAGATTTAAGTCCTCACCTTTCCCATTGATAAGAGTTTCTAGAGATAAGGTCGTCCCCCCTTCTTCCTGGTACAGAGGGGGGGATATCTATATAAATGGAGGTTTCCCTTATAAATGTTAATGTCTCTTACAAAGGATAACTTCTACTTTTACTTGGTTTTCAGAGCTTTGATAAGAATGGGTTTAGCAAGGACCCTCCCAATCTATCCATACCCAGAGTTATCTATGGTGATGGCCTGTCCTGGCGACAGGTCTTCTATCTTAAATTCTTTTAGGCAGTTAGTGGGCAGGGGAGGTCAAAGTTTCTTTCTGAGTCTTCTGAGCCTTTATTATCTTCAGGTTGAAATAATCCTCATACCAGAGTGGCTCATCTTGGGGTGGCCTGCCTTGAACCCCATCAAAGTTCACACTGACTAAATTCTGCTTTCCTAATAATGAGTATTAACATGATTTGAAACTGGCAAATACTGACTTTGAAATATGTGACTCCATACATTTCATATGCTTGTTGTCTTCATAGTATCAATTGCTCCATTTCTCTTGAAGAGTTTTATTATGCCCATTTGCTAAATATATGACAAGCTTGAGGAATAAAGTGATAAATCAGACACAGGGCTTTGTCCTATAGGAGAGGAAGGCCATGCTATTAACAAGTGAATGTAATAAAATGCTAATTTTCAAGTAGTTAAATGCAACTTCTCTGCTAGTCAATGCAGTGTTTTGCTGTTTAAATATAAAATGTAATGACCCTCAATGAAGCCTAAGCCTGGGACAGTCATATTCTATGAGGATGCTGTTCACTCATTTTATCTTCACTGTGCACCACTATTATAACTGAAATAATTACCTATATCTAACATTATTTTGTATATTTTCTCCTTTCAGTTTATATATAATTCTGTAATCAACATTAAATTTTTTGGGAACAAGTCAGGAGATAAATGTAAATATGTTCTTAAAATAAATAAAACAATATATGGAGAGTTTTTAAATGTAGAACTTTAAGAAGATGGGATTTTTAAAAGAGCATGCTAAGAGTAACTGAATGCATATTCTGAAATACTAAAGATATCCTTTTTATAGAATATTTTGATATAAATATATTTATTAAGTAAAAAGATATTTAGTAGTGTTCTGATATCAACTTCCAGTTTATATTAAAAAAGCATTTGTTTTAACTCTTAATTAGAATGGCTAATGGATGTGATCTCTGTCTATTCAAGTTTTTCTGACTCTCTTTGTTATCCTTGTCTTACAAATTAGGATAACTGTTCCTTGCTTCAGAGTCGTTATTAAAAATCACAGAAAATTCCTAGCCTTTTCTTAACCACTTATTTTCAGATTAAATGTTTACGTACCCAGGTGCCCAGTATTTATCAGTTGCTGTCTGTGGAAGTCTTTCTTGTACCATCCTAGGCTCTGCCAACTGATGGCCATCTGACCTTTTTACTTAGCCCCTTTGTGAATGTTTTTGGCTTTGCTCGTCCTTTCAGTTCCTTCTTTTCCTTGAGCACCTGCACAGCCTGTGTCTTCCTGTCCCAGGCAGCATGCTCTCGTGGCTGAATTACCTGCTCTTTCCAGCACGTGGGGCCAAAGGTAACTTTGGCCTTTTGACTTATCACTTTTGTGGGATAAAAATTACTTATTTGGTATAATAGGTAATAAAGTAGACCCCATTTTGTTGACCATGACTCATCCTGTTCAATGCAAATGAGTAGTGCAGGGATGATGTATCAACAGTGTCAGAGCCTCTGTCTTGTGATCTCCATGGGCACTCAGGGGGCAGAGAAGAGAAGGGATAGGACCGCAGTGGGGTGGACTGAGGATGGCACAGTTAGAGAAGAGTTAGGGTCCTTGATACTAATCTCATTATGTCATTTACTGGGTTTTTTTGGAAAGTCAAACTTGCTGTTGTTTCCTCATTAGTAAAATAGAGGACATAAATTCTCTTTAAGGTACATGAGACCTCAGAGCTGGAAAGAAAGATGGACTATATCAAATAACATGTATATTGAAGGCAAGCGATTTCATAAAATTCAGAGTTTATAATTGGGGTGGTAGAAGATTAAAATCTCAGACACCAAAAATGTGAACTGTACGGAAACAGAACTTTATAGCTATTTCTCACTATAATGCTCTGTGTTTGCAACACGTGCCTTATGGATGAATCTGCAATGTCACAAAGAACTTCTTTAAATTATTAATAACAAAAAGTAAATACTAATGAAAGAACAAAATAGATTCTCGTGGAATTTTACTCAAGAACAAGCACAATGATGATTTTCCAATATGCGTTAAGTGACTTAAGTAAAAATACTCATAGACCTTTCTTTATTCCTGCTGGGTCAGAAATAATCTCTCTTTTTATTTTCTCCTACAGGCTCTAATCTCTTTGAGGGATAATCTCTTTCAATTTGTTAATATCCTCAAGAATTAACACTGTGCATTATCCCTAGAAGGTGCCCATAAATATCTGTTGGATGAATTAATTAAATTCAGAAATTAGGACACTTCTAATAGAGATTTTATGGGTATAAATCTCTCTTTAAAAGAGTTTCTATCTAATCATTATGTTACAGAATGAACAATGTTTTTTGCAGAAGATGATCTCTATCACAGATTTCCTCGAAGGTGGAGGCATATGAAGGCTATTCTTCATCTACCATCCGATAATCAGTTGTGTTAACTTTGCATTCTCTTTCATTTGATAATCACCTAAGCTTTCTTACATCATTTTTTTGAGAAATATCTTGCATATCTTGTATTAGATTTTGACTTAATCTAGGAAAGAAAAGAAGCCCCTCTAATTACATGCCTAAGTGAATTGTATTATTTAATAACTACCTTTGAATCAAATAAGAATTAAAGACTCAGGGAGGTTTATTTAGCACTTAATCTTTTTGGGAAAAGCCTAAATTGTTTTGTTCTGCATATTTGGGGACAAAATAACTAAGAGGAAAGAGAACTGCTGCAGAAAATGCTATTTGGTTTTCTTGGGCAGTTGATAGCGGAGACATGACAGTCTGCATAAAAGTCCTTAAATATACGCATTACATAGAGAAGACGGAGCTCGGGAACTAGGGGGCAGTCAGTGGTCAGCACTGTTCCCTGTGTGACTATGAGCAAGTTATTCATTTGTTTGTCCCTCAGTTTTCTCATATGTAAAATAGGGTCATTGAAAAGAATAATATCTACCTCACAGGACTTTTCTTAGGATAAATTGTGTTAAAAGTTGGAAAACGCCTAACACAGCTAGGTAGATAGTAAGTACTTGTCAGAAATTAACTATTGTTATTTTCTGAATGAAAATCCAATGCCAGTTTTCAGTTGGTTTTCCTCTCCCAAATGGATTTGAATATAAAGTCTTCACTTTTGGGGTTATAGGCTGTATAGCACAGTTCTCAAACTGGACTGCTCATTGGATGGAAACTCCAGGGCAGTTTAAAAGAATGTATTTGTGCCTGAGTCCAGCCCCCGGGGATTCTGAGTTAACTGAAATGGGAGGGGCCTAAACATTGAGTATTCAAAGATTCCCAGGCCATTCTAACTCGCAGCAAAGTGTGAGAACAGTTCTATGGAATGTTTCTCTTCGGTCACAGGGAACAAGAACCAAGCCAGCGTTTTTAGAATTTTTTTCTTAGTGTCTGCGATAACACCATAGAAAAAGTCAACTTCAGGAACTCAACTACACTTTGCTTCCGTGTTCTGCCTTATTTATGTCACCTGCTCCCAAACTGCCAAATTGAAATATCATGTCTGCAGAGGGTTTAATTCCTAATAAGGTATTGCCTTTACTCCTGAGGTATAACACCAGCCTGAGAGAGTTTTCAATTCTTTATAGTTGCTTCTTAATGTCATCATCATCATTTTCGCAATTGATTTGTTTCTATTGCTAATAAATTACCACAGATGTGGCAGCTAGTGTACCACCCATTTAATTTATTAGCTCACAGTTCTGTAAGTTGAAAATCAGGACACGGAGTGGCTGGGTTATCTGCTTTGGTTCTCAGACAGCTGAAATCAAGATGTCGACCCAGCTGAGTTCTTACCTGTAGGCTCTGGAAAAAACTTCATTTCCAAGCTTATTCTTGCTGTTGGCAGAATTCAGTTCCTTGTGAATGTAGGATTGAGGTCCCCATTTCCTTGCTGGCAGTCAGCCAGGGTCCACTCTTAGCTCCTAGAGGCTGCCCGCAGTTTACACCGTGGATGTGCTCTTTCTTCTAGGCCAGCAGGAACATGCTTTTCTGACTTCAATCACAATTCTCTGCGACCAGCCAAAAAAACCTCTTTAGGTTTAAGGAACTCAATTCAGCAGCTATTCCAGACGTCTGCTGTCCAAGGCTTGCCTTCGTGATGCTCTCAGTCACCTAAGGCTCATACTGCTGTCCTGGATCCCCATCTCCCAACCTGCAACTCATTCTCTGTGGTCCCAATTACCTGTCTATCTCCCCAAGGTCCTGTTCCTTGAGCTCTCAGACAACAATTAGCTCATCTGATAAAAGAATCTGCTTGGTCCACTAAGGGACTGAGAATAGAAGAAAGTCCAAATAGACATTTTTTTATACCCCTTACAGGGATACATTTTCTTATTTTAAATGTTTACTTATTTTAAGGTCTTCTTTGATGGTTGGACTATAGTAGGCCCTCTGAGAAGATGCTTTATTACCAAAGGGGAGATTCTCTTTCCTGTTACAAGAAATATGTTGAAAACCTCATGTTTTCAAAAAAGCATTTTGAAAGCATTCCAAGTGAAACAGATCATGAATATTCTGCTCCCTGTGGTAGAAGCTGTAAATAAAGATGAAAATTTCTTATGCTGAAGAATGACACTGATTAAATATAGACCTAGAGAGTTTATGTGAATATTTTGGCCCAGTTCTAAGCATTTTTTGTCTCCCTAGCGTATGTCCAGCTATTAAATTTCCCTAAAGGATGACAGTCTTACTGTTGCATAGTGGTAACAATACAAGATGAAAAATACGCTACTGTGAAAGTTCACTACTGAGGACCCAGTGGTCCTATATTTCAAACTTCACTTCTGATATGACTTTACTATTTTGGTCCCATACTATTTCTTTCTTCAAAGAAGACCATATTAAATTCTGATTGACTTCTCTAAAACCTATAGCTCTTTTGTGGAAATTTACTATAATTAATACCACATCTTGCTGCAAAAATATTTTATTCTATGACATAGCTTAGTAGAATAAATAACTTTCTTCTCCATAGAGTCGATATCCATAAAGTGCCAATGCTATACTATACCTCTAGGTGTGCTATGCTAACCTCCAGATATATCCTTGGCCTCTGTGATCATTCAATCCTTATGATCAATTTTAGGTCAGTGAGCCACAAAATGTCTTACTTTTTCTTTTGTCCCCAGACAGTGAAGCAGAATCTCAAGCAATACACACATCCCCAATATTGCTACAAAAAAATTAACAGATCATCTTTCTTTCTTTGGTTTGCCACAGCGTGTGTAATCTTCAGAACATTTCCTCTCAGGATAAAGGAACTAAAGGAAAAACTTGCTAGGCATGTTGGTATTTCTACCTCCTAGGTTCCTTTTGTAGATCTCAGTATTTCTTCCTTTACACGTATCCAAGAAAGCAATTGCTTTTTATCTGTCCTTAAAGCTTAATAAATATCTTAATTTACAACCCCTTCAATTTTACTCTCTGAATTACTGGATTAATTATTTCTGCTGGAAACCCAGTCATACCAAATAAAGTAGAAAGAAATTTTATGTCCCCTAGGTCCATTTAATCTTCATGTATTTGTATTTCTAATGATTTAATAGCTCTTGCTATGACAGAAACTTTCTTAGAACCAGAATTATTTAATATTAAGAAAATTCTAGCTCATTTTGTCTGATAAACTTATTTTATCAAACAATTAGAAATGAAAAAAGGAAGGAAAGAAAATGCTTCAAGGCCATTAGTGTAGTATCGTGTTGTCTGCTTATATAGTTTGAATACTTTTAAGAAGATGGTATAAGAAGATGAGAAAGAGCTGGGTATGCACATCTAAGTATAGAAACAATGATGTGGTACGTGGAAGGGTTGTATTCAGAAGATGAGGAAGAATGAAATTTTGTGTGTTTTGTAAAAGGACATCATGTTTGCAAGCAATCGGTTATGAAACTCTATTACACAAACCATCAATTATTTTCATTTAAGACACTAACTAGGAATTTGAAGACCTAAATTAAATTAAATTTCTCTTAGTTTTAGTTTTCTTTATTTAAAAAAATGAGAATCATCATTTAAAAAATCGTTATTTTTTTAATTGAGGTATAATTGACATACAACATTATATTAGTTTCAGGTATAAAGCATAATGCTTCGATATTTGTATATACAGACGGTCTCTGACTTAGTACCACTTATGATTTTTCAACTTTACAATGGTGCAAAAGCGATATGCATTCAGTAGAAACCATACTTCGAATTTTGATTTTTCACTGGCTAGTGATACACAGTACAATCCTCTCTCGTGATGCTGGCAGCGGCAGCGAGCCGGAGCTCCCAATCAGTCACAGGATCATGAGGGTAAACAACCGATACACTTATGACCATTCTCTACGCATATAGCCATTTTGTTTTTCACTTTCAGTACAGTATTCAATAAATTACTTGAGATATTTGACACTTTATTATAAAATCGGCTTTTAGTTAGTGATTTTGCCTAACTGTAGGCTAATATAAGTGTTCTGAGCACATTTAAGGTAGGCTAGGCTAAGCTATGATGCTTGGTAGGTTAGGTGTATTAACTGCATTTTTGGCCTACGATATTTTCAATTTATGATGGGTTTATTGGGTTGTAACCCCACCGTAAGTTGAGGAAGATCTGTATTGTAAAATGATCACCACAGTGTCTGGTTAACCTCCATCACCACATGTAGTTACAAAGTGATATATATATATTTTTTTGTGATGAGAACCTTTAAGATTTACTCTCTTAGCAACTTTCAAATATGCAATACATATTGTTAACTAAAGTCGCCATGCTGTCCATACATCCCCAGTTATTTCATAACTGGAAGTTTGTACCTTTTGACCCCCTTCACCCATTTTGCCCACCCCCTACCCCCTGCCTCTGGCAACCACCAATCTGTTCTCTGTA
The DNA here is from genome assembly GCF_057802395.1 of Ceratotherium simum simum. Taxonomy (NCBI): domain Eukaryota; kingdom Metazoa; phylum Chordata; class Mammalia; order Perissodactyla; family Rhinocerotidae; genus Ceratotherium; species Ceratotherium simum. The sequence continues at coordinate 62,311,515 of NC_141911.1, forward strand.
TCTATGAGCTTGGTTTTTGTGTTTGCTTGTTTTTAGGTTCCGCATATAAGTGAGATCATACAGTATTTGTCTTTCTCTGTCAACTCATTTCACTTAGCAAAATGCCCTCAAGGTCCATCCATGTTGTTGCAAATGGCAAGATTTCATTCTTTTTTATGGCTGAATAATATTTCATTATGTATGTATACCATATTTTCTTTATCCTTTCATCCGTTGATGGGTGCTTAGGTTGTTTTCATATCTTGGCTATTGTAAATAATGCTGCAGTGAACATGGGGTTACAGATATCTTTTTGAGTTAGTGTTTTCGTTTTCTTCAGATAAATACCCAGAAGTTGAATTGATGGATCATATGGCAGTTCTATTTCTAATTTTTTGAGGAACCTCCAGACTGTTTTTCATAGTGGCTGCACCAATTTACATTCCCGCCAACAGTGCACAAAGGTTCACTTTTTTCCACGTGCTCACCAACACTTATTATTTCTTTTTTTTTTTTTTGATAATAGCCATTCTAATAGGTGTGAGTTGATATCTCATTTTGGTTTTGATTTGCATTTTCCTAATGATTAGCGATGTTGAGCATCTTTTCATGTACCTGTTGGCCATCTGTGTGTCTTCTTTGGAAAAATGCCTATTCAGATCATCTGCCCATTTTTTAATTAGATTGTTGTTTTGCTATTGAGTTGTTTGTTTTGTTTTTAAGAAGAACTATCATAATGCCTTCTGACTTGAGAGGCACTGACCTATCAAAATACTGGCCATATGTCATAGTTGGAATTGTTAGAAATGGAGTGGGGTACCGGTCTTGTGAGGAATCAGTGGTAATAGTGGTGGGGAGATATTTGGGGTTTCCTGGAAATGCCTAAGGATCAACAAACACAAGACCTGTTGGGCAAAGCTGATATTCAAATACTAGAGTGACTGAGTCTAAATGCCAAAATTAGAGGTCAAAGGCAGGAATAAACATCTGGGAGAATCTGGGCAGGGATGGGACCAGAATTGAAGCTAATTGCAAAGCAGAAAGGGAGAAGGCTTAGAGAAATAGCACAAACACCAAAGGATGTTTCTATTGTCTTTATTAGTCAGATGGAGTTCTGGAACCAGACTGCATGGATTGAAATTCTGGCTCTCCTATTTACTATATCTGTGACATTGGTCAGGTTAATTAATCTTTTAAAGTATTGGATTCTTCGTATATAAAATGGGAAAATTATAGTAATAGTCATTTAGGGCTATTGTGAGAATTAAATGAATCAATACATGTAAAGTGCATAAAACATTAGCATGTACCTAATAGACGTTACTTTTATATTATTATTGTTGTTATTGTTGTTGTTTTTATTAAAGTGAATGAAATTAAACAATGTTCTAGGCATTACACCTCCTTTAATATTTTCAACATCCCTGAGATTTCTTTGTTATCCCTCTTTCGACAGATGGAGAAAGTAATTTTCAGAGAGGAAAATGACCTCTTCAAGGTTTCATAGCTTTAAAAAGAAGGTATAGGATTAAAATTAAGATATATCTGACTTCTCAGATACGTAATTTACTTTCACTACTGCACGTATGAAAAGTTTCATTAAGGGCCATGTAATTTTAGATGAAAAATAAGTGATTCTCCTGAGTAAGAGGGAAGAGATGAGCAGGATTTGCTTTGAAAAAGTTTATTGCTTTTTAACTGGGTCTTGATTATACATGCATTTTAGCTAGGCCTAAAGAAAGAAAGGAGGAATAAAGAAAGTGTAGAATTTTAAAAGCAAAGAATAGTAAAAAAAAAAAAAAAAAATCACATTGCAATGTTTCTTGCACATAGTCCTGAAGGTGTGGTGATGACTGATGCAGAGACGAGAACAAGGAATGAATGAAGATAGCAATCAGAAGTGAGACTAGACAGGTATTTGGGGTGACATTACAAATGGTCGTGAATTCTATAGTGAGGATTTTAATCTCTATACTGTAGATAGTGGGGAAACTTTTAAGATTTTTTTAAATGGAAGATGAATATAATGAAATATGTACTGAAAGAGATAACTCTGGTAGCAAGGTGAAGGCTATTTTTGTTGTAAGAGACAGTGGGCTAAAGATATCATCTGACTCTAGAAATAGTCATGATGGTGAGCTTTTTTCATTAGGATAATGGAAATAAAAAGGATGGAATCCTTAGAGAAGTAGTTAAAGAAAATAATACTCAAAAGGTTTATTTAATGTTAGAAGTTAAAAAGAGAGAATTTGTGAACTGTAGGTTTTTAGCTATGGTGACTGAGTAAATGATGATTCATTATTACATGGGAAGACAGGTAGGAAAGAGGAAAAATGAGGAATTCTGTTTTGAATAGGCTAAGTTGGAGGTAAAGTGGGATATTTTGATAAAGCAGCCATTTGGAAAAATGTCTCTGATACTCAGAAAACTGGCCAGGACTAAGGATGTAGACTTGAGGGTTATGCAATTGATAGTTGAATTCATGTGAATCATAAGATTACCCTGCGTAAGAAGATAGAGGGAAGAGAACATGGAAGCAATAGAACCCTGGGGGATACCAGTATTTAAGCAGCAAAAGGGAGCAACTTGCTGATAAAGAAGATGAAGCATAATCAGAGATTCAGTGGAACTATGAACAAGAGGTGAAATCGAAGATAAAGGAGCAAGAAGTTTTAAAGAGAGGTTGCTCAGTTTTAGAAAATCAGACTATGAAGTCAAGAAGATTGAAGACTTTTAAAAGTTCATTGGACTTCACAATTATGAGACAATAGGGTATTTTTTTCTAAGAGCATTTTGAGTGGAGTGATCAGAGGAAAGGTAGATTATAGTGAGTGGAAGAATGAATGGAAGTGAGAAAGAGGAGGCAGCAAACACAGATGACTCTTCTAAGAAGAGTTGAGTAGGCAGTTGACAATTCATAGAGAATTAATTATTGGAAAAGAGAGTCATGGTTTTCTTTGAGGAAAAAACAAATGAAATCTATAGAAGTGAATTTTTGGTGTACTTTGAGCTGGAGCGGATCTTTGAAAATATTTGCTGCTGATGGTTTCTGTTTCTTCATAGTATGAAACAAGGACATCTGCTGGGTGACTTTAGAAATTCAGATTTGGAACACTCTTCTAGCAGTTGATTACAGAATTGAGACAATGAGTGGATTGGTGTATAAATGTATTTTTAAAAACATAGCAAGAAAGTTGCATAATGATATTGATTGCACTGCAATGTATTCTTCATAGCCTGGGAAAAGGAACAAAGGAAATGGACAGATGGATTGAGCCACAGTTGGAAATAGGCAAGGCAGATGTATAAAGTCAAAGGGTAAAAGGAAATGAATCTAGAAAGATTCAGATAGATAAGAACAACTGGGATCACAGACCTGGCCATCTTCAATCTCATGGCCAATGATCTGGTGTTGTGAGAAATTAGAATTAAGTATAGGGATAGAAGTTTGTCAGTCACTTCTTACCTTTCACATTCAGCATGTATATTGCGATAAGATGGATGAGTTTTTAAACATAATTCCCAAGAGTAGCTCAAATATAACTAAAATTATTTTTTGTAAAGATATGACACAACTGACATGGTCTAAGTAAAGAAAACACCGTCTTAGATGTGTATGTGGACTTCCTGAGACATTGCAAGTGAAATATGTGGATTTTCTCCCAATAGCCTGCCCAGCGGCCTTAGGCAAATCTTACTTTCCTGAGCTTTAGTTTCCTATTTGTATATTGCACTTCTGTATAATACTTGGCACCAACTTCAAAAGATTCTTTTGATTGTCAAATTTACTTCAAGTTTACTTAAAGCAGAATTATCCAAAGGGTGCTGCTTCATGACAGAAAAAGGGAAGTGGTTCTAGGATCAAATAAGTTTGGAAAACTCTAGAATGTTCTTCTCTTGGAGTGTTGTAACACATATTAGCATATCAAGCTCCAAGGTGTACTCCAGTTTTTTATAAAAGAAACTAATTTTACTTAGCTTGTTGTTACTCAATTTTATTTAAAAAGGCTATTTTAATTTTTTTAAAAAAGGATTCTATTTATAGTCTTCAAAACTTGCACCAGCATTCGGCAGAACACATTTTGGGAAATTTTCTTTTTTTATATATGTATTCTCTTTGATTTTTAGGGTCACAATAACTGTGAGGAAAGCTACATCAGGAAATACGCTACACGTTGTGGCCAGAATATTAACAGTATTTGTTCAGATTTTGTTTTATTTTGAGAGTCTCTATTAGTTAATTTATAAATGTAAACCATCAAATTATACTTGAAACATATTTTGAATTGGGATCAATCATAATTTTTTTTGTTTTTTTGTGAGGAAGATCAGCCCTGAGCTAACATCCATGCTAATCCTCCTCTTTTTGCTGAGGAAGACCGGCTCTGAGCTAACATCTATTGCCAATCCTCCTCCTTTTTTTTCCCCAGAGCCCCAGTAGATAGTTGTATGTCATAGTTGCACATCCTTCTAGTTGCTGTATGTAGGACGCGACCTCAGCATGGCGGGAGAAGCGGTGCATTGGTGCAGGCCCAGGATCCGAACCCCGGGCCGCCAGTAGCGGAGCATGTGCACTTAACCGCTAAGCCACAGGGCCGGCCCCTCAATCATAATTTTAAACAAATATTATTCTTCATGTTTCTCTAGTGGCCATTGATTTTTCAGGCACAGAAAACTCTCAGTGTAAGTATAAAGTTTTAATTTATTTAATATGGCTGGCTTTGATTTGTTAATGTTTTTGTTTAGGATTTTTTTTTTCTCATCCTTATTCAAGAAAGATATTGATCTGTATATTACCTTTCTTCTAATATCTTTATCACGTTTTTCTATCAAGGTTATGCTGACTCCATAAAATGATTTGAGAATTACTCCTTTTTCCATTTTCTGGAAGACTTTGTGTAGGATTTTACTTAAATATTTGGGAGAATTTCCTGGTAAAGTAATTGGGGACTGGAGATTTCTTTATAAAAAGATGACTTAAATAGAGATGTAACAGTTACAGAAATAGATTTTTAAATTTCTTCTTTTGTAAATTGTTTTTCTAGAAAATTTTCCAGTTGATGTAAATTTTTAAATTTATTGGTATGTGGTTGTATATATATTTTCTTCTTATGTTTTTAAAGTTTGTAGGCTATGTAATTATGTCCACTTTTTCACTTCTAATATTGATATATTCTGCCTTCTCTCCTTTTTTTTCTCACTCAATCTTGCTGTATGTCTATCACTATTTTTTGACTTTTTAAAGAATCAATTTACAGTTTTATTAACTTTTTTTTTTTTTTTTTGGTAAGGAGATCAGCCCTGTGCTATTATCTGCCAATCTTCCTCTTTTTTTGCTGATGAAGACTGGCCCTGGGCTAACATCCGTGCCCATCCTCCTCCACTTTATATGAGACGCCGCCACAGCATGGCTTGCCAAGCAGTGCTTCGGTGTGCGACCAGGATCCGAACTGGCGAACTCTGGGCCGCTGCAGCAGAGTGCACGCACTTAACCGCTTGCGCACTGGGCCGGCCTCTAAGGTTTTATTAACTTTTATCTACTATACATTTATGTTTTATTTTATTTTTTTCTGCTTGTTTTTGTGTGTGTGTGTGAGGAAGATTGGCCCTAAGCTAACATCTGTGCCAGTCTTCCTCTGTTTTGTATGTGGGATGCCGTCACAGCATGGCTTGATGAGTGGCATATAAGTCTGTGCCTGGAACCTGAACCAGTTAACCCCGGGCCGCTGAAGCGGACCACTCAAACTTAACCAACACGCCACTGGGCCAGCCCCCTATTTTTTTTCTGCTTTGACTTTATTATTTCCTTCCTTCTTCCTTTTAGTTTAATTTGCTGTTCATTTTCTAATTTCTAGAGATGGATACATAGATCATTGATTTTCATTTTGTGTGTGATATACACATTCAAGATTACAAATTTTCCTCCAAGCACAGGTTTAGCTGTATCCCTCAGGCTTTGACGTGTTGTATTTTCATTATCAATTAGTTAAAAATACTTTGTACTTTTCATTGTGATTTCTTCTTTCACTGTTTTTTAAAAGTTGAGGATTCTCCGCTATCGTATTTCTGCTGTGGTCAGAGATCCTGCTCTAATTGATTTAATTTTTGGAAATTTGTTTAGACTTACTTTAGGACTCAACATAGGGTTGATTTTCATAATGTTTATTTGAAAAGAAGATGTATTCTCTTATTGTGGTGTGTGGCATTCTATACCCATCAATTAGGTCAGATTTGTTCGTTGTCATTCTTTTATATGCTTACCGATTTTTTTGTCAGCTTCCTTGATCAGTTAGTGAGAAAAGTATGTTGTCTCACTATAATTGAGATTTAATCAATTTTTACTTTTAGTTCTGTTAACTTTTGCTGAATATATTTTGAACCTAAATCATTAAATTAATAAAAATCAGAATTTTTATACCTTTCAAGTGGATTTACCACCTTATAAACATTTTTAAATGCCATCTATATCTCCAATAATATGTGTTGCCTTAAAGTCTATTTTGTCTGATATTAGTATAACTATAAACATTTTCTTTTCATTAGGGTTTTTACTTTTACTTTTAAACTTTATGTAGCTTTCTATTTAAGATATGCCTCTTATAGGTAGCTTATAGTATTCATTAATACTGTCTGATGTTTTTTTCTTTTAATTGGAGTATTTAGTCCATTTTCTATTAATATAATTGCTGACATATTTCTGTTTAAAGTTATAAATTAATTTTTTTCTGCTTGTCCCATATGTTATCTATTATTCTTTTTCTATCCTTTCTTGTCTTCTTTGAATTAACCAAATGCAAGTATTTTATTATGTACTTGTCCTCTGTCTCTTCCCCAGATAAAATTAGCTTGTCAGTCATACATTTTGTACTGTTCTTTTTAGTGGTTACCCTAGAGGTTACAGCAAGCATTCTTGACTTACTACTGTCCACTATAAATTATTATTATCTCCTTCCTGATATTACTAGGACCTTAAAATGCTCTAATTTCACTTACTGCTTTACCATCTGCAATGACAATACAGAATTGCCCATCTTCTTACTGAATTTCCACTGCCCTTGAGAGTAGATCTGTAATTTGAGTCATCTGTGGCATTGGATAAATAGAAACATAATAAAGACAAGTAGAAATCCATATTATGTACAAGTGTGAACTCTTTAGGCAAACATTAATGCTGCAGATATTTTTATCTATTTTTCTGTACTTTAGTGAGATTATTTTGAGTATCAGAGATGTTTGAGAAAGGTAGAATTCTGAGGGAAAACAGAATAGGGACATTCAAAGAACAAATCATTATTTTGCAGTGTATCATTTTGCTGCGTATGCCAGGGACAAAGACAGAACAACTGTATTACTTTTAGACAACATTTTAAAAGTCTTGATTTTTCATTCAAATAAAGAAAAGGTTCAAAACAAGCCACCCTCCTGGCTAGTCGCAGATTGAAAGCTTTGAGAATACATAACAATTTATATTACGTCCAGTGAACTAGGAAGCCCTGAGTTGCACATACCATTATTCACTAAAAGCTGTGAATACATTTGACAATAAACATTAGTTTTCTAATTGTTAACATATTTATTTTCCAGTGAACATTTCCTAGTCTTTTTATTGTGGATAGGGAAAGAAGTGTTGTAAAATTTTCCAAAGACCTTGTGTGTGTGTGTGTGTGTGTGTGTGTGTGTGTGTCTGTGATAGCAAAAAATGCCTGGACAATTTGGACTGAATCAAGAAAGAAAAACCAGGGAAGTAGGAGTATGGCTTTTAGATGCTATATTGCTGTTGTTGGCGTAGCCATGTGTCCTCTGCTTTCCCTTATATCTCTGCAGGTTTCCCACTGATCTGGCTAATTCCACGAAACAGGCTTTTCTCTTCACTTCCTCCCCCACGCCTGACATTTTCTCCCTTCTGCTGGAGCCACTCGCCCAGCTCAGTCACATACACATACACGCTTGCCTGAGACACTGCTTGCTTTAATTTCAAGCCATTAGGCTTTATAATTTTAATTCTTTTACTAAATCTTTTGGATTTATTACATTTGTTTAATTATATTACACATTTTAATTTATTTAAAGCACATTCCTTATTATATCACAGTTAATATAACTAATATTATGCTGCAGCTTGGACACATTCCAGGCCTGGATCTCAGAGGGTGACTGTCACATGGAAAGGAGGAAGTCAGTGAGACAAAATGCCATGCGGAGTCTCTTAGGAGGCTCCTGTGTTTCAAATGTGTTAATGGAACTGTCCAGGTGGAAACCAGAGGTGTCCTATCTGGGCCTTCTCCCCAGGGGCTCTGTGAATTCTCTTTCCTAGGATCTGAATTGCTTTGTGAAGTTGCATTTTCAAAATATTTGAATGTTTTTAAAGTGCTTTCTTGAAAAGGTCTCTTTTTAAAAGTAAACTATTTTTATTCTACTAAGACCTCATCTAAAATTATTTTAAATAATCAGTTATTTATAGAAATATTTTCTGTGGCTCTACTTGGATATATACAAAAGCAAGTTAATACAGAAACAATTATGTAGATTAAAACCCTAAAAATAAATGTCTATTTTTGTTTCCAATTTCTGATATAACTTTTTTCTAATAACCAAAACAGATCAGACAGAAAGACTACTCTTGTGGATAGGAAAAGAATTATTTCTGACCCAAAGGGAGTCTTTTGACTGTGCTTACATTTTAATAAAAATCAAAAGCAGCATTTGTTTATTGTAGGTTTTTGGTTATCTCTTTTCCAGAGAGACAAAAAAGGGCACATTTAAGTCTGAAAGTGAGTGTAAGTTGTGCAAAATCTCAACTATTTTATTTGCATCTAGACAGCTGCAAGGCTGAAGATAATTATTTTTATATCCACTAGTTAAGATCTCAGTGATGTATATTCCTTTCACATGGTGACAGGGGCATCCTTAGACAGTAGATAATTGTTATTGACTTATCTCTTAGCAGGTTAAATTGGTCACTAGGTTGGTTAAAAATAATCAAATATAAACAAAGAAAGCAGAGTTAGCAAGAGGAGCTCTTTGTATTGTTAGTTTCCATACATAGAGAGAATATTTTCCCTTGTTGAACCTATAATATAATTGAAACCACGGTTATTAAAACACGTTAAATTTGGACAGGAGTATGATCAGAGATTTCAAACAAGAAATGCCCTTAAGTGAGAGTTTTTTTCCCACATATTTTGTTATTTTTTTAATTTATTTTTAATTAATTAATTTATTTTTCTGCGGAAGTTCAGCCCTGTGGTAACATCTGCCAGTCCTCCTCTTTTTTTGTTGAGGAAGACTGGCCCTGGGCTAACCTCCGTGCCCATCTTCCTCCACTTTATATGGGACGCCACCACAGTGTGGCTTGCCAAGTGGTGTGTCAGTGTGCGCCCGGGATCCGAACCAGCGAACCCAGGGCCGCCACAGCGGAGTGCGTGCACTTAACTGCTTGCGCCACCGGGCTGACCCCTCACATATTTTTTTAAATGTCACAGGCTTTCTCAAAGTCTCAATGAAATATCCATTTATATCTTATTATCAATTTCGTTTTAGAATGCACACGGAAGGCATAAATAAGTTGTCCAATTAGTAGATAATTAAGACTAGATTCACGTCTATGCAGTATGATGAATGGACTAGCATTCTTAATTGCCACACAACTTTTTAAAAGAATCACCCAACAATATAAACATTATTATTATTTTCATTTTTTGGGGTGTGAAAACTGATGCTCAAGAAGATTAAGTTTTGTTGATCAAAAAGCTAATAATTATCAGAAATGGGATTTAATTAGTTCTATCTGAGTCTAGAGTTTGCCCCCATAACTCCTATTCTATAAGTCTTTCAGTATCTTTGATCTGCACCTCTCTCTCTATTTCTTTTGCAAGTATATAAGCAAGAAATAGAGTAAAGCAAAAGGACAATTGTGGTTATCTCTGATCTGGCTGGATCAATTAAAAGAATATTTTCTTCTCTATTCTTGAGCATTTAAAGCGTTTGCTACAAATATTTTTATTGAAACAAGAATACCAGACTTTCAATGAATAGGCTTAGGTTGATAGATTGGTGGGATTGATCTAGGAAAATAAATTATTAACCACTGTGCACAAAAAGTGTCCATAATTCTTCTAGTGATAGTTAAGAATGATCATCAAATAGCACATTGTTACTCCCTCTAACAGTGACAGGACATATCTCAGCCTAAATATATTTGATTCCAGCTGCACAGCAATATAGTCAAATTATCAGAGGAGAATTGGCCCATCTTGTATTAGGATAAATGGGTTGTTGGAAGTGTGAAATGAGGTAATGGGAAAATAATGAGTTATTAACAAAATAAGTAGCAGAGTGGAAAGTTTGAAGACCTGGCAGATATGTCAGGTATTATAATGATACTGAAAAAAGAAAAATGCGTATCTTGTTTGAATCTTGACAAACCAATTATTAAAAACAATTATGAGACAATTGGGGAAATTTGAAACTTGTTAGATATGTATTAAATGATATTAAGGAATTATTTTGATTTTCTTTATGTGTAATAATGATGTTTTGAGGATACTTAGAGTGGAATGCTGTGATGTCTGGGATTTGCCTTAAAATATTTCAGTGGAGAGAGGGAGCGAGGTTGGTCATGGTTGCATATACACATAGGGATATAATACTCTTCTATACGTTTTTATGTGTTTGATAATTCTAATAAAAAAGATAAGAAAGAAAAAAGGACAAAGACAAAAGTAGTGAGTTAATTAGTAGTGAACTTGTGTGATGGAGAGAACTTTACATTAATGGGAAGAAGTTAATAACCTGAAGGTGTGTCTTGAATTGTTTGGGTGAATCTTCACTCTCCTCCTAAGAGCTCCTTAGTACTAGCACCGTTGAAAGTACTAAATGAGACAGATGCATGTAAAACACATAGAACAATGACTAAATATAAAACAAATTCCAGACTTATTAGCTACTAATTTTATTTCCATAAAAGTTGGGCTAAAATCAATACTGCCTATAATCATATCTCTATGTTAAAGAAATCTTAGTAGTTTGGTGGAAATTCTTATTTTACCTATAAGTGTAGTTAGGTTGAGAGAACTTGAATAGAACTCCTACTACATCCTACTAAGCCACAGGGAAAAGGAAGAAAAATAAGACAAGCACCAGTGTCTGTGTCTATGAACTTACTCAAGGGCAGGGCTATGAAGAAAAACAATGACAAACAGATAAGGAAACAAAGACACAAAGTTTAAGTTACTCTCCTAAATTCAAACTGCTAATTTGTGTCAGGGACTAGAGTCCAAATTTCCTAAAGCCGGGTGTCCCAAATTACAGGCCAATTCCCTTCTCGTATATTCTGTCTTCTGTGTCAAAAGAACAGGTTGAAATAGCAGGAACAAAACATAGGCAAACTACTTGCAGACATTTACTCATATGTATTTATCCAGGTGACTCAGTTCTGTGGCTGTAGCCGTATTTTCTTGTTCACCGTTGGTGTCTCCAGGCTAGCAGAGGGCCTGACCTTGCTTAGGTGTGCAATAAATATTTGTTAAATAAGTAAACATGAATCTGATTTTGGTTATCCTTTGTGTGATGATTTGTTATTATTATTAATAAAACAAGTCCTCTGTGCTTTTATAGTTTAGTTTGCAAGATAAATATAATAAGTACTGACAAGATAAATAACAATAGAAGATGATGAAAAAGGAGTAGCAACTGATAAGTTTCTAGTATTTTTCTAAACAAGTGAACTAGTAGAGTCCAAGGAGAGAATTCCAAAACTACCTAGTTTAGAATCAGAATTACACAGAAATTTTAAACCATGTACATATATGAGATCATTTTGCTGTTTATATTATCAAATGTTTTTATCCATGTCACAGAAAATGAGGAAAAATAATTATAATGGTTATTATTTAAGAAGTCAATATTTGTGTATGTTAATTCCAAAGGTGGGATGTCACAATTCTTTACAATTCTTGAAATCCTTACATAGATTTTTTTGAGTTTTTAATTTTAAGAGTTGGATGTGATTAGTGTGTTTTTGCATAAGGTGGGAAATAATGGGTGTGCAGTGTTCTGAAATGGTGGTGCATTGACTTAAATCAGAAATTATAGATGTTAATAATATCCATGCACGCCTTTTGAATAATTTTTGGATTTTGCTACTGTATTTTTTCTTTCAACTCACACAAATAGTGAACCTTTCTTATACTCATGTATTTTTTGTTTTTCTCTGAGCCTGGCTTCTAATCGAGCTCCCTTTGAAGGACTGTGTCAAACCAATATGATTTTTGCTCACATATATGCACAAAGATTTCTTAGAAAACAAGACTGTAGAACTATAAGCCTTGATGTGCGCTTATTGTGAGAAGTGGGAAGTGACAGATGTGGAGGACATCTCTGAGGAGTCCAACTGGTCCACAGGCGAGCACAAGCATATCTGATTAGGCTGACAGCTCTGACTGTCCATTTGTACACGAGCCTGGGGGTCTTTAATTGTTTTTCAGATCACTTAGCAATTAATGGTGCCATTGTCCTCGGGCAGCCCATTTGCAGATCAATATTTGCTGGCAGAATCAAAGCTTGGGAAGACATAATGAGAGTAACTGTAGTGACTCTATTAATAGATAAAGCCCACAAGCGATGATTGTGAGCCTAGAAAGTCAGGAGACTATGATTCTTCCACAAACAATCACCACTAATATTTTTTCAGAACACTGTCAAGGAAACCTGAACTGTAATTAAAATGAGCTCCCCAAAAAGTTATGTGTTTTTCAACTTTGATTATTAAATATATTTCTTTGCCTTTTTATATTCTGATATTTGTTAAAACTATATTCTGAGAGAGAGTTATTTTTAAAACTTTTCATTTATTCCCTCACCCCATTAAGGTACTCAATAATATTAAAAAAAATTTCATTTAAGCTTACTAAAGCAACACTATTTGCCACTCTGTTTAAAGTTATAAAAGTGAACCAATCAGAATCAGGATAACTCCCCTTCTCCCCCATAAATTTGCTCATTCATTAAAAATGTGCTTCAGGCTAGATCTTGGTTTGAAATAATTAAGTCAAGTTCTAAATTAAGTAGAAAAATGCAATGTCCAGGCCACTTTTAGGTTTTATCAGTGTCAAACATGATTTAAAAAAATATGTGATTGAGGAGCCCTAAGTAGGCTTATTACCAGAAAAAAAAAATTAAAATCAATGGTTTTGTTAAAATATACTGGCTTTAGTCAATTTGAAAACCTAAGGAAAGAAAAAGAGTACCTTAAATACCAATATCATTATGTCATAATAATATTTAAGATTATAATAATAATTGAGGAGAGGAATATTAAAAAGTTCTCTTCATATGAAATATAGTCACCTCGCTTATGCTAGTTTTTTAAAGAGAATTTTGTCTCAAAATATGCTAGGAAAGAAAACAAGTCCTGTCCTGACTTTATGAATGCAGACAGTATATCTTCCATATAAGTGGAAATTAAAAGGTGTTTTTCCAGCATATTAATTAATTGTTTCTTACAGTAAAATTGGCAATTTTACTCTTTAGATAGGAGTAGTTTGTGTTGACTAGGAGAAGCCAGAACTGTCAGCCTCAGAGTTGATCAAACGCCTTACACTTTGTCTAAATGGGTTTATATCCTTTATCTATTCTTTAAAAAAAATTTATTTTGTAACAATTTATATGAGCTAATATTAACATAGTATTTGTATCTAGTGCAGAAGCTCCTACACTGCAAATGTAATGATGAACATTCAGTGCAAGGAAACAACATGACATTTTGAAGCAATCATCAATCTGACTTGTTTAGAGGAACTTCTAAATAATGAATTAAAGTATTTATCATACAGCATCAAAATAATAATGAAAATATAATATTCTTAAACAGATTCTTAATCTTAAAAAGATTAAGAAAGGACAGATAAATAGGATTAAAAAGTGTTGTAGGAGTTGTAAAAAATTGTCAAATTTGCACTTTTTACCTGTCATTGTACTTGCTGATTTCATTCTTTCTTTTCATGAGAAAAAGCATGAAAACATAGCAGGTAGACTATGTGAAGATGATGAAACACTCTCTTCCTTAAGAGTTTTCTAGTAAGTTGATTTTCCTCCATAATGCAGCTTTTTATGGGTCTCTGATAATTTGAAAAGGACTGATGAGGGTGATACTCACTAATCTTTGAGGGCTTGGGCTCCTGGGTTTTTGGGCAAGTGGAATGTGAAGCCTTGTGAATGTGATTGAACAAAATTCTTATTCAAGCTAAAAGACTGGAATTTTCATAAAACATATACTAAGCAATATTGGTCAAAAAGTAGCAGAAACCATTCTGAAATGGTCTGAGCTTGATTGTTTTCTGGTGGAGCCAGAGCTGAATCACTTCCATACGCTCAGTCCAGATACATCTACAAATCGCATAAAGCACTCGCCAAAGAACAGTGTTAACCCTACCGTCTATGCATTTCATGGTTTATTGTAAAGCTCGATTCAATTTGTCATTAGTGGAAATGTAGGCAGTCATGAAGGCAGTTATCTTCTTTCTTTTTGTTCTTTTTATGCAGCTTATCTTTCACTTTTGATATTCATTTTCTCAAATTAACTTGTCCATTGATAGTTTGATATAGAAAAAGTCATGGGCTGTGGAGCCAGATGGACCAAGTTTTGCAAATTTTCTAATGTTGTCATGCTATTTCTCTAAATACATGAACATATTTGTGTGCATGTTTTTGCTGTAAATTTGGTTCATAGGTATCTACTAGGCAACGATATATTAAAATTTATTTTTTAGAATTTGTAATAGCATTATCAGGAGTAGAAATACTTTCTCAAAACTAATATTTAATCACTTTAATGATTAACTGAATAGAGTAGTAGGATTCTAAAATTACAATATATTCAGTAGAAGCATATCAGGTATAAGCGACTCTTATCTGAAAATATTATGGGGAAGTACAACTCCTTTTCCTTTTTTAGTATTTATGTAAGAACTATCCTCAGCTTTCCCTTTTCTTTCTATTCTTTTCTTGTAATCACCGGTGACTTCACATCTATTTGTTCGTGGATAATTTTTAAATATACACCCCTATTTTCAACCTCTCTTTGAGCCTTACCCAGGGAGCACCACACCCTCCCAATTTCCCTTGGACATTTTCACTTAATCTGTCCTCTGACTTCATAATTGACATTTACAAACTGAATGTGTGTTCTTTCTTCTCCTGACTGATTTTGTCTCTGACTACACTAATCTCTTGATGTACTGCCAGCAACAACTTCTAGCGTATTGATTACCGGGTGTGATTTGGTGTTTTGCCTGGCCAATACATCGTGCCACTCCTCTCACTGACCCATATGCATTCCTTCCTAGGTTATGTGTAAAAATTCACATAAGAATAACGTGTATTATAGCTGATTTAATTAGCAAAGGATAACAAGTTGATGTCTCCCTGTTATTTGCTTCTAAAACACTAAGTATCTCTTCTTTTGTAATACCTGTCACCAAAATTTTTCATGTTTATTTCCCTGGTATACTTCTCGTCTAAGGGTGGGGTCATGTCTATGTGACTTACTGTTGGGCACATAACACAGCATCTTGCAAGTCACAGGTGCTTAATAAATGCTTGGTGATTAATAAAACAATCTGAAGATGCTGTTTAGTTTCACTTAAACTTTCCCGATTTTTCTTGAAAATTTTTATCTCCTTATACCAGCAGGAATGGCTTATGACTGTTTTAAAAATGCTACACTATATAGCTAAAACTCAAACTCTTTGTCGTCTTCACTAATTGATGTTTCCAATACTTTTTGCTATTAAATGCATCAATGATATTTACATAGCATCTTCAATTTTCTATTTTTACTGACGGTTGTATAGTTAAAAAATATTGTTGATTGGGCCTGCCCGGTGGTGCAAGTGGTTAGGTGCTCGCGCTCCGCTCCGGCAGCCCGGGGTTGGCCGGTTCGGATCCTGGGTGCGCGCTGATGCACCGCTTGGTAAGCTATGCTGTGGCCACGTCCCATGTAAAGTGGAGGAAGATGGGCATGGATGTTAGCCCAGGGTCAGTCTTCTTCAGCAAAAAGAGGAGGATTGGCAGATGTTAGCTCAGGGCCCAATCTTCCTCAAAAAAAAAAAATTGTTGATTAATTCTGTACAGAATCATGTAATATCTTCCCTGTGCATTCTCCCAGTATTTTGAATTTCAGCTTTGTCATTGGCTGCTAAGCAATGACTGAGCTTTGGGTTCTGGAAGTGGGGTACATGAGCCTCGCCCCAGGTCATCAGGAGCATATGTCCTTCTGCCATAGTTTTCATGTTGGCCAAAGTTCTCAAATTCATAGTTCTTTTAGGACCTTACTTTCAACAAATACCATTTAATGCTTAGGAAAAACTGAACTTTTGAGGAAAATGTGACATGAAATGATAGCAGTGCCACATGTTCAACTTAAAGCAGTGTAGGTGAGTAGCTAATAGGAAATCATGTGACAGTAACAAGATGGGCCAATTTTTCACTTGGATAGTTTCTCTACAAAAGTCTAAATAGCATCCACAGAATGTTCTGCTTCACGCAACGTATTTTTAAACTTTCTAACTTAAAAATGATCTAAATAGCATAGAGTAAAACATAATAAAGCCCGGTATTTGTAAGAAGAGGTGACTGTAATTGATCAATTTTTAACCTTACTCATCTGTTTGTGAAGTTGTTTCATTTATGGAGACTGCCTGCATAAATTTCCTCGTGGGTGTTGAGCAAAGAGCAATCTGACAAAATGAAGTGAAACGTGTGGTTTCAACTCACTGGAAGTCTAAGTCTATACAACTGAGTGAATTATAGGCTAGTAGGGAGAGGAGGATGAGCATCAGGTCACTAGGAAAACCCGGAAACTTTCAGGTTTTTAAAGAGAATTTATAGTTTGTAGCAAAATACAAATGTGCTTTACAGTAGTTTCTGCCCTTCGGTGTTACATGAAGTACTTAAAATTCCTGTAGTTATAGGTGAATGTTTTATTAAGATACTAAATTCATAGGAACTTTGAAAAAATATATTTAGATTACTATCTCTGCCTTTTATCAAAATTCAATTACTCTTTCATCAACTTAAGCATGTGACTTGATGTTTAAAAGTTTTGGGTTGAGTTACGTAGCTGCAGAATGATAGTTATAGCCCGTGCAAGAACCAAAGAACGCTGCGATAAGTGTCAACATTTTATTCATGTTTAGCTGAAAACAAAAAACCTGAAAAAAAAAACCCTCAGATTTAATAACTAATGAATTCATTAAAACCTCAAAAATTAGTCTTTATTGTGTGGAATTTGAATATTTTCTTCTAGCATAATAAATACATCCAGAAAAATCAAGATTTTTGGTAGATCTGAATTAATTATTATTTCCATCACCCTAAAGCTTTAAACACCCACATGTCGGGATCATTACTTTGAACATTTTTCAAATCAAGTACTATAGAATAAAAATATTTATAAATATAGAGCTATCTGAAAAAATTTCAAATAATAATCAAGACTATATCAAGTTTATAGTGTCTTAGAGGCTACAAAGACCTATATGACCTTCCTTAAATATCTCACTCTGGTTAAGTGACAAACTTGAAGTATTCAGAGAAAAAAATTAAGTGCCAGCGTGTATGAACATCACTTTAAGTACAATGGAAATGAAGATTTTGTCTTTTATGCAAAATGAATTTTATATACTATCTTATTAATTTTACTCCTGACAACAATCTTGTAGGATATGAAGACAGTGAGTCTCAGAAACATTAAGAAAATTGCCTACAGCCCCAGAAGTAGTGTTTGATAGGGCTAAGTTTACATGGACCTACTGGTCTCTAACGTTAATGCTATTTCCACTGTATGTATGTATGTAGGTATGTATGTGTGTGTATATGTATATACACATATACATATCAATATATATGTAGTTATATATATCTATTAGTAAGAGTTCAGAGAATAAAATAATATGGGATCTGGTAAGCAGCTTAAATTTCATGGAATATGTGGGCTTTAAACCTCTTTCTAGAATTGGAATGATTTAGACAGGAGAAGGGAAAGAGATTGGGCTTTTCGGATTGAAGTAACGGTGTAAGCTGAAGATAGGCATGTAAGGACTCTCTTCTAAATAAAGGCTCTTTAGATACCTTTCATTCTCTTCCTGCACTCAGTGCTCCATTGCAGAGCCTCCTCACTTCATTTTGCATAATTGTCGGAGGCTTCAAACTAAATCAGACTCTCCAATATTATCTCTCTTCTTCATCTAATATACAAATAATATTCATCTTTATAAAATGCCTTCATTCATTCATTCATATCCATTTATTGAATGACTACCTACTATGTGTCAGCAACTACGCTAGGTGTTGGAGATACTACAGTAAGTCAAAATGTAGTCTCTGCGCTCTTGGATGTCTTAGTCACCACTGAGGAAGTAATTTGATGTATGGTTCTAGAGTTTAGATGAGAAGTCTAGGTTACCAATAAAAATTTAAGGATCATCTCCAAATTGGTGATAAGTGAAATTGTAGGTGATTGCTTAGGAGGTAGAAATAGAGAAAAAAACACCAAACCTGGAGAAAGGCCAAAGTCTTTTGAGGGCGATGAATTTGTGTAGGACAGAGAGAAAGCAGGGGAAGGAGGAGAAAGTACCCAGGAAGTCTGGGAGTACACGAAAGTCAATGCAGGGAATGCTACTCAGAAGTCCGTTGGATTTTGCTTTCTGCAACCACACCAAGCTGCACGATGTCTTTATTTATTTATTTATTTTTTAAATTTTTTGTTTATTGCAGTAACATTGGTTTATAACAGTGTATAAATTTCAGGTGTACATCATTAGACTTCTATTTCTGCATAGATTACATCATGTTCGCCACACAAATACTAATTACAACCCATCACCACACACATGTGCTGAATTATCCCTTTCACCCTCCTCCCTCCCCCCTTCCCCTCTGGTAACCACCAATCCAATCTCTGTCTCTAAGTGTTTATTTGACCTTCTCCCTCTGACTTATTTCACTTTGCATAATACCCTCAATGTCCATCCATGTTGTCACAAATGGCTGGATTTCATCGTTTCTTATGGCTGAGTAGTATTCCATTGTGTATATATACCACATCTTCTTTACCCATTCGTCCCCTTAGGTTGCTTCCAAGTCTTGGCTATTGTGAATAACGCTGCAATGAACACAGGGCTGCATGTATCTTTACGCATTGGTGTTTTCAAGTTCTTTGGATAAATATCCAGCAGTGGAATAGCTGCATCATATGGTAGTTCTATCCTTGATTTTTGAGGAATCTCCATACTGTTTTCCATAGTGGCTGTACCAGTTTGCACTCCCACCAGCGGTGTATGAGAGTTCCCTTCTCTCCACATCCTCTCCAACATATGTTGTTTCCTGTCTTGTTAATTATAGCCATTCTGATGGGCATGAGGTGATATCTCATTGTAGTTTTGATTTGCATTTCCCTGATAGTTAATGATTTTGAACATCTTTTCATGTGTCTGTTGGCCATCTGTATATCTTCTTTGGAGAAATGTCTTTTCAGGTCTTTTGCCCATTTTTTAATTGGGTTGTTAGTTTTTTTTGTTGTTGAGATGCATGAGTTCTTTATATATTTTGGAGATTAACCCCTTATCAAATGTATGGTTTGCAAATATCTTCTCCCAATTGTTAGGTTGTCTTGTCGTTTCATTGATAGTTTCCTTTGCTGTGCAGAAGCTTATTAGTTTGATATAGTCCCATTTGTTTATTTTTTCTATTGTTTCTCTTGCCTGGTCAGACATGGTGCTTGAAAATATGTTGCTAAGACCAATGTCGAAGAATGTACTGCCTATGTTTCCTTCTAGAAGTTTCATAGTTTCAGGTCTTACATTCAAGTCTTTAATCCATTTGGAATTAATTTTTGTGTATGGTGTAAGGTAAGGGTCTACTTTCATTTTTTTGCGTATGGTGATCCACTTTTCCCAACACCCTTTGTTGAAGAGACTTTCTTTCCTCCATTGTATGTTCTTGGCTCCTTTGTCAAAGATTAGCTGTCCATAGATGTGTGGCTTTATTTCTGGGCTTTCGATTCTATTCCATTGATCTGTGTGTCTGTTTTTGTGCCAGTGCCATGCTGTTTTGGTTACCATAGCTTTGTAGTACATTTTGAAATCAGGGAGTGTGATACCTCCAGCTTTGTTCTTTTTTCTCAGGATTCCATTAGCCATTTGGGGTCTTTTGTTGTTCCATATAAATTTTAGGATTCTTTGTTCTATTTCTGTGAAAAATGTTGTTGGAACTTTGATAGGGATTGCATTGAATCTATAGATGGCTTTAGGAAGTATGGACATCTTAACTATGTTAATTCTTCCAATCCAAGAGCACAGAATATCTTTCCATTTCTCTGTGTCTTCTTCAATTACTTTTAGCAATGTTTTATAGTTTTCCATGTACAGCTCTTTCACCTCTTTGGTTAAGTTTATTCCTAGGTATTTTATTCTTTTTGTTGCAATTGTAAATGAGATGGTATTCTTAATTTCTCTTTCTGCTACTTCGTTGTTAGTGTATAGAAATGCAACTGATTTTGTCTGTTGATTTTGTATCCTGCAACTTTACCATATTTGTTTATTACTTCTAAAACTTTTCTGGTGGATTCTTTAGGGTTTTCTATATATAAAATCATGTCATCTGCAAATAGTGACAGTTTCACTTCTTCCTTTCCAATTTGGATCCTTTTTATTTCTTTCTCTTGCCTGATTACTCTGGCTAGGACTTCCAGTACCATGTTAAATAGGAGTGGTGACAGTAGGCATCCTTGTCTGGTTCCTCTTCTTAGAGGGATAGGTTTCAGTTTTTCACCATTGAGGATGATATTAGCTATGGGTTTCTCATATAGGGCCTTTATTATGTTGAGGTACTTTCCTTCTATACTGATTTTATTCAGTTTTTATCATAAATGGATGCTGTATCTTGTCAAATGCTTTCTCTGCATCTATTGAGATGATCATGTGATTTTTATTCTTCTTTTTATTAATGTGGTGTATTACATTGATTGATTTATGAATGTGAAACCATCCCTGCATACCTGGAATAAATCCCACTTGATCATGGTGTATAATCTTTTTAACGTATCGTTGTATGCGATTTGCTAGTATTTTGTTGAGGAGTTTTGCATCGATGTTCATCAGTGATATTGGCCTGTAATTTTCTTTTTTTGTGTTGTCCTTGTCTGGTTTTGGTATCAGGGTAATGTCAGCTTCGTAGAATGAGTTAGGGAGCTTCCCCTCCTCCTCGATTTTTTGGAAGAGTTTGAGAAGGATAGGTATTAAGTTTCTTTGAATGTTTGGTAGAATTCACCAGGGAAGCCATCTGGTCCTGGACTTTTATTTTTGGGGAGGTTTGTGATTACTGTTTCGATCGCCTTACTGGTGATTGGTCTATTCAAATTCTCTACTTCTTCTTGATCCAGTTTTGGAAGGTTGTATAATTCTAAGAATTTATCCATTTCTTCCAGATTGTCGAATTGGTTGGCATATAGCTTTTCATAGTATTCTCTTATAATCTTTTGTATTTCTGAGGTGTCTGTTGTAATTTCTCCTCTTTCATTTCTGATTTTACTTATTTGTGCCTTCTCTCTTTTTTTCTTGGTGAGTCTAGCTAAAGGTTTGTCTATTTTGTTGATCTTTTCAAAGAACCAGCTCTTGGTTTTATTAATTTTTTCTATTGTTTTTTTGGTCTCTATTTCATTTATTTCTGCTCTGATTTTTATTATTTCCCTTCTTCTACTGATTTTGAGCTTTGTTTATTCTACTTTTTACAATTCCTTTAGGTGCATTGTTAGATTGTTTATTTGAGACTTTTGTTGTGTGTTGAGATAGGCCTGTATTGCTATAAACTTCCCTCTGAGAACCGCTTTTGCTGTATCCCATAAATTCTGGCATGTCGTATTTTCATTTTCATTTGTCTCCAGGTATTTTTTGATTTCTTCTTTGATTTCTTCGTTGACCCAGTCGTTGTTCAGTAGCATTTTGTTTAATCTCCACATATTTGTGGCTTTTCTGATTTTCTTCCTATAGTTGATTTCTAGTTTCACACCGTTGTGGTCAGAAAAGCTCCTTGGTATTATTTCAGTCTTCTTAAATCTGTGGAGACTTATTTTGTGGCCTAATATGTGATCAATCCTGGAGAATGTTCCATGTGCATTTGAAAAGAACGTGTATTCTTCAGTTTTTGGATGGAATGCTCTGTATATATCTACTAGGTCCATCTGTTCTAGTGTGTCATTTAAGGCCTATGTTTCCTTATTGATCTTCTGTTTGGATGATCTATCCGTTGGTGTAAGTGGAGTGTTAAAGTCCCCTACTATTATTGTGTTACTGTCTATTTCTGTTTTTATGTCTGTTAATAATTGCTTTATATATTTAGGTGCACCTACATTGGGTGCGTAGATATTTACAAGTGTTATATCCTCTGGTTGGATTGTTCCCTTGATCATTATGTAATGCCCTTCTTTGTCTCTTTTTACAGTTTTTGTTTTAAAGTCTATTTTGTCTGCTATGAGTACTGCAACCCCAGCTTTCTTTTCATTGCCATTTGCGTGGAGGACCTTTTTCCATCCCTTCACTTTCAGTTTGTGAGTGTCTTTAGGTCTGAAGTGTGTCTCTTGTATGCAGCATATATATGGGTCTTGTTTTTTTATCCAATCAGCCATCCTATGCCTTTTAATTGGAGCATTTAGTCCATTGATGTTTAAAGTAGCTATTGATAAGTATGTACTTACTGCCATTTTTTAACTTTTTGTTTCTCAGTGTTTTAGTAGTCCTTCTCTGTTCCTTCCTTCTTCTATACAGAATTGATGGTCTCTTTAGTTTGACCTCTGTCTGAAAGCTCTACTCTTTAACTTCCCTCCTCCCTCCTTTTACGTTTTTGATATCATATCTAACCTCTTTTTTGTGCATTTATATCCATTACCCTCTTATCATGGAAATAGATAGTTTTTCCTATTTGTGGTCTTCTCTTTTCCCCGTTAAATCAGTCCCTTTAACATTTCTTGTAGCACTGGTTTCTTGGTGACAAACTCCTTTAATTTTTGCTTGTCTGGTACATTTTTGATCTCGCCTTCCATTTTGAATGATAACCTTGCTGGGTAGAGTATTCTTGGCTGTAAGTTTTTTCCTGTTAGCACTTTAAATATATCATGCCATTCCTTTCTAGCTTGTAAGGTTCTGCTAAGAAGTCAGCTGATAGCCTTATGGGGTTTCCTTTGTATGTAACTTGACTTTCTCTTGAGGCTTTTGGGATTCTCTCTTTATCTTTAATTCTGGACATTTTGATTATGATGTGTCTTGGTGTGGGCCTCTTTGGGTTTATCTCGTTTGGGGCTCTCTGTGCTTCCTGTACTTGGATGTCTGTTTCCTTCCTTAGGTTAGGAAGTTTTCACCTATTATTTCTTGAAATAGATTCTCTGCCCCTTTGTCTCGCTCTTTTCCTTCCGGGACACCTATAACACGGATGTTAGTGCGCTTGATGTTGTCCCAGAGGTCTCTTAGACTGTCCTCACTCTTTTTCATTCTTTTCTCTTTTACCTGTTCAGCTTGGGTAATTTCTTCTAGTCTTTCGTCAAGCTCACAGATCAGTTCTTCTGTATCCTCTACTCTGCTTTTGAGTCCCTCTAGTGAATTTTTCATTTCTGGTATTGTATTCTTCATTTCTGATTGGTTCTTTTTTATATCTTCCATTTCTTTGTTGACATTCTCACTGAGTTCATCTATTCTTCTCCCAAGATCAGTGAGCATCCTTAACACTCTGTGTTTGAACTCTCTGTCAGGTAGGTTGCTCATTTCTGTTTCACTTAGTTCCTTTTCTGGGGTTTTGTCCTGTTCCCTTACTTGGAATGTATTCCTTTGCCTCCTCATTTTGCCTCTTTCCCTGTGCTTGTGTCTATGTATTAGGTAGGTCAGCTACGTCTCCTGCTCTTGGATAGGTGACCTTATGTAAGTGATGGCTTAGGAAGCCTGCAGTGGGCTTCCCTCAGTTCTCAATGTTCCAGGGGTGACCCCTATTTGGGCTAGGTGTGTCCTTCTGTTGTGGCCTGTTTGCTCTCCCTGTAGGTGCCCAGGGAGGCTGAGTTATGCTCCTGCCCAGCTGTTGTAATGCTCAGCTGCTTGTAGTTGTTGTGGGCCCTTCAGTCTCTTTATCAGGTGTGGGGAGCCCCAGCACAGTTGCCTGCAAGTTCTAATACCACATTTGTGTTGCAGTATTTCTTTTAAGTGAGTAGGCCCCCAGCATGGCAGGTTGTTAGGCTCAGGGCCTTACAATTGCTATAAACCTCCAGCCTTTAGGTCTCTTGTCAGCTCTCTGAGGATTGCAGCTGGGTGGGGCTGGCCTCAGGCAAGGGAGCACTCAATTGTTTCAGGCTTTGGAAGGTGGGGCAAACCCCCTATGTGGGTCTTTCAGAAGCACAAGTCTTCTGCAGCTGACAAGCCCTGCTGCCCACAGGACCACACACACAGTCAACACAGTCCTACCCCATGTGTGTGCCCCGACCTCCCAAAGCAGACCCAGTCTCTCCATGGCAGGAGCCCCACACAGTTCACCTGCTCCTTGTGCACACCCTGCCCCACTGAAGTGGGCTCAGTTGCCAGGCTGCAGAGAATCCAGTCACCAATCTATGCAGGCCCACAAGTTGCCTGAGGGCTTGTTGGGTGGGGCCAGTCTCTAGGGTGGGCTGCCTGCCCTGGTAGAGCTGGATTAAATCGGTGCTCTAGCGGGTGGGGCAGACCCTGGGCTAGCAGGCCCCAGGGAGAACTCCAATGGCATCTGTGTCAGCAGGCCAATACCAGGCCACAACAATGGCCGCCGCCAATGTCCCAGTCCCTGGAGAGGTCTCACCCCTCACCGAGATGCACTCAGGTCCTATTAGGTGAGTCTCCTTTCACCAAAGCACTGTGCACCTTTCTTTCTTGTGATTTTAGGTTGCTTTCTGAAATGGGTGAGTTTGCACGTGGGCCCTTTAAGAGCTGGTTTTAGTTTCTTTGTGAGCCAGCTTTTCTGGGGATACTCCCCAATGTTTTAGTAGCAGGCAAAGTCAGATATTATGCTGCTGGTGTCGATTGTGCTGGGTCCACAAAATGCCCACAGCGGGGGCGCTCCCGGCTCAGGCCCCGCGCCTCCAGGGAGGCTGCATACCTGTGAGCTGCTCCCGGCGGCCGTGAAGCTGGCGGCTTGTGAAGGCGGCGTTTTTCCTCTCCAGAAGGGAGTCTCTGCCTCTTCCACCTCAGTTAGGATTGTCCGTTGTTGCAGGAGTTCCTCTTATCCAGTTTTCAGTTCTGTCTCCGGGGTAATTTTTCCACGAGTAGTTGTAAATTGGGTGTGTCTGCGGGAGGAGGTGAGTTCAGAGCCTGCCTACGCTGCCATCTTGACTTCCTCCCCACTAATCTGCTTTTTGTCACCATAGATTAGTTTACATTTTCCAGAATTTTATATAAATGGAATCATAAAATATGCACTCTCTTTTTTTCTAGCTTCTTTCACTCAACATAATTATTTCAAGATGCAGCCATGGTGTTGCACCATCAATAGTCCGTTGCTTTTTGTTGCTGAGTGGTGTTCCATTGTATGGATATACCTAAACCTATTTATCCATTCATCCCTTGATGGGCATCTGGATTGTTTGCAGTTTTTGGCTATTACAAATAAAGCTCCTATGAATATTCATGTGCAAAAAAAAAAAGAAATTCCAAAGCTAGAATTTTTTGGCTCTTATATTTGTCCAGCACTTTATTCCCTTTGAAGCATTCTCACATAATCTCGTTTAGCAGAACAGGATTCATTTCTCCAACAGTGGTTTAAGGTGGTGGCAAGATGCATTGGTCCTGGAGCTCTGGGCAGAGAGAGGGTTGCACAAACTCTTCCAACCAATGCCAACCCCTTGCAGGTCGCCGGGCCGGCGGGCTGGCGATCTGAGCGCATCCTGCCCCACTCGCACTACACGCTGCAGTTGGGCCCGCTCTGTTTTTTTTCTGCACCATGTATTTAAAAGTGTGCTGGAAGAGAGGTGGAGAGCTCGAGTTCAGGGTCTGGGTCTGGACCTTCCTAGCTGTTAAATTATGTCCGTGGTTGGCAAGACTGGCCCTTGAGACCTTAGCTAAATGTGTGCGTTAGTTTTCCAGACTAGGAAACCCAGGCTGTGAATTAGATGTGATTAATGCTTCATGTATGATGCAGAACAATATTCTTCTTAAAAAACAGTACGGTGGTGTTGATTTTTCCTAGGCCTTGTCTCTTGTGCCTTTAAGGGTAGTTACAGAAGAACAAAAGAACAGTTGGTTGGAGACTCTCCACGCAGCCACATTAGGCTGGACTTAGCTAGTAACTGGGAGCTCTGACACATACAAACTATTCACTTGCAGAATTTGTATTTTAGGAGAGAAAACATTTTTTTTAACCTCTGTAGAGACATGGTTTCAGAAGAGTGATCTTAGAGTAGTTCTAGATGAATTTTAAACTCCTTGTTTTCATTAATTTCTGGTAATAAATTTGTTTTAAACTCCTTTGGAGGCTGTAGTACAGATATATTTGCTTTACCTTTGAAATCACCTCTATATGTAGTAAAATGACATTTATGAGAAAAAACTTTGGAAATTTAAGGTGTTTATTTCCTAATGAACTTGTTTTCCCGATAAAACTATCGTGAAGTTATTAGTTTTGAAAGTTTTAATTTGTAGCACACTGGCACCACATGGCTTAATAGAACAAAAAGTCCTAGGAAAAAATAATGTTATTCTTTTTTTAAAATTTTTATTTTCTTAAGTAGACCTTATTTTTTAGAGAAGTTTAGGTTTACAGCAAAATTGAGTGGAAGGTACAGAGATTTCCCATATACCCTACACATGCACAGCCTCCCCCATTATCAACATCCCGCACCAGAGTGGTACATTTATTACAAGATGAACCTACATTGACACATCATTATCACTCAAAGTCCATATTTTACATTAGGATTCACTCTTGGTGTTGTACAATCTATGGGTTTTGGACAAATGTGTAATGACAGGTATCCACCATTATAGTGTCATACAGAGTACTTCACTGCCCTAAAAATCCTCTGTGTTCTACCTATTTATCCCTCCCTCCCCCCTAACTCCTGGCAACCACTGATCTTTTTACTGTCTCCATAGTTTTGGCTTTTCCAGAATGTTTTGTAATTGGAGTCATGCAATATGTAGCCTTTACAGACTGCCTTCTTTCACTTAGTAATATGGATTTAAGGTTCCTCCATGTCTTTTCACGGCTTGATAGTACTGAATAATATTCCATTGCCTGGATGTACCACAGTTTATTTATCCCCTCACCACTGAGGGACATCTTGGTTGCTTCCAAGCTGTAGCAATTATGAATAAAGCTGCTATAAACATCCATGTGCAGGTGTTGTGGCACAGTAAGTTTTCAACTCCTTTGGGTAAATACTATGGAGGGCAGTGTCTGGACCTTATGGTAAGAGTATGTTTAGTTTTATAAGAAAGCTCCAAACTGTCTTCCAAAGTGGCTGCACCATTTTACATTCCTACCAGCAGTGAATGAGAGTTCTTGTTGTTCCACATCCTCTCCAGCATTTGGTGCTGTCAGTGTCCAGAATTTTGGCTGTTATAATAGGTGTGTAGCAGAATCTCATTGTTGTTTTAATTAGCATTTTTATGATGACATATGATGTGGAGTGTCTTTGTATATGCTTATTTGTCATCTGTATATTTTCTTTGATGAAGTGTCTGTTAAAGCCTTTGACGCATTTTTAAATTGGGTTGTTTGTGTCCTTATTCTTGAGTTTTAAGAGTTTCTTGTATATTTTGCATAACAGTCCTTTATCAGATACATCTTTTGCAAATATTTTCTCCCAGTCTATGACTTGTCTTCTCATTCTCTTGACAGTGTCTTTCACAGACCAAAAATCTTTATTTTTAATGAAGTCTCACTTATCAATTCTTCCTTTCATGGATGGTACCTTTGGTATTTTATGTAAAAGTCATCACTAAACCCAAGGTCATCCAGATTTTCTGTGTTACCTAATAGGAGTTTTATAGTTTTGTGTTTGACGTTTAGGTCTGTAATCAATTTTGAGTTAATTTTGTGGAGGGTAAGAACAATCCGTGTCTAGATTTATTTTTTGTATGTGGATGTCCAGTTGTTCCAGCACTGTTTGAAAAGACTGTCTTTGCTCCCTTGTATTATCTTTGCTCCTTTGTCAAAGATAAGTTAAATATATTTAAGTGGGTCTATTTCTAGGTTCTCTATTCTGTTCCATTGATCATTTTTTCTATTCTTTCACTAATGCCACACTGTCTTGATTACTGTAGCTTTATAGTAAGTCTTGAAGTCAAGGAGCATCAGTCTTCCAACTTTATTCTTCTCCTTCAATATTGTGTTGGCTCTTCTGGGTCATTTAACTCTTCATATATATATTTTAGAATCAGTTTTTTGCTATCCACAAAATAACTTGCTGGGATGTTGATTGGGATTGCATTGAATCTATAGATCAAGTTGTGAAGGACTGATCTTTTGACAATATTGAGCCTTCCTGTTCATGAACATAGAATAGCTCTCCATTTATTTAGTTCTTTGATTTTGTTCATCAGAGTTTTGTAGTTTTCCTCATAAATATCTTGTACATTTTTGTTAGATTTATATCTAAGTATTTCATTTTTTGGGTGCTAATGTAAATGGTATTGTGTTTTTAGTTTCAAATTCCACTTATTCTTTACTGGTATATGGGAACATGATTGATTTTTATATATTAACCTTCAATCTTGGAAACTTGCTATAATTGCTTATTAGTTCTAGGATTTTTTTGTCGATTATTTCAGATTTTCTATATAGATGATTGTGTCATCTGTGAGCAAAGACAATTTTATTTCTTCCTTCCTAATCTGTATATCTTTTTTTTTTTTAAAGATTTATTTATTTATTTATTTTTTCCCCCAAAGCCCCAGCAGATAGTTGCATGTCATAGCTGCACATCCTTCTAGTTGCTGTATGTGGGACGCGGCCTCAGCATGGCCGGAGAAGCGGTGCGTCGGTGCACGCCCGGGATCCGAACCCGGGCCGCCAGCAGCGGAGCGCGTGCACCTAACCGCTAAGCCACCGGGCCGGCCCATATCTTTTATTTCCTTTTCTTGCCTTCTTGTATTAGCTAGGACTTCCACTATGATGTTGAAAGAGAGTGGTGAGTGGAGACATCATTTCCTTATTCCTAATCTTAGTAGAAAAACTTCTAGTTTCTCACCATTATGATGTTAGCTGTAGGTTTTTTGTTTTTTTGTGTTTTTTTGCTGAGAAAAATTTGCCCTGAGCTAACATCTGTTGCCAATCTTCTTTTTTTCTGAAGAAGATTTTCCCTGAGCTAACATCTGTGGCCAGTCTTCCTCTATTTTGTGTATGAGCTGCCACCACAGCGTTGCCACTAGTGAGTGATCTTGGTCCACATGCGGGAACCAAACAGGCAGTGGAAGTGGAGCATGCTGAACTTAACCACTAGGCCACTGGGGCCAGCCCAGCTGTAGGTTTTTTATAGGTAATTTTTATTAACTTGAGGAAGTTCCTTTCTATTCCTTGTTTACTGAGAGTTTTTATTATGAATGAGTGTTGTATTTTGCCAGATGGTTTTTTCTGCATCTACTGATATAGTCGTGTGTTTTTTCTTCTTTAGCCTGTTGATGTGATGGATTACATTAATTGAATTTTGAATGTTGAACCAGCCTTGCATACCTGGGATAAGTCCCACTTGGTTGTGGTGTATAATTCTTTTTATATCAATGTTATTCTTGAATAATTTAAAATGAAATGAGAAAATAGTCTCAAGTGATAAGAGTTTTCAAAATAATGTTAGACAAATTAAGCCTCAAATTTAAGGTAAAAATTCAGAGATATATAAACAGATAGATCTATGAAGATCTAAAATTGAATAAATAAAAGGAAAAAGAATGATATCTTATGTGAACTGTGTATATTGTGAAGTTAATACTGCAATGTAAGAGTCTCAAAGGGAAAGAAAATAGTTTTTGTATAGCAAAATATAAGGAAGCAATGTATCTTATTATTACTATATACATTCTTTGCATTTATACCTGAGAAGTTAAAAAAGATTCATGTACCATAACATTTTCTTTAATTTCATAAATGTTTATGACAATATTGTTTTGGAAAAGCATATTTAAAAAGTCTTTATAATGCTTAAAAATTTCTGAGTTTCATTTGTAACTTATTTGAATTCTGTGACAGTGCTAACAAATTTCTACTTTTTAATATATTCTAATTTTTTTCTTACTTAATATGTTACAAATAAAATATATCCTCAGTTGCTTGGTACCACTTGTTTTCACCTTTTGGTCTTGGCAAGAAATTTGTTTTTACTTTCCTGATTTGTCATAATGTGGATAAATGTGATCCACTGTAGTGCTTAAGAACAAGCTTAACTTGTATTAAAAAAAGAATAAGAGAAATAAACGAGATAGTAAATACTTATTTACAGTTTTAAAAATTGATAATAAACTAAATACTTAAGATAGACTTTGCTACAATTATGTATCTATTGTTGTATGAAGGAAGAAGAAATAATAGGGTACTAGTCAGAATTCTTCCGGTTGTGTATCTATTGTTGAATAAAGGAAGGATAGCAGAAATAATAATGTACTAGTTAGAATTCTTTTGATTGCTAATAATTAAAAAAAATAAACAGTTTAAACCAACTAATCAAAACCACTCACAGCAGCTGGGGAACAAAGGTACTGATCTGGTAAAGGGGCTATGGGCAGACACCAAAGTATTTATTACATGTGAATATACAAAAAGTTATAAGAACAGTACATTATGCTTTGTGTGATAGACTGCATCATACTGGACCTTAATTTGTTCATGCCTCTCTGTATCCACATCCTTTGGTAGTCCCCCCCCACACTGACTGCTCATGGCCATGTGACTTGCTAAATGAGACAATAGAAGTTTGAAAACTTCTTACACTTTGGGAATTGTCCACTCTTATTCTTGGGCATACTTCTGCCATCATGTGAAGAAGCCTGGGCTAGCCTACTGGAGGATGAAAGACTAGGCAGAGAGAGTTCCCAGCAATTCCAGTTGAGGCCCCAGACATGTGAGTAAGGTGATCCTAGACATCCTGGCTCAGCTTAACTGGCTCTGATCAGAAGAATTACTCAACCAACCCTAAGCACTACGAGAAATAATAACTGTTTGTTGTATTTGGCCAATAGATGAAACATTTTGGGATGGATGGTTATCAGTTAGCCAACACTAACTGATACACCATGTTATGCTATACTTAATTCTTTCCCTTAGTAAATTGACAAAGTGTTTTACTGATATTAACTTACAGTGCATTTAGAGACTGAAAAAAGGGAAAACTTGAATCTAACATTGACATTTCATACCTGTATCTTGAGTAGTTTGTTCAGAATAATCAGTGACTTATAATTATAATTGATGCATAAGTGAGCACACTTTGATATTCAAGAAATGAGGTAATATACATATTACTAAATATGATAATGCTAGTAATTTTCCTACTCAATTTATGTTTAAGGATATGTCACCAACAGTGGTATTCAACTTCATTTGAAATTCAAAACATTGAAGTTAATTTTTAAACATTTTTATTGAGTTGAAGCTAGAGAGTTAAAGAACAATTAAGTTAATTAAAGTTTGACTATATACACATGTAATGGATATATTTTGTACTAATGCAATTTTTGTATTTAACTCACTGTTAACCCAGCAAGACTGGAGTTTTAAGTGTTGGTCTAGTTATTTTGAACCTGTAGATTTGAAAATACATAAAGCTCATTTTAACATAAAAGGTATAATTTTAAAATTAGATTAACCTCCCCAAGACTGTACTCTTTTTTCTCACTTCTTTCCTTCTTACAGTCATTTTTATATTTGTTGAACCTTTGGCAAATTGAGTAGATCATATATACAAGTCAGTATATGTGTATGTGTACACATGTACAATAATAACGGACATTTAAATTTATAAAACATTTTCAGATGTATTGCCATAATGTGATTCAAATTTCCCTATCTTTATTTTATTTCTATTTTATTTTTATTTTACAGATGTAGAAATGGAGGCCTAAAGAAATTAACTAACTAGCTGGGCACATAATTACTCAGTGGAAATCTAGATCTTAAATCCAAGTCTTGTGATTGTTAAAGCCACGCTATTCCCAGATAAGTTATGCTCGCGTGTTTATTTCCTCTCC
Organism: Ceratotherium simum simum; assembly: GCF_057802395.1. Classification (NCBI taxonomy): domain Eukaryota; kingdom Metazoa; phylum Chordata; class Mammalia; order Perissodactyla; family Rhinocerotidae; genus Ceratotherium; species Ceratotherium simum. Next base: position 62,343,731 of record NC_141911.1, read on the forward strand.
CCTATTCTCTCATACGCCATAAAATAAGGGTGTTGATTTATAATATTTTACATTTTAATTAATTTTTAAGATGTACATGTATTTAACTGTATCTATGCAATACATCAAACACATAAAGTACCCATTTAAAACAAGATATTTTATATGCCATTAAACGAACTAAATATTTTTACTCCCACATGTAAGGTAGTCTAGTTAAACTATTAAGATTCTTTAAGAATACATCCATGTGAAACATTTGCATATGTGTCTGTATATAGTTACACAATATATTTTAACACTCAACTCACATAATTTTATTGAAACATCTTATTCCCTAGAAAGGGTAAAAGATGTAGAGAATGACTAAAAATGTCATATCTAGTCATCACTTCCAATACATTTTTAAGGATAGGAAGAGTAAATTAAAAGTAGAAGTAGAATGTGTTAGTGGCCTTAGGAAAGAAATGATTGCAATGTAAACTAAAATGAAACTCCTATCTGGGAGACAAGTAATTTAGCTTCATGAACAGCTGCACCTCAGAGGGTCAGGAATATGAGCAATTAAAATTAAACAACTTGATTTTAATATGCCTTAGTAACCGTGATTGATCTTACAGAGCTATTGTTGACTATACATCAAGAAACAATTTAGGATCCAGTTTAAAACAAAGTTTATAATCCTTGTTTAATGGATTTTGGTACCTCGGGCAATACAGTGCTGTAAAAATGATTAAAATGTGCCCTGTCTCTGTGTAATCAATAAAACTTCTCTCTAAAATTAGTTAGGTTCCAAAGACTCTCAGCAGGCTTGGCAGTGCCACGTCTGTAGAATTCCAAATCAGCCATCTATCATGATTTGCATACACAAGGTTCATTAGACACCTCATTCTTTATCTTATTAGCACCAAAGTCAGCTAAACAATCAAATCAAAGGTCACCTTTAACAATACATAGTTAAACCAAAACATACATCAAGATGTTATTAATACAATACATGAAAATGCAGTGGTAAGAATGTCTAGAAGGCCAGTGAAGGGTTATTATTAAAAAAACTGAAAATAAACACATTTGTAAATTTAAGAAAAAAATTCTAAAGTGGCATTTTAAAGAGATAGATTTATTCTATTATTGAAACTAGTGGACAGAAAAACTGCTTGTTGGAGTTATTTGTAAGTTGGAATTCTTTTGAAGTTCATGAATCACATGTTTTCTGAACTTATTTTTGTTAAATCACATTTTTGTCACTAACATTTTATGATAGAGCTCTTTATTTTAAAGAAGTTGATGCATTCAAGTGCATTTTATGGTTTTTATAGCTAAAGAAATTTGAAGTTTAACTTTCATATATGTTAAAGATTTATTGACCTAGTAGCGAATTTTCTGCCTTTAAGTGAAACTAATGAGAAATGCATGTAAGTTCTGGAAGTGTACTAAACTCATCCCCCAGTGTATCACATGAATAAAATAAATAAATTAATACCTTTTTATATGTTCATTACTTCTAATTTACTTAACTCTTTTTATTTTATTTTACTCTAATTTTACATACTCAGATAAACTAGCGGTCAATGGTAATTAATTTTTACATCCATAGTTAGGAAATATGTGGATAGGTTGCATGCTTACCTCAATCTAATGTCCTTTCATCCTCTTATCTGATTGCAAAACAAATTAATGAATACATATTTGTATTTCTCTTGGATCTATTTGGGGCCTATAAGAAAAGATTTTGCTAATTATTAGTCAAAAATGAAGAAAAATATCTCTTGTTGAATATTTATAATAACTCCACTGAATGCTCTGTCATTGCTATGTGTGTGATGAATGTGAAATATTTATTGATGACATTATGTGCCAGACACCGTTCCATGAACTTAACGGCTCTTGTAATTCCTCCCAAGTCAGCAATGTAGTTTTACTGCCATCATTATGTTTATTTCCACTTGGTACTTTCAGATCAAAATGTTTCCCCCTACTCTCCCCAAATACTCCATTCCCACTGCCCTTGGGATATATCACTTAATTAACAAATGTAAATCATCATAATGTAAAGACAGGGCTTGTGTTTCATTTTCTTATAACACTTAGGACAACATATTGAAAGATGTAGGAGAGGAAATGTGATTTTCTATGCTGATATAAAGGAGGTTTTAAAAGAACTTAAAGAATGGTCAGGAAAGATGCCAAAGGGGAGGAGAGGGAGGAAAAATCTAAAGAAAAGATATTGACTCACAAAGTAATGAAGAGCTTAGAAGGAGGATGAGAGGCTTAGAGTTCTTAAAATTGACCTAGAATTGGAGCATTATAGTGGAAAAAGCATTATAGATGTCCATAAGCCTGACATTCATATTAATCTAAATCAGTTAAAAATATAAAAAGACAGATAGTGTATATCTTTCAGTTTTGTTGTTGTTTTGTTTTTCTTTTTAGGACTTAAGATTTACTTTAAAGAATAGACCATTATATGTTAAAATTATCATATTATGGCACTGGGCCTAAAAAATCAAATTACTGGAAGATACCAGAACATTTCTAGTTTTGTATTTTAGTTATTCAAGTATGTAAAATTAAAGAAGTGAAAGAATTTTTTGACTTAGTGTTAATCTTAACAATTAATAAAATAATCATGACTGTGATAACACAAAAGGGTATTATTTTGTGGAAATAAATGGCCAGTGTAATTGGTAATAAATCTAGGAAGTAACTACATACCACAGAGAACAGCATTGGGCTTCCTTCAGCTGCTTGCATGGGTTGGTTTTTCAAGAGACACCATCGCTATATTGGGTTCCAGGGCCTATAGCTCCTCTCCCCTCAACTTTTGAACAATTCCATGGGTGTAGAAACATTTAACTGCAAATCCATATCCTCCAGTCAGTTCATGCTGTGAGTGTCTTAGGATCAAAAGGATGCTACAATTCTACTGTATTTGGGCAAACCAGTGTCTCTTTTCCACGACTACCTTTTGGGCTTCCAGCTGTAAATGTTGAAGGGAGTGTATTTTAATGTCAGATAAACCTATTTTGAATGCTATCTATGTGACTGCTTCCTCATCTGTAAAAGGTAATAATGCTTATCTTAAAAAATTACTAGATGATAAGTGTAGACTGCAAAATATCTGGCACACATTAAGTGCTCAATAAATGTTAACTATCACGATTACACTTAGCCCCGGAATTGCTCTTTTACAGAGTTTATAGCTCTTTAGGATGTTTATTACGGTTTGAATGTTGCCTCAAGTTTGGTTTGCTTCACAGTTTCACCCACAGGCAATAATATTCAACTGCATTTCAAAGTAAACAACTTTCTTTTCTGCGTGAGGTGGAAAAGAATAGGAGCTGAGGAATGCAACTAAAGGAATCTGCCAATCACACAAAACTGGCTGGGCTGCCGGCAAAGCTAAAGGGGAGATTTCAGGAGCAAATGTGTCCGCTTCTGTTTCCACCTTTTTGCATGAGTCCTGCTGACACAGGCCTGCCCTAAATGGCAAAAGGGGAGCAGAGCAGAATCAGGAATGGGTCCCAGTTGTGATGTGCTCTGCAGCTATCCGAGGGCAGGAGCAGTTAGAGAAACACCAAGCCCTATAGATCTGGGAGAATGTTTTCTATCAGCCATTTATTTAAGGTATCCATTTCTAGTCATTCATTTAAAACATGTATTAAGTATCTTGTAGGTAGTGTAGATAATGAAAAAATAAGGTGGATTACCTGTCCTCAAGAGATTCACAAACAGCCAACTAAATAGAAGTGCAGGGTGTGATGGGGGCACATAAATAAGGGAGGCCCTGATGAAGACAAGGGGGGAGGACAGGCTTATGTTGGACAGACTTCAGTTTGTGACACTCTCCACCTAAGAAATGCAAGCAAAGGCATAAAAGGTATGGTGATAGTTGTTTCTGGTAAACTAAAAAGAAGTTGTGCTATCACCTCCCTCCACAGTCTCTTCAATCCAGTAGAATCACAGCTTTCGTAGGATGAAGCAAGACTAGTGAAAGATACTCTTTAACGCTAAAGAGTATATTTAGGGACTGAGGGAAAATGAAGGAAATCTGGCAGCAGCAGGTTGAGAGCAGCTGTGTCCATGATTTTAATGCAAGGAAGACATGTGAACATCCCCTTCTTGGGGCATGGGACTAAAAGAAAACTAAACTAAATTTTCAAAAATTCAGAGGACTTTGCCCCTTTAAGTAGTAAGTTTCAAGATATTTTTCCACTTTTCTCGATGTCTAAATTCTAAGTATCGCACTTTACGTTTACAAAAATAAACCAAAGTCATAGCTTTTGCTTAACTTGAGGGTGGGGGTCTGTTGTTTTTGTTCTTGACAGATTATTTTCCCTAATGTTTGGTGCTGAGCCTTTATATTTTCTTTTCCATCAAGAGAATAAAATTCAGTAAGTCCCATTATCTATTCAGGCTTTTAAAATCAGACCTTTTACCAAAGAAGCGAGGTCATTGAATTTTTCTCTAAAGAAAACTGCAGAGCAGAATGTGTTTTGATGCTTGATCAACAGCAGCCCAATAGAGAGCCCATTGTCAGGGTCAGCAGAGGCTGCCATTCCTTAGGTGGATGCGCTCAGTCCTGTACTCTAGCTGGACTAATGCCTAGTGGTCTCTAGAGATTCCCGTGAGAGCAAAGATGGTAAAACCTGCTTTTTCAATTGAATGAGTCTCTGTCACCTAGACTGAAAACAACTAAACACTGATTCAGTATCAAAGTATGCATCTTCCAATAGTTTATTTCCCATTTGAAACCTTAAGGAAGGAAAAGTGTGTAGTTAAACAGTTATGATTCCTTTGCTTGAAACTATAGACCTCATCTTAAGTAAATAGAAGGAAACTTCCAGAGTGGATAAAACTGTTGTGTATGATTTTTTAACTTCCTAGGTTTTAAATTTTTTAGCATGAAAAATGTCAAAAATATTCAATGAAGCAAGAATAGCATGGAAGTAAAGATTCTAAAATAATCAAGATTTTACAATTCTTGCTTTATTCAGTTGTTCGCTTACTTTTTGGTTAAAGTATTTTAAAGGTCATTGCTTTTGTTCACTTAGTAATCTATCTGAGTAACCACTACATATCAGTTTATAGAGATTGGTTTTTCATCCTTTTTCTGGCTGCATAGTACTGTTTCATATAGATGTACCATAATCTATTCAGTCTTCTATGGTTGGGCAGTTTGCTGTTTCCAATATTTTGCTATCAATAATTAAATTTGTGCACTTGAAGCATTGTATATTAAGAGGGGCATATATCTTTTAGGTAAATTCCTAGAAGGATTCCTAGAAGGATTCTAGAAGTTGGATTGCTGGTTCAAATGCAAATGTGATTTATTGGGTATTGCCAAATTCTCCTCTAATGTATGAGAGAACTTTATATGCTTTGCCAACATAGTGGATTGTCAATTATTTGAATTTTTACCACTATAATAGGCAAGGAATGACATTGCAATGTCATTTTCATTCTCATTTCTCTTATTATGAATGAAGCACTGCATGTTTCATATGTTTAAGGGTCATTAATATATTTTTTCTGAGAGGTGGCTAGTCATGTTTATTTGCTCAATTTCTTCTGAATTTTAAGAACATTTTTCTTAGATATAAATTGCAAATGTTGTCTCCTAAATATTTATTTTTGACTTTGCTTATAATGTGTCTCGCAATGACTTTTAAAAGAATGTCATGGGCTGGCCCGGTGGCTTAGCGGTTAAGTGTGCACGCTCCGCTGCTGGCGGCCTGGGTTCGGATCCCGGGCGTGCACCGACGTACTGCTTCTCCAGCCATGCTGCGGCCGTGTCCTACATACAGCAACTAGAAGGATGTGCAACTATGACATACAACTATCTACTGGGGCTTTGGGGGAAAAAATAAATAAATAAAATTATAAAATTATAAAAGAATGTCACATTTATCAATCTTATCTCATTGCTTCTGGATTTAGCATCATACAGTATTTGCCTATGCTTTGTTCTAATACTTGTTTAGATATTTGTTTTTCATTTAATCTCTGATTCAATTTTGGTTGTGATATGAGTTATGAATTCATTTTTAAAAATTTTACAAATATTATATGTAGTTTTTTGCAGATGCCTTTTATCAGGTTGAGAAATTTCCCTTTTTTAGTTTGCTGAGGGTTGTTATCATGAATGGATATGAATTTTATAAAATGCTTTTTCTGCATCATTTGATATGATCATATGGTTTATCTTCTTTATGTTGTTAATATACTAACTATATGAATTGATTTTTGAATATATCACTAACCTTGCATTCCCAGAAGAAAACTCAATTTATTGCTAGATTTTACTTGGTTGTATAATATTTTTGAGAGGTTTTGTGTCTATGTTCATGAGGGATATTGTTCTGTAGTTTTTTCTTTTTATACTGCCTGTGTCTATCTTTGGTACCAGGGAAATACTCATCTCATAAAATGAGCTGGAAAGTGTTCCTTTGTCTTTTATTTTTAGAAAGAGATGGTTTATGGTTTGTCATAATTCCTCTTTAATGTTTGGTGAAATTCTCTGTTGAAGTGATCATAATCTGGAGATTTCTTTTTTTGGAAGGTTTTTAATTATGAGTTTAATTTCTTTAATAGTTTTAGTACTGTTCAGGTTGTGTATTTCACCTTGGTGTGATTATACAGTTTATGATTTTCAAGGAATTGGTTCAACACATTTAAGTTGTCAAATTTATGTGTGTAGAACTTCTTCAAACCTGATAATAGACATTTTTGAAAAACCTATAGGCAACATTATTTTTAGTAGTTTGCTAACTTTGGTAACTAGTCAATGACAACTACCCTCACAACTTCAATTGCACTAGTGGATCTAGGCATTGTAATAAGGCAAGAAAAAAAGAAACTTGAAATGATAAGTGAGTTTAGCATATCTCAGAATATAGCATCAATATATAAAAATAATCTATTTCTAAATACTAAAATAAGTGGAAGTTGAAAGAAAAAACTTTTATAATGCCATCAAAAATGTGAAATACTTTAACAGATATACTAGCCTTGTATAACCAATATTATAAAACATTACTAAGATAAGAAGAACTAAATCAATGAAGATTTTCTTATTGTTAGAATTTACAATCTGATTTTAGAATTTATATGGAAATGATCATAGACCTAAAACTAAAACCTAGAACTCTAAAATTTCTGGAAGAAAACATGGGAGAAATTCCTTGGCTTCAACAAAGTTTTCTTAGAACACAAAAAGAATGAATCATAAAAGAAAAAATGATAAATTTTGCTGCATCAAAATTAAAAACTTCTCTTCAAAAGACATTTAATGAAATACAAAGACCACATAGAGGCTGGGAGAAAATATTTGTCAGTATATTTCTGATAAGATTTGTGTTCAGCCTATAACAAGAACTCTCAAAACTCAACAATTAGAAAACAATCCATTAAAAAATTGCCAAAAAACTTGTACAGACGCTGAACCAAAGAAGAAAAATGGCCGAAAATAAGCACAGGAAAAGATGCTCACCATCATTAGTCCTTAGGGAAGTGGATGTTAAACTATGATGAGATACACCCACACTACACACTCATCAGAACAGCTAAAACTAACAAACAAAAACCCAAACAACAGCAACTGAGAATACCAAGAGATGAAAAGCCGCAGGGCCACTGGATCTTTCACGCTGCTGGTGGAAATGCAATATTGTACAGCCATGTACATAAACCATACCACCCAGAGATCTCACTCTTAGATATTTGCCTGAGAGAGATGAAAACATATGTCCACAAAAAGACTAATTTTGTATAGGCGCTTTATTCATAATCAACAAAAATTAATGTATTGGTGCTCTATTGATGTGTAACAAATTACCTTAAACAGTGTCTTAGAATAAAAATGGTTACTATCTCACTTTTTTGTTGGTCAGGAATTCAGAATTCAGCGAGAACCACTTAGGATCTCTCATGTGGTTTTAGCCAGGATGTCGGCCAGGATGCAGTCACCTGAAATATTGACTGGGGTGGTAGATATACACCTCCATTATAGCTCCCTCACATAGCTGTCCAGCTGGTGTTGGCTGTTGGCAAAAGGCCTCAGTTCTTACCATGAGGTCTTCTCTATAGGGCTGCTGGAGTATCCTCATGGCATGTCAATTAAGGAAGATGGACGGGGGTGTGATTAACATAACAAAAGGAAAGTGAACAATAAATATTTATCTTCCCTGCATCTTAACTCTTCTATTACCATGTTATTGTTTGATTTAGCAACATGCATCAGGCACCTACTGTGTACCATAAACTATGCTAGGTGTTAGAAATAGCAAAATAAATGATATGCAACTCCTACCTTTAAGTACTTTCTAGTGTGATGGGAAAAGATGGCATATAAGCAAATAGACACAAAGTAGAGTTCTTGAAATACACCTTTATAAATTTATTAAATACATCTGTTTTTGTAAAATTATTTATCACTGAAGTAAGCATATAATGTAGTTCCTCTTTTTTAAATAAACACCAAAATACTATTAAATTAGCATTAAAAGTTTTAGTGTTTCTACAAATATTTCAAAGTCATTTTGAATACATTTATACTTTTAGTGTAGAACTGTAGAATCCAATCTGGAATAAAAATCTATATTTTTAATATTAGAAGTTCCCAGTACAATAAGATTGTTTATCCATCTCCATAAAAACTAGGAATATCTTCAGCCACAATCTCTAAACATAATGGGAAAATAATCTGTGAAATTTTATGATAGATCCTTTGTATTTCCCTGTAATTAAAAAAAATCTTTTATTAAACTATAATGTGCATGTGGAAAAGTGCACTTATTTTAAGTGTGCAGTTCAAGGAATTTTCCCAAACTAAATAACCCGTATCATCAGCAACAGATCAAGAAACAGAACATTATCATACCCAACAACACCCTGTGCCCTCTTCCGATTACTTCCCCTCCTCAGCAGTAATCATTATCCTGAATTCCATCAGTATAGATTAGTTTTGCTTGTTTTTGATCTTTATATAAGTTGAGTCATACTGTGGGTACTCTTGTTTCTATCCACTGTTATTTAATGTTATGTTTGTAAGATTCATCCCTGTGTTGCATAGAGTTTTAGATCATTGACTCTCATTTCTATGCATTCCTTGTGAATAACAACAACTTATCAGTTCTACTCTTGCAGGCATTCTGACTGGTTTCGAGTTTGGAGATATGGCAGAGTATTGCTGTAAACATTTGATTGCATGTTTTTTGGTGCCCATATGAATACATTTCTACTAGGCATATACCTAGGAATGGAATTGCTGGGTCCTAGGATAGGCCTATTCTCAGATTTGGTAGGTACTGCTAAAGAGTTTTCCAAAGTGGTTACATATAGTATATTTTAAAATTTTTCTCTTGCTTGATTCTCACAACTTTCTACCAAAATGCCAATCACAGCATGATAGAACAAGTATAGGCACTGCCCAAAGCAGACTATAAGAATAGAATTTCTTTGAAATCCTAAAAATGTATATCAGCTTTATTTTTTATTTCCTCGCTTGTCTGAGATTTTTTTTAACAAAGGTGAAATTACTGATCATTTAAATTATTTAATTTCCCTCCAAAATGTGAGTGAAATTGAAGCTCCCAGAAGGGTCATTGTCCCAAAAAGGTACTTCTATATCATCCGGTATACCATCTCTTACCCATAGGGATAGCCCAAGTGAGGAGCATGGGTGTAGACTAATACCAAGATATAGCACGTGCAGAATGGGGCTAATGTTTCTTGAGGGTCTGCTGTGTGACAGTCATTGGCTGGGACTAGCGTGTACATCATCTCATTTGTCCCTCATCATACAAATCCCCATGGGGGGATATTGTTATCCTCATTTTTATAAATGAAAAGAAAATAATTAGAGGATACTTAAGTAGATGTATCTGGTCTGTTTAGTTGAGTTTGTGTGGTTTGTCAGTGTTTAGAAATGGAACTTTTTGCTATATTTTGCCAGCTTGTATAGGAAGGATGGCGAGTGGGGTAGGGGACAGAAGATGCGCTTGAAAGTGCCCTGAGCTAGATTTAAGAGACCAGGGTTTTGGGTTGACTGTGTTACATAAGGCAAGAGTTTTAATCCATCTGAGCTTCAGTTATCCTTACATGAAAATTATCTTCTTTCCCTGTTTGCCTGGGTTTTTGTGAGAATGGTACGTGTAAAAAGAGGAACTAACAAAATGAAAATGTCAAAATGTTAAACAAATTAAAGTACTTAGCCTACATAGTGTTTTGTTTTGTTTTGTTTTTTGGAAGTCAAGCTTATTTAAGCATAATTTACATGCAATAAAATTCTCCGTTTTAGGGAATCTTAAATTCTAGACAAAGCTGTGTGACTTGGGGAAATTGTCTTCCCCTTTCGGCCTCGGTTTCTAGATCTTTAAAGTGAAGGGGAAGGTGGGTAGAAAATTATAAAGTTCTACATTTTCTTTTGGTACAATTTCGATTTCTGATAACGATGTTTAGGAAGAGAGTTGAAGTGGGAGTGACTTTGGGAGTGCTACCTGTCATAATTTAAAGAAAGGGACATTTACATGTCAGTTTATGTTAAAGAAGTAATAATTAAGAAATACTTACAGGAGGAAGGAGAATTAACTATGCATTTCTTTTTATAAGAGGAATAATTGATTTGCTTCTAAAAAGAAGTATCTTAAAGTGATAGCTTGTTTAGCAACGTAGATAAGTCTTTATTCTTTCCTTGATCCTGGAAAGCTTTAGAATATCATAAATCAAATTCTTTCTAAAAACCTTCAGTGCAATTCCAGTTTCTATCTATAGGGTAATGTTCAAACTCTTTAGCAAGGCATGTAAGGCTGTTGATCAGTTTTCCACCCATGATCTCCATCCTTCCCTTCTAAAGCTCACCCAGATCCTCCTTCCATGGTGTCCCTGAAATAGCTGTGTGATGCTACCTCAGGAGTCACGCTTTGCTGCTTCCTTTGCCTGGAAGCTGTTCCCTGCTCACTCACTTCTCAAAAGCTCCTCTGTGACAACCTCACGTCTGGGAAGACATTCTTCTTTTATTTCCTCCACAGATTGTGAGCGCTGGGCTTGGCTCCATGAACTTTGAATCACCAGTGCATTAGACAGTGCTTGGCACATAGTTGACATATATATGATGAGTAGATGAATATCTTCACTAAATAACCTTTGCATATTTCAGGCACTCTTTAAAAAATTTCACATTACTTTGAATGTTAATTTCCTAAAAGTGACTTTACTTCATCATCAATTATTTGCTATATCTATTTATGTTTCAATTTTACGTTGTTAAAGAATGATATATAGTATAAATACTAATTTCCAGTAATTTTTACACAAATTTAACATACTTTTAAAAACACCAATGTTGAAAACAAAATGCAATCCTTTGTTTTGCACCAAATTGCTAAAAATAAAGTTTTCTTTTTTTTTTTTTTGTGAGGAGATCAGCCCTGTGCTAACATCCGCCAATCCTCCTCTTTTTTTGCTGAGGAAGACGGCCCTGGGCTAACATCTGTGCCCATCTTCCTCCACTTTATATGGGACGCCAACACAGCATGGCTTGACAAGCAGTGCGTCGGTGCGCGCCCGGGATCCGAACCAGCGAACCCCGGGCCGCCGCAGCGGAGTGCGAGCACTTAACCGCTTGCGCCACCGGGCCGGCCCCCTAAAGTTTTCTTTTTGATATGACTAAATGAAGACACTAGATTTGCTAAGACGAAAGCTTGCCAGTTATTATCAATTTCTCCTTCAGCTATTTGATTGTTTTACTTTACCAAAAATGAGCAAAAGCTAATGTCCATTTAACAAAAATGAGCAAAATCTAATGTGCATTTAACTAAATTAAAGACATTCAGTTTGATCATGAACATCTGAAGTATAATATACAATGTCAGTTATGTGCTTCAGGAAAGAGAGAAAGGGAATAATTATAAAAAATATTTTAAGGGGTAAAGAAATATTAAAAATATAGAAGATCTTTTCAACCCTTTGATCCTTGATTTAATGAAAAGTTATTTCACTTAATTTACTCTTGTTCTTAAATAATTCAACTTATTCATACACACCATTTATTTAAAAAAGTCAAATATTTAAGTACATTGCTATCAATTAGCATCTGAGAGCATCTGAGAAAGATGTGCCCCCACTTTTTAAGAAAGATAATGTCTGAACATTAGGCTGCAATTTGATAATGATTTTGACACAGAATCAAAACAATAGGCACTGGTTCTATAGATTTTAGTATTTATTTCTGACAACCTGACACATTCATTTTAAATACTTATGACAAATTTCTCCAGCATACTATTTTCGAAAAAATTTCATAGCAAATAGTCCACGTGCGACTCATCAAATTTTATTATGCTAAATATATTTGGAACTGATTATCATATTTCCTGTTCTTATTTTCCATGGGTGATTACAAACTGTTCTCCCCCAGAACTTTCTAAGAGACTTCTGTAAAATACTGACACAGAGGAAAGAAAATATGCATTTTGATATGTTCACAATATGTTCAGAAACTGGTCTTAAACTCATAGCCAGGCAGTATGCTTGAGAATTGAAGTTACCTTTAGTGTTTGTTAGTTCTGATGAGGATTGAGAATTTTAGTCTGAAATTTACAAATTATTCCAGACTTTTGGAGAAGGCGAGGCTATGAATAAGATTGAAGAACAGGAAGTGGTTGCAGGTGCTGAGCATATTCACGACTGCAAAGTTGACCCTGGAAAAGAGAGAACAGAAAGGAAAACATATATATCAAACTTTGCAATATAAATAGCAGGGATTTTCAATTCTTATTTTAAAATTTAGTATTTTATACAGACATAGCCCTATCCCCACTAGGTATAAATCTGATAAGATAATTATAGTAATGGAGAAGAAGTATGGAGTACTGAGTGAAGTCTTCGAGTTAGATAAAATATTTTAATCTTTAGCAAACTAATATATGCACATAGCAAGGCATCAAATATTTCAGAAGGGCTTATTGTGAAACAAGAAACCTCTCTACCCTCTCTTCCTTAGTAAATAGACTTACTCACTGGAGGTATTTGCAAGCATTTTCCATAATTAATTATTTTACTATTAACTTTTATAACTTTATTATGTTTAATCAGAGATTTGTTTATTGATCAACTATAGGTCCTGGCAGGTATTGTTGTTTTTATTATTTTTCCAGAATGCTCCTGCCTTATTTATTTATTTTGAACTTGTTCATTTCTCTGCTTTGAATATCTTTTCCTAAAACATCTGTGTTTCCCTCACTTCACTCCGATCTCTGCTCACGTGTCACCTCCATGAACAGCTGTGCATCTGAAATAGCTATGCTCCCCTCCCCCAATTTACTTTTCCTGATTGTACTTCCCAGTGCCTGTGTCGCTTATTTATTTACTGCCTCTCTCCCTTCCTGGTCTGTAAGTTCATAGTAGATGCTGTCTTTTTTGCTTATTGGTGTATCTCCAGTGCCTAAAACAGTGTCAGGCACATTGTAGGAATTCATCAAATATTTGTTAAATAAATCAGTGAATAAAATGCTTAGAATAATGCCAGATATGCAGTGTTATTGATTATTGCCAGCTAATAATAATAACTATTATTATTATAAAATTTAAAAACTTAATAAACTCAAGAAATATTTATTTTGTTTATAAGATTATTACCATGAACATACCAGTTTCAATTACATACAAGATGGGCTTTAGATAATCAAACCTACTATTCCTGTGCACAAATGTTATTTATCTCTGGCAGTCAGTAGATGTGATGTGTGTGTTATGTCTTAATAATTGTAACCCTCATAGTAGTGTTAATAGTGAAAACATAGTGAATAAAATGTCTTAATCATTAAATCAAGTCCTGAAAGATAAAAGGTACCTAGAAATATGTTACAAAGAAAATCACTAAATTTGTTATTATATTATATGTATTTAACAAACTTTTGTTTTGGAATAATTTCAGATCTATAGAAAAGTTGCAGGGATGGTACAGAGAGTTCCTTTACACCCGTCACCTGGCTTATCCAAATGATAATATTTTATAGAACCATATGTCAAGACTAAGAAATTAACATTGGTACAATGCTATTAACTAAACTACAGACTTTATTTGGATTTTTCCCAGTTTTTCCATTAATTCTTTTTCTGTTCCAAGATCCAGTCCAGGATATCACATTGCATTTAATCATAAGGTCTCCCTGTCTCCTCCAATCTATGACAGTTTCTCATTCCTCCTTGTTTCTCATGACCTTGACAGTTTTGAAGAGTCCTGGTCAGATATTTTTTAGAATTTGTGTTTGTCTGATATTTTCTCCTGGTTAATCTGGGGTTATGGATTTCTGGGAGGTAATATATTTAATGCTAAACATGTTAAAGAAGTTGTTTAGATAGAAGTCCTAGTGTAATTGTAAGCTTATTAGAAGACCAAGTATATTTTTAAAAATTCTTATTTCTTAAGAGTCAATAAATCCTTTTCATGTCAATCAACAGCAAACCAGACTCAGGAAAGTATTTTCTATTTAAAATATGGATCTGTTTTATGTCTGAAATTTTGCTTTGGTCAAGGTGTAAGCAATGGGTAACGTCTTTCAGTTGGCATTGATATTTACCAATGGTGCTTTGAAAGAAAAAGTTGTTGCCGCTGTTCTTCTCCTTCTCCTCCCCCTCCCCCTCTTTTCCCCTCCCCTCCTGTCCCTTCCTCTCCCCTCCCCACTCCCCCTTCTCCTTCTCCTTCTTTTTTATATCAGGCAATTGCAATAATTTTCATAAACTTTACACAGTCTTAAGATTTAGCGAAACATTTTTCTTTGTAACCTCCCACATACTTTCTATATTTGAACAAAACCTTCACTGCAATAACCAGCATTGATAAAGATAATTCTTATGGCAGTTTATTTGTTCGTTTCCACCCTGGGTGTGTTTTTCTTAAGTTCTATTTTTTAACATGTCATGTTCTTGAAAATGTGTCTTCTTATTCAAGTTTTATATTTAGGGCTTCTTGTATTTCCCAGGTGAGGCGGATAACGTGAACTATTTGAACTATGCAATCAGTTCCAGTGTGTCTGTTGTCTTTAACTCATGATAATGCTGTTATGGCTACCAAGAGGACTCGTATCTTCACTATCATAATTGCTTGCCTAGTGATCCTTACTAATTCTATAATAAATTATAATCCACAAACAAAATGCGTTTAAGACAGTAAGAGTATAAATTTGTCAACTGGAATTGTAAGAGAAATCAAGATAGGAAAACAAAGTCTTCAAGAAAAGTTTTAGGTGATTTTTAAGAGATTAAGGCTAGAAATTCACAGTTAGAGAGATAGACACAAAATGTTCTCAAGATAAAGCAAAGGGTAAAAAATGAGCAATTGTGAACACTTCGTCAGTAGCTATAAAAAACATGTATTTATGTATTTTCATGTTTTTGATTATTACATGTTCATGACTTTATTATATTATGGCCTTTTAATATCGGCCTTTTAGTCAAGAGCACTTTCTTGCCTATGTGAAAAACAACTCATCGGAATTTGTCTTCATATAATATCAAATTAATAATTTACTATTAACATAAAATAACAGTGAACACTTATATAGTACATACCACGTGCAGAGACTAAAGCTGTGGGAATAGGAAGACCAAGGAAGGCAACGTGAGTTTATAATAAGAGGGGAATGTCCATACCTGCCCATGGTCCCCAGTTTCATATTTTATTATACCTGCTGGGGACACAGCAACGTATAATCTTTGCTAATATAGGTGTTTCTGTGTCATTGAGGATGGGCCCCAACCTCTCAGAATATCATTTCCAAGTTGGTACCTCAGTTGTACCTTCAAAAGGCCTTTGAATTGCTCTCTCAGTTGGCAGCTTCTGAGTATGTGGTATGTAATAAGGGCGGAGAATCCAGTGGGCATGTGCCCACTGCCACTCCTCTTTTGCTCTAGAGTGCCATGTTCCCATGCAATATTATGTAGAATCCTGTGTCTATGGATCAAATACTGTGCGCTTTTGGAGAATGGTTCTGGCTGAGGCTCTGCTGGCAGCCATGCAAATAATATAATACATATTGTGTCCAAAATTTCTGAAACAGCAGCTTTTTCCAGCATCTAGTACACCATATTACTAGAAACAGGCAATGGCTGGGTCTTTGAAAAAGGCAACAAAATAAATCATCAGTTAGTTGTCCTAAACATGATATAAAGTGTAATCTATGTGTATTTATATATAAATTAAGAAAAGATAGTGGGGAAATGTAAAAGATAATTAAGCTTCCTCTCATGCTTGCTCTTAAATCCGTCTCCTGGATTTCCTTGTTCTTATCTGTATCAGTGGGAACTATATTTCCCCAGCTCCCTGGCTCTCTGTTTCCTGAGAATAGTCAGCCTGGGAAAAGCACCAAGGAGAATCCAGGCTATTTTCTGCTCCCTCCTTCAGATAGTGCCTTAGAAGCCATCTGCATCTTCACTGTGATTCTAGCTCTCACTAGACAGCCGTTCCCTTGTTCCCTTTCACAGTCCCGCTGCCCCTAGGCCCCGCCTGCTGGGTTCTTGTTCTCACTTGACAGCCCTGGTTACTGGGATCTGGTAACGTGACCTGTTTCCTCTCTCCTTCTAGGGTAGCAGCAGCTCTTGCTGTTGCTTTCTCAGGGGTTTCTCGCTGTTTTCTGTTTAGCCATTCAGCTTTTCCATCACATGTGTAACCAACTCCCTGTACTGAACGTCCTCTGTTTGTTTATTTATTTATTTATTTTTTGTGAGGAAGATCAGCCCTGAGCTAACATCCATGCTAATCCTCCTCTTTTTTTCCCCCAAAGCCCCAGTAGATAGTTGTATGTCATAGTTGCACATCCTTCTAGTTGCTGTATGTGGGACGCCGCCTCAGCATGGCCAGAGAAGCGGTGAGTCGGTGCACACCCGGGATTCGAACCCGGGCCACCAGTAGTGGAGCACGCGCACTTAACTGCTAAGCCATGGGGCCGGCCCCAATGTCCTCTGTTTGAATACCTAGAGTGGTTTCTGTTTTCCTGACAAGTGATTAACAGGAATAATTTGCTCATCTCTATTGAAACTTGAAACCTGGATGAAATGAATAGTTTTCAAAGAAAATATAATTTAATCAAATTAACTTCAGAAGAGATTATCTCAATACAACAATCTAAAAGAATCCGACTCATTAAAGATTTAGCATCACCTCCTCCCCCCAACAAAACAAAACCAAGAACAAAGCCCAAAGTTCTATCCATGCTATAATGTCTAGATAATCCTAATGCTATTTAAGCTTTTTACAGTGTTTCAAAAATAAATTTTACACCTTACTTTTATGGAAAATTTTTGACACTGATACCAAAACCTGATGATGAAAATATCAAAAAGAAAAATATAGACCAATCTCATTTCTGTCATGTGTAAATATCAATGAAAACATTCTAAATAAAATATTAACTAAAAGTTACAGGACCACATTAACAGAGAAAAATCTATGACTGTGACTGGAAAACACTCTTACGTACATTTCTTTAATACAAAGAATCTAGAAAAGCCATCATTTATTCCTCTTTATACTAGGAAACTAGGCAAATAAAATTCTTAACATTCATTTGCTAAGAAAAAAATCCATCCAATATTTATGCCTTCATCAAGCAGAGATTCCAATTTGAACATTATTTTACAAGATAACCAATTAACAAGCAAGATCATTTGATATTAAATATTATGTTCTACAAGCTCTAATAATAAGTATCAAGACTTCAGGGTCTTGGGAAAAATAATTTATTTTGCAAATACATTTGTTATGACTACAGAAAACAGACGAGGATGGTTAAAGTTTAAATTTTTATATTATTCTCTGTTTAGGACCAGGAAGTAATAACATTGATACTCTTGTCACTATTCTTAATTTGACATCTCCTCAGTGCAGATTCTCTGACTTCAATTTATAATCCTAAGTCGCACTGACATCTTTTCTTGCTGTTGCAGAAAGCATTTTCTCCCTTCTTAATTCTCTGAAGTTCTTTCTCTAAAAGTTGCTAATAGAGAGTACTTGTATTTATAAATTCACTTACCAAGCAATCTATTTGTTAAATACTGGATGGCAAAGTTGAGAGCCTAAATAAAACTAAATACTAACCAAAATGGTAGTGACTAAAGATAGACAACATGGATCATAATAAACACATTAAAATATTAAATTAAGACAAAATATTGATATCATTAAAGATAACACATAACCATAATATGTCACTTCAACAGACGTTGGAGACAAAGTGATGAATGAGCATCATCAATTCAAGCAATAGTTAATATTGGTAAAAACACAAGAAAAATTGAAACACTAAAATATTACAGTTCATATATGAAAGAAATCTGATAGAAAATTCCCCAAATTTGACAACTATCCTAAAAATTTATAATATCATAAAGAACAATTTGTTAAATTGGAAGTAACTTTTCTAAATTTTCAAAAATAAAAAACAAATTTTAATCACCTATGCCAAGAGACTAACTTATTTTCTCTCCAGAAAAATTATTATAAAATTGTTGTCATGTAAAGAAATTATCAAAGAATGTAAAGCTAAAAATTGTAAGAAAAGTATAATAAAAGTGTTTCAGATAATTAGTCAGAATATTGTTTTTCTGGACATTGTGATATTTGTGGAATTTATCAGCTTTTAAAATGTGCACTGTTGGTTGTGAATTCTTATTTCCTCTCAAGTATTAACTTTTATGCATTTTTATGCATTAGTACTTTTGTATTATTTTTTCTTAAAGAGTGCTTACAAAATTAAATAATCTTCACAACTCCGAAACTTCTTTCTCTAACCTGTCTCAAATCCTTAGAGAATTTGTGAAAATTTGGTAGTAATCATTAGACTTTCAAAATCCAAAGAATAAGAGTTCAAATTTGGGGGCAACGTCACCTAGGAATTGAGGGACAAAAGGATACTAACAGATGAGTTAAGCTTATAGATTGGAAGAGCCACATGCAATAGAGCTTCTGGGAGACAAATGGTGCTTATTAGCATATTAATATGTCTGAGGATGCCTATGCCAAAGACACTGGTTATGCCATAGACACCGGTTTAGTGTGTTTATTCCAGCGTTTCTCAAAGGTATTTAGACACAGAACCCTTAGTCTTGGTATATATGTGGGCATTTTGAAACATGTTTGAGAAATATTGGAATGGAATAGTTATCAATAACAAACACTGAACATAAGGAAGAGATTTTTAGCAGCCAGAATGCATAAGACTTCCAAATATCCATTCAAGAGCATGTCCATTGAGCTTTGTTTTACTGCATGTGTGGTCAGTGTGATAGTTGGTGCTATTTTCCTCTAGGACAAAAAGATCCAGCACATGCCAAGACTTTTCTACAGGTTGTCTTTAGTTAAATAACGGCCAAAAAAGATATTCTTTGTGGGAGTTCGGGGGGATTAAAAGTCAGCTTTCACTATGGTTTTTTTTTTTTAATATTTTTTAAAAATTTTATTTATTTATTTTTTCCCCCAAAACCCTAGTAGATAGTTGTATGTCATAGTTGCACATCCTTCTAGTTGCTGTATGAGGGACACCGCCTCAGCATGGCCAGAGAAGCGGTGCGTCAGTGCGTGCCCAGAATCTGAACCCGGGCCGCCAGCAGCAGAGCACGCACACTTAACCGCTAAGCCACGGGGCCGGCCCCTCACTATACACTATTGCTTTTTCAAACCCAAGAACATCGTTAGTGAATATTGCTGGTACTTTTCTTGGGCTATTGTGGAAACTTATCACTCGTTGATAGAAAATTATTTTAAATACGTAGAGGACGCAATTGAAAAATTAACCTCCACTTCAGGAGAATGATACTTTTCTTGATTTCTGCCTACTTTGATTCATGAGTGTTTGATAAATTCAATTTCACTTTTCAAGTGAAAATAGTGGAGCTATTTTAATTGGGAACATTTTGATTGCCTGTTCATATGACAACACAGGGAAAGTTTCGTTTTCATAGGAAAGCTAAGGCTCCACCTTTGGCCCCATTATTTCTAATAATCTTCTAATATACGCTTACATCCGAAAGCACATGGAAGGAAGCGTCTTTTTTTTTTTTTTTTTTTTGATTTGGCTCGTTTCGATCTTTATTTTTGTGAATTTTCAGCATTAAGTCATGTTAGTCTGGACTCTTCATTAACACTGCTGTATAAGATTCCATTATGTGAATAGCTTTTTATTTTTTTAATTTATTTATTTTAATTTTTTGTTTATTACAGTAACATTGGTTTATAACACTGTATAAATTTCAGGTGTACATCATTATACTTCTATTTCTCCATAGATTACATCATGGTCACCACACAAATACTAATTACAACCCATCACCACACACATGTGCCAAATTATCCCTTTCACCCTCCTCCCTCCCCCCTTCCCCTCTGGTAACCACCAATCCAATCTCTGTCTCTATGTGTTTGTTTATTGTTGTTATTATCTACTACTTAGTGAAGGAAATCATATGGTATTTGACCTTCTCCCTCTGACTTATTTCACTTTGCATAATACCCTCAATGTCCATCCATGTTGTCACAAATACCTGGATTTCATCGTTTCTTATGGCTGACTAGTATTCCATTGTGTATATATACCACATCTTCTTTATCCATTCATCCCTTGATGGGCACTTAGGTTGCTTCCAAGTCTTGGCTATTGTGAATAACGCTGCAATGAACACAGGGGTGCATGTACCTTTACGCAGTGGTGTTTTCAAGTTCTTTGGATAAATACCCAACAGTGGAATAGCTGGATCATATGGTAGTTCTATCCTTGATTTTTTGAGGAATCTCCGTACTGTTTTCCATAGTGGCTGCACCAGTTTGCACTCCCACCAGCAGTGTATGAGAGTTCCCTTCTCTCCACATCCTCTCCAACATATGTTGTTTCCTGTCTTGTTAATTATAGCCATTCTGAAGGGCGTGAGGTGATATCTCATTGTAGTTTTGATTTGCATTTCCCTGATAGTTAATGATTTTGAACATCTTTTCATGTGTCTGTTGGCCATCTGTATATCTTCTTTGGAGAAATGTCTGTTCATGTCTTTTGCCCATTTTTACATTGGGTTGTTAGTTTTTTTGTTGTTGAGATGCATGAGTTCTTTATATATCTTGGAGATTAAGCCCTTATCAGATGTATGGTTTGCAAATATCTTCTCCCAATTGTTAGGTTGTCTTTTCGTTTTGTTGATGGTTTCCTTTGCTGTGCAGAAGCTTTTTAGTTTGATGGAGTCCCATTTGTTTATTTTTTCTATTGTTTCTCTTGCCCGGTCAGACATGGTGCTTGAAAATATGTTGCTAAGACCAATGTCGAAGAGCATACTGCCTATGTTTTCTTCTAGAAGTTTCATAGTTTCAGGTCTTACATTCAAGTCTTTAATCCATTTGGAGTTAAATTTTGTGTATGGTGTAAGGTAAGGGTCTACTTTCATTTTTTTGCATGTGGCTATCCAGTTTTCCCAACACCATTTGTTGAAGAGACTTTCTTTTCCCCATTGTATGTTCTTGGCTCCTTTGTCAAAGATTAGCTGTCCATAGATGTGTGGGTTTATTTCCGGGCTTTCGATTCTATTCCATTGATCTGTGTGTCTGTTTTTGTGATAGTACCATGCTGTTTTGGTTACTATAGCTTTGTAGTATATTACCATGATCAAGTGGGATTTATTCCAGGTATGCAGGGATGGTTTAATATTTGCAAATCAATCAACATGATACACCACATTAATAAAATGAAGAATAAAAATCACACGATCATCTCAATAGATGCAGAGAAAACATTTGACAAGATACAGCATCCATTTATGATAAAAACTCTGAATAAAATGGGTATAGAAGGAAAGTACCTCAACATAATGAAGGCCATATATGACAAACCCACAGCTAATATTATCCTCAATGGTGAAAAACTGAAAGCCATCCCTCTAAGAACAGGAACCAGACAAGGATGCCCACTGTCACCACTCCTATTTAACATAGTACTGGAAGTCCTAGCCAGAGCAATCAAGCAAGAGAAAGAAATAAAAGGGATCCAAATTGGAAAAGAAGAAGTGAAACTGTCACTATTTGCAGATGACATGATATTATATATAGAAAACCCTAAAGAATCCACCAAAAAACTTTTAGAAGTAATAAACGAATATGGAAAAGTTGCAGGATACAAAATCAACATAAAAAATCAGTTGCATTTCTATACACTAACAACGAAGTAGTAAAAAGAGAAATTAAAAATACCATCCCATTTACAATTGCAACAAAAAGAATAAAATACCTAGGAATAAACTTAACCAAAGAGGTGAAAGAGCTGTACGTGGAAAACTATAACACATTGCTGAAAGAAATTGAACAAGATACAAAGAAATGGAAAGATATTCCGTGCTCTTGGATTGGCAGAATTAACATAGTTAAGACGTCCATATTTCCTAAAGCCATCTATAGATTCAATGCAATCCCTATCAAAGTTCCAACAACATTTTTCACAGAAATAGAGGAAAGAATCCTAAAATTTATATGGAACAACAAAAGACCCCGAATAGCTAAAGGAATCCTGAGAAGAAAGAACAAAGCTGGCGGTATCACACTCCCTGACTTCAAAATATACTACAAAGGAAGCGTCTTTAAAGCTTGAGGCATACATTTTTTGACAAACTAAACATAACAAGGGAACCAAGATTTTTTTGTGTGTGGATAGTTATTTTGATTTTCAAATTGCAAATGTTGTTGAAAACTACTTTAGAAATGTTCGTTTCCTTTCCTTTTCTTTACTGTTTGTGTTTTTTGAAACTGCTGTATTGGCTCATGTACTTGGCATGAATATAAACAACATAAGGCTAACCAAAAGGAAATTAATCCATCACAGTGCTAATTTCAATTTGCCTATTTTTATCATTCACATTTTTTTTTCACTGTTTAAGGAATTTTTATTAAAGCAAGAATTTTATAATCCAAATTACGTTTCCTTGCTCAGTTATCAATTCTGTTACTTGAAACAGAAGTGACATTCCAAGCTATTCCACAGTAAAGAATTACAAAATTAAAGAAAGGAATGCTTTAAATTTTTGTACTTTGCTGAAAATTCTTTTTCCCAGGGTCTATAAAACATTAATTTGTTTTTATATTTTACTATTTTTTTGTGTCTTTTTGTTATTTTTAAATCAATAAGTAATCTAGGACTAGCATTATGTTTGCTAGACCTGGCATTTGCTCGGTAGATAAGGTTCAAAGTTTCCTTTCCTTTTTTTATTTATTTTATATTTTGCAATGTTTTTTTTCCACAATATTTAAGTTTTTCGATGTTTAGATATTTTTCTTCGGTGAAGCATGAGTTTCTTTACGTGGTCCCTGATCAATTTTAAACAGTTGGAACACCAGCGGCACTGTTAACTGCTTTCTGGGCGGCCTCTTTAGCTCGGTGGGCTTGTAGCACAGCTACAGCTTCATCAACTTTAGAACGGAGAGACTCTGGAGACTCAAGCATATGAAGAAGTTCTGAATTATCAATCTCCAACAACATGCCAGTGATTTTACCAGCAAGAGTAGGGTGCACGGCTTGAATTAGAGGAAAGAGCCGTTCACCCAACATTTGCTTTTGCTCTTGAGGAGGGGCAGATGCCAACATGGAAGCAGTCAAAGGCTCCTGACCTTGTACATGAACAGCAGGCTGCTGCATGGTAACTTGCAGCTGCGCATTAAGATGTTGCTGAGGATTGCGAACTCCCGCAGCATACTTATACTGGGGAACGATGTGGACAGCAGGAGTAGCTGCAGCAGCAGCAGCTGCAGGACGTGGACCCATTGTCTGTGTTGATGTGTTAGCAACACGCTGTGTCGACATGACTCGTGGAACCTGTGAAGAAGCTGGTCTCATAGTACTAAATGGTGGCCTAGGAGCCGCTGGGCGGATAGCACCGGGCATATTTTGGAATGGATGAGGTCTGGCACCCTGAGCAGTCCAGCGAGGACTTGGTCTTAGTTGAGCAATTTGGCTAGGAGGATAGTATGCAGCACGGTTCTGAGTCTGTGGGATAGCTGCCATGAAGTAACCTGAAGGAGGTGCTGGCTGGTAGGGGTTGATTACGGGGTTGGGCACAGCTCTTACGCTAGCCATTCTCTGCATATACTGGTTAGTGAGGTGAGCCTGGCGCTCTTCTTTGCGCTGAGCTAAAGCTACATACAATGGCTTGGTGGCCACAATTCTACCGTTCATTTCTGTAACTGCTTTAGTGGCTTCTTCGGGGGAGGAGAAACATACAAAACCAAACCCTTTGCTGCGACCACCCTCCATCATAACCTTTGCACTAGTGATTGTACCAAATGGAGAAAACTCTTTCCGAGACGTTCATCATCAATACCATCATCCAGATTTTTCACATAAAGGTTAACACCCTGGTATCTGGTGATCCTATCTTGCTTCATCTGTTCAAATTTGCGCTTAAGTTCCGTCTGCCGTTCCACTTTTTTCTGAGCTCGACCAACATAAATTTGTTTTCCATTGAGCTCCTTTCCATTCATCTCATCCACAGCTTTCTGTGCATCTTCATGCCTTTCGAAGCTTACAAATCCAAAACCTTTGGATTTCCCACTTTCATCAGTCATTACTTTCACACTTAAGGCAGGTCCAAACTTGCCAAAGAGATCCTTAAGGCGCTCGTCATCCATGTCTTCTCCAAAATTCTTGATGTAAACATTGGTGAACTCTTTTGCCCTAGCTCCAAGTTCTGCTTCTCGCTCTTTACGAGACTTAAATCGTCCAACAAATACTTTGCGATCATTTAGAAGCATCCCGTTCATTTTTTCGATAGCTCTCTCAGCTGCTTCCTGTGTCTCAAAATGTACAAATCCATAGCCTTTGGAACCATTTTCATCACAAACCACCTTACATGAAAGGACGTTACCAAAAGCAGAAAATGTATCATACAGTGCTTTATTATCAATGGATTTGTCCAAATTTTTAATGAATATGTTGCCCACTCCACTTTTGCGAAGTGATGGATCACGCTGAGACCACATGATGCGTACTGGCTTGCCCTTTATAACGTCAAAATTCATGGCGTCCCAAGCACGCTCCGCGTCCGCCGGCCGCTGGAAGCTCACATACGCGCAGCCCAGGGAGCGGCGGGTGATCATGTCCCTGCAGACCCGGATGGAGAGGATGGGCCCGGCCGGGCTGAACTTCTCGTAGAGCATCGCCTCGGTCACGTCGGGGTGCAGGTCCCCCGCGTAAAGCGAGGCCATGGGGTAGCTCGGGGCGCTGGGGTTCATCTCGGCACGGCTGCCCGCAGGGCCACAGGCCGCGACCTTTCGGTGGGAGGAGAGCGAGTGCTGGGGCCGGGGGCCGGAGCCGGGGGGAGGGGAGCGGGGGCAAGCGCAGAGGGACAAAAATCAACCGGAATCGAAAACTACTCAACGGCCGCAGAACGGCGTCGATCCGCTGCCGCTGGCTGCTGGCTGCCGGCTGCCGGCTGGGGAGCGAGGGTGGCGGTGTCGGGTTCGGGCAGCGGGAAGGCCTCGGTCTCTCGGTTCCTCCTTGGAGCTGCTGCGGGGCCGCGGGCGGGCGGGTCGGTCTCGGCTGCTTCACCGGGTTATTTTATAAAAGAGGAAGAAAAAAAAATAAAAGTCTCCGGCGGGGGAGACGCGGATTTTTTGTAAATTTTTTTTGGGTTTTTTAAAAGATTTTTTTAGATTTTTTTTGGATTTTTTAAATAATAAATGTGTGTTCCGAGCCCGGAGCACACACTCCGCACTCTCAGCACTAACCGCCGGGGAGAAGGGGCTATCATTCACATTTTTACCATCTGGAAATTTGTCCATTGCCAGCTAAAAATATGATACTCCTTTTCAAATGCTTTGGAGTTTTAAAGACAGACACAATGAAATTTTATTCTCATCATGTATGGCATTATTTAGTATGCTTAGAGAAATCTATTCATTTTAATGATGCTTTACGTATTACATAAAACACACTACATACTTATATGTATAAGGATTGATATTTGAATTTATGTGAAATAAAAAAATTAGGAAAAGAAATTACACATAAATATCAAGATACTGGCTTGAGTTATATTCATTTTGCGTAAAACGTCCTTGCAAAATTTTAAAAAATCAATTTCATATAATATGGTTTTATCATGACAAATGAAGGAAATTATAGTTTTGAATATACATGTAGTTTTAAGATCTGACCTAAGGCAATCAAACAAGTAGATATTTAAAAAATGGTTAGAAAAATTAAATCACATGATCAATTTTAACTAACTAGATGTTTGAGTTTAACATTTTTATTTGAAACAAATTTAAGCTAATAATTGTAAGAGAATTTGAATTTTCTCCATGCTTTTGTGAGAAATGTATATTGTTGTGAGCGTATATGTGTGTATTTGGTGTGTATGTATGTATATGTAGTATATATTTTTTACGTAATACCAAGGATAATGAATTTTATTCCAGTATTAAGGCAATTCGAGTCTTGGATTGGAGGGAGAATCTCTCTTTTTTATAACAATAATTCTAATGTCACTCTGCCATGTTAAAGGTTTTTTTGGCAATGAATTGCCTTTGTACCCTAGAAAAGTAAATGGTGTGATATTTTACCAGCACGTCTGTGAAGATGTGCCCATGTCATCCATTAGTGAGGCAAAGAGTAATTTCTAAAGTTAGAGCATGTCTCTGTCTCTCTCTCATGTATATCTCTAAGATATTTGTTTCTTCTCATAATCAGTGGAAATGCTAAATGCTTTTGTATTATAAAAAGAGATGTTATTTTACAGGGAGTTTTTCTCACTGCCTTCCTTTCTGTTTCTCAGTTACATTGTCTTTGTTGATATCTCCCTAATATTTTTGATACCATGCGATCAAACTCTTTCTGAGTGTGCATGAAGTGTTATTTTCTGATCCCACAGATGTTTTTCCTCATTAGTTTGCATTACTGCTTCTATCATTTTTATTTCCATTGTATGTTGGTATTTTGTGTTTTTTCTTAGTGTATAATATAACCTTTTGGAAAAGAATATGTGTGTTTGTTATAACAAGTATTTATATTTTTATAATATTGTTAAGCCTTCTAAAGATTGGATGATGATGATAATAATAACATAATTCCAATTCAAGTAAAAAGTCACAAACTTTAATAAACAACAAAGTATCAAAGTTATGCTATTTTTAATTAAAATTTAAGTACTGTTTATTTTTTAATTAAAAATGGTATGCCATAATTATATACAAACTTGTGGATAATGAAGATCAATTTCATGATGATATTAAATTAGGCTTGAAAGACAAGGCATTTTTTCTACGTTTGTAAGTTGTAACCCATGTAGGGTCTATACGCGCATGTCTATTGATGCATGTAGGTAGACACCAATGTGTGTATATATGTGGTGTATGCAAGTGGATATAAATGTATTAATTGCCTTAAATTCTATTCTTTTCTTTAAAGAGTCAAGTCAGCTTTTTTTAGCATACTATTTGTATATTTCTCACTATATTCTTTGTTCAGTGATCAATATATCCCCAAAATGTAACATAACTCATTAAATAAACCTACTAGTCCATAAATCTTTCACATTAATTTTCTAATAATGGATTTTTTTGAAAGTGCTTTTCTACATTAGAATTCTGTAAACAGGAACAGGCTTACTACGTAGTTCTTTACAAAAAATTCTTTAAAAGTACTACAATATATTGTCTGTTTCCATAAAGTCCATAATGGGAATGAAATGCCTGAGGCAAAACATGTCTTCTGTGCCTTTAAAAGTGAAACATCAAAGAAAGGCACTATTTGCATACAAATATATGAAAGTCCTCATAAATAAAATCTTCATGCATTGAGATAAAGTGAAAAAGCGGCCTTAAAAGTTTCTTTCAGAAGCAGTATCTTAAAATCACAATATAGGGACGATGGATATAAAAGAGTTGACAGTGATGTCTTGTGATCTTTGTGTACTCAAAATCCTTGGAGCTTATTTGGTGAATAGTAGAAAAAGAAGAAACTCCGGACAGATGACATTTTATACTCTACATTTTAGTTATGATCAGAGGTAGCACTTATTTGTTAAATGTTAAAATTAGATGCATCAATTTGGTGAGTTTATGAAAACAGTGTAATTTCTATAGAATACATATTAAAGAAAAGAAAAAAATTACAGATGAGATAACTATCTGAAGAATGTTACTACACAATAGCAAATGAAAAGGCTCTGAGTGATGTAATATCTAATAACTGCCCATGTGGATGCAGACATGTGGCATGAAATAGATTCATCACACTGACCTGCATGGCTGTGAGTGATAAAATGATTGTTATTTGAAGTCACTGAGTTTTGAGTTAGTTTGTTATGTAGCACTATTGTGGCAATTGTTAACTGAAACAGAAATATTGGGATACAGGAATTAAAAAATGGATAACACTTCCTACCCACATGTTTTACTACACAGCGTAACTATATGTAATAAATAGCTTGGTTAGATTTTGGTACATGTCACAGAGAAAAATTGAGCAGGAAAGAGAAATGGGGAGGGTTGGAAGTATGATTTTAAACACAGTACAGGAAAGCCTCACTGAGAAGGGGAGTGTAGCAGGTCAGTTTGCCTAAAAAGCAAGTTCTGAGAAAAGAGCTTTGTAGGTAGGGTCAATTACCCCTTTCATGATGGCAACTGGGTGGTAGCTTTAGTTTAAAATGTAATGATATATTTGCTGAGTCATCTGATGAAAGTGTTCTTCCTTTTCTGCTGTCCAAGACTTCTAAACCTGTAGAACCAAGAGTCACACCAACAGGAAGTACAAACTTTCCTAAATGGGCCATTTAGAGTGATATTAAATAGGACCACTCCTAACCTCCTCTTGGTTCCCAAACTCATATGTCAATTAGTGAAATAGTGTTAGTGGGTCAACACACCCTCTGTTGGCTGAAGCACTGTGGATAGGAAAGGCAAAAATATATGTCAGTTCCAGGTAATATGAATTTCTGCCCCTTCCAGGGTTGAAGGGGTTCAATGGAGTCAATTTTCCACCAAGCAGCTCTTTGAAATTTGCAAGCCTTGGTGTCATATTGGGAGCCCAGCTTTGATCTCTTTTACTAGCATGTTGGACATTTGGCATCAGCAGTAGCTACATCAGCCTTGGTGAATCAGAGACCCTACTGACAGATCCACGCCTAGTCTCCATGCTGGCCACCATGGCTACTCTGTTGATGTGTCCATTCACCAGTACTCTATATCTGATGATAGTGGCTAGCTACAGACAGCTAGTTGAGTTATTCTCTCTACTTGATTGTTGAAGCAAGTTTCTTCTGGGTTAGAAATTTCCTGGGAGATGTTAACATCTAATTCAAAGATCTTCTCACTGGTGTCTACTCTCATAAATCCATCCATATGCCTCTTGCCTAGACCTTCTTAGCCTCAGTATTCAAATATTTCTATTTCTGGGTTTGACCAACCAGCCAAGCCATTCAGTATTGCTCATATACCTTTAAACATTCTAACATTGGGATACTTCTCTTTCCACACAAAGTAGATTAGCAAATGTAGTGCCCAAAGCTCTTACCACTGGGAAGATTTCTCCTAATCAATATTCTTCAGGGCTCTAGAAGTGGGGCTGTAGTACAGCTGTAGCCCATTTTCAGAATGCACACATATCCCAAGCTGACCTTTTCACAAAACACACTCAGATATTTCTACTTCTGACAGCTGGTCATAAAGGATCCCAACTCACAAGGCCATAAGGGTGACCTGAGGGAGAAGTGCTGGTACAACTATGATAGATTAAATGGGCCATGAGATACTATAGCTTATTCCTACCCTGTTGTCTTACTCAGGCTTAATCATGGGTGTACTATTTCCAATTTATGATGAATTGCTCCTGGACATGCCAAACTGTATGGCTTGATGTGTCTGTCAGATCCCAGCTCATACTGGACAGTTCATGTGCAGTATTACATGGTGCCCCATGGTCAAGTGTCCTATCAGGTCCCAGTAGCACACCGGGAGCTGTTTATTAAAAGGTATATAATTCTCTCTTGGAGATGGTATGTATTTTTTTCCAGTTTTATTGATACATAATTGACATATATCACTGTATAAGTTTAAGGCGTACAATATGATGGTTTTATTTACATAATTTGTGAAATAATTACCACAATAGGTTCAGCTAACATCCATCTTCTCAAATAGATGCAATAAAAAGAAAGAAAACAGGAAACAATTTTCTCCTTGTGATGAGAACTCATAGGATTTACTCTCTTAACTTTCCTATGTATCATACAGCAGAGTTAGCTGTAGTCATCATGTTGTACATTACATCCCTAGTACTTAGTTATCTGATAACTGGAAGTTTGTACCTTTTGACCATCTTCCTCCAATTTCCCCTCCCCCACCCTCCACCTCTGGTAACCACAAGTCTGATCTCTTTTTCTACAAGTTTGTTTGCTTTCAGATTCCACATGTGTAAGTGAGATCACACAGTATTGGTCTTTCTCTGACTTATTTCACTTAGCATAATACCTTCAAAGGCCATCCATGATGTTGCAAATGGTAGAATTACTTCTTTTTTATGGCTGAATAATATTCTATTGTATATATATACCAACTTCTTTATCCATTCAGCCATTGATGGACACTTATGTTGTTTCCATGTCTTGGCTATTGTAAATAATGCTGCTATGAACGTGGGGGTGCTGAGACCTTTTCAAGTTAGTGTTTTCATTTCCTTTGGACATATTCCCAGAAGTGGAATTGCTGGATCATATGGAAGTTTTATTTTTAATTTTTTGAGGATCCTCCATATTGTTTTCCATAGTGGCTGTACCAATTTACAGTCTCAGAAAATGGCATAATTTTTCTCCAGAACTCAAAGGCTGGAGTTACGATTCTCACATAAACTGCACACTTTTGATCTTTTTTCACCTTCGACACCTCCAACACCATGAGATGCCAGGACAATGAGTCAAATGACATGTCTATTTGTACTATAGCCTTGACTTCCTGCAGAACCCTTTCTTACTCTGGGCATCACTCAAGGTTGGCAGCCTTCCGTGTGATTCAGCATAAAGGCCAAGGCATTATTCCCAAGCATTATTCCCAAAGCATTATACACTGCCTTCAGATCCTCAAGAGGCTGATCTGGTGTTGGGCTTCCTTCTTTGGATTGCAAGATTCAACAATTTGTCTTTTATTTCATAGCCAATATCTGGCACGTCTCTGACCACTAGAACTCTAAAAATTTTACTGAAGTGGCAGAAACCTGAATCTTCATAGGGTTTATCTTCCAGTCTTTGGATCGCATGTGTCTTACCAAAGCCTCCAATATGCTTGTTGCTTCTTTTTTTTTTTTTTTTTAAAGATTTTATTTATTTATTTTTCCCCCCAAAGCCCCAGTAGATAGTTGTATATCATAGCTGCAAATCCTTCTAGTTGATATATGTGGGACGCGGCCTCAGCATGGCCGGAGAAGCGGTGCGTCAGTGTGCGCTCGGGATCAGAACCCGGGCAGCCAGCAGCGGAGTGCGCGCACTTAACCGCTAAGCCATGGGGCCGGCCCTGCTTGTTGCTTCTTGCTGAACTGGTCCAATTAGTGTGATATTATCAATATCATGAGCCAATGTGATATTTTTTAGTATATCTGGCTCTTACAGGTCCCTTTGGACTATCTTATGGCAGAGAGTGGAAGAGTTAACATTGTCTTGGGGCAAGACTGTCAATATATTCTCTTCTGTTTCAGGTGACTTGCAACTGTTTCTGATCTTCTTTTCTATACCTATGGAAAAGAATACATTCTCCAGATCAATGGGCACATACCAAGTACCTGAAACATTGTTATGTGCTCTAGCAAAGAGAACTCCTCTGGCACAGCACTGCAATTGGGGCCACTACAATGAGTTTACAGTGGTCCATTGTCGTCTTCCAGGATCTGGCAATACAAGACCGCTGCCTGGTGGTGACACTAAGGATACCATGGATTCAGCTGCAGGCAGCTTGTTTCAGTTCTTGGTCAGGAGGAAATGTCTGTATTTTCTTACCTCCTAATGCTCTCTGATTGCTATAAACCACAGCACAGGCTGTGTTAACAACATTTGTTTTTTCTTTGCTCCCTTTCTTTCACAAGCAGAGGAAATCCACTGAAGCCAGTGGCTCTATGTAGAGCACCAAGATCTCCTTCCCAGTTCAAATGCAGACCGCTTCAGTTTTCTTTGCCCCACAGTAGCCAAAACTGTAGAGCAATGCTGTTTGCTCTAAGCTGCTTGGTTCAGCAGGCATTTGTCTTTAGCCAAATCATTGGTTAGGTTTCTGTCTTGTTTCCTCACCAAGAAGATGTTTATCATATTTTTAAGATACTATGTCTTTTTTTTTAATTATTATTATTTTCTGTCAGTGCTAAGTGTTTGGGAAAAAGAAGGTGTCTCCAATTGTGAACGTACAGAATCATCTTAACTAGATATCTCCAGATACTGTTTTTATATTTATATCATTATTCCTATCACATTCTAAAATCAATAAGTATTAAATGGAGTGACTTTTATGTAATTCTTTTTCCTCCCATGAATGTGTTCCTTGGGATTCTTGTTCACACCTCACTTATTATTGCTACCCCCCCCCCCAAAAAAAAGTAATATCAGTCTTGGTGTCTTGAATATATGGAGCCAAAAACATTTTTAGTGAATGATTTTTTTGCTATAAAGTTTTTACCTTGTTTTCATTGATTCTACCTACTTAAAATCTAAAGCTACTGATTTGTATAGTCTTTAAATATTCTCTACCATTTTAATTGTTGGCAAAGAGAAAGATGTAAACTTTCAGGGGTCATAACATCTAGGGAAATTGGAATCTGTCTATAGTTGTATAGGACATATTCCTAATTACGTGTGTAGTGAGGATCTCTGGGGTTTTTTTTCCCCCTAATTTATGCTCTCTCTTTCAAATCCCCGTCTATTTTTTTCAAAACACTCAGCTAAAGTAATTTGTTCAAATGAAAGCTAACTTGAATCAAATACGTTTTAGTTTTGACCCAAAGAGTCAAAAGAAGTCAGGAGATACTAAAACCAAGTTTTTTATGTATGAGAACAAGAGTCATTTACCGGGTGGTCTGAGAGTGTGTAGCTAATTGTGAGTTCTCAGTGTATATTGCTGGAGGTTGCCTTTCAAAAATTATTTGAAACATTTATTTTTCTTTTTTTTAATTAATTAATTAATTAATTAATTAATTTTTGTGAGGAAGATCAGCCCTGAGCTAACATCCATGCCAATCCTCTTCTTTTTGCTGAGGAAGACTGGCCCTGAGCTAACATCTATCGCCAATCCTCCTCCTTTTTTTTCCCCCTTTTTCTCCCCAAAGCCCCAGTAGATAGTTGTATGTCATAGTTGCACATCCTTCTAGTTGCTGTATGTGGGATGAGGCCTCAGCATGGCCCAACAAGCGGTGCGTCGGCGTGCGCCCGGATCCGAATCGGGCCACCAGTAGCGGAGCCTGTGCACTTAACCACTAAGCCATGGGGCCGGCCCAGAAACATTTATTTTTAAATTGCATATCAGTCTCACAAAACCTGTGATGATGTCTCCAAAGTGTGAAAAATACACTGAATGACAGCAGATCAGAATGATTATTGTACTGAAACACATGCATTTATTAAAAATGGGTAAATCATATATACAAACATACCAATTTGTTTTTCCAGAACCTGAAAATGATTTCATCGTTGATTCAGACATAGCATTTAAGAAAAGTTTCTCCCTCAGGAAGATGAGCAACAACCTACACATGGATGGAGACTGCCCCTGACAGGGCAATTAGATTGTTCCCTCTTCTGAGGTCTAATGTTTTCCAGAAGTACAATTTTCAGTGTTATCACCCATTATTTTTTTCTCAGACAAACACCTTCTCCAATGATGTGCTTCCCTGAAAGCGAAACCAGTTTATGTCAGGAGTGTGCCAAAGCTGGCAATAATCGGTCAGATAAAACCTTAAAAAAAGATATGAGTTTCTTGATTATTTTGTTCACTTAAAGAGTAATTAATCATTTTCCATTATTTTCACTCGCCAAATCTTGATCTCCCAATTTCCTGTAATTTACCTCCAAGTTTTCTAAAACAGAGTGGACTTTTCTGGCTTGGGCAGAAACAGCTAGCTGAGTGCCTGGTCGTATTGGAAAGTCAGTGAGTGGTCACTGATATGCTCCTTTTTGCCCTTGTTTTTACTCAGGAGAAACTTCAGTGTGATTCCTTCTCTGTGGTGCATCAGCATGGAAATGGATTCAGAAATAGCTTTGCAGGAAATATTTGAAGAGAAAAAAATTCTTAGTATGATGACTGGGCAGAAGACTGTAATAGATTTAAGTGGAGCCTGAGTTAACTATAAAGGAAGGAAATAAGAAAATTAGATTTTTTAAAAGCACATTTTTATCCTAAGAAATCAAAAGCCTTTTCTTGTCATTTTTTCTAAGACCACAGTTGAATTCTCCTTATTCATAGCTAAATTATGCTCAACAGAGAATGCTGAACTGAATTGCCAAAAATCAGTCTAGCTCCTTTTGATGGTAGAAATAGACTAGGTTCTGAAGCAATAAGCTGATGTAGATTTATTCTCAATTTATGGTAGGCTTGATTTTTTAAAAGAAGAGATAGGAAGATAGTGCCTATGATTTATAAAGCTAATTTTTTAGCTAATTCTTTAGCTAATATTTTCATTATGAATATTAAAGATTTTGTTGTCCGAAACTTTAACAATGGGAAGCAATTCTTATTATGGGCTTTTCATCTTATTTATATAATGAATAGAAAATAAGTTAGTAGAAAGTCATCAGGATGAGAAGCCAATATAAAATGGGTGCCTGCAAGCAAGGCAAATAATTTTGTCTCAATATATCTACCATCTTAAGGTATTCATGCAAAATTTTACATAATTTAAATTTGCTAATAAACAGTCTTTTAAATGGCAGATAGCCACCAAAGAAAAGTCAGTGAGTTAGTATATATCTTGCTTTCATTTTTATTAACTGCTATTAAAATTATTTAAACATTCTTAAGGTTCATAATTTTAAAATGTTGTTGATATT
Organism: Ceratotherium simum simum; assembly: GCF_057802395.1. NCBI lineage: Eukaryota > Metazoa > Chordata > Mammalia > Perissodactyla > Rhinocerotidae > Ceratotherium > Ceratotherium simum. The sequence goes on from NC_141911.1 coordinate 62,378,744, forward strand.
ATTACTAATGATCAGCTCCCTGCTGTGTCTGTGCATGTTGCAATATTGTGGCTATAGGAAAATAGATCAAATCATGTAGAAAAATTATTTCAATATTATTTTGAAATTTTCATAACCATGTCACATAGTTCACTTTTTTTTTTGAGAGAAAGAGGGGTAACTGTAATTTTCCACATTCCTGGGAATTAGAGGCATTTAATGGGTCCCTGTAATAAACTGACTATAGAAGCTCTCCTTTCTGAAGCTGCACTTCAAGTATGGCTGGGCTGCCACCACCATGTTGGTCTGATGGATTCTGTCCCCAACTAGTGAAGCCGTGCTGTGTGGGTATGTGTGCAAAGCACAGAGGAGTTCCTCCTTGTGAAGCATCTCCTGCACGTCTGCTCCTCACGACACATCTCAGTCAGAATCCTGCCTGACGCTGCCTTCCAGGGACGTGCGATGGCTTAACCCAACCTCTTGCTGTCCCTGAAGAAAAATCACCGTCCTGACAGCTGACCAATCTGTGCGGATTTAGTTCTTGTGAATAGCTTTTACCAAGTGTTGTTTTTAATCCTCGCATTGTGTTTAAGTGTTGCCAAGTTTTCTTGAAAACCTGAAAAATACATGAAAATGTGCTTAGAACAATGATTGATACATAAGAGATGTTATGTAAGTGCTAGCTTCAAAATGTTAGCTATTAGTAGATTCTTTCCCACACATAAAGAAAATTAAGGCTATAAAATGTCAAATGACAAATTTCAGGATCTGCAATGGGAAACTGGTTATAAGTGAAATAATTGTGTTGAAGCTGGCTAGAATCTTATGCCACTGTGCCGTATATTTTAACTTTATTACCTTAATATGCATTTCTCAAAAGTTCACTGTGACTAACTTACCTTCTTTCTATTTGTTTCTTTACTCTTTCCTTTCAGTCTCCTAAATATTTAATTTTTACTTAATTATTAATATCCCGTTTTGCAGGTGAGGAAATTGGGTCATAGAGAGAGAAAGTCTCTTGCCCGAGGTCATACAGCTGGTAAGTGGAGGAGGCCGGATTTTTACCCTAGCTGCAGCCCCAGACCCTGCTCTTAACCACTGTGATCCCCTGCTTGCCTTAGCCTGAAATTTGATAGAACACTCCATATAGGTTCATTCCTTCATTGATTTATTAGTTAGCCAAGAGGAATTGCGCATTTACAATGTGTCATGCTCTATCACAGGTGGTAAGGATAAGTTGCCAAGAAGGAGCAAAAGGTCCTCAAGTGACTTTTTCCACATATGACTACATAGTAAATGTTAAATTCTCAATGTTGTCTACAAGTCACAGCCAAAAGAAAGAAACAATTGAGACAAAGCACCCACTCATAACTCAGAGAGAGAAGTCCTCTGCGTAGGCCCATGAAAGGAGCCCCCTCGCTCTTCCCAGCCAAGCACATCGGGACTTGTATTTCCAGCTGAAATTGCTCCTGCCACATTTTGAGCCCATGTCATCTACATTGTCTTTAGGTAGAGAAGGGTCTAGTTGTCTACCATTCCCTGTGTTGGACAGTTTGTATGTTTGAACTTTATTAAATTATATATTCTAATTTCTAATTTGCAGGTTGATTAAACTCACTTTGCCTTTCCCCATACATTTTTTTTTCCAAACTCCTAAAGTATATTTTAACAAAGGATTACTGGTTAAAGTTTATGTGAAAATATAATTTCAGTCTGCCATAACATTTCTCTTTTAAAATCAATTGCTCACATTAGGATATATGTGTAAAATATGTTTTTTTTAATCCATTTTAATGTTGGATTCTTTAAATTCCATTTTTTTTTTTTTTTTTTTAGTATATAGAGGGGGGAAATAGTAGCATATAGTATATAAGAGGAGTATATTAGCATTTAGTATATAGGAGGAGGGATTATTTCATAAACAGAAAAATGGATGAGTAGATAGCTATGATACTATAACTTTTAAGAAGCAGAACATTGCTACATGTACATTGAAGTATCTGTTTTATTCTTGTTCAGTGTCAGGACAAAGTCATTGACATTGTAATTGTCAAGGTCTCAGTTGTAGCTCGGATGTCTTGCCAAGATGTTTCAAAAAAATAATCATATTTATTTAAATGCCCAACCCAAGGGCCTTAGTGTTACCTTATCTATGCATATAAAAATCATAGCAAATCAAAATAAGCAACGCCTCATAAAGAAAATTAATATTCTTCTATATATTTATCAAAATCATTTACTTTAGGAACAGGAAACATTTTCTTTTCTGGCATGTATATGATAATTATATTAAATTCTATGTATTAATCAAATAGCCCATTTTAAAATAGCACAGAGCCAAAGTAACAAAAAATTAAGTTTTATCTTAAAAAACAAAAGACGATTGATTTTCTAAGAACCCACTGGAAATAACGAAATAAGAGATGCTTGGCTTCCAGCTTCCCCAACTTCACAGCTAACACAGTGCTCCAAGAGCTCTAAAGGATAGAGACTTGATGGATGAGCCTCTCAATTTATTTCTTAAAAGAAATAAGTTCCCCATCTTACAGCCAGAGCCACATGAATTGCTCAAATCCAGATGACTAGACGAAATTTTATTGAAATGACAATGAAAGTAATTACATTGTTAAGATTGTCAACTTATTTTTTTTTAAACTCCTCTGGCAATCCAGACACGCTAACAAAGAAAATGAACATTTTTCTAAACAACGTCCCTTAAAACTCTCCAAATGCAACATCATTGAATTGCTGTTTTGACGTGATTACTCAGTAATAAAGACTGGATTTTGGAGACTATCAGGTAGTGTAAGCACAAATGAACCTTTAGTACTCATAGATAAAACATTTCAATTGTTTAGAGGGCTTTTCCTCTCATTTTCAACATTTCTTGTTTGTATGAAAAAAGGCATAGTTAAGTCTGGTTAGCTAATTTCATGTGCGAATACTAGGAAAGGATGAGGTTTATCATTATGGCCTGTTCTGACATACATGGCAATAATGGAATTTTAATCAGAATATATGTAAGATTTGTAAAAAGAGTGATTAATATATACTAAGAATGACATTGAACAAAAGAGCTATTATTTTATAAAGTCTTCCCTCTTTTCATTCTTTTCATTTTTATTTCAAATACTAAAAAGGAAATGGGAAAACAGTTTGAAGATTACAAATTATTCCTTGTATTTCAATACATCTATCAGTCTTTTATGCTTGATATACATTTTTTTGAAATGTAAGCCTATAGGATATATTACCATATAGTTTAAGAAGAACTTTCTCTGGAGAAAAAACTAAGATAAGGGTACTCTTTTTTCATTTTTTCTGGTACAAATTCAGATTTCACATTTGAAGTTATGTTCTTCATTTCTACATCTTGATTTGGTACATACATTTGGTACTTACAGTGTAATTGTTTAGGACCAGATTCTGAGATTCATTCATCCTAACTGTGAGTTATTTCTAAGCTTGGAACATAGACACTCTTAATAATATTTTAAATAGCAAAATCTTATTTTCAGGGAAAAAAAATGTGAAGGAAATGCTGTTTTATGGAATGAAAGGAAGTACAAACTAGCAATTTCACATTTAAAACTTAAATTTTGCTGCAACTTTTAGTGCTTCAAATACTTAAAAACTCAGTTAAAAAAGCTTTAAATATAAAATTTTCCTCTACGTAATCTTCATATTCAAGATCAAAAGTTGAAAGCAATACTGCCTTTACCTCCTTTGTCCACATCATGGAAAGTTAAGGAACTGACTAAGGTTTCCTTTCCTTAATTTCCATCTTGATGGTAATAATCTTTATTCATAGTTTTCCTCATTGATTGGTTAGCAATTATTCTGTATTATAAATTTCAAAAACTGTTTTTTAAGACAGATTTTGTTAATTTACATTTTTATGCGAACCATGGTTTAAATTTGTTCTTGATCCATTCTATAAATAATATGTAACTCATATTGTAATCTAATAAAATAAATGTTGATTTACTGTTTGACTCTGTAGTATATTTCCCTGTAGAAAAATTCAGTGGCTGAAATTGAAACCTCTTGCTCCCTAAAGTACATCATAACCAGGGCTGGGTTTGGACCAAGCCAGGAGATCCCCTCTGCTCTTTCCTCACACATCCCGTTTAATGTGTGGTCAGGAAGGCCTCTGTGGGCAAAGCTAGGTTTGCCTTTTCTCTTGGAAGCTCTGTTTTGCTCTAGTGATGTCTCTGAGCTCTTCTATTTTATTGATACCCAAGAGGAAAGAGCAGTGGATTTGGGAGTCGAGCGACCTGGTTTCTTCTCTTATCTGTCACCTCTACTGCTAGGAATTTGGTCAAACTTCCTAACCTCTCTCTGCCTAAATGTCTGTATTTGTGAGATAGGAGTGTTAGGCTCTAAAGGCGTTTTTCCAGATTGAAAATGCAATGTCTATGGCTCTGTAGGCGTCTTATCTATAACTCTCCTAGCCATCTTGAAAAATAACAAAAGAATCTCTGCAAGCTGCTATGGAGTTCTGACTGGCTAGACCTAAAGTTTAATCTTTTGGATGATCCCAATGATTACAATGCACTTAGCCTAATTAGGTGGTCAGCTTCTAAGGTGACAAATTCTATGATAAACTCCAATGGTGACAAGTATCTGTGATTCAAAGAATACTATTCCACTTTCCTTGAAAGATTAGAACCGTCTCTAATTGCTCTATTAATCTAATTTAGTCCTATTACTTCCTCTAATGATTGACTCAAACTTGCTTTAAAATAGTGCTAATTGAAAGTTTATAAAAATGTATTCTTCATTTAAATTCTATGAGAAAGCAAAACCCACTCCTACATCTAATTTCCTTAAATTACATTTGACATCTTAATAATGAATGATCATATCTCAAATGTCAACTTTTGAAATATCACTTTAGTAATATTACGGAGCATAAAATAGAAGACAACCTGACTGTAGTCAGAGTGATCATATAGCAGGTAATTTCTATTATATGGGAGAGAAGTATTAGAACTTTGAAAGAAGGCAGTGATGATGGGATTGACAAGGAAGGGATATGTGGAAAAGTTACAGAGGAATGGCCAAACTGATCTACCATGAGAGAAGCATGACAGCTGCAATGACTTTCTGGTACTGGCCTTGGAAGATTGGATGGATTCTGCTCTCCCAAACAGAGATTAAAGATAAGAAGTATATATTTTGACTTAAAAGTATACACTTAGAAGATATGATATATGCTACTGTCTAAATGAGTGTTTCATAAAAGATAAATCAGTGGTTATTAGTACTTTTATTACTAGGAAATCAAATGCAGATACAGAAAAACACACGAAACAAATGTATAGCTCAATGAGATATTTTAAGGTGGATACCCTTATTACTGCCACTCAGGTCAATAAATAGAACTTTTCCAGGCCCCCAAGGTCCTCTCCATGATCCCTATACCAGTTCTCATCCCCTCCCTTCCCCGAAAAGTGATCACTATCCTGACTACTTGGTAACCACTTTCTGGCACTACTTTATAATGTTACATTCAAGCGAGAATCACTCAATAACAGAATTTAGTAACTAAAAAATGTTGCTGTCTTTGAAGTCTTTTATAGTCTATTGAAGAACACTGGGTGTTTGACCTGTAGAGTATATCGCGGTCTGGATTTTGAAAGCAGTATACCAGCGTCTGCTTGTCTCTTTTCTGTGATGTTATCGGTGGTGATCTTTAATGCATAGATCCGCTAATTCATTGGGGCTGCCAAAAAAGTCATACTCCAATTTTATCATTTCTATTTAATTTATTAATTTAATAATTTTATGAAGAGACACTATTTGGTTACCTAGTAGAAAATTCAAATTGAAAGGTGTGATAAATGCTTGAGTCTGTCCTTTTATGTACCCATTTTCAAGATAATTAATTGGTTCCCTATCATCCTTCAACTTTAATTGAACAGTTTCTAAATATATTATGAATAAATGTCTTTTCCGTCATTGGCCAGTAAGAGCCTCTTCAAATTGGCTCTTAAATCATTTTGACATGACTGTAATGGTCTTTCATGGCTTCCTTGCTGTCTGCTTTGGAGACATTTTACTCTCATTTTGTACACTTCCTGCTCTAGGCCTGGAATCAGCCATTTCTCCGTGAAGTCCCAGTTTCTTTTAGTGATAAATGATAATTTAAGACTGCAATCTAGGAATTAGGACAGTCATTGCAACTGGATTGCATTCTGTAACTAGGTAGTCAGCAAAATACAGTAGAAATGAGGATCCCAATAGCATGAGTTCATATAAATATTTCCAATTCAAATGCAGGTCTACAGGTTTTTTTAACTTAACTCTTCTATATTACACCTATATTTTCTTTCTTCCACTCTAAAAATCTTCATTCTCCATGTCACAAGCAATGATAGAGATAGAATAACTCATAGTTACTCATTTGCTTTACACATTAGATATACAATAATCTCAGATTAACAATACCAATAAATACTACCACCTCCAATATAATTAATGAGAATAGTTAAAAGTAATTTTTTTATAAAAGCCCTTATTATTTATTTCATCATTTAAAAATATCTGAGCCCATAGCTATTCAAATAATACTCTCTGCATTTTAACCTTTATTTAGTCTTACTTAGATCTACAAATATCTATAGGGTTAATTAATGCTGGCCACCAATTCTTACAGTGATATTTTATAGTCATTTTAGTAATCTGAAGTTCATTCTCTAGTAAATTCCTCAGGAAGTGCTTATGGCAACATTTCCTGAGTTCTTACATATGATAATCATTTAGACTTTTACAGTTGAAGTCAGTTTTTGTGGGTATAAAACCCTCATTTTTTTCCCCCTTGCATATCTTAAATATGTTACTCTATTTTCTTCTGGGTTAAAATATTACTGTCAAAAAAACTGATGATGAACTAACTTTTTCCCTATATAGGTCAGTTTCTTTTTTGTGACTAACATCAAAAACTTTTTTTTTTTCTTTGAAGCCCAGTATTTCTTGTCATTGATCATTTTGGGACTCTACTCTCACATATGTGGTATGATTTTTCAATATATAATTTTAACTCTTCTTTATATAAGGAAGTTTTCCTGAATTGAAATTTTTTAGTATCTCTTTTCTTTTTCTCTTTCTCCTCCTCCAGGCTTTGGGCTGCTATTAATGTTTGTTGGACCTTCTTTCTTGCACTTCCTTTGCCTATCCTCAATATTTGTCACTTTCTATGTTTTTTAACCTCTTCTTTCATTTACTTATGGTTTTGAAAATTTTTCATTTTTTTACCTTCTATTTTTGCTAAGCTGTTACCTGTTGTGATTACTTTTGCGTGTGTGACTCTAATTCATTCTTTGTTCCTGAGAAGATGGTTTCTTTTATTTCTGTTTTTTTCCCGAGTTCTGTCAATATGCTTAGGTTTTTCTTTCATGTTGTTTTTAATAGTTTTTTCATGTCATAAGTAATTTTTAATGTACTTTAGCTCATTTTGAGCTAGCATGGCGTAGTTCATCTAGACCACATTTTTTTTGACATGCTTTTATATAAAAACTTTGTATGGAATTTTACCTCAATACATTTTTGTTTCCTATTTTGATGTGAAATTATTTTTTCCTGAACTTTTAGTAGGAGGTCTGGTTCTGGAAGATTCCCTAAACTTCTCTCAATTTACTCTTCTCTGGTTTTCATGTAACACCAAAATTATAGAAGCTTGTTTTCTAAGATTTCCTGGTGTTGTTTCCTTCCTTATTTTTCTCTGAAACTTCTCTTTTCTTCCTCTGTATTGTAATTGTCCTGCTCAATTTTGATTCCACTTCAGGCAACTTCTCAGCCTAGGAGACCTGACTGGTCAGTTTCAAGATTTCCCAGGAGCCAAACTGCTCCAGCCTTTTCAGATTATCTTATTGTGGACCCCTCAACTCATCTCATATTGGATTTGGTAAAACACTATCAGTTTCAAATGCTGTTTTCAAACTGCATGGCTGTTGTTTCAGTGTGTTGCGTATTTTGAGGGTCTTCTTTTCTTAGTTCTGTCAGATACCTTGTTGCTTTCCTCTGCTTCTCATGCACAGATGCTGATATAGTGTGGATCTTGTGGTCATTGGTGGTTGATCCTCAACCAATTATATTTTGATGTTTATAGGGATACCTTGCCATCTTGATTTGCTGTAAATATTGCTTATGAGTTTTTGGATGTACTTTATAGCTGTTTTGTGTTTTACTAGCTAGTTGCTCTATGTTTATGAAAATAAAAAATTATACTGCCATAGCCATCCTCTCACAATCTCCCCTTCTCCTTCCGCTTATTTTTGACAACACAGCATCGTGGTTAAGAGTACTGACTCTGGAACCAGTCTACCTGGGTTCAAATCCCAACTCTACCACTTATAAGCAGTGTTACCTTGGCACACTATCTCCTGAATTCTAAAAGTGTGATAATAATACAGTTTATCTTAAAGGATCATTATGGAATTAAATAAATTAATATTTTTAAAGCATTTATAATTATGCCTAGTACATGATGATTGTAATGTATGTATTTGTTAAATAAATTTTAGTTTTAATATGTATTAGTCATTTAAAAATTCAATTAATATGTCACTCAAAACACAGAAAAATACCGTCACTGCCATCCCTTTATTACCTTATTAAAAATTGTAATTCATATCCTGATTGATTCTCCTTTCATTGGCCTGTTAAAGAACAGGATAGTCATTTTAGGATATAATAGGATGATTCTTTGATATTGACCATTTATTAAGAAAATAATAATAATAATAACATCAATATCAAAGACCTATTATCCATTAAGAAATAATATGATTATTATTAATAATAATGATTATAATAATAAGCAAATGTTAAATAATTATGAAGAACTAGAAAGAAAGATAACTATTCTATAAAAGCTCATAGATAACTATCAAAGTGACATTTGGAAAAGAAGATATAAAATATTTTTAAAAAGAGACTGGCTTTATAAGGATGTGAATTTAGAGGAAAGAAAACAAGTAAATTACTTTAACAAGACCCATAAACGCCTTTTTAGAGAAAAACATGGTGAATCAATCAGAGTTAGTGTGCTGGCTAATATGTTATCTTTTGATTGGTTTCTCCATTATGGGTCTATCAAGGTTAATTTCGTGTGTGTTTCGACTTACCACAGGTTATTGGTTTGTCTTCTCATCCACATCAGAGTTCAAAATGAGCACAGCTTCCCCACAGAGCAAGTGCTATGAGCAACGTAGCAGATCACCTGCTTCAAGATCTTCTTTCTACTACCAGGTGTGTTGCTCGACATGAGGCCAAGAGCGTGGACTATTTGCACTGAGAAAAGGCAGCAGTGAAATCTAAAACATTAGCATGTGGTATGAAGATAAGTCAGCTCTCACTGTGGTTGCATCCGGTTCTTTTCTGCATGATTTGCCTTCTTCAAGCTCAGAAGAAAGGGGTCATTTTCTTTTTCTTTCCTTTAAATCCCTTCCTCTCATTATATTTTCTCAATGCCAAATTTACAATTATGGCCAAGAGAAACCTGCTAACTTATGTGGCTTAGAATTCCAGAATATATCCCACAGCATGGACGTTTAAAGAATAATCAGTATATGTAAAACAGAGTGATGAAAATTGGCAAGTAACTCCAATTCACAACATTGCTAATTTTAAATATTTGTTTTGAATTTGCCATGAAGTTCAGAGGAATGGAACATTCCAGCTATATCCACAAACTCTAATTTTACACTTTCACAGTCAACCTGCTACGAATATATTATGCGATTGTGTGCTTTTGACAGATAATGTTGATGAATTTGTGGCATGAGCTTTGCCAATGTGAGACTCACATCTGAGCAAATAATGAAAAATTGAATCAATTATTTGCCAAATGTCAAAATATTTTGCCACATCAATATTTTTAATATTTTTTAGATGTGTTGATCACTTTATATTTCATCATCAGTGGTTGATTTTGGTCACATTTTGCATGTGACATAATTGAATAAGATGCAATGGACTCATAAGCTTTTCTTATCGTCACTGGGAAGCCAATCTAATTAAATCTTATGTCCTTCATTAATAGCATTTGTGACCACTTCTCAGTTTCTGATTAGAAAATTAAGTAAGACCATTTGATACTAACATTGACAATTGATTTTTTGAAATGTTGTCTTTCTAGAAAATATAGCATATATATTATTTTTCTTATTATTTAATTCCCATTGTTTGAATTAAAACTAACTTCTGCATTTTCTGTTGAGCACCAGGAAGTGAATAATACCTTTATTATTATTCTATTGAAGTTGATTATTAAATTGGTTTCCTAGCCTTTTCTTCTTATTATGAATTATCAAAACATTGATTGTCATATCAATTTTAAAACATGCCTTGGCAAGAAATACAGAATATGTCAGAAAATTATTTGCTAAGAGAATATCTATGTGAGTACATGTATCTGTTTATACACTCACAAATACTGTACAATATACATATTCATACACAATTTCAAAGGGAAAATAATTATATCTTTCATCACAAGTTGTAATTTATATGATCATAAATAATAATAAAACAAAAAGGTACTTTAGACATAAGATATTAGGTATTCAATCAAATTTCTTTTGTGCAGCAAAAATAACTTTAGGAATATTTTAGTATAAAACTGAGGTATGATTGACAGGGAGTTGGTGGATAGGGAGTTGGTTCAATATAATTTATTAGAGAGTTTTGAAATGGTGAGACAAAAATTCCATACTACTTCTAGGCAAAATTTTACAGAAAGTAAAGATTTTTGTAATTTTCCAACACCAACATCCACTGTCCCTACCCCTTTTGGTATATGTTTTAAAAGGTATTATTTTCTATTGACAATTTATTTTCTCTGGGCAACTGACCCAGGCCTCACTTCATCTGGACCTACCCTTCCTGTTTCAGGACAGAGATACAATCTTCTTAGGCAATGATCCAATAAATGAGAATTCAATGCCAATTCACTCCTTCTAGGTCACTTACCTGGACACTAAAATGACCGCTTACTCATCATTCAAAGGTTATTACCATATTCAGTTTTCTCCTCATTGAAATTACATATACTATGGCAAGCAGGGACAGCATAAGCCAACATGTAAATTTTTAAATATGTCCACAAATGTTTTGACACTGCTCCGTTCAAAAGATTCTCTTCGCTTGGAGTGTGGACTTGGTGGCTCACATCCAATGACTAGAATGTGCTAAAAGTGAAGTTATATCTGACTTTTGGATGCAGTCATAACGGGCATTACAACTTCCTCCTCCTGCTCTCTCTCGGATCACTCACTCTGAGGGAAACCAGCTGCCATGTTGTGAGGACACTCAAGCAACCTCACAGAGAGATCCAGGCGGCAAGGTACTGAGGCCTCCTGCCGACGACTAATACAACCTGAGGGTCAATTATCTTTAAAGAGATTAAAACAAGAAAAACTTTGTTTTATATTCACCAACATGTTTATCACAAAATGTGCTTTTCATTTTTACGTGTAGCTGTTAAATTTTCATCTGGTATCGTTTCCCTTCTGCTCAAGGAACTTGCTTTAACACTTCTTGTATTTCAGTTCTGATAGAAAAGAAACCTAGAAATTTTTGTTTATCTGAAAAATTCTTTTGTTTGCCTTCATTATTGATAGATATTTTCACTTGGTAAAAAGTTCTAGGCTGACAGGTCTTTTTTTTCATTGCTTCAAATATGTCTCCCCATTGTCTTCAGGCTTGCATGGTTTCTGGCAGTCAGGCTGTTGTATTTATCTTGTTCTTTTGCACCTGATGTGTCCATTTTTATTGGTATTTGGCAATTTGATTACAATGTACATTGGCATTTTTTATAGTTATTCTGATTGATGTTTATTGAGCTTATTGAATCTGTGGGTTTATATTTTTCATCAAATTTGGAAAATTTTCAGCTAAGTCTTAAAATATTTTTGTGTTCCTCCTACTCCTCCCTTCTGAAACTCTAGTAAAATGAGTCTAGTAGTTATTAGACCAGTAGTTATTTTCCCACATGCTATGTTCATTTAAAAAAATTTGTTTTTATTTCTGTTCTTCAATTTGGATATTTTTGATTATTATATTTTCAAGTTCAAAGATATGTTCTTCTACACTGTCTAATTTGCTGCTACTCCCATCCCATGTATTTTTCACGTAGATTGTATTTTCATCTCTAGAAGTACTATTTTGGGTCTTTTAAAAAAAATCTCTTATTTATCACTTCATCATGCTTATGTTTTCCTCTACTTTCTTGATCATAAAGAGCATATTTATATTAAATATTTAACATCCCTATCTTCAAATTTGGTTATCTATGTATTTCCGGCTCTGTTTCTATTGATTAGATTTTCTCCTGGTTATGGATCATATTTTCTTGTTTCTTTGCATGTCTGGTAATTTTTTATTGTTGTTGGATATTGTGAATTTTATGTTCTTGCTTGCTGGATTTTGTGTTGGTATTGGCAAAAGAATATATATATGAAGTATATATTTCTAAATATATATATTTCAAAACATTTATTTTATAAATATTCTATTATAAATGTTTAGAAATATATATATTTATATATCACAAAAGAAAGTCCAAAATTACTTAAGCCCATACTACATATATAGTCAATTGATTTGCAACAACGGCAGTAAGGCTATTCAATGAGAAAGAATAGGATTTGACAAACTGTGCTGGAAAAATGGCAATCCTTACGGAAATAAAGAACATCAACCTTACTTCATACTGCCATACAATAATTAACTCAAAATGGATCACGTGCCTAAATGTAAAAGATAAGGCTGCAAAACTTCTAAAAGCAAACATGAGAGGATACCTGTGTGACCTTGGGATAGGCAAAGATTTCTTAGCTAGAACAAAAAAACACAATTTGTAAAAGACAAAAAATTAATAGACTGGACTTTATCAAAATTAAAACATTTTCCTCTTGGAAAGATACCATTAAAAAATAAAAAGGCAAGTCAGACTGGAAAAAAAATATTCACAACACATATATTAGGCAAAGAACTCTAAACCATAATATATAGAGAACATTTACAACTCAATAATGAGAATATAATAAACTCAATAAAAAATAGGCAAAGGATTAGAGAAAACACTTCATAAAAGAAGATTTATGAATGACTAAGGTGTTCAAGTCATGAATTATCATGGAAATTCAAAATCAACCACAATTAGATCCATACTATTTAGAATAGTGAAAATTAAAAATATTGATAATACCCAGAGGTGGCGAGGATGCAGAGATCTGAAACTCTCACACATTGTTGATGGGGTTGTATATAGTACAAGTAGTTTGAGAAACATTTTGGCAGTTTCTAATAAAATTAAACATAAACTTCTCATATGTCTCACCCATTCTACTCCAAGGCATTTACTCAAAAGAAATGAAAATATCTATCTACACAAAGATTGGTATCCAAATGTTCATAGCAGCTTTATTTACAGTAGCCCAAACTGGGAACAACCAAACGCTCGTCAGCTGGTGAACGTAGAAAGATACTGTGCTAAATCCATACCACGAAATACTGTTTAGCAATAAAATGGAACCAACTACCGATATATACAACAACACGTCTGGATCTTAAAATCATGCTGAGTGTAAGACACCAGGTAAAAAGAGTTTATATTGCGTAAACTTGACATAAAGTTCTAGAAAATGCAAATTGATGTAGAGTTACAAAGTAGATCAGTAGTTGTCTGGAGATGGGTGGCATGAGAAATACATGGCAAAGGGAACAATGAAACTTTGGGGGGAAATTTCTGTATCTTGAATTTGGTGGTGATTTTAAAAGAATGTATACCTGTCACATTCATCAAAGTTTAATATTTAAATGTGTGCAGTTTATTGTACATAAATTGCACCTCAGTACAGTTGTTAAAAAAGAGATACATGTGTGTAAGAAATCAACAAAGTTATAAGCAGTAGAAAATTGAGAAGAATAATGGTGAGAAAAAAAGAAAAAACATTACAAAAGGAGAACAAGAAAACTACCTTGTTCTGGTCCATCATCCGAAAAAAAAACAAAACAAAAAAACACCACCAAAAACAACATTTTGGAGATGGAAAACATTCTGCTTAATACATAATATAGATTTGTAGATTTATACAGGGATCTTCCACTGTCAATAATTTATAGGCATCTTTTTCTTCTCCATTAGCTTAGATATTAATTTTTTTTTGGCAAAACAATAAAACAATTTGAAAAATTTCTTTCTGACTTACCATTCAAGCCACCAACGTGGTAATGGGTTATTGGAGCTAGTTCATAATAGATGGTTATACTCCCTTGGCTGAGTGTAATCATTCTCTAGTTCATATTGAAAGGAATGAATTTGTAACATAGACAAGACCATGAATCCAGCAGAGAACACAGCGTATCCAGTTCATAAATTTGTGCACACATAAGACAGTATTATTGTTGTAAAATATGTATAGTGGATCCACCTTTTCTCAGATCATGACATATTTACAAATTGTAATTTCCTCCAGAGATGTGCTATGACTAAATTACAGTCTGCTTTTGCTCTAGTGCCTGAAGGAAAAAAGGCATCTAATTCATCTTGGTTTAGATTGTATTCTTGAAATAGGTAAGCTGAGTTCTTTTCCTGTGAATTTCATTCCCTGTGAACACCAAAGAAAATACGGGGAATTGGTTTTCACCAGTATAAAACACATAATCTGCAAACTTGGAAATGATATTAAATACAAAACAATATATTAGGAAAATCTTTGCAGTGAAGTCACATTATTGACACACTGGTAAATAGGATTTTAGAAAAAAAAAGTCTTGTAGATTGGTGGGTATTGAAATTGCTACAACAGGAAATCATGAATATATAATTACAGCTATGACTATCTTCTTATCTACTGAGGCCTATGGTAGCTTGCAAATTTAGCCACTCAATTAATTGCACATTAGACACAGATTAGATACATATGGAACGTGAGTTTATGGAAAAAGAACGTATTTGGTTTGGGAGAGAATTTCCACATGACTCTCTACAAATCAGTGATTCATAGGATTTTTCAAAGGAACTCAGGAGGTTGCTTATTCAAATTTTCTACCCTTCTCCCACTCCCTGTGTTTCTAGAATATCTTTTACAACATAACAAATATATTAATTCATCATCTGAATTAACACGTCCCATGTTGGAGAGCTAATGCAGCTAACATTTATTGAGTGGCTTCTGTGTGCCAGATAATAATAGATTTTTATATTCATTAACACTGATAGAGCTTTTACAGCAAAGTACTTTACAGCATACTAACTCTTTTCTCCTCCAAACACCCTGTGAGATAGGTGGTATTATGAATATCTTTTCATGGATAATGAAATAACTGGTAACTAGTAGGGCAGGGATTTAAACTGAGGTAATCTGTGTCCAGTGTCTCTGTTTTTCTCCACTATACTGTCTCATATTTTGCTATGTGCTTTTACATATATTATATCATTTAATTCACACAATAATATCACACTCACTAGAGAATGTTGTGTGATCTAATGCATGAACACAGGACTTAGAATATCAATATTCGAGACACGGGTCTCCCACTTGCTGTGCGATTTTGTACCAATTACTTAATCCCTCTTAGCTTGGTTTCTGTACCTATAATATGGGAACAATTACTGCTTTATCTCTCTTTTAGGGAAGTCATAGATGTTAAAGAAAACACTTGGTGTTAAAATACCTTGGAAACTTAAGAGCAATAATAATTTAATATAGCTATTATTTTTTCTTACAAGGTAGCTCATGCGAATAACTCAATTGTTCAAATGATTTTCTGAAGAGAAATATTCCCCCCCGGGGCCACGTTGAAACTCCATCACTTCTTTTTAAGGATTAATCACTCTGGACCCTTCAAAGCTTACACTAAAGCCTTCATCCTCTTTATACCCTCTGGTTAGAGCAAGATGTCCAGCACTAAGTACAATACTCCAGACGGGCCTGACCAGTACAGAGTATTGTCAATTTGTTCAATTATCATTCTGTATCATATCTTAAACATATCATATCAGTTGTGCTTGGTAACATATTTCTAATAATAAATAAAGCCTGAGTTTTTAAAATTTTGGTAATCTCATCTCAGGGATAATGGATTTTGAACTTGTTGCCAAGCAAAAAATTAGGGTTTTTTCCCATATGAACTGCTGATGTTAAGTTAGGCGTGGTTTTATCCCACTCAAAGATAATGCTTTGGGTGGTAGTGTAATTTTGGGAAGGATCTGTGTAAATTCTCAATTTTATTCTGAAATTTTTTGCCTTTTCTTTTGGCCACAAGCTCAAGATTGATCTCAGCAATGTGAATCGTAGAAATCTAAATAATCCCAAATATTCTTTGCATAAACAATAAGTAAAATGACTGCTTCTTATTAGTCTCTCTCCTCCCTAATAGATGCAGTGATAGTTATATACAGCGGCTTCTACTGTCTTCCAACAAGTGAACCTTGAAGAGCAGTAAAGCATCCTAATTTTATAGCCTGTCCTTTGTGTATTCTTCCATGTACAATGCTTGAACTAGAGTCAAGGGAGTAAGAGAGGAGTGCATTCCATTTCTTACAAGGACAGCAATAAAACTCACACTACCTTTTCAATGGCTTGCCCGCAAAGACTGGGCTTAGCAATAAACATTTCACTTTCTTTTCCCTCCCTCTGTGATAATAAACGGTTTTCTTTTATATTTTAGTGTTTGCAGTCTTAGTGGGAAAATGTTCATTAGACTGTCATATATTTGAGTTGGGAAAAACATCTTCAGATCCCACAGTTGATTTTTTTGGTAAAGTTTCTAAGAATCACTGCCTAATGTATAAAATTACTTGCTAAAGCAACTTGAATTTTCTGTGAGGTTTTAATAATTAACAATAACACTTGACTTCTTTTATGCCATTAAAAACGTGGCTCACATGACAAGAAGGGCGTATCTAAAATGGAGCGTAAGTGTGTGATTTGGCTGCAAATGATGAGTGAAAGTCTTAGCTGAACTATTAAGGCTTATTCTCTTGAGAAAGATAATGGTTCACAAAAAAATGATACACTATTATAAAAACACAATGAAAATGGTGCACACAAACAGCTCAGAACATTTTAAAAGTCATGTATATATATGTATCAGTTCAAAATAGCTATGAGCTCTGCTATCAATTGGATGGTAATTTTCACCATTAGCTGAAATGATCAGAAGGAAATAGAATTATGTGTGAAAAATATATATATAGTTAATCAACATAGCGTGGAAATTTACTTTAAATATGACAGTGTGTTTTATAGTATAATTAAAAGGGCTAAGCCTATTTTAAAAACTATGATGTGCTGGTAAAAATTAAAATAAAATTTACTTTTGTGTATGTGGTAAGCAGAATAGTAGCTCCATGCCCCAGTCCCTGGAATTTGGGAATATGTTACCTTACATGGCAAAAAACACTTTGCAGATGTGATTAAGTTAAGCAATTTGAGATGGGGAGGTTATTCTGGATTATGAGTAGGCTCGATGTAATCACAAGGTTCCTTCTAAGGGAAAGAGAAAGGCAGCATAGGGAAAGAAGGTGTGGAAGCAGAGGGTGGAATGATGAAATTGTTGGCTTTGAAGATGAAAGAGGGCTAGGAACTAAGGCAGTCGGAAAAGTAAGGAACAGATCCTACCCTAGAGCCTCCAGAAGGGACCAGCCCTGCTAACACTTTGATGGCCGCCCTGGAAGACTCAGTTTGACCTCCTGACCTCAAGAACTATAGAAGAATGCATTTGTGTTCTAAGTCACTAAATTTGTAATAATTTGTTACAGCAACAATAGAAAGCTAATATCATGCAACATGTGAGTTTTATTTTAACTCTAGAATACAAATTCACTGAATACTAAAACAATCGCAGTATTAATTCTTCCATAAGTCATGAATATAATAACTTCAAATATTTATTGAAAGCAAATGCTTTTATGTTTGGGTATGAGCTATGAGTTTCAGATCTCTTGGAACGTTAAGAACTGTTCAATTAAAATTCTTAATTACTAAATTAGACGTTAGCTTTGTATATGACAGCGTCTAACTCAACTTCTTCAATAATAGTGACGTAAATTAGCCTTTCAGATAAGCTAAACAATTGTATTAAGAATTCTGTAGTCAAGAATTTGTAGTCATAATACGATATCAGGAATTCTATAAGTGTAAATTGCTTCTGCTTTAAAAAATTATTTTTTTCATTAAACTATGGTCAGGAGCCAGAAGAAACCAGATATCGTAGCAACGAGTTTAAATTATTAAAAATTTTAAATGAAGTGTCTAACTCTGTGAGATTTCACCATAATTGCAGATATTTTACTTTATGTTATGCAGACTTGTGGCTTTTAAACATTTTTATTTTTTTATTTTTTTTTTTTTTAATTTTTTAAAATTTAATTTTATTTTATTTTATTTTTTTTTATTTTTTTTTTTATTGCAGTAACATTGGTTTATAACATTGTAAAAATTTCAGGTGTACATCATTGTACTTCTATTTCTGCATGGACTACATCATGTTCACCACCAAAATACTAATTACAACCCATCACCACACACATGTACCGAATTATCCCTTTCACCCTCCACCCTCCCCTTCCCCTCTGGTAACCACCAATCCAATCTCTGTCCCTATGTGTTTGTTTATTGTTGTTATTATCTACTACTTAATGAAGGAAATCATACGGTATTTGGCCTTCTCCCTCTGACTTATTTCACTTTGCATTATACCCTCAATGTCCATCCATGTTGTCACAAATGGCTGGATTTCGTCGTTTCTTATGGCTGAGTAGTATTCCATTGTGTATATATACCACAGCTTCTTTATCCATTCGTCCCTTGATGGGCACTTAGGTTGCTTCCAAGTCTTGGCTATTGTGAATAAGGCTGCAATGAACACAGGGGTGCATGTACCTTTGCAAATTGGTGTTTTCAAGTTCTTTGGATAAATACCCAACAGTGGAATAGCTGGATCATATGGTAGTTCTATCCTTGATTTTTTGAGGAATCTCCATACTGTTTTCCATAGTGGCTGCACCAGTTTGCACTCCCACCAGCAGTGTATGAGAGTTCCCTTCTCTCCACATCCTCTCCAACATATGAAGTGTCTAACTCTGTGAGATTTCACCATAATTGCAGATATTTTACTTTATGTTATGCAGACTTGTGGCTTTTAAACATTTTTAAACTATCATTATACTCTAGTTCTGCTAAGAGGCTTATGAGATATTTAATAAACAACTTGAAATCAATTTACACTAGCACATTTCAATGCAACTATTTCCAGTAAAATAGAAAGTGATAGAATTGATTGCACTGCTGAATATAAATAGCATTTCAGGTTGGAGTTTAACCTCCCATGAAAGATTAAAAACAAGCACCTTGTCAAACTTTGCTATGAGGGATCATATTTAAAAATGTGTTTTGCATGATTTATTTTACAGGAAAGTGAAGGTTAGCATATTGTGGGACTGGAAATGATATTAGTTTGTGTATACAGTGAAAAAAAATCCTGGACTATAAAGCCTCCTGGCTTATTAGGTAGGCATCTGAAACATTTTCTTGTCAATAAATTTTGACATGTAAGATGTTGGTATTAACTTGACATCTTGTTCATTGATTTATTTTTTAATTTTTACAAGAAGGGAAGATATTATACAAAACTCCGCAATTCTTGGTTGGCCATGGTTATATTTTTAAACAAAATAATTGCCTTAAGTATAATTACATATAGGTTTTTTAGAACTAAATATAATTATATATATAGAATTTTTAGAAATAAAATTACTTTCTGGCCCAATTGTCTTTAAAACAAGTTTGTTTACTTTACTTATCTGTTGCGCTTAGATTTAAATAAATAACTAAATGGATAGCACCTAACTTATATTAGCTGATTTTTTAAAATTTACAAAACTGGCCCATGAAAATTTTGAGATTTTGATCTGGTGAATTGAAGTAAAATATTTAAAGCAACATGTAATTTCATAAGTATGTACAATGATAAGAAAGTGGCCTTTTCTTGCTATTTCTGTGAATACTAATACCTTTCCAATTTCAGCTTCATTGTGGGTATGGGGGCTGACTTAAAAATTTTAGGAAAGATGCATGTTGCATCCAACAATTTGTTGGATACAGTGGTCCTTCCATATCTGCGAGGGGTTGGTTCCAGCACCCCCTGCAGATATCAAAATCTGTAGATTCTCAAGTCCCTTACATAAAATGGCACAGTATTTGCATATAACCTACGCCCATCCTCCCATATACTTAAAATCATCTCTAGATTACTTATAATACCTAATACAGTGTAAATGCTATGTAAGCAGTTGTTATACTGTGTTGTTTAGGGAATAATGACAAGGAAAAAAGTCTATGCGTGTTCAGCACAGACACAACCATTGTAGGCCTTTTGACCTGGGGTTGGTTGAGTCCGTGGATGAGGATGCTTGGATATGGGGGCCGACTGTACTGAGATTTGGCTTCCCAGCTCATATGGAAAATCCACAATGAGGAGGAGTATTGGTTGTTATGTGACAGATATCTTAATAAATACTGTTTCCATGATTTTTATTTATTTTCTCTTTAAAATTTCTAGGGAGCACAACAGAAATGCTACTCTATGACAAAGTAAGCATAAATGCTAGAAGGAGCAATGTGGAATTATTAACAATTTGACTGGTGTTAGAAACACAAAAGTCAGAAGGAAAACAACTTGTTGTATACAAGGGAACCCCTGTAAGACCAGCAGCAGATTTTTCAGCAGAAACTCTGCAGGACAGAAGGAAGTGGCACGATATATTCAAAGTGCTGAAAGAAAAAACTTACAGCCAAGAGTACTCTACCTGGCAAAGTTGTCACTTAGAAGTGAAGGAGAGAGAGAATTTTCCAGACAATTAAAAGCTGAAGGAGTTCATCACCACTAAACCGGCCTTACGGGAAATGTTAAAGGGAATTCTTTAAGCTGAGACAGGACACTGATTAGTAACAAGAATACATATGAAAGAATAAATCTCACTGGAAAGGTAAAAATATAGTAAAAGTAGTGGATTAATCACTTATAAAGCTAGTATGAAGGTTAAAAGACAAAAGTGGGGTCAGCCTGGTGGCACAAGAAGTTAAGTGTGTGCGCCCCGCTGCGGCAGCCCGGGGTTCGCCGGTTTGGATCCCGGGTGTGCACCGACGCACCGCTTGGCAAGCCATGCTGTGGCGGCATCCCATATAAAGTGGAGGAAGATGGGCACGGATGTTAGCCCATGGCCAGTCTTCCTCAGCAAAAAGAGGAGGATTGGCAGATGTTAGCTCAGGGCCGAACTTCCTCAAAAAAAAAAAAAGACAAAAGTGGTAAAAATAACTATGATTATAATAATTAGTTAAGGGACACACAAGATAAAAAGATGTGACATCAAAAACATAATGGGGGGCCAGCCCAGTGGCGTAGTGGTTAAGTTTGCGTGCTCCGCTTTGGTGGCCTGGGGTGTGCAGGTTTGGATCCTGGGCGCAGACCTACGCACCGCTCATCAAGCCATGCTGTAGCAGGCGTCCCACAAACAAAATAGAGGAAGATGGGCACAGATGTTAGCTTAGGGCCAATCTTCCTCAACAAAAAGAGGAGGATTGGCAATGGAGGTTAGCTCCGGGCTAATCTTCCTCACCAAAAAAAAAAAAACTCATAAAACTTGAGGGTAGAAGGTAACTAGAGAGACTCTTTAGACCACATAAGAACTTCTCCCAGTCATGATACTAGACATATTTATAAATAGTCCTCAAAATTTTCTCAGACATTCTTTTAAATATTCCTTCAACAAATATTTATGAAGCAAGTGCTGTTTGAGGGGTTAGGAATGCCACAGAGAACAATACAGGTGAGAAAACCTGCCCATTAGGGGATTATCTCCTAAGAAGACAGACAAACAAACAAACAGGAATAAGTACAGTATTATGTTTGAATGTGATGGGTGCTGCTGAAAATAAGTGCTGACTGATACCACGCTCCTAACAGTGCCTGGCTTTGCTCAAGCCGATATTTTAGGTTTTTTGTGAGTTCATAAGTGAGAAGCAGAGACACAACAATCATCATTATCTACTTATTTGTAAACATAATTCTACAACTAGATATGAATTTAATAAAACTCAAAAGAACATTTATTTTTGCTTCTCAGAGGAAAATTTTTCTAGAGGAAAAGAAACTTCTCCATTAAACTGTGTTTACCCTTCAAATTAACTTTTGTTTTTAGTTTTCTCAAAAACTAGGGAAAAACTGTAACTTGCTTTGTAAATTTGCACTAGTCCGTCACTTGCAAACATTATAGTCATATCAAAAGATAGTATACTTAGAAGTTGGTAGATATGTATTTATTTATATACTATCTTATGCCAAGCAGTAAGTCTGCTGTGTAGTTCTAACAACAGCTTTCAGTTACCTATGTACGCCCAGGTGCTGCTGTCCCTGAATGAAGGAGGCTTGCAAGCTGGAGTCCTGCATGAGCCGTGCTCCCATGGGCCGTTGCATTGCCCGGTGCTACGTTGGTTTGCTCACTTAATCTCTGTTGATGAGGTTTCTCCCAGGGCAGGAGTTACACTGTTCTTTGCTAGTTCAGCTCGATGTCTTCTGGCAGACATCCTGTCTTAGTCATCCATGGAAACTGTGGATCTTTACCAATATCCTAAAACTGAGCTGGAAGACAGAAAGTGGTTTTCCTCTCTTTGTTAGTGATTATAGCTCTTGCAATAAAACTGTCAGGGGAAGAGGGAGAATCTCCCTCTGCCCTTTTCCTTAAGGTTCTTATGGCTGGCCAAATAATTAACAAGACAGGTTAGCAGGAGAAAATAATACCAAGTTTAATAACATGTATACATGGGAGAAAGCAGGAACACTGCGTTTCTCAACACAATAGCAGAAATTCCCGTCTTAAATACCATGTTCAGCCAATGACAAAGGAGGATTTTGGGGGTGGGGGGAGTCAGTTACAGGAGATTACCACTAAAGCACAATAAACAAGAGTAAGGTTATTATGCAGATTTAAGGCCTCACCTTCCACATTGATAAGCCTCTAGAAATGAGGCCATCCCCCCCTCTTCCCAAAACAGAGAGGGAGATACCTTTACAAATGGAGATTTCCCTTATAAATGTAAATGATTGTCTGGCAACTCCTCGCAGGGCCATCCAGAGAATGTGGCCAGAGAGACAGAACTTTTGATAAGATGGGCTTGTTGGCGCCTTTTCTATTGTAACCTCTATCTTACATTATCTTTACAGCCATCATGATAGATCTGTTCCAGGAAGGAGCCACCATGTCAAATTCTTTAGGCAGTTAGTGGGGGAGGTCAAATGTCCCTAGAGAAAACAACCAAGGTAAAGAGATAGATTTCAGGGTGGCCAAATCTTGATCTCCCACACAACCTACAGCAAAAACAAACAAAAAACCCTAAAACTCAAAACCCAAACTAAAACAAACAACAACACAATAAAATGTCAGATCAGGGAAATTCCCTTAGATATTGGACTGTGATAGATTATCAAAGGTTGGAACATCATTTCATTTTGGAATTTAACTGATTAAAAAAGTAAAGATCCATAGTGGGTGAGTACAAATGAATATATATACTATGTGTCTTCTAGCCAAGAGGAAAAAGCTTTGAGAAGGTGACAATTTAAAAAGTGCCTAATGAGAAAATAATAAATTAGAAATATTTCTATCTCCTCGTGGTCACTGACAGATCAGTCGTCTCTCTAAAATTATTAGAAATGTCACAGCTATTTGGAATGTGTCAATCTGGGTTCCTTTTTATCATCTGTTCTAGGAAGTATTTGTGGGTATACAGAGATCTCAATTTTAAGACTTTTCCTATATATCACCCTTTTACTTGAAAATCTCAATACTAATATAAATGTGTCTCATTCAAGTATGGAAAACATTTTATTCTAGATTATTTTGTAATATTTTTTCATAATTGCCTAAATTTGTTTAGGGACATTTACTGTCATGAATTCGATGTGCATAGGTTTGAATATGCCAAAAGCAGAGTGTCGTTAGTGTATGATCCTGTGTTGTGGATTTAGGCCTTTGAAAGAATTACTTTCTTATTCTTCTACTCTCTGTCCTACTCCTTTGTTCCATTTCTGGTTCATAAATTAGTTTTAAAATTAATTGCATGCCTTTTTCAAGGTTGACAGATGGGGATTTTAAATGAGTACCATATATTCAATTCTTAAGAGATCAAGGCAAAAAGAGGAAAAAAATTTACATAATAATGGAAAATTATAAATTTTAGACTTTAAGATGAAATATTTTTTATAACTTTAAGTAGTTCTAGCTAGCAATTTATATTAATACTTTAAAGTTATCATATTAAGACTATTGTTTAAAGAACTCACATCTTAGAGAAAATTATGATATTGGAACTAAGAAAAAAATGGCAGAAATAAGGAATTATGGAGAAGGCTCTAGCCGGTTCTGTAGTTTGCAAAGACAGAAAGAATACTGAGGTTTTTGTCTTATTTCTAAATCTAAGAAACATACCTCTCTGGCATTCTATTTCTGATTGTTCAAGTTTGGAAATTAATTATTTCTGTAAGTCTATAGTCAAAGTTTAGTCTAGCCATAATCACTTAGGAAATCTCTAATGCTTTTTTACATTTTTGATTGATTAATTAATATCTACATATTTATGATTAATGTAAATTCTTCTAATGCATGACTTTCTAGAAACCTTGAAGTCATTGCCAGTGGAGTAGGCCACTTGTTATCATGATGTAAATGGACTTCTGCTAATTTACATCTTTGTCTTAAATGGCTGATTGTACTAGATTGTGAAGTAATAACAACTAAAGTTATGACATTTATATAACATCTTCTCTTGCAGAATCTCCTATTAGCCGTATTATTCTACTTTCAGGAATTTATTATTTTTACATTGCTAAAAGTTTTAGGTTTGCTCAGATGATAAAAGCATTAAAATTTAAAAATAGAGTAATTTTCTTTAACTTAGACCAATTTCTCCTTCTAATTGAATGCACAAAAGAAAGAGGCTCTGAATTAATCACAATAGACAATAAATTGTAGATTTTCTTGAGCATATTCCATTGTCTTATCAACAAATTTAAACCACAGTAAACATTCATATCTTAGCTTTTAATTCTCTTAGATATCAATACTCAAATATTAATTTCTAGTTGTTCTATTTTCCCAAGTTCCTCATTCTCAAGTATTAACTATTTTTTTAAATTGAAGTATATTTTATGGTGAGTTAAATGCATAGATCTTTAGTAAACTGCTCTATCAATGATAACAAATGCATGTACACATATAGCCACCACTCAGAGAGGATACACAAAATTTCCTTCACCTCAGAATGTTCCCATGTCCTCTTTCCCTTTAATAACCCACAAACCTCCCTCCTGTTCCCAGAATTAATCACTTTTCAAATTTTAGCACCATAAATTAGTTCTCTGTGTTTTGTATTTCACATAAATGATATTGTATAGTATGTATTCCTTTTTGTCTGGCTTCTTTCGCTCAGGGTGAATAGGCTTTGAGTTTGGATATCCTCTGGATCCCTATCTACCACATCAGACTAGGTGGCTGTTAAAGTCCCTGCTTGGTTCTTCCTACCCCTCAAGAGTTCCTCTACCTATGACGGGCACAGTTTCCCACCTACGCTTAGAAAATAACCCATGGAGGTAAGCAGCTGCCAATTTCTGCTAATTTTCTGAGCACCAATTAGTTTAGACTATTTTGCACACAAAGCTCTTCGGTGCGTTAAAAATTTTTGTTCATTTTAACATATCTTTTTCTAGTTTTTTACAATGGGAGCAAGGACCTGCCATGCTTTATATATCCAAATCACCCATATGAACTCCAAGTATGTATTTTAAATTATTGCCCAAATTATTTAATTTTTTTCAGCTTCTTTCTCACATTTGGTGTGTAAATTCTATCTCCTCCTAATTTGGAAAAATAAACAGTCCTATTTCTTATCACCACAATTAGTATAAGGAATAAAACTGAGTTAGGACAAAAATATAACTAACATGTTTTTGATTTTGAGGAAATCATTGAAGAGAAGAGAAAAAATTCAAAAGTATCAAATTACATTGAGAGTAAGTTGAATTTTAACTCAATTTGGATTCAATTTAACAACATTCCTTCCAGATCTGCCGTTTTATTTCAAATCACTACTAATAGTTAAAAAGAATGTAGAAAAATAAATGTAATATCTGCTTCTTTTCTGTCAACGAAATGATTTTTGTTCAGTAAGAGAGCAGAAGAATTAACCTTAGTCCACAGTCCATGACTGTGACAGAATCAGACAGAACTGAAGCAATCGATTCAGCGAGTTTGCTGCACCAAGGCACCCGAAAGGCACGCACGTGCACAGCTAAATGGACTTCTGGGCTGCAGGGAGATCAAAACCTTTGGGCAAACTGATTTTTGCCGTGATCATATAGATCTGGTTAATAATAAGAAAGGACTATTGGGCTTCAGGGCAGATTTTCAGATTGTTAATCACCGTGTTGTTTTTCTCTGCAGAACTATCATATTTATCATTTGGATAAGTCTCCTGCATTGATGAGTTTGATTTCTTGGGGGAAGTGAATTGATTCAGAAAAGTCCTAACCAGCATGCCACTGGCAGAAAATATATTTTGGTTGTTTAAAGAATGTTTATTGAGCTCCAACTTCCTGAGGCACAGCATGTTACGAGGGGGCAGAATCAACATAATTTTAAAATATGTCTTTTGTTCTTTATAACCATATTAACAGGCATTCTTGAAATAATGTGCAAAATGTCATTAAGAAACAGATCCAGAACTTGCAGCAATTTATTACAAAGTGAAGATCTGAGAGTAAAACAGTCATCTGGATGTCGGGTGATGAGTCCTTTAGGAAGCCAGAAGGGGAGTCTTAAGCTTGGTTTTGGGGGAAGCATTTGAGGCTAACAGTGAGGTAGACTTGGGGCTGACCCTAGTACTGAAATATACATGACACAATGATATTCTCATAGAGATTAGTTCCTTCTTAAATATTGATGTTTTATTATAATTGTAAATCCTAAATAGACAAAGACCGATTATGTAACTTCTTATACCCTACTAAAATTATAAACACTAAAAACCAATCTATAATCCATTTATGTTTTCCTCTTAATCACCCAGGACTTCTATAGAAAGGAATGAAATGCTGGTTAATAATTATATCCTATAAAATTAAATTCACAACTAACAGAGCAGATTTGAAGTTAAAAGATTATTTATAATTACACACTTTTTAAAATATTTGGTCTTAGAAAGAAGACATGCTTAATGGAAAATATGTTGAGAAATAATGAACAAATTGGGAAAAAATCAACCAAAGATTGGCCTGAAGAAATTCTGGAGAAACAGACTTTATAATGTCCTGTTATAAACTAATTGAAATGTCACAGCTTAACCATTTGATATCAAGAGTTGAACTCATTTCATTTAGGAATACTGTGAAGACTCACTTTAGTGCACACCAGCATGCTGAGGCCAGCATCTCTATCAGGATGGGGCAGGACAATAGCTCCCTGACTTAGCTGACTACACATTTTCCCTAATTAAAAAAAAAAAAACCTGACAAAAACTAAATGGAAATCTGTTTTGGGAAATGTTTTGGTTCATAGACCAAGTCTGGTTCATCGACAAAGTGTTAAAACACCAACAACTACCCATACTAACACTACTGTTACTATTGCCACCTAATAATTTGTCTCTATTAGACAATAAATTAGAGACTTTCTGAGTCACTGTATGTCTATCGGATATGTCTTCATCACTGTTTAATCACAAATAGAGTCTATTTTATCACTGTTAATAACAAAGAGTAACAGAAGGAGAATTTCCCCTCCAATACAAAAACTGGGGTGGAAAAAGTAACTCTAACGCACAATGGAACTGTGCTTACGAAGGGAAACTTATTAATGCAAGTATTA
Source organism: Ceratotherium simum simum (assembly GCF_057802395.1). Taxonomy (NCBI): domain Eukaryota; kingdom Metazoa; phylum Chordata; class Mammalia; order Perissodactyla; family Rhinocerotidae; genus Ceratotherium; species Ceratotherium simum. The sequence goes on from NC_141911.1 coordinate 62,406,657, forward strand.
ATTTTTACTCTTTGATCTATATCGTCTATCAAATGAAGTTCCTACAGGCACTCTTCCTTCTAATAGGATTATTTATTGCTATTTCAGCTTTCTCCTTCCTCTGCAGAGAAATGGCGTAACTTCCTCCTGAGCTCCTGTGTACTCTTACATCCCATATCCAGCCTCTGTGGGGCTGTGACTCCCCAAGTTATTGCTGAGGACACCAGTGGGGAGAGGACAGCGCAGCAAGCCCAGAGTACGGTCTTGAGACCAGGGGTGTGAAAGGGATGTTTTAACAAGCTCATTCACTGTAAGCCAAGCTCCCAGATTCAACTTCAGCAATTTCCAACAGTTTTGACAACGAAGGAATAGCTTGACATTTCTTCTTGGGTATATAAGTGCCACCTCTCATCCCAGTTATCAAGTGATTTCAAGAGCTGCAGAGTAGAGGCTGAAGTGCTCTGTCTATGGAACACATCTCAGGTGAGAAAACTGAAGATCAAGTAGTGTCAAACAGAAATTAGATTCTTCTGTAAAAGTTTGGAAAAATAAGCCAAGATATGCTGAATGCAAGTTCACAAGGATGAACTTTGTAGAAATAAGCAGCATAAGAATTTATAAAATTTCAAAGGATTTAAAGAAATTATTCAAGGGATTCAGTATCTGATGGGAATGACAAAAGATTACCTGTAATTTGATGAATTAATTTACATAACTTTGGATCATTTTTGAGATTGAAAATTTAAACCCAGAGGGTGGGATTTAAGTCTAGTTAATTATTCACTTTTCAAAGCACCCATGTCCAAAAATGGATCCTATTTCTACCACATACTGGCGAATTGGACAAATTATTTGACCCCTTTGGATCCTAATTGTAACATGTGTAGACTGGGAGTAATTATGGTACTAGCCTCCATAATTACTTTGACATTATTTATGTAAAGGGCTTAGGAGATGCCAGTTTTATTACAAAGGAAAGCATATTTTGCATAGTAAGCATGGTTTAAATAATTTATATAGATTCCATATTTGCATACCAGTGATGGGCAGAAGCTCACATGGTGTATTTATTTGTTTTCATTTTGAGCTTTATGGCTATTTGAACAAATTTTTAGACCTAAACTTCCTAGGTACATAGATGTTAGAGACTCATAATTATATGAAGTAAAATATATGAAATGTGGCCTAGCAATAATTCCTCTTGTCCCTTTCCTAGCTATATGTCACTCAAAATATTTTCTGTCCCAGTTTGATTTTCAGCACGTGCTGCATTTTCAGGAATTTGAGAGGTGTTGAGGGGAGACAAAATGTCTGCTAGGACTCAGGCATCCCTTTCTTCCATTATTTCAAAGACGAGGGAGCAAGGGAATGGAAATAGAAAGTCACAACTAGCTTTCAATCATGAATTTCATCATCTCAAAAGAGGCACAAAACAAAATTAAAGTTTTCAAAAAAGAAAACAAAAATACCTGGAGGAACTCTCTTTCTAAGACAGCGAAGTGAATACTTCTTTCCTAAGCATGGTTATTAACAAGGAAGACATTTATTAAGTCCTAACTAGACTTACTAGGATTTTAGTCCTAACCAGAAGCTAACAGCTACCAGCCTCATATGGGGTCATAAGGTAAAATACTGTAAATAAAAGGTCTCTGTTTTCCATTAACAGAAATCCTGCCTGAATAAAAGATTCACTCCATCCTGGATGTAACAGTTGAGGATGCAGAAGATCCTTTGGGTACCACTTGAGAAAGCAGCTGGACTATATTCTGGTTCTTTCTGAAGTTTGCTCTCAAAAAGGCACCAGATGGATTGCATATTAGATAAGATTTTTCTGGAACATTTCCTGATGTCGTTGTTCAGAGATCTTAGGAGTTTTTACTACAGCAATCTAGAGATGGAATTCCTGATGGGAATAGAGGAAGGGTTTTTATAATTTGTATATTGATGCTGGCAGTTCTGCTTTTTAAAAAAAAATTACCTCTTTCAATTACTCTATTTTGGTAGTAATGTATAGAGTATTTAATAGGTTGGCGTTGTGTTTAGAATTTAAAAATAAAAGACACTGAAATAACAGCATTAGTTACAACAGAATATTTATTGCTCGGAAAGTGACGGAGTCAAATATCATTGATTTCTGACATAATATGCTAGGACCTGCATCCATCTGTTCAGAGCCTGATGTGGACATCGATATAATCTTTTGCTGGGGAGGCCCAAGGCGTTCTCTGCATTTAGACATTGGGCTTTCAGATTGCTAATGTGGTTAAAAAATAATCAAGGCCCTCCAAAAGCTTCATTTTCCAACATAATCTAAAAAATTTTCCCTTAAAAAGAGCTTTTTCAGATCAAATTTTGTTATTCAGTTTATTTCTTTCATTCTTTGCATTTTAATTATGGTACAGTTCTATTGATTATATCTCTTGAGAATCCTAGCTGAGTTCAAGTAAAAGCACATTTGCAGACTGGTTTAAAATCTACCGCTAGTACAATATGACTACTCTTAAAGTATAAATAAATATTTATGGTAGGATATTTCAAAGCTGTTAGAAAAATGTGTCTGACCTCAGCTTTGGGTAGCAGGGGGCATTTGTATTGCTATAAAAAATTGTCTAAAATCTTACATATTTTGATATCATTTCAAATGTATCTAAAATTCCTGATATTTTTTTTTTTTTGGACTAAAGACAAAAACTGCTAATTTACTAACATACAAAAAAAATTTCAAAAATTTTATTGTGCTAAAATAATGTCATGTTTGCTAATGCAAAAGCCTGAGAATCTGAAATGTATCTTGTGCTTCACCAGTTAAAAAAACAGAACAAAATATTTTCACATAATTCTGAAAGGACTGTATTGGCCTAAATCAAAGAAAAATTGAAGTTTCTTTGAAAGTGGGAGAAAGTAGTGCTCACTCCTTCATATGGTAAGGTCCTAACAGATTTTGCTTTCCTCCCTGACCTAAGTGGATGTTAGGAACATGACTTTTGTGAATGCTGGAGACAATAATTCTCTCAGCACCTTTTCTGTTTATCTGTGCTTCAAGATATTTTCTGTCCTGGTGTGGTTTTCAGTGTTTATACCAGGGTTTCTAGAAAAGTCATTATGCAAAGGTACATAGTTGAGGAAATAATGTTGGTTAAAGAGCCAAATTATTTGCAAATAGATCCACAATGAACTTTATAAAGTATTTATTATAGAAAGCTTTGTTTGAAGAAAAAAATGCAGTTATGTAGTAATCGATATGAATAAGTCTTGTCAAATAAATGATAATCCAAGAAAAATGCAGAATGTATGTATCATGATACAGATACCTATGTCATGAGTAGCTTGCCTTTTTGAATTGTCATTTATTCCACGTTTGTGTGCGTTAATTATAACCCCTGACATTAAAACGGTTATAATAAACTTGGGGATGACACCAGTAGTCTGAAAATAGGTATGGTAGGTTCTCATTATTTGCAGTAGTTAAGCTTTATAAAATCACTGCAAACACTGAATTAGTGAATGCTGAATGATTGTTCTTAGGAGAAATGCAGGGTTAGGTTTCTGAGAGCCTCTGCTCACAAAATTTTCAACTGATCAATCTATCACCTTGTTGTGTACGTATTTCTGTTTAAAGACACCTTATTCAATGCGTATTATTGAGTCGTTAACACTGAACTCACAAGCAACAGCACTACACAGAACTCATGTCTTGAATGAAGCTCATCCAGCACGTTTTCCCCACAAGACACATCTTAGTCACGTTGGACTTGGAACACCAGACAGCACTCCTGCTCTGCGCTTGGGGCCATGTTAAATAGCGAAATCACCACCAAAACCCTCAAAAATGGGAAAAATGTGGCTCTAAAGACCACAAAAGGACACTTGTTTACAGTATGAGAGCTAAGACAAGTGGGTGGAGCATCGCCTTGTTCGGCCTCAGCTAGGAATGTATGCATCAGGTGACTCAAATCTTTGCTTCTCTGCGCACGTCCACAAATGATCTGAAAGCACCTTAAACGTTGGAGTTACAAACAAACTTTAGTGAGTAGGTGAACTCACAAATAATGAGGATTGACTGTAACTGGATAAATTCTCATAGGTTTTTTGCTTACTATATATTCAGGTTCTGCACAGAATGCTATCTTTACAGTTGTAATCTGAATCTTATAAACAAGAGTTTCCAATGCAGCATTTTGTCATGGAAATGAAAAGCAGAGATAACAAAAATCCTTACTTTACCATATTGTATTTAGTGATTCTAAATAATCAAACTCTAAGCAAATTGTCTACTAAGCAGTTAGAGAAAAACTACTTTCTAGCAAAAAATTCTTTTAATTCAATCATACCTTTAGAATACTACTAAAGATTTTAGTTTTATAGGAGTGCATATACATTTAAGTCAATGAAAAATTCAAGGGGACATGAGAAGCTTGGTAAAACAAAATGAAAATTGCTAGAACTATATATACTTTACTAAAAAAAAAATTAATTAATGCACATGGAGATCAAATAATATGGCAGAGGTTTTTCACAGTTAAGCTGGTATTCCAAACCTGATTAAATTAATAGTAACTAAAAATTGCTCCCATCTGTTTAGTAGGTGATGATTAATCTGTTGATGATATAAATTCACTTCCTAATGGATAGGTGGTGGGGAATTAAGAGACTGTTTGAAAAGACCTCAATTGATGGTAGCTGCCACACATGGAATAAGCCAAGAGTTGAACAAGAATAGAATCCATGTTAATTTTTTTCAGAGCAAGGTTAAAACATATTGGTGAATAGGATCTGAATTCTTTTCAGTCTTCTTATAAATGTAAAGATTTTTACCCCAGCAGGTTATTCATTAGACTCAAATTTTGTAAACGATTTAAAAGATATAAAGTGTTGTCTGTGGATTCAAGCATTAGATGCTGCAGATATCATTAATAGTTACTGATAAATAAATGAAAAGCAATAGGATATATTGGAGTATATGAGGAAGTCATTTGGTTTAAAACTAATTCAGCCTGATCTTGTTTTTCCAAAAGGGCCTGATGTGGCCTGTTGGGCACGCATTGTACATCTACTTTAAACATTTACCATGTCCCCAAAACAATAATGATGCCCTTAAAGATAGGGATGTAGCTCCCCCACATACGGGCATTTTTTTAAGGATAAGCATCTCATCCTGGAAACTAAGGATTAATTACTGACCTGCTGTGCTCGCCTTGTGACCACTCACCTGCCATGCCAGCAAAGCAATCTTGTGACTATTGTAAAAGGGACATTCCTATCATATGTGATGTATGCTCTTTGTTCCAAGATGCTATATAACCACTCTGAACACCCTACTTCTTTGGAGCCCTTCCTGCCTTGGGGAAAGAAGGCCCCAGGCTATAGTCCTCAGAGTTGGCTTATAATAAACTCACCCCAATTTTGATTGATAGATTGATTATGGATTATTTGCATCCACATTACTAAGCCAAGAATTATTTATAGGCAATCCTCTGTTTTGTGATTTGGGTGAAGAGTGTGTTTTTCTATTTATTCATAAATACTTGCTTAATGGATTTAGCTTGTACAGTATGAATTGATGATCCAATTTCAAAATTTTGAATGAAATATTTCTATAACAAAAATCACAATACAAACTTAATCATCACATTTTTAAGGAAAAATATTTAGCAGTTGCTTTTAGATCTTGTAGCAATTTTGAGTTATAAAAATAAGTTTTATGGATCCAGCAAATTCCAGTTAAGTAGTTAAAGGATTTCCATTTTCCAGAGTAATGAATAATATAAATGCATTTTAGACATGTACTATATGTAGTAAATATGTAGAAAGGCTCATCTAATCTGTAGTATTAGAAAGAAATAATTCTTGTTTTAAAATGCTAGAACAGCACAACCCATGTGACATATTTTGTAACAAGAAAATAAAATATCAAAAATCTATGACTATGATCTTTAGGGCAAGAGAAAAAAATCAAATTATCCAGAAAGAGAACCTTTCTTTTTCAGTGAGCTAGAATTGGCAACAGTGTCTGCGTCTGAACATTAGCTCTCCTCTGAGTCTAATTCTGGTGAGGTCGGCTATCACAAATAACCTGACCCAGAAGCTCATCCCTCTCACTGCTACAGATCAGAGCACTTGTCTGTTCTTTCCTAGCCTGATGTCACTGTCCCTGACTGAGAAACTTAGATCTCAAGACTGTAGAACTGCTTTCAAAGTCCTGATGGCACTAAGGACCTGATCAACAGAGTGCTCATTAGTTCCAACTGGGACCATCACACTAAAACTTTGTATCTTCCTCTGTAGGACTCCAGGACTTTGTGAATCAGTACTTTGCACTTAGCCATCTCTCCCCAATGCCTCATTGAGCTAACTCAGGGAACTGAAGAAAAAACTTTTCAAACATTCCCTAACTCATCCCCATGGCTTGATCAAATTGAACACTTAGAAAAGACTCTTCAAAAAGCAGAAGACAAATGTAGGGACACAAAGAAAAGTGAAGGATGTGAGACTTCTAGTTCAGCTCTGACATGTGACGTTTGGAAATTGTGACTTTCATCCCTACAACAAGAAAAAGCAGGGCAATCTGAAAAGCAACAGCCTGTCTTGGACCCATCAGAGAGCTAGTCTTCGGGCAAATGGCCACCCCAAACTGTGGAGAGACAGGCACACAATGTGAGATACAGCTCCTGAGATTTGTTTCCCTGGAGCAGAAGCCTCCAGAATCTAAAAGACGGTAGGAAAAGTTAAATGGTTATTTTGATGAATTGCTGAGGCTGAGTGTGGGCTGGCAGAAGAGTAAGAAACTCCTGGGAGCTCTAGTCATAGGTGGGTCCCCACATTGGCTTGGGCTTTCACTCCAGGAATCCCTCCAGGTTCTCCCAGTGATGATCTGAGAAAACTCTCCTCCTGGCTCTGGCTGGGAGTTGGGGGTTGAGAATGGCTGTGGGGTGGGGAATAATAACCATCTGGAAACTCACTCAGACTTTTCTCCCTGCAAAACCTAGTTTCCAGGGGGAATGAATTCACCAGAGGGAAATTCTGAAACCTTATCGCAGCTGGGGGAAGAAAATTTCAGCTTCAACTTTCCTGTCTCACCTAAGGAAAAACAAACAAGCAAAGAAACAAAACAATATAAAACAGTCTAAACAAAACAAAGAATCAAGTCAACAGGGAAGAGGAATTTTCAAGAAATGGATTGGGCATACCACAGCCGGGGAAGCATAAAGGGCAAGAGGAAAACAGGTTATACCACTGCAAGAGGGACAGAAATACCTGTGAAGACCACACCATCAAGACACTGGCTCACTAACAGACTGAGTCTTAATGAGACTATTATAGAAAACTCCCCCTTCCCCATGCCCCATCATTACATCCAAAAGCCTCTAGTATACTAAGAGTGGATTACAGCTGAAAGAGTTGCAAGACACAGACTGTCTCTGAGGAGCAGTGCAAAGAGAAGCCTCAAATCCAAGTTAGGAGACAAAAACAGGAACTCTAGAATAATTTGAAGTCTCTGGTACCTATAGGTATGACAAACTTTAAACATAGCCCAGCTCCTAACCACATTAACAGAAATCCTTATACCAGTGGCCTACTTACCTGAGTACCTATTACCTGGTACAACATGTTCAGCTTTCAACAAAAAATTCCAAGGTATGCTAAAAGGCAAGAAAAAATACATTTTGAAGACACAAAGCAAGCTTCAAAACTATACTCAGATATGACACAGGTGTTGGTGTTATCAGAAAAGGAATTTAAAATAGCTATGATTAAGATGTAAAGGGCTCCAATGGAAAAATTAGGTAACATGCAAGACCAGATGGGTAATGTCAGTGGAGAGATGGAAACTATACAAAAGAACTAAAAAGAAATGCTAGAAATAAAAAGCACAATAACATAAATGAATGCATTTGACAGATTTATTAGTACACTCCACACAGCTGAGGAAACAATCAGTGAACTTGAAGAAAGCTCAGTAGAAACTTTCCAAACTGAAATACTAAGAGAAAAAATAATAATAAAACCAAGCTGAACAGCACATCCAAAAACTGTGGGGCAATGTCAAGAGGCGCAATATACACATAACTGGAATATCAGAAGGAGAAGAAAGAGAACGAGGCAGAAGAAACATTTCAAGTAATAATGGCTGAGAACGTTCCAAAATTAATGAAAGATACCAAACCACAGATCCAAGAAGCCGAGAGAACACCAAGCAAGATAAATAGAAAACAGGATATTGTTATACCAAAACCCTGTTCTGCTGTTCTATCATTTTTCTCAGGATAGGCTAGAATTTTTCTGTTTTCTCCTGGCACAAATATTTTTCTAGATGGATATGATACTAATGACTCTTCTTGGAATGTGACTTACTCATTATTTGCTTGTTTTATGGGGCAGTCAGAACTATCGTGATGGTTCTGAAGGTATGTATCATCTGAACAATCATGATATGCACTGCAGCAGTCTCTCCCCAACTGTTAGAGTGGGATCTGTTGCTTATTGGTTCCTTTCTCCCAAAGTTTATTCAAAGGGTGCTTAACTTTTACTAGTGTTTTACCTCTAAGATCCAACTTACTCTTAAGATCCATTCAGAGAAGTATGGGTTAAATTACCATAGATTCAGCTGCTTTTTCTTATCTATGGAGAAGAAACTTAGCAATAAAAAGGGATTAAAATGCTCTATGGCCAAGTCTCATTTATGATTACAAATTATCCCTGATTCCTTTGCTTTAAAACACCACCTTCTATAGCTAACAATGTACAAAGTACGGCCTTGACTTATTTTTCAAGTTGAGGACATCATAAATCATATTCTGGAAGATATTCCCCAGGTACTATCTGCCATCTGCTCTACTTCCATTTCCACCCAAATGGGACAATTATAAACAGAACTTTAAGAAAACACTTAGAAAATCCTTACATGCTTTGTGGATCTCTCTACTTTTATATAGTATTTCAGTAAGATAATATACATCAAGTGGCTCTGTGAAGCATGTCTAGTATAAGTGAATTTCACATTTTTATGTTGTTATGTGGCAAAAAGCCATGTTTCTCATGAACAAGAATTTATAATTAGTTTTTACTAAAATATAGATTCTCAAGAAGGGAATATATATATTCCATTCAGATCCTAAATATTTAAATATTTGAGAAATATCACTTTTACTGACTAACTTTGGGGAATTTTATTTTCAAATGAATGATGATATCCTTAAAATAGTTATTTTAGTAAGTTACATAATTTCAAATTATTCAAGCAATACAAGCAAAACTGTTACTTTGGAAAATAGTTATTTTTTAAAAAATTTTAAGATTTTCACTTATAAAAAATCCATTTCTGAGGTTTTCTCTGACAGCTACATGTAACAATTTGCAGAGAACTTTTCCATTCTTTGTGTCTAGCCCCACTCTCCACAAGAAAGTGTAACATTGTAGTAGGTATTTCTTAACTGGTCCATGAAATCATCAAGTTTCAGTCTTGGCAGAGATTCCAGAAGCAACCTTATCCAATGTCCTAACTCCCTCATTTAACTCATGAAAAATTGAGGTTCAGATTCAGGACGTGGCTTGCCCAAATTGAAGAAAGTTATGAGATGCTTAACTAATTAAAGTTAATTTAAAATAGAATTTATTTTTGAATTGTTAGAAATTGTAAGTCAAGGGAAAAATTTCAGAGTATTTGATGGCTACAAAAAACACAATTTAAGATACTATATAGGAAAATGAAGTGTGGTATTGTTTCATTTTTAAAAAGAAAGTAATGGGAGATATCTAACAATATTTATTAAAATATAGATTAAGACTTAGGGTGTAGATTCTACCCTACTGATGGACCATAACAGAAGAACCAATGCTTCACCCTACTGGGCTCCAAATTCTCTCACAGATCCCACTGAGTTTTGATTATTTCTTTACTTCCTGTTAATATGCTTGTTTTTTTCCATTCCTATGATCTCAGAATAATATAATCTTATAGCTCTAAGGAACTATTCAGCAATCCATTCAGAACAGCTCATTTATTTTATAAAGTAAAATAAATGAAAAACTCATATAAATGAGTTAAAATCCACACTGAGTGATATCATATTAAGGAATATGAAACATCTTGTTTTTCTCATGTGTACATGTTGTGCTTTTTCCAACTGAACATGGAGCATATCATTTCGTTTTATATAGTATATATCAGGAAGATTATCCCTGAGCTAACATCTGTGCCCATCTTCCTCTATTTGTATACGGGATGCCACCACAGCATGGCTTGATGAATGATGCGTTAGGTCCCTGCCTGGGATCCGAACCTGCGAACCCTGGGCCCCCGAAGCAGAGTGCACGAACTTAACCACTACACCACAGGGCCGACCCCAACACTAATCATTTTAATACTATTTTCAATGCTTAAATAATTTTAAGAAAATATTGAGTAACTCTAAAGGTTCTTGTGGAGTAAACCTTGAATGAATGATTGAAGTGAAAAAGGGAGCTCTTAAAAGTTCAGGTCAAAATTTTAGAATTTAGAATGAGGACTTGCTGTGCCTGATATATTGACTATATCTGAATGCAAATATATTCTAAAGGCAAATATTATAAATGAGAGCGTTTTTTTTTTAAGTAAAGTGTCAGCTGGAGGGCCTAAATGCAAAGCTCCCCTGACTTCCGTACTTGTTCTGCATCTGGAGTTTCAACAGGAGGACTCGGTAGTGTGGTCTTTTAGAATCTCTGTCTTTTGAATTTCCTCCCTGACATTTCACTTTACACGTGTCACAATAAATTAGCTACAAGATGTAGTGAACAACATATTAGTAGGAATATCCTAGATTTCTTCCAAATATATATTTAAATACCCAATTCTAATGATCAAAAGAGAAGCTGCTTTAAGATAAAGGAGCATTTCAGTAAACATGTGTATAATGATTTCTTCTACTAAGATAGAAAAAAAAAACCTTCTAGGTCCTGTCTCCTCTCCTCTCTCTTTCCAAAATAATTAGGTGTATTGGATTGATATATCTTTTTTCTAAAATTCTTCATTTGTATGATGCTGTGTAGAGTAATTTCTATCCAGTTTTATGTATTACAAATGAGCTCCACACAGGAGTATTTGCAGAGGCTTGTTGTGGCTTTTAGCAAGCAGTGTGAATTAAAATTACAAGAGTTATGTCATTATATGATAATCATTTTCTTTTTAAAAGTTTGTTCCATCAGCATGGAGGGTTTGGAGATTAGTGTCAGTTTCTCAGTAGAGAATATTCTCCTTTCCTAGAAAACACCCCATCCTGCCATTTAAGAAATAAATTTTTCTTTTATAAAAATGAATTCAATAATGAGATCAATTCACTGATCTTTATAATAGGACTACAAAATGTGACATCTATGACTTAAGGGGCAAGGTGACTACTGCTGTGGTCATTGCTGTAGCTATTTTAGTAACAGCCTCTGATAACTCCTGTTACAGCTGTGGTACTGAATGAAAATACACGTCTTCTGTTTGAGGTAACACTAAACTCTAAAGGGACCACCAGCCACATGAACATAATAAATTGACTTTTCATGTTGGTGGTTATCAACTGGGGGTGCTTCTGGCTCCAGATTACAAAATGCCTGGCACAAACTGGTTTAAACAATAAGGAAATATCAAAAGTTCAGAAATTGTATGGGCTTCAAGTTAGATTCAGCAGCTCAATTATATCAAGGACTCAGATTCCTCCACCTCTCCAGTCTACATTGTACAACATTAATTTCTTTCTAAGGTCCTTCTCCCTGTGGTTGTAATACAGCTGCCATAAGTCAAAAGACTGCGTGTTTTCTTGTGTACGTATCTCCTTTTTGCATCCATAGAATAAGTTTCCCCCTATAATCTAATTTAGCACAAGTCACCTGCCTATTGCTGGGGAAAACCCTGGATCTGGAGTTAATTCCCCAAACTCTATGTTTTTATCAATGAAAGAAGGCTGGAAGGGTTGCTGGAGACCCAAGTACAATAGGTTCATTTCTCCTATTTAGCAGCCTTCTCTTGTAGATGAACATAAACAAAAGAATTTAAGAAAAAGCTATTTAGGGAAATAAGAATATGAATAAATATCAAAGCAACGGGGATCTAAACTTCCTAAATTTTCAACAAGGATATCATCTTGCACATAAAGCCGCATTTCCTTAATGAGAGATAAAGAATAATGAAGATTAAATATGCCATTAACTTCCAGTTCAGAATTTTTTTCTCAGCCTAAATGAGTGTCTTTGGGTAGTTTATTCAATGATTTCAAAGTTTAATTCCTTATCATATTTGCCTCTCCAGCCTCCTGGGGTCCTGGCTCCTCCTCTTCCTCTCCTGAATAGTGTCTGTGTAAGGGGGGAGCTGACATTTCCTCAAGTTGTTGGCAGGGCGCCCCTGTTCACATGAAGCCATCTCTACAACTTGCTCATGGCTCATTAGTGCCAGGTTCTATGTGAAACTGTCCTCACTGCCTTAGGGCTGGAGACTTTGCAGCTGGTGCAGCACTTAGTCTGTTCTCTGAGCAAGACAATTGCTCTCAGAAAGCTGGGCCATTGCTCTTTGTTGACCAGGCACCACTCAGGCTCTTGGTGCCTTGCAGATTCCCTGACATCTGGCTGTAACTCCTATTTGGTCTCCTGGCATTGATGATTTCCTCCATATCTTCAAATATAGCATCTCATAGCTCCTTACTGTTGGGACTTCCCTGGTATCTGGAATCTTTTGGTTGCCATTGAGGAGCACTTAGGGACTTCTGAGGTGACTTGGAGCTTTCCAGTGGAGCACTCATGGATTGGTATGGGATTGGATGAGCAAGAGTTAATTTACTTGCATGAGATCTATCAGAACATTAACTCTCTGGCAAGGACCCAAAAGGAATTAGGCAAACTCACCAATATGGTGGCTCTTAGAAGTGTAGAGAAAGCAGTGGCCCACACTGAGTGAAGTTGAAATGCCTGAGTTACCACGGAAGATGGTGGGGAAGGGATTAAAGGGCACAGGGACATAGGCATGTTGGAATGTGTGTATTCTGTGAAGCCACAAGAACCACTAAAGGCGTATATTTACAAGATGGTCCAGAGGATGTATCATTCATGATGTTCATCAGGAATATGCTGCCTGAGAGGGGCGTCAGCATCACTAAGAAGTTCAGTGGTAGCTCTCATCTGCAGGCCAGGACCTGTATGAGAGAGGTGGTCACAGAGCTTGGCAAAGGGGATGATGAGGACCTGAAGCAGCAGACGCCAGGGGTGATACTTAACGACCAGAAGCCAGGGGTTGGCGTTGCTGTAATAGTAAGATCAGCAACATTTATTTTTCTGTCACTGAAATTTTGATGCATGTTTGTTATAGCAACTAGGAATCCTCTAACACAGAAATTTGAGCCTTAAAGAGTCTGCCATAATAGAAAACTAATACGTGTGGTGTTAACTTAGGCATCGGGTGCCAGATGGTGAGGAAATGTGAGAACTCCCATTTAGTTAGTAATCCATTTCTGAAAATCAGATGTTTTGTGCAAAAACGCTAGCGAAGGACATATATCCTATTTTGTTTTAAGGGAAAAATTATAAAGAATTATATGTTAACTTAAAACTCCAACCAACTTCCCAAAATGTAACAAACTTAGTAAAATGCCTGTGTATAAATAAAAAATTATCTTGTTTAGATGAAAAAGTTTAAAATTATTACTTGCCGATAACAATAATAGCTTTGCATGTAAAAATGTATTTGGTTTGCATACCGTTCATGTACAAACTGATCTTCAATATGCTTACATATAATTCTGACATTCTATCAATTATATTTAGAATTAATTTTTTGTTGTTATTATTTAAAATATTATATTGAGTTTGGGGAACTTAAGTATATATTTTTTCCATTAAAAATATGAGCTGAAAAATGGTTTATTGAGAGATATTCCTATTAAGTTTGTATATTGAAAACAAGATGTTTTCTATTGAGAAAACATTTAACTTGAAGATATTTTTCAGGGTATGCCAGTAAATAGGACAGGATGACAGCTGGAGATACTAGTCATGCATTGAAAAGACAGTGAGATCAATGGATGTAGGTCCCAGTCATTTTGGAGAATTTTCACTTAGGATACTAGATGGAGTGAACTAGGAAGATAAAAGATAATGGTCAGAAATGTTTCAACTTGAAAAGATTTTGGCATCAAACAACTTCAAATCTAGTAGAAACCAATGCCAGATACAGACTAATCAAAAAAGACTTTTTCTTGCCCTGTTACCACTTCTCACTCACTTCCCCCAACCCTGGAGGCTTCAGAGGTCACAAGGTACAACCGGATGAAACCAAGACAGAAGAGTGGCATAGCTGGCTTCCAGCCTTCTTAGTTCCAAGCTAGAAAAGTGGAAAGCTTTAACTTTGAACAAGAAGTCTTTCCCACATATTCAGAAGTAATTACTTGACCCCTTCCTGTCATGCTTTTGTGATTCTTCAGTGCTCCCCTTACCTCCATATCTGTGCATCTCTCACCTGCAATTCTGCAGATATGGATATTGCCACGTCAGCTGGCCTGGTTTGGCTCAGCTGTGAGCCCCTGGTTCTCTGCAGGCCCTGCTACGGCTGCCTCTTGGTGTTCAGTGACCTCCGGGAGGCCGTCCTGCACAAAATAAGGATGTTTTCTCCTTTTCTTCTTCTCTTTTTTCTTATTTAATCAAGATGCTGTCATTCCCGCTCCCCACTCCTGCCCCCGCTGCCAGCATGTAGAGGTTTTCTGTGTCACTCCATTATATTCACAGTTACTTTCCTTTTTGTAGTTATTTTCAGACATACTTGATTATTGTTCAGAAACCAGATGCCAACATTTTTTCCCACAGAGAAGCACTATTTCCCCTCCACAGTGCCGTAGTCCACCCTGTAGTTGAGATCTTGGAAATACATTTACTCCCTTTCTCTCCTTCTTCCTTCTCCACTATTTACAGGAGAATTTGGAAACTTTTATCTCCATTGTCTCTTGCCCCAACTCTTAGGTTTTAGGAGCCACAGAGTACTTATGAGGGTTTCCCTTACAGTATGTCCTCTTTCATTCCAGGTTTTATATTTTGTGTTCCCAGACAGACTATAAACCCATTAGAATATGACTTAATATAGAGAGACACACAGATTCTGCTGTGTTTGTATGTATGTTCATTCGTCACTATGGTTCTTTCCATTCTTCATTGTCTCCATCAAGTCTCAGTATAGTTTCTTTTGTTATTTGAATAGTATTTTCTTTTATTTTTTTTCTGAGACAAAAAACAGTTTATCATTCACACCAATAGCTGTGGCCAGAGTATCACCATTTTTCTTTTACCAGTTCCCTGAAACCCAACTCCTGCAGGGTGACACAAAGAGGGTCAGGTGACACATGCACACGTAGGGATGCATTACAGGAGAGGAACCCTGAGCTTAGGGAACACACATCTCGTACAATGGGTGATAAGCGTGCGTGACCTTTGCCATATAGGGAGACATTGTTTTTATCATAAGTGCCAGTAAACAAATCTGCCCTTTGGTTTCTCTAGCTTCCAAAGCTGTTCACTATACAAACAGCCTTAAAGAGATAGTCCAGAGCAAAGGCAGTCTGCTCACGAGACATGCAGAAATGTAAGACACTTTTGGAAACTATCTTGCAATCCCCCTTCCATGCAATTTTCTCTCTCTCCTCCCTAAACACCTCTCTATGAAGATGATACCATCTGATAACCCTTTCTTGTTGCAATCATCTACAAACCTTACTCTGTTTCATGTTCTGAAGTTTTCTGAAGAAATCAGCGTATTGATTATCCTTTTAATACAATGGCCTTTTTGTTCCATGACTTCTTTTCCTCCATGATCTAAATTCCACTCGATTTTCTGATTGTTTGTGAAATTGAACATCATTTCACATATTAGGTATTTGATGGGTAGTATTTTCTTTCAGCTGCTTTGGCTATCCTTCTTGTTCCCTGACAGGTGGATATAATATTCTAAATTCCAATGTGGCAATAGATTTGATGTACGACATCTGCTTTCTTTTCTTTTCTTTCCTTGTGGCTAACTTTTTCTTTCTATAGAGAGTTTAAAAGATTTTTTTTTTTTATCCTTTAGGTTCAGAATTTTACCATGCTAAGACTTAGGTGTATGTAATTTTTCATCCATACAGCTGAAAAATAGTTGAGCCCTTCTAGTCTGCAAACTCTGCAAAAGTCTGCAAAAGAACATTTTTCTCTTGCTTAGGAATTTTTACTGTTATTATTTGTTTAATTATTGCCACTTTTCCATATCTTCATTTTTTCCCCCATATGGACCTATGATATTAGATCTCCTGTTTCCTAACTTCTCCCATAAGATTTCTATCTCCATATGTTTTTGTAGTGAAGATATTTTTTGAATTTCAACTTTCAGACGTATGAAATATCTTAAGAGTAACATGCTTTCCTTAAAACATTTATTGATTTCTTTAGTTTGCTAAGATAAATTTGGCTGCAGAGTATCTTCTTTTTGTGTGGTGCATTGAACCTCCTTAAGTGCTTTGTTATTTAGCTATTTAGATATTTGTATAACTGACTCTTCCAGCAATTCTGTATCTTTGGTTTTTGTGTTCTGAAATATGCTTCACCTTTTCTCTCTGACTGCTAGACTCCCTTACGTAATGTTATGTTTTATCTCTAAATTTGGCTCATATCTGCTTATTGTAGTGTTCTTATCAGGATCCCTTAGGTGGTGAAAGGCAAAGAAACCTTGGCCTGATGGAATAGGAATTTAAAGAAATGACCAAAATGGACTTAATGTTCCCCTCAGCTTGACTAAACTTTAGACAGGCTTCTTCCCAACCACAGACCCTGATCTCCCTTTTCTTAGAGCATTTACCTTAGAAAACCTGTAATTGTAAATTATTTCTGTGCCCTTTTATAAAAGCTTCTTGCCATTTTTACCACCCAAAGAATGTCTTGCTTGGAGAACTAGGAGCTATTCCTTTGAAATGTAGTCATCAAGGAAGATAGCATCCCTGTCTCCTACTCTGTGGGAGTGTAGGAACCTAAACTCAGTGGGCACCAATTAGCACACAGATGGCTTAATCACAGAGAAAAAACCCTCAATGTGCTTGACACAGCCCATTGATAAACTGACCCCCTCACATTCTCTGTTACTTTTCCACTAGCTCACTTCAGCACTGAAACACCCTCCTGACTTTTGGTTCAGCAGAGTTGAGTTTAGTCTCTCTCTCCTATCGCAACAGCCTTGAATAAAGTTTCCCTTGCTTGTTTAACTGCGTCTGGTGTAGTTTTTGCTTTGACAGAACCTAGGAAGCCTACTGCTCTGCATTTTACATCTCAATGGCAGGAGAGACTCTGGCTCACCCATCAATCTCCCTTTGGGCTCCAGGGAGTGGAGGACACTCATTATCCTCATATGGGATCTATACCCCATCGTGCACAGTCCTCTGAATGTGAAGCTCGTGTCTAGATCTGCCACTTTCCAGTTCTCATCCCAGACTCGGGTGCTTTTCTCTGGACACATGTCCAGCCTATCTGTGTGATTAGCCAAATTGCTGCCTAGTCACACAAACCTTGTGATCTTTAAATTATCAAAGTACTAAATGTTTATAAATATTATAAATAACATAAAAAACTACCAAATAAAAACGAGAGTTCCTACCTTATGACTCCTTTACCCCTAATCCCATTTGTTCAGGGATTTGTCATAAAAATGCAGACCTTTGTATTGATTCATTTTATTTTGTGCAAATGTAGAATCATGCTAATCATATTTTTCTGTATCTTGTTATTTTTACCCACTGATATATATTAGATGTATTTAATTTCTAAAGTCTTGTAAAATTGGTACTTTTGAGGTCCATGCATGCCACACCCCCATATTAACTGCTGATCAAAATTAAAAGCAATTATCAAATTAGAATGTTGCACACATAGTTATTGAATCCTCTGAAAGAAATGGAACCAAGTGTCAAAGAAAAAATGTAATTCCCTTGGAAGATTTTATGAACATTCACTTTGTATAGATCTTTCTCTCCTGGGGCTTTTAAATTTCAGTGGTAACACCAGAAAATACAGAATGACTTTATTAAACTACAGGTGAATCGGTTGAAAATAAACTGGTTTATTTGACAAATTGATCATAATGACAAATTGCCCAACATGACAAATTGGTCAAAAATGAATATTTCTAGTCATTGGCTTCAAATTATTTGTAATTTGTGCACCATGGAGATGCTTTTGCAATTTTTATGTACCTTTAAGTATTTTCATCCTTTTATCAAAAGTTGAGGGGAGGAGTAATTTTTTTGTGTGAACTCTGGGAGGGTTTGGAAAATTTGTACATGTTTCTTAGCATTTTGGTTCAATTTTCTTCTCTAAACATGTCACTAAATGTGCATCGAGATTGCACACCCTTCCTTCTGTAGCTTCAATCTTGAGAGCAGAAATTATTTGAAATTGTAGCAATATAATGACATGGAAGGGTAAAAGTTATGCTTAAAATATTGCTGGAAAACCCTGCATTAGGGTAAAATACATATGCAATGGGAAAAGAGGAAAACATGATTAAAATAAATGAAGTAGATATCATCAACAGAAGACAAATTAATTTTAAAATATAAAAACTTTAGAAAATAGAAAATGTTATCCAAATCATGTTTCAAGTTTTGAAATTTGCCTTTGGACAAGTCACCTGGAGCTGGAAATAAAATTAAAAATTCATGAACACAAACTAAATGAACATTATGGTTAAAAGAGAATTTATCAAAATGGAAGGAACAGAAATGTAAAAATACATAAGTTGCAAACACCTCTATGTGCACAAAGTTAATAATACTTGAAAATAAATAATCAATGTCTGGAAATACATTTGTCGTTTCAACTAATTCATGACCTCATCATGACTAATTCATAACTTATGACCTCATCAACTACTTCAAATTTAATTTTTGTACCAATCACTTAGCTGTTAGCATACATGATGCCTAACTGTCCTTAAATAATCTTAAATATATTTTCAGTTTCTGTGGAAGTAATAATATCCATGAAAAAAAAGGGAGAGTGTAAATTCAAATCTCCATAGGAGAAACTTTGCTGACATTTGATATAAAATATATTTTATTCGTGGCTTATGAGTTGAATTTTATCTTCAAAGACAAACTTACATATCCAATGGAATGAATTAAAATTAAGTTCCTTGGAAATACAATGTTTTCAGATACTGAAATGGACAGATTTAACTCACATTTATTATTCGTTTTTTGTCAGTAACAGAAGAAGCTTCCATTATCTGCCTTTGAGCTCTTGCATCCTTCCAGCATCTGGAACTGGCAGCATATTACAGAGCAGGCACAAGACTAACAATGGAACTATTTCGGGCAACATTGTCATTAAAAGACACAAGACAATTTCCAAAGAATGTTCCTTTCAGAAACAAGAAAAAAAGAAACTTGTGTAACTTTAAGGAAAATGTGATTTCTTAAAATTAAAGACAGCATTAAGGAAAACAGTCCTTCCTTGAAAACTAAAATTACTTTGAGAAATCTTTGACAATTTAAATGAGATTCAATTTCTAAGAGGTCATCGGTGAGAAGTATTTCCTTTCTAAAAAAAGTTTTACTTCAAACAAACCAGATATAACATAAAAACTGCACTTATTCTTGTAAGAATTATTTACTTTAAAGTATCCAACATATTCAAATTTGTCCACTCAATGTAAATAAAATGTAGGAGGGCAGAGCTGTCTGTATGTGATCCTGTTGCTTTAGTGTAATAAGCTGAGATGGCAAAGAAAACATTTCATTCTGTAATAAGCAAACATTAACGTAAGATAACTTTAAAAGAAAATGGAATGCAATTTGCCAGTGGATATTGAAATAGTGTCCCCTTCATATTAATAAAGCACGTTTCTATACTGCCTAAGAATATGGCTTGTTCCCATTTTCATCTTGCTGTTATTATACTCAATTCTCAAGTACTTATAAATCCTCACTCTATTGCAGAAAATATTTTAAGAAAGATAATTCACCACTTTGACTTTCTTGAGGAATCAAGTGGGAAAGATCTAATGCAGAAGAGTCTCTCTCTAAATAAGAAGAACATGGACAAACTAGAAGAATGTGAAAAATGACAATATCCCTGGGTAAATCTCAGACCTCTATGGAAGGTCACTGGTTGGAAAGTTTTCCCCGGGAAATAATACAAGCTTGAGAAAAATGAATTTTTTCAATTAAAAAAGGAGGGAAAATCAATTAGATTCAAGTTTAATAATTCTTCATTTAGAATGAATGTGTTCATGTGTGTATGTGTGCACATATAGATAGATAGATAAATAGCTATAATACTTTATATACTAACTCCATTGTGACTGAAATCCCTATCGTTTAGAGAAAATCACAAAACAAAAAGAGTTGGGATAATAGCATTTGCTTATGTTAGCAAATTCTCAGGATTCTGTAATTGATATATTAACTTGAATTATTCCACTAAAAAGCTAAATAAGAACAGAATCTTATTTTCTTCACAGATTTGTTTGGTATATTGAGTCTATTTGAAAATCCTGGGAAATTTCACCAGCCTGAACTAGTCCCAAACTATCTCAACTCTCATTGGAGTGGGACTTTTCAATTCAGTCTGGTAATCCTTGTGGAAAGCTATTAGTCCATTACTCATGAAAGAATGAATGCGCCTATTTAAACCATTAACTTGCTAGAATTTCAGCCAGATGTTTATATACTACCAAAAGTCATTTTTTTTAACTTTTCAAATTTAACTTTTCAAACTTTTCAAATCATTCAGAAATGCCTTAAAATATTAGATGATATAGTCAATAGTACAGAGTATTGAATTAATATTTAAAAAAAAACACATAACAGGTAAAACCTCTAACTCCATGCTGTTAAAATTTTCATCTTTTGGGCTTGCCGCATGGGCTAGCGGCTAAGTTTGGTGCACTCCCCTTCAGCAGCCTGGGTTCAGTTTGGGTCGCTAACCTACACCACTCATCAGTAGCCATGCTGTGGCGGTGACCCACACACAAAATAGAGGAAGATTGGCACAGATGTTAGCGCAGGGCGAATCTTCCTCAGCAAATAAATAAATAATAAAGAATTAAAAAAAATTTTTGATCTTTACAGGGTTACGTGAGCAGAGACAGACAGAACATCACACGAGAAGTTACTGTGATATTTTAATATAAGAGAGAGAAGAATGGCTTAGGATAGGCAGATACACATGTATATATATTGCAAGTGCATAAAAGGTGAGCTGGATGTGCTGTGATGTACTGTATTTTAAAGAGACAAGTTGGGTGAGCACAGGGTGGGGGAGTCTGCACACATCAAAGAAGAAAGCTGGAGGCAACAGTGGAGGGACTTTTAAAATAGAAATCACCAGATCATTAGCTGAGTTTGTCTGCTGGCTGCAGAGCAAGTGGCTTCTGTTTCATAGGAACTGATTTGGGAAATAAAAGATTTTTAAACAAACCTGTTCATTGCACTTAAATGTGTGCCCTTATGAATTTTTTAAATAGACATTCATGCTAATTATGAACAATTGCTAATCAATGCATATATTTGGAAGTATAGAGAACTTTAAAAATGTAGTCTACAATTAACGTGAAGTGAATGATAAAGATGAATAACCCAACAATCTTGGGACTCTTCCTAAAATTTGCTTAAATTTGAAACTTGAAAAACTAGTAAACTAGCTTAGGTAGAAACAGATTACATTTGCATGAATAAAGAAGACTCTGGAAATCCAATTGTTTCTAAAAAATAAATATATATATATATTTCAAATTATAAGTATAATAAAATTCTGGTCAATATGGTAAACCAAGCTAATGTAGAAAGATAACCCCACTCACTGCAAATACTTACACACAATACCACATACATACATGTTAGGTAAAATATAATACTTCTAAACAGTACAGTTAGTTTTTCCCATAAGAAAAGGAATGAACAATTTTAGAACAAAAAGGTAACTAGAAGATAATTTGGTCAACATGCGCTGAAGTAGAAACTCAGAAGACCATAAAAATCAAATAAAGGCTTTGAGGTTGGGGTTTTATTTTATTTTTTTATTTATTTATTTTTTTGTGAGGAAGATCAGCCCTGAGCTAACATCCATGCCAATGTTCCTCTTTTTCCTGAGGAAGACTGGCCCTGGGCTAACATCCATGCCCATCTTCCTCCACTTTATATGGGACACTGCCACAGAGTGGCCTGACAAGCGGTGCATCGGGGCGTGCCTGGGATCCGAACTCGGGCCGCCAGCAGCGGAGCACGTGCACCTAAGCGCTATGCCACGGAGCCTGCCTGACGTTGGGGTTTTAATGCTCAAACAAATCAGGAACAGTGTCTCAAGCTTGTACAATATGGGGAACAGGTATATCCCTGAGTGAGTCAGGGATGCACTGACTGTCCCATCCAGGGATAGGAACCTGAGCAACTGTGCCTACCGGTATTGGGAAGCTGCATATAAATAGCAGTCTAAGCAAGGATATGAAAGGATGAAGACTCATCTAGGAGGTATTTGAAACTAGAGGTGACTCATTGCTATGGGGCCTGATACCATGCTACCTCTCTGGTTCTGGAACACTGGGCCAGGAAATTGGCATGAAATTGGTTCAGAACAGTTGAAACTCACAGGGCCCTGGTGAAATCAACTTGCAATCTAGCCTGGACAACCCAGGGTTTGGGGGGTGCCTATAGAAAACAATTCCCACTGAAAATGAATCAGAAGTTATAACCATGTAGGATAAAAACTAGAGAATTTATAGACCATGAACTGGAGATAAGAAAAAATATGAAATAATTTGTTTAAAATAGTCAAGATTTAAGATAATTCTGGCAATCTGGCATACTTTTTGTCTGACTAGACCATTCCTGAACAGAATACCTAACACCTTACAATTCTGGAAAATATATTTAAAATATCTTTTTAAATGTGTCAACACAAATAATCCATAATTAATCTGTAAATCAAAATTGGGGTGAGTTTAATATGTGAGCCAGTTTTGAGGACTGCAGCCCAGGAGACAACCTTCACCAAGGAAGGAAGCACTCTCAACAAGTGGGATGTACAGCGTGGTTATATATCATCTTGGAACAAGGAACACATATCAAATATGACAGGAATATCTCTTTTGCTAGTCACAAGATGTTTTGCTAGCACAGCAGGTCAGCAGGCGGCAGGTCAGTGGTCATGAGATGAGCACAGTAGGTCAGTAATTAATCCTTAGTTTCTGGGAAGAAATGCTTATCTTTAAAGAAATGCTGATATGGGGGGAGGCATACATCCCTGCCTTTAAGGGCATCATTCTTGACTTTGGGACATTGTAAATATTTAAAGCAGATGCACAATGCACGCTGGACAGGCCATGTCAGGCCTTTCTGGAAAAATACGGTCAAGCTGAATTAAATTTAACCCAAATGCTTCCTCATACACCTCAATATATCTTATTGCTTTTCATTTATTCATAAAATGCATAACTGAACTGGTAGGAGGTAAGAAAAAAGCCATCAGAGGCCAGAAATTACCATAAATGTGAACCTGAAGAGTTAGGAAAAGACAAAAACTGTCATTTGCCCTGAGGCGTTTGCCCATCTGCGGTGATGTGAGTTTTCTGTTTTTAAAATAACTAAATTACCTTATTCAAATGCAAGAAGGCTGACTTTTGGATGCCATGGTGAATATTTATTACATGAGAAAAGAAAAGACAAACCCCTTTGTAAACATCAACTTGGTGAAGCAGCAGCAGTGGTAAGATTTTAGTCATGTTGAGTAAGATTTGAGGTTCAGCTCTGTCACTTTTTAAAAATAAAAATGTACATAAAGTGCCCCAATTTTAAGTGTATGGCTTAATGAATGTTTACAAATGTATACTTGACACCCACATTATGAAACAGAGTGTTAGAAAAGACCAAGAAACCTCTCATGTATAAACTCCACATTCAATAACCAACCAGAAAAGATGTTATGACCTCTGGGGCCGGCCCAGTGGTATAGCGGTTAAGTTCGCGTGCTCTGCTTTGGCAGCCCTGGTTTGGTTCCCAGGCCCAGACCTACACCACTCGTGGCCACGCTGTGGCTATGACCCACATACATAATAGAGGAAGATTGGCCCAGGTGTTAGCTCAGGGCAAATATTTCTCAGTAAAGGAAAAAAAAAAGGTTATGAATTCTATCATCCTATATTTATTTTGCCTGTTAATGCACTTTGTAAAAATTAATATTTTGTGTCTGTCTTCATGACTGTGAGATGTGCCCATGGTTATGTGTGGGAATACTTCATTCTCATTGCTATACAATACCCCACTATATGATTATAGCACAATTTATTTATAGTGTCTACTCTTCAAGGATATTTGGGGTGCTTCCATTTTCTGACTGTTACTAACAGGGCTACTAGAAATACTTTTGTACATGTAGTTCTGTGAACATATGCATTCTTATTTCTGTTGGTTATAAACTTAAGACTGGAATGGCCAAGTCATAGGGTGCACATATATTGAACTTTAGCAGATACTGGTGAACAGTGTTCCAAAATCCTTCTTACCAGCAGTGTCTAGAGTTCCAGTTGTCCCACATCCTGGCCAACATTTCATAATGTTAGGCTCTTTAATTTTGCCACCCTAGTGGGTATGAAGTGACATTGCATTGTTGTTTCGACTTGCTTTTCCTTGAATGGTATGAAGCGGTGGAAGAAATTTTCAAATTTTTATTGACCATTTTATTGACCAGAAGAATATCTTCTTTTATATGGATAAGAATATGCCATTTTCAGATCTTTTGACTAGTTTTTTTAAAATTTCATTTTGTGGGCCGGCCCCATGGCTTAGTGGTTAAGTGTGCACGCTCCGCTGCTGGCGGCCCAGGTTCGGATCCTGGGCGCGCACTGACGCACTGCTTCTCCGGCCATGCTGAGGCCGTGTCCCACATACAGCAACTAGAAGGACCTGCAGCTATGACATACAACTATCTACTGGGGCTTTGGGGGAAAAATAAATAAATAAATAAAATTATAAAAAAAAAAAAATTTCATTTTGTTTTGTGTTGTTTTGTTTTTTAGTTAAATGTTTGCATTTTTACTTATTGATTTGTAGAAGGTCTTTACATATTTTGGATATAAATTGTCTTTTTTTTTTCCCTTGGAAAAATTTGCCCTAAGCTAACATCTGTTGCCAATCCTCCTCTCTTTTTTTCCTTCCCTAAAGCCCCAGTACTTAGTTGTGAGTCCTTCTAGTGCTTCTACGTGAGCTGCTGCCACAGCATGGTTAGTGACAGACAAGTAGTGTGGTTCCGCGCCCAGGAACTGAACCCGGGGTCTGCTGAAGCAGAGCACGCTGAACTTGAACAACTAGGCCATCAGGGCTGGCTCTGGATATAAACTGTCTTTTAGTTGCATGTGGAAGATATCTTCTCCTGCCTATGGACTGTATTTTTACTTTCTTATTGGAGTCTTTTGATAAATAGAAGTGTTAATTTTAATGCAGTTGCACTTATCAATATTTTCTTTATAGTTAGGCCTTTTTTTAATCCTATAAAGAAAAAGTTTCTGGCCTAACAAGAACAAACTGAATACGCTACAAAATAATAGTTTTATTTTTAAACCCATCAGAGAACTTAGGATGAATAGAATGTGAATGAATTATATTCCAAGGAGAGAGGAGCCCATCCCGAGAGAGAAGAGGGACCCACAGCTGCTGTCATCTCCACACACATGGTGGAAAAAGACGGCACGTGTCATGGAGCAGCATGAGAAGAAACCAGCGTGATCTAAAACACACACCCACCCTAAGCTCATCGTAATCAAATGTCTGAAAATCAAAGACAAGGAAAAAAATCTTAAAAGTGGTGAGGGAAAAAGGTAATTTACATTCAGGGGAACAACAACAAAATACGGCGGATTATGAATGCTGAGAGAGAGTGAGGTGACATCTTTAAGGTGCAGAAAGAAAACAATCAACCCAGAATTCCATACTAAGTAAAATATCCTATAAAAATGAAGGTGAAATAAAAATATTTCCAAAATCAATGGCTAAAAAATTTTAGCACCAGCACAGACACTTAAATTTTAAAGGAGGTTCTTCAGGTTTAATGGAAAAAAAAGGTATTTTCCTTAAAGACCATTGGATGTTTAAAGCAAATATAATAAAAATGTATTGTACATTTATAACCTATGTAGAATTAAAATATATGACAACAAGAGCACAAAGGTTGATGGTGGGAGAAATGGAATTACTTCTTTGTGAAGTGATATAATATTATTTAACATTATTCTGTGAGAAATTAAGGATGTATATAACTACGTTTATTCATGTCGTCTTTAATTTCTCTTGAAAATATATTTCAGTTTTTCAGTGCAATGGCCCTACATATCTTTCCTTATATTCAGTCTAAGCTATTTCTACTTTATGATTTTTGATAGTATTGTGAATGGTATTATTAAAATTTTGTTTTTCTGTTTTTATTATATATATATTCATACACACACATTTCTATCCATAGACCTTGGACAATTTACGTATTAATTATAAAAGCATGTCTCTATTTTTTTGTTTTTTCTATGTACGCAATTACGTTATAGGAAATTAATGGCTTTTTATTTTCTTTATCTGAATCCTTATATACTAAATAAATTTTGCTAACCTTATTATACTGGCTACAAACCCCAATATAATGGTGAATAAAGGGGTAACAGTGGATATCTTCACTTTTTCCCAAACTGGAGGAAAACTTTCAATATTTCATCATTAGGAATATGTTTGATGTAGTTTTTTTTTTTTTTCCTCCTTTCTTTTATGTTGTAGGTAGTTGTTAGGTTCAGGAAGCTTTCTTGTATCCTAGGTTGCTGTGAGTTTTTTGTTCTATTTTGTTCTATTTTACTTTTTAGAGAATTCACTTTTATTTACCTAACCAATCATTGGAATTTTTTACCTTTTTATCTGTTAATGGTGAATTACATTAGTTTTTGAATCTGAAATCAATACTTTAATAATTGGAAAAAGTCACTTAGACATGATATATTAGCCTTTCTCTATATCATTTGTTTCACTTTGCGAACGTTTAACTTAGGACATTTGCATTCACAGTCATGAGAGAGATTGTTCTGTGATAACGCATTCTAAGGATATTTTTGTGCAGTTTGGGTATTAAGTTTCTCATAAAACACTTTTTTTCTATTCTATTTTGTATAAAATTGCTTCATTTTTCTTCCTGTGATAGTATTTGGAAGAATGTACTGGTGAATCCATGTCTGCCAGGGGGCTTCTTTGTGTTAACAGATTTCAGCAACAGATTCAATTTTTTAAATAGATATCAAACTATTCGGATGTTTTAATTTCTTCTTTTGTCAACTCCAATAAGTCATGGGTTTTATTTTTGAGAAATTTGTCCATTTTATATAAATTGTCAAACTTATTGTCTTGAGGTTATTCATTTTTTTATATTATCTTTTTGACGTTGTCAGATCTGTAGTGATGCCCACTTTCTGTTCTTGATGCTAAAGTTATTTCTTTTTTTCTTGGTCAGTCTTGCTAAACATTTATAGATTTTATTAATCTTTTCAAAGAAGCAATTTTGTCTTTTGATTTTTTATTTGCTTTTTTATATTTTTTTATTTCTTTGCTTTTATCTTTGTTTCTTCCCTCTTCTGCATTTCTTAGGTTTTATTTGCTGTTCTTTTTCTTGCTTCTTGAGATGGAAGCTTAAACATATAATAAAAGTTATATAACTTACTCTCCCCCATGTGAGGTCCAATTATAGCCCCATATATCTTATGTGTTTCTGATCTGAATTATTTACTTTTTTATGTAATACAATTGAGATATGTGGTTATTTCATTAATCAAAAAATAATTTAAGATGGTGATAAAAATTACACAAGCATATTTTAAGTATTAATTTTATCTTAAAACATATAAATACAAATGGAATTTATTAGCCGTACTGGTTGAATAGTGTCCCTCAAAAATTCATGTCCACCCATAACATGTGAATGTGACCTGATTTGGAAATAATGTCTTTGAAGATGTAATCTCATTAAGACTATGACTGGGCCCTAATCCAATGACTGACGTCCTCTGAAGAGGAGCCAAATTCAGACATACGGAGACAAAGAGGGAAAGAAAAAAGTCATGTGAAGATGGAAGAGGAGACTGGAAGGATGCATCTACAGGCAAGGGACACCAACGATGGCTAGCAACCACTGGAAGCTAGGAGAGAGGCATCAAACAGATTCTCCCCAAGAGCCTCCAGAAAGGAACGACACCTTGATTTCAGGCTTATAACTTCTCGAACTGTGGAAGAAGACATTTTTGTTGTTTTAAGCCACTCAGTTTGTGATACTTTGTTATGGCAGCCATCAGAAACTAACACGTCAGCTAATCACTTGATAGGGGAAGAAGGCTTTTTCTTTGATTTGGTTTAGAATTCCAAAGAGCATGTTTTTGCTTAAATTTCAGTTTCCAGTTTCAATTTTTTAAAGTGGAATAAAAGCATTTGTGAAGCAATTGGACCACAGAATTTATTGAGATTTTTATGATTCACCCTCCCTGTCCCCCTTCCCCAATCCTTTGTTGTGGCCTGGCCTGTGATTATTTTGAAAACAATTTTAAATGACATACATTTATCTAATGTTGCTAAATAGTACATTTATCTAATGTTGCTAAATAGTTCAACTTAATTTTTATAAGAACAATCATCTTTGTTTCACATAGATATCTACATAATATTTACTTAAACAAATAGTGTTTGAAGCCAAGTACAAATGAGTGTTTGTAGACACACAACTGGTGAGAGCTGACGTGTTGTAAGCATCCTCCCTGCTGTGAGCATCAGTGGGTGGGCTTGATGCCAGAATGGAGAATAACTGAATCTGGAAAGTTTGTTTATTGGAAAAAACACAACTCTTTTGGTTTTCTTGAACTTTATTATTTTACTTTATTGTTCTTTCTTTTTTTCAACATATGCTTTTTGGTAAGCTGCCTGTGGAACAAGGTGAAGTAGAAAGAAAGGTGGGAGGTAGGCAGGAAGTAGGGGAGAGGAAGGAAAAATATGCCTATGGGTGATCTCCTATTCCAGTTATGGATAGCAGACTAATTCCAGGCTACCTTTCTCAAGCCATTGAACTTCCTTCTGATCTACTTCTCTCAGTTGCTAGGTTATATTTATATTTAAGCAAGGAACACAAGCATCATTGTATCAGTATAACAGAAACAAAAATAGCTAGGAAGGTCAATTGCTTCTGTGATGAGACCACAAACTCCAAATACGTCCCAGATAACTTGGAATTGCAGTTTTTTTCTCTAGTGTAGATCTGATGATGTAAAAATTCCTTAAAATCAGTGAATGTGTCTTTTTTTATTGAACAAATAATAGCTAAAATATATTCAATGCTTAATATGTGCCAGGAAATATTCTAATTGCTTCATTGTTCTTAACTTATTTAATTCCCAAAGTCATGTTTGATATTGGTATTATTATTCATCCCCATTTTACAGATAATTGAAACATAATAAGTTTTAGTAATTTACCCATTCTCACTTAGTTTAAGAGAATGGGCTGGAATATAAGTCAAGAATTTGTGAAGATAACCATTATGCTATATATCCTCTCATGTAGCTTTGACACAGTGGTAATGGCAGAGGGTAATGCTCATTTGATATTAACTGATATATGTAATGGATTGAATGGTGGTCCTCCAAAAGATGTATCTTTTGGCAAAGATGTATCTTAAGATGTATCTTAAGGCAAAAGATGCCTTAATCTTCCAAACCTGTGAATGTTACCTCATTTGAAAGAATGGTCTTCACAGACAAGGATCTTGAGATGAGGAGATCATCCTGGATTATCTGGGATGGTCCTAAACCCAATGATAAGTATCCTTATAAGAGACACACAAAGGAGAAGATAAAGAGAGGCAATGTGAACATGGAGGCAGAGATTGGAGTGACGCGGACACAAGTCAAGGAATGCTGACAGCCGCCAGAAGCTGGAAGAGGCAAGAACTGGATCTTCCCTAGAGCCTCCAGAGACAGTGCAATCAGCTGACACCTTGATTTGGGATCTCTGACCTCCAGAACTGTGAGAGAAGAAATTTCTGTTGTTTTAAGCCACTGTGTTAATTTGTTATAGCAGCCACAAAAAAGATACAATATGGAAATTAAAAAAAATTAGAACTGAAGAAGCAGATTGAGAAGCAATGAGAGACATTTGCATCCATTATAATTAGATGTTTGCATAAAAATGTTCCAGATCTATTTCCTTAATTAATAAATGCATCTACCCACCTTTGAGATATTCGCTGACATGAATTTGCAAGTTATTTTTAAGAACTTGTCATTTTCTATTTTTAAAGCAATAATTTCCCAAAAGAAATACATTAAACCTTCCAAATAAAAGCAAATGTAATAATAATTAGCTGGCTGAAATCATGTATAAGGATGCTACGCCTCAAGCAACTTGCTGTTTAACACCAGGTCAAAAGAGTTAGGGTCTCTATCATTCCTCTCAGGGGCTCTAATTGAATTTTTTTCTCTAAGTATTGGAATGAAGGAGTAGTATCTAGAGAGAGAAATTAGTGAATTCCCCTTCACCTGACACTCAAGCCTAAAAGAACCTCACTGTGGTTTTTGCCTTTAGCATGCCTTGTGATATTTTTGGTGATAGCCAGACATGATATACTAGGTAAACAGAACTGCTATAAATAGGCCTTTAATGATGTGGTCGGGAGGTGGGGGGGAGGGGAATGTTCTATGGTCCTATGATTAAGTTTCAGCCTTTTAGTGAGCTTGTGCTTCTAGACTGTGAACTTTACAAGTGTTTCTCAGGTTTCCTTCCCCTTTAGGTAGGACAGGATGGCTAGAGTGGGCTAGGGTTGAGTGTTTCCCGTCTCCCATGTGATTTAGGCTCTGGTTAGTTTCTCCTGCGGGCAGGCTTTGTTACAAAGAGTGCTCTGGTACATTTCAAAATGGTTCCTTTTCCCCTTCCACTGCCAGAAGCAGGAGGAGATTTTTCTCTGATATTTACTGTGAGAACCTGGTCAGGCTCCTGGAGGAAAAACTCACAGAAGTGTGAGGGTCCCCTACGTCTGGTTCCCCGGGAGTTTTTAACTCTCAGAGTTGTCTGCACTGAGCCTCCAGCCATCTGTCAACTATGGTTCAGGTTGTGCTACCCCAGAACTGGTTCCCGCGGAGGTCTCGGCGCATGCGTTTCTGCTCCGGTAAATGTGATTCTCTGTATCTGCCTGTGTGTCTCTCTAATATTGGGGGAAGTGGGTTGTCCCGTGGCCTCATTTCTCTTATGGATTTAAGAAAAGTTGTTTTTTCAGCCTGTTCAGCTTTTTACTTGTTGTTAGAGCAGCCTGGCGCCTTCCAAGCTCCGTATATGCGGAACCAGAATGCGTTGCAAGAGTAGACCACAATGTATCTTTTCTTTCTCATGTTAAGGAATTGGTTGTTTCCATTACTATACAGTTTAGTTATTTTTAGTTAATTTCCAGTGTTTAGTTCATGCTGCCATCCATATTGTTAACATGTTTCTTGTGGACATATGTCTTAATTTCTCTAGAATAAATACCTGGAAATGGAATTTCTAGGTCATAGCATAGCTTCTTGTTTAACTTTATGAGAAACTACAAACTGTCTTCCTAAATGATTGAACCATCTTGTGTTCCTAGCAAAGTATGAAAATTCCAGTATCTCCCTCCCTTAATCAATTCTTGATGTGTTCAGTCCTTTTAATTTTACTCCTTCTAGTGTTTCTGAATTGGTAGTTTTAATTTGGATATCTCTAAATAATATCAAGGAGGTTTTAAAAACATGTTTATAAGCCTTTCATATATCTTCTTTTATAAACTGTTCATCTTCTCACCTTCCTCCAATTTTTATGGGGCAATTGTCTTTTTATTATTCATTTGTTAAAATATATTATATATTCTGAATATATTTCTTAGATATATGTACCAAAATACTTTCTTCCTGTCTGGGCGTTCCTTTTCATTTCTTAAATATTGTTTTTTGATGAGCTAAAATGTCTAATTTTGATGAAGTCCGGTTTAACTGCTACTTCTAACAGTTTACTAACTGGTTAGAAGTAGCAGAGAAGGCACTCTGGTTTTGTTTTTTTTGAGAAAGATTGGCCCTGAGCTAACATCTGTTGCTAATCTTCCTCCTTTTTTCGTTTTTTCTCCCCAAAGCCCCAGTAGATAGATGTATGTCATAGTTATGTGTGTCACATTTCGTGTCCTTGTTAAGCTATCTCCCACCCCAAGTCCTCAAAGATATTCCGTTTTTCCTGGAAGATTTGCAGTTTTAGTTTTACTTTTTATGTTTATAATCTTTTGTGAGATAATTATTGTGTGTCTTGGGAGGTATGGGTTGAAGTTTATTTTTTTCCACAGATTTATTCTATTGTTTCATATCATCTGTTGAAAATACACTTTATTTCCCTTCATTGAATTCATTTGGCACTTTGGTTGAAAAACAATGAAGTGTGTAAGCATGAGTGTTATTTATGGACTTTCTGTTCTGTTCCATTGATATTTTTGTCTAATTTTATGCCAATATCACAGTGTCATGATGAGTATAACTTTTTAATAAGTATTGAAATCTGATAGTGCCAATTCTATAAGCTTATTCTTCTTCTTTTAAGATTATTTTGCCTATTTAGGGACCTTTACCCTTTCTACACGTTAGAATCAGATAGCCAATTTTTACCAACAAAAAGCCTGTTGAGATTTTGACTGAAATTGCATTGACTGTATAGGTCAATTTGGTTAGATTTTGGGATGTGTTTTGTAGTTTTAACTGTAAAAGTCTTGCATGTATTTTGTTGAAGTTAGTTATTTTTTTCAGCTGATAAATATGCACTTAGTGTTGGAAGAAAAGTGCTAGTAGGAAGTTAGGGAAAGAACTAAAAAAAGTCATCATTAATAAATAATCTAATTAACATTTATCTTGGTTAATTGTGTGAAAATCCTGTGAATCTCAACGAAGAAACAAGGTTACAAACATGCGTTGTCTCCAGAAGTTATAACTAGCTTGATGTATCTAATTTTATGAAAAAGATTTTCCATTAGATGAAATTTTGTATGATAAAACAATGCCTTTATATGACTCTGAGATAACTGAGAGGATGGGCTGGCCCTGTGGCTTAGCGGTTAAGTGCGCGCGCTCCACTGCTGGCAGCCTGGGTTCGGATCCCAGGCATGCACCGACGCACCGCTTGTCCAGCCATGCTGAGGCTGCGTCCCACATACAGCAACTAGAAGGATGTGCAGCTATGACATACACCTATCTGCTGGGGCTTTGGGGGGAAAATAAATAAATAAAACTATGAGATAACTGAGAAGGTATTTTCTCTTAACATCACTTTCATGAATCACAAAGACCCCATCATTGGTCAACCACAGTCTAAATTGTCACTGGATGAACTGAGTTTGGTCTTTGAACCCCAGCCTGCCTGTTGTCAGCTGAATTTAAATCCTCTCATGTGTCATTATACATTGAAAAGAGGACATTTTTAATTGCTTATTGAGAGACTGGATGTAGTATCTCAGGATGTTGAGAAGGAATTATGCTTCATTATGGACACCTCTGTGTGAACTGCCTCCATTAACCAAAACAATAAATAGTTTACTCATATGAATTTTTTCTGCTGAATTTGATTACAATTCTATCTCACTGATAATGTTTGTCAGCATTTGAAAATTCCAAGTGCACCATAAACATGAATTTTCAATTGCTACAGAATGGCAGAATTATTGTCTACTTTAATCTGTGCCTGAACATTTAGGGATGATGATGTAGTTGGAGAAAATGATATTAGATTCATCTAAATGATGATCTTTTTAAAGTCTTACTCTGAAAATCTTTGGAAAGCTTTCAGAAGCTTTGGAAATTCAGCCAATGATAGAAATTGCCTTGATACCTTTATGTTTCTTCTAAATTAACAGGAGGAGTTCCTCGTCAGGCTCATCTCATGCAAATGGTGTCATATCTCTTCTCAACCGTTTACTCAACGAGCATTTATGGCTTACCCACTTCATTCCAGGCAATAAATGTCATTTTCCCTCACATTGCTTAGAGGCTAGTGAGAAGAGACAAAATAATTTAGCAAACCACAAATTAAACAAAATATTGTTGGTGGCGTGAAGAAAATAGAGTTATGTGATTGAGTTCCTGAGAGAAGGCAGCTTCTTTAGATATATGTGCCAAGGAGGTCTGTGATGATGCCTGAGCAACAGGAAGGACCTGACATATTCAGTTCATGTAGGCAGCAGAGATAACTGTCGCAAAGGGTCTGAGCTTCAAACAAGCTGGATCTTTTTTTCAGGTACAGAAAGAAGGCTAGTGAGGCCAGAGTGCAGAAGTTGTAAGAGATATTTTTACCAAATGGCATGGCAGAGACAGGCCAGGAAGAAAATCATTTTGGGTTTGTTGGCTGAGTTTAGGTATTTGGATTTTTTGTGTTGTAGAAAGCATTGGAAAGTTTTCAATAAAAAGCAAGGCTTTGATTGACAAGACTAGTGAGTTCAAGAAATCCTGAAATTTAGGCATAATGATTTTTTAAGTTAGGATAGGCAAGATTAAGATACAGTAAACAAAACTGTCCCTAATCTCCCAGGTCAAATGAAATTCTTCTCCTCCTGGTCTTTGCTGAGGACTCAGGCAGATGGGATCACCTCTATCTGGACAATGCTGGTGGTCATGCAGAATAAAAAGAGGATGTGGTGGGCCGGCCCCGTGGCTTAGCGGTTAAGTGCACACGCTCTGCTACTGGCGGCCAGGGTTCGGATCCCAGGCGCGCACCAACGCACCGCTTCTCCGGCCATGCTGAGGCCGCGTCCCACATACAGCAACTAGAAGGATGTGCAACTATGACATACAACTATCTACTGGGGCTTTGGGGAAAAAAAAGGAGGGCGATTGGCAATAGATGTTAGCTCAGAGCCGATCTTCCTCAGCAAAAAGTGGAGGATTAGCATGGATGTTAGCTCAGGGCTGATCTTCCTCACAAAAAAAAAAAAAAAAAAGAGGATGTGGTGAGTTATGTGTTGATTCCTAAGATTTCTGCAGACGTGACATGTGTCACGTCCACTCACATTTTTTTCATGAAAGCAAGTCACATCACCAAGTTTGAAGTTTGTGCAACAGAAAAAGGAAGGAAAGAAAGTGTTTTTGAGCAATACGGTCTGCCACGTAATGCCTCATGTCACTGAAGTGCTTCAGTAATTGTATTGTATATTACATGTTAAGATTACCTATTGAAAGGCAACATATTTTTAGCCACTTTACCAGAGTTGGATTCGGTCTCATTCCTATAATTAATAAAATATATGTGTAAAAATATAAGTATATACTTAGGAACATTATAGACAATGTCATCATTTAAAAAGTCTGCCACATGAAAATACTAATATTGAAGAGTGTGAAATGCCAAA
The DNA here is from genome assembly GCF_057802395.1 of Ceratotherium simum simum. Taxonomy (NCBI): domain Eukaryota; kingdom Metazoa; phylum Chordata; class Mammalia; order Perissodactyla; family Rhinocerotidae; genus Ceratotherium; species Ceratotherium simum. The sequence continues at coordinate 62,442,039 of NC_141911.1, forward strand.
GGCTTTCCTATTTTCTCCTCTCAACAGAGAACCCTGCTTTAGATAATTAGAGATCAGATTTTGGAAAAGGGGAAGTAAAAACTATGTTAATCTAGAAGGAAAAGAAAATGAGAGAGAAAATACACCAGAAAAATATAGATGTCTTCAATATCTATTATTCCTTCCCAGTGTGACATAGCTGCTGATTTGGGGCAGGCATTTGGCTTCCCAGAGTTGTGACCACATCTCCCATACTTCTTTCCAGCTGGATGTGGATATATGGCAGAATTTTGGCCAATGACATGTAACTGAAAGTGTCTCACGGCAGCTTCCAGAAGCCTTTCTTAAAAAAAAAAGCATCTCCTCCCTTTATTCTTTTTTCTTTATTTCTTAATCTTGCTACCTTCCGTATAGGTGCTTCCCTAAACCATGAAGATGAGATACATGCCAGGAATGGTGGAGCAGCGAGTGGAAATATAGGACCAGTGAGCTGGTTCTTGTACACACAAGCCCTAGATGACTTTCCTTTGAACCCACACTTATGTGAGACCAAAATAAACCACTATCTTCTATTTTAGAACATGTCTAAGAGAGCAAAGAAACAACCTGTTTTCAGAAATATAGATTACTGTTTTATGGAAAAAAATAATCATATATCAAGTGGTCTCAATCTTCAACTGTTTCCCTCTTATGGATAAAAGGAACAGATTATGTATGAGGTTACAGGTCTTTTTAGTTTTAGCTGCGGAGATGAGCACTCAATTTAAGATATTTTCATCCTGACACAGAATTCAAACGAAATACTTTAATTGTCATTTAAAATAGTCGTGGTAATCATTGGCTTTCTTTATGTAGATTATACATTTGAAACTTGAATGACAAAGATCAGATAAAGCCCAAATTCACTGCATGATTGACAGCCAGTTCTAGGGCTCAGAGTTGTAAATCAACAGCCTTACTTTTTATTAATCTCATTCAATTCATCAGGGCTGGAAAACAGAAAAACAAAACAAAACCAGCTAGCAAATGCCTTAGAATAACAACCTGTCTGGATGGTTATATATAGAAATATATTAAAACTTAGCATTCTCATTTCTTTCACAAGTTGGTATATTTTTATTTGCAGAAGTAGAATGAAATAATGGGGTTTGTGTGAGGCAGGGCAATCTGACAAGATGATGTGACATCTTGTTAAAGTAAAGGGAGAATTAAAAAGAAATAGAAAGATTCCGTATAGAGTGACTATAGTTAGTTCATTTTTTATCCTGATTTCCTTGACACTTCTTTGAAGTTTGGTGTAGCTAAATCAACGTTTTCAGTTTGTTTGTTTGTTTTTTTCCATCTCTTATAGCCACAGACATGGAAATTTCCAGAATGCCTGGTATGCCTGGTCATACTAGTTGTAGTGAATGGAGGTTAGTTCAGTCTGATTTTAACCAACTTATTATCTCTGTTCTCAGAATCAAATTGTAAATCTTGACCCTTTTAAATGTATGACTAGTGTCTTGATGAATATTGATAAATTATTCTATGAGTTATAGAGAAGTTCATTCTTTTCAGCTTTAAAATGGTAGCCACCAGTTATAAATAGCAAAAGATAATTTCAAAATTCAAGATTTAATTGTTGTATTTTGATATTATTAATTTCAGTCACTCCCTCTCTCTCTCTCTCACACACCCCCACACCCCGTATTTTCAGAGTCTCCCCGAGTATACATACTTTAATTGTACACTAAAACTCCATCAGAGGCAATTGGGTTTAGGAAGCAGAAACAGCCTTTTCATTGTACGTGGGGGAAATTTAACCACTGGAAAGAGGAAGAATATAGCTGATTGTGAAAATTCACTTCAATGTGGAGTGCCAGTGGATGATGATGCTATTGTTGCCATTGTTTCTTGTCATTCTCCAATCTCTTTCTGCTCCTCTTCCCCTTCCCCTCTCCCTCCATCACCCCCTCCCTCCCTTCTTCCTTACCTTACCTTCTCCCCCACTTTCTCCTTCTTCTCCATCTTGCTCTTTTCTTATTTTTTTGCTTTTTTTTTTTTTTTTTTGGTGAAGAAGATTAGCCCTGGGCTAACATCCATGCCCATCTTCCTCTACTTTATATGTGGGATGCTGCCACAGCATGGGCTGATAAGTGGTGCATAGGTCCGCACCCAGGATCCGAACCTGCTAATCCCAGGCCTCCAAAGCTGAGCATGCGAACTTAATCACTACGCCACCAGGCTGGCCCTCTTCCTCCACTTGATGCTGCTTTACTTCTTCATTTCCTTCTCATCCTCCTGTTTCCCTTTCTCCCTCTGCTCCTGGTCCTCCTTCCCATCCTCTTCCCTCCACTGCTATCCTCCCCCTTCCCATCATTCCTCCTTTTCCCAACCTCCCGCAGTCTCTTCTTTCTTTATTTCTAAGAAAAATAAAAATACTCTAAGATTAGGACCATTTGATTAATGACATGTTGGCTCTGATATTACTTGTGAACCAAGAGCATATGATTCTGAAAGCTTGCTTTCTTCCTTTTTTTTCCCTCCTTTTTCTTTTTTTTCCTCCCTTAGAAATAAAATGTTGCATGATTATTGCTATGAAATATTTCACAGGCAAAGCACTAAGAGGTGGAGATTGGAAAATAAAAAGAAATAGGGATATAGGTGGTCCCAACACCCAAAGCCTTTCACAGCACTTCCTACAATATTTCCGTTACTGTGTTCCTAAATATATATTTTGGCGCAAAATCTTTGTATTTGTAGTTAGTTATTTCATAAAGCTTGTCCCTTGTGTCTAGATACATTTTTTCCCCCTTTGCTCCAGGCAACTGCTTCATTTTCTGAGGCATAATAATACTTCCTCTTTCCCGTTTTTCTTCCTTGTAGCTTTTTATAAATTCATAGTGTAATGTTTATTCTACTCTTACTGAATTTTAATAAATGTAACATTTTCTTACTAATACACGCACACACTCTCTAATCTTTCTCCACGGGCTAAAACAAAGCTGTTGTAAAGGAAGAGAAAACTTCTGAATCCCAGTACTCTTCTTTGTAGCAGATGTTCCAAAAATGCTAGAATATGTTAAAACACATGTTAGAAACTTTAAAAATTGCCTTATCTAAATCATTAATATTACCTATGAAAGGAAAACAATGGCTCAGAGAGGGGAAGGGATCTGCTCAGGATCAAATTATCAGTGTGCAGAAGTGCCGTGACTTGAACCCAGGACTTGTGACTGATCGTAGGTGCTCACCATCATCCAGTTCTTAGCACTTCTCTTCTTTTTCACTGCCAGGGTCACGTCTTCAGCTCAACTCTAGATTGTTGGTGACTGTGGTAGATCCAGTAGACTTGCTCGGCTTGCTCAAGATATGGTACAGCGTCTTCCTGGTGTAGTTTCCTTTAATGTAGAGACAAGCAAAATAAAAATTTTGTGTTCCAAGTTTGCAGCAAAGGTTCCAGTTAAAATTTAGGTTCTGCCAACGAGATTTAATCATATACTTGATTTTAGTGGTAAGTGGGGAAACAGCCAGTCGTTCATGAGATCCATTTTGCTAGTTCAGATCTTGCAGTAAACTAGAACTGACAGTTCTGGCAGTAACTTTCTCGTCTTGTCACACAGCTGCCCTATTCCTGGAGCTCATTCCTTTGATAGTATCTTGATGACACCAAGATCCCTGATTTTAATAAAAAATCAGTTTCCTTGTAAGCACAGTTCAGTACTGTTGTTCTAGGAGTCAGTCCTAGAGGCAGAGGTTAGGACAAGCTCTTTCAGTTCTTTCAACAACTTTGTAAGTAGCTCATTCTCCTTAAAATAGTTTGAGACATTTTGTCATCTGTAACTGAAATCTGCTTGACAGTTTTTGGTACCAGAATTGGTTATAGGCTGTGGATCTTCAAGGTTTGGGATCTGGAAAGTCAAGACTTATTATCTGACCTAGTTGTGTCGCAATGAAGCAATGATGTAGTTACCATCGGAAGGTGAAACACGCTAGTCTGTTGTAGACTGTAGCAAAAGTTACTGAAATAATCACTTGTGGTCATTTGAAACAAAGTAAGTAATACATGGCTTTGGTAGACTGTGTGGCAGCTGTCATAGAACAATAGATATTTCTGGGTAAGGTGTCTGCTGCTAAATGCACTGGAGTATTTGAGAAAAAAAGCAAACAGACTTAGAGTTAACTTGGCTTAGGGCATGTCAGAGAATGAGGTAATTCCTATGACTTCTTTTAAAGTATCTTTTTTGAAGTCTTATGGCCTATATATCTAAAAACATATCCATGATTTTGTTGATTCCTAAAGTACCAGGTAGATTGAATTCATAGCAATGTCAAGTCTGTTATATAAAGATTAAGATATTGATTAGGAAACAGTAGGATGCTTCAATTGGAAAGGTTTGAATAATTCTAAGGGCTCTGAGCTCCAGAACGCCCTGTGTATCTCTAATTCTAGCAGAAACAGACTTTCTCCTCATCATATGAAGATGGTCCTGTTTTCTATAGGGATCCTGTTACAATCACACAAGAAGTCATCACCTTGCAAGGAAATGTTGTCATACTCTAACTTTCCCAGCAGTCATTATCTCTCGACCTGTGATTAGACAAGGATCCCTGCATGCCCCATGGGATCAACGCAAAGTCAAATCCAGGATGAAGGGTTACAATGCCAACAGAATTTCAAGACTTACTAATTTATATTAATAATCCTGGGAAATGTGTGTGGGAATTAAGTCTTGTGGTGCTAGATAAGGAAGAGGAGAACATAATTTAGGTGGGACTGATTTTTAATAAAATGCACTTACCAATGATTCTGGGTTCAATTTGCAAATTTGAGCATCTGGGAGCAATATCATTTATGTGGTTGTTAAACAGAATACTGGACTCAGTGATAACTTACAAAGAATGAGTTGAGAAGACAAGCCATTCTTAGATGAAATGGATATTAAGGACTCAATAAATTAGGAGTGGTACATTGGATTCACCAAGAGCTACTCCCACAACCACTTGCTAAATTTGTCTTCCAAGACAGTTCTCAGAGAAGACTTCTTTCACTAAGGCTTTGAGAATACATGGTGAAGGAAAGCGGTTGCACCCCCAAAAATGCTATAGTGGTAGCAACAAAGATTGCATATATCACTATTGAAATGGGGCCCCTAATTTTAATGTGGATGTGAAGATATAAGGAAGAAGCCAGGCAATGGTGTTTAATTGCCAGAGGAAAGGTGAAAATAGTTGCCATTCAATGCAGCAGGGCTGAAGTAGTAACTGTAGTGGTAACTGGAATGGCCAACCGATCATGGGGTCCCTGGGACTTAAGTAGTTAGTCTATCATCTAAGGCCATTTTTTTTTTTTTGGTGAGGAAGATCAACCCTGAACTAACTTCTGTTGCCAATCTTCCTCTTTTTGCTTGAGGAAGATTGTTCCTGAGCTAACATTTGTGCCAGTCTTCCTCTATTTTGTATGTGGGACCCCACAGCATGGCTTGATCAATGTGTATGTCCGGACCTGGGAGCCAGCGAACCCCAGGCTGCTGAAGAAGAGCACATGAACTTAACCACCATGCCACCTGGCTGGCCCCTTCAAGGTTCTTTTTGATCTATATAACAACATGAACTCTAAAGCTTGTGAATCTAGACTTGATTGGAGTCACAATGATGGAAAGTGTTTCCCTCTCATCTAATCCTGGACTTCAATCAGGTTGTGAATCCCAAGTCCATTGGGGACGCCAGATGCTTTTGAAGGAGGACCCCGAGTATACACCATAAATCTTCCTCTTGATCGTCACTGATGGCACCAGTGTCTTGTTAAGAAAATGACTTGGGAAAGGGAAAGGGAAATATGTAGAACTTTTGGGAAGGATAATAGATACTGGCTTTAGTTAACACTAGTTTTTGGTGATTTAGAGAACTAACAAGAATCAGTAGAGTATGCGTTGTTCTTGGGGTTTAAATGATAGTTTTGGCTACAAATGATTTTAAAATTAGTTTGGTTTTTCCCTGAAACTATTTTTGGTTATTTCTCTAGCTCCTGAGTGTGGTATATTTTCTCCAAAATTGGTAGCCTCATTATTTGGCTTCCAGATGCCTGGGGATAGCGCTATTAAAGTAGGAAGGTAAAGCCCCTGAATTAATACTTAGAAAAAAATTTAAACCAAATTCAGTAATATATTCCTTGGAGAAAAACAGATATTAATGTCACCCTCAAAAACTTGGAAGATGAAAGGTTGATGATTCCTATTGCATCCACATTTTACTTGCCTGTTTGACTAAATAGAGCATGGTGGATTAAATATGGTTTAAGCAGGTGGAGATTTCATTGCTTAGTACAGTTTCATATATGGTGTTTTTATTGGAGCAAATCAACGTAACCTCTGTTATCTGGCATGTGGCAATAGGGCTTTAAAAGGTGTTTCTTTTGTATACCAAAACCCAAAATATATTAGAAACAGTTTACGTCACCTGGCAGGGGTAGAAGTACATGTTCATTATCTTGCCTCAACTCTGAGGCTTGAGTCCCCTGTTTTGGTCTTCACAGATCTGGGTTATCTCTCCATCTCACAGGATTTCACCACTGGTCCACTGCACTAATGGCAGCATGAGGACAGAGCCTGGTGGCAGGAAGCAGCAGTCTTATAAAGACACATGTCAGAGAATAGGATATAAAACCCATGAAAATATAAGAATCTGTCACCTGAGTGAATTTTCTGAGTGGCAGTGGTCCCACTATGTTTGGAATATCTTTAAAATATGTAAAAATCATTGTCATCCCTCTCACTCCTCATTTTGAACACGACACAATCTTGGAACATATCACCGTCACTCCTACTCCTCCTTCCCCCGCTCCTCTCCCCACCTTCCTCCTTCTCCTCTTTCTTTCCTTTTTTGGTTCAGAGTCAATGTACATATATCATATTTGGCTATAGTGCTCTCATGCATTTACCGACATTTTTAAATGGAGTCTAGACCCAGAAAAATATCTCTGGCTGCTCCAAGATGGACAGCAGAGAAAGTTGTAGAGCTAGTTTAGACTGGAGAACAGGAGAAGGTTCTCTAGCTGATTTAAGCAGGAAAGCCAGTTCACCAACTACTTGGCACATAGAACCTGATATATTGGGTAATGGTGCTCAAAGTGTTTGTGACGTATTGGATTGTAATGTGAAATTTAAGACAATCCTGAAAAGGAGAATTGGACCTTAGAATTTTTGAGTCAAGTCATAGTATCATATTCTCCTTTGGAAAATAATAGTTTCTTAGAGACTGCAAACCTGGCATTGGCACTCTAGTGACCGTGTGGTCTGAGATGTCCATCAGGCACAGTGTAGAAGCTCATCCACCGAGTGAATAAAGAGCACTCATAAACACTTGATCATCAGAAGACATGTACATACAGTACTGACCTCAAGTCAGTCCTGGAAACAAAAATCACTTGTATCAGCAAGTATTCTGCTCTAATGCAAACGCTCTCTTACCCCACACCTGTGAGCTCAAGGATGTTCGCTTTGTCAAGTTGACCCGTTTGTAGATGTTTCTTCATAGGTTGGCAACTGCTTACATTTGCTAAAGCAATATAGAGCCTCTCAGGGTTATCTCCGAAAGACACTTGGGGGAGGAGCACTTCAATATTACGGATTTGAGTGGTATATGTTATTTTCCACTCTGCCTGGAAGGAGATATGACAGATAAAATTCTACATTATTAGCCTGATGGGCTGACAACATGGTCAGGGAATTAGAAAGAACATGATTGGAGAATTAGAAGAGTTACAAAGATGAACCTTTGCCAGAGTGTGGTGTATTTATGTTTCATGTGAATGCTCATCAAAGGGTTCACATATAGGTATGGCTCTCATTAATAAGCTAAAGAAGTGATCCATGTTGAGGATCAGTTAGCCTCTTTCCCCATTGTTTTTTCAATGGGCTCATGATCAAAATGGTCATGATGGTAGAGAGAGAGGTTATATATGAATTTAAAAACACAGACTTTACCTAAGCAAAGCTAATCTGACTGATATCTTTGCTTAGCAACCAATCTGCCAGAGAAAAATGGAGTCCCTAATGTAATATTATAGGCTGGATAGAACAGCCAGGTACCTGGTGGCACATCAGTTATACTGGGCATTTTCCACCATGGAGAAAGCAGTTATTTTCTCCCACTGTGATAGGCACTTATTCTTTGAGTAGATTTGCTTTCCCTGCTTGCTGTGGTTCTGCAAAGCGTTTACTGCCACCCCTGCATTCACTGTATGCTTTATTAATTGCCCTTGACTATGCAGGACTTTTTATTCAGAGCTGAGGCAATGGACTTATTCCAGGAAGGTTTGACCCAACCTTACTTCATCACCTAGAAGTAGATGATGTTTTAGGAAAGTGGTATGGCCTCTTGGGGACACAATGGCAATGTCAGCCTTGTTTCCCCCATAATCATGAGTACTATAACAAACAGAAGCGAAAGAGACAGCTTTTGCTATTTTATCTAATGTATATCTAATGATCCTTAAATCATGAAAAATTGTGGGGGGCTCATCGTGTTGGCTGGTGGTCAGTCCTGATTATCAAAGGGAAAGAAAACTGCCGCTACCTAAGGGGGCAGGGAAAGGGTGTCTGGAACCCAGGGACCGTCGTCTGCAGTGTTTCCTAGAATTGTCACATCTAGTGATAAAGGTTAATAAAAGACTTCAACAAAATAATGCAGCAGGGCCACTAAGACTCACATCAGGAATGAATGTTTTGTTTTTCTCACCAAGTAAAGACTCTATCCAGCTTAGATCTGCAGACAGGAGGAACATGTAATTGTAATGGAGAAAGGAAGTTAGAAACACCAGCTATCACATTGTGACAGGATGAAGAAACACGACGTGTAGGAGTGTGATAGCCACCTATATTTCTCTCTCTCTCTCTCTGGGGTACAATTGTGTGTGTGTGTGTGTGTGTGTGAGAGAGAGAGAGAGAGAGATTGAGAGAGAGAGGAGAGAGAGAGAAGAGAAGTGTGCTGTAATATAGAATCTATTGAGAGTGTGTGTATATATGTATATGCTTTGTGCTGTGTAACTTTTATAATTGGGCTCACAGGTTAGAGGATTTCAAGACAGGACTGTGACTGAAGTAAGGGGAAATTAACATGCAGAGATGAATGCAGTGACTGAGGAAAATTGGGTCTTTCCTTTCCTTTTAGAAAGATCGTGAGAATGTTGTTATTTTATGAGGTGTGGTTGTGATATTTTCAGCTGGAACGTGTTCTTATTACTATTGTCCTTGTAAAGATTGAGTACGGGAAGAAGTCTGTGGGTCCTGCTGAAGAGCCAGAGATGTGAACTGTGGCACACAGGTTGGCCTGGTTCTCACCTGTCCCAGCCCCATTCCGGTGTGCCGTCTTGCGCCACAAAGCCTGGAAAGGCAAACGTCAGATATTTTTGTAACTGGGACGCCTCATGTGTGATTTGTATTCCATCTCTCATGTGTACTTGCACAAGACTCGAGTGTGGACACTAGTTCTGAGAGGAGAGAAGGGGCCACACGGGGGCTTCCTTTTTGCTGGCACATACAGCCTGGCCAGGGTGACCTGGGGGCCAACAGTTCTGGCATTGCTTCCCTGATCTCTGAATTCTCGGGGAGGTGGTGTGTTCCTGGAGCCAACAGCTGTTGCTTCTCCACCTTCCTAGTTGTTAAAGTCCAGAATTGCTTACAGATGCAAAACAGTTAATCAAGTTAATGACAGGAGCTCAAAAGGCTGCGTCTTTTGCCCCCACTGCTCCAATGCTTTGCTTTCAGTGGGTGGCATTAAAAATAGATTCCTCGTGTTCCTGCTGTTCTTCTCATTTCTACTGAAACTTCATTCACCTTATGTTTATGTTCTTATGTAGCATCTTACCACATATCAGTGCATCTAACAGAGTTATCAATAGTATGCCTTGACCAAAACTTCTGAGTACTATACTGTAATTATGTCAAATGTCTGTTGCTTTTGAAAATCGTTACTTCCATGATCAAAAACACATGAGCTTTTAAAAACACGGTTTCAAAAATCCACCTTTAGCTGGTTTCTTTACATAACTGTATTATGGAGAAAGTAAAAGAAAAAAGGTAGCTTGTCACTCTACTTGATATAATATGATAATTACCTTTAAATATCATTGTGTAATATCAAGGTGCTTTTATACACACCAGCTTTGATTTTTTTGTGGATTACAGACCTGTGAAATTTGAAGCATATGTAATATCATGTGTATTTTACAAAAGAAAAAAGTAATGAAACTCAAGAAATTTCTCTCCAACACCTAGGTCATAAAACTGAAGAGTGAGAAGCAAGGATGTTTTACTGCTTTAACAAAATTTTTCAGGTCTTTATTCAGCAACCTCCTAAGTTTCTCGCAATTTTAAAATGCTTCAAAAACTTGTGTATATCTAGTAAACATAGTAATTAAAAGTTCATGATTTATTTTTCTGAAGTTGCATTATAGGAAAAGTTGATATTTTAAATAAATATTTGGTGTTCATATTCAATATTTAGATAATTATTTCTAACTTGACTCAGGTACATCATCGTGCCGAGTAAAATGATTTTGCTTTGCAGTGGGGTATTGAAAATCAGGTGATTTTTAATATTATATTTCTAACTGTTCTGAAACCATCTGATCTTAGATTTTTCCAGTAATATTGAGAAATCACATATCCAGCTAGATGGACCATTGACCTATTCTGGTTTGGAAATTTCGATACGTTTTTATTCTCACTGTTAACTTTATTACTCCCTCCAGAACTCTTTTTGTAGATACTCAGCAGTCACTGTCCCTGTAAATGAAGTTTATCTGGGCAAGTAGGTGGACAGTGCAGAAATTTGATCCACAGATATATTTAAAATACATTACACAGAAATTTGGCTTATGCGATAATTATGTTTTTCACTATTAAGAATTCATTGTTGCTATATTAGAATGGAACATGACACACTGCGTGGAAAATACAAATTAATCGTCCAGATTCGGTTATATTTTCCTAATGACTCCATAGGACCTGTCACAAAATAGGTGTTCAGGAAGTGTGAACTGAAAGTTTCTGAGAGCTGTCTCTGCAAATTGTGGTCCATTTCTCCATGTTTACGACCACACAAATAAAGTAAACTGTTGATGAGTGCAATTATTTATTGAGCCCTTAGAATAGCTCCTTTCATGCAGTAACCAGTCAAGTGATTTCTTGTTGATAACAAATTTCAATAATCCCACAACCTTCACTTGTCTTTGTCTCAGTAGGAATAGAATATATTTTCTTTGCTACATTATCCAGTTTATTTTCTCAAATAGGCACCTGGGCATCTCCTCACCCCTTGTAGTCTCTGAAGATGAAGCAAAATGTAGACATACTAGACTCCATGGCAATCTTTTATTTACAAAAATGATGGTGTGTGTGTTACTATACATACATATGTACATATGCAGATGCATATATATACATACGTATAAAATAGATACACACTAGTTAGGGAGATAAAATTATGATTTTTATGCTAAAATGCAGTAATTCTCGTGAAATATTTCAGCAATATAAAAAGCAAAGGGATTTACATTGGCTTTCTGGTCATTTGTAGGAATGCCTTAATAGGCATAAAATATTATATATATGTTATATATAAATTACTTATAATTATATATAGGTATATTGAAGGATGTGCAGCTATGACAGACAACTATCTACTGGGACTTTGAGGGAAAAAATAAATAAATAAAATCTTTAAAAAAAAAAATAAAATAAATAAAATTAAAATGTACCATGAGGTTTCTGTTTGTTTGATTTGTTGTAATAATTAGGAATTAGCTATGAGGAACACATAATTTTTGGTAAATAGTCTTTTGGAAAGTAAAAGTAGAGATGTCTTGACAAATATTGTGAGCTGATGAATACTTTGAGGAAGTATTTTTTTGGTTGTTTTTTAACATAGCAGAAAGTTGGGATATTACATAATATATGTTAATAGGACTTTTGCAGAGGCACTTCTCAAGAGATTAAGCCTTTTTTAATTAAGATATTCCATTAATAGAATATTTGTCCTTTCTAAAACCTGACTATGGAACCGACCTGGTAGTGTAGTGGTTAAGTTTGCACACTCTGCTTCGGCGGCCGTGGGTTCACAGGTTCGGATCCTGGGTGTGGACCTATGCACAAGTCATCACGCCATGCTATGGTGGCATCCCATATACAAAATAGAGGAAGATGGGCACAGATGTTAGCTCAGGGCTAATCTTCCTCAGCAAAAAGAGGGAGATTGGGGCCAGCCCGGTGGCGCAAGTGGCTAAGTGCACACGCTCTGCTGCGGCAGCCCAGGGTTCGCCGGTTCGGATCCTGGGCGTGCACTGACACACTGCTTGTCAAGCCATTCTGTGGCGGCGTCCCATATAAAGTGGAGGAAGATGGGCACGAATGTTAGCTCAGGGCGAAGCTTCCTCAGAAAAAAAAAAAAAGAGGAGGATTGGCATCAGATGTTAGCTCAGGGCTGATCTTCCTCACAAAAAAAAAAAAGAGGGAGATTGGCAACAGATGTTAGCTGAGGGCCGATCTTCCTTGCCAAAAAAGTAAAATAAAATAAATAAAAGTAAATAAAACCTGACTGCAATGACAGAACAATTGGTCAAATCAATTGACTCAGTCTTAAAAAGAACCCTTCAGTTGAGTAGGTGTTTAAATCGTGTAGACAATGTAAGTGGTTAATTAACTGCATTTCCGATTTATCAGTTTGTACTTTAATTGTGAAAAAGCAAAATTAGGCAGATAAATATTTTAATAAATTCAAGTATTTTATTCTATTTACAATTGAGTTCAGAGAAAATATTACTGCCACCTGCCACCTTCTGGCAAATTCTTAATTTTAAATAATTCTTAATTCTTAAATTTAAAACAAAGCGATATAAGAGGAGTCCACAGCACCTCAAAAATCTTAATGTTCTCTTGAGTGAAGAAAATTTACATTTTTCTCTACATTCCTTTAATTTCCAAGTTTTAACAGAATAGAAAAAAGGGACAGTAGTGTGAAGTAAGCTGTCACATATAAGTTGTTTAAGAAGAGCTGAAATAAAGGAAAATGTGAATGTCCTTATTGGGATAGCTATCAGTTGATCAAGCAGCTCATTAAACATAATCCACCTACACTCATGTTATCAAGAACAATTGATCTATATGAAGACAAACAAAACATTTATTCTATTCCCTTTAATTTTAGATCATAGAGTATGTGCTAAGAAGTGATTCTTTGAAATACATCTGCATCCTATTTGTCTCTGCGAACTTATCTTAGTAAACTGTTTCTTCCTCTCTTCAACTACATTCCTGATATCTGTCTTCCCTCCCCTATACAAAAACCATCCCGCTAATGTGCCTGTTAATTTCCAACCACCAGGTAGCATCAAAATATTTTTAGGTAACAGAAATAACTATATTGCTTTAAATTAGTTTCTTCAGCTACACTCACATGCAACATTTTCCAATTATTTTAGACTAATTCCCTATATTTTATGTATAAAAATATGTAATAAAGGAAGCTTTCTTCCCCTTTATACACACACGCTCTTTTTTCTACCCAGAATCTTTTCCCCATTGTGGTGCCTCATCTTTTATGACTCAACTCAAAAGTCAGCTTTTCTAGGAAACTTTCTTTGGCTGCTCTAGACAGATCCAAGTGTTTTTGTTTTGTTTATCTTGTTTTATTTATTTTTTTGTTCTTTGATATTCCCCCAATTCTTTTGCTTGACCTCTTACCTGGACTTTAAAATGTGAGGGTGGAGAATTTGTCATCTTTGTGTCCACAGCATTTAGCAAAGAGGCTGCCACACTGTGATCACTTACTAAGTTTATTTTTAAAAATCCTCATTGGGGGCCTGCCCGGTGGCCTAGCGATTAAGTTCTTGTGCTCTGCTCTGGCTTTGTGTTGGCGCCGGCTCCATGTTGGTGCCGCTTCTGTGGCCCGGGGTTCTCAGGTTTGGATCCCTGGCGCGGATGACGCGCCACTTGTCAAGCCATGCTGTGGCGGCGTCCCATACAAAGTAGAGGAAGATGGGCATGCATGTTAGCCCAGAGCCAGTCTTCCTCAGCAGAAAGAGGAGAATTGGCAACAGATATTAGCTCAGTGCTAATCTTCCTCATAAAAAAAAAAAAAAAATCCTCATTGGTAAGGAAAAGAAAATCATGATGTGAGCTATAGTATTTTCATTATGTAATTGCATAGCAGGAGTAACATTGAAAAAGTAAGATAAAATAAATTATTTGTAAATGATGTTTTTTGTTTGGACGATCTCTGAGGATATTCATTATGAAGCATAAGGTTTCAGCATATGACATTTGTTCTCATAGAGCAAATACTATTTTGACACACTTCTACCTTCATCTACCAACCAGTATGTGAAGTCTATATAGAGATGTGATTTAAAATGGTATAATAAAAAAATCACTATGGTTTAGGAGAAAAAATAATGCTAGGTAGTATTCTGGTAGAATCTAACGCTGAGAAAATCATTCCAGTGTGAATGCTGGCAACACTTTCATGAGCAGTCATAAAGAATAACAGAAACATTAGGTTGGCACACAGCTGACGTGTACTGGTATTTCAGGGAGTTCAAGCACGTACATTATGTCTCTCTGCAGAAAGAGCAAGTCCTAGAGAATCTCATTATTTCGTCCATGGTCAAGCTGATTGGCAGAAAGGTAATCAGCCTTGAAGAAAAGGTGGTTTGTCCTACAGCAGGCTAACAGTTACCAGAGAAAACATTATTGCCTCTCATGGTTTTCCAAAAAAAATCGCTACGGTTTCAGCTGTGAAGATGATGCTATCCGTCTCTGTGTGATGGCAGCTAGATGAGTGTCCTTCTCTAAGTGCCTCCACCTTAGTTAGGTCAGGTATGCACCATGTTTTTTGTTTTCTTAGTCAGTATGTTCATATGGAAAGTTTGTTTCTAATCAAGGAAGGTTCTCTGTTGTGACTTACGGGTGTGTGAGTTTAACTCCACTAGTTACAGCCCTACGATGGTATTTATGTATTATTTACCTTTCTATGATAGTTTCATAATGAACTGACTCTATTGATTTTACCATCAATACTCTGATCCAAATCTTAAGTATCAATGTCTTCGCTATTTATAGAAATGATTTCCACTGGATTTCTCCCTCAATTTCAATCCATGATGAATACCATCCCTCTCTTATTTTGTTTAATATATCACTTTCATTGTATTATTCCCCTGCTTAAAAATTTTAAATGTCTCCTATTTTCTGAGACATGAGTTTGAAATTTTTATTTACATCTTCTCACTCTTGATCAACCTAAATTTCATCCCATCGTTACACTTTTCTGTAGTATTCCTATATGCAAATTAAACCCTCACTGTTGCTGATCATTTTCTGTGCATTCCTAACCCTGAGCCTTATGCCATTCAGGAAAATTGGTTGCCCAAGACCTCGATAGACCATCTCTCCTTTGATTTTATGGTAATTCTTGTTTGCACACTACTTTGGCAATAATCATGTAATGAATGCTAGAAGTAGTTTTCTAATTGTATGACCTATCTCTCAGTTGTATTTAAAAGAGATGAGAGAGAGATTTATTTTTTTATCCCCACTAACTTACAATAGATTTTGTACAAAGTCAGTATTAATAAATATTAAAGGTTTCTGTAAGGAACTCCTTTCCTTCCTCTTCATTTCTTTTCCCCATTTTCTTCCTTCCATTGTGCTGAAATTCAGATTCAGAGAAACAATTCCTGAAGCAATGTTTAACTTGAGAAATCCTAAATTAATTTATTACAGTTTATTTTAAGTCCTCATCCTTCCAAATTAATAAAAGCGGGTGATGCAAATGTTTTAATAACTTTAACGTCAGATCCTCTAAAATATTTTCGGCCCACTGCCATTATGCCAATTGTCAATTCATTGCCTGGCAGCGCCAAACAGAACCTTAATTGCATGCTTTGTGATAATGGAATTCGACCCTGTAGATACTGCTCCTCTGCCAGCTGGCAAAATGCTAAACTTTGTCAGGAGAGGGCACTGGAGAGGCGCTGGAGGAAGAAGGGCTTTCCAGTGTGTAGTTCTAGGCGGACTTCCGCAGCGAGACTTCAGTAGCACCTTGCCAGGAGTAGAGAAAGATCTGGTGATGTTGATGAGGAACTTAAGACTTATTTTGCCATCCTCATCCTGTCAAGTAATATCACTCTGCCAACAGCCTACGTATGTGAAATTCCAGAGGAGATTCTAAAACTTTACTCTCAAATATAATCTTTTTTTGGAAGGAAACCCCTAATATTACTCTTTAAATTTATTTTAACAATATTTTTTTAGTGAAAAAAGTCATCTTTTATATTGTCAGCTCTTGTATATTAACATCAATACACTAAGGATTTTTTTCTGTTTTCTGGTCTCTATGTAAGTCAGCCATCATTGATTGCTTCTTTGTTTTGTTTATTGTGTTGTATTTAAAGGTAACTTTTTTCTTTTTTGTTTTAAGATGGTTTTACTTTGTAGTTCAGCAGTTTGACTATGATGTGCTTTAGTTTGGTTTTCTTTGTATTTATGCTGCTTCAGGATGGTTGAGCTTCATGGAACTGTGGGTTGGTGTTTATTTTTGTAAAAATCAGAAAAATTAAGCCCTTATTTCTTCAAATATATTCTGCTACTTGTCTTCTTTTGAAACTTCAATTACATGTAAGTTCAGCGCCTTGAGACTATCCCACAGGTTACTGATGCTTTGTTTAACTGTTGTTTTGTTTGAATGTTTCTTCTCTCTCTGCTTTAATTTGGAAAGATCTAATGAATTATCATCAAGTTTACTAATCTTTATTTTCCAACATCTAATCTACTTTAAAGCCCACATGTATGTATGTGTGTATACAAATTTTTTTTAGAGAATAATTATTATTATTTTTTTGTGTGTGTGAGGAGATCAGCCCTGTGCTAACATCTGCTAATCCTCCTCTTTTTTTGCTGAGGAAGACTGGCCCTTGGCTAACATCCGTGCGGATCTTCCTCCACTTTATATGAGACACCGCCACAGCATGGCTTGCCAAGCAGTGCGTAGGTGCGCCTGGGATCTGAACCGGCGAACCCTGGGCCGCCGCAGCAGAGTGCGCGCACTTAACCACTTGCACCACCGCGCCGGCCCCCTAGAGAATAATTATTTTAATTCTAGAATTTCCATTCCCTTCATTCTTAGAGTTTCCATTTCTCTTCTGAAATATATCAT
The DNA here is from genome assembly GCF_057802395.1 of Ceratotherium simum simum. Classification (NCBI taxonomy): domain Eukaryota; kingdom Metazoa; phylum Chordata; class Mammalia; order Perissodactyla; family Rhinocerotidae; genus Ceratotherium; species Ceratotherium simum. Next base: position 62,459,214 of record NC_141911.1, read on the forward strand.
CTGCTAACTATTAGGTCTACTTTTTCCTATAGTTTAAAAAGTATATTTGTAATAATTCTTGCAAAGTCCTTTCAGATAATTATAATAACTGAGTTATCTGTGCTTATGCTTTAAAATACTGTCTTTTCTCTTGATTGCATGTCATTTTATGTGTGTGTGTGGAGGTTTCTTATCAATTTTACTTATATTCACAACATTGTATATAAAAGAACAATATATATTAAAGCATAATATTGCTTTGTTTCATTCATTTTTCAGAAAGTGCAAGCTCTTTCCTCTATGTGGCAGTTTGGGTGGGCAAGTCAACTTGAAGATTCCTTCTAAAGTCGAGTTAGATCTGAACCATGGTTTTAATTAAAGCCTCTGCCCCTTCCACTTTTTTGGAAAAATGTGTGGTGTGTGAGGGCTGTTTTTGAGAGGAATCTGAAAAAAGTCTAGGCTTGGGTTTGATCTGGAGCAGATTTAATATACGAGTGAAATAATCAAATAAGGATTTTTTTAAGAAAGAAACAAACAAAACAAATGCATCTTGATAGACGAATGGTTAATAAAAGCAAGAGTAGGGCCGTAGAGTACAGAAAAGGGAGAGAGAAATTATCTCCTGGTGTGTTAGTCAGGGTTCTTCAACAGGGAACAGAACCCATAGGAGATATAGATATATCCTATTATGTATTGTGGAGGCTGGCAAGCCCAAAACCTGTCGGGCAAGCTGGCAGGCTGGAGATTCAGGTAAGAGTTGTAGTCTTGAGTCTGAAAGCTGGAAATTCAGACAGAATTTCTGTGTTGCAGTTTGGAGGCAGAATTCCTTCTTTGAGAACCCTCAGGTTTTGTTCTGATTGGATAAGGACCACTCACATGGAGGCTAATCTGCTTTATTTAAAGTCAATTGATTATGAATGTTGATCACATCTAAAAATTACTTTACAGCAACGTCTAGACTAGTGTTTGATCAAACACCTGGTCACCATAGTCTAGTCAAGTTGACACACAAAATTAACCATTACACTTGGATGTCAAGGAAAATTTAACAGAAGATGGCAATTTACAGGGCTCTTAAAAGGATGATTGAAATATGGGAGTAGAAGAACATGGGCAGGCATTTCATCCAAAAGAAATGGCAAGGACAAAAACCTGGCGACCACTAAAATTTCCAGTCACACAGTGAAATTCCTTTGTGCTAATGCTTGCAATTTAATTTCACCCCTTTTCAAGGCCAATTGTCCAGTTGACTAGAGAAAGAAAAGGTAAAATTATATACATAATGGAATCATAAAACCTTAAAAGTTGAAAGCACATTGGTAATCATCTATTCCAAAATTTCACTTAGTGTAGAATTTCTAAATTACCCACCTGTCGTTTGGAGACTTATTTTCGTCTATCAGTTTGGATATCTAATTCTCTTATGGAGCCGATAATGTGAGATTTGTATATAATTTCTAGAACATTCTCTACTTCTCAGAATGGCAATGTTATAGTGGTTCTAACAGAACTCTGTAGTCAGTACTTCTTGGCTCTAATCCAAGTTCTAACACTTATTAGCAGTGTGACCATGTGTGTGTTATAACCTTTCTGTAATGTCATGTGTAACATGGGAATAGTAACAATGCCTACTTTCTGGAAATGTTAGAAATACCTGAGGTAATCCAGGTAAAGTGCTAGTATCTTGCCTATATAACAATCTATACCACATATTATTATAACAATATAACATTGTAACCTTAATATTAATAATATAGCAATACTCCAAAAATAGTAGCAGAACAATATTACATTGATGCAAAATGACATTCACCCAGTAGTGGGGTTAGAGCAGGGTTAGAGCTAATCTCTCTTTCACAAGAAAAACCTTCTGATAATCATTTCCCTTTCTACTCTAAACATTTTAAATTCATTCAACTATTATTCATAAGATAGTTTCCAAACTTCTGTAATTCCAGTCATTCTTCAGGATATACATTTGCCAATGTCCTTCTTAAAATGAGCTGTCTGGAAATTAAAGTAATTCAAGATATACCCTGATCAGAGTGCAGAACTCAAAAGAACTGTTTATTTCGTTGAGAAAACACTTTATTTCTATTTATGCATCATAAGCTTGCTTTGGCTTTGTTTTTTTTTTTTACAGAAAACTGCTGGCTCCATGAAATTTATAATCAACTAAAACTCATAGGTCTTTCCACATGATCCATTATTATGTCAAGTTCCTCACTCTTATTTTTCAGTCTTTGCTGTGCGCTTGATGTGTTCAAACCCAAAACAGGTGTTTTTCTTTATCCATACAAAGTTCCACCATATTATTAAATAAACCATTTATTACAGGTTGCTGAGTGTCCATGTCTTTACCAATTCTGATTCTATTAACTTATTAAACTTTACTCCACTTGGTGGCAGTCACAGTTTGATAAATAAAACTTCTACATCTTAATCTAAGGCATTTAAAAACATTTCCATGAGTACAGGATCAAGTTTAAGTCCTCAAGAACACCATTACAGCTACCCCCTCCAGATCGATACTGATGTGTTTAGATCTTTTGGGTAAGGTTGTTAGAAGAGGTCATAATTTATGTAACTCCTCTTCAATTCACTTCTCATTTATCTCTCTTGAACAGTAGAGTATCTTGAAACACTTTCCCCAAGTCCCTGCCAAAGAAGATTTCTAATTTAGAGAACCCAAAAGAGGGAAACTGTTAGTTTTACATGACTAATTCTTAGTAAAGCTGTATGTACTACCCAGTGATATCCTCGACCTTTTATGTGCTCATAATCGTTTGGTCCAATGTGGAATGGGCTCAGAGTGAAAGGCAATATCGATGGCAATCCAGGGAAGGAAACTTGACTGGCTAATCAGAAGAAGCTGCTAGCTACTCAGGAAAATACTTGCTTTCCCTTTTATCTGAGCCACAACTTGCTTCATTTTTCAGTCCCGCTTGCAGATACATGGAGCTGAGTGACTGAGTTCTAAACAATGGAATTTGAGCGGAAGTGGCATCTGCTCTTCAAGGGCCAAGACTTTCAAGAAGCAGATGTATCCCCTCCACGCCCTTTCATTCTTTCTGTCTATTCTGGATGCTGAGAATTATAATGTTTTAGGGAATGGCAGAGCTTTCAGATGAATGGATACTGTTTTGTGAATCAGGGCTAAAAGCAGCCAGCTTTTCAGGAACCCTGTCTTTAAAAGGTTACGTGAGGGAGAAATAAACTTATTCTGTGTGTGCTCCTTTATGTATTTTTGGGTTTATTTTATATAGCAGTTAAGCCAACCAAACTAATACAGCTTGAATTCATTCTATAATTAACATACAAAAAGATTTTTAGCTCATGCTTAAAGAGCTTTAAAAATGGGGGAAAAACTCAATTAAGTAATGTGCTTAGCCAGAGCAGAGCTCTGATTGTAAGAAAATTCATCTTTGTTTAGCTGAAATGTTTTCCTGAAGAGGCTTATAAAATCCTGTCATTCCTTCAAAGAACCACTCTTTAAATCTTTTCACAGTGAATAAGTCTATTGTCTGCTTCCTAAACGATGTGTTGGTGTCTCACCCGTCCCCACAAAATTAAAACAGCTCCAGCTTCTAGACCAAATAACCCAGGAAGACCTGTTTTTATAGTACACAATTGCCAAGTTACAGATATGGCAATTGTGGTTCTGTATATCTATGAAGTTACAGTCCACTCCAGCATACTCTCTGGAATATAATGAAGTGGTAAGGATCACGTGCCAACCACCTTCTGGTGTTTAAACATCTGAGTGGTACACACCATCTGGCTCCCCTCCACCCAACTGACCGTGACCCAAACTGATGAGCCACTCTCTGGGTTTCACCATTCAAACAAACAAACAAAAGGCCATTATCCATTATTTCTCAACCTAGAACATCTCAGAAACTCCACCATTGTTAAGCAGGAGGACCCTACTCCAAATTACCTTGTTAGGCTAGAGGTCTCTGAGGAAGGGGATGCTTATTATTTGATTGCCTAGACTTTTAGTTGAATGACCAAGTAATTAAACATACCTTTATTGGTCCATCAAAACAAGTCCCAAACACTGTTAGGTTTTCTGAGAAACTGTGCTAAAATTTCTTCCTTGTGCCCTGACATTGCTCCTAATATCATTCTCCTGTATTTCCCTGACTTTCTGGCCCTGGATTACTGGCCATTATTACCTTGATATTTGTGAGGTTCAGGAGTCCACAAGATCACAGTCACTTCTGAAGCCAATTGCAAGTTTTGGGGTCCCCAAGATTCTCCTCAGTTTTGGTAAATCATTAGAAGGCTCACAGAACTCACTGAAAGCTATTACACTCATGGCTGTGATTTATTACAGTGAAAGGACACAGATTAAAACCAGCAGAGGGAAGAGATGCATAGACAGGGTCCAAACGTGATTGTGCAGTTGTCCTCTCCCAGGGGAGTTGTATACAGTGCTAACTTCTCCCAGCAATAATGTGTGATAATATGCATGGAGTATTGACAATCGGGGAAGCTCACCTAAGCCTTGGTGTACAGAGTTTTATTGGGTCTTGGTCACATAGTATGATTGACTGCCCAGGTGGCTGGCCTTAGTCTCCAGTAGCTCTGGAGATTAAGCTGATACTGAATGGCCCAAAGCCCCCATGATTATGTTAACAATAAATCACATTGTTAATATAGACTATCTGGAGTGGCCCAAGGCTGCCAGGTAAACCAAGACATTCTTATCAGGAAAGACATTCCAAAGGCCCAGAAATCACCTCCTAGAAGCTGAGGGCAAAGGCCAGAACTCTCTGTGGATAGGGTTAATCCCCTACTGCACAATGCTTTGGGCTTCTCCTGATGTGGTTTAATAACAGCATATATGAAAAAGTTGTAGGAGTCTATTTAATCATTGATTGATTCATTCAACAAATAACTAGTGCACACTTGCTATGTGCCAAGAAGTCCAGCTTTCTTCGTGGTTTTTTTCTTGGCTTATGATTCTCTTGTGTTTAAAGATTTCCATAGACTTAAGTGAGAATGCACCACTCATGATTCTATTAGAAGGAAGGCTATCCCAGCTGGCAATGCCTCCCTCATGGAATTCTGTTGGCATTACTCTGCCTGGCACATGACTGACACTTTATACCTAACCACCTATGCCATCTGGCCCAATGCTCTCTGTCTCGTTTCCTGCCGCTCCCCACCCAATCCAGTTTCTACCACATTCGCTTCCCAACATTCTACAGATACTTCTGCATTAGGGATTTTGCACTAGCTATTCTCTTTTTGAAATTTTATTCCACAGACAACTGTTTGAGTCCCTTTCTCAACTCCTCATGCCTTTACCCAAGAGTATGTTCTCCAGGGAGCTGTTTTTCATGCTCTATCTGAAGTTGTAAGCCTCTTCCTCAGACTTTCCATCCCTTTTCCCTGCTTCATTTTTTTCTCCTTAATATAGAATTCAATTTTTAACACAGTATATATTTTAGTGACTATAATGTTTGTTAACTGCCGTTCCCTTCTAGGAGTAGACATCAAATGCCAGGAATTTTTGTCTATTTTGTTCACCATTTTATCCTAAATGCTTAGAATAGAACTTGATGGATAATAAATGTTCGATAGAGATTTGTTTAATGAATGAGGAAATGAATGAATGAACCTATATGCATTTTCATATAAAATGTGCTGCTGTTAAACAACATCTTTCTCCCTTTTATTTAGTTGGATGCTGTAAATATGTGTCCTAAAGTGCATGCCTTTTCATTTCACCCATTCAGCCACATCTTTGAAAGTTTAAGTAGGACTGGTTTAAGCTAGTCCAGGCTTTGAAGTCAGCAAGGTGTTGATTTGAATCTCAGTTTTTCCATTACCAGCTGAATGACCCAGTACAGTTTAATAATTCCTTCTAACACTCAGTTTTCTCAACTTTAACTATATGCAAGTTCTACCACATGGAGTTGTTGTGAGAATTGTGACACATGATATTTTCTTAGTAAAATTTTTCCTTTTTTTCCCCTTTCCATTGGTGTATTTTTAGATATTGATTTCATCCTTTAATTGCTTCCACAATACCTCAGCTACATACGCTTAACAAACCTGGAATCTTGCTTTCAATCTCTCTCTCCAGATCATTACTAGGGGTTCTTAACCTGACAAGGTTGAAAATATGAGTGTGTTCCCAGTGAATCCATTTGGCTTCTAGTAGTCAGCTGTTCTTTTTCAATATATTAATTAATTTTGTATGTACTATCAGGAGTCTTTTTTTACCTTCCAGAAAAAAATGTAACCAAATTTGCCCATTGCCAGTGTTTTGGTATTTCTTCATTTCCTCATGATTACTCAAATTTCTTGTGATGATCAATCCTGCTTACAGTCACTTTTTGTCTCCTGAGATGACATTTTTCTGATGCAGGAGACCTCATAGAGAGCAGCAAGGTACACTCTTATAATCACTTTTCCTGTCTTAGTTTTCAGTTTCCCCTTACAAATGTTTCCTGCATATGTTTCAGTTTGAAAATTCTCTTCCTTTATGGAGAACACAGAAACAATACGATGGCGTCTATTTTTGCAATGTTATCTATCAACTTTACATCATCAGTGTAAAGGCATTTAGCCTAGCCATTCATTGTTGACTTTGTTCTGCATGCATTTGACAAAAGCAATCTTTGAGCTTTTAAAAATTACTTTAAGCCTCAGCTGATGTTATTCTTACAATTCTGTGATACTCTCTAATCTTCTTCATATTGGTTTTGTGTCTTATTTCCATCTTATTAAATGTTCTATTTTCATCTTAACATATTCTCCCAGCATTTAATTTCCACAAAGCTCGGGTGCAACTAAAATAATTTCTAAGACATACCCTATTTTTCTTCCTCGCATATAATTGCATAGCCAGAAATACTTTCTCTGTGAGCATCCCAGACTGCTTGAATCATTGTCCACTTCTGGGACATGAATTAGTACATTCCTTGTACCTGAACTTTTAAGTCTGTCTTCCTAAAGTCTAGGATACATTAATCATTATGCTCAGTCTTCAATTTCGTGGCTATCAAAATTCTATGATGACAAAATTACTTTCTTCCTAGGTTGCCGTCATTTCTTCCTCACCAACTAATTTCTTCTTTTTCATTGGTATGAAGTCATGAGAAATGAATTGGTGAGCAATTCAGTAACTTCTTCCTTTTTCCCACAAATATCCTTTCTCATTATTTCCCCATTGAAATGCATTGTTTTCAATACTTTATTTCCAAACTAAGATAGTAGGCTACGTGTTCTTATTTTTAAATATTCAATTGCTTTTAAGCATTTTAAAATACTAAAAGTAAGCCAAGGATCTCCATAACTATTTTTAGAAGTCCCTGGTTTTAATGTCTGGTTGGACATATTTCTAGCCTTTGGGAAAATAATACTTTCAACAAAATGAGAATTTTCAGTAGATGTCTGGAGGGATAGAGTCCCATAATAACTATATAATAGCTTGCCTCTGAATTAGTTTTGTAATCTATATTAGGAAAGTATTACTGGTACACTCTTGATAGCTGAATTTTTTAATGTATATTTCTGCAATAATACCCCTGTTTTTCTCTTGAATCCTTCTTAAACATTGAATTAACTATGGGAAATAATGTGGTGACAGATGATATAATCAGATTGCCCTGACTTAGAACCAAAATATTCTTCCTCAATTCCACTCTTTGTTTCCAAGATTTCATTTCAGCTGTATATATTCTTGATATATTCTCTTCCACCTCACTTTCTACTGGATCTATTTATTTCAAATAAACAGGACTAGAAGTGTATTTCCATCAACTATTGTATTCATGATATTCGTATTCATATTCATAATATGTCCGTAAAATGTTTTACGTTTAATGAGAATCATATTCAACTTTATTTTTACTGACACGGATTTGTGATCAAAGATGTTTGGAGGCCACTGATTAAGCTATTGCTATATTGATGCTATTTTGCAAGGAGTATACAGACAAAGAAAAGTGTTCCTAGTCAAAATTAATCACTCAGTCCTCTATCTTCCCTCTGCTTTTTGTATGATAATCATAATGGGTTTGCTGTCCTGTCTGGTAAAGTTAATTGAGCACATGCCTGCCTTTGTGCTTCATGGAAGTTTCAGCAAAATTGAATCAGTGGAATACTCCCTTCTTGAAAATCTCTCTTCCCTTAGCTTTGGTGGGATCACAGTCTCGTGATTTTCATTCTGCTCTCATATTCTCTGTCTCTTCTTCTTACACATACCCTTTATGTTTTGTTTTCTCCAGGGCGTGCCTGTGGTCCACTGCTGTTCTCACTGTAGTACTCTTTCTTGGCAGTTTCTTAAGCACCAGTGGAGTTTCAAGTACCATGTAAATGCTGTTGATCCCGGGATCATCTTTCTTATAACATTTTCTTTTCCTCCTTTTCTCCCTGTCTCAGTGAGGTAAACCACCACCGATTGTTCAAGCCTGACAACCCTTAGCCTCCTTGCCCTCAATGAATTCCAAGCTCAATTAGCTGTAAATTATTATAGATTCCGCACTTTCAATATCTCTTGCTTTTATTTTCTTCTCTAATTTCCAACTGCCATTGCACTAATTCAAAATTCATCTGTTTTTACCTGGATTACTGGAATAACTTTCTGATGGATTTCATCCCTGCTCTGTCATGAGGAGCAGATTTATGGTTTCCAATTTCAACTAGGCCCTCAGAACTATTTGGTCACCCTTTTACTTGTCACTCAATGCATCTTGGTTTTATAGCCCTGACCGATGTACTAGCATGAGCACAGCTCTCTCGCTCACAGTGTCTAGTAGTGATTTTTGGGAGTCTAACAGTGATGCTTTGCAAGTACCCATATAGGAATTTATAAGCATCTGTCTCCATGCCAAATTGTACCTGATAGTGCTGTTTGCTCACATCTGCTTCTGTACAGCTGCTTATAAGAAGCTGTACCATTGTTCCAACCTAAAATGCCAACATTACTGCCAAGGAAGTTGTTTCTAGATATTCTGAGGACTTCTCACATTTGGGATATTGGAAGGATTCTGACTTTGCACAGAGGCAGGGAGAATGCTACACTTCATCACCTGAGCTCCACACCATACTATCCAAGGTTTCTCCACCAGAATTGTGCAAGTTTCTGAGCCTCACCCCTTAGTTATAGGTGATCTCATTCCATCATGCTGCCGCAAATGAAGCAGACCTCCATCAGTTTCCCTAGAGAACTCTTTATTACCCTTTCTAATCTTTCCTTAGCCAAAATCTCTTTATCTACTTAACAGGTATGAAATAGAAGACGACCTTCATTTTAATGGAATCCAGTAGATACTGAGACATATAGCGGGAGATGGAAGGAGGAAGCGTAGTGTTTACTCTAAAACAGAAGTAGGGAGCAAAAATATTCTTTGTTACCATTGTCGGAATTCATCTTCCTTGTGGACTTCCCTTGCTTATTTTCTGAATATGGAACGTTCTATTCTAAGTCTACTTATTCTTCTTTGATGTTCATTCATCATTTTCCTTGCCAACAAAGTTGATACTATTGTTTACAGCTACACAGAGAAAAGACTATTTCGTCTATTCACTTATTTATTCCTTCTACAGCCATTCTTGGAGGGCCTGAAATATACCAGGAACTCTGCTAATTGCGGTGGCTATAAATATAAGGCATACCTTTTTCTCCAAGAAGCTTACAGTGAATAGGGGAAACATTAGCAAAGAAATAAGTAAAATTAAATGTTAACATTGCCGTGGTGAAAATCCATGTAGAATACAGGGGGCTCACAGTGAAGGGAGAGGAAAATTCTGTTAGGGATGGAAATCAAAGGCTTCATAAAGGAGCTAAAGTTTCAGAAATCTGCATTTGATTGCATAAATATTGGGTATTTATCCCACAAATATCATAAGATAGTTTTGAGAATTAAAGGTTATAAAACATATAACCTTTGTAGTTTGTAGCATTGAAAAATCTTAAATGTATGATTTTATAAGGGTGTGTATGTGTGAAGAGGTTTGTGTGAATACGTTTGTGTATGTTGTGTGTGTGTATGTGTGTGGGGGAAGCGGGGAGGGGGAATTATTCTTGGCCTCCTGTTAAAAGGAAGGAATAGTTTTTGTTTTTCTGCTCTCATTCTAACTATGCTGTGGAAGGATCCTATCAGTTACATAAATTTTATATAATTTGACCTAAATTTTTCTAGTCTATACATTAAGGAACTCTTTCAAGCTTTCTATGTTCTCACTTTTTTCATTTTATTATTATTTATTTAAGCTTTCGTAGAGTACATCCATATGAAAAACTACTATGATGAAGCTACGACTGAGAAGAATGAAGGAGATCATCTAAATGAACACGTTTGATCTTAACATTCAAACTGGTTCAAAGTAGAAGGGAAAGGACAAAATAATAGCCGAGTATGAAATAGAGCAGTCCAAACTTTCTAAAATTGTAGCACTGTTGTTATTGTAAAAACCCCTTTTTAAATCCTGTCTTACAGAGTAGTGAAAGGAAGGTTGTCCTCTTTCTCTGCTTTGGGAGAATATGTGGTCTTCTGAGGTCTAAGTGAGAGGCCTTGAAACCCATTACAGTTGTGTGGTCGTGGTACAGGGTCTTGACTGAGATTCTTTATTCACACTAACATGTATGTGATTGATAGCAGCTTAGGGAAATATCACTTCACACATTTATACGCAACAGAAAAGAAAAGTCTATCTTTCAAAGGTGATCAAGGCCTCTTATGGAAGTCAGTAACCTCTAAAAGGAGGAAAATTTTAGATTTTTGCTTGTTGCTTTTTGGTTATTGTGCCAGTCCTGCCTGAAATCACACCACTGTAAGGGTCTGATCCATAGCATTGTGATGTTGTGATTTGTAATAAGAAATATGTATTTGGTCTTCATCCCCTTTCTGACACAGAGCTCCTAAAAACCTTGGAATTTCCTAAGTGATGAGTGATAAGAGCCATAAAGGTGTCTTTTGTTTTGTTAATGGGGTGATTTTTGGAAATACCTAAGGATAGGGGTTGGTTGCCAGTGGAGCCAACCATGTGATTAGAGGGTTGGAACTTTCTGCCCCCTCTTACCCCCACCTGTAGGGACTGGAGAGGGGCTGGAGGTTGAATCAGTTGCCAATGGCTGTTGCTTTAATCAATCATGCCTGTGTAATGAAGCCTCTATAAAAATCCGAAAGGACATGATTCAGAGCTTGTGGGTTGGTGAACACGTGGAGATTTGAGGAGAGTGGAGCACTCCAAGAGGGCTTGGAAGCTCCGTGCCCTTTCCCATACCTTGCCCTATGCATCTCTTCCATCTGGCTGTCCCCGAGTTACATCATTTTATAATAAACTGGTGATCTAGTAAGTAAAATGTTTCTGAGTTCTGTGAGATGCTCTAGCAAATTAATCAAACCCCAGGAGATGGTGCTTGGGAACCTCTGATTTGTAGCCAGTGGATCAGAAGTACAGGTAACAAACCTGAGCTTGAGACTGGCATCTGTGGCAGGGGGTGGGGTGGGGAGCAGTCTTTTGAATAAAGGTGTATTATTCTGGTTTTGGTTAGGAAACCATAACTGCTCTAAGGATTGGAGGAATAAAGTGATTCAGTATAGATTTGGGGGCTTATGTGAATGTGGGAAGAGAGGGTAGGATGGGGGAGTTAGTGGACAGAGTTCAGGAGAGTCAAAAACCAGCCACCAATGACATCAGCCTGAAGCACTAAATAAGAGGACTCCAAAGTTGGTTGGGAAACTGCTACAATTTCTGGAAAAGATCCTATGAGCTTTATCAGTCTTCAACAGAGAAGCAGGAAATTAGAGAGAAGTCTGAGAAGCCCCAGTGAGTGGTCCTCATGACGTCCTGAGAGAATTACAACTCTCCTTCCAAATCTGTGTGAGTTCCTCTTATGGTTAAACTCTAACCTGGAAACATACACAAAATGGTATTCTGGGAAATGTAGTTCCTGGCTTCTCTGCAGTGTAGAGGAGTCCTTAGGAGTAGATGCTAGTAGCACAAAATGGACAACTAGTGATCCAACAAGTGTGAGTCATGTATTGTAAGCAGGACCTGATATTTAATACTGGATATTTGCTATTCAATGATAAAAACATTGAAATTTATTTTATGGTAAAAAAGTAAAAATTTTAAATAAACTTTAAATTTTGCATAGTTTCTCACCATATTCTGAATATCCTGAAATAAAATGGCTAATAAAGAATCTTGTTTCTTCACCCTGTAAAAAATCAAACACAATTAAGCCTAGTACAACTGAATAGCTTTATACTGAAAAATATTACTTATATAAACAAAAGTTTTAAAAAATTACCTTGACACATTTAAATATATCAACTTCTTCTTTGGTTAAGTTGATGATATTGATGAAACTATATTGATTCTGTTTATCACTAAATATATTATGGTAAGAATGTGTGTATTTGTTCACTTTTAAAATCAAATCAAAGTGCCATTTCTACTTCTAAAAACTTTTTCCTGAGCATATATATGTGTGTATATACATGTATGTGCATATATGTGTCTGTATATACACACATGTGTATATAAATATTGTGTGTGAGTGTGTGTATAAATAGTATTCTTACATATCAAGCCTATGACACTTTTGTCCAAATTGCTAGCTAATTATAGCAATGGAATTTTTTTATTTATAGCAGCTCAGCTTCTTTAATAAACACTGTTATTATCTGTACTCATGAGCCAAGTCCAATCCCCTAAACTTGTCAAAATGCATTATTTTTAATATTTTCAGTATTCCCGGTGGTAGAGCAGTGATACTTTTCTTATAGAAATTCTGCCTTTTGGGCATCAATGTTTTTTCAGCTTTAAGTAAGATAAAATTGATTTTGTTGCAGCAGCCTAGTTTTCTGTGTAGACCTATGTTAGGATACTTTTTTTAATTAAATGTCAAATTCAGCTTGGCACTGGAAACACAGTGCATGCTTGATGTTTGAGGAAAAGCTGTCAGCCCGTCTCTCCCTGTCAAATTGCCAGCTGCCTCCTAGTGATTAGTTTGGGCTAAGGGATCACTCTGGGGCAGAACTTCGGATCACAAATGGCTGAATACTGGGTGACCTGGGGGGAAAATGTGAGACAGCCTATTTGTCTTGGGGAGATTGAATTTTATACTTCTAATTATTTAAGGTTATTTTAGGAACTTTTTTCGCAGATGTACCAATAAATCAGAAATCCTATTCAGAGTTAGGCATGAAAAGGAAAGTTGAAATCCTTCTAAGTAGTAATTCCTATGAATCTCAATGTCTGGTGCTGTAGTTGGAATGGAAGATTTTTATTCTATTTGCCATGGCAATATTTTGTAGGAATACATTTTATATTTGGAAAATTTCCAGCTGGAATGTAATCGATAGTCAATTACAGTGACTTGGGGAACTGGACTCTGTCTCAGTTCTTTAGAACAACTCATTCCCTGGGGTGATGGTTTTTGCGAGATTGTGCGATTCTCTAATAAATTAGAAATCAGATTAATCCAGATAATTAAAGGCTTCCACTTCCCCCCAAATAAACAAACTAAAAGAAAAAAGAGAGGAAACGTTACTGGTATTTTTCCTACTCAGGAATCCAAAAGAGACTAGATGCTGCTTTAACCATTAGGACAGCTGGGGGAAAGCAGAGTTTGCAGCTAAAATGAGTGACACAAAGGGGGAAAGGGGGACTCATTCCCGAGGCGGTGACCAGCGCTGTTCAAGGCATCTTGTGGGAGCAGCTGCAGGGCCCACAGGCAGTACTAGCGTCCTACTTCTGTCTTAAAATCTATTTTTTTCTATGAACGTAGCTGCACCTGTTTTTTTTTTTTTTTGGCTAGAATTTGCTTAGTTTATCTTTTTCTATCCTTGTGCTTTTAATCTTTCTATATCTTTATGCATCCCTTCTGAAGAGTGTACAATTGGATTTTTAAAAATCCAGTCTGATAATATTTGATTTTCACTGGAGCATTTGGTCCATTTACCTGTAATATAATTACTAGTAGATTTGCATTTTTATCATCACCTAATTTTGAGTTTCGTGTTTGTTTTATTGCTTCATTTTTTTTTCCTCTTCTTTTTGGCCTTCTATGGGATTGATTACTTTTACTCTCATTATTTTGCCTTCTCCTATTTTGGAATGTGTGTATCTGCTTTAGATTGCTCTAGAAATTGCAATACGTATATTAAACGTATCAAACTCTAAAGTGGATGAAGGACTTCATCTTCCTCCCAGAAAACACAAGGATTCAGACCCATCATCCCTCTCTGCGAATGTTGTGTATTTAATTATATTTTTTACCCTGCAATATACTATTCTTATTACTTCAGAAAGTCAGTATTTATTTGATTTACTCACACCTGTATCTCTTTTTGTGCTTTTTATTCCTTCGTAACAGACCTTTTATGTGAGACTACATTGCTTCTGATCCAAATATAGACTGAGAATTTCTTTAGCAAGGATCTGCTGGTGGCAAATTGTCAGTTTTTGTCTGAAAAAGGTCTTTATGCAGGCAGCTCAAAATATTTATCTAAAAGGACTTTGTCCCACTCATAACATTTATGGGGATCATAGCAAGAGACAAAATGGAAGACCCTCGTTGGTAGCATACCCCATATTCTCTTCCTATCCCCAGCTTTGTCCCTCACCATGAGGATTCTTATGTGTGGACACCCCAGCCTGCATGTCCTAGTTCTGTTCCTATAAAGTCTCCATTTGATGGGTGAGACAGGGCCAGAGAAGGGTCTAGTAAATTACAGAGGCCAGGCCATGGCTCTTGATTGCCCATGTCTAAGGATAGGACTATTTACTTTGTGGTTATTTATTCTTGAAAAATATTTTCACAGTATAAAATTCTAGTTTAGTAAGCTCTTCTGTTCCCCAGTCTTCAGGAGTGTATCACTACTGCCCAGAAATCAGCTCTCAGCCCAATGTCACTCATTTGAAGGTAATCTGATCTTCCCGTCTGACAACTTTTAAGACCAGTTATTTGTCTTTGGCTTTCTGAAGTTTCACTGTGATGTGTCTAGTATGGATTTCCTTTTATTTATTCTGTTTGGGGTTTATTGGCCTTGTTGCATCTGAGGGTTGGTGACATTAATTGGTTCTGCAATATTTTCAGCAATTATTCCTGTAAGCGTTGCCTTTAACCCATTTATTCATTCAATCATTATGTACTTATTGAGTATTTATCTTGTGAGAAGCACTTCTGTTGGCACTAGAGACATAGGTCTGATCAAAACAGCCAAAAAGATCCCTGCCCTAGTGTTACTTGCATTCTGCTGAGGAGAGAAGAACAATGAATGTGCAAAAGAGCAAAATCCATAGCACTTGAAAGTGATAAGAAATGAAGAAAAATGAAGCAGGAAAGAGGACAGAGAGGGTCAGAGGCATAGCTGCAATTTAAATACTGTGTTCAGAGAAGGCCTCGACAAGAAGGTGATATTTGAGTAAATACAGGGAGGAGGGAAGGGAGTGAGCTTTTCACATATTTGTGAAGAGAAAATCTCACAAAGAGGGATTCACAAGTGTACTGGTCCTGATGTGGGAAGAAGTCTAGTGTGATCACAGGTATTTAAGGAAGCTGACCAGGCTTATGCAGGGTAGTTTTTGCATTTCTTTAATCCTTTCAAAAATAGCAAATTGAGGTCCTCATACATAGAAGAAAACAGTAGAATTGTTCATTTTTTTTTTTTTTAAAGATTTTATTTATTCAGTTTTTTCCCCCCAAAGCCCCAGTAGATAGTTGTATGTCACAGGTTCACATCCTTCTAGTTGCTGTACGTGGGACTCGGCCTCACGTTGGCCGGAGAAGTGGTGCCTCGGGGCGCTCCCGGGATCCGAACCCAGGCCGCCAGCATCAGAGCGTGCGCACTTAACCGCTAAGCCACGGAGCCGGCCCGAATTGTTCATTTTTAATGAAGTACTTTAAATGCAACATTCCTATTGTAATAAGTGCTGCAAATGCTGATACATATGCTATGCACACGCATATGACTATATCCTTTTCAGTTGTATGAATGAAACTTGGCTTCATAACAGCTAGTGGTTTGATGATGTGAACACAGAGCTGGTCCTGATGGCCTAGTGGTTAAAGTTTGGTGCGCTCTGCTTCAGCGGCTCGGGTTTGGTTCCCGGGGGCAAAACCACACCACTTGTCTGTCAATAGCCATGCTGTGGTGGTGGCTCCCATATAAGAACCAGAAGATTTACAACTATACACAACTATGTACTGGGGCTTTGGTGGGGAGAGAGGAAGAAAAAGGAGGAAGATTGGCAATAGATGTTAGCTTAGGACAAATCTTCCCCTTCCAAAAAAAAAAAAAAAAAAGAAAGAAATTTGCTTACCTATATGAATACAGTACAATATGTTTTATTTTTCAATGATTATTTTTATATAATTTGGTCTAATCTTAAAATACTGGAAATTTCATCCCATTGAGTAAAAGTTCTTCTAAGTAAAAAATACATTTAACATTCAATTAAGACAATTAAAAAACTATTTTGGAGATAAATTTGGGGAATGATTTTTCTGCTTTGGATAGAGATGCATATTCTTTTGAAATTCGGTTTCTGTTTTTCAATCAAATTTAATACTAAGGTAACTGAGAAGCTTTATAAAATCTTCATCAGGATCTTGCAAGGCAGTGCATAAGTTTGTGTTCTACTGGTTTCATCATCTTTGATGTAGTTGGTGCTAATTAAAATCCTCTTAAATACTTTTAAAGAACTGCACTTGGGGAAAACGTTTTATCATCTTAAAAAATATTAACTACAAATAATTTGCTTTAGATCTTTTGTGTAAGTGATTTATAGAATCTTTGGAAAATGAGATGAAAGATGTTCGTTCAGGTCAAGACTGCTTAACTAAGTGAATGTCCCCTTTTCTCATCTGAGAATATGCGTTTTCTAGAATCATAAGCAAGAGAGGATCCATGTATAGAATTTACTGTTGTCATTGCTTTACTGAAGCCTTTACCTTGGCAAGCCATCATCCTCCAACCCTCGGCATGCTCCTGGATTCTTTGGGCTTCTTTTGTTGGCCTTTTAATCTTTTTTTTGTACAGATTAATCCTGAGAGGTTTCATATCACATGGTAACTTCAATTAACATCTGTATGATGACAAGTCTATAATATCTGTTGCCATTCAACATTTCTCTCCCCTTCTAGGGACCGATATCTGCAACCGCTTATTCGTCATCTCTATTTTGATGCCTCCAGATTGTCTTAGATTTACCCTATCCAGTTTATTTTATTCCAAAAATCCCTTTTCTCCTCCTGTATTCTTTTTTTCAGTGAAAGGCATTACCGGCTACTATGAAACTTGACTGTAATTTATCTTTAGCCCTGTTTTATTTACCTATCCATTTTAAGAAGCACACGACCTTTTCAGCCAATAACTTTTTATTTTATTTTTAAAAGCTTTACTGAGATATAATTCACATACCATACAGTTCACCCACTTAGAATGTACAATTCAATGGCTTTTAGCATAGTCACAGAATTGTGTATCCATCACCACAATCAATTTAGAACATTTTTATTACCCCCGAAAGAAACTACATGCCACTGTGCTGTGACCCACTAATCCCTTTATTTGCCACCACCCTAGGCAACCACTAATTACTTTTCTTCTCTATGGATTTATCTATTCTATTTCATATAAATTATCTAATTTGTATGTATAGAATCATACAATAAATGGTCCTTTGCAACTAGCCTCTTTCACTTGTGTGATGTTCATCCACGTTGTAGCATGTATCAGTATTTCATTCCTTTTTATGATCAAATAATTCATCACGATATAGATATACCATATTTTATTATCCATTCATTTATTTATGGACATTTGGGTTGTTTCCATTTTTTGGAAGTTATGAATAACACTGCTATAATCATTCATGTATAAGTTTCTGTGTGGACATGTGTGTTCATGTCTCTTGAGTGTGTACCTAGGAGTGGAATTGTGGAATCATATGGTAGCTCTATGTCTAAGCATTTGAAGAACTGCCAGATAGTTTTCCAAAACTGCTGCAGCATTTTGCATTCCCACCAGCAATGTATGAGCATCCCAATTTTTTCACATCCTCTTGAGAGTTTTTATTATTTATCTTTTAGATTATAGTCATCTTTGTGAGTGTGAAGTGGTATCTCATTATGGTTTTGATTTGCATTTGCATGATGGCTAATGATTCCGAGCACCTTTTCATGTGCTTATTTGCCATTTCTATATTTTCTTTGGAGAAATGTCTATTCAGAGCCTTTGCCTGTTTATTTGTCTTTTATTTTTGAGTTGTAATAGTTCTTTATATATTCCAAATGCAAGTGCCTGTTATACACGTCAACCAAAGATGGCCTGTGTGTTTGCCCCCAGGTTGTTTATTTCTTCACTGCAGGTTGAGTCTTGTTAGCTCAAAAGCCCATTGGTGCCAAACTCCAATTTTTACACATCAATTATTTTTTACGTAACTCAAACAAGCCAATTTTTGGCCAATTAGAGCCTGCTTGCTTTGCATACCCTACAAGACCTCACCCCACATCTGCTAGTAATAGATGAGATAGGCCCACTGCTATAAAGACACCAAATTACTGTTACCTTTTGGAGCCCTCTACCCAGAGAGTCCCCTCTGGGCAAGAGACCAGGAGTTCCGTTGCCTGTCTCCCCTTCTGAGTAGCAGCCCCCACTTTAGCCAGCACAGCCCAATAAAGTTGTATGTGCTACTGCCACCTCATGGTCATTATCTTTTTTCTTGATCAGCCCCCAAACCCCTATACTAGCTTATGAGATATTTGATTTACAAAATTTTTCTCCCATTCTGTGGGTTGTCTTTTTACTTTCTTGATGGTGTCCTTTGACACACAAAAGTTTTAAAATTTGATGATGTTCAGATTCTCTTTTCGTTTTCTTTTGTTGCTTGTATTTTTGGTGTCATATCTAAGAAACCATCGCCTAATCTAAGGTCACTAATATTTATACCTGTGTTTTCTTCTCAGAGTTTTATAGTTGTAGCTCTTATATTTAGGTCTTTGATCCATTGTGAGTTCCATTTTGTATGTGGTGTGAGGCAGTGCAATTTCATTCTTTGTATGTGGATATCCACATAACAAATGGTGTCCCAGCACCATTTGTTAAAAAGATGATGATCTTTTTAAAACCACTTGTATTGATGTTCATTTCCATGTTCTTATTGCTGTTGCTTCAGTTCATATCACCAGTATTTTCTGCATTTGTATGAAATGATCTCCTAATTACATTTGTTTCATCCTTTCCAATTTATTTTCCATACTAAGAATTTGGTTGTGTCCATCTCTTGCTTAAAACTTTTAAATTAAGCTTCACTGATTTCAGATAAAGTATGAATGTCTTAGTATGACACAAATTTTGTCTTTTCTCTCACCCTTGCCCTCTATGCCACAGCTATATTTTTAGTATGTCCAATGTACCCCTTTCAACTCTGCACCTTTTCATATGCTGTTTCCTCTTCCTGGAAAATTCTCAATCAGTGTTCTTCAGTTCTAGCTTAGACATCAAGTCTTTGGCAATGACTTCCTTAAACAACATAAGACAGTTGCTCCCATGGATGTGGAACTTGTCCTTATCAAGGTGTTTATCATGGGGTACTATAATTGCCTGATAATTGCCTTTCCTCATTTAGTTTGTAAATTCAGTGAATTGAAGGACTGCCTTTTTCACTCTGGTATTTTCAGGGTTGAGCATAGTATTAGATACAAAGTAGACATTAAATTAATATTTGCTGTGTTGAATTATTTTTTTACATTAAACAAAGTCAACAAGAAAGTATAATTTGAGTCCAATTTTGAAAGGCATAACAGTGTTGTGGAAGTAGGAGTATTGATTATTTAATGAAGAATAAAATTGCTACTCTCAAAATTTTATTGTGCAATTGGCTGTGTTAGATGTAAACCCATGCAGTGTAATGAGCAATAAGTCATTTATATATTTCCAGAAAAAGTGTTGGAGATGTATAGCCCTTGCTCTTGAATAAGTTGAGAGCAATTTTATATTAGGTAGTTATATCTATAGGGAGGCAGAAAGACATAGAATTAGATAATTTCAATACATTATGGTAATTGGAATGATCCCATTTGTAGTCATAATAGCAGGGCCTGGACTAGTTTAAATATATATGAATCTATGAGATATTTGGGCAAATGGATGGCAAAATGATTATTTTTAGCAACCAGAGAATGAAGAAAATAAAACATGAATATAATCATTATGAATATTTCATCTAAACATTTTTCCTGATATTTAGAAGTAGACAACTTGTAACACTCCAAAACATCTCCCTTAGTTGGTAAAATATAGATACTTCACAAGTTGTAGAGGTAATGGAGGTTGTGGTAAATCCCAGCTGCATTGTTAGATAATGAGATCTCATCGTTCTTTACTGTGTGGATTAACGTTCAGCAAAGCCTTGTGTTACACACAGGCCTTTTTTCTTTTACTTTAATCATTTTATGCCATAGGGTGGAAATTATCCAGAAATTGAATGATGGTGAGACCTTAATAGTTTTAGTAGTTTAAGGCTATTCAAATAATTATACAGAGGAGGTTTTCTAAAAAAAAAATCTGTAATTTACAAAACTGTAACTGTTGCAAGATATTTCTTTCTTACGAGTTGTCCAATATTGTAAAGGCATTTTTACAAGCATATATATATATATACATAGGAAATCCTGACACAACAAGAAGATTTTCCTTCTCTTTTAGTATTCTCGAACTTAGAACAATTAGTTTAAGTTGTTTTTGAATCAATATTTAAGCTGTTATTTTATAGGAAACAATTCCCAACTATTTGCCAACTATTTTCCTTTAGAGGAATAATGAGTAGGAAAATAGTATGACCTTGAAGAGGCAGTAATGTCATATTTAGGAAAAAGACAAGAGTGATGTTAATCTCTATACCTACATAGGCTTTGGGAAGGCAAGTGCTTTCCTTCTTAACTACCTCAACAACAGATTTGAATACATAGCATTTCCCCAGGAAGTAAAATAAATCTGTGGGGACTTTACAAAGTTCATGTTCCTGTCCAGCAGCACTGCACAGGTAAATGATGCTGAATGAAGTGGGGGTCATCTCGATGGCAGCGCCCCAGTGGAGGGCTAGCTGGCAGATTGATATAGATTCTCCTGCCACAACCTATTCTGTTATACACTTTTCCTTGATCCAGTGACTATTTCCTCTCTCCGAAGATTACAACTTGGGATCAGCTGTACCTCTTTAATAAGGTCACATTCTAAAAAATGACTCTGAGGGGACTGCTAAAGAGTTCAGGTATTCATATAAAAATCATACTGCAGGAAGGTAAGTAATATGATAAAGTCATAGCCCCATCAAGGGATCCCATAATTAATTCCAATAGATTATAGGATGTTTCAGACATAGCATAGATAGATAGATATCTAGAAATATTCCATTTCTAATTTTCAAATATTCCTGTGCTGACAGTTATTCCCAAACAAGCTTATTTTAAAATGTAATTCTACCTTAAAATAATGAAAATACAAGCCACAAACTGGGAGAAAATATTTTCGAATTGCATATCTGATAAAGAACTTGTATACAGAATATATAAAGAATTTTCAAAGTTCAATAATAAGAAAACAACCTACTATAAAAATGGATGAATCACGTGTATAGACACTTCATCAAAGAAGGTAAATAGGTATTAAATAAGCATGTAAGAAGATGCTCAATATCATTAATCATTAGAGAAATGCAAATTTTGAAAAATGAGATATTACTGCACATTTATTAGAATGTCTCAAATTAAAGACTGACCATACTATGTGTTGGCAAAAATGTGGAAAACATAACTCTCATACATTGCTGGTACAAACACAAAATGCTACAACCACTTGGGAAAATAGTTTGGTGGTTTTTAAAAAATTTAAATGAACACATACTATATGACCCAGGCATTCCACTCTTAGTTATTTGCCTAAGACAAATGAATGCATGTGTACATAAAGACTTCTACATGAAAGTTCATAGAAGCTTTATTTGTAATAGCCAAAAACAAGTGAATGGATAGACAAATTTTGGTACATCCGTATAATGCCATATGAATGAATGAAATATTAATATATGCAACCTGGACGGATAGCAAAATAATTATGCTGAGTGAAAGAAGTTACACACACACACGAAGAATACATACTGTGGAATTTCATTTATATAAAATTCTTGAAAATGAAAACTAGTATAGTGATAGAAAGCAAATCAATGGTTGCCTGGGAATGAGGTGAAGTTGGATAGCAGGGCAAGGAAAGGAGAAAGAAGGATTACAAAGGGCCAAGAGGAAACTTTTGAGAGTAATGAAGTGTTTATACACATCATTGGTCCACTGTATAGTAAGGAGTTATACGTATCACATATATTTATATACGTAAATGTGTATATATATAATCTTGATTGTGGTGAGGATTTCACCAACTTATCAAATTGTACCTTTTAAATGTGTGCATTTTTTTCTTTATCAGAAATACAATTTTACCTATATTTAGGTTAAAACTCTTAATTTTCAAAATTGTTTCCATATGATATCTTTTTAGTGGTTGTTTTGTTTTATTTGTGGGTTCAATTATCCTTTCGTAAAAACATTTCTCCAGGCCTTGTTACTCAGAAGGTAAATTATTCCTTCAGGAATTTCATTAGCAGTTTACCTCCCATGTAGTTTGACTTCTGAAACCTGGTGATTCTTGAGAGTTTTCTTTCTCTTTCTAGAGCAGGGATTGGTAAACATTTCCTGTAAAGGGCCAGATGGTAAATACTTTAGGCTTTGCACGCCAGCTGCTGCTGCTGCGTCCCCTTCTTCTTCTGCTTCTTCGTCCTCCTCCTCCTTCCCATTCACAACCCCTTTAAAATTCACAAACCATTCTTAGCTGTTGGCGGTTCAAAAACAGGCCACAAGCTGGATTTGGCCTGCAGGCCACAGTATGTTAACTGGTACTCTTGAGGACCACAGCTCACACACTCTACAAATTCAGTGGAACCGTTCTGCCTGCCACTCCCTCTTTGCTTCATATCAACACATGCTGGTTCTCTGGGCCATGGTTGAGGCTTTCCCCCACTCCCTTTTCTCCCGGACCCATGCTGTACTCTGGATGGCTGGTAAGCTGTTGATTCTTTTGTCCTCAAGCCCACCAGTTCTGTTCACCCTTCTGCTTGAAACTCCCCTGAGGGCAATGCCCAACCACATTTGCCTTTTACTTTGGAGGTAGTCAAACCTTTGCTGAAGCTTCCATTAAATGTTACACAGACAAGAGCTGTTCACCTCTGCAAACTCGAGTACTGTATTATATTGTGTTTTCTTTCAAGTCACCACTTGACTGTACATTCCTAGATGGCTTCTAGCCTTGTACTAAATCAAGTTCTTTAGCTATTATTGTCATGTAATTGCTAAACTCCACTTGGCTTCTTATTCATCCAGTACTTAGCATAGAATTTGTCATTTATGCCACTAAAGTTCATCTTTCATCTGAAGCTGGGAGAATTACTGTCCATTTCAAGTTTTACACTCTTTTTTGTGAACAGCATAGTAGAAGCTCTTAGATAATAAAAATTTAGTGATTTTTTTTTTCAGTTTATCTAGAACTCTTATCTCTAGGCAGAGCATACACTTGCCAGCAGAGTGAATGGGTTGGAGCAGATTCAAGTAACAGGCGTGACATTATAATTGGAGCCACCATTCCCTGAGACCCTCAGGTGCTGTTGCTGAAACTGATTATCCAAGAAATTTCCCCTTTGGTGTCCAAAGCTCTCATTTGCTGCTTGTTTGCCTTACTTTGGATCTCTATCTCCTTCCTTCCTCACACTCATGTAATGTAGCAGGTATGCCATATATCTGAACCCCTATTACAGACGGGAGTTGTGCTATTTTACCTGAAGGCTCCACATGCTCTTGAAATTAGTGGATCCAAGCAACTATGGGACTGAGCAGGGTTCAAAAATTTTTCATAGCACATCAAAATATCAGAATGACCTTTGTTACTTTTGTAATTCTGCATGGCTAAGACAAAGATCAGTAAAATTGTTTATATTGCAGGTATATAGATGTCCTCAATGTTGAAAAGCACAAAAATCCGTTGGTTCTGCGTGTACCTCTCTGTTGTTGTTTTCTCCTTGATGGAAGTTTGTTTGGTATTTCTTATGTTATGATTCTTCAGCTCCAGACACAACAGATCACTTGAATATGGAAGGAAGTCATTGTGACTGTTCATGTATATTACTGTTGATAACCTAAACACTAGTTCACGTGCTCTCTCTTTAAAATAACTGTGCAGGAGCACAGCAAAGGCCACATTTATTTGACAATTAATTCTTCTTTCTGTAGTGAAGACCTGTCTCTAATAGTGAGTATCTGTCAAAATTTCAGCTAGGCATAGTTTTAAAAGGATCCATTTAGCATAAGACTATGGAAGCAAATACTGATCACATGAAAACTACACAAGTTAATTTATAATGTTGAACACTAATGGATGAAAAAAATAGTACGTGTAAGATTTTTTTAATGTTTCTAGGTGTTATTAAATTAAAGAGTTACCAATTTTAAATGCAAAACTATCTGTACCATCTGTAAAAATTATTGCACTTGATGGAAGACATGCTAATGAAACATTAGAAAAAAGCACAAAGGAACAATTTGCTGAAAATGAAACTATGCTGATAATGAAGATAGAGATCACTGAAGAAAGATATGAAATTTGAGAGAGAAAAATATGCTATAGAACTAATCAAATAGAAGGCAAGTAATCAATAAATTGTGATAAACTGAACAGAGACCAATAATTACACTGCATACTTCTTCCCACACATTCCTCTTATTTCATTTAATTTAAAAAATGATTATCAGATCAAGGAGATAGACATTTAAGTATAGGCATAATATGCCTATAATTTCTGAAACCCATATTTATTTACAATCAACTTAATATTTGTTACTTTTTCTAGAGTTTGATTATTAGATTCATTAAGTGGTTTATATGACAATAGAAGTTTTAATTGGGTTCCAATGAAAATTATAACTATGTAAATAAAATGGAATATAAATATTCAAAACTATCGCCACATGTCCTATAGAAATGTGTATATATAATATATATACATATGTATATTAATATCCATGTCCATATATATGTCAATATCCATGTTCACTTTAGTATTCTGATATGAATATAAGTAGAATTGAGTATCACTTCTAATGTATTTTGAAATGGAAAAATTACAATCAAAATATTTTTGAGTTGTTGACTCACCATAACATTTAGAGACTCAGACTGTAAAATATAGCACAATGAGAATTTTAAAATAGTGCTATCAAATTTCACAAGTCACTTGGAAGTTTTAGTGTTGTCATATATTATGCACATGGATGCCTATATAGCATTCAACAGGTTTTTGACTTCCTGGTGTAGGTTTTAAATAAAGCCTTTTTCAAAATCGCAAGTTGTGTTTAGTGCCAACAGTGGTGATAGTTACAGTAGAAAAGTAAAAACTTGTCTTGAAACTGAGATCTAAAGGTATCTGAGAATCTAATGAACATCTGACACCTTTGACATCCATTAGATCATCAGACTTTGTTGAAAGTAGGAGAAGAGTGAAGGTGTTAGGTCAAGAGGCACAATAAAGGGCCGGCCCCGTGGCTTAGCGGTTAAGTGCGCACGCTCGCCACTGGCGACCCGGGTTCGGATCCCGGGCATGCACCGACGCACTGCTTCTCTGGCCATGCTGAGGCCGTGTCCCACATACAGCAACTAGAAGGATGTGCACCTATGATGTACAACAATCTACTGGGGCTTTGGGGGATAAAAACGTGGAGGATTGGCAATAGATGTTAGCGCAGAGCTGGTCTTCCTCAGCAAAAAAAAAAGAGGAGGATTAGCATGGATGTTAGCTCAGGGCTGATCTTCTTCACAAAAAAAAAAAAAGAGGCACAATAAAATAATGAAAGACAATTTTATATTATAGTTAGTGGCCTCAGGATTATTTTCAGCTTTTTCAAATATCTGATGTAGATGTGACTGTATGTATCAGGGAGGAAACAGCTTCCTGGCAGTCTCAAGGATGTGTCTGCGTGATTTTTCTTTAGAAGATACTATAGTTATTCCTAGACTTTGGCCCTATGAGGTCTAAGTACAAGGTAACTGGTAGAAAATCCCTTTGTCTTTTTTTAGTGATCTTAGAGACATGAGGAGCCAAACGGAAATTAATTTGCTTTGTAGATGTACTTTTTATATTATAATAAAGATTTTAGCTTGGTTTTATGAAGGGATATAAAATTGAAGGGATTAAATTACACACAGATAGGTATATCAAGCTTCTCAATTTGGAATGTGCTGACAGCATAAACAGCTCCAGAGAATTTCTGTGTTTAAAGCCTCTGATTGGGTTTTCTGTTTTCGTTTCCTTGAAGTTAAGACACTTTCTGTTGAGCCTTAAAAGGAATCCAGGAATTACTCTCTATATTTGCTTTCAGAAAATATCCTACCTACACAAACAACCCGGTGATACGGATGAACCGAAGTAATCAAAGTTTATGTTTTTAACAAATAAAACTTACAAAGATGATAATATGACATATATTTACAATATTCATAATTATTACTGTGCTTTAGGATCAGTGAGATTTTTAAGGTGAATCTCTACCATCTAAAATACTCTTAGTGGAAGATCTGGGGAGAATTGGGAGTAGTTTATTTGAGTATTCGTTATATAAATTTCTGCAAGTGTTTTTCCTTCTCCTTTGATGGTGATGTGCAGTTCCTTCAGTGGACACGTCCTCAGTTGGAGCTGACAAGTGCTCATAGACTGACTAGGAGAGATGTGTTCCTGGTTCCTACAGAGAAATGTGCATTTCCTATTGACATGTTCACCAAAGTAAGAAGCCAACTGGAAATGCTAAGCTGTATGTTCTTCCACTTTGAGAAATGGATGGTAAGAAAAAATAATTTGCTTAGGTTAAATGGAAGCAGCACATCTAGTAGTAATGACCAGGAGGTTACTAATGCCACATCTTAATTTCTAATTGATTTATTCTGCTGGGATTTTTTTTCTTTTGCTGAGGAAGACCGGCCCTGAGCTAACATCTATTGCCTATCCTCCTCCTTTTTCCCCCTTTTCTCCCCAAAGCCCCAGTAGATTGTTGTATGTCATAGGTGCACATCGTCCTAGTTGCTGTATGTGGGACACCACCTCAGCATGCCCTGACAAGTGGTGCGTTGGTGCATGCCCGGGACCAAACCTGGGCCACCAGTAGTGGAGTGCGCACACGTAACCGCCAAGCCACGGGACTGGCCCTATTCTGCTGGGATTTTAATGGTAATTGTGATAAATTTAATAAAACATACCAGACATGCAGCAACAAAAAAATGCAAGGATGTATATCTATTAAAATTTTTGATATTCAAATGTTCCAGATCTTGTCTGAAAAAGTGCAACCTTACTCTTATTTCAGAAAATTTAAAATTGCCTTTTTAAAATCAGAAACCAGTGTTATGCTTCAACTTTCCTCCTGGACTCAATCTATTTGGCCTTGCTCATTCAATTGTCTTCTCTCTCCACTGTGTCATCACATTTTTTATTACTTTCTGAGATTTGACGTCATTATACAATTACGCTACAATATCGCCCATCTGAAGAATAAACAAACAATCCTCTCTTGATGCCATTTCCCTCTTTGTTGCTTAATGTGATGATTTTCTCTTTCCTGTTTCTCTGCTCTACAGCAATCTTTCTTGAAGCTGCCTCCCCTTCCTTGCCTCCCATTCTCCTGTATATCAGTTCCAGTAGGAAGTGATCATCCCCATAGCTCCACTAAAACTCATCTTCCCAATATCTCCAATTACCTCCATTTTGACAAGTCTAGTGGTCACTTCTTTTCTCTCATCTTACTTCAACTCTAAATACTATTGGACAGCATTGATACACTGCTCTTCATTCTGTTGACATACTTTTCTTCTGGTTTCTATAATTCCTGAATGCTTTGTTTTCCCCCTTCAGCACCAGCTATCAGTCAATTTCCTTTGCCAGTTCTTACTCCTAGGCTTGATGTCTAAATAATGGAGTGCCCCAAGGCTCAGTTCTAAGCCTTTTCCTCATCTCTACTTACATCCTCTTCATTGATTATCTCAGCCGGTGCCTTGGCTTACATATAGCCTTTGTGCTGATGACTCGCAAATTAATGCCCCAGCTCTCACCACTCTTCTGAAACTCCTACTGCCTGCTAGGATGCTTAAAAGACATCTCAAAATTGACTGACCAGAACATAATCTTGATGTTTATTCTGACCAACAAATGTGTGTCTCGTCCAGTGTTCCCTTCTTAGTGCATACTGTCACTATCCTTGCTCTTTGAAGTTATGTAATTATTTTATTTCATCTTCATGACATCAATAACCTAAATTATGTCTCTGCTTCCATCCATGTGCATTGTCAAAAAACAAATCTGGACTTAGGCTAGGAGTGAATTTATTCAAAAGGATTATTGCAAGAAGGGGGAGAGGGCAATAGGAAAGGGGAACTGTTGCGAGAAGGAGTGCCTCTCTGATGGTGGGCTCTGCAAGCATCTGAACAGTTAGGCTAAAGAGGGTTTTCCCTTGTGGGGAATAAACAAGGTTAGGAAGAATGGGATGTGGGTAAGGGGGATGAAAGGGTGGCTTGATAGACAGTAAATCAGAGAATGTTTTATCATGAAGCCATCCGATTTTCAGGAGAGGGTGTATAGTGCTTCAGGCTGAAGTTGTCCAAGTACAGGAGTGTGGGGGAAGGAGACAAAACTGGCCAAACTTTCGTGAATGAACATTTTGTTCTGATTGATCAATGGTACTAGGCAAAGAAAGGGAATTTGGAGGGTCTGTGTCCAGCCATGTCAGAGGTACACAGGCTGGAGTATCTGTGAGTCTTATCTAAGTCTTCCGGGGAAGGATGTTTCTTTGCAGTAAGCCATCTCCAAGAACAAACACAAAAAGGTTGGGGGTGGGGTGGATTTCTTAACCATCACTGTTTTCCAGGAGCACAGGGCTCAGGTAAAATTCAATATTGTTAGTATTGTCCTACCATCTATTCTTCACCGATTGGACGGAATTATCTTTTACAGAGTATTTGTCCTGTAATTAAAAGATTTTCGTATTTTTAAAATTTCACTTACATTGAAATCTAAACTTGTCATTATCTTCAAGGCCCCATCTAATTAGGCCCCATCTAATCAGCCTAGTTCTCTGACTTCATTTTGGAATTCACTCCCTCTTGTTCAGTACGCTGCAAGCCCCCTGCCATTCTCCATGTTCTTCACACAAGCCAGGTTCCTTTTCAGCCCCAGAACGTAAGCCCTGTGGAAGCAGGGACTGGTCGGCCTCTTCTCTGTAGGCTCTGTCCTCAGAGATGGAATTTGTCTGACAGACACCTAAACAGTATATTTGAAGGAATAAACACTTTATATGTTAACATGCTTTTATGGATGGTTCTAAAATTCTATTTCACTTGATGATGCATTTTGACAGATACTCCACTTTGACTCATGTTCACTCAGATTATTGAAGTATAGTGAAGTCATTAAATTTTTTTGTTTGGGAATCACATGATTCCTATACCCTAGATTCATTATTTCCTATATTTTTAGTTTTTTCTTACTTTCAAAAAAAGAATTAAAAATTTTATTATTATATGCATAGTCACGGCAATGTGCATAATTTTTACGTTGTGCCTTTTGAGAATATTTCACCTGCCACTCCATAGACCTAAAAAGCATATTTGCCCTGCCCTTTGCCTGTGTTCTCTCCTTCCCGTGTACAACAGTCAGAATACAACAGTTTTCACCACAGATCCTTTCTCCTCCTCTTCACTCCTGGGATCCGAGGAAGAAACATTAAGTCATTTCCAGTCTGCAGTGTTTTGACTGAACACCTGAAAATAAGCATGACTTTCTTTTCATTCTTTTTCCTGGATGTTTGGGAATCCTACATAGTCAAGAGCAATTTTGTCATAAGTGAAAGTCTACTGATTTTTGAATGAATCTTCAATATGGAGACAATAACATTAGAAGAACTCTGTTAATTTTTCTTCTACAAAAATCAATTTAATGGCACAGTTCAAAATGTCTCATTGCTAAAGAGTTCTGGATTATTGGTGATATATGAATGTGGAATATATCACCTCGATATATAAATGTGGAATATAAGGGAAGGAGTATTAGAAGCCAAAACTATCTGGGACTGTGTTTAAGGGCTACCCACCTAAAGACTGGTATATTAAGAGCATAGCTAAGTGAAATATTTAGTGTCCTGATAGGTTTGACATATTGAAGTTTGATTTGAGCCAATGTTGAAGAAACAGATCCCGTGCAGTGGATGGAATTCAGCTGTATAAAAATATGAAGTGGGCAATGTTATAATCACTCAAGGCAAACACATCATCATGGTTCCAGGTGGCCAGGCCTGTAGGAGCAGAATGGTAGCTACTACTTAGGTGTATGGAAAAGAGGATCCAGTCTTCAAAGTCAAGGCTGGGAAGGTCTGAGTGGGATGCCAGGGATACAGTCAAGTAGTCCAGCATCTAACTATCCAGACTCAGTGGATGATTACAGCTCTAAATAGGAATCTAGACCAACTAACAGAGATTGAGGGAAGGGTCCGTGAATTTCTCAAAACAACCCTAGAAACTTGTAGATTGCAACCTCTGGGTAGATTTCTTATCCTGGTCAGTGTTGGTTGTAGAAACCGGGTGAGACAAATAATCCATTGAAGGAACTCAATGCCAGCAGCTGAGTGGGGCTAAAAAAAATTCTGTTTCGTTTCAATGTTTATATAACTCTGGAAAAAATCTTTATCAAGCTTGAGCAAATGATCACTATTAGCTTCTTAACTCATTCTTTTTTTTTTTTTTTTTTTTTTTTTTTTTTTTTTTTAAGATTTTATTTATTTATTTTTTCCCCCCAAAGCCCCAGTAGATAGTTGTGTGTCATAGCTGCACATCCTTCTAGTTGCTGTATGTGGGACGCGGCCTCAGCATGGCCAGAGAAGCAGCGCGTCGGTGCGAGCCCGGGATCCGAACCCGGGTCGCCAGCAGTGGAGCGCGCTCACTTAACCACCAAGCCACGGGGCCGGCCCTTAACTCATTCTTAACTCACTCACAGTCCCTCAATTAAGGTTTATATAGATAGTGTCTGTATTTGCCATGAATATATGCATATCTGTCATCCCTGCTTTCGACCCTTAGTACATTTGTTTATACTCTGGCACTTTTCTCCATTTTGGCTAATTTTGCAAGATGATAATGGTTAAATTTACCTGCAGTTTGCATTTTTATTTCCATTATCTCTTGTCAGGAAAAAAAGTTTAATTTATAATCACTGATTACCAATTTTATCCTATGATCTGAATTCTGCCCATGGACATGTTCCCATCAGCTAGCAGAGTGTTGATAATTAAAAAAAATACTTTAGGCAGGTACTGCATTCTCAAGTTTTCTAGAGTCCCCACAACTCCCTTTTGTGATAACTCAGCTGCTGCCTACCTTTACAAAGCCTGCCTGGCCCCAGAGGCATTGAAGTTTTAAACTTCTGCTTTATATGCATGGAGTGGTACCGGGATGAAAGTGCGCACTGGGAAGAAAGATGATTTTTCATGTATTTGCATCTGAAAACCAATTTTAGGTAGCACCAAACTAAGCAGCTACAAATAGCATCTTTGAAAATAGAGTTATAATTGTTTTGGAATTAAGTAGAAAGACATGCTATACTTAAGTAAAGCTTTGTTAGAGAAATTTTGTCTCTACTATGTAGCCATGTTGGTTAATCTATCTTTTTCTCCCCTTTGCTTTCATGTTATCAAAGTAATTCAGCCTCATTTAGTGAATTTTCAAAGTGCAAAAAAGAGTAGAAATGTAGGAAAATTCACTCTTAATCACATCATGTGGAAGTAACCAATGTTGATATCATGGCATATTTCCTTCACATCTTTTATACATCTTTTATGTACGTATGGATGTATCTATGTATACATCTATTCATCTATTATGTATCATATCTGTATATGGATATGGATATGTATATGTCTATAGCTATATCTCTTTTTATTGAAAAATGAAGCAAATGGGAGCAAATGTCTTATTTTTTTTTTTTTTTTGTGAGGAGACCAGCCCTGTGCTAACATCTGCCAATCCTCCTCTTATTTTTTTTTTTGCTGAGGAAGACTGGCCCTGGGCTAACATCCGTGCCCATCTTCCTCCACTTTATATGGGACGCCGCCACAGCATGGCTTGCCAAGCAGTGCATCGGTGCGCGCCCGGGATCGGAACCGGTGAACCCTGGGCCGCCACAGCAGAACACGCACACTTAACCACTTGCGCCACCAGGCCGGCCCCCCAGATGTCTTATTTTAAATGGATATTCTTCAAAAAACAAAAGGACAATTGTGAATAATTGTGCATGATTATATTATCGTATATATAAACAGCTGTTTACTCAATGTAAATTACCTTGACTTGAGTCATTCAAAGTAATTTGAGGCATTGGTCTGATTTATATTTATCTGTGTGTGTGATTTATATATATCGAAAATATGTAACTGTATAAATAATATTCACATTTGTATTTCTCTCTCTAGAGTAATTTTCTAGAGTTGATGCATATCAATAAATAGTAAATCAAAGGTTATGTTATAACATTATTTTTGCTTATTTACCTGTCCTTTTAAATTCTGGAATCATGAGGAGAAATTAGAAATTAACTAATTAAATTAAATAAGAAATCATGATGTTTAGTCATAGGATGATTAAAAGATCTAAGTTCAAATTACTAAGGATAGACCTGGAACCAGATGTTACGTTTGAACTGTATTTTTATTTATTTACTTTATTTTACATTTTTAAAGATAGATTATTTTTTGCTGGAAAAAGTTTATTTAAATCCTGAAGATTTTAGATATCAGCAGTAAAACGAGGCTGCATGACCTAGCAGTATAGCACATCTTCCACTGGCAACTATCTACCTTGCCAATACAACAAATACAGAGATCATGTCAAGAGAACTAAACCCTAATATCTATTAAGATAAAACCATAAATAATTGCCTGTTCTGGTGCACTGGTCTCTAATATGGAGTAATGCTTCAATGGGGCACAAAAAGAGACAATCAAACTGTTGTTCATACTTAATTTTCCAGTAAGAATAAGGCAAGGATTAGGCTTCACAGACTTTTAATTCATGGATAAAAATGTGACCTTATACGGCTCATTGTCACATGGTCACATCTCTACGGTGACTTTGCTGCTGGTGACCCAATAGTGGAAAGAGTGCTGTTACTGTTTATGGCTTACCTCTCCCATTTGTCTGCAGAGGATTTTCACATGTTGCAGTTTATTTGTGCCAAATTTAGTGGATTCATCAGTTCTATTATCTTTGTTACCTATTACAAAATGGACAAGTGAATTAAATATTTCTAAAAATAATCTGTACATTGGAAAATAAAACTAATAATATAACTACAAGTGAATAAGCTCAGTGACAGAGCTAGCATTTTCATTCTAATATTCTTCAATAACCAGAACATGAGACAAAAATAAGAGTGACCTAATCATACATATAAAGGAGTTGGTCAAAAAATTCAATATTATAAAGAGGGAAATATGTGTACTGTTGAGAATCAACCTGACTCTGAGGCATTTTTGCCCTGAGATGTTTGTGAATTCTTTACCACATTTACTTAAAGTAAATCTACAAAAATGTTGGTAATATGTGTTTACAATTTTGATTTATGATAATTCATTTTGTCTTTCCTACCTATATGAGGTCTGGAAGTTTTTAATTTTCCTCCTGAATCTCTAGTGTCTAAAACAGCATCTGGAACATAATAGGAACTCAATAACTATTTATTGAGTGAATGAATATTATAGATGGGAACAAAAATAGTGAATATTTTGCGCGACCATATACATCTTAAAGATAGAAATGAGTCTATATTTGTGTGTATGTGTGTGGTAGAATAATTCCAGATCTTAAAACTTAATTGTTGTGAAGCAAGACCACTAGAGAAGCTGGCAAAGAGGCACACAGCTGTAGGAATTAGACCAGCACATGCTGGGTGAGGAGACTAGATTATAAAAGCTTCCTCTTAGGAGGTTGGCATGATAGAGTCTGGCCACAGTATGGGGAAATGTGAAAAGCAAGCAGAGGATGTGGGATTTGATCAACCGAGGAAAGGGAAGGACTTCAGATGCTTAGTAGGCCAGACATTGTTCTGGAAGCTTGCTCACCATATGAGAGCTGCATTTTCCCTGAATGATAAGAACCATACAGAAACGCTGTTTCACAGCCATGTTTTATTTAATTTAAATTCCTTTTATATCGCTCTAATTTTCCAAAGATATATTTTTTACCTCTCCTTTTTTTCCAGTTCCCATTTTTTTGCCTAATTCTAACAGAAACTTGCTTTAGAGAAAGCATATTGGTTATTACCCAATGACCTCTTTCTTTTTAAGTGTCTTTAGAGTGATTTTGTAAAGATTTTTTTCAACAGCAGTAAAATATAATACTTCCTTTTGTTTCTAAAGAAAGCTTTTGCTATTAATATCATATCTTATATTCATTGGAAACATATAAAATGACAACCTTTTTCATTTATAAAGAATTCTAGTTGTAGCTTCACATTTAGAAATCAAATTCAATTTTTACTTACAAAAGCACTCAAGTTTCAAAGAACCTAGCAAATCAAGAATAACACTAGGATACCGCACACTGAATTCCTAAAGGAAAGTCTAATAATGCCTAGAGCCAGTTTTTTCCTCCTCTTCAGAAACACTGATTAAGGTGACAGATTTTTAGTTCCAGAGAATGGAGTTCGATGTTGTATGGTATGTGTCAACCAATTAAAAGTGAACCGTAAGTTCGTTTATTCATCAATAACAAATTTTCATTGTACCAGCTGCTAATGTGTTGGGGAATAAAAGCAACCTGCTTCTTTTCCTCGATCTTGCAGGGGTGGTAGATGACACACAAGCAAGAACAGTGAATTACTATTTATAAATGAGATACAAACACTTTTTTGGGGGATGGGTGAGGAAGATTGGCCCTGAGCTAATATCTGTGCCAGTCTTCCTCTATTTTTTGTATATGGGATGCAGCCACAGCGTGGCCTGATGAATGGTGTATAGGTCCACGCCAGGGATCCAAACCCACGAACGCCAGGCCACCAAAGTGGAGCACGCAAACCCAACGACTACGCCACCAGGCCGGCCCCAAGATACAAACACTTTTTAAGGAGGTGACAGTTAAGTTTGCCTTCTGTTAGGAACTGAGTTTACATAAATTCACTTCAGCAATTATGAATGCCTTGATATGTACAAGGATCTCGGAGAGACATGACGATACAAAGACAAAAAGCGTAAATACTGACAAGAAGGTTGCTGGATAGCATCCACACCTATTTAAAACGGTTGTTTGAGCTCTGTGGTTTGCTGAAATACATGTTAAATTCAACTTTTAACTTACTGGGAATTATCTATCTAATAAGAACTGAATTTTTTCTTTTTAAGGAAAATTTTTCAGACAAATAATCCCCTCCTTTTTTTTCCAAATAGCAGGAATTCTCTTTGGAATTAATTTGGGGGAGAAAACAGGTATTTTCACATGTTATTAACAATGAAATAAAATTACTATGAATTCAATAATGCTTAAAATAAATGTGATTTATTATTCAGAGTATAATTGCTATATTTGAAGGATGTGTATATGTAATGCAAATTATCTATCTAATGACACTATTGTGCAGATATAGTGACATTGGCTCATTATCAAAAATCTGCTGCCTAAACTGGAAAGCATCACTATATATGAATTCTCTTGTGGTGGTGGAAAATCTCATACAATGAAATTTGTATAGTGCTTCAAGTCTGCAGAAGATATGTGTGAGTGTGTGTGTGTGTGATTGACACTGTTATTGACATTTGAAAGATGCATATGTTTATATTTTATATGACTGCATTTTGAAAAAATTTAATATTAAAAGCAATGCTTTGACACAAATGAAATGGATATCAATATAGAGACGTGGAAATCAAAGCTTAGATGTTTTGGAGACTTCTGACTATCAGACAGCAGTGAGAAGCAGAGTAGAAGATCGACCCTGACTTTATTTTTTAACCATTATTCAGATTCATATTATTAGTTTCTTATGCTGAATTTACACTCATATAACCTGGAAATATGCCTTTAAAAGGCAATGATGTGTTTTCTAAATTATGTTTTCATATTCATGTTCAGAACATTGACAAGCTCGCATATATTGATATCATGGTATTTGACGATTGAGGAAAGTGCACAGCTGTTTTTTGAATTAAGCAAAAGAAGAAACTAACATGTCCATCTTGGAGTATGAATACTTTGCAGTGTGTGATGATTTAGGTGAAACCTCAGTTGGGCTTTCTCAGACTTTCTTCAAGCCATGAAATTCTGTGCACTGGTGTGAATGGTGCTGGTGATGTTGAAATGGTGTGTTTTAAATCTTAGTTTGGGGAATTTAGTTGTCATTGGCATAAAATAGATATTATGCCTGCCTCACAGAGCATTCTTTAACACAGATGCTAGGCACTGCTGGCTGGCTGGAGGCTGTAGAGGTCACCACTGTGAACTTAGTTTAGCTGTCTTCATCCTTAATTTCAAATGAACCTTTAACCACATGTTACATTCTGTTGTCGTCTCCTCAATTTAAGCAAGTATCCCCTGAAATTGAGAGCTGATACTTTAGTGGATTTAACAGATTGTACAATGAAAAGATTAACTGAAGCAACGAGACACTATCCAGCAGCCTGAGAGCAAACAATGTCACCTGCCAGAAAAGATGGAAGTAGCAAGTGAATCAGCTCAGGAAGACATTTCTGAATGTCTGACTGATTCCATATTATTTGAGTACTCATCACTGCTAAGGGCTGAAAACAGCCTTAAAAGGACTTGCTTATAAGAATTAAAGCAACAGAGTGAAATGATAGAGAAAGATCTCAACGTAATAGTTTGGAAAATTATGTGTGTTTTGTAAGATGGATTTGTAATTTTTTAAAAAATGTAATTGGTTAAAAAAACAGCAAACCAGTAGTGATTCCTCTATGGATGTGCTTCTCTTAGGTTGTTTGCTTGAGTGTTTGGTGGGAAATGTTTGAAGTGAACAATGCTGCTTCTGTTTCCAGAAAAAATCTGCAAGTGGAGGACGTGGTGTTCTTTTGAGGGGTGTTGGTGAATCCACTCTAACTCAGATTGTGTTTTCCAGTCCAACCATAATTCCATCTGTTCAGCAACATTGTCTCTCTCCACATTCATAGTGAAAATGTTTTTCCAACAGAATATCCTTCTCCGACACACCACTGTGAAATATTTCCAGACCTGCAAGGCCCACTCCACATGCATGTGCTCTCCTGTGATGTTGCCAGTGGGATATTGACATTGGGATAATGACTTTATTGCTATTGGAGAGCTGCCTGTTATGTGAAAAATTCTCACTGCAACTAGGTGAGGCCTCAACTTCAAAATGCATATCTATTTTTCCAACTCAAAAAATATCATTATTTCTTCATTGTAACACTGAAGAGAATGTAAATTAATATATTAACAGTTAATAATTTATGATTATTAATAATATGAATATATTAACACCATAAAATACCATCACTGATTAGGAAATACTCTTTGGGCAGGATGTTTTGCCTATTTTTATTCAGAATTCTGTTATAATTACAGCTAATATTTACTGAATCATTTTTCTTGGTGTCAGATATTGCAAAATATTTTCATGTAGCAGCATGGTTAGACTGAGAATATGGAATTGACAATGTTGAGCAACTAGAACTCTCATACTTCGCTGATGGGTCTGTACAACGGTATAACCACTTGGGGAATAGCTTAGTTTTATCTACTAAGTCTGAACATATGCATGCCCTATGAAAGAGAAGTGTTATATCTAGAAATTAGCTCAAGAGAAAAGAATTCACACATGTCGCAAGAGACATACTGTTACTATTATAAAGAGTGCTTTGAGAGGAAAGTAAGATGAAGGGAGTCTGTGTTTCAGTCTGGCTTCAGTGTCTTTGGGCATTTATTGATAAGAACTCTCCGAGAGTCAGTAAGATCACAAGTGATGCCTCAAGAACACGGGGCTCATTGTGGTTAGAGCTCTCTACATGGAGCTTATATATTTATTTAAGGAATGAAATTTTGCAAATGTTGGAAACCATAAATCAGAACAAGATTTTTAAAATTCAAGCAATAGGAGTGTGTGATCTAATATCTTTTCCAACTTTATGTGATTGATCACCTATATTCACTTGTGTGGGATTAACTAATAATACTTGCAAGGGAGAAATGCCTTGAGCAGCTCGTAAACAAAATTTTTGCTTTCATAAAATTATTTACAAAAAATAAGTTTCTGTAGTGCACTTTGATGGAGTCCAAACTTCGTATTAAGTTTTACTCTAAGAAATCCTTGCTGTTTTTTTATTTTTGAGAATGTAATTTTTTGAAAGGACTTAACACTTTGGGTGACATGACTTGAATTGCATTTCAGTGTTGCTTTGATAATTTATCCAGTATAATCTAGCAGTATATGTTTTGTTTTCTGTTCATATTTATTGAACTGTAGCAAAAAATGTAAATGTATCCAACACTTTTCCCTCCCAATAGCCCAGATATATGTTGCAAATGCATTCTTTATAGGAAAATGGCACTGTTCCTTGATCCACAGGTGAAATGCGTAATCTAACTTAAATGAATCAGCCCAGTATACCCTTTGATCTAATGAGTCCAATATGAGTAATATTTCAGGACTTCTGGTGGGAATTATAGGATACAGGTCCTTTGTATGGACACTGTTTTGTGCACCTGTAAGGATTAGAAGTGCTGTATTTATTTTGCTATCATGATCTAAGGATGAATTGACTTATGAAGAGGACAGAGCTAAGGTAGTCACACACACACACACACACACACACGCACACACACACAGATATGAAGTCTGTACAAACTGGATGCTAAACCTAACATATTTCTTGACATTTTTCAGTCATGTGGGACAATAATTTTCTTGCATTTTTTGCTAGTTTGATTTTTGTTGTTGTTATTTTCAATCAAAAGTATATGACTGATACCATATTGGTATCGAGAATGGGGTTTCACAAGTAACAGGCTCAAAATATTGGATTGCCAGAAGTTTGTTAGGCTATCATAGGTAAGAAATTGAGGATATTTGTTATTTAATTGCTCAACATATGGTTAAAGGATTTGTTTTTTTTACTGTGGACCTCAGATTATGTGCATGCCAAGGCTCCAACATTAGAAGTGAGTGAAAAAGGGTTCTAATGCTGGAATCTCTACGAAGAAGGAAGCAAGCTTGCTTTGCAACTATTCTCTAAAGGCAGAAAGTGAAGATAGAAAGTTTTGCTAAGAGTTGCTCTTCTGCTTTTGGTCTATGATCCAAATTTACTGAGAGTCTGATAATTCCGGTACTTGAGTGGTCAGATAAGCTTAGTTCCATACAGTGTGGTGAACATACGGTTAACAGGGAAATGGGAGACTCAGTAGGAGAAAATGTAGGGAGCTAAGAAATAGATGGCTCCACTGGCCTCACCCAAGAGCTTTATCTTAAGAATTCCCTGCATGATAAAGTAGCTAACTGTTCACATTGTGGAAATGAAACCAAAATACAGGCTTAGGACAAAGATATAAATATGCATATTTTACCAACCCAACCATTACTTAAAAGTTGTGTCAAGAGGCAGACCTCTTTAAAAAGATCCAGGTGAATGATCAGAGCACAGAACATCAATACCAACTAATGGGAGAGAGAAACCTCCAATTCTAGTTCCAGGCTCAAGGACTATGATTAAGTATGATCTCTGGTTTTAATTACTGGAACATGGGATTGGCCAAATATAAATAGACCTAGAGCTAGCTCTGATTTTAAAGGAGATATATTTGTAAAGAAACCCAAGCCTGGTAACTAACAACCTATGATTGCTTAATTGAGTAGTTCCTAGGCACCCAAACTTGCACTAACAGAAAGTGGGATGCTCAGAAAATATAGCCTCAGTAGGATGACCTCTCAAATGCCAACTGCAGGTGTTCACATGGAATAAAATTGGCAAAGGTTATACTCAGTATTGTCAGAATCAGGGTCCACGGAAAAAATGGATAAAGGAGGCCCTCACCAAAGTTAAAACCAATACTGCCCAATTAGCCATTTAAGAATTCGCTTCTATTTCCAGAGCAGTAATTGCCTATGACTTCTGTCTGGGAGGAGATGCTATGTGATGTATATTAGGGACTACTGTGTGGTGTTTCCCATTTTCCTTTTTATTGGACAATGTTAGACTATATTGGAATTCAAAAATTTATCATTTATCTCTAGTCTACTAGGTTATCGAGAGCTCAATGTAGAAATCCATTATCCAGAATAGGCCTGCCATTATCCAGAAATCCTGGACTCAGAGCTGGTTGCGATACATTTAAGTTGGGGAGGGAGCCAGTATGTTCCAAGCGGGTGCTCATTGTTTAGTGCGTGCTGGGGAAGCGGGATGTGGATGGAGGTGGTATAGTCGACAAGGTGAAGCACACCTGCTGTCTCTGCTTGCTGTCCTAGCGTCCATCCTCCTTCCTCTTCCTAAGACCTTCTATTGCCATTGAAGATCCATTTACTTCCAGAGAGGCTGTCTTCACTCTTGGCTCCGAGGTTAGTGAATCCTTGGGTTTACTGTTATAGGTGTTGCTGAAACTTGCACAGACCTGGAGGCACATTTGAAAGCCTCTCATCTCCTTCATCGAACTTCTTGCATTTTAGCCTGTTCATTTCTTGTAAATGCTTTCAGATTTCATCTTATGGGAGCCACCTACTCATAGAAATGTTACTTTTTAGCACTCTAGAAAAATCGTTTAGTAACAGGGGGGTCAGATTTATTTTAAAATAAGGTGTTATTAGATACACATGTCTTTACCGAATGACCACAGGCAATCAAAAGGTAGCTATAAATAACATTACTCTATTTAAATTCAATTGTTTCCAAGCATCCTTTTTTAATGAGACCCCCAATGCTAAATTCAGGGTAGAAAGAAGTATTTAGACAACTTCATTCTTTAAAAGTTCAAAGAATGTATCTTGTAAAAAACAATTCTCAAAGATATTGTTGTGTGACCTCTTTCTTATCACATTCCTTTCAGTGCTGGACTAGGATTTTTTAAAAATAGCTGTATAATATAGGATTTATGTGCTCAAGAAAAAAATAAAAAAGAAATATTTTTGTAATATCCTCCCTGAGGGAACATTTTTTGTTATTTATTGAGCTGCCGGTGACTGAACTCGGTTTACTATAAAACATGAGGGTGGACGTGGTCCCTGAACCTTGCAAAGTATTTGCGTTTGAGAGGTGTTTTAAATTTTTATTGAATGATAAAATGTTTCCGTTTCTGATTTGCTATGAATCAAATATGCCCTGTGATTTCTTGATGCTTCCTAGCCAGAATTCTGTTTAATTGTTCAACTTTAGAGATATATATTCAATGATTTCTCTTGCGAATCATAATCACATTGGTTAAAAGCATCCTTGGGGCCCATTCTCATCTCATTTAGCACCTCCCACGATACTAATCAGAGCGTGGAGTCTACCTTGACTTCAAAAGTCATTCCATGCTTGGATCCTCTCAGTGGGGTGCTGAAGACATGCTGAGCATTTGGTCCTTCAGTTCCCATTACGATTCCTCTCAATTTCAGATGGCAGAAGATGAGACACTAATGTTTACGTAGATTGTATTTAAGGAGGAACTCTGTGAAGTACTTGAAAGAAAACTGCCAAGATAAAATCTTCTGGGTAAGAACTTTTTATTCTACTATTCAAATACATGAAATCTAGGCATGTATCATGAGATTGTGAACATAACAAGCCTAATTTTCTTCCTCCTCCACAGAAAGGACAGCAGACTGGCATAAAAACATGCCCTATGAGAAGCCTGGCATGACTTCATGTAGAGCGTGGGAGGAAGTGAGTTTACCAAATGAACCATGTGTACCATTGGGCACACTTCAGGCACAGTGGGCGGGAGTTGATGAAGCTGTGTCCACATCTTGCCTTTTTGTTCATTGATCCTGTCCCATCTGCATGGCCATAGATTATGTCCAGGATTGAGAAAAGAGCACAAGGAAACTTAGGGAATCGATGGATGTGGGCAGCATTCCTTTATCCTCTCTTTTTGGCCTCATGTATATAATTAGGAAGGTGAATTGTTAACATAATTCTGGGATCAGATTCTTTATTTGGATGAAAATTCATAATAATCATTCTTGATCATTTTTTGAGGAGATCAGACATAATATGACTTATGCCAAGACACTCCTCAGTGGCGTATGTTGCCACACGAGTTGAGGGTGTTTGCAAGTATGGAAAAGTGAATACATGCAATTTTAAAAGTAACGATTTAAGGCATAAGTTTTATATCTCTAGTGTCATTTCAGGTTTAGGGACTGGCAAAAAAACTTCAACGTTGAGACTACAACTGTCACTTCTATTCTTTACTGTCTAATGGTTTCCCGTGTCTGCCTCTGTAGCTGGTTTGAGGGCTGTGGTTCCTGAGGCCAGGACAGTTAGCTTCATATTGTTAAGGATGTTGAGGATTCCAAGGTCATGATCCATAGCTCTGAATCATAGGTAAAGTACAAGGATGTGAGGATGACGTAAAGAATTGATGATCTATTGGGAGAGCAAACACTCTACTAGAAAACCAATCAAATAACAACAGTGAATAAAAACAAGTTTGACATCCCATCTGCAATTCAAAATCCCAAAAGCTCTGAAAAATGAAGTTGTCGTGTCTGTCCCAGGCCCGGCCCGTCCCTTGTCATTACCACCCCCCGCCCCCCCATCGTCCCCCCCGCCCCCCCACCATGTGTGATAAACTCTGAGCTGAGTAGATGTGAGGATATGCGTTGTCTTTATTTATGCTGCTTATCTTCAGTGCAGAAATATTAGTATGTTTGTTATGTTTGTTAATGAGGTACTTCCTCAGATAATTCTGAGAATGTTATGTAAATTATGTTTTTGCACTGTATTTCCTTTATAAAATCTGAAAAAACCTGTTTTCTGAAAAATATCTGGCACCAAGTATTTTGACATGGAATTGTAGACCTGTATTTTCATTTTTGTGTGCTAAAATAGGACATTTAATAAATACCAGTGTATTTGAAAATTTCTGAATGTGTATCTACATTTTTAAAATAAACTTTTTAAGGTATTTCTTACCTTTGCCTTCTCTTTTCCTGACATAAGAAAAGACCAAACAGATGACATTACCTACTTAAGATGCGGTGCGTTAGTGTAGCCTTGAAAATAGTCTCTTCAGGATTCCTGTTCACTGGGCAAAGGCACCTGAAATGGTGGGGACATTGTTAGCTTTGGAGTCATAAAATCATATGCTTTTAAAACAATATACTTTTAACTAAATCACTTAGAATTTATGAAACTCAGTATTCACGCTTGAAAAAGGGAGATATATGTTACAGATTATTGAGAGAATTAAAGCAAATTATGTAAAGCATGTAAAATGATTAGGGAATTTCTATCTTCTGTACACTTTTATGTTCACCACAGAGGGAGGTGGAAGTCAGGGAAAAAAGTAACATCTGAGAAAATGCTCATAATTATTTTTCAAAGGTATTTTCATTAATAATTAAGATAAAATAGATTAGAACTCTGATTCTTCTCCTTTGCAGTAGTGATGATAATTGTGTGTGTATGTGGATCAGAGTGCTATTCTAAGCACTGTAAATATATAAACTGGCTAAATCTTCCTAACCCTATGAGATAAGCAGTATTGTTGCCCTATTGCTTTATTGCAGATGAGGAAGTAGAGGCACAGAGAGGTTAATTAACTTGTCCAAGGTCACATAGGTAGTAAATGGCAGAGCCATGATTTGAATCCTGACTGCTTGAGCTCAAAATATGCTATATACGTTATGCTATGTATTATGATACAATGCCTCTCACTGAAAGTTGATCATACATGGAAATCTTTTACCACAACAGTAAC
Source organism: Ceratotherium simum simum (assembly GCF_057802395.1). Taxonomy (NCBI): domain Eukaryota; kingdom Metazoa; phylum Chordata; class Mammalia; order Perissodactyla; family Rhinocerotidae; genus Ceratotherium; species Ceratotherium simum. Next base: position 62,503,217 of record NC_141911.1, read on the forward strand.
AAAGCATGCATGAGAATATTTTTCCTGTCAACAGAAAAGTCCGTTCAGCAATTGTATTTTGCTATATTGGATGATCGTTACAAGGATAAGGAGAATTAGTTATTAGTTCATGGAAAGAAGAAGAAAGTCCATAGTTTGCTGAGTGGACCAAAACGGTATTTTCTGACTTCTGATAAAAACTGCTTGTTTCCTATTTCATTAATTGGTTTTGGATATAATCTTTCTAAAACCCAAACTTCAAAAGTTAGCTTCTTTTGTAAATGATAATCGCTTTCTGAATTAAAATTCTAGGTTTGTTATCAAATATCTCTTTGAACTTGAGGCAATTACTTAGCTTTTTTGCATCTCTCTGAATCACAACAATTAGTGATAGTTATGGTTTGATGTCTGCAGTATAGGATTACAGAGTTGTAAAGGATTCATAAAATAAAGCATATATAATATTTAGAATTCCTAATTGTTTTATTTTTAGTGTGTCTCTGCAGACAATTAGCTGAGAAAAGATTCAGCCATTTTGTGTAATTATTTTTACAACACTGAACGACGTGCTGATCAGCAGACAGTGCTGCCTGCACTTTCCAGAGCAGCCAAATGATTACCTATGAGATTAGCTCACGGAAAGCTTTCTTGATTTAAAGAAAGTAGCACAATATTGTTTTATAAGGTGAATTTCTTGTGTCTTCAAATGCTCCTCATGTGTCAGTCCCTTCCTTTTAAGGCTCCACTGTACTCTCTTTTCTTTTGTTTCCCCAGCTGTTACTCAGTCCTTGGCTCTGTCGGCTGGATTGTGTATGTTACTTGAGGTTAATTAAAATCAATGATGAATTATAAATTGAGGTGGAAAAATGAGGGCAGCAATGAATGAGAAAACTTCAAACTAGTTTGATGCAGTCTACGAGACACCAAAAATATTGGACATTGTCAAAGATAAGAGCAGAGCCTTGTGGGAAGTGTTGAGTTTATACAGTGAAGCTGACATCTACTTTTTGGTTCTAATTATATTCTCAAATATAAAATTCAGAAATAATTTTTACAAACATAGACAACGTGAAACTCAGTTACTGCAATCATTTAAGGGAGCACATAATGTCAAAACAAGCGATAATAGTATAACTCTGCCATTGGCAAGTGTGTTTATTTTTTATTTCAATATTAGTTTAATAGGACTTTCATGGCAAAAATATTGAATTTTATCTCTTTCCTTTGGATTTCACATCTTTCACATATCCTTTCAATACAAAATAAAAGTACGAATTTTCTAGAATTATGGTTCTTGATTTTAGTTGTTTTACTGGCTCTTTTTTTTGAAAAAAACATAAAATGTTCATAACGGTATTTCAACATTTTTGATACCTATCTGTTTATTATTTTATGTAACAGATATTGTGGGATTCCTCTTTGCCCATGATTAAAAATAATTGTAAAAACTCAGTGATTCAAGTGCTGAGCTTCTCAATGTGGAAGCCACAGGCTGAATTATCAAAATGAAATAAAATTAAAAATTCAGTTTCTCAAACATAGTAACCATATGTCAGGCACCAAATAGTCCCATATGGCTAGTGGTTAATGTGTTGGACAGTTCAGATGCATTACATTTCCATCATGACAGAGGGTTCTATGGGACCGTGAACTTAATTCATAACAATGGTGCATGACTTTGGTAAATACTACGTTAAAGCAAAGTCTTTGGTTTATATACTTCCATATTTTAACAGCATGTACATATTCTGATGATTGCAGTTCATATCTCTACAATATGGTCATTTTAGTAAGACATCAAAAAAAATCAGGATTTACTATAAATCTGTCAGTTTTGACCCAAGTAGTGTAGATTTATTTATACTTTTCTATTAACCTAATTTAAAAATAATCATTTTTTGAAAATTTCATTAATTTTTAAATTAATAAAATTCAGGAGAGATTAGTCAAGCAATGAACATATATTTGTGGGTATGTGGTATGTTGAAGGTATGACATCCTATTAGTTGTGGTTGAAAGAACATATAACCTAGGGCCGGCCCCGTGGCTTAGCAGTTAAGTGCGCGCGCTCCGCTACTGGCAGCCCTGGTTCAGATCCCAGGCGCGCACCGACACACCGCTTCTCCGGCCATGCTGAGGCGGCGTCCCACATACAGCAACTAGAAGGATGTGCAATTATGACATACAACTATCTACTGGGGCTTTGGGGAAAATAAAAGGAGGAGGATTGGCAATAGATGTTAGCTCGGAGCTGGTCTTCCTCAACAAAAAGAGGTGGATTAGCATGGATGTTAGCTCAGGGCTGATCTTCCTCACAAAAAAAAAAAAAGAAAGAAAGAACATATAACCCAGGACAGAACAAAGTCCTTAGCCTCAAACAGCATATAATCTAGTTATAGACATGATATATATGCAAAAATATATAAGGCAAACTTTAGATTGTAGGGCTTTTGATGAGAAAGATAGCAGGGCTTGAAAATCAGGGAAGACTTTGTGGAAAAGGTGGGACTTTAGATGTCCTATTAATAGCAAGATAAAACAATCTATGGCCAATTTATCAAAACAACATATTGACCATTCAATGTTTTGAGATACCTAATTAAAAAAAAACTGAAAGCAACATATAGAATTTATCTAGTTGAATCATTCTCAGTTCTACCAGACCTAATACCTATTTTTAAACAAATATTTTTTAATGCCCACAGACCAAGATGGCCTTTAACATTCTCCTGAGCTCGACTGAACTTTAGACAGGTTTCTTCCTGACTTTGAGCCCCTGACCTCTCTTTTCTTAGTGCATTTACTTTAGAAAACTTGCAATTGCATATTCTTTCTCTGATCCTTTGAAATGCAGATAAGTCTTCTCAGGAGCAGTTTTACAACTCAGCCATGTCTTTCCCAAGTACCTGGGATCCATCCCTCTGAAAGGTAATCATCAAGAATGATAGCACCCCTTTCTCTCAGGTTCTGTGGGAGGGCAGGAGCCAAACTTGTTGAACAACAATTAGGAAGCACACACGGCCTAATCACATTAGTCAACCTCTCCCCTAATGTCCTCCAGTACTTTCCACTAGCTCAGCAGTGCTTAAAACAGGGTTGAATTTGGTCTCTCTCCCACATTGCAATAGTCTTGAATAAAGTACTCCTTGCCTGCTTGTTTCTATCCAGTGCAATTTTTCTTGAGAACCTGTATGAGTTTTCTATTTCTGTTATAACAAATTACCACAAACTTACTGACTTAAGACAACACAAGTTTATTATCTTATAGTCCTAGAGTTCGGAAGTCCAAAGTGGGTCTCACTGAGCTAAAGTCCAGGTGTTGACAAGGCTGCATTTCTTCTGGGGGCTCTGGGGAACAATCTTTTTCCTTGTCTTTCCAGCTTCTGGAGGCTGGTTGCATTCCTTGGTTCTTGACTGCATTCTCCCTCTTCAAAGCCAGCAACTGGGTCCCTGTGACCACTGCTTCTATCATCACGTCTTCTGTGACTCTGGCTCTCTTGCTTTCTTCTTTCACTTATAAGGATCTTTGTCATAACCTTGAACTACCTGGATAATCTTGGCCAATCTCCCTATCTAAATATCCCTAACTCAATCATGTCTGCAAAGTCCTTCTTGGTATATAAGGTCACATAATCACATGTTCTGGGGACTAGGACATGGACATCTTCAGGGGAGGGAGTATTATTCTTCCTACTACACTCCGTTAAATGTTTGGAAATTAAATATAAAATAATGTAATCTACCTTCAAATATAATTTTTGAAAAATCAAGATAATGCCCTGATTTTGGTATAAAGGAGTCATAAAAGGAAAAGTAATTTTTAAAAAATAATATATATTTCAATATGTAAATAGTTGGTCAAGAAATGCTCAAAAATAGTCAAATGCTTATATCTACTTATAATGAATGTTTAAAGATAAGTAAAGCAAACAGCATTTAAGTACTGTCACTATTTTTTATATTTGACATTTGAAAGTAAAGGTTACAAAGATTTATTCATATATGTACACATACACACACATACATATATACCAAAAATATCATCATGAATGGGAAAGCTAGAAATGCAGACTCAACAGGGGGTGTTATATTAGTAACTTAAATGCTATAAAAGTCTTTTCTATCAGTTGTGCAATTTTCCAAAATGATGAATAACTCTTGGGGAAAAAATAAGGTACAGTTATACTTCATTTGTCAGGGAGGGTCCATTTCTGGAAATTCAGTGTATACTAAAACCATCTAAAATGCTGTGTATTTATAGGTAAAATGAAATAATATTTTAGCTTTAGGAAATTAAAAACAGATTTTTCACCTACATAAATGCCATAAATGAGGCAGTCAGAATTTGTGTGGGACATATAATAATTCTTCGTTGTGTACAGTTGTACAACATATTGTGAGATAATATGAATCCCTGGTACCCATTCTCTAAGTCACAGTAGCATACCCTTGTAACAAACACACACTCAGGCTTCCCAAAGTTTCCGAAACAATTATTGCAGGCTGCACCTCCTGCCCTTGAAAGTCGCCAGTCTTTCCAACCTTCTCAGTTTATGGAGGAAAATACTGCAGTTACCATTAGGCAACTGATAAGTGATATTTGGAGATTTACTCTGGGGCCATTTCAGGTGTTAGGGATAAATTAAAAAGCCAAATTTACTCAAATTTTCTTTTCTCACAGGGTTTTTTTTTTTTTGTTATGAAAGTGACAAAAATAATTTATAACAGAAAAGCAAATGTATTCATTAAACAATATTTGTTATTTGCTTATTATGAGTCAGACACAAAAGAATATTTGAGAGGAGGCAGTGTACTTGAGAGGAGGCCATGCCGTGTCCAGCATGCTAAAATTTTTGTAATTTATTCTTTCTGCAGTGGAAGCAATTGGATTGTTTGAGCGTGGGAATAAAATAATCATATTTAAACAAAATCACTCTGCTTGCTCTGTAGAGAAGAGAGGACGGTAGAGGATTGGGGAGAATTAAATCAGAGGGATTGGTTAAGAGAAGAGGCAATGAGAAATGATAGTGGGTCAAACTATGGTGTGGCAGTAGAGACAGAAGTGAATGAACTTCACACATATTGCAGAGATAGAACTGATAAGACTTACTGAAAGGTTGAATTTCTGAGGTATTGGAAGAAGGCATTTTCAGGATTGACTTCTTGTTTTCTGAACTGAGCAAATCAGGGGCATTTACAGAGTTTAGGGATTAATCCATGGAAATAAGACATTAAAGATTATTTTATTTGCTAGAATCTCAAGATTGAAATCCACATACTTAAATTTCTTTGCAGAATTAATATCTGCATGAAATTAAAGTTTATTCATGATGTAAATAAAAGCAGATAGTTAAAGAATAGGAGGGCTTGATTCCTCACCACGATTCATAACCGTGGAAACAATATTTTATTGAGTCTCAGCTTTTCCCTAGAAAGTTACTGGAAAAGTTCTGACAGATGATTACACTAAAAATCTCAGTTCAAACAACATTTAATACCTCTTATTTTCTTCTTCAAAACTCAGACAAACGAGAAATAATAATTGTTTTTGAGGAAGTATTTCTCAAAAAAGTGAGACTTTTTTGCACAAATTATACTGCTAGTCAGCACTTTCACATATTTGTGTTTTTAGATTATTTCTATGTACTATCAAGTTTAAATATGCCTAGGAGGCAGTGACATAATTTCTTTAGTTGAAGAAAATTCTCTGATGGATAAAATAGATAGAAAAGAACACACACTCAGGTTGCTAAGAACTTACTCTAGCACATTTTCAAAGCCCTTGTGACAGATGAAGTCACAAAAGCTTAAACCATTAAATGAAACACCGAAGACTCAACATTGAACAGGAGGTGTTGTCATTCAAAGAACTAAATCTCATTAGTTTGCATATACCTTCCTTATGATTGTTTAAATTTCTGGCAATTCAAATGTTGGCAATAAAAAAAGCGTCAGTTTACAAAACTAATAGATTCCAGTTTTTTTCAATGAAGTAAAGAAAGACAAAAGTTAATAATACTCTGTGTCATGCTTAATATGTTAATATGTTCTTATTAATTTCCATTTTATTTACCATGCTTTGTGTGAGATTATACAATTGAAGATAAATAAATATCAGTAAGTCAGGAACAGGGGGCCTGCCCGGTGGCATAGTGGTTAAGTTCTCATGCTTGGCTTTGGTGGTCCAGGGTTTGCAGGTTCGGATCCTGGGCACAGACCTACATGCTGCTTATCAAGCCATGCTGTGGCTGGTGTCCCATATAAAACAGAGGAAGATGGACACAGATGTTAGCTCAGGGCTAATCTTCCTCAACAAAATCAATCAATCAATCAATCAATCAGAAACAGTTACCCGAGCAGTCTATTACTGATTATCTGCTGTTATACCACATGATTTAAAACTATACACACACACTCACACACATGTATATGTGGTTTATAATGAAATTAAAACCCCATTATTACAAACCGTTCTTTATTAATTTCTCTTAAGGTAGTTTGCTCCTTTCTACAAAATTTGTAATTCTCACTGGTGCTTCTCATTCTGTGTTATTAACGAAAAATTTAGGGGCCTCAGAGTCAGAACACAATTCAACTCCTGTTCTGCCACTTATTTTGCACCCCCCTCCATTACTTTGGGTAGTTTAATCAACTCATCAGAGTTCTGGTGTCCTTCTCGATAATATGATGCTATATATCCACTCTGAATGGATAATTTTTAAGATTTAGTTAATTTTGAGGATTAACTGAGATAACAGATGTGTATTGCCTAACTTAGCACCTGGTGCATAGAGATGGCTCCGTAAAGAAAAGGGATATCTGGAACTTTTTACTCTTTGACCAACATCTCCTCGTCTTCCCCACCTGAAGCCCCTGGGCAGCACCCTTCTACTCTCTGTTATGCTTTTTTAGGTTCCATGTATAAGTGAAATTATAGAGTATTTGTCTTTCTCTGTCTGACTCAAGGTTCATCCCTGTCGTCCCAAATGGCAGAATTTCCTACTTTCTCATGACTGATAATATTCCATTGTACATATATATCATATCTTCTTTTGCATTCATCCATTAATGAACACTTAGCTTGTTTCCATATCTTGGCTATTGTGAATAATGCTACAATAAACATGGGAGTGCAGATGTCTCTTCAAGATACTGATTTCATTTCCTTTGGCTATATACCCAGCAATGGGATTGCTGGATTATATGGTAGTTTTAATTTTAATTTTTTGAGGAACTTCCATACTGTTTTCCCTAGTGGCTTACCAATTTACATTTCACCAACAGTGTACAAGGGTTCCCTTTTCTCCACATCCTCACCAACACTTGTTATCTCTTGTCTTTTTGTTGATAGCCATTCTAACAGGTGTGAGGTGATATCTGATAAGTTCTAGGGATGTAATGCACAGCATTGTGATTATAGTTAATAATACTGTATTATATACTTAAAAGTTGCTAACAGAGCAGAACTTAAATGTTTTTACCGCAAAAAAAGAAATGTTAATTATGTGACATGGTGTTAGCTAAAGCTACATAGGTAATTATATTGCAATATATATGTGTATCAAATTAATATGTTGTACACCTTAAACTTACACAGTGTTATAAGTAATTATATATTAATAAAACTGAAAAAAAAAGAAAAGGGGCTATAATATGAGGCTTGAATAAAATTCTCAAAAATTTTCTTACTTGTTTATGGATAGTAATAACACATTTCAGAGAGAGAATAAGGTGGAAAGAGCATCTTTGATATTTAGTCTCCAAGGTGACCCCAGTCTCCTCAATTATTAGCCATTAGGTAGCCCCTCTCACATTGAATCAACTGGACATATGTGATTAATGGAATTCAGCAAAAGTGACAATATTTGACTCTGAAGACCAAGTTATAAAACACATTCCACCTCTTACCTTGGTCTTCTGGGCATGTTACTATGAAGGAAGCAACATATCACGCTTGAGAATACTCAAGTTACCCTACACGGAGATCTATTCAAGAGGAGCTGAGACCAGTGGTCAAAAGCCAGCACCAACTTGCCAGCCATGTCTATGAACCACCTTGAAAGAGGCTTCTCCAGCCCAAGTCAAGCCCACTGACTATTGCAGCCCAACCTCAGGAAAGACCCCACAGCCAGTAATGCCTAGCTGAGTCAATCCTGAAATCCTATCCTACAGAAACCATGAGACAATGAAGGATTTTTGGTGTTGTAAGCCACTATGTTTAAGGTGATTTGTTATGCAATAATAGATATCTAATACAGACTTTGGTACTAGAATTAGGGGTCCTTGTAACAAAACCCTAAATGTGTGGCAGTAATTTTGGATCTAAACAGCAGGTGGAAGTTGAAATGGCCTTGAAGAGACTATTAGAGAAAGACTGAATGTCCTTGAGGAGGCTGTGGGAGAGTGCTTAAAGGAAAACGAAGAAGACATTACTGGAAACTTGAAGAAAGAGGATCACTGTAGTAGTCATAGAAAGTTTAGCAACACTTTAGCCTGCAGAAATGTGGCATTTAGAAAGTATGTCTAATGAACTGGATGATCTAGGTAAGGAGATTTCTAGCCAGAGTGTCAAAGGTGCTGCCTGACTTTCTCTAGCTGGTTCAAGTAAAATGTGAAAGGGAGATATATGCCAAAGGAAGATTTGTCAAATATAATGGAGACAGGATTTGAAGAGTTGACATGAATTTTTTCCTCATTCACAGCCTTTCCAGATGGCAAAAGAAAAGGCAAATGTCTGCCAGGCAAAGATCAAATCTGCAACACTTTCAGAAAAACATGACCTAAAGGTGAAGCCGAGATTGTAGCCATACAACTCAAGATATCAGAGAAATCCAAGAAAGTTCCTCCAAGAACCTTTGTCATCTAGTGGGATTAGTATCAGAAGCTCGCTAAGGATCTTAAGAGTGCGCCTCACAGATCCTCTTCCTTTAATAAACTATGTGTGTTGTAAGAACTTTAATGGAATTGTCCTTTAGCCACCTTAGTGTATTCCCAAGGAAGAGAGGAACTTATCTGAAAGAAATTTATGCATGTGGCATTTATGTAATGAAGTAAATCCTAATAAGATTCATATGAGACCCAAAAGGTTTTTAAGAAGATTATACTGTTAGAAATACCTTCTGCTTCAACTAAAAAGGACAAACATAACACAAAATGAAAACAGGCCCATGGACTCCGTTACTATTACAGGAAAAAACAAGTCGAAAAAACTTCTTAGCTGCAAACAATAGACATTTTGTTACGGAAAAGAAAGAATCTAGAATCCAAGGGGCAGAACAGAGAGCCAAGGAGAATTACTCCTAGGGAGTAGCGATAATTTCTAATTAAAGAATTGGCATCATTTGCCTGGCCAAAGTTCAGAATTGTTATGAAACAATGACAGCTGTGTGCTCTCATTTTCTCTTTTTGAAAATGAAGGTCTAGAGAAGTTATCTGTTTTATCATTGTATAGTGGGCGTATGAGGGGGTAGGCAGGAAGTTAACTTGGTCTCCAGTTCATAGGTCTTCAGTTGAAAGGAACTGTTTCCAGGTCTGGAACTGTTTCCAGCAATCATACCTGAAGTGCTTTATCTACACTTGGAAGCTGAATTTGTACTGATGAGACTTTTTATTTTATTATTATTTTATTGAGTCCACATTGGTTTATAACATTGTGTAAATTTCAGGTATACATCGTTATATTTCAGCTTCTGTATAGACTGCATTGTGTTCACCAGCAAAAGTCTGGTTTCTATCCATCACATACATATATGCCCCTTTACCCCTTTCTTCCTCCATTAATCTCTTCCCCTCTGATAACCACCAATCTGTCCTTCTTATCTATGTGTTTGTTTATCTTTCACATATGTGTGAAATCATATGATATTTGGCTTTCTCTGTCTGACTTATTTGCTTAGCATAATATCCTCTAGGTCCATCCATGTTGCTGCAAATGGCATGATTTCATCTTTTTTTTTTTCTTTAATGGCTGAGCAGTATTCCATTGTATATATATACCACATCATCTTTATCCGTTCATTCATTGATGGGCAGTTAGGTTGCTTCCAAGTCTTGGCTATTGTAAATAATGCTGCAATGAACATAGGGGTAGAGATCTTTTCAGATTAATGTTTTCATGTTCTTTGGATAAATACCCAGAAGTAGAATAGCTGAATCACGTGGTATTTCTATTTTTAATTTTTGAGAAATCCCCGTACTGTTTTCCATAGTAACTACACCATGTGGCATTCCCATCTGCAGTGTGGGTTCCCTTTTCTCCACATCTTCTCCAATATTTGTTATTTCTTGTCTTTTTAATAATAACCATTCTGATGAGTGTGAAGTGATATCTCATTGTAGTTTTGATTTGAATTTCCCTAATAATTAGTCATGTTGAACATGTGCCTGTTGGCCATCTGTGATATGAGGCTTTTTAAGGTCTTGAAAAGGGTAAGGGGTTTTTGCATATAGACAGTCACAAATTATTAGGGACCAGTGGATAAACTTCGGTGGTCACTCTCTAAGATGGTTGCCAGCGATGCTCTCCTCCTGATATTCAGTCCTTGTTTAGTACCCTTCCACATGAAATCAGGGCTGGCACTATATGCCCAGTAGAATATAGTGGAAGGAATAATGCATGACTTCTACAGGTAGGTTATAAACGGCATGCCAGCCTCTGCCTTGGACTTTGGACTGCTTAATTTTGGGAAAGCCAGACAACACGCCGCGAGGACACTCAAGCTGCCCTAGGGATAGGTCTCTAAGGAGAGAAGCTGAGGCTCCAACTATCAGCTGCTACCGACTTGCCAACAATGCGATACGTGTGATCCACCTTGGAAGAAGATTGTGCAGTCCCAATTAATTCTTCAGAAGACTGCAGCCCAGGTGACAACCAAGTGCCACCTCGTGAGAGACCTCAAGTTAGAACATGTCAGCTAAGCCACTCTTAAGTTTCTGACCCACAGAAACAGTGAGAGATAATAAATGGTATTGTTGTTTTAAGCTAAGTTTTAGGATGAATTTATGCAACGATAGATATCTCACTAAAGCATACCTGATTCAGATTCACACTTTTTCCATTTCAGAAAGGAAATATATTTATCATCATCTTCAGATATGAGAAAGACAAATTAGGTATCAGACAACATATGGAAAAATTCCTTAAAATGTTGATGTAGCCTTTGAATAGGGAAAGTGAGAGTTGTCAACAGTAAGTTTTGGTTCAAATAACTGGTGAGAGATAAAAATCAATTTATATTCATCATATGACCTGGCTAAAAAATAAGTTATAATTCCTAGTATTAGTTAACCTTTATGTCTCTAAGAAAAATGAAGCACTTGAGTTCAAAACACAACTAGCTCTTGGTTATTAGACTATCATAGAAGAAAATAAGTCACTAGAAGAAAACCTCTGCTTTTGATATAATTATTAACCCTCGTGGAGAGTATCCAATGTTCTGATAAGTAACAGTTGGTATGTGGGCAAAGGCTAGCAATAGAGGCCTGAGTCCTAAGGTGGACCTATTTGCATGAGCACATCCTGATGGTTTGAATGGTGTCCTGAGATTTACTCAACTTCCTTATCCTTTCCCCAGAGAGGAGTTTTGTGACAATCATGGTGTTTGTCCTCATATAAATTTGTCTGTAATTTTAAGGGTCACATATTTTCTCAGGATAAGAACCTTTGACTCAATATGTTTCATATCTAAAAATGTGTCAAGTTTCCTCATCTTTCCTTCTTAACTATTTTATATATATTTTGTGACTATGCATTCTCTCATTCATTAATAGGAATGAGAGAAACAATATTTAAGATACATGGAAAATAGATTTCTTAAAGATTGCTAAAGAGGACTTCAGCATAACCACTATCAATTAGGAAACAATTTTAAAAATTTATATTAAAGGGAAATTTCATCAATCTTACCCCATATGTTTCCCTAAATTTCATTCATAATGTGTCTCCACTTAATGCTTGATGTGGTAGCTAATGATCACTTCCTCAGTCCATAAATGCTTGGTAGAGGAAGATTTATCAAGTTTTATTATTTTTTTGGACAGGTAAAATTTACAATTGTATGTTTGCACAGTAAGAATCATAGCTATTCAGCATCTTCTGTGTGGCAGGAACTGCATTTATATTATTTCGTTCTTTATTTACAATAAGCTGACAGAGTGTGGGTTATTGTTTTCATTAGAAAAAATAAAGAAACGGGTCTTCTTAAAGGACAAGTGAGTTGCCTAAATCACGAAATGCAAGTGTGGGGATTCTGACTCATCTCTCGGATTCCAGAGGGGGCTGATTCAACTGTACAACCACACCTCCAACTTACAGACCGATCTTTGCAAATATGTTCTTGAAAATACATGCTTGTTTTGCTTGATTGTAGCACATGTATCTTTGTTGATTTACGGCTTACTGAATCCTAGTTTTGTTTTTGCACGGCAAATTTCCTTAAAGTTCTTTTTTAAAGTCTAACGTTCTTTGGTATTCATTCATTATGAGTGCTAGAATTTTAGAAACCATAAACAGTCTATATCATCACTACAGAAGCAATTTTATGTTTTCTTTCTGCTCATCTGAAATAAGCAAAACATTGTATACAATTTTATAATGTGGTTCTATATTTTACAGATTCAAAACATTTGCCTATAACACTTACAACCTGAATATTCTAGATTAAAATTGCACAGTGTCTTTATGACTATCTGTATTTAAGATTTTTTCAAGCAGCTTATAGATTTTAATTGTTTAGATTTTAAAACTAAAATTTGCAGGGGCCGGCCCCATGGCATTGTGGTTAAGTGCGTGCGCTCCGCTGCTGGCGGCCTGGGTTCTGATCCCCGGCGTGCACCGACACACCACTTGTCAGGCCATGCTGTGGCGGCATCCCATATAAAGTGGAGGAAGATCTGCACGGATGTTAGCTCAGGGCCAGTCTTCCTCAGCAAAAAGAGGAGGATTGGCACAGATGTTAGCTCAGGGCTAATCTTCCTCACACACACACAAAAAACCCCCTAAAATTTGCAAATTTGGAATCATGACCCCAGTTTTTCCACTAATCTGGGTAGTAAGAAATAAACAAGATATTTCTATACAGCCAGCTCAGAGAGGACTAAGTATTTAGCCCTATGTTAACAGTTACCTTTGAACCTGAAAGGGAATAATAGTGGAAAGTGTATTTAAGTGCAATTTGGAAGTCTTTCTAAACCTAAATTTAATATATATATTAACATTTGTGTAGATAAGCGTCTACACGTAGGATTGACAGGAAGGACTGAAGAGAAGTCTGTCAGTTTTAGGGATAGGTTCCAGACCCTGCATTTAAAAAAACATCATGAAGTGATTGAAACAGAAGGATGAGCATTTCCACGTCACCTTTCATTCAATCACACTAACTTAGGAATGACTGGCTTAACAAGTCTTGACAATAATTTCATCTTTGAACCTTGTCAAATTTCCACTGATTCCTTTAGTATAATCAGTATAGGAAAAAAAGGGGAATCTTGAGAACATGACCAGAGCTATATGTTTATAGGCTCTTATAAGTCACATTTTATTAATCCATCACAAGTTGATGGTAAATATTGCTCTCTCATTTTCAGCCTGTAGTTTACTTTTACAATTACATTTGCAAATAACCCAATATTACTCATTTCATTCAACCATAAGGTTAAATTTATTTTTCTCTATTTTACACAGTACCACCTGTTCCAACTCCCCCATTGCTGTGGTCATTAGGTTAAGCCAGGTCACTTCATTCTTCATGTAGTATAACTCAACTTGTTTTAGATTCTGTCCTCCACCCGCAATGATCTACCCTGCATGATGCAGGGAGATCAGCTTTCCTAATATATGAATTTCAGTCACCTACTAAAAATCTTGGAAAAGTTCTGTGGCTGATGTGTAGTGTACTCAAAATGCAGGAAATAGTGCAGACGTCTTAAAGACAGCTCTGCTGGATGGTAGATGGCCATTGCTTCCTGGAAATCTGGTCCTGAGATCACTTCCTTTTTCTATTCATTCCACAGCATCTTAGTCAACTTTTGCCCTGCAGGGTCACCGAAGTAGCAAATATATCCACAGTATACTCTAAAAGCAGTGCATCAGGATAGTTTCCTTTTTATAAAGGGTTGTTTTCAAATCAGATGCTTCTGAGTTAGGCATGTCTATCATGTTTTCATCCGTTCAGAAGATGGTTCACAAGGACACCGAAAATACCCTCTGGAGATTTCTATCTCAATATTAGATTACTCTACTTGGACAAAAAGTTCTACTGCTGGGACCTGATTCTTCTGAGTTCAGATAAATTATGGATAGAAATTATTTGAACAAACGTCTCATAGCATTGGAGGAAAAAACCCCAAACTGTACAAAAAATGCCTCAAGAAAAAAGCATCTCAATGACTTGCCAGATTCGAAGAATGAAGCTGTTGTACCTTAAGCTAGCAGTTAAGGTCTTTCACTCTCTGGCCATAAATTGTTTTCTTCACTCCTACGATCCTATTACCCAAAGCCAAGTACCATCCATACTACTTCTCCATGTGTGCATCGCTCACCATATCTGAGACTGTTCAGTCTAACAAACCAATTGATATTCGTTTAAACACAGCTCCAGCCTAAAGTGCATTTCATTTCTGTAACCTATAGCCTTAAAAAAATGATGGCTCTTTTATGAAAATACCATTCTTTTCTTTTTTTCATTCTGTGAAAAACCTCAGCCTAGAGTTATGTCTCCTTACTCACTTGGCCTATGGAAGTTATTGGGCATCTTTCCTACTTAGCACTTATTGCTTGCTGTGTTTTATTATTATCTTTCCAAAGGTTTATGTACTGCCTCTCCATTTAGAGTGTAAACTCAAATGAGGATAAAAACTGTACCATGCAGTGTTGTGAATCTTGCACCAACCCTAGCATAATTCTTTTTTTTTTTTTTTTGTGAGGAAGATTGGCCCTGAGCTAACATCTGCCAATCCTCCTCTTTTGGCTGAGGAAGAGTGGCCCTGGGCTATCATCCATGCCCATCTTCCTCCACTTTATATGGGACGCCGCCACAGCATGGCTTGCCAAGCAGTGGGTCGGTGCGCGCCCGGGATATGAACCAGCGAACCCCGGGCTGCCACAGCAGAGCGTGCGCTGTTAACCGCGTGCGCCACCAGGCTGGCCCCCTTAGCATAATTCTTAATGCAAAGTAAATATATAGACAGTCATTTAAAACTATCCTTTATTAATCATATTTGTGATATGCCTATAACTGTAAACTAATCAAGTTTCTAATATGTTGTATGATGAAGAACAATAACAAAGTGTTCCATTCGTATATGAATATAAAATTAGGGTGATATTGATTTAGTGGTAAATGTGATGTTTGAAAAACTTATTGTAGAACAAATTGGTATTTTAGCCCAATTATATAGGATTGAAAATATTTTGTTCCATATATAAAATTTACATAGGAGTATACAGCAATGTTCGCAGTTCTTTAGCATCCCTTGACAATTAGTTTTATCCAAGGATTTATGTGGAGCAGTGGTACTCTCTCTACTGTGGAGGTCTCAGATATACCTGAAACTCAGATACACCTGAATTATTTTAACCTATTTTTTTCCATAAATTATGAATCCAGTGAAACAAGAATAGATACAAGTACACTAGATCTCTGTTCTTTAGGACTGAATTCCCAAGCTGCTATAGAGAATTTGAGAGATTAAGAGAGTGAGCGCTCTGCTCTCATAGACTAGACTCAACAGGTGAATGGCAATGTGCATTACTGCACATGTTCAGTATGATACTTCAATAATGGAAGGCTGTGGTTTATGTCCAAGGAGCAACTTTTGATAAATATTGTGGAACATGTTGTTAGGTATTGGGTATAATTTTAATGCTACTATCAGAATTTAAAATAATATTTTATCCTAAATGATAAATGATAAAATGATATTTTATCTTAAGCATTTTCATCCATTTTGCATAGTCATTAAGATTCTTTGTTAAAAAATCTAAATGTTTTCCTCTATTGGAAATCCCTTAATATTTTTTTCCAAAAGACCAGAAGTTAGGAAAAAGTGATCAAACTACAAAGTTGATGAAATTAAATATTACCAACTAAGAAGTAAGATGTAGTTTCAGCAAGAGTAATGAGACAGGACATTCATTGACACCTGCTTTCTCCTGTTAATGAAATTATTTAAAATGTTACTGCATACTTCACAAGTGATTCAGAAAGACACATTTTGACTAAAAGATAGCCTTTGACCAAAGTATGCTTTGATGGTTTTGGTTCATAAATACATTTCTGGTTATTTCTTTTTGTTTTTTAGAATACTCCAAGACATATATGCTTTACGTAAATATACAACAGCATTATATTCTATGTATAATATAAAGTAATACTTATTTCAGGCCGTTTATACCCTTGGTTGTAAGAATAAAGGAAGAAATAATCCTCAAGGAATTCACAGTTACATGGAGAAAAAAGAAAAGTAACAGTGTGGGACCAAATTTGAGAAATGCCACACTGTGTTGACCTAATTCCCTCTTGGCTCTGCATCTCTCCAATCCAGGCAAGTAGAATGCGTTACTCTCCAACTGAATGCCCTATTTCAGATTTGAGGACCAATTCTCCCATAGTCAGATGGATTACAAAGATCTCCATATCTATAGCTCGTTTGTGCAAATATGTTTTCCCTGTTACCAACTCACCTTTGTCTGCCAAACACAGATCCCTAAGAAATACGACTGGGTCACCCCAGCCAAATGCACCTTCTTATCTTTGCCCTATCTTGTCTTTGTAAATTGGCTCCATAACATAGAAAGGAATATAAGCTCTCCTGCTGAAGTCTAGAATCCCAAACACATTTAGAGAATTTAACCCTACCCTGGGCCCCTACCAGTCTTCCTTCAAAATATGCCTTCTGAACATTGAATCTCTCACTATGTGCATCCCCTGAGTTGTTATAATCCTCACATTCCTCGTATGTAAAACCCAATAGTGGAGGCAAACTATATGTTCTGTGTAAACAATGGCAGTTTGTCTGTGTTCTCTGCTCTTGGAAGTGATTTTTAGTAGATTTTAATGTACTAATAGACTCTATTATTACTACTTACATATTTGTGTGTCAAATAACGTCAGTTAATACAAAGAAAACCGATATTAGCCCCAAGAGCAAACATTGTTATTGGCTATATGATTAACAATAATATATTATAAATGTGTGTATGCAAAAATATGGAGAATATAATTGAAAATAATAAGGTCATAAAATGTTTAATTAGTTTTAAAATTAGTATTATTAGTTTTGAAATTATTTTTTACTCAAAATATTTACTTTTTTTCTTAACCTGGAATACCTTGCAGGTTTATACCAGCAGGTATAAGCCCCACTTCTTAGCCCTATTGAGCATATAACGCTTAATCAGATTTTACTACACAATGTTTTGTTTTTCTAAATTCATTTAAGCTTTTTCGTTATAATAATACCCACAATATGGATGAGATAGATGGACTCAATTTTTTACCACAGGTCTTCTAGTCATGCTAGAAAATTTCGTAATGTACATGGAAATGGCAGAAGTTAGTTATTCTCCTTTCAGAAACTTGGATTACAATATCAGGAGTTTATTTGCTTGTGTTTATTAGTATATTTTAAGAGCTAACAGTCTCTAAAAATAATCTTCATATAAATTTTTTCCCTTTTGGTATAATAATCATCTACCATAATGGGTATGTATCTCTCATTTCATATTTTATTTGTCTATTTATCTTCTTTTCATTGTCAACTAGATGTATAAAATAGCTGAATGTTTGCTTGTACTTAATAGCAACAATATGTTGTCCATTGTACTTGCCAAATTAATATCTCTATTAACAAATTTATAGTGGTAACCAAATGGGGATGGAATGAATAAGTTCCTGAAAGTGCTGCTCAGAGAATGGCCTCACTTTGGGCCAAATGTCTTGTAAAGTGCCATATTGATTTTGCCATAAGAAACATTTGATATTCTGAAAAGAAATCAATAGGAGACCCAAATAATTTAGATATTATCTTTCAAATCAATACTGATGTATATTGCTCTTCATTAGCTATTTGATGTGACAGTTTGAAGTCTATACTTTGTGATTTACATTATTATTTATATAAGAAGTTGGTTATAAACACTAAAAAGTGATCTTTTACACACATTGTTTTTAAAGTACAATTACTTTTAAAAAATTGGCTCTGGTTCTGACTTCGTTAAATAATTAAAATAAGAATTTTTCTCTGGATTTTGTCTCATCTTTTAACAAATGTCACTCAAAATAAGAGAATGATATATCTATGTACTTATGATTTCAATTTCTTTGTTTTAGAAATTTAAAGAGAATTTTCGAGTTCAATAATATTTGAAAAGGAAAGATTAGGTTAAAAGAAAACCAAGTAAGAAAGTCATACCTAAGTCACTTTGAGAGGACCAAAATGCATTTTATTAATGTTTGTTTATATTTATGTTAATATTTAGCAGTCATGATAATTGACTGTGGTTACCAAATATTTGTTCCACTAAGCAAAACAGAATGTCGTTGAGCTAGTGCATGAAATTACAAAGTCACTTGGGATTTGACTGGTTTAAATAGTCTTGGATAATTCATTTATTCAATTATTAGGTTCCTAAGTCAATTCCTTGTAACTGATAGGCTATGTCAACACTTAAGCTTTTGAAAAATATGCACGTTTCTTAAATAAGTATATTTAATGTGTTTAGACAAGTAAGGAAAACTCAGTGTAATGTTTCAAAATTCCAGGATATCTGATTATACCTTTTTAGTATGAAGCCCTCCCTAGGGGTTAGCTCTTAGGAGACATTAATATTGTCAGTTTACATATGAATTAATAAAAATTGATAAAAATCAAAATCAATATTGTAATTTTATTTTTTAATGTAATCCTTTTAGTTAAGTAGCATGGAATGGGGGCACTGGCATCCCCCACATCTAAATGTGGATCACAACAGTGACCCTATAACCTTGGGCTAGTTCTTCAGCCTTAGAAAGCGTGTTTCCTATTCTGTGAGTGATAATAACACCGCTTTCCTCATAGGGTTATTGTGGGGATTTAATTAAATAACCCAACGTTAAGATCTTAGAATACACCCTGGTAAATAGTAAGTTTTTTTTTTAAAAAGTAGGTTAACTTTTATTTTACAGTTGTTTCATTTTGAAAGGAAAATATTTTTGGCCATAGTTTTAGAAACTGTTGTTTCTATTTATACATATCTACCATAGGGTTCTAATAGGCTATTAATTATCAGATGGTAAACTTTCTCTTCAGCAATGATTTTCAAACAGCATGACAGAAATGTGAGTGTATATCCCTTACCTTAAGAACACGATGGTATAGAAATCAAAATTGCTTATTCGCATGATTGTTTGTGCTATCTTCTTCTGTCACCTCAGTGATGCTTAGGGGGCAGCCGGGCTGAAGGCAGAGTGGGACTAAGGCCAGTATGCCCCGGCCACTGTTACTCAGATTTCTGGGACAGATTGATGACTCTGGACACAAGGACAACTTAAATAGAGTACCTGTTCCAACTGCCCTGGCCGCTCTGTATTTACTGATCACGCCGGACACAGTAACCACATTTCGCACCTGAAATGCTTAGGAGAAGCTAAGGCATCTTCAATTTCCTGTGAGTCCCTACTGTCCTCAGGCAAAACATATCTGATACTATGTTAATGTGTGCGTATATGTAAATATGTATATATATCAGGATTCTCCAGAGAAATAGAATCAATAGATGTGTGTGTGTATATATATATGGAGAGAGAGAGAAAGAGAATGAATGAGAGAAATTTGTTATAAAGAATTGACTCATGTGATTATGGAGCTGAGAAGGCTAGATCCAGGAGAGCTGACGGTAGAGTTCAAGTCCGAGTCTGAATCTGAATGCGAGAGAAGACCAGTGTCCCAGCTCAAAGACAGTCAGACAGAGAAAGAATTTTTTCTTATTCAACACTTTATTGTCAGGCCTTCAATGGACTGGATGAGGCCCACACACATTGGGGAGGGCAATCTACTTTACTCAGTCTACCAATCTAAATTCATTTACATTTTTTTGAAGATGCTATATGATCAAAATCCAAACTCAACTGACTATAGAACTAATATTATTCTGTAAAAAAAGAAAGACAATTCTAGCATTATTTTGTAAAAACCGAGACAAAACAGAACTTCCCTTTTACCATGAATATCCTTCCAGGTATATCCTATTTCTCTACTCCTCTTCAGAATAATACTTCTTAAAAAGGTGCCAGTACACGTCCATTTCCTCACTTCTTTTTCACTCTTCAATCCACGCCGTTCTGGCTTCTGTCCTCTGCAATCTGCACTTCTGTCCTCTGACCATAGGAGGCAGGCAGGTAGCATAATGAAAGAGGTAGGCTTGATAGACAAAAAGGGAAGAGGCTATGACAACTCGGAGGGCACACTCTCCTTCTGAAGACTTTCAAACAATTAAAATGAAATGTCTCCAGGCTAGACAAGCCTTCAGGCAGCCAGTTTGTGACACTTGTCTAGATGCTGTTTGGAAAACAAATTGCGAGGAAGGTGAATGGGACACAGTGGGTCTGTGTGGGAGGCTACATCAGTAATCAAGGCAAAAGATGATGCAATCTTGGAAGACTGGTGGTAATAGAAATAGTGGGAAGTCGATGTATTTTAGATATATTTTGAAGTTGAAACCAGTAAACTTAGATTGGACGAGGAGAGGGGAGAGGAGAATGGAGTAATTAGGTGTAACTCCTAGGCGTTTGTATGAAACATCTGGTTTACGATGCTATTTTCTGAGATTGGGAAGAATGGAGAAGAAACAGACTTTGAGGGTCATTTCATTTTGGGTGTGCAACATTTGAGGTACCTATCAAATTTCCAAGAGGAGACTCCCAGCGTTTGGGTACATAGATATAAAAGTCTAGAAATCAGAGGAGGTTCTCGTGCTAGAATATAATTTTGCGAGTCATCAGTATGGAGATACTATTTACGCCATGGGACCAGATGAGACCCTTTGGGGAGATGCAGCTGATATCAAGGACTGAAAACTCCTGCCTTGAGAGAAAACATGAAGCAAGTGTATTCAGCAAAGGAGACCGGAAACAAATAGCCAAGGGGTAGGAAGTAAATCAATAAAATGCAGAGTCCAGAAATCCAAGAGAAGAAAATATTTCAAGAAGGAGGAAGTGGTCAAGAAAGCTTCCCGGAAACCCATGATGACAGCAAACAGGACCCAGTGAATGCGGCAATGCGGAGGTCTTTGATAACCTTGATAAAAGGAGTGACAGTGAGCGCAGGGGACAGAAGTCAGAATGGTGTGGTTTGAAGAGTCAAAAAGAAATGAGGATATGGAGATGTACTTGCACCTTTTAAAGAAGTTTTATTCTGAAGAGGAGTAGAGAAATGGGGAATAACTGGAAGGATATTCATAGTAAAAGAGAACTTTTATTTTGTCTTGGTTTTTGCAGAATAATACTGGAATTGTCTTTCCTTTTTTACAGAATAATATTAGGTTATTGAACAGAAAAACATCACATAGGAAAGCAAGGACTGACCTCCTTAAGGTGAGAGGGAACGAGTAGGGAGTGCACAGGGAAGAGGTGATGTTGAGAACTGTGGGGATATTTCTGCTCTGTGACTGGAAGAAAGACAAAGAATACACGGACAGGTTTAGTCATAGTTGCAGATTTGCTGGTGGAAGATGAGAGAGTCTGTTTAAACTGCTTCCATTTACCTGGGAGGTGTGAAGACAAGGTCTTGAGACCAGAGGGATGAGGCTGTTGGAGAATTTAGAAGACCAGACTCTGAAATCACCCTTACAATGTGTGTGGAGGTGCACTCACTAGGGAAGTGTAATAGGATTGTTACAGAGTGTTCTTTGAGCTTTGTGGACAGGCGTTAAAGTAAGACAAGTCCACACAGTTGTGTGATTTTCTCCACCAGTTTAGGTGGACCTATGTACAACGAGAAAAGGCAAATACATGGGTTGACCTGGTGTATTAGTATCCTAGGACTGCTGTAACAAAGTACCATCAACTTGGTGGCTTAAAGCAGAAATTTGTTATCTTGTCTCAGTTCTGGAGGCTAAAAGTGAAAAATCAAGGTGTTAACAGGGCCACGCTCCCTCTGAAACCTATAGGGGAACCCTTTCTTGCCTCTTTCCAGCTTCTAGTGGTTTACTGACAATCTTGGGCATACCTTGGCTCACAGCTGCATATCTCCAATCTTTGCCTTTGTAGTCACATGACATTCCCTCTGCCTGTCTCTATCTTTACATGGCAGTCTTCTTATAAAGGTACCAGTTATAAAGGAATAAAGGCCTTCCTTATTCCAGTATGATATCCAGCTTAAGTAATTACATCTGTACTGAACCTATTTCCAAATAAGGTCACATTCTGAGGTCCTAGGGTTTAGGACTTCAACATGTTTCTTGGCAGGGGAACACAATTCAACCCATAACATCTGGGTTGATGTTTTTGCTGGATGAGTATGACTGACGGAGAGACCAGAAGTTAACTGTTTTCTTATAACTCCAGGAAGGTCAGGGATGTTTTTAGAACTCAGTTTCCTCACTTATATAATGAGAGATTTGGTCTTAATGATCTTTTCTGTACCTTCCAACCTTAACATTATGTGACATATCTATCTGTATTCTTAATTCAAACTTCATTTTAGTCTAAGGGTGGTATATCTTTCCTATCATTTTAGAAAATATGAGGCCTTTTAAATTTTTTCTTAATCTATTTCTACAGCACAAAATGAAATGGACAGGTAGACTTTGACTATTTGAGGGAGATGCCAACTCAGAGATAACAGGACTCTCAAATACTTAGTCTGCTTATCTATATTCACTGTTATTCATCAGAAAATTGTTATGTCACACTGAGTAGAGAAAACCTGAGCAGAAATAAAACCAGGGGCTGAATTTGGGTCTGCGTGCTAACTGCAGTCTTGAAGCCCACCACAGGACTGACACTATTAAACATCTTCATATGATACAGTAGATAATACCTTGCAGTACATTGATAGATGCAAATTGAGGTTTATTAGAAAAGTTGCTCAGGTATCATATGCGACCTAAAGAATTTATTGTTGTCATTTTCATGATTTCAATATCAATAGAGAAAAGGAAAAAAAATGGCAGCTTGAAAAGCACATCAGCCACCATGACGACACTTATTTTTCAAAGACTGTACCGTGCTTCTAGTTCTGTTTTTAATTTTAAATTATCTAGCTTGCTGAATATCTTCATTCTGCAGGTTTTTTAAAAGAGCCTTTTGGAGTAACGTATTGCCTTTCATCTCAGGAAAAAAATGTATATATCCTTTTTGATGGATCTGTTATTCAAATGACAATGACGTTATATGGTTGGCCACATTGTGTATAACTTATACTCCAGATTATGATGGAAATATTTTTCTTGAAAGGTAGCAGAAAATTAAAAATGCAGAGGTGAATACTTTCTCCATACAATCATGTGAAACAGGCATTTTTCTATAGTACGGGCAAGATTCATTTTATTCCTCAGGCCCTGTGGTATTCTTAAAGACAGAATGAATTAACAGATGGAATTAAGATACTTAAATATGATTATTAGCCCTTTCAAAAGGAGAATTATCCCTTTGTTTTTTTTAATTTTTAAAATAATATTATTGGGAAAATACACAGAGGAAAAAGTGCAGAGTGTACAATGGTTCCCATGTCTCCTGTGACTGTTATGTCCTAGGTCAACCTTTATTCCTCTCTTCTCTGAGTGTCTAAAGAAAGCTTCAAATATGCATTCCTTCCGTTAGAAAGTACACCCTTTAGCATCTGATCCTTGCATTTCTCTGTGTCCTTCACTCCTCTATAAACCAACCTGCACGAAACTCCAAATTCTTATTTGACTTTTTATTAATGGATAAACTCGTGAAGTATAGGTGTCTACCCCCACTTATCAGTTAGTACACACATATTTATTATCAATCCATAATAATATAACTAAAAGCACATGGGTATGATAAATAATGTATAAAGTAATGAATTAGTGTTCTTGTATTATTACATGAGCACAATAAATTACTATTATTGTTGTTATTATAATTGTGATAGTTTTTGATAGAATAATTGTATATAAGGACATTTAATGCAGGATTCTTATTAAGAATTTACATTCTATTTTTTTTTTTTTACTGAGGAAGACTTGCCCTGAGCTAACATCTGTTGCCAATCTTCCTCTTTTTTGCTTGAGGAAGATTTGCCCTGAGCTAACATCTGTGCCAATCTTCCTCTATTTTATATGTGGGTTAACACCACAGCATGGCTGCTGACGAGTGGTGCATGTCCATGCCCGGGAACCGAACCTGGGTCACTGAAGTGGAGCACGCCTAAGTTAACTACTAGGCCATGGGGCTGGCCCAAGAATTTACATTCTATTTGGGAGAGAAAGCAAGAAATTGTTATAAAAACATGGACTTTGGACTCAGGCAGAGCTGAGTTCAGATCTTAATTTAGCATTTGCTCTCAGTGAGACACTAGGCATTGTATTTTTTGAGAGAAATCCAAAGAGAATTATCTCAAGCATAAAGGGTATTATTAACTCGTATATCTGTCAGGAGTAAGATTCCTCTCAGCAACTGCTCAATCCAGGAGCTCAAACCAGTTAGGCAAGCTTCTGTGTCTGGCTACACGTCTTGGTTCTGATTTCCTCAATGTATTGATGTCAATCTGCATGCAGTTTCCTCCTTAATGTCCAGAAAAATGGCCACTAGCAGTTCCAAACACACACTGTATGTGTATGCAAGGTAAAGAATGGTGTGCTGTCTCTTGTTCTCTTCATTTCAAATCTGAGGGAAGAGTCTGGTTGGCCTGGCTTGGGTTGAGACTTCCAGTATGGCGGGAGAGGACTGATGTTCACTATAGAGTGCCTCGTCCTGACTTTGGAGTGAGAGAGGGGAGCTCGCCAAAGGAAACATGGTTGAAAAAAGGGCAGGGTATGAAAGAGATGATGGGGATTTAAAATTAGCACAAGTCCAGCTACATGTTTCAAGTTCTAGCTTCTTCAACTTTAAAATGTAAGTAATCACACTTATGAGTAAGGGTTAATGTAAGTGTGTGTAAAGTGTTTAGCACAGTGCCTGGGACATAGTGTTTATTAATGACAGAATTGTTATTATTAGCTTATAATAGTTATTATTACATGGAAAAAGTGACTATAATACTCATTTGATGCACATAAGCATGTACCAAGCACTTGTGCATGGTGGTAGAGAAAAAGAAATGATTCAAAGTTTTTTCTTTTACAATATTAGGCTATAATTGGTATATATTTCTTTGTGTGTGTACACCTACATACATGCATGAACATAGGGGAAAGGGAGGTAAAGAAACAGGCACGTAACAAGAACACATTATACAACATACTGTATTTGACCTATGATGTTTATATGAAAGTCTAGAAAAAATGTGTTTGATTCTAAAATTTTAGGCCAGTGACAGCTTCAAAGAGAAGATAATGAAGTAGAATTTCAACTATACACAGGAGTTTTCCAGTCAGAGATAGTGGGAGGGACATAGCAGCACAAGCAACAGCTAGAGGTATGAACAAGTGTGGTATTTTCAAGGGATGAAAGGCATGTATTAGTCCTCTATTGCTGCATAAAGAAATTACCACAAATTTAGCAGCTTACAACAACACCTTTTTTATCTCACGGTTTCTGTGAGTCAGGATTCTAGGCACGGTTTAGCTGGGTCCTCAGCTCATGATCCCATGAGGCTAAGGCATCAAGGATAGTGCATTCTCATCCAGAGCCTGGACTGGGGACGTATCCATTCCCATGCTTACTTAGGTTGTGGGCATGATTCATTTTCTGCGGTTGTTTGACTGAGGTCCTCATTTTCTTGCTGGTTGTTGGCCGTGGACCGCAATCAGCTCCTACATGCTGCCCACAGTTCCTTGCCTTGTAGTGCTCTTCACAGGCTCTCTCACAAAATGGCAGCTTCTTTCTTCAGAGCCAAGACTTTCGTCTCTCTCTCTCTCTCTAGTCTGCTGAGATGGGGTCTTGTGTAATGTAGTGTAATGATGGGAACAACTTCCCCTCACTTTTACTATATAACACAGTCTAAGACTATGACGTCTCATAATGTTGGCCATATTCTATTGGATGATACACAAGACACCCTCAATGAGAGGCAATTGTACAAAGGTGTGGATCATTGGAGATCTCCATAGAATATGGTTACCACAGGGCAACTCAATAAAGCTTGGGATAAGAATTAGTCATGAGAGTAGAAAAAAGTAAATAGAAACCACATTATGAAAGGTCTTGAATTTTCTGCTAAGAGATTTGAACATTGTTTTCTAGGAAACTGAGTATCATTTGGAAATTTAAGCAGGTTAAGTGCATAATCAGATGGTGTTTGGGAAAGACAACACTGCTGAGTAAATGAAGAAAGGATTGGAGTAGGGGCGAAACGGAGGCAGGGGTCCACACGGGATACAAGGAACCAGAAAGAGTAGGAATAGAAATAGAAGATTGTTCATAGAAGATTCAATATTTTGAATTTAAAAATGTAATTCAAATTTCTGCCTGGAATAGCACATCAAGAAGAAGAAAAATACTTGTTGTTTTAAATATGTTCTTTTCTAATGAGTTAAAAATTTAAAATGTAAAAATGTTTACAATGTCCAGTCACTTGACACTGAGAGTCCATTAAAAAGTACATGATTTCGTTGAGTTTTCAATGTGCTATGGCAACAGCGTGTTTCCTAAACATCAAAAAATTTGTGTATTCAATAAATATTTTGCTTAGCTATTTATATTTTATATTAAACTAAAATATTGTGGCTATTTTGATAATATTTTACTTAATAAAAACAGAGCTTAGAATTACGTGACTCTTTTGCCTTTGCATGGTTCACTTTGGCACATAAATCAGTAGTACACATAGTTGGCCCACTGGTATTCCCTGTCTTTAGATTTGCAGAATTATTTTGCAACTGACGATACTTTATCCTTGAAACTCAGGATTAAGCACAAATAATGTATGTGAATTGCCACATTGCCCCTTTAATTCAGATGACATTTCATTTTCCCTTCAGAGGCTAATATTCTTTTGTTTTGCATCTGCTGTGAGGTCCTATGCTGACAGCAAAGCTGCATACTCAAGCCATCTGTCAGGACCCAGGGGAGTTTGCTATTATTCACTGCTGCCTCATGGAGTAAGGTCAATACTACAACAAGGTATGTTTCAATAAATATGCAGTGAGAAGAGAAATTATCTCCAAGTAGGAACTACCAGCTGTCAATATTATTAGTGACAAAAGAGCAGGGAAGTAGCCTTGAGGGCGTACAGACCCATTTGGGAATTGATTTCTATGGGATTCTGAGCTTTGTTCTACAGAATGTTTTTTAACAGAAAAGAAGTATGTGTTAAAGTGGCATCTTTTATAATACTGTCTTTCCACACAATCTCTCAGACATTATTCTTATAGCATCTATGTATGTCTTATTGTTGACTGACACAACTATAGGATATGATGTATATGATTTTTTTTCTCCAAAAAAACAAAGAGCTCATTATGTTTAAAAGGAACAAAGAAAAGAGAGATTTGCGCTTGGCCGTCTGTGGTGCTTGCTGTAGGTTAAGAATATTGTCATTGTGGCATTGACTCCTGAGATAATTAATTCCAAATGGACTAAGTTAAGTAATAATGGCTTTCAAGAGTAGGGAAGCAGGGTGAAACATATGTCACACTCACACTAAATATACTGTTTCTGTCCAGAAATGCAATAATCCATTCCATTATTTTGAGGTAGGTTACTATTTCTGAGAGAGAATAATGAAAAGTACTGAAGGTCATTTATACACTGTGCCAATCTGAAACACCACAAATTGAATGGTGTCTTCATTCTTTCTTTACTCTTTTCCTGAGTATAATTAACATTCTTGGTGCAACCCTATATAGTTTCCACTTTTCTTGGCAACTTATAAGCAAATTCCTATTTTTCTCCACCCTTTTGTACACAAAATAGGTCATTTTGGCTCTAGTGACAAATACTTTGAAAAGACTAAACAACATGTTTTAGTAAGGTATTTAGAGGCAGCAAGGTACTCTGAGTACCAAGATAATTTGTTTGTTCCTTAAGAGAAAGGAAAGGGTTAAAAGCAAATAGGAGTAGTCGTAGGGTGTTTGGAAAGTACAATCTGCCTGGGCTACTGTTCCCTAAGTGCCGCTTTTGTAAGGACAGATATAAATTAAAAACAAGAGACTTAATTCTCCCTGTTGAAAATAAAGGAAGAGATTCCTCCTCTTCTTTTTCTTAGAGCATTTGCTTCAGACAGCTTGTAATTGTCAGTACTTTCCTCTCTCCTTGAAAACTAGGTAGGCTTTTTGTCAGCCTTGTGACCCAGGAATGTTTTTCTCAAGGACTTGGGAAATAGCCCTTTAAATGCAATCATCAAGAAAGATAGTGTCCGTATCTCTCAGTTTCTGTGGGAGGGTAGGAGCCTAACTTCAGTGGGCACCTTGCTCCAGGTTGCAAAACAACCTACTGTCATAAAGATGTGAGAAGTTTGGTTTTCCTCAGGATAAAGTCAATAAGCTAACACAGACGGTCACCCCAATTACCAGGTAAAGTTAGCATGACACAAGGTGCTGTCAAGTCCTCGTACGGGAAGACTAATTATTATTGATCTTAAGAAATGTATGTAATGGGTTGTATCTGCTCGGCTATATAAAAGCGTGAGGTTTCTTTCTGTCTTTCCAATTTTTTAGCAGATTGCATGAGGTATGCATCACATTCTGGTTTAATGTTTATTCAACAGTGTAACTGTTTTTGGTCTCCACTACCTTTGAGGAGAGGTTTTCTGGGTTGAGAGAAGTTTTTTTATTTTTGTTTTTTTAACTATATTTCCTCTAGGTTTCTCTCCCTTTTACAAGCAGAAGGCATTAAGGATAAGGATTATTTACAAGATGGCACTTTTTTATTTACGACTCACTAAATATGCCATGAAAATTTGTGCATTATTTTTCATTGTACAGTACACCTGTTTTTAATATTTAAATCAGATAAAAAATTGTGCTTGCTTAAAAAGAACGTCAATATGTGGTTTACTGTAAAGACATGATGTCGATCTTTACCAATCAAAATTACTACAGGTTGTAGATTCTGTCCAAAAGTCTCTCTTGTATTTCTTGGATGTATTCTAGATACATGAAGAGTTTCATAAAATTTATTAGAGTTTCATAATTCCAAGACATTCAGATATAAACTGTAGGAGAGACCTTGTGGCCATATTCTGAGAATGTGAGTTAAATGTAGGTATTGTTCTCATGGCAAAGCTTACTTTCCTGGATAACCTGCCTATGCTGTTACAATGCCGCTTTTTCTCCCAAGAATACCACGCTATGATTATGCTGAAAACGATATGGTGCTTTTAACGGCATAGGTAAAATAGCATCATGGTTACAAGCAGATTTTCTAACGTAAAATCCTAGCTTTACTCTTTGTTGTCTGTGTGAATACTGGTGACTCACTTGGTCTCTAGGCTGCAGTTTCTTCATTAATGTGATAGAAATGTGTCTTAAATCAGGTTCATTGGAAAGCGACTCTGTTGTGGAGATGTGCCTGCAGGAGGTTTATTGGGGATTGCTCACAGGAAGAGCACCTCTAAGGAAATGAGGGAAGCAGGGTTGGAAAGAAGTTGAAGTGAAAAGCAGCTGTAGCAGAATCCTTAGCTGATCCTCAGTAGCTCTGGAGCGAGGGTGGCCCTTCAGAAGTCTTCCTAATTAATGCAAGATAGTTGGGCGGTTGTGCCAGGGCATTGACCAGTCAATAGATGTAGGCTGTTCCGCAGGAGGGGCATAGACTGGAGTGAGGCAGTCCCTTTGGCCCAGGGCACGTCCCGGAGAAAGACTCAGGTGTAAGCCTTTCGCAGCCAACACTTCCAGCAGCTGGGGGAATAAATGCCTTCGTCCTGACAGAGGGCTGGAGGTGGATCTATCTGGGCAGCTTAACACAGCATCCACTACAAAAAGATACTACTACCTAATATACTTGTTGTTTTAAGAGTTAAAAGAAATCATCAATGTTAGCCCTTAGCTTATACCTAGTAAATACACTAAAAATGTTAGCTTGTATTAAATATAATTTTCCACTCTAGGGAATTTATTTATCTAGGTTAAGATGAAGGTCATGTCTGAAATATGCTGTTGGCTTACTAGAGATTTTAATATATGGTCATGATTCTAAGAAATTTTCTTTGGGAATAACTTTTTAGCGTTCATGGTGGATTTGAAAATTGCTTCTAAACTATCATTGGTATCATTACAATGAACCATTTTTATACTCTGCAGGAGTTTCATACCTTCCGACCCAAATTATTGCAGAGATTTTCAAATTCTGATAGTTTTTAGAGTCAGGACAGGATAGGAAAGAGTATTAATGATGTTGCCCTTGTATTGATAGCAATTAACTATGTTGATGTATAGCCATTCCATAGAGGGGGATCTGTATTACAACCATACAGTTTTTGTTGTTTAAATAAATAGAAAGACTATTCAATGAAGTGCTCTCCATCAATAGAGTCAACTTCAGAGGCATTACATGTAATTCAATTTCTCTTTCAGAATTTTCCATATGGCCAATTTCCCAGCCATAAACCACAAAATTTAAGATTAATATTCAATAAGATAATTTTGGACATAAAGTAAAATGTCCCATCTTATTGACAACTATTTTCATTATGCTTAGTTTAAATATTTTTCTTGTGGTTTTAATATCAAATATATTTAGTAGAATCAAGATTTGGCACAATGTGAACTTGAACAACATCCATATTAAATAAGAGGTGGCACAGTGTAGTGTTTTTGAGTCTGATGAATTTGGTTTAAAATTCTTACTTTGCTAATTATGTAGTATGTGTGATCTTGAGCAATTTATTAAATCTCTCTATGCCCAACTTTTCTCATCTATGAAAAGGGCATAAAAATACGTCATCATTTGGTATTTGTGAAGATGCTATCAGATAGTGAATTTAAACAAAACAAACAAAACAGTGTATTTAATATTGACTTTCATAAATGATGATTGGTTTTATTAATAGCTATTATGGTGACCCAAGCCCTGAGGGGAATTTTTGAGAGGAATTCTAGAAAATGTTTTAATAATGCAAAACAGTATTGGAATAAGTGTTTAGCATCTGAAAGTGACCATTTTGAAGAGAAAGCCACTCATCCAAAGGCATAAATATTGAGATTAAAAAACATCATCATATTCTTTAAAGATATAATTACTATAAAGTAAGTGACTTGCCTTGGGGGGCTGGATTTTCCCTTGAGAAGCTGAATGTAATTTGAGATTTTTGTCACTAGACGGCAAACTTTAATATAATTGCACAAATTCTTTGCATTAAAAATGTGTCAAATCTTGTGTTTCTCTGAGATAGCAAAAATTCCTCTCGTAGCGATTAGTCTTAAGTACAAAACACCTAGCACTTATAAAAATATCAGCAAATATTAAGGGCTTAACCCTATAAAAATCACATAAGAAATGCTGTATCAATTTTAAAGCTAGAATATAATATAAACATGCTTGAGGATAATTAGTGCTTAATTTCTTACTGCTTTTAAACTCACTCAAATAGTTTGCTTACCTGTTTTATACCTCCTTTCCTATATGAAGACTTCTGTAACAGCCCGTCAGGAAAAAAAAAAAAGAAAACATAATTCTTTCAGATTTGGGAATCCTAATGAAAGTTAGGCATCTTGCTATGTTCCTACAAGGTCTTTATCATTTTATCCTTAAACTATCACGAAACATTGAGGCTCATCCCTATCGAAACAGTTAAGATAACTGACTGCCTTCATTACATCTGGGGGGAATGCACAGAAACAGGATTCTTCTTTTCCATTCTGCCCTTTAGTTTCCTGCAAAAAAAAAATTCACCCAAAAGAATTCTTTTGCCTTTTTTCTGATGCCTATGTCTTCTCTGGTGAAAAATGTCCTACATACAGAAATAAAATATAGCTATCTAACTATTTTAAATAAAAATGGAAAAAAAATCTCAATTAATTGCAAGTTTTAATGACTTGAAAAATACCACAAATAACAAAAAATCCAGAAAAATAACACATAAGATATTAACTGTTTGACTCATCCTTAAACGGTTTTTATTCAATACTTTTAGTTGCAAATTCTGTAATTGCTTCTTTTTATAATGGTTTTGTAATATGACTTTCTATAGAGAGAATAGAAAGATATTTCAAATTGTCTCCAGTGTAGATGATCAAAATTTGTTTTGTTTTTATTATTGATAGCTCATAAAAATAAATTTCAACGTCACAGACTGTAGATAGTAATACCAAGTGATTTAAATTGTCAGGTGTGGTGCAAGCTCTATCACATTTCTTTCATATATAAGCTGAAAGATTTAATTGACTCCGTACATTTTGGCTCCATACATTTCTCCTCCCCTTCCACATTTATTCAGTTGCAAATGCTATAGGTTACTTTTGCATCTCAGAGTGGCCACTGGCCCAGCACCTTGGTGTCAGCTCCGTGGTAGGAGCATCCTAGTAGACCTTTGTGTAATAGGACAGCTAGCAAACACGCACTGTATATAAATGTGACTGCAAACCACATACCTATATCACACTAATCCTAATATAAATAATGCATCCCCAATTCATTTTCTGTTTATGCTGATTCAACACCACATGGCATGAATGTCAGTGAGACAAAAGTTTGGAAGGAGTAAAAGAAAATTTTTAAAAGAGATCTTAAATGATTAGCGTTAATATATCTTATTGTTATTATTTTTAATTACAATCACAGGTGTTAATACATGGCTACAGCCCCACCTAGGGCCTTGGAAGAAGGCCGAACAAGTGAGGGGCCCTGAGGTTGAAGCTTCATTAGCTTCAAATTAGATTCACCTCGCTTATTCTCCTCCTTACCCAGCCTAAAATCCATGACCAATTATTAGAATCATTGCCTTACAAATACTCTCTTTCTCTTCTCTGGCTTCATAACATTAACTTGGCCAAGCCATAACACTGATAAATCCAGTTCTCTCTGTCTCCTCCCATAGAGCTGAACAGGCCTAGAGAAAACCATATTACCATACTGATTAGTCTCACTTGAAAGTCATAGTCTCATGAATAAGTTGGTCTTGAGTACTGCCTGGGAATCATACAGTATTTTCCTAGTCCATTCACTCTTACTTTATTAGACAGCAATTTTTACATTCTCTTCTCCCCTCAAATCCCTACTATCTCACATCTTCACTCACAGCTGATGACCTAGCTTCCTCTTTCACTAAGAAAACAGGAAAACACAAAGGGGCACCAAAAATATTCACCCACCTACCAGCATCTGTACCTACAATTCTGCCTTTCCTTCTGCTGCTCTGGTGAATGTCCTTGTTCCTAGGCAAAGACTCATGGCTTCACTTGAGAATGGCATCCCACCTTTCCTCACCTCTTCAAGA
Source organism: Ceratotherium simum simum (assembly GCF_057802395.1). NCBI lineage: Eukaryota > Metazoa > Chordata > Mammalia > Perissodactyla > Rhinocerotidae > Ceratotherium > Ceratotherium simum. The sequence goes on from NC_141911.1 coordinate 62,536,673, forward strand.
TCCCAACTCCAACACTTGCCCCATAATTCTGCACTATCATCTTTTCCTGTTTACTGTATCTGTAATTTATATCTCTATTATGTAAATATATGATGTATTTATTTCCCCAGAATTCCAAATACTTATACCCAGCTATACTCAAAGTCTCTACTCGCATGAGTAACAGGCATCTGAATTTTAATATGTTCCTTCCTAAGCCACTGATATTTTCTCTTCAAAACTTCTACCCAATTTGGTATCCCCATCTCTGTTAGCCCAACTCCATTTTTCCAAAAGCTCAAGTCTAAATGCTGGAAGTTGGCCAAGAGTGTTTTTTTCTCCCAATATACATCCAGTCCTTTAGCAAATCCTATTGTCCTCATCTTCAAAATTTACTCAGAATTAAACTGACTACCACCATTTCCATTGCTGTAATCCTATTTTTACCACATCTCTCTCCTGGATTAATACAATCGTCTGCTTATCACCCTTCTCTCACTTCAGCTTATTTTATTTCATTCATTTAAAGTGCAAATCAGATCATGCCATTCCTCTGCTTAACATCCCTGCACCGTCCTCATATTTTTCTAAGAGGAAAAGCCACAGCCCCAAACAATAAGCCTCAAGATCCTGGACAATCTGAACCCAATGCCATGGAGAACTCTGTCCTATTTTCTCTCTTAAGCTATTTCAGCCCCTCTAGCCTCATTCTCCTTATGTGTCATTACCCTCTATGTCAAGGCCATGATACCTGCTGTTTCCTTTGCCTGAGGGGTTCCTCCTTTAGAGCCTCATTCCCTTGTCTCCTTTACCCTTTTTGCTCACATCTCCCTCTCTCACAATTCTATTTAAAATTTCACCCTCCAACTTTTTCTTTTTCCTTTCCCATTTTGGTTTTCCTCCATAACAAACATATTATCATGTAACAAGCTACCCACATTCAACTTGTTACTGTTGTTATTTTCTTTCTCCATTCATTCTAAGGCAAATTCCATGCAGGTAGAAATTTTTGTCTGTTTCCTTTACTGTAGTTTCCACAGCATCTAGACTTTTGCCTGGAAAATATCTGGCACCCAATCACTTTTAAATGAATGTGTAAAATAAAAATTAAGTGAATCTTACAATGACACTTGGCATATTAAAAGTTTAACAGGTTAACATAATGGCTGAAATGAAAATTTTAACAGAGCTAGATGGAAAAAATAAGATTAGATCCTTACTGCATACCAGACATCAAATTTCACTGTAGATTGATTAACGTGATGATTATGTTTTTAGAAAAGTAAAAATCTAGAGAAAATTAAAAAACTAATATTCATCGAATCTCTGACTGGTCGAGGATCTTTTCTACATAAAAGCAAATAAAGACGTCTTAAATTAAAAATATTTTAAAGCACTGGAAACTATAATGCAGGAAGATATTGATAGATGTGATTACTTCTGGATATCCATAAAGAACATAACCAAAATGTAAAATTGAATGTTTAAAACAAATAAGATGGACAAAATTTTAATAACCTGAAGGAAGATACTAAAAATCTAGAAGATAAATGAGTATAGGAGATGAATAGAAAATTCGTAAAAAGACATATATTACTACTAGAAGCAGGATGTAGGCTGAGTATTAACTTCTGACATGGTTTTTGGAAAACAAATTTTCAACATTATTAAGAGACCCTTTTTGCTGTACCCTTCTGTAGTAGGTTGAATAATGCTCCTCACCCCCATGCAACTATATGTCCACTCTGAACCTGTGAATGTGACCTTATTTGGACGAACGTCTTTGCATATATAAGTAAAGTAGGATCTTGAGATTAGATGAGATTATCCTGGATTAGAGTGGGCTCTAAATCCAATGACAAGTATCATAAAGAGAAGAGAAGGGGAAAGAACACAGAGGAGAAAGCAACGTGAAGATGGATGTAGAGATTGAAGTTATACAAACCACAAGCCAGGGAAATCCTGGAGCCACCAGAGCCTGGGAGAGGGAAGGAGGGATTCTTCCCTACAGCCTTCAGACGGAGTGTGGCCCTGCTGACACCTTGATTTCGGACTTCTGGCCTCCAGAACTAAGAGAAAATGAATTTGTCTTGATTTTTTTCTATTGAGGTATAATTGACATATAACATTATATTAGTTTCAGGTGTATGATGTAATGATTCAATATTTGTATTTATTGCAAAACGATCACTGCAGGAAGTCCAGTTAACATTGGTTACCATACACAGTTATAAAATTTTTTTTCTTATGATGAAAACTTTTGAGATTTACTCTCCTAGTAACTTTCAAATATGCAATACGGTATTATTAACTATAGTCTCCATGCTGTACATTACATCCTAATGACTTATTTATTTTATAACTGGAAATTTGTACCTTTTGACCCCCTTTATCCATTTCACGCACCTCCCAGCCCCTGCCTCTGGCAACCAGCAATCTGTTCTGTATATCTATGAGCTTGAGTTTTTGTTTTTATTTTTGTTTTTTTTTAGATTTCACATATAAATGAAATCATATGGTATTTGTCTTTCTCTGTCTGACTTATTTCACTTTGTATAATGCTCTCAGGGGTCCATCTATGTTGTCACAAAAGGCAAAATTTCATTCTTTTTTATGGCTGAATAATATTCTATTATATACATATACCACATCTTCTGTATCCATTCATCTGTTAGTGGATACTTGGTTTGTTCCCTTATCTTGGCTATTGTAAATAATACTGCAATGAACATGGGGGTGCAGATAACTTTTCAAGTTAGTATTTTTGTTTTCTTGAGATAAATACCCAGAAGCGGAATTACTGGATCATATGGTAGTTCTATTTTTAATTTTTTGAGGAACCTCCATACTGTTTTCCATAGTGGTTACACTAATTTACATTCCTACCAAGAATGCGCAAGGATTCTCTTTTCTCCACATCCTCACCAGCACTTTTTATATCTTTTTGGATAATAGCCATTCTAACAGGCTCTCCAAAAGGAGTTGAGCACCTTTTCATGTACCTGTTGTCCATCTATATGTGTTCTTTGGAAAAATGTCTATTCAGATCCTCTGCCTACGTTTTAATCAAATTTTTTGACTTTTTGCTATTGAGTTGTATGGGATCTTTATATATTTTCAATATTAACCCTTTATCAGATATATAATTTGCAAATATTGCCTCCCATTCCATAGGTTGTTTTTTCATTCTGTCGATGGTTTCCTTTGCCATGCAGAAGCTTTTTAGTTTGATGTAGTCCCATTTGTTTAATTCTACTTTTGTTGCCTTTGCTTTTGGTGTCAGATCCGAAAGATCATTGCCAAGACCAATGTCAAGGAGCTTACCAGCTATGTTTTCTTCTAGGAGTTTTATGGTTTCAGGCCTTACATTCAAGTCTTTAATTCATTTTGAGTTGATTTTGTGTATGGTGTAAGACAGTGGTCCAGTTTCAATTTTTGCATGTGGCTGTCCAGTTTTCTCAACACCATTTGTTGAAGAGATTGTCCTTTCCTCATTGTATATTCTTGGGTCCTTAATTTCTGTTGTTTTAAGCCACCCAATTTGTGGTAATTTTTTATGGCAGCCATAGGAAACTAATACACCTTCCTAGACCTGAATGGGCTCAGAAAACAAAACATAATGTATATATAGGCATAAACACAGATACAAGCATGCGTGCTTGCGCGCGTGCACACACACACACAACTACTCTTTCTAATCTGAGGTGGAAAATGGCATCTAATTGTTTTAACCAGCATTCTAGTTTTTCAAGATAGTTTGATTATTTTACCACAGGTTTGCTAGTGGTTTGTGTTGGAAGACAATTTTCCTTGGGTCTCTTGTATTTCTGTACATTTTGTGAGCAAGTCATAGAATGTTCTTTCTTCCAGACTGTCTGCAAAAATATTTGAATAGAAAGCAGCCTTGGAAATCAGGAATAGTGTCTGCCTCTGTGGGAAAGAACAAGCATGTTTACTACTCATTATCAAAGATAAAGACAGGGTCCCTTGTCTATAATGCAACCCTCTAGGTGTGCAGGTGTCTTCTAGCCCTCTTTCTGTGCCCCTGTAGTAACTGGGCTTGTGGCATCAGCACAGTGGTGATACCCTGGCTACTGCATTTGCCGTGAGTAATAAACTGTCTGTCTCTGATCCCGCAGTCTCATATCTTCTACCAGCATCCATAAAACGGTGGCAGGCTAACTTGTTAGCTTGCAAGTAGGATAAAATCTTGACAATTTGTTCTGTTTTTCCGTAGACTTCTTAATCTGTTTGACTGTCAAACATGTGTGTCTTGCCTTTATCTATCTTATGAGTTTATGACTAATACTTGTACCAGTCTGCTGGGCATCATTCCCCAGAGGGCCCGTAATATCTCACACTGGATGTGTTCCAAAATTGAACTCATAATTTTTTCTTCAAGTACTTTTTCCCCTCTTTGAATTGAAACCTCAGTTAACATGATCACCGTTTCAGACTATAGTAGTATTTGACGCTTCCTTCTTCTGTTTCATAAAATCTGCTAATATTTCCCGTTAATTTTACTTCCAAAATTGCTTGCATATACTCCTGTCCGTACACCTGTCTCTGCCCTTGTGTTAGTCTAGGTCCTTTAAGAAACAGATCCCAAGATGAGATTAAACATATTAGAATTTTATTAGGGGAAATGGCCATGTGAGAGAAAGTGGTGAGAATTCTGGAAAGGCTAGGAGAGCCATCAAGCCATGATGCAAGATTGCCCCTGAGTGAAAGAATAAAGACTGGGTGGGAGGGACTGAGGATGCCATGCAGTCTGAGGCAAGTTGAGCAAGCCGTGGGGGATTCTCGAGTCTAAGGCAACCCTCAGAGGATCCTCATGTCTCCCAGGAATGAGCCTGCCCTAGTATTCCTGCCGAGATGTACAGTATTCCCGAGGGCAGTCCCTGAGAAGCATAGGTTGGCGTAAATGCCTCAATGGCGGCCTTAGTTAATTCCTTTCCCCTTATTTGAAGATCTGTGAAATGCTTTCTCCTGGTTGCCACTGCACTCATGGAGGATTTTGTGTTTTAATAATAGTTTTAATATTCAGCCTTATCCAGAAACTCCCTGTGTTAATCTGTCCTGAACTCTGTTGCTAGAATTATGTTCCTAAAGTACAAATATGACCATTCACCTCTTTGTAAGAACTATCAACATTTTCTTATTCCCAATCCTATTCTTCAATGCCCCATTGATAGAATGTGCCTTTCCCAGCATTTCAAGCAAGAAATGAGCTCTGCTGTCAAATTCAGTCCGTTAATTGGGCACAGTCACAATTTTGGGTATTTTCCCTGGTGTTGAGTGGCTTAAGCAAAACCTTATAAATTTTAGCTTTGGGGTAAGAGCCTCCTTGTGCTGTTTCCTTTGCCTGATTTTAAATTCTAATTACAAGACTTGCAACCCGAAATCTGTTTGTTAGGGCCCCAAGATCCTCTACTCATTTTTTCTACCCCACTTTCCTCTCAGGCTTTCTGATTTTGGTGTTAAAATCTCTGCAGTGGCACATCTGACAACTTAATTAGATCTGCAGACAGCTCTTGTGAAAACTCTCATCCTCCCAGGAGCCATGGATCTCACACTTACAGGGCTTGGGACTTGAGTGCATATGGAGGGACATTTACATTCTCATGGTTTTTGCCAGAAATTAAATATTCATCTAATAAACACCTGGTGTTGTTCTCTTCATGAATTTCATGTGGGTCATATACTATAGATGTCTGTTCACTTTTATTATTTCCAGGGTTATTTTTTAAATAATAACACTGCATATTTAAATATTTTCCTTTTTCTACTTTTAGAACTTTTTTCTTTTCTGGTATTTGTTTTCATAGTTTCTATTTTCCAAAAATCTTAATTGTCCTCATTCTCAATTATGTAAAGAATTAAAAAATAAATGTAATTGTATTCAATGTTTTAAAGTTTTGATTATAATTTAATTAACAATTACAATAAACTAGATGTAAAAGTCAGTAACATTGAAATTGTTGTATTTATATTTTCAGAGTATTTTTACTAAAATATTCAAAATCATATGTTCAAGTTAAAATGAATAATATAAATTATAATTAAAGAATTAAATATAATTAAATAAAAATTGAAAAGTAAAACAGAAATATTTAATTCTTGGCACTTTAATCATTAAATATTTTCATAAAAATAAAACTCTTTACAATTCAGTGAACATCATGTAACCGAAGTAAAAAATGGTATTATACTTTGTGATGGTTAATTTTATGTCGACTTGACTGAGCCACGAGGTGTTCAGATATTTGCTTCAATATTATTCTGGGTGTTTCTGTGAGGGTGTTTTTGGATGAAACTAACACTGAAACCAATAGATTGTATAAAACAGATTGCCCTCTTCATTGTGGGTAGGGCTCACCCAGTTAGTTGAAGGCCTGAATAAAACAAAAAGACTGACCCTCCCCAAAGTAAGTGAGAGTTACTTCCTTCTGCCTGTCTACCTTCTATCTAGGACACTGGTTTTTTCCTACCTTTGGACTCTAACTGAAACACCGGCTCTCCTGGGCTTCCAGCTTGCCACTCACCCTGCCCATCTTGGGACTTGACAGCCTCCATAATCACTCTCTATATATTCTACTGGCTCTCTCTCTCTCTCTATTCTATTGCTTTGTTTCTCTGGGGAACTCTAATACCTACTTCATGCACATTATGTCTAAATTATAACACACACACACACACAAGTTGAAAAGTAGAATAGATTATTTAATATTGGAAAATTTTCCTTAGCCACCACATGCCATTGTTGTGACTACTGTGCTACCTTGTGAGTACCATGGTGTCACAGATTGGGGCACCAAGAAAAACAAGAAAGCAGATGCTTGACACTACTTAATTATGCAAGAGTCTATTACATTCTTGCTATCTGAGAGGAAGGATTTGACAAGTCAATTAATTAGTCTTTTCTCTTATCTAAGCACTTCCATCACACAAGTCCTCTCTGCAATGCAAAATAGTATTTGTCTTCAACAGTGACTGCAACGCCATCTGCAAACCTTCATGACATTCAGATGTACTTGTTTTGTTATGAACACTTAAAGCAAGAGGTATGGAGAAGCATGCCTTAGGACATGAGTAGCATAAGTCACAACAGTGGACATGTAGAGTTTATGTGAGTGCTGGCTGGTGAATCTGAAGTGACACAACCGTTTGTGTGTGGGTGTGTGCATATATTTGTATGCCTATGATTTCTCAGGCCCTTAAAAATGATGAATCTAAATCAGGGGTCCCTCTTGCCTAGATGTCATAATGGTAGTGGTAGAATTAGCCCATAGGTTAACAAACTTTGTTGAAGTTTAAAAACATTAAGGCCAAACATTATGTTCTTCCTATATGCTATAGACTGAATGTTTACATCCCCACCATATTCATATGTTGACATCTTAATTCCCAATGTGATGGTATTTGGACATGGGGTTTTTGGGAAGTGATTTGATCATGAGAGCAGCAGTTACAAGGTATGATGGACATTCTAATTGGTAGGGCGTGGATCACTGCTATGCCTGGGAAGGTGAGGTATGACGAAGGTTGGTTTCCATTAGACACATATATTACTGTTGAAGAAGGTAGTTTCCCAAAGTAAGAGGACTCTGTTTATAAAAAGGTGGTCCTCTACTATGAGAATCAACATTTAAGAACATTCCTGAACAATGAGTATGAGTTTGTCAGGGATGGATTCTTACATTTGAACTTTATTGCCACATAATTTATACTTGGAGCCATGAGAATGTATGAGGACCCTAGTGACAAAGTATGGAGTGAATATCACTGAGAAGAGGATCCAGAGCAATTTTAGCATTTATCATCAGGCAAACAAAACTGAGGCCCACGGGCCAGAAAACAAAGTTTGGTTAGAATGATTAATTCAGTTTCAGAGTGTCCTTGGCAAAGGCTGAACCTTAGTGTGTTTAGTTGAATTATGAATCATGCTTCTGTAGCTCTGTAGACTTCCAAAGTGTTATTGTGCTCTGGGGACTGATTGTCCCAACAGAAGTTTAACCAGACCTCTAGGAAAAATAAATTCAAACAAGTTAATGAAATCTTTATTATTAACTTGGGAAATTTTAGAAAAATTTCTGAGAGAGGATCAACAAATAATTACATGAGCTAAAAGAATTCAACACCAGAACTGTTCCAGTAATTTGGAAATGATGAGCCAAATATAACATATGTAATATGTATTACTGTAGAGTCTGATACTAGGGTTCAAGAAATAACTACCAAATCTAAGAGGACACATTGGCTCAATAGCATCACATGTGATTTAGGCATTTAAATTTCTTGTAAGCTTAATGTGAGCCAAAACTAAGAGGTGGCTGCCCAACATGGTTGTACAATTTCAAAGTACTTTAATGGGAGTGTAACCTCTACAGTGAAGGAGGTAATGTGTTTGGTTTTTTGAGTTTTAGACAGGAAAATAAAAGGTCTGGTGCTAAACTGGAAAACATTTAGAGGACAGTTACAGGAAGGATAAGAGTACATAAAATGAGCGGATATTTATTCAGTAAAGGAGAAAACTCCATTGCCTTGACATGAAAAATCATACTGAAAAACTAGGTTAGACTTGTTCTTTAGGTCCTGGCTTCTATTTAGATAAAGTTGTCAAGAAAGGAAAGTTGGGGTTAGTGACGTTTTGTCAGAGATGTGAGGGAGGTGATGGATTGAGCAGAATAAAGATCTGGGGGAGTTAAGTGTGGTTTGAGAAAACAGACACTGCACAGTCTGAGTCAGTAATGATAAAAGGGTTTGGAAAATAGCAAGATTCTACACACACGTACATGTGTTACAAATAACACGTGTGCATACACACAGATACATGCAACTGTATATATGCTTTGAAAAATCACTTCACCAAAGAGCAGTCTAGAGTCTTAGACAGGTGATGGATACACACTCACAGTGGAAGAAAGGTGACATGAAGCATTTCAGCAAGGACATCCAAACTAATCAGTACTGCTTTCCTAAAGGGTGGTTCAATGAGGGCAATTAATCCTTCAGTTGTTTTTTGAGATTATATCATTGAAAATAAAAAATACTACTTTATTTAGCTCAAAGTTAAGAGTTGTAGTGACTGTTCGAACATTCTTCCATATCCATTTAGGCAAAATTATTGTGATTCAATTTCATTTTCTATGTGAAATCAGAAGACTAAAAAAAAAGAAAAAAGAATGTAGTAATTAGTTGACTATTCAAAGGCAGATTATTGCAGTTTTTCTGCAAATACTTCTCAAGTTTTTGGTTGACATGCTTATCACTGACTTTGCTAAATTAACTCCTTTGTTAATACTGTCTTGCCTTCTTTGCTCTCAGGAGATTATTTCGGGGTGATTTCCTTGTGTGAATTTCAATCAGACTTCTAGAGTCCCAAATTACCCTTTTCTTCATTATAATTTCTTGAGAAGAGTCTTAAAGATTATATCAGATCCCTTCTCATGTGTGAATACTGCATTCAATCTGATTAAATAAACGAAAAAATCATTTAAAATTTAGCAGATGAGATCGTAGAGAGAAAGGTAGAACAAAAGCAAGTCTGTAATTAAAAAAAAAACTCTTTCTACAACATAAATATCTTTCTAAAGTCATAGGACCTTTTACAAAGCATATTCATATATATATACCAATTTGGTCTTCACAAAAAGATTTTGCTAGAATACGTATTGTGTATATTATTTTCAAAATCAGGAAACAGGTTCATAGGTGTTCAGCAACTTTATGAATTGAGTGGAAGAATAAGAACTGGAATCCACAGGTTTCTTACTTCCAGCTCCAGGTTGTTTATACTTCTAGTTGGCCCCTTTCCTAGAAATGTTTTACTGAAAAACAGAATAAACTGATCAATTAAGAACAAAGAATGATCCAGGCAAACTGGATTGATGTATGATCACAGATACCAGTTTCTACAATATTTGCCATTATAAACTTTCCCTACTTTTTGAAACTATGTTCCCTTGGCTTCCCAGACCCTGGATTCCAATCATTCTTCTTCTAATCCTTCTTTTTAATTCCTTCTGCTGATTTATCCTTTCTTGCTCTGACACTCGATGTTCAACAGGATTTATTCTTGCTTCTCTTTGCAGCCTGCATGCTTTTCCCTAAGGATCTCAAATTTCTATTTCCAGAATACACCTGCCTTCCTAAGTTCCAGGCTGTCCTGAGCAGATATATCATCTGTTGATGTAGGTGTGGTTGTGTAAGGATGGGAATTAGGGAAACCTGAAAATGTTTACAAAAACAATGTATTGGAACGCAAAAAGAAGTCAACTAAAAATAAGTAAAAGAAGCTTCATCAACATTGAGGAACAAAGTTAATTTAAAATCTAAGGCTTTGTGGTGAAACTGATTGACCTGTTCCAAGAATTTTCAAAATTCAAGAATAAGAAGCTAAGAAAACTAACATGATTATTAACAGAAGGAGAAGGAAAGAGGTACTCAAGGATGGGGGTCCCTATTACTTAAGTGGTCAGGACCAAAGAGGATGAAGATATAAGCCTGGTGGGAATGTGGAATTGTCTGTTTAATTCACTGCTGTAATTCTGGCACTTATAATTGTGCTAACATACAGTAGTTGCATAATCAATATTTATATCAACGAATAAATAAATAGAAGGCTGGAAAGGAGGACTATTGAGGAGAATGCATATGACGGATATTCTAGAAGAGTCTTTTATTAAATTCCATATTAAAATATAGTCAGTTTTAAAAATGACTAGTTTGGGAATGAACTTGTCCAGTGTGTTATTCTTCCTTGCTCTAACTAAACATAATCATCAAATTCTATGACAATGTCAAAAACCTTGTAGCTGGCAAGGGAAAATTTGAAAAGATGGTTGAATGATAAATAACACATGCTTTTACTTCTTGACTGAGTAAGATTAGTATTGATTTTCTTTGTGTTTAAAGCAAAATGTTTTATGCCTCTTTGGATTTATTCTTTCCAGCTCATTTATTGTTGATGGAGAACAGTAAGTACCGACTATAATTTTGTGAGAACGTGGATCTCCTATTATCAGTGGCAATTCTGAGATTGTCAGAGTAAAACTGAAGTGTGTAGAGAGGACCAGTTAATAGTTATGCCTAAGGGATATTCTGGTGCAGGTTTTAGAAGGCTTGCTTTGAAAACTAAGTGGCTTTATTTTTTACATTGTACTTATTATTAATTAAAATTTTGATATTGTGTTTTTGAGACAAAAAAATATATATTTGCTTCAGTGCAGTGTTATGATTGGCCTACATTGATCACATGCCTATTCTCTAGTTAGGAAAATGTAGGGAATCTAATCGTCTCACTTGATTTTATGCAAAGGGAAAAGATAAGCTCCCCAAAGGATAGTGAGTACTCATAGAAAGAGAAAAACATTATTTTTTAGTCTGATTGTTTTATTAAATAACTGTCCCAATTCTGTATTTCACATGCAGCTAGAATTTCTGTTTCAGAGAACTAGGAAGCAAGAATTAAAGGAAGGGAAAGGGATCTTTAGCCAATGACAAAAAGACTGAGAGGAGTTGGGGATCATTCATTTTAGTGATATCTCTTATTAATATAAAGAAACCACAGGATTTACACTGCAAGATCACAAATTTGTGTTTCTACAGTACTAACAAAATATATGTGAAATTTGCGATATTAATTAGATAACAAATGAAACAAAAATTTTTCTATAATATTCAAAAATCTTTATTCAACATTGAAAACATGTGGTCATATATTTCACTTATCATTGGGTAAAGAAAATCCAGACTCTTTTTTTTTTTTGTAAATTTAGTTTTTCTGAAAACATAACCACAGGTAACCAACTATGGCATCCATATTACTAAAAGCATTTACTTTCATTTCAAACAAATTCTTTTGGGAGAAAACAGATTTTAATTTCCTCTACTTTTGAAGTTTTGTAGGCGGAGGACTTTGAACTCAGAGCAATCAGGGTTGATGTTGAAGGGGAAAGTGGGCCAACATTAGGAAAACATTTCTGTCCTGTTGTATTTCCTTAGGCCAGTAGAAGCATAGCAACAAATAATTTTTGAGTTTTACAAATCCCTGAGCTAATCCTTTAGTAATTTGCTTGTCTAATTATCTCTATAAATAGTATATGAATGAAAATTAAATTAATAAATTCTGTAAATTAACAAAATAATAGCCTTTATGTAATAAACAATTATTGCTTCACTGAGGGAAAATGTTAATACATATGAATTGCTTTTAGAAAAACTTTACTTATCACAATGTTTAGTCTCTTTTGAAATTTATTTAAATCCTTTTTATTTAGAATTATGTATTTTGACATATAGAAAATAATATAACCTGTGCTAGATGGAAAAATTCGTCCCAAACTCTTCCCTTCCCATCAGGAGGTAGATTTTCTGCCTTTGACTCTGGGTTGGCTTTGCAGCCTTCTTTGGCCAACCAGATATTAGCAAGTGTCTCATAAGTACAGGCTTTAAAAATGATCGTAAATTGGGGTTTACTCTTTTGTGACTCTTGGAACTCTCCCAGCACCGTGTAAAAAACCTCTAGATAGCCTGATAGGGAATGAGCGACCCCATGGAGCAGAGAGACAAGCAGTCCCAGCTGAGTTCCCATCCCTCTCCCCACCAACCTGCCCACAGCTGGCCTGGCAGCTAATTGCAGATGCAAGTGTAAGACCAGGTGAACCAGAAGAACACCCCAGCTGAGGTAAATAGTCATTGTTTTAATCCATCAAGTTTGGAATAGTTTGTTACGTAGCACTAGATAACTGGTACAGAAATTGGTATTTAGAAGCAGAGTATTCCCATAACAGAGACAGAAAATTTGTAGTATTAGAGGGCCAATAGAAAATTATTAAAGATACTGTTAGTAAAGCCCAGAAAAATGTTAAGTAAACTTTGTGGAGGTGGAAATATGGCAAGTAAATAGCTATGGCATGCTGGAAAAGAAAAGATCATTCATGTTATGTGTGATGAAACAACTGGCTAAACTGTCAACTGCAATAACTTGGAGATAGAAATGGACTGATGAACTTGTGTCATTGGCAAGAAGGTGTCTCCAAGCAGAATGTTGGAAGCGTCTGTTGCTTTCTTTTGGCTGTCTACGATAAATAATTCCAGGAAGAGAGAGACGAGTTAAAGAAAGAATGGTTCAGTTTGCAAGAAGAATTTAGAGGGAATATAAATGGACCAGGATGTGAGGAGCTGGAAAATGAAACTGTTTGTCTTCAGCCAAGGACATATTCTTACAATAAATAAAAACCTGGAAGATGAAATCCAAAGCATTGCCAATAAAACTTGGCATCAGGGTCATGATGATCAAAGAGAGTCGTGGTATCAGATCAAATCAAGGATGTGGCCTTAAGACCCTTTTGTGAAGACCTCTACGGATTTAAGGAGGCTGATGTGCCCAAAATAGAGAAAAGCCTTTCTGGAAAATAAATAGGGATGTAATTTTCGTCAAATGTAGTGGCCTATTATCTGATACGTAGAAAGCCTACTAAAATTTTCATAGGGAGTTGTATCAGTAAAAGGGCCCCAGCTTTATTTCAAATAAAGAGACTGAGAAAATTACACAAAATCCCCTGGGCCTTTCGTTTTCTACGGATGCGAAACAGGCTAAGAAATCTACTCAGTTTTTCTTGTAGAAAAGGAAGAACTTCTCAGAGGGTGGAGCCTAGAGCCTAGAGTGTGGCGTTAAGAGCTATGAAGAACAAGAGCATGGATAAGGGAGTGACTTTCGTGATGTGGTGGACGTGAAAATGTGTTGCTCAGATTTTGTGTCCTGGGACGCATAACTGACTGATGCCCCTACCTGGTTCCACTACCATGTTGAGTCACTTCCTATGGGCTACTCTGAGCCAATGACTGACCATAATGCGAGTATGAATGCTGGCCCATTCTTGCAGAATGAGAAATGCCTTTAAACCGGCAACTTTGGCTCAAGAACTCTCTGTCTGCCTCATTGAAAATTTTTATTTTTTAAAGCTCTCTTCTTTTTTTTTTTTTTCTTGTGCGGAAGATCAGCCCTGAGCTAACATCCATGCCAATCCTCCTCTTTTTGCTGAGGAAGGCTGGCCCTGAGCTAACATCTGTTGCCAATCCTCCTCCTTTTTTTTCCCTTTTTCTCCCCAAAGCCCCAGTAGATAGTTGTATGTCGTAGTTGCACATCCTTCTAGTTGCTGTATATGGGACGCCGCCTTGGCATGGCCGGACAAGCGGTGCGTCAGTGCGTGCCTGGGATCCGAACCTGGGCTGCCAGTAGCAGAGTGAGTGCACTTAACAGCTAAGCCACGGGGCTGGCCCCTGAAAATTTTTAAAAACTGTACTGCAGTCTGAGATTCCACAGACTCAGTTTTCTTCCTTGGCCGTCTCTATCATAAGTGGTCTGAAATCTCACTCTACCTTCTCTGGCTCTGCTCCTTCATCCTTCACAGATATTTCCATCACTAAATCTCTTGCTCATCTAACCCATCTTGGTGTCCACTTTTAGACAACCCAGACTATCACAGGGGCATTCCCTGGTCATTTTTCTATAGAATCATTCTCTAGTTTCCTTAGCCAAGCTTCATTTTTCTTAATTAACACCTATCATCTCATATCTGTTTACTTTCTCTCTTCCCTCAATAGAATGTAAGATCCTTGAAGGTGGAGAATTTATTTCTTTAGTTTCTATAATGCAGCATCTGTACTAGTGCCTTTCATGTGGTTGGCTATAAATGTCTGTTGAATAAATAAATGCATGAAGAAAGAGGGCTAAAGCAGCTGTGGATTCTGCTTATATTGAAATTCAGGAATAACGACATTAGGTTCTATGTTGCTAAACAGCCCTGTTGCTAAATGGCAGAAAACATTTCGAGTATGTCATAAGATTCTTTGGTTATCTGATAGTGGTTGAAGTAATAATTTAAAACTTTGAGCTGTTAAATTATTTTTTAAACTCTCCAGCACTTCTAGGAGCAGCCTGCACACAAAGAGCTTTGGTATTTTTGATATCCATTAAAAGGGTGTAAATTGTAATCACTGAACCCCTGAAAGTTTACTTTAATACACATTTTATTCCAGGTGACCACAGAAATAAGTTAAGTCAGTGTTTGTGACTATGTGCCATGGAATACCAGCATCCCTCGTCTAATGCTAATCAATCCTTTACTGACATCAAACTCAATCAGATGAGATGGCCAATTTCAAATTCTCATTTTTTTGAGTGTTAGATGCCTGAATCTACCTCTGAAGTCGGTTACTATACTGGTCATTCTCCTCACTCTAAGTCAATAGACTCCACTCCCACAAGTTTGAGCAGAAAGTATTTATTAAGAAGTATTAGTAAGCTCCCAGGAGCAGCTCTCAGACCACACAACGGAACCAGGTGGTTAAACAACTGATGCTGCTGACCCCACTGATGCAGTCACAGTTAGGAAAGGGCCATCATAATTATTTTATTTTTTGGCTTTTTAATTTTTTTGCTGCTCAAAGAAGCTTTATTTTTTTAATTTAGCTTTCTGACTCTGTGCTGTGCCTTCAACACTTTCACAACGATTTTTTGCTCCTCGATAAGGAAGGTGACCTTGATCCTGTCACAGACACATTCAGCACACAAAGAACCACCACAGGCCTGTGGACATGCTTTTGCATTTTAGACAGCCTTGTAAGAACTTGAGGTCTCACAGCATGAACCCCTGACGTCAGCCTGGCCACGTGCCACATGCAGATTTTGGTGTCTTCCCAAGCATCTTGGTACAAGGTAAACCATTGTATTACCAGGGGTTCGGGACGGCCTAGTTTTGTTAGAGGCTGTATTGTAGGATAGCTTACTGTGGTATGTCAAACGCGGGACCATTCAGAACGCCTCTAGACACATCCCCGGAAAAGCAAGGGCCCCCATTAGTGCCAGCCTCGTAAATTCACTGCCTTGCCCCTGTGTGCTCCAGCCATTTGGGTGCCCTATGCCTGGTTGTTCCTGAGATAACTTACCTATGAATCAAAGGCTCGTGCAGGTGCCTCACATTGGCAGAACCCGAGTCATGTGTCTGCAAGCTAGTGGAAAAGTGACTGGAAATACAGGGTTTCAATTTGGGAAAGTGAGATTCACAATGTAAGGAGCTATCCAAATATACAAAGGATGCTTGACAGCTTTCAGACAGCTGTTAGTGACAGATTTTTCACTAAAATTAATCTCTAACTTACAGTGATATAATAGCAAACACTTATAAGGAGCTTACTATGTACAAATTTGTTCCATGTGTGCTGCACATATTAATTCATTTTATCATCACATCACTCCTGTGTGATTGTACTGTTATTTATCCTGTTTTATGGAGGAAGAAACTGCAGCATTGAGATGTTAAATAATATGCCCAAGATCACAGTGACTACACAGGGCAGAGCTGAGATTCAGCTGCAGGTAGTGGTTCAGGAGTCCAAATTCTCACTCTTAACCAATATACACAAAGCTTTTCACATACGTGTGTATAAACAACACCAGCAAATCAATGTGGAATAGGCAAAAAAAAAGTGGATAGAATATATGAACAGGAAAATCACAGAAAATGAATACTGATGGTTACCAAAAATGGATTATTAATAATTATAGAGAGAACTATGATATAATTATTTCATTAATTATTACACATTACCTGGATAAATCATATTTATCTTAAAGAATTGCCTTAGACATTAGTTTCTCAAAGTTCATTCACTGATTCTTCAAATATGTAGTTCAAATCCTCTTCAAGCTGCCCCGCACTACTAACCATCAGAATAGTTACAGTCCTTAGTTGTAACTGTTTAGTTTTGGGATGTTAGCATCACAAGGACATGTGCCTTATTTGACATTCCCTCAATGGTGCGCTTAGCATTCGTCACACACTAGCCACTCAATGAAAATTGTTAAATATTGTTAAATGTAATCAAAATGTCTGCTACTGACTTTTCAAGGATTATTCAGAAATTCTAGGCACCCTCTCCCTTTAGAAATTTCTAATATATGCTAAAAAATGAAAGTCAAATAACATACCTTCTCCACACTAGAACATGCTCTAATCTCCTTACTTAGAGTTTTACTCCTGTAATGTATATTAGCATATTTATTAAACCAACAGAGGTTCAAGTCCTTTCAAAGGAGGTAAAGAAAATACTGCAAATTGTAATGATTCCTAATCAAAACGGAAGATAACCAAATCTTGCCAGACAGAAATTCATCCACCTAGTGGATTAAAATAACAAGATGAAGGGGAAAACAAAAATAAGAAAATGGAAAAATATTCAAAGGGCTCTGAATTTCATATAAAAGAAAAGCTATCCTTGGAAGATTAAATCTACCCTTGAAATAAAAGTGATTTAAAATCAGTCTCAATTGGGTGAAGCTACACTTGCTGTGATTTCCTTTCTCTAAAATTTCTTATATTAACATCTATTTGATTTGACTATTGTGTGCTTTGCATACGAATATATTCATGTGTTAAGCTGTCTGAATTAATTTAAATTTGATTTAATGTGGTTAACACTAATAGTCTGTTTTGACAAATTGTAAAAAAAGCTCCTTAAAAAAACTAAAGATAGTAGAAGTACATGAAAATTTTGACATCGGTGAGAAATGTGTTTTATTGGCTATAGGATAGTATTAAAATTGCACAGGTGAAACAATTCTTATAGAAATTTTCATGCAAGGTATATGAGAAACAAGCAAGGGTGAGAATTTAGGACTGAAGAACAATCGCAAAGGTATCGTAGATGATAAGGAGGAAGATGTTTTTGATTTTAGAACAACGTGTGCCTGCTCCTGTGCCTGCGTGTATCTGGTTTTCTGAGGAGCAGTCAAGTTTTCCCTGAACCACGTAATCAACAAGACCAAGGGCTCCAGCAAATACCTTTGGAAATGTTGCTGTTGGAGTACCTGTGCATAACTGCAGGGCATCTGCGTTCCTAAGCTGAAGCCCAGAATGAGGCTCATTATTCCCCAGCCATATGACTGGTCAGGGCTCCCTCCCAGAGCCCTCTCCCTAGGAGCAGACCAGAATATGGTGCTCTCTGGGCAGCTTCTCTCAAGAAAAGGAGGAGAGCAAATGGGGAAGATTGACTTATCTTAGGAGTTCCCTTCTCCGTCTTTCTGATTCTGTCGTTCTTTCCTCTCTACTTCCCATCCAAGAGGAGGAATATGTTAGGATACAACAAGATCCAGAGTAGCATATTATCAGGAAGGTGAAAAAGGGGTTACCTTCCCACAGTGCAGATCTATCCTGTAGTATTAGAGTACACCAAGGCCTGCAAGGTTAGCACAGAGCACCATCTGAGAAACGGCCTGTGCTCATGAGAAAGATGTGTGGAATCCAAGGCGGAGCCTGAAACTACTGGACAAAGTGAACTGGCAGGTTCAATAGTGTGTATTTTCTTGATACAAACAGAGTCTATTAAAGCCCCAAATTGGGGAGGAGGATAATATAGCAACACAGGAAAACGGGAAGAACTCATGAGACATGCTAAAGGAGAGACTCGGGGAAGGAAAGAAAAGAACATCACTAGTACTTCCTAATCCTAGGGATTTTCATATATTTAAGAGCTTGTTGTTTTGTTTTGTTTTTTCCTTTTCTGTTACCTGCCCAGTTTTCTCTTGGTATTTTGATGTTTTTCTTATTAATTTTAGGAATCTTTATATATTAAGAAAATTAAGCCTTTGCTGTGATCTGTGTTGCAAGTAGATTTTTTCTCACATGATCATTTCCCTTTTAACTTTGTTTATGGTTATTTTAGGCACACAGAATTTTTTCTTAGAAACAGAGACTAAAGTACGGCTATTTCATGGCTAGCATGAAATGTGTGTGTGTGTGTGTGTGTGTGTGTGTGTGTGTGTGTGATTATCCTTATTCTATTTCAGAAGTATGAACTTCATATGAGGGCATTCAAATCATTGAGCTTAGTTAATTTTTTTCACAGTCATCAATATCAGGAGTTGACTTTGATTTAGATTTTTTTCCAAATGGTGGATGGTATATGCTTTGTACTTTATATTGATACCTATTTTGCCTTGTTGTGTGTGTTTGTAAGAGCTGCTGGGATTGTGTGTATTTGGGAGTTTAATTACAGCTTTTGGGATTGGTGTGTACACAGCAAAGCTTAGACAATTGGTTCAATATACTTTTATGGATAATTTTTTCTGTGCAGTACATTATACCTTGACAAGATAAGCAATTTAGGACATGCAACAATGATTAGATCTATTATCCGTTTCTGCCAATTTTTACTTTATTTCATACCCACCATTTTAGTTTTCAGGTAGATGAGAATAGGATTTGGAGCTTGATGGAGTGCTGTGCTGCTGTTCCCACCTTAATGAGGTAGGTGATTAGTGAGCTCTGTGTCTCCTCTCTAAGGGAGTTGCTCTCAGTGAGACCCATCAGGAACACTTTCTGTATAGGCATTGCTTACTTTCTTTTAAGCTCAAGTGAGAGCTTGGTTACATATTACTTTTTTAAGTTCAAAGTAATAAATTTTCAAATGATCCTGTAAACTGAAAAACAGTTTAAATTACTACAATCTGACAAGATATTGTAGAAGCTTGTAATTTTATTAACATGATGAGGTCAACCAAAAAACACAGCTGTCTAATTTATACTACTGGCCAGCTTCTGTGCAATTAAACATATCAGCAGACCATAAAACTGCAGAAATTACATTAAAATAATGCCATTAGAATTGATGATAAATTTATGCAATTCAACCTAGTATAACTACGACTGAATTGACCATACCTTCAAGTGTTTGTATTTTCATCATTTACACCATATTTGAAGTACCACAGGTTGGAAGAGGGATTCTAGCTTGGGTAATTGGCATCAGTGGGAAAGTGAAAATTGTTTCATGTGGTCTAGGAACCAGTCACCTCGTGAAAGTTCTAATTAAAATGTAAGAAATATTCATTAAGCTACTATTGGTGAATTACGAAGACGTAGAAGACGTAACCAGATTGTATTTTAATGTTCTTTTCCATCCTTATCCTCAGGATAAAGTTGGCAAGAGACAGAGACCATGCTTTGTGGAATTGCTGATTCTGGTGTTTCACATAGAGGGGACAAACTACAACACCTACAACATTCTTTTAGCTTCTGTTATTTAAAATTATAAATAAATACTTTTTATTTATTTATTTATTAATGTGGCATACCCTATACTTTTTCTAAGCTAATTCCCTCTTTGTGCACTTTCTCTCTTTAGAGGGAGAAAACATAGGACTATGTGCTGCCTAAAAAAAATAAAGAAAATATCATCCAATTATTAAGCCTTAAAGTCATCTTATGTAGATTATTTGATATCTATGTACAAATCTAGATTTTTAGTCTTTTAAAAATAATTTTGAATCTGGAATGCCTGTTTCCAGGTCTTTATGGGAAAGGTTTTAATCCATTTAACTCTAATAAATAAGGAGCCGTAGGTTAAAACAAATAGGCTCTTCACAGCCACTTCAGAAATGAGATGACTGTAAGTGATCCCTAACTAATCTTCCTGCCACACGTGGCAAGCGCAGTCCCTTTCTATTCTCCACACAGTAGCCAGACTCATCCTTTTACAATAAAAATCTTGGCAGTATCAGGTCTCTGTTTAAAATATTGCATGCTCCATACCATGGCCTCCAAAGCCTGCATCGGCTGTCTCTGGAATTCCATTATCACATTCCGATTCCGTCTTTATCACATTCTAATTTTCCTCTTCTCATTGCAGTCCCTCGCACTAGGATTCTTTTTATTTCTTCAAAACAATGAACACATTCCTGCCTCTGATGTTTCAACTCTTGCTGCTCACTTTGCCTGAATGCTCACTTTGGGTTATCTGCAGAACTCACTCGCTCGTTTGCCCTGGGCTCTGATAAGATGTCACATCCGAGAGGCTTTCTTTCATCACCCTGCGTAGTCGATGCAGGGAACCCCTTACATATTCAAACCCTTGACCTGCTTTCTTCTTTTCACATCACTGAAATTACATTTCTGTTTTTTTATTATTTTTCTCTTCCCATTGGAATGTAATTTGCGCATATGAAGAAACTTGGCTCTTGTGTTCACACTTGTGTTCGCTATGCATGTTTGATTCGTAAGTGCTTACTAAACAATGCTTGAGTGAAGAAAATAATAATTGGATGAGAAAATGAATAAAATGGTCAATGAATTAATTACCTGTAGTTTATGCCAGAGGTACTGGCATTAAAATCAACCTAAGGAAATTCTTATGACCATATTGATGACATTAATCTTCGTATGCCAAAATTGTTTCATTCCACAAAGAATGAAAGCTGTTTCTTCTCCCATTTTCTATTCAGTTTTCTTTTAGAGGAGTGAGGTATATGGGGCTTAGCTTTTTGTTCTGAATTGCTTATAACAACTCAGCTAGGTCTAGGAACTCTGTTTTCTCAAGTCCTCTTCCCTATGTGGTTCTGGGTTAGAGTTGGCCCAAATAGGAACATATTCAAGGTTTAGATGGTGGAAGTGAAGAGGAAGCCATTACTCTTAGATGGTCGTGATAGACAGACAGAGTGACACACAAATGCAGATGAGCCCAGAAGGCTTGACCTTTTAGCTTGTCTTCCCAATGACTGGCCCTACCATCCAATAGCAATATAAGACAACCATCTAATATTTGACTACAGTTTCCTCAGAGAGAACAGCTTTCTCAGATATCAATATAAAGCCCTTCTTCATGGATACCCTAGGCTACCAGAGATCCACAGCTTCTGAGATTTTCCCATAAACTCTTAAATGCCCCTTACACCATTGCTCAGGCTAATGTGGTCAGTGATTTTCTCTGATGCTCTGAATCCCTACTTTGAAACCTTTCTTCTCCTAACTTTGCCACATCTGTGTAAGCTCTCATTTCTATGGTAAACACCTTGTTCCTGTAATACTATTGGTGGCTCTTTTTTGATGACTAAACTGACTGATAGAACTTTTATGACTGAATATTGGCCATCTGTCTTTGCACTGCTCTATACTGTTTGATCTTGGCTGCTACATATAAATATAACCTCCTGAAAAACAAGTTGTAATACATATGTATGTATATATGTATATGTGTGTGCATAGATAGACAGCAGAACTTTAACAAAAGCTTTTAATTAAGCCTAAAAAGGACATTTTTATAAAATCTCTTTTCCAATCTTCATAACTTTAGAAGAAACAATCTTCAACAATATTTTATGACCCTAAAATGGTTATAAATTCTATTTTTGTGTTTAATAAGTGAAGATGCATACTCATTGAATCTAGTCAAACTGATGTCATGGTACACTGTGCAAATTTGCTGAATCTCCAAGGTAAGTAAAAATGCCTTACTGAATTATAAAACTAATAATGGCCCATTTAAGATGCAGAACACATTTGATCTTAAAACAATCCTGTATATTTTTAAAATCTGTTCTAACAGTTCATTGAAGTATTTTCCAGATTTAACTGGAAAAAACAGAGCAAATGAAAGATTTTTCTCTACTATAAAAAACATGTTATTTATGTTCAGAGGAGCAGGTTGGTGGATTTGGTCTTCTTTTTCATTTTGTTTTTCTACTTGAGAATATATATAGTCTACTGGAATATAATGTGTTTGGAAACACCAGTATTTTGTAGTCATATCCTATGACTTTATATTGTTGCTTCATTTTTTACTATTTTCCTTTTACTTTAGTTTTTGAGAGCAAATAATGTTCTACTTACGGTGTTTTGTGATGAATCTACCTAAAGGTATAAAATTTATCTATACCTCCATATGCACACATACACACTCTCGTGAGTGTGTGAACATATATCCTAGTACAAAGTTGTGTCACCTTCTTTTCATTTACTCATACATTCAAAAATATTTATTGAATATTTCTTGGGGCAAGTATTATAAAATATATGAGTAAATTAAAAAGAGGTTCTCACTCTTTCCTTCACTAAAGTTATAACCTAGTAGGAATTACAAACAACCAGACATATCGTTAAAGTGAAGTGTGGCAAACATGATTAATAGGGAAATACAGCCAGTTTGCAAAGTAAGCATATTGATATGCAAATACCTGAGGAATGTTCTTTCAGCTGGAATCTGACTGAGGTCAGAAGTTACCCAGATTAAGTGGAGTGGGGAGGGGAAATTTCCCAGTCATCAAGTCTGAGTGAAGATGCAGGGATATGAAAGCATCTTAAGATACTGGAGCATGGATAAAGGCGGGGCATGGCGGGCAACAAGGGAGATCAGCACTAAAGAGAATTAACAAGATTTGGATGGAATTTTAAACTTTATCTTGAGAGCAATAGGGAGACGTATAAGAAATGATGTACAAACACTAAAATTGATTTTCAGGAAGGTCATCTGACTGCTGAGTTGAGAATGGTTAAGGAGGAAGGGATAAGCCTGGAGGCAAGGAAACCAGAGAACAAGAGATGACTCTTCTGAACTCTGCTAGTGAGGATGGATTTAATAGTTTGTATCTAAGAGGTATTTACGATGGATAATATATGGGATTTGATAGTTGATTGCTCAGGGAAGGAGGTTGAAGGAGAGGAATTAACTTTAACCCCCAGATTGCGAGAGTGAGCAAGTGGTCAGAGAGAGACAGCATTCTATAAAATGTGGAATGCAGGAGGCAGAGCTGTTTTATGGCTGTGGGGATGAGAAATAGTTCAAGCGGTAACTATTAAGTAGGATTTTATCCATCTGTGGGTTCATAACTAGAAATGTCCTATAGGCAAGTGAGGACATGGCAAGTGAGGAGTTATCTGCAACGAAACATGGGATTCATTAAGCTTAAAAATTTTTTAAGATGTAAAATGTGATCATTTAATATACATGTACATTGTGATATGATTACCAGAATCAAGTTTATTAACACATCCATCTCCTTACATAGTTACATGTTTGTGTGTGTCTGTGTGTGGTGAAAATACAAGATCTACTCTCAGCAAATTTCCAGTATACAATACAGCATTATTAACTATAGTCACCAAGTTTCAGGTGTACAGCTTGTCGATCTGATAAATATTTATATATTGCAGTAGGATTGCCACGGTAGCATTAGCTAACACCTCTATCACGTCACATAATTATTATTTCATTTTGTGGTGAGAACATTTAAGATCTAGTCTCTTAGCAACTTTGAAGTATCTGCTACGGTATTGTTGACTATAATGACCATGCCCTGCATTAGATCCCCAGAACTTATTCAATTTACAACTGAGAGTTTGTGCCTTTTGGCCAACATCTCGCATTAACTCCACCCTTTAGCCCCTGGCAACTGTCGTTCTACTCCCTGGTTCCGTGAGTTCAACTTTTTTAGATTCTACATATAGGTGGGATCATACAGTATTTTTTTCACTTGGAATAATGTCCTCCAGGTTCATCTGTGCTGTCATAAATGTCTGGATTTCCTTCTTTTTTATGGCTGAATAATATTCTATTGTTTGCATGCAGGTATGTATGCACGTATATGTGTGAGCGTGTATGTGTGTATATATATATATATATATATATCACATTTTCTTTACCCATTCATATATCGATGGACACTTTGTTTTCATGTCTTGGCTATTGGGGATAATGATGGAATGAGCATGAGGGTGCAGATATCTCTTTGAGATATTGGTTTCATTTCCTTTGGTATATATAGAGAAGTGGGAATACTGGATCATGTTATAGTTCTATTTTTGTGTTTTGAGGAACCTCCACAACATCTTGCATGGTGGCTATACCAATTTATATTCCCACCAAAATACAGGAGTACAGGGGTTTCTTTTTCTCCATATCCTTACCAATGCTTACTATTTCCTGTGTTTTTGATAATACCCATTCTAACGGGTGTGAAGTGATATCTCATTGTGGTTTTGATATGCATTTTCCTGATGATTAATGATGTTGAGTGTTTTTTCAAATAGCTGTTGGCTATTTGTATGTCGTCTTTGGGAAAAATGTCTATTCAAGTCCTTTGCCCATCTTTAAAATCAGATTATTTGCTTTTACGCCATTGAGTTGTACGAGTGCCATATATATTCTGAATATTAACTCCTTGTCAGATACATGGTTTGCACATATTTCTCCCATTTCGTAGCTTGCCTATTCATTCTGTTGATTGTTTCCTTCACTGTGAAGAAGTTTTTTAATTTGATGTAGTCCCACTTGATTTTTGCTTTTGTTCCTTGTGCTTTTGCTATCATATTCAAAAAATTAATGCCAAGACCAATGTCAAGGAACTTCTTCCCTATGTTTTCTTCTAGGAATTGTATAATTTCAGGTCTTACATTAAGTCTTTAATTCATTTTGAGTTGATTTTTGTGTATGGTGTAAGAAGAGGGTCCAATTTCATTCTTTGCTGTGTTACTATCCAGTTTTTCTAACACCATTTCTTGAAGAGACTATCCTTTCCCCATTGTGTATTCTTGGTGCCCGTGTCAAGGATTAGTTGACCATACATGCATGGGTTTATTTTTGACCTGTTCTATTAGTCTATGCATCTGTTTTTATGCCAGTGCCGTACTGTTTTGATAACTATAGCTTTGTAAAGTAGTTTGAAATCAGGAAGTGTGATGCCTCCTGATTTGTTCTTCTCTCTCAAGATTGCTTTGGCTATTCAGGATCTTTTGTGGTTCCATAGAAATTTTAGAATTGTTTTTTCTATTTCAGGGAAGAATGCCATTGAAATTCTGATAGGGATGTATTGAGTATACAGATCTCTTGAGTAGGAAGGACATTTTAACAGTACTAATTTTTCCAGTTCATGAACATGGGATACCTTTCTATTTATTTGTATCTTTCTCAATTTCTTTCATCAATGTCTCATATTTCCAGTGTATAGATCTTTCACCTCTTTGGTTAAATTTATTCCTAAGTATTTTATTGTTTTCAATGCTGTTTTCAATGGGATTCCTTTTCAGATAGATTATTATTGGTGTAAAGACACACAAATGATTTTTGTATGTTAACTTTGTATCCGGCAACTCTACTGAATTTATTTACTAGTTCTAATAGTTTTTTGGTGGATTCTTTAAGGTCTTCTTATATAACGTCATGTCATCTACAGAGATTATTTAATTTCTTTCTTTCTGATTTGGATGACTTTTATTTCTTTTTCTTGCCTAATTGCCCTGGCTAAGAATTCCAGTACTATGTTTGTTGAATAAAAGTGGTGAGAGTGGGCACCTTGTTTTTTTCCTGATCTTACAGGAAAAGATTTTAGCTTTTCACAGTAGAGTATGATGTAAACTGTGGCCTTGTCATATGTGTCCTTTATTATGTTGAGATATATTCCTTCTATATTCACTTTGTTGAGAGTTTTTATCATGAAAGGATGTTGAATTTTGTCAAATGCTTTTTCTACATCTATTGAGATGATCATATTATTTTTATCCTTCTTTCTGTTAATGTGGTGTATTACATTGATTGATTTTGGTATGTGGAAACATCCTTGCATCCCAAGGATAAAACTCACTTGATCGTGGTGTATAATCCTTTTAATGTGCTATTGAATTCAGTTTGCTGGTATTTTATTGAGGAATTTTGTATCTATGTTCATCAAGGCTATTGGCCTATAATTTTCTTTTTGTGTAGTGTCCTTATCTAGCTTTGGAATGAGGGTAATGCTGGCTTTATAAAATGAGTTTGAAAGTTCCCTCTTCTTCAGTTTTTTGGAAGAGTTTGAGAAGGATTGGCTTTAAATGTTTAGTAGAATTCACCAGTGAAGCCATCTGTTCCTGGGCTATTCTTTGTTGTGAGGATTTTTATTACTGCTTCAATCTCCTGACCCATTATTGGTCTTTTCGGATTTTCTGTTTCTTCATGATTCAGTCCTGGTAGGTTGTATGTTTCCAGAAATTCATACATTTCTTCTAGATAATCCAATTTGTTGATGTATAATTATTTATAGTAGTATTTTTGTGATTCTCTGTATTTCTATGGTATCAGTTGTAATGCCTCCTCTTTCATTTCTGATTTTATTTATTTGAGGCCTCTCTATTTTTTTTCTCTTGGTTAGTCTAGCTGAAGGTTTATAATTTTTTTTAATCTTTTCAAAAAACCATCTCTTACTTTCTTGATCTTTTCTATTGTCTTTCTTCTCTCATTTATTTCTGCTCTAATATTTATTATTTTCTTCTTTCTGCTAATTTTGCAACTAGTTTTTCTTTTTTTTTTCGGTTCCTTGAAGTGTAAAGTTAGGTTTTTTATCTGAGATCTTTCTTATTTTTAGTGTATGCATTTGTCACAATGAACCTTCCTCTTAGAACTGCTTTTACTGCATTCTCTAAGTTTTGGTATATTGTGTTACCATTTTCATTGTTTTGAAAGATTTTTTTATTTCTTTTTTGATTTCTTCTTTGACCCATTTGTTATTCAGGAGTGTATTGTTTAATTTCCGTATATTTGTGAATTTTCCAATTTTCCTCTTGCTATTGATTTCCAGTTTCATACCATTATGGTTGAAAAAGATACTTGATATGATTTCAATCTTCTTAAATTTGGGGCCTAACATATGGTCTATCCTGGAGAATGTTTTCTGTGTGCTTGAGAAGAATGTGTACTCTGCTGCTGTTGGATGAAATGTTCTTTATACGTCTGTTAGGTCCATTTGGTCTATAGTGTTATTCAAGTCTACTGTTTCCTCATTGATTTTCTATCTGGATTATCTATCCGTTCTTGAAAGTGGGGTATTGAAGCCATCTGCAGTTATTGTATTGCTGTCTATTTCTCCTTTCAGTTTTGTTAATATTTGTTTTATATATTTAGGTGCTCCATTGTTAGGAGCATATATATGTACCATTCTTTTATCCTCTTGATGATTGACCCCTTTATTATCATAGAGTGACTTTCTTTGTCTCTTGTGACAGATTTTGACTTTCTATTTTGTTTGATGAGTATAGCCACCCCTGGTCTCTTGTGGTTACCATTTGCATGGAATATCTTTTTCCATTCCTTCACTTTCAGCTTCAATGTGTCTTTAAAGCTAAAGTGAATCTCTTGTAGGAAACGCATTGTTAGATACTGTTTTTTTGTTTGTTTTAATCCATTTAGTCACTCTATGTCTTTTGATTGGAGAATTTAATCTATTTACATTTAAAGTAATTATTGATAGGTAAGAACTTACTATTGCCATTGTGGTAATTATTTTCTGTCTGTTTTGTAGTTTCTTTGTTCCTTGTTTCCTCTCTTGCTGTCTTTCTTTGTGATTTGTTGATTTTTTATAGTGGTTTTATTTGATTCCTGCCTCGTTGTTTTTCATGTATGTACTAGAACTTTTATATTTGTGGTTACAATGGGGCTTACACAAAAAATCTTATAGCTTTAAGGGTCTATTTTAAGCTTACAGCAACTTAACTGAATTCACATAAAAATTATATACTTTTACTCCACTCTTACTTTTTATGCTTTTGATGTTACACTTTACATCTTTTTATATTAGGTATCCATTAACAAATTATTGTAGCTATAATTATTTTAATAGTTTTTTCATTTAACTTTTAAACTAGAGTTAAAAGTGATTTATACACCACTATTACAATGTAGAGTATTCTTAATTTTATTATATACTTACCTTGAAAGTAGTTGAAAACTTTCATACATTTTTATGTTGCTAATTAGCATACTTCCATTTCAACTTGAAGAATTCCTTGAGCATTTCCTGTAAGGCAGGTCTAAAGGTGATGAACTCTCTCAGATTTTATTTGTCTGGGAAAGTTTTCCTGTCTCCTTCCTTTCTGAAGGATGGCTTTGTCGAGTATAGTTTCTTGGTTGGCAGTGTTTTTCTTTCAGTGCTTTGAATATGTCATCCCCTTGTCTCCTGGTCTGCAAGTTTTCTGCTGAAAAATCTGCTCATAGTTTTATAGAGGTTTCCTTGTATATGATTAGTCACTTTTCTCTTGCTGCTTTCCAAATTCTCTCTTTGTCTTTGACAAAACTGATTATGATATGTCTTGAGGAAAACCTCTTTATGTTCAGTCTATTTGGGTTGTTTGGGGCATCATGTTTCTGAATGTTCATTTTCCTCCCTAGATTTGGGAATTTCTCAACCATTACTTCTTTAAATAAGTTTTCTGCCCCATTTTCTCTCTCTCTGCCTTCTGGAATTCCAAGAATGCATATTTTAGTTCCTTTGATGATATCCCATAGATCTCCTATGCCTTCTTCACTCTTTTCATTTTTTTCTTTTGTTCCCTTAAGTTGCTAATTTCAAATTACCTTTTTGAGTTTGCTCAAAAATGATTGAGTCTGCTGTTGAAGCTCTCCATTTAATTTTTCAGTTTTGTCATTGTGTTCTTCAGCTCCAGGATTTCTGTCTGGTTCTTTGTTATGGTTTCTATTTTTTTTTTAATTAAACTTCTCATTTTGTTCATGCATTGTTTTCCTGATATCATTTATTTGTCTATCAGGGTTCTCTCACATCTCATTGAGCTTTTTTAGGATGATTATTTTGAATTCTTTATCAGACAATTCACAGATATCCATTTTTGGGGTGTCAGTTATTGGAGCTTTATTAGTTTTCTTTGGTGGTGTTGTGTTTGCCTAATTATTTGTGATCTGTGTAACCTTACATTGGTATCTGTGCATTTGAAATAGCAAACATCTCTTCCAATCTTTACAGACTAGTTTTGACAGATAAAGACCTTCTCTTATCAGGTCTCCAGGCTGATGGTATCGCCTCTGGGCCCTCAGTTGAGTGGCATTGAAGCCAAGTCTCACGGCTGCCACTGGATCCACAGTAGGGTCTGCAATTAGCAGGCCTGTTACCAGAAGCATGGGCAGGTGTGGATCCTGTCTGGTACCTAGGTGGACAGGACAGCCTCTAGGATCTTTGTCAGTAGGGCTGGTATTGGGACAAAGATCTGCTTCAGAGTCCACAGACAGTGAGACTATTACCAGGTGCACAGCTGAATGTGGCTCCCACTGCATCCCTGGGAGGGTTCCTGCTAAGTAACTGCTTGGTAACTGTGGGCAGGACTACACCTGGACTGCAGCTGAAGCCAAGTCACAGGACTGCTTCAAGCTCTACAATGGGACTTAGGTTGGAGGGCGAGCCTTAGGGGTACAGATAGGCATGTCTCCTGCCTAGTCATTGGGTGAGCAGGACAGGCAGCCAAGAGGGACTGGAGCCAGATCATGGGCTGCTTCAGGGTCCACAAGCCAGGACTGAGGTTGGCAGGCCTATTACCTGAGGCATGGGTGGATGTGGCTCCTGCTGGGTCTGTTGGTGGATGGTGCTGGTGATAAGGCCAAAGTCAAATGGGGCTGTAGCCTAGTCCACAGGAGGACAATTTGTGAGCCTGCCATCTAGGCATGGATGGACCTGCCTTCTCAAAACAGCCCTCCTTGGCCTTGGGCTCTACCAGGATTTCACAGTCTCCTAGGTGGATCCCTAAGTTCCCCCAAAAGTACTTTTGTCAATAGATGGCTGCCAAATTATTGTTGCTGATGGGGGCTTCAAGCAAGGGAACTCCTATTCTGCCATCTTGCTGATGTCACTCTCTAGGGTTTAAAGTTTTAATTTAATTCCATCTTTATATGAGAGATATTTGATCATGATTAAATGTAGATTGGTAGAAATGAGTAAAGGAAAATAGAGACCTATTTATAACTTGGCTCAGAGATTATTAAAGAGGTCTAAAAACGTATAGTTGTGTTTAAAATGCATAGGTGAGCTAGAATCAGCTTGCATTAATTTGTTTTAGTCTTTTAAAATCTAAAATATTTGAAGATTTGAAATAGTAAAAGCAAAATTTCTAAATTATTATATAATGGCTAAATAATTTCTTCTTTCAACAAGATAAAATTGGTGGTGGTGTTTTCTTCTAAATCTTGTGAATATCATGTATACATATATATTTACATATACACACATACATTTTTTTCTTCTCCAATAATTTCCTGTTCTGCATAAACAGTTCATTAAGGATCACAACACTTCTGTGAAGGTAGAAATAGAACTTCTGTGTTTTACTTGTTACAATCACATTATTTTTTGATACTGGTTTTTAATGGAAGTGCCAAGAAATGTTAGTTATTGGATTATTTCCCAGACTTTTGTAGTTTAATATGTTCCTAACATCTTTCAACTTCAGCATAAAAATAACTTCTAAATCTTACTGAGGCAGTCAGTGAGCAAAACACAAGTACTTTTCACCGTTTCCAGTTCCATACCCATCCGTGGAAGCTGGAAAATAGACAAGGTTTATTTGATGGTGAGAGTATCACAACTATGATCATGCAAATGATCTAAATGGGCAAAGGGGAAATCAAGTCAAATGCCAAAGTGATATTTTCCTGTTTTTTCTACTTTGCATACCCAGGGAGTAACCAGTTTGCTCTTTACTTGTACAAGAACAGAAGACAATCATAGCCTACTTTCTAAGAATCTCATTAAAGTTCTGTAAACTATGAAAGAAACAAAATTCATCAAATAGGAAAAATATAGATTAGAGTGCTTTCTATAAATCTGCTTATTTAGAACACATAAATATTTATTATATGTGCACATATTGCACTGTTTGGCATATAACTATTAATGTGCATTATGAAACTACATTTTTGTGTATTAATATACTATAAAGTGCTGTGCAACATGTATGAAATTTCACAAATCTTTAGAGACTAAAAATAGAGAAAAATGGCAGGCAAAGCCTATTTTTCTATTTGGAATGAAATGTGCTTAATGAATTTGTGAAGAGAGAGCTTCTACAGAAGAGAAGATGTGCACTGAGAGAATTTGGGGAAAATTGTCATCAACAGCTGATTTCCTTTTGTGTTTCATCATAAAAATGCATGTCTCTATAACTAACATCAAAACAAATGAATTGAAGATTTGTATTAAAATCTGTCAGAAAAGTTTCCTAATGATGGATCATTTCATTTCTTTGGAAATATTACAGCCGGTTAGGTAAATGTTAATTTCATCAATTTGTTTTTGAGCAGTTCTTGAGGTACTGTTAAAATCGCCATTGATAGTATACAGAGGATTTTTTCATGCTGACTTTCTTCAATTATGACACTGTTAATGTGGTACCAAAAGACACAGAAAAGTTCCAGGATGCTGGTTACCTCAAGAACATAGGAAATCAGGTTTTGTAGGTTGAATCTGAAAGTAGCACTTGGGGCCTGAATTAAAGTGGGAGACTCTATGATGAGATGGTTCAATGTGTGGGTATTAATTTTTGTAAGTTCTTTTTTGAATTTTTCTTAACTGTCTGGCAATAAAATATAGCTACCATAGGAACTAAAGTGCAAGATATTGACAAGGGCCAAGAAGATTATGCGGCATTTATTTCTGACAAGAAAAATGACATTAATGCCTGTCACATACGTTTCTCACAAATTCCTTTCTACCAAATACATCAATTCATGGGTGTCACTTTGGTGGCAATCATTGTTGGTATTTCTTCTGGCATCTCTCCTGCTCATAGGCCCTAAATCAGGTCCACTTATTTATTTTCTTTTTAAAAAGAGTTAATTTTTTATAACAGTTTTAGATATATAAAAAAATTGAGAGGAAGGTACAGAGAGTTCCCATACACCCTCATGCATAGCCATCCGCATTTTCAACATTACTGATCAGAATGGTATGTTTTTTAACAAGGATTAACCTACATGGAAACATATTCAGCCAAACTCCATAATTTACCTTAGAATTTACTCTTGGTCTTGTATATTCCCTAATTTAGACAAATGTATAGTGACACATATCCATCATTATAATATTATACAGAGTATTTTCACTGACCTAAAAATGCTCTGTGCTCTGCCTATTTAAATGTCCGGCCCCTGAGCCCTGGAAACCGTGGATATTTTTCCTGTAACCACAGCTTTGCCGTTTCCAGGATGTCATGTAGTTGGAAACATATCTTATGTAGCCTTTTTAGATTGGCTTCTTTCACTTAGAATATGAATTTAAGATTCCTGAAGGACGAAGTCAAGATGGCGGCATAGGCAGACCCTGAACTCACCTCCTCCCAGGGACACAGCCAATTTGCAACTACTTATGGAAAAATTACCCCTGAGACACAACTGAAAACTGGATAAGAGGAACTCCTGCAACAACGGACAATCCTAATTGAGGTAGAAGAGGCAGAAACTCCCTTCTGGAGAGAAAAACACTGCCTTCACAAGCCGGAGTGCCTCTCGGCCGCCCGGGAGCAGCCCAAAGGTATGCA
Source organism: Ceratotherium simum simum (assembly GCF_057802395.1). Classification (NCBI taxonomy): domain Eukaryota; kingdom Metazoa; phylum Chordata; class Mammalia; order Perissodactyla; family Rhinocerotidae; genus Ceratotherium; species Ceratotherium simum. The sequence goes on from NC_141911.1 coordinate 62,569,771, forward strand.
GCCCTCTCTGGAGGAGCAGGGCCCCTAGCAAGGGAGCGCCCCCACTGTGGGCATTTTGTGGGCCTAGACAATCGAGACGAGTGGCATAATATCTGACTTTGCCTGCTACTAAAACATTGGGGAGTACCCCCAGAAAAGCTGGCTCACAAAGAAATTAAAACTGGCTCTTAAAGGGCCCACATGCAAATTCACCCGTTTCAAAAAGCAACCTAAAATCACCAGAAAGAAAGGTGCATAGTGCTTTGGTGAAAAGAGACCCACCTAATAGGCCCTGAGTGCATCTCGGTGAGAGGTGAGACCTCTCCAGGGACTGGGACATTGGCTGCGGCCATTGTTGTGGCCTGGTGTGGGCGTGCTGACACAGACACCATTGGAGTTCTCCCTGAGACCTGCTAGCCCAGTGTCTGCCCCACCCGCTAGAGCATTGATTAAATCCAGCTCAGCCAGGGCAGGCAGCCCACCCTAGAGACTGGCCCCACCCAACAACAAGCCCTCAGGCAACTTGTGGGCCTATGTAGATTGGTGACTGGATTCTCTGCAGCCTGGCAACTGAGCTGACTTCAGAGGGGCAGGGTGTGCACAAGGAGCAGGTGGATAGTGTGGGGCAGCGGTGGAGTGTGTGGGGCTCCAGCCTTGGAGAGACTGGGTCCGCTTCAGGAGCTCGGGGCGTGCACACGGGGCAGGACTGTGTTGACTGTGTCTGTGGACCTGTGGGTGGCAGGGCTTGTCAGGTGCAGAAGACTTGTGCTTCTCAAAGACCCACATGGGGGGTTTGCCCCACCTTCCAAAGCCTGAAACAATTGGGTGCTCCTGTGCCTGAGGCCAGCCCCACCCAGCTGCAATCCTCAGAGAGCTGACAAGAGACCTAAAGGCTGGAGGCTTATAGCAATGATAAGCCCCTGTGCCTAACAACCTGCCACGCTGGGGGCCTACTCACTTAAAAGAAATACTGCAACACAAATGTGGTATTAGAACTTGTAGCCAACTGTTCCGGGGGTCCCCACACCTGATAAAGAGGCAGAAGGGCCCACAACAACTACAAGCAGCAGAGCATTACAACAGCTGGCCAGGAGCATAACTCAGCCTCTCTGGGCGCCTACAGGGAGAGCAAACAGGCCATAACAGAAGGACACACGTAGCCCACATAGGGGTCACCCCTGGAACATCGAGAACTGAGGGAAGCACACTGGAGGCCTCCTAAGGCATCACTTACATAACGTCACCTATCCAAGAGCAGGAGACATAGCTGATCTACCTAATATGTAGACACAAGCACAGGGAAAGAGGCAAAATGAGGAGGCAAAGGAATACATTCCAAGTAAGGGAACAGGACAAAACCCCAGAAAAGGAACTAAGTGAAACAGAAATGAGCAACCTACCCGACAGAGAGTTCAAACAAAGAGTGTTAAGGATGCTCACTGATCTGGGGAGAAGAATAGATGAACTAAGTGAGAATGTCAACAAACAAATGGAAGATATAAAAAAGAACCAATCAGAAATGAAGAATACAATACCAGAAATGAAAAATTCACTAGAGGGACTCAAAAGCAGAGTAGACGATACAGAAGAATGGATCTGTGACCTGGATGAAAGACTAGAAGAAATTACCCAAGCTGAACAGGTAAAGAGAAAAGAATGAAAAAGAGTGAGGACAGTCTAAGGGACCTCTGGGACAACATCAAGCACACTAACATCCGTGTTATAGGTGTCCCGGAAGGAGAAGAGCAAGACAAAGGGGCAGAGAATCTATTTCAAGAAATAATAGGTGAAAACTTCCCTAACCTAAGGAAGGAAACAGACATCCAGGTACAGGAATCACAGAGAGCCCCAAACAAGATAAACCCAAAGAGGCCCACACCAAGACACATCATAATCAAAATGTCCAGAATTAAAGATAAAGACAGAATCCTAAAAGCCGCAAGAGAAAGTCAAGTTACATACAAAGGAAACCCCATAAGGCTATCAGCTGACTTCTCAGCAGAAACCTTACAGGCTAGAAGACAGTGGCACGATATATTTAAAGAGCTAAAAGGAAAAAACTTACAGCCTAGAATACTCTACCCAGCAAGGTTATAATTCAAAATGGAAGGAGAGATCAAAAATGTCCCAGACAAGCAAAAATTAAAGAAGTTTGTCACCAAGAAACCAGTGCTACAAGAAATGTTAAAGGGACTGATTTAAGGGGAGAAGAGAAGACCACAAATAGGAAAAATTATCTATTTCCATGATAAGAGGGTAATGGATACAAAAGCACAAAAAAGAGGTTAGATATGATATCAAAAACATAAAATGAGGGAGGAGGGGAGTTAAAGAGTACAGCTTTCAGACAGAGGTCAAACTAAAGAGACCATCAATTCTGGATAGAAGAAGAAAGGAACAGAGAAGGACTACTAAAACACTGAGAAAAAAAAAGTTAAAAATTGGCAGTAACTACATACTTATCAATAGCTACTTTAAATGTCAATGGACTAAATGCTCCAATTAAAAGGCATAGGGTGGCTGATTGGATAAAAAAACAAGACCCATATATATGCTACATACAAGACACACACTTCAGACCTAAAGACACTCACAAACTGAAAGTGAAAGGATGGAAAAAGATACTCCACGCAAATGGCAATGAAAAGAAAGCTGGGGTAGCAGTACTCATATCAGACAAAATAGACTTTAAAACAAAAACTGTAAAAAGAGACAAAGAAGGGCATTACATAATGATCAAGGGAACAATCCAACCAGAGGATATAACACTTGTAAATATCTACGCACCCAATGTAGGTGCACCTAAATATATAAAGCAATTATTAACAGACATAAAAAGAGAAATAGACAGTAACACAATAATAGTAGGAGACTTTAACACTCCACTTACACCAATGGTTAGACCATCCAAACAGAGGATCAATAAGGAAACATTGGCCTTAAATGACACACTAGAACATAGGGACCTAGTAGTTATATACAGAGCATTCCATCCAAAAACCGAAGAATACACATTCTTTTCAAATGCACATGGAACATTCTCCAGGATTGATCACATATTAGGCCACAAAACGAGTCTCCATAAATTTAAGAAGATTGAAATAATACCAAGCATCTTTTCTGACCACAACGGTATGAAACTAGAAATCAACTATAGGAAGAAAATCAGAAAAGCCACAAATACGTGGAGATTAAACAATATGCTACTGAACAACAACTGGGTCTACGAAGAAATCAAAGGAGAAATCAAAAAATACCCGGAGACAAATGAAAATGAAAATACGACATGCCAGAATTTATGGGATACAGCAAAAGCGGTTCTAAGAGGGAAGTTTATAGTAATACAGGCCTATCTCAACACACAAGAAAAGTCTCAAATAAACAATCTAACAATGCACCTAAAGGAATTGGAAAAGTAGAACAAACAAAGCTCAAAATCAGTAGAAGAAGGGAAATAATAAAAATCAGAGCAGAAATAACTGAAATAGAGACCAAAAAAACAATAGAAAAAATTAATAAAACCAAGAGCTGGTTCCTTGATAAGATCAACAAAATTGACAAACCTTTAGCTAGACTCACCACGAAAAAAAGAGAGAGGGCACAAATGAGTAAATCAGAAATGAAAGAGGAGAAAGTACAACAGACACCTCAGAAATACAAAAGATTATAAGAGAACACTATGAAAAGCTATATGCCAACCAATTCGACAATCTGGAAGAAATGGATGAATTCTTAGAATCATACAACCTTCCAAAACTGGATCAAGAAGAAGTAGAGAATTTGAATAGACCAATCACCAGTAAGGAGATCGAAACAGTAATCACAAACCTCCCCAAAAATAAAAGTCCAGGACCAGACGGCTTCCCTGGTGAATTCTACCAAACATTCAAAGAAGACTTAATACCTATCCTTCTCAAACTCTTCCAAAAAATTGAGGAGGGGGGGAAGCTCCCTATGAAGCTGACATTACCCTGATACCAAAAGCAGACAAGGACAACACAAAAAAAGAAAATTACAGGCCAATATCACTGATGAACATCGATTCAAAAATCCTCAACAAAATACTAACAAGTCGCATACAACAATACGTTAAAAAGATTATCCACCATGATCAAGTGGGATTTATTCCAGGGATGCAGGGATGGTTCAACATTTGCAAATCAATCAATGTAATACACCACATTAATAAAATGAAGAATAAAAATCACATGATCATCTCAATAGATGCAGAGAAAGCATTTGACAAGATACAGCATCCTTTTATGATAAAAACTGAATAAAATGGGTATAGAAGGAAAGTACCTCAACATAATAAAGACCATATATGAGAAACCCACAGCTAATATCATCCTCAATGGTGAAAAACTGAAACCTATCCCTCTAAGAACAGGAACCAGACAAGGATGCCCATGGTCACCACTCCTATTTAACGTAGTACTGGAAGTCCTAGCCAGAGCAATCAGGCAAGAGAAAGAAATAAAAGTGATCCAAATTGGAAAGGAAGAAGTGAAAATGTCACTATTTGCAGATGACATGATTTTATATATAGAAAACCCTAAAGAATCCACCAGAAAACTTTTAGAAGTAATAAACAAATATGGTAAAGTTGCAGGATACAAAATCAACATACAAAAATCAGTTGCATTTCTGTACACTAACAACGAAGTAGCAGAAAGAGAAATTAAGAATACCATCCCATTTACAATTGCAACAAAAAGAATAAAATACCTAGGAATAAACTTAACCAAAGAGATGAAAGAGCTATACACGGAAAACTATAAAATGTTGCTGAAAGAAATTGAAGAAGACACAAAGAAATGGAAAGATATTCCGTGCTCTTGGATCGGAAGAATTAACATAGTTAAGATGGCCATACTTCCTAAAGTAATCTATAGATTCAATGCAATCCCTATCAAATTTCCAATAACATTTTTCACAGAAATAGAACAAAGAATCCTAAAATTTATATGCAACAACAAAAGACCCTGAATAGGTAAAGGAATCCCGAGAAAAAAGAACAAAGCTGGAGGTATCACACTCCTTGATTTCAAAATATACTACAAAGCTATAGTAACCAAAACAGCATGGTACTGGCACAAAAACAGACACACAGATCAATGGAATAGAATCGAAAGCCCGGAAATAAACCCACACATCTATGGACAGCTAATCTTTGACAAAGGAGCCAAGAACGTACAATGTAGAAATGAAAGTCTCTTCAACAAATGGTGTTGGGAAAACTGGACAGCCACATGCAAAAAAGTGAAAGTAGACCCTTACCTTACACCATACACAAAAATTAACTCCAAATGGATTAAAGACTTGAATGTAAGACCTGAAACTATGAAACTTCTAGAAGAAAACATAGGCAGTACGCTCTTCCACATTGGTCTTAGCAACATATTTTCAAGCACCATGTCTGACTGGGCAAGAGAAACAATAGAAAAAATAAACAAACGGGACTACATCAAACTAAAAAGCTTCTGCACAGCAAAGGAAACCATCGACAAAACGAAAAGACAACCTAACAATTGGGAGAAGATATTTGCAAACCATTCATCTGATAATTGCTTAATCTCCAAAATATACAAAGATCTGATGCATCTCAACAAAAAAAACCTACCAACCCAATTAAAAAATGGGGAAAAGACCTGAACAGACATTTGTCCAAAGAAGATATACAGATGGCCAACAGACACATGAAAAGATGTTCAAAATCATTAACTATCAGGGAAATGCAAATCAAAACTACAATGAGATATCACCTCACACCCTTCAGAATGGCTATAATTAACAAGACAGGAAACAACATATGTTGGAGAGGATGTGGAGAGAAGGGAAATGTCATACACTGCTGGTGGGAGTGCAAACTGGTGCTGCCACTATGGAAAACAGTATGGAGATTCCTCAAAAAGTCAAGGATAGAACTACCATATGATCCAACTACTCCACTGCTGGGTATTTATCCAAAGAACTTGAAAACATCAATGCATAATGATACATGCACCCCTGTGTTCATTGCAGTGTTATTCACAATAGCCAAGACTTGGAAGCAACCTAAGCGCCCATCAAGGGACAAATGGATAAAGAAGATGTAGTATATATACACAATGGAATACTACTCAGCCATAAGAAACGATGAAATCCAGCCATTTGTGACAACGTGGATGGACATTGAGGGTATTATGCTAAGTGAAATAAGTCAGAGGGAGAAGGTCAAATACCGTATGATTTCCTTCATTAAGTAGTAGATAATAACAACAATAAACAAACACATAGAGACAGAGATTGGATTGGTGGTTACCAGAGGGGAAGGGGGGAGGGGGAAGGGTGAAAGGGATAATTTGGTACATGTGTGTGGTGATGGGTTGTGATTAGTATTTGGGTGGTGAACATGATGTAATCTATGCAGAAATAGAAGTATAATGATGTACACCTGAAATTTATACAATGTTATAAACCAATGTTACTGCAATAAACAAAAAATTAAAAACAAAAAAAGATTCCTTCACATCTTTTCGTGGCTTGATAGGTCATTTTTTTAAGCAGTGAGTAATACCCCATTGTCACATGTACCACAGTTTGTTTATCCATTCACCTACTGAAGGACATCTTGGTTACTTCCAAGTTTTGACAATTATGAATAAAGCTGCTATAAACATCCTTGTACATGTTTTGGTGTGGACATTAGTTTTCAACTCCTTGGGTAAACACCAAGGAGTGTGATTGCTGGATTTTAGAGTGTGAATATGTTTAGTTTTGTAAGAAACTGCCAAACTGTTTTCCAAAGTGGAGTACCATTTTGCATTACCACCAGTGATGTACAAGAGTTCCTGTGGCTCCACATCTTCTCCAGCATTTGGTGTTGTCAGTGTTCTAGACTTTGGCTATTCTAATAGGTATGTATTGGTATCTCTTTTTTTTAATTTGCATTTCCCTGATATCATGTGATGTGGAGCATCTTTGCGTACGTTTATTTGCCATCTGTGTATCTTCTTTGGTGAAGTGTTGGTTGAGGTCTTTGGCCCATTTCTTAATAGGGTTGCTTATTTTCTTATTGTTGAGTTTTAAGTGTTCTTTGTATGTATTTGGATAACAGTGCTTTATCAGACGTGTCTTCTGCAAATATTTTCTTCCAGTCTTGTCTTCTCATTCTCTTGACATTGTTTTCACAGAGCTGAAGTTTCTAATTTTAATGAAGTCCAGCTTATCAATTCTTTCTTTCATGTATCATGTCTTTAGTGTTATATTTAAAAAGGCATCACCCTACCCAATGTTGCCTAGGTTTTCTCCTGTGTTATCTTCTAGGGATGCATTTTACGTTTAAGCCTATGATCTATTTTAAATTAACTTTTGTTAAGGGTATAAGGTCTGTGTCTAGATTCATGTTTTTGCATGTTGATGTCCAGTCATTCCGGCACTACTTGTTGCAGAGACTGTCTTTGCTCCACTGTATTGCCTTTGCTCCTTGGTCAAAGATCAGTTGACTGTATCTAGGTGGGTCTATTTCTAGGCTCCCTATTCTGTTCCATTGACCCATTCATCTATTCTTTTTGCTAATACCACATTGTCTTGAGTACTGTAGTTGTAGTAAGTTTAAAGTCAAGTAGCATCAGTCCTCCAACTTTGTTCTTTTCCTTCAATATTGTGTTGTCTATTCTGAGTCTTTTGACTCTTCAAATAAGTGTTAGAATCAGTTTTTCAATAACCACAAAATAACTTGCTAGGATTTTGATTGAAATTGCATTGAATCTGCAGGTCAATTTGGGAGGAGCTAACGTCTTGACAATGTTGTGTTTTCCTATCCATGAACATGGAATACCTTTCCATTTATTTAGTACTTCTTTGCTTTCATTCATCAAAGTTTTTTAGTTTTCCTCATATAGTCTTGTACATATTTTTTTAGATTTATACCTAAGCATTTCATTTTTGAGAGTGCTAATATAAATGGTAATGTGTTTTTAATTTCAAATTCCATTTGTTCATTGTTGGTATGTAGAAAAGCAATAGACTTTTCTATACTAATCTTGTATTTTGCAACCTGGTTATAATTTCTTATTAGTTCCAGGAGATTTTTTTGACAATTCTTTTGGATTTTCTACATAGATGATCATGTCATCTGTGAACAAAGATAGTTTTATGTCTTCCTTCCCAATCTGTGTACCTTTTATTTTCTTTTTTTGCCTTATTGAAATAGCAAGGACTTCTAGTATGATGTTGAAAAGGAGTGGTGAGAGGGGACATCTTTGCCTTGTAGCTGATCTTAGTGGGAAAGCTTCAAGTTTCTCATCATTACATATGATGTTAGTTGTACATGTTTTGAAGACAGCCTCTATCATTTTGTAAAAGTTCTCCTCTATTCTTAATTAACTGAGAATTTTTACAACGAATGGTATTGGAATTTGTCACATGCTTTTTCTGCATCTATTGATATGATCTTGTTATTTTTCTTTTTTAGTCTGTTGATGTGATGGATTACATTAATTGGTTTTCAAATGTTGAATCAGCTTTGCTAATAAATTCCACTTTGTTGTGGTGTGTAATTCCTTTTATACTTTTTTGGCTTCAATTTGCTAATATTTTGCTGAGGATTTTTGCATCTACGTTCATGAGAGATATTGGTCTGTAGTTTTCTTTTCTGTGAAATCTTTGTCTGATTTTGGCATTAGGATAATGCTGGCCTCATAGAATGAGTTAGGAAGTATTCTCTCTGCTTCTAGCCTCTGAAAGAGATTGTAGAGAATTGGTATAATTTATTCCTTACATGTTTGGTATAATTCAATAATAAGCCAATCTGGTCCTGGTGCTATCTGTTTTGAAAGGTTACTAATTATTGATTAAATTTATTTAATAGATATAGGTTTATTATGATATTCTATTTCTTCCATGTGGGTTATGGCACACTGTGTCTTTCAAGAAATTAGTGCATTTCATCTTGGTTATGAAATTTGTGAGTATAGTCTTGTCCATAGTATTGCTTTATTATCCTTTTAATGTCCATGAGGTCTGTAGTGGTGTCACCTTTTTCATTTCTGATATTGGTAATTTGTGTCCTCTCTCTTTTTTTCTTAGTAAGCCTGGCTAGAGGTTTATCAATTTTATTGCTCTTTTTAAAGAGCAGGTTTTGGTTTTATTGATTTTCTCTATTGATTTTTAGTTTTCAATTTCATGTCTAGTTCTTTCTTTTTTTTTTAAATTTTTTTTGCTTATTGTAGTAACATTGGTTTATAACATTGTATAAATTTCAGGTGTACATCATTATACTTCTATTTCTGCATAGATTACATCATGTTCACCACCCAAATACTAATTACAACCTATCACCACACACTTGTGCCGAATTATCCCTTTCACCTTCCTCCCTCCCCCCTTCCCCTCTGGTAACCACCAATCCGCTGCTGGGTATTTATCCAAAGAACTTGAAAACACCAATGAGTAAAGATACATGCACCCCTGTGTTCATTGCAGCATTATTCACAATAGCCAAGACTTGGAAGCAATCATATCTAGTTCTTATTAATTCTTTTCTTCTCCTTACTTTGAATTTAATTTGCTCCTCTTATTCTAGTTTTCAACGGAGGAAACTTAGATTATTGATTTTACATCTTTCGTCTTTTCTAAGATATGCATTCAATGCTGTAGATGTCCCTCAAATTTTAAGTTGTGTTTTCATTTTCATTTAGTTCAAAATATTTTTAAATTTCTCTTGAGATTTTTTTCTTTGACCTATATGTTATTTTCAAGTGTGTTATTTAATCTTTACATATTTGGAGATTTTTCAGTTACTTTTCTGTTATTGATTTAATTTAATTTCATTTTGGTTGAGAGTAGACATTTTATAATTTCTATTCTTTTAAATTCATTAAAGTATGTTATATGGCCTAGAATGTGGTCTATCTTGGTGAATGTTTCATGTCAGCTTGAGAAAAATGTGCATGTTCTTGAAAGAAGTAGTCTCTAGATGTGAATTACATCCAACTGATTGATGGTGTTATTGAGTTCAACTGTGTCCTCACTAATTTTCTGCCAGCTGGATATGTCCATTTCTGAGAGGGGCCTATTGAAGTGTCCAACTATGAGTGGATTCATCTATTTCTTCTTGCATTTCTATCAGTTTTTACCTCACATAGCTTGATGCTCTCTTCTTAGGCGTATACATGTTAAGAATTGTTATGTCTTCTTGGAGAATTGACTCCCTTATCATTATGCAATGCCCTTTTTATCCCTGGTAGTTTTCCTTACTTTGAAGTCTGCTGTGTCTAAAATTAATATAGCTTCTCCTGCTTTATTTGGATTAGTGTTAACATGGTATATTTTTCTTCATTCATTTTCTTTTAACCTCTATGTGTCTTTACATTTAAAGTGGGTTTCTTGTAGATAATATACAGTTGGGTTTCATTTTTTGATCCACTCTGACCATCTCTGTCCTTTAATTGGTTCATTTATACCTTTGAGATTCAAAGTGATTATTGATATAGTTGGATTTATATCTACTGTAATCATTACTATTTTCTATTTGTTGTCCTCTTCTTTGTTCCTATTTTCATCTTCCACTCTTTTTCTGCCTTTTGTGGTTTTACTTGAGCATTTTATATGATTCCATTTTCTGTCCTTTCTCAGCATATTGGGTATACTTCTATTTTTACTTTTTTTTAGTGGTTGCCCTAGAGTTTCCAATATACATTTACAGTTCATCCAAGTCCTCTTTCAAATAACACTTTACCACTTCATGGATAGTGTGAGTACCTAATAATAACAAAATAATCCTATTTTCTCCTTCCTGTCCCTTGTGTTGTTGCTGTCATTTATTTCACTTATATGTAAGCATGCATAAGCATATATATGTCTGTATATATGCATATAAGATATATAAATAAGCATACATAATTGAATACTTTGTTGCTATTATTATTTTGAACAAACTGTTATCTGTCAGATCAACTAAGATAAGAAAAAAAAATTTTTATTTTATCTTCACTTATTCCTTCTTGGATGCTCTTCCTTTCTTAATGTAGATCTGAGTTTCTGACCTATATTATTTTTCTTCTCTCAAAAGAACTAATATTAACATTTCTTAAAGACAGGTCTACTGGTAACAAATTTCCTCAATTTGTGTTTGACTGAGAAAGTCTTTATTTCTCTTCTTTTGAAGAAAAATTTCACAGGGTACAGAATTCTAGGTTGTTGGTTTTTCTTCTCTCAATGCTTTAAATATTTTTGTTCCATTCTCTTCCTTTCTTGGTTTCTGAGGATAAGGTAGATGTAATTCTTATCTTTGTTTCTCTTTAGGTAAGGTGTTTTTTCCCCTGGCTTCTTTTAGAATTTTTTCTTTATCTTTGATTTTCTATAATTTGAAAATCATATGCATATCTCTCACTTTTTTTGGCCTTTATCTTGCTTGGTGTTCTATGAGTTTCTTGGATCTGTGGTTTACTGTCTGACATTAATTTGGGGGAAATTCTCAATCATAATTGTTTCAAATATTTTTTATCTTCCTTTCTCTTTCTTCTCTTTCTGTTATTCCCATTTCTCATATGTTACCACTCTTGTAGTTGTCTTATAGTCCTTGGATATCCTGTTCTATTTTTTTTTTTTTTTTTTTTTAGTCTTTGTTCTTTTTGCTTTTTAGCTTTCAAGAATCCTATAGAAATATATCCTCTAGCTCATAGATTCTTTCCTCAGCTGTGTCCATTCTACTAATGAGAGCATCAAAGACATTGTTTCTGTTACAGTGTTTTTCATCTCTAGCATTTCTCTTTGGTTCTTTCTTAGAAGTTTCATCTCTCTGCTTACGTTGCCCTTCTGTTCTTGCATGCTGTCTACTTTATCCATTAGAGCCCTTTGGATATCACTCATAGTTGTTTTATGTTACCAGTCTGGTAATTCCAACATCCCTGCCATGTCTGGTTCTAGTGCATGCTCTGTCTCTTCAAATTGTGCTTTTTGCCTTTTGGTATGCCTTGTAATTTTTTCTTGATAGCCAGACGTGATGTACTGGGTAAAAGAAACTGCTGTAAATAGGCCTTTTGTAGTCTGGTGGAGAGGAAGCATTCTATAGTCCTATGATTTGGTCTCAGTCTTTTAGTGAGCATATGCCTCTGGACTGTGAACTTCACAAGAGCTTTTCATTTTTATTTGCCCCCTTTGGTGGGACTGGATTTGTATAGTGGACTAAAATTGGGTATTTCCTCCTGGATGTAAAGCTCACAATCTTGTGCCTCCCTTTACCCCCAATGCCACATGACTGAGTACCCTGGAGTGTTTATGTCTCAGAGTTGTCCATTCTGAGTCTCCAGCAATTCACCAATTACAGTTTAGGTTTTCCTCTCCTGGAATTGGTTCCTAGGCAGTTTCCTCTCAAGCATCTCTGCTCTGAGGATAAGCCGTGACTTTGCAGTTCACCAGTCTGTCTCTCTAATCTTAGAGGCAGTGGTTTGCCCTGGCCCTCCCCTCTCTCATAGATCCAAAAAGAGTCCTTAGCTTTCCAGTTTGTTCATCTTTTTACTTGTTGTTGGGATGGAGTGATGATTTCCAAGCTGCTTACATGTGGAGCTGGAAACTGGACCTGTAGGTTCTCTTCTAAGTACAAGTGCAAGAGAACACAATTTGGTATCCTATACTCACTTTCAGTGGCTCTCAATTATGGTTATTTACTTTACTGTCTTTCTCTTCTTATGCCACCCAAATTAATCAAGTTTCAAAATGGACAGAATTAAAATTGTACTCTTTGCCAATATCTTGAATTTAAATAACAAAATAAAATAGATCCAGAACTGTGAAAACAAAATAAAAATGTCATGATGTAGGTTCTAAGGAGAGGAGAAATCCTTAAGTAATTATCTTTTCTGTTGATAGACAAAATTATAATTTTATAAATAATGAAAATAAAGAAATATTTTAAGCTTTTTATGTATAAGTTTTTGTATCTCAACCTGAACTTTGTGGTTTGTTAAAATAGTAAGTAAAAGTGGAATTATTTCTGGCTGTGCACTGTAAGTCTCCTTTATGCCAGTTTTCCACTTCCTCCCAACACGCTTCTCACTAGCTAGCTACCTTGACACATAATTTAGGGGAAAAAGGGACTCATTTGAATAATTTTTACAAATCCAGATATAAGCAAGCATCATTTTCTGATTCTCCATACTGTTTCTATAAGACAGAGTCCTCTAGTGAATCAGAATTACCGTGCTGCCTATTGTAGGTCTGCAACCTCAGGAGTCCCCCGCCCAGGGAAATTCAAAACTGGCCCCCCATACAGAGAGCAAGGAGAGACTGAAAAAAGAGGCAGGCCTCTCCAGATTGGTAGGTGGCAGGTTTAGTAAGCAAGGGAACTTACATACAAGGCTTGTCTTGGGCAGCGGGAAGATGAGTAGATCTCCTCACCCGCCCACTGGAATCTTAAAAGTCTCTATAGAGGCCTTAATGGACTTCAATCACATTTACAGTCCAGATGGTCTTAATAACACAGTAGTCTCTCAATGCTGCATCCTTAAGTGGATCCTACTGTAGGAACGGTGGGAGGAATGTACATTTCAAGGATGAGGATGGGGTAAGGAGCCTCTGATGGCCCAGGTCCAGCTCGCAGGTCAACTGGCAGACATATCTTTTCAATGACTTCCTCCAAAACCTGTTGGGACAACATTTCAGTATGGAAATATTATTAGACAAATGCCATGATAAGTTTGTAACATGAGATTGTAGGGGAGGTAGGGGTGGATATTATCATTAAATAAGTAAAGATAGTAGTCTGTTAGTGCACAGAAGACTTAGGCATTTGTCTGAGGTCACAGATAAGGATTTATTCTGTGCAAGGGAGAAAGATCAGATAAAAGCTAACCCCCAATTGTAAAGGAAGTGGGGTATTTCTAAAGTTACTAAAATATAGGTCACATACCCAAACAAAGAAAAGGATCTAGTTTGCTAGAGAAGCAAAATTTGAGAACCATCAACAGTAATAACAATAACACAGTAAGTATAGAACTCTCCACCATGAGGGGACAATAGGCCCAAGAGGTTGGTTAAGGGTGAGTCTGCAGTGAGCAAATCAAATGGCCTTGTCTCATAAGATAGGCAGAATTAAATCTAGCGAAACTCCATCTCTAATAGCTTTTAAGAGCACACATGGTGTTTGTTTTAGGGCCTTCTCACTGTTTCATACCAGACCCGCCTTGGTCAGTGCAACTACGAGGCAAATAGACTTTACCCTGCTGTTCGAAAACTTCTTGCACTGAACTCATTAACGGTGAATTTACATTTTAATACAAAAATATTTTTCCTTCTTATAAAATAGAGCAGACTGATGTAGATTACCTTGTTTGAACTCTGCTTGTGTCTTCAACTGGACAGCAGGCTTTGTTATGCCTTTCATCCCACTGGACTTTAAAAGTAAATAACCCATGTTTGATCTTCTTGTAGTTTAATTATATGATATACAATATGTTTCCTGTTATTGTAAGTTTGTAGTAACTACCTCTATTTTATGTATACATATCCACACATGTATATGCATACATACATATGTATATACAAATATATATATATACAAATGTTATGTTTTAACTATTACTTGTTTAAGATTTTATGTTACAGACTTTTAATATGGGACTTTTATAAGAGCACTTTCTTGCCTATGGTGAAAACAACTCATCTGAATTTGTCTTCATACAAGACCAAAATAATAATTTAATATTAATACAAAACTGTCAGTTAACACTTATATAGTACACACCATGAACAGGTGCTTTTTTAAAGATTTTTACCTATCTTGGCTTCGTTAAACCTTACCATAACCTTATAAAATAGATGATTATTCATTCTATTTTCAGATATGGGAACTGTGGCATATGGAGGTTAAACAACCTGACCAAGGTAGTTTGTTGGTAGTGATGGAGTCAGGATTTGAACCTACAAAGTCTGGCTTTTGAATCTGTCTTCTTCCTAGTACACAATATTGTCTCCCCAGGTGTGAATTAAATATGTTCCTAAGATATAATACCAGGAATAGATGGCAGTATAAAAGTACTATTTTTAATTATCTTCAAATAAGTGGAGATTAAAAAGTGTACCTTTTTTACGTTAGGGGAAAAGAGAGCATTCTTTATATGGTTAGCAGGAGCTGTGAGTTAAGGAGGCTATAAAGTTGTACTTTTGTATCTTAGACTTGAGTACAGTGATTTTGGGACAAATTATTTCAAAGCTAAATATATTTCCTTTCTGATTTTACTGGAATTCATAAACCCCAAACTGGTATTTAGAAACAGCAAACATTCAGCAGCCCGAAAAGATACATTCAGTAAGTGTGTTTTCACAGACTGTTAAAGACAGAGTGAGGGAAATATATAGCAGGGGCAGAAGAGTGTCTCTCTGGTGATGTCAGAGAAGAGTATATAAAAGCAATCACAAAATTGGGCAAAGAGATTCCAAAACCAAAAATAGCCTGCAGAACGACCCTCACTCAGTCACCATTGCTGGGCTGCTGGTCATTTGCATGATTGCTCTCAAATCAATTTCTTGCCCTTCCTTTGCTCTGCTCTTAGTCACTAGAGGCTAATATCTGCAACATACCCCAAGCTCCCTTGCTCACCGGCTCTGTCTAATGTCACAGGGAGAGATTGGAAGGTGGAGAGGAACAAGCCAGAGCATATCTTTCCCATTTTTTTTCTGAGTCCCTGGCAAAGGCCATATTTCCTCTCTGCTTCTAGTTCCTAGCAGCCCTTCTTCTGTTTTAACAGTTCCCACCTGGTGGCTCAGACTCCTGGGCTCTGGTAAAGCAGGGGATGGTGATGGTTTTCTTCTCTTGCTAAACTCTGGATTGTCTCAGCGTGTCTCATTGTTTGCCCTTCCAGCTCATCTAATAACTTTGTAACCGTTCTCCATAACAAATTACCTCTATTGAAATTTCTGGTCTAAGCTTTGTTTTCCTGACTGGACTTCATACTGATATAATTTATTTGAGTAAATAAGCAGGATAGATATTATAAGAAAATAACCTGTTATTTTCAGATGCTTATGGAAATTCCAGATGCTTATATAAATTCCAATTTATAATTCATTAAACAGATGTTTTGATTCACTAAGTAGGCCTGGAAATCAGAAGAGAGGCCAGCAGGGGAGTTAAAAGAGGGAAAATTATCACCATTGTGAATGAAATCTTCTAGAGGCAGAGCATAGAGGAGAAAAATGGCTAAGGATAGATCTTCTAAAGAAATCAAATCAAGAGGTGAGCAGATGAAGAAAACTGATGAGGACAGTTTTTTACAGCAGATGAGACTGATAAGGAAAACCGATGAGGATACGAGAGAAAGATTTTAACAAAAAATATATATATTAATAGTATTCACCAAACATAAATTATTTAGAGAACTCCACTGGAGATAAGGGCTGAAAATTGCCACTGGATTTGGCATGTAGAAGGTAATTTATCCTGTTGGTAAAGAAAGAAAAATTTGGGGGAGGAAATCTGGAGAAATATAAAGATGCAGACCTATTGTTTGTGAAGAGGAAACTGCCAAAATAAATAGTCAAATGAAAAGTATTAAGGACTGAAAAAACATGGTATATTTTTGTTCCATTCAGAATTTGTCAGTTTTTTGAGCATACTGTTTGGTAAGGTCAGTTGTACCAACAATACAAGTTGGATTGACCCCTAAAAGTGCAAAAAGGATGGCTGTTGAGGCTTGTAGTGATAGTGCATCAAAAGACCAGACATGGATCCAAGATCAAGAAGAACGTGAGGCATGGAAAGAGTTAATAGGATGGAATAAATTGTTGGTCCAATGGGCTGGGTATCATTAGGGTATAGAAAAAGAGATCTTCTACCACCTAAAGGAAGATGCCAGCACTGCTTATGATTGACATAGGTGTAGGACAAGGAACAGCCACCATTAAAGATGGCTGGAAAAAAATAATATCTTTTAGGGCCAAGAATATGTATAGGACAAGAAGATGAATAAAATCATCTGTGTAGAGGTTGAGGATGAAGGAGAGTTTATTTGTGATGGACTTGAGTACATGTATGTGTATGTCTGTGTATGTGTGCTTGTCAGCTTGCCTCAGCCATTCTAAAGGGCTTTAAAGAGAATGTAGAACTCCTTTGTGAATTAGGTGCTCAAACAAAGTGAAGAGTGAAATTTAAGGAGAAGATATTAGCAAGAACTTTTCTCTGTCAACTTTGTTTTCTATGTGGTTTATCAAGGAATTGTTATCTTACATACCTAAAAGTGTACATAAACAAACACACATGAAAGAATGAAAATATATTAACTATGAACTCTAGAACTCCATTTAATGGCATGATTCAGGAAAACAAAAAAGCTAATTACAATTTAAGATTATCTGTAAGATATTTTGGTGGTATCTGACTTGTGATGCTAACTTGGTGATCCTCTTATACATCTTCTAACCAGCTTTGTCTTCGTTTTGCCAGGTGTCTATAGAGGCCAACTCATCAAACCAAAATGTGTTTAGTCAGGAAACATTGCAGATTAAAAACATTATTAACCTTTCCAAAAATAATTTGAAAAAGCTTTTGGATTATAGACTTGGATTATTTCACACTACATTTCCTTCCACTAACAAATATAAATGACATTTGGCAGAGTTTCAGAAAAACCATCAAAGCTTAAATCAAACATTTGGAGAATATTGTCTCTACTCATGCAAGTGATTCCTGAACACTGTGCAATCATTTATTTGCATTGCTTCCAAGAAAACATTCCAAGCAATATTTGAAAGAAAATAAAATCCTAATCTTTTAGAGTTCCACTGAAGCGAGTTCCAGGAAGAAAAATCAAGCATGAAGTTTAGTTGTTCTACATGAAGCATTTACCCAAGTGTACGTTATGCACATTGTTAGCTACGTAAGCCCGGGCCCAAAAGCATAGACGTCTTCAGGTTAAAACAACTCTCTGTGAACTCTTTTTCCAGAAATTCCTTGTGCCTTAGGCATGAGGGTGAATGAACTGAAAGATTAAGTCAGGTGAGCTAAATAGAAACAAAAACTCTTAAAACTATGCACAAGATGTTTCTAATAAAAGGGAGACAAATAGTTCTGCCAAGTTTTTTTACATCCTGTGTTAGGAAAAGAAAAATAGCAAAGCTAAAAGTACCAAATAAGAAACATAGACCCTAGGAGAGATAAATTTATCAGTTCTTTTATTTTTTTCTAGCTATACAATTTTTTTCTATATTAGATAAATTTATTTGGGATTTATAGAGGGTGCATATGCTTGCTCACAATATGGAAAAATAAAAACAGAAAATAAAGACAAGAAGGGAAAGAAAATAGAAAGAAAGAAAATGTATTATTACTTTGGGTACTAGGTAATGTGTTAGACACTTTTGTAAATATTTTAGTCTTCAGTTTTCTGAAATTTTTACTAATTCCACCATATTTCCATGAGACACATGTTCTCACTGAATCGATTTTAAATGCTAACCATCTGAAACAGAGTAATGGTTCTCAATTTTCCTTTTGAAGGCTGTTGGGAATAGCATGAATGCTCTTAGATTGCTGGATAAATTTCTGAAAATGTTGAAAAAGGTGGAAGGAAGTTTTGGGATGAGGAATATAAGTATCATGCAATATAATCTTCCTATCAATGCTCAAATTGATTAATGTTCGATTAATTTTTGTCGGTTCTTGTCTTGATTGATGTTTGTCAGTTCTATGTTTCCTACGGCTGCCATAACAAATTACCACAAACTTGATGGCTTGAAATAACAAACTTTATTCTCTCATAGTTCTGGTGGCCAGAAGTCCAAAATCCAGGTGTCAGCAGGGACACGCTCCCTACAGAAACTGGAGAGGTGAATTCTTTCCATGCTTCTAAATTCTAGTGGTTGCCACTTTCTTGGCTTGTGGCTACAGCACTCCAATTTCTGCATCTATCTTCATGTCGTTTTCTCTTCCGTGCCTGCCTTCTCCTCTGTGTGTCTCTTATAAGGACCTTCGTTGAATTTAGGGCCTACCTGGCTAATCTGACCTGGATCTCCTCATCTCCAGATCCTTAGCTTAATTACTTCTGCAAAGATTCCTTTTCCAAATAAAGTAACTTTTTTTTTTTTCCCTGTCCTCTTGCATGTAATTTATTTGAAGTCATTTTTTTCTTGGAGCCCAGTGATTTCTTGTTTTCATATGGAGCAATTTCTTTCTAGCTTTGCAATATAGTTGTCATTCCGAAACCGAATAAGGTAACTTTCATAGGTTCCAGGGATTAGGATGTGGACGTATCTTTTGGGAGCTACCATTGAGCACACTATATCTACCATCTGTAATGCCTCAGGTAAAAAGAACTTACTATTTTCTGAGATGACCTGCTAAGACTCTGATGCTGAAATCTGCTTTCCTATAGTTTCATCATAATGATTCCAGCTGTGCCATTTGGGACTTCATAGAATGAGTGCACTATCTTTTCTACAACATAATCTTGCAAATATTTGAATGTTGCTGTAATTTCTCCTGAAAATGATTTTGGTTAAAATTTTGACATTCCTGAATTTCATTTCCCTGTGACTTCATTTCTGGGATTTTCTTTTTTATCTTATTCCTAACAAGTCACTCTGCCTCCTTCAAGACTGACCTGAGGCCTACTGACAGGTCCACTGAGTGTTTTGCTATCATATTTATCACAAAATGCCGCAGTGTGTAATATAATAATATATTTCCTCTTTGTGGTGCATTATTCTGTTTCAATATTTATAGAAACATCAGGATAGATTATATGGTGTTTCCCCTAGACAGATTGAATGTAGAGGATTTTTTAAAAACTTACTGCTATTTTTTCTATTTGTGCTAAATTTCTTGGGTAATTTATGGTAGGTGTCATTCCTATTCTCTAAAGAGTTGGTGAAACCCAAACAGAACTATTAATTTCATTCTCAAAAAGTCACATTGAGTGATCTTAGAGGCAGTGCAGAGCTACAGATAAAGCATCACTAGACATATTCTGTCAGGTGGGAAAACATTGCAGAATCCCACACAAGCATACAAGGAAAGTTGATTTCTACTGGAGTGACAAATGAAGAAGTGTGTTGATATAAATTTAATAGAAAATGATTTAATAAAAATAATAAAAATTATTTTTGAAATATGCTATTATGTTACTATTTGGACAATTCTATTTGAAATTATTTCTTTTTTTAAATCATTTTTTTTAATTCATGATAAATGTAAACCATAAATGAGGTTTTAAAAAAAATGTAAGATCTGTCAAAGTATTGTCACTGTAAAATAAATTAAAGGCAATTCCAGACTTTTGGATTTTCTGAGAGCTGAATCATTCATATATTATCAGGAATGCAGCTTCACAAATATTCTCTTATTTCATATTGAAATATGGGCAAAAAATTACCTCAAATATATTCAAATGGCCGTTCCCTTAGTTTCAACAGAAAGGCTCACGAAGGACAGTGCCGTGGATGTAAGCGCATGTGAAACTTGCTCGCTTTCATTCCCGATCTTCTTCTTCCACCAACATACACTTTACATGAACATCAAGGGCTTTGTCTCTTGGAGGCAGTTCATGCACTGTAAAATGAAATGAATGAATGGCCTTGGTATTGGTTACCACGGAATTTGGTTTGATAGACTATACTAATGGAAATGCTAGGTACTGAAATAAACACAGACAAGGAGATAATGAGTCAAACAAAATTTAATTGTGTTATGCAAGTAAAGTCCAAAATGATGTTCTTGATCAGCAGGCAGGTTTCTTCCAGATGGTGGTCAGAAAACACAGGTGATTGTTTTCTCCTGTACTACACGCTTCCCACCCATGGCTTCCGAGTTCTCATGCTCTTCTGTATCAAACCAAGGGGGAAAGAGCAGGAAGAGACAGAGACTGCAGGTTTCTAGGGGCTGGGCCTGGAAGTGGGGCATGACACTTTCACTCACATTCAGCTGATGAGAATTCAGTCACACAGTCACGCTTAGTGGCCGGGGACTCTGGAAAATGTGGTCTAGCCTTTTGCTCACAAAGAAGAGAATCTGAGTTTAGAGAAGAGCTACCAAGGCTCTGCCATACCAGACAAAATACTTCATTGAAAAATACCATTTAAACTAATTTCTTGGTTTTAGGGGGTATTGCAATCCAGATAATAAAAGTTTATTAGTTAGGAATCAGGGATAGCTGTAGAATTTGTGGGGCTCAGTGCAAAATGAAAATGTGAGACCCTTGTTCAAAATGCAGAGAAAGTACCATTAAATATACTAACATATAAAGCTTTTTACTTTAAAAATCTGACATTACTTATAAACATTGTAGGGAGTAATAGTGATACGTTGTTTTAATAGCGTATACTGTATCAGATGAACCCTCTTGAAAAAAATACTGGGAAAATATATAAAACAACTCATAAGTAAACCAAACAGGCAGGTCTTGAGGGACCACAATCTCTGGAAGAAAGGAAGCCCATAAGATTAGCCAAAATTTGGATTTTTCCCAGAGGGCGTTAGTTACCAAAATTGTAATTCAGGGGTATTGTGCTCAATCAGAAAACTGGAGTGTCGAAAAGGACCGTGTACAGAATTTTCAGGGCTGCCCAAGAAGCTAGGAGATGAAGGGCAAAAATCCAGAGAGAAGGAATTTTCAGGGCTTGCACAGGACATGTATTCCAAGAAACAAAGCAGAATACAGTTGCTGGGAAGCTGAAGTGTCGAGCAGAGATTTCAGCAACTGTGTGATCCTGAAGAGAGAAGGTGGATTTCACACCCCATCGCGGTGGAAGTACTTCAGAAAACACCTTAGACTTTCAGTTGAGACAATGGAAGGACCACAACTTGTGAATGACGGTTACTCCTCAGGAGCACAGGTTGTACTCTGCTATGGTGTATCATATAGTATATTCATGCCGTGTATGAGCTGTGCTATGGAGAGGTCCATGTGGCAAGGAACCGAGCATGGCCTCGAGCCAACAGGTAGTGAGGAATTGAGGCCCTCATGCAAGAGCCCACGAGGAACTGAATTCTGCCAACAATCAAGTGAGTAAGCACGGAAGTAGATCATTTCCCGAGTAAGCCATAGGAAGCCTGCTGCCCTGCTAACTTGGCTTCAGCTTGTGAGAGCCTCTGAAGGCGAAGGTCCGGCTAAGCCAATCCTGGACTTCTGGCTTATAAGAACTGTGAACTAATAACTGTTGTTGTTTAAACCAGTAAGTTTTGGACTCATAATAGTAGATATCTAAAGTGGCTATAATATAACTGCAAAATTGGAATAGACTAGGCTTAACCAAGACGCAAATCCAGCCTAGACAGAATGAGAGTGATCTGCTGGCATCCTATCTGCCAAAAATAAGATCGACCAGAACGTCTATAGTTTTTAATACATGATGTTTGGCACCTGTTCAAAATTTATGAGACATGATAAAAACAGAAACAAATGACTGACAAGAGAAAAAAAAAACAGATCAGATAATAAAAAGACACCAAGAGTTGATTCAAAGTTTGGAATAATCAAACAATGACTTTAAAATAATCAAATAGGGGGCATGTAAAGCATGCAGTGTGTCTACAAAGCATCTAATGGAATTTTAAAGTAAAATTTTGAGCTCTAAATGCACATTTTAGAAAAGAGGAAAGGTTGTAAATCATTGATTTAAACTTTCAGTTCAAGAAGCTTGTGGGGAAAGAAAGCAAATTAAGCCCAAAGATACAGAACAAAAGAAATAGTAAAAGGAAGAGGAAAGGCAGCGAGAGAGACATAAAACATAAAATAGATCTAGAATTTGATTCTCTGAAAATTTTAATTAAATTGATAACCCTTTAGCAAACCTTATCAATAAAAACAAACCACAAAACTTATCAATATCATAATAAAAAACAGGACATTAGGGGGCCAGCCCGGTGGCGCAAGCAGTTAAGTGCGTGCGCTCCACTGTGGCGGACCGGGGTTCGCCGGTTTGGATCCCGGGCGCGCACCAATGCACCGCTTGTCAGGCCATGCTGTGGCGGCGTCCCATATAAAGTAGAGGAAGATGGACAAGGATGTTAGCCCAGGGCCAATCTTCCTCAGCAAAAAGAGGATGATTGGCAGATGTTAGCTCAGGGCTGATCTTCCTCACAAAAAAAAAAAAACAGGACATTAACCAAGATCTTACAGATGAAAGGATATTATGACTAGTATATACTAATAAAGTTAAAATTTTTGAAATAATGGACAAATACTTAAAATACATAGCTCACCAAAATTGGCATTCGAATAAACAGATAATCTGAATGGTCCTATTAAATAAATTGGATCTGTAATTAAAAACCTACACACACGCGTGCACACACCTGGCTGTAAGCTCTATTTGGAAAAAAATAACTTTTGACTCATTTACTTGAAACTTAGGTTTGAGCTGCCCCAATTTAATCAGAATTACACAAAACAGAACAACTCCAAGTGGAAAAAACATATGTCTTCTAAGAAGGAGAAGTACTAGATAAGAAGTTTGCTAATTATGAAAATTTGGAGAGTAGGAACAAAGTGAATTTCTGGGACATTGGTTTAGTCCGAGATTCTGCACGCTCGAGCTGCATCTGAGTCCCCTGGAAAGCTTTTCAAAAACGCATATTCTGAGACCCTAAGCAGGAATTCCCTGATTCAGTAGCCCTAGTACAGGACTTGGGCACCTAGGTTTTTAATAAGCTCCGAGGATGCTCTAGTGCACATCAAGATTGTCTACGATGCTGCATAAAGTTTTAAATAAAAATGTAGTACCAGGCAAGGAAGTATCTAGTCATTCTTTGGGGTTTCCCTGGATCATATTCTACCATCTTAATAGGGCGAGTCCATCAATAAAGGAATTGAAAACTATATCTGCATACATTGATGTGACGGATATTACTATACATTTTCTGAAAGGTAATATGACTCAATGTGTCAAAATTCATAACCTGCGACTTAAAAATGTATTAAATTGTACTACTGAACTATATATAATAATAATAAAATATACAATAATAAAATAATAATAATATGCAATAATGATAAAATACACATGCTCATGGACGTTCTGTTAAGTCCATAGTGCAGTCTCTGCTATATTTTAAGTGCTGAGTACATGTTAGCTATTATCACACATACTTTTTTGAGGCAAAATGTTTGCAGACAGAAACAGTGCAAGTAACTGTCAGACTAATTAGGAGATTTCCCAAAATATTATCAGGGTTTTCTTGAGCAATATTATTCTTGAATTTAAACTTTGTTTATATGTCTCCATGTTTCTCTTATTTTTCCAATTTTCTAAAAAATGATAACATTACTTTTACAATCAAAAGAAAGTTTTAAAAGAAAATTAGAAGTTTCACTGAAAATCTTGTGTGATAAAAATATTAAGATAGAATATACATGAGGAGAATAAGTATAAATTATTTAGACGGAAAAATGAAGAAAACGTTGTGCATTCTTCAGTTTCCATTTTTCAGGAACACTGGACTTGAGAACAAAGGGAACTTTTGACTGGCACATTCATAGCATGATAGTCACAGTTATTTAACCTCATATTTTCTAAGTCATTCTTATAGATTACCTCAAATTTAATGTGGTAGGCTGATAATGACCCTAAAGAAGCCTATGGTTGAATCCCCAGAACCTATGAATGTTACCTTACATGGCAAAAGGGACTTTGCAAATGTGGTTAAGAATCTTGGGATGTGGAGATTATCCTGGATTATACTATGGGCCCAATGTGATCACAAATATCCATATAAGACGAAGGTAAGAGGATCAGGGTCAGAGGAGACAATGTGATAATAGAAGCCGAGTCAGTGAAGGAGACATGACAACACTACACCTCTGTCTTTGAAGACCCAGGAAGGTGTCATAAACCAAGGGATGCAGGTGGCTTCCAGAAGCTGACAAGGCAAGAAAATAATTCTCCCTTAGAGCCTCCAGGTAGAACCAGCCCTGCTGACATCTAAGCTTTAGTCTGATGAGATTCAATTGGGGTTTCTGATCTCCAGAAATATAAGATAATACGGTTGTATTAAGCCATAAGTTTGTGGCAATTTGGTAAAACAGCAATAGAAAACAAATACAGTTATTCCATCTCTTTTTATTTTCATGAATTTAAAAATGCATTAGAAATAATCTAATGCATACTCATACTTTGTATAAAATCTAATTAAACTCACATCTTGCACATAATATGTTAATTTTTATAACTTTTTTTTTTTTTTTTTTTGCTGAGGAAGATTTGCCCTGAGCTAACATTTGTGGACAATACTCCTTTTTTGCTTGAGGAAAATTAGTGCTGAGCTAACATATGTGCCAATCTTCTCCACTTTATATGTGGATCCCTGCCACAGCATGGCTGACAAGTGGTGGAGGTCCGCACCCGAGATCCAAACCCACGAACCCAGGCTGCCAAAGTGGAGTGTGCCAAACTCAACCGCTAAGCCATGCGGCAAGCCCCTATAACTTATTTTATTTTTTGGTAGAGGCATATTGATGTAGGAAGGATTTCAGAAGTGTATGTGCTGCCTCCAGAAAGTATTTATGAAAACTTTTAGGCACCTGAGTTTTACATAAGTCAACATGTGCAAAACATTTTTTGTGGGAGGTTCATCTAACTTGGTATGACTTTACAATACCTTTCCAATAAGCATAAAATAGTTGATGGTGAGTCTTTTCATCATTAGAAAATTCTGTACATAGACAACTAGAAATTTTTGTTTGTAGATGTGCTAATATTACAACAATATAAAAGTAAATATTTGTTCAGTATCTTAGCTGGAAATTTTGGATCTTACTATTCTTTTCTCGGATGGAAATTGCAGCCTATACTCCTCTGAGTTGTTATACGCAATGATTTTAGAACTGAGGACACTAACCTTCCCAAGAGAGCTGCCTTTTACATCAAGTAGACAATCTGGGAACTGCACGTAGCTGGCTTTTACGTATTAAGTGAGAAACTCTGGAATCATATCTCCTTGGTGTGGGACAATGACTTGAAGTTGGATTACTCCTATTACATTAAAACTTCCTTTCCTTTAATTATGTAATTAAAACTTGCGAATAATTTCTGGGACAACTGAAGCAATAAATCCACAGAAGTCAATTCTAATGTGTTGGAGGGAAAGAATGAGGTTCCTAGTTGGAAATCTATGGAAGAATGAAGAATATCACTAGGGAAAAAAAGACATGCTGTGGAGAATCAGAGCCTGCTCAGATAGTGGATAAAACAGTAGCGCCAACCTCCCACTAATTACAGAGGGTGTTTACTGTGGAATGTCATTTTTATTTAGGAACTTGTGAATTAACAAGTCCAAGTATAAACACATCTTAGTATGATTATAAAGATGTAGTTTATGAAACATGCTTCATTGCCTTATATTTGAATTTCTTATTTCACGGGATTATTGTCCTTAAAAATTTTTTTTAGTCACAATACATTTACTTCTTTATGTCATGGTCTTTACCTTTATCTCCTCCCTTTGAAAAATCATATATATATATATATATATATATATATATATATATATATATATATATACACACACACACACACCTATCTCATCTATGTGATATATGTGACATATAATATAAAAAACATATGTATATCATTTAAAATCATATATATGCAACCAAATAATTCTAAATGCAGTCTTAGTTTCATCCTTTTATTCTACTATTATTAAAGATGAGAGTATCATAAAGGATAAGTTTGCATTTAGAAAAAACATCTGCCAAGTTGATATTTTCTCCCTGGTAGGCTGTCCCTGTTGTGTTTCTGATTGTGTGGTTAATGAATTTTCTCCTGGCAAGCTAACATCTCTTTGTTTAAAACTATTCATTGCTTTTATTTGGGACTGGCTGTTGATCACAGCTTTGGTACAGCAAAAACAATTGTGTCCTATCCCTACATCCCTTCCTGCTATTTTGAAATGGACTATTAGGTCTGTCACTTAGACAATTAGATAAATAATAGCTGTTGGGTTTATTGTTTTTGAAGGTCATTTTTTGCAATACCTTAGCAATGTCTATTAAATAGCTGATCAATGTCTGTTGGATAGAAAACATAAATTCTTTACAGGAAAATAATTGAACTCTGAGACAGAAAAGCACAAATATAAAATACATTGCCTTTAATTCCTTTTCCCATTTCCACAGTTCACAATCTGCTGGGAGATATTTGTTAGAATGATGTATGTGTTTAATTTCATCCAAATAAGCAGTGGAAGAAGTTTGAGATCTTAAGCATACATCGTGCATTACAACTCTACAAATTAGTTGTGATCTACAGGTTTCACCCTTTTTTAGGGAAACAGAAGTTTGTCATTTTTATTCTTTGGTTTACATGATTGATCTGGGACCATGTTAATTCTCACGCAACTACATGTATCTCCATTATCTCATAGAAAGCGCTGAGCACCTTGCTTCTCGATTGCTCTGGCAGCTTCATCTGCCTTTTGCAACACGTAATTCCAGTCAGGCAGCAAGTGGAGATCAATGTGGAGGACAACAAGGACCTCTCAGGACTGTAAAGCCTCTTCTCTTGAGTACCATTCCTACGTTTGTTCCAAGACAAGGAATTTATGAATATCACTGTTGTATTTTTATGACTCCATAAGCTAGCTTTAAAGCTTGGACTAAATAATTTACACCACCTCTGTATTGCTAATTCCCTAGCCCTGCCACAATTTTTGTTTCTTTGCTTGTGACTCGTCGCTAGCTAAACAATTACACATCAGTTAAAAGCATCTTCAAAACACTTCCTGTGATGCATTTGCTTAAAGAGTTGACAAACCTCTCACGTGAGGTTTTCCAAAACACTGACTATTTCCAGGTGTACTGTGACAGGGACAGCTACCGATGCAAAAACAAATCATAATCCCTTTCCACACTGTTGAGTTATTGCTCAAAATTGGCAGACTGACCCATATCAACATTTCCTAGCCACAAAAGGTGAACATAAGAAATGCCTGTATTCCCAGCCAGGGCAATTAAGATGTAAATATGACTTCTCCACCTTCCCTCTTCTTGGTTCTGCTGGCTGGATGGCAACGGACAACCTTGAAAGCTACACGTTGCAGAAGTCAGACTCTGTCAGCCTTTGTTCCTGGATGCTTGTCTCCAGCCAAGTCCACTGCCCTTTCTCCTTCCTGTCACAGATCAGGAACAACAGCTTTTGAATTTGTGTGATTGAACAGCAAATTTCCATGATGTTAAGCCTAGCTATTTCTAATGTTTACCTTATCTAATACACTTCTGAATAGACTATCATCATCAATATTATTTTGTATTACATAGCAAGTTAATTTAGGTTAAATAGACACTAATCTCCAACCTATATGTGGTAAGAAAAGTACAGAAGTTCTCATTAATTTGGGTTCCAATAATTCTGAATTTTGATCATTCAGTATTATCTTGATTGAAATTTAACTTTTCAGGGGCCAGCCCCGTGGTGTAGCAGTTAAGTGCCCGCTCTCCGCTGCTGGCGGCCCGGGTTGGGATAGCGGCCCGGCACCAATGCACCGCTTTGTCAGGTCATGCTATGGCGGCGTCCCATATAAAGTGGAGGAAGATGGGCACAGATGTTAGCCCAGGGCCAGTCTTCCTCAGCAAAAAGAGGAGGATTGACATGGATGTTAGCTTAGAGCTGATCTTCCTCACAAAAAAAAAAAAATTACCTTTGCAATTTCAATGAATGAATGAATAAATAAAATAATTAGCTACACAAATAGTACTTTAAAAAAATCTACAGGTATACATTTAACATAGCCAAAAATATAGAACATTTGGAGAAACTCAGCTATATATGATATAGACTAATAAACTCAATATCAAAGACAGAGAGGCCTGGGTTTAGTCTCAAGGTCTGACATCTTAACTGGATGATTTAGTACAAGTCTCTACTTTATTATTTGAAAAATGAATATATCAATTATACCTATCTTAAAATGTTACTCAGCATTGACAGAGGTCACTGCTACAATTGAAGGGCTTCAGACAGTTCTGAGCTTAGTTATAACGAAAAAATTGGGGTGGTGTCAGAGACATTTGATAGGGAAGGGTGGCACAGAATAACTCACTCATAAAGTGGAAATGGGTTAACCCACAGCATGCTACAGGGAGGGAGGGAGTTCAGGGCAAGTCCACTGCGTACATGATCAGATTGCTTCACTCCCCATGGAGTCCATGAGGAAGCCCTCTGAGCACCTCCTCACTCCCACCTCTGTGTGGGCCAAGCCCCTGACTCTCCGCTCTTGGAGACAATACAGGCTGCTTGGTTTACTTATGACAGTTTATGGATTGAGGGCCATTTTACTAGAAAAATCAGCATCAATATGCCCTGCAGATGATGAAACCTTGATGGAAGAAGGCAAGGGCAAGCCTGAACAATGAGAGAAGCTGAACTGTTTATCACTGGAAGAGTAGTCGGGTTCTCTCATCAGCAGAGAGTATGAAGAATCAAACACTCTTGGGTTTTAGCCAATGCCTTTGCTTAATGGTTAGGCAAATAGACCCTAGATAAATGCACAATAAAAACTCTCCTGTATGGGACAATTATGGAAATCTCTGTGAGAATTTTGAGGAAGAATTAGAATGAGTTATGTGAAGCCCACCAAAAAACTTAGTTGTCAGCTCTACAGCAATTAGAATGCCAAGGCAAATGCTTAGTCAGATCCCTAATGCTAGCTACCTGGCTTCATGAAATGAGTAGGCGTGTTGCTGCTGAGGTCAAGCATGATTGGAACAAAACAGTCTCTTGTGGCCAATGAAATAGCTAATATGATTTAAAAACAAACAAACAAAACTACACTTAATATCACCTGGAAAGGAAATCATTGAAAATCCCCTTGAGTTAAATTCCCCAGGACAAGGGCCATAGAGAACAGGTGACTGGATTACTTTGAACGTTTATCACAGTCTCCAGAACTACAACTAGTTGGTAAAAGGGATTATTCTATCCTCTTCTAAGCATTGCTTGTTCTACAACATATATACAACTTCAGATAACACAATTAAAGATATGAAACAGAAAATACTCAATATTTACTCTCCAGGCCACCTGGATATATCTCTTCTGATCATGGTACATGCTTAGCTGCACAGAAATGGTCAAGGGAACTGTTATCACACGAACAAAACATATTTGTTATCACCCTCAGAGCATTGGTCTTTTTGAACTTTGCAATTGGTAATTGAGACACTTGATACTTGAATCAGTTAATGGAAAAAGTTTTAAGGGATGGCTTAGTAGATTAAATAAATTTGTAAAGAAATTGAATATGAAAGTAAATAGGTACAGATTCTATTGGAAAAAGTTTCTGGACTTTGATACCCCTGGTGGATGATTAGAGAGTTTCTGAAGAAACTGAATAGACCAAGAGAAAGAGACATGGTCTTTAGACCGTTGATTATATCCTAATACAAAAGGAAGGCTACTGACAAATCACCACAGATTGATGTATACAAGTCCAGTAGACAAGCCCAAACACTAAGCACTTTTTCCCATCCTCCTGTAAATGTTTTATTATTGAATTTGCATGAGCATCTGAGGATCATTAGATAAAGATCAACTAAAAATCATCAAATAGTGAAAATGAGTGGGGGGAGAGACAAGGGAAGGATAATTTTCAACATAAACATTTTAGTAACTTTTGATTTTAAGACTACAGGAATTTATTTAATTTAAAGTCTAAATGAAAATTATCATATGGGCAGGAGGGGGAGAACAGGGAGAAAATATCAAAGATATTGCAACTTGATTATTTGGGATTCTTCTTAAAACAAAAAAAGCTATTGAATGCCCAGCATGACTATTCATGGTTGATATGCCTTTCTACATTTTAATATTAGTTATGTATGTAAATCTGTATGTGAACAAATGTTTTTAAAAACGCAATCTCAATCCTTTTGTAATTTAGTGGATTTTTCTTTTGCTATTATTCACTAAAATACATAGGGTGCTTCATTAACAAATGCATTTACTCTAATGGTAGTTACATTTATAGCATGTTAAATGGCATTATTTTTAGGTAACATTTTATTCATATTCACAATCAATCCATAATATTTAATGGGAATCCAAAAGATGACATGCGTGGTAGAGACACTTAGTTTAAATTTGGTTATTAGTTTTAGGCTGATTATATTTTGGTATTTTGTGTTCATTTTTTACTAAGAGGGAAGAACTGAGGAAGAAAAACTGAGACAGGTAGGTGGTAGGGGTCCCAGATCTTTTCCTGTCATTTTTGTAGAGATAAAACAAAAACACCCCCCATTT
This sequence comes from Ceratotherium simum simum, assembly GCF_057802395.1. NCBI lineage: Eukaryota > Metazoa > Chordata > Mammalia > Perissodactyla > Rhinocerotidae > Ceratotherium > Ceratotherium simum. Next base: position 62,600,962 of record NC_141911.1, read on the forward strand.
ACCCTATGTGTCAGGGATCCTCAAGACCACCCTCGGGTTCAAGGATTCACTAGACAGACTCACAGAAAACTCACAAAAACTGCTATACTCATGGTTACAATTTATTACAGTGAAAGAATACAGATTTAAATCAGCAAAGGGAAGAGGCGCATGGGACAAAGTCCCGAGAGCCCAGGCAAAAGCTTCCAGTTGTCATCTCCCAGTGGAGGTGAACAAATAGCACTTTATTTTCCAAGCAATGACGTGTTAACATTACATATGGAGTATTGCCAATTAGGGAAGCTCACCTAAGCCCTGATCCAGGGTATTTATTGGGGGTCCATCACATAAGCATAGAGCACAAATGTAGCTGGACTTGGTTAGTCTCAAGTCTCTCCTGAGGTCAAACAGATACAATGTGGCCCAAAGCATCCACCGTAAATCACACCATTAGCATAAATTATCTGGCATGGCCCGAGGCCCCAGGTATACAAAGGCACTCTTGTTAGGCAGGAATATTCCAAAGGCTTAGAGGTCATCTTCCAGGAGACTGCCAAGGCCAGTTTATTTATTTATTTTTCGATCTGCAGGGTTTGAACACCCCAGACCTGCTGAGTTAACCCTTTACTGTGCACCTATGTGAGAATTGTCCTGATACCTGCTGTCAATGAAACTGAGTTCAATTCTAGATATACCTAATGTCAATCTATACAGAGGCAGAAGGACTTTCTGGACCTCGTTTTTTCCATCACTGCCAACACTAGGATTTCTTTGAAAATTAAGAAATAAGCATGTTACTTCCTGGCTTAATATGCTTCTATACAGTCCACTGCCTTATGATAATTTATATTTAATATCCCTCCCTGAAATATGTTCCACTCTCATATCTCATAAAGTCAGAATTTACCCTTTGCTTTTTCTACTCATTTTTCTATATTCCAATGCCTCTAAAGTTTTCAAAATTTTCTTCATGTATCTTTTTTCCTTCTGCCTGAAAACAGTTTTCCCCGATTCTACGGTTTCTCAATGACTAAGTGCATGTAAAGCTAAGCTGAAGCATCACTTACCATTTAAATCATTTCTATCACCCTCGTAGTTGTCTAGGTGCCTTTTCTGTCTTCTGGTAATATTCTTCATTTACGTCTAGCATAGCACAGTTAATGACATTTTTTAATCTAAAAATAAATCTATGGACCTTGAACTCTTTAAGCGAAATGGTAATGGTTTCAAATTTCCTCATCTACTGTACCAATAAACTACCTGGCATTTGGTATATGCTTGATAACACACAATTAAATGAAATATTCAATTATTTTCTATAACATCAAGAATTGCATCTGTTCATTATGTCAAAAATCACATGGTGTTTATATAATTATATCTCTGAAACTCCGAGAAAGAGTATAGATCTGTAGTGTTTGACCAGGGTTAAATATGAAATAAAAGAACTCACATATGCAAATATAAAGCAAATTTATTTTGTGTTGGTTTTGTGATATATCAACTTGGCTAAGCTGTCACATTCCCCACAATTCTTTTTCTAGTATGTCTCCAGATAGAAGAAACCTTCTCTCCCATAAGTTAGAGGGTAGAAAGGAGGTGGCAGCCATTTTGTAGCATACACACGCTTTGTTCCATTTATCCAGTCACACATTAGTCTGGGTGCTGCTGTGAAGGGATTTTACAGATGTAATTAAAGTTCCAAATAGGTTCATTCTAACTCAAAATAAAGGCTATCTCAAGAGGGGCCGACTTAATCAGGTAGATGTCCTTTAAAGAGGGATTAGGCTTTTCCTTAACTTCGGAGACTTGAAACAGCAGCTGGGCCTGAATCACTCTCCTTTCCCTGTGAATCTTCCCTTCTTGACTACCCTGAGGAGTTTGGCTTAGCCAGGCCCCACAATTGTGTAAGCAAATTTCTTAGGAGTAAATCGTGTGTGTGTGTGTGTGTGTGTGTGTGTGTGTGTGTGTGTGTTTATATAATCTACTGGTTCTGCTCCTTGGTTCAGCCCTGACTGATACAAATTTTAACTGTTACTATATAATATATTTGTAATATATTTGGTACTTTACCTATTAGATATTTGGGTAGAGGTACTAAAGTATACATTTATAGAAGAAAAACATTCCCTACTGCTGAGATCTCAGTCACAGATGCCCTCAGAGGCCAGATACAACAGAGGAGGTATGGCCTGTGGCCAACTGTGGGAGTGTATTGATATTCAGACAACATTTAATAGACTAACCATGGACATTCAAAAAGAGTTCAACAATGTGTTGGTCAAAGTATATCTGCCCAGCATCCCATGTGCTTCTAACTACAAACTACAGAGTCCTCCATTCTCTCTCTCCCACTGACTTCACACCCTGTTGCCTCCACCGTCGTCCAAGGAGCTCTGACCATCAGCTGTAACCAGCAAACACCTCTTCACACTTAGGAAGAGCACGAGCAAGAGGACAGAAAGAAGATTTCAGAAAGGACCCTGAGACTTTTCTAACTGAGAATTTTGTGATGATGCATCTATCAGGACACCAGGTCCAGTATCTGGTTGGATGCATAGCAGAGGCTTCCTGATTTCCGACACACACCCACCTCTCACTGAGCATACAACCATGCTTTGCTATAAAGTCGAGAGTAACAAAAGAGAATATATTAGATATCGTTGTAATGCTATGTGTTTTCTTTTCATTTACATTTTGTGGTTTCACACCCAACAAATATATTGGTTATGCATAAAGATATTCCATTTCATAAAATATGTTTTTAAAAGTTTCATATTTATGAAACTATCCTACAAAGGGAGAAATTTTAATAATTGCTTTCATTTCAAATCTTTATAATTCCCCTGGGCAATGAAAATCACTCTGTCAATTGTCCTTTAGCTGCCATATACCTGCCTTCAAATCCTCCTCAGACTTTAACAGAGCACAAGTGCTTTATTTTTCTACTGTTGCTTGTTTATATGGAAAGTATTTGGGATTTGATCTAGATACAAATTAATTATGTTTTAGCAACTCTGAATATTCAGTGTTTCCTCCCCATAGTTCATGTTCCTTCTCTATTGAAAAAATGAATGAATGAATAAAGTAAAGTGCTTGGATGCCTTTGACTATATCACTAATGACTCCAACGTGTGTGTGATTACATCTTATCAGAGATTACAGAAATGAAAAATAATGAAGGTTTTTTTTATTAATTATTGAACAAAGCCCTAGTGTCCTTTAATTGTATCCAGAAACAAAGGAAATGTGTTCTAAATGATCCGGAGTACTGTTCTCTCCTATTTTTTGCCGAAGTTTAACCACTCTCTCATCTCTTCCACAGAAAAGAAATACAAATAATCAAGGGTTTATTAGTTTGCTAGGGCTGGCTTAACAAAGTACCACAGACTAGGTGGCTTAAACATTAGAAATTTATTTTCTAGAGGTTAGAAATTTAAGATCAAGGTATTGGCAGGGTTGGTTTCTTCTGAGATTTCTCTCCTTAGCTTGTAGGTGGCCATCTTCTCTCTGTGTCTTCACGTGGTCTTCTCTCTATGTGTATCTATGTCCTAATCTCCTCTTCTTATAAAGACTCCAGTCATATTGGATCAGTGCCCACTCTATTGACTTCATTTTAATTTAATTACCTCTTTAATTACTTACCCTATCTCCAAATACAGTCACTTCAACACATGAATTTTTTTTGTTGGAGGAGAGGCACAATTCAGCCCACAACAAAGGGCAATTGACATTGAATTTTTACAGTTTATTTGGATAAAGTTACACAGACACGAGCTCTTGAATCAATGATTTTTTTTATTAAGTTTTGGCAATTATGAATAGAGCTGCTATAGACATCCATGTGCAGGTTTTTGTGTGAATGTACGTTTTCAACTCCTCTGAGTAAATATGAAGGAGTGTGATTGCTGGATCATATGATAAGAGTATGTCTAGTTTTGTAAGAAAACACCAAACTGTCGTCCAATGTGGCTGTAGCATTTTGCATCCCCACCAGCAGAGAATGAGAGTTCCTGTTGCGCCACATCCTCTCCAGGATTTTGTATTGTCAGTGTTCTGGATTTTGGCCATTCTAATAGGTATGTAGTGATATTTTGTTGTTTTAATTTGCATTTCTCTGATAACATGATGTAGAGCATCTTTTCATACGATTATTTGCCATCTATATATCTTCTTTAGTGAGGTGTTTCAAAGAACCTAAGGTCTTTGGCCTATTTTTTAATTAGGTCATTTGTTTTCTTATTGTTGAGTTTTAAGAGTTCTTTGTATATGTTGGACAACAGTTTTTTTAAATCAGATATGACTTTTGAGAATATATTCTCCCAGCCTATGGCTTATCTTCTCATTCTCTTGACTTTTTTTTTTTTTTGCAGAAGACAAGTTTTTAATTTTAATGAAGTTCAACTTAGGAATAATTTTTCTTCATGCATCTTTTTCTCACTTTCTTGACCGCATTCAAAGTCATATGATTTTAAAAATAGAAACCAATGCTTATTTTCTGTCATTAATGTCCCCTATATTCACTTAAGAACCCATGGAAGAAAAGGAGATTAAGAATATTCAGTAGCCTGAGCATATGTTGCTGCCAAGCTGTCTTTAGTCACAGGCTAAGCAGTTTGGTCTCCAATAGGGAAGGACTGAATAGGCCAAGGGGAATCCTGCAAGACTTCAGGCCAGTCTGCAACCTCAGATGGAGTGGCAGTAAATTCAAGAGTTAGAGAAGTCCATCCACTCGGACACTTCTTGGCTACAGCCTTTGCAGTAACAATCTACTTTTTTTTTTTGAATCTATTTAGTATATCTATAGAAGTAGAGGACAGGCATGATTTCCCATGGGTTTTCAAGAGGAATGCTGCCACACAGAGCAGGACTTCCTGAGCCAGCATCCATCACATCAGACCCAATGAGTGCATCCCCTTGTTGTTGCATGGGTGGCAGTGTTCACATAATGCAGGAGAGAATCTGTGTTAAACAGAGCCATGGTGATCAGGCTAACATCATGTGCCTCAATGAGAGTTCAACCTTGGAATTAGTACCCAACAAAAAAATGGGGCTCCCAGAAAGCTGTCTGGATCTGCTTAGTAAAGACTCTAGAAATGAAGCATGCAACAGTCAACTTTAGTACAGCACGGTGGCTGGTGCTCCTAGACAATGTGACTCTGACATCAGTTGGATTTTCAGTGAACACCATGGCAGCAGAAGTATCTCCAGTCCCCTGTATATTTATGACACAAATGCCATCACTTTTCTTTCTGAAGATACACTATTCCCTCTGAAATACAGTTTTGGTGACACCCATATGCATGGTGACACCCTGAAGCACGGAATTTGTGGATATCTTCCTTCTCCTTCTGCAGGATTTCAAGGGCTCTAGACATTGTCAAAATTTTCCTTGAGGTCATGAAAGGAATGAGCAACAAGGCTGTATGGACCTCTTTCTGAAACATGAAGAAAGGGTTATGGGAATTTTTATTTTTTGTCAATCTAATAGGTAGAAAGTAGAATCTTATTATTGTTTTAATGTGTGACAAAGATTACTTTTTACATGAGCATCTATTCATTTTCTTTTTTGACATTCTGTTTTCTCATTTTTAGAATTGCCTATTCATTTCATTGCCCATTTTATAATTGGTTTTCCTGATTTTTGTAGGCTTTGCAGGAGTTCTTTTCATATTCAAAACACTAAAATGTGTTCGTTACAGATATTGCAAATATTTTCTTGTAGTGTTCTAACTTTCCTTTAATTATGTGATTTGAGTCCTTTACTAAACAGAAACTCTTAATTTTAATGTAGTCAAATACTATCATTTAGCTGCCCTTTTATTCTGGGTCTTGTATAATTAATCCTCCCTGTATCAAAGTCCACCTGCCAGGAATACAGGAATGATGAGGGGGATGGAGAGACATCCCAGAGATAGCAACACTGGAAGCTGCTGCCACCACTAGGCTAAAGAGACAAAGGGGGGGAGGTGTTGCTACTTGAAATCACAGAGAAGAAGCAGGCATCCAGGTGGCATCCTGGGCTATTTAATTTCGGCTAGATTAAATACAGGACTCCTGGTGACATTTAAATTTCAGGTAACAACTGTTCCTCCCAAGAGATCATAATTGTCAGAATTACACTGGCTTTTCCCTTTCTCCCATCCTCCAATCCCTTGACAATGACTTTCATTGGCTGAACTCAACCAGAAGCCAGATGACAAAGGATCCTGGAAAATATAGCTGATTGAGTCAAGGAATAGATCTGAGAGCAAATGGGCTGAAAAACTGATGTGGAATCATTTCTACTTGAATTTTTAATCAGTGCAATCAAGCGTGGCTATTCTAGAGATTGGCCCTGTCAGTGGGGATGGTTTCTGCCAGCCATCTTAGTCACTGTGGAGAAGAGCTAAAACCAAGTATAAAACTGAAACCTAAAGTCTGTGGTACCCTGCAAAGAGCTGTGAATTTACCTCAGAATTACCTATACGTGGCAGCGGGATTGCCTTGTGTTTTTAATTCTATGTCCTGAAGGTGATGCTAATTTCAATTAATCACAACCTCTCACAATCAAGAAAAGATGCAATTTGAATTGAAGGCCAAATGCCATGAATTGCCGGCCACTTAAATCCTTTCCAGGTGATTCATCACCCACAAAATGAGTCCTACTTAGGATTAAAGCCTATTGCATGGTAATAAACCCACTTCACACCAGAACAAAATTGAAAGTAAACACCAAATTATCTTCCATGTGGACTCTAATGACTTTGGTTTTTAATTTCTGATATTCGGCTATTTGCTCAACAAATTGAGGTTTCTGCTCTATGCTGGATAACACTTTGAGGGTTGGAGATAAATAAAAAATATATAATTCCTGACTTCAGAGTGTGTGTGTTTGCATGTTTGTGTGTATTTGTGAGTGATATATAAACAACCTACAATGAAAGTTCGCTGATTCAATTTTTAAAATATTTGCATCAAATATTCTCTATCTTGTCTCTGAGACTCAAAAATATCTGACATATTTGATTGTGAAACTAGACAAAAACTTTTTTAAGTGATAAGCCAGGGCAAGTGATCCTTTGTTCTAGATAGCTGGATTCTATTATGAGTGGTCCCATTGTTGCCTCGGGCCGAGTCGTCCTCAGACACGGTCATTTCTCACTTCTATAGAGCTTGTGGCACCATTTTTATTTGCATCAAATAGAGTTGAATTCAAACACACTCCCACATACTCCAAAACAACCTGCAAAGAAAAATGCATTTTTTAATTCATTTTAGAGGTCATGAAGATAGAGATTTCGCTAGCATTAAAGCTAGCATTATTTAATTTCATCTGACAGATCTTTTTGCAAATTCTCTTGAGTACTGAGTGGGCAGTTTCTGGAAGAAATTTGCACTATAAAATGTAATTAGAAAGTACTAAACATGAGAACAAAAAGTCACAGTTGTATTTTATGAAGTAATCTGGCTTTTAAGCCTGAAAATTCCACTTACTTTGGAAAAAATAGCTAAAATGAAATAATTTAATGTGCAAAATTGTTGATATCATTTGGCACAATTACTATATCTAATGCAACTTCATATTCCGCTGATAAAAGATAACTCTAATTATATTACATACTTTACAGTAAAACATGAATTTTCTTTGACATTTATGTCAAAAATATGTCCCATAGTTAAGGATTTTAAAAATAAGCCTGATGTTTTATTCATATATGTATAAAAGATTACTAAATGAGAATATTATACCTCTTCCTTTTTGTTTCTTTCACTTGTCTTTTTAATTCTCTTTATATATTTAAAACATATTCATCCCAGATCAAGACAGTCATTCATATATATATATATATATTCATTCATATATAGATATAGATTTGTTTTGATTAAAGATTAGTGAATTCTAGCACATATCTCATCTCATACATTTCAACTTGAGCTACTGATGTTGAAAACAGGCATTTTTTAGGGAACCAGTATTATTTCTATACTCATCTCCCTATTATATGATAATGAATAACAAACACTTACCATAATATAAGTGCTAAACTTGATCTATTGAGAATTAAATAATAAATATAGATGATGTTTCAGTTAAAAAAATTTTCTCTTTCAAAATTGGATCAATAAAGTGATTTCATTTTTTTCATGTGGCCGATAGTGCCCATTTTGAAATTCCATGGTAAAAACATTTCCATGATCATGTTAATATTACAATCAAAGGAAATATGTTATCCTTAAAAAAATCAAAGAAAAAACGTATGGTACAGGTTTTTTGTCTTTGTACTTGAGTCTGTATTTCTTCTACTTCTTTTTTCTGTAAAAGAATAAGCAGAAAAATCTTCTTTCTGTTTCCTGTGGTTGACACTGTCTAGCACAGTTAATATACTGTAGTCTGTGTCCTCACACTCTCACAAGCTGTTACAGATTGGAAGAATATTTTGGTCTCTGAGCAGCATTTCAATCAAACATTACAGTCTTGTGGTCCATTCCTGTGATGAATTTCAAACAACAGAATTGATATTCTGGCTATCTTCCAGAGATTAAAGCGCTGCTAAACTGAAAAGCAGGTTCAATATTGTGACAATGAATTTACCGGGTTATGCCAAAAAGCTTAGTCAGAGGAAAGAATCCAATATTTATTTTCTCAATAAATTTCTATGTTAATTTGTATTTATTTTATATACAAGGATTTCTCAAACCTAATTGGTAAAATTATTAAAATATACAAAGCTGGTTAAAGAAATACATACAGTAGAAACGTTACAATGGAAAAAGAAATAGGTACTCAAAAAAATTACCAGATTTAGGTCCAAGATACCCAAAAGCATTAAACAAAGAGAAGTGGGAAAGTCCAAACTCATAAAGAAATAAAAGAAGACTAAAAATGATCAGAATGATTCTAAATACTTCCTATATTATTAACAAATTCACAAAATGAGAAATGTTAAATTCATTTCTGATTAGGTTTTAAAATGTAATACAGAAATAAAAATATTTTTAAATGAATACAGGTAAATAGTAATTAAGGATTTAGGTCAATAGTGTTTTTGACAGGATACGATAAGATACAGGTAAGAAACAAAGTCAATGAATAGAAAACAGCAAAACAAATAAATCAAAGAAATGAAAATGGCCAGATATTTAATGGATTTTATAGTAATATTCAAATGGTATTAAATGTTTAATTCATCAGGGAATGAAACAAATCTAACCTGAAGTATAAAACAGAAAGGCTAAGCCCTATTATACTATTTATCTTTAAAGAATTAAAGATAATACTATTATAGACACTGAATATTTTAAAAATGTGTTTGTAAAGTGATATTATTCATGTCCGTTGACATGTATCAAAAGACACAAAGCAGGGCGGCAGGGTGGCGCAAGCAGTTAAGTGCGCACGCTCTGCTGCGTGGCGGCCGGGGTTCACAGGTTCGGATCACAGGTGCGCACTGACACACTGCTTGTCAAGCCATGCTGTGGCAGCATCCCATGTAAAGTAGAGAAAGATGGGCACGGATGTTAGCTCAGGGCCAATCTTCCTCAGACAAAAGAGGAGGATTGGCATCAGATGTTAGCTCAGGGCTGATCTTCCTCACGAAATAAATAAATAAATAAAGACAAAGCAAACACAAGGAAGCATTTTTTTTTTTTTTAAAGGAAGTACATAAAATGAAAGACTCTGAGCAATCATGTTATTTCTACCTAGGAATGTAAATGGATTAAATCTTTCTTGTTAAAAAATATCATCTCTAAGATGTTATCAGTGATTTCAGCCATCCAAGCTTTTGAAAAGATTTACTAGATTTACTATTCACACGAGTTGATAGTAAATTTTTGTGTAAAAAATTTTATGTTTTTTAATTAAGTTGGGGGATTGCTAATGTTTCAGAAGACTCACTTTCTTTACATGATTATACTTTACTAATTATCTTCAGAGCATGTATATTCATATTATTATTTGAAAAATAGATAAAATTGATTGGGAAATTTACATTTAAGACATTATTTTTACAACAATAATGAAAACACTGCAACAATGTTATTCAACAATGTTAGTGGTCTGCCAACATAAGTTTTACAATTATGGCTACAGCCAGGCCAATAGCTATCTCTTTCCTCTAAACTTTCTCTCTTCTCTTAATGCACATGACACGTTAGCATGATGGCTGCTGGGATACATGGTACATAATAATGAGTATGTGAGTTTCCTATTTCAATATAGACATTAATCCAAGTTAAATTTCTCACCCACTCCAGGACATTCCTCTAGCAATTCCCAATTTTCTCTTCTATATTATCAGTTTCTTGCCTCTCTACCAGAACTTTCTTCCCAGTAAAAAGAGAGAGACAGAGATGGAGACAGTTAACACAGAGACAGAGAGAGAGACAGAGAAAGAAGAGAGAGAGAAAGAAAGGACCTGGATGGTGCTGTCCTTGGGTACTAAAACGTTTCCTCGTTAGGGCTGTGTTTATGCTCTGTCTTGAATTTCTTTTCTCTCATTCTTACTTGAACTATCAAGTCATTTAATTGCTCTTATGAAGGTTACTAATGGTCAATGCACAACATTTATCGCGCTGGACCTGTCTGCTTCCTTTGATCCAGGTGATCAAGCTCTTGCCCTTAAAACATTTACTTTGGCTTATACACCACCACGTTTACACTGATTTTCTCCTTTCTCTCAGGCTCTCCTTCTCAGTCTACCGTGATGATTTCTTCTCTTCTCATGGCCTCCACATTGACATACCCCCAGGGCTCTATCCTTGGATCTCTCTGCAATTACTTTTTTGGTGATCTCAACCCCAGGATATCACTCCATTTATTTAGGTTATCTTTAAATTTTCTCAATAATTTTAGTTTTCTATGCCGAGGTCCTACGTAACTATTGTTAGATTTATTACTTGGCATTTTAAATTTTTGATCCTTGAATAGATGTTATTTATTATTATTTTTATTTCATTTTCTAAGTGTTTATTCCTGGCATATAAAATAAAATTAATTTTGAATGTTAACTTTTTATTCAAGAACTTGGCTAAACTTGTTTATTCGTTACAACAGTTTTTTGCAGTTTCTTTTTAATTTTCTATGTATTCAATCATCTGATCTATATATTCAATCATCTGATCTATATATAAGAAGAACCGTTTTTAAAAAATCATTTCTTTTGCATTATTGCACTTACCCCGACTTCTAGTACAATGGTAACTAGAACTGGTGATAATGGGGATGTTTGTTTCAATCCTGACCTCAGGTGATATACTTAAACGTTAATTAATGCAGTATTTGTGGTTTATTTTTCTCTTTCTCTACCTCTGATTATATTAGAAAGCTCCATTTCATTCCCAGTTTGATAAGACATTTATTTTGATGAATATGCTGTTGTATTTTATGATTGATAAAATATTATCAAACTATATTTCTGAGTTGATTGAGATAATATTTATTGGGATATTCTCTTTTATTCTTTCATGGTGTTGAGTTATATTGATTGATTTTAAAATTTTGAACCAAACTTACATTACTGAAGAAAATTCAGATTGATCTTGATGTGTTATCTTTTTGTTATTTTACTGCGTTCAAGGTGTTATTGTTTTGTTTAGGATTGCTGTATCCATGCCCATAACTGAAATTGGACTTCAATTTTCTGTAATTTTAATATCCTTGTCAAGCTTTGTTATCAAGATTATACTCATCAAATATAATGAGTAGCTAATATTTCATGTTTTTATTATCCTAAAAATTCATTTAAGATTCTTATCTCTTCATTCAATGCTTAATAAAATTCATTGGTGAAGCTATCTGGTCTCGGAGATTTCTTTAGTGGGAATTTTATAGTTTTTATTCACAGGTCAATTGAAGTTTTCATTTTTTACTTTCTAAAACTTTTTATAAATTTTTAAATTTATTGAGAGAATATTGATCACAATATTCTTTTTGCACCACCCTTTTTATGTCCTGTATTACATGTTGTGGTGCCACCCGTGGTGTTGACTATATTAACTCTCTCTTCTCCCATATCAGCATTTATCAAATTCATTTGCCTTTTCTGAGAATCAACTTGTTACTTTGTTGATCCCCTCTATTGTTTTATTTTCTGCTATACCGATTTTTTCTCTTATCTTGTTATAGTTTCTTCTAATTCTCTGGGTTTAATTTACTTTTATGTGTCTGTTTGTTAAGATAGATGCTTAACTCACCATTTTCCAGCTTTTCTTCATTGCATATTTTTTGTCTATATCTCCCTTTAAACACAGCTTTACCCCCATCTCACAAGTTTTAAAATGACGTTTTTATTACCATGAAATTTAAAATATTTTTAATTCCCAATTTGATTTTTTTGACCCAGGGTTAATTAGTAATATGCAGCTGAAGTTCTAAACATTTAGAGGGTTTCTAGTTATCTCAGTGATTTCTAACTTTATTCCCCAATGGTTCAAAAACATACTTTATGTGATTTAAAATCTTTGAAATTTGTTAAAAGTACTTAATGGTCAAGCATTTGGTAAACCTTTGAAAATATTTCAAGTGTACTTATAAATAATATTTTTGGCACAGTATTTTCTAGATGTTAACTTAGTCAAGCTTTTTAATAACAATTTAATATTCATCGTCTTTGATTTTACTGTTCTTCACTTACTAAGACGTCTTAAAAATTTCTTATGATATTGGGCTTGCCAATATTTTTTTTATTCTGTCAATTTATACTTGCACAATATTTTGAGTATTCTATGGTATCTATGGTACTGATATCTATGATATGATATCAATATCTATTGGATAAAAATTTAGAATGATTATGTCTTTCCAATGAATGGAAGCTTTACCATTAGAAATACTGTTTTTTACTTCTAGTTATTATTATTTTTCTTAAAATTTATTTTTATCTACCATTACTATAGCTACATCAACTTGCTTTAGGTTAAGGCTTGCATGGTATATATTTTTTCATCATGACAATTTTAGTCTTCCTGTAACCCTACATTTAGAAGAACCAAATGACATTTACGTTTTCTTTCTGAAATGAAATATATATTTTATCCCAGTTGTAATACCTTTACGATTTAAAATATTTACTTTATTTAAGTATAATATAACATTTGGTTTTAAATTTACCAACTTTCCCTTTCATTTTTATTTGTCCCAGTCGGTCTATGTTCTTTTTCCTCTATTTTCTTATTTATTATGAACTATTTCTTCCTCTTCATTGGCTTATTGATTATACAGATTCTTACTATTCTTGGTTTTTTTTTTTTTTAGTTACCATAGAGATTCAAGCATTCATTATTGACTTACTCAAGGACAACATAAGCACTGCTTAAACTCTTTAGCTCCATTTTCCACATTTACCATTTTGTATGACTTACAGGTGATTATTGTTATGTATTTTAAATATATATATCCCATAATACACAATAAATGTTCTTTTACATAGTTAATGTTTACTTCAATTACACACATATTTAGCCTTTTCATTGCTCTGTATTTCTTCATCTATGATGAACTATCTCAGATTATTTTCCTCCTCCTCACCAATACTTGTGCAGTTCTGCTGACACAGTCTTTCCTTTTTTTCATTCTTGAAGGGTCTTATCATAGGATGTAAAATTCTAGGCAGGGTAATACTGTTCCTCAGTACTTTGAAAATACCAGTTCAATGTCTTCTGGCTTCCTTTTTTTGTTTTTCTGTTGAGAAATAAGTTGTTCCTCTATTTTTTTTCCCTTTTAAAGTAAATCTATCATTATCTCTCAATGCCTCAAAGATGTTTATGTTTTCTCTGGATTTTAGCATTTTCATGTGATGTATTTCAACATGATTTTATTTGATTTATCCTGCTTGAGTTTCATAAGGTTTCTTTAATTTTTGCTTGATATCATTCATTAGTTTTAGAAAATTCTTAGGCATTATCTCCTCAAATATTGCTGTACTCCATTCTCTCTTCCTTTATTCTGAGATTTCAATACAATATGCTAAATTTTATCACTTTATTCCTTATGTTTCTTCTACATTTTCAATTATATTGTCTTCACATGCTTGATTTTGTGTATATTCTTCTGACCTATATTTCTGTTTTTAAATTAATTCATTCTGTTGTAAATTTCTGTATCGATTGTATAATTTTTGGTTTTGAATTTTTAAGTTAGGATATTTCCATTTGATTCTTTATCATAATTCCCATTAGATTGTTTCCTATCTCTTTAAACATATGAATCAGAGTCATTTTAATGTGTGTGTCTAATATTTCAATCACCTGAATCTGTGTGGGTTATATTAGGATTTTTCTTTTCCATGGTTTATATCACGTTTTTATTTCTATTCATGTGCCAGATTTAATTTTATTTAATACTGGACATTGTGTATGAAAAAAAATGCTCAGAGATAATCTTAGTTCTAAGGCTGTGTTAACTTTCTTGAATAGAGACTTACTTTCATTTTGAAAAGGCACTAGTGGGAAACTGCAAACTTTAGTTCTGATCAGGTCTTATCTATTTCCTGTTTACTTTTACTCCTAGAATACACCCTTTGGGTTCTAAACACAAAGAGTTGAGGTTTTATCAGTGCTTGTCTCCTCAAAAGGCTCTGGAATCTTCTATCACCGTAGTCCCCAAGACTGTCAAAAGCTTGCTCAGGTATTTAGATCTGGCAGTGTTTTCCAAAATATACAGATGCCTATAGAGGAAAAAGTAACCCCATAGTTCAAGCTTTTTCTCTTGTTTTTTCTTATTCTCTTGTATTTTGGCACCATGATTCTTCCAAACCATTATACCTTTTTGATACATTTAAGCAGATGTTTAAAAAATATGTTTTGTCTAGCTTTTCTAGCTGTCCTTGAAAGGAGACATGGTTTAAAATATCTAATTTCACTATTACCAGAGAGAGAACTTAAAATAACCCAATATTGTTTTTAATGGTTTCCTAAAGTTTCTTTGAACACATATTAACAATGTTATTTTTAATATTGAGTATTTTCCAATGTTTTTATAATATCATTACCTCTCAGATGACCAACCTGTTAACACCTCTCAGATGACCAATCTGTTATCTTAATATTTAATTATATCAGTGTGTATGGGCATGATAAGATAGAAGAGCAATTAAAACACTGTGTTTACCAACCACTCTGAGGAGACAGATCACCAAGAGGGGAAGCCAACAAAGGAAGCAAGGGTAGGAATTTTCAACACAAGAGGTAATTTGACAATTAGAAAAGACTTTGAAATTAATGTTTAGAAGTAAAATAGAAAATAAGAAATGAAATCTAAATCAAATATTTAAAAATATTATACACATGATGCGAAATAAAAGTTCTACCAAAGCATTATTACAAACTTTTTATAAAAATTATGGATCTCAAGGAATAACAGCATTGTTTTTTCTAAGTGTTAAATTGGAATGACTCAACTCTTTTTACTATAGCCATATAGCCATATTTTTTTCTTTTCTAAATGCATCACTCCATCTAATTTGCAAACCATAACATTTCTCATATTTGACATTTCTGTTTAGCAATTGTAACGAGACTTAAAATTCAATATTTTAAAAGGTGAAGATAGTCTCTCTCTTATTTCTTCTCTATTAATCAGTTTTCTGTTTGTTTTTCCTCTTTCACAGAATCCAAAAAACATATTGTTTCAGTTATTCATTAACATATTTCTCACATATATCTCTTTCTTTCCATTGCTACTTCTGAAATCACTGCTTAAGTTTTTTGATTCATCTTTTTTTTTTGCCTAAAACTTCTCTCTTTATCCAGCAATCTGGCATTTATTAACTTCTAAAAATGCAAGTTTCATTTTTTCCCCTATGATATACATTAATAGTTTCTTACTTGATACCCATTTTACTTTTTAAGAAACCCTTATAAATGTACCTAATTAAATATCCTTAGCTTCCCATTCTTTCTTGCACATAGAGATAGCATGTGGCCAATACCACGGCCAATATGATGTAAATAGAAATATAGCAGAGAGGGAGAATGTTTTAGAATAAAGTATTTCTTTTGTAATAGAAGAGAGCAGACTCATTTGACAGATGACTTCTACTGATTGCACATTGTCTAACATTGCAGTAAAATTGCACATACATTGATTGACTTTCCATCCATAATATGTGAACAGTGGCTGAACTGTATGGGTTGGCATTCTGATGTAAAATACACACTTATACTATTCTCTATAATATGAAGTATGATTTCAAATATTTATAGATTATTTTCCTTTTATGATGTATATTTTAATGATGCTTAACTTAAGGAGTTTGCCTTGCTGTTTTGGATAATTATTTTAGGAATGTTATTGCCTTCCCATCATTATTACAAGCTTAAATCACTGTTAATTTTTCGACAAGAATATTTAAAATAGTCACACTTCAGTACGTACAAAAGATGTCGCATGAGGTAGTGATATCACCAGGAAAATCTGCCTGATACTCAGGCTCGTTATTTCCTTTGACAGATTTAATTAGATCCAGGAGTTGGTCCTCAACTTTGCACCATCAGGGAATATACCAGATTCTAACAATTGAGATATATATACAAATGCAATTTTTATTTACAATAAAAAATATCAGCATCTTCTATTCAGGGATGTAGCCAGCATTATGACCAGCACTTACTCTCCCTGTAGATAGAACACCCAAGCAATTACACTAAAGTCAGAAAGGAGTGTAGGGAATTAGATACTAAATAAAATATTTGTTCAGTGAATGAGTCTATAGGCAAATGTATGAACATGAGAAAAAAAGACTTACAATGATCTCTATTTTATGAAGGCATAGTAAGAATTAAAAAAAAAATTTATTTATTTAATTTTTAATTAATTTAAGAATTATTTAATTTAATTTAATTTTTATTTAAAAAAAAATGAAGCTTGCATTTTTAGGAGTTAATAAATGTTCAGAATTCACCAAGACTTGTAAAACCAAGTAGAAAACAAATAAGTAAAAAGTGTTTGAGTCTAAATCTGAGATAATAGCTCAATTTAATGAGCTAAATTTAATGAACTCCTTATATGTGCCAGGGAATACGCTTTTATTTTATGTGGATCATTTAATTCTCACAAAAATTACTTGAGATAATTTTATTAGTTCTATTTTATTGATGAGGAAACTGTGGCTTACAGATATTAACATGCCAGAGGTGACATAGTTTTAAGAGGATACTTGAGACCACCTGTCTCTGGACACAATAAGCAGTTCTTCTCCATGCATTTAGATTAAATTTTTTGAATCATTATAATAGTAAA
Organism: Ceratotherium simum simum; assembly: GCF_057802395.1. Taxonomy (NCBI): domain Eukaryota; kingdom Metazoa; phylum Chordata; class Mammalia; order Perissodactyla; family Rhinocerotidae; genus Ceratotherium; species Ceratotherium simum. The sequence goes on from NC_141911.1 coordinate 62,618,162, forward strand.
TTCCAATTTCAGGTCAATTGATTAATGAATGATAAATCTAACTTGATGAACATATGAATCACCAGGCTTTGTCTGACTTGTAAATGGTACTATTTACTATCTGTATAGAATAAGCCTGAGGTACATTGTGGTTGTGCTAAATGGGTTTTTTGTTAGAACAAAGTATAATAGGAACAGTATAAGAGTTCTGGCAAACTCCTTAAGTTAGCCATCATTTACACCTATCATAAGAGCAAAAGAATTATAAATATTCCCAAATTATTCCCCATGCTGCAGGGAATAGGATAACTATGTATTTTGCATGCAGAATGCAAACTCATACAATTCATCCATTATTCATACATTATTGGTTGAAAATCAATTTATGTGCAATTTTGTTGGAACAGTGGGAAAGTTGCATGGCCCTATAATCAAAAAGGTGGGGAAGAACTTCACTCAGAGCCATATTGTAAAGCACAGTTCAGCAGACTTGGGTATTGCAAAATAATACACACATTTGAGATCAAATCTGGGTAAACCTTCCATTTTTGTTGCTGTCAATCTGTTGACAAGAGAGGCTTGTCATATTTGTTTAAAAAAGTAAAAGTGTTTTCAAATGAATGCTTTTGTGACAAAGTGGACTGTTAAATTGTCTTCTGAATCTTGCAGTTTAACCATTAATCATATAAATATGAAACAATAACATGGAAGATACATGTTTCTAGTGGTAACAAAAGCTAGCTTGTCAAAAATGTCAGTTATATATTCAGCAAGAAATAAGAAAGTAACAACATTGTTTTGGCTCTAGGGAATGACTTACACTGTTCGCTAGAAAATCCACCTGTAGATCACTTCTGTTGGGAGATCTGGCAGTTTATCTCTCACAGTGTCCCGCCCTCACTACCAAGTACCTGTGGAAGAGCCTGCAGATACTGGCCAAAGGTCTCCCAGCAAGCTGTATCTCAGCTGTCTGTCATCCTTCCTAGATACACTTTTTGTTCCTCCAAATGCAAAAATATTCTTAATTAAGTAAAAATGAACAAGGAATATTCAAATAGATTCATAAATTTATACATAAGTTTCAGAGGACTTCAAACTACTGTATCTGAAAAAAAAATAGACACAAGATCATACAGTAACTCAGATTTTTTGTTTTTTTAACATCTGGGTTAACTAATCCTGTTGCCAAATCTTAAAATCTATTAAAGATCGAGTTCCAGAAGGATTTTGATTTTCTTGTCCTGCTTTGCAAATGGCTGCAACACTAAACAAATGTCAGACCATTTAACTACATTACTAGCTCAAAGGCACTAGCCCATTTATATTTATATTGAAAAAACTCAAAAGTTTTGCTAACAGTTTTATTGTATTTCTTTATTCCATTAGATCCTGGTCTATGAATTAGTTGCCCAGTAGAAACTTGGAACAATTATCCAGGTAGGGGCAGTGCCCTGCAGTGCCTGACCTCTTGGTTTCCATTTCCTTCATTTAGGTATTTTAAATAGAAATTTTCTAGGGTTGACTGAATTATTCATCAACCAATGTGCTCTATTCATATATTATTTGAAAACAATATCTAAAGTGACCCTCACCCAGGCATCTGTTCCCTATTCCTTAGCTTTATTGTTTACAGAAATAAAATGAAATAAATGTAATTTCTTGGTAGCTTTAATTACTACTGTAGGGGGAAGAGGAAGAATCTCCCTCTGCCCTTTCCCTTAAGGTTCTTCTGGCTCGCCAAATAATCAACAAGACAGGTTAGCAGGAGAAAATAATACCAAGTTTAATAACATGTATACATGGGAGAAAGCAGGGACACTGCGTTTCTCAACACAATAGCAGAAATTCTCGTCTTAAATACCATGTTCAGCCAATGACAAAGGAGGATTTTGGGGGTTGGGGGAGTCAGTTACAGGAGATTACCACTTAAGCACAGTAAACAAGAGTAAGGTTTATTATGCAGCCCCAAGACCTCACCTTCCACATTGATAAGTCACTAGAAATGATCTCATCCCCCTCTCTTCTCAAAACAGAGAGGGAGATACCTTTACAAATGGAGATTTCCCTTATAAATGTAAATGATTGTCTGGCAACTCCTCGCAGGGTCATCCAGAGAATGTGGCCAGAGAGACAGAACTTCTGATAAGAGGGGCTTGTTGGTGCCTTTCCTATTGTAACATTTACCCTACGTTATCTTTATAGCCATCATGATAGATCTGTTCCAGGAAGGAGCCACCATGTCAAATTCTTTAGGCAGTTAGTAGGGGAGGTCAAATGTCCCTAGAGAAAACAACCAAGGTAAAGAGATAGATTTCAGGGTGGCCAAATCTTGATCACCCACACTACCTTGATATATGTATTCTCTTACAGAATGCACTAAAGTTTTAACATATGGATAATAAATAATTTTTCTTTTATTAGTGTAGACAGTAGATATATTGATGCCATATACGAGAAACAGCATCTAACTCTTGAAACACTTTTCCTTACTGCTTCTTATTCTTATTTTTATATTCTTTACCCTGCAGGAAAAATGACTAAATCAAAGCTCTTGACTCTTTCCACCTTGATTTGTATTCATTTTTTCAAGAATAACATAATATCTACAATACTATTGTATATTTTCTTTCAAGGTAAGAAGCTTTGTTATGAGAACAACAAATGAAAAAGCTAGAGATGCGTGCTATGAAGTAACAGTGGGGTGTGTACCATTAAATGTATTGAAACATCTCTTGTAGTATTGATAAATCTCGGTATATCTTCAAAAAAAGTAGTGTCATAAATGAGTACCACTTTGCACTCCCTCTTATCTAGATGTCTTTGTAAGGAAATCTATTGCCAGAGTAGTGAATGTGATCATTTTCAAAATCTTTGAAAGTTCTAAAACAGTTCTCCCAAAATCTCTTTATTCAAGTTAATTGGATTTCAAAATAAATATTTTGACCATTATTATTTTCTAGAGCAATTAAAAATATTATATCACTTTTACTCAAGGCATTTAATAATTACATATTTCTTTAACATACATTCCTTTTTAATTATATCCAAAGAAATGTGAGATGCATAAGCATGATAGTACAGTTAACCTAAATTCACGTATCCTTGCTTTTTAATGTGCCTTTTTACTTTTTCAAGCTGGAAAATAATATTACTTTGTTCTCTCTTTTCATTTAATTGTCAAGATCATGTATACTCCATACTGTTTCAGAAGGAAAAAGAAAAAAAATTCTTTTTCAATTTGCTTAAGCTCCAAATTTCTAGCTTGCACCAGAAATTAAAAAACGAAATTAAGGATAAATTTGTTTAGATAAAGATGGCTTTCCTTAATGGTTTCTATACCGAGCTAGAATGGAATGAAACAGTTAAATAAAGTCATATAAATATTACCAGTTGCTTTCTGAAACAAAATCTTCGAATATTTCAGTAAGATGCTCAAAGTTGGCAGTTTATGCATTATATACATTCTAACTATTTAATGATAGTGCAGGATGAGGATAGTACAAATGGACCCATATGGAATGTTCTTTGTGTTTGTTTCTTTTTTACCTCAGTAAAAAGCAAAAGAATTTGGATATAAAAATAAATTCAAGTTTTCAATTTTAACACTATTCTCTGATCTACAAACTCATTCCAGGGTATGTGCACAAAGTATGGAAGTCTTGGTTGACCTTCTTACAATTCTGCCTCCCACACTATTGTTTTTCATTTTATTTATTTCTGTACTTATCTTTAATATTTCCTTCCTTTTATCTCCTTTGTTTAGATTTTCTCTTCATTTTCTAGCTTATTAAAGTGGAATCCTTGATTATTGATGACAAACTTTACTTGCTAAAATGATCTCGTTACCGCACTGCTTTAGCTGTACACCACAAATACTGCTTTGTTGAATTCACAGTATCATCTCATTCAAAAATTGCTAATTGTAGGTTTTTATTGTAACCATCCATTTTTACATGTTTTTAAATTTCTAAATATTTGGGATAATTTATGTATGTTTTTGTTATTAATTTCCAATTTAACTCTAATCTTGCCCGAGAATATATATGTATGTTTTTTGTTCTTTTAAATTCATTGAAGCTTGTTTTATGACCAGTAATATGGTTTATTTTGCAGAATGTTCCACATGCACTTGAAACCAATGTCCACTCTGCAGTCGTTTGTTGGAGTGTTCTGTAAATGTAATTTAGAGCAAGTGGATTGATAGTGTGGTTTATGTCTTATGTATCATGTACTGAATCAGGGGTGTTGAAATCACTAACATAAACTGTATATATTTTTTCCTGTTTCTCCTTTTAATTGTGTTAGTTTTGCTTTCACAGAATTTTAAGCTCTTATCAAGTGCATACACATTTAGGATTAACTTGTTATATCCTGTTATATAACAGGACTTCTTGTTATATCATGAGAAAATCTGTCTTGTTTTAGCATATGAAACGTCTCTCTTTATCTCTGGTCATGCTCCTTTCCCTGGGATCTATTGTTTGTATTACTATGGCCCCTCCAGATTGCTTGTGATTACTGTTTGCATATTATGTCTTTTTCCATTGTTCTAGTTTCCTTTCTCTTTATATTTAAAGTATGTTTATTGGTGACAGCTTGGAGTTACTCTTATATTAACAGTCTATCTCTGCATTTTAAGCAGTTTGCTTAGTCCATTTACATTTAATGTAATTCCTGAAATAGTTGAGTATAAATCTAATAACTTCCTTTTTCCCCTATTAATCTCACCTGCTCTTTGTTCCTTTTTTCTCTTTTCCTGACTTATTTTAAAAGCAAGTGATTATTATTTGCTACTTTATGTCTTCTTTGTTTATTAAATATACTTTTTAAATATTATTTTGTGTTAAATATACTTATGATTTTATTGGTTGCTCTAGGGTTTAAAATTTGCAACCTTACTTATCTAGTCTGACTTCAAATAATATTATTACACTTTCTGTATAATATAAGAATCTTAGAAATGTATACTCAGATTTTATCTGCTCCTATTCATTGTGCTATATTATTGGCATACAATTGACAGCAACACACATTAAAAACTGGATAATATATTATTATTATTTTTAATAACCAATCGACTTTTAGAAATAGACAAAAATAAGACAAAATTATGCAATATTAACCTGCATATTTGCCATTTTTGGGTTAATTCATTCCTTTGAGTAGATTTATATTTCCATCTAATATTTTCTTTCTTCTTTAAGATAAAAATTTGAAATTAAAATTTCTTGAAATGCAGATCTGCAAGTGAAAAATTATTTTTCAGAGCTTTTGTTAGTGTGAAAACATATTTATTTCACTTTAATTTTTGGAAGATATTTTCACTGGATCTAAAACTATATGTTGATATTTTTCCAGCACTTTACAGATGTCATTCCATTGTCTTCTGGCTTGATTTTTTTTTTATATATAAGAAGTCAGCTGTCATTCTTTTCTTTATTACTTTGCATCGGTGGAGAATGACTGCTTTGACCAAGAGAATAGAGCAGAACTGATGCTGTGTCAGTTCCACTTGTAGTCCTTAAATTCTGGGCAGAATCTCTTTCTGGTATCTTGGAAGCCAGCTGTCATATAAAAAGTACAATTTCCCTGAGATCAACATTCTTTGAGAAGCCTAAGTTTTGTAGAGAGGCTCTGTAGAATGTGGAGACACACACACACACACACACACACACACACACACATCAAGCAGAACTAAGGTTTGATACATGGTAGTGAAAAGGAGAATTTGGACTAGATGTGGATCCTTCAATCCCAGCTGCCTTGTGTGACACATGTGAATCAGAGACAAACCACCAAATTTTCCCTTATTAGTTTTCTGATTCACAAAATGGTGAACAAAATAAAAAAAGTTGTTTTAAGCCCTCAAATGTTAAGATCATTTATAAGCAGCAGTAGATAACTCAAACATGGATATTAACCTGACAACCCAATAGTGCCCTCATGCCCCTTTAAATCCCTCTCTTCCTTTCCAGAATGCTCCTTCCTAGGCAACCACTGATGTTTTCTCTATCACTATAGATTAGTTTACATTTTCTAGAGTTTTATATAAATGAATTCATGCAGTATGTACTCTCTATTATCTGGCTTCTTTCACTTAGTATACTTATTTTGATATCCATCCAAATTGTAGTATAAAACAATAGTTTATCCCTTTTTATTACTGAGTAGTATTTTTTTAAATTATTTTGGTTTTGTTTTCTTTTTTGAAGCAATTGTATAAAGTTTCTCAGATCATATCTATAAGACCTTAGATAATGTTTTAAGAAAATGTGTTTTGTTCAATGTGGTATATTATGTTAAAAAAAATACATTTCTAAAATTTAGCCAAATTAACACATTCTTTGGAGTAAGCTAATCTTAGAATTCATTTGATAGCATAATTGGTACATTTGTGTTTTGCCATTGTTTTGAATGGCAAATACTGTGCATTTAAAGAAATGCACAATAAAAATGAAGTTTAAGAATACAGTTCTACTGAGATACCAAACAATATTGAATTATAAAAAGACCTGTTATAAATGAAGTAAAATAATAAATAGCCAAAGTAAAATAAAAAAGGCAATTTTATTTGTTGAGAAACATATCTGGAATTGCTATTTTTCAAGAAATATGATTCAGATATATATTTCCTATGCAGACATGAATAATATGTTTAATAAAGTTCTCTTGCAAAAAAGATAAATGGTATGCCAAATTTTTCAAACAAAATTTCAGACAGCAGTATATTTGTCACATGTAAAGTAAAAAAAGAAAAAGTAAGCAAGATTGTTTGTATGGATAGTTTTTGAGGTGAACCAAAATCATTTTTTAAAGTGTTTTCATTAGCAAATAATTTTGTACCTACTAGGCGTGTAAATTGTACTGCCATCTGGCTTTTAATAGTATTATACTTCTCCAATGACTCCATGAATAAACCACACTTCAAATCATTCAAATTAATTATAAAACCCAAATAGTCACAACAGAGCTTCCGCTATTCCATATGATTGGCATCCCAGAACCACTTAAAGCATGGCTGTGCCAATTTAAAGGAGCGTAATAGTTAATGTAGATGATTAAAAAGGAAATGAAGGTGAGGTCATTAGATAAGAGCAGCTTGCAAATGGAGTATTTAGATTTTGAGAGTTTCATGTATTTATCAAAAGTAAAATTGAGCTTAATATGAGATAAACATAGTGATACAGTTGTGCATATCTGCACACATGCTTACTATTCTTTGAAAGAAGACAGTCAAGTATCACAACAGGTGGGTGATGAAGAAATCACTTAGTTGGGCATGAGGGTTGTATTTTACTGGGTTGCCCACCAGTATTCATTCATTCACTCAAAAGTATGTTAAATTCTTATTATGAATAAATGCCAAGTTATCTGTTGATTTTACATTGTAAACAACACAGATATAATCTTTGTCTTTATGGGGTTGACTATCCAGTGGTGATTCAAGAAACAAACATTTACCTGTATAAAAGATGTGTAATTATAAAAAGTGACAATGTGATGAAGTAAGAACGTAAAGGGGAGATTACTCTGTGCCGGGCTGTGGAAAGCCTGTCTGAGGAGTTTAATTTTAGCTGAGCTTTGAAAGGTAAGAGTGAAGAGTGAGAAGAATGCAGAGTGGGAGGAAGAGATTTCCAGGAGAGAGAAGGGTTTATAGGAATAAAATGCAAATAGAAAATAAAGTATAGGAAGAGCTGCTCTTTTAAAGACAATATTTTCAAAGACTATCTTGTTTAGTTCACATAATCTTCTTTCAATAATACATTATACCTGTGTATATTTACTAAATATTAAATATGTAACTATGGGTACTTCATTAAAATCAAAGTTAACAGAACATTTAAACATGCAATTAAATTAGTTCATTTTAAAGTTTAAAATATCAAACACCACATTTTATCCTGAGTCGTTAATTGGCAAAAAGGAGGCTAGAGACTAGAAAGATTCAATCCTTAAAATAAAGGTGAGTAAATAAAATTGTGGAAAGAAGATGCTGTAGTGTTCAGTCCTATGTATCTGAATATCACTTGACATTTCCGGTAAATGTCTGTTTGAAATCCAGGGTGTGTAAAACATCCTAGGATCAAATTCATGTCTTAGTACTTCAAACTCATCACGATCAGAATGAAGTCCAACAGCCACTACCAAAATATATTTTCGCTTTTCTCTTAGCTAGTTCTCTTAAAAACAACACCTCACCTATAGTTTCAAACATCAAGGTCTGCAAAAGCGTCTCCTCCTTTATCAATTATTTACAAATTTAAAATGTTGGGTGATTTAATTTCTATATGGCTGCAAACCATCAAATCTCTCTTGCCTCATTGCCTCTGGCAAGTAATTGCCTGCTCCCTAGTCTCCCACCACTGACTTCAGCCCCTTTGCATAAACCACACACACTAGCCCAAAGTAAGGTTGCTAAATGAGTCACTTATAAAACCAGATTGGTTAAATACCATTCCCTGAATGCACTCTATACTTTTCTGTTGTCTTGTCCGATATTACTTTCTGTTTTTTTCAGTCATCTATCAGGAGCCAACATTATATATATGTAATTGTTCCTCATCTTAAAGTCTTTATTATTTTTTTAACAGAATAAATCTTTTTTTTTAAATACCAAAGGTTTTTATACTTCTCTTATAGAATTTATAGCATTTCACTTAAATTATACTTAGTAACATGCATGCTATTTCCTCCTAATAAGTTGCAAGTAGTGTGAGAAAATAAACTGGAATATTATCTTAAGTATAAATCAGTGATTTTTTTTTTTGTGGAGTTGAATTTCAAGAATTAAGTTAATTTCCAAAGAGTTTTATTTAATATAAACCATTTAATATAATATCAGCTTGAAGTGGTGTATGTTTTGGTGAACAGAGAATTATTTAAATGACCTTTAAACAAGAATGGACTTATTAATTGATTCTTCCTGAATTTATTCCACACTTATTTTTAGATCTCCCACTACGTGTACAGCACTGTTCTAGATACAGACCATCCTGGATCCTGCAATGAGTGGGAAAACAAAGCTCCCATACTAAAGGAACTTATAAAATTGCAGTGGAATATCTTTCACACTGTAAGTTTTCCATAGTCTCTTCAAGTGTCCTCCCCATCAGTTCAAATGAGGTATCTGTCAAGGACTTCATTTACCACATTATAGTATAGTCATCCAAATATAGATATTTTTTAAATGTTGACTCAAAGTTTTAATAGAATTTAAGAAACAAAGATCTCTCATCCTCTACATTTTATTACATTCAGTCTTCTCATTACTTTCAGAATCTATAAATTTGTGTACATATGTACAGTGTTTTTATTCAGTCAAGTTGGGATATTCTGTAACAATTTTTTAATATTGTATTTTTATTTCTGCTTTAATAACTATCACACGTGCTTATTAATATGTTCTTTACCAATATCTTATAATATTCGCAGGTGACAAATTAGTATCAGATCTCTAAGTTCCAATAAATTCATTCACTTTAAAATTCATTTCAAAGCTTCTAGTAAAACTTGATTATTAACAAGACAAATCTTAAATGGGATCCTAATGTTAACTATTTTAGTTAATTAAATGTGAACTATCAAAGAAATTTAAAAATTTAATACTCTTATGCTAAGATTATTCTTTGATCTCATTAAGAACAATCCCTCAATATAAGACATACAGAAAGACTTTTATTATTTTAGTCTAATGGTAATTTCCATACGGGATTCTATTTAAAATAACCAAATCAGAAAAAATGAGTAATAACATGCTGACAAAGGAAGGTTATGACTTCCAACTATAAAGGACAGCACAAAAACAAAAACACAAAATCTGGGTTTCTTTTGAATACTACAGCTTGTAATCTTTTATATTTGGAATCCCTGGGTGTCAATAGATCACTGTAAATGTAATTTAAATCTCAAATTTTTCTTTTCTATTTTATTCTTCACAAATAATTAAACACTAGGACAATCCAGCGACAGATGGGTTGTTTTTCAGTTACACAATTTCAGCCATATAATATTTATTAGTTTTATAATATGCATTGAGGGAGCTAGTCAATAAATCTGTGCCGCCCTGCATTAGCATTACATGTAGAGGAAGCCTTGTGGGCACTGCTTATTTAGTCATACACACTGCAAAGCAGAAGTAAGGCTGTTGCTAAAATGATAGACCTAATCCTTAAAATAGGTGCAGAAAAAGGACCACTGAAATAATGGTCCATAATTTTTTCCTTTTCAGATAGGTATTTTTTTTTTCAAAACCAAATAGACGATGACATCTGTTCTTTGGCATCCCAGAGAGTCCTTGATTTTGTTGTCATCTCTACTCATTGAACAGACACTTCATCAAAGAATATATATGAATCCATTGATCACATAAAAATATCCCCAAGTGTATTAGTGATCAAGGAAATGTCAATTAACACGATATTGGATGCCATTTCAAATTTACTAAAATCCCTAGAGTAACAGAATCTGGGAATGCCAAAGATAGATTGGCAGCGATGGGAAACAGGTGAACCTCTCATAACACTTCTGAGAGGAGATTAAAAGTTACTACCACTTTGGAAAACTGATCCGGCAATTTCATTTCTAGATATATACCCAGGATAAATAAAGACATATGTCCACAAAAAGCAATTTCGTGAATAATAGCCAAAAAGTAGAAACTACTCACACATGGTCATCAACTGGTGAATGGCTAAACAACTTGTTTTATGTCCGTAAAATGGAACATTACTTAACAATAAAATTACTGATACATGCAACATGGGTAAATCTCAACATTATTAAGGAAAATAAGCAAGCTAACCAATTTCTGCCGTAATTGACCTGGATTCTTACATTCAGTGATACACCACTTTGATAGCTCCACTGTAATTAATACATACGTGTGTTTTCTCTTAGTACATAGAAAGATGAATTTGTTCAAACACAGTTACATGTTCATTCAAAAATATTTATTACTTCCTACTGTGTTCAAAGCACACAGTAGATTCTGTGCACATATTAGATTCTGCCTGTAAAGTGGTTAATAAACAAGTTCCCAGCTGTCATATATTTACATTCTAATAAAAGAGGTATTAAAATAAACAACCATACAATGTATATATAATTTTAAATAAGTTCTATGAAGAAAATTGAGTAGCTAACATGTGATACTCATTATGTGTTTTTAAATGTTTATACATATAATCTTATTAAATCTAACAAAAACAAATGGGGAAAGTACCATAATTATAATCTCTGATTTTACAAATTATGAAACTGTGGTATATAGTCTTAGCAAAGACTCACTTAACAAAGAGTAACTTAGCAAAGCTACACACTAAACACAGGAGCTGACATGCAGACTCTGGCAATGCTGTTCCAGGTACTGTAGCCTTAATTTCTACCCTAAAGTGCACCCTCAAATATTAAGATGAGAAATGTGAAAAATAGTGACTTGGGGGGGCGGGTATAAATAGATATGGCATTGTGTGGGAGAATAAGAAATAGTGACATTTGAGCTGACACAAAATGACAAAAATGACAGGCCTAGAGAGCATGGAGGTAAGAGACTCCTGGCCATAACAGACACGTTGGTTTCAGACTTCCTCTCTTGTAATCTAGAAATAGAGAAAACGTGATGAAATATATGAAGCAACTGTTTGCAGGCATAGTGCACCAGACAGCACATGCATGTCATCTTTGAGAAAAAGGAACACAGTAGGTGAACCCTACTTCTCCCTGCCTAAGGGCAATTTTCCAATGGTGGTACAGGAGCAGAAGCCCAGGCAGAATGAGTTGAGAAGGAAGAAATAGGCTTTTGGAATTGCTGAGGGGGCTAGAGTTAACGGTGCAAGTTAGAAAGAGAAGGTAGGTCAATAGAGGAGCTATTCAGCCATTTGTGGAGATAAGTTCTTAACTCCTTTATGTAAATACCAAAAAGTGTGATTGCTTGATCATATGGTAAGAATATGTTTAGTTTTGTATGAAAGCTCCAAACTATCTCGCAAGGTGGCTGTATCATTCTGTATTTCCACCAGCAATAAATGAGAGTTTCTTTTGCTCCATATCCTTGTCAGCATTTGGTGGTGTCAATGTTCCAGATTTGGGCCATACTGATAGGTGTCTAGTGGTATCTCTTATTGTTGTGAATTGCATTTCCCTGATAACATTATGTAGAATATCTTTTCATATGCTTATTTGTCATATGTATATTTTCTTTGATAAGGTATCTGTCAAGGTCTTTGGCCCATCTTTTAACTGAATTGTTTGTTTTCTTATTGTTGAGTTTTAGGAGTTCTCTGTATATTTTGGATAACAGTTCTTTATCAGATGTGTCTTTTGCAAATATTTTCTCCCAGTCTGTGTCTTGTCTTCTCATTCTCTTGACATTTTCTTTCACAGAGCAGTTTTTAATTTTAATGAAGTTCAACTTAATCTTTTTTCCATTGTTGTGCCTTTCGTGTTATATCTAAAAAGTCATTGCCATCCCAAGGTCATCTAGGTTTTCTCTTCTGTTATCTTCTAGGAGTTTTATAGTTCTGCATTTTACATTTAGGTCTGTGATACATTTTGAGTTAATTTTTGAGAAAAGTATAAAGTCAGTGTCTAGATTAATTTTGTTGCTTGTGTATGTCCAGTTCTAGCACCATTTGTTGAAGTAATTATCTTTGCTCCATTGTATTGCCTTTGCTCCTTCATCAAAGATCAATTGACTATATTTATGTGGGCCTATATCTAGGTTCTCCATTCTGTTCCATTTATCTATTTGTCTATTGTTTTGATAATACCACACTGTCTTGATTACTATAGCTTTCCAGTAAGTCTTAAAGTCAGATAGTGCCAGTCCTCCAATTTTGTTCTTCTCCTTCAATATTGTGTTGGCTATTCTGGGTCTTTTGCCTTTCCATATGACCTTTAGAATCAGTTTGTTGATATCCACAAAATAACTTGCTGGGATTTTGATTGGAATTATATTGAAGCTATAGATCTAATTGAGAAGAACTGACATCTTGACAATATTGAGGCTTCCTAACCTTAAACATGGAATATCTCTCAATTTATTTAGTTCTTTAATTTCATTCATTAGAGTTTTGTTGTTTTCCTCATATAGCTCTTGCACATATTTTATTAGATTTATACCTAAGTATTTCATTTTGGGGAGTGCTAATGTAAATGGTAATGTGTTTTTAATTTCAAATTCCACTTGCTGATTGTTGGTACATAGGAAAACAATTGACTTTTGTATATTAATCTTGTGTCTTGCAACCTTGCTATAATCACTTATTAGCTCCAGGAGTCTTTTGTGGACTCTTTCAGATTTTCTATATAGATGATCATGGGATCTGTGAACAAGGATAACTTTATTTCTTCTTTCTCAATCTGTATACCTTTTATTTCTTCTTCTCTGATTTCATTAGTTAGGACTTCTGGCACAATGTTGAGAAGCAGTAGTGAGAGGGGACATCCTTGCCTTGTACCTGATCTTAGTGGGAAAGCTTTGAGCTCGTTACCATTAAGTATGATCTTAGCTGTAGGTTTATTGTAGATATTCTTGATCAAGTTGTGGAAATTCCTCTCCATTCCTGGTTTACTGAGCATTTTTAGCATGAATGGATCCTGAATTTTGTCAAATGTTTTTTCTGCATTCCTGATATGATCATGTGATAAACTTCTTATTCTGTTGATGTGATGGATTAAATTGCTTTCCAAATATCATTCCAGACTTGGATATCTGGGATAAATTCCATTTGGTCATTGTATATAATTCTTTTTATACATTGTTGGATTTAATTTGCTAATATTTTGTTGAGAATTTTTGCATCTATGTTTTTGAGAGATATTTGTTTGTGGTTTTCTTGGAATGTCTTTGTCTGGTTTTGGTATTAGGGTAATGCTGACCTGATAGAATGAAGTAGGAAGTATTCAATCTGCTTCTATCTTTTGGAAGAGTTTGTAGAAAATTGGTATAATTTACTCCTTAAATGTTTGTTCAAATTCACCAATAAACCCATCTTGTTTGGAAAGTTATTATTATTGATTGATTTTCTTTGATATAGGCCTATTCAGATTGCCCGTTTCTTCTTGTGTGAGTTTTGGAAGATTGTGTCTTTCAAAGAATTGGTTCATTTCATCTAGGTTATCAAATTTGTAGACACAGAGTTATTCATAACATCCCTTTATTATCCTTTTAATGCTCATAGGATCCATAGTGATATCCTCTCTTTCATTTATGATATTAGTAATATGTGTTCTCCTTTTTCCTTAGTTAGCTTGGCTAGAGGACTATCAGTTTTATTAACGTTTTTAAAGAACCACCTTTTGGTTTTGTTTATTTTCTCTGTTGATTGTTCTCAATATCATTGATTTCTGCTCTAATATTCATTATTTATTTTCTTCTTCTTACTTTGGATTTCATTTGCTCTTCTTTTTCTGGTTTCCTAAGGTTGGAGCTTAAATTATTGATTTTATATCTTTCTTCTTTTCTAATATATGCATTCAATGCTATAAATTCCCCTCTAAGCACTACTTTCCCTGCATCCCACAAATTTTGATGTTTTGTTTTCATTTTCATTTAGTTCAAAATATTGTTCAATTTCTCTTGAGATTTCTTCTTTGATTTACGTGTTATTTAGAAATATTTTGTATAATCTCTAAGCATTTTGGGATATTCCAGCTATCTTTTTGTTATTGACTTCTAGTTTAATTCCTTTGTGATCTGAGAGCAGACATTGTATTTTTATTCTTTTAAATTTGTTAAGGTATATTTTATGGCTCAGAGTGTGCTTTGTTTTGGTCAATGTTCTATGTGAGCTCGAGAAGAATGTGTATTTTGCTATTATTGGATGAAGTAGTCTATAGATGCCCATTATCTGTATTTGATGATGCTATTGAGTTCAACTATATCCTTGCTGGTTTTCTGCCTGCTGGTACTGCCCATTTCTGATGGAGCAGTGTTGAAGTCTCCAACCATAATTGTGGATTCATCTTTTTCTCCTGTAGTTTTATCAGTGTTTGCTTTACATATTTTGACAGTCTGTTGTTAGGCACATATACTTTAAGGATTGTTATGTGTTCTTGGAGAATTGACGCCTTCATAATTATGTAAGCCCCTCTTTATCCCTTTAAAATTCCTTACTCTAAAGTATTCTCTGTCTGAAATTTATATAGGTACTCCTGCTTTCTTTTGGTTAGTGTTAGCATGGTATATCTGTCTCTATCCATTTATTTTTAATCTATATGTGTGTTCATATTTAAAGCAGGTCTCTTGTAGATAGAGTTGCATCATGTTTTTTGATCCACTTTAACAATGTCTGTCTTTTAATTAGTTCATTGACACCCTTTCCATTCAAATTGATTATTGATACATTTTTATTCCTATAATATTTGTTATTGATTATTTTTGCCCTTGTTCTTTGTTTCTATTTGTCTTCCATTCTTTTTTTGCTTTTTGTGTTTTAATTGAGCATTTTAGATGATTCCATTTTCTTACTTAGCATATCAGTTAACTTCCTTTTTTACATTTTTTATTGGTTGCCCTTGAATTGGCCCTATACATTTAAAACGAATTCAAGTCCACTGTCTAATAACACTATACCACTTTGCAGGTAGTATGAATGCCTTATAATAGCAAAAATAATCCTAATTCCTTCCTCTCATCCCTTTTATCATTGCTGCCATCAATTTTCCTTATATATATGTACATACACACATAAGCAACATAGTTAAAATCAATGTTGCTATTATTATTTTAAACTGTTATTTGTTAGATCAATTAAGAATAAGAAAAATAAAAGTTTTTACTTTACCTTCAATTAATCCTTCTCTGATACTCTTCCTTTCTTTATGTAGATCTGAGTTTCTGATGTATATCATTTTTCTTCTCTCTATAGAACTTTTGAAATTTGTTGCAAGGTAGGTCTACTGGCAACAAATTCCTCCAGTTTTTGTCTTTTGGTGAGCCTGTGACTCTGGACTGTGAACTTCACACAAGCATCTCAGTCTCCTACCCCCCACCCTTAGGTGGAGCAGGATGGCTAGAGTAGGCTGGAGTTGGGTACTTCCCTTCCTCCTCCTAGAAGGCTAGAGCCAGTTGGAATTGGATATTTCCCTTCCCCAAGTCAGTTAGGCTCTGCTAAAACCCCAGCAGGTTATGTGCTGCTTAAATAATTTCTCCTGGGGGCAGACTTTGTCAAGAAGACCAGAATGCTCTGGTATGTTTTCAAAAGGGTTCCTTTGCCCCTCCTCCAGAAGCCCAGGAAATTTTTCTCTGCAATTCACTGTGAGAACCTTGTAGACATCCATGAGGCAAAACTCACAAAAGCATGCGAGCCCTCCTGATAACTGGGTCCCTTCAGAGATTTTAACTCTCAATTGTCCACATTGAGCCTCCAGGAAATCATTAATTACAGTTAGGTTTCCCTACCTGGACAGTGCTTCCCTCAGAGACTGCTGCTCTGGTTAGTTGTGACTCTCTGTACTCACATGTTGGTCTCTCCATTTTGGAGGCAGCAGTTTGCCCTGTGACCTCACTTGTCTGACAGATCTAAGAGGAATTGTTTATATTTCAGTTTGTTCAGCTTTTTACTTGTTGTTAGGATGGAGTGGCAACTTCCAAACTTCTTTCGTGCTGGACTAGAAACTTTACATTTCTTTTTCCTTCTGGACTTTATGCTCACCTACCTCTATAGAGTAGCTCTATCAGCTTTGTTTGCATATGGCCACCCCAAAATTGAGCCTTTTTCCACTGTTCAATCTGGGGAAATAGAATCATTTAGTCCTAATTCCTAATTACTGGAAGAGGGAGAGTGACTAGACTAACCTGAACCTAAATAATGGGAGTCAGGTAGGAAAGTCATAGTACAAACATAGCCACTAGGGTCA